>NC_091284.1:51526306-54166306 GCF_032444005.1 Ranitomeya imitator
CGCGGCTCTGCTGGAAAAAAGCCGTTCTTTTGCCGCTCACACTCACGCTGCAGCTGCTCTCGGTGTAGGAGC
Source organism: Ranitomeya imitator (assembly GCF_032444005.1). Taxonomy (NCBI): domain Eukaryota; kingdom Metazoa; phylum Chordata; class Amphibia; order Anura; family Dendrobatidae; genus Ranitomeya; species Ranitomeya imitator. The sequence goes on from NC_091284.1 coordinate 51,526,379, forward strand.
TTTTGATGACATCGTAGGTCTTTCCTCCTATTCCACTCTCCAGCAGTTTCAGGAATAAGCCCGGGTGCCACACTGAATCAAAGGCCTTTTTAAAGTCCACAAAGCAGGCGTATATCTTCCCATTCTTTGTATTGTAGATGTGTCTCTGAATGAGGCTGTGCAGAGTATAGATGTGGTCAGTGGTGCGGTGGTTCGGCATGAACCCTGCTTGGCTCTTGTTGAGGACGTTGTGCTCGGTGAGGAAGGTGAGGATCCTCTTGTTCAGGATACTGTTGAACAGTTTTCCCAGGTTGCTGCTGACGCATATGCCTCTGTAGTTGGCTGGGTCATACCTGTCCCCACTCTTGTGGATGGGTGTGATGAGGCCTTGGTTCCAGGTACGAGGGAAGTAGCCGGCACTCAGTACAATATTGAAGAGTTTAACCATTGCAGCCTGTATTTCTGGTGGGCTGTACTTCAGCATTTCTGGTAGGATTCCATCTAGGCCACCGGCTTTTCTACTTCTTATGGAGGAGAGTCTCTCTGTTACTTCCTGTAGTGTTATCGGTGTATCCACCGGGTTTTGGAAGTTTTTGATTTTTTCTTCCATTGCTTTTAGTTTCGCCATTATGTTTTCCTGTTCTTGGCTTAGTCCTTCCTTTGGAATGTCTTTATAGAGGTCTCTGAAGTATTGGAGCCAGAGGTTGCCATTTTGGATATGGTTGTTGTTTTTCTTGTCTTTGGTGTCCATGTGGTTCCATAGTTCCCAGAAGGAGTGGTCTTGGAGGGCGTCTTGGAGTTGATTGAGCTTCGTAGAGATGTAACTCTGCTTCTTCCTCCTGAGGATGGTTTTGTACTGCTTTTGTATGGAGTCATAGGCTTCCCTCAGACCCAGGTGGTTGGGGTCTCTGTGTTTCTTGTTGGAGGCTGTTCTCAGGGTCTTCCGTACAGCTTTACATTCTCTGTCAAACCAGCCATTGACCTGTGTTTCTTTTGGTCTCTTGTAGTCGACTTTTTTAAGGTCGGACAGTCTGGCCATTGCGTAGAATATATTGTTGAGGTCCTTTGCTGCTTGGTTCACTCCCTCTGGGTTTGGCATGTACTCAAGGTTGTAGAAGTGGTGGAGCATCCGCTGTATTTCGGGTCTTCTGGAAGCTTCTTTATATCTTAGTGCCGATATTTTGGACCATTTATAGGATGGAGGCCGGGTGAAGAGGCCGCTCTGCTGTGGCTTCTGAGTGGATGGTTTCTCTGTAGATTTCATGTACAGAAGAAGTTGGCTGTGGTCTGACAGGTGCGTTTGTGGGGTGACTATGAAGGCGCTGACATCTGCCAGGTTCATGTCTGTAATGGCGTAATCAACTACACTCCTCCCTACATGGGAGTTTAGTGTATACCTTCCTAAGGAGTCACCCTTGCATCGTCCATTAAGGATATGAAGTCCTAAACTTTTACATACGTTCAGGAGCTTTCTGCCACTTTTGTTGACTGTACTGTCATAGCTGTTTCTCTCAGTGTGTACAGGGTCTTGGCCGTCATTCTCTGCTCCAAGTATGTAGATGTTTCCATCCGTGGTCAGGAAGTCTCTCTCTCTCCCTGTTCTTGCATTGAGGTCTCCAAAGATGAGAACTTTGCCCAGGGCCTGATAATGGGCGGCTTCTCTTTGTAAGATTTTGAAGCAGTCTGGATTGAAGTAGGGGGACTCTGGCGGTGGTATATAGGTGGCACAGAGGTGGACATCAGACTGACAGGTGAGGATGGAGCTGCTGATTCTGATCCATATGTGGCTGCCTCCTTTCTTCACCGGTTTGATGTACTGGTGGAGCTCCTCTTTATACCAGATCGCTACTCCTCCTGAGCCCCGGCCCTGTTTGATGTTTTTATTTTTCTGGGCATGGACCAAGAATTCCTTGTATCCAATAGGCACCAGGGATTCGTTTTCGGCTCTGGTCCATGTTTCCAGGAGGATCTGAATGTCTATATTTTTCATACTTTGTATAAAATCAGGGTCCTTTGTTTTAGATCCAAAGGTTGAGGCGTTGAGACCCTGGATATTCCAGCTGCTGATTGTAAGTGAAGACATTCTTCTGTGTGGTTTGTGTGTATATACCTTGTAATGAGTATGGCTGTGTGGGACAAACTGGATTTCTGACAGTTTTATAGTGGTGCTTGGTTCCATCCGGTCACATTATTATTCTGCGCAGTGCATTGAGCAGGTTTATTATCTCATCCCTATCTCTGCTCTGCATGTATCTGTGTGGGCTTGGTGGTGTCCTCGGTGGAGGTCTCCACCTCCGATGGTCTGACACTGGGTGAAGAGCTTTGTTTCCAGCTCCAGGAGGTAGCCTTGGGGTTTTCTGCTTTATCGTTCTCGGGGGTCTTTCAGTGTGATTATGGCCACTGTTGAATCCAGGCCCGGGGTCTCTGTTTAGCACGATGTCCTTCAGCTCTTTGGCCAGGAGGCTGACCCCTTGTTTGTTGAGGTGTTTATCATCGTGCAGGTGACTGTTGTTTATGGAGAGGTGTTGTGCCAGGGTCACGTTTGGCACAGTCTTGATCTTTTCAGTCAGTTCTGCATTGATGGCTTGGGTGGTTTGCCTGGGTATGTCCTTTCTTGGAAGCAGCGATGACAGAATGATTTTACTGTCCCGGAATTTTAGGTTAGCCATCTTTGCCAGGTTGATCAGTTGTTCTGCGATCTGCTGGTCTGGCTGATTGTTTGTACCCGTGTGTATAATAATGTGCTTTGGGTTGGTAAACCGTGGTCTACTGATGACCTCTGTCACCTGTTCAATACTTGCACAGTGGATTGTACGGACCTGTTTTCCTGGGAATAGCCGCTGTGTATTTAGGTACTTCCCATTTGAGTCCATTATTAGGACAATATCAGGACTTTGTGATGTCTTGGGTGGGCTACGGTGCTGCTGACGAGGGTCTGTGGTGCTGGCTTTGCTGGTGGCTGGTTCTGTTCTCTCTTCCATCTCTCTGGTTTCAGGATTTGAGTCCATTATTAGGACAGTATCAGGACTTTGTGATGTCTTGGGTGGGCTACGGTGCTGCTGACGAGGGTCTGTGGTGCTGGCTTTGCTGGTGGCTGGTTCTGTTCTCTCTTCCATCTCTCTGGTTTCAGGATTTGAGTCCATTATTAGGACAGTATCAGGACTTTGTGATGTCTTGGGTGGGCTACGGTGCTGCTGATGGGGTTCAGTGGTGGCCATATTGTCTGCTCTCTGGCATGTTTTCGTTGCCCCCTGCTGGTTCAGATGACCAGGGTTATGGGCTTTTAATTCTCTAATCTCCTTTCGGAGTTGATCATTGTCTTTTTTCAGCTCCCCCATTTCCTGTAGTGCTGCCTTGTATTGACACTTCATTTCACACATTTCGGCCCTTATTTTCTGTGTGGCTGTGTCATTTGCTGCTTGGTAATTTGCGTTGCTTTGTGAGTTTCTTTCACATTCAAATTTCAGTTGGGCCAAGTCTCTTACTAGTTGAGATAAGAAGTCTCTGATGTTATCAGGCGAGAGGTGTGAAGTGTCGGGGGTTAGGCGGCTCTGTCTGGGAATCCCTATGTGAGCATTAGAGGTAGCTGCTGGGGCTTGTAGTCCTTTATAGGTTTGTGCCTGCTCTTTGATATCGGAGAAACAATTTTCAAATTGCTGCAGAATCTCCTCCGTCCCCTGCGCCATGACTGTGCCAGTTTTGTATAGGAGTATGGTGAGCGCATTGGTGTCATCATCTGCTTGGCTGGTAATTTTAATCTGCTGGACACCTTTATCGTTGGTTTTAGATACATGTTTGTATCGTTTGCACAGCGCAGTGCGCCAAGCTGAGGGGTGGTCTGTATAGAATAATACATTGGTTTTTCTTTTTGGTTCTTTCTTTGTGAAATCTGCATAAAGAGTCTCTGGATTCTCTCTAACGTAGTCCATCTTGGATTTATTGCCCCCCTGTGTTATCTCCAGATCTGGCCCCCAGCATTCCTGTGTCTCTGGCTCCGGGCTTTGTTCATTTACATGTTCTAAATTTGTGTTTTCCATTTTGTAGTTATATGTTAATTATAATCCTTGTTTCTAAGAAGATTAATTTGTAGCAAGTCTATAGGTTGTGTTGTAGTTAAAGAATTCTCCTACCTTCTATAGGTCCAGGTATCAGGATGTCAGATGTATGATGTCGGCTGCTTCCAGTCTGTGTCCTCCAGGAGATTCTTGTTTTGTCCTTTAAATCCTCCAATTCTTCCTTTTTTCATAAAATGTAAAGTCCAGTTCGGTCCAGATCACTTTTATGTTCCACGGAGTTGAGTTTTTCCAGGTTTTGTCTTACAGTTGACTCATTACAAGGTATAAAGTGATGGAAATTCAGGAGCTCATGCTCAGTGCTTCTTACTCCTAGGAATGGTGGGCGGGATCTATCCATCTATATATATATATATATATATATATATATATATATATATATATATATATATATATATATATATATATATATTTATTTCCAATAAATACATTCCTTTATCTAAATTAAAAAAACAACAATAGAAGTACACATATTTAGTATCGCCACGTCCGTAACGACCCCACCTATAAAACTGCCTCACTAGTTAGCCCCTTCAGTGAACACCGTAAAAAAAATAAAAAAACGAGACAAAAAACAACGCTTTATTATCATGCCGCCAAACAAAAAGTGGAATAACACGCGATCAAAAAGGCAGATATAAATAACCATGGTATCGATGAAAACGTCATCTTGTCACGCAAAAAACGAGCCGCCATACAGCGTCATCAGCGAAAAACTAAAAAAGTTATACTCCTCAAAATAATGCGATGCAAAAATAATTATTTCATCTATAAAATAGTTTTTATCGTATAAAAGCGCCAAAACATAAAAAAAATATAAATGAGGTATCGCTGTAATCGTACTGACCTGAAGAATAAAACTGCTTTATCCATTTTACCAAACGCGGAACGGTATAAACACCCCCCCAAAAGAAAATCATGAATAGCTGGTTTTTGGTCATACTGTCTCACAAAAATCAGAATAAAAAGAGATCAAAAAATGTCAAGTGCCCGAAAATGATACCAATAAAAACGTCAGCTCGTCCCGCAAAAAACAAGACCTCACATGACTCTGTGGACCAAAATCTGGAAAAATTATAGCTCTCAAAATGTGGTAACGTAAAAAAATATTTTTTGCAATAAAAAGCGTCTTTTAGTGTGTGACGGCTGCCAATCATAAAAATCAGCTAAAAACCCCGCTATAAAAAAGTCAAACCCCCCTTCATCACCCCCTTAGTTAGGGAAAAATAATAAAAAACGTATTTATTTCCATTTTCCCATTAGGGATGGGGCTAGGGTTAGGGCTAGGATTAGGGTTGGGGCTAGGGTTACATTTACGGTTGTAGTACGTACATATAATCCCTTTAAAACTTCACTTTCAATATTAACATATAAAACCCAGACCCAATATTCAAAAACTTGGTTAGATACCATAGATAGAAAAATAAGTCACCAAATTCAGTTACCTAGCAAGGTCCTAAATTAAACCTACTGCTCGCACCTACCTTGCTGTGGAGGTCGGCACCTTAAGAAACGATTTTTTGGCGCCCCCACTCAACACAGACTCTCCCTGGGTACCTTCATCCGAGCAATTTCTCCCAATTCGCATGAACTGCCCCTTAGGTATCCCCCTCGTCAGAGGGATCGGATGGTGACTTGTCCATTTCAACAAATTATCTGTAGATGTGGGTTTTCGATACGTACACGTGCTGATGCTCCCATCAAACTCCTTAGATATCATCAAATCCAAAAAGTTTATACTTCTGTCAAGGTAAATCGAAGCCCAATTCTATTAATATTGATGGTCTCTACAAAGCGGCGGAGCTCAGCCTCCAGGCCAGACCAGAACACCAAGATGTAATCGATGTATCTGGCCCAGAGGCTAATATATGAACTCCACCAATCTTCCTCCTCCCTGTTGTGAATTCTGCTCTTGGGCTCCCTCCGGTGGTTATGAGTGGTAGTGCTGCTGTCTCTGGATCGCAGCATTCATCAGGTGTGTCCACTTAGTGCTTTGGACTGAGCTATTTAGTCTTGCTTGTTTCTTTAGTCAGTGCCAGTTGTCCATTGTTTTTGGAGGATTCACATCCTGCCTGGTCTCTCCTGCTTTTGCTGTTCATTTCAACAAAGATAAGTTCTGGCTTTGTTTTTGCTGTCCACATGCTGTGGGCCTTATAGTTCAGTGCATTTATATGTTTTGCCTTGTCCAGCTTGGTCTGTGTAAGGATTTATTCAGCTAAGCTGTATCTCTGGAGATGCAGATATACCCTCCATGTCTTTAGTCAGATGTGGAGATTTTGTATTTTCTGTGGTGGATATTTTCTAGTGTTTTAATACTGACCGCATAGTACTCTGTCCTATACTTTCTTTCTAGCTAGTATGGCCTCCTGTGCTAAATCCTGATTTCAGTCTGCGTATGTCATTTCCCTCTCCTCTCACAGTCAATATTTGTGGGGGGCTGTCTATCCTTTGGGGATTTTCTCTGAGGCAAGATAGTTTTCCCGTTTCTATCTTTAGGGGTATTTAGTCCTCAGGCTGTGTCGAAGTGTCTAGGGAGTGTTAGGTACATCCCACGGCTACTTCTAGTTGCGGTGCTAAGTTCAGGGTCTGCGGTCAGTACAGGTACCACCTTCTCCAGAGTACGTCTCATGCTGCTCCTAGGCCACCAGATCTTAACACCTCCCCAAAGATATAGGTTTCCTCCCACCAGCCCAGGAAGATGTTAGCATACGTGGGGGCACATGGGCTCCCCATCGCAGTACCCCTGAGCTGGTGGAAGTACTTCCCGTCAAAGAGGAAGTAATTATGGGTTAAACAAAAATGCAAGAGTTCCTCAACAAATAAATTATGTTCCCGGCATTCAACTGCTCTTGTCTGTAGGTAGTGAACAATGGCCTCCATCCTGCAATCATGCAGGATGCTGCTATAAAGAGCCTCCACATCTATGGATACTAACAAAGTGTCGGCTCCTATCATGATCCCTTCCAGTTGATTAAGGAGATGTGATGTGTCACAGACATAAGGGGCAGTGATGTAACAAAAAGTCTCAGAATCTTATCCAAATATATCCCACTGTTTTGCATCAATGAATCGATTCCTGCCACAATTGGGCGACCCTTAAGGGACTCAAGGCCCTTATGCACCTTGGGTAGGGCATAGAAAGTCTGTTTAACTGGATAATTCGGTGTCATAAACCTCTATTTGTTCTGAGACAATAAACCCCTTTCCTTTGCTCGATTCAGAATATCCATTAACTCTTCCCTGTATCCCAAGGTTGGATCCCCCCCCAAGAATCTCATATGTGTCCAATTCATCAAGCAATGAATAGCACATCTTCAATAGATATGCTGGTCCATGAGCACCAGGTTTCCGCCCTTATCCGAGGCTTTTATGACCACCTCTCTATTCTTTTCCAGCCTCTCCAGAGAGATTGGAACAACCATAATGGTCAATAAGGGGAATCTTACACAAATCTGTTTCCACCATTTTTATGAAGATATCAACACTTGTAATATCATTTGTGGGCGGCATCCTACGATCTTGTTTTTGAGATCCGTTTGAGATACAGTTACGGTTGGGATTAGGGTTAGGGGTGTGTCAGGGTTAGAGGTGTGGTTAGGGTTATGGTTGGGATTAGGGTTAGGGGTGTGGTTAGGGTTGGGGTTAGGGGTGTGTTTGGATTAGAGTATGGGTTAGAATTTGGGGTTTCCACTGTTTAAGCACATCAGGGCTCTCCAAACGCGACATGGCGTCTGATCTCAATTTCAGCAAATTCTGCGTTGAAAAAGTAAAACAGTGCTCCTTCCCTTCCGAGCCCTGCCGTGTGCCCAAACAGGGGTTTACCCCAACATATGGGGTATGAGCGTACTCAGGACAAATTGGATAACAACTTCTGGGGTCCAATTTCTCTTGTTACCCTTGGGAAAATTAAAATTTGGGAGGCTAAAAAACAAAAAACATTTTTGTGGGACAAAAATGATTTTTTATTTTCACGGCTCTGCGTTATTAACTGTAGTGAAACACTTGGGGGTTCAAAGTTCTCACAACACATCTAGATAAGTTCCTTGGGGGGTCTAGTTTCCAATATGGGGTCAATTGGTGGGGGGTTTCTACTGTTTAGGTACATCAGGGGCTCTGGAAATGCAACGTGACGCCTGCAGACCAATCCAAGTCTGCATTCCAAATGGCACTCCTTCACTTCCGAGCTCTGCCATGCGCCCAAACGGTGGTTCCCCCGCACATATGGGGTATCCGCGTACTCAGGACAAATTGCACAACAACTTTTGGGGTCCAATTTCTCCTGTTACCCTTGGGGAAAATACAAAACTGGGGGCTAAAAAATAATTTTTGTGGAAAAAAAAAAAGATTTTTTATTTTCACAGCTCTGAGTTATAAACTGTAGTGAAACACTTGGGGGTTCAAAGCTCTCACAACACATCTAGATAAGATCCTTAGGGGGTCTACTTTCGAAAATGGTGTCACTTGTGGGGGGTTTCAATGTTAAGGAACATCAGGGGCTCTCCAAACGCAACATGGCGTCCAATCTCAATTCCAGCCAATTTTGCATTGAAAAGTCAAACGGCGCTCCTTCCCTTCCGAGCTCTGCCATGCACCCAAACAGTGGTTTACCCCCACATATGGGGTATCAGCGTACTCCGGACAAATTGCACAACAACTTTTGGAGTACAATTTCTTCTGGTACCCTTGGGAAAAAAAAAAATTGGGGGGCGAAAAGTTCATTTTAGTGAAAAAATATTATTTTTTATTTTTACGGCTCTACATTATAAACTTCTGTGAAGCACTTGGTGGGTCAAAGTGCTCACCACACATCTAGATAAGATCCTTGGGGGGTCTACTTTCCAAAATGGTGTCACTTATGGGGGGTTTCAATGTTTAGGCACATTAGTGGCTCTCCAAACGCAACATGGCATCCCATCTCAATTCCAGCCAATTTTGCATTGAAAAGTCAAATGGCGCTCCTTCCCTTCCGAGCTCTGCCATGCGCCCAAACAGTGGTTTACCCCCACATGTGGGGTATCGGCGTACTCAGAACAAATGACAACTTTTGGGGTCCATTTTCTCCTGTTACCCTTGGTAAAATAAAACAAATTGGAGCTGAAGAAAATCTTTTGTGAAAAAAAAAATTAAATGTTCATTTTTTTTTTTTTAAACATTCCAAAAATTCCTGTAACACCTGAAGGGTTAATAAACTTCTTGAAGGGTGCAGTTTTTAGAATGGTGTCACACTTGGGTATTTTCTATCATATAGACCCCTCAAAATGTCTTCAAATGTGACGTGGTCCCTAAAAAAAAAAATGGTGTTGTAAAAATGAGAAATTGCTGGTCAACTTTTAACCCTTATAACTCCCTAACAAAAAAAATTTTTGTTCCAAAATTGTGCTGATGTAAAGTAGACATGTGGGAAATGTTACTTATTAAGTATTTTGTGTGACATATCTCTGTGATTTAAGGGCATAAAAATTCAAAGTTGTAAAATTGCAAAATTTTCTAAATTTTCACCAAATTTCCGTTTTTTTCACAAATAAACGCAGGTAATATCAAATAAATTTTACCACTATCATGAAGTACAATATGTCATGAGAAAACAATGTCAGAATCACCAGGATCCGTTGAAGCGTTCCAGAGTTATAACCCCATAAAGGGACAGTGGTCAGAAATGTAAAAATTGGCCCGGTCATTAACGTGCAAACCACCCTTGGGGGTAAAGGGGTTAAAGATCCTATGTAGTAGGTGTAATAATAATCGTATTATTGCAATTAATACCTCCAATTAGAAATGTGGTATAGTTTTTCTGATTCGCTATGTATCTTTCCTCTTGTGCAGGACTTTAGGTATCCATGATTTTGATGACCATTAGCCACTTGCTAACTGTCACTATATTAGTGGCCATAACCATGGATACTCAAGGTCCTGCAATGCCTGCACATGAGAAAAGTGACAATCAGAAAAACTATACTACGGTACATTTCTGACTGGACATATTTGCTAAATTTGTTATTATTACACCTACTAGGTATTGGGATAAGATCTTGGAGATGGGAATACCCCATCTAACGGTGTAAAAAGGTCCTCTGTTAGTAAGGGAGGAAAAAAAAAAAACCTATATTGACAGCAGGGAACAGACCGGGCAATGGCTTGCTTGGCTTGGACTTTACAATATGAGTTGACACTTGCAACAATACGTACTGAATCAACTTATTAATAGGCCCAGCATCTCCTAGTAGTGACTACACCAAATGACGGTGTGTCCTTAGAATAATGTTCTCATATGAAAGTGGATCCATCACTGGATTTCATAATACAATCTGCACACGTTATTAAACAGATCTTTTAGACTTGATGGAGCTGGTGTTTTACTACTCTGAAAATCCATGTCAACATGACTGTATAGTGCTTTTTGTAAGTTTTTCAGCCTGATACCAAAACGAGCATTTCCATACACTCACTGGTAATTTAAAGGGAACCTGTCACCTGAATTTGGCGGGACTGGTTTTGGGTCATATGGGTGGAGTTTTCGGGTGTTTGATTCACCCTTTCCTTACCTGCTGGCTGCATGCTGGCCGCAATATTGGATTGAAGTTCATTCTCTGTCTTCCATAGTACACGCCTGCGCAAGGAAAGATTACTTTGCGCAGGCGTGTACTACGGAGGACAGAGAATGAACTTCAATCCAATATTTCGGCCAGCATGCAGCCAGCAGGTAAGGAAAGGGTGAATCAAACACCTGAAAACTCCGCCCATATGACCCAAAACCAGTCCCGCCAAATTCAGGTGACAGAGTCCCTTTAAGGCTCCACAGTGTCCCTCTTCTCTGCGGTGTTCGAGATCTCTCGCTGCTCAGTACAAGCTGCAGCAGTCAGTCATGCTGGATGGATAGAGATTGAGTTCACTCGGACTCATCGGCTTGCTTACTTTTAAGCTGGGCTTGTAAAAATGTTCATTTTAGTATCAGGATTATGTCGCCATTCTAACATGGGTTTTTAAAAGTAAGTATATCAGCCTCATCAGGTCTAGGAGATGAGCTTAATAATGTATACACAGTTTGTATTGTAAAATCTTTTTTTCACAGATCTGCTTTATACGCATGCCAGAAGAGATCGGGGAGATCCATAATCCATACGAGGCTGCAGCTCCTCAGCAAACAGGAGATACTTATGTTAAAAATTCACTGTAAAAGGGTCTAGTGATAAGAAAAGAGTAAAACCGCTCACTCAGCAAAAATGTAAAATCGCTTGATGCAAGTGAATGCAATTTATATGAAATCAGTCACTTTTAGTAGTGTTTGCCAAGTTCATTAAATATACAATTTACAGGCCTCATTGTGATCTTTATGCTCCGGTATAAAATACTGTCAAATTACTGTAAGTAAAAAAAAAAAAATGAAAAAAAAATACACTTATATTCCAGCAAGTAGGTAAAAAAAAGCTGTAGGAGACAAGTCAGACGTCTGAAAAGGCTCCAAGAACTAAGCAGTCTCCAATTCTTAGGGTTTTCTATCTCTAGCAGTGGCATCATACTGGCGAGCTTTATGTATACCTTTGCACAGATATTTTTATTGCTCCTTTGCTTCCTAAATACAAAACTAAACAAAAAAAAAAATCTTAATAGTCTTCATTCAACATTTTGCACAATTTTGCTGTTACAGAGGTGTCTATAAATACAATATCTAACTAGCGATTTGCAAAAAATAAAAAATAAATGATAATATGGAGTAAGTGGTACAGAGATCGTAAGTGTAGATCGTCTCAGGGAAGGCAGAGAAATAGGCTGAAACCAAGGAGAAGAGCATGTGAAGGTTAAATAAATGCAGGATAGAAGCTCTCCCAATATAGGAAAAAAAGCAGTACCCTTGATAAACACAGACCTCACAATCAGCCTACACTACCGGGAGGGACACTGCCAGAAAAATCTAAAACTTGGTTTAGGCTGCAAACCGAATATCAGGGGATCGGAAAATGAATGATGAAATGAAGATTGCAGATGGAAACAGTACCATTTTATTAAAGGGGATCTCTGGGACTTTAAAAAAAAAAAAAAGCATGTTGATCCTAACAGAGGCAACTACCTGTTGTACCCGGCGCCGGTCGTTGTCCGCTCCTGCCAGAGATTCAGCTGCTCCTTGTCAACAGTGGCAGTTTGTCTTCCTGTTGACAGGGGGTGGGGACTACTGGTGTCATGCTGATTGACAGCCGGCTTCCCCCAATTAGGCAGCGGAGAGACGACTGTCAATTGGCATGACACCAGTAGTCCCGCCCTGTCAACAGGAAGAAAAACTGTGCTCTGTTGACAGGAAGCAGCTGAATCTCTGGCAAGAGCGGACAATGACCAGCACTGGGTACAACAGGTAGGTAGTTGCTTCTGTTAGCAACTACATGCCTTTTTTTTGTTCAAAAGTCCCGGTTCTTCCCTTTAAAGGGAACCTGTCACCCCCCCAGGCATTTGTAACTAAAAGAGGCACCTTGTCAGAATGCAGCATTAGTGCTGCACAAGATGGCTCTTAAGTTACAAACGGGGGGGGGGGGGGGGGGGGGATTGACAGGTTCCCTTTAACTATAGTCAGCAACACGTAAAAATATTTTCCCCCCCCCCCATCTCAAAAAAAAAAGTGTCCGCAGGCTAAAGCAGCTGAACTACATATGTCCATAATATAATTTCTGCCACCTATTATGTTGAAAGAGCATAAAAAAACAACCTGAAGTTTGCTGCAGCTTTGGTGGAAGAAATTTCACTAATAACGTTATACGATTTTTTTATGCTTTCATTAATATATCACTTAATGAGGACCATACTGAACTGGACGCAAAATGTAACAGAGCAGAATATAGCGCTTTTTTTCCTAATTATTATTATTTTGCCTCTCTGCTGGATAATAGAAATAGCTCTCCTCTCTGGCGGTCAGTGGGGTAGGAGCGGGCTGTGCTGCACAGTTGGGTCTCATTGTAAGCACTTCTAGTAGCTCAGCCAATCATATCCAGGAATCCACATACAGGGGAAAAAGACCACACCCCATTATAGCTTAGAACAGTTAGAGCATAATAACACAGTCTACTCTCTTCACTGCAGAGTGATTACATGTGAAAAAGCACAGCAGACCTGAGAGTGATTAACAGCTTACATCTGCAGCAGTCAATGTGGGGACAGGCGGTACACTTGCTTTGGCAATGCTAATGTGTGTTTAGTTGTGCCAGTAAGACTCAATTGAATTTTAGAGGAGCACTTATAGAAATATTTGTAATGAGACACTCACACTGTAGATGAGAGCTGAAGGCTGTCAGTTAATCACATTCAGGTCTGCTGTGCTCTAGCACCACATCACTCTGCAGTGAGAAGAACAGACTGTCATTACATTTCACACAGCCAGATCTAAGCTATTGTGGGGCAAAATAAAAAAACAAAAACAAAAACCACTTACTGCAGGGATGATTCCACTCCAAGGAAGGTGCTCACGAAATGATGTATGGCGCCATTCCGGAGTGTCCACTTTCAATCTCAACATGGGTGTGTACTTTGTACTTTTTCGGTCACGCTGCTGTAATGCAGGTAGGTGCAGGCTCCACTAGATGGCAGTAGAGTGGAAGCAGGATTGCACCTATATAGAGTTGGCCTGTAGTGCAGCAGTGCAGCTACCCCAGGTGGAAGCAGAGTCAAACAAGCCGAGTCAAATCCTAGACTGTAGCGCCGTACCAAAGGAATAAGCAAACTCACGGTCAGAAACAAGCCAGGAAGTCAGTAACGGTGAGGAGCGGATAAGCCAAAAGGCAAAAGACAGAAACAGGTCAGGATACAAGCCAAGTCAAAACCAGGGAGTCAGCACACTAATGGGAAACACGGAGTCAAGATGGGAATAGGGGAAAACAGACACGGGTTCAGACAGCAACACAGCGGGACAAATCAGATTAATCAGAGTCAGCTACAGCAGCACTAGGCAAAAATTATAACTGACATCGCCTGCAGGAAGCAGCAGTGATAAATAGCCAACCTGAACCCAGACAGAGGCTGAGAAAGGTTAACTCTAGACATGACCAGACTGGGAAAAGGGGAAAACAGGACTCAAAACCCGGTCTGGATCATAACATTTTCCACATTGTTTCTACATGATTTCTTATAGTTTGCTTGATAGGGTTTCCACCATAGGGCATTCATATTTACATGTCCCATTCACGCATGTTGCTCCACTCCAATATATGTCTACATCCTTTCTATACTGGGACTACAGGCAGCTATTTTTATAACACTCACATGAATGTATTATCAGCCTTATCAATTGCATTCTATATACATGTCTTTTTGTACTCCATGTCGTTCCTCCAGTTTTGCCACCATCTATTATGTGCCCATTTTTAACTCTCACACGACATGCTCATCTAGTGATCAGAGACCCCCAGCGCAGTAGGACCAAGGCAACCCCTAGAGAATTCGAACCCATATGGACTCCACGGCCCAAAAATGATCAGCCTGTTATTCCGGATTTCATCGGCAGCTCAATAATCCAATTTGACATTACAGGACTCACTGAAATTGACGTTTTCAAATTGTTTTTCAGCGAGGAAATAAATGCAGTAAATGAAGCAGAAACGATATTTTGGGGCACTGTGCTGCATATGGGCATAGTCCAGGACTTCGTCAATACTGGAGAACTGATACTCTACAGCACACCGGTATTCCGTATGGCCATGACAAAGATACGATTTGAAGCGATCCAAAAATGTTAGTGATCATGCGCAGTGTCCTCCCAGAGACGATCCTAACTTTGATCCCTTATATAAAATTTCGGCCAGTAGTTGACCACTTCAGCAGAAAATTTGCTGAGGTGTACAACCACCATAGGGACTTCTCTATATATGAATCTCTGGTTCACTTCAAAAGGGAGGCTAAAATTCCGACAATACCTGCCCAGTAAGAGGTTGACGTACGGAATAAAGCTGTACAAACTGTGCGAGTGTACCTCAGGGTACACCCACAGATTTAGGGTCTAAGAAGGGAAGGACACCCGGATTGATCCCCCTGAATGCCACGGTCATGGGGGCGAGTAGGAAAATTATGTGGCACCGTGCAAAATAAAAAAAAAAATAAGACAGGTTTCCCTAAGCCGCTAATTGAATGAGAAATGGCGACAGCACAGACGCAATGCAGCAATAAAATGTTGGTGGTCAAGTATAAAGACAAGGGATGTCCTTATTTTGACCACCATACACCGGGACAACTGCTCCTTGTAACTGTCCGAGGTATCACAAGTCCCAAAGGCAGAGTGTATCCTTGATTCTAGTAAGAACATGTAAAGTGGACATGTGGGAAATGTTATTCATTAACCATTTATGTGACATGACTTTTTGGTTTAAGGGCATAAAAATTAATGAGTATAAGCTTAATTATTTTATCGGGGGTCTAACACTTAGTTTAAGAAGGGGTTGTCCTAGTAGTGGACAACGCTTTTAAAGCCTACTGCCGCACTGCAACGCTGAGGCTCTGATCTCATCATTCGCATTGAGTTCTTCCTGTGTCGGATTTCCTCTGGTTCCGTCACACTCTAAAAACGTACCGAGGGGTTAAATTTGGAATCCAGTTTATAAGCTCCAACATCTGGGTACTGTGCTGCCAAATATGTTGGCGCTATATAAAATTAATATATAAATCATTAAGTGACTCATCTCTTTAAAACTTGATCAATTCTGGACACTAGAGGAACCAAGCATGTAATAATGAATGCAGAAGACGCAGAAAACAGATGAGATTATACATTGTATTAACGGGGTTAAACGCCAAAGTGGAATTTCCATTACCGGGTTTCATGAATCAAGCAAAGCGATTTGTGCCACGTGTTTGGGATATACGGTGAATTAAGGCTCGCATGTCAAACAGCTCTAAGTTTGTTATGACGGAGGAAGTATAAGTGTTTACTCTGCGAGTGTCTCTATGCATCGCGACCACGGATTCTGCAGTGTGCTCCCAGAAGAGGCAATAACAATGAGGAGTGGGCAGCCTGTGAAATCCGATCATCTCCACTTTACCAGCAGGATCGGGTTTTATTTCATTTTCTGACATTGATGACTACTGTGTATAGGATTGGGCCAATAATGGCACAAACATTAGAGTTCGTGCTCTCCATAAACCTTGAATGCGAGGCCTCATCACAACAAAGTTCAGTCCAAAAATCTAATGTTTTATCATTGTAACCTAGGAGAAGATGCTCTTATGCATAACTTCAGGAACACCCTGGAAATTTACGTAGTAATTAATATTATTAAAAGACTTGTAGGGAGCCTAAAGCGAAGGCCTATACTGGGGATGAACCTATGTGTGATCAGTGTGGACCCAATGTTCTCAGCAGAACTAAAATAGCCATTGACAACTACAAAGCGAGGGTCAGTATAAAATGAAGCATTGTTTAATTCAGGTTGTTTTTTTTTTTTTTTAAATGTTGGTAGTTTCCCCCCCCCAACTTTCCATAGCACTAGAAAATAAAAAATAAAAAAATTTTCAGAAATCCTGATTTTTTTTTTTTTTTTTTTACTAACAGTCATTATGCCTTATACCATACTCATACTTCCTATAGTTTTCAGCAACCACATAGACATACACAGAAATAAATTAGCTCTGACCTCATTGACTTGTATACAAATATATTCCAGGCATGCTCGGATCTGGGCAAAGGTCATTGTACAGGGATTTGTATGTGGAGAGCTATGTCATTGTAAGGAGAAGACCCGTACGGGCCTTCCTACTACGTGACAGATCCGGAACTGTTGGGACTGTCACCCAGGTTTCACGGGGGGGAAAGCTTAAAGCCCTGGACCGACCTCTGCACCTAGGAGTAGGGGGCGTGGCTAAGATAAAAGGGCCACAGAGGGCAGCAAATAATTTAGTTGCCGTGGGAACGTGCATCGTACAGGAGGGCAGTGTCAGGGCTTCTGCGGGGGGCCAACTGCCAGAGCGGGCAAAAACCAGCAGAGGCTAAAAGCTGTTAACAGAAACTGCTGACAATGACGTATCTGGTCCCCGCTGACCATGAGTGACAGGACGCCCAGTCAGGACATAAGCCTGCGCACGTACGGATGGGAGAATTGGGACACCCGCTGTGAGGGGCTTCCCTTTCTACCCGAATCGAGTTGCTCATAATCCCTGTACACTGACAGGGGGAAAGACTGTGCTCTGTCCCGCTCGTTTCCTGACACACCGATCGGACCACAAAGAATCACCGTTGGCGCCAGGAGCCAAGACGTCATCTTTTCAAGGACTACACTGGACCACAAGGAATCACCGCCGCCGCCAGGACGCTGTCTTTTCAAGGACTACACTGGACCACAAGGAATCACCACCGCCGCCAGGACGCCATCTTTTCAAGGACTACACTGGACCACGAGGAATCACCACCGCCGCCAGGACGCCATCTTTTCCAGGACCATACTGGAACCCTTATGCGCCACTGCTTTTTAGCCAACATCCACATCCTGAACTAACTGCATTCTGAAGTCATCAGCCTGATCTTGAACTTCCTACCCCAGGGGTGTCAAACTGCATTCCTCGAGGGCTGCAAACAGGTCATGTTTTCAGGATTTCCTTGTACTGCACAGGTGATAATTTAATCACCTACACAAATAATGAGTTGGTGATTAAATTCTCACCTGTGCAGTACAAGGAAATCCTGAAAACATGACCTGTTTGCAGCCCTTGAGGAATGCAATTTGACACCCCTGTCCTACCCTATACTTCACACCCGCTTCCCCTGAGTTACGTCCCCTGTGTTCCTTTATCCTGTTTTATCTGTTTTCTCCCTGCGAGGAGTATACCAGTTAAATTAAACCCCACGTTAACGCTTGCTCTGCCTCCGACCTGTTACTGCATCTTCCTACCTGCTCACATCACCTATGGTGAACGGTGGATCCTGTGTTATCTACATTGTTGAAAACACTTTTATATATTCTCATTATCATCACAGAAAGTATTACAATGACTGAGAAGTCACCTATAATAGAAAAAAGTGTCAGTCCAGTTATTTATTGTTATTCTGTTTATAATTACTTATAATATTAAAATTGCAAAGAAAAACATTGCAAAAATGTGATAAAAATACAAGTATCATAGAACCTGATATAAATAATAGGTAATCTCCTGATGACATTCCTATTAAGGTTTGAAAAAAAAAAAAATGTAAAAAGCAGTTGTGACTTTATAAGTCAGGAAAAGGCAAATCACCAGTGGCCATTTTATTTTTTCCACATCACAGCAAGCACCGGCACGGCTCTACAATGTGAGGATTTGACCCCACAACTCTTCATATCTTAGCTTCCTGGACCCCCACTGCAGTGATCGGTGAGGAGTGGCCTTGAGTTAGTCGCACCTGATTTTCCAAGCTTTGAATGATTTTAGGCATTAAAGGGTAAACATGTGCTAATTACAAAGTAGGATCACCAGTGATCAGCTACGATTTGTAAGGAAACCTGGTAACAAGGATTATATTTTCCTGCAGCGCCACCACAGGTAGAGTGGAGTATTACAGAGACCATTTAAATCAATAAATTATGTATTGCAGGACAGGACATGTCCTCCAAAGATACCCTGGATTAGCCCTGGTAAGGAGATGAGGATTTTGAACAGAAATTTATTTTGAATGAGGTTTTCTAACCCGGGCAACATTTTTGCGCAATATTTTGTGAAATTTAGAGCAAAGAAATTGTCGCTCCCCGATTCCAAGAAACTGGAGGGTCCGGCAATCTTTTTGCTTTGACATACAGGTATTGGTGGCCTTTCCTCCATGGATATGTTCAGTTTTGGTCAGTGCATTCAATTTGAGGAAGACCAGTGGAACTTGGGGGCAGATATTTCAGCGGCACCTGTTATCTTAGGGCCCCCAAAGTGTCCAATACTACAGACGACAGGTCATAGATAGAGGGCCCGTTTACAGATCTTTTTTGGGACTAGTGCCCAGGAGCATCACGCTACACCTGTAGCCATGTCTCATGTCTGATCTATTCTTGTACGTATTGTTAGTGCCTGCCAGTGTTTCAGCTTTGTTTTTGGATTTCAACCAGGATACAATAAAAAAAATAAAAAAAAAACGATAAAAAAAAAATGTTTGAGAGCGAGCCAGCACATGACTCACTTACAGTCCATGTTATTCCCTGTTTGGTCAGGGAGCAGGATTACCGCAGAGATAGAAAAGCCGAGGGCGACACTTCAGATCCAGGATTGTCCCATTAGGTTTAGTTTTCTCAGTAGACAAAGTCTGGCTTGTAGATTCTTTATCATCATCATCATCATCTCCAAAACCCTATCTATCTGAGTACAATTAAAACCTGCTCAAAGCCCCAATGCCCATAATTCAAATTAATATTTTAGTTTGAGCCAACAAATAGGATTCTTCTGTCTTACGGATAGTTCTCGTATATAAAGTTCTTTATATTACAATTGCAATCAAAATTATTCTACCCTCAATACAAATTAGGTTTATTAGCAAAAAATAGAATAGCAAGAAGAATAATGTAACATACGGTCGCCACAAAATGCAACTTTTACCGATCACTGAGCTCTCCAAATGATTCATCCTTTGATGACAAGAGTCGTTAGTAGAGATGTAAGAACCGTTTTGGATGACTCTCCACCGGCCGGGACAATACTTTGTGACTTGCGGTATTCTCGGCTCCTCTTGTATAGCCAGTGCGCACATGACGTTGCGTCAGCCCGACCAGTCATGGACCGGAGTCCTGCGAATCAATTCTCCCATCTCTTGTTTTTAGTACTTTGTAAAGTCTCTTTGGCTGTTACGACCTGTTGCAAACAGATACATAGACAGACATGAGACTCTGGCAGCGCTCTCGAGTAGGGATGAACGGACCCGTGGAAAGTTCGGGTGCTGGTACCTGACCGGAACTTTATTCGGCAGTGACTGTACGGGGGTATATACATATTCCATGCATTGGAATTGGAGGTGTACATACCATATGCTCACTGTTACTTCCAATACCCGGTCTGGCAGTGGAAACAGCCTCGGCCACCACTCGTCAGTCCATTGCGTATTGTCCTAATGATCGGAGGCAGCAGAGTTGCACTCTCTTGGCAACTGGTGGCAGCGGTGGGATCTGTGTGAATATTTGCCTTAAGGACACATGAGGATATTTTATTGGGAAAACAAAAAATGTTGGCGAATAACAAAAACATCCGTCGTACAAATATTTGCTGAAATTATAATACACTTTAGGTTGCTGATGTTAAAGAGGTTGCGTGGTCACTGTGTAGGACTGGGCGGCCACGTGAACGTAAGTAAGCTATTCACAGCCTTCTGTCCACAGTCCGACTAGACGTGCTCAGCCTTACTCAATTCACCAAGTGTATGCAAATCGTATTCTTGAGGTTGTGTGACCGTCTGGTCTCGGCAGTGACACCCGAGAATCCTGACACTGTAGTGCGAGCACTGAGATATAAAGGGACTGCAGACTTTCACCATAAGACTGGGTAACCCCCTTAAACTAAGTTTCATTCACACCTACAATTTTTGGAACCCACTGGTAGAAATTTATAAAGTTGGGTCTCTAAAATAGTATCTGCCGCTGTTCAGTTGCAGTGGTCATATGTTGACTTATAGTATACAGACCAAAAGCACCAGCGGAGAATTACGGCTTTATGGCCGGGGGAGAGAATGGGTGAGCAGAGCATGGAAGGAGGCAAGAGTTCATTTAGTTTTTTCATATTTGCAATTATTTTTACGTTTTACAAGTTGGATAACTCCTTTAAATCATTATTTATTACATTCCCTTCTTTAATCTACTTGCAGCCATATTCTGCTTCTCCTGGAACGGAGCCGCTCCCTGTGGTTCTCCTGTTGTGATCTCTCTCAGGAAGATCTTTCTAGTCCAAGCACTTTATAAAATGAATATTGTCATTTAAGTATTCTTCAACATCACGGAAAGCCTAGAAAATGTTGTTTTAGGAGTGACCGCATGAATAACACAGCCGGCCGAGCCGATCATTGTCAGGGCTACATTTGTGCAAGTTGGCATTTTAATTTTAGAATTTGTAGACAAAGGAAAAAAAAAAAAAAAAGTTTCGTCAGACCAGTCATCCTATGGACAGTCATTTTTTTTTTTTAAAGTGCTATGGCTTTTTGTTTATTTAGCACAATTCAATTTTTTCCATCTAGGGAAAAGGAGTGGTTGGAAATGATCCGTGGGGAGGCTCAAAATTCATTGACAATTGGGTAACCCGGAAGAGGACCCGATTTTGTAACCCGGAAGAGGACCCAATTTTGTATCCCTGAAGAGGACCCAATTTTGTATCCCTGAAGAGGACCCAATTTTGTAACCCAGAAGAGGTCCCAATATTGTAACCCAGAATAGGACCCAATTTTGTATCTCTGAAGAGGACCCAATTTTGTATCTCTGAAGAGGACCCAATTTTGTAACCCAGAAGAGGTCCCAATATTGTAACCCAGAATAGGACCCAATTTTGTAACCCAGAAGGGGAACACCATCTAAATCAGTGAGGTGCATTACTTTGTCAAGTGCTGAGAAGCCAGAGTTATTTTTCCACTTACCTAGAAACACAACTCTCACCATATAGCCAGGAGTTTGTTCTTCTGTACAGGCATCAGGTTAGAATACATTATGGAAATGACATTATAAACAAGCTAAAAATACTCGCCACCTCTCCAATGTCATTGTAATCTGCATATTTAGCTTTTATTACACTTCGAAAACAAGGATGACACACGGATCCAGAGTCCTTAACAAGGCAGCAATCACCATCATAAAAAAAGTGATTTTCATAACGATGTGTAAATGTCTACAACATACGAAACATGAAACTTAATAAAAATAATGGAAACTGAATATTCGGCATTTGTGAAACCAACACAGAAAATGAAGATTTTAAAGAAGAATATTCATTCCTACGAGAACATTTATCAGAATAAGAAATTGTTGTGACCTGTTATGCCAAATGAACAAAAAATTATTTGGAAACCTTCAACTCCATCTCTGAGAATAAGGCGACCAAGTCAACATGTAGGATCAAATATGCATCAGAAGCTCAAGACAGGATCCTCCATGACAGAATCCATCACAACTGATGGAGAAAAAAACAACACAAAACTTATGGATCCCATTTTAAGCCAATAGGGTCCATCAGGAAAAATTAATAGGCAACTGAGTATTTTGACCATATCATCATTTTTATGCAGATTTCCCAACTCCATACTGTATAAACTTGAATGCTTATTGGATGACGCAAATCAGGTGATGTGTATTTGTGTAACGAAGGAGGTGAGGTCTAAGGATACAACATCCTTTATCGGGTGTAAAACGTTAGACAGCTTGTTTTCCTCACGCAAAATGGCCCAAAAAACAAAAGTCAAAGATTGTTACAAGTCTTACAGAGGGATGCAGCGCTCCTGAAATTGCTAAGCTATTGGGACATGATGACAAAACCAGCAAACGTTTTGTTGAAAATAGTCAACATGCTCATAAAACTTGTTGAGAAAAAGAAAAATGACACATTTTGACTGTCAAAGATGTGAGAAGAATCGAATGTGAAGCAACCAGGAAGCCATTATCCTCCAGTGCTGTCATATTCCAGAAATACAACCTCCCAGGAGGCCACAAGTACAAGGTGTTCAGTGCTCAGAGACACAGGCGAGGTGAGGAAGCCGAGACCCAACACTACTGAACAATATACAGAAGGGGAAAAGTCAAGACTAGGCCAAGAAATATCTGAAGAAAGATTTTTTAAAAGGTTTTATGGACAGATGAGATCGACTGTGGCGGAGCAGATGGATGGGCCTGTGGCTGGATCAGTAATGGGCCCAGGCCACTTCCACTCCTCAGACATCAGATGAGCAATGTGGAGGTGGGTACCGCTATGAACTTGTATTACTAAAGTTGAGCTAGTTGGACCTTTTCGGGTGAAAGATGGACTCAAAAACCAACTCACAAACGTACTGCCAGTTTTTAGAAGACAATTTCTTCAAGCAGTGATATGGGAAAAAGTCTGCATCTTTCAAGAAAACCATATTTTTGCAGGACAATGTTCAATCGCAGCATCGAAGTCTCCAGCTTTCCTCACCTGACCTAAACCTATTGAGAACTTATGGGCCCTTCTTACACGGGAGATTTATGGTGTAGATTTTTGGTGAAGGAGAACAGTCTCTGATCAGTTTCTGGAAGTCTGTGGTTGGTGCCGTCCAAAAAGTTGACCAACAGATTAAGAAACTGACAGTCTCCATTGACGGAGCTTAGGACTGGCATTGAACAGAAGGGTGGCTAGATCACTGTATTGGTCACTGATATTTTTTAAATTTGTCAAACTTTTTAATCCATTTTGAGCAGTTTATTTTCTCTATTAAAGGGAGAATAATAACCAAACGATTAAGATGGGGAAATTTACATTTTTCCTTCAGTTGCATAACAATTCTGCACACAGATACTCTCCTAAGAAAAGGCAAAACCTCACTTTTACTCCTTAAATATTCAGGTCTATTAACCTTTTGGAATGACCGATAGCCCTGGAGTTGTTCAACGATAAAATACAAATTCCCTAATAATTCTGCACACAATAAATTATGGCTATGAAACACTGTTGTTGATGTGGACAAAGCCTTAGTTATCAGTAGAGGAAATCTACTAGGCCATCAATACTCACAGCTGAAACAGGCTGGTCCACTAAAGCAGGAGAAATGTATCGGTAGACAAAAATGGTCAACAATCATCCAGAGGAACACAACCCCATCTGCAAGTCCTAAAGTCAGACGGCACATTGGCTCTAAGAACGGTTCAGCCACCTCTTGTACACGCATCAAATTACTTGTGGCACTTATCACGTTCTTCATCCTTGATCCCTCCTGGCCGTCAGATGGATACTGGTCCGGATAAAGTTTAAGATCTCAATTTCCTAAGTGATTATTTCTGAATACAATTTTCTACTTGGCAGAAATTTCAAGATGGCCCTCAAAGTCACCTAGGCGTATTTAGCACCATGTCGTTCCTTAATGCTCCCACCCTCTTTGAAGTACAAGAAAAGCCACCAAGACTTATTTCGATACACGATCACAACTCTTAATATATGTGAGATACATCTGAGGGTCAAGAAAGGAGGAGGATGATGCGCAGCACATTCAGAGTTAATCAGCTGTCGTGCCGATGAACAAGACATAAGTGTGACCTTACATGGACACATAAGAGTCCAACCTCAACCGAAGGCGCGGAAAATGTAGCACAGCTGTCTTATGGGTCCTCAGGACACATCACGAGGAGGCACTGCAAGCAAAGTATTCATTAAGATGACGCTTCGTACAGATTCCATTAAGTCTAATGATCTACTGGAAGTCAGAACAATGTGCATATTTGGCCAAGAGGGGGGTAACCATCCACTTACAGTTTCATTAATTAAAACCTAGAATGCAAGTTAGATTCTGGATTTGCTGAGTAAGAGGAGCCGCATAACAACCCGTCGTTCATTGAATTATTGCCACTTTGCGTAATTACTGCAGAATTTTTCTTGAGTTGCTGTCTCTCTAGCAAAAGCCTGTAGACTGGGCAGTAAGAGAATATCTTCAGATCAGGAATGGACCCAAATGACCACACAGATAGTGACAGGATAGCACAATAAGGCTGCCGTCACACTAGCGGTATTTGTAATGAAACACACTAGAGTTTAGTAATGAAAAGTATTTACAAAGTGAAATACGGTAACATTTTAAGTAGATAATCTCTCCATGAATTTCAAGGATCCATGCTTTATATAGATCTGTCAGGCTGCCGTCACACGTTCAGTATTTGGTCAGTATTTTACATCAGTATTTGTCAGCCAAAACCAGGAGTGGGTGATAAATGCAGAAGTTTTGCATATGTTTCTATTATACTTTTCCTGTAATTGTTCCACTCCTGGTTTTGGCTTACAGATACTGATGTAAAATACTGACCAAATACTGCTAGTGTGACGGCAGCCTTAGTGTGAACACACCCGCCGTCCCAGCTGTATCACACTGGCTGTCCCTGTGATCGCGTGACACAATAATGCTGGCCAATCAGCAGCTCTCACTTCCTCCGGATGAATGTGATTTGCATGAAGGAGCGGAGAGTGAATGAACATTCTATTCTACAATCTGCCTGTTTTGTGACATTTGACTTTTCTTGGCTGTGGATTACGTGTGCTTTGTCTGCAGTACATTTTTAAGACAGTTAATTTTGTTCATCAAAATCATTTGTTGCGGGGGGTTTTTTTGCAGCTTTTTTTCTCCTCAATTACGCATTACTTTCTATGGGTGAAAAAAAGCTGCAAAAACGCAAATTCAGTCAGGAAAAAAAAATCATGCAAATCTCATAGCTTTTGTTAGTAGTGTAAGAAGCAGCTTTAGGCTATGTGCACACGTTCAGGATTTTTCGGGTTTTTAGCGGGAAAAACGCTTAAAAAAAACGCATACATAAGCATCCGATCATTTTTAATGCATTCTGCAATTTGCGCACATGATGCGCTTTTTTCCGCGAAAAAAAAAAGCATCGCAGTAAAAAACGCAGCATGTTAATTTTGCGGATTTTTCATATTTTCCCCGCTATTTAATGCACTGGGAAGCTCCGGGAAAAAAAAACGCGCAAAAAACGCATGCAGATTTCCTCTAGAAAAAGTCCGGTTTTGTTCAGGAAAATTCTGCAGAAAATCCTGACATGTGCACATAGCCTTAATCTGCATAAAAAAAGCAGAATAAAAACGCAGCTAAAACGCTGCATGGGCACACAGCCTTAGGTCTCATACTCACGTGAAATTTGGACAAGTCTCGCACCGCAATACCCGGCGCTGCTACCGGCACTCAGATAGGAATACATGCAGCTGCACGCTCCGCTCCTGAGGGCCGGATGCAGCGCCGGGTATTGCCGTGCAAGACTCATCCGAGTTTCGCATAAGTGAGTATGAGCCCTTAAGAGGTGCTAACACTTTTTTTTTTAAGTTTTCGTGTCTAAAGACTTTGTTTCTTGCTTCAACTAATTCAGTACCCCAACTGTGGATCTTCATTTCGAGCAGAAATTACCTGTTGTTATTTTTATTTCCGCACTGAAGAAAACCTTAGAATAAAAACTTGTGCACTACAGATGTATTTTCCCATGAACATCAATAAAAAGCTCTTTGAAGGACTTTTGTGTGGATTTTGCAGGAAATTGGGCTCCAAAATCCTTGGGGGGAAAAAAACAAAACAAAAAAACCCAAAACACCTAACAGAATGGAAAGGGTGCAGAAACTTGTGCCTGATCAGACAGTTTCTTGGATATGGACACACGAGTCATATGAACCTATCCTAAAGGTACAGTCACAGCGATCTAGACAACGATCCCGATCACTGCAGCGTCGCTGTGTGGTCGCTGGAGAGCTATCACACAGACAGCTCTCCAGCGACCAACGATGCCGAAGTCCCCGGGTAACCAGGGTAATCATCGGGTTACTAAGCGCAGGGCCGCGCTTAGTAACCCGATGTTTACCCTGGTTACCAGTGCTAATGTAAAAAAAAAAAACAAACACTACATACTTACATTCCGGTGTCTGTCCCCCGGCGCTGTGCTTCTCTGCACTGACTGTGAGCGCCAGCCGGAAAGCACAGCGGTGACGTCACCGTTGTGCTCTGCTTTCCGGCCGGCGCTCACAGTGCAGAGAAGCACAGCGCCGGGGGACAGACACCGGAATGTAAGTATGAAGTGTTTGTTTTTTTTAACGTTTACGCTGGTAACCAGGGTAAACATCGGGTTACTAAGCGCGGCCCTGCGCTTAGTAACCCGATGTTTACCCTGGTTACCAGTGAAGACATCGCTGAATCGGCGTCACACACACCGATTCAGCGATGTCTGCGGGAGTCCAGCGACAAAATAAAGTTCTGGACTTTCTGCTCCGACCAACGATGGCACAGCAGGATTCCGATCGCTGCTGCCTGTCAAACTCAACGATATCGCTAGCCAGGACGCTGCTACATCACGGATCGCTAGCGATATCGTTCAGTGTGACGGTACCTTAAGCGTTGGTCCTTTCACTGCCATCATCCGCTCTCCAAATGATATCAATGCAGCCTACCGCTGGAAGGAAAAGCTATTTTTATTTTTTAGAGGAATGAAAACAAATCCCTCAATAAAATAATTGGTCAAAATTATTTAAAGAAAAATAAAGTTTCGTTTTAACTCTTTAACTCTTTTTAACTATCATATTTTGAAGACGGCCTCCCCACTCTGTGCCGTGCACTTAGGGATTGGGTTACTTTACAAGGGTCAGACTATGGCAAGGCTACTGAACGCTGACACGTTTATGAGGTTGTTGGCCATGCCTCTTCCCAACCTTGAACACATCCATCAACCTCTATATGGATTTTGAGTGACGCAATGCTACAAAAGTGGTTTATGTAAGTGCCTCTAATAAAACAGCACTCCCAATTATCAGTCCATGTCCGCATCATGTTCCTAAATGACCACGGCTGACAGCTCGCCCCGACGCAGGCTCCCTCGCCGCCGTATATCATGTACAACCATGTGACCGACCACACCGCATTTCTTAAATGTTTCCCCATCCCCAGGAATCTTTTTTTGGAAAATCCTAATGTTATATATACACACTTCATATACATAGACTTGTCTGGGCAGTGGTAGCAGGAGTCCTATATATAAATGTCAGTATATCGGCATGAGAACGGCATGGCATTTCATGTGCAGACATGCTTGGCGAGGACGAGATGCCGCTGTACACAAGTGATATTCTATAATGATATCCAATATGTACAAAACCGAGGAGCGAGAAGCGCGCTTACTGACGACAGGATTCCTTATTGCGGTTGGAAAATAATAAAAAAATATGATTATAAGAAACGTGCAGCCATTATTATAAAGATAGATCTCATCATTCATTGAGCCAAATACGGAAGTGATGGGCACCACTAATACAGTAAAATGGGGCACAGCAGAGATACATTAAAGAGGACTTGTTATTAATATGGAATTATTTTATCTGGTGTGAATGTCGTGGTTCTCCTGAATCTGGCGATGTTTTTCTTTTGTTCCTGCTCCTCACCGTTCCTGAGATAGGATTCCCTCTTTCCTCTAGGTAAATCTAGTCATTTGTTTACCAAGTAGGTGTGGTCCTTGGGACATAGTTGAGGACCACACCCACTTGTCTACTTGATTTATATACGGATGGAAGTGAGCGCAGTATCTCGGGAGCAGAGAGGTGCAGGAACAAAGGAAAAAATGGCGGAGTCAGGAGATCAGTGGCATTTACACCAGGATAAAAAAAAAAAATATGACATTTAAGTGACAGGTCCTCTAAGCCCACCCACAAGGAATAGAATAGCCCACCCACAAGGAATAGTCCTACAGCCTCAACCCTATAAATAGGAAGCAGAGAACCCAAACGGTCCTACAAAGA
This sequence comes from Ranitomeya imitator, assembly GCF_032444005.1. Classification (NCBI taxonomy): domain Eukaryota; kingdom Metazoa; phylum Chordata; class Amphibia; order Anura; family Dendrobatidae; genus Ranitomeya; species Ranitomeya imitator. The sequence continues at coordinate 51,554,809 of NC_091284.1, forward strand.
CACAGCAAAGAATCGTATAAAGCAATAAACATACAGTACAGTGCAAAAATCAATGCACTAAATAGCAGTTAAAAAAAAAAGTGTGAAAACCAAAAGGAAGAACACATTTATAAAGAGAGGGACGACACTACAGGGCCTTAGTGCAAGAACCTCCCATGAAGAGCGGCCTCCTGGAGCAGCTTCATCAGGACGAGCGAGGCCGTGGTTGGCCGTGTTTCTGTGCAGAGGTCTCGACCACGGGGCCCCTGAGGATGCATTATGTGGCCACGAAGCTCCCGAGCTCAGGGTCATTATTACAGGGTGGAGGTCATTACTACTTGATGGCGGACATGCCAAAAATGTAGCTTTTCAATTATAACAACACCAAATAAATTGAATAAGAGTGATCAAAAAGTCATATAGAAAAAAAAAAAAAAAAAAAGTCAACGTATTCTGTCAAATTAATTTTTTAAAGGCCAAGTTAAAGACCCGCTGTTCTACAGTATCAGTCTTATTTACCTAATGTCTATCTACAGTAGATATCTAGCGATATCCATCCTTCTATGGCATCTATCTTCTTAACTAATGTTTATCTGGAAAAAAAAAAAAAAAAAAAAAAGAGTCTGGTGAGTAAACTAAAGAGCAAAAATGGACACAGCACTCAAGGGGCAATAGTGAACAATACATGGAGTTTTAGTTACCCATCTAGATGCAAATTTCAACTCCCCAACTAAAGCCTTTTTCAGCTTCAGCAGTGAATCTAAAACATTCCCTTAAAGGAGTAGTCCCATCTCCAAGATCCTATCCCAACATGTAGTAGCTGTAATAATAATATTAGCAAATTCCTCCAATTAAAAATGTAGTATAGTTCTTCTGATTCGCTATGTCGCTTACCCCATGTGCAGAGCATTGCAGTAGCGGAGAGAAAAATAATAAAAAGCACTCATTGAATAACATTGGTCCGTGTGCAATCCGATTTTTTAATCGGATTGACTTCGGCCGTTTTTCTCACAGATTAGTATGAGCACTGAGGCTAAGTTCACACTAGGTGTTTTTGCAGCATTTTTAAAGAAAATTTTCAGCTGTGTTTTACAGTGCCTACCAAGTCTATGAGGCTTCAAGTCTCATGCACGCAGCTTGTTTTTTTTTTTTCAATCAGTATTTTGTGCATGCATGGTTTTTTGGATATAGAGCTTCTTTCAGCATTTTTCATCCGTTTGTGCACCGGCCAGGTTGAAAACTGTTTATTTCCCAGATATGGATTACTGCGAGGGACACAACGATGGACAGGTATGGGTATATTGTTGGTTTGTTACCTTACTTTTATTACAGGAGATTGAGGGCATCGGGGGAATAGGTGAGGTCGTATGGTTTAAATAAGAACATTAAAAGGAGACTGACTTTATTTCAATTAAAGGATTTTTTTACTGGGTGTCTGTTTTCTTAACAATTTGACTATGGGGTGACGCCTCTCCATTACTAACCTCAGGGGTTGATGTCACAAAGGTGACATCAACCCTCACAACTATTACCCCACTTGCCACCACTATAGGGCAAGTGGGAAGAGCGAAGCTAAGTGCCAGAATTGGCACATCTTGGAGATGCGCCTTTTCTGGGGCAGCTGAGAGCGGATGTTATTAGCTGGGGGAGGGCAGCATCCATGGCCCCTTCTTAGGCTATTGATATCAGCCCGCAGCTTTGCTGGTTATTAATTATATGGGGACCCAACATCATTTTTTGGCGGGGTTCCCCATTTTAATAGCAAGTAAAGGCTAAGTTTACTTTTGTGAGCTGATATTAATAGCCTGTGAAGCTCCATGGGTTACCCCCTTCCCAGGCTATAAACATCTGCCCCCAGTCGCTGGCTTTCCCTCTGGTTTTGAAAATTGTGCTGGAGGCCACGCCATTTTTTCCAGAAAAACAAAAAAACTTTAATTAAATACATGTAATTTGCACACACACTGTACCAATTGTATTTGTCACAGATATCTATACATCTACCTATTCTATATGTATTTACTGTTATGTAATCCATCTCTTCTATCCTGTCGGCTCCTAAAGTGATTTTATAGAACCCGACAGATGTATTACCGGCTTTTCTTCTATCTATCTCTCTATGCAATATACATCTATAATATAACGCTGGGAGCGTCACTCTGTCCCACCACTTTATAGACTGCGCAGGCGCCTGCGCAGACGCTCCCAGCGTTACATTATATCCAGTGTCCGTTAAAGAAAAATGGCACCGGAAAGCGCCGACTGCCCTGGTACCGATTTCGGCGTCACGATAACGCCCCGATTCCGCTGCATGAATGTCCCCATGCTCCTGGAATCGATGTCCCCCTGCTCCCGGAATCGGCACCTGTGTAGTCCAAGCTTTCCGGCGCCATTTTCTTGAAGAGACACTGCAGTGTGTCTTCAAGAAAATGGCCCCGGAAAGCGCAGGCACCGACTTTTGCGTCACGATCTCGCCCTCTCATGACGTTGCTGTAATCTGCGCCTGCGCAGTCCGCGCTTAACGGTGACGCAGCCCAGGACATTGCGGTAGGCGTAAGCACTGAACGCCTACCGCAATCACCGACGGAGAACCAGGGATGTGCCAAGAGGGTGAGTATATGCTATATTCAGCTTTCCCTGTTCCGCCGCCGCATGTCACTCTGTCTTCCGCATCCTCTGCCTATGACGTTTAGGTCAGAGGGCGCGAAGACGTGAATAGTGCGCGCTGCTCTCTGCCTGAACAGTCACAGCCACAGGACCCAGAAGACGGAGCGGTGGAACAGGGAAAGGTGAATATAGCAAGTGCCGGGGGCCTGTGCCAGCGGCGACTGGCACCTGACCCCCATAGCACGCCGGTGTCCCCGACTGCTCATTTTTATTTTATTTTTAATCGTAGCAGCATATGGGGCATATTTTACTAAGGCACATCTTATGGGGCCATCAACCTTTATAGAGCAGCGTACGGGGCATATGGATGGGAGCAGCACATGACAGGATGGGAGCGCAGGATGGGAGCGCAGGATGGGAGCAGCACAGGACAGGATGGGAGCAGCACATGACAGGATGGGGGCGCAGGATGGGAGCAGCACAGGACAGGATTGGAGCGCAGGATGGGAGCAGCATATGACAGGATGGGGGAGCAGGATGGGAGCAGCACATGACAGGATGGGAGCAGCACATGACAGGATGGGAGCAGCACATGACAGGATGGGAGCAGCACATGACAGGATGGGAGCAGCACATGACAGGATGGGAGCAGCACATGACAGGATGGGAGCAGCACATGACAGGATGGGAGCAGCACATGACAGGATGGGAGCATCCTGTCATGTGCTGCTCCCATCCTGCGCCCACATCCTGTCATGTGCTGCTCCCATCCTGCGCCCCATCCTGTCATGGGAGCAGTACATGACAGGATGGGGGAGCAAGATGGGAGCAGCACATATCAGGATGGAGACCACATACCAATATAAATGCTCACCACCCAGGCGTAGAACGGGTTCAATATTATATATATATATTTATGTGTGTGTGTGTGTGTGTGTGTGTGTGTGTGTGTGTGTGTGTGTGTGTGTGTGTGTGTGTGTGTTGATTGTGTGTATTGTACTTATGACACTCGTCCGTTTTTTTCGGTCCAGTTATCGGAACTTTTTTGGTGCAAATGGGTACGTACCGTAACAGTCATTAACAATAAGAAAGAAACAAAATGACATGAAAGAATAATAAGGGCTTTGTGTAGTTAAGGTGATTACTTAAGGAACTACAAAAAAAACTTTTTCTGGATTGTTTGTGACATTTGTTGATCGTGCATTGCCCTTCCAAGTTATGGAAGATTGTGCCATTCTTAGGTGGAAACACAAAATGGAAAGTCCTTGCTATCGATCACCGCCTAGTTCTGCCTGGCCCTTTACAAGGTAATAAAAATATAATAAATACTGTAACTTGCGCTTTCTTGTGGTTCACAGTGTAGGCAAAAGGACAGGACATTCCCAGCAGGAAACCAGTGAGAAAACACTTAACGTCATGGACCTGTTCTATAGCGTCCAAGGAAACACATTCCCATTGAGTGTCCTCCTTTACAAGCCTCAAAAAGACACAATACAATGGAGGCAGCCCAATCATTCATTCCTCCCCTTGTTATGAGGCACAACCAGGGGGATTAACACACTAAACATAAGCGACAAGTCACACAATGACTCCCCGAGACTCTTCCACCCTTTCCTGGAACAGAGAAACGTGAACACAAAAACTTTTCATGCAACATCAGCTAAAAGTAACACGAAAATAAAATGCTTCTCTTCTATATTTTAGTAAATAGTCACTTCATTATATGGTATATAGAGCATATAAAAATGCCCACTAATATTTTACCTTTAGTTTTGCATTGCGTTTTATTTTTTGGGGAAAAAAAAAAAAATTGGGGGAGATCATTTTCTAAATCTAAAAATACAATAAAATAAATAGGAAAAAAAAAAAACAGTGCAGGGACTTTATACTGTATCCTAATGTCATGCAGCATATTTTCTTACAATAAAATAAAAAAATGATAAGCATTACGTTTTTATATATTACAATAAAAAAAGTTAGCAAAAACATTTTTTTACGACTTTTTCTAAAAAAAAGTTTGTTTGTTTTTTTACTAAGAATAATATGGTAAAAAAAACAAAAACAAAACACATTTACCGGTGTTCATATAAATATTTGTTTATTTTTTCATTTAGAAAATAGCAAAAAAAACATTTTTTCTTAAAGTGTCAGAATTTTTTAAATAATAACGAAGGTAAAATATGTAAAAATATACATAATTTTTTTACATAGTTTTTCAAACAAAGAATTTGACTAATGTGATTAAAACATAGGTATAACGTGTGAAAAAGCCACACATTGTAACTTACATTTACCATAATTGTTATTTTGTTTTCTGTAGGAATGTGGGCTTGGGAAGAAGAAATGCTCTAATTAAAAGCAAAATATGCAAGACCACGGCAGGACATAATGAGGCTGAGGGCAGTGTTCTTCAATGGGATGACGTGGCGATGGAATGGAGGAGAATCCCTGCCCCCACGATCACTACCTTACCTCACATATCCCCCCATGAGCAGCTGGTTTTAGAAGCTGCATTTTTATAACCTGACGTAAGGTTTAGCGGTAAATGAAACATGTTAGAAATGTCAGGAAGACACTTTTATATAAAATTGTCATCTACCTATATAAAGTTTAAAGAAAACTATACTCCATGCCCAGTGACTCCTTTTCCCAGCCATAGATGTAGCATCCTAAGGCAATGTGAAGATTGATGTCACCGGACAATACAAAGGTGACATCAACCCCACAATTATGAACCCCACTTTCCACCGCTACAGGGCAAGTGGGAAGAGGTGGGCAAAGAACCAGAATTGGCGCATCTAATAGATATTCCTTTTCTGGGTAGCTGGGGGCTGTTATCTTTCAGCTGGTGGGGGGGTCAATATCCACGGCCCCTTACCAGCCTGAGAAAACCAGCCCCCAGCTTTCTGCTTTAGCAAGGCTGGTTGTAAAAAATAGACCCCTCTATTCTTGATAACCAGCCTCGCTGACAGCTGAGGGTTACCTGGCTGGTTATCAAAAATAGAGGAACCCACATAATTTTATTTATAGTGCAGGCAGCGGGTGATGACTACTCCCATCAGTCCCCGCCTGCACTCACTTATTAGCAGCAGCAGGTGTAGGCCGAAGGGAGCAGTAGTCCCATCAGCCGCCGCCTGCTGTCGCTGTTGGTTGAATATAACTCCTCATTCTCCCCTGCTTGCGCTGACCGGCAGAGCAGCGGAGAATGATGAGAGCGGTCTTCAGCACCCGGCGCCGGTGAACAGCGCCAACTGTATTGCTGCTTCTCAGGCGCCGACCGATGCTTGTGGTACTGATGCGGCACACGGTTGCCACTAGTATTACGCACATGGACATCTCATTGTTTTTTTCTGGTAACGGAAAAAACAGATTTATGAAACTGGCCTTAGTTGGGGAGGTCTTTTCGAAGAGTTTTGAAAGTGAAATGTTCATCTTCTCTTAGTAGAGATGTTAGTGGCAGAGCTGCCCTGGAAATGATGGCAAAACTGCTACCTGATCCCGATTGATCCTACTGACAGATGGCCAAAGAGAAGTCCCATGCACTTTTTTTTTTTAATCACCAGAAGTTTTTCAAAAGGGGAGAAAAATGTATAAAAATCCCAACTGCATATACCCACATAGGCCTCATTCAAACAGGTTTCAAAATCCCATGTTTGAAAAAATTCAAACATGGAATTATTTTTAAAGAAGCACTCCTCCTCCCATCTAAGTTATTATCCACATAATATATTGCAGTCATCATATTATATAGAACTGTGAACTTACAATTGCTCCTTTTGCCTTTCTACCCAGCTAATTCTTCTGTTCTCCATTAGGTCTATGACATCATGTGGATTACACACCGACGAGTTAAATCCTTCTAAGCGCTATGTAGAAACAGGAGGTCAATTTTCTCTGCACAAATCATTAGTCATCACTGTAGAAGTCACTGGTTGGGTGGGTGGGGGTGAAGGGTAGGAATTGAAGAGGGGAATGATAAATGCAGGGACAAGAAACTTCCTTTTTCTACACAGAGCAGAGAAAAGAGACGAATAGAAAAGACAGAAAAGCAAAATGAGCAATAGTTAGTACAGAGTGCTATATAATACGATGACGGCAATATATTAAGAGGATAAAACCGTTGATGGGAGGAGGAGTGCTTCTTTAAAGGGGGCTTTGGCGTTTGGCTTTTGTCCAAGCGCATTGTTTCTTTAGCTCAGACAAAAATCTGAATAATGCAGCTGTTTTTTTGGCAGCATCGCTCCCTTGACGTCTCTACCGCATGCTGATCCAAGTAGGGGGCTTAACGCGGCCTTCCAAGTGTTAATTCTCAATTTTTTGAAAATACATATTTTTCACCATCCTGGACCCATTAATGAACTACTGTATGTTGCTTTTTAACACTTAGATCTCCCTCTCCTCTCCTAGTTAACCCCTTAATGACCGCCAATACGTCTTTTAACTGACCTGAGATATAAGAGAATAGCCTCCCCATACAGATGACAATCCAGCAGCTGTCGGTTGTACACTATAGCTGACAACTTGCTGCACCAGCCACGATCAGTATTTGCACCTTCTAAATCTGTTTAACCCCTTAGATGCTGCTGTCAATAGTGACTACATCATTATAAATGGTTAACAGAGTGTGGGGGCTTCTTCTTTATCCCAATTGTTGCCCTCAGATCATGATTTTATGGTCCTGATGTTTGCGATGGCAATTCATGACCAAATAGTGGCCGAAGAGTCTGACGGCTGTAGTAATCTGTTTAGAAGTTAGCAACATTTAGGTGGTAAAAATACACATTTTCATTTCTGTCATGCCACTTTGCATTAATTCCTGTAAAGCACCTGAAGGGTTAATAATCTACCTGACAGCAGTTTTCAATATGTCAGGGGGTGCTGTTTTTAAAATGGTATCACGTTTGGGGGTTTCCCAATATATGGGACCCCCTAAAGTCACTTCAAACATGGATAAGTCCCTAAAAAAATTAATGTGGTAAATTTCTTTGAAAAAATGAAAAATTGCTGCTACATTTTTAAACCTCCTAAAATGCTAACAAAATAAAATAACATTTTACAAATGGTGCTGATGTAAAGCCGACATGTGGGAAATGTTATTTATTAATGGTTTGCTGTGGTATGACCATCTGGATTAAAGGGATAATCATTCAAATTTAGAAAATTGCTAATTTTTTAACATTTTTCTCAAATTTTTTATAAACACAAAAAATGTTGAACTAAATTTACCATTATCATAAAGTATAATGTGTCACAAAAAAAAAATCTCAAAATCACTGGGATTTGTTGAAGCGTTGCAGAGTTATTACCACATAAAGTGACACTGGTCAGATTTCAAAAATTTGGCTCGGTCACTAAGGGGTTAAGCGACCATAGAAATTGATGGAGCAGTAAAACATACAGGGTCACTGTACAGTACACTGTATGTAACTGCAGACTAGTGAATCCTAACATTGTGTGCAGTGCAAGGCTTCTCCGGTGCCGGGAGCGGATGGTCATGTGACCACAAGTGTACAATTTGCATACTCCCAGCCACATGCCGACTAGACTTGTCCAGGACATTGGGACATATATACAGCATTCTAGAATGCTGTATATGAGGCCGTACAGGTGCTGGCCCTACTTTTTATGAGGAATACCCGGTGGCAGCTTCCCTTTAAGCAATAAAACCTGGCAATTAAAATCTCATTTCTCTATTCAAATCACGCTTGTGGTCCACACAAGTTGCGGTAACTTGGCAGCGTTTAGTAGCCTGCACATTGTCCCTCACAATTTGGCATGTGCCGCACACTGTCCATGGGAACACTGGCGAGGCTGAGCCTCCACGGGCAGCCACCTGTCCAGCACCCGTGTCAGGCTCCTTTCTTAGCCCAGTCTGACAGGACATCTGTTTGCAAATAGTAGCTATAAAAACACTTACACCCCCCTACGATTGCCAAAAATGTCTAACTAATTCAAAGGAATGTCAACCATCTCATACTCAGGGTATGTGAAGAGGGAAGCCAGCGACTGGGCCAAATGGTAATTATTCATATAGAATAAAGCATGGCAGCTTCACAGAGGCCAAACGTTCAATTTGGTGATTCCTTTTTTTTTCTTTTTTTACATATTTTTTGATTCATTAAATTTGTCTAGCTTCTCTCTAATCCAGGATCCCTCGTATGTGACCGATATCCTCACCCATCCCTTGTAGATTGTGAGCCCTCGTGGGCAGGGTCCTCTCTCTTCCTGTACCAGTCGTGACTTGTGTTAAGATTATTGTACTTGTTTTTATTATGTATACCCCTCCTCACATGTAAAGCGCCATAGAATAAATGGCGCTATAATAATAATAAATAGCTGTGAGATACAGAATCTAAACAAAAAAAATCCAGAAAAAAAAAAAAAAAAAACAATCACATTATATGATTTTTACATATTTCATGCAATAAAATACAAATTAATTAAGTATTTGATACAACAGAAAAGCAGAACTTAATATTTGCTACAGAAACCTTTGTTTGCAATTACAGAGGTCAAACGTTTCCTGTAGTTTCTGACCAAGTTTGCACACACTGCAGCAGGGATTTTGGCCCACTCCTCCATACAGATCATCTCCTGATCTTTCAGGTTTCAAGGCTGTGGTGGGTAACATTGAGTTTCAGCTCCCTCCAAAGATTTTCTATTGCGTTCAGGTCTGGGGACTGGCTAGGCCACTCCAGGACCTTGAAATGCTTCTTACGGAGCCACTCTTTAAATTGCACAGGCTGTGGGTTTGGGGTCATTGTCATGCTGGAAGACCCAGTCACGTCCAATGCTCTTACTGAGGGAAGGAGATTGTTGGCCAAAATCTTGCAATACATGACCTCATCCATCCTCGCTTCAATACATTACAGTTGTCCTGTTCACTTTTGCAAAAAAGCACCCCCGAAGTATGAGGTTTTCCCCACCATGCTTCATGGCTGGGATGGTGTTCTTTACGTTGTACTCATCCTTCTTCCTCCAAACACGGCGAGTAGAGTTGATATAAAAAAGTTCTATTTTGGTCTCATCAGACCACATGACCTTCTCCCAGGCCTCCTCTGGATCATCCAGATGGTCATTGGCGAACTTGAAATTGGCCTGGACATGTGCTGATGTGAGCAGGGGGACCATGCGTGCCCTGCAGGATTTTAATCCATGACAGCGTAGTGTGTTACTAAAGACATTGACAGTCATCTTGTGTTTATTCCTTTTTCTAATAATTGTGCCAAGAGTCGTTGCCTTCTCACCATATTGCTTGCCTATTGTACGGTAGCCCACCCAAGCCTTCTGCAGGTCTACAAGACAGCTCTTTGGTCTTGGCCATGGTAGAGAGGTTGGAGTGTGATTGAGTGTGTGGACAGGTGTCTTATACAGGTAACGAGTTCAAATAGATGCAATTAATACAAGGAATGAGTGCAGAGTAGGAAGGCCTCTTAAATAAAAACTAACAGGTCTGTGAGAGCCAGAATTCTGGTTGGTAGGTGATCAAATACTTATTTCATGCAATAAAAATGCAATTTGGTTATTTAAAAAAAAAAAATCATACAATGTGATTTTCTGGTTTTTAGTTTTACATTCTGTCTCTCACAGGTGAAGTGTACCTACAATAAAAATTACAGATCTCTCCATTCTTTGTAGGTGGGAAAAATTGCAAAAGAAGAAGGATGAGTACAACCCCAAGAACACCATCCCAACTGTGAAGCATGGTGGGGGAAACATACTTTGGGGGTGCTTTTTGGCAAAGGGGACAGGATGACTGCACTGTTTTGAATGGAGGATGGATGGCGTCATTTATCATGAGATTTTGGCCAACAACCTCCATAGTAAGACCATTGAAGATGGGTTATGACTGGGTCTTCCAACATGACAATATCCGTAAACACACAGCCGGGCAACTAAGGAGTGACTCTGTAAGAAGCATTTCAGGGTCCTGGAGTGGCCTAGCCAGTCTCCAGACCTGAACCCAATAGAAAATCTTTGGAGGGAGATGAAACTCAATGTTACCCACAATAGCTCTGAAACCTGAAAGATCTGGAGAAGATCTGTATGGAGGAGTGGGCCAAAATCCCTGCTGCAGTGTGTGCAAACCTGATCAAGAACTACAGGAAGCGTCTGACCTCTGTAATTGCAAACAAAGGTTTCTGTACCAAATATTACGTTCTGTTTTTCTATTGTATCAAATACTTATTTCATACACTAAAATGCAAATTAATTATGTAAAAATCCTACAATGTGATTTTCTGTTTTTTTATATTCTGTCTCACACTTGAAGTTTTACATACGATAAAAATTACAGATCTCTCCATTATTTATAGGTGGAAAAACTTGCAAAATCGTCAGTGTATCAAATACCGTACTTATCTTCCCCACTGTATGCATTTTTTACAATTCTATGGGGAAAATCCGCAAATAAAATGCAGCGTACCCACAAGTGAGAAACTGACAGGTTGTGGTCTTCAAAATTCGAGTTTATGCACAGAAATATATATATATATTTCTATAAATCTCATCCACTTTGCTGGAACTGTAAGATGCTGCAATTTTTTGATCAGTGAAAATTCACAGCATAAAAAAAAAAAAAAACCTCATTGTGATTAGTGAGGCCACGTTCACACATTCAGTATTTGGTCAATATTTTCCATCAGTATTTGTGAGGCAAAATCAGGAGTGGAACAATCAGAGGAAAAGTATAATAGAAACATATGCACCACTTCTGTATTTATCACCCACTCCTGGTTTTGGCTACAAATACTGAACGTGTGAACGTAGCCTTAAGGCCAGAGTCACACTCAGCATAGGGAAATACGGTGCGTATTTTACGGCCGTAATACGCAGAAGTTATCCCAAAACAGTGATCCGCATGTCATCTGTAGGCAGGGTGTGGCTGCGTATTTTACGCATGTAAACCTCCGTATGTAATCAGTATGGCATCCGTACAGCGAGATTTCCTCACTGCCTTGCCGACGCCAGTTTTTTCCGCGATTTAACCCTTTATTTTAACACCTAGAGCGCCCAAATTTTGTACACACACAACTAACATTAGTAGTGAGGAATATGCAAAAAAATTAAAAAAGGGATATGAAAAGGCTTACTGGATGTAAACCATGTCTCATATCATGTCGGGTTCGGGAAGGAGATAGCAAAAGCCGGCAATTGAATTTTCGGCTTTAAAGCTATCTAGCGCTGTATGAAATCGGTGTGTCTAAATGAGAATTAAAAAAATTATATATATATATATATATATATATATATATATATATATATATATATATATATATATATATATATATATATATATATATATATATATATATACATACACACACACATATACAGTAGGGCAAAAAAGTATTTAGTCAGTCAGCAATAGTGCAAGTTCCACCACTTAAAAAGATGAGAGGCGTCTGTAATTTACATCATAGGTAGACCTCAACTATGGGAGACAAACTGAGAAAAAAAAATCCAGAAAATCACATTGTCTGTTTTTTTAACAATTTATTTGCATATTATGGTGGAAAATAAGTATTTGGTCAGAAACAAAATTTCATCTCAATACTTTGTAATATATCCTTTGTTGGCAATGACAGAGGTCAAACGTTTTCTGTAAGTCTTCACAAGATTGCCACACACTGTTGTTGGTATGTTGGCCCATTCCTCCATGCAGATCTCCTCTAGAGCAGTGATGTTTTTGGCTTTTCGCTTGGCAAAACGGACTTTCAACTCCCTCCAAAGGTTTTCTATAGGGTTGAAATCTGGAGACTGGCTAGGCCACTCCAGGACCTTGAAATGCTTCTTACGAAGCCACTCCTTCGTTGCCCTGGCGGTGTGCTTTGGATCATTGTCATGTTGAAAGACCCAGCCATGTTTTATCTTCAATGCCCTTGCTGATGGAAGGAGGTTTGCACTCAAAATCTCACGATACATGGCCCCATTCATTCTTTCATGTACCCGGATCAGTCGTCCTGGCCCCTTTGCAGAGAAACAGCCCCAAAGCATGATGTTTCCACCACCATGCTTTACAGTAGGTATGGTGTTTGATGGATGCAACTCAGTATTCTTTTTCCTCCAAACACGACAAGTTGTGTTTCTACCAAACAGTTCCAGTTTGGTTTCATCAGACCATAGGACATTCTCCCAAAACTCCTCTGGATCATCCAAATGCTCTCTAGCAAACTTCAGACGGGCCCGGACATGTACTGGCTTAAGCAGTGGGACACGTCTGGCACTGCAGGATCTGAGTCCAAGGTGGCGTAGTGTGTTACTTATGGTAGGCCTTGTTACATTGGTCCCAGCTCTCTGCAGTTCATTCACTAGGTCCCCCCGCGTGGTTCTGGGATTTTTGCTCACCGTTCTTGTGATCATTCTGACCCCACGGGGTGGGATTTTGCGTGGAGCCCCAGATCGAGGGAGATTATCAGTGGTCTTGTATGTCTTCCATTTTCTAATTATTGCTCCCACTGTTGATTTCTTCACTCCAAGCTGGTTGGCTATTGCAGATTCAGTCTTCCCAGCCTGGTGCAGGGCTACAATTTTGTTTCTGGTGTCCTTTGACAGCTCTTTGGTCTTCACCATAGTGGAGTTTGGAGTCAGACTGTTTGAGGGTGTGCACAGGTGTCTTTTTATACTGATAACAAGTTTAAACAGGTGCCATTACTACAGGTAATGAGTGGAGGAAAGAGGATACTCTTAAAGAAGAAGTTACAGGTCTGTGAGAGCCAGAAATCTTGATTGTTTGTTTCTGACCAAATACTTATTTTCCACCATAATATGCAAATAAATTGTTAAAAAAACAGACAATGTGATTTTCTGGATTTTTTTTTCTCAGTTTGTCTCCCATAGTTGAGGTCTACCTATGATGTAAATTACAGACGCCTCTCATCTTTTTAAGTGGTGGAACTTGCACTATTGCTGACTGACTAAATACTTTTTTGCCCCACTGTATGTACAGGTCCTTCTCAAAAAATTAGCATATAGTGTTAAATTTCATTATTTACCATAATGTAATGATTACAATTAAACTTTCATATATTATAGATTCATTATCCACCAACTGAAATTTGTCAGGTCTTTTATTGTTTTAATACTGATGATTTTGGCATACAACTCCTGATAACCCAAAAAACCTGTCTCAATAAATTAGCATATTTCACCCATCCAATCAAATAAAAGTGTTTTTTAATAACAAACAAAAAAACCATCAAATAATAATGTTCAGTTATGCACTCAATACTTGGTCGGGAATCCTTTGGCAGAAATGACTGCTTCAATGCGGCGTGGCATGGAGGCAATCAGCCTGTGACACTGCTGAGATGTTATGGAGGCCCAGGATGCTTCAATAGCGGCCTTAAGCTCATCCAGAGTGTTGGGTCTTGCGTCTCTCAACTTTCTCTTCACAATATCCCACAGATTCTCTATGGGGTTCAGGTCAGGAGAGTTGGCAGGCCAATTGAGCACAGTAATACCATGGTCAGTAAACCATTTACCAGTGGTTTTGGCACTGTGAGCAGGTGCCAGGTCGTGCTGAAAAATGAAATCTTCATCTCCATAAAGCATTTCAGCCGATGGAAGCATGAAGTGCTCCAAAATCTCCTGATAGCTAGCTGCATTGACCCTGCCCTTGATGAAACACAGTGGACCAACACCAGCAGCTGACATGGCACCCCACACCATCACTGACTGTGGGTACTTGACACTGGACTTCAGGCATTTTGGCATTTCCTTCTCCCCAGTCTTCCTCCAGACTCTGGCACCTTGATTTCCGAATGACATGCAAAATTTGCTTTCATCAGAAAAAAGTACTTGGGACCACTTAGCAACAGTCCAGTGCTGCTTCTCTGTAGCCCAGGTCAGGCGCCTCTGCCGCTGTTTATGGTTCAAAAGTGGCTTTACCTGGGGAATGCGGCACCTGTAGCCCATTTCCTGCACACGCCTGTGCACGGTGGCTCTGGATGTTTCCACACCAGACTCAGTCCACTGCTTCCTCAGGTTCCCCAAGGTCTGGAATCGGTCCTTCTCCACAATCTTCCTCGGGGTCCGGTCTCCTCTTCTCGTTGTACAGCGTTTTCTGCCACATTGTTTCCTTCCAACAGACTTACCATTGAGGTGCCTTGATACAGCACTCTGGGAACAGCCTATTTGTTGAGAAATTTCTTTCTGTGTCTTACCCTCTTGCTTGAGGGTGTCAATGATGGCCTTCTTGACATCTGTCAGGTCGCTAGTCTTACCCATGATGGGGGTTTTGAGTAATGAACCAGGCAGGGAGTTTATAAAAGCCTCAGGTATCTTTTGCATGTGTTTAGAGTTAATTAGTTGATTCAGAAGATTAGGGTAATAGGTCGTTTAGAGAACCTTTTCTTGATATGCTAATTTATTGAGACAGGTTTTTTGGGTTATCAGGAGTTGTATGCCAAAATCATCAGTATTAAAACAATAAAAGACCTGACAAATTTCAGTTGGTGGATAATGAATCTATAATATATGAAAGTTTAATTGTAATCATTACATTATGGTAAATAATGAAATTTAACACTATATGCTAATTTTTTGAGAAGGACCTGTATGCGTGCGTATATATATATATATATATATATATATATATATATTTATTTTTACACATGGATCCCTTGTATAGCCGTATGTCGGTTTTGTAAGCCTGCGAGAAAAACACGCAGTACGGATGCCATACGGATTACATACGGAGGATGCCATGCGCAAAAAACGCTGAAACACCCTGTCTACGGAGATACAGACCACTATTTTGGGGACTTTTCAGCGTATTACGGCCGTAATATATGGACAGAGCTCAGCGTTCAGGGAACGGCTAGATCTGCAGAAGATATAACTGATTTTAATCAAAACTGCAGCCAGCAGCCCAGTAAGTGACAGGCTGCCATCACACTAGGAGTATTTGGTCAGTATTTTACATCAGTATTTGTAGCCAAAACCAGGAGTGGAACAAAGAGCAAAAGTATAATAGAAACATCTGCACCACTTCTGTATTTATCACCCACTCCTGGTTTTGGCTGAGGAATACTGATGTAAAATACTGACCAAATACTGATAGTGTGACGGCAGCCACACTCCGCTGCAATCAGGATCTCTGCATCATGCAGCTCTCAGGTGTGGTAGGAAAATCCTGGTGACAGATTCCCTTTAACTACCCTTGCCCACATGAAGCCTTCCAGTTAATTACGTAGGCATTGCATGGCGGTATAATTTTATAATTTGATCACTGGACATTACAATCAGTATTTTCTGGACATATATGGCAGGGCACTATGTAGGAGTATTATTCCGATACTGTATGGATATATTATTTATAAACTGTATGATGGCATTATTTGGGCCCTGAATGGCAGCATTAGAAGTGCTTTATGGCAGTATTCAGGGATACCCGGGCATTTGTCATGTTAGTTCTGGAGACAATAGAGTGAAATACGGTGGAATAATCCAGATTCCCAAGTGCAAATATCTGAGCTCTTCTCATCTTCTGCATGCCACGGTCACCGCTCTGCGGTTATAAATAAAGGCACGCCGTCGTCACATATCTACCTCCAGTATGGCCCTGACGAGCCACATGTGAGACGCTCGGCATTCCACATTCCACACATGATTAGAATACAGAAGGTGACAACGGGACAATCGCCGGCTCGGGGCAGCTGGTTCTGCCGCTGCTGGATGCGAGGGTCTGCCATGTGCAGCGTGTGGGACGCACTCATTATTTGGGAATATTTCATTCCATGTATTGGGATCCCGCAGACGGCGTTAAGCCGAGAGTGAGGGTCATATTTCCAAACAGCATATTTGGGATCAGACACAAGAGAGCGGGAAAGCTGCAGCCAACTGTGTGATCAGAGGATATCACTGCCATTAGGAGTAGCACATCGCTAACATAAGGGGGCTCCAGCCTTCACAGCTGAGCCAAAAAGCCAACATTCAACAGGCGGCTTAGAAAAAGTCGATTCTGCTCAATTCTGTCCCAGTTAGCGCCCCCCACTAATAAAAGGGATGCGGCACTTGGCTAGATGGACCAATGTCGGCTGGATCCACCGATATCAGAGGATTCAGCCAACATTTACTGTGTATAGTGTCACCGGTCAAGTGATGGTTGGGAGAGATCTCCATGTCCTATTTCGGATTACCGATACCACTGTTATCCCAAGAAAAAAGCCGGCGGCCAACGTGTCAGTCAGCGGCCTACCCATAGAGAACACAGGAGCGCACAGCCAATCGCTCCTGTGTACGGGAGAGATGGCGGTTGGACCAAGCATCGTTCGGCCATGAGACATAGAATAATCTTTATTCATATAGCGCCAACATGTTTCGCAGCGCTTTACAATTCAGAGGTTTCTATACAACAATCAAAAGTAACAACGTTAAAGATAATATAATAAAGCAAAAACAATGATGACCCTGGGTCTACCTGGAGGGTAGATGAAGGCTGCATGAGGCTGTCACCAGCCAGGATTTGTAGCACGGTTGAGTTTGATGGAATATGAAATATCTACTATATAATTATCTAAAGGTCACTTCTGTCTGTCTGTCTTTCTGTCATGGAAATGCAAGTCGCTGATTGGTCTCGCCAGCTGCCTGTCATGGCTGCCGCAACCAATCAGCGACGGCCACAGTCCGATTATTCCCTCCCTACTCCCCTGCAGTCAGTGCCCGGCGCCCGCTCCATACTCCCCTCCAGTCACCACTCACACATGGTTAATGCCAGCGGTAACGGACCGCGTTATGCCGCGGGTAACTCACTCCGTTTCCGCCGCTATTAACCCTGTGTGACCAAGTTTTTACTATTGATGCTGCGTATGCAGCATGAATAGTAAAAATATCTAATGCTACAAATAATAATCATAAAAAAAACAAAACATTATTCTCACCCTACAACGCGCGCCCTCTCCTCGGCACTGCAAGCGGCAGGTTCTGATGACAAAAATGCTATGCGAGAAGGACCTTCCATGACGTCACAGTCATGTGACCGCGACGTCATCACAGGTCCTGCGCTCATATCAACCCTGGGACCGGAAGCTGCCGCGTGCACCGCACACAAGCGCCAGGGGCCCTCGGAAGGCAAATATATGTTTATTTTTTATTTTAAGTCTTTTTTAAACTGTTACATACGTGGCTGGGCAATATACTATGTGGCTCTGTGCTGTATACTACGTGGCTGAGCAATATACTACGTTACTGGGCAATATACTATGTGGACATGCATATTCTAGAAAAGGGGTCCCCAACTCCAGTCCTCAAGGCCCACCAACAGGTCATGTTTTCAGGATTTCCTTTGCATTGCACAGGTGATGCAATTATTACCTGGGCAAGACTAAGGAAATCCTGAAAACATGACATGTTGGTGGGCCTTGAGGACTGGAGTTGGGGACCCCTGCTCTAGAATACCCGATGCGTTAGAATCGGGCCACCATCTAATATATATATATATTAGATGGTGGCCCAATTCTAACGCATCGGGTATTCTAGAATATGTATTTATGTATGTATATAGCAGCCACATAGTATATAGCACAGGCCACGTAGTATATAGGAGCCATGTAGTATATAGCAGACAAATACTACGTGGCCTGTGCTATATACTATGTGGCTGCTATACACATACATATTGTAGAATAACAAAAGGGGAGAAGCCAGCGCTGCTAGTGGTCAGATCGCAATACTAAAAATGCACATGCACATATTAATTTCTGACTATATATCAAAATGAGACATTTAGCAAACAATTGATCAATTCTTTGAGCCACCCCGCCACGTCACGGCATTCTCTTGGGGCAGTCCTGCTCTACGATTTTTATATTCGCTGTGCCATTACGGCCTCCTTAACATGTTAGGAGAAAGACCACGTTAGTCCCACTCTACCTTTTTTTGTTTTATTCACTGTGCCATTACGGCCTCCTAAATGTGTTAAAAGCGGGACCATATAGAATGCAAACCATACCTGTAGCTTTTCTGAATCACTCCCATGGCGCCAGAAAGGGTATGCGACAATAACGGTAGACCAGGTCCAAGCATGGACATTTCAGATCTGACCTCCGCAATGCCTGACCAGGATCATGGATAAAGAGAGAGACAGGCCCAGGCACAGGTGCACTAATTAAAACAGAGCCCGGGGCAGGGCATATTGTACAATACCAGATGCGTTAATACAGGCCACGCAATATATAACAGTGGCCAGCAGTATATAACACAGCCACGTACTATATAACAGCCCACGCAGTATATAGCAGCTACGCAGTATATAACACAGGCGATATAGTATATAACACTGCCCACGCAGTATATAACACTGCCTATGTAGTATATAGCAGCCACGCGGTATCTAACACAGCCCATGTAGTATACAGCAGTGTGGGCACCATATCCCTGTTAAAAAAATTAATTAAAATAAAAGATAGTTATATACTCACCTGCCGGGATCCACCGAAGCTCCGGCAATACGCGCGCGGCTGCCGCCATCTTCCGTTCCCAGGATGCATTGCGAAATTACCCAGATGACTTAGCGGTCTCGCGAGACCGCTAAGTCTATTGGGTAATTTCGCAATGCATCGCCGGGAACGGAAGATGGCAGCAGGCGCGAGCGGATCATCGGACAACGGAGGGTGAGTATAGCAGGTTTTTTGTTTTTTATTATTTGTAACATTAGATCTTTTTACTATTGATGCCGCATAGGCAGCATCAATAGTAAAAACTTGGTCACACAGGGTTAATAGCAGCGGTTACGGAGTGCGTTACCCGCGGCATAACGTGGTCCGTTACCGCTGGCATTAACCCTTTGTGAGCGGTGACTGGAGGGGAGTATGCGGGCGCCGGGCACTGACTTCCGGACTGTGCCCGTCGCTGATTGGTTGTGGCTGTTTTGCCGCGACCAATCAGCGACTTGGATTTCGATGACAGAGGCCGCGACCAATGAATATCCGTGACAGACAGAAAGACGGAAGTGACCCTTAGACAATTATATAGTAGATGTTTATTAGATGTTTCTGGAACGCCTAAAAATGTCTAAGGCTAGGGTCACATTGCGTTAGTGCAATCCGTTTAGCGCTAGCGGATTGCGCTAACGCAATGTTTTCTATGGGGCTGCGGGCGGGGTCGCGGTAACGTCCCCGCTCTCGCAGATCCCCGATCTGCGAGAGCGGGGAACGGACCGCGGGCGCGCCTCGGACGCTGCAAGCAGCGTCTGCGGCGCGCCAGGAATCACCGGCGCGTCGCTAGCGCGTGCCGAACATGGCACGCGCTAGTGAAGCGCGTTCCCATTAGTGTGAATGGGCGCGTTAACGGCCGCGTTAATTTCGCCGTGCAACGCTGTCCGTTTAACGCGGTCCCATAACGCAATGGGAACCCAGCCTTAGTTGTGGTTAGTTCTAATTTCTTGGGGTAGAGCATTCCAAAGAAAGGGTGCTGCTCGGGAGAAGTGCTTTGAGGGTGAGATTAATCAGTTTAAATTGGATTTTATAATGAATGGGCAGCCAGTGCAATGACTGGTACAGAGCGGAGGCATCCAAGTACCGATTAGCCAGATAGACGACCCTGGCTGCTGTATTAAGGATGGACTGGAGAGGGAAAAGTCAAGTGAGGGGGAGGACAATTAAGGCCTCTTTCACACTTCCGTCTTTCATTTTCCGTCATAATGCGTCGTTTTGTGAAAAAAAAAAAAGGATCCTGCGAATTTGCCCGCAGGATGCGTTTTTTTTCTCATAGTCTATTAGTGACGGATCGCGACGCATGGCCACACGTCTTGTCTGTCATACACTGGATACGTCGGAATTTGTTATCACGTCGTCAAGAAAAAACGTACAATGAAACGTTTGTTTTGTTTTTCTTACACTAAGCATGCTCCAAATCAGTATTTAGTACCTAATTGGCCAGACAGCCCCAAATTTATATAAACCTGCCATGTGGCTTCATTCCTCAATGTGCCAGCAAGAAGCATACAAGCAAGAAGCCTGCCAGATGGATAGATGCATAGATAGTCACAATATTTGTTATACGGTCTTTTTTTTTTTTTTTTTTTTTAAAGGGAATCTGTCACCTTTTTTTTGCATATAAAGATGAGACCACCGCCATTAGGAGCTTATCTATAGCATTCTGTAAAGCTATAGATAAGCCCCCCTCCCGATGTAACCTGAAAGATAAGAAGAAGAAGCAAGGAAGAGGACATCTTCGCATAAAGATGGGAGGTGATGCGAAAAATGAGGTGACAGATTCCCTAAAAAAAAAAAATAAATAAAAAACACCTTCTCTCGACCCTGCCCAAATAACTACAAACAGTCTCAAGTCTCCATGTCATCTCTAAACTCTTGCAGCGCCTGGTCTACTCCTGCCTTACCCGTTACCTCTCCACTCACTCTCTCCTAGGTATATCACAGTCCGGCTTCCACCACCTGCGACGGCCATCGGATCCGGACCACACCGGGACCGCCCCTGGGTGAGTATAATCTACCGTATATACTCGAGTATAGCCGAAATTTTCAGCCCCAAAAAAAGCAAGCTGAAAGTGCCCCTCTCGGCTTATACTCGAGTCATGGTCTGCGGGTGAGGGGGAGCAACGACTGTCAAATACTCACCTGCTCCCAGCGCTCCTGACGCGATCCCTGCATGTCCCACGGTCTTCGGGCGCTGCAGCTTCTTCCCCTGTTCAGCGGTTACTGGTACCACTCATTAAAGTAATGAATATGGACTCCACTCCCATAGGGGTGGAGCCACATATTCATTACTGCAATGAGCGGTGCCACATGACCGCTCACTACAGGAAGAAGCTGCCGCGCCCGGAGACCGTGGGAAATGCAGGGACCTCGTCAGGAGCGCCGGGAGCAGGTGAGTATGTCATATTCACCTTCCCTCGTTCCAATGCTGCCCCGTCTTCCACGTCCTTGGCAGTGACTGTTCAGGTCAGAGGGCGCGATGACGTATTAGGCTAGGGTCACATTGCGTTAGCGCAATCCGCTAGCGCTAAACGGATTGCACTAACGCAATGTTTTCTATGGGGCTGCGGTCGGGGTCGCGGTAACGTCCCCGCTCTCGCAGATCCCCGATCTGCGAGAGCGGGGAACGGACCGCGGGCGCGCCTCGGACGCTGCAAGCAGCGTCCGCGGCGCGCCAGGAATCACCGGCGTGTCGCTAGCGCGTGCCGAACATGGCACGCGCTAGTGAAGCGCGTTCCCATTGCCTTCAATGGGCGCGTTAACGGACGCGTTGCACGGCGTTAATTTCGCCGTGCAACGCTGTCCGTTAAGCGCGGTCCCATAACGCAATGGGAACCCAGCCTTAGTGTGCGCGCCGCCCTCTGCCTGAACAGTCAGGGCGGAGAGACGGGACGCTGAGTAACAGCGGGCAGCGACGACAGGTGAGCATTTACTTTTTTTTTTTAGAGCAGGAGCCGCAGCATTATACGTGGCACAATATTATATGTAGCATCTATGAGGCCATAATGAACTGCATGGAGCATTATATGGGGCCATAAAGAACTGCATGGAGCATTATATGGGGCATCTATGGGGCCCATAATGAAGTGCATGGAGCATCTATGGGGCCATAAAGAACTGCATGGAGCATTATATGGGGCATATTTTAATATGGAGCATCTTATGGGGCCATAATGAACTGTATGGAGCATTATATGGGACTCCTGATTCAATATGGATATTCAAAAACACAACCTACTGATGTCTTAATTAATTTTACTTTTATTGGTATCTATTTTTATTTTTGACATTTACCGGTAGCTGCTGCATTTTCCATCCTAGGCTTATACTCGAGTCAATAAGTTTTCCCATTTTTTTGTTGCAAAATCAGTGGGGGGGGGGGGGGGGGGGGGGGGGTCAGCTTATACTCGAGTATATACGTTAACTTGTTTTTCTTATCTTTCAGGTTACATCAGGAGCTTCTCTACAGCATTACAGAATGCTATATATAAGCCCCCAATGGCGGTGGCCTCATCTTATATGCGAAAAATGAGGTGACAGATTCCCTTTAATAATGGAGTAATGATAGAGTGTTTTAAGGAGGAGGGGATGATACCGGAGGAAAGGGAGAGACTGAAGATTTTAGTTAGGCAAGTAGTGAAGACTGGAGAGACTGGAGTAGGTGTGAGGGAATGTGGTCAGTAGTGCACGTAGTAGGGGAGCAGAAGAGACGAGCCTGGAGACTTCTGTGACCGGGTCAAATATCAAATTTCCTGACTGATATTTTCTATTTTCTCTGGGAGCACAGATGTCTGTAATGGGGCTGTGCTTTAGGACTGAGGAGTGAGTGAAAGGTGTCAGAGTTTTTTTGGGTTGTTGGATAATGAGGAGATCAGGGTGGCGAAATGTGTATGGCCAGCCTTACCCAGGATGGTAGTCCATAAGCAGGAACATGAAGTACAGGTGCTTCTGACAAAATTAGATCATCAAATACGGTAGTACATTTCAGTTCTTCAATACAAAAAGTGAAACTCATTATATAAAGTCATTACAAACAGTGATCTATTTCAAGTGTTTATTTCTGTTAATGTTGATGATTATGGCTTACAGCCAATGAAAACCCAAAAGTCATTATCTCAGTAAATTAGAACACTTTATAACACCAGCTTGAAAAAATGATTTTAAAATTTGAAATATTGGCCTACTAAAATGTATGTTCAGTAAATGCAATCAATACTTGGTCGGGGCTCCTTCTGCAGCAATTACTGCATCAATGTGGCGTGGCATGGAGGCGATCAGCCTGTGTCACTGCTGAGGGGTTATGGAAGCCCAGGTTGCTTTGATAGCAGCCTTCAGCTCATCTGCAATGTTGGGTCTGGTGTCTCTCTTTTTTCTCTTGACAATATCCCATAGATTCTCTATGGTGTTAAGGTCAGGCGAATTTGCTGCCAATCAAGCACAGTGATACTGTTCTTTGTAAACCAGGTATTGGTATTTTGGCAGTGTGGACAGGTGCCAAATCCTGCTGGAGAATGAAATTTACATCTCTAAAAAGCTTGTTGGCAGAGGGAATCATGAAGTGCTCTAAAATGTCCTAGTAGACGGCTGCACTGACTTTGGTCTTTAAAAAAAACACAGTGGACCTACACCAGCAGATGACATGGCTCCCCAAACCATCACTGATTGTGGAAACTTCACACTAGACCTCCAACAGCTTGGGTTGTGGCCTCTCCACTCTTCCTCCAGACTCTGGGACCTTGATTTCCAAATGAAATGCAAAATTTACTTTCATTTGAAAACTACACCTTGGACCACTGAGTAATAGTCCAGCTCTTTCTCTCCTTGGCCCAGGTAAGATGCTTCTGTCTATTGGTCATAAGTGGCTTGACACAAGGAATGTGACACTTGTAGTCCATGTCCTGGACACCTCTGTGTGTGGTGGCTCTTGAAGCAATGACTCCAACAGTAGTCCTCTCCTTGTGAAACTCCCCAAAATTATTGAATGGCCTTTTCTTAATCTTTTCAAAGCTGCGGTTATCCCGGTTGCTTGTGCACCTTTTTCTACCACACTTTTTCCTTCCACTCAACTTTCCATTAATATGCTTGGATACAGCACTCTGAACAGCCAGCTTCTTTAGCAATGACCTTTTGTGGCTTACCCACCTTGTGGAGTGTGTCAGTGACTGCCTTCTGGACAACTGTCAAGCCAGCAGTCTTCCCCATGATTGTGGAGCTACAGACTAAGACATTTTTAAATGCTTAGGAAGCCCTTGCGGGTGTTTTTTTGTTAATTATTCTAATTTACTGAGATTCTGGGTTTTCATTGGCTGTAAACCATAATCATCAACATTAACAGAAATAAACACTTGAAATAGATCACTCTGTTTGTAATGGCTCAATATAATATATGACTTTCACTTTTTGAATTAAAGAACTGACAAACTTTTTGAGGATATTCTATTTTTGTGAGAAGCACCTGTATATGTATGTGCTTGCCAACATTTAGAGGGGTTGTCTCAAGTTCTTGAATAGGGAAAATTCAGTTGAAGCTACTTTGCAATTTACCTATTTTTTACCTAATAATTTTATTTTGAACAGCTCGTTGCCTAGGTTACCAGCCCCCTATGCAGTCTCAGAGCTGCCGGTTGCATAGGTACGGAGTAAGCGCTGCTTGAAGGCTCTAACTTACAAACTGTTCATGCGGCTCTGAAGCTGGCAGGACTGCTCGTTCTGACCAACCTTAAAGGGAACCCGTCAGGTCCCTCGTGGCCCCAGCAGTTGCAACTGCACCGACACACTGCCTAATAGTCCCTTTATTACATTACATTACATACATAAAGAGTATTTCTAAAGTCCGCGCGTGATATGTAAATGAGGGCTTTGACAGATCGATGGGGAATTAGTGTCAGATTAGTCGGCCCACTGTGGGCGTGATAACAAAGTGACGGTGACATCGCAAGCACACTACGTACCTTGCACATGCCCGCTGCTCCTTCCCCTCGCATCATTGGATTATCTGAATCCATGTGTATGCGTGCTGGCTTCAGAGAGGCGCACGGAAGTGCAGAAGACCTCCGATCATGGGAGGCGAGTATAGCGCTTGTGATGACGCCGATGCTTGCAAGTTATGTCATCACGCTCACAGAAGCGTGATAACATCTGAGCGGGCCGATTAATCTGCAACTAACGCACCATCGACTAGTCAAAGCCCTCATTTACATATCATAAACGCACTTTAGAAATACTTTCTTAAAGTCTGTTTATATGTAATGTAATAAATGGACTGTTATGTAGACACACTGCCTACGGAGACGCCACTGCTGCTGGTTCTGGGGGCGCGGGGGACCCGACGGGTTCCCTTTAAGTGCTTCTGTGATTCTCCCATCCTAATCGGCCTCTGCTAGCAGTCTGAGCGCGCTCTCTTCATAGAAATGGCCTGACCCCGTCAATCTTCAGCAGCGCACCATGAAGCTTCTGCGCTCCTGAAGATAGGAGAGCCCCGTTGCACAACCCTGCGCCAATCATGCAAGGAAACCTCCCACTCCTCCAGAGACCGGTTCACCGGGGAATTCGATAAACCAGACCACATTTCGGGTAAAGTGTCCCAAGAAATTTAGTTGTAGAGTCCACAGTCTATAGGTTTCTGATCTGTGTGGGTCTGACCTCTGGGACCTCCACCGATCCTGAGAATGGAGCTTTGAAGGCCTCATCAGAACGTGCTCATCAGTCACAGAGAATAATCGAGGCGGGGGCTTCATTCCAAGAGGGGCATTTCAGATTTCCTTTGCCAAAATCGGTGAGGGTCCAAACAGGCAATCCCTGCATGTATTGCAGCTATTGAACAGCTGCGGGGGACTCAAACATATTTTTCGAGCACACCGAAGACCTCGGTTAGCACCAGAGCATGGTCGGAGAACACCTTATCCCAGCACGTTCCTTCATCACTAGCGTCTATGTCTCCATATCACACAGGCGCAGTATTATGCCGTATACAAGGCTGTTTCCTGTGACCCTGATGATTTTGTTACAATGTATCAGGCTCGGCATATTATCATGTGAGTCAGATTAAGGTTTATCGCTAGTGTGGGGGGTCGGAGGAGGAAACCGTTTACTGGAAGTGCACAAAATATCCGGGGCTACATGGAAAAAAAAAAAAAAAAAAAAGAAGTGTGATGTTGCAGCAGCTCAGCATGGCGATCTGTGCCAAGCGAGGCTGGCGCTGGATTCTGGGCAGCGTTCCTGGTAGACTACATTTCTATTTCTGCAGAAATAACGTATTTTGAGGAGCCCGAAGCAGTAAAATCCAATTCACTGATATGAAAACCTGTCTCAGCCTGGATTGTGCTGCATCACCCAAGGAATAAATCAAGACACAAAGCATCAATCTAGAACCCGGCACTTAACATAACAGACAGCTGGAGAAGTTAACCCCGTCGCTGACAGTTCACTACATTTCTTATAGAGGTCTTGATTTAAAAGAAAAAGTTTGTGACACAGTCATTATGGATCCGCTGAGTCATAATACTGAATTTAAAGGGGTTGCCCAGGTTTGGGGTTCGAGTCTGCAACCTGTATGACTGCTTTTATTAAAGATGGTGAGTAGTTCCATAGGATCCGGCTCCAGCGGCCATGGCAGGATTCTGTGGTGGCCAATCGGGAGCCCTGCAATCCACCTCCTGCATTCCCGGCTCCTCCAGTGTCATCATTGGCGCCCTGACACATAGGACGTTGCTCCAGACCCAGGGATACCGAAACACTGATTTACTCATATCTAGTTCTTATACATCAACAGGTAAAAGTTACACAAAGCAAAATGCATCTTCCTCTGTTAATTGTAAAGAATCCATAAAAATATATATCCATAAAAAAATAAAATAAAAAAAAAAAAAATTATATATATATATATATATATATATATATATATATATATATATATATATATATATATATATATATATATATATATATATATACACACACACACCGCATTGCATTCGTTTCTTTTTTTTCCCACCCATTGAAATGTGTAGGTGAGCCAGATTCTTAAAAGCAGAAGAAAGCAGCACTTTTTTTTTTTTTTAAAGTTGATTTTGGCTTTTGCTTTGTTGCTTTTTTTCTGCAGCTAAGGGCCCCTTTCCACTTGTGTGAGAAAAAAACGGTCCGATTTACGGACCGAAAAAACTGATGTAACGTCTGCGAGTGCCATGCGAGTGTCATGCGAGTGTCATGCGATTTTTTTATCGCAACATCCGTATGACATCCGTATTGCTGTCCGATTTTTACGCACGGGTCTCCTTTGAAAAGCCGGTAATTCAGCGCAGAGTACAGTAAAATCACAGTGACAGGTTAGATTAGAGTAGATATATACACATAGAATAGGTATATATACATATATATATGTCAGGGAGACACCTATATATATATATATATATATATTTATATTTAATGCAGCGCTAGATAGCTTTAAAGCTGGTAATTCAATTACCGGCTTTTGCTTTCTCCTTCACAAACCCGACATGATATGAGACCTGGTTTACATACAGTAAACCATCTCATATCACCATTTTTTTTGCATATTCCACACTACTAATGTTAGTAGTGTGTATATGCAAAATTTGGGCGTTCTAGCTATTCTATTTAAGGGTTAAATGGCGGAAAAAATTGGCGTGGGCTCCCGCACAATTTTCTCCGCCAGAGTAGTAAAGCCAGTGACTGAGGGCAGATATTAATAGCCTGGAGAGGGTCCACGGTTATTGGCCCCCCCCTGGCTAAAAACACCTGCCCCCAGCCACCCCAGAAAAGGCACATCTGGAAGATGCGCCTATTCTGGCACTTGGCCACTCTCTTCCCATTCCCGTGTAGCGGTGGGATATGGGGTAATGAAGGGTTAATGCCACCTTGCAATTGTAAGGTGACATTAAGCCTAATTAATAATGGAGAGGCGTCAATTATGACACCTATCCATTATTAATCCAATTGAAAGAAAGGGTTAAAAAAATACACACACACACATTATTAAAAATTATTTTAATGAAATAAAAACAAAGGTTGTTGTAATTTTTTATTTAACGCCCAATCCACTCAGTGAAGACCCTCGTTCTGTGACAAAAAAAAAATAATAAACCAACAATATACTTACCTTCCACAGATCTGTAAAGTCCAACGATGTAAATCCTTCTGAAGGGGTTAAAACATTTTGCAGCCAGGAGCTTTGCTAATGCAATGCTACTCCTCGCTGCAAAACCCCGGGGAATGAGTCTAAATATAGATCAATGAGCTATATTTAGCTTCATTTGCGGTGAGGCGCCCTCTGCTGGCTGTTCATAGATCGTGGGAACTTTCCTAGAAAGCCTGGGAGCTTTCAAGGAAAGTTCCCACGATCTATGAACAGCCAGCAGAGGGCGCTTCACCGCAAATGAAGCTAAATATAGCCCATTGATCTATATTTAGACTCATTCCCCGGGGTTTTGCAGCGAGGAGTAGCATTGCATTAGCAAAGCTCCTTGCTGCAAAATGTTTTAACCCCTTCAGAAGGATTTACATCGTTGGACTTTACAGATCTGTGGAAGGTAAGTATATTGTTGGTTTATTATTTTTTTTTTGTCACAGAACGAGGGTCTTCACTGAGTGGATTGGGCGTTAAATAAAAAATTACAACAACCTTTGTTTTTATTTCATTAAAATAATTTTTAATAATGTGTGTGTGTATTTTTTTTAACCCTTTCTTTCAATTGGATTAATAATGGATAGGTGTCATAATTGAAGCCTCTCCATTATTAATTAGGCTTAATGTCACCTTACAATTGCAAGGCGGCATTAACCCTTCATTACCCCATATCCCACCGCTACACGGGAATGGGAAGAGAGTGGCCAAGTGCCAGAATAGGCGCATCTTCCAGATGTGCCTTTTCTGGGGTGGCTGGGGGCAGGTGTTTTTAGCCAGGGGGGGCCAATAACCGTGGACCCTCTCCAGGCTATTAATATCTGCCCTCAGTCACTGGCTTTACTACTCTGGCGGAGAAAATTGTGCGGGAGCCCACGCCAATTTTTTCCGCCATTTAACCCTTAAATATAATAGCTAGAACGCCCAAATTTTGCATATACACACTACTAACATTAGTAGTGTGGAATATGCAAAAAAAATGGTGATATGAGATGGTTTACTGTATGTAAACCAGGTCTCATATCATGTCGGGTTTGTGAAGGAGAAAGCAAAAGCCGGTAATTGAATTACTAGCTTTAAAGCTATCTCGCGCTGCATTAAATATAAATATATATATATATAGGTGTCTCCCTGACATATATATATGTATATATACCTATTCTATGTGTATATATCTACGGTACTCTCATCTAACCTGTCAGTGTGATTTTACTGTACTCTGCGCTGAATTGCCGGCTTTTCTAAGGACAGGGGTGCGTAAAAATCGGACAGCACTCGCATGGTGCGAGTGCTGTGCGTTTTTTTTCTAGCACCCATTGACTTGCATTGGCGAGTCTCGTCTGAGAATCTCAGCAATACGCAGCATGATTTTCTTCTCAGCCGACACAGATTTTTCTCAGTCCGATTTCGGCTGGGAAAAAAAAAAAAAAAAAAAAAAAAAAAAAAAAAAAAAATCGCAAATGGAGTGTCACATATTGATTAACATTGGTCCGAGTGCAATCCGATTTTTTATCGGATTGCACTCGTCCGTTTTCCTCACAAGTGGAAAGGGGCCCTAAAGTGTTCACTTGGCGGTGAAAACAACAACATGTTTTAATTCACCGAAAAAGCAGCAAAAGCGCACGGTTGTGTTTTTCTTGTGCTCTCTATGGTAAAAAAAAAAAATGCTGATAGAAGTGACATGCTGCAGTTTTCCCCAAAAGCAGCAGTTTTCCAATTCAGTCAGGAAAAAAACAAAAAACAATGATGTGCATGAGATTTCTGAAAGCATAGCAGATCCCGAAAAAAAGCAGCTTTTAAATTGCATTAAAAAAAGCATTAAAAAACAAAACAACCACAAACTTATTGGTCAGAGAAAACTGAGCATACATGGACCAATGTTGGGGTATGGTCAGTGGTCACACATTGCTCCCGGTACGGTCAGTTTTCCATGTGGACAGCACTTTGACCAATAAGTTTGTATGGACGCACCCGGGGGGTGGGGGGGGACATATCTTTGGTGCAACCTGAACCCAAGGGCCCAAGAGGACGAGGGGCCACTTCTATCTCCATTGGAATTGTGCATTACTGTGAATTATTGGACTGCAAGGGGCCCATATACTTTTCTTACACGGGGTCTCGTCTCTTCGGAGTCCGCTGGTGCATGGAATATGCTCCGATGACACTGGATGTCAACTGAAGCACAAGGGAGAAAAAAGTTGCAAAACTAAAGTTGCACAAAATTAAATAAAAAAAGTCAATATTGCAATTAAGAGAATCCAGGAGCGAATAGTGGGCACACGGTTTATATTTAACCCCTTCTTGTGGGGTCTCATTACAGGGCATGGCACCAGGCAGTTATGAAGAGGAGGCCTCCCCACAACTTTGGACTTAAGGCTGCGTGCACACGATGCGGATTTAGTGCGGATCCGCAGCGGATTTTTCCACGCAGAAACGCTGCAGATCCGCCCTGTGATTTACAGTACAATGTAAATCAATGTGAAAAAAAAAGCTGTGCGGATGGTGCGGAAAAATCCACGCGGAAACGCTGCGGATTGAAAAGAAGTGCATGTCACCTATTTTGTGCGGATCTGCAGCGTTTCTGCACCCCTCCATTATAGAAATCCGCAGAAAAACTAAACAAAATCTGCACCTGCGGATTCAGCTAAGAGATGCGGATTTTGTGCAGAAAATTCTGCACCCCATTCCGCAACGTGTGCACACAACCTAGATGTTCCTGGGACCCAACGAGCCAAATCTGATGTCACGGACTATAAAGCAGATGTCACTTTTGTGGGACTGAGGAAAGTTGCCCCAGACTAACGCTCGGGATACTGAGACAACGCAGTGTTTGTGCCATGATGAGCGGCAGCACAGCCCTGACAGCCAAGGACACCTGTACCAGGATGGCAGAGGGTGGGCTACAATGTTACCATGTTACAGCAGGACAGAGGTGACACAATGTAGCAACACCTCACTATGAGGGGCTGCTGTGCTCCGCTTCCCTCCCTGCAGCCCCCCATTCCGGACAAACACCTCACTATGAGGGGCTGCTGTGCTCTGCTTCCCTCCCTGCAGCCCCCCATTCTGGACAAACACCTCACTAGGAGGGGCTGCTGTGCTCCGCTTCTCTCCCTGCAGCCCCCCATTTCGGACAAACACCTCACTATGAGGGGGCTGCTGTGCTCCGCTTCTCTCCCTGCAGCCCCCTATCCTGGACACTGGGACAAACACCTCACTATGGGGGGCTGCTGTGCTCCGCTTCCCTCCCTGCAGCCCCCCCATTTCGGACAAACACCTCACTATGAGGGGCTGCTGTGCTCTGCTTCCCTCCCTGCAGCCCCCTATCCTGGACACTGGGACAAACACCTCACTATGGGGGGCTGCTGTGCTCCGCTTCTCTCCCTGCAGCCCCCCATTTCGGACAAACACCTCACTATGAGGGGCTGCTGTGCTCCGCTTCTCTCCCTGCAGCCCCCTATCCTGGACACTGGGACAAACACCTCACTATGGGGGGCTGCTGTGCTCCGCTTCCCTCCCTGCAGCCCCCCATTTCGGACAAACACCTCACTATGAGGGGCTGCTGTGCTCTGCTTCCCTCCCTGCAGCCCCCTATCCTGGACACTGGGACAAACACCTCACTATGGGGGGCTGCTGTGCTCCGCTTCTCTCCCTGCAGCCCCCCATTTCGGACAAACACCTCACTATGGGGGGCTGCTGTGCTCTGCTTCCCTCCCTGCAGCCCCCTATCCTGGACACTGGGACAAACACCTCACTATGGGGGGCTGCTGTGCTCCGCTTCCCTCCCTGCAGCCCCCGACCCTGGGACAAACACCTCACTATGAGGGTCTGCTGTTCTCCACTTACCTCCATGCAGCCCTCTACCCTGGATACTGGGAGTAACACCTTACTATGAGGGGCTACTTCCCTCCCTGCAGCCCCCCATCCAGGACAATGGACCAAACACCCCACCATGAGGGGCTACTTCCCTCCCTGCAGCCCCCCATCCAGGACAATGGGCCAAACACCCCACTATGAGGGGCTACTTCCCTCCCTGCAGCCCCCCATCCAGGACAATGGGCCAAACACCCCACTATGAGGGGCTACTTCCCTCCCTGCAGCCCCCCATCCAGGACAATGGGACAAACACCCCACCATGAGGGGCTACTTCCCTCCCTGCAGCCCCCCATCCAGGACAATGGGACAAACACCCCACCATGAGGGGCTACTTCCCTCCCTGCAGCCCCCCATCCAGGACAATGGGACTAACACCCCACCATGAGGGGCTACTTCCCTCCCTGCAGCCCCCCATCCAGGACAATGGGACAAACACCCCACCATGAGGGGCTACTTCCCTCCCTGCAGCCCCCCATCCAGGACAATGGGACAAACACCCCACTATGAGGGGCTACTTCCCTCCCTGCAGCCCCCCATCCAGGACAATGGGACTAACACCCCACCATGAGGGGCTACTTCCCTCCCTGCAGCCCCCCATCCAGGATAATGGGACAAACACCCCACCATGAGGGGCTACTTCCCTCCCTGCAGCCCCCCATCCAGGACAATGGGACAGACACAAAGCAGAGACCTGTGCACAGCTCAGGAGCAGCTGAGCCCAAAGTGAGAGAAACCCTGGAAAATAGAGAAGGAAATCCCCAAAACTTACAGCAAAGAGCAGCAAAGTGTCCCAGAAAGAGCAGCCGCGCCGGGAGCCACATCTTCTCCAAAGGAAAAAGTGCTGAGAGGAGCGGAGAGTTCAGATCCAGGGCGGCCGCCGGCACCAGAGTCTGCACCCCGCTATAACGCTGCTCCGACTGATAACGGGGAGGACTGAGCCGCGGGACTGGGGGAGGCTGGGACTGGGGGAGGCTGGGACTGCGGCTCCGCGGCGCCCTCTGCTGGCCGCTCTCTCCATGTGCAGGAAGCCGGCAGGAGGGCCGCTAGAGCCGCTAGAGCCGCTGCCGGCAGCGCCATAGTTCTGGGTGCAGGAGCCGGGGAACCTGGGATATGCGATCTTTAACCAATTAATGCCAAGCGACTTTATTTTTTTCATTGCCTATGTGATGATAACGTTGAAATTAGTGATTTAACCAATGCAATTCCTGGCCATTTTCATTTTTTTCCTTTTTTTGGCGGTGTTAGGTTATGTGCACACGTAGAATGGAGATCTGTGGATTTTTCCGCAGCGGATTTTGGAAATCAGCAGATAAAAGGCACTGCGTTTTACCTGCGGATTTACCGCGGTCTTTATGCGGATTTTGTGCGGATTCCACACAAAGAATTGACATGCTGCGGACGAAGGAGCTGTGCGTCCAAAACGCGCGTCGGGGTGCACCATACCGCATTGGCGATCCGTATATTAATCCCATATATCCAAAAGTAAGTGACTTCATATGTTGGTCCAACCAATATCACTTTACCCATATAGGTTTTTTGCACTTAATGCATTTGCACTTTTTCACTGATTGCACCTCATATTGCTCCCTTCTTTATATGCACATTGTTGCACTTTATTATAAAAAGAGCTTTTATACACATTTTTGCAAAAAAATTCTTTTTGTTTTTTTACACGACTTTTTTTTAACTATAGTAAGTCCTTACGGGTATGAACACACATATAATGGTAGCCAAATAGGTATGGGCACTAATATAATTGTTACATACATGTATATGAAATGATATTTTGGTTTTTAATATTGAATTTTTTATAAATTGATCTTTACCATGTAATAAATAAAAATGTAATTATTCATATCCTCTGCTGTGAATGGTTTCTTGGCCTTACCATGCTATGAGCACGACCTTGTTTATGCGGATTCCGCAGCGGTTTACACCTTCTCCATAATAGGAATCCGCAAGTGTAAAACCGCACAAAACACGCAAAAAAAAATCGCGGTAATTCCACAGTGCGGTTTACCTGCAGAATTACCAAAATCAGTATGGAAAAATCCGCACCACTTTCCGCAACGTGTGCATGTGGCCTAAGTATGTTTTCTCAGCTGGTTATTGAAATAATTTTTGAGGTTTTTCCTTTGTGATACCTGAATTTTTATTACATTTTTATATATGTTTTTAAATATAAAGAAAAAAAAATCAGAAATACGTCTGTTTTTTTCCTCCCTTAACTAGCGCAAAGACCAAGAAAATACATTTTATATTGTGTTCCCCTTACCATAACAATTATTTTTACATGTAAGTGAAATGCGGGTTGTTTTTTTTTGGGGGGGGAAGGGTACTGGGGCTAGAAATAGAAATTTTAAACAGCAGTCTCTCTAAAATTAAAAAAAAAACCTTTGTACAAATATTAAAAATAAAAAAAAATAAGCTCAGGAGGCAGATTTTCAGAGATCGTAACAGCTCATTTACATATTAAGAAAAATGTAGTTTTCTTGGGCATAAGACATCGGATCCCAGATATCGAGGTATCATTTTATTCTACTTTCTATGACCAGCATGGACATATAGACGGCTTAGGGCGTGGATCCTAATAACAGATTTTCTTGACTGATAACACCTCTATATACAGTAGATATCACAGGATCCACCATTCACAACATTAGCACAGGACCCTTCAATGAAAAAAATTGATTCGGGGTCTGACCATTGTGGGTAATGTACATGTGTTGTTTCCTGAAACGACAGTAAGCGAAGAGTCAGACACTGTATAACTCAGACAAAGATTGCAACGCACTGCTCGGACAGACAGTCAGTGTGAACACCACTTACAGGAACACTGATGGACTGACGCTGCTGGTATTTGTTGCCGTTTTTTACCAAATTTTTCCAAAACTGCACACGTGGTTCATGAATTTTGCACAAAATGAGAAATGCTCTTTATTTTTTTATTTTAACTTTTTTTCTGTGACTTTTTATAACAAAATATTCCTGTAAAATTGAATTTAAAAGAGGTGCAAAGTAAAAGAAGAATAAGGCACAAATGAAAAACAGGTGAAAAATACTTGAAAACTAGACAAAAAAAAGGCGCAAATGCAATAATGGATCCGGCTCTTTACTGTGCGGAAACTGACGTCCCCGGTTATCGTACGTGAGAGGTTGCACTCATTTACTTCTACATTCCGTTTTATATGTTAGATAGCACAGTAATTGGGTAACTTTTTATTGTACAAAATGAATAACTATACAGATCAATTACATTACTTCTCTTGTGCTGCAGTCCGGAGCTGCATTATGTTGGCTTCTAATGGAAACAGTCAACAAGTTGTCAGATACCCTTTGTAGCGATTTCACTCACTCAGCTGCGACGGCTGACACTCAGGAGACGTGTTCCTTTAAAGTTCACTGGGTTTATTGCTTCATAAACCATGTGGCAAAACAACAGAAAGCAAAATAGCCTTTGGTTCAGGCAAAGGAAAACAAGTGTCCAGTTCATCCGGCTCAGTCCTGAAGCCGAACACACCCAGGAGGGTTTCACCTCCACACATCTCTGCTGTGTAAAGGATTAGCCAGTCTTATATAGGACTAACCACACCCAGTAATCTATCACATGATTAGCCATGTGGTCTGACATCACCACAGGTCCTGAAACACAAACATATGGTTATATAAAACAACGCAATATTCCGGGCTACATTACAGCAACAAGGCACTTATGTGGCACATACCTCCCATCGACTACACACCCTTTAGCCATGCTACATACCTCCCCCCTCTGCCTAAAGCCGTGGGGCTTGGCACTTTCTCCCACTAAACAAGGGATTCTTGATAGGGCATCCGCATTACCGTGCAGCTTTCCGGCCCGATGTTCCACATGGAAACTGAAGTCCTGCAGGGATAAGAACCAACGGGTGACCCTAGCATTTCTACCCTTCGTTTCCCTCATCCACCTAAGTGGGGCATGGTCGGATATCAGTCTAAATTTACGTCCCAGCAGATAGTACCGTAATGTGTCCACTGCCCATTTTATGGCCAAGCACTCCTTCTCAACGACTGAGTAGTTCTTTTCAGATGAGGACAGCTTCCTACTCAGATAGAGAACAGGATGCTCCTCCCCATGTAGTTCTTGGGAAAGGACTGCTCCCACCCCAACATCTGAGGCATCTGTCTGAAGAATAAACTCTTTCTTGAAGTTTGGGGCCATCAGAACGGGTTGCTTACACAAAGCGTTTTTCATTTCTTGGAAGGCTGACTCTGTTTCTTCGGACCACTTAACCATTACTGGTTTTGTCCCTTTTAGCAGGTCAGTCAGAGGCGCAGCCATCGTGGCGAAGTTTGGGATGAACCTCCTGTAATATCCCACGATTCCCAGGAAGGCTTTAACTTGCTTCTTGGAAACTGGTTTTGGCCACGTTTGAATTGCCTCCACTTTACTGATTTGGGGTTTTATTTCTCCGTGACCCACTATGTATCCAAGGTACTTAGCTTCTTCTTTACCCAAGGCACACTTCTTTGGGTTTATAGTAAATCCGGCCTCTCTTATAGCATCCAACACCGCTTGGACTTTCTCCAGATGACTCTCCCAGTCCGGGCTAAAGATGACGATATCATCTAGGTACGCAGCAGCGTAGGCCTTATGGGGTGCAAGAACTCTATCCATAGCCCTCTGGAAGGTCGCCGGAGCTCCCTGTAGGCCAAACGGCATCCGGGCATACTGGAAGCATCCATCAGGTGTCGAAAAGGCTGTCTTCTCCTTGGCTTCCTGCGCCATGGGGATCTGCCAATACCCCTTTGTCAGATCCAAGGTGGATATATATCTGGCGTGCCCAAGCCTTTCGATGAGCTCATCAATACGGGGCATGGGATAAGCGTCGAACTTGGAGACCTCATTCAACTTCCGATAGTCGTTGCAAAACCTCCACTCTCCATCAGGTTTTGGGACCAGGACAATTGGGCTTGACCAACCGCTCTTGGATTCCTCAATGACTCCAAGCCTCAACATACGCTCCACTTCCTTGGAGATAACTTCTCGACGAGCCTCAGGAATACGATAAGGTTTCACATTCACCCGCACATGGGGCTCTGTTAGGACCTCGTGCTCTATGACCTTCGTGTATCCTGGCAATTCTGAAAACAGGTCCCTGTTTTTCTGGAGTAACTCCCGGCACTGCTGTTTCTGGGTTTTCGATAGCGTCTCTGCTATAGTAACCGCTCCAACCTCACCTTCTGGGTTGCTTAACAATGACGGAGTAACTGTCGGCTCTCTATCTTGCCATGGCTTGATGAGGTTGACATGGTAAACTTGGAATGGTTTCCGTCTTCCTGGTTGGTGAATTTTATA
Source organism: Ranitomeya imitator (assembly GCF_032444005.1). Taxonomy (NCBI): domain Eukaryota; kingdom Metazoa; phylum Chordata; class Amphibia; order Anura; family Dendrobatidae; genus Ranitomeya; species Ranitomeya imitator. The sequence goes on from NC_091284.1 coordinate 51,592,184, forward strand.
ATTTACCTCACCAAGTTTCTCGACGACCTCATATGGCCCTTGCCATTTGGCCAAGAACTTGCTTTCCACCGTTGGAACTAACACCAGAACTCGGTCTCCCGAATTGAACTGCCTCACTCTTGCAGACCGGTTGTAGACCCTGGCTTGAGCTTCTTGTGCTTGGAGAAGGTGTTCTTTCACGATAGGCATCACCTTTGCAATCCTCTGCTGCATCAGGGCCACATGCTCAATGACGCTTCTGTGGGGCGTGACTTCGGCTTCCCAGGTTTCCTTGGCTATATCCAGGAGTCCTCGTGGATGTCGGCCATATAGAAGCTCAAACGGTGAGAACCCTGTGGAGGCCTGTGGAACTTCACGAATGGAAAACATCAGATAGGGTAAGAGACAATCCCAGTCTCTACCATCTTTCTCTATAGCTTTTCTCAGCATGCTCTTTAGAGTCTTGTTAAACCTCTCAACAAGACCATCTGACTGGGGATGGTACACCGAGGTCCTCAACTGGGAGATCTTCAGGGCTTTGCATAACTCCCTCATCACCTTGCTCATGAAAGGTGTACCCTGGTCAGTCAGGATCTCCTTTGGCAGACCTGTCCGGGAAAAGACATGGACCAACTCGCGGGCTATGCTCTTTGAGGAAGAATTCCTCAAGGGAATTGCCTCAGGATAGCGTGTGGCATAGTCCAGGATGACTAATATATACTGATGGCCCCGAGCTGATTTAACTAAGGGACCGACCAAGTCCATGGCAATTCTCTCGAACGGTACCTCAATAATGGGCAGTGGCACAAGGGGGTTCCGGAAATGAGGAGTAGGAGCAGTTAGCTGACATGTAGGGCAGGACCTGCAATAGTTCACTATTTCCCGGTGACACCCAGGCCAATAGAACCTCTGCACAACCCGTTCCTGCGTTTTTTCCACCCCTAGGTGTCCACCCAAGATGTGTGAATGGGCCATGTCCAACACTTTCCGTCTATACGGACCCGGCACTATCAACTGCTCTACCAACTCCTCCCTTATTTTCGTGACCCGGTACAACAATTCCCCCCTCAACAGAAAATGGGGAAATCTTTTGTCTGCCCCCGGCTCCTGTACCACCCCGTCAATAACTGTGACATTATTAAAGGCTTCCCTCAGAGTGGGGTCCCTATGTTGGGCAGTCCCAAAATTTTCACCGGTAACCTCTAACTCCAGAATGTCAGATGTAGGGGATACTTCCTCCTCATCCCCAACCAGAACACAAAAAGGAAAGCTGTCTGCCTCTGGGTGTGGCGATACCGTTCCAGGGTTCACTGGTTCCCTGCCAGGGAGCTCAGAACCCTTTCCCCACAAATCCCAAAACAAACAGAAATCCCGGCCAATAATTATAGGGTGCAACAAGTCCTGAACTACGCCGACTATGTGGGATTCAGTGCCACATGCCGTTTCAATGTCCACCCTGGCCATAGGGTAGTCCTTTGCATCACCATGTATGCACCGCACTCCGACCTTCTTTCCTGGGAGCAGATGAAGAGGAAAAGTGGCCCTCACCAGGGTCACTAGGCTCCCCGAGTCTAACAGTGCCGTTACTGCTCGACCGTTCACCTTTACGGGACACGCTTGAGGTCCCTCGTTGGATGGAGAGTTCACACTACAGACTGGATACGCATAGTATGAACAACGGCGTCCCATGCTGCAGTCCATCTGCTCAGTGGCTTGGGAACAACGGGCAGCTATATGTCCTGGCTTGTGGCACCTCCAACAAATAACATCACCCGTGGGGACCTTGGGCACCACCTCCCCCGCCCTTTGTGACCTTGGACGCACCACCCCTTTTTGGGACTCAGCTGCCCTCTGGGACCCCCAGTACGGCATGGGCTGCCTCCCGAAGGAGCCTTCCAACCCTTGGTATCTCTCAACCAGTCCGATCAGCTCGTCGGCATTCTGGGGATCACCCTGGGCAACCCAAGACTGTATAGGCCTCGGGAGGGAATGGACAAACCGATCCATCATCACCCGTTCTACCATCTGTGCAGGCGCAGAGGTCTCTGGCTGCAGCCATTTCTGGACCAGGTGCAACAGATCAAACATTTGGGAACGAGGTGGTTTGTCCCGGTGATAGCCCCAGGAGTGAACTCGCTGTGCCCTGACAGTCAGTGTCACCCCCAGACGTGCGAGAATCTCGGCTTTCAATTTGTGATACTCTTTGGCATCCTGCAAGGTCAAATCATAGTACGCCTTCTGGGGTTCTCCCGTCAGGTATGGCGCAAGTACCTCTGCCCACTGCTCTGGCGGAAGTTTTTCCCTCTCAGCGACCCTCTCAAACACCGTCAGGAAGGCCTCAACATCATCCCCGGGAGTCATTTTCTGCAATGCACGTCTTACCGTCTTCCGGACGTGGGTGTCATCAGCCAAACCTGGGGTTGGGGCGCTCGCCTTGCCCTGGATGGCGGTTGCCAGAAGCTGCATCTGCTGCTGATGCTCCTGCTGGCTCTGTTGTAACTGCTGCCGTTGCTCCTGCTGACTCTGCCGTTGCTCCTGCTGGCTCTGTTGTATCTGCTGCTGGCTCTGTTGTATCTGCTGCATCAACAGCCTGTTGGTCTCTTGCTGCCTTTGCTCCTGCTGGACCAAGTGTTTCAGCAGGTCCTCCATTTTCTCCGGCAATGCTTGCTGGCTTGCAACAGCCTTGACCCAGGACATTCAAAAATAAACTCACGTCTCCGCTGGGAACGCTGCCCGCATTCTCCACCAATTGTAGCGATTTCACTCACTCAGCTGCGACGGCTGACACTCAGGAGACGTGTTCCTTTAAAGTTCACTGGGTTTATTGCTTCATAAACCATGTGGCAAAACAACAGAAAGCAAAATAGCCTTTGGTTCAGGCAAAGGAAAACAAGTGTCCAGTTCATCCGGCTCAGTCCTGAAGCCGAACACACCCAGGAGGGTTTCACCTCCACACATCTCTGCTGTGTAAAGGATTAGCCAGTCTTATATAGGACTAACCACACCCAGTAATCTATCACATGATTAGCCATGTGGTCTGACATCACCACAGGTCCTGAAACACAAACATATGGTTATATAAAACAACGCAATATTCCGGGCTACATTACAGCAACAAGGCACTTATGTGGCACATACCTCCCATCGACTACACACCCTTTAGCCATGCTACACCTTGTACTTAGTGCGCTCCTATAATGCTGTGGAACCAGTAATGTTAATCAGATTAATGTACTGACTGCATTTCCCCAAAATAAAGTCCCTAGAGCAAACACCGGGCATTGATCCAGCAAGGAATATTGGAAGATTTCAGCTCTGAAGCCTGCAGAATTGTGAATGCAGCATTATTTAAAGAAAATATATAATTGGATGAAGAGAACCTGAGTAAATTTACAACTCAAAATCTGAATTAAAGGGGTTGTCACATTAGGAGAGAATCTTTTCTGAATGGTCACGTGATCAGTTGATCTCTTGATCTCTGTAGGTTCCGTTACTGAAACTCCTAGAAACTAACTGATATTACCAAAGATGATGCTTGCAAAAGAAAATGTTTACGGCTGGTGATACATGTAGACAGATAGGTGAGGGTCAATGCTCTCCGGTGATTGACCATTGATGGTCACTCTTCTTTCACTAACCCACGTCTCCTGCCTTAGATCTAGTGCAAGCGCCATTATTCACTGGTTCACTGGGGTGGAGTATGCAGATCTAGTGCAAGCGCCATTATTCCCTGGGGTGGAGTATGCAGATCTAGTGCAAGCGCCATTATTCCCTGGGGTGGAGTATGCACAGTAAGGTGCTCATAGAGAAGACTGTCAGTGTCTGGTGTCATCCGCGTGGTTTGCTCCAGATCACACCGGTCACGGACAGTCTTCTTCACTCCTGCTGTTTGTTCCCGCCATGATCGTCCTAGTGAAGAAGATTGTCAGTATCTGTCAATCACTCACAGGCGGCAGGTGGGGAGGCAGGCGCAGTGATGCTTCTCCCCGTCGGGGGCGCCCTGCGCTTCTCCTATAGCATGTTAATCCATTTCTCACTACAAGAGCCATCTGAGTACCTGATGAAGGGCAGAGTCAATGATCGAAAGGTTGTACGCTCAGTTTTGGATAGCAAAAATAAAATTCCTACAGTCTCAAATTTGTTTGAGCGCCTAGTTCTTTGGATTTACAATATTCAAGGGCTGGACCCCTGCTAGCATGTCATCCCGTCTGGAGAGCCGGGCCTTACATAGGAAAAAGTCTAGCAGGTAGAGGCAGCTCTGACCAGGAAATAGAGCTGGAGTGACAGAGACTTCAGGTTTACAAATGGTCCTTCACCATTATTTGTATAACAATTCAAAAGCTGATTTCAGAGTAATGGAGGGTCAGACTGGCCATCTACAGGTATTGACGGACTTGTATTTGAAAGAGCTGCAGGGGTGAGGTCCTGCTGACAAATTACCTTTAAGGGCTTGTTCGTATGCTGAGTTTTTGCAGCATCTTTTTCCACGAGTTTTTCTAATTTAAAAAATGCTGCATTTTACAATACAAGAAAAGTTCAGGATTTCTGAAACAGGGGATTGCTTCCTTCAGGATGCGCCTAAAATGGCTGCCTTCATATTCCTGTAATCCCCTTATAAATCCCGTTTTCTCCACCTACTAAGTCCACCCCGCCCACACTAATGACTCACTTTAACTATTTTAACCCTTCCTGCACATAATCCCCCTTTTCACTTAATTCCCCATTCCAAACCCTGTCACGTCGGCCTCCCTTTCATGGTGAATCCCAGTGCGGCCTCTCTTGATCGCTGATTAGTACTAGATTGCTCATTTTTTGGCAGTTTTTTTCTTTTGCACCACCTCTGTGCGTGGGTCCTACAGCTGCTGACCGCTAATCAGTGACGCATATCCCTGATCAGCATCCATGCTCGCTTTTGACTGGGACTTTTTTTCCTGTCCTTTTTCCCCCTTTTACACCACATCCGTGCTCACTTTTAATCAAGACTTTTTTTCCTGTCCATTTTTCCACATTTTGCACTACATCCGTGTGTGCACCCTTCACTCCTTCCTTTCAGAGCTCAACAGTGCCTCCAAATAGTAGTTTCCCACCACATATGGTGAATCATCGAACTCAGGAGAAATTGCACACCAAATTTTGGGATCCATTTTCTCCTGCTTTATTAGTGAAAATGAAAAAACGTGAGACTAAAACAAAATTTTTGTGTGAAAAAAAAAATCAAATTTTTTAATTTTCACAGTTCAACGTTGTAAAATTCTGTGAAGCACCTGTAGGTTCAAAGTGCCCACCACACATCAAGATAATTTTTTTCAGGGGTATAATTTTCAAAATAGGGTCACTTGTGGTAGTTTCCACTGTTTAAGAACATCAGGAGCTCTCCAAAAGAGACATGGTGTGCATTAACAATTCTAGTCAATATTGCGTTCAAAAAGTCAAATGGTGCTCCTTCCCTTCCAAGCCCTGCTGTGCACCCAAAAAGTAGTTTTCCACCACTTATGGGGTACCAGCGTACTCAGGAGAAATTGCACAACAAATTGTATGGATCCATTTCTGCTCTTACCCTTTTGAAAATAAAAATATATGGCTAAAACAATATTTTTGTGCAAAAAATTTGATATTTTTACTTTCACTGCTCAATATTATAAAATTCTGTGAAGCACCTGGGGGTTTAAAGTGCTCACCACACAATCCTTGAGGGATTTAGTTTCCAAAATGGTATCAATTGAGGGGTGTTTCCACTTTTTGGGCACATTTGTGGCTCCACTAACGAGACATGGCGTCCGCTACCTATTCCAGTCAATTTTTCATTCAAAAAGTCAAATGGTGCTCCTTCCATTCCGAGCCCTGCCGTGCGCCCAAACAGTAGTATTCCCCCACATATGGAGTATCGGTGAACTCAGGAGAAATTGCATAATAATATGGTGCATTTTCTCCTGTTACCCTTGTGAAAACGCTAAATTTTTGGCTAAAGTAACATTTTTGTGGGAAGGGTTAAATTTTTATTTTGTCCTTCCACTTTGCTTGAGTTCCTGTGAAGCACCTGAAGGGTTAATAAACTTGTTGAATGTGGTTTTGAGCAGTTTTTAGCATGGTGTCACTTTTGGGTATTTTTTGTCATACAGACCCCACATAGTCACTTCAAATGTGATCTTGTTTTCTAAATTTTTTTGGAAAAATTAGAAATTGCGGAAAAACTTTTTTTTAACCCTTCTTACTTTGTAAAAAAACAAAAGTATGTTTAAAAAATTGTACTGATGTAAATTAGACAGGTGGTAAATGTTATTTATTATCTATTTTTGTGTGACATGACTCTCTGGTTTAAATTAAGGGCATAAAAAAAAATCAAAATGTGAAAATTGCAAAATTTTCAAATTTTTTTTGCAAAATTTCCAATATTTTCACAATTAAATGCAAAAACTATCCTCCTATATTTACCACTATCATGAAGTGCAATATGTCACACACAAAAAAAATCTCAGAATCACTTGGCTCTGTTGAAGTGTTCCAGAGGTATTACATCATAAAGTCAGATAAGGAGGATTTGCGGATAATCTCCACCTTTGGTATCTCATATAATAGATCCAAGTCCAGATAGAAAGTACATGCGTTTTTCTTTATTCAGTTGACGCGTTTCGAAGTACTACAGACTTCTTCATCAGGACAAAAAAGTACTTTGAAACACGTTGACTGAATAAAAAAAACAGCATATAGGCTCTGTCTGGAGTTGGATCTATCATACGAGATACCAATGGCGGAGATAATCCGTAAATCCTCCTTATCTGTGTTTTCCTGGTCTGATGATCGGTTGGACCTGCAGCAGCTAGATTTATGAGTGATGGAAATGTAGTGTATACACAACTAAATCAGGTTAGCATAGACATATTTAATACCCTTATCTCCCTTGGATAAAACCCTATTGCCGCTGTCTTAGGGTACCGTCACACTATACGATTTACCTACGATCACGACCAGCGATATGACCTGGCCATGATCGTAGGTAAATCGTAGTGTGGTCGCTGGGGAGCTGTCACACAGACAGCTCTCCAGCGACCAACGATGCCGAGGTCCCTGGGTAACCAGGGTAAACATCGGGTAACTAAGCGCAGGACCGCGCTTAGTTACCCGATGTTTACCCTGGTTACAAGCGTTAAACTAAAAAAAAAAAACAGTACATACTTACATTCTGGTGTCCGTCAGGTCCCTTGCCGTCTGCTTCCCGCACTCAGTGACTGCCGGCCCGTAAAGTGAAAGTGAAAGCACAGCCGCTGTGCTCTGCTTTCACTTTACGGCCGGCAGTCACAGTGCGGGAAGCAGACAGCAAGGGACCTGACGGACACCAGAATGTAAGTATGTGCTGTTTGTTTTTTTTTTAGTTTAACGCTTGTAACCAGGGTAAACATCGGGTTACTAAGCGCGGTCCTGCGCTTAGTTACCCGATGTTTACCCTGGTTACAAGCGAACGCATCGCTGGATCGCATCGCTAGATCGCTAGATCGGTGTCACACACACCGATCTAGCGATGACAGCGGGAGATCCAGCGATGAAAGAAAGTTCCAAACGATCTGCTACGACGTACGATTCTCAGCAGGATCCCTGATCGCTGCTGCGTGTCAGACACAGCGATATCGTAACGATATCGCTGGAACGTCACGAATCGTACCGTCGTAGCGATCGAAATGTTATAGTGTGATCAAAATTGAAAAACATGACCTGGTCATGAAGGTGAAAATAGGCTGGCTGGTGAAAGGGCTAAAAAAGACACAAATTTAAAAAAAAAAAAAAACAAGAATAGAACACAAAGCTGCAAATACAATATTGAATTGAGACAATAAAGTTTACTGGTTTTACGTTTATGTAGTCTATAGCAATTAAGGCAATATTCCAGCGTGTTTTTTTCAGCCTTGGAGTGGTGCTTCTAATGTAAGGCCTCAGCTCTTATACTCACCCTCCAGCGTCTTCATAATTTTTTCGGCGCTGCTCCGGTCCAGCGGCGCCAACTTGTGACCAGGGCATTACTGTCTTTACTGGCGTATAGGGCCCAATGAGCAGAGGGGCCCCCCTCTGTTTTGCTTACCAGGCCCCAGCGGCAGCATTGTGCTGCTTCAGTAACTGATTGCGGGTCCTCCGACGCATGATTAGTTAAAATCTGTTGCCATAAAAGAGATTTGTTCCACACAGCAACAGTTAACAGATGCTAGCAGGGGTGGATTAAGGGTAGCCAGGGCCCCGGGCTGTTCACACACTGTGGGCCCCCCCGGTCATGTGACGGGGGTCATGTGACGGGGGTCATGTGACGGGGGTCATGTGACGGGGGTCATGTGACGGGGGGTCATGTGACGGGGGTCATGTGGCAGGGGTCATGTGGCGGGGGTCATGTGGCGGGGGTCATGTGACGGGGGTCATGATATACCCGAACCAGATTATTCCAGAAAAATGGCCGGGCCCTACTCTACTGTAACCTATTCAATATTTGTTAAAAACTGCAATACAATTTAGGTATATCTTGACCAATAATATCACATACAAGGAACAAATACAACCGCACCGTGACCAGACCACAAATTACAACCACAGTGATCGAATAATATCACATACAAGGAACAAATACCACCGCACCATGTCAAGACCACATATTACCACCACATAGTGACTGAATATTACAATACTGATCAGTAATAAAAAAAAAACAAAAAACAAACACAATACTATCACCATAAGTGCCAGTATTCACAGGAGATCTGTACTTAGTATGCAGTGTCTGTGTAGAGGTAATACAGAGATCACTGGTGACATTGTACACAGGTTCTCTGTATATAGTATACAGTGTATAGTGTCAGTGTATAGGTAACACTGACTCACCAGTGACGTCTCTAGGTGAAGTCCTTCATCTTTCATCCAGCACAGACGCCATCATTTCTTCCAGCCAGGACTCGTTTCTGCAGGAAATAACACAGTTATCTCGAGCTCCGCTTGTAGAACACATTACTTAATTTTTCACAACTTCTACATTACACCACATGAAGAGAAAAAGGCGATATAGTGTCACTCTGCACAGTAACAGCACCGCCCCCCCATTTAAAACAGTGTACTCAAAAAATAAAATAAATACATCACTGCAGTAATAATATCCCTTAATTAGCCCCTATGGTAATACTATTCCCCACCCCATGTATCTCATTCCTCGCTCCAGCCATATGTTCTCCCATCCTGCACTCATGAGTATCCATCCTGCCCCATATGATCTCCCCATCCTGCCCCATCAGTCTCCATCGTATCCATCCTGCCCCATGATCCAATCCTGCCCCATGTCTCCAATCATGCCCCGTGTCTACATTCTGTCCATGCCTCCAGTCCTGCCCCCAGTGTGTCCAGCAATCTGCCCCAGTGTGTCCAGCAATCTGCCCCACTGTCTCCAGCAATCTGCCCCACTGTCTCCAGCAATCTGCCCCACTGTCTCCAGCAATCTGCCCCCAGAGTGTCCTCCAATCTGCCCCAGTGTCTCAAGCATTTCCCCCCAGTGTGTCCTCCAGCATTGTCCCCCAGTGTGTCCTCCAGCAATCTGCCCCACTGTCTCCAGCATTGCCCCCCAGCGTGTCCTCCAGCAATCTGCCCACAGTCTCCAGCATTGCCCCACAGTCTCCAGCATTGCCCCACTGTCTCCAGCATTGCCCCACTGTCTCCAGCATTGCCCCACTGTCTCCAGCATTGCCCCACTGTCTCCAGCATTGCCCCACTGTCCCCAGCATTGCCCCACTGTCTCCAGCAATCTGCCCCCAGTGTGTCCTCCAATCTGCCCCAGTGTCTCCAGCATTGCCCCCCAGTGTGTCCTCCAGCAATCTGCCCACAGTCTCCAGCATTGCCCCACTGTCTCCAGCATTGCCCCACTGTCTCCAGCATTGCCCCACTGTCTCCAGCATTGCCCCACTGTCTCCAGCATTGCCCCACTGTCCCCAGCATTGCCCCACTGTCTCCAGCATTGCCCCACTGTCCCCAGCATTGCCCCACTGTCCCCAGCATTGCCCCACTGTCTCCAGCATTGCCCCACTGTCCCCAGCATTGCCCCACTGTCTCCAGCATTGCCCCACTGTCCCCAGCATTGCCCCACTGTCTCCAGCATTGCCCCACTGTCTCCAGCATTGCCCCACTGTCCCCAGCATTGCCCCACTGTCTCCAGCATTGCCCCACTGTCCCCAGCATTGCCCCACTGTCCCCAGCATTGCCCCACTGTCTCCAGCATTGCCCCACTGTCTCCAGCATTGCCCCACTGTCTCCAGCATTGCCCCACTGTCCCCAGCATTGCCCCACTGTCTCCAGCATTGCCCCACTGTCCCCAGCATTGCCCCACTGTCCCCAGCATTGCCCCACTGTCTCCAGCATTGCCCCACTGTCCCCATCATTGCCCCACTGTCCCCAGCATTGCCCCACTGTCCCCAGCATTGCCCCACTGTCTCCAGCATTGCCCCACTGTCTCCAGCATTGCCCCACTGTCCCCAGCATTGCCCCACTGTCCCCAGCATTGCCCCACTGTCTCCAGCATTGCCCCACTGTCTCCAGCAATCTGCCCCCAGTGTGTCCTCCAATCTTCCCCAGTGTCTCCAGCATTGCCCCCCAGTGTGTCCTCCAGCAATCTGCCCCACTGTCTCCAGCATTGCCCCCAGTGTGTCCTCCAGCAATCTGCCCCAGTGTGTCCTCCAGCATTGCCCCCCAGCAATCTGCCCCACTGTCTCCAGCATTGCCCCCCAGTGTGTCCTCCAGCAGTCTGCCCCACTGTCTCCAGCATTGCCCCCAGTGTGTCCTCCAGCAATCTGCCCCAGTGTGTCCTCCAGCATTGCCCTCAGTGTGTCCTCCAACCTGCCCCAGTGTGTCCAGCATTGCCCCCAGTGTGTCCTCCAGCATTGCCCCCCAGTGTGTCCTCCAGCATTGCCCCCCAGTGTGTCCTCCAACCTGCCCCAGTGTCTCCAGCATTGCCCCCCAGTGTGTCCTCCAACCTGCCCCAGTGTCTCCAGCATTGCCCCCCAGTGTGTCCACAGTCCACCGTTTAACTGATCAAAAAAAAAAAAACAGTCTCCTCACCTGTCCACGCTCCCGGCGGCGAGCTCCCTTCTGCAGCGCACACTCGCCGGCGACTGACAATGACGTCAGACGCCGGCGACGTGTGCGCGCGGCCGACTTCAGCCGCCAGCCTCCAATTGGCTGGCGGCTGTTGTTGTTAACTATTGACGTGTGGGCGCGCGCCCGCACATCAATAGGAAACCGCCGCAGCGCTGCAAGGGGCCCGGTGAGCAGATGAGAAGGGGCCCGATGCGGGCCCCCTCTCTCTGCCCACCGGGTCCGGGGGCACATAAATGCCGCCCGGCGGCGGGCAGTCAGACTCACAGATGATTATCAGAGGGTTAATCTGCGGTAGCCCAGGGCCCCCCCAGACCACTGGGCCCTGGGCTACCGCCCATATTGACCCTCTGATAATCCGCCCCTGGATGCTAGCCAATCACAGACCGGCAGCCGACATCAGCACGCACGTCACCGACATATGACGTCTGTTGTGAGTTCTGCTCTTGGGCTCCCTCCGGTGGTTTTAAGTTGAATGGCTGCTCCTTGGATTTAGCAGTCTGCAGCTGCTTCCACTGATTGTCTTTCTGCTCGGCTATTTATGCCTGGCTCTTCCCTTTAGCCAGTGCCACTTGTCTATGGTTCCTGGTTGGATTCACATCTCTCTTGGATTTCCCTGATATCCTGACCAGTTCAGCAAAGATAAGTCCTTTCTTTGCTCTTTTCTGTCCACATGTTGTGGAATTATTCGTTCTGTGCATTCTATGTTTTGTCCAGCTTGTCAGTATGGATTAATTCAGTTAAGCTGGAAGCTCTGGGAAGCAGATTTACCCTCCACACCTTTAGTCAGGTGTGGAGATTTTTGTAAACTCTGTGTGGATTTTTGTAGTTTTTAATACTGACCGCACAGTATTCCGTCCTGTCCTATCTAGCTAGACCGGCCTCCTGTGCTACATCCTGGTTTCATTCTATGTATGTCTTTTCCCTCTCCACTCACAGTCATTACTTGTGGGGGGCTATCTATCCTTTGGGGATTTTCTCTGAGGCAAGATAGTTTTCCTGTTTCTATCTTTAGGGGTAGTTAGTTCTCAGGCTGTGACGAGGTGCCTAGGGAGTGACAGGAGCATCCCACGGCTACTTCTAGTGTTGTGTTGAGCTTAGGGACTGCAGTCAGTACAGGTTCCACCTCCTTCAGAGCTCGTCCCATGTTGCTCCTAAACCACCAGTTCATAACAGACGTCACTGTCATATGCCGGAACCACACTGCGCACCTCATCTGAATCAGAGAGGAGGGCAACGCTGAAGCTGGAGTTTGGCCAGGTAAGGAAAAACTTTTTTTTGTTGTAAAGCCATGGTATGGGGCATATTATACTGGTATGGGGCTGCATTATACTATGTGGTGCATTATGCTGCTATGGAAGTGCATTATACTATGGAGTTCATTATACTACTATGGGGGTGCATTATAGTACTATAGGGTGCATTATACTGCTATGGGAGTTGTTGTGAATTCTGCTCTTGGGTTCCCTCCAGTGGTTGAAGGTGGGAATGCAGTTGTCTCTGACTCGCAGTCCTGGCCAGGTGTATCGGATGATTACAATTCTGACTGGGATATTTAGGTGTGCAGGATCCTTTAGCCCTTGCCAGTTGTCAATGTTCCTTGTGAAGTGTTGGATCACTTTCTGGCTTCTCCTGCTTGCTGCCAAAGTCAGCAAAGATAAGTGTTTGGTTTTTGTATCTGTGGCACACTGCTGTGTGCTTGTTTCAGTTTTATTCCTGCTCTGATTGTAGGATTCACTGGAGTTGCAGATTTACGCTCCTACATTTTAGTAGATGTAGGAAGTTTTTTGTATATTCTGCTGTGTATGTTTTGAAGGGTTTTAATACTGACCGCACAGAACTCTGTCCTATCCTGTCCTATCTAGCTAGAGTGGCCTCCTGTGCTAAATCCTGTTTTTCTGCCTGTGTATGTTTTTTCCTCTCCGACTCACCGCCAATATTTGTGGGGGGCTGTCTATCCTTTGGGGATTTTCTCTGAGGCAAGATAATATTCCAATTTCCATCTTTAGGGGTATTTAGTCCTCCGGCTGTGACGAGGTGTCTAGGTGTGTTAGGTACACTCCACAGCTACTTCTAGTTGCGGTGTTAAGTTCAGGATTGCGGTCAGTATAGTGGACACCTTCTCCAGTGAAAGTTCTCATGCAGCTCCTAGGTCACCAGATCATAACAGGGAGTGCATTATACTATGGAGTTCATTATACTACTATGGGGGTACATTATACTATGGGGGTGGATTATAGTACTATAAGGTGCATTATACTGTTATGGGGGTGCATTATACTATGAGGTGCATTATACTACTATGGGGTGCATTATAGTACTATAGGGTGCATTATACTGCTATGGGGGTGCATTATACTATGGGGTGCATTATACTACTATGGGGTACATTATACTATGGGGGTGCATTATAGAACTATAGGGTGCATTATACTGCTATGGGGTGCATTATACTATGGGGTGCATTATACTACTATGGGGGTACATTATACTATGGGGGTGCATTATAGTACTATAGGGTGCATTATACTGCTATGGGAGTGCATTATACCATGGGGTGCATGATACTACTATGGGGGTACAATATACTATGGGGGTGCATTATAGTACTATAGGGTGCATTATACTGTTATATGGCTGCATTATACTATGAGGTGTATTATATTACTATGGGGTGCATTATACTGCTATGGGGTGCATTATACTATGGGGGTGCATTATGGTGATATGGGTTGCATTATGCTACTATGGGAGTGCATTATACTGCTACGGGGCTGCATTACACTATGGGGTGCATGATAGTACTATAGGGTGTATTATACTGCTATGGGGGGTGCATTATACTACTGTGGGGCTGCATTATACTATAGCGTGCTTTATACTGCTATGGGTTTGCATTATAGTACTATAGGGTGCATTATACTGCTGTGAGGATGCATTATACTATGGGGTGCATGATAGTACTATAGGATGTATTATACTGCTATGGGGTGCATTATACTACTGTGGGGCTGCATTATACTATAGGGTGCATTACACTGCTATGGTGGTGCATTATAGTACTACAGGGTGCATTATACCACTATGGGGCTGCATTATAATACTATGTGGCTGCATTATACTACTGTGGGGGTGCATTATACTACTGTGGGAATGCATTATACCACTATGGGGGTGCATTATACCACTATGGGGTGCATTATACTATGGGGCTGCATTATACACCTATGGGGCTGTATTATACCACTATGGCGATGCATTATTCTGCTATGCGGGTGCATTATACTGCTATGGAGGTGCACTATACTACTATGTGGGTGCATTATACTACTATGGGGGTGCGTTATACTGCTATATATGACTATGGGGCACATTATACTATTATAGATTACTATGGGGGCAATATGAAGAGACATGGGGGAGGTTGTTATGGACCTGGTGGTTAGGAGCACCCGGAATGACCTGATGGTTAAACTCACACAGGACAAGCTCTGGGAAGTGGGAGCTCTGCTGACCACAACCCCTAATCCTATCACACAACTAGAAATAGCCGTGGAGCGTACCTAACACGACCTAGACGCCTCTTCACAGCCTAAGAGCTAACTAGCCCTAAAGATAGAAAATAAAGCCTATCTTGCCTCAGAGAAATTCCCCAAAGGAAAAGGCAGCCCCCCACATATATTGACTGTGAGTTAAGATGAAAGTCACAAACAGAAATTAAACAGGTTTCAGCAAAGGGAGGCCAGACTTACTAAACAGACTGAGGATAGAAAAGGTATCTTTGCGGTCAGCACAATAAACTACAAAAAGACCACGCAGAGTGTGCCAAAAAGACCTCCAACACCGACTCACGGTGTGGAGGTGCCACTCTGCATCCCAGAGCTTCCAGCTAGCAAGGAAAAATCATGATAACCAGCTGGACAAGGAAACAATGAACAAATAAATAACTAGCAGGGACTTAGCTTCTGCTGGAGTAGACAGGTCACCAGAAAGATCCAAGAGCGAACTGAACCAGTACAAGAACATTGACAGCTGGCATGGAGTAACGATCTGAGTGGAGTTAAATAGAGCAGCCAGCCAAAGAATAACCTACGTCACCTGTGGAAGGAACCTCAGAAGCAGCAGCTCCACTCACAGCCACCAGAGGGAGTCCATGGACAGAACTCGCCGAAGTACCATTCATGACCACAGGAGGGAGTTCGATCACAGAATTCACAACAGGAGGTATGGAAAGACATGAGGCAGAGTGGTAGGACACATGGGGTCCAGAACGTGGGATATCATTACTGTAGGGGCTAATTAAAGGATATTATTTTTGAGGATACTGTTTTCAGTGTGGGGGAACAGAGGTCCTGTTACTGTGCAGGGCCACACAGTCACTTTTTTTCTTCATCTGGTGTAGTGTATAGGTTGGGTAAAAATTGGGTAATGTGCTCTAGATAACTGTGTTATTTTCTGCAGAGATGAGCCCTCGCTGAAAGAATTGATGGCGGTGTGTGACTGATGAAGATGAAGGACTTCAACTGGAGACGTCACCGGTGAGTAAGTGTGTTACCTGTGCACTGACACTGTATACGAAGTACAGATCTCCTGTGTATAATGGCACTTATGGTGATATTAATATTGAGGTTTTTTTTATTAACGATCAGTAATGTACAGGTTGGGCAATTTATATGGAATAGTTGGTGATATCAACTTCCTGTTTGTGGCACATTAGTATATGGGAGGGGGGAAACTTGTCAAGATGGGTGATGACCATGGTGGCCATTTTGAAGTCGGCCATTTTGGATCCAACTTTATTTTTTTCAATGGGAAGAGGGTCATGTGATACATCAATCTTATTGAGAATTTCTCAAGAAAAACAATGGTGTGCTTGGTGTTAATGTAACTTTACTCTTTCATGAGTTATTTGTTTATGACCACTTATAAAATGTGTTCAAAGTGCTAATAGCAACACTGCAGAAGAAATGCTAGCACCGGCTTCCAGTTTCCTTTGTTTCAGATGCTGCACATCTCGTATCTTCATAACATAGACAATTGCCTTATGATACGAGATGTGCAGCATCTGAAACAAAGGACACTGGACGCCTGTGCTAGCATTTCTTCTACTGTATGTTTTATTATTTGATCACTATGTGGTGGTAATATGTGGTCTGGTCATGGTGTGGCGGTATTTGTTCCTTGTTTGTAATATTATTGGTCATTTTAAAAATTGAAAAATAAATAAAAATATGCCTAAATTGCATTGGATATTTTAACAAATGTTTAATAAGTTTCAGTAAAGTAGAGCCCAGCCAAAAGAGTGTACGTTGTAATGGAGGCGAATTAAAAAATCTTTTGGCCAAAACAAAAGCTTCTGGCTATGTATGTGGTGATGAGAACTGTAAATGTGTGATTGGTGAGAATGTGGTGCAGAAGTGGAGTTTTTCCAAGAGAGCGTGGTGGGACTGTAGACGGTTCGAGGGGTGGTAGCGGAGCTGGGGTGGAACCTGGGCGAACTCTCAAGGGGGCCCCGAAATTCCTAGTGACAGCCCTGCTTGTGACTGCAACTTCTGACTGACCGGAAGTCAGAGGTAACGGTCACAAAGCTCTCAATTTAAGTCTGTGAGAGTCAGAACAAGGCTTTTACAGACTGACATTGAAAAGTGGTCTCCAGCTTGCTCCAGGAAACACTAGAGCGATCTGTCAGGACACAAACTGCTGGAGACTGAAGGAATAGAAGGTGAAGATGATGGCAATCAAGAATTAGACTAGGGTCAGGGACCTTAGATTAGAAGCACCACTCCAGTGGTTAAAAAAACCAAAACAGTGGAGTGGTGCTTGAAAGTAAAATGACAGAAACATGTATCTCTCCACAATGAGATAAATATGTTTAGAGATTTGAAGATACGGTACATTTTCACAAGAAATTTCCGTCATGTGAATGACCCAAGTTGTGGTGGGGATTATATAATCAGAAGGTTTAATCGTAATCACAGTCACATGATGGTTTGCATTGTTTTCTCCATTCGGTTCTATGTCACATGCCTGTAGAAGCAAAAGAATGTGATATTATCCACTTTAGCAATTGGCACACCATCAAAGGACTTGGTCTCTGATGGGTAGTTGTTTTAAAAAATAAAATTGTTTCATAAGTTAATAATAAAATAACAAATAATTGCGCAAATCTATCATTCCAGTTCTGAATGGTGGTCCAGTCAATCAGCACTCAGGATCAGGAAGGAAATGTTGAGTGCGCAAGAGTTCATGCACCTTGGTTGTACCTCTACCTATTCCCACATTTGAACGGGGTGTAACAGTGGTGGAAGCTCATGGATTGCTTCCAGACCCCAAGGGTTAAATGTGCTTTATGCACTTGTATGTGGTACAGATAGAATATCCCCCATGGGCTGCAGTTAGCTGGGATAGGGATAATTGTAGTGGCCAACCCATATGGAAGGGGGGAATGAGTGTTAGAGGCAGGGGCAGGAAGTGACAGATCAGTTAATGCGAGGGCAGCAGTGCATATGCATCAGGAAGAGTGGGCTGCTAGGGACGACGTGAGCTCAATATTCGGGACAGCACATTGCAGTAAATACCTTCTGTGTGATTCCATCTAATGGCCAAGGGCAAACTCGAGATGGATGTCGAGGGCCAAGGGCACACTAAGCTTACGAAGGTAGATGAAAGGATGGACTCCAACTACATGGGGCGGAAGGAATCGCAATCCAGAAATGTTGCTACAGGTGATGAAGATCACCAAGAGCTAGGAAAGCCAGAAAGGGGGATATGTCACCTATCCCGAGAATTAGGGCTAAAGTTGTATACGATGCCTGTGGGAAAGATGACAACCCATTGGGCCTTATCCTTTAAACCTGCTTGTAAATGCTGTACAGACTGCCATTCTCTAAGTAAAAGTTTTTTTTTTTTTATGAACCATGGTAATCTGTTCAGCAAAATTTAAAAAAAACAATTTGGCAACCGTGCCGGGCGGAATCTAGGAGTGAGTGCGTCTATATGCCACCGGGCCATTCTTTCTCCATAGGAGGGCGGGAGATAGGGTAGCATTATTTTTAGGGACTGTCCGGTAGACATGAGCGAATATTGTCAGCGCTTACTGACAATCCAGGTTCCCGCTGCAGCTTCGTTGGTAAGTGCTATGGCTTGCCAAATATGGAGAGAGCTGACAATGTTCACACATCTCTACTGTCTAGGTATTTTTGAATGATTGGCAACCCTCTTCAGTGGTCACATTTTAGCTTCACTCAGGCACCCAACTCATCTGGTTCCTCAAAAGAAGCCTCAACAAGTGTCTACCTACCTCTCTTGGTCTCAGAGTCTGGCTATGTGCAGTAGCCACCGGGCTATAACTGATATCTCTCTCATGCGGCTGGCTAGTACTAATCTCATATTGGCTAGATTAGTTATTTCAGGTAGCAAGCTCTTACACTCTCGCTCTGATTGCATGAATTTTGTCTGTTACAGGAGCCTGTATTCACCCTCCATCCCATGCTACTTTTTCCTTTTGGGTTAAACAACCACTGTCCCTATTATACAGCTGGCACTTCCCAACGCATAATCAATACCACCGGACTGCCATAACACTTCTTTTTTGTTTTGTTTTCTTCAATAAAATTGGCATACACCTTTTGCATCTTACCAGTCTTGAGTGTGCGGTAATCTTTTTTGAAGGACTGCCATAACCGACAGCGAAGAGATCCAGAATATGATTAACCCCTTCATGACCCAGCCTATTTTGACCTTAAAGACCTTGCCGTTTTTTGCAATTCTGACCAGTGTCCCTTTATGAGGTAATAACTCAGGAACGCTTCAACGGATCCTAGCGGTTCTGAGATTGTTTTTTCGTGACATATTGGGCTTCATGTTAGTGGTAAATTTAGGTCAATAAATTCTGCGTTTATTTGTGATAAAAACGGAAATTTGGCGAAAATTTTGAAAATTTCGCAATTTTCACATTTTGAATTTTTATTCTGTTAAACCAGAGAGATATGTGACACAAAATAGTTAATAAATAACATTTCCCACATGTTTACTTTACATCAGCACAATTTTGGAAACAAAATTTTTTTTTGTTAGGAAGTTATAAGGGTTAAAATTTGACCAGCGATTTGTCATTTTTACAACGAAATTTACAAAACCATTTTTTTTAGGGACCACCTCACATTTGAAGTCAGTTTGAGGGGTCTATATGGCTGAAAATACCCAAAAGTGACACCATTCTAAAAACTGCACCCCTCAAGGTACTCAAAACCACATTCAAGAAGTTTATTAACCCTTCAGGTGCTTCACAGCAGCAGAAGCAACATGGAAGGAAAAAATGAACATTTAACTTTTTAGTCACAAAAATTATCTTTTAGCAACAATTTTTTTATTTTCCCAATGGTAAAAGGAGAAACTGAACCACAAAAGTTGTTGTCCAATTTGTCCTGAGTACGCTGATACCTCATATGTGGGGGTAAACCACTGTTTGGGCGCACGGCAGGGCTTGGAAGGGAAGGAGCGCCATTTGACTTTTTGAATCAAAAATTGGCTCCACTCTTTAGCGGACACCATGTCACGTTTGGAGAGCCCCCGTGTGCCTAAAAATTGGAGCTCCCCCACAAGTGACCCAATTTTGGAAACTAGACGCCCCAAGGAACTTATCTAGATGCATAGTGAGCACTTTGAACCCCCAGGTGCTTCACAAATTGATCCGTAAAAAGGAAAAAGTAATTTTTTTTCACAAAAAAATTCTTTTAGCCTCAATTTTTTCATTTTCACATGGGCAACAGGATAAAATGGATCCTAAAATGTGTTGGGCAATTTCTCCTGAGTACACCAATACCTCACATGTGGGGGTAAACCACTGTTTGGGCACATGGTAAGGCTCGGAAGGGAAGGAGCGCCATTTGACTTTTTGAATGAAAAATTATTTCCATCGTTAGCGGACACCATGTCGCGTTTGGATAGCTCCTGTGTGCCTAAACATTGGCGCTCCCCCACAAGTGACCCCATTTTGGAAACTAGACCCCCCAAGGAACTTATTTAGATGCCTAGTAAGCACTTTAAACCCTCAGGTGCTTCACAAATTGATCTGTAAAAATGAAAAAGTACTTTTTTTTTCACAAAAAAATTCTTTTCGCCTCAATTTTTTCATTTTCACATGGGCAGTAGGATAAAATGGATCATAAAATTTGTTGGGCAATTTCTCCCGAGTATGCCGATACCTCATATGTGGGGGTAAACCACTGTTTGGGCACACGGCAGGGCTCGGAAGGGAAGGCGCGCCATTTGACTTTTTGAATGGAAAATTAGCTCCAATTGTTAGCGGACACCATGTCGCGTTTGGAGAGCCCCTGTGTGCCTAAACATTGGAGCTCCCCCACAAGTGACCCCATTTTGGAAACTAGACCCCCCAAGGAACTTATCTAGATGCATATTGAGCACTTTAAACCCCCAGGTGCTTCACAGAAGTTTATAACGCAGAGCCATGAAAATAAAAAATAATTTTTCTTTCCTCAAAAATGATTTTTTAGCCTGGAATTTCCTATTTTGCCAAGGATAATGGGAGAAATTGGACCCCAAATATTGTTGTCCAGTTTGTCCTGAGTACGCTGATACCCCATATGTGGGGGTAAACCACTGTTTGGGCGCACGGCAGGGCTCGGAAGGGATGGCACGCCATTTGGCTTTTTAAATGGAAAATTAGCTCCAATCATTAGCGGACACCATGTCACGTTTGGAGAGCCCCTGTGTGCTTAAACATTGGAGATCCCCCAGAAATGACCCCATTTTGGAAACTAGACCCCCAAAGGAACTAATCTAGATGTGTGGTGAGGACTTTGAACCCCCAAGTGCTTCACAGAAGTTTATAACGCAGAGCCATGAAAATAAAAAAATAAAAATATTTTCTCAAAAATGATCTTTTAGCCTGCAATTTTTTATTTTCCCAAGGGTAACAGGAGAAATTTGACCCCAAAAGTTGTTGTCCAGTTTCTCCTGAGTACGCTGATACCCCATATGTGGGGGTAAATCACTGTTTGGGCACATGCCGGGGCTCGGAAGTGAAGTAGTGACGTTTTGAAATGCAGACTTTGATGGAATGCTCTGTGGGCGTCACGTTGCGTTTGCAGAGCCCCTGATGTGGCTTAACAGTAGAAACCCCCCACAAGTGACCCCATTTTGGAAACTAGACCCCCAAAGGAACTTATCTAGATGTGTGGTGAGCACTTTGAACCCCCAAGTGCTTCATAGAAGTTTATAATGCAGAGCCGTGAAAATAATAAATACGTTTTCTTTCCTCAAAAATAATTATTTAGCCCAGAATTTTTTATTTTCCCAAGGGTTACAGAAGAAATTGGACCACAAAAGTTGTTGTCCAGTTTCTCCTGAGTACGCTGATACCCCATATGTGGGGGTAAACCACTGTTTGGGCACATGCCGAGGCTCGGAAGTGAAGTAGTGACGTTTTGAAATGCAGACTTTGATGGAATGCTCTGTGGGCGTCACGTTGCGTTTGCAGAGCCCCTGATGTGGCTTAACAGTAGAAACCCCCCACAAGTGACCCCATTTTGGAAACTAGACCCCGAAAGGAACTTATCTAGATGTGTGGTGAGCACTTTGAACCCCCAAGCGCTTCATAGAAGTTTATAATGCAGAGCCGTGAAAATAATAAATACGTTTTCTTTCCTCAAAAATAATTATTTAGCCCAGAATTTTTTATTTTCCCAAGGGTAACAGGAGAAATTTGACCCCAATATTTGTTGTCCAGTTTCTCCTGAGTACGGTGATACCCCATATGTGGGGGTAAACTACTGTTTGGGCACATGCCGGGGCTTGGAATTGAAGTAGTGACGTTTTGAAATGCAGACTTTGATGGAATGCTCTGCGGGCGTCACGTTGCGTTTGCAGAGCCCCTGATGTGCCTAAACAGTAGAAACCCCCCACAAGTGACCCCATTTTGGAAACTAGACCCTGAAAGGAACTTATCTAGATGTGTGGTGAGCACTTTGAACCCCCAAGTGCTTCATAGAAGTTTATAATGCAGAGCCGTGAAAATAATAAATACGTTTTCTTTCCTCAAAAATAATTATTTAGCCCAGAATTTTTTATTTTCCTAAGGGTTACAGGAGAAATTGGACCCCAAAAGTTGTTGTCCAGTTTCTCCTGAGTACGCTGATACCCCATGAGTGGGGGTAAACCACTGTTTGGGCACACGTCGGGGCTCAGAAGGGAAGTAGTGACTTTTGAAATGCAGACTTTGATGGAATGGTCTGCGGGTGTCACGTTGCGTTTGCAGAGCCCCTGGTGTGCCTGAACAGTAGAAACCCCCACAAGTGACCCCATTTTAGAAACTAGACCCCCCAAGGAACTTATCTAGATATGTGGTGAGCACTTTGAACCCCCAAGTGCTTCACAGACGTTTACAACGCAGAGCCGTGAAAATAAAAAATCATTTTTCTTTCCTCAAAAATTATGTTTTAGCAAGCATTTTTTTAGATTCACAAGGGTAACAGGAGAAATTGGACCCCAGTAATTGTTGCGCAGTTTGTCCTGAGTATGCTGGTACCCCATATGTGGGGGTAAACCACTGTTTGGGCACACGTCAGGGCTCGGAAGTGAGGGAGCACCATTTGACTTTTTGAATACGAGATTGGCTGGAATCAATGGTGGCGCCATGTTGCGTTTGGAGACCCCTGATGTGCCTAAACAGTGGTAACCCCTCAATTCTACCTCCAACACTAACCCCCCCACACCCCTAACCCTAATCCCAACTGTAGCCATAACCCTAATCACAACCCTAACCGCAACACACCCCTAACCACAACCCTAACCCCACTAACCCCAACACACCCCTAACCCTAACCACAACACACCCCTAACCACAACCCTAATTCCAACCCTAACCCTAAGGCTATGTGCCCACGTTGCGGATTCGTGTGAGATATTTCCGCACCATTTTTGAAAAATCCACGGGTAAAAGGCACTGCGTTTTACCTGCGGATTTTCCGCGGATTTCCAGTGTTTTTTGTGCGGATTTCACCTGCGGATTCCTATTGAGGAACAGGTGTAAAACGCTGCGGAATCCGCACAAAGAATTGACATGCTGCGGAAAATACAACGCAGCGTTTCCGCGCGGTATTTTCCGCACCATGGGCACAGCGGATTTGGTTTTTCATATGTTTACATGGTACTGTAAACCTGATGGAACACTGCTGCGAATCCGCAGCGGCCAATCCGCAGCCAAATCCGCACAGTGTGCACATAGCCTAATTCTAAAGGTATGTGCACACGCTGCGGAAAACGCTGCGGATCCGCAGCAGTTTCCCATGAGTTTACAGTTCAATGTAAACCTACGGGAAACAAAAATCGCTGTACACATGCTGCGGAAAAACTGCACGGAAACGCAGCGGTTTACATTCCGCAGCATGTCACTTCTTTGTGCGGATTCCGCAGCGGTTTTTGTTATGTTTGCTAATGACAGGTGTTATGAAGGCAATCCAGAAACACAGTGTGCTTAGCGATCAGAGCGCACACAGTGATCTGACAAATACCCAAAAATACAAGAACGAGCTCTGAGACGTGGAAACTCTGTAGACTGCACACCTGATCCTATCCTAAACACAACTAAAAGCGGCTGTGGATTGCGCCTAACAACTACCTAGGCAACTCGGCACAGCCTAAGAAACTAGCTAGCCTGAAGATAGAAAAATAGGCCTGACTTGCCCCAGAGAAATTCCCCAAAGGAAAAGGCAGCCCCCCACATATAATGACTGTGAGTAAGATGAAAAGACAAAACGTAGGGATGAAATAGATTCAGCAAAGTGGGGCCCGATATTCTAGGACAGAGCGAGGACAGTAAAGCGAACTTTGCAGTCTACAAAAAACCCTAAAGCAAAACCACGCAAAGGGGGCAAAAAAAACCCACCGTGCCGAACTAATGGCACGGCGGTACACCCTTTGCGTCTCAGAGCTTCCA
Source organism: Ranitomeya imitator (assembly GCF_032444005.1). Taxonomy (NCBI): domain Eukaryota; kingdom Metazoa; phylum Chordata; class Amphibia; order Anura; family Dendrobatidae; genus Ranitomeya; species Ranitomeya imitator. The sequence goes on from NC_091284.1 coordinate 51,616,227, forward strand.
GCAAAACAAAAGACAAGCTGGACAGAAAAAAAGCAACAAAAAGCAAAGGCACTTAGCTATACAGAGCAGCAGGTCACAGGAACAATCAGGAGAAGCTCAGATCCAACACTGGAACATTGACAAGGAGCAAGGATAGCAGCATCAGGCGGAGTTAAGTAAAGAAGCAGTTAACGAGCTCACCAGAACACCTGAGGGAGGAAGCTCAGAAGCTGCAGTACCACTTGTGACCACAGGAGTGAATTCAGCCACAGAATTCACAACAGTACCCCCCCCTTGAGGAGGGGTCACCGAACCCTCACCAGAGCCCCCAGGCCGACCAGGATGAGCCGCATGAAAGGCACGAACAAGATCGGAAGCATGAACATCAGAGGCAAAAACCCAGGAATTATCTTCCTGAGCATAACCCTTCCATTTAACCAGATACTGGAGTTTCCGTCTAGAAACACGAGAATCCAAAATCTTCTCCACAATATACTCCAATTCCCCCTCCACCAAAACCGGGGCAGGAGGCTCAACAGATGGAACCATAGGTGCCACGTATCTCCGCAACAACGACCTATGGAATACATTATGTATGGAAAAGGAGTCTGGGAGGGTCAAACGAAAAGACACAGGATTGAGACCCTCAGAAATCCTATACGGACCAATAAAACGAGGTTTAAATTTAGGAGAGGAAACCTTCATAGGAATATGACGAGAAGATAACCAAACCAGATCCCCGACACGAAGTCGGGGACCCACACGGCGTCTGCGATTAGCGAAAAGTTGAGCTTTCTCCTGGGACAAGATCAAATTGTCCACTACCTGAGTCCAGATCTGCTGCAACCTATCCACCACAGAATCCACACCAGGACAGTCCGAAGACTCAACCTGTCCTGAAGAGAAACGAGGATGGAACCCAGAATTGCAAAAAAATGGAGAAACCAAGGTAGCCGAGCTGGCCCGATTATTAAGGGCGAACTCAGCCAACGGCAAAAAGGACACCCAATCATCCTGGTCTGCAGAAACAAAACATCTCAGATATGTTTCCAAGGTCTGATTGGTTCGTTCGGTCTGGCCATTAGTCTGAGGATGGAAAGCCGAGGAAAAGGATAGGTCAATGCCCATCCTACCACAAAAGGCTCGCCAAAACCTTGAAACAAACTGGGAACCTCTGTCAGAAACAATATTCTCAGGAATGCCATGCAACCGAACCACATGCTGAAAGAACAAAGGTACCAAATCAGAGGAGGAAGGCAATTTAGCCAAGGGCACCAGATGGACCATTTTAGAAAAGCGATCACAGACCACCCAAATGACTGACATCTTTTGAGAAACGGGAAGGTCAGAAATGAAATCCATCGAAATATGTGTCCAAGGCCTCTTTGGGACCGGCAAGGGCAAAAGCAACCCACTGGCACGAGAACAGCAGGGCTTAGCCCTAGCACAAATCCCACAGGACTGCACAAAAGTACGTACATCCCGTGACAGAGATGGCCACCAGAAGGATCTAGCCACTAACTCTCTGGTACCAAAGATTCCAGGATGACCAGCCAACACCGAACAATGAAGTTCAGAGATAAGTTTATTAGTCCACCTATCAGGGACGAACAGTTTCTCTGCTGGACAACGATCAGGTTTATTCGCCTGAAATTTTTGCAGCCCCCGCCGCAAATCAGGGGAGATGGCAGACACAATGACTCCTTCCTTGAGGATACCCGCTGGCTCAGATAAACCCGGAGAGTCGGGCACAAAACTCCTAGACAGAGCATCCGCCTTCACATTTTTAGAGCCCGGAAGGTACGAAATCACAAAGTCGAAGCGGGCAAAAAATAACGACCAACGGGCCTGTCTAGGATTCAAGCGCTTGGCAGACTCGAGATAAGTCAAGTTCTTATGATCAGTCAATACCACCACGCGATGCTTAGCTCCTTCAAGCCAATGACGCCACTCCTCGAATGCCCACTTCATGGCCAGCAACTCTCGATTGCCCACATCATAATTACGCTCAGCGGGCGAAAACTTCCTGGAAAAGAAAGCACATGGTTTCATCACTGAGCAATCAGAACCTCTCTGTGACAAAACCGCCCCTGCTCCAATCTCAGAAGCATCAACCTCGACCTGGAACGGAAGAGAAACATCTGGCTGACACAACACAGGGGCAGAACAAAAATGACGCTTCAACTCCCGAAAAGCTTCCACAGCACCAGAAGACCAATTAACCAAATCAGCACCCTTCTTGGTCAAATCGGTCAATGGTTTGGCAATGCTAGAAAAATTACAGATGAAGCGACGATAAAAATTAGCAAAGCCCAGGAACTTTTGCAGACTTTTCAGAGATGTCGGCTGAATCCAATCCTGGATGGCTTGGACCTTAACTGGATCCATCTCGATAGTAGAAGGGGTAAAGATGAACCCTAAAAATGAAACTTTCTGCACTCCGAAGAGACACTTTGATCCCTTCACAAACAAAGAGTTAGCACGCAGGACCTGAAAAACCATTCTGACCTGCTTCACATGAGACTCCCAATCATCTGAGAAGATCAAAATGTCATCCAAGTAAACAATCAGGAATTTATCCAGATACTCACGGAAGATGTCATGCATAAAAGACTGAAACACAGATGGAGCATTGGCAAGTCCGAACGGCATCACTAGATACTCAAAATGACCCTCGGGCGTATTGAATGCAGTTTTCCATTCATCTCCTTGCCTGATTCTCACCAGATTATACGCACCACGAAGATCTATCTTAGTGAACCAACTAGCCCCCTTAATCCGAGCAAACAAGTCAGATAACAATGGCAAGGGATACTGAAATTTAACAGTGATCTTATTAAGAAGGCGGTAATCAATACACGGTCTCAGCGAACCATCCTTCTTGGGTACAAAGAAGAACCCTGCTCCCAGTGGTGATGACGATGGGCGAATATGTCCCTTCTCCAGGGATTCCTTCACATAACTGCGCATAGCGGCGTGTTCGGGCACGGATAAATTAAATAATCGACCTTTAGGGAATTTACTACCAGGAATCAAATTGATAGCACAATCACAATCCCTATGCGGAGGTAGAGCATCGGACTTGGGCTCTTCAAATACATCCTGATAATCAGACAAGAACTCTGGGACCTCAGAAGGGGTGGATGACGAAATCGACAAAAATGGAACATCACCATGTACCCCCTGACAACCCCAGCTGGATACCGACATGGAATTCCAATCCAATACTGGATTATGGGTTTGTAGCCATGGCAACCCCAACACGACCACATCATGCAGATTATGCAACACCAGAAAGCGAATAACTTCCTGATGTGCAGGAGCCATGCACATGGTCAGCTGGGCCCAGTATTGAGGTTTATTCTTGGCCAAAGGTGTAGCATCAATTCCTCTCAATGGAATAGGACACCGCAAAGGCTCCAAGAAAAACCCACAACGTTTAGCATAATCCAAATCCATCAGATTCAGGGCAGCGCCCGAATCCACAAACGCCATGACAGAAAACAACGACAAAGAGCATATCAAGGTAATGGACAGAAGGAATTTGGACTGTACAGTACCAATGACGGCAGACCTAGCGGACCGCTTAGTGCGCTTAAGACAATCAGAAATAGCATGAGTGGAATCACCACAGTAGAAACACAGACCATTCAGACGTCTGTATTCCTGCCGTTCAACTCTAGTCATAGTCCTATCGCACTGCATAGGCTCAGGTTTAACCTCAGGCAGTACCGCCAAATGGTGCACAGATTTACGCTCGCGCAAGCGTCGACCGATCTGAATGGCCAAAGACAAAGACTCATTCAAACCAGCAGGCATAGGAAATCCCACCATGACATCCTTAAGAGCCTCAGAGAGACCCTTTCTGAACAAAGCTGCCAGCGCAGATTCATTCCACTGAGTGAGTACTGACCATTTCCTAAATTTCTGACAATATACTTCTATATCATCCTGACTCTGGCACAAAGCCAGCAAATTTTTCTCAGCCTGATCCACTGAATTAGGCTCATCGTACAGCAATCCGAGCGCCAGGAAAAACGTATCGACACTACTCAATGCAGGGTCTCCTGGCGCAAGAGAAAATGCCCAGTCTTGAGGGTCGCCGCGCAAAAAAGAAATAATAATCAAAACCTGTTGAATAGGATTACCAGAAGAATGAGGTTTCAAGGCCAGAAATAGCTTACAATTATTTTTGAAACTTAGAAACTTAGTTCTATCTCCAAAAAACAAATCAGGAATAGGAATTCTTGGTTCTAACATAGATTTCTGATCAATAGTATCTTGAATTTTTTGTACATTTATAACGAGATTATCCATTGAAGAGCACAGACCCTGAATATCCATGTCCACACCTGTGTCCAGAATCACCCAAATGTCTAGGGGAAAAAAAAAAAGTGAACACAGAGCAGAAAAAAAAAAAAAAATGATGTCAGAACTTTTTCTTTCCCTCTATTGAGAATCATTAGTTTGGCTCCTTGTACTGTTATGTTTGCTAATGACAGGTGTTATGAAGGCAATCCAGAAACACAGTGTGCTTAGCGATCAGAGCGCACACAGTGATCTGACAAATACCCAAAAATACAAGAACGAGCTCTGAGACGTGGAAACTCTGTAGACTGCACACCTGATCCTATCCTAAACACAACTAAAAGCGGCTGTGGATTGCGCCTAACAACTACCTAGGCAACTCGGCACAGCCTAAGAAACTAGCTAGCCTGAAGATAGAAAAATAGGCCTGACTTGCCCCAGAGAAATTCCCCAAAGGAAAAGGCAGCCCCCCACATATAATGACTGTGAGTAAGATGAAAAGACAAAACGTAGGGATGAAATAGATTCAGCAAAGTGGGGCCCGATATTCTAGGACAGAGCGAGGACAGTAAAGCGAACTTTGCAGTCTACAAAAAACCCTAAAGCAAAACCATGCAAAGGGGGCAAAAAAACCCACCGTGCCGAACTAACGGCACGGCGGTACACCCTTTGCGTCTCAGAGCTTCCAGCAAAACAAAAGACAAGCTGGACAGAAAAAAAGCAACAAAAAGCAAAGGCACTTAGCTATACAGAGCAGCAGGTCACAGGAACAATCAGGAGAAGCTCAGATCCAACACTGGAACATTGACAAGGAGCAAGGATAGCAGCATCAGGCGGAGTTAAGTAAAGAAGCAGTTAACGAGCTCACCAGAACACCTGACCACAGGAGTGAATTCAGCCACAGAATTCACAACAGGTTTTACAACTGCTCCAATAGAAAATCGCAGTTGTAAAACCGCAGTGAAATGCGCAGAAAAAAACGCGGTAAATCCGCCATAAATCCGCAGCGGTTTAGCACTGCGGATTTATCAAATCCGCAGCGGAAAAATCCACAGAGGAACAGAATACGTGTGCACATACCGAAACCCTAACCCTAGCCCTAACCCTAGCCCTAACCCTACCCCTACCCCTAACCCTACCCCTAACCCTACCCCTAGCCCTAACCCTACCCCTAACCCTACCCCTAGCCCTAACCCTAACCCTAGCCCTAACCCTACCCCTAACCCTAACCCTACCCCTAACCCTATTCTAACATTAGTGGGAAAAAAAAATTTCTTTATTTTTTTATTGTCCCTACCTATGGGGGTGACAAAGGGGGGGGGGGTCATTTATTATTTTTTTTATTTTGATCACTGAGATATAATCTATCTCAGTGATCAAAATGCACTTTGGAACGAATCTGCCGGCCGGCAGATTCGGCGGGCGCACTGCGCATGCGCCCGCCATTTTGGAAGATGGCGGCGCCCAGGGAGAAGACGGACGGGACCCCGGCTGGATCGGTAAGTATGATGGGGTGGGGGGGACCACGGGGGGGGGATCGGAGCACCGGGGGGGGGAATCGGAGCGCGGGAGGGGTGGAACGGAGAACGGGGGGCGTGGAACGGAGCACGGGGGGGCTGGAACGGAGCACGGGGGGGTGGAACGGAGCACCGGGGGGGGGGTGGATCGGAGTGCAGGGGGGGTGATCGGAGCACGGGGGGGGTGATTGGAGCACGGGGGGAGCGGACAAGAGCACGGGGGGGAGCGGAGCACTGGACGGAGGGGAGCCGGAGCAGTGTACCGGCCAGATCGGGGGGCTGGGGGGGCGATCGGTGGGGTGGGGTGGGGGCACATTAGTATTTCCAGCCATGGCCGATGATATTTCAGCATCGGCCATGGCTGGATTGTAATATTTCACCCGTTATAATAGGTGAAATATTACAAATCGCTCTGATTGGCAGTTTCACTTTCAACAGCCAATCAGAGCGATCGTAGCCACGAGGGGGTGAAGCCACCCCCCCTGGGCTAAACTACCACTCCCCCTGTCCCTGCAGATCGGGTGAAATTGGAGTTAACCCTTTCACCCGGCCTGCAGGGACGCGATCTTTCCATGACGCCACATAGGCGTCATGGGTCGGAATGGCACCGACTTTCATGACGCCTACGTGGCGTCATGGGTCGGGAAGGGGTTAAAATAAGGCTTTATTTATGGAAAACATATCCAGTGCCATAGTGCACAAGCACCTAAACAAGAAATGGGATGCCAAGTAATTAGTGTTGAGCATTCCGATACCGCAAGTATCGGGTATCGGCCGATACTTGCGGTATCGGAATTCCGATACCGAGATCCGATATTTTTGTGATATCGGGTATCGGTATCGGAAGTGTAAAATAAAGAATTAAAATAAAAAATATTGTTATATTCACCTCTCCGGCGGCCCCTGGACATCAGCGGGAGGATCCGGCGTCCGGCACGGCTTCTTTCTTCAAAATGCGCGCCTTCAGGACCTGTGGAATGACGTCCCGGCTTCTGATTGGTCGCGTGCCGCCCATGTGACCGCCACGCGACCAATCAGAAGCCGCGACGTCATTCCTCAGCTAAAGTCCTAGAATGAGCGCCTTCTAGGACCTGAGGAATGACGTCGCGGCTTCTGATTGGTCGCGTGGCGGTCACATGGGCGGCACGCGACCAATCAGAAGCCGGGACGTCATTCCACAGGTCCTGAAGGCGCGCATTTTGAAGAAAGAAGCCGTGCCGGACGCCGGATCCTCCCGCTGATGTCCAGGGGCCGCCGGAGAGGTGAATATAACAATATTTTTTATTTTAATTCTTTATTTTACACTTTAATATGGATCCCAGGGCCTGAAGGAGAGTTTCCTCTCCTTCAGACCCTGGGATCCATGAGGATACCTTCCGATACTTGATGTCCCATTGACTTGTATTGGTATCGGATATCGGTATCGGCGATATCCGATATTTTTCGGGTATCGGCCGATACTATCCGATACCGATACTTTCAAGTATCGGACGGTATCGCTCAACACTACAAGTAATACAACTCGCTAACAGCATATATTGCAGTGTAGTACAGAACGATGCCACACATACATCTGGTATATAACACCTTAGTTGCCTAAGCATACAAGCAGTGAGACCATAATAAGTATGTGCGACTTAAAAGGACAATTGCCATATCTACCTGCGGCTGACCCAGCGTCCCGTTAGCGAGTTGTATTACTCGGCATCCCATTTCTTGTTTAGGTGCTTGTGCACTATGGCACTGGATATGTTTTCCATAAATAAAGCCTTATTTTAATCATATTCTAGATCTCTTCATTGTTTCGGCTGTCTGTTATGGCAGTCCGGTGGTATTGATTTTTCCTTTTGGGGAATACTCTTTCAGGGTGGTCTCTACCTCCTCTCCTTTATGGGTGATGGGGTTCATTGGCCCAGGACAATCACAGAGGCAATCTACCCTCTGTAACCTAGTGCAGCATATAAGGCAGCACACTGCAGCGCTAAAACATGCAAACTTGAAAACACGAAATTTGAACTGCATTACTGCACTAGAAATATGAAAAATGAGAGCTTTTAGCGCATAAAAATGGCCAATTTTATGTGTACCTGGTAGCCTCTTTACGGCATCTCTCTTATACCAGGTCCTACGCTTGCCTTACCTCGCTGAGAATAAACGTCTCCATCTGAATGGGTACATGTGAAAACCGCTTCTTAGACTAAAATTCTCTCTCTCTGTGGAGGGGTATTGGACCTGCTGTAATTAAAACACCTGTGACTAGAAGGCGGAGTGCACGATCAGAAGGCTAGAGAATACATTTCAAAAACCTGACCGGCACATCCAAACATAGACTAAGTGTGAACAGGTGCTGAACCTAGAGTCGCCAACTCGTATATAGTTAAGTAAATAAGGCAGCACACTGCAGCGCCAAAACATGCAAACTTGAAAACACGAAATTTGAACTGCATTACTGCACTAGAAATATGAAAAATGAGAGAGTTTAGCGCATAAAAATGGCCAATTTTAGGTGTACCTGGTAGCCCCTCCACGGCATCTCTCTTATACCAGGTCCTACGCTTGGGTCTGCTGTTATGATCTGATCTCTGATATAATCATATATGATTCTTTTAGTCCTGATACGCGCACTGATTTTTGTTTGTAACTAATTGCCACTAATATTGAATAAAGGCATTTTATAATCTATCTCCATGCGGTGCTTTTCGGGTCGTCCATATTTTTGGTTGTTTGGTTTGTTCTCTAAGGACTGTTTTTGCTGGCTGGAGATGGATATATATGTGCTACGTTTATAGTTTCTGTCCTCTGGATTTGAAGAACTATCCTAAGGACTGTTGTTTCTGGCTGGAGCTGGACACATGTGCTATGGTCATGGTAAACTATGGGCCCACCTAAAGTTAGGAGACAGTGGGTATTTCCTGGTACAGAAGCAGTGGAACTACCAGACCCAGGTTGGGATTTGATGGACGACCGGGGAATTATATTTTGGCCATATACCCAAAGTTGCTATAAGACCAGGGATGTAAGAAATTAAGAAATAAAAAACAGAGGCGTTGTTAAACAGCCCATTACCTCAAATCTTCACAGCAGACCAGGACCCCATAAAGTAGAGATGAATGAGAGAGACCAGAATACAAAATAAACTTTTCTTTACTAAACAAACTATTAGAAGATATGTACAATCAGTAGCAGCTCACTCCACAAGGCCTCTGCATCACATGCCCTCCGCAACTGACACTGACTGAAACAAAAGCTGGGCCACAAGATACCCTCTGCGTGCCACTCACAGTCTCTGCCCAGCCTCTTGCAGTCTCCTGGACAAAAGAAAGACTTTAGCACGCATACTGTAGAACGCAATGATGTAATTATCAGGCAATTAACTATAGACAAGTGTACTAGGAAGTCTGCAGATGATGTCATGGAGGCATACCAGGCTACTTGTAAAACTCAATGTGGAGCACAGCAAAGGCAGCGGGCATAGGGGAAGGTGGTGAAGCTGAGCTGAGCTGAGGCACATGCATAACAGAAGAGCAGGCATAGATGGAAAACAAGTAGGTGAGAAGGTGCAGTGAAATGTTTGGCAACCGAGTCCATGTGAGGGCTGTAAATACAGATGTAACAAGTCATCATCTGCGGCCTGGCTGAAAACGCCACAATGGTTTATAGACAGAAAAAGTGCTAAATTATAGAAGCAAAGTGCCCAACATAACAATTTCCAAGGATTCCCTTTGATGGACTTACATACTCTACCCTCAGATGTTCACGTTTAGTAATGCCGCCTGGACCCTACACGCTGCCGGCACATTCCAGTCCAGGGGCTTTATGGTAAATGTCAGCAGAAAACTCAGCACGGTAAATCCCGCAGCCGTAGGCCATTTACTTTTTGGTTCTGAAGGTCCCGTAGAAGTGTGATAGTTTCCTATAACATATCAGGAGAAGTTGTAAATCATAAGTGAACTCAGACCTAAGCAAGAAAAAATCAGCTTCATTTATCAGGAGGAATGTCCCCGTGCGCTCCATCAGGCCCTGTTAGTACAGCACAGATTGAGGCGGGAGCTATTTACATTTACGGCTGGATTTCTTCTGAGGGGCAGGAATGAGCAGCTCCAGAGAGAAGGTTCATAAAACAAAACACTGATTATGGATTATTGCTGCACTAGCAGATTATTATTATTATTATTATTATTTATTATTATAGCGCCATTTATTCCATGGCGCTTTACATGTGAGGAGGGGTATACATAATAAAACAAGTACAATAATCTTGAAAAATACAAGTCACAACTGGTACAGGAGGAGAGAGGACCCTGCCCGCGAGGGCTCACAATCTACAAGGGATGGGTGAGGATACAGTAGGTGAGGGTAGAGCTGGCCGTGCAGCGGTTTGGTCAATCGGTGGTTACTGCAGGTTGTAGGCTTGTCGGAAGAGGTGGGTCTTCAGGTTCTTTTTGAAGGTTTCGATGGTAGGCGAGAGTCTGATATGTTGTGGTAGAGCATTCCAGAGTAGGGGGGATGCACGAGAGAAATCTTGTATGCGATTGTGGGAAGAGGAGATAATAGGGGAGTAGAGAAGGAGATCTTGTGAGGATCGGAGGTTGCGTGCAGGAAAGTACCGGGAGACGAGGTCACAGATGTATGGAGGAGACAGGTTGTGGATGGCTTTATATGTCATGGTTAGGCTTTTGTACTGGAGTCTCTGGGTGATGGGGAGCCAGTGCAGGGATTGACAGAGGGGAGAGGCCGGGGAATAGCGGGGGGACAGGTGGATTAGTCGGGCAGCAGAGTTTAGAATAGATTGGAGGGGTGCAAGAGTGTTAGAGGGGAGGCCACAGAGCAGGATGTTACAGTAGTCAAGGCGGGAGATGATGAGGGCATGGACTAGGGTTTTTGCAGATTCTTGGTTTAGGAATGTGCGGATCCGTGAAATATTTTTGAGTTGGAGGCGGCAGGAAGTGGAAAGGGTTTGGATATGTGGTTTAAAGGAGAGATCAGTGTCAAGGATTACCCCAAGACAGCGGGCTTGTGGGACTGGGGAGAGTGGGCAGCCGTTTACTGTAATGGATAGGTTCGTTGGGGAGATCGCGTGAGATGGGGGAAAGATGATGAATTCGGTTTTGTCCATGTTAAGTTTTAGAAATCTAGTGGAGAAGAAGGATGAAATAGCAGACAGACATTGAGGGATTCTGGTTAGTAGGGAGGTGATATCTGGTCCAGAGATGTAGATCTGTGTGTCGTCAGCATAGAGATGATACTGAAAGCCGTGAGATTCTATGAGCTGTCCCAGGCCAAAGGTGTAGATGTTTCTTCTGTTCTACAGTATAGGCGCCGTCAGAGTTGTCATAGGAACTCAAATATGGGTAGAAACAACACAACCTCAGAAGGCTATAGGAACTTTGCAAATGCATTGGTTTTCTTGTCTTGTATTGTGAGTTACGGCCTGTATTGTACTCCAGAGCTGTATGCGCAATTCTGCTGGTTGATATTATAATAGTTAACAAGTTTATTGAAAAAAAAACATAACACCAGAATAAAACTATCATCAGACGGCACCCTCTCTAAGCTACTTATCCTCACTCACTGGGTGTTTCTGAGTCGCCCGCCAGGGCCGTGGGGTACCCGGTGTCGGGTCCGGTGTTCACAGGGGGATGTCACGGTGGCGACCCGGTCCGTGGCCCTGGGCGCCCATGTAAAAGGGGAACTGAATAAAGTTTATGTTTGTGACGCCACCTGTGGTATTCGGTCAGTAGGGACCGACGCTGCTTTAAGGGGTCCTCTGGGGTGATGTTATGGCAGCTAGATGGTATACATTCCCACAGGTGAAGTGCGTCCACAGGGCTCCCGGTGTGTAGATGGAAGATGGTGAATAGTGCAGTAAAGAATGAGGACACAGGTTTGCATTCTCTTTAGCTGTTTTACTGAAGACTTCAGGCAGCCACAGTCCAGGGTACAAGATCACAGGGCAGGCAGAGTCCGGCCGGCTGGGAGGCAAGTTGGGAGTCCCCTTATCCAGGTGGAGTTAAAAGCCTTCCTCTAGCATGGTGGTGTTGTAGTCCCTTACTGCCTATGGCTTCTGATAAGGTCCTCACAGTTCTTCTCTCTGGGATAGGACACAAACCCATATGAGTGGTGACTCAAGCCTTTTTACAGGATCTCTATCATGCCCCGGGCTCTATGTGTCACCGTGTCTCCTGGGTATTGAGGCGGACAGGTAACTTGCAGTTCAGCTGTCCTGCCGGTCACTGCTGTAAGTCGTAGAGTTCCTTACAACATCGGTGTTCCGGCTACAGGTTTTCTGCGCCTCAGAGGGAGGCAGCCTGCTCGGGGCTGGTCTCCCCTGATATCACTCTCCTGTGCTTCGCTCTCCTACACGCTCGCTGCAATCTGTTCTGCTTTCGGTATTATCTCTGTCCAGGAGCTGCAGCACTTTCTCGTGGCTGCACGGCTCCTCATACGTTTTTCCTGCCTCAGACTGCTCCAGTCTGCTCTCCGGGACTATCCCCTAGGAATAGGATCAAAAGCTCCCCCCTGTGGCCTGGAGTGTGAACATATTTCATGTTTGTGTTTACCTGGTGAAAGTTATCCTTCCTTGCCTCCAAGCGTAACATCACCGTGAGGAAAGCAATGTCACTGTGATGACCAGGACCCTGGGGCGCCACATTTTCTCCACCCGGGACAGTCAGTCACTGAGGCCATCTCATACCGCCGTGCCACCTTACCATTTACAAGTCACAAAGTTCTTACAGGAAAATGGAGGGAAAGTTTGGCACAACCATTGGATGAAGCTCACAAAGCTCTTACCTGCTTCTCATGCTCTCTGCAACTGACTCAGAATGGAAGGAAGCTGTCACCAGGTTTTACCTCCCCTCTTGGCTTTTTACCTATTTTGTACATTACAACCTGTGTTTAAATATTGTTGTAATCCGATTTGTGTGTGATGGATCAGCCCTAAATAGTCTAGTGAAGTGAAGTGGGACAAATATAGGCATAAATTAAATGTATTGGATCAAATACTGTAAAAATTGGTATGTGCATATGTACAATTAACTTCATAAATCACATAGTCACATACTTAGTGACATGGAGTCCGCCTGTGTGCAATCTAAGGCCTCTTTCACACTTCAGTTGTTTGGCGTCAGTCTAAAACCGCCATTTTCCTCAAATGACGGATCCATCAATTTTTTTTGACGGATCCGTTATTTTCCCATAGACTTGCATTAGCGACGGATTGTGACGGATGGTCGTCCGTTCCATCCGCCATGCGACGGATCCGTCGAAATTTGGCGGACGTTTTCTGGACATAGACGGACATTGAAACGTTTTTTGTCAACGCCGAAATGGCGGATCGCGACGGATCCGTCGCGTCCGCCATTCCATAGAATGGCCGCCTATGGGCGACGGATCCGTCGCAACCGTCATTTCGGCGGATCCGTCGCCCCAATCCGTTTTTTCAATTGCGCATGCTCCAAAAAGTAGATACTTTTCCAAGACAACCCCCAAGTAACGGATCCGTCAAAAAAACGGATCCGTTAGAACCGTTTTCTTAACAATTGTGACGGATCCGTCAATCCGTCACTATGTCGGTAGTGACTGACGCCAAACAACTGAAGTGTGAAAGAGGCCTAAGTGTCACATTTCGGTCAGTATATACAGTGGGGAAAAAAAGTATTTAGTCAGCCACCAGTTGTGCAAGTTCTCTCACTAAAAGGGAATCTGTCACCCCGTTTTTGTGATGTGAGGTAAAAATTATTATCAATTTAGCGTCAGTTCTGCATTACTACAGTAGTTTTGATAGCCCCTGACTCCCCACCTTGGATGAATAAATACCTTTATTATCTCTACTGCGTTGTATGTAAATCTCCTCGTTCCGGTGAGATGGGCGTGGCTTATTCTCCTTCTCTTTCCCCGCTTCTCGGCTTGCTGTTCGTAATGAGATCTGTGAATAGCACAGATCTCGTACAGTTGCCTTGCATGCGCATTGAAATGGCCTCTAGCGCGTGCGCAGTATGCTTTGCCCAACTGTGCTCAAAGCATAAAATTACTATTGCGCGTGCGCCCGCATTTTTCTTAACGTTCTATGCCCCCTTGCATTGCAAGACTTCCGGGGCTCAGAACGTTAAGAAAAATGCAGGTTCTGTGTTTGTGTGTAGGAAACCCCACCGATTTTTTAAGCCACATCCATTTACACACACCTTTTCCTCAAACATATACAAGTAGGGGCGCAATCAAACCATACCTCCCAACTTTTGAAGAAGGGAAAGAGGGTAAAGTTTGCGGTGCGCTGCATGCGCCGCGGCAAATTTTGGGGCACGCCTCTGACCACAACCATTTCACAACTAGTCACACCCATATCCACATCCCAACCACACCCATTTAGCACTGCTGATCACAGTTTCATAAACAATAATTATAAGCAAAAAAATATGGCCACACAGTGCACCATACTGTATAATGGCCCCACATGATGCTTCATACTGTATAATGGCCACACATGATGCTCCATACTGTATAATGACCACACATGATGCTCCATACTGTATAATGGCCACACATGATGCTCCATACTGTATAATAGCCACACAGTGCCCCATACTGTATAATGGCCACACATGATGCTCCATACTGTATAATGGCCCCACATGATGCTCCATACTATATAATGGCCCCACATGATGCTCCATACTGTATAATGGCCCATGATGCTCTATACTGTATAATGGCCCCACTTTGATGTTCAATACTGTATAATGGCCACACATGATGCTCCATACTGTATAATGGCCACACATGATGCTTCATACTGTATAATAGCCCCACATGATGCTCCATACTGTATAATGACTACACATGATGCTCTATACTTTATAATAGTCCCACATGATGCTCCATACTGTATAATGACCGCACGTGATGCTTCATACTGTATAATGACCACACATGATGCTGTATACTGTATAATGGCCACACATGATGCTCCATACTGTATAATGGCCCCACATGATGCTCCATACTATATAATGGCCCCACATGATGCTCCATACTGTATAATGGCCCATGATGCTCTATACTGAATAATGGCCCCACATGATGTTCAATACTGCATAATGGCCACACATGATGCTCCATACTGTATAATGGCCACACATGATGCTCCATACTGTATAATGGCCACACATGATGCTCCATATTGTATAATGGCCCCACATGATGCTCCATACTGTATAATGGACACACAGTGCTGCATACTGTATAATGGCCACACATGATGCTCCATACTGTATAATGGCCACACTGTTGTGAGTTCTGTTTTTGGGCTCCCTCTGGTGGTTACTGATGGTACTGGGTGATTTGTGTTCTGCTGTCTCTGGTGTCCACCTGTTCTATTAGCATTTGGGAGTTTCCTATTTAACCGGGCTTTCTTGTCATTTCCCCGCCGGCTATCAAGGTTATCAGAGTGTTTTGTTACCTCAGCTTCTGGCTTCAGTATTCTTCAGGACAAGCTAAGTTTTTGATTTTCTTGTTCCACGTTTTGCTTTATTTTTGTCTTGTCCAGCTTGCATATAATTGTTTCTTTGCTGCTGGTTGCTCTAGTGGGCTGTAATTGCTCCTCATGTTCCATGAGTTGGAACATGAGTTCAAGTAATTACAGGATGGTTTTTTGAAGGGTTTTTTGCTGACCGCGCAGTTTACTTTTGTATCCTCTGCTATCTAGTTTTAGCGGGCCTCATTTTGCTGAATCTGTTTTCATACTGTGTATGTGCCTTCCTCTCATTTCACCGTCATTATATGTGGGGGGCTGCTATTTCTGTGGGGTATTTCTCTGGAGGCAAGAGAGGTCTGTGTTTCTTCTAATAGGGGAAGTTAGATCTTCGGCTGGTACGAGACGTCTAGGACCAACGTAGGCACGTTCCCCGGCTATTGTTATTTGTGTGTTCAGGTTTAGGGTCGCGGTCAGCTCAGGTTCCATCACCCTAGAGCTCGTTGGTGCTTGTCCTTTTGTGATTCTCTGCCATTGGAATCATGACAGTATAGCCGGCCCAAATGTTTGGGCTGAAGTAGGAGGAAAAGTAGTCTGAGGAAGTTTTTTTTTTTTTCTCTCCTCTGAGGTTGCTGCCTAGCCTTAATTGCAGCCTGGCTGATTTTTTTTTTTTCTTTTTTCCCTCCTCTTAATCCTTGAATGGCTCTGACCTTAGCTGTTTATCATGGACGTCCAGAGTTTAGCTTCCAGCTTGAATAATCTTGCTGCTAAGGTTCAAAATATACAAGATTTTGTTGTACATGCTCCTATGTCTGAACCTAGAATTCCTATTCCAGAGTTCTTTGCTGGAGATAGATCTGGTTTTCTGAATTTTAGGAACAATTGCAAGCTGTTCCTTTCTTTGAAATATCGCTCTTCTGGAGACCCTGCTCAGCAGGTTAAGATTATTATATCTTTCCTGCGGGGTGACCCTCAAAATTGGGCATTTGCATTGGCACCAGGGGATCCTGCGTTGCTTAATGTGGATGCGTTTTTTCTGGCATTGGGTTTGCTCTATGAGGAACCTAACCAGGAGATTCAGGCTGAAAAAGCTTTATTAGCTCTCTCTCAGGGGCAAGATGAAGCAGAAATATATTGTCAAAAATTTCGGAAATGGTCAGTGCTTACTCAGTGGAATGAGTGCGCCCTGGCTGCAAAGTTCAGAGATGGCCTTTCTGAGGCCATTAAAGATGTTATGGTGGGGTTCCCTGCGCCTACGGGTCTGAATGAGTCTATGACTATGGCTATTCAGATTGATCGGCGTTTACGGGAGCGCAAACCTGTGCACCATTTGGCGGTGTCTTCTGAACAGGCACTTGAGACAATGCAATGTGATAGAGTTCAGTCTAGAAGTGAACGGCAAAACTATAGGCGGAAAAATGGGTTGTGCTTTTATTGTGGTGATTCAGCTCATGTTTTATCAGCATGCTCTAAACGCACAAAAAAGGTTGATAAGTCTGTTGCCATTAGTACGTTACAGTCTAAGTTCATTCTGTCTGTGACTCTGATTTGCTCATTATCATCCATTTCCGTCGATGCCTATGTAGATTCAGGCGCTGCCCTGAGTCTTATGGATTGGTCATTTGCCAAGCGATGTGGGTTTAGTCTTGAGCCTCTGGAAGTCCCTATTCCTTTGAAGGGAATTGACTCTACACCTTTGGCTATGAATAAACCTCAGTACTGGACACAAGTGACCATGCGTATGACTCCCGTTCATCAGGAGGTGATTCGCTTCCTGGTATTGTATAATTTACATGATGTTCTAGTACTTGGTCTGCCATGGTTACAAACTCATAATCCAGTCCTTGACTGGAAAACAATGTCTGTGTTAAGTTGGGGATGTCAGGGGGTTCATGATGATGCACCTCCGATTTCTATCGCTTCATCTACTCCTTCTGAGGTTCCTGTATTTTTGTCTGATTATCGGGATGTTTTTGAGGAGCCTAAGCTCAGTTCGCTTCCTCCTCACAGGAATTGCGATTGTGCTATAGATTTAATTCCTGGTAGTAAATTTCCTAAAGGTCGTTTGTTCAATCTGTCAGTGCCAGAGCATACTGCTATGCGGGATTATGTTAAGGAGTCCTTGGAAAAGGGACATATCCGTCCATCTTCGTCCCCTTTGGGAGCAGGTTTTTTTTTCGTGGCCAAAAAAGATGGGTCCTTGAGGCCTTGTATAGATTATCGTCTTTTGAATAAGATTACCGTAAAATATCAGTATCCTTTGCCTTTGTTGACTGATTTGTTTGCTCGCATTAAGGGGGCTAAATGGTTCACTAAGATTGATCTTCGGGGTGCGTATAATCTTATACGAATAAAGCAAGGTGATGAGTGGAAAACCGCATTTAATACGCTTGAGGGCCATTTTGAGTATTTGGTAATGCCTTTCGGACTTTCTAATGCTCCTTCAGTCTTTCAGTCCTTTATGCACGATATTTTCCGTGAATATCTGGATAAATTTATGATTGTGTATTTGGATGATATTTTGGTTTTTTCTGATGACTGGGAGTCTCATGTTCAGCAGGTCAGGAAGGTGTTTCAGGTCCTGCGGGCTAATTCCTTGTTTGTAAAGGGCTCAAAGTGTCTCTTTGGAGTCCAGAAGATTTCTTTCTTGGGGTATATTTTTTCCCCTTCTACTATTGAGATGGATCCCGTCAAGGTTCGGGCTATTTGTGACTGGACGCAGCCTGCATCTCTTAAGAGTCTGCAGAAGTTCTTGGGCTTTGCTAATTTCTATCGTCGTTTTATAACTAATTTTTCTAGTGTTGTTAAGCCTTTGACGGATTTGACTAACAAGGGTGCTGATGTTGCTGATTGGTCTCCTGCGGCTGTGGAGGCCTTTCAAGAACTTAAACGCCGGTTTTCTTCTGCTCCTGTGTTGCGTCAGCCTGATGTTTCGCTTCCTTTCCAGGTTGAGGTTGATGCTTCCGAGATTGGAGCGGGGGCGGTTTTGTCGCAGAGAGGCTCCGATTGCTCGGTGATGAAGCCATGTGTGTTCTTTTCTAGGAAGTTTTCACCCGCTGAGCGGAATTATGATGTGGGTAATCGGGAACTTTTGGCCATGAAGTGGGCATTTGAGGAGTGGTGTCATTGGCTGGAGGGTGCTAGACATCGTGTGGTGGTCTTGACTGATCACAAAAATCTGATTTACCTTGAGTCTGCCAGGCGTCTGAATCCTAGACAGGCTCGTTGGTCACTGTTTTTCTCTCGTTTCAATTTTGTGGTTTCATACCTGCCAGGTTCAAAGAATGTGAAGGCGGATGCTCTTTCTAGGAGTTTTGTGCCTGACTCCCCTGGAAATTCTGAGCCCACTGGTATCCTTAGGGATGGGGTGATTTTGTCGGCCGTCTTCCCAGACTTGCGACGTGCTTTGCAGGAGTTTCAGGCGGGTAAACCTGATCGTTGTCCGCCTGAGAGACTGTTTGTTCCGGATAGTTGGACCAGTAGAGTCATCTCCGAGGTCCATTCTTCTGCGTTGGCAGGTCATCCTGGAATATTTGGTACTAGAGACTTGGTGGCCAGGTCTTTTTGGTGGCCTTCCTTGTCGAGGGATGTGCGTTCTTTTGTGCAGTCTTGTGAGGTTTGTGCTCGGGCTAAGCCTTGCTGTTCTCGAGCCAGTGGATTGTTGTCACCTTTGCCTATCCCGAAGAGGCCTTGGACGCACATTTCCATGGACTTTATTTCGGATCTCCCTGTCTCTCAAAAAATGTCCGTCATCTGGGTTGTGTGTGACCGCTTTTCTAAAATGGTTCATCTTGTACCCTTGCCTAAGTTGCCTTCCTCCTCTGAGTTGGTCCCTCTGTTTTTCCAGAACGTGGTTCGTTTGCATGGGATTCCGGAGAACATCGTTTCTGACAGGGGATCCCAGTTTGTGTCTAGATTTTGGCGGACGTTCTGTGCTAAGATGGGCATTGATTTGTCCTTTTCGTCTGCATTCCACCCTCAGACGAATGGCCAGACGGAGCGAACTAATCAGAACTTGGAAACTTATTTGAGGTGTTTTGTTTCTGCTGATCAGGATGACTGGGTTACCTGTTTGCCGCTGGCCGAGTTTGCCCTTAATAATCGGGCTAGTTCTGCTACCTTGGTTTCTCCTTTCTTTTGTAATTCGGGGTTTCATCCTTGTTTTTCCTCTGGTCAGGTGGAGCCTTCTGATTGTCCTGGAGTGGACATGGTGGTGGATGGGTTGCATTGGATTTGGAGTCATGTGGTGGACAATTTGAAGTTGTCCCAGGAGAAGGCTCAGCAGTTTGCTAATCGCCGTCGCCGCGTGGGTCCTCGACTTCATGTTGGGGACTTGGTGTGGTTGTCTTCTCGTTTTGTTCCTATGAAGGTCTCTTCTCCTAAGTTCAAGCCTCGGTTCATCGGTCCTTATAGGATCTTGGAAATTCTTAACCCTGTGTCGTTTCGTTTGGATCTCCCGGCATCGTTTGCTATTCATAATGTGTTCCATCGGTCGTTGTTGCGGAGGTATGAGGTACCTGTTGTTCCTTCGCTTGAGCCTCCTGCTCCGGTGCTGGTGGAGGGAGAATTGGAGTATGTTGTGGAGAAGATCTTGGATTCTCGTGTTTCCAGACGGAAACTCCAATATTTGGTCAAGTGGAAGGGTTATGGTCAGGAGGATAATTCTTGGGTGGTTGCCTCTGATGTTCATGCTGATGATTTGGTTCGTGCTTTTCATAGGGCTCATCCTGGTCGCCCTGGTGGTTCTCGTGAGGGTTCGGTGACCCCTCCTCAAGGGGGGGTACTGTTGTGAGTTCTGTTTTTGGGATCCCTCTGGTGGTTACTGATGGTACTGGGTGATTTGTGTTCTGCTGTCTCTGGTGTCCACCTGTTCTATTAGCATTTGGGAGTTTCCTATTTAACCGGGCTTTCTTGTCATTTCCCCGCCGGCTATCAAGGTTATCAGAGTGTTTTGTTACCTCAGCTTCTGGCTTCAGTATTCTTCAGGACAAGCTAAGTTTTTGATTTTCTTGTTCCACGTTTTGCTTTATTTTTGTCTTGTCCAGCTTGCATATAATTGTTTCTTTGCTGCTGGTTGCTCTAGTGGGCTGTAATTGCTCCTCATGTTCCATGAGTTGGAACATGAGTTCAAGTAATTACAGGATGGTTTTTTGAAGGGTTTTTTGCTGACCGCGCAGTTTACTTTTGTATCCTCTGCTATCTAGTTTTAGCGGGCCTCATTTTGCTGAATCTGTTTTCATACTGTGTATGTGCCTTCCTCTCATTTCACCGTCATTATATGTGGGGGGCTGCTATTTCTGTGGGGTATTTCTCTGGAGGCAAGAGAGGTCTGTGTTTCTTCTAATAGGGGAAGTTAGATCTTCGGCTGGTGCGAGACGTCTAGGACCAACGTAGGCACGTTCCCCGGCTATTGTTATTTGTGTGTTCAGGTTTAGGGTCGCAGTCAGCTCAGGTTCCATCACCCTAGAGCTCGTTGGTGCTTGTCCTTTTGTGATTCCCTGCCATTGGAATCATGACACCACACATGATGCTCCATATTGTATAATGGGCCCACATGATGCTCCATACTGTATAATGGGCCCACATGATGCTCCATACTGTATAATGGCCACACATGATGCTCCATACTGCATAATGGCCACACATGATGCTCAATACTGTATAATGGCCACACATGATCCTCCATACTGTATAATGGCCACACATGATGCTCCATACTGTATAATGGCCACACATGATGCTCCATACTGTATAATGGCCACACATGATGCTCCATACTCTATAATGGCCCCACATGATGCTCCATACTGTATAATGGCCCATGATGCTCTATACTGTATAATGGCCCCACATGATGTTCAATACTGTATAATAGCCACACATGATGCTCCATACTGTATAATGGCCACACATGATGCTCCATACTGTATAATGGCCACACATGATGCTCCATATTGTATAATGGCCCCACATGATGCTCCATACTGTATAATGGACACACAGTGCTGCATACTGTATAATGGCCACACATGATGCTCCATACTGTATAATGGCCACACATGATGCTCCATATTGTATAATGGGCCCATATGATGCTCCATACTGTATAATGGGCCCACATGATGCTCCATACTGTATAATGGCCACACATGATGCTCTATACTGTATAATGGCCACACATGATGCTCAATACTGTATAATGGCCAAACATGATCCTCCATACTGTATAATGGCCACACATGATGCTCCATACTGTATAATGGCCACACATGATGCTCCATACTGTATAATGGCCACACATGATGCTCCATACTGTATAATGGCCACACATGATGCTCCATACTGTATAATGACCACACATGATGCTCCGCTCCGTACACCTCATACACACACGGCTCTTCTCTCTACACCTCATACACACATACGGCTCCGCTCTGTACACCTCATACACAAACACCTCGTACACACACGGCTCTGCTACATCCACACTGTAAACTTCTGACCGTCCTTACTGTCGTCCAGCACCATGACAACCAGCACAGCAGAGTCCTGCAATACAGGGAGACCCCTGATCATGTGAATCCTGACTCCTCCCCTCCTGTGACCTCATCACAGGTTCTGTGCGCACAGGGCAGCAGCAGCCATGTGGTGTGCAGCTCTGCAGTGCTGGACCACGGGGCACTCAAATCGGGACTCCCCAGCGGGATATGGGAAGGTTGGGAGGTGTGGTACCGGATCGCGGCTCTGAATCTCCCGGGTTCGGGGACCTAGCCACTTTTTTAACAAGCGGTTCCATCGAACAGGGGAGAGCCGTCTGAATCCCACCCCTGCACATGCGCAATAGTGGATATTTTTACCTCCTATCACAAAAACGGGGTGACAGATTCCCTTTAAAAAGATGAGAGAGGCCTGTCATTGACATCATAGGTAGACCACAACTATGAGAGTCATGCAGATCTCCTCTAGAGCAGTGATGTTTTGGGCCTGTCGCTTGAAAACCAAATGTTCACAGTTGTAGACATGTTCTTTACATGAACTGATTGAAACCTTAAAAAAAACAGCGAAATTCCAAGTTGTGAGGTAGCAATACTCGGAAAAGGCCAATATGTCAAAGGGGGTGAATGCTTTTGCAAGCCACTGAATTTACTATATCCACCGTCTTTCTGGCACCTTTAACCCCTTCCCTCTGCAGTCATTTTTCAATTTTGCATTTAAAATTTTCCTCTCCTTTTTTTTAAGCACTCATAACCTTTTTTATTGTTTGACTGAAACAGACCTATGGGCTTCATTTTTCTTGTAGTTTTAGATGTAGTTTTGAGTGACATTATTTATTTTATCATATAAAGTAACGGAAGATGGAAACAAAATTCCAAATGCTTTGAAATGATAACCCCCTCCTCCCCCCCTGCAATTTAGCAATTTAATATGGCGGCGCTTGTGGTACAATAAAAATTACCTGGAAACATGATTTTCCAAGTCAGTAAAATTACAAAGAACATGCACAGGGTTTTTTTTCTCACTATTTTGCTATCTAATGTTGAAAAAAAAAATATCGGTTTGTCGCCATTTTTTGAGACCTGTGTTATTTTGTATTACCATCAATGAAGTTGTAAGGGAGCTTGTTTTTTGTGTGTAGAGCTGGTGTTTTTATTTATTTAATTTTTGGGTACATACTTTTCTTTGATCGCTTCTTTTTGCATTTTTTGGTATTATTGCAGTGTAAAGAGGAAGACCGGGCCGCGGGTACCTGTGCCGTGCGGGGTCCGGAACGGTTGAGGCTGCATCCCAGGTTGTCCGGGGGAAAGAATAGTGAACTGGACAGACCCAGTGACCCGAAAGCAGGGGGCGTGGCAAAGCAGAAGCGCGTGCAGCCAGTATTGGTGCGAACAAGCAGTGCGCAGCAGGGTGAGCGACGTGCTCTGTCCCCTCAGCAGCGCCGCTGCAGGGGGCTGTGTTTGCTCGCTCCTGTCACCACAAGCGGAACCATAAGGCTACTTTCACACTAGCATCGTGTGACGGACGTCACAATGCGTCGTTTTGGTGAAAAAACGCATCCTACAAATGTTCTGCAGGATGCGTTTTTTTCTCCATGCGCTTGTATTACCGACGCATTGTGACGTATGGCCACACGTCGCATCCATCGTGAGACGGATGCGTCGTGTTTTGGCGCACCGTCGGCACAAAAAAAGTTACATGTAACTTTTTTTGTGCATCGAGTCCGCCATTTTCGTCGAGTCCGCCCCCTCCTCCCCGGACCTTACAATGGGGCAGCGGATGCGTTGTAAAACTGTATCCGCTGCCCATGTTGTGCTAATCAATCACACTGTCCGTCGGGCCGACGGTTTGCGACGGCCCGTACCGACAGACTAGTGTGAAAGTAGCCTAAGAGAGAGGAGTGCCGTAAGTACCGTGCACAGGCGGAGGAGAGAAAGCCGGACATAGCTTGCAGCCCTCCCTGTCAGTTGCTGTACGCTGGCCCACATTTGACTCTGGAAGTGCTGCGGCCTTGCTTGATTTGGCTGCACAGGTTTATGGACTAGGGGCTCAGTGGAAAGTACCGGAGACCGACCGCTGTCGCCAGAAGACGGACCCTCATTTAAAGGACCCCATTTCTGGACATCTTCCCGGCCGCTGCCGGAGTTGCAACACCTGCGGGATCATCTGCCGAGGAGGACCATAAAGGACATGCTAAATTTGAGAATTGGACTGCTGTTATTCTGCATTTGTTGCTCATTTCATTTCCCTTTTAGGCCGGCGTCACACTCGGCGTATAAAAATATGGTCCGTAATTTACGGCCGTAATACACAGAAAAGTCCCCAAAATAGTGGTCCGTATCTCATCCGTAGGCAGGGTGTGTCAGCGTATTTTGCGCATGGCATCCTCCGTATGTAATCCGTATGGCATCGAAACTGCGAGATTTTCTCGCAGGCCTGCAAAACCGACATACGGACATACAATGGATCCATGTTCTCAAAAAATCGTAAAAACATATATACTGTATATATATATATATGTCAGTGAGACACATATATATATATATATTAATATATCATACAGCGCTAGATAGCTTAAAAGCCAGGATAATTCAATTACCGGCTTTTGCTATCTCCTTCCTAAACCCGACATGATATAAGACCTGGTTTACATACAGTAAACCATCTCATATCCCTTTTTTTTTTTCATATTCCACACTACTAATGTTAGTAGTGTGTATGTGCAATATTTGGGCGCTCTAGCTATTATTTTAAAGGGTTAAATCGCGGAAAAAATTGGCGTGGGCTCCCGCGCAATTTTCTCCGCCAGAGTAGTAAAGCCAGTGACTGAGGGCAGATATTAATAGCCTGGAGAGGGTCCATGGTTATTGGCCCCCCCTGGCTAAAAAGATCTGCCCCCAGCCACCCCAGAAAAGGCACATCTGGAAGATGCGCCTATTCTGGCACTTAGCCACTCTCTTCCCATTCCCGTGTAGCGGTGGGATATGGGGTAATGAAGGGTTAATGTCACCTTGCTATTGTAAGGTGACATTAAGCCAGATTAATAATGGAGAGGCGTCAATTATGACACCTATCCATTATTAATCCAATAGTATGAAATGGTTAAAAACACACACACACAAACACACACACACACACACACACACACACACACACACACACACACACACACACATTATTACAAAGTCTTTTAGTGAAATAAATACACAGGTTGTTGGAATAGTTTATTATACTGGTAATCCACCTGAAGACCCTTGCTCTGTAAAAAAGGTAAAATAAAAAAAACAACAATATCCCATACCTTCTGATGATCAATCTCGTCCCACGCTGTAAATCCATCTGAAGGGGTTAACTAATTTTACAAGCAGAAGCCTGCTAATGCAGCTGTGCTCGTGCCAGTAAAACCCCAGTGAATGAATAGAATGTAGGTCAATGACCTGTAGTTACCTTCAGTCGCGGTGATGCGCCCTCTGCTGGATGTCCTCATATGACCTCGAGCCTGGGAACTTTCAGGATATTTTCCCACGCTCAAGTTCATATGAGGACATCCAGCAGATGTCCTCCACCCTGGAGTAGCACCTGGCAGCTGCCTGGTGCACAAGCCTGACCTCACCATCAGAGGCTCCAGTGAAAACCCAGGCAGCTGTCATAGTCACGCCGACAATGACCATGTGATATTTCAGTTTTTATTTTTTATTAAATTTGCAAAAATTTCTACATTTCTGTTTTTTTTTTCAATGAAGATGGGGTGCAGAGTGTACATTAATGAGAAAAAAATGAACTTTTTTGAATTTACCAAATAAATGGCTGCAATGAAACAAAGAGTGAAACATTTAAAGGGGTCTGGATACTTTATGTACCCACTGTACTTTGTGTCTATAATGTTCAGCTGCTGATTATAATCAGATAACATTCTCATATGGATGGAGCCACATTTCCCGTTATCATTGTCTCCACCTGCAGAAACATCACAAGCAGATGGGCCCGTTAGACGTGAAGAGGCACACACACTAAGATTGATATACAGTAGATGTGTCCGCCTTATCTTTTCTAGAATTTATTTAAATGTATTTCATAGTAATTTATGCTAAATTATATTATTATTAAATAACTGAGACTCTATACGTTATAGATGGCAGACATTGCACTCGTCTGACAAACTTTATTCCTTTGTCTTTCGATACTGTTCTGTACATCTGAGGATATGTTGAGTTATAGGACAACTTATAGAAGGACCCCTCAGTATGAGCCGCACGAGGAACAGGTAAAAGTGCGGGGGTCCTGAGCGACGGAGAGGTGAGTATGTGATTTTTTCTTTTTTAATCGCAGCAAAAGCATATGGGGCAAGTGGCTGTACGGAGCATCTTATGGGGCCATAACACTTGTGCAGCACTATATGGGGCAGTGACTATACGGAGCATCTTATGGGGCCATAACACTTGTGCAGCACTATAAGGGGCAAGTGTCTGTACAGAGCATCTTATGGGGCCATAACACTTGTGCAGCATTATATGGGGCAAATATCTCTATGGAGCATCTTATGAGGCCCTTATTACCCTTTATGCAGGATTATATGGGGCATATTTTAATATGGAGCAACTAATGAGGCCCATCAAACTTTATGGAGCATTATATGGGGCTCCTGATTCAATATGGATATTCAAAAACACTTAACCTACTCATGTCTCAATTAATTTTACTTTTATTGGCATCTATTTTTACTTTTGACATTTACCGGTAGCTGCTGCATTTCCCACCCTAGGTGTTGTGAATTCTGTTGTCAAGCTCCCTCCTGTGGTCATGAATGGTACTTCGGCTGGTTCTGTCCATGGGGCTGCAGCTTCTGAGTTTCCTTCCACAGGTGACGAGGTTAATTCGTTAGCTGGCTGCTCTATTTAACTCCACTTAGATCTTTGCTCCATGCCACCTGTCAATGTTCCAGTATTGGTCTAGTTCACTCCTGGATCGTTCTTGTGACCTGTCTTCCCAGCAGAAGCTAAGTTCCTGCTTGTTTTTCTTTAGTTTGCTATTTTTCTGTCCAGCTTGCTATTTTGATTTTTGTCTTGCTTGCTGGAAGCTCTGGGACGCAGAGGGAGCGCCTCCGCACCGTGAGTCGGTGCGGAGGGTCTTTTGCGCCCTCTGCGTGGTCTTTTTGTAGTTTTTTGTGCTGACCGCAAAGTTACCTTTCCTATCCTCAGTCTGTTCAGTAAGTCGGGCCTCACTTTGCTAAATCTATTTCATCTCTGTGTTTGTATTTTCATCTTTACTCACAGTCATTATATGTGGGGGACTGTTGTGAATTCTGTGGCTGAATTCACTCCTGTGGTCACAAGTGGTACTGCAGCTTCTGAGCTTCCTCCCTCAGGTGTTCTGGTGAGCTCGTTAACTGCTTCATTACTTAACTCCGCCTGATGCTGCTATCCTTGCTCCTTGTCAATGTTTCAGTGTTGGATCTGAGCTTCTCCTGATTGTTCCTGTGACCTGCTGCTCTGTATAGCTAAGTGCTTTTTGCTTTTTTGTTGCTTTTTTTCTGTCCAGCTTGTCTTTTGTTTTGCTGGAAGCTCTGAGACGCAAAGGGTGTACCTCCGTGCCGTTAGTTCGGCACGGTGGGTTTTTTTTTGCCCCCTTTGCGTGGTTTTGCTTTAGGGTTTTTTGTAGACTGCAAAGTTCGCTTTACTGTCCTCGCTCTGTCCTAGAATATCGGGCCCCACTTTGCTGAATCTATTTCATCCCTACGTTTTGTCTTTTCATCTTACTCACAGTCATTATATATGGGGGGCTGCCTTTTCCTTTGGGGAATTTCTCTGGGGCAAGTCAGGCCTATTTTTCTATCTTCAGGCTAGCTAGTTTCTTAGGCTGTGCCGAGTTGCCTAGGTAGTTGTTAGGCGCAATCCACAGCCGCTTTTAGTTGTGTTTAGGATAGGATCAGGTGTGCAGTCTACAGAGTTTCCACGTCTCAGAGCTCGTTCTTGTATTTTTGGGTATTTGTCAGATCACTGTGTGCGCTCTGATCGCTAAGCACACTGTGTTTCTGGATTGCCTTCGTAACACCTGTCATTAGCAAACATAACAGTACAAGGAGCCAAACTAATGATTCTCAATAGAGGGAAAGAAAAAGTTCTGACATCATTTTTTTTTTTTTTTCTGCTCTGTGTTCACTTTTTTTTCTCCCCTAGACATTTGGGTGATTCTGGACACAGGTGTGGACATGGATATTCAGGGTCTGTGCTCTTCAATGGATAATCTCGTTATAAATGTACAAAAAATTCAAGATACTATTGATCAGAAATCTATGTTAGAACCAAGAATTCCTATTCCTGATTTGTTTTTTGGAGATAGAACTAAGTTTCTAAGTTTCAAAAATAATTGTAAGCTATTTCTGGCCTTGAAACCTCATTCTTCTGGTAATCCTATTCAACAGGTTTTGATTATTATTTCTTTTTTGCGCGGCGACCCTCAAGACTGGGCATTTTCTCTTGCGCCAGGAGACCCTGCATTGAGTAGTGTCGATGCGTTTTTCCTGGCGCTCGGATTGCTGTACGATGAGCCTAATTCAGTGGATCAGGCTGAGAAAAATTTGCTGGCTTTGTGCCAGGGTCAGGATGATATAGAAGTATATTGTCAGAAATTTAGGAAATGGTCAGTACTCACTCAGTGGAATGAATCTGCGCTGGCAGCTTTGTTCAGAAAGGGTCTCTCTGAGGCTCTTAAGGATGTCATGGTGGGATTTCCTATGCCTGCTGGTTTGAATGAGTCTTTGTCTTTGGCCATTCAGATCGGTCGACGCTTGCGCGAGCGTAAATCTGTGCACCATTTGGCGGTACTGCCTGAGGTTAAACCTGAGCCTATGCAGTGCGATAGGACTATGACTAGAGTTGAACGGCAGGAATACAGACGTCTGAATGGTCTGTGTTTCTACTGTGGTGATTCCACTCATGCTATTTCTGATTGTCCTAAGCGCACTAAGCGGTTCGATAGGTCTGCCGTCATTGGTACTGTACAGTCCAAATTCCTTCTGTCCATTACCTTGATATGCTCTTTGTCGTCGTTTTCTGTCATGGCGTTTGTGGATTCGGGCGCTGCCCTGAATCTGATGGATTTGGATTATGCTAAACGTTGTGGGTTTTTCTTGGAGCCTTTGCGGTGTCCTATTCCATTGAGAGGAATTGATGCTACACCTTTGGCCAAGAATAAACCTCAATACTGGGCCCAGCTGACCATGTGCATGGCTCCTGCACATCAGGAAGTTATTCGCTTTCTGGTGTTGCATAATCTGCATGATGTGGTCGTGTTGGGGTTGCCATGGCTACAAACCCATAATCCAGTATTGGATTGGAATTCCATGTCGGTATCCAGCTGGGGTTGTCAGGGGGTACATGGTGATGTTCCATTTTTGTCGATTTCGTCATCCACCCCTTCTGAGGTCCCAGAGTTCTTGTCTGATTATCAGGATGTATTTGAAGAGCCCAAGTCCGATGCTCTACCTCCGCATAGGGATTGTGATTGTGCTATCAATTTGATTCCTGGTAGTAAATTCCCTAAAGGTCGATTATTTAATTTATCCGTGCCCGAACACGCCGCTATGCGCAGTTATGTGAAGGAATCCCTGGAGAAGGGACATATTCGCCCATCGTCATCACCACTGGGAGCAGGGTTCTTCTTTGTAGCCAAGAAGGATGGTTCGCTGAGACCGTGTATTGATTACCGCCTTCTTAATAAGATCACTGTTAAATTTCAGTATCCCTTGCCATTGTTATCTGACTTGTTTGCTCGGATTAAGGGGGCTAGTTGGTTTACTAAGATTGATCTTCGTGGTGCGTATAATCTGGTGAGAATCAGGCAAGGAGATGAATGGAAAACTGCATTCAATACGCCCGAGGGTCATTTTGAGTATCTAGTGATGCCGTTCGGACTTGCCAATGCTCCATCTGTGTTTCAGTCTTTTATGCATGACATCTTCCGTGAGTATCTGGATAAATTCCTGATTGTTTACTTGGATGACATTTTGATCTTCTCAGATGATTGGGAGTCTCATGTGAAGCAGGTCAGAATGGTTTTTCAGGTCCTGCGTGCTAACTCTTTGTTTGTGAAGGGATCAAAGTGTCTCTTCGGTGTGCAGAAAGTTTCATTTTTGGGGTTCATCTTTACCCCTTCTACTATCGAGATGGATCCAGTTAAGGTCCAAGCCATCCAGGATTGGATTCAGCCGACATCTCTGAAAAGTCTGCAAAAGTTCCTGGGCTTTGCTAATTTTTATCGTCGCTTCATCTGTAATTTTTCTAGCATTGCCAAACCATTGACCGATTTGACCAAGAAGGGTGCTGATTTGGTTAATTGGTCTTCTGCTGCTGTGGAAGCTTTTCAGGAGATGAAGCGTCGTTTTTGTTCTGCCCCTGTGTTGTGTCAGCCAGATGTTTCTCTTCCGTTCCAGGTCGAGGTTGATGCTTCTGAGATTGGAGCAGGGGCGGTTTTGTCACAGAGAGGTTCTGATTGCTCAGTGATGAAACCATGTGCTTTCTTTTCCAGGAAGTTTTCGCCCGCTGAGCGTAATTATGATGTGGGCAATCGAGAGTTGCTGGCCATGAAGTGGGCATTCGAGGAGTGGCGTCATTGGCTTGAAGGAGCTAAGCATCGCGTGGTGGTATTGACTGATCATAAGAACTTGACTTATCTCGAGTCTGCCAAGCGCTTGAATCCTAGACAGGCCCGTTGGTCGTTATTTTTTGCCCGCTTCGACTTTGTGATTTCGTACCTTCCGGGCTCTAAAAATGTGAAGGCGGATGCTCTGTCTAGGAGTTTTGTGGCCGACTCTCCGGGTTTATCTGAGCCAGCGGGTATCCTCAAGGAAGGAGTCATTGTGTCTGCCATCTCCCCTGATTTGCGGCGGGTGCTGCAAAAATTTCAGGCGAATAAACCTGATCGTTGTCCAGCAGAGAAACTGTTCGTCCCTGATAGGTGGACTAATAAACTTATCTCTGAACTTCATTGTTCGGTGTTGGCTGGTCATCCTGGAATCTTTGGTACCAGAGAGTTAGTGGCTAGATCCTTCTGGTGGCCATCTCTGTCACGGGATGTACATACTTTTGTGCAGTCCTGTGGGATTTGTGCTAGGGCTAAGCCCTGCTGTTCTCGTGCCAGTGGGTTGCTTTTGCCCTTGCCGGTCCCAAAGAGGCCTTGGACACATATTTCGATGGATTTCATTTCTGACCTTCCCGTTTCTCAAAAGATGTCAGTCATTTGGGTGGTCTGTGATCGCTTTTCTAAAATGGTCCATCTGGTGCCCTTGGCTAAATTGCCTTCCTCCTCTGATTTGGTACCTTTGTTCTTTCAGCATGTGGTTCGGTTGCATGGCATTCCTGAGAATATTGTTTCTGACAGAGGTTCCCAGTTTGTTTCAAGGTTTTGGCGAGCCTTTTGTGGTAGGATGGGCATTGACCTATCCTTTTCCTCGGCTTTCCATCCTCAGACTAATGGCCAGACCGAACGAACCAATCAGACCTTGGAAACATATCTGAGATGTTTTGTTTCTGCAGACCAGGATGATTGGGTGTCCTTTTTGCCGTTGGCTGAGTTCGCCCTTAATAATCGGGCCAGCTCGGCTACCTAGGTTTCTCCATTTTTTTGCAATTCTGGGTTCCATCCTCGTTTCTCTTCAGGACAGGTTGAGTCTTCGGACTGTCCTGGTGTGGATTCTGTGGTGGATAGGTTGCAGCAGATCTGGACTCAGGTAGTGGACAATTTGATCTTGTCCCAGGAGAAAGCTCAACTTTTCGCTAATCGCAGACGCCGTGTGGGTCCCCGACTTCGTGTTGGGGATCTGGTTTGGTTATCTTCTCGTCATATTCCTATGAAGGTTTCCTCTCCTAAATTTAAACCTCGTTTTATTGGTCCGTATAGGATTTCTGAGGTTCTCAATCATGTGTCTTTTCGTTTGACCCTCCCAGACTCCTTTTCCATACATAATGTATTCCATAGGTCGTTGTTGCGGACATACGTGGCACCTATGGTTCCATCTGTTGAGCCTCCTGCCCCGGTTTTGGTGGAGGGGGAATTGGAGTATATTGTGGAGAAGATTTTGGATTCTCGTGTTTCTAGACGGAAACTCCAGTATCTGGTTAAATGGAAGGGTTATGCTCAGGAAGATAATTCCTGGGTTTTTGCCTCTGATGTTCATGCTTCCGATCTTGTTCGTGCCTTTCATGCGGCTCATCCTGGTCGGCCTGGGGGCTCTGGTGAGGGTTCGGTGACCCCTCCTCAAGGGGGGGGTACTGTTGTGAATTCTGTGGCTGAATTCACTCCTGTGGTCACAAGTGGTACTGCAGCTTCTGAGCTTCCTCCCTCAGGTGTTCTGGTGAGCTCGTTAACTGCTTCATTACTTAACTCCGCCTGATGCTGCTATCCTTGCTCCTTGTCAATGTTTCAGTGTTGGATCTGAGCTTCTCCTGATTGTTCCTGTGACCTGCTGCTCTGTATAGCTAAGTGCTTTTTGCTTTTTTGTTGCTTTTTTTCTGTCCAGCTTGTCTTTTGTTTTGCTGGAAGCTCTGAGACGCAAAGGGTGTACCGCCGTGCCGTTAGTTCGGCACGGTGGGTTTTTTTTTGCCCCCTTTGCGTGGTTTTGCTTTAGGGTTTTTTGTAGACTGCAAAGTTCGCTTTACTGTCCTCGCTCTGTCCTAGAATATCGGGCCCCACTTTGCTGAATCTATTTCATCCCTACGTTTTGTCTTTTCATCTTACTCACAGTCATTATATGTGGGGGGCTGCCTTTTCCTTTGGGGAATTTCTCTGGGGCAAGTCAGGCCTATTTTTCTATCTTCAGGCTAGCTAGTTTCTTAGGCTGTGCCGAGTTGCCTAGGTAGTTGTTAGGCGCAATCCACAGCCGCTTTTAGTTGTGTTTAGGATAGGATCAGGTGTGCAGTCTACAGAGTTTCCACGTCTCAGAGCTCGTTCTTGTATTTTTGGGTATTTGTCAGATCACTGTGTGCGCTCTGATCGCTAAGCACACTGTGTTTCTGGATTGCCTTCGTAACACCTGTCATTAGCAAACATAACAGGGGGCTGCCTTTTCCTTTGGGGAATTTCTCTGAGGCAAGGTAGGCTTATTTTTCTATCTTCAGGGCTAGCTAGTTCCTTAGGCTGTGTCGAGTTGCATAGGGAGCGTTAGGAGCAATCCACGGCTATTTCTAGTGTGTGAGATAGGATTAGGGATTGCGGTCAGCAGAGTTCCCACGTCTCAGAGCTCGTCCTATATTATTTGTAACTATCAGGTCATTCTGTGTGCTCTTAACCACCAGGTCCATTATTGTCCTTACCACCAGGTCATAACACCTAGGCTTATACTCGAGTCATTAAGTTTTCCCAGTTTTTTGTGGCAAAATTAGGGGGGTTGGCTTACACTCGGGTCGGCTTATACTCGAGTATATACGGTAACTGGATTTGCGCTGCTAGTTTTTTTTTTTTTATAAAACTCCGGGGTCAAGTGCCCGCCCCCCCTCCAGCAGGGACTGTGTGTGTGTGTGTGTGTGTGTGGGCGCCATTTTTCCGTTCGCCTCAGGCAGCAGAGAGGCTAGGTTCACCCCTGCCCCTGATGCTGGTGGGCTTAGCTCACCTTCGATTTTGGGGGTGACAGGTTCCCTTTAAACTGTATTATAAATCAGTCTGCAGGGGTCGCCCTCTAGTGGTGGCAGAAGGAAGGATACTATTTAACCCTGCTTGCATCAAGTGCTCTAGGGGTGGAGGAGGGGTTGTTGCAGGTACTAGAATCTCCTCTACTTTTTCTCTTCTAAGAAGTTTAGTAATAGTAAATTATTATCTTTTTTTAACAGCAGAAGCGACAAACAGAAAAAACAGCCATTAAAGTAAGTGTCAAAGTGTCCTGCCTTTTAGAGCAAATAGAGGTAATAGAAGAGGGTCCTCCCATCAGGACCTCAATCTATTACTGAGGGCAAAGATACTTGAAACAAAGATACTTGAAGCTTTAGAAGGTCATTTACCCTCCTGCAGTTAACTTACTTTTCCATGGAGAGTTTCCCAAACATGTCTCTCATGTAATAGCAGGTGACTGTGGGAAGACTCATGTGCAGGACTCACCAAAATCATGCAGGGTCTCCAGGGTCTGTCCCAAGACTGTACAGCAGGGATCCCCAGTTATCCCCTCTCCTTCCCAGCCTAGAGCCACCATTGTCACCACCAGATCTGTCCATTCCATGAAAGCCTCACCCCGGTCTTTTCTCCTGCAGATTCCTCAGCCACCTGATGTGTGGCCTCTGCACTGATGATTGCCAGTAGGGGTTCACAGCGATTGTCTGCAGCTGTAAACACTGGCCATGCCAGAAAGAGGAGAGACCTGAGGGGAGCACAGCCGGCAGAACGGAGGAGCGCTGGGGAATCAGTAGGTTTTCTGTGCTCTTAACACAATGAGTCCATACTGTATGTAGACACTGTTTTCGGTCTTGTTTTATCCACGTTTCTCCCCTGTATATTCCAAGGATTTTTAAATTTTTTTAATCCACCATACGATTCCAGAGATATGGGCCTTTTTATTTAGTGCCAATTTTCAAAGTGGGTGTGGCTTGTAGGATCATATGGGGCGTGTCTTTATGATGCTCTGCATAATTACCCACTGAACTGCGCCTCCTTGGTAAAGTTTGTTCAAATTAACTTAAAAGGCCAATATTTTTTGAACTGTAGAATGGATTCATATACAGGGAATCAGAAGGGAATAAAATAAGAGTAATGACCGTCCACTTTTCACCCGGTGACAGGTCCTCTAAGAGGGGCAGAAGGTCACTAAGTATTAATCCACTAAGGCAAAGAGTTGTGATGGAGCCTTTATGTGAGTAGAAATCCCCGTTTACATCAATATTCACACATTATATAATATATATATATATATATATATATATATAATGTCCACCAATATTCAATGTAGCTATTGATATGGATGGTGCTTTGGGTCCACATAACGCTTCCATGACTCCTCTCAGTGCTGCGGTCACTATATAGATGACATCTCGTTATCAAATCTGATTTCTTTCCTACAGATCTTGAATAAGATGGATTTAGTTGGCAAAAGATCTGAACAAGATTTCCTGAATGTCATTCAAAATCTGGTGTAGAAGAATAAGAAAAGTGACATGATAGTCTAGTGTCGGGGGCAGGGTGAGACTAATGACTTCCCTTCCCTGGAGAACGGCCTACAAAATTAGCAAAACTTTTTCTAGGATTTTGAACAATTCGGGTAAAGTGCAAACATATACTCTCCACCTGTAATGATGGAAGAGGGTCTTACAGGTGTGGAACAATGGGGGATTACAGAATTAGTACTTGTACGCACCCATAGGCCCCTCTGGAATATTGGTATAATATAATTTTCTGCCACTAACTCTCACATTAGGGTTGTAGCTCCACCTGTTATATGGTTTAGATTATGGGACTATTCCACTAAAATCTGGACATAAAGATTATACTGATCCCATGTCATTCATTAGTCACGGTGCTTATTAATCAGTAGCCAAACGTTCTCACAGCTGCAGTTTTGTCACAGTGTATAAGCATAAGAAATCCTTAGAAACCCTAAAGGCGTTCGCATGTTTCTTTGGTGATAACTCTAACAAGCCTCTAACAAAAAATGAAGCTGTTTCTTTTGTTTTCGGCATCCAAGGTTATTCTTTAAATCATTTTACATTTACATAAATCAGATGTTTATAGATGCTGCGATACCAATTATATTTATTATTAATATTGTATTTCTTTATAATAAAACTGGGTTATTTAAACTTTGTTTTGTTTTGAATTTTTTTGTATCTTCAGTAGAGTGAATCACCTAGTACTAGTGCGTGACAGATGATACCACATTTGTTATTAACATTGTTACCGAGAACTTACAGGATTTATCAACGTTAAACCATTTGAAAACATTGCAAATTGTAAAATGAAAACATCTGAGCCGTCAGGGAGCTGAAAAAAGTCACAGGTAAGAAATGTGCCGACCGAGGGTCTTCAGAGTGCTCGGATAAGGGTGCTGTCTGAGCATGATCATGTGCCGACCGAGTGTCTTCGGAGTGCTCGGATAAGGGTGCTGTCTGAGCATGCTCATGTGCCGACCGAGGGTCTTCGGAGTGCTCGGATAAGGGTGCTGTCTGAGCATGCTCATGTGCCGACCGTCTTCAGAGTGCTCGGATAAGGGTGCTGTCTGAGCATGCTCATGTGCTGACCGAGGGTCTTCAGAGTGCTCGGATAAGGGTGCTGTCTGAGCATACTCATGTGCCGACCGAGGGTCTTCAGAGTGCTCGGATAAGGGTGCTGTCTGAGCATGCTCATGTGCCGACCGAGGGTCTTCAGAGTGCTCGGATAAGGGTGCTGTCTGAGCATGCTCATGTGCCGACCGAGTGTCTTCAGAGTGCTCGGATAAGGGTGCTGTCTGAGCATGCTCATGTGCTGACCGAGGGTCTTCAGAGTGCTCGGATAAGGGTGCTGTCTGAGCATGCTCATGTGCTGACCGAGGGTCTTCAGAGTGCTCGGATAAGGGTGCTGTCTGAGCATGCTCATGTGCCGACCGAGGGTCTTCAGAGTGCTCGGATAAGGGTGCTGTCTGAGCATGCTCATGTGCCGACCGAGTGTCTTCAGAGTGCTCGGATAAGGGTGCTGTCTGAGCATGCTCATGTGCCGACCGAGGGTCTTCAGAGTGCTCGGATAAGGGTGCCGTCTGAGCATGCTCATGTGCCAACCGAGGGTCTTCGGAGTGCTCGGATAAGGGTGCTGTCTGAGCATGCTCATGTGCCGACCGAGTGTCTTCAGAGTGCTCGGATAAGGGTGCTGTCTGAGCATACTCATGTGCTGACCGAGGGTTTTCGGAGTGCTTGGATAAGGGTGCTGTCTGAGCATGCTTATGTGCCGACCGAATGTCTTCAGAGTGCTCGAATAAGGGTGCTGTCTGAGCATGCTCTTGTGCCGACCGAGGGTCTTCGGGGTGCTCGGATAAGGGTGCTGTCTGAGCATGCTCATGTGCCGACTGAGTGTCTTCAGAGTGCTCGGATAAGGGTGCTGTCTGAGCATACTCATGTGCTGACCGAGGGTCTTCGGAGTGCTCGGATAAGGGTGCTGTCTGAGCATGCTTATGTGCCGACCGAATGTCTTCAGAGTGCTCGAATAAGGGTGCTGTCTGAGCATGCTCTTGTGCCGACTGAGGGTCTTCGGGGTGCTCGGATAAGGGTGCTGTCTGAGCATGCTCATGTGCCGACCGAGTGTCTTCAGAGTGCTCGGATAAGGGTGCTGTCTGAGCATACTCATGTGCTGACCGAGGGTTTTCGGAGTGCTTGGATAAGGGTGCTGTCTGAGCATGCTTATGTGCCGACCGAATGTCTTCAGAGTGCTCGAATAAGGGTGCTGTCTGAGCATGCTCTTGTGCCGACCGAGGGTCTTCGGGGTGCTCGGATAAGGGTGCTGTCTGAGCATGCTCATGTGCCGACCGAGGGTCTTCGGAGTCCTCGGATAAGGGTGCTGTCAGACTTCCATGCTAGTAATTATCTCACTTAACCCATGATTACATATAGGTCGTTAGAAGCAGTTGAACCATTAGTGTCTCGTTCCTGGACTCTTTTATCTTGTGGCCAATTTCCCACTGAATATTTATTCCAGTTGTCTGTGATGTCGTTTTTACCAGTTTGTTCTATCCTCAATGTAGGGACAATGTTTCCTCAGCGCATTTAGTCCCTGATTCCAGTTCTTGAGCACCAATTGTCTGACTCACCTTTGTCTCCAACCTACAGTAGACCTTTCTGAAGTCCCAGAGAAAGAGCTGATCTCCGAGGATTTGACAATGGTGGAACCCATCCCAGATGGTAGCGGTAATCTGCGGGTGAAGTGTCTGGAATATCCACATGAATTGCATTACATGGCTCCTATCGATGTCATCTGGAACCAAATGATCCATGTTGTGGAGTACTTCAGCGTAAGGGCAGCTGTCTGCAGAGGCCAAGAAAAGCAAGCCCCCGTAGTATGGACAATGGTGGACTGCAGTGA
The DNA here is from genome assembly GCF_032444005.1 of Ranitomeya imitator. Taxonomy (NCBI): domain Eukaryota; kingdom Metazoa; phylum Chordata; class Amphibia; order Anura; family Dendrobatidae; genus Ranitomeya; species Ranitomeya imitator. Next base: position 51,654,015 of record NC_091284.1, read on the forward strand.
ATCTCACCCACATCACAAATAGTATTATGTGTACAGTTTGTATTGTAAAAATAAAATAAAAGATGACTCTTGTATAATCCTTACATCACATGAATAGTTGGAACCAAATGATAGGAACAGGGTATCGTGGCTTTATTACAGACGGCCAATATGGAGCCACGTTTTCTTTAAACACTGCACAACAGTGGAACATTTCCGCACTTATGTATGGTCTCTGGTCTCTCCTCTTTTAGGGGCGCCTGAGATCATGTCAGCACCGCGCCGGCCCCTCAGACCCACATTGTATGTACTGGATGTCAATCACTGTCATCAACAGTCTGGACGCTCCAGGCCACTTCTCCAGATCCTCCATGATGTTACTTTATACACACACACATATACCACACACAAATATGCACACACACACATTTCATAAACACATACACACCCTACACACACATACATACATAAAACACAAACATACAGACAGACACACAGGGCAGGCTCCAGGTTTTGGTATGCCCCGGGTGAATAATAGGCCCCATACAGAATAATGAGTCGATATATTGCTCCATACAGAATAATGGGCCCCATATAATGCTCCATACAGAATAATGGACCCCATATAATGCTCCATACAGAATAATGGGCCCCATTTAATGCTCCATACAGAATAATGGACCCCATATAATGCTCCATACAGAATAATGGGCCCCATTTAATGCTCCATACAGAATAATGGACCCCATATAATGCTCCATACAGAATAATGGACCCCATATAATGCCCCATACAGAATAATGGGCCCCATATAATGCCCCATACAGAATAATGGACCCCATATAATGCAAAATACAGAATAATGGGCCCTATATAATGCTCCATACAGAATAATGGGCCCTATATAATGCTCCATACAGAATAATGGGCCCCATATAATGCCCCATACAGAATAATGGACCCCATATAATGCTCCATACAGAATAATGGGCCCCATATAATGCTCCATACAGAATAATGGACCCCATATAATGCTCCATACAGAATAATGGGCCCCATATAATGCTCCATACAGAATAATGGACCCCATATAATGCTCCATACAGAATAATGGGCCCCATATAATGCCCCATACAGAATAATGGACCCCATATAATGCAAAATACAGAATAATGGGCCCTATATAATGCTCCATACAGAATAATGGGCCCCATATAATGCCCCATACAGAATAATGGACCCCATATAATGCTCCATACAGAATAATGGACCCCATATAATGCTCCATACAGAATAATGGGCCCCATATAATGCCCCATACAGAATAATGGACCCCATATAATGCAAAATACAGAATAATGGGCCCTATATAATGCTCCATACAGAATAATGGGCCCTATATAATGCTCCATACAGAATGATGGGCCCCATATAATGCCCCATACAGAATAATGGACCCCATATAATGCCCCATACAGAATAATGGGCCCCATATAATGCTCCATACAGAATAATGGGCCCCATATAATGCTCCATACAGAATAATGGGCCCCATATAATGCCCCATACAGAATAATGGGCCCCATATAATGCTCCATACAGAATAATGGGCCCCATATAATGCTCCATACAGAATAATGGACCCCATATAATGCCCCATACAGAATAATGAGCCCCATATAATGCCCCATACAGAATAATGGGCCCCATATAATGCCCCATACAGAATAATGGGCCCCATATAATGCTCCATACAGAATAATGGACCCCATATAATGCCCCATACAGAATAATGGGCCCCATATAATGCTCCATACAGAATAATGGGCCCTATATATTGCTCCATACAGAATAATGGGCCCCACATAATGCCCCATACAGAATAATGGGCCCCATATAATGCTCCATACAGAATAATGGGCCCCATATAATGCCCCATACAGAATAATGGGCCCCATATAATGCCCCATACAGAATAATGGGCCCCATATAATGCCCCATACAGAATAATGGGCCCCATATAATGCCCCATACAGAATAATGGGCCCCATATAATGCCCCATACAGAATAATGGGCCCCATATAATGCTCCATACAGAATAATGGGCCCCATATAATGCCCCATACAGAATAATGGGCCCCATACAGAGCTCCATACAGTATAATGAGCCCCATATAATGCCCAATACAGAATAATGGGCCTCATATAATGCTCCATACAGAATAATGGGTCGCATATAACACTCCGTACAGTATAATGGACCCCATATAACACTCCATACAGAATAATGGGCCCCATATAATGCTCCATACAGTATAATAGGCCCCATATAATGCTCCATACAGAATAATGGACCCAATATAACACCCCATACTGTATAATGGGCCCCATATAACACTCCATACAGAATAGTGGACCCCATATAATGCTCCATACAGATTAGTGGGCCCCATATAATGTTCCATGCATAAAAAAATAATCTAATACTTACTACCTCTCCCTCTCCCCCCACTGTTGCGGTCTTCTCAGCATTTTCTGACTCCCTGCACTGCGTCAAAAGACGCGGAAGAGGCTGGGACTGTGGAGAAAGAGGAACAGGTAATTATGGAGGAGGCCTGATGCCAGCGCTCCCCTGAGCTGAAGGACGCACATCCAGTTGGCGTTTGCACTGGTGTTGGTACTCGGCGGACCCCTCATCTGCATGGCCCCTCGGGGTCGTGACCTCTGTGACTGCGATCATCATGCCCCTGGACGGGCTCAGAGAACAGCGCGCTCCCCTGCTGGTGCGCTATCAAGAATTGACAGCGGCTTTTGACAGGTTAACAGCCGCAGGTGGAGCGGAGGCCGATGATGGCTGATTAGTACAGCCATCATCTACGGCACCAAGGTGGGCCAGGCTTGTGCGCCATAGGGAGCCGACATGTGACGCACAGTCCCTCAGTCAGCGCCACATAGCGCACAGCTCGCAGGGACAGGACACATTCGTGCTACAAAGTCCATATTAGTTTTATCCAGTGATATATATACATTGGACGCGTTCGGTATTGCGGTAACGGTGCTGCCCTGGAGAATCACATCGCGTATCATTATTATCGCAGTGTTTAGCTTCAACATTTCCCCCCATATTCTAATACATCGTATAGTAGAATAAGCGGAGGATGGTGAATCACACAAGAACCATGAATCGTAAAAGAAAAAAAATGTCTGACTCCTGGAAAAGGGGGAGAAAAAAAAATAACTAAAGCACAAAAAACAAAATTGTCAGCAGCAGGAAGGGGTTAATCTAGGCACAAGTGATGTTAGGGCTACTCTGAGCGAGAACTGTGACACGTGACCTGTCTGCTGTACTGCGGGTAAGGGGCGCCCTCTGGTGGCGGAAGTGAGAATCCCGGAACCTTACACGCCGCGTTGCTGTTTCCGGGAGGGAAGGTTTTGTTGTTCGGACTGGAGTACATGTGTGCGGCTGATATTGTGGGTGAATGTCACAGTGACTGCAGGAGCCGGTGCGGGGATGGCGGGGAGCTGTGCGCTGCGGACTCTGCGGGGCAGACGTAAGTGGAGGGTCCCGAACGATGAACGGCCGGGGCGGGGGACTATAGATCCCAGCAAGCACTGAGATGTGCTTCTTGTCTATAGCCTGGGATGGAGCTGCGGGCAGCATTCATTGTTGTGCCAGCTATTCAAATGATTGGAAATGTTCCCTTTAACGTCTTAAAGGGATTTTCTTATGGCATTTTAGTTTATCTTTTGGCTCCCTCAGGGTATTACTGGCTGTCAGTGTGTATTATCGTGTGCTTCCGACCACCCTGTGATAGTGAGCGCTAGCCCCTCCCACTGTAACCGCCTAGCCACACCTCCCAACTTTTGAGGAACGGAAAGAGGGACAAAGTTAGCGGCACGCGCAGCAGTAAATGTTAAGCAACACCTCTGACCACACCCATTTCACAACTAGTCACGCCCATTTAGCACTTCTGATCTCAATGTTTCGTAAACAATAATTATAAACAAAAAAATATGGCCACACAGTGCTCCATACTGTATAATGGCCACACATGACGCTCCATACTGTATAATGGCCACACATGACGCTCCATACTGTATAATGGCCACACAGTGCTCCATACTGTATAATGACCACACATGACGCTCCATACTGTATAATGGCCACACATGACGCTCCATACTGTATAATGGCCACACAGTGCTCCATACTGTATAATGGCCACACATGACGCTCCATACTGTATAATGGCCACACATGACGCTCCATACTGTATAATGGCCACACATGACGCTCCATACTGTATAATGGCCACACATGACGCTCCATACTGTATAATGGCCACACATGACGCTCCATACTGTATAATGGCCACACATGACGCTCCATACTGTATAATGGCCACACATGACGCTCCATACTGTATAATGGCCACACATGACGCTCCATACTGTATAATGGCCACACAGTGCTCCATACTGTATAATGGCCACACATGATGCTCCATACTGTATAATGGCCACACATGACGCTCCATACTGTATAATGGCCACACATGACGCTCCATACTGTATAATGGCCACACATGACGCTCCATACTGTATAATGGCCACACATGACGCTCCATACTGTATAATGGCCACACATGATGCTCCATACTGTATAATGGCCACACATGACGCTCCATACTGTATAATGGCCACACATGACGCTCCATACTGTATAATGGCCACACATGACGCTCCATACTGTATAATGGCCACACATGACGCTCCATACTGTATAATGGCCACACAGTGCTCCATACTGTATAATGGCCACACATGACGCTCCATACTGTATAATGGCCACACATGACGCTCCATACTGTATAATGACCGCACATGATGCTCCATACTGTATAATGGCCACACATGATGCTCCATACTGTATAATGGCCACACATGACGCTCCATACTGTATAATGGCCACACAGTGCTCCATACTGTATAATGACCACACAGTGCTCCATACTGTATAATGACCGCACATGATGCTCAATACTGTATAATGGCCACACATGACGCTCCATACTGTATAATGGCCACACATGATGCTCCATACTGTATAATGGCAACACATGATGCTCCATCTATATATATAATTGTCTAAGGGTTTTTCCGTCTGTCTGTCTGTCTGTCCTGGAAATCCCGCGTCTCTGATTGGTCGAGGCCTGCCAGGCCTCGACCAATCAGCAACGGGCACAGCGACGATGATGTCATAATGGTTGCCATGGTGACGATGATGTCATAAAGGCATAGTCTGCCGCGAATTCTGGAATCATCATTGTCCATATACCACGGGGACATGCATATTCTAGAATACCCGATGCGTTAGAATCGGGCCACAATCTAGTACTGTATAATGACCACACATGATGCTCCATACTGTATAATGGCCGCACATGACGCTCCATACTGTATAATGGCCACACAGTGCTCCATACTGTATAATGACCACACATGATGCTCCATACTGTATAATGGCCACACATGACGCTCCATACTGTATAATGGTTACACAGTGCTCCATACTGTATAATGGTTACACAGTGCTCCATACTGTATAATGACCACACATGATGCTCCATACTGTATAATGGCCACACATGACGCTCCATACTGTATAATGGTTACACAGTGCTCCATACTGTATAATGGTTACACAGTGCTCCATACTGTATAATGACCACACATGATGCTCCATACTGTATAATGGCCACACATGATGCTCCATTACTGTATAATGGTTACACAGTGCTCCATACTGTATAATGGTTACACAGTGCTCCATACTGTATAATGGCCACACATGATGCTCCATACTGTATAATAACCACACATGATGCTCCATCTATATATATAATTGTCTAAGGGTTTTTTCCGTCTGTCTGTCTGTCTGTCTGTCTGTCTGTCTGTCCTGGAAATGCCACGTCTGTGATTGGTCGAGGCCTATCAGCGACGAGCACAGTATTGACGTAGAAATCCCGCGCCTCTGATTGGCCGAGGCCGCCAGGCCTCGACCAATCAGCGACGGGCACAGCGACGATGATGTCATAATGGTTGCCATGGCGACGATCATGTGATAAAGGTTGCCTCGGCCAATCAGCAACGGGCACAGTCTGCCGCGAATTCGCCTCGACCAATCAGCGATGGGCACAGTATCGACGTAGATGTCATAATGGTTGCCATGACGACGATGTCATAAAGGTTGCCTCGACCAATCAGCGACGGGCACAGTCTGCCGTGAATTCTGGAATGATCATTGTCCATATACTTCGGGGACATGCATATTCTAGAATACCCGATGCGTTAGAATTGGGCCACAATCTAGTACTGTATAATGGCCACACATGATGCTCCATACTGTATAATGGCCACACATGATGCTCCATACTGTATAATGGCCGCACATGATGCTCCATACTGTATAATGGCCGCACATGATGCTCCATACTGTATAATGGCCACACAGTGCTCCATACTGTATAATGCCGACACATGATGCTGCATACTGTATAATGACCGCACATGATGCTCCATACTGTATAATGGCCGCACATGATGCTCCATACTGTATAATGGCCGCACATGATGCTCCATACTATATAATGGCCGCACATGATGCTCCATACTATATAATGGCCACACATGATGCTCCATACTGTGTAATGGCCCCAAATGATGCTGCATACAGTGTACTGGCTCCACGTGATGCTCCATACTGTATAATGGCCCCTAATGATGTTGCTTACAGTGTACTGGCCCCACATGATGCTCCATACTGTATGATGCTCCATACTGTGTAATGGCCACACATGATGCTGCATACTGTATAATGGCCCCAGATGATGCTGCATACACTGTACTGGCCCCACGTGATGCTCCATACTGTATAATGGCCCCAAATGATGCTGCGTACAGTGTACTGGCCCCACGTGATGCTCCATACTGTATAATGGCCACACATGACGCTCCATACTGTATAATGGCCCCAAATGATGCTGGGTACAGTATAATGGGCCCACATTATGCTCCATACTGTATAATAGCCCCACATGATGCTTCGTACTGTATAATGGCCACACATGATGCTCCTTACTGTATAATGGCTCCATATGATGCTCCATCTATATATATAATTGTCTAAGGGTTTTTCCGTCTGTCTGTCTGTCTGTCCTGGAAATCCCTCGACCAATCAGCGACGGGCACAGTGACGATGATGTCATAAAGGACGTAGACCTCTCGCGTCTCGGCCTCGACCAATCAGCAACGGGCACAGCGACGATGATGTCATAAAGGACTTAGAAATCCCACATTTCTGATTCAGCAACGGGCACAGTATCGACGTAGATGTCATAATGGGTGCCATGGCGATGATGATGTCATAAAGGACGTAGACATCCTGCGTCTCTGATTGGTCGAGGCCTGGCGGCCTCGACCAATCAATCAGCAACGGGCACAGCGACGATGATGTCATAATGGTTGCCATGGCGACGATGATGTCATAAAGGTTGCCTCGATCAATCAGCGACGGGCACAGTCTGCCGCGAATTCTGGAATCATCATTGTCCATATACTACGGGGACATGCATATTCTAGAATACCCGATGCGTTAGAATCAGGCTACAATCTAGTACTGTATAATGGCCACATTATGCTCCATACTGTATAATGGCCCCACATGATGCTCCATACTGTATAATGGCCACACAGTGCCCCATACTGTATAATGGCCGCACATAATGCTCCATACTGTATAATGGCCACATTATGCTCCATACTGTATAATGGCCCCACATGATGCTGCGTACAGTATAATGTCCCCACACAATGCTGGGTACAGTATAATGGCCACACATGGTTACCCCCACCCCTATCATTGCCTTCTCCATCACTACACACACACCTTTCACCATGCACCCTCGCAGCAGCCGGCAGCTTCCACTCCAACGGCGCTGAATGGTGTCATCCAGCTCACGTCTCTGCAGCTGTGATACGCCCTGATAAAGACCTCTCCGTGTCTCCTGTGCCAGTCAGTGTCAGAGCGAGGAGCAATATCTGCTCCGATCCGACTCAGCCAGTGTCTGCTCCGTACACCTCGTACACACACGGCTCCACTCCATACACATTGCACACGCTGCTCCGCTCCGTATACCTTGTACACACATGGCTCTGCTCCGCACACCTCGTACACACGTGGCTCCGCTCCGTACACACACGACTCCGCTCCATACACCTCGTACACACACGGCTCCACTCCATACACATTGCACACGCTGCTCCGCTCCGCACACCTCGTACACACGTGGCTCCGCTCCGTACACACACGACTCCGCTCCATACACCTTTCACACGCTGCTCCGATCCATACATCTCGTACACACACGGCTCTGCTACATCCACACTGTAAACACCTCCTGATCTCACACTTACGCTTACCCTCGTCCGGCGCCATGGCAACCAGCAGAGTCCTGTACACGGAGGTCCTCCCGATCATGTGACCCCCTGACTCCTCCCATCCTGTGACCTCATCACAGGTCTTGTGCGCACAGAGCAGCCAATATGTGGTGTGCTGCTCTGCGGGTGCAGGGTCTCAGGGAGCTGAACGGTGATATTACATACCTCCCAACCAGTGCGGGACAACTAATGTCCCGCCCGGGATCATGGGGCTGACTGTCAAAATCAGGACAGTCCCACTGGATCCGGGACGGTTGGGAGGTATGGCTTAGCTGCCGCCGTCCTCATTGTCCGCACCGGGGATCGCACCGGAAGGACCCGCGACCTCTACGGCACCTGCTGGGAAGATGTTAAAGGGTTATTCCTAAAATAGCAAGTTATCCAGTATCCATTCATAGGAGATGGTCCGACCCCCGGCGATCCACAAAGCACGGCTCCGCTAACCTGTGCACCTCTTCTATCATTAGAGAGAACTGAGTCCAGATATTTCCAGGGGTGCGGACGCTCTGCAGGGCTCTGTTCTCTGGATTTGTCTGGGGTCCTATGGAATAATCTGCTGTGTTACAGGTCTGTATTTCTGTATTTCTGTGTTTTAGGATTCTACTCAGTGGCCACAGCCAGTAAACTTTCCACAGCCGAGATTTCCCGGCGAAGGTTCGAGCTGTACGACAAGGAGAAGGAGAGGCAGTTATCTCTGTATCCTCGCACTGAGAAGATCGAGGTGAAGCATGTGGGGAGGACAGATCCAGCCACCGTGTTTGTGATGAACAAAGGCCTGTCCACGCCATTCAACTGCGCCATGCGTGAGTAACCCTGTGCGGCGGATGCCGTGCATGACTAACCCTGTGCGGCGGATGCTGTGTGTGAGTAACCCTGTGCGGCGGATGCCGTGCATGACTAACCCTGTGCGGCGGATGCCGTGCATGACTAACCCTGTGCGGCGGATGCTGTGTGTGAGTAACCCTGTGCGGCGGATGCTGTGCGTGAGTAGCTCTGTGCGGCGGATGCCGTGCATGACTAACCCTGTGCGGCGGATGCTGTGTGTGAGTAACCCTGTGCGGCGGATGCTGTGTGTGAGTAACCCTGTGCGGCGGATGCTGTGTGTGAGTAACCCTGTGCGGCGGATGCTGTGCGTGAGTAACCCTGTGCGGCGGATGCCGTGCATGACTAACCCTGTGCGGCGGATGCTGTGTGTGAGTAACCCTGTGCGGCGGATGCTGTGCGTGAGTAACCCTGTGCGGCGGATGCCGTGCATGACTAACCCTGTGCGGCAGATGCTGTGTGTGAGTAACCCTGTGCGGCGGATGCCGTGCATGACTAACCCTGTGCGGCGGATGCTGTGTGTGAGTAACCCTGTGCGGCGGATGCCGTGCATGACTAACCCTGTGCGGCGGATGCTGTGTGTGAGTAACCCTGTGCGGCGGATGCCGTGCGTGAGTAGCCCTGTGCGGCGGATGCCGTGCGTGAGTGGCCCTGTGCGGCGGATGCCGTGTGTGAGTTACCCTGTGCGGCGGATGCCGTGCATGACTAACCCTGTGCGGCGGATGCTGTGTGTGAGTAACCCTGTGCGGCGGATGCCGTGCATGACTAACCCTGTGCGGCGGATGCTGTGTGTGAGTAACCCTGTGCGGCGGATGCCGTGTGTGAGTAACCCTGTGCGGCGGATGCCGTGCATGACTAACCCTGTGCGGCGGATGCCGTGCATGACTAACCCTGTGCGGCGGATGCCGTGCATGACTAACCCTGTGCGGCGGATGCTGTGTGTGAGTAACCCTGTGCGGCGGATGCTGTGTGTGAGTAACCCTGTGCGGCGGATGCCGTGCGTGAGTAGTCCTGTGCGGCGGATGCTGTGTGTGAGTAACCCTGTGTGGCGGATGCCGTGTGTGAGTAACCCTGTGCGGCGGATGCCGTGCATGACTAACCCTGTGCGGCGGATGCCGTGCATGACTAACCCTGTGCGGCGGATGCCGTGCATGACTAACCCTGTGCGGCGGATGCTGTGTGTGAGTAACCCTGTGCGGCGGATGCCGTGCGTGAGTAGCCCTGTGCGGTGGATGCTGTGTGTGAGTAACCCTGTGCGGCGGATGCCGTGCGTGAGTAGCCCTGTGCGGCGGATGCTGTGTGTGAGTAACCCTGTGCGGCGGATGCCGTGCGTGAGTAGCCCTGTGCGGCGGATGCCGTGCGTGAGTAGCCCTGTGGGGCAGATGCCAATTGCTCCATGTTGGGGTGAAAACTTCTGTACTTTTCGATCACCTGGACATCATTTGCTCCACTCTGTGTTACAAAGGGTTAACGAGTGTGCTCAGATAAGGTGTTATCTGAGCATGCCTGTGTGCTAATAGGGTATCTTCGTGCGTGCTCGAATACTATGTTTGAGTCGCTGCGTCTGTCAGCTGCAGCACATGCAGGGACAGCCTGTTTGTTAGACAATCCCTGCATGTGACCTGCAGCCACGGGGTCTCGAGTATAGTATTCGAGCACACCGAAAATACTCTATGTAACACACGAGCATGATCGCTCATCACTAATCCACATCTATTCTCTTTACAAAGATGGCCAGGCTTCAGCCTGAAGTATGCTATCACTCTGTGTGACTGCAGACTTGGGCTGTCATATGACGCTCGCTGTGTAATACCACTCCGACCAGCGTCTTAGCAGCAGCAGTCAGTACTAACTCCAAATGCCGCTGTCTCACCACTTATATGCCGTTATTAATCTCTAATAGCGGCATTTAAAGTGAACCTGTTATTTCCCCAAATTCTAACTTGCAGATATAGGGTTAATATGCAGATTAATGGTGTTCTAAAATCATGCAGGTGCTGCAATGAAAGTTTGGCTACCATGAGGTAATGAACTTCATTCCTCCTGCGTCCTCAGCGTGTGTTCAGTCACCGTTCACTATACAGTGAGTGGCGGCTGTAATCACAGCCTGACACATTGACTGACTGACTGACAGCTCAGCGGTGCATAAGTACAGAGCCGGCTGTCAGTCGGTGCCGGGGTTACAACTGTCATTCACTATGTACTGAGCAGGCCCTGAAGCCGCGTCTGCACGTCTCTATGACTGAAAGCCACAAGCTGCGGGAGGAATAAAGCTCACTTCTTCTCGGTTACCTTGCTTTCAGTGCGGGGGTCGAGCAGCTTTAGAACGCAATTAATATGGAGGTTAAACCAATATCTGCAGGTTAATATTGATTGAGGACATGACAGGCTCCCTTTTAAGGGGATGTCTGGTGAAAGCAATTTATCAGCTATCTACAGGATAAGGGGTAACTTACTGATCATTGGGGAATCCATCCCCTGAGACCTGCACTGATTGGCCCAATGGGCACTTAGATCCACTTTAGAATGGAGGAGTAGTGCATGTCCAGAAGGAGGCAAGTGCAGCATTTCGTAGCCCCAGTGGTAAAATGATTCAACTCCTACTGTAGACGTTGGAATGAAAAAAGATCTATTATTTATTTTTTAAAGTTCTAAATTTTATTTTTTTAACATGTAAAATCTTTAATAGCTTGCCATGGCTGCAATCTTTCTGTCCAGAAGAATTGTGTGACTGGGCCATTTGTAAAAGCAGAATGAACACCAAAATAAATTAATAAAAAAAAAAAAATTATTGAGAGTATTTGGTAAAGATCCACTTGTTTGTGTTGTGAGAACTGAACCACCTGTCGGTAGTGATCCAGGAACTGTTAGTGGTGAGAACGGACCGCCTGTCGGTAGTGATCCGGGTGGTGTTAGTGGTGAGAACTGAACCACCTGTCGGTAGTGATCCAGGAACTGTTAGTGGTGAGAACGGACCGCCTGTCGGTAGTGATCCAGTTAGTGTTAGTGGTGAGAACTGAACCACCTGTCGGTAGTGATCCAGGAACTGTTAGTGGTGAGAACGGACCGCCTGTCGGTAGTGATCCAGTTAGTGTTAGTGGTGAGAACGGACCACCTGTCGGTAGTGATCCGGGTGGTGTTAGTGGTGAGAACGGACCGCCTGTCGGTAGTGATCCAGTTAGTGTTAGTGGTGAGAACGGACCGCCTGTCGGTAGTGATCCAGGAACTGTTAGTGGTGAGAACGCACCGCCTGTCGGTAGTGATCCAGTTAGTGTTAGTGGTGAGAACGGACCGCCTGTCGGTAGTGATCCGGGTGGTGTTAGTGGTGAGAACGGACCGCCTGTCGGTAGTGATCCAGGAACTGTTAGTGGTGAGAACGGACCGCCTGTTGGTAGTGATCCGGGTGGTGTAAATGTTGAGAACGGACCGCCTGTTGGTGGCGTGGGGTGACTGCACATCAGTGGCCGTCCTGGTGATATTTAGAGGAGAGTGCCCATGTACAGGCATGGAGATGGCAGTGGTAGTTACCAATATTCCTTCCCGACGCCACATCCGGCAATCAGACTGGTTCTCTGGATCGTCGTCCCATCACTTAGAGCCCATAACCTGTAATATATTTATCAACAGAAGCATCGCCCATACCATCATGTGCAGAGTCCTAGTCCGGCCGCTCATCGCTAATGATTAAGGCTAAGTGCACACGTTGCAGAATTGCAGCGGAAATTTCCACGTCAATTCCGCAACTCCCTGCCGCGGGTATAAAGCATGCAGAATTGGCATGCGTATTCCCGCTAAACACTAGCGTTTTACAAGCGTAATTAGAGAATGCTAGCGTTTTCCAAGTGATCTGTAGCATCGCTTGGAAAATTGATTGACAGGTTGGTATCAGACACTTGTCAGACATAGTAAAAGAATAAAAACTGAAAATGTAGGCCCCTTAAAAAATAGTGAGGAAAGAATGGTTGTAGATGACGAGGAAAAAGCTAACATATTAAACACCTTCTTCTCCACGGTATTCACAGTGGAAAATGAAATGCTAGGTGAAATCCCAAGAAACAATGAAAACCCTATATTAAGGGTCACCAATCTAACCAAGAAGAGGTGCGAAACCGGCTAAATAAGATTAAAATAGATAAATCTCCGGGTCCGGATGGCATACACCCACGAGTACTAAGAGAACTAAGTAATGTAATAGATAAACCATTATTTCTTATTTTTAGGGACTCTATAGCGACGGGGTCTGTTCCGCAGGACTGGCGCATAGCAAATGTGGTGCCAATATTCAAAAAGGGCTCTAAAAGTGAACCTGGAAATTTTAGGCCAGTAAGTCTAACCTCTATTGTTGGTAAAATATTTGAAGGGTTTCTGAGGGATGTTATTCTGGATTATCTCAATGAGAATAACTGTTTAACTCCATATCAGCATGGGTTTATGAGAAATCGCTCCTGTCAAACCAATCTAATCAGTTTTTATGAAGAGGTAAGCTATAGGCTGGACCACGGTGAGTCATTGGACGTGGTATATCTCGATTTTTCCAAAGCGTTTGATACCGTGCCGCACAAGAGGTTGGTACACAAAATGAGAATGCTTGGTCTGGGGGAAAATGTGTGTAAATGGGTTAGTAACTGGCTTAGTGATAGAAAGCAGAGGGTGGTTATAAATGGTATAGTCTCTAACTGGGTCGCTGTGACCAGTGGGGTACCGCAGGGGTCAGTATTGGGACCTGTTCTCTTCAACATATTCATTAATGATCTGGTAGAAGGTTTACACAGTAAAATATCGATATTTGCAGATGATACAAAACTATGTAAAGCAGTTAATACAAGAGAAGATAGTATTCTGCTACAGATGGATCTGGATAAGTTGGAAACTTGGGCTGAAAGGTGGCAGATGAGGTTTAACAATGATAAATGTAAGGTTATACACATGGGAAGAGGGAATCAATATCACCATTACACACTGAACGGGAAACCACTGGGTAAATCTGACAGGGAGAAGGACTTGGGGATCCTAGTTAATGATAAACTTACCTGGAGCAGCCAGTGCCAGGCAGCAGCTGCCAAGGCAAACAGGATCATGGGGTGCATTAAAAGAGGTCTGGATACACATGATGAGAGCATTATACTGCCTCTGTACAAATCCCTAGTTAGACCGCACATGGAGTACTGTGTCCAGTTTTGGGCACCGGTGCTCAGGAAGGATATAATGGAACTAGAGAGAGTACAAAGGAGGGCAACAAAATTAATAAAGGGGATGGGAGAACTACAATACCCAGATAGATTAGCGAAATTAGGATTATTTAGTCTAGAAAAAAGACGACTGAGGGGCGATCTAATAACCATGTATAAGTATATAAGGGGACAATACAAATATCTCGCTGAGGATCTGTTTATACCAAGGAAGGTGACAGGCACAAGGGGGCATTCTTTGCGTCTGGAGGAGAGAAGGTTTTTCCACCAACATAGAAGAGGATTCTTTACTGTTAGGGCAGTGAGAATCTGGAATTGCTTGCCTGAGGAGGTGGTGATGGCGAACTCAGTCGAGGGGTTCAAGAGAGGCCTGGATGTCTTCCTGGAGCAGAACAATATTGTATCATACAATTATTAGGTTCTGTAGAAGGACGTAGATCTGGGGATTTATTATGATGGAATATAGGCTGAACTGGATGGACAAATGTCTTTTTTCGGCCTTACTAACTATGTTACTATGTTACTATGTAAGTCTGACCAACTTTTTACTATAGATGCTTCCTATGCAGCATCAATAGTAAAAGATCTAATGTTAAATATAATAAAAAAATAAAAAAAATCATGATATTCTCACCTTCCGGCGGCCCCCGCAGCGTTCCCGCTTTTCGCGATGCTCCAGTCCCAATAATGCATTGCAGTTATGACCCCAGATGACGTAGCGGTCTCGTGAGACCACTACATCATCACAGGTGATTGCCGCAAAGCATCACTGGCAACGGGAGCATCACGAGGAGCGGGAACGCTGCGGGGGCCGCCGGAAGGTGAGAGTATCACGATTTATTATTTTAATTCTTTTTTTAACAATTATATGGTTCCCAGGGCCTGGAGGAGAGACTCCTCTCCTCCACCCTGGGTGCCAACCGCACATGATCCGCTTACTTCCCGCATGGTGGGCATAGCCACATGAGGAAAGTAAGCGGATCAATGCATTCCTATGTGTGTGGAATCCCCGCGATTCCGCACCAAGAATGAACATGCTGCGTTTTTTTTTCCGGAATGCGATTGCGCAGCGGAAAAAAACACAACATGTGCACAAAAATTGCGGATTGCATTCTAGATGCTTAATGGATGCGTTTTTTTCACGGTTTTATCGAGTTTTTATAGCGAAAAACCGCGAAAAATCCTGAACGTGTGCACACAGCCTTAACCTTTCCTCTAGAGGCAGAGGATGCCCTCTTGTCACAAGCCTTGGTGTAAAAGGGCTCACATATTGGCCAATCTATACACTGAGTACCTTCTTTTTACCGTAATTTTCCTACAGCAATTTTGCAGTTCCATTTTTTCCAGTGTTCCGTATGTACACGTGTAGCATTCACCCATTTTCTATGGCAGTAATGCAGTTCCGACACTCTAAATATAATATTCTTCTTATTTCAGAGTGCAGCTACAGTGGGGCAAAAAAGTATTTAGTCAGTCAGCAATAGTGCAAGTTCCACCACTTAAAAATATGATAGGCGTCTGTAATTTACATCATAGGTAGACCTCAACTATGGGAGACAAACTGAGAAAAAAAAATCCAGAAAATCACATTGTCTGTTTTTTTATAATTTTATTTGCATATTATGGTGGAAAATAAGTATTTGGTCAGAAACAAAATTTCATCTCAATACTTTGTAATATATCCTTTGTTGGCAATGACAGAGGTCAAACGTTTTCTGTAAGTCTTCACAAGGTTGCCACACACTGTTGTTGGTATGTTGGCCCATTCCTCCATGCAGATCTCCTCTAGAGCAGTGATGTTTTTGGCTTTTCGCTTGGCAACACGGACTTTCAACTTCCTCCAAAGGTTTTCTATAGGGTTGAGATCTGGAGACTGGCTAGGCCACTCCAGGACCTTGAAATGCTTCTTACGAAGCCACTCCTTCGTTGCCCTGGCGGTGTGCTTTGGATCATTGTCATGTTGAAAGACCCAGCCACGTTTCATCTTCAATGCCCTTGCTGATGGAAGGAGGTTTGCACTCAAAATCCCACGATACATGGCCCCATTCATTCTTTCATGTACCCGGATCAGTCGTCCTGGCCCCTTTGCAGAGAAACAGCCCCAAAGCATGATGTTTCCACCACCATGCTTTACAGTAGGTATGGTGTTTGATGGATGCAACTCAGTATTCTTTTTCCTCCAAACACAACAAGTTGTGTTTCTACCAAACAGTTCCAGTTTGGTTTCATCAGACCATAGGACATTCTCCCAAAACTCCTCTGGATCATCCAAATGCTCTCTAGCAAACTTCAGACGGGCCCGGACATGTACTGGCTTAAGCAGTGGGACATGTCTGGCACTGCAGGATCTGAGTCCATGGTGGAGTAGTGTGTTACTTATGGTAGGCCTTGTTACATTGGTCCCAGCTCTCTGCAGTTCATTCACTAGGTCCCCCCGCGTGGTTCTGGGATTTTTGCTCACCGTTCTTGTGATCATTCTGACCCCACGGGGTGGGATTTTGCGTGGAGCCCCAGATCGAGGGAGATTATCAGTGGTCTTGTATGTCTTCCATTTTCTAATTATTGCTCCCACTGTTGATTTCTTCACTCCAAGCTGGTTGGCTATTGCAGATTCAGTCTTCCCAGCCTGGTGCAGGGCTACAATTTTGTTTCTGGTGTCCTTTGACAGCTCTTTGGTCTTCACCATAGTGGAGTTTGGAGTCAGACTGTTTGAGGGTGTGCACAGGTGTCTTTTTATACTGATAACAAGTTTAAACAGGAGCCATTACTACAGGTAATGAGTGGAGGAAAGAGGAGACTCTTAAAGAAGAAGTTACAGGTCTGTGAGAGCCAGAAATCTTGATTGTTTGTTTCTGACCAAATACTTATTTTCCACCATAATATGCAAAAAAAATTATAAAAAAACAGACAATGTGATTTTCTGGATTTTTTTTTCTCAGTTTGTCTCCCATAGTTGAGGTCTACCTATGATGTAAATTACAGACGCCTCTCATCTTTTTAAGGGGTGGAACTTGCACTATTGCTGACTGACTAAATACTTTTTTGCCCCACTGTATATCTTCTCTTAGCATTATTGTCTTCGCTGGCTCCTGTACTCTCTCGCATGGATGTGCTGGTCAGTTTGTCTGTTTGGTGTAGAAGATCTCCCATCATATATCTGTGCTCCGTTATCAGGTCGCCCCTTCAACCACCTTTTTTTGCGAACTGAATAACCCCAAGATTAATGTATCTCGGACCAGTCATTTGCTGACACGTCGCAACTTTCTGATTATTGTGGATCCTTCTGTCTGGACCCTGAGAAAGAAGAGTTTGCAGTGGTTCATCCCACTCCCTGTGGTGCAGAGCTGAGATCCCTCTTTCTCTGGATTGCGGGGTCCCAACAGTCAGACCCCACTGATGATATAAGGATGGCACGGCGTAGCCATCACACTATGGGACGGAAAAACCCTTTTAATTGCTGTGGTGCCCCATGCTCCATTTGTGGGTTGACTTCTGATCTCTATTCAGATATTTCAAGATTTCCTCTTTTGATTCTTCCCGAGATTTTGGCAGAAGCGGCCGACACCGATCATCCTAAATGGTGAACCCCTCGGCTCTGCAGTTTTGTGCCTAATAGGATGGACGCACTCTCCTGACATGTCTGTAAACGCTGGCACTCCCCATGATATAATGGCTGGCACTCCCCATGGTATAATGGCTGGCACTCCCCATGACTTAATGGCTGGCTCTCCCCATGATATATAATCGCTGGCACTCCCCATGATTTAATCGCTGGCACTCCCCATGATATAATGGCTGGCACTCCCCATAGTATAATGGCTGGCACTCCCCATGGTATAATGGCTGGCACTCCCCATGGTATAATGGCTGGCACTCCCCATGATATAATGGCTGGCACTCCCCATAGT
Source organism: Ranitomeya imitator (assembly GCF_032444005.1). Taxonomy (NCBI): domain Eukaryota; kingdom Metazoa; phylum Chordata; class Amphibia; order Anura; family Dendrobatidae; genus Ranitomeya; species Ranitomeya imitator. The sequence continues at coordinate 51,672,413 of NC_091284.1, forward strand.
ATAATGGCTGGCACTCCCCATGACTTAATGGCTGGCACTCCCCATGATATATAGGCGCTGGCACTCCCCATGATATAAGCGCTGGCACTCCCCATGGTATAATGGCTGGCACTCCCCATGATATAATGGCTGGCACTCCCCATGGTATAATGGCTGGCACTCCCCATGATATAATGGCTGGCACTCCCCATGATATAATGGCTGGCACTCCCCATGGTATAATGGCTGGCACTCCCCATGATATAATCGCTGGCACGCCCCATTATATAATCGCTGGTACTCCCCATTATATAATCGCTGGCGCTCCCCATGATAGAAGCGCTGGGGCTCCCCATGGTAGAAGCGCTGGGGCTCCCCATGGTAGAAGCGCTGGGGCTCCCCATGGTAGAAGCGCTGGGGCTCCCCATGGTAGAAGCGCTGGGGCTCCCCATGGTAGAAGCGCTGGGGCTCCCCATGGTAGAAGCGCTGGGGCTCCCCATGGTAGAAGCGCTGGGGCTCCCCATGGTAGAAGCGCTGGGGCTCCCCATGGTAGAAGCGCTGGGGCTCCCCATGGTAGAAGCGCTGGGGCTCCCCATGGTAGAAGCGCTGGGGCTCCCCATGGTAGAAGCGCTGGGGCTCCCCATGGTAGAAGCGCTGGGGCTCCCCATGGTAGAAGCGCTGGGGCTCCCCATGGTAGAAGCGCTGGGGCTCCCCATGGTAGAAGCGCTGGGGCTCCCCATGGTAGAAGCGCTGGGGCTCCCCATGGTAGAAGCGCTGGGGCTCCCCATGGTAGAAGCGCTGGGGCTCCCCATGGTAGAAGCGCTGGGGCTCCCCATGGTAGAAGCGCTGGGGCTCCCCATGGTAGAAGCGCTGGGGCTCCCCATGGTAGAAGCGCTGGGGCTCCCCATGGTAGAAGCGCTGGGGCTCCCCATGGTAGAAGCGCTGGGGCTCCCCATGGTAGAAGCGCTGGGGCTCCCCATGGTAGAAGCGCTGGGGCTCCCCATGGTAGAAGCGCTGGGGCTCCCCATGGTAGAAGCGCTGGGGCTCCCCATGGTAGAAGCGCTGGGGCTCCCCATGGTAGAAGCGCTGGGGCTCCCCATGATATAATACTGCTCTTCTGTTGCCCCTTACTATTACTCCTGGGCAATCTGATATTCCCCTCCTCATCAGTACGGTGTGCTCCTACAAAGTCCCACACTGACAGCACTGTGCAGACAGGGACACACCGTCCTGAGGATGGGAACATCCCATCGCTCCCGTATTTAAAGGGGAATCCAATGTTGACACTCGTTCCTACATTTGTTGCTCTCGTGTGATTCTGAAGCCCACCCGCCTGTAGCTAATGCACTCGTATGGATGGACGTATAGGGATTCAGTCCTAATTACATGTCCTAAAGTCTGTCTCCATGGTAACAGACTACGTACAACGCTTGTGCAGTCTGGCTGTGTCGTCGTTGCTCTTTTGTGACTTGATTGGTGAAGTGGCTCGTCGTTCAGGTTGTCTGCAGTATGTCGCGGTGCATGGTCGGCTGTAGAGCCTGTAGCCCTGGCCTAACTCTTCCCCTGCAGCTGTCCACCCCCTGTCCTTTCTGCTATACATCCCTCTTATTTAAATGCCTCATGGCACTCTGTGTCACTCTAATACCCCTTCCCAAAATATTTGGCTCTGCTTCTTTCCCATGCAATAAATGTCTAAAAGATGCATTGTTATTATGTGGGGTGCTGTGGACTGCACGATCACCAGTTGGAATACAGCGATGGCCGCATCACTACTCCATTCATTGTCTATGGGACTGACTGAGTGCTCTGCACTCAGCCATCTCCAGCAGTCCCATAGAGAATGAATGGAGCTCTGTTCCGACTGGGCATTTGAGCTCCGCTCTCAGGATCAGGGGGTAGACCGGCTCTCATTGATCAGATACATGCGGCTCCTGGTATTCCCTGCAGCTTTGCTGGAGAGAGTTTAGCAGAGCGCTCAACATTCTCCATCAGTCCCATAGACAATGAATGTTGTTCTGATCCGACCATCACTTTATCCAAAGTGGACTTTTCAGAGTCCTGTTGATCGGATCATTGGGAGTCAAATTGGTCGGACCCCCCAGGTCAGAAAGTTTTCACCTATTCTGTGGATTTATGATAACTTTCAATGCTGGATATAACCCGTACGTGTGATATGTAAATAGGACTAATAATTGGGACTGTGCCAAAATAAAAGACAAAAAAAAAAAAAAAAAAAAAAAATAAAACTAAAATAAAACCATATTTGCGAATTCCTGTGCTGCTGATGTGCAGACCATGCGCGTATGTCAGATACAGGCCGCAGCGTTGTATGAGACCATTGGGGCCAGTCGTCTGTAGCTGCAGCTTCATGTGCCATGGGCAGCACCTCAGCACTGAATAATGGTGGGAAGATGGCAATTGGGCTCACCGACAATTTAGCTACATTTTTTTTTTTTTCCGTTTAGAGTTTTTTTTCCCAATTTCATAACATTTTTTTTCTCCACAAATAGGCACTAAACCTACCGTAAATCATTCCCAGATTGGCCACTGGAGGGAGCACTTGTTCCACAATTCGGTATAGGCAGCGCCTGTGCGCACAGATACGCCGCGTTCTGCTGAAGTGTTTATAGGGAACGATCACCAGACGGCATCATACAGACTGTGTGCATTACTACAGACACGGCTTGGACTTTATGAAGCCGGTGTATCTGCTTTATACATATATTTCAGAAACAGGAACACATGGGCTACTTGCACAGTGAACAAGTCTGTATGATCATGTTCACACACCACCAAGAAACCTGAAGACACAAAAGAGAATAGTAAAACCAAAAACACTCAGTTTGAAAAAATGTTGCAGTAATCCGCAAGTGCTAGTAAAAGATGTAAAAAACAGGGTACTGCAACATTTTTTCAAACTGAGTGTTTTTGGTTTTACTATTCTCTTTTGTGTCTTCAGGTTTCTTGGTGGTGTGTGAACATGATCATACAGACTTGTTCACTGTGCAAGTAGCCCATGTGTTCCTGTTTCCATAATTGTTCTCTTGTGTCTACAAGACTGGGGAGTTCCACCACTCCTCTTGGGCTATCTGCACAAAAGCTGTTCTACCCTGTATGCACACATGGATTTTTCCTCTCTGAACCCTGTTCACACAGGTTATTTACAGATGATCAGGTATTTAAATACATCAGATAGGGATTGCATACATTAGTTAGGACTGCTCTGATAAGGGTATACCGTGAAGATTGGTAGAGCAGCTTAGTATACATTTTTTGCAAAAAACGTATCAACCAAATACCCTGTTTTTTACATCTTTTACTAGCACTTGCGGATTACTGCAACATTTTTTCAAACTGAGTGTTTTTGGTTTTACTATTCTCTTTTGTGTCTTCATATATTTCAGAATGGCTGTATAATCCTGATATGAAAGTTGAGCATTTTACGAGTGCAGCTGATAAATTCAAGTGTATTCATTCTCCGGCCTCCCAGCCTGGCTGATGGGCATTCGGGCCTCCGGCCTCCCAGCCTGGCTGACGGGGCTCCGGCCTCCCATCCTGGCTGACGGGCACTCGTGCCTCCGGCCTCCCAGCCTGGCTGACGGGCACTCGGGCCTCCGGCCTCCCAGCCTGGCTGACGGGCACTCGAGCCTCCGGCCTCCCAGCCTGGCTGACGGGCACTCGAGCCTCCGGCCTCCCATCCTGGCTGAAGTCTGCAGCTTGTACTCAGCAGTGTGAGATCTGAGCAGCAGCAGGGAGGCGGTGCACTGAGGAGCTCTCAATCAGGCTAGGTCAGTAGAAAAAAAGTAGCATGAGAGCCGTTTAGAGTTCATATTTGTTATAACAGGACACAGCCTCCAAAAAACAGCATGTAGACCCCAAATATATGGAAATGTCATTAAGGTTGTATATTTGAACACAAACAACCTTTAAAAAGAGGCCAAAACAAATGTACCAAAATACCCTTCTTTATTCGCTGTACATGATTAATACAGGGAGGATTTACATGATGAATTCTACAATAAAGTCTCAAGACTTGTACCAGATATAATGAGGGGTCACAATGGACGAAATGGAGAAATGCTGCAGTCAGTAATGTAAGTGCATAATGTATGGAACAGCAGAGCTGCCGAGGATTGAGGAATCGCTGTGTGCTCTGGGAGAAGGCCGGCAGATATCGTGCATGTCTCCTATTCTCACTGATGGGCCAGCATGAGACTGGCCAGTACCTGTCTGACCGCCATTGGCGCAGCGCTTGTCTCCTCCTGATGTGGATATGAGAGGCGCTAAATATTACATTAGAGTTTATGCAAATCAGTTTGCAGGACCGAGTCCAGCAGCTGCGTCAGTAATCTGTGGCTGCTGGACGGGCGCCATAAGAGCCACCACCTCCTAACCCTCCTCTTCTGATTAGCGGCACGATGCTCCTACATAGTCACACACATACCGGGAGGTAGTAACCGGCTTTAGGGCCTCAGGTAACTGACACAGCCGATGGATCGAGTCTCACCAGCTCTAGTATATATCCATCGCTGCTGACTGCGTGATGTAATATAGCGAGACGTAATAATGGGCCTTAATGCCCTGTGGGAAACAATGTGGGTTTGTCCTTGTGTGTGTAGATCTGTCCTTTCATGCAGCGGCCGGCCTTGACTTTCTTGCCCGTCACTGATTGAGGAGATTTACGTCTCTTCTCCAGCTTGGGTCATCGTTGTTCACAAACCGACTTTCCATTAAAGGCCTCCGGCACAAATGGCCGAGGCCGGCTGTTGTCTATAGCACAATGACAGGAGACGGCCGGAGCCCCATCAGTCAGCGCCGCGCGGACCACTTAACTATCTCCTGACAGCCCCAGAAATGGTCAGCATCACAGCACCAGACAAAAGCACACAGTGCGCCCTGCCACTGATGGGAGCCGAGCGGTCACCAGCGGAGCTTGTCCTCTATTGTCAGACACTATTGTCGCCAAAATGCCAGGAATCAGTTTTGTGCACAAGATTGGACACTCATGGAGACTTTTAGACAGCTAGGAATTTGTCTGTAGCTCCTTTCTCCACTGTAGGACACTTAGGGTATGTTCACACGTTCCTGATTTCCATCCTTTTTTTTCAGGACTAAAAACCGCAGCTCTTTGCAGAAAACGCAGGTCTTTTTTTTGTTGCTTTTTTGTTGCTTTTTTGATGCGTTTTTTATGCGTTTTTTTAATGCAGTTTTCTATGCAGAGTCTGTGTGTTTTCTAGGAAGTTTTTTAGGGTTAAAATGGCTGAAAATACCCTAACCCTACCCCTAACCCTACCCCTAACCCTACCCCTAACCCTACCCCTAACCCTACCCCTAACCCTACCCCTAACCCTAACCCTACCCCTAACCCTACCCCTATTCTAACCTTAGTGGAAAAAAAAAAAATTCTTAATTTTTTTATTGTCCCTACCTATGGGGGTGACAAAGGGGGGGTGGGTGTCATTTACTATTTTTTTTTATTTTGATCACTGAGATAGGTTATATCTCAGTGATCAAAATGCACTTTGGAACGAATCTGCCGGCCGGCAGATTCGGCGGGCGCACTGCGCATGCGCCCGCCATTTTGCAAGATGGCGGCGCCCAGGGAGAAGACGGCCGGACGGACACCGGGAGGCCGGGTAAGTATAAGGGGGGGAGATGAGGGCACGGGGGGTGGCATCGGAGCGTGGGGGGGTGGGATTGGTGCACGGGGGGGCAGCCACACTGCAGCGGTTCTGCACCACAAACCGCAGTAAAACCCGCAGATATATTTTTCATCTGCGGGTTTTACTGCGGGTTTGACCTCACAATGGAGGTCAATGGGTGCAGAACCGCTGCAGTTTTGCAAAAAGAAGTGACATGGTACTTCTTTTTTACCGCGGCTATTCAGCGCGGCTTTTTTTCCCGATTCCCGCATCATGTGCACAGTGGTTCCTGTTTTCCATAGGGTACAGTGTACTGTACCCTGCATGCAAAACAGCTGCGGAGCCGCAGCGGCAAAATCGCGGCGGTTCCGCAGTAAAAAAGGCACTGTGTGAACATGGCCTTAGAGTATATACTGTATATATGATTTTTTTTCTTTTTTATAGATTATTATTTTCTATAATTTTTTATGTGTGTATATTTATTTATATATATATATATATATATATATATATATTGCAAAAATAATTTCTATGTCTGAGTCCTGATTGTAAATAATATACAGCGTTAAAATATAAACAGAAATATATATTATGCTAATCATTGAATTTTATGTCCACAAGATACTCAGTAGTGCTCCTAATTTGCTCAGTTGGGGTAATGCTCTGAACCAAATCGGTCTCCTTCTCCCTCTGGCAGCTAATATTATAGTCCTTTCTTACTTACCATACAGTTGGTGTTCCCCTGGCCTGGGCGCTGCCATTTCCTTGGCCTGGGCGCTGCCGTTTCCTTGGCCTGGGCGCTGCCGTTCAACTTCCCTTGGCCTTGGGCTCTTCCGTTCCCCTGTCCTTGGGCGCCGCCGGTCCCCTGGCCCTGGGCGCTGCCTTTTCAAATGTCCCTAGGAGGCCGTCCAGTTCAGGTCAGGAGAGCCGCGGCCCGACCGTACATTGGACTGAGAAATACTTTTGTGTGCAAACAACCTTACACTATTTATAAATGTGATCAACTGATTACCTGCTGACTCTGTCCCAGTCTGTACAGCAAAGCTGGAAAGTGCAGAATATAGTGATCTAGTTCTTGCATACTTTCCTCCCAGATAAATATGATGGCGCAGCCATATTCGGAGGTTTTGTGCCATGGCATCCATTTTTCAGATACTGTTTTTTCCTTTCTGGGTGTCGTCCATACTCCTTGCGTGTGGCGGTTTTCACTATGGGCATTTATACTGCTCCTCCCTAGGATGTGTAATTACTATAATAACCGCTCGCAGATTATAGACTTTTTCATCCAATGTCTTTGACTGACTTTGGTGTAAAAAGCTTTAAAAATCCCTTTTGATTGCGATTGAATAATGCTTCGGCTCAGTCTGGATTCCTAATACTGTAATATTGTTCTCGTGTTAATGCCGCACTCGGCGCCCTGTACTTACACGGGGGCAGCCAAATATATCCGGGGCGGCCATCGCCTCCTGTTACATTTTCATAGTTCACTTAACTGGCCTTTTGTTAATAATTCTAAATTAATTAGGCAGCAACAGTTAATTAAATGAACATTACCAGAAAAACGCAATTACATTTCTAATTTAATTTTTCTTAGCCGTTATTCCAAACCTGCTTTACAGTTCATATTCATTTTTTTTTTTCTTGCTAATTTTATTATTTTTTTTCTTTATTTTTTTTTCTGTATTTTTTTTTTTTAATTGCAATCACTTCAATCAATCGTGTTGGCTGAAATCATCGCGCCCTCGGGGGAATTCAGTGGAGAGGATTTTATGGAAAGGCGATAATAAATGCTTTCGCTCGGCGGGAAAGTCTGGTACACTCCGGCATTTACGGCTCCTCTGTGCAACTGTGATAGGAAAAGCATTAAATCTCTGTAAATCAGAATATTAGACGTCCTTAGAGGAATTCTGTGTATGGCCGACTAATAGTGGAGACATTCCTAACCATTCTGTAGGAAGCAATGATGGGTCTGTGTCATACAATATCTGTAGGCAACATGAAAAAAAACCTGCTAGTGTAGAATCCGTATGCAAATCAGGCTTGTAGTGCACGGGGGCGTGGACAAAGCAGTCTTGAGTGTGCTGACACACCCCCTGTGCACCATCAGCCTGATTTGCAATTAAAAGGGTTTTACTCTGTAAACTTAATTTACAAATTACAAACCGACAAATGCAGGATCACAAAATACAGCACTAAATTAGTGCGCCAAATGGCGGTACGGTCAACTCAAAGCAGTTGTCACGCGACCACAAACATTTTTTACAACTCGTCTGCGACTTGCTCTCCTGCGCACAAAGCCTTAAGGAGTTATTAAAGGGGTATTCCATTCTCCAAGATCTTATACCAGTATGTAGTAGGTGTAATAATAATAATTTCCTCGTGTGCAGACATTGCAGGACCTTAGGTATCCGTGGTTACGTCGACTGATATAGTGACAGCTGGTTGCTAGTGGTCGTAACCATGGATACCTAAGGTCCTGCAATTCTTACACATAGCGAATCAGGAGAACTATACTACATTTCTAATTGGAGGTATTTGCTACTATTTTTATTATTATTACACCTACTACACATTGGGATAAGATCTTAGAGATGGGAATACCCCTTTAAGTTCCATTAAAAGGTACATTTTGTAAAGTTTTTATAAAAACTAGCAACGTTGTAGTTCACTTCTTATTAAAAATCCTCAAGAAAGTAGTTTTTTTTTTTTTTTGCTGCTCGTTGCCTAGGATGTCAGCCACCTCCTGCAGTCTGCCAGAGGTGGCGGGACTCCTAGTTAAGGAGGATTGTGGTTTTGCTGGATCAGTGGTTCCGGCCACATTCGGTGCCCCCTCTGCTCTTAGTGCTACGGGGGTAATGCAGCATTGGGGAGAGCACAGTAAAGGCCAGCAGAGCGACCATGCCCCCGATCCAAACTATCAATCGAGATTGAATCCCCCCCCCCACTGAACTGATGGAAATGACCCCTTTAAGGTGGTCTCCCTCAGCCGCAGCTTGGGCGCCTCTTTCAGTGCCCCATTGACGTGATGACAGTGGGGTAAGCCCAAGAGGTGGCGGGCGCAGAAGTGAAGACCAGCTGTCATGGAGGACCAGCGGCCCCTCTACTGGGTGCCCCTTTAATCGGTCATGGAGAAAGCAATAGTTTGTATTTCCACATCTAATGAAGGAAACTGCAAATCTCTGCGCCAAAGTCGTCCTATGTCTTGATCCGCCATCATTAGAAGTATGGACATTTTTGTACTTTTAATTTTTTTTTTTTTTTTGGTGGCTGAAGCTGAAATGATTAATGAGGGTCTTTGCTTGGTTGGGACCACTAATGAGCGGCTTTCTCGACGTCGGAGTGACTGGTCAGTGATCCCTTAGCAGCAGGTTGGCGTGCACTTACTTAACGTCTACATGTGTGTCCGGTGGGGCCTATTGATGGGTGCAATTAATCTTGTTTAGCCAGGTTTTCTCTCCATAATTAAAATTGATTGTTTTGTTGTTAATGCGCAGATTTCCCAATATTCGATGGCCGTGAATTCCTTTGTTCTCTGATGCCAGCTCTCCGCCGAGAGGAGACGCCATTTATATTTACTTCAAACAGGCTTGGAAAAATACTGAACATGTAAAAGAATATAATGTAATCTGAATTAAAGACATAAATTAGGCAGAGAGCGGAGCAGAGAGCATTCATAATGCATGTCTGCAGCTCACATAAAGTGCCAGGCTGGAAGAAGAAGAAAGGGGCAAAACAAAATGATTTCTGAGCGGAAAGTTAAATACTTTCATCCTAAGGAGAAATCTCCACATCTTCGCTGTCTGTTTCATCTGCATCACTGCCGATCTTGGACTGATATTCGCGTATAGCATTTGTTGGAAAGCAGTAACGAGGTTTACTGGAGATTTTCAGGCATCCCCATGTGTTAAGTGGCTGCGGTCCATCACTTTGTGAGGTCCCTGGTGGCAACATATTGTCCCTGTGTGAGGTCCCAGGTGTCAGCTGTCTGTTGCTCTCTGAGATCCTGGAAAGAAAGTGATTATTGTCTTTCTGTGAGCCCTGACGTGGCAGTGAGCATCATTGCCCTCTGCAAGATCCCGGATTGCAGAAAGCGCCACTGTCCTCTGCGACATGCTCCCGGGCTGCAGCGAGGGCCGCTGTCCTCTGCGACATGCTCCCGGGCTGCAGCGAGAGCGGCTGTCCTCTGCGACATGCCCCCTGGCTGCACCGAAGGCCGCTATCGTCTGCGACATGCTCCCGTGCTGCACCGAGGGCCGCACCAAGGGCCGCTATCCTCTGCGACATGCTCCCAGGCTGCACCGAGGGCCGCTATTCTCTGCGACATGCTCCCGGGCTGCAGCGAGGGCCGCTGTCCTCTGCGACATGCTCCCGGGCTGCAGCGAGGGCCGCTGTCCTCTGCGACATGCTCCCGGGCTGCAGCGAGGGCTGCTGTCCTCTGCGACATGCTCCCGGGCTGCAGTGAGGGCCGCTGTCCTCTGCGACACGCTCCCGGGCTGCAGCGAGGGCTCCTGTCCTCTGCGACATGCTCCCGGGCTGCAGCGAGGGCCGCTGTCCTCTGTGACATGCTCCAAGGCTGCAGTGAGGGCCACTGTCCTCTGCGACATGCTCCCGGGCTGCAGCGAGGGTCGCTGTCCTCTTCGACATTCTCCCGGGCTGCAGCGAGAGCGGCTGTCCTCTGCGACATGCCCCCTGGCTGCACCGAAGGCCGCTATCGTCTGCGACATGCTCCCGTGCTGCACCGAGGGCCGCACCAAGGGCCGCTATCCTCTGCGACATGCTCCCAGGCTGCACCGAGGGCCGCTATTCTCTGCGACATGCTCCCGGGCTGCAGCGAGGGCTGCTGTCCTCTGCGACATGCTCCCGGGCTGCAGCGAGGGCTGCTGTCCTCTGCGACATGCTCCCGGGCTGCAGTGAGGGCCGCTGTCCTCTGCGACACGCTCCCGGGCTGCAGCGAGGGCCGCTGTCCTCTGCGACATGCTCCCGGGCTGCAGCGAGGGCTGCTGTCCTCTGCGACATGCTCCCGGGCTGCAGCGAGGGCCGCTGTCCTCTGTGACATGCTCCAAGGCTGCAGCGAGGGCCGCTGTCCTCTGCGACATGCTCCCGGGCTGCAGCGAGGGCCGCTGTCCTCTGCGACATGCTCCCGGGCTGCAGCGAGGGCCGCTGTCCTCTGCGACATGCTCCCGGGCTGCAGCGAGGGCCGCTGTCCTCTGCGACATGCTCCCAGGCTGCAGCGAGGGCGCTGTCCTCTGCGACATGCTCCCGGGCTGCAGCGAGGGCCGCTGTCCTCTGCGACATGCTCCCGGGCTGCAGCGAGGGCCGCTGTCCTCTGCGACATGCTCCCGGGCTGCAGCGAGGGCCGCTGTCCTCTGCGACATGCTCCCGGCTGCAGCGAGGGCCGCTGTCCTCTGCGACATGCTCCCGGGCTGCAGCGAGGGCCGCTGTCCTCTGCGACATGCTCCCGGGCTGCAGTGAGGGCCGCTGTCCTCTGCGACATGCTCCCGGGCTGCAGCGAGGGCCGCTGTCCTCTGCGACATGCTCCCGGGCTGCAGCGAGGGCCGCTGTCCTCTGCGACATGCTCCCGGGCTGCAGCGAGGGCCGCTATTCTCTGCGACGTGCTCCCGGGCTGCAGCGAGGGCCGCTGTCCTCTGCGACGTGCTCCCGGGCTGCAGCGAGGGCCGCTGTCCTCTGCGACGTGCTCCCGGGCTGCAGCGAGGGCCGCTGTCCTCTGCGACATGCTCCCGGGCTGCAGCGAGGGCCGCTTTTCTATGCAAGATCCCAAGGATTCATTTTACTCTGCCATACAAGAGTCACGTGATTCTTAGTGCAACATTTAAGACTCCTTGGTTTAGTGTCTACTGTTTCCGATGACGCTGGCTATCCTGTGTGCTTTGTGTTTTGTTTCTAATATGTCATTATTTCTTCTGGTTCCAGATCTCAGCGAGTGGTACTGTAAAAAATCCGTGCTGGCCCTTGTCGACGGAGAGCTATGGGATATGTACAAACCTCTAACTAAATCGTGCAATATACAGTTTCTTACCTTCAAAGATGAAGATCCAGAAGAAGTTAATAAGGTCAGTGTCCTTCATGGAATCCCCTGCTGGGCCTTTGCGGGGTTGCCTAGGACTAAAAAAAAAAACAAAAAAATTGCTGCTTTCTTCCAGAAACAACGCACCACCTGTCTGTATAGAATTGTTTTAATTCTGTGCAGACCCTTTGTAGGAGGATATCAAATGCTTCTCACTTCTGCATTGGGTAGGGCAGATTGACATGGTGTCCGTCAGGCTCCGGTCCGGTCTTGTGTGTGGTCAGCAGGTACCAATACCTGGTGTAAAAACAACAGTATGACTGTGCTTGATTGGCAGCAAACTCGCCCGACCTTAACACCATAGAGAATCTATGGAGTATTGTCAAGAGGAAGGAGAGACTCCAGACCCAGCAATGCAGGCGAGCTGAAGGCCGCTATCAAAGCAACCTGGGCTTCCATAACACCTCAGCAGTGCCACATGCTGATTGCCTCCATGCCACACCCCGACCAAGTATTGATTGCATTTACTGAGCATACATTTCAGTAGGCTAACATTTCAGATTTTAAAACCATTTTTCCAGCTGGTGTTATAAAGTATTCTATTTTACTGAGGTTTAATTTTGGATTTTCATTGGCTGTAAGCCATAATCATCAACATTAACAGGAATAAACACGTGAAATAGATCACTCTGTCTGTAATGACTCTATATAATATATGAGCTTCGCTTTTTGTATTGAAGAACTGAAATAAATTTACTTTTTGATATTCTAATTTTTGTGAGATGTAAATGTTTGATTTGTGGCATCTGTCTGCTGAATTTCCCCCCACACTGATCCCAAGAACTGAAGACCCATCACTATCAGCTTGGTGTGGTTCTGACCTCCAGCAGTTCTACTGATCAGTTGTTATAGACTCAGGAGGCAGCTATTCACAAGAGGCCCCACTAACCAAACTACACCATGAAGACCAAAGATCTCAAGTCAGGGACAAAGTTGTTGAGAAGGTACAACTCAGGGTTGGGTTATTAAAGAAAACAAACAAACAAACAAAAAAATCTCCACAGTGAAACATGGTGGTGGCAGCATCATGCTGTGGGGATTTTTTTCGGCAGCAGAGACACTGAAAATGGTCCAAGTTGAGGGGAAGATGGATGGTGCGAAAAACAGATGTATTGTTGATCAAAACCTGTTTGTCCGTCAGTGATTTGAAACTGGGTCAGAGCTTCACCTTCCAACAAGACAATGACCCAAAGCTACTGCTAAAGGAACACTGGAGTGGTGTAAGGGGAAACGTGTAAATGTTTTGGCGTTCCCTAGTCAAGGTCCAGACATTAATCCAATTGAGAATCTGTGGTCCGATTTGAAGATTGCTGTCCACCAGAGGAAACCATCTAACTTGAAGGAGCTGGAGCAGTTCTACCTTGAGGAATGGGCAAAAATCCCAGTTTCCAGATAGAAACGTATCCAAAGAGACTTGTGGCTTTAATTCACGCAAGAAGAGGCTCCACAAAGTACCGACTTTATGGGGGTGAATAGTTATGCACACTGAAGTTTTCAGTCCTATTTTTCAGAAAAAAAGAAAAGCAAATGTCCACAGTTGTAGGCATGTTCTTTTACATAAACCAATGCATACCCTGAAAAAAAAAAAATTATAAATAAAAAAAAAAAAAAAAAGTGAAATTCCAGGTTGTGAGGTAGCAAAACACCAAAAAATGCCAGTGGGGTGAATACTTTTGGAAGCCTCTGTCTTGGGTTCATCAGTATCTTGTGACCGAATGGTCCCCCAGGGATCATACTTGGATGCTTATTGATTAGTAGGATGGTGCCGGTGCTTCCTGCTCCTTACTCGGATTGACCCCCTGATGAAGGCTGATGCCGAAACGCGCGTCGGGGTCGGGCGCATCCAGGAGACGGTCTTTACATCACCCACAGGTAATGTTGTTCGTGGCCATAATCATAGTATGATACATCAGCAGCAACTATCACGCGCATTCTAGTCTTTGAATATTCATTAGCGGTTGCTATCCTATATAACTTTCGCTTGACTGATTCATTCCGTACGTATACCTTGCCTTGAGTTTTGTCTTAAATCTTTACTCGGATTGTGTATTCTGCTCCCTTTCTGATTATTGGGCTGAACGCTTCTGGGATAATCCCTTCTTGTCTATGTGCAGCTTAGCAGTGACGTGCTGCGGAGCCTTAAACCATCGCTCTCCGGCTCATTTATCAACCCCTAATCTAGAAACACAAAGGCTCCCAGCAGCATCAATAGGGCTGACTGGTATCTGATCCATGCGAGACACACGACCTTTTCACTCCTCGCTATGATCAATGCAACAGGAAAATTGACAACGATCAGTTTTCTGAGCAAATCTCCCGTCCCAAACGAGTCTCCCTTTGTGTCGAGTACTCAATAGGCGCTGACACGGCCCTTTGTATAGTCACACGCGGGATTTCATGTGTGGTTATTGGGAATGGATATAGTTCTGTTTACAAATAGGAACAAATCTCTGACATTAACGATCGCCCATATTTAACGAAAATCCGTGCCTCCTCCGGAATAAACGAGTGCGTCTCCAGCTAGCAGGGGGGAAGACACGACTTGCAGATATTATAAGCCAGTTACACTGAACCATTACATGTCCCTGAAATGAAAAATAAGACAATTGTACATACATGTGTAAAAAAAAACCAAACAAACAAAAAAGACACCGTTTTGCGTCAACAGCTTCATTTCGTACCTACAGTTAGTTAAAAAAGTGTTTGCCCCCTTCCTGATTTCCTATTCTTTTGTATGTTTGTCACAAGATGCAGTTTTTAAATGAAAGGTTTTTTTTTTCATCGGGAAAAAGAAATCCAAACCTACAGGGCCCTGTGTGAAAAAGTGATTGCTCCACCTTTAAACGTAAATTAACTGTGGTTTATCACATCTTTGGGAAGCTGAGTACAACTTCCCTAGCAACACCCAGGCCTGATTACTGTCACACCTGTTCTCAATCAAGAAATCACTTAAACAGGACCTGCCTGACAAAGTGAAGTAGACCAAAAAATCCTCAAAAGATAGACCTCATTCCATGAGCCAAACAAATTCTGGAACAAATGAGAAACCATTGAGATCTATCAGTCTGGAAAAGGTTCTGAAGCCATTTCTTAAGCTTTGGGTGCTACAGCAAACCACAGTGAGAGCCATTACCACAAATGGTAAAAACATGAAACATTGGTGAACCTTCCAAGGAGTGGCCAGCCAAGCAAAATTACCCCAAGAGCGTAGCGACAACTCATTCACGAGGTCACATTAGACCCCACAACATCATCCAAAGAACTGGAGCTTTAGTCCTTGGCAATCGGATACCACTAGTGACGTTAAGCAGAAGACAGAAGCTGGATTGAATTGAAAACAGATATATTAGTAAAATCTTTAAAAAAAATGGAAGAGTTCTAGGGAATCCGTCAGCAGTTTTTTGCTATGAAATCTGAGATCAGCATAATGTAAAGGCAGAGACCCCAGTTACAGCGATTTGTCCCTTTCTGGGCTGCTTGGAGTACTTTTTGATAGAATCCCTGTTTTCTCTGCTGTACATGTAGCAGTGCTGTAACTGCTGAGCTTTGTATAACTCCGCCCACACCAATGATTGGCAGCTTCTTGTGTACAATGTCAGCAAGTTGCCAATCAGTGGTGGAGGTGGGGTTACACAGAGTAGCTGGACTGCCTTGCAGTTGACACTTAGTCCGACAATGATCATCTCCTGCAGATAAAACACTAATTGTATTGGAACTATAGGAACCTGCTGAGCGAGTGAGACATCACTGGAATCAGGCTCTCTGCCCTTAGATTATGCTGCTCTCAGATGAAATGGCAAAAACCTAGTAACTGATTCCCTTTTTATTACATAAAATGCAACGCAAATGAACAAAAGAGAAATCTAAATCAAATCTATATTCAATGTGACCAGAAATGCCTGAAAGTCTCTTTTTTTATTCATTATTCACTTTGCAGTCCGTATGTTCAGTCATCATTTTTGGCCTCCACCATAACACCTCTGTGTGTACATGCCCTTAGTTATCCACACGACTTCATACCTAAAGGATTTGCAGATTTAGTGTGAACCATGGACATTGATTGTTTTTTCTTTTTTTATATTTGCGTTGAAAAAAGATCAAGTTCTTAGATTTTCCACTCTGCAGCTCTTTTCTTCTGGCACTGTTGGGAGTTGAATGTGTTTTGAAGTTACGATGATCCGGAATAGGCCGTTATCACATAATGCGGCCCCCACTATGCGGCTCTGTTTTACAGTGTGGTGGTCTCCTTTTCGCAGATGCATTAATAGTGGTGTTCTGGGTTTCAGGCTTACTGGCGTTCCTGTGCGGCCATACTGGGACACGTGTTGGAGCAAGCTTTCAAAGATGACTACACCGTGGACCTCGTCAGGGCTCCAGAAATACCAGGTCAGGTTCAGCCTTTCTTTGTATAAATGAACTAAAGTGAGAATTGTTTTCTATAAGGACTTCATAGCGTAAGCCTCGGCCCTCTGCCAAATCCATGCCATTGACTTCCAGTGAGGAACGTTGGCTTCCATCAGGGTCTTCATTACTTTGCCAGGAAGAGTCAATTCTGTACGCAGGGTTGTTCTTCTTAAAGATGACGGAATTTACAACTTCCCCTTAAATAGTTGTATTGGATAAAAGATGCTGTTTTTAAAGGGGAATTACTGTAGATCAGCCGATAATGCTTAATCCCATTTTTGTTGTCACATTATTTTTTTTTTTTTGTATCAATTTTTGACTTTGCAGGTTTTTGATTGCTGTCCTTCAATAGACTTGTCACATTCTTACCTGTCGCCAGGTTTATCCCATATAAAGTACGGCCACCGCCATTAGGGCCTCTCTTACAGCACTCTGGAATGCTGTAAAAAAACAAACAAACAAAAAAATGTCCCCAATCCAATCTGCAGATCCCAAAAAAAAGACTTTATTGCACTCACTGATGGGGCAATCCAGTCTGATGGGCGTATCTGGTGTAGGTCCGCGCCTCCTCTCATGATCATCATGCTCCTGCGCAGCCGCAGTTCTCTCTGATGTGCTGAGGGCAGAGCAAAGTACTGTAATCCGCGTGCGCTGGAAAAGGCTAAGAGCTCCTATTACCCAGAAGTAAAGCCGGCTTATACACACTACTGTGCCTTTTTTCTACCAGGAACCATTCGGCTATTTATACCATCAATCGGGGGCCATACAAAATTATTAACTCTAAATATGTATTTTGCTATATGTGGTCAAACTTTTAATTTAACTCCTCCCTAATGTGATGGCTAGAACTGCTTCTCTGTGAGGCTGTGATGTCGGGTGGTATTGATGATGCTACTCACTCTTTGCTTTTCCATATCTGTGTTGGTCTGGAGTTCAATTGACTCTTTGCAATCAATTTTGAAAAGAAAATTCAGCAATAAATTGTTCTGTTTTATATTACACTACTTGTCTCCTCACAGTGGGAAATGTATCACTGCTCATATAACATAGAACTCAAGAATTGGGAGGTCTGCAGTATATACATCACATAGGAAACACTGAGCTGAAGCATATGCATCACATAGACGTTGGGGCTGTAGCATACACATCACCCAGGAGATGCAGAGCTGAAGCATACACATCACACAGGAGACTCTGGGTCTGGAGCGTGCACCTCACACAGGAGACACTGGGGCTGGAGCATGCACCTCGCACAGGAGACCCTGGGGCTGGAGCATGCACCTCGCACAGGAGACCCTGGGGCTGGAGCGTGCACCTCACACAGGAGACCCTGGGGCTGGAGGGTGCACCTCACACAGGAGACGCTGGGGCTGGAGCATGCACCTCGCACAGGAGACACGGGCTGGAGCGTGCACCTCACACAGGAGACCCTGGGGCTGGAGCGTGCACCTCACACAGGAGACCCTGGAGCTGGAGCATACACCTCACACAGGAGACGCCGGGGCTGGAGCGTGCACCTCACACAGGAGACGCTGGGGCTGGAGCATACACCTCACACAGGAGACGCCGGGGCTGGAGCATACACCTCACACAGGAGACGCCGGGGCTGGAGCATACACCTCACACAGGAGACGCTGGAGCATACACCTCACACAGGAGACGCTGGAGCATACACCTCACACAGGAGACGCTGGAGCATACACCTCACACAGGAGACGCCGGGGCTGGAGCATACACCTCACACAGGAGACGCCGGGGCTGGAGCATACACCTCACACAGGAGACGCCGGGGCTGGAGCATACACCTCACACAGGAGACGCCGGGGCTGGAGCATACACCTCACACAGGAGACGCCGGGGCTGGAGCATACACCTCACACAGGAGACGCCGGGGCTGGAGCATACACCTCACACAGGAGACGCTGGAGCATACACCTCACACAGGAGATGCTGGGGATGGAAC
This sequence comes from Ranitomeya imitator, assembly GCF_032444005.1. Lineage (NCBI taxonomy): Eukaryota > Metazoa > Chordata > Amphibia > Anura > Dendrobatidae > Ranitomeya > Ranitomeya imitator. The sequence goes on from NC_091284.1 coordinate 51,690,486, forward strand.
ATGCACCTCAGATAGGAAACGTTGAGGCTGGAGCGTGCACCTCACACAGGAGACGCTGGGGCTGGAGCGTGCACCTCAGATAAGAGACGTTGAGTCTGGAGCGTACACCTCACACAGGCAACGCTGGGGCTCGACCGGCAAACAGTAAAACACAGCCATAGTCCTGAGCAATGTGATCCCCAGGAATTTGGGCTGGAGAAAAGGCCAGAGGTTCCCCCACCCCTGGGCTAAAGCTATACTGCTCCTATTATATTTTTCTTTTTTTATATTTTTTTTTCTTTTTTTGCAGATATTGGGGAAATATATGTAAAAATAAATGTCTACTTTTAATTTTTTTTAATATTTTTATTTATTACAATTTTAACATATAATTTTTTTTTAATTTAAGCTTTTGCAGTATTTTATTCATTTATTTCACATACTTTGCCCTCCAAAAGACCTGCGTTATTTTCTATGTAAATTGGTTCTGGTATGTTAACCCCAGTTACAGGAGACCTACTGCCTCCTATCTGCATAGCAGAGCTGACTGGGTCTCCTAGAACCCAGTAGATCCTGCTCCCTCCCTACACCTGGCCATCACATGATCACAGGGTCTGGAGGAGGAAGCACAGTCAGTGGTTCCTCATCTATACACCCATGCGCTGGTTCACCGTTTTGAACACATCGATTTGAAAGTCAAACAGGATAATAAATCGTGTTTATCCCGTGTGTGGAGTCTGGCTGTGTCTGACAGCCGGGTGCTCACCTCCACAGCCGCAGAATCTTCTGCGAGCTGCTTACTAGGCCATGACATTTTAGAACTGCAGTGCAGAGTAAAGTGGGAACATTTATAGATGATGGGTGGTCCAGAAATATTTAAAGGGTTATTGCAATCCCAAACCTTTATGACAGACCCACAAGCCATGAGTGACTGATAGACGCCGCTGTGAATGTAGAGGAGGCTATGAATGAGCAGCCGCCTCTACGTCCGCAGCAGCAGGGATCAGAATTACCCCTTTTCATACATTTGCCCTGTGAAGAACCGCCATTTCCGATCTCTAGCACTTCCCGTCTAAATTAACCGCTGCCACACATCACACATAATAAGTCGTCTATATGGAGTATTTTTCATTTGCATTTTTAGCATTGGGAAAATGGGAGTGAGTAAAATCTAAAAAAGAAAATGAGACAATGATGTGAAATAATATGTGAAGAGCCTGCGCTGTGTTAATTAGTATGGTTATTACGGCACGTTAATGAAAACATGGAATCTAATGACTTGGTAATTAGAGGGGTACTATAAGGTGGGCAGTGCCAGGGAAGGGAAATTGCATATTGTGATTTCTCATTACACAGCCCGTACCCGGCATCTGTCATAATGAGACCTTCGGCAGCCTCGCTTTATAATTAAACTTCCAGGGTGTTTGTGTATTTGTGCTGCTGTGATATTTCCCTCAGTAATTGTCACTTTTCATATTGTTGACATGATTGGGGTCACGGGTTTTTTCTTTTTGTTTCTGGCATGTATTATCACAGACTATCGGCCGTGAGCAGTATATACAAGGTGCCGCCCGCACAGCTCCTGTATTACTGGGGTAATTACTGATGAGATGACTGTATGGATGAGATGGTCACACTGGTGAAACAAAGCAGTGCTCATTCTCGCTTTAGTGAATCATTATTTGGGACACAGCCTTTTGTCTACTTTTATCTGCAGAAACCAGGCCCTTTTCATAATTAACCCCTTTAAGACTGCCGATGCCTGCTTTTACAAAAGGAACAACTAATCCAGAAGCGTCACCATAATTAAGCAGCTCTTCACACTATAGCTCCTGATAGAAAAGCCCCTGCAGCACACACATCTGCATGTTACTGCTCCTGATAGAAAAGCTCCTGCATCACACACATCTGCTGCACGCTACTGCTCCTGATAGAAAAGCTCCTGCATCACACACATCTGCACGCTACTGCTCCTGATAGAAAAGCTCCTGCATCACACACATCTGCTGCACGCTACTGCTCCTGATAGAAAAGCTCCTGCAGCACAGACACATCTGCTGCATGCTACTGCCCCTGATAGAAAAGCTCCTGCAGCACAAACCCATCTGCTGCACACTACTGCCCCTGATAGAAAATCCCCTTCAGCACATACATCTGCATGTTACTGCTCCTGATAGAAAAGCTCCTGCAGCACACACATCTGTTGCACACTACAGCCCCTGATAGAAAAGCTCCTGCAGCATAGGCACATCTGCTGCACACTACAGCCCCTGATAGAAAAGCTCCTGCAGCAAAGACACATCTGCTGCACACTACAGCCCCTGATAGAAAAGCTCCTGCAGCACAGACACATCTGCTGCACGCTACGGCTCCTGATAGAAAAGCTCCTGCAGCACAGACACATCTGCTGCACGCTACTGCTCCTGATAGAAAAGCTCCTGCAGCACAGACACATCTGCTGCACGCTACGGCTCCTGATAGAAAAGCTCCTGCAGCACAGACACATCTGCTGCACGCTACTGCTCCTGATAGAAAAGCTCCTGCAGCACAGACACAGCTGCTGCACGCTACGGCTCCTGATAGAAAAGCTCCTGCAGCACAGACACATCTGCTGCACGCTACTGCTCCTGATAGAAAAGCTCCTGCAGCACAGACACAGCTGCTGCACGCTACGGCTCCTGATAGAAAAGCTCCTGCAGCACAGACACATCTGCTGCACGCTACTGCTCCTGATAGAAAAGCTCCTGCAGCACAGACACATCTGCTGCACGCTACGGCTCCTGATAGAAAAGCTCCTGCAGCACAGACACATCTGCTGCACGCTACTGCTCCTGATAGAAAGGCTCCTGCAGCACAGACACATCTGTTGCACACTAGAGCTCCTGATAGAAAAACTTCTGCAGCAAAATTGTGATCAGTAGAGTACAGCAGATGTCTGTGCTGCAGAAGCTCTTCTATCTGGAGCTGTAGTGTGCAGCTGATGTGTCCGTGCAGCAGGAGCTCTTCTGTCCGGAGCTGTAGTGTGCAGCTGATGTGTCCGTGCAGCAGGAGCTCTTCTGTCCGGAGCTGTAGTGTGCAGCTGATGTGTCCGTGCAGCAGGAGCTCTTATGTCCGAGCTGTTGTGTGCAGCTGATAATAATAATAATAAATTATTATTATTTTATTTATATGGCGCCAACATATTCCGCAGCGCTTTACAAATTATAGAGGGGACTTGTACAGACAATAGACATTACAGCATAACAGAAATCACAGTTCAAAATAGGTACCAAGAGGAATGAGGGCCCTGCTCGCAAGCTTACAAACTATGAGGAAAAGGGGAGACACGAGAGGTGGATGGTAACAATTTACCGTATATATTTGAGCATAAGCTGAGATTTTCAGCCCAAATTTTTGGGCTGAAAGTGCCCCTCTCTGCTTATACTCGAGTCACGGTCGGCGGGTGAAGGGGAGAGGGCGCTGAGGCATACTTACCTGCTCCCGGTGCTCCTGGTGCTCCCCCTGCCCGTCCCACGGTCTTCGGTGCTGCAGCTCTTCCCCTGTTCAGCGGTCACGTGGGACCGCTCATTAAACTTATGAATATGGATTCCACTCCCATAGGGGTGGAGCCGCATATTCATTCCTCTAATGAGCAGTAACGGTGACCGCTGATAGAGGAAGAGGCTGCGGCACCGAAGACCAGCTGTCTGGGAGAAGGAGCGGGACGTCGGGAGCAGGTAAGTGTTACATATTCACCTGTCCACGTTCCACACGCCGGGCGCCGCTCCATCTTCCCGTCCTCTGGCTCTGACTGTGCAGGTCAGAGGGCGCGATGACGCATATAGTGTGCGCGCCGCCCTCTGCCTGAACAGTCAGTGTGGAGAGACGCCGAGACGGGACGCTGAGGAGCTGCAAGCAAGAGAGGTGAGTATGGCATTTTTTTTTTTATTGCAGCAGCCGCAGCATTATATATACCGGTAGCATAGTTTTATATGGCACATCTATGGGGCAATAATGAACGGTGCAGAGCACTATATGGCACATCTATGGGGCAATAATGAATGGTGCAGAGCAATATATGGCAGAGCTTTCTATGGCACATCTATGGGGCAATAATGAACGGTGCAGAGCACTATATGGCACAGTTTTATATGGCACATGTTGTGAATTCTGCTTTTGGGCTCCCTCCGGTGGTTGTAGGTGGTAATGCAGTTGTCCCAGGGCTGCAGTCATGGTCAGGTGTTTCTGCTGATTGCAATTCTGACTGGGGTATTTAGGTTTGCAGGATTCATTAGTCCTTGCCAGTTGTCAATGTTTCTTGGGAAGTGTTGGATCTCTGTCTGCCTTCTCCTGCTTAGCTGCCAATTCAGCAAAGATAAGTGTCTGTGTCTGTTTCTTTTTCTTTGGCACACAAGCTGTGTGCTTGTTTTTTGATTGTATTCCTGCTCTGAGTGTAGGATTCTCTGGAGTTGCAGATATACATTCCACGTCTTTAGTTAGATGGAGGAATTTTTTGTATAATCTGCTGTGGATATTTTTGGAAGGGTTTTAATACTGACCGCATAGTACGCTGTCCTATCCTTTCCTATTTTAGCTAGAGTGGCCTCTTTTGCTAAATCCTGTTTTCTGCCTACGTGTGTCTTTCCTCTCCTACTCACAGTCAATATTCGTGGGGGGCTGCCTATCCTTTGGGGTTATGCTCTGAGGCAAGATAGTATTCCTATTTCCATCTATAGGGGTATTTAGTTCTCCAGCTGTGACGAGGTGTCTAGGGTTTGTTAGGCACACCCCACGGCTACTTCTTGTTGCGGTGTCAGATCAGGATTGCGGTCAGTACAGTTACCACCTACTCCAGTGAAGGTTATTCATGTGGCTCCAAGGTCACCGGATCATAGCAGGCACATCTATGGGGCAATAATGAACAGTATGGAGCATTATATATGGCACAGCTTTATATGGAGCATCTATGGGGCAATAATGAACAATATGGAGCATTATATGTGGCACAGCTTTATATGGAGCATCTATGAGGCAATAATGAACGGTGCAGAGCACTATATGGCACAGTTTTATATGGCACATCTATGGGGCAATAATGAACAGTATGGAGCATTATATATAGCACAGCTTTATATGGAGCATCTATGGGGCAATACTGAACAATATGGAGCATTATATGTGGCACAGCTTTATATGGAGCATCTATGGGGCAATACTGAACAATATGGAACATTATATGTGGCACAGCTTTATACAGAGCATCTATGGGGCAATAATGAACGGTATGCAGCATTATATGTGGCACAGCTTTATATGGAGTATCTTATGGGGCAATAATGAACGGTATGGAGCATCTATTTTTATTTTTGAAATTCACCGCTAGCTGCTGCATTTCCTACCCTAGGCTTATACTCGAGTCAATAAGTTTTCCCAGTTTTTTGTGGCAAAATTAGGGGGGTTGGCTTATACTCGGGTCGGTTTATACTCGAGTATATACGGTAGTTATTCGGACCAGCCATAGTGTAAGGCTCGAGTGTTCATGTAAACCTGCATGAACCAGTTAACTGCCTAAGTGTGTAACAGTACAGACACAGAGGGCTATTAACTGCATAAAGTGAATGAGAACATGATACGAGGAACCTGATTATGTTTTTTTTTGTTTGTTTTTTTATGATAGGCCACACAGTTGATGTGTCTGTGCTGCAGGAGCTCTTCTGTCCGGAGCTGTAGTGTGCAGCTAATAATAATAATTATTATTATTATTTTATTTATATAGCGCCAACATATTCCGCAGCGCTTTACAAATTATAGAGGGGACTTGTACAGACAATAGACATTCCAGCATAACAGAAATCACAGTTCAAAATAGATACCAGGAGGAATGAGGGCCCTGCTCGCAAGCTTACAAACTGAGGAAAAGGGGAGACACGAGAGGTGGATGGTAAAAATTTACCGTATATATTTGAGCATAAGCCGAGATTTTCAGCCCAAATTTTTGGGCTGAAAGTGCCCCTCTCGGCTTATACTCGAGTCACGGTGGGCGGCAGGGTCGGTGGGTGAGGGGGAGAGGGCGCTGAGGCATACGTACCTGCTCCCAGTGCTCCTGGCGCTCCCCCTACCCGTCCCACAGTCTTCGGTGCTGCAGCTCTTCCCCTGTTCAGCGGTCACTTGGGACCGCTCATTAAACTTATGAATATGGATTCCACTCCCATAGGAGTGGAGCCGCATATTCATTCCTCTAATGAGCAGTAACGGTGACCGCTGATAGAGGAAGAGGCTGCGGCACCGAAGACCAGCTGTCCGGGAGAAGGAGCGGGACGTCGGGAGCAGGTAAGTATTACATATTCACCTGTCCACGTTCCACACGCTGGGCGCTGCTCCTTCTTTCTGGCGCCGCTCCATCTTCCCGTCCTCTGGCTCTGACTGTGCAGGTCAGAGGGCGCGATGACGCATATAGTGTGCGCGGCGCCCTCTGCCTGAACAGTCAGTGCGGAGAGACGCCGGGACCGGACGCTGGGAGCTGCAAGCAAGAAAGGTGAGTATGGCATTTTTTTTTTTTTATTGCAGCAGCCGCAGCATTATATATACCGGTAGCACAGTTTTATATGGCACATCTATGGGGCAATAATGAACGGTGCAGAGCACTATATGGCACAGCTATGGGGCAATAATGAACGGTGCAGAGCACTATATGGCACAGCTATGGGGCAATAATGAACGGTGCAGAGCATTATATATGGCACAGCTTTCTATGGCACATATATGGGGCAATAATGAATGGTGCAGAGCACTATATGGCACAGTTTTATATGGCACATCTATGGGGCAATAATGAACAGTATGGAGCATTATATATGGCACAGCTTTATATGGAGCATCTATGGGGCAATAATGAACAATATGGAGCATTACATGTGGCACAGCTTTATATGGAGCATCTATGGGGCAATAATGAACGCTGCAGAGCACTATATGGCAGAGCTTTCTATGGCACATCTATGGGGCAATAATGAATGGTGCAGAGCACTATATGGCAGAGCTTTCTATGGGGCAATAATGAACGGTGCAGAGCACTATATGGTAGAGCTTTCTATGGCACATCTATGGGGCAATAATGAACGGTGCAGAGCACTATATGGCACAGTTTTATATGGCACAGTTTTATATGGCACATCTATGGGGCAATAATGAACAATATGCAGCATTATATGTGGCACAGCTTTATACAGAGCATCTATGGGGCAATAATGAACGGTATGGAGCATCTATTTTTATTTTTGAAATTCACCGGTAGCTGCTGCATTTCCTACCCTAGGCTTATACTCGAGTCAATTAGTTTTCCCAGTTTTTTGTGGCAAAATTAGGGGGTCGGCTTATACTCGGGTCGGCTTATACTTGAGTATATACGGTAGTTATTCGGACCAGCCATAGTATAAGGCTCAGGTGTCCATGTAAAGCTGCATGAACCAGTTAACTGCCTAAGTATGTAACATGCCAAAAGGAGAGCAATTCAGAGCAATGATTTATAAAACAAACTTTAATTGCCATAAATAATACAAAAACATATATCAAAATATTACATTATCTAATGACTAGAGCACAGGATGAATGTCCCAGGAATGCTGGAAAAGCGCCCATCCCCCCACTCCCCCAGATGTAAATACCCTTGTAATGGTATGCATAAGAAAAAGCACCTACACTATCCAACCAAGGTCACCCCAAAGCAGTGGGATTCTATAGTAATGCCATTAAGTATGGTGGTGGAAAAAGGGTGCTAGCACTTACCACTACACAGAGGTAGGGGAAGGGGGGGCGGTCGGGCGATGGTCGCCAACCCACGTTTCGTGGCCACCAGTGCCACTTCCTCAGGGGGATAACCATGTACTGCCTAACAGGACCTTAAAATAGCCCTTGGCCCCGGTCACATGGTACACAGCAGCCAATCACAGTGGCGCCATCGGCACATGTGCACTGTGTCCGGCAAGTCCCAGCAGTGGAACTCAGCGTCAGACCATTTTTTTTTTTTTTTTTGCCCTTGGCGTGCGCACCGCACGCCCAGGGCAAAAAAAAAAAAAAATGTCCGGAGCGCACACACCGAGCCCTAAGACGCCGGTCCACACAGGGACAGGACGAATCACAGCGCAATGCGCACGGCCACTGGTGAGGGAAAATACTAAAAGTGCACAATATAAGTATAAAAGCTACTCCCTACACATCCACTACTCATAGCTACTACCAATACAGGACAATTGGGGACCCATCAAAAATACAGCTCACAATAAAAACCGGTAAATGAACAAATATACAAAGTGGAACTAAACCGTTTTCTATACATCGGCATCACATTATAATGGAAAAAGTGCATCACTTCAGTTTAGCAGTCTTCATAGTAAGAACATTTGTCCCATTCTCTCTGAAGCGGATGTCTTGATGAGTCCACTTTGCCCCGATTTGGATGGTATCCACGCTGGTTACTTGAACGGAGCCAAGGACATATTCAAAAGGCATACCTTAAGGCCTCGGATCAATTATTATCACTAATAATGTAAATAAACCAAAGGTTAAAATCACAAACACAAACATAAAAACAAATGCTAAAACCAAAAGATCCCGAACCATACAGGGGTTAAGGACGCCCAGGGCTGGAAGGGTCATATATTGAAATACAAAAGGAGGCAGAGGATGACACCTTGGCACACACAAATAAGGAATAAATAATGAGTACAAACGGTACCAGGGATTCCCAGCCAGTCTCCCATGCTGGTCCCTGCCTAGCCTAAAGCTGCTTAGCATTCTGATGAGGGCAGGCACATTCTGCTTAGTGTGGCCGTTAAGTACTCATAAGTAGGGAGCAAAGCTCAGAGCCTCATTCAGACCCGCTGGTGACATAGTACCAAGTCTAACTATCCACCTAGTTTCCTTTTGTGCTAGAAGTTTTTTATTGTCCCCACCCCGAATACCCACGTGCAAGGCATCAATACCCCTCACCTTTAATAGATTTGCATTGCACTTATGGTGCCGCAAAAAATGTCGTGGAATGGGTTTCAGGTCTGACGTGTCGGTCACTGTCTTGGCAGCACCAATGTCCCGGACATGCTCACGGACACGGACTCTCAGCTCCCGTGTTGTAAGACCTATGTAAATCATGGGACACGGGCATGTCGCATAGTAGATTATATTAGTTGTGCCGCATGAGATCCGTTCCCTGATGTCAAATTCTCTCGTTCCATCAGTAGAAGTGAAACTGGAGCATCGCAGGACATTGGTGCAGGCAAGACAGTGCCCGCAGGGGAAACACCCCAAAGTGGGGCCCCTCGAACCAAATGGGTTACTCGGACTGGGGACATAGTGGCTACGCACCAGCAGGTCATTCAAATTTTTGCATCTCCTAGAGGTCATCTGAGGGTATGGGCCAAGGGAGGCCACCAGAGAGGGCTCAGCCCCCAGAACTGACCAGTGCTTGGCAAGGATAGAGCGCATCCCATTCCACTCATGATTGTACGTAGAAATAAAGCGAATGGTGCCAGCCCCATCCCTGCCAATCTGCCGGTCACGTGGATGCAGTAGAGTCTCACGTGGGGTCTTTCTGGCGCGATCATAACCATGTTTTATGGATCGCCGGCTATACCCCCGAGCCAAAAATCGGTCCCTGAGATCAGAGGCCTGTGCCTCAAATTTTGACTCAGAGGAACAGATTCGCCGCATCCTCAGGAATTGTCCGATTGGGACGGCCCTAACCGTGGATGGATCATGTGCCGATGAGGCATGCAGCAGTGCGTTAACAGAGGTCGACTTCCTGAAGACTTATTTACTAAGTATGTAACAGTACAGACACAGAGGGCTATTAACTGCATAAAGTGTATGAGAACATGATACAAGGAACCTGATTATGTTTTTTTTTATGATAGGCCATACAGTTGATGTGTCTGTGCTGCAGGAGCTCTTCTGTCTGGAGCTGTAGCGTGCAGGTGATGTGTCTGTGCTGCAGGAGCTCTTCTGTTCGGAGCTGTAGTGTGCAGCTGATGTGTCTGTGCTGCAGGAGCTCTTCTGTCCGGAGCTATAGTATGCAGCTGATGTGTCTGTGCTGCAGGAGCTACTCTGTCCGGAGCTGTAGTGTGCAGCTGATGTGTCTGTGCTGCAGGAGCTCTTCTGTCCGGAGCTATAGTGTGCAGCTGATGTCTGTGCTGCAGGAGCTACTCTGTTCGGAGCTGTAGTGTGCAGCTGATGTGTCTGTGCTGCAGGAGCTAATCTGTCCGGAGCTGTAGTGTGCAGCTGATGTGTCTGTGCTGCAGGAGCTCTTCTGTCCAGAGCTGTAGTGTGCAGCTGATGTGTCTGTGCAGCTGATGTGTCTGTGCTGCAGGAGCTCTTCTGTTCGGAGCTGTAGTGTGCATCTGATGTCTGTGCTGCAGGAGCTCTTCTGTCCGGAGCTGTAGTGTGCAGCTGATGTGTCTGTGCAGCTAATGTCTGTGCTGCAGGAGCTCTTCTGTTCGGAGCTGTAGTGTGCAGCTGATGTGTCTGTGCTGCAGGAGCTCTTCTGTCTGGAGCTGTAGTGTGCAGCTGATGTGTCTGTGCTGCTGGAGCTATTCTGTCCAGAGCTGTAGCGTGCAGCTGATGTGTCTGTTCTGCAGGAACTCTTCTGTCCGGAGCTGTAGTGTGCAGCTGATGTGTCTGTGCTGCAGGAGCTCTTCTGTCTGGTGCTGTAGTGTGCAGCTGATGTGTCTGTGCTACAGGAGCTCTTCTGTCCGGAGCTGTAGTGTGCAGCTGATGTGTCTGTGCTGCAGGAGCTCTTCTGTCCGGGGCTGTAGTGTGTAGCAGATGTGTCTGTTCTGCAGGAGCTCTTCTGTCCGGAGCTGTAGTGTGCAGCTGATGTGTTTGTGCTGCAGGAGCTCTTCTGTCCGGAGCTGTAGTATGCAGCTGATGTGTCTGTGCTGCTGGAGCTATTCTGTCCGGAGCTGTAGCGTACAGCTGATGTGTCTGTTCTGCAGGAGCTCTTCTGTCCGGAGCTGTAGTGTGCAGCTGATGTGTCTGTGCTGCAGGAGCTCTTCTGTCCGGGGCTGTAGTGTGTAGCAGATGTGTCTGTTCTGCAGGAGCTCTTCTGTCCGGAGCTGTAGTGTGCAGCTGATGTGTTTGTGCTGCAGGAGCTCTTCTGTCCGGAGCTGTAGTATGCAGCTGATGTGTCTGTGCTGCTGGAGCTATTCTGTCCGGAGCTGTAGCGTACAGCTGATGTGTCTGTTCTGCAGGAGCTCTTCTGTCCGGAGCTGTAGTGTGCAGCTGATGTGTCTGTTCTGCAGGAGCTCTTCTGTCTGGAGCTGTAGTGTGCAGCTGATGTGTCTGTGCTGCAGGAGCTCTTCTGTCCGGAGCTGTAGTGTGCAGCTGATGTGTCTGTGCTGCAGGAGCTCTTCTGTCCAGAGCTGTAGTGTGCAGCAGATGTGTCTGTTCTGCAGGAGCTCTTCTGTCCGGAGCTGAAGTGAGCAGCTGATGTGTCTGTGCTGCAGGAGCTCTTCTGTCCGGAGCTGTAGTGTGCAGCAGATGTGTCTGTTCTGCAGGAGCTCTTCTGTCCGGATCTGTAGTGTGCAGCTGATGTCTGTGCTGCAGGAGCTCTTCTGTCCTGAGCTGTAGTGAGCAGCTGATGTGTCCGTGCAGCAGGAGCTCTTCTGTCCGGAGCTGTAGTGAGCAGCTGATGTGTCTGTGCTGCAGGAGCTCTTCTGTCCGGAGCTGTAGTGAGCAGCTGATGTGTCTGTGCTGCAGGAGCTATTCTGTCCAGAGCTGTATGTCCAGAGCTGTAGCATGCAGCTGATGTGTCCGTGCTGCAGGAGCTCTTCTGTCCGGAGCTGTAGTGTGCAGCAGATGTGTCTGTGCTGCTGGAGCTATTCTGACACATCAGCATGCTACAGCCCCTGATAGGAGAGCTCCTGCATCACAGACGCATCTTCTGTTGGATAAGAAATAGAAAATCGCTGTTAGCGTAGAAACCAATGTTGCACTCTTCTGTAACTGAATTTAAAGCTCCAGCAGCATGTTGTGCTCTGTGTTCTTTTTTGTCGGAGTCTGGGCCCAGCAACGTTTTTCTTCTGCAAAGCTGGTATTGATTAAACAGAAGCCGTTCAGTGAGGATAGCTGCCGGATAAGGATGTTTCAATACAGAAAGTGATTGATGGCTCCACACGACTCAAAACATGTAGTATCTGGAGGTCTTGTCAGAATTTCATAACTGCAAAGAGCAAGATATTTGTCTTATAAACAAAAAGTAGACTTGCTGTTCTAATGCCATTTATTGGCTAACTGAAATAAGAGATGACATTAATCTACAGGGTTATTAACCCCTTTCTGACATCGGACGTAATAGTATGCCGATATCGGACTCCCTCCCTTTGATGTGGGATCCGGCGCTGAGCCCATATCTTTTCCGGCACATGTCAGCTATTTTGAACAGCTGACATGTGCCTCTAAAGCTGATTTCACATTTGCGGTTGTGTCCGCAGCTTTTGACACATACGTCCACATGCGTCTTGATTTCCTATCTTTAACATTGTAGATGTATGTGCATGCGTTTGCATGTGTTCGCCTGCGTTTGCTTACGCATGTGTTTTTTCGCGGTGTGTGGCTGTGCGCGGCTGACGCACCATGTTAGAATTTTATGGGCGTCAAATTTCCGCTACCATACGCAAGCGGACACGTGCGAAAGGAGTGCGCCAAAACAACGCATTACAGTTTATGGGAATGCATAGGAACATGTGTTCGCTTGCGTTTGCACAAGGGTCTACATACAGAAATCCCATGAGCCATGTCCATTGGGCATGACTTGTTTCAAGGAAATTCTCCTTGAAAAATGTTTTCATAACAAATGCATGCGCATAAACAACGCAAACGCATGCAAAAACGCATGCGACGCCCATCGCGATGGCCAGACCGCAGTGGGGACGTCCCCTGGGTGAGTATAATATAACCTGTTTTTCTTATCTTTCAGGATACATCGGGGGCTTATCTACAGCATTACAGAATGTTGTAGATAAGCCCCTGATGCCGGTGGCCTTAGCTCATATACGATTTTTGGGGTGACAGGTTCCCTTTAAGCATAATAACAGACGCTGATTCTTTACTGTAAGAGCAGTGAGACTATGGAACTCTCTGCCGTATGATGTTGTAATGAGTGATTCATTACTAAAATTTAAGAGGGGACTGGATGCCTTTCTTGAAAAGTATAATGTTACAGGGTATATATACCAGATTCCTTGTTAGGGTGTTGATCCAGGGAACTAATCTGATTGCCGTATGTGGAGTAGGAAAGGAATTTTTTTCCCCAATGTGGAGCTTACTCTTTGCCACATGGTTTTTTTTTTGCCTTCCTCTGGATCAACATGTTAGGGCATGTTAGGTTAGGCTATGGGTTGAACTAGATGGACTTAGTCTTCCTTAATAACTATGTTACTATATACAGTATGTATGTCTGTATGTATATGTAATTTTTTTTTTTTTTCAGAATTTACATTTTAAAAATTTCGAAAAGGATAATGCGCCGATGCAAAAGTTTTGCCACTCTGGTTAGTATCTAGTAGCACCCCATTTTGAAGCTATCATAGGTTGTAAATTCTTCTTGTAGCCAGATAAGTCTTTCAACTCTTGTTTGAGGGATTTTCATCCATTCTTCCTTGGAAAATTCTTCCAGTTCTGTGAGATTCCTGGGTCGTCTTGCAGGTCTAGCTACAGATTTTCAATAATGTTCAGATCAGTGGACTGTGAGGGCCATTGTAAAACCTTCAGCTTGTGTTTTTTGAGGTAGTCTATTGTGTATTTTAATGTGTGTTTATGATCATTATCCATTTGTAAAAGCCATCCTGTTTTGAACTTCATCTTTTTTACCGATGGTGCTATGTTTGCATCAAGAATGTGTTGACATTTCATTGAATCCATTCTCCCCTCTATCCATGAAATGTTCTCTGTGCCATTAACTGCTACATAACCACAAAGCATAATTGCGCCCCCCTGCTTAATGGTTGGGGAGATGTTCTTTTCTTGAAATTCTGTGTCCTTTTATCTCAACACATGCCTATGATCATTGTGGCCAGAGAGTTCTATTTTAACCTAATTAGTCCACACGACTTGTTTCCAAAATGCATCAGGATTGTTTAGATGTTCTTTTGCATACTTGTGAAACCGCCACCCTGGCATTCTGCTCCATCGAGCCCGTGGCCGATGATGATGATATTGGATTATGTCACCAACATATTCTGCAGCACACAAGGGGAGTGAGATCCCTGCTTGAAAGGACCTACAGTCCATATAATAAAGTTTGAATGACACAAAGTCAAAAATTGCTTGTATTGTAAGGTCCAGCCATGTTTTACAAGAAATGAATACCTTCGAGAGGAGAAAAGGGATTTGCAGCTATCCTGGTCCGGCATACAGCTTGTTACACCGTGACAGTCCAATCTTCCTTGGCGAGCGCTCAAATGGGGGCTGCCTCCTGAAATCGCCATATGTCCTGGGCATCATGACAAAGAGGATGTGAGAAGAGATGAATCTAAAGCAGGGGTCCCCAACTCCAGCCCTCAAGGCCCACCAACAGGTCATGTTTTCAGGATTTCCTTAGTATTGCCCAGGTGATAATTGCATTACCTGTGCAAAACAAAGGAAAACCTGAAAACATGATCTGTTGGTGGGCCTTGAGGACTGGAGTTGGGGAACACTGATCTAAAGGACCAGGTTCTGAAGAAAATGGAGGGAGAATCGAGGAGACTTAAAGAGGCGATGAGATTGACCTGCCAAAAAGATGTTTTTTATTTTAATACTGTCGATACATGGAACTAACCAGACTATCTGGGGTAGCGCTTTCCAGAGTTCTGGTGCAGCACAAGAAAAGACTCAGAGCCAGTAGAGTGATTTTCAGATAATGGCGTTTGGATAATAAAATAGATAACTGTCAGAATGGAGAACACAAGTAGGTTGGTAGACTGAGATGTATTGTGGTGCATCACAAATAGGGTTGGTAGATGGAGGACATGTGGGGCAGGGCATCACAAGTATGTTGGTAGACACATGAGGGAAGAGATGTGCGGTGGTGGATCACAAAATAGGTTGATAGACAGAATAGAGAGGAGATGTAGGGTGGTGCATTACAAACAGGGTTGGTAGATAGAGATGTGGGGCGGTGCATCACAAGTGGGTTGGTAGTAAAATGAGGGAGGAGATGTGGGGCGGTGCATCACAAATGTGTTGATAGACTTAGATGAGGGAGGAGATGTGGGGCAGTGCATCACAAGTAGGTTGGTAGAAAATTGAGGAGGGAGATGTGGGGCAGTGCATCACATGTAGGTTGGTAGAAAAATGAGGAGGGAGATGTGGGGCGGTGCATCACAAGTAGGTTGGTAGAAAAATGAGGAGGTAGATGTGGGGCGGTGCATCACAAGTAGGTTGGTAGAAAAATAAGGAGGGAGATGTGGGGTGGTGCATCACAAGTAGGTTGGTAGTAAAATGAGGGAGGAGATGTGGGGCAGTGCATCACAAGTAGGTTGGTAGAAAATTGAGGAGGGAGATGTGGGGTGGTGCATCACAAGTAGGTTGGTAGAAAAATAAGGAGGGAGATGTGGGGTGGTGCATCACAAATGTATTGGTAGAAAAATGAGGGAGGAGAGGTGGTGCGGTGCATCTCTGTGCAGAGCTTTAAGGGTGAGAGTGATAAGTGTATGTTGTATTCCATGGCAGATGGGCAACCAGTGCAGTGACTGGCACAGTGTGGTGTATTCCATGGCAGATGGGCAACCAGTGCAGTGACTGGCACAGTGTGGTGTATTCCATGGCAGATGGGCAACCAGTGCAGTGACTGGCACAGTGTGGGAAAGAAAGTTCTAGTTCCTATAGTGTTGGCAGATTGCCGATGAAGAGGAACATCCCAGAGATCCTGGATGTATTAGTTTGGTATGTATACCAGGAGCAGGTTGAGGGCAGTCAGACCATGCTTTTATGACGTGTTTATATGAAAGGACAGGTGCGCTTTAAATGCGGCAGTCAGGCCCGTATACAGATTACATATACACGGGCTTCCCGTAAAGATAGTTTTGTCTGAACAAGAAAACTTTTAATCCTTCAAGTCTCATGCAGAGAAGTCTGTTTTGTGTCTATGTAATGAAAACAATAAACAGCGTGTTATTAAGAATTGATGAAATCTGCGACGCCAATGCAGAATTATGGGATGAAACGCTATACATTATTAATTAATGGCAGATTTACAAGCATGAGAAAGAACTCGCAACATTGCCAGCCTCGTCTGCCATCCCAACGCTTCTACTTTGAAAATGAGATGAATCTTTTTTTTTTTTCTCGTTGGGGGCGTAGCGGTTTCTGCACGTGAGAAATGATCAAGGTGTTTCATATCATTTACGGTCGGCAGCCTGATTCCCTCCATACAGAAAGTGCCCTTCTGTAAATACACTTCAAACTTCACAGGAGAACTGGAGATTAAAGCCGAAGTCGTCAGTAATTTGGGGTTGTGCGTTCTGATATTATGTTTGATATCTGTAGCCGTACAGTGGTGTTATTAGACAAGAAAGGAGAAAGCCTTTCTCTAAGATCTTTGTCTTCTTGAAGGATGGAGGAGTTGCATGGTTGCGTGTTCTTCATTCTTCTTTTTTTTGTGTGTCAAAGTTTCCTGGAAGATTGTCACAGAGAACAAAAGTAGTACTGGCTTCAATTTTCGGTAAAAGAATATATATAGAATACCATTTGTAGGTGATTGTTGAAGTCTGCTGGTTTCCTCTCCGATTAACCATATACAGTCATGGCCAAAAGTATTGACACCCCTGCAGTTCTGTCAGATAATACTCATTTTCTTCCTGAAAATGATTGCAATCACAAATTCTTTGGTATTATTATCTTCATTTAATTTGTCTTAAATGAAAAAACACAAAAGAGAATGAAGCAAAAAGCAAACCATTGATCATTTCACACAAAACTCCAAAAATGGGCCAGGCAAAAGTATTGGCACCCTCAGCCTAATGCGTGTTGCAAAACCTTTAGCCAAAATAACTACGACCAACCGCTTCCGGTAACCATCAATGAGTTTCTTACAATGCTCTGCTGGAATTTTAGACCATTCTTCTTTGGCAAACTGCTCCAGGTCCCTGATATTTGAAGGGTGCCTTCTCCAAACTGCCATTTTTAGATCTCTCCACAGGTCTTCTATGGGATTCAGGTCTGGACTCACTGCTGGCCACCTTAGAAGTCTCCAGTGCTTTCTCTCAAACCATTTTCTAGTGCTTCTTGAAGTGTGTTTTGAGTCATTGTCCTGCTGGAAGACCCATGACCTCTGAGGGAGACCCAGTTTTCTCACACTGGGCCCTACATTATGCTGCAAAATTTGTTGGCAGTCTTCAGACTTCATAATGCCATACACACGGTCAAGCAGTCCAGTGCCAGAGGCAGCAAAGCAACCCCAAAACATCAGGGAACCTCCACCATGTTTGACTGTAGGGACCGTGTTCTTTTTTTTGAATGCCTCTTTTTTTCTCCTGTAAACTCTGTTGATGCCTTTGCCCAAAAAGCTCTACTTTTGTCTCATCTGACCAGAGAACATTCTTCCAAAACGTTTTAGGCTTTTTCAGGTAAGTTTTGGCAAACTCCAGCCTGGCTTTTTTATGTCTCGGGGTAAGAAGTGGGGTCTTCCTGGGTCTCCTACCATACAGTCTCTTTTCATTCAGACGCCGACGGATAATACGGGTTGACACTGTTGTACCCTCGGACTGCAGGGCAGCTTGAACTTGTTTGGATGTTAGTCGAGGTTCTTTATCCAACATCCGCACAATCTTGCTTTGAAATCTCTTGTCAATTTTTCTTTTCCGTCCACATCTAGGGAGGTTAGGCACAGTGCCATGGGCTTTACACTTCTTGATGACACTGCTCACGGTAGACACAGGAACATTCAGGTCTTTGGCGATGGACTTGTAGCCTTGAGATTGCTCATGCTTCCTCACAATTTGGTTTCTCAAGTCCTCAGACAGTTCTTTGGTCTTCTTTCTTTTCTCCATGCTCAATGTGGTACACACAAGGACACAGGACAGAAGTTGAGTCAACTTTAATCCATGTCAACTGGCTGCAAGTGTGATTTAGTTATTGCCAACACCTGTTAGGTGCCACATGTAAGTTACAGGTGCTGTTAATTACACAAATTAGAGAAGCATCACATGATTTTTCGAACAGTGCCAATACTTTTGTCCACCCCCTTTTTTATGTTTGGTGTGGAATTATATCCAGTTTGGCTTTAGGACATTTCTTTTTGTGTTTTTTCATTTAAGACAAATTAAATGAAGATAATAATAACAAAGAATTTGTGTTTGCAATCATTTTCATTAAGAAAATGAGTATTATCTGACAGAATTGCAGGGGTGTCAATACTTTTGGCCATGACTGTAAGTAAGTATATGTTGCCATTAAGTAATAGTACATCCTACGCCAGGTGCAGGTGTATAGAGTGGACTCGGGAGTACGTCCTACACCAGGTGCAGGTGTATGTAGTGGACTCGGGAGTACGTCCTACACCAGGTGCAGGTATATGTGGTGGACTCGGGAGTACGTCCTACACCAGGTGTGGGTGTATGTAGTGGACTCGGGAGTACGTCCTACGCCAGGTGCAGGTGTATGTAGTGGACTCGGGAGTACGTCCTACGCCAGGTGCAGGTGTATGTACTGGACTCGGGAGTACGTCCTACGCCAGGTGCAGGTGTATGTAGTGGACTCGGGAGTACGTCCTACTCCAGGTGCAGGTGTATGTAGTGGACTCGGGAGTACATCCTACGCCAGGTGCAGGTATATGTAGTGGACTCGGGAGTACGTCCTACGCCAGGTGCGGGTGTATGTAGTGGACTCGGGAGTACGTCCTACACCAGGTGCAGGTGTATGTAGTGGACTCGGGAGTACATCCTACGCCAGGTGCGGGTGTATGTAGTGGACTCGGGAGTACGTCCTACGCCAGGTGCGGGTGTATGTAGTGGACTCGGGAGTACGTCCTACGCCAGGTGCAGGTGTATAGAGTGGACTCGGGAGTACGTCCTACGCCAGGTGCAGGTGTATGTAGTGGACTCGGGAGTACGTCCTACGCCAGGTGCAGGTGTATGTAGTGGACTCGGGAGTGCGTCCTACACCAGGTGCGTGTGTATGTAGTGGACTCGGGAGTACGTCCTACACCAGGTGCAGGTATATGTAGTGGACTCGGGAGTATGTCCTACACCAGGTGCGGGTGTATAGAGTGGACTCGGGAGTACATCCTACGCCAGGTGCAGGTGTATGTAGTGGACTCGGGAGTACGTCCTACACCAGGTGCAGGTATATGTAGTGGACTCGGGAGTACGTCCTACACCAGGTGCGGGTGTATAGAGTGGACTCGGGAGTACATCCTACACCAGGTGCGGGTGTATGTAGTGGACTCGGGAGTACGTCCTACACCAGGTGCGGGTGTATAGAGTGGACTCGGGAGTACGTCCTACACCAGGTGCAGGTATATGTAGTGGACTCGGGAGTACGTCCTACACCAGGTGCGGGTGTATAGAGTGGACTCGGGAGTACATCCTACACCAGGTGCGGGTATATGTAGTGGACTCGGGAGTACGTCCTAGACCAGGTGCGGGTGTATGTAGTGGACTCGGGAGTACGTCCTACGCCAGGTGCAGGTGTATGTACTGGACTCGGGAGTACGTCCTAGACCAGGTGCGGGTGTATGTAGTGGACTCGGGAGTACGTCCTACGCCAGGTGTAGGTATATGTAGTGGACTCGGGAGTACGTCCTAGACCAGGTGCGGGTGTATAGAGTGGACTTGGGAGTACATCCTACGCCAGGTGCGGGTGTATGTACTGGACTCGGGAGTACGTCCTACACCAGGTGCGGGTGTATAGAGCGGACTCGGGAGTACATCCTACGCCAGGTGCGGGTGTATAGAGTGGACTCAGGAGTACGTCCTAGACCAGGTGCGGGTGTATAGAGTGGACTCGGGAGTACATCCTACGCCAGGTGCGGGTGTATAGAGTGGACTCAGGAGTACGTCCTAGACCAGGTGCGGGTGTATGTACTGGACTCGGGAGTACGTCCTAGACCAGGTGCGGGTGTATAGAGTGGACTCGGGAGTACATCCTACGCCAGGTGCGGGTGTATAGAGTGGACTCAGGAGTACGTCCTAGACCAGGTGCGGGTGTATAGAGTGGACTCGGGAGTACGTCCTAGACCAGGTGCGGGTGTATAGAGCGGACTCGGGAGTATGTCCTACGCCAGGTGCGGGTGTATAGAGCGGACTCGGGAGTACATTCTTTTCTCTATCTCTGTTTGAAGTGATTCGTGTGCTTAAATGTTGTGTAAGGCTACATTCACACATCTGTGTGACACAGCCTAATGATGTCAGCTTTTTTCTCGGACAGCACACTGACCCATGGAGTGTCATTGATCCATACTTGCATCAGGTTTAATAATGAATCCATGCCTCCAACACTCAGGGCTGGTCCTATTCTTCTCCATTTGGTAGTTCAGACCATTTGAGCCTATGGGGGTTGGTTAGGTTTGGCTGGAAGGCGGAAGACATCGCATTGACATGACTTCAGTTTTCCATTCATGTTTCGCGTATTATTATATCTGCTGCTCAATAGCATAAAGGAAAACTTCAATCACACATTGGGTCTTGAAAGAACAAAAGAAATAAAATATCATTGGAAACCAAGATCCTTAACTAACTGAGAGCTGACTGAGCCAGACAGCCCTTGGACAGGTAGGGCACGGTTTCAGAAGAAGAAAAAAGAAGTATTGAAATCCTTTATTTTGACATCCTTGACAACCCCTTTAAAATTGGACCTGTCAGTAGTGATCAGTTTTTGCTCTTTTTATTCCCGCTACTTCCCCTAGTATTCCTTTTGTTAAAATACACCAGATAGTTCCAGAGATATGAACCTCTTTAGTGTAAATTTTTTTGGTCTTTAGTAAGGGGACGATGCTCACTGGATAATAATGCAAAGCAGGCAAGACACGCCCCAGAGGATCTATAGCTCCGCCCCTGCGGTACAAAAGTAGCAGTAAATAAAGATGTGGATCTATGGAATGTATGGCAGGTTAAAAAAAAAAAACTGACTACTCAGGGGTGCAGTGGGAATATTAGAAGATCAAAAACTGACCACTTTTGTCTTGATGACAGGTGCTCTTAGAAGAGAACCAGAATGGCAGATCTGTTCAGTATTACACCAATATAGGTTTTGTCCAAGTTATAAATCGCTCAGTTTACTTTTTTTTTTTTTTTTATTATTATAATTATTCCACCATGGTAAGTTCTTGTATCTCTTTGTATTGTGTGCCAGAAGACAAAATTGTGATTGGAAAAAAACCCTCACCCCGATTTGGATATCCTTTTTATTATGTCCTGAATCTTTTTCAGTAACATGTTCTTTCTATTAAATTCCTTGAAATTCACAATCTGCAGAGCTGCACGTCTATCACCGCAAATATTGTGATCTGAAAGCTAAATATGTCCCAGTTTGCCTAGAAGCCATCCTGCCTCCGTCATTCACTAGTATAATATTGACAGGCTTAGTTTGTCAGGCTCCAGATTGTCTTCATGTCTTTAGCACTTTCCTGCCAGTGCGTTCCTGCGTGCCAGCGCTCGGGTTAATCCAGATTTACTGGCAGCGAATGCTCGAATGTTCTCCCATCTAATAACCTGCCTGTGAATGTGTTCTGTGCAGTGATCTCCGGAGCGTTCTGCTATGATGTGGTGCTGGACAGCCGCTTGGATGACTGGAATCCGACAAAGGTGAGCCTTGATTTTTATTTTTTTATTTCTAAATAAGAATTTTCTCCCAGCCTTCACAGCTCATGAGATAGGCTATCTGTGATCACAGCTGCAGTAAAGCGTGCTGGTGCCATCAGCATGACTTAATCTGGGCAATCATCTTATATTGCTTATACTTCTATGAACAGCGTAATGGCAAATAAATAAAGCTTGATGCTAAAATATTAAATGATCTGCTGCGACCATCAGAAGCGATCCGAAATTATATATCCTTTCTGGCTGAGCGCAGTTAAAGAGATAAGGAAGAAAATTAAAATATTAAAACCAAAGAAAAACAAAAGTAGTCCCTTGTGTGGATCAGGAGTTATCGGATTTATCCTCCCCACTACAGTCTTTTCCTCCAGTGCTAGTGCGTGAGAGACAATGGTGATTGTCTCGTATTCTTGGAGCGCACTGCTCCTCTTTCTGCTTGTTAGTGACAGTTCACTCGTGATGATTGACCGTTTAGGTGCCATATTGGCATCACTGGCCCGAACTGTTGACTCTCCCATGCTGCACACAGAAGCGGCATTGGAAGGACACATGGATACTGAAGCTGGTCTGATTCTTTGATCCTGCCACCTTCAGAGCAGCACTTGTAAGCTTTAAAGTAAAGAGCTTGTATGCGCTCCTTGCCTAGATCGGTCACCTCCTGATAGATTGCGGAGGTGACCGATAACCTGGGCAACGAGTACTAAATTATAGAGCGAAGAACATGAGAACGTAAAGGAATTTTAAAAAGAAAAAAAAATTGTAGAGGTGCTTGTTTTTACAAGCAATTTTACAAATTTTGTAAGAGTCGACCCCTTTTTAAAAAAAAAAAACAAACAATCAAACAAACAAACAAAAAACGCACCTGTGTCTGACTGGGAAGGGAAGTAGATCGCTTACAACCCTTCCCAACTTTTCTGTCAGCAGTGAGATGCGCTTTAAGGCCCGCTCCATCCGTTAGTAAGATACACACGCCTTCTCGATCTAAGTGTTTGGCCCCAATAAAGTAAAAAAAAAAAAAGCTTAGACTTGCCTCCATGGCCTGTGCTGTTCTATCTTTTAAAACTTTTTTCTTAGTTTTAAAATAAAGAAATAACATAAGTGATATTTCCACTTCTGTACAAGTCTATCAAAATATTAAATTACTAAAAGGATACAAAGAACCAGGGCTGTGGAGTCTGTGTAAAATGGAGTGATTCAGCCTCCTAAAATCTAATATATAATTGCCTAGAATACTACTTCCTGCAATTTGTGCCAACTTCCGTGGCTTTGTCCGGAGCTAATGTCCGGAGCTAATGTCCGGAGCTAATGTCCGGAGCTAATGTCCGGAGCTAATGTCCGGAGCTAATGTCCGGAGCTAATGTCCGGAGCTAATGTCCGGAGCTAATGTCCGGAGATAAGTGACGTCAACAGTGTCCAGTGTCTGATTGGTTGCCGCCTGCTGCGAGCGACCAATCAGAAACGTGCCGTACTGTGACACACTCCGCCCGCCATTTTGGTGTGATTTTTGAATTTTTACCTCACAGCAAGTTTCTACTGCGTGGAGGCGGGCCCAGTGACGTTGCTCTTCAAGCTCCTGCCGAATTTCGTCAAAAAAATGATAATACCATTTACCAAAATATATATATTTAGTTGTGAAGTGGTTCAGTGACATTTTCACACCAATTTTGAACTTTTGTTTGGTGTTTTCTCCATATACTGCCTATTATTTTTGTTCTTTCTTACTATTATTTATTAATTATGAATATATAGATTAGAGCACCATATAATCTAATGCGGAGCAACTCCCAATAGTCTATACACAATAAAGCAAATGGAGTCAAAGCCTACGCGAAACGCGCGTAGGGGCTGGCGGTTCCGCATCCACACTACGGCAAACATGGGTGAGGTTCAGTCCTTTTAATATTGTACCACCTTGTAACGGCAGCCCCTGTATAGTGGCTACATGCAATTGTAATACCATAGCATTGAGAACTTGAACCTCTGGCCGATACACTTTATGTTTGTGTGGGTGTAGGAACATCTTTACCTGGATCCTTGTACAAATAGTGAGAAATCCTCTTTTTGTATAACTAACTTTTGTATTATTATGCTTAGATTGTTTTATGACGATGTACTTAATAAATGTTATACTTTTGTATTCATGAATGAGCCTCTTTGACTCCATTTGCTTTATTGTGTATATATTATTTATTAATTGTATTATTCTTACATTTGAATAAATAAAGTATATATGGATTCTAGACTCCCGATTCTTTAGAATCGGGCTGCCATCTAGTATATAATAAACTAGCTGAAGAGCCCGGCGTTGCCTGGGCATAGTAAATATCTATGGTTAGTTATAGCACCTCATGTCTCTTATTTTCCCAATCACATCTTTCATTTTCCCCCTCATATCTCTCATTTTCCCTATCACATCTCTCATTTTCTCCCTCACTCCACTCATTTTCTCCCTCACTCCTCTCATTCCCCCCTAACACTTGTCATTTCGACCTCACATCTGTCATTTTCCGATCACTCCACTATTTTCCCTCACTCCTCTCATTTTGCACTCACACCATTTCATTTTCACCTCACACTTCATTTTCACCTCAGTATATACATGTTTGTCATCTCCCTTATATATAGTATACACCTGTATGTCATCTCCTGTATATAGTATATACCTGTATGTCATCTCCCCTGTATATAGTATATACCTGCTGTGTCTCATCTCCCCTGTATATAGTATATACCTGTATGTCATCTCCTTCTATATATAGTATATACCTGTATGTCATCTCCTCCTGTATATAGTATATACCTGTGTGTCATCTCCTTCTATATATAGTATATACCTGTATGTCATCTCCTCCTGTATATAGTATATACCTGTGTGTCATCTCCCCTGTATATAGTATATATCTGTGTCATCTCCTCCTGTATATAGTATATACCTGTATGTCATCTTCTATATATAGCATATACCTGTATGTCATCTCCTCCTGTATATAGTATATACCTGTAGGTAATCTGCTCCTGTATATAGTATATACCTGTGTGTCATCTCCTCCTGTATATAGTATATACCTGTATGTCATCTCCTCCTGTATATAGTATGTACCTGTATATCATCTCCTCCTCTATATAGTATATACCTGTGTGTCATCTCTCCTGTATATAGTATATATCTGTGTGTCATCTCCCCTGTATATAGTATATACCTGTGTGATCTCCTGTATTAGACCTCGTTAACACGTTATTTGCTCAGTATTTTTACCTCAGTATTTGTAAGATAAATTGGCAGCCTGATAAATCCCCAGCCAACAGGAAGCCCTCCCCCTGGCAGTATATATTAGCTCACACATACACATAATAGACAGGTCATGTGACTGACAGCTGCTATATTTCCTATATGGTACATTTGTTGCTCTTGTAGTTTGTCTGCTTATTAATCAGATTTTTATTTTTGAAGGCTAATATCAGACTTGTGTGTGTTTTAGGGCGAGTTTCGTTTGTCAAGTTGTGTGTGTTGAGTTGTGTGTGGCGACATGCATGTAGTGACTTTTGTGAGATGAGTTTTGTGTGGCAACATGCGTGTAGCAACTTTTTGTGTGTCGAGTTGCATGTGACAGGTTAGTGTAGCAAGTTGTGTGCAGCAAGTTTTGCGCATGGCGAGTTTTGCGCGTGGTGAGTTTTATGTCTGGTGCCTTTTGAGTATGTGCAAGTTTTGTGTGAGGCAAATTTTGTGCATGTGGCAATTTTTCCGCGTGTGCAAGTTTTGCGTGTGGCGAGTTTTCCATGAGGTGAGTTTTGCACTTGTGGCGAGTTTTGCGTGAGCCTAGTTTTTGCATGTGGCGAGTTTTGCGCGTGGTGAGTTTTGAGCGGCGACTATTGTGTTTCGACTTTTATGTGGCGAGGTTGGTGTATGTGTGGTGAAATGTGTGCTGAGGGTAATATGTGTTCAAGCATCTGGTAGTGTGTGGCGCATTTTGTGTGTGTTCATATCCCCATGTGTGGTGAGTATCTCATGTCGGGGCCCCACCTTAGCAACTGTACGGTATATACTCTTTGGCGCCATCGCTCTCATTCTTTAAGTCCCCCTTGTTCACATCTGACAGCTGTCAATTTGCCTCCAACACTTTTCATTTCACTTTTTCCCCATTATGTAGATAGGGGCAAAATTGTTTGGTGAATTGGAACGCGCGGGGTTAAAATTTCGCCTCACAACATAGCCTATGACGCTTTCGGGGTCCAGACGTGTGACTGTGCAAAATTTTGTGGCTGTAGCTGCGACGGTGCAGATGCCAATCCCGGACATACACACATACATACACACACACACACACACACACATTCAGCTTTATATATTAGATAGTATACAGTAGTACAATGCAGGACGTTCTGTAAATGTTTCCATAATAATTTGGTAAAGTTATAAAATGTCCTATAAATGTCTGTTCTGTTTTTGATCTGAGGATCTTGGCTTTCAGCTGAGATGAATCTCTGCTGCACTTTATGTACATGCTCAGTAGTGAGTCAGTGCTGTGGAGTCATAGATGAGATGAATCTGTGCTGCACTTTATGTACATGCTCAGTAGTGAGGCAGAGCTGTGGAGTAGTAGATGAGATAAATCTGTGCTGCACTTTATGTACATGCTCAGTGCTGTGGAGTCATAGATGAATCTGTGCTGCACTTTATGCACATGCTCAGTAGTGACCAGAGCTGTGGAGTCATAGATGAGATGAATCTGTGCTGCACTTTATGTACATGCTCAGTAGTGAGGCAGAGCTGTGGAGTAGTAGATTAGATGAATCTGTCCTGCACTTTATGCACGTGCTCAGTAGTGAGGCAGAGCTGTGGAGTAGTAGATGAGATGAATCTGTGCTGCACTTTATGTACATGCTCAGTAGTGAGGCAGAGCTGTGGAGTAGTAGATGAGATGAATCTGTGCTGCACTTTATGTACATGCTCAGTAGTGACCAGTGCTGTGGAGTCATAGATGAATCTGTGCTGCACTTTATGCACATGCTCAGTAGTGACCAGTGCTGTGGAGTCATAGATGAGATGAATCTGTGCTGCACTTTATGTACATGCTCAGTAGTGACCAGTGCTGTGGGGTCATAGATGAGATGAATCTGTGCTGCACTTTATGTACAGGCTCCATAGTGAGGCAGGGCTGAGGAGTCCGAGTCAGAGGTTTAGCTTACCCACGCCACAGCCCTGCAATGAACACCGAAAATAAAAATTAAAACACAGTAGATTTATGGTCTTGCAGCTAACCCCCACCAGCCAAACCGGTCCCAAAGGGTCTTTAAGAGCTTATTAGAAGGGTCACTATGAAAAAAGTTCACTGTATGCAGTAAGCTCTCAGGCTCCCTCTAGTGGTGGTTGCACCACCACCATTATTGTTTTATATCTGCACAGATTTTTAGTGCTATTAGAAAAATGAAGCCTTGACCACTATTAAAATATTTAAGAAAAGGATCAGCAGAGATCCTTAAACTATTAGGATGTTAGTAGGTGAAAATTTACTTTAAAGGAAACCAGTCAGTCAATTCATGCCACCCACATCACGGGAAGAATAAATCGGAGCCTGGCTGCATGATTGCAGTCAGGTGTGTATTTGTTAATTTGTAGACCCGGCCAGGGACCATAGGCAGAGAGGAGACTAGGCCAGCGCCGCCTCCAGCCGGCTACTCCCCGAATTGCTCTGGCTGATTTGACAGGTCTCTCCCATGACAAAGCATGGGAGAGACCAGTCGATAATTTCTAGTGGCGCTGGGAAAAGTTTCCCAGCATCTTCAAACTATATTCAAACATACTTGGCTGCAATCTGCGCTGCCATGCTGTGATTCCTGCTTCCTGTGGTTTGTGCAGCATGAATCGAGTAGCAGGATCCCTTTAAGTAACAGGCACTGATTGAGAATGGAAGGCATCCTGGGTCCTGCTGCTCATACATATTCCATAGCTTCTATCATCACTTGATGCGATACATTTCGTGTCTCCAGTGGGTGTTACTGGTGCTGCATCCTGGGTCCTGCTGCTCATACATATTCCATAGCTTCTATCATCACTTGAAGTGATACATTTCGTGTCTCCAGTGGGTGTTACTGGTGCTGCATCCTGGGTCCTGCTGCTCATACATATTCCATAGCTTCTATCATCACTTGAAGTGATACATTTCGTGTCTCCAGTGGGTGTTACTGGTGCTGCATCCTGGGTCCTGCTGCTCATACATATTCTATAGCTTCTATCATCACTTGATGCGATACATTTCGTGTCTCCAGTGGGCGTTACTGGTGCTGCATCCTGGGTCCTGCTGCTCATACGTATTCCATAGCTTCTATCATCACTTGATGCGATACATTTCGTGTCTCCAGTGGGTGTTACTGGTGCTCCATCCTGGGTCCTGCTGCCCATACATATTCCATAGCTTCTATCGTCACTTGATGCGATACATTTCGTGTCTCCAGTGGGTGTTACTGGTGCTCCATCCTGGGTCCTGCTGCTCATACATATTCCATAGCTTCTATCATCACTTGATGCGATACATTTCATGTCTCCAGTGGGTGTTACTGGTGCTGCATCCTGGGTCCTGCTGCTCATACATATTCCATAGCTTCTATCATCACTTGATGCGATACATTTCGTGTCTCCAGTGGGTGTTACTGGTGCTGCATCCTGGGTCCTGCTGCTCATACATATTCCATAGCTTCTATCATCACTTGATGCGATACATTTCGTGTCTCCAGTGGGTGTTACTGGTGCTGCATCCTGGGTCCTGCTGCTCATACATATTCCATAGCTTCTATCATCACTTGATGCGATACATTTCGTGTCTCCAGTGGGTGTTACTGGTGCTGCATCCTGGGTCCTGCTGCTCATACATATTCCATAGCTTCTATCGTCACTTGATGCGATACATTTCGTGTCTCCAGTGGGTGTTACTGGTGCTCCATCCTGGGTCCTGCTGCTCATACATATTCCATAGCTTCTATCATCACTTGAAGTGATACATTTCATGTCTCCAGTGGGTGTTACTGGTGCTCCATCCTGGGTCCTGCTGCTCATACATATTCTATAGCTTCTATCATCACTTGATGCGATACATTTCGTGTCTCCAGTGGGCGTTACTGGTGCTGCATCCTGGGTCCTGCTGCTCATACGTATTCCATAGCTTCTATCGTCACTTGATGCGATACATTTCGTGTCTCCAGTGGGTGTTACTGGTGCTCCATCCTGGGTCCTGCTGCTCATACATATTCTATAGCTTCTATCGTCACTTGATGCGATACATTTCGTGTCTCCAGTGGGTGTTACTGGTGCTCCATCCTGGGTCCTGCTGCTCATACATATTCCATAGCTTCTATCATCACTTGATGCGATACATTTCGTGTCTCCAGTGGGTGTTACTGGTGCTGCATCCTGGGTCCTGCTGCTCATACATATTCCATAGCTTCTATCGTCACTTGATGCGATACATTTCGTGTCTCCAGTGGGTGTTACTGGTGCTGCATCCTGGGTCCTACTCCTCATACATATTCCATAGCTTCTATCATCACTTGAAGTGATACATTTCATGTCTCCAGTGGGTGTTACTGGTGCTGCATCCTGGGTCCTGCTGCTCATACATATTCTATAGCTTCTATCATCACTTGATGCGATACATTTCGTGTCTCCAGTGGGTGTTACTGGTGCTGCATCCTGGGTCCTGCTGCTCATCCATATTCCATAGCTTCTATCACTTGATGTGATACATTTCGTGTCTCCAGTGGGTGTTACTGGTGCTGCATCCTGGGTCCTGCTGCTCATACATATTCCATAGCTTCTATCATCACTTGATGTGATACATTTCGTGTCTCCAGTGGGCGTTACTGGTGCTGCATCCTGGGTCCTGCTGCTCATACATATTCCATAGCTTCTATCATCACTTGATGCGATACATTTCGTGTCTCCAGTGGGTGTTACTGGTGCTGCATCCTGGGTCCTGCTGCTCATACATATTCTATAGCTTCTATCATCACTTGATGCGATACATTTCGTGTCTCCAGTGGGTGTTACTGGTGCTGCATCCTGGGTCCTGCTGCTCATCCATATTCCATAGCTTCTATCACTTGATGTGATACATTTCGTGTCTCCAGTGGGTGTTACTGGTGCTGCATCCTGGGTCCTGCTGCTCATACATATTCCATAGCTTCTATCATCACTTGATGTGATACATTTCGTGTCTCCAGTGGGCGTTACTGGTGCTGCATCCTGGGTCCTGCTGCTCATACATATTCCATAGCTTCTATCATCACTTGATGCGATACATTTCGTGTCTCCAGTGGGTGTTACTGGTGCTGCATCCTGGGTCCTGCTGCTCATACATATTCCATAGCTTCTATCATCACTTGATGCGATACATTTCGTGTCTCCAGTGGGTGTTACTGGTGCTGCATCCTGGGTCCTGCTGCTCATACATATTCCATAGCTTCTATCGTCACTTGATGAGCTACATTTCGTGTCTCCAGTGGGTGTTACTGGTGCTGCATCCTGGGTCCTACTCCTCATACGTATTCCATAGCTTCTATCGTCACTTGATGAGCTACATTTCGTGTCTCCAGTGGGTGTTACTGGTGCTGCATCCTGGGTCCTGCTCCTCATACATATTCCATAGCTTCTATCACTTGATGTGATACATTTCGTGTCTCCAGTGGGTGTTACTGGTGCTGCATCCTGGGTCCTGCTCCTCATACGTATTCCATAGCTTCTATCGTCACTTGATGAGCTACATTTCGTGTCTCCAGTGGGTGTTACTGGTGCTGCATCCTGGGTCCTGCTCCTCATACATATTCCATAGCTTCTATCACTTGATGCGATACATTTCGTGTCTCCAGTGGGTGTTACTGGTGCTGCATCCTGGGTCCTGCTGCTCATACATATTCCATAGCTTCTATCATCACTTGATGTGATACATTTCGTGTCTCCAGTGGGTGTTACTGGTGCTCCATCCTGGGTCCTGCTGCTCATACATATTCCATAGCTTCTATCATCACTTGGTGCGATACATTTCATGTCTCCAGTGGGTGTTACTGGTGCTGCATCCTGGGTCCTGCTGCTCATACATATTCCATAGCTTCTATCATCACTTGATGCGATACATTTCGTGTCTCCAGTGGGTGTTACTGGTGCTGCATCCTGGGTCCTGCTGCTCATACATATTCCATAGCTTCTATCATCACTTGATGCGATACATTTTGTGTCTCCAGTGGGTGTTACTGGTGCTGCATCCTGGGTCCTGCTGCTCATACAGATTCCATAGCTTCTATCATCACTTGATGTGATACATTTCGTGTCTCCAGTGGGTGTTACTGGTGCTGCATCCTGGGTCCTGCTGCTCATACAGATTCCATAGCTTCTGTCATCACTTGGTGCGATACATTTCGTGTCTCCAGTGGGTGTTACTGGTGCTGCATCCTGGGTCCTGCTGCTCATACATATTCCATAGCTTCTATCGTCACTTGATGCGATACATTTCGTGTCTCCAGTGGGTGTTACTGGTGCTGCATCCTGGGTCCTGCTGCTCATACGTATTCCATAGCTTCTATCGTCACTTGATGAGCTACATTTCGTGTCTCCAGTGGGTGTTACTGGTGCTCCATCCTGGGTCCTGCTGCTCATACGTATTCCATAGCTTCTATCATCACTTGATGCGATACATTTCGTGTCTCCAGTGGGTGTTACTGGTGCTCCATCCTGGGTCCTGCTGCTCATACATATTCCATAGCTTCTATCATCACTTGATGTGATACATTTCGTGTCTCCAGTGGGTGTTACTGGTGCTGCATCCTGGGTCCTGCTGCTCATACATATTCCATAGCTTCTATCATCACTTGATGCGATACATTTCGTGTCTCCAGTGGGTGTTACTGGTGCTGCATCCTGGGTCCTGCTGCTCATACAGATTCCATAGCTTCTGTCATCACTTGGTGCGATACATTTCGTGTCTCCAGTGGGCGTTACTGGTGCTGCATCCTGGGTCCTGCTGCTCATACATATTCCATAGCTTCTATCATCACTTGGTGCGATACATTTTGTGTCTCCAGTGGGTGTTACTGGTGCTCCATCCTGGGTCCTGCTGCTCATACATATTCCATAGCTTCTATCGTCACTTGATGCGATACATTTCGTGTCTCCAGTGGGTGTTACTGGTGCTGCATCCTGGGTCCTGCTGCTCATACGTATTCCATAGCTTCTATCGTCACTTGATGAGCTACATTTCGTGTCTCCAGTGGGTGTTACTGGTGCTCCATCCTGGGTCCTGCTGCTCATACATATTCCATAGCTTCTATCATCACTTGATGCGATACATTTCGTGTCTCCAGTGGGTGTTACTGGTGCTCCATCCTGGGTCCTGCTGCTCATACATATTCCATAGCTTCTATCATCACTTGATGTGATACATTTCGTGTCTCCAGTGGGTGTTACTGGTGCTGCATCCTGGGTCCTGCTGCTCATACATATTCCATAGCTTCTATCATCACTTGATGCGATACATTTCGTGTCTCCAGTGGGTGTTACTGGTGCTGCATCCTGGGTCCTGCTGCTCATACATATTCCATAGCTTCTATCATCACTTGATGAGCTACATTCCGTGTCTCCAGTGGGTGTTACTGGTGCTGGATCCTGGGTCCTGCTGCTCATACATATTCCATAGCTTCTATCATCACTTGATGCGATACATTTCGTGTCTCCAGTGGGTGTTACTGGTGCTGCATCCTGGGTCCTGCTGCTCATACATATTCCATAGCTTCTATCATCACTTGATGAGCTACATTCCGTGTCTCCAGTGGGTGTTACTGGTGCTCCATCCTGGGTCCTGCTCCTCATACATATTCCATAGCTTCTATCATCACTTGATGCGATACATTTCGTGTCTCCAGTGGGTGTCCCTGTTGCTCCTTCAATCTGAATACCCGTAAAATGTTCTCCAGAAATTGCAGTTCCAAGTGCAGCATCTCCAGACGATTACAAGTATTGGTGCAGAATACCAAATAGTAACTCTGAAAAATCCCTTTTTTCTGAAATATTCTCCCTAATTCATTTAATTTCAGACTACAATTCAGCCATTTCAATAGCAGAACTCTAAGCTGTATTTGCTAATGACACTGGGCGGCACAGTGCCCCTTCATAGTGGATGTACAGAGGATTATTTTGGGCATTTTTAATATTGAAAGGGAAAGGTTGTATCCTGTGCTTCCAAGTGAATGCAGATATTAATTATAACCTGTATTATGATCTTTTTGGCGCCTCTTTGCATTGGACTATTGGAAATGATGCTGCGTTGTTGTGCTCCATTTAAATTAGGATCTGAGTGCAAAAAGCAAAGCCATGTCCCCCAAAAATAACATAAACTGTATGTATATCTAGGGACAAATGCAGGATTTGACCAGTATGTTATTTTATTCTGGAGGTCGCACAATGCCTCCCTGTTTTGATCCACTTGCTTGGCTTTCTCCATAATCCCCATATACTTCACCGGAGAGGACTGCGTCACTTTTCCATTGAAGTACATGGAGAATGCAGCAACCTGGGATCTGCCCCGTCATTGTGGCATATCCTACGGATATGACATATCCTGTGGATATGCTTTAAAGGGATAGTCTCATCAGAAATAACGCAGGCATCTTGGCCGTTAGCTGGTTGCTAGTGGTCCGCAGAGGGAGCGACAGCCAAAGCTGGTATTACAAGGTGGCCATTCAATCGATGAAGAGGGTCCTGAGCAGGGTCTCCCGCACTATAACCTCTATATCCCTCCATTAAAAGCCCCTAAAAATATCCAAAAGGGCAATAATCATTTGTAGTGCAAATGCACTTCATATAGAGCCATGCCAGATGTTTTGATTTGGGGGGGATTCCAGTGTGAAGACCCCCCAATAAAGGGAATCTGTCAGCACGTTTTCGCTATGTAATATGACTGCAGAATCATTTCGGGGTGGTATCCCCGATTCCAGTAATGTGATCTTAGCTGGGGGGGCAGCAGTTGTGATAAAATCCCTGTTTTCTCAGCTGCAGATCTAGCAGAGCTCGGAATGGTGAGCTGTGTATAACCCCGCCCACACCAATGATTGGCTACTTTTTGCAGGGCAGGGTTGGACTATGTGGCACAAGACACCTAGTCCTGTAGTGATAATCTCCTGCTGAGAAAACACTGACTGTATTGAAACAGCAATCCACAGCCCAATAAGTGACACATCATTCTCATCGGGGTTTCTGCCCCTACATTATGCTGCTCTCAGATTATATAGCAAAAACCTGCTGACCGATTCCCTTTAATCACAAAAAAGAGTAGAAATGCTCCACTGATCATCGCTCTAATCCAAGACTCAAGACTGAGCCCTTATTCTTTCTGTTGAGCTCGTCCTCCGTGTTGGCAGAGAGCAGCCATCAATGGAGACCACCGGACCCCGCACCCCTATGATCCATACTTCTGATATTTCTCTGTGATGCGTCAAAAGATATTTTAATAGAACAGTTAAACTTTAAGACGTTTTTTACTTTTTTTTTCTATTCTTGTCCCCCTCCGTCTGTTCTGCAGGAGAACCTCCATTCATTCACCAAGGATGCGCTTACACTTATCAGCAAAGATTTGCCGTTTGAGTGTTTAGAAGTAGAGGAAAAGGTTGGCAGAGAGATCTTCCAGTACAATCCGTGAGTTTTACATTTACAATCATTTTATTGTACCGATTAAAAAAAAAAAAAATCCCAAAGTGTTGTAATTGTGGAAGGCGATGCGCAGAATAATGCGGCTTTCTTCTCGTTCCTTTGTGATCCCTCCCGCTGGACGCCGCACTGTGGAGACTTTGTACCAGGAGCAGAGAACGTTCCGCCGGGACATAAATGTTCTGCACAATTTCTATTCAGCATCGCCAGCAAATATTTCCTGGTGTAAAAGCCGATTGTATGGAAACATTTCAGCTTTCAGGGAGCAAAGTGTGTTGTGGTGGAACGTTCGCATCGACCTTTGGGGAGCACGTACAACGGTGTAATAAAATATTACAATACTCGTGTACCTTCGATCAAGCAGGACCAGATCTGAGAAATTAAAAAATATTTCCCTCTTTTCACCAGCAGGAGGCACATATGGGCCCTGCGGCTGTGCCCTGCGGCTGTGCCCTGCGGCTGTGCCCTGCGGCTGTGCCCTGCGGAGTTGTAGGTGCTCTGCGCAGCGCTGCACTCCACAGATCTGGGAGATAATGCCCTTATTATAGGATGTCTGATGCAACACGCCGGGATTAGTTTTTCCATATTAATAGGAATCTCTTAAAAAAAAAAAAAAAAAAAAAAATAATCTGCAAGCATTCATATGGAAATGGAGATTTACGAAGACCCAGGAGGGCTTGATAGTCTGTATACGTTGCATTATAGCCATGCACAATCTGGAAAAAGCTTGCTTATCGGTTGATTACTAAAAATGAGGCTGCCTGAGAAGTGGGGCCGTGCCTAAAACTTTCTAAGGGTCTTTTGTATCTCAGCACCCTTACAATTGCAAGCTAAGGACTCGGAGTGTGATATAACTAATTATAACTACAGTGGGCAACCCCTTTAGTACTCCTGCTAATAGTAACAGGGGGTTCTGTCCCTCATATATCCCACTAGCTCATATGAATAGAGGCAGCACCCTCAGGACATGGAGGTCCTTAGCTTGTTTTTCATATGCACTGATTTTGTTGCTTACAGGAGGTGTAGATTGGGTGGGTGAGTTGTAGGCGACAACTTCCTCGGATTTCCAGTGCGTGTCCGTTTCTGCCCTCCCCACAGGACCTTAAATCTACACACAGGGGGGACTGATTAGATCTCCAAAGTTTGAACGTCACCCTGGAACGGTCCGGTCTTTGGGCCGCCATCGCCTTGTGGTTTGGTAGTCCTTCAGTCCAAGATTTGTAGAAGGGCGATGCAATTTCATTCACACATTGATCAGCTCTAACGTTAAAACCAGTGATGGGTGAAGTGCCTGCCACTGGTAATCCCATGAGTACAGCTCTTGTGGAGGAATGGGACAATTCTTGGGCTAATGCACAGATTTGGACGACATTGGGCCACGTTGATGGGTAGATGACTGGGCCGGAGAATGTCTACAAGGGCCGGTTGTATTGGGTGCCAAGGCGAACTGGCCTGTTCCCACAGAAGAGCTTCTGTCCTAAATTTGCTGACAAGTTACTGCTGGCCATGAAGTAAAGATGTCCGAACCTGCAGAGAATCGCAAATTGCTGCGTAGGCTCGTTGCACACAATAGGCACGTGGTTTGGTTCTGGTATGGTAAACTCTCCAGGTGTTTAACCGAATCACGATGATACAGTATAACCCAGCCGAAGGTACAGGGTATGTTTTATGTTTCCAGTAGAATTTTAATTTGCCTTTCTTTGTATGATGTGTGCCGCCATCTTGCTTCATGCCACGCCTTTTAGGATAAAACTCTAGTGACGCTGATGCAGGGAAGTTTTATGCTCTGTGGATCCTAAACATAAGGCACTTCTGACCCCTTCCGAAAACATACTGACATACAAGTATAGGATGTCCACTTCCATGGGTCGTGTACCCCGGTGATAGCTCGCTCTCATTTGTGCACGCGTATATGCTATAACAAAAATTTGCAGTCAGATTTCCCTTGTGTTGCTTAGGGTTCTTATTGGTTTGTTTTGCCTGGTCTGGTGTGAACACATAGTGGAGCAGCTCTCATCTGCTGCCAGTCAGCAGGCATTTTTTAGCATTTCCTGTATGTAGAGACTGATGGGGGACTTGGGCAGTGTCGGCATCGGGGGTCAAAGGACTGGTGAGGCGTTCTGTGATCGGGGGTCAGAGGACTGGTGAGGCGTTCTGTGATCGGGGGTCAGAGGACTAGTGAGGCGTTCTTTGATCGGGGGTCAGAGGACTGGTGATGCGTTCTGTGATCGAGGGTCAGAAGACTGGTGAGGCGTTCTGTGTTCGGGGGTCAGAGGACTGGTGAGGCGTTCTGTGATCGGGGGGTCAGAGGACTGATGAGGCGTTCTGTGATCGGGGGTCAGAGGACTGGTGAGGCGTTCTGTGATCGGGGGTCAGAGGACTGGTGAGGCATTCTGTGATCGGGGGTCAGAGGACTGGTGAGGCGTTCTGTGTTCGGGGGTCAGAGGACTGGTGAGGCGTTCTGTGATCGGGGGTCAGAGGACTGGTGAGGCGTTCTGTCATCGGGGGTCAGAGGACTGCTGAGGCGTTCTGTGATCGGGGGTCAGAGGACTGGTGAGGTGTTCTGTGATCGGGGGAGAGAGGACTGGTGAGGCGTTCTGTGTTCGGGGGTCAGAGGACTGGTGAGGCGTTCTGTGATCGGGGGTCAGAGGACTGGTGAGGCGATCTGTGGTCAGAGGACTGGTGAGGCGATCTGTGGTCAGAGGACTGGTGAGGCGTTCTGTGATCTGGGGTCAGAGGACTGGTGAGGTGTTCTGTGATCGGGGGTCAGAGGACTGGTGAGGCGTTCTGTGATCGGGGGTCAGAGGACTGGTGAGGCGTTCTGTGATCGGGGGTCATAGGACTGGTGAGGCGTTCTGTGATCGGGTCACTGCATTCACTCATTAGATCCTTCAGGGGCTCCATCAAGGTTACCACCATTGTAAGAACAGTTCTAGTCCTGCATGCTGCGCTGTTATTGTCCTCAAAAGTGATGGGACCTATGGCGATGATGGAGCCTTATTTACATGTTTCTCGGTATATCACCCCTGACTTGCTTCCATGTCAATGTAGCAGCAGTTTCCACCAGTCATGTCCTTACTGATGAGATATGTTATGAAAGGCAATTCAGTATCACAATGGACATGGAGGTCAGAGCATATACAGTGATCTGACAATAGCTCAAAATAATAGAACGAGCTCTGAGACGTGGGAACTCTGCAGACCGCAATCCCTAATCCTCTCCAAACACAACTAGAGGCAGCCGTGGATTGCGCCTAACGCTACCTATGCAACTCGGTACAGCCTGAGAAACTAACTAGCCTGAAGATAGAAAAAATAAGCCTACCTTGCCTCAGAGAAATACCCCAAAGGAAAAGGCAGCCCCCCACATATAATGACTGTGAGTAAGATGAAAAGACAAACGTAGAGATGAAATAGATTCAGCAAAGTGAGGCCCGATACTCTAGACAGAACGAGGATAGGAAAGATAACTTTGCGGTCTACACAAAACCCTAAAGAAAACCACGCAAAGAGGCAAAAAGACCCTCCGTACCGAACTAACGGCACGGAGGTACACCCTTTTGCGTCCCAGAGCTTCCAGCAAAACAAATAGACAAGCTGGACAGAAAAAATAGCAACAAATAGCAAAGAAGCACTTAGCTATGCAGAGCAGCAGACCACAGGAATGATCCAGAGAAACACAAGTCCAACACTGGAACATTGACAGGAAGCATGAATCAAAGCATTAGGTGGGGTTAAGTAGAGAAGCACCTAACGACCTCACCAGATCACCTGAGGGAGGAAACTCAGAAGCAGCAGTACCAGTTTCCTCCACAAACGGAAGCTCCCAGAGAGAATCAGCCGAAGTACCACTTGTGACCACAGGAGGGAGCTCTGCCACAGAATTCACAACAGTACCCCCCCCTTGAGGAGGGGTCACCGAACCCTCACCAGAGCCCCCAGGCCGACCAGGATGAGCCACATGAAAGGCACGAACAAGATCGGGAGCATGGACATCAGAGGCAAAAACCCAGGAATTATCCTCCTGAGCATAACCCTTCCATTTAACCAGATACTGGAGTTTCCGTCTTGAAACACGAGAATCCAAAATCTTCTCCACAATATACTCCAATTCCCCCTCCACCAAAACCGGGGCAGGAGGGTCAACAGATGGAACCATAGGTGCCACGTATCTCCGCAACAATGACCTATGGAAGACGTTATGTATGAAAAAAGAATCTGGGAGGGTCAGACGAAAAGACACAGGATTAATAACCTCAGAAATCCTATAAGGACCAATGAAACGAGGTTTAAACTTCGGAGAGGAAACCTTCATAGGAATATGACGAGAAGATAACCAAACCAGATCCCCAACACGAAGTCGGGGACCCACACGGCGTCTGCGATTAGCGAAACGTTGAGCATTCTCCTGGTACAAGGTCAAATTGTCCACTACATGAGTCCAAATCTGCTGCAACCTGTCCACCACAGTATCCACACCAGGACAGTCCGAAGACTCAACCTGTCCTGAAGAGAAACGAGGATGGAACCCAGAATTGCAGAAAAATGGCGAAACCAAGGTAGCCGAGCTGGCCCGATTATTAAGGGCGAACTCAGCCAAAGGCAAAAAGGACACCCAGTCATCCTGATCGGCAGAAACAAAGCATCTCAGATAGGTTTCCAAGGTCTGATTGGTTCGTTCGGTCTGGCCATTAGTCTGAGGATGAAAAGCCGAGGAAAAAGACAAGTCAATGCCCATCCTACCACAAAAGGCTCGCCAAAACCTCGAAACAAACTGGGAACCTCTGTCAGAAACGATATTCTCTGGAATGCCATGCAAACGAACCACATGCTGGAAGAACAAGGGCACCAAATCAGAGGAGGAAGGCAACTTGGTCAAGGGTACCAGATGGACCATCTTAGAAAAGCGATCACAGACCACCCAAATGACTGACATCTTTTGAGAGACGGGAAGATCTGAAATAAAATCCATAGAGCTATGTGTCCAAGGTCTCTTCGGAACCGGCAAGGGCAAAAGCAACCCACTGGCACGAGAACAGCAGGGCTTAGCCCGAGCACAAATCCCACAGGACTGCACAAAAGAACGCACATGCCGCGACAGAGACGGCCACCAAAAGGATCTAGCCACTAACTCTCTGGTACCAAAGATTCCAGGATGACCAGCCAACACCGAACAATGAACCTCAGAGATCACTTTATTTGTCCACCTATCCGGGACAAACAGTTTCTCCGCTGGACAACGATCAGGTTTATTAGCCTGAAATTTTTGCAGCACCCGCCGCAAATCAGGGGAGATGGCAGACACAATTACTCTTTCCTTGAGGATACCCGCCGGCTCAGATAAACCCGGAGAGTCGGGCACAAAACTCCTAGACAGAGCATCCGCCTTCACATTTTTAGAGCCCGGAAGGTACGAAATCACAAAGTCAAAACGGGCGAAAAACAGCGACCAACGAGCCTGTCTAGGATTCAAACGCTTAGCAGACTCGAGATAAGTCAGGTTCTTATGATCAGTCAATACCACCACGCGATGCTTAGCTCCTTCAAGCCAATGACGCCACTCCTCGAATGCCCACTTCATGGCCAGCAACTCTCGGTTGCCCACATCATAATTCCGCTCAGCAGGCGAAAACTTCCTGGAAAAAAAAGCACATGGTTTCATCACTGAACAATCAGAACCTCTCTGCGACAAAACAGCCTCTGCTCCAATCTCAGAAGCATCAACCTCGACCTGGAACGGAAGAGAAACATCAGGTTGACACAACACAGGGGCAGAAGAAAAACGACGCTTCAACTCTTGAAAAGCTTCCACAATAGCAGAAGACCAATTGACCAAATCAGCACCCTTCTTGGTCAAATCGGTCAATGGTTTGGCAATACTAGAAAAATTGCAGATGAAGCGACGATAAAAATTAGCAAAGCCCAGGAACTTTTGCAGACTTTTCAGAGATGTCGGCTGAGTCCAATCATGGATGGCTTGGACCTTAACAGGATCCATCTCGATAGTAGAAGGGGAAAAGATGAACCCCAAAAATGAAACCTTCTGCACACCAAAGAGACACTTTGATCCCTTCACAAACAAAGAGTTAGCACGCAGGACCTGAAAAACCGTTCTGACCTGTTTCACATGAGACTCCCAATCATCCGAGAAGATCAAAATGTCATCCAAGTACACAATCAGGAATTTATCCAGGTACTCTCGGAAGATGTCATGCATAAAGGACTGAAACACTGATGGAGCATTGGCAAGTCCGAATGGCATCACTAGATACTCAAAATGACCCTCGGGCGTATTAAATGCAGTTTTCCATTCATCGCCTCGCCTGATTCGCACCAGATTATACGCACCACGAAGATCAATCTTGGTGAACCAACTAGCCCCCTTAATCCGAGCAAACAAATCAGATAACAAAGGCAAGGGGTACTGAAATTTAACAGTGATCTTATTAAGAAGGCGATAATCTATACAAGGTCTCAGCGAACCATCCTTTTTGGCTACAAAAAAGAACCCTGCTCCTAATGGCGACGATGACGGGCGAATATGCCCCTTCTCCAGGGATTCCTTCACATAACTGCGCATAGCGGTGTGCTCAGGCACGGATAAATTAAACAGTCGACCTTTTGGAAATTTACCACCAGGAATCAAATTGATAGCACAATCACAATCCCTATGCGGAGGTAGGGCATCGGACTTGGGCTCATCAAATACATCCCGGTAATCAGACAAGAACTCTGGAACCTCAGAAGGGGTGGATGACGAAATTGACAAAAATGGAACATCACCATGTACCCCCTGACAACCCCAGCTGGACACCGACATGGATTTCCAATCCAATACTGGATTATGGGCTTGTAGCCATGGCAACCCCAACACGACCACATCATGCAGATTATGCAACACCAGAAAGCGAATATCCTCCTGATGTGCAGGAGCCATGCACATGGTCAGCTGGGTCCAGTATTGAGGCTTATTCTTGGCCAAAGGCGTAGCATCAATACCTCTCAATGGAATAGGACACTGCAAGGGCTCCAAGAAAAACCCACAACGCTTAGCATATTCCAAGTCCATCAAATTCAGAGCAGCGCCTGAATCCACAAACGCCATGACAGAATATGATGACAAAGAGCAGATCAAGGTAACGGACAGAAGAAATTTTGACTGTACCGTACCAATGGTACCAGGGATTCAAGCTAAACCAGGGATTCAAGCTTGAGGAGGCTAATTTGCATATTCCAGGTGCCTTCTGGGAAAGCGAAGAGTCTCCCTAAGCTAGAAGATCGTTGGGTACAGCCGGGACCAGCTGCTTGGAAAGAATCACCAAACCAGGGATTCAAGCTTGAGGAGGCTAATTTGCATATTCCAGGTGCCTTCTGGGAAAGCGAAGAGTCTCCCTAAGCTAGAAGATCGTTGGGTACAGCCGGGACCAGCTGCTTGGAAAGAATCACCAAACCAGGGATTCAAGCTTGAGGAGGCTAATTTGCATATTCCAGGTGCCTTCTGGGAAAGCGAAGAGTCTCCCTAAGCTAGAAGATCGTTGGGTACAGCCGGGACCAGCTGCTTGGAAAGAATCACCAGAATTTTTGCCTGTAGGACATTATTGCAAGAGAGCTTGGCTGATTAGATTACACAAGAAGGAAAACACACAGCAAGTCAGCAGGATCTAGGAGCAACATGGCAGATGTGACAACCTACATGGTGAGCTGCAGCATGTGCTACATGTTCACAGATCGACCAGAAGAAGAATTAAATTTCACCTGTCAGAAGTGTAGACTAGTGGCCCTTTTAGAAGAAAAGGTGCGGGGTCTGGAAGAAAGAATAGCAACCTTGAAACTCATCAAAGAGAATGAAGACTTTCTAGACAGAACAGAAGCATCTCTACTGGTCACAGAAGGTGAAAAAAGTGTCAGAGAACCTCCAAAAGCAGATGAGTGGAAGCATGTGACCAAAAGAAGCAAGAAGACCATGGAGAAATCACCAACCACACAACTGAAGAACCGATATCAAATCTTTGTAGAGGATGAAGATGGCACACCTAAGGATGAAGCAATACCAGCAAGCAAAAAAGAAAAGGGCACACAGCAACAAGTGACAGCAAAAAGTACAGCCAAGAAGCAACGAAGAGTGGTGGTGGTGAGAGACTCACTACTGAGAGGCACAGAAGCAGCCATCTGCAGACCGGACATAACTGCAAGAGAAGTATGCTGCCTTCCAGGTGCGATGATCAAGGATGTGACCGATAGGATACCAAAGCTCTTCAACTCCAAGGACGTCCACCCATTTCTTCTGATACATGTTGGCACCAATGACACGGCAAGGACGGACCTACCGACAATCTGCAAAGACTTTGAAGAGTTGGGGAAGAAAGTAAAGGAACTGGATGCACAGGTAGTTTTTTCTTCTATCCTTCCAGTAGACGGGCATGGCACCAGGAGATGGAACAGGATCCTTGATGCAAACAACTGGCTAAGACGATGGTGCAGACAACAAGGATTCGGATTCCTGGACCACGGTGTGAATTACTTGTACGATGGACTCCTCGCCAGAGACGGACTACACCTCAACAAACCTGGGAAACACACATTCGCCAGAAGACTCGCTACACTCATCAGGAGGGCGTTAAACTAGAAGAAGAGGGGACGGGAAGAAAAACATTAGACTTGAACAAAGAAGATCCAGGAAAACATACTCAGAAGGGAGGTAAGAACATTTCTAAAACAATCCACAGCGAGGAGATTGGAACAAAACAAAATCCTCTAAACTGCATGCTTGCAAACGCCAGAAGCCTGACAAACAAGATGGAAGAACTAGAAGCAGAAATATCTACAGGTAACTTTGACATAGTGGGAATAACCGAGACATGGTTAGATGAAAGCTATGACTGGGCAGTTAAC
The DNA here is from genome assembly GCF_032444005.1 of Ranitomeya imitator. Classification (NCBI taxonomy): domain Eukaryota; kingdom Metazoa; phylum Chordata; class Amphibia; order Anura; family Dendrobatidae; genus Ranitomeya; species Ranitomeya imitator. The sequence continues at coordinate 51,733,806 of NC_091284.1, forward strand.
TTACAGGGTTACAGTCTGTTTAGAAAGGATCGTAAAAATCGGAGAGGAGGAGGGGTTTGTCTCTATGTAAAGTCTTGTCTAAAGTCCACTTTAAGGGAGGATATTAGCGAAGGAAATGAGGATGTCGAGTCCATATGGGTCGAAATTCATGGAGGGAAAAATGGTAACAAAATTCTCATTGGGGTCTGTTACAAACCCCCAAATATAACAGAAACCATGGAAAGTCTACTTCTAAAGCAGATAGATGAAGCTGCAACCCATAATGAGGTCCTGGTTATGGGGGACTTTAACTACCCGGATATTAACTGGGAAACAGAAACCTGTGAAACCCATAAAGGCAACAGGTTTCTGCTAATAACCAAGAAAAATTATCTTTCACAATTGGTGCAGAATCCAACCAGAGGAGCAGCACTTTTAGACCTAATACTATCTAATAGACCTGACAGAATAACAAATCTGCAGGTGGTCGGGCATCTAGGAAATAGCGACCACAATATTGTACAGTTTCACCTGTCTTTCACTAGGGGGACTTGTCAGGGAGTCACAAAAACACTGAACTTTAGGAAGGCAAAGTTTGACCAGCTTAGAGATGCCCTTAATCTGGTAGACTGGGACAATATCCTCAGAAATAAGAATACAGATAATAAATGGGAAATGTTTAAGAACATCCTAAATAGGCAGTGTAAGCGGTTTATACCTTGTGGGAATAAAAGGACTAGAAATAGGAAAAACCCAATGTGGCTAAACAAAGAAGTAAGACAGGCAATTAACAGTAAAAAGAAAGCATTTGCACTACTAAAGCAGGATGGCACCATTGAAGCTCTAAAAAACTATAGGGAGAAAAATACTTTATCTAAAAAACTAATTAAAGCTGCCAAAAAGGAAACAGAGAAGCACATTGCTAAGGAGAGTAAAACTAATCCCAAACTGTTCTTCAACTATATCAATAGTAAAAGAATAAAAACTGAAAATGTAGGCCCCTTAAAAAATAGTGAGGAAAGAATGGTTGTAGATGACGAGGAAAAAGCTAACATATTAAACACCTTCTTCTCCACGGTATTCACGGTGGAAAATGAAATGCTAGGTGAAATCCCAAGAAACAATGAAAACCCTATATTAAGGGTCACCAATCTAACCCAAGAAGAGGTGCGAAACCGGCTAAATAAGATTAAAATAGATAAATCTCCGGGTCCGGATGGCAAACACCCACGAGTACTAAGAGAACTAAGTAATGTAATAGATAAACCATTATTTCTTATTTTTAGGGACTCTATAGCGACAGGGTCTGTTCCGCAGGATTGGCGCATAGCAAATGTGGTGCCAATATTCAAAAAGGGCTCTAAAAGTGAACCTGGAAATTATAGGCCAGTAAGTCTAACCTCTATTGTTGGTAAAATATTTGAAGGGTTTCTGAGGGATGTTATTCTGGATTATCTCAATGAGAATAACTGTTTAACTCCATATCAGCATGGGTTTATGAGAAATCGCTCCTGTCAAACCAATCTAATCAGTTTTTATGAAGAGGTAAGCTATAGGCTGGACCACGGTGAGTCATTGGACGTGGTATATCTCGATTTTTCCAAAGCGTTTGATACCGTGCCGCACAAGAGGTTGGTACACAAAATGAGAATGCTTGGTCTGGGGGAAATTGTGTGTAAATGGGTTAGTAACTGGCTTAGTGATAGAAAGCAGAGGGTGGTTATAAATGGTATAGTCTCTAACTGGGTCGCTGTGACCAGTGGGGTACCGCAGGAGTCAGTATTGGGACCTGTTCTCTTCAACATATTCATTAATGATCTGGTAGAAGGTTTACACAGTAAAATATCGATATTTGCAGATGATACAAAACTATGTAAAGCAGTTAATACAAGAGAAGATAGTATTCTGCTACAGATGGATCTGGATAAGTTGGAAACTTGGGCTGAAAGGTGGCAGATGAGGTTTAACAATGATAAATGTAAGGTTATACACATGGGAAGAAGGAATCAATGTCACCATTACACACTGAATGGGAAACCACTGGGTAAATCTGACAGGGAGAAGGACTTGGGGATCCTAGTTAATGATAAACTTACCTGGAGCAGCCAGTGCCAGGCAGCAGCTGCCAAGGCAAACAGGATCATGGGGTGCATTAAAAGAGGTCTGGATACACATGATGAGAGCATTATACTGCCTCTGTACAAATCCCTAGTTAGACCGCACATGGAGTACTGTGTCCAGTTTTGGGCACCGGTGCTCAGGAAGGATATAATGGAACTAGAGAGAGTACAAAGGAGGGCAACAAAATTAATAAAGGGGATGGGAGACCAACAATACCCAGATAGATTAGCGAAATTAGGATTATTTAGTCTAGAAAAAAGACGACTGAGGGGCGATCTAATAACCATGTATAAGTATATAAGGGGACAATACAAATATCTCGCTGAGGATCTGTTTATACCAAGGAAGGTGACGGGCACAAGGGGGCATTCTTTGCGTCTGGAGGAGAGAAGGTTTTTCCACCAACATAGAAGAGGATTCTTTACTGTTAGGGCAGTGAGAATCTGGAATTGCTTGCCTGAGGAGGTGGTGATGGCGAACTCAGTCGAGGGGTTCAAGAGAGGCCTGGATGTCTTCCTGGAGCAGAACAATATTGTATCATACAATTAGGTTCTGTAGAAGGACGTAGATCTGGGGATTTATTATGATGGAATATAGGCTGAACTGGATGGACAAATGTCTTTTTTCGGCCTTACTAACTATGTTACTATGTTATGGTGGCAGACCTAGCGAACCGCTTAGTGCGCTTAGGACAATCAGAGATGGCATGAGTTAAATCACCACAGTAGAAACACAGCCCATTCAGACGTCTGTGTTCTTGCCGTTCAACTCTGGTCAAAGTCCTATCGCACTGCATAGGCTCAGGTTTAAGCTCAGGTAATACCGCCAAATGGTGCACAGATTTACGCTCACGCAAGCGTCGACCGATCTGAATAGCCAAAGACATAGACTCATTCAAACCAGCAGGCATAGGAAATCCCACCATGACATCCTTAAGGGCTTCAGAGAGACCCTTTCTGAACATAGCTGCCAGCGCAGATTCATTCCATTGAGTGAGCACTGACCATTTTCTAAATTTCTGGCAATATACCTCTATCTCATCCTGACCCTGACAAAGAGCCAGCAAATTCTTTTCTGCCTGATCCACTGAATTAGGCTCATCGTACAGCAATCCGAGCGCCAGGAAAAACGCATTGATATTACTCAATGCAGGATCTCCTGGCGCAAGAGAAAATGCCCAGTCCTGAGGGTCGCCGCGCAAAAAAGAAATAATAATCAAAACCTGTTGAACTGGATCACCAGAGGAACGAGGTTTCAAGGCCAGAAATAACTTACAATTATTTTTGAAACTCAGAAACTTAGTTCTATCTCCAAAAAACAAATCAGGAATAGGAATTCTTGGTTCTAACATAGATTTCTGATCAATAGTGTCTTGAATCTTTTGTACTCTTGCCGAGAGCTGATCCACAAATGAAGACAGACTTCTAATGTCCATCGCTACACCTGTGTACTGAACCACCCAAATGTCTAGGGGAAAAAAAAGACAAAACACAAAGCCAAGAAAAAAAAATGGTCTCAGAACTTTTTTTCCCTCTATTGAGAATCATTAGTACTTTGGCTTCCTGTACTGTTATGAAAGGCAATTCAGTATCACAATGGACATGGAGGTCAGAGCACATACAGTGATCTGACAATAACCCAAAATAATAGAACGAGCTCTGAGACGTGGGAACTCTGCAGACCGCAATCCCTAATCCTCTCCAAACACAACTAGAGGCAGCCGTGGATTGCGCCTAACGCTACCTATGCAACTCTGCACAGCCTGAGAAACTAACTAGCCTGAAGATAGAAAAAATAAGCCTACCTTGCCTCAGAGAAATACCCCAAAGGAAAAGGCAGCCCCCCACATATAATGACTGTGAGTAAGATGAAAAGACAAACGTAGAGATGAAATAGATTCAGCAAAGTGAGGCCCGATACTCTAGACAGAACGAGGATAGGAAAGATAACTTTGCGGTCTACACAAAACCCTAAAGAAAACCACGCAAAGGGGCAAAAAGACCCTCCGTACCGAACTAACGGCACGGAGGTACACCCTTTGCGTCCCAGAGCTTCCAGCAAAACAAATAGACAAGCTGGACAGAAAAAATAGCAACAAATAGCAAAGAAGCACTTAGCTATGCAGAGCAGCAGACCACAGGAATGATCCAGAGAAACACAAGTCCAACACTGGAACATTGACAGGAAGCATGAATCAAAGCATTAGGTGGGGTTAAGTAGAGAAGCACCTAACGACCTCACCAGATCACCTGAGGGAGGAAACTCAGAAGCAGCAGTACCAGTTTCCTCCACAAACGGAAGCTCCCAGAGAGAATCAGCCGAAGTACCACTTGTGACCACAGGAGGGAGCTCTGCCACAGAATTCACAACAGAGATAGTGATATACCTTGGACAGCTATTTATCTGGTCTCCAACATTCACATGGTTTCTGGATAAGTTTGCCTATGTGTAAGTAGAAGACAGGTAACTGATGCCAGATACCGGTGTCAGCAGCTTGTCTCCCATCGGATATGAAATTTAAGCTACCAATGGATAGTTTGCAAAAACGCATGCACAGTAAGTGGACATTCAGTCCTGCGGAGATCAGCAGTTTTGGGCAATATTATTCTAATTCACTTGATAATCGAATGAGAAGGACCAAGCATGCTCAATCTCTGCACGCTCAATCCTTTGTTCTTCCAGGGAAAAAAAGTGTCTTATCCTCTGTCCCCAGAGAGCCATTGAAGTAATTATTATTATTCATTTTTATAGCGCCATTTATTCCATGGAGCTTTACACGTTTGTATCGGTATCTTAAAGAGCACTTGACTCCAGTTGAAAAGTGTGTATCTGTGTCTACAGCGCTTCTTGACTGCCTGACTGCCTTTTATACACTGACGAGCAAAAGGGTAACAATGTTTTGAACTTTGACTTTCAGGCTCCATATCTCACCATCGAATATGAGACTACCATCATTTCATTGACAAATATCTCTATCTCATACATAAATTTTACTTCCAACTATTTAGCATATGATTAGTTATGCAGATTCTTGTCATGTCACTGCATTGTAACTGTTGCTCCTGGTGGTGTAAGAATATTCTTCTTCCTGAATACTACAAATTATAACCTGTTCTCACGTTCCCTAATAGCTCAGTGTGTTATTAGGTTGATTCCCAAGAAAAGGGTCACAGGTTTGAATCGGGGAGCAGTCATGAAGAAAATTTCCCCGAAAAAGAGAAACTGTATCATCCAGCTCATCGATAGCGGTTCCTCCGGCCAAGAAAATTGCCAAACATCATGTGAGTGCCATGACAGTGGGAAGAACACGAAATTAAGTCTGTCCACCCATCCATTCAGAAGCCAAAAGGTGGACATCCAGGCAAAATATTGGAGTCAACAAGTTAGCTCATCACAAGGTCTATCAGTTCTGGCGTGACAAACACGGAAGTAGAGGTGGCTCGTATTCTTCGTAATAGTGAGATCACAGATTTTTTATACAAGCACCGTACGAAGCCCATTACACAAGTCTGGAATGGTGGCCCGAAAAAGTAACGAAGCCTCAACTTCAGTTATGTCATGAGAAGCGTTGGCTCGAGTTGGCAAAAAAGTATGAAAAGTGGACAGTAGAAGATTGGAAACTAGTGATTTGAAGCGATAAGAAAGTCAATAGACTAGACTCTGATGGGTGCAAATGGGTTTGGAAGAAAAAAGGAACAAAGGAGCTAACGGATCGAGAAATTGAAGGAACTGTCAAGTCCAGCGGAGGAAGCCTGATGATATGGGGTTGTTTCACAGCCAAAGGCATTGGATACTTGACCAAGAGTGAAGATGCTCTCAATGCTGAGCCACATGGGAGTATACTACAAGATGATTTACTTCGTACACTCGAGTTCTATGGGTATGAAAAGAACAGTAGTGTTCCAGCAGGAAAAAGATACGAAGCATGCGTGGAGATTGGCAAAGTGGTTCAGTAACAAAGAAGTAGAGATGCTGTATTGTCCCTCACAGTCCTTAGACCTCAACCCAATTGAACATGCATGGGTAGAGTTGAAGAAAAAGCCATATACATACCCAAGTGATTCCGGCAGTATGCACCAACTTTGGGAACGAGTAGAAGAGACCTGGGATCAGATTTCCACGAAGACGTGCTTGAATCTGATCAAGAGCATGCCCAAAAGCATTCAGGCAGTGTTGAAACTTGAAAGCCAAAGATGGATTTACAAAATACTAACAAAATAATAAAAAAATAACATTTAGCAAAACAGTACATGACAAGAATCGGCATAACTAATCATATGCTAAATAGTTGGAAGTCAAATTTGTTTGAGATAGCCAAGATGGTGGTCTATAAAATGATGGTTACCTCTTTTTAGAGGATCATATAGAGCTTGAAAGTCAAAAGTTCAAAACAGTGTAGTAGGACCAACGAGTCAGTGTAGTAGGACCAACGAGTCGTTAGAGGGAGCCCGACAGTGGGGCTGAACAAAATGTAAAACAATATGCAAATCTGATTCTGAGGATGCTGAGCCCACAGTATTGCGATGAGCACGTGATATTTGTGTGAATATTCTGGTTCTGTTGTCCTTACAGTGTTAATGGCGGGTAGCGCTATGTGCCATGTACAGTGGAGGGAATTACGGACGTCTTGCAGTGCAGATAAGCCATATGATGCTCCTGTGTGACTAATGCTGAACAATTCTTCAGTCATTCCTCTCCGTACTTGCAAAGCTTTTAATACCGTTGATTTATATGCCGTAGTCTAGACTTTTCGCGCAGTGAGTAGCATTCCTGAAATGAATAGCTGCCTACACAGCGTGGCGTTAGGGCTGGATGTGATCGTTTCCTGAATACAGTTTCTGCCAATTTCAGAAATGTCTTATTTATAAGATAAAATAGTTTCTAACTATTGTGGAAAGCATAATTAGTCCTTTCTAATTCATACTTGCAGGGATGTCTGGCTGATTGCTACGTGTCTTCTGTACCTTTAACATTGTGGTAAAATAAGGTTATAATGTCACACAAATTCTGTAGAAAAATATTTTGCAGCCTTCATTCCCCACAACAAAGTAAAATTACTTTTGGCTTATATACCAGTCTTATCTGTCCTGTTGCTGTTATCTTTTTCATACTTTGTAACTTGCCATCCGTTCTTTTTTGCACGGATCATTCCTCTTCGTCAGCATTCTGCCAGTACTGTAAGAGCCATAACTTCCCTTCTCTCACTTCCCAGCATCCATTGTGCTTGTCATAGTCCAATGGCGTGCCTGTCCTCAATGGAAAGCCCTCCATTCTGGAATGCCTGTATGCAATTTGACAAACAGTAGAGTAAGAGCAGGGAGACCCGCACACACTTCCTGTAGAGGGGCAAAGACCCACTCACTTCCTGTAGAGAAGCCGAGACTCTCCCCCACTTCTTGTAGAAAGGCAAAGGCCCGCTTTAACTTCCTATAGAGACACAGGTCAGATCCACCTTTCTGTTGAGACATGGGCTCTCCCTAACTTCCTGTAGAGAGAGAGAGAGAGACCCACACAGGCCCTCTCTAACTTCCTGTAGAGAGACCCACATAGGCCCTCCCTAACTTCCTGTAGAGAGACCCACATAGGCCCTCCCTAACTTCCTGTAGAGAGACCCACATAGGCCCTCCCTAACTTCCTGTAGAGAGAGACACATAGGCCCTCCCTAACTTCCTGTAGAGAGAGAGACCCACAGGCCCTCCCTAACTTCCTGTAGAGAGACACAGGCCCTCCCTAACTTCCTGTAGAGAGAGGCACAGGCCCTCCCTAATTTCCTGTAGAGAGAGGCACAGGCCCTCCCTAATTTCCTGTAGAGAGAGGCACAGGCCCTCCCTAATTTCCTTTAGAGAGAGGCACAGGCCCTCCCTAATTTCCTGTAGAGAGAGGCACAGGCCCTCCCTAATTTCCTGTAGAGAGAGGCACAGGCCCTCCCTAATTTCCTGTAGAGAGCACAGGCCCTCCCTAATTTTCTGTAGAGAGACCCACAGGCCCTCCCTAATTTCCTGTAGAGAGGCACAGGCCCTCCCTAATTTCCTGTAGAGAGAGGCACAGGCCCTCCCTAATTTCCTGTAGAGAGAGGCACAGGCCCTCCCTAATTTCCTGTAGAGAGAGGCACAGGCCCTCCCTAATTTCCTGTAGAGAGAGGCACAGGCCCTCCCTAATTTCCTGTAGGGAGAGGCACAGGCCCTCCCTAATTTCCTGTAGAGAGAGGCACAGGCCCTCCCTAATTTCCTGTAGAGAGAGGCACAGGCCCTCCCTAACTTCCTGTAGAGAGAGACACATAGGCCCTCCCTAACTTCCTGTAGAGAGAGAGACCCACAGGCCCTCCCTAACTTCCTGTAGAGAGACACAGGCCCTCCCTAACTTCCTGTAGAGAGAGGCACAGGCCCTCCCTAATTTCCTGTAGAGAGAGGCACAGGCCCTCCCTAATTTCCTGTAGAGAGAGGCACAGGCCCTCCCTAATTTCCTGTAGAGAGAGGCACAGGCCCTCCCTAATTTCCTGTAGAGAGAGGCACAGGCCCTCCCTAATTTCCTGTAGAGAGAGGCACAGGCCCTCCCTAATTTCCTGTAGAGAGCACAGGCCCTCCCTAATTTTCTGTAGAGAGACCCACAGGCCCTCCCTAATTTCCTGTAGAGAGGCACAGGCCCTCCCTAATTTCCTGTAGAGAGAGGCACAGGCCCTCCCTAATTTCCTGTAGAGAGAGGCACAGGCCCTCCCTAATTTCCTGTAGAGAGAGGCACAGGCCCTCCCTAATTTCCTGTAGAGAGAGGCACAGGCCCTCCCTAATTTCCTGTAGAGAGCACAGGCCCTCCCTAATTTTCTGTAGAGAGACCCACAGGCCCTCCCTAATTTCCTGTAGAGAGGCACAGGCCCTCCCTAATTTCCTGTAGAGAGAGGCACAGGCCCTCCCTAATTTCCTGTAGAGAGAGGCACAGGCCCTCCCTAATTTCCTGTAGAGAGAGGCACAGGCCCTCCCTAATTTCCTGTAGAGAGAGGCACAGGCCCTCCCTAATTTCCTGTAGAGAGAGGCACAGGCCCTCCCTAATTTCCTGTAGAGAGAGGCACAGGCCCTCCCTAATTTCCTGTAGAGAGAGGCACAGGCCCTCCCTAATTTCCTGTAGAGAGAGGCACAGGCCCTCCCTAATTTTCTGTAGAGAGAGGCACAGGCCCTCCCTAATTTCCTGTAGAGAGAAGCACAGGCCCTCCCTAACTTTCTGTAGAGAGACGCACAGGCCCTCCCTAACTTTCTGTAGAGAGACGCACAGGCCCTCCCTAATTTCCTGTAGAGAGAGGCACAGACCCTCCCTAATTTCCTGTAGAGAGAGGCACAGGCCCTCCCTAATTTCCTGTAGAGAGAGGCACAGGCCCTCCCTAATTTCCTGTAGAGAGAGGCACAGGCCCTCCCTAATTTCCTGTAGAGAGAGGCACAGGCCCTCCCTAACTTCCTGTAGAGAGAGACACACAGGCCCTCTTTAACTTCCTGTAGAGAATGAAACACAGGCCCTCCCTAGCTTCCTGTAGAGAGAGAAACGGGCCCTTCTGGCCATACAGCATACAGGACGTAGGAGCGCCGCTCTCTCCTCCCAGGGCTTCACGCCTTTCTCATCAGCAAGACGCAGGTGCGCCGCTGTTTTTCCCCATTACGGCTTTACCCTACATCGGATTTCCCTTTTGGCCGTATTTTCTACCCAAACACCTACAAGACGCAGACGCACTGCCGTTTTTCACAACTAAGGCTATTTCCATATACGGATCCCTCTCTAGGCTATCTGTATGGTCCCACCACCAACAAGACGCAGATGCGCCGTTAGTATTTCATATTAAGGCTATATCCATAAACAATTTATCTTGTGGGCCGTATTCACCATCAGCTTATCAACAAAACACTGTCGTACCGCTGTCTTTTTTCTTTAAGGTTGCACCGAAAGACGTACCATTCACTAGGCTACATTCGTTAGGAAGTAATACCTGCCCCTGGATACCACAGGGACAACGCCTTTTCTATTATTTTCTACTTGTACCTGGATTTAGTGCGACCCTAGATTAAGACCCGGGAGGGTCGAAACGTCAACCATTCTGAGTCGCATACACAATTTGTATCAATTGCCTTGTATTTTGATCCGATGTTATTTCTTTGAATAAATTAGCAAATTTCAAAAAATTACATTTCTGTTCTAAGATATTCCACATAGGGAGTGCGGTGGATTTCATATTATATTGACATTAGACCCTATGGTCTGTCGCACCAGCACCCCGACTCGATATAGAGTGCAGGCCAATACCTATATTTATATTTATATCGATGTGTATAGGCTGTTGACATCCCAGGTAATCAAAAGGGAAGTAGGGGATATGGGGCCTAAAGATCTAATGACCTGAATAAAGTCATTAGTGTCCAGCAAGAAAGAGCGGGTGGTTTGGCGTAAGAATTTTCTCCAGTACCATTGATAAAGGTGACAGGACCGAATCGGTCAGGGATACAATAGGCCGGCCAGGTGGTTTGACTAGTCTTTTATGTATTTTAGGCAAAACATAAAATATAGGGGTAATGGGATCCCTTTTGATGAGGAAATCTCTCATTTTACTATCAATGGTGCCTGCTTGAAAGTGGAAGTCTACGATAGGTGCGATTTTTTTTTTTTTGGACCAACTGGTTCAGAGGGTTATGTGGTATTACTTTGTACACCGTAGTGTCCCCTAGTTGTCTAAACACCTCCTCAAGATAGTCAGTCCTATCCATAACTACCGTCGCCCCACCCTTGTCTGCTGGTTTGATTATCAAAGATTTATCCGATGAAAGTTGCTCCAGTGAGAGTCTCTCTGAGTGTGTGAGATTGGTGTGAAACTGGAACTTCCCCCGATCCATCTCCCGAGTCAATGTGTGGATGTCTCTCTCGACAAGGGAAACAAAGGTTTCCACTGGTGGATTGGACCGTGGTGGCATGTATGAGCTATGAGTCCGTAGCCCCAGATCACGGAGTTCAAGTAACATATGTATTCCAGTACTCCAAAAACTGTTTCTGATGAAGGTCTTTTGATTAGACCGAAAACGTTTAATTTTTTAACTGGATGCACTAAATAAACGAATTGTTCACTTCTTATCTTGCAAAAAGATCTCCAAGTAATTTATTGCTTATATTTGACGGGTTGGATACCTAACTTGTGCACCTCCAAGAAGCCAAGAGTGCCGTGCTTACTATTGCTTCCTGTAGAGAGGCACAGGCCCTCCCTAACTTCCTGTAGAGAGACACAGGCCCTCCCTAACTTCCTGTAGAGACACGGGCCCTCCCTAACTTCCTGTAGAGAGACACAGCCCTCCCTAATTTCCTGTAGAGAGACACAGGCCTTCCCTAACTTCCTGTAGAGAGACACGGGCCCTCCCTAACTTCCTGTAGAGAGAGACAGGCCCTCCCTAATTTCCTGTAGAGACACAGGCCCTCCCTAACTTCCTGTAGAGAGACACGGGCCCTCCCTAACTTCCTGTAGAGAGACACAGGCCCTCCCTAACTTGCTGTAGAGAGAGACACAGGCCCACCCCAACTTCCTGTAGACACAGTCCCTTCCTGTAGAGAGACACAGGCCCTCCCTAACTTCCTGTAGAGAGACACAGGCCCTCCCTAACTTCCTGTAGAGAGACACTGGCCCTCCCTAACTTCCTGTAGAGAGACACAGGCCCTCCCTAACTTCCTGTAGAGAGACACTGGCCCTCCCTAACTTCCTGTAGAGAGACACAGGCCCTCCCTAACTTGCTGTAGAGAGAGACACAGGCCCACCCCAACTTCCTGTAGACACAGTCCCTTCCTGTAGAGAGACACAGGCCCTCCCTAACTTCCTGTAGAGAGACACAGGCCCTCCCTAACTTCCTGTAGAGAGACACTGGCCCTCCCTAACTTCCTGTAGAGAGACACAGGCCCTCCCTAACTTCCTGTAGAGAGACACTGGCCCTCCCTAACTTCCTGTAGAGAGAGACAGGCCCTCCCTAACTTGCTGTAGAGAGAGACACAGGCCCACCCCAACTTCCTGTAGACACAGTCCCTTCCTGTAGAGAGACACAGGCCCTCCCTAACTTCCTGTAGAGGCACAGACCCTCCCTAACTTCCTGTAGAGGCACAGACCCTCCCTAACTTCCTGTACAGACACAGGCCCTCCCTAACTTCCTGTAGGGAGAGACACAGGCCCACCCCAACTTCCATAGACACAGTCCCTTTCTTCCTGTAGAAAGTCCGAGACCCACCCCAACCTCCTGTAATCCATATTGGTGTCTCTGCTGCTAGACATGGATCACACTTGACAAACAATGATCCATAAGTTGCACAAAATGGAAATGCCCCGTGGTCGGCTCTTTGAAATGGTTTTTAAGGGTAAGGCATTGATTTGCATTTTGTCTATTTATCACATTCTTTATAATTAGATCAACGTATTTAATGACATTTTCTGCCCAATTATGTTATATTGTCAAACTTGTGACTTTTCCAGCCACCGGCATTGCACCACTGTTAATGTGCAAGAGAAATTGGCCAATGGTACCTTTACTGTTCTTGGTAATGCCGCAAATCCCAGCCCGACTGTAGATCTATTATAAACTCCCAGCGCCATAGTGATATATGATGATGTTAGTTGAGGTATTGGATAAATTGTCAGGCTGCGATTTGTGGCTTAATATGGACACTGATGTCTTCTTCTATCTCGCATCCAACTTACTCTTCAACCAGCTACAATCTGGCTTTCGTCCCCGCTGTTCTACTAAGTAACCAATAACCTGCCAATAATCAATATTATTGTGTTTTTCATTGTAGACTGTCGTCTGCCTTTGACACAGTCAACTACTTCCTCCTACTGAAAATCCTTTCTCCTGTTGGCTTCACAGACTTGGCCCTATTCCTCGATCTTCTCATGCCTCAATAACCACACATTTAGTGCCTTCTCATTTTTCTGACCGTGTCTCTCAACGCTTTGTGCTGGACCAGTACGCATCTCAATATAAATATTTTCCCTGGACACCTCATAAAGCCCTCACCTATATGCTCATGACACATCAGATCTGCCTCTCTGCCTTGATGTCACCTATCTGCTGTCCAGAATCTGAGTGGCATATCTTCCTCCTTCTCATCACGCTTTCTAAAACTCAATGTGGACATAACCAAACTCGTCATCTTCCCCTGTCCTGCTGAACCCCCCACCAGACCTAGCAATCACAATAAATTACTTTATACTTTCCCCAGTATCACATCCAAGCCGTTACCACCTCCTGTCTCTTCCAACTCAAGAATATTTCCAAAATCTGTCCATTCCCTCCTCCCCGGAGTCAACAATATTGTTAGTATATGCCCTCAACATTTCACATATTGAATACTGCAAGATCCTCCTCTGTGGCCTCTCATCGAACACTCTTGCACCACTCCAGTCTATCATTAACTCTGCTTCCCTATTAATCCACCTCTTCACTCTATTCTTTTCCACCTTTCCCCTCTGCTAATCCTTTCACTGGCTATTAATTACTCAAAGAATAGAGTATAAATGACTGGCAATGATATACACGGCCGACCATAATGTGTCTACTCTATTCTATTCTCCAAATTCATCCTCACTAGTGATGAGCGAATATACTCATTACTCGAGATTTCTCGAGCATGCTCGGGGGTCCTCAGAGTATTTTTTTTAGTGCTCGGAGATTTAGTTTTTCTTGCCACAGCTGAATGATTTACATCTGTTAGCCAGCATAAGTACATGTGGGGGTTGCCTGGTTGCTAGGGAATCCCCACATGTACTTATGCTGGCTAACAGATGTAAATCATTCAGCTGCAGCAAGAAAAACTAAATCTCCGAGCACTAAAAAATACTCGGAGGACCCCCGAGCATGCTCGAGAAATCTCGAGTAACAAGTATATTCGCTCATCACTAGTGAGGAAGAATTTGGAGAATTCCATTCTCTTCAGAAAAGCCTACAGCCGGCTATGACCTCACTACCGCTGGTGATCTTCCAATCCCTCAAGAGTGAATGCCCGCCTGTTGCCTGGCTCCATGGAGATGTTCAGGGAAGCCAGGTTGTGACCCTCGGGTCATCTGGCCTTATACCTGGATGGACGGTCATCCACTGATGGTTTCTTGTACTTGTTAATATTTCATATATGTGTTACATGTATGTAAACATGTACGGCACTCTGGAATTAATGATGTCTTAAGGGAATCTGTCAGGAATATCAACCCCTACCGCTTCCCAAACCACATATACGGTAAGTATATGCTAGGCAGCAACGGAGGGCACCACTCCAAAAACAAGGATCACCTGTAGTATGCTATATCCAATGGGGACATCAAACACTAAGAAGAAAAAATAGCATACTAATACCAAGGATCACTCATAAATAAAACAATGAATCTTTATTGACATACAAATACACTCCAAAGATAAAAACATTAAAAACCATAACGGGTATAAAGAACATGAGCGCCCATAGTAAGGCTGCTGATCACCCCCCTTAGTGTAAACACCACTCCCTGTGTCTTCCCAGCAACAAAATATTGTTCAAAGATTTAAATTGTAAGTCATACCTAGTAGATACCGTGCTTGGAACAACTGCCCCTGTCTCGCCCACCGAATAGGGTAGATGCAGGACTTAATAACTGTGCTGTTGGATGTAAACAAGACAGGTAGTTGCCACCTATACACATCAGATTATCGCACCAGTCAGATAAATGTACGAACACAGAAATAGAGGATTCTAACACCTGGATGTAAATTCCAGGTGTAGAATGATAAATAGATGCACGGATTATTAAAGGTTGCCATTGAACACCTCCAGCTAGCCAAGCCACTCAAATAAATGTGTAGATATGCAGAAATCAATTAGAAAATATTAGCTCCTAGATGTATCCACTGCACAATCTATCTCAAAAGGGTACCGTTTGCAGAAAATTCATAAATAACAACTGTGTAATGACCCATGGAAATAAATCATACTACCTCTACCCATGAATGCGCCTAATGTGTGCAATGCAAGCCCTTGAGGCACTTGAAAACAAGTCAATTAGCTGGAAAGAGACGACGAGGAGGGGGAGAGCAAAAGGTGCCCGACGCGTGTCGCCAGTAAACTGGCTTCTTCAGGGGCCGTCATATATAAGTATATGGGCACAGGTCTTGGAAATGTAAATCCATCTACACTTTTATGTCTTATACCTGTTGCTGTGTTCCCAAGTAATTAGATTTTTAATTCATATGCAAAAGACTTAAGCGCTTTGGACTTGACAGCACCAGCCTCTTTAGCTCCTTAAGTGTTCAGTCACACCCAGAACACTTGTGTGCATATAAATTGCTGATTATCTGGAAATGCAGCAACAGATAGAAGATATAAAGGTGTCAATGGATTTCCATTTCTAAGACCTCCATGCCCATATGAGTGGTTTGGGAAGAAAAAGGGATTGGTCTTACTGACCGATTCCCTTTACAATTTTTAATAGTAACAATAAAAGACAAGCTCGCTACAGCCGCCTGAGCGAGGCCTATCGATGGTTAAACATAGAAGGGCAAAGTCAGCCAAACCTGACAATTTTTGGGGAGTACTGGCTGTGGAGACACAGCATTGTATCTTAACCAGATGTACATTTTTAGCAAACCAAAAATAATAAGCTGTTATCAGTATGTTGGCTTTCGAATTTAAGCATTTCTTTCTGGCTGGTCAAGAAAACAGACTTTTTGTGTAAGCCTGTAATATTGACTTCTATTGTGCGCTTATCCTTGATGACTTGTCATGTTTACTGATACGCTAATTAATCATTCTCTAGGCTAGGTAGTTTGTTGATTTTTAAAACAGAGGAGGGAAAATTATGCAAATAGATTAAATAATCAAGTAATGCGATTTGATCTCATCTCCATTCTTACCCTTTATGTCAATACTGAATGAAGGACACTTGTTAAGTATAAAAATAGGTTACATGCCTCGGTATAGACAGAGAGAGACAGCCAGAGATTCTGCCAAGACATCCAAACATCCAGGGGATCCAACAGGACTGCTGCCAATTCATCATGACTCCATCACGAGGGATACGGATCTGTCATTCTACAGGAAACAACCTAGGTTGGAAGAATGCAGATCTGCTCCATTGACCATCGCTGAATCTTGGATATGTTTGGAGAAAGCCATGATGGGGACCCGCTGGTTGCCTGGCTCCATGGAGATGTGTGGAAGAGCCAGGTTTTGACCCTCAGGTCAACTGGCCTTGTACCTGAATTCCTACGCTTGTCGTTACCTCCTCTGTGTGCAAGTGTTTGGTGGTACGATCCCTGGTCCTCGCTATTTCGGCTAGTTACTGTGGCACCCTGCGACCCCTGATTCTCCACAATGGCTAGGTGTCTTATCTCTCCCAACAGTTGATGTTAGGGGAATGAGGGATAATGGATGACATGTGTGATATTCAGGCCTCCTGAGAGATCGTGCTCATCTGACCACTATTGAAGGTGTTTGGGTGCCTAAATACAGTCTTCAGTCGGAGTATGGCGTCTCCCACAAATGCAGGTGAGCTTCACACTGTCTACATTTTGGTTCTGTGGCTATGCTAATGGTTGAAGAAGGGGTTAAAGCTGAGAAGTTATTTTTGAGAGTTACCACATGGGAATCCAGCCTAAATAAAGAAGCCTGTGGTGTCTTCCTCCAGTAACCTTCCCCCCTATCGGCAGTTTCTTGTATGTGAGCCTGGCGTCTTCATGATTCAGTCTTGCATGTCTGTTCTTTGATCAACATTATGTGAAGTGCGGCCCAGCAGGAGTGGGAGCCCCGGAGCTCGCGTGTTACATATTCCTGCTCATTTATGTGTCGCCGAAGAGAAAGATAAAGAGAAGCAAAATGTATAAACTGCCGTATAAGAGCTGTGTTCCTGATATGAAGCGGTCTCCTGTCAGCACCGGCTACGCCAGGCAGGCACACTAATAACATAAATGTCCTTCCCCACGTAGCCCCCACATAAAGTGAACACTGCTTTTTGTGCACATACCTATTATGCCCATTCTCATCCTCTGAAACAATTCTCTCTTTTTGATTGGGCGGTTACTCTTCATTAGCATTCTGACAGCACTATAGGTGTTGGAACGTCCTTTTCCTGCACTTCCCAGCATGTATTGCTGCGGCCTACCTGAACTAAAATCCTGCCTTTCTGTTCTGCCAGTATACATTACTACAAACGAAACGGCAGGAGCAGAAACACCTACTGTTTTGCCATCTCTGCTGCTGGAAATGGATTATATTTCACATCGGGCAGGGAAAAGGTGAGAAAGAAGAGAACCCCCCCAGTGGCCGGTACTTTTGGAGTGATTTTCTGGGGGGGGGGGGGGGGGGAAGACTAACTTTGTGTTTTAGATCTATGGGATGCACATGGACGTTTTCCACAGGAGCACAATTCAGAGTGTAATTGTAGTTTTTATGTCCTAAATCAATAACTAACATGAAAATATGTAACTGTATAATAGCTTTTATTATAGAAATATGCTTCTTTCTCCTCCTGAATAGATCTTTCACTCTCAATTCATGGTAAAATCTTGGTGAAGACAGGGTTTATCGTTAACGAGATGACAATTGGTGCTTGTAATACTCTATGCAGAGAGGAGGAGGACACATATTCTGCTGCAACGTCTGAAACCACAGTTACATTTCTCCATAGAACTTTATGAGCACCAACTGTCATATCCTATCTCTGCAATGAGAAAATCTGGATTCACGGAAGACAGAATTTACACTTGAATTGAGAATTTTGAGAAACATCAATCCAGGTAAAAAAAAGGATTTCTCTAATAAGACTTATTGCAAAGTTTCTTATTTTTACATGTACTATTAATTTATGGAAAAAACAGAGCTAGAACAGTTATTCTTTAAAGTTGCCATTTCCTTTCAAGAGGATGCTTGTGGCATACTGTACAATGTAAACCCGGAAGGGTAGGTATGGGTAAGTGTGGAGACCCAGCATTGTATCTTAATTAGCCTGACGACTATTTTAGCAAGCCATGAAGAATAGACTGTTTATCTATATGTTGACTTTTGAATTTATGTGGTGAAGAAAACAGACTTTTGCTTAGGCAAGCCTGTAATATTGATATTTGATATGACTTATCATGACTAGTGATGTTTACTGATATGCTAATTATGCATTGTGTAGGACAGATGGTTTGGTGACTTTGAAAACATTTGAGGCAAAACTATGGTAATAGATTAAATAATCAAGTAATGCTACTTGATCTTATCTCCATTCTTACCCTTTATGTCAATACTGAATGATTGACACTTGTTGAGTATAAAAAGAGGTTATATGCCTCTATAGAGACAGAGACAGCCAGAGATTCAGCCAAGACTTACAAACATCCAGGGACTCTGCAGGACTGCAGCCAATACAGCATGGCTCCATCACGAGGGACACAGGAGGATGCTTGCTTGGGGACTTAGGCTCCGGTTGGAAGAATACAGATCTGCTTCATTGACCATCGATGAACCATGGATACGTTTGGAGAAAGCAGGATTGGCACCAGAGGCACCTGCATCCATGTAGATGTTTGGAGAAGCCAGGTTGTGACCCTCGGGTCAACTGGCTTTGTACCTCAATGGACTGTCATCTTCCTAAGCTTGTCGTTACCTCTTTTCTGCGTGCGTGTCACGGGTGGGGTAGTTGACCCTGGAAGCTCTGAAGTGACAGCTGCCATTATCCCGGGGAGTCAGCAGAAGGGTGAGACTCTGTAATGGGCACCATCTTGGGGTATTTTGCTGGGACCGTTCTATGTGTTGTTTGCCAGTTTTGTTTTTCAATGAAGTACTGCCACACTGTTTTACCCTCACCGTGTGTTGTCTGAGTAGCGTAATGCCCACGTTAAAAGGAGTGGCTTGACGATCCATGGTTCATGCGGTTTCGGATAGCGACTCAGCACGAGAAAAAAAAACATCACAGCATGATGCGGTTTGCAGCGCAGATCGCATAATTCACACCCATTCAAGTCTTTGGCTGGGTGAAAACTAGTGATGAGCAAGCGTGCTACCCATTCGAGTGAGCATCGGGGTGCTCGGGTATGCATTGAGTATTGCTGATGCTAGTCACTAGTGGTAGCCATTGCACTGCACTTGGATGACATCTGAGTGCAATCTGATTTCTGCTGACTCACAGAAAGGAGGAGATGAAGAAATTGTGTTCTTCGTTTTCTCATCCAAGAGAATCGGATCACACTAAGCTGACATTAATCAAACTCGGACAAGAGTTTGGTCGCAATGTCTTTACCATAGTCGATAGGATTTTCTGTCACGAGAGAATATACGCTCGTGTGACCCTGGCCATGAAGTGTTTTACGGCCTCCGGCAGTCAATTCTGCCTTTCACATGTAAGCACTAGTTTTATCACTATTGATGGGGGCTTACATTGGTTATCCCGGAACCATTTACTGTTAGTTTTCCGCCATTGTGCCAGTTTAATTATCAGCGTTAATGAAGGCAAAATGCCCCCAAACACCACATATGGGGCATTTCATCATCTACATTGAGTTTGTATGTTCACGCTATGTTCCCGTGGGTTTCTTCGTGGTTCTCCGGTTTCCTCCCACACTCCAAAGACATAATTATAGGGAATTTGGCTTGTGAGCACCAGTGGGGACAGTGATGATCATGTCTGTAAAGAGCTGCGGGATATGATGGCGCTACATAAGCAATGTACCTATTTCCCCCCAAAATACCCCCAATTATTGTGTATGCACAGAACCTGTGAATGTCTATAAGAATATCTGTTTGGGAGTTTCTGATAATCTGGCATCAGTGTGATCCGAGATATGTTGGATTATCAAAGTTTGTAAAATATGCATTGCTACAGATGACCATTACTATATTATCTCTGCACACATGGGAGCGAGTTGATGACCCCGTGCCACGTATAATGGATGTAACGGCTGCTCATAGTATTGTGGTCGCTGCTCTTTAATCCTGTAAGCAGTGAGGCCACAGCTGGAAGTACAGGCTCCTTTCTGCCGCAGCTTAGTATATGGCTTACATTAGCATAGAGCATGATACTGTACTTCATCTTCTTAGGAGCCCTATTCATATGTAGTTCTTATGTGATGACCCCAGAGATTCGTGGGCTCTAGCCAGAGAGGATGGTGTAAAAGATATCTAATAAAATCCTTCTGGTATTTTCCTCTACTAGTTTCCATGTAATAAAAAGCCTTTCCCTATAAATGAAATGAAAATAGAGGAGCAAGAGAAACCGACTGCAAACTAATATGTCTATAGAAATGCACAGAGCACGAGGAACTAACGAGGAGAATTGGAGCTGCTAACAGAGGAAAAGAGAAAGGATGTCCTAGCCATCACTGAAACTTGGGATGATACATGTGATTGGAATACAAACCTTGCAATCTACAACTTATTTTAGACTTGGGTATACTATTGGATCACAGACTGCACATGAGTCAACTGTGTGATGCAGCAGCAAAAAACGCAAACGCAATTCTAGGATGTATAAGAGAAGCATAGAGTCTAGATCACGTGAAATAATTATCCCCTTCTACTCCTCATTGGTCATGGTCTCATCTGGAATACTGTGTCCAGACATTTAAAGGGAAGCTGTCGCCTCAAATTGGCGGTATATTAAAATGAGTTTTTACTGGTCCGATGGGCGGCGTTTCCTCTTCATTTATCCACCCCGTCCGTCCCTGTTTTCCGTAGTATATTAGTGAATTACAGTATGTGTGCACCATAGTTGTAGTTTAATATCCCGCCAATTTAAGATGACAGCTTCCCTTTAAAAAAAAAAAAAAATCGAAAAACAATAAATTCATATGAGAGCTACCAGGATGGTGAGCGGACTGCAAAGCATATCCTACGAGGAACAGTTAAATGTTTAGTTTGCAAAAAATAAGGCTAAGAGGAGCTTAATAGCTGTCTGCAAATATCTGAGGGGCTGTCACAGTGTTTCGGGATCATCCTTATTCTCATTTGCACATGGAAACCCAACAAGAAATGAAACTGAAAGGGAGAAGATACAGATTAGATATTGGAAAAAACTTTTTAACAGTGAAGGGTGTTCAATGAGTAGAACAGGCTGCCACGAGAGGTGTGAGTTCTCCATCAATGGAAGTCAAACGGAGGCTGGACAGACATCTGTGTGATATGGTTTAGTGAATCCTGCATTGAGCAGGGGGTTGGAGACGATGATCCTGGAGGTCCCTTCCAACTCTACCATTCTATGACTCTATGAAAAGAAAAAATGATGTACAGTGGAGGAAATAATTATTTGATCCCTTGCTGATTTTGTATGTAGGCCCACTGACAAAGATATGAACAGCCTAAAATTTTAAGGGTAGTTTAATTTTAAAATTGAGAGAATATCAAAAATAAAATCCAGAAAATCACATTTTATAAACTTATATAAATGTATTTGCATTTTGCAGTGAGAAATAAGTTTTGATGCCCTACCAACCATTAAGAGTTCTGGCTCCTACAGACCAGTTAGACGATCCTAATCAACTTGTTACCTGCATTAAAGACAGCTGTCTTACATAGTCACCTTTATAAAAGACTCCTGTCCGCAAACTCAATTAATCAGTCAGACTCTAACCTCTACAACATGGGTAAGACCAAAGAGCTTTATAAGGATGTCAGGGACAAGATCATAGACCTGCACAAAGCTGGAATGGGCTACAAAACCTTAAGTAAGTCCCTGGGTGAGAAGGAGACAACTGTTGGTGCAATAGTAAGAAAATGGAAGAAATATAAAATGACTGTAAATTGACATTGATCTGGGGCACCATGCAAAATCTCACCTCGTGGGGTATCCTTGATCATGAGGAAGGTGAGAGATCAGCGTAAAACTACATGGGGGGGAACTTGTTAATGATCTCAAGGCAGCTGGGACCACAGTCACCAAGAAAACCATTGGTAACATATTACGCCGTAAAGGTTTAATCCTGCAGTGCCCGCAAGGTCCCCCTGCTCAAGAAGGCACATGTGCAGCCTGTCTGAAGTTTGCCAATGAACTGGATGATTTTGTGAGTGATTGGGAGAAGGTGCTGTGGGCAGATGAGACAAAAATTGATCTCTTTGGCAATAACTCAACTCGCCGTGTTTGGAGGAAGAGAAATGCTGCCTATGACCCAAAGAACACCATCCCCACTGTTGAGCATGGAGGTGGAAACATTATGTTTTGGGGGTGTTTCTCCGCTATGGGCACAGGACTACCGCATCAATGGGAGAATGAGTGGAGCCATGTATCGTAAAATCCTGAGTGACAACCTCCTTCCCTCCGCCAGGACATTAAAAATGGGTCGTGGCTGGGTTTTCCACCAAGACAATGCCCCAAAACATACAAGGCAACAAAGGAGTGGCTTAAAAAGAAGCACATTAAGGTCATGGAGTGGCCTAGCCAGTCTCCAGACCTTAATCCCATAGAAAACTTATGAAGGGAGGTGAAGCTCCGAGTTGCCAAGCGACAGCCTCAAAATGTTAATGATGAGATGATCTGCAAAGAGGAGTGGACCAAAATTCCTCCTGACATGTGCGCAAACCTCATCATCAACTACAAAAAACGTCTGACTGCTCTGCTTGCCAACAAGGGTTTTGCCACCAAATATTAAGTCTAGTTTGCCAGAGGGATCAAATACTTACTTCTCACTGCAAAATGCAAATAAATGTATATAATTTATACAATGTGATTTTCTGGATTTTATTTTTGATATTGTATCTCTCAATGTTAAAATTAACCTACCCTTAAAATTATAGACTGTTCATGTCCTTGTCAGTGGACAAACTTACAAAATCAGCAAGGGATCAAATACTTCTTTCCCCCACTGTGTATATATATATATATATACAGTGGGGCAAAAAAGTATTTAGTCAGTCAACAATAGTGCAAGTTCCACCACTTAAAAAGATGAGAGGCGTCTGTAATTTACATCATAGGTAGACGTCAACTACGGGAGACAAACTGAGAAAAAAAAATCCAGAAAATCACATTGTCTGTTTTTTTAACATTTTATTTGCATATTATGGTGGAAAATAAGTATTTGGTCAGAAACAAAATTTCATCTCAATACTTTGTAATATATCCTTTGTTGGCAATGACAGAGGTCAAACGTTTTCTGTAAGTCTTCACAAGGTTGCCACACACTGTTGTTGGTATGTTGGCCCATTCCTCCATGCAGATCTCCTCTAGAGCAGTGATGTTTTTGGCTTTTCGCTTGGCAACATGGACTTTCAACTCCCTCCAAAGGTTTTCTATAGGGTTGAGATCTGGAGACTGGCTAGGCCACTCCAGGACCTTGAAATGCTTCTTACGAAGCCACTCCTTCGTTGCCCTGGCGGTGTGCTTTGGATCATTGTCATGTTGAAAGACCCAGCCACGTTTCATCTTCAATGCCCTTGCTGATGGAAGGAGGTTTGCACTCAAAATCTCACGATACATGGCCCCATTCATTCTTTCATGTACCCGGATCAGTCGTCCTGACCCCTTTGCAGAGAAACAGCCCCAAAGCATGATGTTTCCACCACCATGCTTTACAGTAGGTATGGTGTTTGATGGATGCAACTCAGTATTCTTTTTCCTCCAAACACGACAAGTTGTGTTTCTACCAAACAGTTCTAGTTTGGTTTCATCAGACCATAGGACATTCTCCCAAAACTCCTCTGGATCATCCAAATGCTGTCTAGCAAACTTCAGACGGGCCCGGACATGTACTGGCTTAAGCAGTGGGACACGTCTGGCACTGCAGGATCTGAGTCCATGGTGGCGTAGTGTGTTACTTATGGTAGGCCTTGTTACATTGGTCCCAGCTCTCTGCAGTTCATTCACTAGGTCCCCCGCGTGGTTCTGGGATTTTTGCTCACCGTTCTTGTGATCATTCTGACCCCACGGGGTGGGATTTTGCGTGCAGCCCCAGATCAAGGGAGATTATCAGTGGTCTTGTATGTCTTCCATTTTCTAATTATTGCTCCCACTGTTGATTTCTTCACTCCAAGCTGGTTGGCTATTGCAGATTCAGTCTTCCCAGCCTGGTGCAGGGCTACAATTTTGTTTCTGGTGTCCTTTGACAGCTCTTTGGTCTTCACCATAGTGGAGTTTGGAGTCAGACTGTTTGAGGGTGTGCACAGGTGTCTTTTTATACTGATAACAAGTTTAAACAGGTGCCATTACTACAGGTAATGAGTGGAGGAAAGAGGAGACTCTTAAAGAAGAAGTTACAGGTCTGTGAGAGCCAGAAATCTTGATTGTTTGTTTCTGACCAAATACTTATTTTCCACCATAATATGCAATTAAAATGTTAAAAAAACAGACAATGTGATTTTCTGGATTTTTTTTTCTCAGTTTGTCTCCCATAGTTGAGGTCTACCTATGATGTAAATTACAGACGCCTCTCATCTTTTTAAGTGGTGGAACTTGCACTATTGCTGACTGACTAAATACTTTTTTGCCCCACTGTATATATATATATATATATATATATATATATATATATATATATATATATATATATATATATATATATATATATATATATATATATATATATATACACTGCTCACAAAAAGTTAGGGATATTTGACTTTCGGGTGAAATTTATGGAAAACGTAAAAAATTCACGCTACAATGATTTATCATGAAAGTAGGGCATGTAAGTAGAACCATGCAATGGTGAATTCCTCATCCTCAAACAACTTATTTAACCCCTTAAAGACCAGGGGTATTTCCGATTTTTTTTTTTGCTTCCCTTTTATACTTTTTTTTACTTTATTAATATTTTTAAAAACATTTTTTTTTTACTTACTTCAATAGTCCCCATGGGAGACTAGAAGCTGTGATCATCCGATCGCTTGTGCTGCATAGATCAGGGCTGCAGTCCTGCTCTATGTAGCAGAATGCTCACTTGCTATGAGCACCGACCACTGGGTGGCGCTCATAGCTATCCAGCTATGACAATCACAGGGGTCTCTTGCTAACCCCGGGTTGTCATGCCGACCCATCCACTGACAATGAGGAGGACGGTTTAATACCAATTCTAATTAAACCCTGCAAATTATTGGTCAATTAATGGATCAAACACCTGTTGTGAATTTTGCCATTAAGCCCCTTGCTAGCAAACAGCAAGTTGTGCAAAAAGTACATTGTTGTCTGGTGACTTTTATGTTGTGTTTGGTGCAGAAGTGTTACTGTACTGTGTAATAATTAGATCCTGTTTCCTCAGGTACAAGCTGCTGATGCTGGAAGAGAAGGCAGCCCAACATCCCGAGGGGAAGGTGACTGTACACAGGTGGGTATTTCTCTCAATCTCCATGGCTATATAGAGTCTGATGACTGTTCAAACCAAGCACAGGCACTCGGTGCACCATGGCGTGGCCAAACAGTTCAGTGCTCCGTCCCACTTACTTTCCATCTATTCCTCCCCTCTCTGGCTCCCGGGAGTCATCAGTGTGGTGAAAATCAAGTACCTGGGAGGGTGAACATAACTGCTTGGCACCTGTGCTTGGTTTGATCAGTCATTTTGTGGTGACAGACTCCCTTGTAAAGTTTTTTCTTTTTTTTCTTTAAACCATCAAGCTTTCATTAATATAGTAACCTGAAAAATACTAACATAAGCAATGTCCTCCTACTCCTCTGTCCGAGTCCTGCACTGGTCTCTGGACGCCCCCAGTCCTTGCTGTACAGCCATGTGATTGCCTGCAGCGGTCACATGGCCATCTAGCTGGAGCAGAGGAAAGTGGGAGCTGCTATGGATGAGACACAGTGAAGGATGGCTATAGGGGTCCTTGGTCATCTTTATAGATAATTGACCGTTCATAAATGGGGCGGGAGACATTTAACCACTGCAGCCAATGAATAGATGGAAGTGCAGAGGCCGGTGGGGCACCCAGCACAGATGCCTGGAGTGTGTATTATTCCTTTATTTTTTTACACCATTCTGGGCAGATTTTTATTATAAAATATGCATAAAGCGAATGGCCAGACCCCTTTTCCGACATGACGACCATAGAGGGCTGCTTCTTCATACCTAGATCACAATCTTGGCTTATAAGTCGTAGTCCCCCTTTATTAGAAGGACCATGATGGGAATCTTCCCTGACTAATCGTATATCTCTGCCGTGTTCCAGATTTGGTGACTTTGTGGATCTCAGTGAAGGCCCCCATATTCCCAGGACCGGGTTTTGTATGCAGTACGAGGTGACGGCCGTTCACCCCCTGTCCACCATCTCCTCGGAATATATCCGACGCTTCCAGGGTCTCTCCTTACCCAGACACTTGATGGTAAGAGCACACAAGATTCACATGGGGAAATTATACGTGTCGTGTAGACTGACCAAGAATGGGTTCTTCTCCGAAGCTCCAAAATCCTGGGATCATCATCCGCAACCTCAGGGGTCGAGTCTTCTGTAGCCACTGATGTAACATGATCTCTCCTCGAAATATCAAAATATGAATAGGGCCTCCCTCCAAATTGTCCCCTAAATCAAGATGGCGGTGTGGAAAAAGGAGTTGGAACATCAGTGGCTGAACCTTTTGTTCTCAGGGGAGCGAAGTCGCCGCCAAAAGTGTTTAACAGTGACTTTCTCCTCTGTCGATAAGGCAGTGATGCTCGGCTGAACCGAGAGCTCGTGTGTCTGGTATGTTATCTCGCGTACGACCATAGCTTATGTATGGTAGGTGGTGGTCTTCTAATAATCCCAAGATCAGAGCTCCCAGTTTCTCAAGTGAATAGAGCGGCATTTCATGTGTGTGACTACCTCTCCGGTCACTACCTTGGGTCTGGAGGACCAGTATGGTTCACGTGCCACCACGAATTACCATAGTGTACATGTGTGTGATCTTCATTCACTATCCATCTACTACGTCCGTAATCTGTGGCTGCTGAACAAGAGCCGTAAGAACCGCCTCTCACATGATGGCGGCATCCGCGGCTCTTCTGCAGATTAGGCGGCTAATCAAAAGAAGAGCCGCGATTGCTGGAAGGTAGGAGCCATTCTCGAGGCTCTACTCCGGCAGTCACATGGTCCTGCGAATCAATTTGTATGTAGGTGGGCGGCCATATAGAAATTGTCTGTCATCCTAATTACAATAAGAAGAGCAGCTCCGCAGCTCAAACTGCTGCTCTACCAAGTAAAGTTCTGAGCGTGCGTGTGCGAGAGATCTCCAGTATTTCCACACTTGTTCAGTATGTTTCTTTCCCCCATTTTATTTGTTTTCTTAGCTCTTGCCAGGAGTACAGTACAATCAGTCTTGTATTGTGCGGACGGTAGCGTGTCCTTTATGTTAGCATAATTACAAAGGAGGCTTGTTTGCGGACCCTTCAGATAACCCCGAGTGGTCCGGCTTCTGCTTCTCCATTCTTGCTGAGTGTTAAATAATAATTGCAGTTGAACAAGGGTCTATAATAGCGCTCTTGTTTTTCTTCCCTTTTTCCCTTTCTTCTCCGGTTAATAAGCTACAAGAGGCTCTGAATTATTAAATCGCATTTAACCCCGTGAAAGGCGATTTCTGTTCTGCGTCCTTAGTCGGCTCCTGCTGAGCGCGGCCGCACGTTGTGCTGGGAAGGGAGGATTGTGGTGCTGCAGAGCCTGGTAGAAAAGTGCCGGGACCTGGGAATAAAAACCTGCTCGTGTATATGTGGTGGAGATCGTATTATGTAGCCGTGAGACCCATAGACCTGACGTATACCAGTGCCCACCTATATATCATAGATCTGACATATACCAGTGCCCCCTATATATCATAGACCTGACATATACCAGTGCCCACCTATATATCATAGATCTGACATATACCAGTGCCCCCTATATATCATAGACCTGACATATACCAGTGCCCACCTATATATCATAGACCTGACATAGAACAGTGCCCACCTATATATCATAGACCTGACGTATACCAGTGCCCGCCTATATATCATAGACCTGACGTATACCAGTGCCCCCTATATATTATAGACCTGACATATACCAGTGCCCACCTATATATCATAGACCTGACATATACCAGTGCCCCTATATATTATAGACCTGACAAATGCCAGTGCCCACCTATATATTATAGACCTGACATATACCAGTGCCCACCTATATATCATATACCTGACATATACCAGTGCCCACCTATATATTATAGACCTGACAAATACCAGTGCCCACCTATATATTATAGACCTGACATAGAACAGTGCCCACCTATATATCATAGACCTGACAAATACCAGTGCCCACCTATATATTATAGACCTGACAAATACCAGTGCCCACCTATATATCATAGACCTGACATATACCAGTGCCCACCTATATATCATAGACCTGACATAGAACAGTGCCCACCTATATATCATAGACCTGACAAATACCAGTGCCCACCTATATATTATAGACCTGACAAATACCAGTGCCCACCTATATATTATAGACCTGACATAGAACAGTGCCCACCTATATATCATAGACCTGACAAATACCAGTGCCCACCTATATATCATAGACCTGACATATACCAGTGCCCACCTATATATCATAGACCTGACAAATACCAGTGCCCACCTATATATCATAGACCTGACAAATACCAGTGCCCACCTATATATCATAGACCTGACAAATACCAGTGCCCACCTATATATCATAGATCTGACAAATACCAGTGCCCGCCTATATATCATAGATCTGACAAATACCAGTGCCCGCCTATATATTATAGACCTGACGTATACCAGTGCTCCCTATATATTATAGACCTGACATATACCAGTGCCCACCTATATATCATAGATCTGACAAATACCAGTGCTCCCTATATATTATAGACCTGACATATACCAGTGCCCCCTATATATCATAGACCTGACGTATACCAGTGCCCCCTATATATCATAGACCTGACATATACCAGTGCCCCTATATATTATAGACCTGACATATATACTAGTGCCCCCTATATATCATAGATCTGACATATACCAGTGCCCACCTATATATCATAGACCTGACATATACCAGTGCCCGCCTATATATTATAGACCTGACATAGACCAGTGCCTACCTATATATTCTATACCTGACACATACCAGTGCCCCTATATATTATAGACATGACATATACCAGTGCCCACCTATATATTATAGACCTGACATAGACCAGTGCCCACCTATATATTATAGACCTGACATATACCAGTGCCCCTATATATTATAGACATGACATAGACCAGTGCCCACCTATATATTATAGACCTGACGTATACCAGTGCCCCCTATATATCATAGACCTGACATATACCAGTGCCCCCTATATATTATAGACATGACATATATACTAGTGCCCCCTATATATCATAGACCTGACATATACCAGTGCCCCCTATATATTATAGACATGACATATATACTAGTGCCCCCTATATATCATAGACCTGACATATACCAGTGCCCCCTATATATTATAGACCTGACATATATACTAGTGCCCCCTATATATCATAGACCTGACATATATACTAGTGCCCCCTATATATCATAGACCTGACATATACCAGTGCCCACCTATATATTATAGACCTGACATATACCGGTGCCCCCTATATATTATAGACCTGACATATATACTAGTGCCCCCTATATATCATAGACCTGACATATATACTAGTGCCCCCTATATATCATAGACCTGACATATACCAGTGCCCACCTATATATTATAGACCTGACATATATACCAGTTCCTCTATATATTATAGACATGACATATACCAGTGCCCCTATATATTAGACATGACATATACCAGTGCCCCTATATATTAGACATGACATATACCAGTGTCCCCTATATATTATAGACCTGACACATACCAGTGCCCCCTATATATTATAGATATGACATATACCAGTGCCCCCTATATATTATAGACATGACATATACCAGTGCCCCCTATATATTATAGACATGACATATACCAGTGCCCACCTATATATTATAGACCTGACACATACCAGTGCCCCCTATATATTATAGACCTGACATACACCAGTGTCCCCTATATATTATAGACATGACACATACCAGTGCCCCCTATATATTATAGACCTGACATATACCAGTGTCCCCTATATATTATAGACCTGACACATACCAGTGCCCCCTATATATTATAGATATGACATATACCAGTGCCCCCTATATATTATAGACCTGACACATACCAGTGCCCACCTATATATTATAGACCTGACACATACCAGTGCCCCCTATATATTATAGACCTGACACATACCAGTGCCCCTATATATTATAGACCTGACACATACCAGTGCCCCTATATATTATAGACCTGACACATACCAGTGCCCCTATATATTATAGATATGACATATACCAGTGCCCCCTATATATTATAGACCTGACATATACCAGTGCCCCCTATATATTATAGACCTGACACATACCAGTGCCCCTATATATTATAGACCTGACACATACCAGTGCCCCTATATATTATAGACCTGACACATACCAGTGCCCCCTATATATTATAGACCTGACATATACCAGTGCCCCCTATATATTATAGACCTGACATATACCAGTGTCCCCTATATATTATAGACCTGACACATACCAGTGCCCCTATATATTATAGATATGACATATACCAGTGTCCCCTATATATTATAGACATGACACATACCAGTGCCCACCTATATATTATAGACATGACATATACCAGTGCCCCCTATATATTATAGACCTGACATATACCAGTGTCCCCTATATATTATAGACCTGACACATACCAGTGCCCCCTATATATTATAGATATGACACATACCAGTGCCCACCTATATATTATAGACCTGACACATACCAGTGCCCCCTATATATTATAGACCTGACACATACCAGTGCCCCTATATATTATAGACCTGACACATACCAGTGCCCACCTATATATTATAGACATGACACATACCAGTGCCCACCTATATATTATAGACATGACATATACCAGTGCCCACCTATATATTATAGACCTGACACATACCAGTGCCCCCTATATATTATAGATATGACACATTCCAGTGCCCACCCATATACAGTCATGGCCAAAAGTATTGACACCCCTGCAATTCTGTCAGATAATACTCATTTTCTTCCTGAAAATGATTGCAATCACAAATTATTTGGCATTATTATCTTCATTTAATTTGTCTTAAATGAAAAAACACAAAAGAGAATGATGCAAAACATTGATCATTTCACACAAAACTCCAAGAATGGGCCAGACAAAAGTATTGGCACCCTCAGCCTAATACTTGGTTGCACAACCTTTAGCCAAAATAACTGCGACCAACTGCTTCCGGTAACCATCAATGAGTTTTGGCAAACTGCTCCAGGTCCCTGATATTTGAAGGGTGCCTTCTCCAAACTGCCATTTTTAGATCTCTCCACAGGTGTTCTATGGGATTCAGGTCTGGACTCATTGCCGGCCACCTTAGAAGTCTCCAGTGCTTTCTCTCAAACCATTTTCTAGTGCTTTTTGAAGTGTGTTTTGGGTCATTGTCCTGCTGGAAGATCCATGACCTCTGAGGGAGACCCTGCTTTCTCACACTGGGCCCTACATTATGCTGCAAAATATGTTGGTAGTCTTCAGACTTCATAATGCCATGCACACGGTCAAGCAGTCCAGTGCCAGAGGCAGCAAAGCCACCCCAAAACATCAGGGAACCTCCGCCATGTTTGACTGTAGGGACCGTGTTCTTTTCTTTGAATGCCTCTTTTTTTCTCCTGTAAACTCTATGTTGATGCCTTTGCCCAAAAAGCTCTACTTTTGTCTCATCTGACCAGAGAACAATCTTCCAAAACGTTTTAGGCTTTTTCAGGTAAGTTTTGGCAAACTCCAGCCTGGTTTTTTTATGTCTCGGGGTAAGAAGTGGGGTCTTCCTGGGTCTCCTACCATACAGCCCCTTTTCATTCAGACGCCGACGGATAATACGGGTTGACACTGTTGTACCCTCGGACTGCAGGGCCGCTTGAACTTGTGTGGATGTTAGTCGGGGTTCTTTATCCAACATCCGCACAATCTTGCGTTGAAATCTCTTGTCAATTTTTCTTTTCCGTCCACATCTAGGGAGGTTAGCCACAGTGCCATGGGCTTTAAACTTCTTGGTGACACTGCGCACAGTAGACACAGGAACATTCAGGTCTCTGGAGATGGACTTGTAGCCTTGAGATTGCTCATGCTTCCTCACAATTTGGTTTCTCAAGTCCTCAGACAGTTCTTTGGTCTTCTTTCTTTTCTCCATGCTCAATGTTGTACACACAAGGACACAGGACAGAGGTTGAGTCAACTTTAATCCATGTCAACTGGCTGCAAGTGTGATTTAGTTATTGCCAACACCTGTTAGGTGCCACAGGTAAGTTACAGGTGCTGTTAATTACACTAATTAGAGAAGCATCACATGATTTTTCGAACAGTGCCAATACTTTTGTCCACCCCCTTTTTTATGTTTGGTGTGGAATTATATTCAATTTGGCTTTAGGACAATTCTTTTTGTGTTTTTTTATTTAAGACAAATTAAATGAAGATAATAATAACAAAGAATTTGTGTTTGCAATCATTTTCTGGAAGAAACTGAGTATTATCTGACAAATTGCAGGGGTGTCAATACTTTTGGCCATGACTGTATTATCATAGACATGACATATACCAGTGCCCACCTATATATCATAGACCTGACATATACCAGTGCCCCCTATATATTATAGACATGACACATACCAGTGCCCCTATATATTATAGACATGACATATACCAGTGCCCCCTATATATCATAGACCTGATATATACCAGTGCCCTTTATATATTATAGACATGACACATACCAGTGCCCACCATATACCTACTCACAGTGCATGGACCCCTGACCGCCAGTCTCTATAGAACCGTAAAGGAGCATATCAGCCCCAGTACACATGAGGCGGAGGGTTACAGCTTTGCATTGGCATTTGTTGCTCGCTTGGATAATACTGTGACTAATTGTCGCATTTTTGCCACAGGCTCATCACACCGTGTGGAAAAAATTACGATGGAGAGCCCAGAAACTGGTAAGATGGCGCAAGCGGCAATAAAATCCTCTGAAAACGCACCAGAACCAGTGACTTGTTTGTTGTGCCAGGATTAATGAAATAAACTATCAGAGAGAGAAATTAGAGGGGATAAGAGCGGCCATAAAGCGGCTACCGGACGGCGGCCCGGCCTTTTACTGCTTTGTGTTACTGGCGATGCAGGAGGATCGTTCCTCAGGTTTATTACCCCGGAATGTAAAACGCGACAGTTTGTAGTAAAAGAACATCTAAAATCTCCTCTGCTACCGAAAATCACAGGAGCGGAATGGCGCCAGGTGATTATTACTCAAAATTCTGCTTTCTACGATATTAGAAACATTTCTATTGTCCCCATCACCTATAAGTGACATCGCTCAGAAAAAAACTCCACGTGGGATGAAATGATGGAAAAAAAAAAAAGCAATTTCACCATTGTTTTTTGGGTTTTGTTTTTACGGCATTCAGTGAGCAGTATACATGTCTCCAGGTCGGTACTATTACGACGATACCAAACTTTTATATAGTTTGGTTTTTTATTATTATTATTTTAGAGGTTTAAAAAAAAATCTGAACTTTGTGAAAAATTAAAAAATGTTGATTTGTCAACATTTTCTGTAACTCGTCACTTTAGGTTTTCTGGTGAAATAGCGGTGTGTGACTGTGTCAGGGCATGGTATTTTTTTTTTTTTTTGCGTGCCGAATTGAAGTTTTTATTTTGGGGTGATTTTTGAGCTTTAATCGTGTTTTGGGGAGGAGGTTCAGTGACCAAAAAACAGCAATTCTGGAACCTACATTTTTATTTTGTTTTCAACTTTGTATTTTGATTTCAAAAACTTTCTATTTTGATAGATGGGACTTGTACTGTACAAAAAAAACACGATGTTCCAGCTCCAAAAGGTAAAATAAACAAACAAAATATAAAAACATGAAAAATCATGAGCTCCATGAAGACAACACCATGACCTGGTGACCTTTTTGTAGTTACCTGATTGGCAGAAGGGTTCTTTGTATTCTTACAGGAATCTTGGTAGATGTGCTTTGACAAAGACCTTTCCGGTCGAAACGCGTAGCCAAACTCACGCAAGTCATGGTGTTGTCTTCATGGAGCTCATGATTTTTCATGTTTTTATATTTTCCCAATAAAGTTTGTTTATTTTACCTTTTGGAGCTGGAACATCGTGGTTTTTTTTTTCCATTGGTTCGCATCGTGTCAGGACTTGGTTCCGTGCTCTGCTGGATATGGTGAGCTGGCTTTTTTTCTTTTTTCTTTGCACTTGTACTGTACAACCATACGGGATATGCTTAGTAATATTAACTTTTTTTTTAATTATATATATATATTGTGTGTGTATATGTATATGTGTATATATATATATATACATATATATATATATATGTATATATATACACACACACACACACACACACACACACACACACACACACACACACACACACACACACACACACGTTAATATTACTTAGCATATCCCGTATGGTTGTACCGTACAAGTCCCATCTTTCAGAAGGGAAAAGTGGTATTTTTTTTTAAAAACATGAGTATTTTTTTCTTTTTTTTACTTGATCTTTAGTAACCCTAGTGCAGAGGTCCCCAACTCCAGTCCTCAAGGCCCACCAACAGGTCATGTTTTCAGGATTTCCTTAGTCTTGCCCAGGTAATAATTGCATCATCTGTGCAATGCAAAGGAAATCCTGAAAACATGACCTGTTGGTGGGCCTTGAGGACTGGAGTTGGGGACCACTGCCCTAGTGGACCTATGCTGTAGATTTTTGTACCCTAGCCTATGGCTGGTATTCACAGGAGTACCAAGT
Source organism: Ranitomeya imitator (assembly GCF_032444005.1). Taxonomy (NCBI): domain Eukaryota; kingdom Metazoa; phylum Chordata; class Amphibia; order Anura; family Dendrobatidae; genus Ranitomeya; species Ranitomeya imitator. The sequence continues at coordinate 51,768,820 of NC_091284.1, forward strand.
ACATCATCAGACTTCTGGTTGCCACTTCAACCGTCCAGAACCCCACAATCACCACGCAGGTGGAAAATGGGCGCCCAAACCTTGAATGCTCTTGTCATGCAGTTACGGTGACACTCCAAGTTGGGCGATCCAAGTTAGGACAAGTCACCAGGATGGCACAACATAAGTTCCACTGCAAGTGATTGACAGCAGCATTTAAGTGGTTAAACGGTATGGATCACAATTATGCAGCAGGGATCAGAGTGAGAAATGGATTTCAGAACAGACGCCCTAAGAGGATTGTGCCACTTAAGTGCTGTCAGGGGCAAGTAAGTGGTTAAACACCAGCAATAGCAGCTAGCTCCGCTCACTGATGGGAGCTAGCTCCGCTCACTGCTGGTACTGGCAGCTGGCTGTATAATACAGCCGACACCTGCTCCATAACAGATGTATCCTTAATCGAGCGTGAAGTGGATTATGTCCTGCCTAGAGATGAGCGAAAAAAAACAAAAAAACAAAACACAATTGATGAATCAGTCGAAAACATCTGGAATTACTAAGCTCTGGCTCCAAGGCGGAAAACAAAAAGAGAAAAAATAGGCAAGTAAATATAAAATAAACTTTAAAAAAAAAAAAGGTGCAAATAGAATAATGAATGGTGTACAAAAAAAAAAAAAAAGGTGCAAAACGCAAAAAACTAGACCGAAAATGGGCGCAAAGGCAGTGATGAATTGGGGCCTTTGAATGTATATGATGAGTTATTTTATATTCGTTCTTCTGGTTGTGTTTTTTTAATATTTATTTTGCATGAGGATTTTGATCAGTTACAGTGTTTCCTGATACATTGAATTTTGCTTTATAACATGATGATCTGAACATGTTCCCATGGGAAAGGAAATGGGCCCAACAGGGCAGGTTTTTGTCAATTATGCATGGAAATGCAGAGCCATGTGTAGACCCTGGGATCTCGTAGAACGTGTTCCCTCGGGTGGTTATAATACATGATTTTTTATATTCTTCTGCTTTTAAAGGTGCAGTGTATGCGTATAGTCGTGAGCGGGCTGAGATGTAACTTTTTTGTAACTGGGGCGGGATACATGGCTGTAGAAACTTATAAAAGCAGTTAAGTTTTGCCGCGAGCGGAGATCATGGTCACATCCAAATTTAGAGCTTTTTTGTGCCAGGCTTATATATCTCTTGCAGAAGTTTCTTTGTTCCATAAGACATAGCTACAAGAGCGGCGCTCACATAGTAAGTGGTGAATGCTATTGACTGCCAACTTAGGAGACGTCTGGCTTAGTTTTATCTTTTTTTCTTGAGCCCACAGGAAAAAGCTTAGAGAGTGTATTATAGATATTATTTATCTGTAACAAAACCTTGTAAATTTCATTATAAAAAGACGAAATGGAAGCTCCGCACTAAGATGGGAGAGGAAGACAAATTCCCCTTAATGCTTAAAAATAAAAAAAAAATAAAAAGTAGTAATCGGTTTTTTAAAAAAATCATGTCTCTTTAAAAAGGTTCCAAAATGTGGATTTTCACTTATTAGAGATAAATCTCTACAAAAGGCAATGCTATCATATATAGTCCTGATCAAAAAGTTTCCAGAGGAGCTGAGTATAGTGATGAGTGAACATGCTTGGATAAGGTGTTATCCGACCATGCTCGGGTGCTAACCATGTGTTTTCAGTGTGCTCGAAAAATATGTTCGAGTCCGCAACACATGCAGGGATTGCCCAGCAAACAGGCAATCCATGCATTTGTTGCAGCTATTGAATAGCCCTGAGACATGCAGCCGCATGGACTCGAACATATTTTCCAAGCACACCAAAGATCACAGTGCAGATTTACCCTGATCTAATGCCCAGTCCTTGTATTGCTTGGCCAAAACAAATCTCTTCTTGTTTGCGGTCCTCAGTAGTGGCGTCTTTGTAGCTAAACAACCATAAAGGCCTCTTTTTCAGTCTCCTCTGGAGCTGAGGTTAAGATGTGTCTGCTACTCGATCATTTATGAGAGCTGTTTTCTGAGATTCTGTCAATTTACATTTTTTGGAGGCCATGACTCTGATGAACTTATCCTCTACAGCAGAAGGAATTGTTGATTTTCCTTTTCTGTAGTGTTAATCATGGCGACTGAAAGTTTTCATGACTGCAATTGAAGGTTCTAGCTATTATCCAAATGACTAACCTTCGTGTCTTAAAGTACTGGACTGTCTGTCTTTTATCATTACTTAGTTGAGTGGTTCTTGCCATATGCTGCCTTAGAACAGTTGTGGGATAGGGCTCAGCACTGTATGGAGCTGTGTGCCAGCACGGCCTCTGCATAACACACCTGATGGTCGCAAACACTTTCTGAACGCTGACGATTCCACAAATGAGCACTTGACAAGGCAAACAGGTGATGGCCATATGGGAATGCTGAAGGTATGTAAAGCTGTCATTCGAGTCATCATTTTGTAATAGATTGCTCAGTGTGTGCAGGATGCTATGGTTTTCGGCGGCACGAGTCCTGTTTACACTTGATGATCCTTCGCCGAGTACGTTGATTTTTTTGCACAAAAGATCATTTCACCCTATGAACGAGCGTTTTGTTTGTTCATCGGTTGAGGGTAGCCTGTTTGCGTAACAAGATAATTGTGAAACGAGCCAATTTAAGACATGTCGTTCACAATAAACTTTCAGTGTAAATGCAGCTTAAGAGAGGTAATTTGAGGAATCCCAGGTATTATACATTTTCTAGTTTGTGTCACACGTGTTTCTTTACTCCTTGTCCCTTCATGGTTTTGCTGTCTAAATTACTATGTGCACAAGAAGAACAAGATAAATCAATACATGAGTAGTTATAGGCTAACATTTCACTGGCATAGTAGGCTATTATTATTAGGGCCAGCTGCCCTGGATTGACAGGTCTATATGTGCTCGACCTGTCAGACAAGGCAGCGGCGTGGTGAAGCCACCGGACACTCGCCTGCTTTTTCTCTCTATAACGCCGCAGTTTTTCAGAGCCAAACTTGTCTGAGGTAATACAGCCAGTGCCTTCTACACGGTGGCTATGGATTGAGCAGCACGTATCAGGTTCACGTTAAACCCTCTGGGGTACCTCCATAACATGGTTGGATATGAAGAATTTCCGATCTCTCATACTTGCCCTTTAGACCCGTCAGCACATTTTTAGTTGCCCTTTTTGTCAGCCTCTAAATTGTTTGAGGACTTTTGTACACAGGATGCTATAAACAAGTGTGGTACCTGTCCTGTCGCCTCATTCATGATTGTGAAAGTCCCTCACCAGTCACTAATCTACCAGTGATTGTTGAATACAGGTGGGAATGAGTTTGGCTTTTCTTTAGAGAGTTGTGATGTCACAGCCACTTAACTGATGGAAACCCACCGTTCAATTTCATTTCACCCATTTGTGATGTCACTACTTTTCCAGAGTGAAATGGTCTTGTAATGTCGTAGTGAGCAGCGTGAGTGAAAACCACTGGTGAGATGTCATAGTGAGCTGCGTGAATGGAAACTGCTGGTGATGTCGTAGTGAGCTGCGTGAATGAAAAACACTGGTGATGTCGTAGTGAGCTGCGTGAATGATAGCCACTGGTGATGTCATAGTGGGCTGTGTGAATGGAAACTGCTGGTGATGTCATAGTGAGCTGCGTGAATGAAAACCACTGCAAACTCAGCTTTCTGACACTGGGCACTATATTGCGACCCAAAATCCTTTGATAATCTTCAGATTTAATGATGCCTTGCACATAGTCAAGGCACCCAGTGCTAGAGGCAGCAAAACAACCCCAAAACATCATTGAATCTCCACCATATTTGACTGTAGGTACTGTGTTCAGTGTAGGCCTCATTCCATTTTTGGTAAATGCAAGACTGAAAACCACTGGTGATATCCTAGTGAGCGACAAATAAAAATCACTGGTGATGTCATAGTGAGCTGTGTGAATGAAAACCACTGGTGATGTTGTAGTGAGTTGCAAGACTGAAAACCACTGGTGATGTCATAGTGAGCTGCGTGAATGAAAAAGCCACTGGCGATGACGTAGTGAGCTGCGTGAATGAAAGCCACTGGTGATGTCGTAGTGAGCTGCGTGAATGAAAACCACTGGTGATGTCGTAGTGAGCTGCGTGAATGAAAACCACTGGTGATGTCGTAGTGAGCTGCGTGAATGAAAACCATTGGTGATGTCATAGTGAGCTGCGTGAGTGAAAACCACTGGTGATGTCGTAGTGAGCTGCGTGAATGAAAACCACTGGTGATGTCGTAGTGAGCTGCGTGAATGAAAACCACTGGTGATGTCGTAGTGAGCTGCGTGAATGAAAACCACTGGTGATGTCCTAATGAGCTGCGTGAATGAAAACCACCGGTGATGTCATAGTGAGCTGCGTGAATGAAACCCACTGGTGATGTCGTAGTGAGCTGCGTGAATGAAAAAGCCACTGGTGATGTCATAGTGAGCTGCGTGAATGAAAACCACTGGTGATGACGTAGTGAGCTGCGTGAATGAAAGCCACTGGTGATGTCATAGTGAGCTGCGTGAATGAAAACCACTGGTGATGACGTAGTGAGCTGCGTGAATGAAAGCCACTGGTGATGTCGTAGTGAGCTGCGTGAATGAAAAAGCCACTGGTGATGTCCTAATGAGCTGCGTGAATGAAAACCACCGGTGATGTCGTAGTGAGCTGCGTGAATGAAAAAGCCACTGGTGATGTCATAGTGAGCTGCGTGAATGAAAACCACTGGTGATGACGTAGTGAGCTGCGTGAATGAAAGCCACTGGTGATGTCATAGTGAGCTGCGTGAATGAAAGCCACTGGTGAGGACGTAGTGAGCTGCGTGAATGAAACCCACTGGTGATGTCGTAGTGAGCTGCGTGAATGAAAAAGCCACTGGTGATGTCCTAATGAGCTGCGTGAATGAAAACCACCGGTGATGTCGTAGTGAGCTGCGTGAATGAAAAAGCCACTGGTGATGTCATAGTGAGCTGCGTGAATGAAAACCACTGGTGATGACGTAGTGAGCTGCGTGAATGAAAGCCACTGGTGATGTCATAGTGAGCTGCGTGAATGAAAGCCACTGGTGAGGACGTAGTGAGCTGCGTGAATGAAAGCCGCTGGTGATGTCCTAATGAGCTGTGTGAATGAAAACGACTGATGTCATAGTGAGCTGCGTGAATGAAAACCACTGGTGATGTCGTAGTGAGCTGCGTGAATGAAAACCACTGATGATGTCATAGTGAGCTGCGTGAATGAAAACCACTGGTGATGTCGTAGTGAGCTGCGTGAATAAACACCACTGGTGATGTCATAGTGAGCTGTGTGAATGAAAACCACTGGTGATGTCCTAATGAGCTGCGTGAATGAAAACCACCGGTGATGTCATAGTGAGCTGCGTGAATGAAAGCCACTGGTGATGTCATAGTGAGCTGCGTGAATGAAAAAGCCACTGGCGATGACGTAGTGAGCTGCGTGAATGAAAGCCACTGGTGATGTCGTAGTGAGCTGCGTGAATGAAAACCACTGGTGATGTCGTAGTGAGCTGCGTGAATGAAAACCACTGATGATGTCATAGTGAGCTGTGTGAATGAATACCACTGGTGATGTCGTAGTGAGCTGCGTGAATAAACACCACTGGTGATGTCATAGTGAGCTGTGTGAATAAACACCACTGGTGATGTCATAGTGAGCTGCGTGAATAAACACCGCTGGTGATGTCCTAATGAGCTGCGTGAATGAAAACCACTGGTGATGTCCTAATGAGCTGCGTGAATCAAAACCACCGGTGATGTCATAGTGAGCTGCGTGAATGAAAGCCACTGGTGATGTCATAGTGAGCTGCGTGAATGAAAAAGCCACTGGCGATGACGTAGTGAGCTGCGTGAATGAAAGCCACTGGTGATGTCGTAGTGAGCTGCGTGAATGAAAACCACTGGTGATGTCCTAATGAGCTGCGTGAATGAAAACCACCGGTGATGTCATAGTGAGCTGCGTGAATGAAAGCCACTGGTGATGTCGTAGTGAGCTGCGTGAATGAAAACCATTGGTGATGTCATAGTGAGCTGCGTGAATGAAACCCACTGGTGATGTCCTAATGAGCTTGAGTAATGCAAAATTATGATGTCACTACAGTGGGCAACTATTAATTTGCTAAATTCCACATCATGTGTCACAGCAAACTACCTCAGTAAAACCCCTTTGTGATGTCACGGCAGATTGCTGACTGAAACCTACTTGTGATGTCACAGCTTTTCACTCAGGGGCAGACAGTAATAACAGAGGACTCCTAGTCAATATAAAGGGGTTGTACCAAGTGTGGACCTTCTCCATATGATAGCAGGGGTCAGACCGTTGGGACTCTGAAGAGCTGTGTGTGAATGGAGTGGTGGGCGATCGTGTGCACCTCTGCTCCATTCATACTTATGGGTGGGCCGTAAACCGGCCAAATGCTGCATATGGCTGTATCTGGTGGTCCCAGTAAGAATGAGTGAATCAAAGGTGTGCATGATTGACACCATGACTACACTCACACAGTCCCGGGGGGGATCGGTGGGAGTCCCAGTGGTTGGGAAGTTATCCCCTAACCTACGGAGAGGAGATGACTCTGTATAATCTTTGTTATGCCGTATAAACACTGAGTAGCACTTCTTTTTGTAAGGTAGCAGTGGGTTCCCTTTTGGTCTTAGTGAATGCACATATAGTATGCACACACCATGTAATATATGCACCCCAGGATGGAATTATTGTGCGGGGTTGCAGAGAAGACGTGAAATGGTCGATCTTCACAACCCATGAAGTCCCCTATAGCAGTAGCTGCGAAGCCTCGCCTGGTACGGAGTGGTGCTTCATATACTGGATAAGCATTCACCAGCTAAATATCTGTTCACGTCCGTGCTGCCGCGCTGTAATGATATGGATCCTGTATAATCTGCATGACATATATCGATGGAGGACAATGAGGATTTCCAGCCTCGGCTTTCTCCCAGTCATCTCAATAATCCGCTCTGAGATTTTCTCAGGTTTGTTGAAGTCGCTCTTCAGACTGGAGAGAGCGGGAACAATAGCTGGAGGCCGAAATCGTATTGACAAGGAGTCTGAATTTCACTGTGTCTGTAAACAAGAATTGATTGAGTGGAATGTGACCTGTCATCAGCTGAGTGCAGAGCGCTCCAGCCGGCACACCGCTCTCCATAGCCCTGGACACCCGGCATTGTGATTCACCATTTCTACATTCATTACCTTGGATGGATTTATCATCCGTGATTTTATTTTCTATTGACTAGAACCTTCTTTGTTATTGATACTGTGTGCAAAATTACATAAATATGCCCACATGGGTGTGCTGAAATTCTCCTTATAATGCTGCCATTCTCAGCCCAGGGAAGAAGAAACCTCAACCAGGGCAGAAAGACGTGAGGACAAAAGAATCCCTAAAAAATGCTTTTTATCAAATATGCATATATAAATGTCAGGATAATTCAAAACACAAGGTGCCTCCAAAAATAGGACACAAAATTGGCAGACCTATGTATATATAATGAGTGATGCAGCATAGCCGTATTAGTACATCGAGGCTACTAAAGCATGAAGTATAAATGAGTGTAGCCATAGTGATGGTAAGTGCAAGTAGGAGTTGGTCCTCATTATTGTAATCACTGCTGGAGATGATGGTCAGACCATATGTCTCTACACTCCAACTGGCGTTTCGCCCTGCTTCATCAAGGGGCGATTGCCAGGGTAGTGGCAAACAAATATTGGGAGAAAGTGGGCACCGCAAAGCAAATTAAATCAATTAATTACATACTTTTAAAAGAATAAGCATCTTAAAGAAAAAAAAAGAATAAAGATGTGTTTACAAAGTGAGGAGCTCCAAAAAACACAGTAAATGTATTGATTCCCCAATGTAGGACTTTTAAGTTGTAAAGTCCCAGCAGGGAGCTCCACTTTTGGACCGGTGGGTGAGTTGTGGCAATTTCTGTTGCATGGTGTCGAAGGGGTAATGTTTATCCTTGTGGAGAGTGACAAGCCAAGCATGTCAGAGTGAGGAGACTTATAAGCCATGCATGCTCCTCTGGGAAATTAAATATGCAAATATGCAGTGATCCTAAAAGTCAATATCGACCCTTTAACGAGTCTTAATAATAACAGCAAAACTAGGTTCTCAATTTGCAGACACGGTGTTTCGGGCTATTGCCCCTCATCGGTGAAAAGTATGAGGGCTGATTTGCCAGGAAGACTGGTACGTAGAGCAGAAAGTCGGTAGTTGTATAACCGCCATGGTGTTTCAGTTTAACCTATATTTCGTATCTTGCCATGTCCCAAATTTTGGGGATTCGATTTGCTGGATTCTTTTGAGGGCAGGAAAGGGGTTAAAATATAAAAAAAGAAAAAAAAAACAGCAAAAATAAAATTTCCTTTTACTCACCTGTACTAGGCTTTCAACAGACTCCTTACCCCTCCTGTCCTCCAAGCGTGCCCATGGTTCTTCTGGTGCTGAGGCCCATGTTGGTCATCAAGAACTCCTAAACTTTAGTATATGCTTAACTGATGTCACACTGTGACCTTCATCACCCGTAGGTCCCAAAACATTACAAAGTCTGGGTATTTTACTTTCAATGGAACTTCTCAACATAGAATGGCGTATTCTGTTCACTAGTATACTGATGTGTAATGACCGGACAGAGGTCTGAAGGACACTTTTTGGACTCTGTCCTACTCGTGGACCATTATGGTTATGATTAGTTATACACTGGGGGTGATGGGGCTGGATGTTACATACCAAGAGAAAGGGGCCAGATGTTGTACACTGGGAGATCAGGGGCTGGATGTTATACACCATTGGGGCCCGATGTTATACATCGGGGGTGTGGGAACAGCAGTTATACACTATGGGGGCAATAAGGCTGGATGGGGGCAATAAGGCTGGATGTGGGACCAGATGTTATACACCGGGCGTGAGGATCCTACAGTTATACACTATGGGGCCCGATGTCATACACCATGGGGGGAAATGGGGCCGGATGTTATACACCATGGGGGAAATGGGGCCGGATGTCATACACCATGGGGGGAAATGGGGCTGGATGTTATACACCATGGGGGAAATGGGGCCGGATGTCATACACCATGGGGGAAATGGGGTCCGATGTCATACACCATGGGGGAAATGGGGTCCGATGTCATACACCATGGGGGAAATGGGGCCCGATGTCATACACCATGGGGGGAAATGGGGCCGGATGTTATACACCATGGGGGAAATGGGGCCGGATGTCATACACCATGGGGGGAAATGGGGCCGTATGTTATACACCATGGGGGAAATGGGGCCGGATGTCATACACCATGGGGGAAATGGGGTCCGATGTCATACACCATGGGGGAAATGGGGCCGGATGTCATACACCATGAATGGGGCCGGATGTCATACACCATGGGGGCAGTGGGGCCCGATGTTATACACCATGGGGGAAATGGAGCCGCATGTCATACACCATGAGGGAAATTGGGTCCGATGTTATACACCATGGGGGAAATGGGGCCAGATGTTATACAACGGGCGTGAGGGTCCTACAGTTATACACAATGGGGCCAGATGTTGTTCACGATGGGGGAAATGGATGTTTTACTGTGTGTGGGGGCAATAAGGCCTGCTGTTATGAGGTCAGATGTGAAATACTTGAATTCATTGAAGACGTGTAGTACGCTTTTCTTCATATAATATGTGCAGCGGTGCCGTGAGTCCAGTATTCACAGTAGTTACATGTTGTGAACCTATTACGGCAATTTAACCTATATAAGTTGCTGGCATGTGAGGAGGGTCACTGTGACCCCCCCCCCGGACGTCCATATGGAACCTTTGGACCCTTCTTGCTGCACGTTACGGCCTACGATCCTCCTCTCGGTGCCCCGTATACCCTGAGTACAGGCTGGTGACGCCCCGTATTTGCCACTCAGGAGAAGATACTGGGATGGCGGCTGGGGCACGTAGCTCGCTAATTGGGCCGGCGGCCGGGGTGTCCGGCACATTGCCATCTGTTACATGTTACTGCAGATCCGTCCGCCGTGTCCCCTCCGCTCCCATCCACTGTCCTTGGCAGGAAGCTCTGACACAGTTCATGGTATGAATATATAATGACAACTTTATCATTTTACTTGCTAATGTTTACGATTATATTTCCTTTCCCACAGGTCACAGAGAAGCAGAGCCAAGAGCCGGAGACGGACGCTGCTGTGTAATTCAGACATTATTGTGCTTTTTCTTTGTTGCTTTTTTTTTTTCAGCTCCAAATAAATTGCTTCCCTTTAAGACTCCGGTTTATTGTAATGTACATGTTGCTGATTCTTTGTGGTTATGTGTTACATTGTCAGTCATGGGTGGCAGACCCACCTTGTGCACCTGCTGTGGGGGCTCTGATGGGTTGGGGGATCCAGCATCAAAGGCTTCCTAACACAATCACAGCAATACCCTGCAGCTTCCACTTGGGGGAGCCTACTGCATAACGTTTAACCTCTTATCATTACTGGGTTATTGTTGTTTTTTTTTGTTTCGTTTTAATTCCCCATCTCCCAAAAACAATAACTTTTTATTTATTTTTTTTGTGTTGACATAGCTGTACAAGGCTTTGTTTTTTTGTTAATTTTTTTTTTTTTGCAGGATGTTATTTTACGTCTCCATTAAACTTATTTGAACACTTAAAAAAAAATTCTTTAGTGGAATGGAAGACAAAAAGCAATTCCTCCATTGTTTCACGCTGCCATATTCTCAGACGTGTAACTTTTTATTTTCTCATTGTTAGGGTTTGCCTTTAGCGGTGTAAACAAAGTTTAATTTGTAGTATCATGGTAAAATACTTTTTGATTTCCAATTTTTGGGGCAGGCGTAGTTCCAGAAATACACTGAACAAAAATCTAAACACTTCTATTTCTGCTCCCATTTTTTAAGAGTTGAACTCAAAGATCTAAGACTTTTTCTATGGACACAAAAGGCCCTTTTCTCTCAAATATTGTTCACAAATTTGTGTGAAGCTGTGTTAGTGAGCTCTTCTCCTAATCTGTGTTAGTGAGCTCTTCTAATGTGTTAGTGAGCCCTTCTCCTAATCTGTGTTAGTGAGCCCTTCTCCTAATCTGTGTTAGTGAGCCCTTCTCCTAATCTGTGTTAGTGAGCGCTTCTCCTAATCTGTTAGTGAGCTCTTCTAATCTGTGTTAGTGAGCCCTTCTCCTAATCTGTGTAGTGAGCCCTTCTCCTAATCTGTGTAGTGAGCCCTTCTCCTAATCTGTGTTAGTGAGCCCTTCTCCTAATCTGTGTTAGTGAGCCCTTCTCCTAATCTGTTAGTGAGCACCTCTCCTAATCTGTGTAGTGAGCCCTTCTCCTAATCTGTGTTAGTGAGCCCTTCTCCTAATCTGTGTAGTGAGCCCTTCTCCTAATCTGTGTTAGTGAGCTCTTCTCCTAATCTGTTAGTGAGCACCTCTCCTAATCTGTGTTAGTGAGCACTTCTCCTAATCTGTTAGTGAGCCCTTCTCCTAATCTGTTAGTGAGCTCTTCTCCTAATCTGTGTTAGTGAGCTCTTCTCCTAATCTGTTAGTGAGCCCTTCTCCTAATCTGTGTTAGTAAGCACTTCTCCTAATCTGTTAGTGAGCCCTTCTCCTAATTTGTTAGTGATCCCTTCTGCTAATCTGTGTTAGTGAGCTCTTCTCCTAATCTGTGTTAGTGAGCCCTTCTCCTAATCTGTTAGTGAGCCCTTCTCCTAATCTGTGTTAGTGAGCTCTTCTCCTAATCTGTGTTAGTGAGCTCTTCTCCTAATCTGTGTTAGTGAGCACTTCTCCTAATCTGTGTTAGTGAGCCCTTCTCCTAATCTGTGTTAGTGAGCATTTCTCCTAATCTGTGTTAGTGAGCACCGCTCCTAATCTGTGTTAGTAAGCACTTCTCCTAATCTGTTAGTGAGCCCTTCTCCTAATCTGTGTTAGTAAGCACTTCTCCTAATCTGTTAGTGAGCCCTTCTCCTAATCTGTGTTAGTGAGCCCTTCTCCTAATCTGTGTTAGTAAGCACTTCTCCTAATCTGTTAGTGAGCCCTTCTCCTAATCTGTGTTAGTGAGCCCTTCTCCTAATCTGTGTTAGTGAGCCCTTCTCCTATTCTGTGTTAGTGAGCCCTTCTCCTAATATGTTAGTGAGCCCTTCTCCTAATCTGTGTTAGTGAGCCCTTCTCCTATTCTGTTAGTGAGCACTTCTCCTAATCTGTGTTAGTGAGCCCTTCTCCTATTCTGTGTTAGTGAGCACTTCTCCTAATCTGTGTTAGTGAGCTCTTCTCCTAATCTGTGTTAGTGAGCTCTTCTCCTAATCTGTGTTAGTGAGCCCTTCTCCTAATCTGTGTTAGTGAGCCCTTCTCCTATTCTGTGTTAGTGAGCCCTTCTCCTAATCTGTGTTAGTGAGCTCTTCTCCTAATCTGTGTTAGTGAGCCCTTCTCCTAATCTGTGTTAGTGAGCCCTTCTCCTAATCTGTGTTAGTGAGCTCTTCTCCTAATCTGTGTTAGTGAGCCCTTCTCCTAATCTGTGTTAGTGAGCCCTTCTCCTATTCTGTTAGTGAGCACTTCTCCTAATGTGTTAGTGAGCCCTTCTCCTATTCTGTGTTAGTAAGCACTTCTCCTATTGTTAGTGAGCCCTTCTCCTAATCTGTTAGTGAGCCCTTCTCCTAATCTGTGTTAGTGAGCCCTTCTCCTAATCTGTGTTAGTGAGCCCTTCTCCTAATCTGTGTTAGTGAGCTCTTCTCCTAATCTGTGTTAGTGAGCACTTCTCCTAATCTGTGTTAGTGAGCTCTTCTCCTAATCTGTGTTAGTGAGCCCTTCTCCTAATCTGTGTTAGTGAGCTCTTCTCCTAATCTGTATTAGTGAGCACTTCTCCTGTGTTAGTGAGCCCTTCTCCTAATCTGTGTTAGGGTACCGTCACACAGTGCCATTTTGATCGCTACGACAGTACGATTCGTGACGTTCCAGCGATATCGTTACGATATCGCTGTGTCTGACACGCAGCAGCGATCAGGGATCCTGCTGAGAATCGTACGTCGTAGCAGATCGTTTGGAACATTCTTTCGTCGCTGGATCTCCCACTGTCATCGCTAGATCGGTGTGTGTGACACCGATCTAGCGATGCGTTCGCTTGTAACCAGGGTAAACATCGGGTTACTAAGCGCAGGGCCGCGCTTAGTAACCCGACGTTTACCCTGGTTACCAGCGTAAATGTAAAAAAAAACAAACAGTACATACTTACATTCCGGTGTCCGTCAGGTCCCTTGCCGTCTGCTTCCCGCACTGTGACTGACGGCCGTAAAGTGAAAGCAGAGCACAGCGGTGACGTCACCGCTGTGCTTTCACTTTACGGCCGGCAGTCAGTGAGTGCGGGAAGCAGACGGCAAGGGACAGACACCGGAATGTAAGTATGTAGTGTTTGTTTGTTTTTTACGCTGGTAACCAGGGTAAACATCGGGTTACTAAGCGCGGTCCTGCGCTTAGTAACCCGATGTTTACCCTGGTTACCCGGGGACCTCGGCATCGTTGGTCGCTGGAGAGCTGTCTGTGTGACAGCTCTCCAGCGACCACACTACGACTTACCAACGATCACGGCCAGGTCGTATCGCTGGTCGTGATCATTGGTAAATCGTATAGTGTGACGGTACCCTTAGTGAGCATTTCTCCTAATCTGTGTTAGTGAGCACCGCTCCTAATCTGTGTTAGTAAGCACTTCTCCTAATCTGTTAGTGAGCCCTTCTCCTAATCTGTGTTAGTAAGCACTTCTCCTAATCTGTTAGTGAGCTCTTCTCCTAATCTGTTAGTGAGCCCTTCTCCTAATCTGTGTTAGTGAGCCCTTCTCCTAATCTGTGTTAGTGAGCCCTTCTCCTAATCTGTGTTAGTGAGCCCTTCTCCTAATCTGTGTTAGTGAGCCCTTCTCCTAATCTGTGTTAGTGAGCCCTTCTCCTAATCTGTTAGTGAACCCATCTCCTAATCTGTTAGTGAGCCCTTCTCCTGATCTGCGTCGGCGAGCCCTTCTCCTGATCTGCGTCGGCGAGCCCTTCTCCTGATCTGCGTCGGAGAGCCCTTCTCCTGCTCTGCGTCGGCGAGCCCTTCTCCTGCCCTGCGCCGGCGAGCCCTTCTCTTGCCCTGCGCCGGCGAGCCCTTCTCCACTGAGATAATCCATCCACCTGACTGGTGTGATACATGCAGATGCTGATTAGACACATGATTATTGTACAGGGGTGCCTTAGGCTGCCACAATACAAGGCCACAGATGTCACAAGTTTTGAGAGTGTGCGCAGTCGGCATGCTAACGGCAGGAATGTTCACCAGAGCTGTTGGCGTGAAGTGAAAGTTCATGTTTTTGCATGCACATAATGTAATATTTTAAAAGTTTGCAGACAGATCACAGATTGATAACAGAAGCGTTTTTTTTTTTCAACACATGGGAAACTGAGAAATATATATACACAGTGGGGAAATAAGTATTTGATCCCTTGCTGATTTTGTAAGTTTGCTCACTGACAAGAACATGAACTTCGCACATGTCACATTGTAGTCCTTGCGTGTCTCTGTGGCATCTGCTTACTCGGAGGCAGATTGCACCTTCCTAGATGTGTGGGCCGCCTCCTGTAACGCCGTCACACGCTGTATACAAAGCACATACAATGTACTGATCCCTGTGCTGTCAGGTCTCCATTAATAGCTATTTTGTACCACTTTCGCATTAGCAGCTGCCGCGCCTTATGTTTCATATTTTGACTTTTTCCGTATAACAGAGGATGATGCTACTGAGGGAATTCCGTTTTATTTGCAGAGATCTGTGAATGGTAATGTTCTGGCCATCCTCCAAGAGCGAGAGCCAGGCTGTGGTCTTGTGTGCCGTCTGCCCCTGCAGCATCTGTTCGCCTGACCTGAGCACGGTTTACCGGTTGACCTCTCAGTTTAGTCAAGTCAGTTTTCATGAGTCACCTCCGTAATGTTTTGTGTATTTTGCAAGGTGGTAATAGCCCTGAAGATCAGGCTTGTAAAATGACTTGCAGTGTCAGCGACTTTCTAAATCTCAACAACACAAAAAAGAGACCTCATACCTTCAGCATTAAATTAATGTACAGGTACATAAATACCTCATGTGGCCAATATACAAACATATACATACACGGTCTGCGATTCATGAATACATAAACTCCAGTATTATTACACTTGTTAAAACATAATGTACTGGGTTAACATTTTTGAGCAAAAAGGCGTTAAAAGCCATCCAACCACATCAAGGTGACCTCAAATGGATGACCCTGACTAATAACTCACCTCTCCATGTGCCCAAGCCTTAAATGAAATGGGGAAAGATAGGAACCAGGCTTAACGCCTAATGAAACTTTTTTGGGAAAGATGGGTCGATGAGAGGGCAGCACATCAAATGCAACTACAAATAAGGACTTGCATGCCTTTAGTATTCCGTCCACATGAGATCACCTTGTGGTGGTTGGATGGTGTTTACGCCTTCTTATCAGAATGTTAACTACGTGGAGTTCATGTATTCATTCATTGCAGTGTTTGGACACACAGCTTATGTGTCTTTCTACTTTTTGTCATCTGCATGGACGCTTATGCAGTTTTTTTTTTTTTCAGTGTGGTTTACAGCTTTTTATTGTTAATCCCATTGTGGAGGAATGGGCTGTTATTTGGGAGGTTGACAAATAAACATCGACATGTTCTCTCAGAATTGTCACCTAATGCTGAAATTTGGGGAAGTGGAATTAATCGATGAACGCTTACTCTCAGGTGTCCACAGTTCAGGCTGGTGAAGGTGGTGTGATGGTGGTATATGTTTTCTTGTCACACCCTGGATCTTCTGATGCCTGTGGGTGGACATTTGCTCTACCAAGTTTATCCCTTCATGTTAGCTCTTTTCTGCAGAAGGAAAGTCCACCATGCCGCAAGGATCGTAGAGTCCTGGATTGGTTTCAGGAGCAGGACAGCCAGTTCTTCTTGCTTCCCCCAAGAACGACGTAGTATGAGCTGCTGAGACCATGCCCTTATTTCCTTGTGATTGAGAGAAATTATCCTGTTTACGTGATCCAGTATTCCTGCAAAACTATTTCAACCTTTAATGGAACGGACTACAAGAATTACTGCAGTTCTGAAGGCCAGATATGGTCCAACTCTGCCAGGACTCAAACCCAGAAATTCTTGCGCACCAGGCGGCAGCTCTTCTCTCTGAGCTATTCAGCTCGCTGGACAGTTCCTTGCTAACTCAGATACAAGTTTCTGTTTGTCTATACCCCGAGTTCCTGATTGACTCCACCCCGTAATCTCCTGATTAAACACCCAACTTAAAGGGAACCTGTCACCTGAATTTGGCGGGACCGGTTTTCGGTCATATGGGTGGAGTTTTGGGGTTCATTCTCTGTCCTCCGTAGTACACGCCTGCGCAAGGCAAGATTGCCTTGCTCAGGCATGTACTATGGAGGACAGAGAATGAACTTCAATCCAATATTGCAGCCAGTATGCAGCCAGCGGGTAAGGAAAGGGTGAATCAAACACCAGAAAACTCCGCCCATATGACCGAAAACCGGTCCCGCTAAATTCAGGTGACAGGTTCCCTTTAAACCTGGAATTGCACTTCCTTCCTTGTGAGATTATTGAGCTCCCAGTTTTTAGTCAAACTTTCCTTTCACCTGCTGCTTCATCGAAGATTATACTGCTACTCCTATGTACCATCCACTTGCTATTCCTGCAACGCAACCCGCTTGTCCTTTAGCTGTGTTGCTGCTCCTGTGTACCGACCCCTGACTATGCTACATGCCGGTGTTGCGCCTAGTGGTTGCAGTTCCACTATTCCAACACAGGTCAGTCCATAACAAATCCTCTACTAAATGGTTGTCTAATGAAGCGACCATATACATATTATATGTATATGGACCCATAATTAATTTCGTCTTCAATGCTTGAATACCAGGTCAATGAGTTCTTATAACTTCTGCAGAATTAAGTGAAGTTACTCCATAGTTCACCAAGCTGTGAAATAAGATTTCTTTTAAAAGTATAAAAATACTTTTTTTTATGAGAGGTTGACTAATCTGGCTGGTGTGAAACGAGGAGCTGCACAAGTTGTGTCGACCCTTAACAAGCGGAGAACTACAGCTTACCTGAATGTACTTTTGAACATCCATTTATCTCTATGTGGGACTCGGGTCATAGCGGCAGTGTCGGTGCGTTCTGTCCATAGAGAACACTGAATGGTGCCCTGCGCAGTACACTCGTGCCTTGCCCTGGAATAACACCCGGCATGAGTTCATTATTCACCGGTTCCTCATTACAGCAAAATACATTCATTACAGTTCTTAACCGTTTTCTAATCCAAGTAATTTTTAATTCACTATGCGGCTAATTAGCGTTTCTTAGTAACAAGAGCCCTTGGTTTAGTCTGCAATAAAATATTGATCCTTTAATCCTGGAAACTGCTGTGCCAAAGTAGATAAGCAAACCAGAGATGGGGGTTACATCGTCCTTCAATATATCCCCAGCCCCGAGCCTTCACATACCTAATATGAGTTATATCCTCGTTATTGAATGTAGTTATTGGAGTTTGACTGCCTGCAATGTATTTTATTCTGGGTTGTTAAATGAACAGCGAGCAGCTCATTAATTTTGTCACACGTTTTATTTTGCAAGTACAATAGTATATCAGGGGCATGCATACATGCTGTGCTATGTTTTTATATGCTGTGCTTGGCAATATGAGTAACAAGCTTTGTAGGGTGGTTGGTTTTTTTTTTGCATAAAGACTGACTTGCAAATGATATCAATTCATCCCTGTATAGGGGTATGAAAAAAGGGCCAGTTCCTAAGCAAGACCCAGTGGAGTGCACGCTTGGTTCAGCAGAAGTGCGGCAGGTTTTCGTTATGATCCAACCTTATTCAAGTTACAAAAGTGATGAAAAAAGGCAGTACAAATAAAGCTGCCTAAAAAAGGCAGTACAAATAAAGCTGCCTAAAATGGGCTGTACAAATAAAGCTGCCTAAAAAGGGCAGTACAAATAAAGCTGCCTAAAAAAGGCAGTACAAATAAAGCTGCCTAAAAAGAGCAGTACAAATAAAGCTGCCTAAAAAGGGCAGTACAAATAAAGCTGCCTAAAAAAGGCAGTACAAATAAAGCTGCCTAAAAAGAGCAGTACAAATAAAGCTGCCTAAAAAGGCAGTACAAATAAAGCTGCCTAAAAAAGGCAGTACAAATAAAGTTGCCTAAAAAGGGCAGTACAAATAAAGCTGCCTAAAAAGGCAGTACAAATAAAGCTGCCTAAAAAGGGCAGTACAAATAAAGCTGCCTTAAAAGGGCAGTACAAATAAAGCTGCCTAAAAAAGGCAGTACAAATAAAGCTGCCTAAAAAGGGCAGTACAAATAAAGCTGCCTAAAAGGGCAGTACAAATAAAGCTTCCGGAGCCGATCACCAGCTAGTATTTGTATGTGAATGAATGGATCTTGGTCTGAAAAATAATGGACAGTGGTCATTTTATGATATGTGATAGGCCTGTCTACAAGATGTGTTTTTAGATCACATTGAAAAGTGTCTTTAGTTTGCTTTTGAGAATTAATCTAACTGTACAGTCATGGCCAAAATTTTTGAGAATGACACCAAAATTATATTTTCACATGATCTGCTGCCCTCTGGTTTTTATTAGTGTTTGTCTGATGTTTATATCACATACAGAAATATAATTGCAATCATATTATGAGTACCAATAGGTTATATTGACAGTTAGAATGAGTCAATATTTGCAGTGTTGACCCTTCTTCTTCAAGACCTCTGCAATTCTCCCTGGCATGCTCTCAATCAACTTCTGGACCAAATCCTGACTGATAGCAGTCCATTCTTGCATAATCAATGCTTGCATTTTGCCAGAATTTGTTGGTTTTTGTTTGTCCACCCATCTCTTGATGATTGACCACAAGTTCTCAATGGGATTAAGATCTGGGGAGTTTCCAGGCCATGGACCCAAAATCTCTATGTTTTGCTCCATGAGCCATTTAGTTATCACCTTTGCTTTATGGCAAGGTGCTCCATCATGCTGGAAAAGGCATTGTTGGGCGCCAAACTGCTCTTGGACGGTTGGGAGAAGTTGCTCTTGGAGGACATTCTGGTACCATTCTTTATTCATGGCTGTGTTTTTAGGCAAGACTGTGAGTAAGCCGATTCCCTTGGCTGAGAAGCAACCCCACACATGAATGGTTTCAGGATGCTTTACAGTTGGCATGAGACAAGACTGGTGGTAGCGCTCACCTCTTCTTCTCCGAATAAGCTGTTTTCCAGATGTCCCAAACAATCGAAAAGGGGATTCATCAGAGAAAATGACTTTGCCAAAGTCCTCAGCAGTCCACTCCCTGTACCTTTTGCAGAATATCAGTCGGTCCCTTTTTTTTTTCTGGAGAGAAGTGGCTTCTTTGCTGCCCTCCTTGAAAGCAGGCCTTGCTCAAAGAGTCTCCGCAGTCTCACAGTGCGTGCAGAAGCACTCACACCAGCCTGCTGCCATTCCTGAGCAAGCTCGGCACTGCTGGTAGTCCGATCCCGCAGCTGAAACAGTTTTAAGATACGGTCCTGGCACTTGCTGGTCTTTCTTGGGCGCCCTGGAGCCTTTTTGACAACAATGGAAGCCCTCTCCTTGAAGTTCTTGATGATGCGATAGATTGTTGACTGAGGTGCAATCTTTGTAGCTGCGATACTCTTCCCTGTTAGGCCATTTTTGTGCAGTGCAATGATGGCTGCACGTGTTTCTTTAGAGATAACCATGGTTAACTGAAGAGCACCAGCCTCCTTTTAAAGTGTCCAGTGATGTCATTCTTACTTAATCATGACTGATTGATCGCCAGCCCTGTCCTCATCAACACTCAAACCTGTGTTAATGGATCAATCACTAAAACGATGTTAGCTGCTCCTTTTAAGGCAGGACTGCAATGATGTTGAAATGTGTTTTGGGGGTTAAAGTTCATTTTCTGGGCAAATATTGACTTTGCAAGTACAGTAATTGCTGTTAAGCTGATCACTCTGACATTCAGGAGTATATGCAAATTGCCATTAGAAAAAATGAAGCAGTAGACTTTGGAAAAATTAATATTTGTCTCATTTTCAAAATTTTTGTCCATGACTGTACCTGGTGTGGCGCATTCCAGAGAAAGGATGCAGCACAAGATAAGTCATGGATGTGGAAGGGAATTTGCAATATGAAGGACTTTAATTTTCAGTCAGTGAATGAGCATGTCAATGTTTAAAATTTAATCTATAGTGAATGGGAAACTAGTGCAATGACTGGCACAGGGTGGAGGCATCGGTGTAGAGTTTGGCAACAAATATGAACCTGGCAGCTGCATTCAGGATGGATTCCAGAGGAGTTTTGGTAAGATGGAGACCGATTAGAAGTGAATTGCAATAATTGATAATTAATCTGAGCAGCAGTAATAATTTTTCTGCTTCCACAGAACTAAAAAATGGTGGATTTTTGAGAATTTTTGAAGTACAGGTGACCAGAATGTATAAAGGAGTTGTCAAACACAACCACAAGACCGAGCATCCTACCTTTTAAAGAAGTTGCCCACTACTTGGACAACTCCTTGTCATAGTCTACACTTGGCCCAGATAAAATAAAAAAGCTTTGTCCCATGGTGTTGGCACTCGCTCTCCCCAGGCTCCCGTGGGGTTGTTGTGACACATGACCTCTGTGCCCAAACAGCGCTGGCGGCACTGTGGCCATCTGTCGAAATGATCATGAAGAGGAAGTCAGAGATCATCTGTAGCCCGGACCGCCTCTTCATGTTCAATTACACAGTAGGCGAGGACAGTGATGCCAGCGCTGATTGGGCATCGAGGTCATGGGTCACAACAACCACACGGGAGCCCCGGTGAAAGCAAGTGCTGACACCACAGGTATGGCGCTGGCACAGGACGTGAGCATAGGCTTTTTATTTTATTGGGGCCAAGCATGCGGTATGAGGAGTTGTCCTAGTAGTGGACAAACCCCTTCAACATATTGGTAGTACCAAATATGGAAATATGGTTAGTGGTTCAGTTTTTGAAAGTTTCAGATAGAAACAGTGGACAGTCACTGTTATTCTGCAGTAGTGCGGGATTAATGGCATGAGAAAATGTATATACATTACAGCAGTGCTGGACTGGGGTGGCAAGGGTGCACCAGAAAATTAACTATTGTACTGTTGTTTAAATAAGGTTTTATGTTAAATGTACTTTCTTTAAATTGAGTTAGTATTTATTTTTGTACTTGTTATAAACAGGAAAAGTGAAACTCTTGCAATTGTCACACTGACCATTGTATGTTTTAGACTATAATTTCCTGTTGTTTCAGGAAACAACACATGTACATAACTACAATGGGCAGAACCCAACCCCCGGCCTCTTGTAATAAATTGTCTACTGAGCCAGTGCAGAGGTCATTGTGAACAGTGAGAGATCAAGGAGAGCTGTGAAACTGCCTGCTGTGATTGGTGGATCTTGTGTTATCAATATGTATAGAGGAATTACCTGTCATTATATATAATCCGTATTCTTTTAGTACGGAGCCTGACGAAAACTTTTCCTGAAAGAACAGGAAATGAGGGTGTAGAAAAGCCCAGTGTGAAAATGGCAAGATTGCTAATTTTATTGCGTCAATAAAGAACATAATGTAAAAAACGTACACGTAACACAAAAATCTGATTATAAACAATAGGTCATTTTCTGATGATGGCTTCCCTTTAAGATCTGACCTGTGACATATGGAAATAGCAGGTCCTATTTGGATCTATTTTCAGCTCCACTTGTCCGCAGTTCAGATGGATGCAGACTAATGTTGGTCCGTGTGCCGCCCACGTGGCGCCCGTTGCACACATGGACAATACGCTGAGTTTCTGTAGAGTATGAAACGTGGAAACCAGATTGTAAAGGGTGAAGACCATTATCAGAGCGAGGATTAGCAGAGAGGAAACCAAGGAGCCGATTCATTAAGACTGTGTTGTGCCTGCCAGTCTTAATATGGGACTCGCTATAGAGTATGATGCACCGAAGCCGTTAAGGAGTGCACGCCACTTAATGAATGTTGCTCATCTCTTCAGTGTCATGTGCCTCGTCGGTGCTAGTCAGGGACCAGAGTAGCATTTCTGGCATAAGAAACATTGGCACTTTTGCATAAATAAAGTGGCATCTGGCCGGCACCATTTTGCTAAATCGGTAAGTGAATTTTGAAAATTCTGTATTTTTGTGAATGTGGATTTTTTATAAAATTCGAATTCAATTCCACTCAAATTTATTTGCTCATCGCGAGGTAGGACACATGAAATTGGGAGAACTGGATTGAAGATGAGACAAATGCATTTCCCAGGTAGGTCGTGAAAGGTCTACTAATAAGAAATACTCTAGTTTCTGAAAACATGATCCAACCATCTTAGTACGAGGTTATTGTGCCATTAAAATTAAAAGCAATACAACATTTCCTTGCGTTGGGAATCAGATGTTCCTGGGGGATTTCAGCCGATCAGCGAGCAGTTAGCCTTCAGATACGCAGTTGCATTGATAGCACAACCTACGGGTTGGGCTACTTATTGGCTTCCATACATAATTCATTGCTGCATTTAGTAATTTCACTTAGAGGGGTTGTCCAGGATTACAAAATCATGGCTGCTGCTTTACAACAGCACCTGGCTTGTGCCTGTTACTACAGCTCAGCTCCATAGAAGAGACAGGCGTGGTGCAAATATATATATATATAGATCTGTACGAAATTCTTAAGGTATGATATTACAGTGTTGTTTGGACAGCAAAGATTTTCCCCATTTCCTTTTTTACTTGAAATTGTGAGGGAGAATTGTTGGCCTCCTCCAGGTCCCATACACATTAAATTAATGTCATCTGATATTGACAGTTTTAGCTCTCCTGGGGATAAATTGCCGGCAATGATGTCTGGTGAGGACTCTCATAGAGAACACGAGCACCCGGCCGAACACTGGGAGAGACAACCGAGAGAACTGTCGGCCAAACACTCAGCCATCTAGTGTATGCGACCAGCTTTACCCTCTGTCTCCTTTATCTCAAAATAATTGTTCCAGTAATTGAGTCTCCAGGATCAGATCTTTTGAGTTCATCTAACTTTCCCACCCACAAGACCCCAATGTTCATGGTGAAGATCTTGGCTTACCTTCTTTTGAGTGCATTGGTTGTAACTATACGACATGCGCCCCTTGAAGTATACTCCCATGAAGCCATATGTAAGGACTTCATCAAGACCGGCGTTCCATGAGAACTGATTAATAAATTTGTAATTTTTGTGCTATCATTGTGCCAGAAAATGATATCTGTGGCAGTGATGAACAGTCGAATGTTTACCATTCGTGATGAGCGAGTATACTCTTTGCGTGGGTTTTCTCGAACATGCTCGGGTGACCTCCGAGTATTTGTGACTGCTCGGAGATATAGTTTTCATTGCCTCAGCTGGATGATTTGCAGCTACTATCCAGCTTGATTTTGTGTGGTGATTCCCTAGCAAACAGGCAACCCCCACATGTACTCAGGCTGTCTAGCAGCTGTAAATCATCCAGCTGAGGTAATGAAAACCATCCAGCTGAGGCAATGCTGCACTTTTCTCTGCATGATGGGATGGTCCGCCTTGAAAATCACACCTATGAATTGACATCTTGCCTTGGATGACTTAGTGTTCGATCCCTGTAGTGTCTGATCTACGCCCGGAAAGCTCTGAGACATGACAGTATTTGTGTGAATTGGCCCTAAGGAAGAAGTGTAACTCAACTATGATGAGGGGCATTTTCACTGCACAATTATTGGATTAGGCTGCTGATCACCTGATGCATGATCAAAAATGTCGCCATTGTCGGCAGCACATTGTCCTGGACTTGTGCTGCCAAGAGCAATGTCATACAATGCACACTAGAGATCCATTACGGGTTGTGCAGTGCATTTCTGAAGAGTGATTTATCCGTGTAAACAGACTATTAAACTACCACTGATCGGCAAACATGTAGGTGATCATCTGTTGACTAATGTGAATAGTCCCTCAGTTATCGAGACAGTTTGACATCAGGCAAACCTCAAATATGCACCTTCCGTCCCCAATTTATCCAATGTGTACAGCGTACAACGTGCGCCATTTATATGTATATACCTGGGTGGGCCATTTAAAAAGTTGGATCCAAAATGGCTGACTTCAAAATGGCTGCCATGGTCACCACCCATCTTGAAAAGTTTCCCCCCTCCCACATACTAGTGCGCCACAAACAGGAAGTTGATATCGTCACCAACCATTCCCATTTTATTTAGGTGTATTCATATACATGACCCACCATGTACATTGGAACAGGTGTCCAGCAGTTCTGAAATCTTTCTCCAGCCATTAGACATGAACCGGGACACCACCGGGCACATCTGTAATATTTGTATGGCAAAACCATGTAATTACGAAGAACCACAAACGACAGCATTAAGAACATGTTTGGGTTTATTGGGTAAAGTTCAGTACAGAACATTAAACACACAATGTAAAGCAGGTCTGAATTCATATATGTCTTCTCCATGATGGCAGCAACTCATGTACCATCTGAAAGTGGTAACGCTGCCACGGTGGGGTCCACCATCGTACTAACCCCAGTCATAAACAGCATTAACATTTTTCAGAGGAAATAGTCCTTTAATCTTATATATGAAATAATGTGAAGAAAGCAAAAACACAAAATTACCAAAAGACACTTAGCCACTAACTGCTCTTATATAGAACATCCATTGCGATAGAGAAGACCATGAGTCGTCCAGTCTGGTAATGCCTCCTATATATGAGGACCTGCTGGTGACCGTCTGCTCGCTGTGCGCCTCTCCGAGACATTATCGCTGTAGGCTGCTGCACATTTATCTGGCAGTGGCCACTGCAGCAAATATTGGTACTCCAAGGTGTCCATGTAATAAAGGGTTATATTCTAATTAGGGGCTGTGCTGAGACCTCCGGAGCCCAAGTAGCTCCTTCCTGTAGCTTTACACGGCTAACAGGTGGAGTGGTGGAAAGACAGCGCACACAGATAAGCACTGTCCGATAGCTGTAGCAGGTTGTGTACCTTAATTCCCCTGTAAAGGGGATGCGTAATCGTAAAATGATTTAATGTATAATTTTGGTATATATATATATATATATATATATATATATATATATAAGATTTTGATTTTTTTTCAGTCTTTCATATCAATATATTACAAAAGAAAAAATCGGAAATCTACACACTGACCACTCGCATGCTAGACTCATAGATAGTTTCTGTTCTTTACGGAAGAGTTCTCAGCAGCTTCATTTTTATCACAAACCGGATAAATCCCTCTATATACAGTACTTAACACCGGATCCACCATTCACAATAGGTGATGTCACAGCTCACTTCCTCCTCCTATACAATGACTGATAACACCTCTATATACAGTACTTAACACCGGATCCACCATTCACAATAGGTGATGTCACAGCTCACTTCCTCCTCCTATACAATGACTGATAACACCTCTATATACAGTACTTAACACCGGATCCACCATTCACAATAGGTGATGTCACAGCTCACTTCCTCCTCCTATACAATGACTGATAACACCTCTATATACAGTACTTAACACCGGATCCACCATTCACAATAGGTGATGTCACAGCTCACTTCCTCCTCCTATACAATGACTGATAACACCTCTATATACAGTACTTAACACCGGATCCACCATTCACAATAGGTGATGTCACAGCTCACCTCCTCCTCCTGTACAATGACTGATAACACCTCTATATACAGCAGATAACACAGGATCCACCATTCACAATAGGTGATGTCACAGCTCACCTCCTCCTGTACAATGACTGATAACACTTCTATATACAGCAGATAACACAGGATCCACCATTCACAATAGGTGATGTCACAGCTCACCTCCTCCTATACAATGACTGATAACACCTCTATACAGTAACATAGTAACATAGTAACATAGTTAGTAAGGCCGAAAAAAGACATTTGTCCATCCAGTTCAGCCTATATTCCATCATAATAAATCCCCAGATCTACGTCCTTCTACAGAACCTAATAATTGTATGATACAATATTGTTCTGCTCCAGGAAGACATCCAGGCCTCTCTTGAACCCCTCGACTGAGTTCGCCATCACCACCTCCTCAGGCAAGCAATTCCAGATTCTCACTGCCCTAACAGTAAAGAATCCTCTTCTATGTTGGTGGAAAAACCTTCTCTCCTCCAGACGCAAAGAATGCCCCCTTGTGCCCGTCACCTTCCTTGGTATAAACAGATCCTCAGCGAGATATTTGTATTGTCCCCTTATATACTTATACATGGTTATTAGATCGCCCCTCAGTCGTCTTTTTTCTAGACTAAATAATCCTAATTTCGCTAATCTATCTGGGTATGGTAGTTCTCCCATCCCCTTTATTAATTTTGTTGCCCTCCTTTGTACTCTCTCTAGTTCCATTATATCCTTCATGAGCACCGGTGCCCAAAACTGGACACAGGATCCACCATTCACAATAGGTAATGTCACAGCTCACCTCCTCCTCCTGTACAATGACTGAGACCTCTATATACAGCAGATAACACAGGATCCACCATTCACAATATGTGATGTCACAGCTCACCTCCTCCTGTACTATGACTGATAACACCTCTATACAGTAGATTACACAGGATCCACCATCCACAGGATCCTCCTCCTGTATAATGACTGATAACACCTCTATATACAGGAGATATCACAGGATCCACCATTAACAATCGGAGATGTTACAGCACACCTCCTCCTCCTGCACAATGACTGATAACACCTCTATATACAGTAGATAACACAGGATCCACCATTCACAATAGGTGATGGCACAGCTCACCTCCTCCTGTACAATGACTGATAACACCTCTATACAGTAGATTACACAGGATCCCCCATTCACAATATGTGATATCACAGCTCACCTCCTCCTACTGTACAATGATTGATAACACCTCTATATACAGTAGATAACACAGGATCCACCATTCACAATAGGTGATGTCACAGCTCACCTCCTCCTATACAATGACTGATAACACCTCTATACAGTAGATTACACAGGATCCACCATTCACAATAGGTAATGTCACAGCTCACCTCCTCCTCCTGTACAATGACTGAGACCTCTATATACAGCAGATAACACAGGATCCACCATTCACAATATGTGATGTCACAGCTCACCTCCTCCTGTACTATGACTGATAACACCTCTATACAGTAGATTACACAGGATCCACCATCCACAATAGGTGATCTCACAGCTCACCTCCTCCTCCTGTACAATGACTGAGACCTCTATATACAGCAGATAACACAGGATCCACCATTCACAATAGGTGATGGCACAGCTCACCTCCTCCTCCTGTACAATGACTGATAACGCCTCTATATACAGTAGATAACACAGGATCCACCATTCACAATAGGTGATGTCACAGCTCACCTCCTCCTGTACAATGACTGATAACACCTCTATATACAGTAGATAACACAGAATCCACCGTCCACAATAGGTGATGTCACAGCTCACCTCCTCCTGTACAATGACTGATAACACCTCTATATACAGTAGATAACACACAATCCACCGTCCACAATAGGTGATATCACAGCTCACCTCCTCCTCCTGTACAATGACTGAAAACACCTCTATATACAGTAGATAACACAGGATCCACCATTCACAATAGGTGATGTCACAGCTCTCCTCCTCCTGTACAATAACTGATAACACCTCTATATACAGTAGATAACACAGGATCCCCCATTCACAATAGGTGATATCACAGCTCACCTCCTCCTCCTGTACAATGACTGATAACACCTCTATATACAGTAGATAACACAGGATCCACCATTCACAATAGGTGATGTCACAGCTCACCTCCTCCTCCTGTACAATGACTGATAACACCTCTATATACAGTAGATAACACAGGGTCCACCATTCACAATAGGTGATGGCACAGCTCACCTCCTCCTCCTGTACAATAACTGATGACACCTCTATATACAGTAGATAGCACAGGATCCCCCATTCACAATAGGTGATATCACAGCTCACCTCCTCCTCCTGTACAATGACTGATAACACCACTATAGACAGTACTTAACACCGGATCCACCATTCACAATAGGTGATGGCACAGCTCACCTCCTCCTGTACAATGACTGATAACACCTCTATATACAGCAGATAACACAGGATCCACCATTCACAATAGGTGATGTCACAGCTCACCTCCTCCTATACAATGACTGATAACACCTCTATACAGTAGATTACACAGGATCCCCCATTCACAATATGTGATATCACAGCTCACCTCCTCCTACTGTACAATGACTGATAACACCTCTATATACAGTAGATAACACAGGATCCACCATTCACAATAGGTGATGTCACAGCTCACCTCCTCCTCCTGTACAATGACTGATAACACCTCTATATACAGTAGATAACACAGGGTCCACCATTCACAATAGGTGATGGCACAGCTCACCTCCTCCTCCTGTACAATAACTGATGACACCTCTATATACAGTAGGTAACACAGAGTCCACCATTCACAATAGGTGATGGCACAGCTCACCTCCTCCTGTACAATGACTGATAACACCTCTATATACAACACCTCTATATACAGTAGATAACACAGGATCCACCATCCACAGTAGGTGATGTCACAGCTCACCTCCTCCTCCTGTATAATGACTGATAACACCTCTATATACAGGAGATATCACAGGATCCACCATTAACAATCGGAGATGTTACAGCACACCTCCTCCTCCTGCACAATGACTGATAACACCTCTATATACAGTAGATAACACAGGATCCACCATTCACAATAGGTGATGGCACAGCTCACCTCCTCCTGTACAATGACTGATAACACCTCTATACAGTAGATTACACAGGATCCCCCATTCACAATATGTGATATCACAGCTCACCTCCTCCTACTGTACAATGATTGATAACACCTCTATATACAGTAGATAACACAGGATCCACCATTCACAATAGGTGATGTCACAGCTCACCTCCTCCTCCTGTACAATGACTGATGACACCTCTATATACAGTAGATAACACAGGATCCACCATTCACAATAGGTGATGTCACAGCTCACCTCCTCTTCCTGTGTAATGACTGATAACACCTCTATATACAGTAGATAACACAGGATCCACCATTCACAATAGGTGATGTCACAGCTCACCTCCTCCTCCTGTACAATGACTGACAACACCTCTATATACAGTAGATAACACAGGATCCACCATCCACAATAGGTGATGTCACAGCTCACCTCCTCCTCCTGTATAATGACTGATAACACCTCTATATACAGGAGATACCACAGGATCCACCATTAACAATCGGAGATGTTACAGCACACCTCCTCCTCCTGCACAATGACTGATAACACCTCTATATACAGCAGATAACACAGGATCCACCATTCACAATAGGTGATGTCACAGCTCACCTCCTCCTATACATTGACTGATAACACCTCTATACAGTTGATTACACAGGATCCACCATTCACAATATGTGATATCACAGCTCACCTCCTCCTACTGTACAATGACTGATAACACCTCTATATACAGCAGATAACACAGGATCCACCATTCACAATAGGTGATGTCACAGCTCACCTCCTCCTATACATTGACTGATAACACCTCTATACAGTAGATTACACAGGATCCACCATTCACAATATGTGATATCACAGCTCACCTCCTCCTACTGTACAATGACTGACAACACCTCTATATACAGTAGATAACACAGGATCCACCATCCACAATAGGTGATGTCACAGCTCACCTCCTCCTCCTGTATAATGACTGATAACACCTCTATATACAGGAGATACCACAGGATCCACCATTAACAATCGGAGATGTTACAGCACACCTCCTCCTCCTGCACAATGACTGATAACACCTCTATATACAGCAGATAACACAGGATCCACCATTCACAATAGGTGATGTCACAGCTCACCTCCTCCTATACATTGACTGATAACACCTCTATACAGTAGATTACACAGGATCCCCCATTCACAATATGTGATATCACAGCTCACCTCCTCCTACTGTACAATGACTGATAACACCTCTATATACAGGAGATACCACAGGATCCACCATTAACAATCGGAGATGTTACAGCACACCTCCTCCTCCTGCACAATGACTGATAACACCTCTATATACAGCAGATAACACAGGATCCACCATTCACAATAGGTGATGTCACAGCTCACCTCCTCCTATACATTGACTGATAACACCTCTATACAGTAGATTACACAGGATCCACCATTCACAATATGTGATATCACAGCTCACCTCCTCCTACTGTACAATGACTGATAACACCTCTATAAACAGGAGATACCACAGGATCCACCATTAACAATCGGAGATGTTACAGCTCACCTCCTCCTCTTGTACAATGACTGATAGCTACTGTATATAGAGGTGTTAACACCAAATCCACCGTTCACATAAGGGGATGTCACAGGTCAGTTTCTCCACCTTTATTGCAACATGAGCAGAAAATACTTCCATAGAAGTCAATGACTCAGAGCTATTCTATTGCTATGTCTATGTTCATGCGGCTGCTGTAAGAAATAGCAGGACGTTGGAGTCTAAAATTAGACCTAGTGATCTGTGTGGAAATTGTAAGTTTTTTATTTTTTCAATATAGTGATTTGGGACATTTTCTAAAAAATAAAATGTTATCCCAAATTCCATGATTTACACAATAGGTCATTTAGTGACGACTTATTCCCTTTAAGTGGGGGTGAGATCTGTGAGTGAGAGCTGGACACGACGTAGGTTACTTAGTTCCATCACTTCATCCCCTTTAGTTCCAGGGTTGTACATGAAGGGAGACGTCGGGCCCAAGTCCTTGTTTCAGAGGGTTGCACCAAAGACCCTTCTGCTACATAAGAAGTCGCCTTTATAATGGAAATAATGGCACATGGTTGGTCGGGCCGTGTTAAATTTGTTTTTTATTTTGGGTCTGGTACTTTTTATTGCTCTTCTGTTCCAGTATAAATATTCTGGATTTTCCATTTAGAGGTTTTATCTATGTTTTTACTTTGTGCCTAAGCACTAACAGTACTTGCCTGTTGTGATCTCTGCCGGCACAGAGGGGTCACAGACGGCTCCTGCCAAAGACTCAGCGGCTTCTTCTGACATCACGTTGACAGAGGCAGCGACTTCTCTTCTCTGCTCCGTTGACGGGATGCGACTGCTGATGTCATGCTGATTGACACCCTCTCTGTGGCAAGCTGGCTGTCAATCATCATGACGATACTAGGGAAGCCATATCACTGGAACAGCCTAGAAGAAGACGAATAACTGCCCTGTTGTCATGAAGCAGCTGAATCGCCGGGAGGAGCAGTCGGTGGCCTCTTTGTGCCAGCGCCAGGTAGATCAGACAGGGAATCGCCAACTTTTCGCCTATTAGATTTTAGGCCAATAGTAAAAACAAAAAATGGTCCTGGACAACCTCTTTAATGATAATAAAATAAGAGGCTTCAGATTTGCAGAGCTGTGCAGTACGAGGCCAGGTCTGACGTCAGCGTCTTTGCTCACGACCTTTCCTGATTCTTCGGTTCCTCTAATTAGCAGAAGGTTACAGACAAAAAGGACTTTCTCATTTGTGTAATTGCTGATTGTATTAATCAGCCCGATATTCTGCCTTATTATAGCGGTATAATTATCCAGATCGGCGCTCGTTTTACCCACAATCACTCCCAGCAGGCTGATGATATGTAAAAAATAATAACTATTTACATTATGTCTCATTGGAACCAGTAATGGGAACCCGGAGAATTATTTTTATCTGGATTATCCTATTAGAGCAGATATCTGGCTATCCAGATGTAGAGCCGTGGTCGCTGCAGCAGGTGGAATTTATTATTTTAATGTGTGTAAAATGCCATAACGTTTCACTATCCTGGATCATCCCCCCCAGAACAGACCTCTCTAATTTTCTTCATGAACGTCAACACCCATGAGTCTGATCTGTCCTGTTTTATTCCCTCAATTTAAACTTTTGTGCTTGAGGCCCCCACCCACCATGACTGACCCTCGGGGACATCGATATCCGATCGGTGCTAGTACGACACCTGCAGCCCCAATCGAGCGCCTGCCACTGGTGGGTTTTGCTGCTACCGGAAGTGGAAGAACTCTACAGCGCCATGCTCTGCACTATGGCCACAACTCAATACAGCTATATAACCAGTTTCTCAGGGCATAACATGTTAGAGGGGAGCACTGTCTTCTTAAAAAGGGGCTCATTTTTGTGCTGTTTCCATATCTTGTTTTCTGTGGTGACCATTATTATGTTCCTCCCCCATCATTTGTCTTAATGATTTTTTTTCTGCTTTTCTTTCTGGCATTTGCCCATTGTTCTCATAGCATGCAGAAAGCATGTGGCGGGACTGTCAATCATTTAGTATTAGACTGGGGCTAGATGTCAGCCGCTACGCGGCTTTCTGACACTGCTACTTTGCCGGTGAATGTGGTCGCACTGCGACCACAACAAGTAAGTTGCAATAATTCTTACTAGTTTCGACTTTTTGTAAACTGTGGCACAAAGCAATCTTTGGCTGTGTGACCTGTATTGTGGCCAAAGTTGCCCTCTTGCCCCAACCTTACTGTTTGCTTGGAAATAAAAATTCTTTTTGGACCATTTTCAAGTGGAGAAATACTCCTGTGTGCTGGATAACACTACTCCTGCGTGCCGGACAACACCACTCCTGCGTGCTGGATAACACTACTCCTGCGTGCCGGACAACACCACTCCTGCGTGCCGGACAACACCACTCCTGCGTGCCGGACAACACCACTCCTGCGTGCCGGACAACACCACTCCTGCGTGCCGGACAACACCACTCCTGCGTGCCGGACAACACCACTCCTGCGTGCCGGACAACACCACTCCTGCGTGCCGGACAACACCACTCCTGCGTGCCGGACAACACCACTCCTGCGTGCCGGACAACACCACTCCTGCGTGCCGGACAACACCACTCCTGCGTGCCGGACAACACCACTCCTGCGTGCCGGACAACACCACTCCTGCGTGCCGGACAACACCACTCCTGCGTGCCGGACAACACCACTCCTGCGTGCCGGACAACACCACTCCTGCGTGCCGGACAACACCACTCCTGCGTGCCGGACAACACCACTCCTGCGTGCCGGACAACACCACTCCTGCGTGCCGGACAACACCACTCCTGCGTGCCGGACAACACCACTCCTGCGTGCCGGACAACACCACTCCTGCGTGCCGGACAACACCACTCCTGCGTGCCGGACAACACCACTCCTGCGTGCCGGACAACACCACTCCTGCGTGCCGGACAACACCACTCCTGCGTGCCGGACAACACCACTCCTGCGTGCCGGACAACACCACTCCTGCGTGCCGGACAACACCACTCCTCTGTAATGGACAACACCACTCCTGCGTGCTGGATAACACTACTCCTGCGTGCCGGACACCACTCCTGCGTGCCGGACAACACCACTCCTGCGTGCCGGACAACACCACTCCTCTGTAATGGACAACACCACTCCTGCGTGCTGGATAACACTACTCCTGCGTGCCGGACAACACCACTCCTGCGTGCCGGACAACACCACTCCTCTGTAATGGACAACACCACTCCTGCGTGCTGGATAACACTACTCCTGCGTGCCGGACAACACCACTCCTGCGTGCCGGACAACACCACTCCTCTGTAATGGGCAACACCACTCCTGCGTGCCGGACAACACCACTG
This sequence comes from Ranitomeya imitator, assembly GCF_032444005.1. Taxonomy (NCBI): domain Eukaryota; kingdom Metazoa; phylum Chordata; class Amphibia; order Anura; family Dendrobatidae; genus Ranitomeya; species Ranitomeya imitator. Next base: position 51,802,727 of record NC_091284.1, read on the forward strand.
CTGCGTGCCGGACAACACCACTCCTGCGTGCCGGACAGCACCACTCCTGTGTGCCGGACAACACCACTCCTGCGTGCTGGATAACACCACTCCTGCGTGCCGGACAACACCACTGCTGCGTGCCGGACAACACCACTCCTGCGTGCCGGACAACACCACTCCTGCGTGCCGGACAACACCACTCCTGCGTGCCGGACAACACCACTCCTGCGTGCTGGACAATGTCTGGTGTGAATATGGCAGGTACCATACAACCCTATTTAAGTGATATTAAGGGTGAAGTCTAAGGATTTGCTTTGTCCTTGAAGGAGGATCTTCTTCACCAACGCTGCTCATTGTAGTACGAGTACAGACTGTTAGATGCAGATGTCATAGTCATACGTTCAGAGGTGACCTTCTTTCCAGAAATGGTGACTCACCCGGACTTTCTGCCTCAGCCCAGGTCAGCCGTAAATTCTGGTAAAAGGATGTGCACAATCTTAATGCTAACATGTAGGAGTCAGTCACAAGGTAAAACCCCTATCACAATTAGCATTAAGACCATACAACCCACATCTGGGGACGGGCGCGGGCTCCACCACAAGGCTCCGGCTTCCTGTGTGGAGAAATCAAGTGGATCCGTTAGCCATAAAACATACGAGAGTCAATATTCGCCCAGATGCCGCATCTATGACTTTTATTTCAATGCTGTTAAAATGTTCTATGAAAAACACGAAAATCCAGCTGTTCTGGAGAAATCAAAGCGAGAGCCCAGAGCAAGGAACATTATAGGAATTTATAGCTCAGAAGCAAATTGTTCTTATACTGAGCTCCACTTTGTATCCTTCATAAATATATGTATGTATGCAAATTGTCCAAGTAGAATGCAAATGGCACCAAAGAGATACAAAAAAAAAAAATCTGAACCTCGGTGAAAGCGAAATCTCTGCCGTTGTGTAACACGTTCAGCTTTTACTTTAAGGAACAGCTCTTGTAAGTAGAATTTCTATAGAGAAAATTCCATCTGCATCGGTGCTGTCCATGGTGGTAATAACTACAAAATGCCCCCATGTCCAGGGCTGTACTATTCAAAAGGCTGAACAGGCTGAAGCCTAGGGGCTCCACAGGGACCAGGCCACAAACACTAGAGTTGTCAGATTTGTGACACCCTGCCATCTCCTCCTTCCACCTCCATTCCTGACCTTATTCGTGAACTTTCTTGAAGGGTGTTGAGACCCTAATGGTTAACAGTCGTTTAGGGGTTAATACTTAAAGGGACTCGGTCGGCGCAGAATGACTGTTGGAACCAAGCACAGGCGCTTGGTGATTCATGGTGGGAAGGTGTATTTTAAATGTTCGCAGCCCCCCCGCGAAGCACTCAGAGGTGGGACTTAGTGTGAACAGTCATCTTGCGCTGACACTCCCCTTAATTCAGGATGGAAAAAAAGTTCACATGAATATCCTTTATATTTTTGGACTGCTATGGGTTAATACATAAAGAGGTTTTCGGTTTAAAAAAAAAAAAAAAAAAGCTCTACTTACCCTCCCCAGGTTCATCGTGGAATCCTGGTGTTTGGGATTGTCTGCAGCGCTGACGTCACATGAACAGTCCCGCATCCAACCAGTGAGCGGAGTGCTTCATCCCTTCATCTTGGGCAGAGCCGCTGAGCTCACTGATTGACTGCAGCGCTTTCGATGTGATTTCTGCGCTGCAGACAAAAAAAAAGCATTAGAGGAGACAGCGCTGGACCCGGGTGGGTGAGTAAAGTACAAGGATTTTTAAAAAAAAAAAATACAAACTGGATGCGAGAGAGATGAATTTTCTGAAACCGGAAAACCCTTTTAATATCCCCAGAAGTCTAGGGCGGCGAAAAGGTTAATATTGAATATTGATGACGGAGGCGATTGCCGCGCGTCTCCACTGGTTAGTTTGGTGGCTGCACTTCAGGCAATCTCAGACCTATGGCTTATCCGATCAAAATGCAGGAAATGTCCCTTATAAAGAGGCCGTATGGAGGAACAAAAATCACTGTATTCCCCAAGTTTGAGCTTACCGTATATTCGGATGTCACTGAGTCTGTGAAAACCATCGGACTGCACTCAGATGTCATCCGAGTGGACTGACACAATGGAGAAGATGGAGAATTTTTTTCCTCCATCTTCTCCTGCTCCGTCACATGTGACATTTCATCATTATGCAATGAACCTTTGTGTGGAGACGAAACGTTTATTGACCTCGTCCTATCGTTACCACCAGGTTTCCATCTCTCTATATTTATCGTTTCCGTATTTTTTTTTCTGCCATTATCTTCTATGTTCCTGTAACAGGAGGTGTCAGAATTATGGCCACAATTTCCCGCCTCCCAGTTACAAATTACCGGTGGCTCGATAACGTCTCCCTTCTGCATATAGGTCTAGATAAGAAGCCTCTTCCGATCGGAGCCTGAAGGCCGTTCCCGGTAATGATCCCGGTAGATTTAATAACCGGCATAAATAAGAAGTAAGAACTTTAAAGTTATGCCGCTACTTTGTGGCCGGCTGCAGCGATGCCGTAATCACACATTGATATGATTTGTGACGCCCTTGTGTACAGCAATGCAATCAACTCTTTTGCTCACTCGTCCCGGGGCTTTATCGCCCGGCGGCGCAGGTTTTTAAAGAAGGTAAATATTCTGCAGTCTCGGTGGAGCGGAGTCATTTCGTGGGGATGAGTTAGTGCCGCGTGCTCGTATCTTAAACATCCGGCGAGTGCTGTATTTTTCTTTTTCTTACACCTAAATCTACGAGATTTATTTCAATGGCTCATTTGGAATTGTTATTGTTATTACTCCGTGCCGCCATACCCTGAAAGATACTTTAAAAAGTGCCGGCAGCAAATGAAGCCGCCATTGCCGAGCTGCACGAGGGCAAAAAGTTAATTGGAGTCCTAAAAGGAAATGGAGCATGAAAAAAAAAAAAATGATAAGTCATAAGTACAGTCATGGTAAACCGGTCCCGTAAATCATAGGGGGAAAGCGAATTTACGAGGAAGTCCTCACCGTTCACCCGCCAGGCTACCCAATTGCTTTTTCCTCCAATTTCGATGCAAACATATCGAGAACGACCCTTGAGGAATGATTTATTTTATTTTATTTTTTTGCCCGGGTTCCTTTGTCTACGGCTATCGTTGGGTTGGTAACCGTTCTGTATCCGGCATCACTTTCCGCGTAGCGTTCTACACGCCACAGTAATTGGTTTTGCTTTGCAGCACGAGGGACGGATGAGAGAAGAACATTTCCTTTGTTCGGATGTGTAAATATGCAGTACATCATCACGGGAGGCGATGGAGCGGAAATCAGAACGCGCGGTTTATTCGCCTCCCGCTTTGTTTTTGGTTATTACGCAGCAGCAGATTTGATTTCTCTTTAGTTATTTGCTTCTTTTTTCGCTCTCTGTTTTCCTTTGGAAGTGAAGTGGATTGAATGTACAATGACTGGGATCAGGAAAGTCTGAAATATTTATATATATATATAGTCCCTGTCCCCAAGAGGTTCACATACTTATTTTCCTATATCTGGCACATACAAGGGATCATTTGATAGGATGCCAAATACAAACTATTGCTCTTAGTTGGATTTGAACCCAAGACCCCTAAATGGTAACCACTGAGCCAATAAGAAATGGAGTCCAGACTTGTTATGTTGCACACTAGTGATGAGCGAATATACTCGTTGCTCAGGTTTTCTCGAGCATGCTCGGGGGTCCTCTGAGTATTTTTTAGTGCTCGGAGATTTAGTTTTCATCGCCGCAGCTGAATGATTTACATCCATTAGCCAGCATAGGTACATGTGGGAATTCCCTAGCAACCAGGCAACCCCCACATGTACTTATGCTGTAAATCATTCAGCTGCGGCGATGAAAACTAAATCTCCAAGCACTAAAAAATACTCGGAGGTCACCCGAGTGTGCACGGAAAACCTGAGTAACGAGTATACTCGCTCATCACTAATCATCACCCTAGCCCTTTTAAGGGCCATTAGGGCTCACACTTGTGTATTGGGATTGCTATTTAAGACCCTAGTTTTGTGTACCCCTCCTCCATTCCTGCTGACTTCACTTCATCCGTCCAGCTGCTCCTGAGTGTGCCACGTCCTCACCCTCCATCCTGACAGCTGCACCAATGCCCAAGCTCCTGTGGCCACCTGGACCTGGGGCTTAGCCGGTCCACTTCACAAGATGAACCTCACATTTTACTTTACAAGATTACGCATCTGTCTTACATTGGGCAGCATGGTGGCTCAGTGGTTAGCATTGGCATCATAGGGTCAGAGCCGACTATATCTGTATGGAGTAGGCATCTTCTCCTCCTTTTTGCTTGGGTTACCTCCCAGACGTGAAGACATTTTGATGGCTTGACTGGATTCCTACGAAATTGTCACTTTCCCCAGTGGGTCTATATTTTATATGTTACATGTTGGTACTGACAAAAGGAGCAGATTTGCCAAAGCTTTCCCTCGAGTGCTACAATTTCTATAGACACTAAGAGTAGAAGATGTACAGATCTCCCGATGGAGCGGTGACGGAGCGGTGCCCGAGAAAGGTTCCAATCCTTGAAGTCTAATAAGCAGGGACCCGGCAGCGCTCTCAAAACAACTCGAAGAAACATCTGATGTTATTAGAAGGACAATTCACAAAGTCTAAATAAGTTTTCGGGCTGAAGCGGATGGTACGGTGTTAGTGAATGTGCAAAATAAGCGCAATAGAAAAGCGGCTTCTGCCAGGATCAGGCGCTGTTTTCACGCCGCAGGAGCCCCTTGGCTATTGCGCTTATGTAGCATATTTACTAACACCACACCATACAGTCCGTTGTCTGAGGTACAGACCGAAAACTTATTTTGACTTTGTGGATTGTTTTTCTAATCAGATTGATTTTTATATATTTTTTTTCCAGCGCCAGGTACCTGCTTATTCTACAGATAAACTATGTTGTCTCATTTTGTCGTCCATTTTTCACATGTGTTATATCTGTCTTTTTCTCATAGCTCATTTTGTGCACATAGAATATTGTTCTTGGCAACACATGTAGGCTACGTGCACTGCAATACACGCCGCCGACCAATCAGAGGCAGCAGACGTTGGCTTGTCTGGGACTGGTGGTGCCCGGCAGTGGCATCGTGCGCTTCCCATATTGGCACACCAAAGTCAACTGCTAGCTTCTGTGCCAGCTTTAGGGGAGGACGCCACACATCGGGGCATTATACAATGAAGGGGGCCAGAATGAGGGGCATTGTACCAAGAAGGAGACATTATACCAGGAAGGGGCCCAGGGTGGGGGACATTATACCAGGAAGGAGCCCAAGATGAGGGACATTGTTCCTGGAAGGGGCCCAGGATGGGGGACATTATTCTGGAAGATGTCCAGGGTGGGGGACCTTATTCCTGGAAGGGGCCCAAGATGAGGGACATTGTTCCTGGAAGGGGCCCAGGATGGGGGACATTATTCTGAAAGGGGTCCAGGATGGGGGACATTATTCTGGAAGGGGTCCAGGATGTGGGACCTTATTCCTGGAAGGAGCCCAGGATGGGGGACATTATTCTGGAAGGGGTCCAGGATGTGGGACTTTATTCCTGGATGGAGCCCAGGATGGGGGACGTTATTCTGGAAGGGGTCCAGGATGTGGGACTTTATTATGGAAGGGGTCCAGGATGTGGGACTTTATTCTGGAAGGGGTCCAGGATGTGGGACCTTATTCCTGGAAGGGGCCCAGGATGGGGGACATTATTCTGGAAGGGGTCCAGGATATGGGACTTTATTCCTGGATGGAGCCCAGGATGGGGGACATTATTCTGGAAGGGGTCCAGGATGTGGGACCTTATTTCTGGAAGGAGCCCAGGATGGGGGACATTATTCTGGAAGGGGTCCAGGATGTGGGACTTTATTCCTGGATGGAGCCCAGGATGGGGGACATTATTCTGGAAGGGGTCCAGGATGTTGGACTTTATTCTGGAAGGGGTCCAGGATGTGGGACTTTATTCTGGAAGGGGTCCAGGATGTGGGACCTTATTCCTGGAAGGGGCCCAGGATGGGGGACATTATTCTGGAAGGGGTCCAGGATGTGGGACTTTATTCCTGGATGGAGCCCAGGATGGGGGAGATTATTCTGGAAGGAGCCCAGGATGTGGGACTTTATTCCTGGATGGAGCCCAGGATGGGGGACATTATTCTGGAAGGGGTCCAGGATGTGGGACATTATTCTGGAAGGGGCCTAGGATGGGGGACATTATTCTGGAAGGGGTCCAGGATGTGGGACATTATTCTGGAAGGGGCCTAGGATGGGGGACATTATTCTGGAAGGGGCCTAGGATGGGGGACATTATTCTGTAAGGGGTCCAGGATGTGGGACCTTATTCCTGGAAGGAGCCCAGGATGGGGGACATTATTATGGAAGGGGTCCAGGATGTGGGACATTATTCTGGAAGGGGCCTAGGATGGGGGACATTATTCTGGAAGGGGCCTAGGATGGGGGACATTATTCTGTAAGGGGTCCAGGATGTGGGACCTTATTCCTGGAAGGAGCCCAGGATGGGGGACATTATTCTGGAAGGGGTCCAGGATGGGGGACATTATTCTGGAAGGGGCCCAGGATGGGGGACATTATTCCGGAAGGGGTCCAGGATGGGGGACACTATTCCTGGAAGAGGGCCATGATGGGGGGGGATATTATTACAGAAAGGGGCTGAAATCGGGGAGAATATATTATGGGGGGCGAACACGGATGTGTTTATAGGATCTGGAACGCTATACGTTCCCATACATCTGACCCACATGCAGGTGCAGACAGCCCGGTCCAAATTTCGCACTGGGTCCCATCAGACTCTTTTTACGTCACTGTGTGTGTGTCCCGCTGCACCTATGATACCAGTCCTACAAACCAGAAGAGTCACCAGGAATATTGAGGTTGGCAGGACTGGTATCGGGGCCACCATTCCGGGTTCTTGTTACTCTTTTTGCTCTACCCTAGGTAGCACCCACGGTGCAGCTGCTCAGAGCGCATGCAGATAAAATAGATGTACCCGGCTGTATCTACACTGCGGATCCTCGCCCGGTGATGCAATGTATTTTATGTAAAGTGAATTGTCTGCCGTAGGACCTACTGGCATGAATGTGCCTCTTCTGCAATGATACTTGCTGAATATAAAGCAGCCTCTTCTGCTGGATGTTTGTTATAAGACGGAGCAGAAAACACGGGTGTTATTAAGAGGCTGAGCTCTGCCGCCGGAGTAATTAATGCAGCCCATCGTGCCAGCCTTACTGCATATTAGGACATATTAGGACGAATTTGAGAATGTCACCCGGGTGGCGAGTGTCAGCGGATTCACCGCCCCTGGTTAGGACGCAGCCCTGTGGGTTATGCTGCGTGATTAGCCCTGAAGAGGGGGACGGGGTGCGGAGCTGACAATAAGACAGGTCCATGAATTATGCAACAATTACAGCATCGCCGACTTCTGCCAGAGCCCTTCTGTCAGCGCTGACGCTTTCATAGCAGCCGGGTGACGAGCACAGCTGTCAGCGCAGGTTCCCGGGAACGTAAGCACAAGTGACATCACAGTCCGTACAATAACTGGTCATTTACACGTCAATTCCAGGGAAATTGTTGTGCAGCTTTGCAAATATTCTGCTTATTAATGTGAAATTTGTGCTTGTTTCCTCACTCTCGGGATGCTGACGACCGGTTCTTTCTGCAGCCCCCGGCTGATGCACCACGCATGGCCCAGCGGCGTAACTTGGAGATCTTGAATTGGGCTCTACAAACTTCCGCTATCATGGGTTGTGTTGGTCTTCTTCTGGACCCCTAGGCCCCTGGTCCCAGGTGTGACTGCACATTCTGCGCTCGCTGCAGTTAAAGCCAATGAGTATCATCATATAGAAGCCAAACAATCGGGTAGCATGGCAGCTCAGTGGTCAGCATTGCAGCTTTGGGGTCCTAGGTTCAATTTCCCCCAAGGACAACATGCAAGGAATTTATATGTTCCCCACCATGTTTGCGTGAGTTTCCTCTCACACTCCAAAGACATAGTGATAGGGGATTTAGATTGTGAGCCTAGACCTCAGAGGTGGATTCACAGCTACACTGCTAAGTAATGCTGCATAATGTCCTCCATGCCGCTACAGCTTCTGAATGCTACATAGAGACGGGAGAGTAGGTATCTGTCTGTGTGTGCAGTGCATGGGAGACCTCATAGCAGCTAATAATCACTCACTAGCTCAGAGAGGAGTGAAAATTAGAGAGATTCTGCAGAGGTGAAAACTGGTGAAACAGTCAGTGTACGAGTAAGAGAAAAGGAATTATGTTACTTTTCATGTACACACAGCTTATTCTGTAGACAGTCTAGTAAAAACTATTTTTTTGTTATCCTGCAGAGAGTTAAGTATTAGTGAATAGCGAATGTGCTCAGATAACATGTTATCCTCCATGCTCGTGTGCTAAGAGAGAGTTTTCGGCGTGCTCCAAAAATATGTTCGATTCCCTGCGGCTGCATGTCTCACGGCTGTGCGACCGCCGCAACACATGCGGGATTTACAGAACACACAGGAAATCCCTGCACGTGTCTGTGTGCATGCAGCCATGGGGACGCCGAAGACACTTGGCGAGCACACGCCTTATCCCATCACGTTCACTCATCACTACTAATTATGTATGTTAGGGAACAAAACTCGAGCAGGCCACCCCCATATGATAACTAAAGCAACTTTACTATGGAAGAAGTGGATCCACCGAAAAACAATCTGACCACCGCTTTTTTGGGCTCAAACTATCTATCTATCTATCTATCTATCTATCTATCTATCTATCTATCTATCTATCTATCATCTATCTATTATCTATCTATCTATCTATCTATCTATCATCTATCTATCTATCTATCTATCATCTATCGATCATCTATCTATTATCTATCTATCTATCTCCTATCTATCTATCTATCTATCTATCTATCTATCTATCTATCTATCTATCTATCTATCTATTATCTATCTATTATCTATCTATTTATCTATCTATTATCTATCTATCTATCTATTATCTATCTATTTATTATCTATCTCCTATCTATCTATTATCTATCTATTATCTATCTATTTATCTATCTATTATCTATCTATTATCTATCTATTTATCGTCTATCTATGTATCTGTCTATCTATTATCTATCTATCTCATATCTATCTATCAATCTATTTATCTATTATCTATCTATCATCTATCTCCTATCTATCTATTATCAATCTTTTTATCTATCATCTATCTATCTATCTATCTAATATCATCTATTATCTATCTATCTATCTATCTATCTATCTATCTATCTATCTATCTATCTATCTATCTATCTATCTATCTATCTATCTATCTAATATCATCTATTATCTATCTATCTATCTATCATCTATCTAATATATATTATCTATCTATTATCTACGGTATATATCTATTATCTATCCATTATCTATCTCATATCTATCTAATATCATCTATCTATGTATTATCTATATATTATCTGTCTATATCTATTTATCTATCTATCCATCTATCTATCTATTATCTATCTATCTATATCTATCTATTATCTATATATCTATTATCTATCTGTGTATCATCTATCTATCTAATATCTATCTATTAACTATATATTATCTATCCATTATGTATCTATCTATCTCATATCTATCTATGTATCTAATATCTATTATCTATATATTATCTATCTAATTATCTGTTATCTATCTATCTATCTATCTATCTATCTATCTATCTATCTATCTATCTATCTATCTATCTATCTCTATTATCTATCTATCTATCTATCTATCTATTATCTATCTATCTATCTATCTATCTATCTATCTATCTATCTATCTATCTATCTAATATCTGTCTATCCATGATGGCTCACAAACCAATACTATAAAAAAAAGTAATTGTATCCACACATACAGGGATCAATGAAATAGAAAAAGACTTTTAAAGACAATGAAAATATAGGAAGTGGAGAACTGGCGCTGAGTATCAAAAACCAGTTGTAAATTCTCACAGTAATAGTCTTCGAAACCTGTTGTAGAAAATTCCAGCTGCTTCCCTGTATTATTAGGCTTAAGCCTTGAATCTGGCTACTAAGGCTTTATGAATAGCAGGCGTGTTGTGTGCCGGTGGTACGCAGCCCTCCGCCGCCCGGCTCTCTCGGGTTCTTCTATTGCTTTACAAATTTAAATCTTATCGACTTGTTTCCTTGCTCGGTTTATGGCCTTTTACTGCATCTCGTTATCTTTCACTCCCGCTGCCTGAAAGCAAAGGAACGGGCCTACAAGTCTTGTGACGGCACGGAAACTGAAAGGTTATTTGTACTGTATATTTTGGACTGACATGCATATATCCTACGGTTACATATGTGACATTGAGCTACATTCCTTGTATATGTGGCTGTCGGAGAGGTGAACTCTTTTTTTGTAGGTCGCGTCCTGCAGGTCAAACTCAAGTGGACTTGACCGAAAAAAATTAACTGGAGTATATATCGGTGTGCATGCAAAATAGGAGCATGTTCACACTGGCCACCAAACAGACAAAATGAGCATATACCCTGCTGTGAGCAAACAAGTAAAAGCAAAAGTGCATATAAATAAATAGGGTGCTTAGTAAACACCGTTTTTTTTTTACCGAAAAAATGCGTGAAAGCCATCCCACCACAACAAGGTGTACCCAAATCAGGATGGTCCTAACCTCTGGAATGAAAAACCTTATCATGTGTCAATGTGAATGAGGGCTGAGCAGGACCAGGTCCCAAACATTCTGCAATACAATACATTACATTACATCACTTCCTATTTTGCTGGGTACTCATGTTCGAGACCTGGTCCTGCTCAGCCCTCATTCACATTGACATCACTTTGACACATGGTAAGGTTTTTAATACTAGAGGGTAGGACCATCCCGAATTTGGGTACACCTTGACGCTGGTGGGATGCCTTTTACGCTTTTTTAAAATAAAAAACGGTGTTAACTAAGCACCCTATTTATTTAGATGCATCATTGCTTTTACTTGTTGGCCTACAGGTTACAGGTTACAGGTTATATGCTCATTTTGTTTCTGTCTTATGGTTTGTCAAACTCAAGAGGAGCCTTGAATGAGACAAATTAGACTTGTAGTCTCCTTTCTGATTTATGAGCAGAAAAAAGGCAAAAATCTCTAGTGGGAAGTGGGAAAAACACTGTGTAAGGGTAGACTTGCTAGAGTGTTGAGTGGTGAAATATCTTGTGGGAAGCAGGAAAAACCCTGTACAAGGGTAGACTTGGTAGGGGTGTAAAGTGGTGAAATCTCTAGTGGAAAGCAGGAAAAACACTATACAAGGGTAGACTTGGTAGGGGTGTAAAGTGGTGAAATCTCTAGTGGAAAGCAGGAAAAACACTATACAAGGGTAGACTTGGTAGGGGTGTTGAGTGGTGAAATCTCTAGTGGAAAGCAGGAAAAACACTGTACAAGAGTAGATTTAGTAGGAGTGTTCAGTGGTTAAATCTCTAGTGGAAAGCAGGAAAAATACTGTACAAGGGTAGACTTGGTAGGGGTGTTCAGTGGTGAAATCTCTAGTGGAAAGCAGGAAAAACACTATACAAGGGTAGACGTGGTAGGGGTGTTCAGTGGTGAAATTTCTAGTGGAAAGCAGGAAAAACACTATACAAGGGTAGACGTGGTAGGAGTGTTCAGTGGTGAAATCTCTAGTGGGAAGCAGGAAAAATACTGTACAAGGGTAGACTTGGTAGGGGTGTTCAGTGGTGAAATCTCTAGTGGAAAGCAGGAAAAACACTATACAAGGGTAGACGTGGTAGTGGTGTTGAATGGTGAACAAGCTACCTGTTCACTCATGATGAAAACTACTTCTGCCATCACTAGGGATTTCATGCACCTTCCTGTCCTAAATGCTCAACATTAACCCTTTCTTTAAACTAAACTGTAGATAATACCATTAAACCTCTGTAGACTACAAGGATTATGAGGTTTCATTGTCACTAACTTCTAGAACCTATATAATTATTATTTTTTAATTATTTTTTTTAAGGGAAGTTATGACTTTATTCAAGTGCAAGAAGAGTGAAACATGCCACACAAAAATACATAAGGATGCAGTGTACTTCAAACCCTCTCCAAAAGGGAGAAGGTCTCCCAACAAACTTTCCGTAGCAATCTGTATCAAAAGTCACCAGAAAGGGAAAGGTCTGATGATAGCTCTTTAATGAAGCAATAATAGAGCTAGCTTTAAAGGGAATCTGTCACCAGGTTTGTGGTTTGTAATCTGAGAGCAGGATAATATAGGGGTTGAGACCCGGATTGCAATGGCGTGTCACTTACTGTGCTGCTTGCTGTAGTTTTGATAAAATCTCTGTTTTCTTTGCTTCAGATCTTTCAGTTCTCTGAATTCTGAGCTCTGTATGACCGCACCCACACCACTAAGTGGCAGTTTTCCGTGTACACTCTGCATAGGCAGAAAGTTGCCAATTAGTGGTGGTTCTGGGGCTACACAGAGTAGGAGAACTACATGGCACAAGACATCTAGTCCTATAATGATAATCTGCTGATAAAACACTTATTTTATTGAAAAAGCAAAACAAAGCCCAGTAAGTGACACATTACTGAATTCAGGGTCCCTGCCCCTATATCATGTTGCTCTGTTTACAAAGCAAAAACCTGCTGACATATTCCTTTAAAGGCCACCCATTACAGGAAAGGTGGCTAAACATCTGAGGTGTATGAAAGCCTCACAACTGTCTCCCAACTAATGATGAAGTTCGATGATGTTTCCTTGTTGAAAAGACATTAACATGCGTTCCGAGTGCTCAAGTTGGAAGAAATAGCTATCCTCTTGTTACACTGGTGGAAACCTGTCCTAGAATGTAATGGAACAGGTTCCCGTGGAGCTCTGCTCCATCTTCATCACCCTCAATATATAGAGGAAAATGTGATCCCATACAGGATATACCAGGGTGCCCAGCTAAAAAGAGGCTGCTCACACTGTTGTACCCCCTGTATCTGATCTAATACTGGAGATTCCATGATACTGAGGTAAGAAGAGGCTGCTCACACTGCTGTCCACCATATCTGATTGCACTGGAGATATCAGGGTGCTGAGGTAAGAGGAGGCTGCTCACACTACTGTCCACCATATATCTGATCTAGTACTGGAGATACCAGGGGCTGAGGTAAGAAGAGGCTGCTCACACTGCTGTCCGCCCTATCTGAACTGGAAATACCAGGGGGCTGAGGTAAGAAGAGGCTGCTCACATTGCTGTCCACCCTATATCTGATCTAGTACTGGAGATACCAGGGGGGTGAGGTAAGAAGAGGCTGCTCACACTGCTGTCCACCCTATCTGAACTGGAGATACCAGGGGGGTGAGGTAAGAAGAGGCTGCTCACACTGCTGTCCGCCCTATATCTGAACTGGAGATACCAGGGGGCTGAGGTAAGAAGAGGCTGCTCACACTGCTGTCCGCCCTATCTGAACTGGAGATACCAGGGGGCTGAGGTAAGAAGAGGCTGCTCACACTGCTGTCCGCCCTATCTGAACTGGAGATACCAGGGGGCTGAGGTAAGAAGAGGCTGCTCACACTGCTGTCCGCCCTATCTGAACTGGAGATACCAGGGGGCTGAGGTAAGAAGAGGCTGCTCACACTGCTGTCCGCCCTATCTGAACTGGAGATACCAGGGGGCTGAGGTAAGAAGAGGCTGCTCACACCGCGGTCCACCCTATCTGAACTGGAGATACCAGGGGGGCTGATGCAAGAAGAGGCTGCTCACACCGCTGTCCACCCTATCTGAACTGGAGATACCAGGGGGGCTGAGGTAAGAAGCGGCTGCTCATACTGCTGTCCACCCTATCTGAACTGGAGATACCAAGGGGTAAGGTAAGAAGAGGCTGCTCACACTGCTGTCCACCCTATCTGAACTGGAGATACCAGGGGGCTGAGGTAAGAAGAGGCTGCTCATACTGCTGTCCACCCTATCTGAACTGGAGATACCAAGGGGTGAGGTAAGAAGAGGCTGCTCACACTGCTGTCCACCCTATCTGAACTGGAGATACCAGGGGGCTGAGGTAAGAAGAGGCTGCTCATACTGCTGTCCACCCTATCTGAACTGGAGATACCAAGGGGTGAGGTAAGAAAAGGCTGCTCACACTGCTGTCCACCCTATCTGAACTGGAGATACCAGGGAGCCGAGGTAAGAAGAGGCTGCTCACACCGCTGTCCATCTTATCTGAACTGGAGATACCAGGGGGGCTGAGGAAAGAAGAGGCTGCTCACACTGCTGTCCACTGTATCTGAACTGGAGATACCAGGGGTGCTGAGGTAAGAAGAAGCTACTCACACTGCTGTCCACTCTATATCTGATCTAGTACTGGAGATTCCATGGGTGCTGAGGTAAGAAGAGGCTCCTCACACTGCTGTCCGCCCTATCTGAACTGGAGATACCGGGGGGCTGAGGTAAGAAGATGCTGCTCACACTGCTGTCCTTGTTTTTCTGAATGCTGGGTGATGGCAGTGGCCACACACTGTCCAGCTATCTCATGGTCACAGCAACAGTCTTCCTACGGCACATGCTCCCAGGTTTGTATCTTAATAACAGAACAGGTTTCTGTCAGTGTAAGCAGACATCAGCCAATTAGTGTACTATGGTGATTAAATCCCAAAGGCAAAAATTAGTGTGATTTGCTAGTTAAAGATATTTTGGAATTCATTCATAATATTTTCCGTTCTATATTTTTTATTCTATTCCCTAGGAACCCTTATAAAATTGATGGCCTATTCCTAGGATAGGCTATTAGTGAGGGTCTGACCATCGGAAGCCCCTGCTAATAAGCTGTTTGAAGGGGAGTGCTGTACTAATAGTGGTCTCATTTCTGTGACTATTGCACAGGCTTTCTGCCCTAGATTACTAGGCGCAGCCACACTTCATAGTTATGGCAGGTGCCTGATAAATGGGATGCGGAGCGCTCGCCCTTTCAAACAGATGATCAATTTTAAAGTCCCAGATAAGCTCTTTAATAGACGGCATTAAGTGTGAATGTCAGCGGGTGCGTGGGGAGTATGGGAAGTGGTTAGTGACATAGACTTCCTCTCCGCACATCATCATTGCCATTTCTCCCTCGCTTCGCTCACTTCCATTACGTCAGGGCTGCTGTTGGGAAGCAGAAAGGCCGCCTGTCTGACCAGGTAAGGGGGAAAAGCACGCAGCACTCCCACTCCCACACTGCACCTAGATCTATGCAAATCACAACCCCGGGAATTTTAAGCAAATTGCTCATTCAGATGTTTTTGACCCTGAAATTTTAGACAGCATCATTTAGAGGAATGATAAGAATCCCTTTCATATAGATGACATTTTGGAAATTCCACTGCGACCACATAGCTCAGATGTTTATAATCATAACTAGTGCGAGGCCGTTACCTGTAAGCCACCATGTGCACTGTCTATCTAGTCTGTATGGACTACAACTCCCAGCATGTATGTATGGCCCTGGATTGTAGTGATAGATCCTGGGCAGCAAACACCCACAGCGATGTATAGTTCAATGCTATAACCTAGGAGACTCGAGTGATACTGTACAGCCTACAGTAGGGAGATTGCTTTCTTTCTCTCATTTTCTCTTTCTTTCGGTCTTTCTCTTTTTTTTCTCTCTCTTGTTCTTTCTCTCTCTCTCGTTCTTTATCTCTTTCTCTCGTTCTTGTTCTTTCTCTCATTCTCTCTTTCTTTCTTTCTCTCGTTCTTTCTTTCTTTCTCTTGTTTTTCTCTAGTTCTTTCTCTCATTCTTTCTCTCTCTCATTCTCTCGTCTTTTCTCTCGTTCTTTCTCTCGTTCTCTCTCTCTTTCTCTCATTCTTTCTCTCTTTCGTTCTTTCTCTCTCTCTCGCTCTCTCTTGTTCTCTCTCTATCGTTCTTTCTCTCGTTCTCTCTATCATTCTCTCATTCACTCTCTCTTTCTCTTGTTCTTTCTCTCGTTCCTTCTCTCGTTCTTTCTCTCTCTCATTCTATCTCTTTCTTTCTCTCGTTCTCTCTATTGTTCTTTCTCTCGTTCTCTCTATCGTTCTCTCATTCACTCTCTCTTTCTCTTGTTCCTTCTCTCGTTCTTTCTCTCGTTCCTTCTCTCGTTCTTTCTCTCTCTCATTCTATCTCTTTCTTTCTCTCCATCTTTCTCTCGTTCTCTCTATCGTTCTTTCTCTCGTTCTCTCTATTGTTCTTTCTCTCTTTCTCTCTCTCTTTCTCTATCTCTTTCTCTCGTTCTTTCTCTCGTTCTTTCATTCTCTCGTTCTTTCTCTCTTTTTCTCGTTCTCTATCATTCTTTCTCTCGTTCTCTCTATTGTTCTTTCTATCTATTTCTCTCTCTTTCTCTGTCTCTTTCTTTCTCTCTTTTTCTCGTTCTCTCTCTCTATCGTTCTTTCTCTCGTTCTCTCTCTCTATTGTTCTTTCTCTCTCTCTGTCTCTTTCTTTCTCTCTTTTTCTCTTTCTCTCTTGCTTTCTCTCTTGGGACTCTATTTCTGTCAGACATGGTGTGGCTGCTGTACTCTTTGGTTTGTACATTGTGCAGTCCTAGCACCATGCGCCTGTTCACACTTGCTTCATTCTGTTAGGAGGCACTGTTCAGTCTGTTTTTTGTAGTACACTATTGGAGATAGTGACAGCCTCCATGTCTGGCTGAACAGTCTTCCCATCATCTTAAGAGATCTTGCAGACGTTTATACAAATCAGTGCGATCTCGGACAGCACTGCACGGACTGGCTGCAGCTCTCCCGACCCAAGTGTGATAGCTTCATGTATTTCTATGAGGCTGTCCTCCTCTGGTCAGAAGAGCCGTGACCAGTCCGTTTATTAGTGGTCCGTGCTTGGACCAATTTGCACAGATGCCTGTGTGAGCACTTCGGCTGTTTTTAATTAGCATTGGTTCCTACCTACCCTTTAATTTGTAGGGTTTCCCAAAGCCGTAAATAATCCAGGGACATCTATGTTTTCTGCCCCAGCACATAACCTGCCCCTGCCTGGAAAAGCTATGATTTACCATCAGAATGAACATCCACGTGATATAAAACCAGCGGCCATATGTCAGGCGGTGTAGATGGAATCTTGTGATGTAGGTTTGGTGGTCCTGGAAGATTGAGCGTAATCATTTGATTCATGGTAGTAGAGAAGGCTGCCGATTTCGTACTGCAAGCATCTATACTAGAGATGGGCCACTCAATTCGTAGGACCCTGATAATGGCCAAGTCAGTATTCCATGGCTTTTGGATGAGAGCTCTGTGAACTACCTCCTACCTTCTCCGACGACTCTTTCGATGAGCCATCTTGGCTTGACGTCATTGTTGCGGCTTGACGTACACACAACATCTCGCCAGGGCTTCATATCAAAAGTGGAGACGATGCTGGAAAGTAGGAGGCAGCTTGCAGGGCTCCCTCCCACAGAATACTTGCCACCAAGCTCGAGTCCTGCAATTTTTTTGCTCATATCTAATATATAATTGCCTAGAATACTACTTCCTGCAATTTGTGCCAACTTCCGTGGCTTTGTCCGGAGCTAATGTCCGGAGCTAATGTCCGGAGCTAATGTCCGGAGATAATGTGCGGAGCTAATGTCCGGAGATAATGTCCGGAGCTAATGTCCGGAGCTAATGTCCGGAGATAAGTGACGTCAACAGTGTCCAGTGTCTGATTGGTTGCCGCCTGCTGCGAGCGACCAATCAGAAACGTGCCGTACTGTGACACACTCCGCCCGCCATTTTGGTGTGATTTTTGAATTTTTACCTCACAGCAAGTTTCTACTGCGTGGAGGCGGGCCCAGTGACGTTGCTCTTCAAGCTCCTGCCGAATTTCGTCAAAAAAATGATAATACCATTTACCAAAACTATATATATTTAGTTGTGAAGTGGTTCAGTGACATTTTCACACCAATTTTGAACTTTTGTTTGGTGTTTTCTCCATATACTGCCTATTATTTTTGTTCTTTCTTACTATTATTTATTAATTGTATTATTCTTACATTTGAATAAATAAAGTATATATGGATTCTAGACTCCCGATTCTTTAGAATCGGGCTGCCATCTAGTATATTCATCATAAACCAAGAAAGAAGAAAACCGAGAGACGATCAAGGAGGTACAGTGCAAATAAATATAATTAAAACTACCTTTATTTTGTTGTATATGGGCACGTGGTGGCACAGAAGGCGCTCACACAAAATTAAAATAATAAATTACACAAAAGCAACATGTAATATTAGGCAAAAAAATGCATAATTGTAATGGGCCCTTATCGAAGGTGTATCAGTGATAATAATGTATATATTTTTATACACAGCCTCTATTAAACATTGCACAGACCTCAATGTAAAGGGCAATGGTGCTAGTAATCCATTACTGGTCCACAATAATGGACAAAACCATGAAAGGAGTAAAAAATTGTCACATAGAACAAATCGGCAAGACCAGACAAAATATCTCATAACGATAGCCAAATTCAATTATAGTGTATTGTTTCCATCAATCATGAACACCATAGGGGCAATAGTAATGCTGTGATACTACATGAGTATGTATGAGTAGATACATACCAATTGGATCTGTAGAAAGCTGCTAATGGTGTGAGCGCTGTTTATATGTGTTCCACACATATGCCACCCCCTGACGAAGGCTGGGCCCGAAACGTACGTTGGGGTTCGGCGCCACATCATTAGCAGCTTTCTACAAATCCAATTGGTATGTATGTATACCTACTCATGTAGTATTGCATAATAATCTGTTGTCATATTTTAATTTCATGTGAGTTCCTTCTGTTCCACCACATGTCCATATACACCAAAATAAATGTCTTTTTAATTATATTTACTTGTACTGTAACTCTTTGACCGTCTCTTGGTTTTCTTCTATAGAATACAAGATTAGGCAATTTTGCTAATTATTTTGTTAAAACGAAAATATACAAAAGTTTTAAGTATAAAGCTCCGTTGCGTAGTGAGATGGAAATAGACAAGAAAGAAAACTTGGACCTGTAGAGTAATCGTGTGGGCCAATACCACCTGGGGACACACTGTAACCCCTTTTATCTATAAATAATCATTAATATTTAAATGCTAAAAGTTATTTTAAAATCTGCAGCACATATTATAATAATATTGCACCAAACTGTCTATAAGCATGATGCGAATAACTATGAGGGCCACAAACTACAGGGTCATCATTTGAACTGTAGATCAATACTAGAGCCCATCAATGTGTTAGTTAGACCCTCATGGTAATTATATTACTGATAAAATGCACAGGTCTGGACGCACAGAACACAGACAATTGGTCAATCTTGGTCAATGAGTGGTGATCATATTGACAAATATGGTAGTGAAGCTTCGACATCTAGATCGTGAAATGTGTCACAAACAGGTTTAGGTTCTGAAGTCCTATAGCACACTAAGGTTTGTAGTTCTAGGACCTTATACCTTTGACGCCTGGTGCTCTAGAACTATAGGACATTGACACAGCACTGGAGTATGTCAAGGTTAGCTCATGAACTATGAGTGGTTGCCTTAAAGAGGAATTCCGGTTTAAACAATTTATCACCAACATCCTGATTAGAACGGTGGATGTCCAACCATCCATCAAGGTGAGTCTTAATATAGTACAGCAGAGTTCACACTCAACCACCATTAAAATCAAACTCCTTGCCATGGTTGGGAAGGTAGCTAATAGAGACCCTCAGTATAGTGATTGGTTGGGGTCCCATTGGCTGGACCTCAACCGATCTAATAGTAAATAGGTAATAAATATTATAGTCTACAATAAAGGGAAATTTACATCCAAGTTTTTTTGAGTTACCGATGCTTTGCCAAATTTCTGTGTCGAGAGGACATTTTCTTAAGATTGAGGTTCCATCTCATATTAAAACCTGGAGCGTTAGGAGTGGGGCATATTAGACATTGGTGCCCATTATATATAACACATTACTGAGACTCCAGATCTGTGTTACATCTGGACCACCAAGCACTGTGGTCTCATGGATGGTTCCAGTTGACCACCACACATAGTTTATTAATTTGGCAATTTTGTAGGGTTTCCGGCTTTACAAAAATTTTCCTAGAACCCAAATTGTTTGCAAGTATAAACAAACTTTCTAAATAAACTATTCCATTACTTCATGGTACATTGAAACTATTTCTGGACAACCATTACATTTTTAATAAAAATTAGACTCAAAGTTTTACATGACAAGAAATGACCTGTGTTCTTATTTGTGGTGTAAACCCACTTTACTATGAAGTCTAACTTTTTTTTTCAGACAAAAGACCTCATTTCCTGAACCATTTAGTTCCTCACTTGTTAGAAAAAAAAACAATACTTACCAGACATGTGCTCGGATGTAGCCTCATGTATTGTCAGTGTATGTAGATCACATACTTCCTTTGCTCCCTCCTGCCTGGCTCTAGTATACCATGTCTTTGCGGTTAGTTTGCTTCTGAGACCTGTAGGCTTCTAATCTCCATTCTGCTCTTCTTCTTGTCACAAGTGAAAAAAAGTCAACCCCAAAGAGTAAAAGACCCTTTTATAGATGAGTAAAAATGAGTAATCCTGTTTTCGATATTCACCGCCCATTCTTCTCGGAAGACAGAAAAAACTTTACTTAGATAATCTATAGAACATCATGGACTTTCCTAGTGTCTGATATTTGCAAGAAAAGAAGTGAAATATGAAGAAAAGTTCCTGCCTGAGACGTTGTGAATGAATGACTGTGCTTTCCCAATGTACTCCCAAGAATTTTGGTAAAATTTTGGTACGATTAATTACATTTTTACACTTTCAATTTATTATTGTATAAAGAAAAATGTAATAAAAATAAAAACATAGACACCATAAAAATTGGAAAAAAAATTCAATTAAAAAGAAGAAGTTACATTGTAATACAACATTAATAGTAGATGCAG
Source organism: Ranitomeya imitator (assembly GCF_032444005.1). Lineage (NCBI taxonomy): Eukaryota > Metazoa > Chordata > Amphibia > Anura > Dendrobatidae > Ranitomeya > Ranitomeya imitator. Next base: position 51,823,686 of record NC_091284.1, read on the forward strand.
TATTTGTGGAGTTAAGTACTAATATTATTGACGCCTAATGACATATTCTACGGGAGAAGTGATCCTGTCTATAAAACTATTCATAAAAAGTACTGAAGAGGTAAATAAGTTAAATTAATCAGTATTTTATTTTTAGCATATTTTTCATACAGTAAATATCTAAAGTATATTCGCATGATTAATAGGTAAGAGTACTGTAACCGGAAAATCCTTGAGTTTTCCTACACGCAGAGGTTTTAAAATATAGGTAAAAACCCCTTCAGGGATTTTACTGGGTTTTCCTTTTTGTAAGTAATGAGGAGAGAAAAAAAGAATTTAGAGATTTTGTATTCTGTAAACTGCAATTAATGTGAACCTTTGGGGTCATTTATGTTCAGGCCTGTCTTTGCCACTAAGCACAGGAGGTCTGGTGCCTAAGGCGGCGGGTTGCAGGGGGCAGTGCCAGTTTCACACATTTTTTTTCCAATCACCCTCCCTTCTCTAGACTTGTTAACAAAACCGGCATCTTTCTGGAGGAGGGACGGGGAGCGGTGCATTCATTTGTATTCCCATCTTAAGACACGAATACGAATGAACCTACGTGCGCGATGACAGTTCTGGGGTCAATGGAGCACAAATTAGCTCCCTGACCCCATGTGCTGCGCATGCGCATGCTGCTGACGTCATGGAAGTGCAATGAGGAGACCTCATCATGCTGCTGACATCAGTGCATAGTGCCGCGCAGGAAGACAAGCCAGGACTGGAGCAGGTATGCGCTCATAGAGCTGAAGATACAGAGGGAGTTAGCCATATCATGCTGTATGGAGAGCATGGGGGAGATGAGAGGGGGACTGTGCTGTATGGAGAACATAGGGCTGTCGGGGGTGGACTCCATATTGAGAACATGGGGGAGATGAGAGGGGTGATTTTTTGCTGTATGGGGAACATGGGGGGCAGAGGAGGACTCCATTTTGAGAATATGGGGGGAGGAAAGTGGGTGATTGTGCTGTATGGCAGGGGTGTCAAACTGCATTCCTCGAGGGCCACAAACCATGCATGTCTTCAAGATTTCCTTAGCATTGCACAAGGTGCTGTAATCATTATGTGTGTAGGTGATTAAATTATCACCTGTGCAGTACAAGGAAATCCTGAAAACATGACCTGTTTGCGGCCCTTGAGGATTGCAGTTTGACACCCCTGCTGTATGGAGAATATGGGGTGTCAGGGGAAGACTCCATATTGAGAACATTGGGGCGATGAGGGGATTTTTGCTGTATGGAGAACATGGGGGAAATGGGAGGATGCTATATTGAGAACATGGGGGAGGAACTTTGTGTGGAGAACAGGAGGAGGAACTCTGTATGGAGAACATGGGGGGTGGGAACTCTGGAGAACATGGGGGGTGGGAACTCTGGAGAACATGGGGGTGGGGACTCTGTTTGGTGAACATGGGGGGTGGGGACTCAGCATGGAGAGGACAGTGTGGTGGGGGGTGTATGCGAAGCTTCTGAGTGGGCCCTTAACCCGGTAGCCTTGATTACAACTCAGTGATGCACCCTAATAGTGGGGGAGAATCTCAGCAGATGACCGCGCTGTTACTGATGATAATCTCTATATAAAGACCAATATGGATATTACCGCCATATGGTCAGTGGTAGATACCAGCCCTACAGAACATTGATCACAGCACAGTTACAGATAATGTCTTACCACTGACGTTCTTTATGATGGAGTCGTCACTTTTCCCGTCTTTTCCATCTGGCCCAGACCCACATGACAACTTCTTCCAGCAACGACTCGGCTGCAGAAAATACAACAAAGACACATTTAACTTCTCATATTCCAGCCATCACCATCTATTCCCAACCTGCACAAACTCCTCATCCTGCTGATACCCCAATACTGAGCCGCTGCTGCCGTATGTGTCCCTATTACTGCACCTGATACCCCAATACTGAGCCTCTGCTGCTGTATGTGTCCCTATTACTATACCTGATACCCCAACACTGAGCCGCTGCTGCTGTATGTGTCCCTATTACTGCACCTGATATCCCAATACTGAGCCGCTGCTGCTGTATGTGTCCCAATTACTACACCTGATACCCCAATACTGAGCCTCTGCTGCCGTATGTGTCCCTATTACTGCACCTGATATCCCAATACTGAGCCTCTGCTGCCGTATGTGTCCCTATTACTGCACCTGATACCCCAATACTGAGCCGCTGCTGCTGTATGTGTCCCTATTACTACACCTGATACCCCAACACTGAGCTGCTGCTGCTGTATGTGTCCCTATTACTGCACCTGATATCCCAATACTGAGCCGCTGCTGCTGTATGCGTCCCTATTACTGCACCTGATATCCCAATACTGAGCCGCTGCTGCTGTATGTGTCGCTATTACTGCACCTGATGCCCCAATACTGAGCCGCTGCTGCCGTATGTGTCCCTATTACTGCACCTGATATCCCAATACTGAGCCACTGCTGCTGTATGTATCCCTATTACTGCCCCTGATTCCCCAATACTGAGCCGCTGCTGCTGTATGTGTCGCTATTACTGCACCTGATGCCCCAATACTGAGCCGCTGCTGCTGTATGTGTCGCTATTACTGCACCTGATACCCCAATACTGAGCCGCTGCTGCTGTATGTGTCGCTATTACTGCACCTGATGCCCCAATACTGAGCCGCTGCTGCCGTATGTGTCCCTATTACTGCACCTGATACCCCAATACTGAGCCGCTGCTGCCGTATGTGTCCCTATTACTACACCTGATACCCCAATACTGAGCCGCTGCTGCCGTATGTGTCCCTATTACTGCATCTGATACCCCAATACTGAGCCTCTGCTGCTGTATGTGTCCCTATTACTACACCTGATACCCCAACACTGAGCCGCTGCTGCTGTATGTGTCCCTATTACTACACCTGATACCCCAACACTGAGCCGCTGCTGCTGTATGTGTCCCTATTACTACACCTGATACCCCAACACTGAGCCGCTGCTGCCGTATGTGTCCCTATTACTACACCTGATACCCCAACACTGAGCCGCTGCTGCTGTATGTGTCCCTATTACTGCACCTGATATCCCAATACTGAGCCGCTGCTGCTGTATGTGTCCCTATTACTGCATCTGATACCCCAATACTGAGCCGCTGCTGCTGTATGTGTCCCTATTACTGCACCTGATATCCCAATACTGAGCCGCTGCTGCCGTATGTGTCCCTATTACTGCATCTGATACCCCAATACTGAGCCTCTGCTGTATGTGTCCCTATTACTACACCCGATACCCCAACACTGAGCCGCTGCTGCTGTATGTGTCCCTATTACTGCACCTGATACCCCGATACTGAGCCGCTGCTGCTGTATGTGTCCCAATTACTACACCTGATACCCCAATACTGAGCCGCTGCTGCTGTTTGTGTCCCTATTACTGCACCTGATATCCCAATACTGAGCCGCTGCTGCTGTATGTGTCGCTATTACTGCACCTGATGCCCCAATACTGAGCCGCTGCTGCCGTATGTGTCCCTATTACTGCACCTGATACCCCAATACTGAGCCGCTGCTGCCGTATGTGTCCCTATTACTGCACCTGATACCCCAATACTGAGCCGCTGCTGCCGTATGTGTCCCTATTACTGCACCTGATACCCCAATACTGAGCCGCTGCTGCCGTATGTGTCCCTATTACTGCACCTGATACCCCAATACTGAGCCGCTGCTGCCGTATGTGTCCCTATTACTGCACCAGATACCCCAATACTGAGCCCCTGCTGCCGTATGTGTCCCTATTAGTGCACCTGATACCCCAATACTGAGCCACTGCTGCTGTATGTGTCCCTATTACTGCACCTGATACCCCAATACTGAGCCGCTGCTGCTGTATGTGTCGCTATTACTGCACCTGATGCCCCAATACTGAGCCGCTGCTGCCGTATGTGTCCCTATTACTGCACCTGATACCCCAATACTGAGCCGCTGCTGCCGTATGTGTCCCTATTACTGCCCCTGATACCCCAATACTGAGCCGCTGCTGCCGTATGTGTCCCTATTACTGCACCTAATACCCCAATACTGAGCCCCTGCTGCCGTATGTGTCCCTATTAGTGCACCTGATACCCCAATACTGAGCCCCTGCTGCCGTATGTGTCCCTATTACTGCACCTGATACCCCAATACTGAGCCGCTGCTGCCGTATGTGTCCCTATTACTACACCTGATACCCCAATACTGAGCCGCTGCTGCTGTTTGTGTCCCTATTACTGCACCTGATATCCCAATACTGAGCCGCTGCTGCTGTTTGTGTCCCTATTACTGCCCCTGATACCCCAATACTGAGCCGCTGCTGCCGTATGTGTCCCTATTACTGCCCCTGATACCCCAATACTGAGCCGCTGCTGCCATATGTGTCCCTATTACTGCACCTAATACCCCAATACTGAGCCGCTGCTGCCGTATGTGTCCCTATTACTGCCCCTGATACCCCAATACTGAGCCGCTGCTGCCGTATGTGTCCCTATTACTGCCCCTGATACCCCAATACTGAGCCGCTGCTGCCATATGTGTCCCTATTACTGCACCTGATACCCCAATACTGAGCCGCTGCTGCGGTATGTGTGTATGTGTCCCTATTACTGCACCTAATACCCCGATACTGAGCCACTGCTGCCGTATGTGTCCCTATTACTGCCCCTGATACGGCAGCAGTGGCTCAGTATTGGGGTATGTGTCCCTATTACTACACCTGATACCCCAATACTGAGCCGCTGCTGCCGTATGTGTCCCTATTACTGCACCTGATACCCCAATACTGAGCCGCTGCTGCCGTATGTGTCCCTATTACTGCAACTGATATCCCAATACTGAGCCGCTGCTGCTGTATGTGTCCGTATTACTACACCTGATACTCCAATACTGAGCCGCTGCTGCTGTATGTGTCCCTATTACTGCCCCTGATACCCCAATACTGAGCCGCTGCCGTATGTGTCCCTATTACTGCCACTGCTGTGTGGTTCTGTGTGCCCTTTAAATTCTAAGGCACCCCTCTATAATATAGAAATGCCAGGTGCAAGTCCTCGAGAAAACAGTGCATAACAGGGCATATTTTTGCCCCCTAGAAAGTAATATTGTCCTGTGTGCCCCTTTGATAGTCACAGTAACCTGAGTTCCCCTATAACAATAAGTGCCCATTTTACATTTAATAATGTCCTGAGTCTGCCTCCTGTACTGATCCCCATACACAGCATGATGCTCTCTTATACACAGTATACTGACCCCTTAGTAGCCTCCAAACTGATGGCTCCAACGCTGTAATCCCCACACTGTATGATGCCCCTCTAGATAGCCTCCATATAGTATAATGCACCAGATAGTCCTCAATATAGTATAATACACTGCCCATAGGCCTACTCTATATTGTATAATGCACTCCCCATAGGCAGACTCTATAGCACAAGGCAGCACCCATAGGCAGACTCTGTAGTATAAGGCAGCACCCCATAGGCAGACCCTGTACTATAAGGTAGCACCCACAGGCATACCCCGTAGTATAAAGCAGCACCCCTATAGGCAGACCCTGTAGTATAAGGCAGCACCCCTATAGGCAGACCCTGTACTATATGGCAGCACCCCTATAGGCAGACCCTGTAGTATAAGGCAGCACCTCCATAGGCAGACCCTGTAGTATAAGGCAGCACCTCCATAGGCAGACCCTGTAGTATAAGGCAGCACCCCCATAGGCAGATCCTGTAGTATAAGGCCAACCCCCATAGGCAGACCCTGTAGTATAATGCAGACCCCCCAAAGGCAGACCCTGTAGCATTAGGCAGTCCTCCCATAGGCAGACCCTGTAGTATTAGGCAGACTCCCCCATAGGCAGACCCTGTAGTATATGGCAGACCCCCCATAGGCAGACCCTGCAGTATTAGGCAGACCCCCCATAGGCAGACCCCCACAGGCAGACCCTGTAGTATTAGGCAGACCCCCCATAGGCAGACCCTGTAGTATTAGGCAGACCCCTCCCATAGGCAGACCCTGTAGTATTAGGCAGACCCCCCATAGGCAGACCCTGTAGTATTAGGCAGACCCCCCATAGGCAGACCCTGTAGTATTAGGCAGACCCCCCCATAGGCAGACCCTGTAGATTTAGGCAGACCCCCTCATAGGCAGACCCTGTAGTATTAGGCAGACCCCCCCATAGGCAGACCCTGTAGTATTAGGCAGACCCCCCATAGGCAGATTCTGTAGTATTAGGCAGCACCCCTTAAAAAATATATAAATACCTCTCTTCTTCCTGGTTCCTGCGCTGCTCTGAGCTCCCGCTCATCTCGGCGCCGGGCAGTGACTCATCGTGCCCCCTGTCAGCGTCGCCAACATCAGACGCTGACAGGGGGATGATGGAGGAAGGAGTGCAGCGCTCCTTCCCTCATCATTGCAGTCAGCTGTATCGGCAAAATGCCGGTATAGCTGACCCTGCGATGACAGGCGGGGGTCCCGTTGCTGGCACCGGGCCCCCCTGCCTGCTCAGGGGCCCCATAGCGGCCGGCGGCAGAGCAGGGAGGACGATTCTCCCTGCTCTGCCTCAGAAGGTAACTAATCGGTGCCCACAGCACGTCGATACAGTTACAGTAGCGTAGCTCCGGGTGGGCCCCCTCTGAGCACCGGGCCCGGGGTGCCCGCACCCTCTGCCCCCCCCGGTAGCTATGCTACTGTCATTCTCCTTTCTTGCTTCATGTGGATGACGCATCTTACGTCATCATAACAGTGTCCCCAAATCCTGGCAAGACGCATTACTCTCTCAGCCCTGCATGCGCCAGCTTTACCTACGTGTCATCAGTGCTCTTCTGACTTTCCTGGCTCATGCACACTACAGTACATTGCTCTGCCCTCGGCATGGCAGAGAGAAGTGAGCCTGCGCAAGACCGTGAATGGGGACACCATAATGATGACGCAGGATGCGTCATCCAGATGAAGCAGGGAAAGAAGACATTGATTGTAAGAAGAGACGAGATGCCAGATCAAGACCAAAGATGTCGAACCGGACTGCGCTGTCTGTGGGTGTAATAAAAGCTCTTTGTTGTGACTTGCATAGGGGATTGGGGACATATATACAGCTTTCAGAATGCTACAACAGAGGGTGTATAGGTGCTGGCCGTACTTTATATTGGATAAACCTGGTGACAGCTTCCTTGCAATTTTCAAACGTTAGGTCATAACGGTGCGCCAAGGCTTAGGCCACACCGAGGGTGCACCAAGGCTTAGACCACACCAAGGGTGCACCAAGGCTTAGGCCGGGCCAAGGGTGCACCAAGGCTTAGGCCGGGCCAAGGGTGTGCAAAAGGGTCTTCATGTGCATATTAAATATTTAGTCTAGAAAAAAGACGACTGAGGGGCGATCTAATAACCATGTATAAGTATATAAGGGGACAATACAAATATCTCGCTGAGGATCTGTTTATACCAAGGAAGGTGACGGGCACAAGGGGGCATTCTTTGCGTCTGGAAGAGAGAAGGTTTTTCCACCAACATAGAAGAGGATTCTTTACTGTTAGGGCAGTGAGAATCTGGAATTGCTTGCCTGAGGAGGTGGTGATGGCGAACTCAGTCGAGGGGTTCAAGAGAGGCTTGGATGTCTTCCTGGAGCAGAACAATATTGTATCATACAATTATTAGGTTCTGTAGAAGGACGTAGATCTGGGTATTTATTATGATGGAATATAGGCTGAACTGGATGGACAAATGTCTTTTTTCGGCCTTACTAACTATGTTACTATGTTACTATGTAAATAAATGTCTTTTCTTCAGCAAATATTATGCTAAACTGTATATGCCTGGTATTATTTTAGTAGGGTCTACACCCCCTATGTAAATGTTTATGCAGTCTAATTGTCATTTTGGGATGACAGACTCCCTTTCAGGAAGCTTAAAATTAATTTCACCCAACGAATGAACGCTTTGCTCGTGCATCGGGTGATTGACAGCCTGTTCAGATCTATTGATAATCAGTTTCCTACTATCAGCTACAGTGTCAATAAGATTCTGTGGTCTGAGTGACTGCAGACTTGTGAATCCCCACATCACACACTGATGCTGTAAGGATTCTCCGGTGGCAGCATTGGGAACGGCGTTCATGTGACTGCAATTAAATGATTTCCATACTTCCGGTCACAATCCGACTATGCAAGTAAATTGAGCGAGGTCGCGCCAGTCTAGTCAGATTGTGGCTGGGAGTATGCAGTGTGTGCACTGGAGGATTCAGAACTCTGCAGTCACATAGAGTAACAGCAGATTTGTAGTTTTAGAACAACAACCCCTTTAATGCTCTTTAAAGGGGTTGTTTGAATTTCACCTATCCGCAGGTTGTTGGACTCCAAGCGTTTCCAAAAACTGGAGCAGAGGTTCATCATCCGCAATACCGCTCCATTCATTATTAATAGGAGTGCCGGAGATTACTGAGTGCAGCGCTCTGCTGATCTTTGGTGTTTTCATTAGAATAAATGGAAGAGTAGAGCAGATGCCTCTGCTCCATTCAACTGGGGCTCTCCAGGTCCACGGTTCCCAGGATCGGTGGGAACCGCGGTGGTTGGATCCCCAGTAATCGGAAAATAATTCCCTATCTCGTGGATAGAGAATAACTTTCAAACTTGAGATATCCGTTTTAATGAGTATCTAAGCTTTTGGGATATTTTTTATGTGTTACACCCATTCTGAACAGATCGGTAGGTAACCAAGCTCTGAGGCCCCCACCAGTCTCTAAATAAAGACCTCCTAGAAGACCGCAGCTAAGGAGACAGGAGACCGTGCACACAGGGCAGAGTGGATCCAGTGAGTAGAAAGTCAGTCTTGTCTCCTGAGTTGTGCACATCTTAGAGGTCTTTTGAGCAATCGGTGGGATTTTCGGGTCCCACCCTATGATGCCCCTTCTCCACACTGAGCCAACTTCATACACCAATCTGCTGAGAATTAATGGACCTAAACCATATAAGACATCTTCCAAAATTTAAATGTTAAAAAGCTCCTGCCTAGCACCAAGCAGTTCTGTGATTCTTGTATGGTCTGCAGACTGATGATGGCGGGTAACCACAACTCCCAGCATGTCCTTACCATTGTTAAGGGCATACTGGGAATTGTAGGTTAATGCGATACAACTGTTTATGGGGCTGACCTAGCACTACAATTGATTGCTGTACTAAACTTGGCAATGTATTCATGTACTGATGGTGGTTGTGGTGATGGATTCCTGTACTGACTATGGTTCTGGTAATGTATTACTGCACTTATGGAGTTTCTGGTGCTGTATTACTGCACTGATGGATGTTCAGTTGGTGTGTTACTGTACTGACGGTGGTTCTGGTGATGTATTACTGCACTGACTTTGGTTGTGCTGATGTATTACTATACTGACTGTGGTTCTGGTGGTGTATTACTGCACTGATGGAGGTTCTGGTGGTGTCTTACTGTATTGACCTTGGTTCTAATGATGGTTTACGTCACCGATAGAGCTTCTGGTGGTGTATTACTGCACAGACGGTGGGTCTGGTGTTGTATTACTGTATTGATGGTGGTTCTGGTGATTTATTACTGGACTGATCGCAGTTCTGATGATGTGTTACTGTATTGATGGAGATTCTGTGTGCACATACCCTTAGTCTGACTGATCAGTAGGGGGCATGACCACTTAAAGTGCCTAAGGCAGCATGAGTACAGCCCTGATTAGGTTTAAGCTGCCTGAACCAGGGGCCACATGATTGAATTGTATTTCAGAGTACCATCTGTTGGGTATATACTCATTTTGGGATTTCTTTTTGTTCTTTTTCTTGAGTTTTGTATGTTCATCACTGACCTTCAGATACTAGGCAATGTATAGTCGAGTATTGTAGAGACCTCTTCTAAGTTGGGTACCTTGTTTGTTGGGCATTATCTTGAAGAATGGTACAAAGTAGCATCACACATAGCATCTCAGCGCAATACATCATCTGTAATATACCAAGAAGACCACCAACAACTACATACCACCAGCAGCATTTCAACAGCCTGCAATGTACATCACAAACACAGGCTGATCACATATAAACACATATACCATAAATGTCTCCCAACATAGTATCACAAAACCATATTTTTCAAAGTAGGTTATTTATGGTCACTGATTTCCGGGGATGTCGAGCCAAAAAATATTAAAGAATTTTAGAACTTTCTTATTTGCATGACACTATTTTATAGAACTGCTAGAAGAACTACAGAACGTGGATGCTCATAACCTCATCTATTGAAGGGAGGTAATTCCCACCACACCAGTGTCTTCTTCATTATTGTAGTAGTCGAATAATAAAATGATGCATTTCTGACCAGTGCCCCAGCTTAGGGAAAAGTCATAAACCGTTCTCACCGTCTGAAAATGATAAGGCTTAGGGGTTTGACATTTAGGTTTTTCACAAATCAATGTAGTTGTTTTAATCATACATTAACCATTGGATGCGCAGGGGACAATAATGTCACCAACCATTTGATAAGTACTTGTAAAGTTGGGAAGTTCCCATTCATCTGAGGCTTTGTGATGAAAACCACTTCTGTCACGTATGACACAGTTTTAAGAGGGTCTGTACCTTGTCACCAAGACTCGTGAAGAAACTCGGTAAAAAACATCAACATATGTCATTTTGGCAATTATAATAGCAGTGTAGCTCTGATTAATTTTACTATCCATATTAGAATGGGCTAGTTATTTACATGCCCTGCAAAAAAACCCTGCACCACTGCATCTCTGGGCATGTGCCATAAGTTTGACCGGCTCGAATAAAGTCCGAAAAATCCCCTAGATTGCTAAGGGTTTTGGCAGTAAATTTTGCTGCAATTCATGATCTATTGGCAGTAAAAAGTCTGCGCAATATAGAAGTGTTTTTGACACATTTTTGTCTTGTTTTTTTTACATACATTTTTGTTACTGATATTAGAAAAAAAACTTTTTGACAGTGAGGATGATCAATGAATGGAACAGGCTGTCACGAGAGGTGGTGAGTTCTCCTTCAATGGAAGTCTTCATACAGAGGCTGGACAGACATCTGTCTGGGATGGTTTAGTGACTCCTGCACTGAGCAGGGGGTTGGAGACGACAATCCTGGAGGTCTCTCTTCCAACTCTAACATTCTATAAAAACTTCACATTTATTGATACCTTAAAAATATAACGGTTCCTCTACACACTCAATCAACCTACACGTTTCGGCTACAGAACCTTACTCGTGGTTTGAGTACTCACGAGTAAGGCTCTATAGCCAAAACACATAGGTTTATTATGTGTATAGAGGAACCGCCATACTTTTAATGTATCAATAAATGTGATTTTTTTATACTACATTTACCTGTTTAGTCGTTGAAGGACCCTCTTTTCCACAGGAAATCCTTCAGGTTTGGTGGTAAAACTGTGCCGAAAAAATGTGACAAAAACTCAACGTCTGCACAGACCCTAGCCCTAATATAGTGTGTAGAAAATATAGTAGAATGTTGAAAAAAAATACACAGAAAATATGATCTGGACATGATGGACAGAGTTTGATCATCAATGGGACTTATTATCTTAACTCTTTGAAGAAATTCCCGATACTAGCCACCATGGGTGTAGAGTCTATCTATTCCAAAATTCCTCAGGAGGATGGAATTGCAGCATGCAAATATTTCCTTCAAAAGAACAATCTAGCCACAGAACCAACACTGCAATTTATCAGGTTTGTGCTCCATCACAAATATTTTTCTTTTGGGAACAATTTATACCAACAGTGTATGGGCAGCGCCATGGGAAGCAAAATGTCCCCACAATATGCTAACTTATTTATGGCGAAGCTGGAGGAGGAATTTTTGCCATCCTGCTTTGTTTAACCTCTTGCATACTTCCGCTACATTGATGATCTGCTAATAATCTGGGCAGACTGAAAAGATGATCTACTCACCTTCCACAATAACTTCAACAAGTACCACCCAACCATCAAGCTCTCCCTCAACTTTTCAAAGACCCAAATACATTTTCTGGACATGACCATATACATCAAGGGCAATACCATACAGACATCCATTTACCACAAGCCCATCGGACGTCCGGCTTATCTTAGATGGAACAACTTTCATCCAAGACACGCAAAAAAAGCCATCATCTACAGTCAAGCTCTGAGGTATATTCCGATCTGTTCAGGCAGTGGATCACTGAGGAACACATTCCTACAACAAGGATACCATCCACTGGTAATAGATGAGCAGATCCACAGGGCTACAAGGATCCCAAGAAGATCACAAACTGAGAGAGGGTAATAACAGGGTGCCTCTTGTGGTCGTATACAACCCCCACATGAGCATCCTAAGGAAAATCGGTGCTGATCTCCAACCCATATTCCACAGAGACCACAAATTGAATGACATATTCCCAGAACTACCACTTCTCTCCTATAAACAGTCCTCTAACTTAAAGGGCCACTGTCACCCCCCTCCAGCCGTTATAAACTAAAAGAGCCACCTTATGCAGCAGTAATGCTGCATTCTAACAAGGTGGCTCTTTTAGTTTTAAGTTCAAGTATACCCCAAATAAAGCGTTTTTATACTTAGCCACAATTCCTGTCTCTAGCCAGGGAGGCGGGTCCTCACTCCCCAGCTCTAACCGCTCCTCTGCCGTCACTCCAATCTTCCTGCGCTTTCGGCGCCACCCCCTCAGCGCTGTGTACGTTTCAAAATCGGCGCCTGCGCAGTGTACTGCTGTGCTGTGCAGACGCAGTAAGCTCTGGCCGTCTGACGTCCCAACTAGGCTTGCAGACTGCGCCTGCGCGGCCGCCCTGCCTATGAATCCCAGCCCCGCACTGTGCATAATGCATAACACAGTGCGGGGCAGGGATTCCAAAGGTGGCTGGCCGCAATGCCCGTGCAGGCGCAGTCTGCAAGCCTGGCTGGGACGTCAGACGGCCAGAGCTTACTGCATCTGCGCAGCACAGCAGTACACTGCGCAGGCGCCGGTTTTGAAACGTACACAGCGCTGAGGGGACGGCGCTGAAAGCGCAGGAAGATTGGAGTGATGGCAGAGGAGCGGTTAGAGCTGGGGACTGAGGACCCGCCTCCCTGGCTAGAGACAGGAATTGTGGCTAAGTATAAAAACGCTTTATTTGGGGTATACTTGAACCTAAAACTAAAAGAGCCCCCTTGTTAGAATGCAGCATTACTGCTGCACAAGGTGGCTCTTTTAGTTTATAACGGCTGGAGAGGGTGACAGTTGCCCTTTAAGGAATCTGCTTGTCAGAAGTGTCCTCTCATCACCATCAGTGACTGGCACATTCCCTTGTAACAATAAAAAATGCAAAACGTGTACCCACATATTACCAACAAGTATAGTCTGTGTACCAAACACAAATCAGGACTATAAGGTCACGGGTTCCTTTTCATGTACATCCTCTAATGTGGTATGCATGATACAATGTACGAGGTGCCCTGGAAGTATCTACATTGGGGAAACCATGCAAAAACTACAAACAAGGATGAATCTACACAGACGCACAATCAGGAAAGAAATGGACACTCCTGTGGGAAAACATTTCTCTGGACCTGGACACAGAATGACAGCCTTAACCCCTTCATGACCCAGCCTATTTTGACCTTAAAGACCTTGCCGTTTTTTGCAATTCTGACCAGTGTCCCTTTATGAGGTAATAACTCAGGAACGTTTTAACGGATCCTAGCGGTTCTGAGATTGTTTTTTCGTGACATATTGGGCTTCATGTTAGTGGTAAATTTAGGTCAATAAATTCTGCGTTTATTTGTGATAAAAACGGAAATTTGGCGAAAATTTTGAAAATTTCGCAATTTTCACATTTTGAATTTTTATTCTGTTAAACCAGAGAGATATGTGACACAAAATAGTTAATAAATAACATTTCCCACATGTTTACTTTACATCAGCACAATTTTGGAAACAAAATTTTTTTTTGTTAGGAAGTTATAAGGGTTAAAATTTGACCAGCGATTTGTCATTTTTACAACGAAATTTACAAAACCATTTTTTTTAGGGACCACCTCACATTTGAAGTCAGTTTGAGGGGTCTATATGGCTGAAAATACCCAAAAGTGACACCATTCTAAAAACTGCACCCCTCAAGGTGCACAAAACCACATTCAAGAAGTTTATTAACCCTTCAGGTGCTTCACAGCAGCAGAAGCAACATGGAAGGAAAAAATTAACATTTAACTTTTTAGTCACAAAAATGATTTTTCAGCAACAATTTTTTTATTTTCCCAATGGTAAAAGGAGAAACTGAACAACGAAAGTTGTTGTCCAATTTGTCCTGAGTACGCTGATACCTCATATGTGGGGGTAAACCACTGTTTGGGCGCACGGCAGGGCTTGGAAGGGAAGGAGCGCCATTTGACTTTTTGAATGAAAAATTGGCTGTACTCTTTAGCGGACACCATGTCACGTTTGGAGAGCCCCTGTGTGCCTAAAAATTGGAGCTCCCCCACAAGTGACCCCATTTTGGAAACTAGACGCCCCAAGGAACTTATCTAGATGCATAGTGAGCACTTTAAACCCCCAGGTGCTTCACAAATTGATCTGTAAAAATGAAAAAGTACTTTTTTTTCACAAAAAAATTATTTTCGCCTCAATTTTTTCATTTTCAGATGGACAACAGGATAAAATGGATCCTAAAATTTGTTGGGAAATTTCTCCTGAGCACACCGATACCTCACATGTGGGGGTAAACCACTGTTTGGGCACATGGTAAGGCTCGGAGGGGAAGGAGCGCCATTTGACTTTTTGAATGAAAAATTATCTCCATCGTTAGCGGACACCATGTCGCGTTTGGAGAGACCCTGTGTGCCTAAACATTGGAGCTCCCCCACAAGTGACCCCAATTTGGAAACTGGACCCCCCAAGGAACTTATCTAGATGCCTAGTGAGCACTTTAAACCCTCAGGTGCTTCACAAATTGATCCGTAAAAATGAAAAAGTACTTTTTTTCACAAAAAATTTCTTTTCGCCTCAATTTTTTTATTTTCACATGGGCAATAGGATAAAATGGATCCTAAAATTTGTTGAGCAATTTCTTCCGAGTACGCCGATACCTCATATGTGGGGGTAAACCACTGTTTGGGCACACGGCAGGGCTCGGAAGGGAAGGGGCGCCTTTTGACTTTTTGAATGGAAAATTAGCTCCAATTGTTAGCGGACACCATGTCGCATTTGGAGAGCCCCTGTGTGCCTATGCATTGAAGCTCCCCCACAAGTGACCCCATTTTGGAAACTAGACCCCCCAAGGAACTTATCTAGATGCATACTGAGCACTTTGAACCCCCAGGTGCTTCACAGAAGTTTATAATGCAGAGCCATGAAAATAAAAAATAATTTTTCTTTTCTCAAAAATGATTTTTTAGCCTGGAATTTCCTATTTTGCCAATAGTAATAGGAGAAATTGGACCCCAAATGTTGTTGTCCAGTTTGTCCTGAGTACGCAGATACCCCATATGTGGGGGTAAACCACTGTTTGGGCGCACGGCAGGGCTCAGAAGGGAAGGCACGCCATTTGGCTTTTTAAATGGAAATTTAGCTCCAATCATTAGCGGACACCATGTCGCGTTTGGAGAGCCCCTATGTGCCTAAACATTGGAGATCCCCCACAAATGACCCCATTTTGGATACTAGACCCCCAAAGGAACTAATCTAGATGTGTGGTGAGCACTTTGAACCCTCAAGTGCTTCACAGAAGTTTATAACGCAAAGCCATGAAAATAAAATAAAAAATTTCTTTTCTCAAAAATGATTTTTTAGCCCCCAATTTTTCATTTTCCCAAGGGTAACAGGAGAAATTTGACCCCAAAAGTTGTTGTGCAGTTTCTCCTGAGTACGCTGATACCCCATATGTGGGGGTAAACCACTGTTTAGGCACATGCTGGGGCTCGGAAGTGAAGTAGTGACGTTTTGAAATGCAAACTTTGATGGAATGCTCTGCGGGCGTCACGTTGCGTTTGCAGAGCCCCTGATGTGGCTAAACAGTAGAAACCCCCCACAAGAGACCCCATTTTGGAAACTAGACCCCAAAAGGAACTTATCTAGATGTGAGGTGAGCACTTTGAACCCCCAAGTGCTTCACAGAAGTTCATAACACAGAGCAGTGAAAATAATAAATACGTTTTCTTTCCTCAAAAATAATTTTTTAGCCCAGAATTTTTTAATTTTCCCAAGGGTAACAGGAGAAATTTGACCCCAATATTTGTTGTCCAGTTTCTCCTGAGTACGGTGATACCCCACATGTGGGGGTAAACTACTATTTGGGCACTTGCCGGGGCTCGGAAGTGAAGTAGTGACGTTTTGAAATACAGACTTTGATGGAATGCTCTACGGGCGTCACCTTGCGTTTGCAGAGCCCCTGATGTGACTAAACAGTAGAAACCCCCCACAAGTCACCCCATTTCGGAAACTAGACCCCGAAATGAAATTATCTAGATATGTGGTGAGCACTTTCAACCCCCAAGTGCTTCACAGAAGTTCATAACACAGAGCCGTGAAAATAATAAATACGTTTTCTCTCCTCAAAAATAATTTTTTAGCCCAGAATTTTTTATTTTCCCAAGGGTTACAGGAGAAATTGGACCACAAAAGTTGTTGTCCAGTTTCTACTGAGTACGCCGATACCCCTTGTGTGGGGGTAAACCACTGTTTGGGCGCACGTCGGGGCTCAGAAGGGAAGTAGTGACTTTAGAAATGCAGACTTTGATGGAATTGTCTGCGGACGTCACGTTGCATTTGCAGAGCCCCTGGTGTGCCTAAACAGTAGAAACCCCCCACAAGTGACCCCATTTTGGAAACTAGACCCCCCAAGGAACTTATCTAGATATGTGCTGAGCACTTTGAACCCCTAAGTGCTTCACAGACGTTTACAACGCAGAGCCGTGAAAATAAAAAATCATTTTTCTTTCCTCAAAAATTATGTTTTAGCAAGCATTTTTTTATTTTCTCAAGGGTAACAGGAGAAATTGGACCCCAGTAATTGTTGCGCAGTTTGTCCTGAGTATGCTGGTACCCCATATATGGGGGTAAACCACTGTTTGGGCACACATGTTTGAATACAAGATTGGCTGGAATCAATGGTGGCGCCATGTTGCGTTTGGAGACCCCCTGATGTGCCTAAACAGTGGAAACCCCTCAATTCTAACTCCAACACACCCCTAAACCTTATCCCAACTGTAGCCGTAACCCTAATCACAACCCTAACCACAACCCTAATTCCAACCCAACCCTAAGGCTATGTGCCAACGTTGCGGATTCGTATGAGATTTTTCAGCACCATTTTTGAAAAATGCGCAGGTAAAAGGCACTGCGTTTTACCTGCGGATTTACCGCGGATTGCCAGTGTTTTTTGTGCGGATTTCACCTGCGGATTCCTATTGAGGAACAGGTGTAAAACGCTGCGGAATCCGCACAAAGAATTGACATGCTGCGGAAAATACAACACAGTGTTTCCGCGCGGTATTTTCCGCACCATGGGCACAGCGGATTTGGTTTTCCATATGTTTACATGGTACTGTAAACCTGATGGAACACTGCTGCGAATCCGCAGCGGCCAATCCGCTGTGAATCCTCAGCCACCGTGTGCACATAGCCTAATTCTAAAGGTATGTGCACACGCTGCGGAAAACACTGCGGATCCGCAGCAGTTTCCCATGAGTTTACAGTTCAATGTAAACCTATGGGAAACAAAAATCGCTGTACACATGCTGCAGAAAAACTGCACGGAAACGCAGCGGTTTACATTCCGCAGCATGTCACTTCTTTCTGCGGATTCCGCAGCGGTTTTACAACTGCTCCAATAGAAAATCGCAGTTGTAAAACCGCAGTGAAATGCGCAGAAAAACTGCGGTAAATCCACAGCGGTTTAGCACTGCGGATTTATCAAATCCTCTGCGGAAAAATCCGCAGAGGACCAGAATACGTGTGCATATCCCGAACCCTAACCCTACCCCTAACCCTACCCCTAACCCTAGCCCTAACCCTAACCCTACCCCTACCCGTAACCCTACCCCTAACCCTAACCCTACCCCTAACCCTAACCCTACCCCTAACCCTACCCCTAGTTCTAACTCCAACCTTAGTGAAAAAAAAAAAATTATTTATTTTTTTTATTGTCCCTACCTATGGGGGTGACAAAGGGGGGGGTCATTTACTATTTTTTTATCTTGATCACTGAGATAGGTTATATCTCAGTGATCAAAATTCACTCTGGAACGAATCTGCCGGCCGGCAGATTCGGCGGGCGCACTGCACATGCGCCCGCCATTTTGGAAGATGGCGGCGCCCAGGAAAGAAGACGGACACCGGCAGGCTCGGTAAGTATAAGGGGGGGGAGATCAGGGCACGGGGGGGCGTCGGAGCACGGGGGGGGGGGGCGTTGGAGCACGGGGGGGGGAGGCGTCAGAGCACGGGGTGGGGGGCGTCGGAGCACGGATGAGGATCGGTGTGAGTGCGGGTGGATTGGAGCACGGGGTGGGGGATCGCTGTGCAGGGGGGGGTGATCGGAGCACGGGGGGGGATCGCTGTGCGGGGGGGGTGATCGGAGTGCGGGGGGGGTTGACTGGAGCACGGGGGGAGCGGACAGGAGGACGGGGGAGCGGAGCACAGGACGGAGGGGAGCGCTGCACAGATCGGTGGGGTGGGGTGGGGGCACATTAGTATTTCCAGCCATGGCCGATGATATTGCAGCATCGGCCATGGCTGGATTGTAATATTTCACCAGTTTTTTAGGTGAAATATTACAAATCGCTCTGATTGGCAGTTTCACTTTCAACAGCCAATCAGAGCGATCGTAGCCACGGGGGGGGGGGGGGGGGGGGCTAAACTACCCCTGGGCTAAACTACCACTCCCCCTGTCCCTGCAGATCGGGTGAAATGGGAGTTAACCCTTTCACCCGGCCTGCAGGGACGCGATCTTTCTGTGACACAGCATATGCGTCACAGGTCGGATTGGCACCGACTTTCATGACGCATACGCTGTGTCACAGGTCGGGAAGGGGTTAAAAGTCTTAATACTAAAAGGTCATTTTAAGGATGACAGAGAAAGAAAAATTTGGGAATTCAAACTAATGAAGATGTTCAATTATTTAACACTAGGACTCAATTTAACATCTGGATTTATAAGTCACTACATGGATAAAATTCACGCCTCCACCAGACGGACTCCAGATAACTAAGAACATTATTCCCACTGCCTCTCCATTTGTAAGAAAATGCCTAATTTGATTTCCTTGGCTTATCTTTAGGAGGCATCACACCTCCCACCTACTGAACAAATGTCCTTCTGTAGTATTCCTTAAATGTTGTGCTTTTTTTCTTATTAATCTACAGCATTTGTAATCTTGCCTGAAGAAGGAGCCTCTGTGCTCTGAAAGCTGCAAACATATTATTTTCTGGTTAGCCAATAAAGGTATCACTCCGAGAATACTTTTGTCATCACTGGGCAGAAAAGTATTCACATCAATTTTTCTGGCTAACACGGTACCACAATAAAATTTGTTATTGTACATCAAGAGTGGTCGTAAATGGCTGCACATCCAGTTGGAAGAATGTCTCAAGTGGGGTACCACAGGGTTCTGTCCTGGGCCCTGCATTGCTCAACATCTTTATCAATGATTTAGATGAAGGAATTGAGGTAAACTGATTAAATTTGCTGATGACACAAAGCTAGGAGGGATAGCTAGTACTAGAGAAGAGAAAGAGAGGGTTCAAAATATATAAATAAACTGGAGCAGTGAGCAGCAACTAACAGGGAAAAATGCAAAGTACAACATCTGGGCAATAAAGTGAAAAATGCATATACAGAATTTGAGGAATAGGACTAAGCAACAGCACATGTGAAAAAGACTTAGGTATACTAATAGATCACAATCTGAACATGAGTCAACAGTGTGATGCAGCAGCAAAAAGGGCAAATACAATTCTGGGATGTATTAACAGAAGCATACAGCCATTATTGCCCTCTACTCCTCTTTGGTCAAACCTCATCTGGAATACTGTGTCCAGTTTTGGGCGCCACATTTTAAAAAAGACATCAACAAACTGGAGCAAGGTCAGAGAAGAGCGACCAGAATGGTGACTGGTCTGCAAACCATGTCCTATGAGGAACGGTTACAGGATTTGGGAATATTTAGCTTGCAAAAAAGAAGACTGAGAGGAGACTTAATAGCTGTCTACAAATATCTCAAGGGCTGTCACATTGTAGAAGGATCATCTTTATTCTCCTTTGCACAAGGAAAGACTAGAAGCAATGGGATGAAACTGAATGGGAGGAGACACAGATTAGATGTTAGAAAAAACTTTTTGACAGTGAGGGTGATCAATGAGTGGAACAGGCTGCCACGAGAGGTGGTGAGTTCTCCTTCAATGGAAGTCTTCAAACAGAGGCTGGACAGACATCTGTCTGGGATGATTTTGTGAATCCTGCTTTGATCAGGGAGCTGGACACGATGACCCAGGAGGTTTCTTCCAGCTCTAACATTCTATGATTCTATGATCAAGAAATTCTCATCTGCTTGTACTGCGAAAGCTGTGGTCACGCGTTCAGTATTTGGTCAGTATTTTACACCAGTATTTGTAAGCCACTATGAATGGAGAGTTGGCCACACAAGTGCCGCTCTTTTTTTCCATACTATGATTTCCCAAAGTTGCAAAGCAACCAACTTTCGTAACTCCCATAGAAGTGAAATTACAGAAATCCACATGCGCAGCCCCATCTCCATTCACCGTTTTCACAAAACAGGGGAGTCTCTAGATGACCGCGGGCCAGAGAGGGGAGACCCTCATTTATTAAACATTAAGGTCATATGTGAATATCCATTAGGTGTCTAACAGAAAATAATAATATAACACTATATGGTTGGGATGAGTGGATCTGCTGACAATCGAATTCCAGGACGTCACTTGAATTTCACCACAAAATTTGTTTTGCGTCTCATTTCTTTTATGCAAATGCAATGTGTCTAATTATTCTATATAATATCTGCTATGGCCTGTTATTGATGTGGATTTTGGAGAAGAGCTGTTTCAAACTCCTCCTTAAGGGAATCTGTCAAGGGTTTTTGCAAGCCGAGTTGAGAGCAGCATGATGTACGGGCAGAGACCCTGATTCCAGATATGTGTCACTTACTGGGTGCTGTAGTTTTGATTAAAAAAACTTTATCTGCTGCAGATCTAGCAGTTCTCTGAATGCTGAGCTCTGTATAACCCAGCCCACACCCCTGATTGGCAACTTTCTGCAGTGGCATACCTGCAGTTCAATACGTACCAGTGTAAAATTTGGACTGGAGTACCCACAAGAATGTTGGTCAGATTTGAACCCCTGTAGCATTCTAGATTCTATAAAGATATGTGTTTGCTTCACCTTCAACATTAAAAAAAAAGATTACAGATAAACTATATCCATCTCGTAGAAAACACGGCAATAAAATAATGTTCCAAGTAATACTTCTAAATAGTTGTCATAAAAATACCGCCACACAATGACCATATATTATCACCACATAGTGTCGGAGTATAACCGCCATCCTGTCACAGAAGAAAATACACTCTACCAAAACCAATAACAAAGCACACACAAGGGATAAATACTGCTATACCTTGCTTGGACCACATATTACTACCACACAGTGACCGAATAATACCGCCATACTGATCATTATAAAAACTACAGTACTGACACTAATATTACCACCAGTGACATTATACACATGAGCTGTGTAGAAAGTCTAAGGGTAAATAGTTCAGGTAATACAGTGACTTGTCAGTAATGCATCCAATTGAAGTAAATAATTTTTCTTCTTCATCTGGCACAGACCGCTATGACTTCTTCCAGGTAGGACTTGTCACTACGAAAAGTCCCCCTGCCCCTTATACAATGCACCAGATGAAGAAAAGAGCGGCAGCACTGCCCTGGTGCCCTGCACAGCAGAAGTACCACCCTTTTGTTCCTTCTATGGTAACAGTATTCACAAAAATAAAATATTTTACAGTAGTGATATCTCCCTTTAAGAACCCCTTCACAGTAAAAATGTCCCCCTCTTTGGCCCCCATACAATAGTAATGCATGTGCACCCTTTTGTGGCCCCAGTGTAATAGTCAAAGTCCCCTTCATGCCCCTATTCAGTAGTAATGTCTGTCTTTGCACTGAAATTCAACAGTAATGGCCTCTATATTGGGGCTCCATAAATTACTAATTAATATATCGCCCAAATTGGTTAATATTATTAATGCCACACATTGTGCTGTATAAGTTGCTCCCACTTTGGCCCCATATCGTAAAACTGTTCCCTAATTGGCCCCATACAGTAATAATGTCTACCATTTGGTCACCTATAGTTATTATATCCCCTACTTGCTACCATAAATGTATTTTCCTCATTCTGGCCACCAGTCAGTAATTATGTCACCACCCTGTAATTATATCTTCCAACTTGGCCTCCATCCTGGTCCCTTTCTTTAATAATGTCTCCCACCCTGGACCCTTTTTAATAATGTCTCCTGTCTTGTAATAATGGCCCCCCATCCAGTGTTAATGTCACTCATCCTGGCCCCATTCTTTAATAATGCCCCTCGTCATGTAATATTGTCCCTTATCCTGGCCCCATCTTACAATAATCTCTGCTTTCCTCACCCACATACTGTAATGTCCTCCATCCATGTCCCCGTCCTTTAATAATATTCCCTTCCTAGCCCCATCCTTTAGTAATGTCCCCATCCTTTTCCCTTTCTTTAAAGATGACCCTCATCTTGTAATAATGGCCCCCATCCTTTAATAATGTCCTCCATCCTAGCCCTCTGTCTTTAATAATGGCTCCCATCCAGGCCCCATCCTTTAATTTCAGTAATGTCCCCCATCCTGGCCCCTTTATATCTCCCATCCTGTAATAGAGTCCCCCATTATGGCCACTTCATGGCAATTTTTTTCCATATTAAAACAAGCTATTCCTCTTACCTGTTCCTCACTCCCACAACGAACAACAACTTATTGCTTCTCCATAGCCTGCACAGGAGGAGCAGGGCAGCGCATGGCAGTGACATCTTGCCCATGACGGTCATCAGCTACTAGTGGGGTATATAGCTATTAACCTGCAGAAAGACAATGGTTCTCTTCTTTGCAATATATTTCAGACTCCATTCCTCCACGGGGGTGATTGCACCCTCTACGACAGCAATTTTTACATAAAAATAAATATGAATGGTGGCGCAAAATGTAAAGAAAAGGGCTATCAATCCTTGCTGCAATACCGAACCAACCTCCACACTTGATTGGTAAATAAATGAATAGTCCCAATAAAATAATGCACCTAAGTGCAAGTAGGTATGCGCTTGATAATAGCCAATAAAAACTGTGTGCAATAGAGAATAAAATAACCCCTATGGGTAATAAACTAAGGCGCAAGTAAGTATGCGCTAGATAATAGCCAATAAAGTCTGTGTGCAATAGAGAATAAAATAAAATAACCCCTATGGGTAATAAACTAAAGTGCAGTTTCTCAATATGTCCACCAGAGAATTGTCCTTATTTACACCGATAATCAATAGTCAAAGTGCTAGGCATGAATGTTCCTACCTCCGGTGATAAGTCTGTGATGAATAATGAGACTGTCGTGCTGCCGCTGTATTTCCAAGGAACTTCAGGCACAACATGCTGATGCAGAGTCCAGACTGGTGGCTGCCCCGGCCGGTAGCAGCCACCTGAAACTAACCTCCGGGTTGGAACGGGGTCCTGAGATGTCGGACGCCGCGTGGTGTAAGAGCGGTAAGTCCGAGTGAGGCGCAGGACCTGCGTGACGTGTCTAGTCACGTGACCGTTACCGGAGCCCGAGAGTGAATACGGAACGTAGTGAGGGTCAAACAACCGACGCGTTTCTGAGACTGCTGTCTCCTTCTTCAGGGTTAACCCTTGTTCCGTACTCTCCATCCTTATATAGTCTCTCCTGACATAATCGTTTCACTGAAATCCAAAAATTTCCGAGCCGATATTTAAGCCTCTGGGTGCAATGGTATCCAACGTAAAGATCCATTTAGTCTCGGCTCTGGACATGGCTTTGATGTAATCGCCACCTCTCCAATGGTGTACTACTTTCGCTATACCTGACACTTTCATATAATTTGTCCTTCCTTCATTGTATTCAGTAAAATGTTGAGAAAGTGGGTGACCCATGAATTTATTTTTAATATTACGAATGTGTTCCCCTATTCTTATTCTCAATGATCGTTGGGAGGATTCATTTATCTACCCGGGGGGCCGTCTGCGCGCGAACCTGGTCCTCTGGCGGCATTTTATAGATGATGTCATTTTTATATGGTCTGGTGGTTGGGATTCTCTTAATCTATTTTTAAATGATATAAATAAAAATCAACATTTTTTAAAATTCACTTCCACCACTAGTACCACACACATTCACTTTTTAGATTTGAAAATTTTTATTGATGAACATAAAATCCAGACATGTACTTTCAGTAAACCTACTGACATAAATAGTTACATCCCTTTAGATAGCTGCCATCTCCCGAACTGGCTACTTAACATTCCTAAGAGCCAGTATATTAGGATTCATCGCAATTGTTCGAGACCCCAGGACTTTGAAATGGAGCCGTCAATATTAACAAAAAAATTTTTAGAGAAGGGATATGATATAAATATGTTGGAGAAGTCTAAAGAAATGGCTCTATCTAGAACTAGACAGGAACTTATTAATCCCGTTCCTAAAACTACAGAAAACATAGACTTTATTCCTATAATAACTAAATATAATACCAATTCTAACATCTTACGTAGGATAGTTGGGAAGCATTGGCATATCCTAAAAAATGATAAAATATTGGGAGAATTGATTACGGAGAAACCCCGATTTATATACAAAAAATCCCAAAATCTGGGGAACTTGATTGCGCCTACCATACAAAAGAAGCCTTCCCTTATACAGTCCTCCATCTTCCACACTACATTAAAAGGATTCTTCCCATGTCGCAAATGTAACATGTGTAACCAAACTATTACGCAAAAATGTACAAATATTAGAAAAGGGGATAGGGAATTCCCAATTATGGACTTTGTGACGTGCTCCACTACTGGGGTAATATATATTATAGAATGCCCGTGTGGAAAATTTTATGTAGGGAGGACAAAACGATCATTGAGAATAAGAATAGGGGAACACATTCGTAATATTAAAAATAAATTCATGGGTCACCCACTTTCTCAACATTTTACTGAATACCATGAAGGAAGGACAAATTATATGAAAGTGTCAGGTATAGTGAAAGTAGTACACCATTGGAGAGGTGGCGATTACATCAAAGCCATGTCCAGAGCCGAGACTAAATGGATCTTTACGTTGGATACCATTGCACCCAGAGGCTTAAATATCGGCTCGGAAATTTTTGGATTTCAGTGAAACGATTATGTCAGGAGAGACTATATAAGGATGGAGAGTACGGAACAAGGGTTAACCCTGAAGAAGGAGACAGCAGTCTCAGAAACGCGTCGGTTGTTTGACCCTCACTACGTTCCGTATTCACTCTCGGGCTCCGGTAACGGTCACGTGACTAGACACGTCACGCAGGTCCTGCACCTCACTCGGACTTACCGCTCTTACACCACGCGGCGTCCGACATCTCAGGACCCAGTTCCAACCTGGAGGTTAGTTTCAGGTGGCTGCTACCGGCCGGGGCAGCCACCAGTCTGGACTCTGCATCAGCATGTTGTGCCTGAAGTTCCTTGGAAATACAGCGGCAGCACGGCAGTCTCATTATTCATCACAGACTTATCACCGGAGGTAGGAACATTCATGCCTAGCACTTTGACTATTGATTATCGGTGTAAATAAGGACAATTCTCTGGTGGACATATTGAGAAACTGCACTTTAGTTTATTACCCATAGGGGTTATTTTATTTTATTCTCTATTGCACACAGACTTTATTGGCTATTATCTAGCGCATACTTACTTGCGCCTTAGTTTATTACCCATAGGGGTTATTTTATTCTCTATTGCACACAGTTTTTATTGGCTATTATCAAGCGCATACCTACTTGCACTTAGGTGCATTATTTTATTGGGACTAGCAATTTTTACATCCCTGGCTGTGTGCACTTTGCATAGGCAGAAAGCTGCCAATCCCTGCTATGGGGAAGGGGGGGTATACAGGGCTTATAAATATGGAGGACTACCTGGCAGCAGGTTTACTAGTCCTTTACTGCTAATCTCCTGTTGATAAAATATCTCAGTAAGTGACATGTCACTGGAATTATGATCTTAATGCTCAAACAATAAGGTTGCAAAATCCTTGTGACACTTTCCCTTTAATAAGCTCCATGTGAACTGAGCCTTCCCACGAAGCTTGCAGCTTTGCCTAGAGAATAGGTCCATTATGAAATCCTGTTTACCATGAACTTCTAAATTAAGTGCTCAAAAATCCATAAATTCTTACGACTGACAAAGTGGTAATTTCCACAGAGTTAATTTTTTTTGGATGACTTACATTTAGGTGATTTGTAGACAGTGGGATCCACGACTGCCTTTTTCCTGTCCAACTGTGGCATTTACACTTAGGAACCAAAACATTTGTTTCTTAAGAAACAGTTTATCCGAGTAACCATGGAAACCAAGCGTTACCGAAATGAAAATAATGAAAAAAAAAGGTTACGAGAAGCCGAGTTTCAGTTTGATCACTTTTTTGTTTCTTTTACATTGCATGAAAATACCCACGTGCTAGAGATAGAGGCGGACACAACGTCTGGTAGAATGATACAAAGATTTATGCTACCTCAATGATGCGGCAATACTAAATATATGTACTATTTTTGTTTTGCTTTTTTTTTTTTACATAAAAATACGTATTTATGGGTATAATTTTTTTTATTTTGTATTTTTTTTTATATTTTATGCCATTTTAAAAAAAAATACTTTTGTACTTAGTCGCTCTATGGGACTTTTACTTTTTTTTTAACTTTGATTGCTGGTATAAAGCATTGCAATGCTTTATGCATGTCAGTGCTGCACTGAGCATGGTATAAGATGCTTTCAGTAGCTTGGTGACCCAGTGATCATCATGGCAACTATTGGGCCCCCACGATGACATCGCGGGGGCACCTATCTGACAGGAGAGGGAGCCCCCTCCCTCTCCTTGTCTTCTAAATGATTGTTGTTGATCGCAGAATTTAGGGGGTTAAACAGCCTGGGGCAGCCCTGTGTGTTACTGCAGGAACTCGGCCATTAGCAGAGCTGAGTTCCTGCAGTGATTGGGCAGGAGGTGCTGATATTTCCGCTCATCCTGCGCGATCATGACATGAAGTCAGTCAGTCATCATTGTCGATCTCATGAAGCATATCTGTAGCAAATGCGCATCGTTTGGGTCTATCCACCGGTTTGAGGGCGTGCAACAGCCGCAATTTGTACCCCATAAAACAGAGACATTTCTTTAACACCTTATGAACTGTAGTCTTAGGTGTAATTGTCGAGCACACGCACACATATTTTTTAGGGCTCCTTATGTAGCTATCCCGTATAGCCTCTACAGACTCGTCACTGACTGATGGCCTACCAGAACGGGGTATCTCCACCAAACTGCTGGTTTCCTTCAACTGCTTATCCCACCGAGTAATGTTATTCCTATGTGGTGGTGCTTCGTTATAAATGCACTGATATTCACGCAGCACTTTGGTCACGGATTCGAATTTAACGAGCCACAGAACACACTGAACTTTCCTCTGTACCATCCACATCTCGACTGGCATGGAAAGCCACACAGCTGGCATAAGCTTGTGGTTGCATGATGTCACAGACCTGGCAGTGTATTAATCAGAGTTCAGTTTATCAGGGTTTAATCTGACTGGGGGCTCAGCAATAGCTTAAATGAGTTTGTGTTGTTTGAGTGGTTTTTGTTATCTCTCCTCATGAACAGGCCTGATATGATTGGGCCAGAGAAAGGGCGCCAAATTGTAAACTATAGTTAGATCCTGTGGACTGGTCAAAAGTGCACCATGACTTTACAGACACCCTGTACTTCAACTTTCTTGAATGAAAATTGCAGAAATTGCCCAAACAAGAAACACCCATGCAGCCAATCACCAGCTCAGCTCAGCAGGATCAATGCTTTGTCCAGTGGTTGACTGACCAGGTATTGCCTGTATGTTGAGTCCAGCAGGCATTGGTGAAGTTGCGGCTTCTTTCTATTTTTGATGCACATTCAGCTAAATGTTTTAATGTTTAACTGCTTTACAGTTTTAATGTTATAAGGAAAATTATCTGCCCTTAAAGGGGGTTTCTCACAAAGTACATTTTAATTAACCCCTTCATGACCCAGCCTATTTTGACCTTAAAGACCTTGCCGTTTTTTGCAATTCTGACCAGTGTCCCTTCATGAGGTAATAACTCAGGAACGCTTCAATGGATCCTAGCGGTTCTGAGATTGTTTTTTCGTGACATATTGGGCTTCATGTTAGTGGTAAATTTAGGTCAATAAATTCTGTGTTTATTTGTGATAAAAACGGAAATTTGGCGAAAATTTTGAAAATTTCGCAATTTTCACATTTTGAATTTTTATTCTGTTAAACCAGACAGTTATGTGACACAAAATAGTTAATAAATAACATTTCCCACACGTCTACTTTACATCAGCACAATTTTGGAAACAAAATTTTTTTTTGCTAGGAAGTTATAAGGGTTAAAATTTGACCAGCGATTTCTCATTTTTACAACGAAATTTACAAAACCATTTTTTTTAGGGACCACCTCACATTTGAAGTCAGTTTGAGGGGTCTATATGGCTGAAAATACCCAAAAGTGACACCATTCTAAAAACTGCACCCCTCAAGGTGCACAAAACCACATTCAAGAAGTTTATTAACCCTTCAGGTGCTTCACAGCAGCAGAAGCAACATGGAAGGAAAAAATGAACATTTAACTTTTTAGTCACAAAAATGATTTTTCAGCAACAATTTTTTTATTTTCCCAATGGTAAAAGGAGAAACTGAACCACGAAAGTTGTTGTCCAATTTGTCCTGAGTACGCTGATACCTCATATGTGGGGGTAAACCACTGTTTGGGCGCACGGCAGGGCTTGGAAGGGAAGGAGCGCCATTTGACTTTTTGAATGAAAAATTGGCTGCACTCTTTAGCGGACACCATGTCACATTTGGAGAGCCCCCGTGTGCCTAAAAATTGGAGCTCCCCCACAAGTGACCCCATTTTGGAAACTAGACGCCCCAAGGAACTTATCTAGATGCATAGTGAGCCCTTTAAACCCCCAGGTGCTTCACAAATTGATCCGTAAAAATGAAAAAGTACTTTTTTTTCACAAAAAAATTCTTTTAGCCTCAATTTTTTCATTTTCACATGGACAACAGGATAAAATGGATCCTAAAATTTGTTTGGCAATTTCTCCTGAGTACACCGATACTTCACATGTGGGGGTAAACCACTGTTTGGGCACATGGTAAGGCTCGGAAGGGAAGGAGCGCCATTTGACTTTTTGAATGAAAAATTATCTCCATCGTTAGCGGACACCATGTCGCGTTTGGAGAGACCCTGTGTGCTTAAACATTGGAGCTCCCCCACAAGTGACCCCATTTTGGAAACTGGACCCCCCAAGGAACTTATCTAGATGCCTAGTGAGCACTTTAAACCCTCAGGTGCTTCACAAATTGATCCGTAAAAATGAAAAAGTACTTTTTTTTCACAAAAAATTTATTTTCGCCTCAATTTTTTCATTTTCACATGGGCAATAGGATAAAATGGATCCTAAAATTTGTTGAGCAATTTCTCCCGAGTACGCCGATACCTCATATGTGGGGGTAAACCACTGTTTGGGCACACGGCAGGGCTCAGAAGGGAAGGCGCGCCTTTTAACTTTTTGAATGGAAAATTAGCTCCAATTGTTAGCGGACACCATGTCGCATTTGGAGAGCCCCTGTGTGCCTATGCAATGGAGCTCCCCCACAAGTGACCCCATTTTGGAAACTAGACCCCCCAAGGAACTTATCTAGATGCATACTGAGCACTTTAAACCCCCAGGTGCTTCACAGAAGTTTATAATGCAGAGCCATGAAAATAAAAAATAATTTTTCTTTTCTCAAAAATGATTTTTTAGCCTGGAATTTCCTATTTTGCCAATGGTAATAGGAGAAATTGGACCACAAATGTTGTTGTCCAGTTTGTCCTGAGTATGCAGATACCCCATATGTGGGGGTAAACCACTGTTTGGGCGCACGGCAGGGCTCAGAAGGGAAGGCACGCCATTTGGCTTTTTAAATGGAAAATTATCTCCAATCATTAGCGGACACCATGTCGCGTTTGGAGAGCCCCTGTGTGCCTAAACATTGGAGATCCCCCACAAATTACCCCATTTTGGAAACTAGACCCCCAAAGGAACTAATCTAGATGTGTAGTGAGCACTTTGAACCCTCAAGTGCTTCACAGAAGTTTATAACGCAGAGCCATGAAAATAAAAAAAAAAAATTATTTTCTCAAAAATGAATTTTAGCCCGCAATTTTTTATTTTCCCAAGGGTAACAGGAGAAATTTGACCCCAAAAGTTGTTGTCCAGTTTCTCCTGAGTACGCTGATACCCCATATGTGGGGGTAAACCACTGTTTAGGCACATGCTGGGGCTCGGAAGTGAAGTAGTGATGTTTTGAAATGCAGACTTTGATGGAATGCTCTGTGGGCGTCACGTTGCGTTTGCAGAGCCCCTGATGTGGCTAAACAGTAGAAACCCCCCACAAGTGACCCCATTTTGGAAACTAGACCCCGAAAGGAACTTATCTAGATGTGAGGTGAGCACTTTGAACCCCCAAGTGCTTCACAGAAGTTTATAACACAGAGCAGTGAAAATAATAAATACGTTTTCTTTCCTCAAAAATAATTTTTTAGCCCAGAATTTTTTATTTTCCCAAGGGTTACAGGAGAAATTGGACCACAAAAGTTGTTGTCCAGTTTCTCCTGAGTACGCTGATACCCCATGTGTGGGGGTAAACCACTGTTTGGGCACACGTGGGGGCTCAGAAGGGAAGTAGTGACTTTTGAAATGCAGACTTTGATGGAATGGTCTGCGGGCGTCACATTGCGTTTGCAGAGCCCCTAGTGTGCCTAAACAGTAGAAACCCCCCACAAGTGACCCCATTTTGGAAACTAGACCCCCAAAGGAACTTATCTAGATGTGTGGTGAGCACTTTCAACCCCCAAGTGCTTTACAGAAGTTTATAACGCAGAGCCGTGAAAATAATAAATACGTTTTCTTTCCTCAAAAATAATTTTTAGCCCAGAATTTTTTATTTTCCCAAGGGTTACAGGAGAAATTGGACCACAAAAGTTGTTGTCCAGTTTCTCCTGAGTACGCTGATGCCCCATGTGTGGGGGTAAACCACTGTTTGGGCACACGTGGGGGCTCAGAAGGGAAGTAGTGACTTTTGAAATGCAGACTTTGATGGAATGGTCTGCGGGCGTCACGTTGCGTTTGCAGAGCCCCTGGTGTGCCTAAACAGTAGAAACCCCCCACAAGTGACCCCTTTTTGGAAACTAGACCCCCCAAGGAACTTATCTAGATATGTGGTGAGCACTTTGAACCCCCAAGTGCTTCACAGACGTTTACAACGCAGAGCCGTGAAAATAAAAAATCATTTTTCTTTCCTCAAAAATGATGTTTTAGCAAGCAATTTTTTATTTTCTCAAAGGTAACAGGAGAAATTGGACCCCAGTAATTGTTGCGCAGTTTGTCCTGAGTATGCTGGTACCCCATATGTGGAGGTAAACCACTGTTTGGGCACACGTCGGGGTTCGGAAGTGAGGGAGCACCATTTGAATTTTTGAATACAAGATTGGCTGGAATCAATGGTGGCGCCATGTTGCGTTTGGAGACCCCCTGAAGTGCCTAAACAGTGGAAACCCCTCAATTCTACCTCCAACACACCCCTAACCCTTATCCCAACTGTAGCCGTAACCCTAATCACAACCCTAACCCCAACACACCCCTAACCACAACCCTAACCCCAACACACCCCTAACCCTAACCACAACCCTAATTCAAACCCAACTCTAAGGCTATGTGCCAACGTTGCGGATTCGTATGAGATTTTTCAGCATCATTTTTGAAAAATCCGCGGGTAAAAGGCACTGCGTTTTACCTGTGGATTTACCGTGGATTTCCAGTGTTTTTTGTGCGGATTTCACCTGTGGATTCCTATTGAGGAACAGGTGTAAAACGCTGCGGAATCCGCACAAAGAATTGGCATGCTGCGGAAAATACAACGCAGCGTTCCCGCGCGGTATTTTCTGCACCATGGGCACAGCGGATTTGGTTTTCCATATGTTTACATGGTACTGTAAACATGATGGAACACTGCTGCGGATCCGCAGCCAAATCCGCACCGTGTGCACATAGCCTAATTCTAAAGGTATGTGCACACGCTGCGGAAAACGCTGCGGATCCGCAGCAGTTTCCCATGAGTTTACAGTTCAATGTGAACCTATGGGAACCAAAAATCGCTGTACACATGCTGCGGAAAAACTGCACGGAAACGCAGCGGTTTACATTCCGCAGCATGTCACTTCTTTCTGCGGATTCCGCAGCGGTTTTAC
The DNA here is from genome assembly GCF_032444005.1 of Ranitomeya imitator. Lineage (NCBI taxonomy): Eukaryota > Metazoa > Chordata > Amphibia > Anura > Dendrobatidae > Ranitomeya > Ranitomeya imitator. The sequence goes on from NC_091284.1 coordinate 51,856,288, forward strand.
AACTGCTCCAATAGAAAATCGCAGTTGTAAAACCGCAGTGAAATGCGCAGAAAAACCGCGGTAAATCCACGATAAATCGGCAGCGGTTTAGCACTGTGGATTTTTCAAATCCGCTGCGGAAAAATCCGCATAGGACCAGAATACGTGTGCACATACCGAAACCCTAACCCTAGCCCTAACCCTAGCCCTAACCCTACCCCTAACCCTAACCCTACCCCTAACCCTAACCCTACCCCTAACCCTACCCCTAACCCTACCCCTAACCCTACCCCTAACCCTAACCCTACCCCTAACCCTAACCCTAGTTCTTACCCCAACCTTAGTGAAAAAAAAAAAATTCTTTATTTTTTTTATTGTCCCTATCTATGGGGGTGACAAAGGGGGGGGGGGGTCATTTACTATTTTTTTTATTTTGATCACTGAGATAGGTTATATCTCAGTGATCAAAATTCACTCTGGAACGAATCTGCGGGCGCACTGCACATGCGCCCGCCATTTTGGAAGATGGCGGCGCCCAGGAAAGAAGACGGACGGACCTCGGGCGGCCAGGTAAGTATAGGGGGGGGGAGATCAGGGCACGGGGGGGGGCGTCGGAGCACGGGGGGGTGGATCGGATCATGGGGGGGGGTGGATCGGAACACGGGAGGGAGGATTGGAGCACGGGGAAGGATTGGAGCACGGGTTGAGGGATCGCTGTGCGGGGGGGTGGATCGGAGCACGGGGGGGGGGGTCGCTGTGTGCAGGGGGGGGATCGGAGTGCGGGGGGGTTTGATTGGAGCGCGGGGGGTGTGATTGGTGCACGGGGAAGCGGACAGGAGGACGGGGGAGCGGAGCACAGGACGGAGGGGAGCGGACCACAGATCGGGGGGCTGGGGGGGCGATCGGAGGGGTGGGGTGGGTGCACATAAGTGTTTCCAGCCATGGCCGATGATATTGCAGCATCGGCCATGGCTGGATTGTAATATTTCACCAGTTTTTTAGGTGAAATATTACAAATCGCTCTGATTGGCAGTTTCACTTTCAACAGCCAATCAGAGCGATCGTAGCCACGAGGGGGTGAAGCCACCCCCCCTGGGCTAAACTACCACTCCCCCTGTCCCTGCAGATCGGGTGAAATGGGAGTTAACCCTTTCACCCGGCCTGCAGGGACGCGATCTTTCCATGACGCATATGCTGCGTCATGGGTCGGAATGGCACCGACTTTCATGACGCAGCGTATGCGTCAAAGGTCGGGAAGGGGTTAATAGATCTTAAAATAAAAATAAATTCCATAATTGGATATGTTTAAAAAATTATTCCTGTCCTGGGATAATCTTAAATATAAAATAAATAAGCCCCTGCTGTGTGCTGTGTAATGGCCGTGTCTGAACGGCAGGATTATGCCTTGATCATACCACAGCTCCTGGGCAGGAGAGAAAGCAAAAGAGAGTATACAGACAGGACAGCACGGGATCACAGCTGATTCTTTCTGCGAGGGAAAACAAGTTTTTATACATACAGGGAAATGCTTTTCCTTACAGATAGCAGCAGCTGTGATCCCCTGCTGTCCCGTCTGTATACTCTTTTGCTTCCTCCCCTGCCCAGGAGCTGTGGTAACACATACAATTGTGGAACTTATTTTTATTTCAAGATCTATTGATTAAAGTGTACTTTCTTTGTGGGACAACTCCTTTAAGTAACGTGGACCATGTTCCATGTACTCAGGCCCCTACTGGCTTCACTTCTTGGTCAGGGCCTTCTAACTCCTTGGAAGGCTTTTTACTTTGGTCACAACTCACTTCAGCTTGCATTCTCTACTTCCCTCCTTTTTCTCTCCCCCTCTCTCCTCACTCTCTCCGCTTTGTTTCCCCCTCTCTTCTCACTCTCCTCTCACTTATTCCTTTCCCTCACTTACTTTCTCACTCTCCCCTCCTTTCACCTTTCTTTCCCCTATTCTCTTCCCTTCTACTTCTCGCTCTCTTTTTTTTTGTCCCTCACTCTTTTTCTCTCTCCCCCTCTTCTCTCCCTTGTTCCTTCTTAGTCTCCCAATCTCTTTTTCTCACCTGCTCTTAGATGTCTGTTTTTCTCGAACCATGAGACCATGGCTTGCCTCTAAACTTTACCCATCTCTCACTCACTCACCACAGGGATAGCTCTCTTTACAGGGCGGCCTTCGTTCTCCTCTCTTTATGAGCAGATCCAGCTTCCTCCACCCATGACAGTTAGGTAAGAATTATTTGGGGTGGTACACTGTCACTTGCAGATGTACCCATCCCTCACCTACAAGTCACTGGTTATTATCAAAAGCTTAGCTTCAATAAGTTTCAAATCCCTTCTGCAACTGATCCTAAGAGTCGGGAGCCTAGATCTTGGGCAGCATAGCAACATCGGCTGTTTCTACAAAGTGCATATATTGAGGCTCCATGTGCACATTTTCTGACCAAAATTGTACCAAGTAAACCACTATCTTAAACCTTACCTCCCGAGACAAAAAGAGCATGGTACCATTGACTGCTGTTGCCATCCCAGCACTCACACCCACATTTTCCAACAAGCACACCACACACGATCAAGTTCATAAATCATAAGCTGTGGAATAAAACATACATGTATGCAAAAAGACCAACACCAACAGTACCACTGACACTAGAGAGGGGATGGGGTACAAACAGCTTCACCGCGTCTGAGACTCACATGCTCCAATATCACAAGCAAAAGATCCACTTCACAATCCCTAACTCTACCAAAAATACAGACCTACCAGGAACTATCCCTATGGATATCCTCAAATATACCATTGAATATAGTACGTCACTGATAAAGATCAAACGTGACCAAAACTTTTGTAAAGCATACTACAATAAATCATCACTATTTCTAGGTTGAGTGCAAGGTTTAATTTTTACCATTGTACGGTTTGGGTACCTACCTTAGCACCACCCATAGTAGTGCTCACGGTGTTTATTTATATACATACCTGTGGGGACATGGGGAGTCAGTGGGAGCGCTCATCCGCTGTCCCAAAACCGCATAGACCATCCCACTGAACGACTGCACTCCTTGACCAGAATACTACTCAGATAACACAGGGTGAGGATAAAACAGAGTGGCAATACTTTATTGAACCACCAACAGACAATAATATATAGTACAGTGACAGCAAAATACCTAAGACGGTGCACAATTACAAAGTCTCACCCTCCCGCTGACTCACCCTAATTAGAGCAGCTGTGACTTAGGGGCTTCCAGGGTCATCTATCCACCCAAGTGGCTCCCCGCATTTAGCGGGCATCCACAGAGAAGAGGTATTGACAAGCTTAGGCTACGTTCACATTAGCGTTCCGCTAATGTGCGTCGCTGTTGCGCCGGCGACGCAGCGGCGACGCAGCGGCGACGCGCCCCTATGTTTAACATAGGGGACGCGTGCGTTTTTTTGGTTGCGTTTTTCGACACGTGCGTCGTTTCCGACGCTAGCGTCGGACGCAAGAAAATGCAACAAGTTGCATTTTTTGTGCGTCCGATTTTCGTCAACAAACGACGCACGCGTCGCAAAACGCAGCGTTTTTGCGCGCGTTTTTTGCATCGTGCGTTGCGTCGCCGTTGCGTCGCCGACGCACCGGCGCGCAACGCTAATGTGAACGTAGCCTTAGAAAGCTGCCAGTCCATTAAGACATGTGGTCAGGTGACTGGAGGGTAACAATCTAGCTTCTCAGAATGTTTCCGTGGGGCCAGGTGACTGGTGGGTCCCAATCCTGTCTTCCCTAAATGTATCCATGGTGCTAGGTGACTGGACGGTCCCAATCCTGGGCTGTGGCCCCTTAAACAGGCATCCTGTAGAATCTGTGTTCCCCATGATGATGGCATGGTATCTTGGCTGTTATTCTGTAGAGAGGCTCTTCATAAGGATATAGGTCCTTTTTATACCCACATCTGTAGTTCAGGCCTTCATCCACAGGTCAGGAGGAAGGTTGGATGAGATTAAACTGAGTATTTAATAATTCTGCATAGTATGTCCTCCACTGTTTTGCAGGTCAACCAACCTACATGGACTTATACAATGGTTAATCACCATATTAGCAAACATCGATTGCTTAATGACCCTGTGTCCCTGACCTCTAAAGACAGTAACCCAATAACTGTAGGAGCTGACATAAGAGGTAAACAGCAGCCATTCATCAATTTCATGAGTCAACTTTAAGACTCATGCAGTTAAGTCCATATATATTTGGACAGAGACAACATTTTTCTAATTTTGGTTATAGACATTACCACAATGAATTTTAAACAAAACAATTCAGATGCAGTTGAAGTTCAGACTTTCAGCTTTCATTTGAGGGTATCCACATTAAAACTGGATGAAGGGTTTAGGCGTTTCAGCTCCTTAACATGTGCCACCCTGTTTTTAAAGGGACCAAAAGTAATTGGACAATTGACTCCAAGGCTATTTCATGGACAGGTGTGGGCAATCCTGTCGTTATGTCATTCTCAATTAAGCAGATAAAATGCCTGGAGTTGATTTGAGGTGTGGTGCTTGCATTTCGAAGGTTTTGCTGTGAAGTAAACATGCGGTCAAAGCAGCTCTCCATGCAGGTGAAACAAGCCATCCTTAAGTTGCCAAAACAGAAAAAAAAAACATCCAAGAAATTGCTACAATATTAGGAGTGGCAAAATCTACAGTTTGGTACATCCTGAGAAAGAAAGAAAGCACTGGTGAACTCATCAATGCAAAAACACCTGGGCTCCCACAGAAGACAACAGTGGTGGATGATCGCAAAATAATCTCCATGGTGAAGAGAAACCCCTTCACAACAGCCAACCAAGTGACCAACACTCTCCAGGAGGTCGGCGTATCAATATCCAAATCTACCATAAAGAGAAGACTGCATGAAAGTAAATAGAGAGGGTTCACTGCTCGGTGCAAGCCACTCATAAGCATCAAGAATAAAAAGGCTAAACTGGACTTTGCTAAAAAACATCTAAAAAAGCCAGCACAGTTCTGGAAGCAGAAGCAGCCAAATGAATTCTGAGGTATTCAGAGCCGCCATACTGTGTGCTCAGATCCGGCCAAATGCAGCCAAACTGATCGGTCGTCGTTTCATACTACAGATGGACAATGACCCAAAACATAAAGCCAAAGCAACCCAGGAGTTTATTAAAGCAAAGAAGTGGGATATTCTTGAATGGCCAAGTCAGTCACCTGATCTCAACCCAATTGAGCATGCATTTCACTTGTTAAAGACTAAACTTCAGACAGAAAGGCCACAAACAAACAGCAACTGAAAACCACCGCAGTGAAGGCCTGGCAGAGCATCAAAAAGGAGGAAACACAGCGTCTGGTGATGTCCATGAGTCCAAGACTTCAGGCAGTCATTGCCAACAAAGGGTTTTCAACCAATTACTAGAAATGAACATTTTATTTAAAATTATTTAATCTGTCCAATTACTTTTGGTCCCTTTAAAACAGGGTGGCACATGTTAAGGAGCTGAAACTCCTAAACCTCTCATCCAATTTTAATGTGGATACCCTCAAATGAAAGCTGAAAGTCTGAACTTCAACTGCATCTGAATTGTTTTGTTTAAAATTCATTGTGGTAATGTCTATAACCAAAATTGGAAAAATGTTGTCTCCGTCCAAATATATATGGACGTGACTGTATGACAACAAACTATGGTTCTCACTGAAGGAAAGCACATAAATTTAATAGTCAGCATTCAGACAATAGCCTATGTCTCCTTTGCTACCGAAAATATTTGTCTGGCATATTTGCATATTTAAAATTAAATGTTGTGCCGTCACAATAGCCCTGTACACTTGTCCGTGTGGCTCCAATGTTGAATGACTTCTATAGTATATGTGCACAGTTGAGTAAAACAATATGACAGATATATGCTCACCCAACTGGAAATATACTGTTCATGTGGTCAACAGAGGGACATGTAACCTTGTGCTGCCACAATAAAGTCTTAATAATCACAATTTCATCAGATTTGATAGAAGCATCACAACAACAGACACCAATGAAGACTTCTACAACCTCAAAAGAAGACACCTATGTCCATCAGGCACAGTTATCCGATCCATCCTTTATATATAAATCAATCTTCAATTGGAAATGTTGGCGCCAATGTGAACATAATCTAATTTGTGAAATCAATGTACTGTATATCTCTAAGGAATACATAATCAAGCATGTTTGTCTCGCTTGTGTCAACTAACCATATTCTTTTTATCATCATACTATGGTTTCCAAAATATTTAATCTTCTTGGCTTTGTTACCCATATTCACTTATGATCTGGCTCCCATTAATAATACAGAAAGCCAACCAAATTTTTGCAATGCAGTTTGTTAATATTCTAATATATCTACATACTGTCCCAAAAATAATTTTCAGTCAATGCTTCTAAGAAGGTGGTTTGATATTTCCGATGCGGCAAGTATGGAAACGTGTGAGAAATGTTGTGTCTTATATTGCTTACAATCTTCGCCTTTATTGCAGATTTTATTTCCTCACATCCACCAGATTTATAATAGCGCCGCTCTTCTCAATGTTATTTCCAAAGAAAGCGACTATTTTGCCATGTTTGTTCAGTGCAAATTTCATGTTTGCAGCAAAGACAAAATGAACAAAGACGATAAGGGAGAAGACAAACACTGAAGAGGCCGCTAACATTTTTAACCAGTATCCCGGGAGAATTGTGTATTTGCAGTAACATATTCCAGTGTAGTGGAAAATCACTTGTTCTAGCAACAGTCTCAATTCTTTAAAATGGAAACACTAATAAGTCACCGCAAAATTCAGTCTGGGAGTAAAATAACTGTGTCTCAAGGATGGAAACAACAATGGAAGTTCAAACCGTACAAATAAATAGGTATTAAACTCACCGCATAAGGTTTCGCGAGAACATCCACAAAGACCTGGCATTGTCAGAAGATAACACTCTGGCTTCAGGATCTCTACTAAATCAACTGAGTTATCATCCTTCCTAAATCTTAAAAGGAACCTGTCATTCGATTCATGCTGCCCAAACCATGGGCAGCATAACTCAAAGTCTGACACCGTGACTAAAACCAGGTGTAACGCCAATGCCGATTGGCTGCTGAGCGGCAGTGTGAATTTGCTGCTTGTGACATATGACAGCGCGAGTTCTGTTTTTTTCCCCTGGGATTTTTGTTGCTGCTTCATAGGGAGCTATGGGGTTAATTTTAGTCTAGGTTTTGATCACTACTTAAGGTACCGTCACATTAAGCGACGCTGCAGCGATATAGACAACGATGCCGATCGCTGCAGCGTCGCTGTTTAGTCGTTGTGTGGTCGCTGGAGAGCTGTCACACAGACAGCTCTCCAGCGACCAACGGTGCCGAAGTCCCCGGGTAACCAGGGTAAACATTGGGTTACTAAGCTCAGGGCCGCGCTTAGTAACCCGATATTTACCCTGGTTACCATTGTAAATGTAAAAAAAACAAACACTACATACTCACATTCCGGTGTCTGTCACGTCCCCCGGCGTCAGCTTCCCTGCAGTGTGTCAGCGCCGGCCGGCCGTAAAACAGAGCACAGCGGTGACGTCACCGCTGTGCTTTACGGCCGGCGCTTACACAGTGCGGGAAGCTGACGGCGAGAGGATGCGACAGACACCGGAATGTAAGTATGTAGTGTTTGTTTTTTTAGGTAACTAGGGTAAATATTGTGTTACTAAGTGCGGCCCTGCACTTAGTAACCTGATGTTTACCCTGGTTACCAGTGAAGACATCGCTGGATCGGCGCCACACACACCGATTCAGCGATGTCTGCGGGATATCCAGCGATGAAATAAAGTGCTGGACTTTCTGCTCCGACCAGCGATCTCACAGCAGGATCCTGATTGCTGCTGCGTGTCAAACACAATAATATCGCTATCCAGGACACTGCAACGTCACAGATTGCTATCGTTATCGTTGTTAAGTTGTTCAGTGTGAAGGTACCTTTACTCAGAGCCCTGGGTGGGGAAGTCACCTATTTAAACCCCTGAAGTTCTGACTCCACTGCCAGTCAATAGTTCTGCTATCCTGGTATATACCTCTGTGCTGTGCCCCTGTGTTGGGCTGATTATTCCTGTTCTTTCACTTCGGCTTGAGATTCGATTACTCGCTTGTTTTAAGAATTTGTTCTCTACATGACGTTCTGAACCTGACCCAGCTACCTGACTATCCTTCTCAGCTTACGCCACTGACAGCATCTGACTCAGTAGCCCTAACCCAGGCACCCCTTTGTAAGTACAGATCGCTGTATAGGGGTTAATGGGTGAAGGTCAGGGAAACCCCAGCTGGAGGTGGCATCGGAATAGTCAAGTCTCCAGCTATGGTCCTTTGAAATGCAGAGAAATTCATACCTGGCTGCAATTGTGTAGCTAGGCTCTGATTCATGCTGTCAGCAGTTGAAGATGATTTTTTTTCCTTGTGAAAATTTTTTTTTTTAAAGACAAGTGGTAGGGACATCACTCCATGCTACTGTATACATCTACATCAGTGATTCCCAAACTCCAATCCTCACGGGCCCCCAACAAATCATGTTTTCAGGGTTTCCTTAGTATTACACAGGTGATAGAATTATTAGCAAAGCATCAGCAAAGAAAATCCAGAAAACATGATCAGTGAAGGGGGCCACGAAGACTGGAGTCTGGGAAGCACTACTCTACATGGCTTGAGACTTATCTTCTGATATATCCCGCCACTCCTTCTAGCCTGATGAAGGGTCTGTGATCTGAAATTTTGAGCTCACAATGAAGTTTATATATAGAGCTCTGGCAAAAATTAAGAGACCACTGCAAAATGTTCATTTTGTCTGATTTTTCTCTTTATAGGTCTATTTTTGAGTAAAATGTACTTTTTTCATTTATTCTATAAACTACTGAAACAAGTCTCCAAATTTCCAAGCAATAAATTTTGTATTTTTTTCTGAAAAGGAGAAATGGTCAAAATTACAAAAAAAACCCAGTGCTTTCAGACCTCAAAAAATGCAAAGAAAACAAGTCCATAATCATATAGAAACAACAATACTAATGTATTAACCCCTTAGTGACAGAGCCAATTTGGTACTTAATGACCAGGCCAATTTTTGCAATTCTGACCACTGTCACTTTATGAGGTTATAACTCTGGAACGCTTCAACGGATCCCGCTGATTCTGAGAATGTTTTTTCGTGACATATTGTACTTCATGTTAGTGGTAACATTTCTTCGATATTACTTGCGATTATTTATGAAAAAAACGGAAATATGGCGAAAATTTTTAAAATTTTGCAATTTTCAAACTTTGTATTTTTATGCCCTTAAATCAGAGAGATATGTCATAAAAAATAGTTAATAAATAACATTTCCCACATGTCTACTTTACATCAGCACAATTTTGGAAACAAAATTTTTTTTTGTTAGGGAGTTATAAGGGTTAAAAGTTGACCAGCAATTTCTCATTTTTACAACACCATTTTTTTTTAGGGACCACATCACATTTGAAGTCATTTTGAGGGGTCTATATGATAGAAAATAATGAAGTGTGACACCATTCTAAAAACTACACCCCTCAAGGTTCTCAAAACCACATTCAAGAAGTTTATTAACCCTTTATGTGCTTCACAGGAACTGAAACAATGTGAAGGAAAAAATGAACATTTAACTTTTTTTTGCAAACATCTTAATTCAGAACCATTTTTTTTATTTTCACAAGTGTAAAAACAGAAATGTAACCATAAATTTTGTTATGCAATTTCTCCTGAATACGCCAATACCCCATATGTGGGGGTAAACCACTGTTAGGGCGCACCGCAGAACTTAGAAGTGAAGGAGCGCCGTTTGACTTTTTCAATGCAGAATTGGCTGGAATTGAAATCGGACACCATGTCACATTTAGAGAGCCCCTGATGTACCTAAACAGTGGAAACTCCCCACAAGTGACACCATTTTGGAAACTAGACCCCTTAAGGAACTTATCTAGATGTGTGGTGAGCACTTTGAACCCCCAAGTGCTTCACAGAAGTTTATAACGTAGAGCCGTGAAAATAAAAAATCGCTTTTGTTTACACAAAAATGATCTTTTTGCCCACAAATTCTTATTTTCACAAGGGTAACAGGAGAAATTAGACCACAAAAGTTGTTGTGCAATTTCTCCTGAGTACGCTGATACCCAATATGTGGGGGTAAACAACTGTTAGGGCGCACCGCAGAGCTTGGAAGAGAAGGAGTGCCGTTTTACTTTTTCAATGTAGAATTGGCTGGAATTGAGATTGGACGCCATGTCGCGTTTGGAGAGCCCCTGATGTGCCTAAACAGTGGAAACCCCCCACAAGTGACACCATTTTGGAAACTAGACCCCTTAAGGAACTTATCTAGATGTGTGGCGAGCACTTTGAACCCCCATGTGCTTCACAGAAGTTTATAACGTAGAGCCGTGAAAAAAAAAAATTGCATTTTTTCTACAAAAATGATCTTTTTGCCCACAAATTTTTATTTTCACAAGGGTAACAGGAGAAATTAGACCACAAAAGTTGTTGTGCAATTTCTCCTGAGTACGTCGATACCCAATATGTGGAGGTAAACCACTGTTTGGGTGCACCGCAGAGCTTGGAAGAGAAAGAGTGCCGTTTTACTTTTTCAATGTAGAATTGGCTGGAATTGAGATCGGACGCCATGTCGCGTTTGGAGAGCCCCGGATGTGCCTAAACAGTAGAAATCCCCCACAAGTGACCCCATTTTGGAAACTAGACCCCCCATGGAACTTATCTAGATGTGTGGTGAGAACCTTGAATGCCCAAGTGCTTCACAGAAGTTTATAATGCAGAGCCGTGAAAATAAAAAATATTTTTTTTTTCCACAAAAAAGATTTTTTTAGCCACCAATTTTATTTTCACAAGGGTAACAAGAGAAACTGGACCCCAAAAGTTGTTGTCCAATTTGTCCTGAGTATGCTGGTACCCCATATGTGGGGGTAAACCACTGTTTGGGCGCACGGCAGAGCTCGGAAGGAAGGAGCGCCGTTTTGGAATGCAGACTTTGATAGAATGGTCTGCGGGTATTATGTTGCGTTTGCAGAGCCCCTGATGTACCTAACCAGTAGAAATCCTCCACAAGTGACCCCATTTTGGAAACTAGACCCCCCAAGGAACTTATCTAGATGTGTGGTGAGAACTTTGAATGCCCAAGTGCTTCACAGAAGTTTAGAATGCAGAGTCGTGAAAATAAAAAATATTTTTTTTTCCACAAAAAAGATATTGTAGCCCCCAAGTTTTTATTTTCACAAGGGTAACAGGAGAAATTGGACTGCAATAGTTGTTGTCCAATTTATCGCGAGTACGCTGATGCGCCACATGTGGCGGTAAACCACTGTTTGGGCGCACGGCAGAGCTCGGAAGGGAAGGAGCGCCTTTTTGGAATGCAGACTTTGATAGAATGGTCTGTGGGCATTATGTTGCGATTGCAGAGCCCCTGATGTACCTAAACTGTAGTAACCCCCCACAAGTGACCCCATTTTGGAAACTAGACCCCCCAAGGAACTTATCTAGATGTGTGGTGAGAACTTTGAATGCCCAAGTGCTTCACAGAAGTTTAGAATGCAGAGTCGTGAAAATAAAAAATATTTTTTTTTTCACAAAAAAGATTTTGTAGCCCCCAAGTTTTTATTTTCACAAGGGTAACAAGAGAAATTGGACCCCAGAAGTTGTTGTCCAATTTATCCCGAGTACACTGATGCCCCATATGTGGGGGTAACCCACTGTTTGGGCGCACGGCAGAGCTCAGAAGGGAGGGAGCACCATTTGACTTTTTGAGCACAAAATTGGCTGTCGTGTTTGGAGACCCCCTGATGTACCTAAACAGTGGAAACCCCCCAATTCTAGCTCCAACCCTAACCCCAACACACCCCTAACCCTAATCCCAACCTCATCCATAATCCTAATCACTAACCCTAACCATAATCACAACCCTTACCCCAAAACAACCCTAATGTCAACCCTAACCATAACCCTAATCAAAACCCTAAATCCAACACACCCCTAATCCTAATCTCAACCCTAACCTCAAACCTAACCCTAATCCCAATACACCCCTAATCACAACCCTAACCTTAACCCTAATCCCAAACCTAACCCTAATCCCAAGCGTAACCCTAATGCCAACCCTAACCCTAATACGAACCCTAATCCAAACCCTAACCCTAATCCCAGCTCTAACCCTAACTTTAGCCCCAACCCTAGCCCTAACTTTAGCCCCAACCCTAAACCTAGCCCTAGGGCTACTTTCACACTTGCGTCGTTTGGCATTCCGTCGCAATCCGTCGTTTTGGACAAGAAACGGATCCTGCAAATGTGCCCGCAGGATGCGTTTTTTGCCCATAGACTTGTATTGCCGACGGATCGTGACGGATGGCCACACGTCGCGTCCGTCGTGCACTGGATCAGTTGTGTTTTGGCGGTGCGTCGGCACAAAAAAACGTTCAATGAAACGTTTTTTTGTACGTCGCATCCGCCATTTCTGACCGCGCATGCGTGGCCGTAACTCCGCCCCCTCCTCCCCAGGACATAGATTGGGCAGCGGATGTGTTGAAAAACTACAGCTGCTGCCCACGTTGTGCACAATTTTCACAACGTGCGTCGGTATGTCGGGCCGACGCATTGCGACGGCCCCGTACCGACGTAAGTGTGAAAGAAGCCTAACCCTAAGTTTAGCCCCAACCCTAACCCTAAATTTAGCCCCAACCCTAACCCTAAATTTAGCCCCAACCCTAGCCCTACCCCTAACCTAACCCTACCCCTAACCCTACCCCTAACCTAACCCTAATCTAACCCTACCCCTAACCCTAACCCTACCCCTAACCCTACCCCTAACCCTACCCCTAACCCTAACCTAACCCTGCCTTACCCCTAACCCTAACCTAACCCTACCCCTAACCCTACCCCTAACCTAACCCTAACCTAACCCTAACCCTAACCCTACCCCTAACCCTACCCCTAACCCTAACCCTACCCCTAACCCTAACCTAACCCTACCCCTAACCCTACCCTAACCCTACCCCTAACCCTACCCCTAACCTAACCCTAACCTAACCCTACCCCTAACCCTAACCCTACCCCTAACCCTAACCCTACCCCTAACCCTACCCCTAATTTTAGCCCCAACTGCTGTTCTCCTGCCGGCCGGCAGATGGAGACAGATGGCGGGCGCACTGGGCATGCGTCCGCCATGTTCTGCTGCCGGCGGCCAGGAGGAGCAGCAAGAGGATCCAGGGACCTAGGTGAGTATGCTAGGGTCTCCGAATCCCCCTATTTCTCTGTCCTCTGATGTGCGATCACATCAGAGGACAGAGAATTACACTTTACTTTTTTTTTTTTTTTTTTTTTTTTTTGCGGTCGCCGGTAAACAGTTAATTACCGGCGATCGCAAAACAGGGGTCGGTAATACCGACCCCGATCGTGCTCTTTGGGGTCTCGGCTACCCCCGGCAGCCGAGACCCCAAAGATTCTCCCGGTGCCGGCCGGCGGGCGCACTGCGCATGCGCCCGCCATTTTGAAGATGGCGCCCACCGGGAGACACGAGGAGCATCGGGGGAGCTAGGTGAGTATTGGGGGGCCACCTGGGACCCCTTTTCTCTGTCCTCCGATGTGCGATCACATCGGAGGACAGAGAAATTAAAAAGAGATCGCTTTTTTTTTTTTTTTTTTTTTTTTGCGATCGCCGGTAAACGGTTAATTACCGGCGATCGCAAATGCGGGGTGGGTTAAAACCCCCCCGAATCATGTTCTCTGGGGTCTCGGCTACCCTCGGCAGCCGAGACCCCGGAGAAAATCGGCCTCTGGGGGACGCTATGTACTTTTTCCACAGTGCCGTTAATTAACGGCGCTGTGGTTTAAGTACCCTTAGCGGCCGCCGTTAAAAGGCGTATCGGCGGTCGCTAAGAGGTTAACTTAGGAAGAGTTAAAAAATCAATATTTTGTGGAATAACCACAATTTTTAATCATAGATTTCATGCGACTTGGCAGCTTTCCACCAGTCTTTCACACTGCTTCTGGCGCAAAAATGTAAGCAGTTCTTCTTTGTTTGATGGCTTGTGACTATCCGTCATCCTCTTGATTACATTCCAGAGGTTTTCAATGGGGTTCAGGTCTGGAGATTGGGCTGCCCATAATAAATAATAATAATTTTATTTATATAGCGCCAACGTATTCCGCAGCGCTTTTTTTTTTTTATAGAGGGGATTTGTACAGACAATAGACATTACAGCATAACAAATATCACAGTTCAAAATAGATACCAATAGGGGTGAGGGCCCTGCTCGCAAGCTTACAAACTATAGGAGACGACACATGCAGCTGCGGAGCCAAACAGCTGATCAGCAGGAGCGATCCAGGTATCCGGGTTCCCTCTGCAGCTTATTCAGTAAGTGCTATAGCTTGCCGAATAAGGAGGCACCAGAATATATTCACTCATCTCTATATATCACCATTACCATTGTAAAACATAATTTTCTTTTTCTGTAATAAACTCTTTCTGTCAGACTGTCAAAAAAGAGGGAAATAATTTGGTCTCCTGGAAGAGTTCGCAAATCTTCTTGATGTATCTTGGCTCAGTCTTCCTTGGTTGACAGTGCTGGCTTTGTAGGAACCAGACCTGTCTCCACTGAAATCTTGCGCATGCGCTGATATGTGTGCCAGCGCCTGTGCAGAACAAACACACAGACTGAAGAAATTTTTTTGTGCATATGTAAGATTTCAATGCAGACATTGCTGCCCATCCCTATTCTGTTATGCATGGGCCCCTCATCTCTAATCTGGTATGCATGGCCCTCCCATCCATAACCTGGTATGCATGACCTCCTCATCCCCCCTGGTATGTATGGCCCCATCACAAAAACATAAAAAAGCCCAGAACATAAATGATCTTACTACTTTCCCTTCGCTCGCTCGCAGCATCTTGTTCCTATCCCAGCAACTGATTTATGTTTGTAAACAGCGCATGGCAGTGACATCATGCGCTACTTACAAGCAGGGGACAGCTGCCGGAATACTCACTGCTTCCCACACCCAAAACTATGGACATGTGGAGCAGTGAATATTCATTTCTCTTCAGTAGTGGGCACACTGTTAGCAGCAGCCTGCAGCTTCGCTACGAAAGAGGATGAATATTCACTGCTCTCCACTCCCATGGGCGTGGGGAGCAGTGAATATTCATTCTTTATAATAGCGGGCAAACGTGATCGCCGAGCAGCTGCAGGAAGCTGGCGGTTGTGGCTAACAGTGTGCCTGCTATTAAAGAAGATGAATATTCACTGCTCCTGATCTGTGCTAGGACTAATTCTTTCTAACCTCTTTATTAATGACCTTATGGATAGGATAGAAAGTAAAGTGTCAGTCTTTGCTGATGACACCAAACTATGTAGGATATTAAAATCTGACCTTGACATTACAAAATGATCTGGATAAGATGACTGAATGGGCAAACACTTGGCACATGAGGTTTAATATAGATAAATGTAGAGTAATTCACCTAGGACAGAGTAATCCTATTGCTGCATAAAGATTAAATGGGAGAATACTCGGGACTACAATACAGAAGGACTTGGTTATTCTGGATGCAAGTAAGCTGAGCAGTAGTACTCAATGTCAAGCAGTAGCTGCATAAGCAAACAAGACCTTAGGATGTATAAAAAGAGAGATAAAGTTCTGTGATCCCAGCGTATTATTATTACCCCTTTATAAATCACTGGTGAGGCTGTGGCACCCCAGGAGTCCAGTTGCCACAGTGGCATTGTCTCCCTCACAGGGGGTGATACCATGCCTGGAAGCAAGGAGGGATTCCCTTTCCATGTACATCAGCATGCAACACCTTTCCTACTTCAGACCAGAAAGGGGAGCTCTAACACCTGATTTCAGGGGAGCTTCCCTATAAGTTCTGGACTGGTGGCAGGGTTAGTGAGTTTTAGTCAGAGTCTGAGACAGTGAAGGAAGAAGAGGCAAGTGAGGAGAACCTGGCAGATTGGAGCTGCGACTGAACTGACCCCAGGACTGAGCGCCAAAGACCAGTCACCAGAGTCTGTGGTTATGCGGGAACTGCAGGCCCAGCAAATAAAACCGGAGGGCAGGAGATTGCAGGTCTCCTGGCCCCAGCTGACACCCTGCTGCCTGCCTGCGGGTAGTGTTCCATTTAATGAACAGACTGAGAGAGGGACTTGAGTAGAGCATAAAGCATCAAGAGCCCAGAGAACAGCGCAGTAGGAAGGCCTCCAACCCCACCAGGCTAGGTGGATTCTGAATTGCTTCCAGGCTTACCGGATCTCCATTACCATCTGTTACCTGTGCTCCGGACTCCACCTTCAACCATGAATTAAAAGAAAAGAAAACTGCACCCTCAGTCCTGTACCCCAACATCCATGATCCCTGATAGACTGTACTCGTAGCCCCAGGGCCTTGCTCCACCTGTGGGGAGCAAAACCATCTCAGCTGTGATACCATTAGCCCCAGCGGTCCCTTTAAGCAGCGTTGGCTACCCATTGCCAAACACCACATGTGGTGTCACGTGAAATCCCCTACAAACATTCTCTCATTACTTTGATTGCGTACCCAGGGCCACGGACCGGGTTACCGATGCCGTGACCACCCGTTTAATAAACATCCGACCCAGTTCCGAGCACCCCACGGCCCTAGCAGGGGTCGCAAGGCCATATCTAGAATATGGGATCCGGCTTTGGGCTCCACATTTTATAAAGGATATTCAGAAGTAAGAATCAAGTCAAAGATGGACAACTAGATTATTATAAGGGATGGAAGGCCTCTTATATAATGAAAGGTTGGAAAAGTTGGGTTTGTTTAGCCTTGAAAAAAGATGTCTCAGAGGAGATCTCATTTACATATGTGTGGTCAGTACAAAGGACTGGTGCATAACTTATTCCTTCCAAAGATTATAGACCAGGAGGCACTCATTATGGGTGGAAGAAAGGCAATTCTGGCAGCTAAATAGGAAAGGGTTCTTTACAGTTAGAGCAGTCAGAATGTGGAATGCACTAAAGCAAGAGGTAGTAATGTCAGACACTATAACAGTTTTTAAAAAAAGGGCTGGACGGATACACATAACATTGCGAGCTATAGTTACATTTGTGAAAAAATGTACAATTGGTGGAGAAAGGTTGAACTTGATGGACCTAGGTCTTCTTTCAACCTATGTAACTTAGTTTGATACCTTCACACACTGTATACGCCGTATGCAGCCTCTTGCGTGGAACCACCAGCGGAACACTGTAGCGAACACGCCACCGCTGGGATCAGGCGAATAATTCACTGACCACTGCCATCTTTGTACAGGAGGAGCGCATGTGCAGTTTTAATGTGACCGCCGCTATCTGTCTGCACAAAGATGGCGGCTGTCTGATTTACTGCACCTGCGCAAATTCCACGCAGACACAGTGAATAATTTGTCTGATCCCAGCGGCAGATGCGCGATGTGTCTACAGGCAGAGGAAGCCAGTAACATTAAAGGGGTTTTCTCACGAACGAAAGTTAATTTTAAAAATTGTCTATGACCGTGTACGGAGCCTATCACATCTCCTGGTCAGGGGATGCCAAGAATATGGTGTATTTGATTCTCTATTATAATGCACACTGAGCTCTGCTACATCTATTAGGTCTGCGTACAGACACACGCTGTGGGCTTTTGACCTCCCTTTCTCCCAGCTCCTTCTCCCTGCTCACAATACAGCTGTAACATGAAACTGCATTGTGTGACTTTTTTCCCCCTCCCTCAAGAATGTGGAGGTTAGCAGAAAGCCAGTTCTTTTGTTTCCAGACATGTGCGTTCTGTTGTGTATGAGAGTTATTCAAGAGGGAATAATACGACCACAGGTAGCGAGATAAGTGTGAAAGTTACATTTTTGGAATGTAATAGACGTACACACCAGTGCGTTTCCTATTATCCCATACCAGTGGTATCCAAGAAATGGATTACTGCTTAACCGAGGCATATAGCCAAGTCGTGTTTGGATTTAAATGAACTCCACTTTTGTGCTGAGAAAAATGGTAATTGTGTCATCCTTCTACAGGCTTCCCAGCCCGAGATATGAAAATTAATAAGATGTTGGTTGCTTAGAAAAGAGGAGTGCTTTCATAACTCAGCCCACTCAGTGATGTCAAGGCCAAGGGGGTATAAAATACTGGGAGCTCATTTTGCACTAGTTTTTGTCCAGGGAGCTAGCTAAAAAGAGACTCTGTGATGCATTTTGATGTCACCCCTTCCCCCGCGCCGTATGGTCAGCCATGATATAAGACAATGTAAGTTTGCTTTCATCTTTAATCCCTTTTAATATCTTTTTATATACTTTTGTAAACACTGTCTAATCTTTTTGGAGTAAAAGCTATAATATTTACTAGTCTCATAATCCTTGCTCTAAAACATACCCTAAGTCCTCTGAAGTAAATTACGCTACTGATTGGGTTGGCTCCTGACCCGCTATTAGTCATAGGAATAGGAGCTGGTGGCAGCACATTGTACGGAGCTTGTTGGGTAATGCTGGCAGTGACGGAGTGGTGGTTTATAAGTGTATTGCTCGGCTACGGCCAGGAATAATTATATAGCACACACTGCAGTGTGTGCCCAATAGTCAGTACATAGCAGGCAGCCTTTCTGGCGACTAATTATCCTAGGTGCAGGTCCCCGACTGACCTCAGGGTAAGGGCGCGCCAGAGAGCTGCAAGTTCCAAAGCGGAACTGGGAAGTGGGATATAAATAAATTCCTGAAGAAAGAACTGGGGGCAACCAAACACCCCCGGTTCATGACATCTTGGTGGCAGCGGTGGGATAATCAAAAACCTCCCCCATCTGATTCATGACAGGAGGAAACAAAAGACAATACTGTCATTACAGCAGGGGATCACAGAGGATTCATTTTGTCAGGTAAAATATTTCACTGACTTTTTAAGCAATATTTTACCTCTCAAAATGTATCCTCTGCGATCTCCTGCTGTAATGTCAGTATTGTCTTTGAGGGGAGAACACAGCACAGGGAGGAGAGAGACAGCAGACAAGGGGAATAACACATGGGGTAAAATAAGAGCACAGACGGGAGAAGTCCACACATTGGGAAAGACAGAGTGGATAGGTGGGTGAGCACATGGGGGGGAGATTCTCATAGCTGCAAAGCCTGACTGAGAGCAATGAAACTTGGCACAGTTATTAGTCCTTCTCTACATAGGTGCCACCTAGGGAAACACACTTCTCCCATCTCTTTAAGCAACTGTAAACACCTCACTTATAGAAGTCGACAGGTTGCTCCAAAAGCCACGTTATGTCTTCAGAAATCAGAGTCTCATCATCTGGAAAATGCTTGCCCTTCAAAAATAACTACATTGTTGGAAAGAGGTGGAGGTCCAATGGTGCGAGGTTGACTGAATAAGGGGGATGTGGTAGGATTTCAAAGCCGCAGGAGCATGCTTCCATTTGGGCAACATGTGAGATGTGAACCAGTACATTGTCTTGCAGAAGGCGGACACCTTTGGTGAGCATGCTACGTTTCTTGGTTTTCATGGCCTTCCGCAATTTCCGCAGTAGAGAAGCATAGTATGCCTCAGTGATCATGGTACCCTTTGCTAGGAAATCCATCAATACTACTCTGTGCTGGTCCCAAAATACTGTGAGCATGACCTTGCCTGCTGAGGGTTGGGCATGTGCTTTCTTTGGAGGCAGTGAGTTATGATACTTCCATTGCATTGACTAGACTTTAGTCTGAGGATCATAGTGATGGGCACAGCTTTCATCCTGTGTGATCAGTCTTTTGAAAAAGTCCTCCTGGTTTCCGTGGCACATCATCAATAGAGCCTGAGAGCATTCAATGCGTTCCTGCTTCTGAAAATGTGTGAGAAGCCGGGGAACCCAGCGAGCGGATACCTTATGCATGTGACGATGGTCTTGGATGATTTTTTTCCACGGACCCCACGCTAATCTTGACATTTTGGGCTAGGTGGCGAATGGTTACAATTTTCCAAAATGGCGACCTCCACCCACTTGTTGGATGGTGTGTTCATCAATAACAGAGTGGGGTCACCCTGGAATTGGAGCTGTTTGCACCGAAGTCCGTCCACATTTGAATTGGCGATGCCAGTTCTTGACTACATCATATGATGGAGAATCATCATCATAAACCTCTTTCATCGAACGTCTCCTTTGGTGTGTGACCTAACACAAATTCAGCACCTGTAAAATCAAGACCGTTATCAGTTCTGAGGAACAAATTGGCACATAACCTATAGAGACATATCATTAGGCCATGTTCACACCATCCTTTTTTTCATGCGGAATCGCCACGATTTTCCCGCTGCGGGTCCGCAGCTGTTTTCCATGCAGGGTACATTACAATGTACCCTATGGAAAACAGGAACTGCTGTGCCCACATTGCGGAAAATCGCGAAAAAAGCCGCGCTGAATAGCCGCGGTAAAAAAGAAGTACCATGTCACTTCTTTTTGCGGAACTGCAGCGGTTCTGCACCCATTGACCTCCATTGTGAGGTCAAACCCGCAGTAAAACCCGCAGATGAAAAAAATATCTGCGGGTTTTCTGCGGTTTGTGGTGCAGAACCGCTGCAGTGTGGCTGCCCCCCCGTGCCCCAATCCCACCCCCCCATGCTCCGATGCCACCACCCCGTGCTCCGACGCCCCCCCGTGCCCTCATCTCCCCCCCTTATACTTACCCGGCCTCCCGATGTCCGTCCGGCCGTCTTCTCCCTGGGCGCCGCCATCTTGCAAAATGGCGGGTGCATGCGCAGTGCGCCCGCCGAATCTGCCGGCCGGCAGATTCGTTCCAAAGTGCATTTTGATCACTGAGATATAACCTATCTCAGTGATCAAAATAAAAAAAATAGTAAATGACCCCCCCCCCCCCTTTGTCACCCCCATAGGTAGGGACAATAAAAAAATTAAGAATTTTTTTTTTCCACTAAGGTTAGAATAGGGTTAGGGGTAGGGTTAGGGGTAGGGTTAGGGGTAGGGGTAGGGTTAGGGGTAGGGTTAGGGTTAGGGGTAGGGGTAGGGTTAGGGGTAGGGTTAGGGTATTTTCAGCCATTTTAACCCTAAAAAACTTCCTAGAAAACACACAGACTCTGCATAGAAAACTGCATAAAAAACGCATCAAAAAACGCATCAAAAAAGCACCAAAAAAGCACCAAAAAAAAGACCTGCGTTTTCTGCCAAGAGCTGCGGTTTTTAGTCCTGAAAAAAAAGGAGGGAAATCAGGAACGTGTGAACATAGCCTAACACTTGTGCAGTTTCAGCATCCTGTGATAAATAGAAGTGGGCCAGGGGAAATCTTTAATGAACGCCCCTCATACCTATCACAGAACAGAGGCAGGGAAGAAAGAATCCACTGCACCCAACATGTGTTTCACATAGAAATGCTTCGTCCAGGGGTGGTGAGATGCTTGTATAAACAACATTTACAGTGTGAAGTGACCAATGTGGTAAATACATAAATTAGTGTTATCTCTGGTCTCTGGCACTTCTTTGGAGACAGATAGATAATTATCATTGTAAGATGATTAACATAAAGACTTTATTTGACATAAGTGTTTTCATAGTTAGAGAAAATTGATCAGGATTCCAGAAAATATAAAAAGTTTGTTATTAGGAACTCTTTGTTCCAAACAATCTTTGCTCTCTCAAAAACAGCCCCCTTGCAGATCCTTAAGAGACAAAATTTCATCCTGCAGGCAAATTGGTAATTGGAAAATGATGTTAGGGAATTATTAGTGGCTATAGGGAAAGAGACAAACCTTTTATTTAGATTAAATAATGAGCTGTGAGAGAAACTGCCTCAACTTAATAAGATGTTCATCAAGTCATTCGGAAATCTGTTCCAATAAAGACCTCAGAAGCAATACAAGTTAGATTACATTTTTTATGATGAGCGGAGTCGTCATGTCCCTGTGTGTTACATTTACATTCATTAAACAAGGATGATATTACTGCAGAACTTCTGACTTTACGGCTTTGTTGTATAACTCCGTTTTGATGTTTCCATTAGAGATACAGTCGTGTGATGTTTAGAAGGTTCTAAATTACACTCCATTTCTGATAATCTTACATTAATATTATATTTTATTTTTGTTCATATTGAAAAGATTTGGGCCCCATGCACCCAACTTATAGATCTCGATTCCATTAGAGATGAGCGAATCTCCTGAAAACTTGTGGGGTAGAATCACTCAATTTGGCAATCAGAAAGTGCCCCGATTGTCATGAAAGGACATATGCAACAATTTGGGTCTCTCCAGAAGATGAGAAGGTGTTGAAAAAATGCTATAATAAATTATACTCACTTATCGTAGGCCCTCACCTGTCCTTACTTTGCTTCTGTGTCTGGTTCTTTCGGCGCCCCTTTTTGATGCTGAGGAAAGTGATTTGACTGCCTCAAGTAGTTGATGGGTGATGGGTGATGCCCATTGTTGATGTCAATGACGTTCATCCTCTACCTTGCGACCAATAGAGGACAATCACAGGCTTCAGAAAAATGAGAAAAAGAAAATGGAGAAGAGCACTCACCATCCGTAAAAAAATCCAATCTTTAATGTGACATCAAGTCAACAGCAGGACAAATAGGGAGAACGTATGCTTCCAACAGACGACGGCCGTTTCGAGCTACCGCGCTTCCACAGGTCCTGATGATGGTAGCGTGTAACGGCCGTCGTCTGTTGGAAGCACACGTTCTCCCTATTTGTTCTGCTGTTGACTTGATGTCACAATAAAGATTGGATTTTTTTACGGATGGTGAGTGCTCTTCTCCATTTTCTTTTTCTCGTTTGTTTGGACTGAACTTTTTTCTTGAATGAGCACCTGGATTCCGTCATGATATATTGTGTGTGTTAGTGGTCAAAAGTGTGCAGGAGGTGCGGACTTCTTTATTTCTTTTTGTTGTTACAGGCTTCAGAAACCTAAGGGAGCTCTGGAGGAAGTAAAGATCAGACCAGGGGACTAGATATCTGCATCAGCAGTGGAAGCTGGGTATGGATAGTTGACGCCTTAGGACAGTTGGATATAATATAGTTAATTTGATTTATTATTTTATTCCTTTACAGGTCGTTAAAACAAAATGTAATGTGAAGCAGGATTCATGCGTGTCAAATTCCAGAATCTGAAATTTTGGGGAAATTCCTTAGAAATTTGCTCCATTACAAATCAGTTTCCAAATCATAATCCTAATATACTGCTGTATGCCAAAACCAATCTTATTGATTATTTCTATTGGACCATTCCAAGACATCTGGCGCATTGATTTTTGGCAAGCTGGATCAAAAATCATTGCCATGATCTGGCATAACAAAAACTGGCTAGACACAATTGATGTGTGAAAATGTGTGCAGGGTTTTGCGTGCCGAATGGGGACAGTAGTCCAGCTGTTCCCTAACGGGAAGCTGTAGGAATTCTGTCAGTGCCCTGTGTAGCCAGGGCTGGTGTTACTGTATCTGTTTATGGAGCTCTGACAACTCTAAGGTTTCTTTTTACACATACCGTTGTTTTGCGGCTCGTTTTTTACAGCCCCAATAGATTTCTATGGGGCAGCAAAAATGGGCCGCAATAATTTCATGGTGCGCCGTGTGGGTGTGAGGGCCGTATTTACGGCCGTGAAAAAATATCGAGCCTGCTTGATCTTTTTCACAGCTTACGGACACGGCCCCCATTGCAAATCATTGGGGCTGCAAAAACAACGGAAGGTTGTTTTTGTGGTGCACCGTGATTTCCAGTTTTGCAGAACACCATTTTTTTTCCCAATACTTTTGCGGTCCGTTATTGTGGCAGACCGTGAAAATTGCGACATTATGGCCTGCAAAAAAGGCCCGCAATAACGGGCCGCAAAAAACCCGGTAAGTGTAAAAGAAGCGTAAAGACAGATTTCACAAATAGTCATTACACTAGCCACTCAGGTTAGCAGGTCCCAGTAACACGTTAGTGCAGGGGCATCTGTAGAGGAATCTGGCCTTTTCTGCAAACACCCCGGGGCTGCCTCCAGAGTACCTGCTGGCCGGTGGAGTGATTTGGCAGTGGAATAGCAGTCAAGCTGGGTCAAAGCAAGAGGGATGAATTCAAGAACAAAATCAACAGACTGAAATTAAATGTGGAGGAAAGTAGGGGTCAAAACCAGGAAGGTGAACCTAAGAACAAAATCAGAAGGCATATGGCGGTTTAAAGCATTCTAAGGTCAAGTCCAAGTATGTTTTTGTTTTTCTTTGCTGCGTTTTTTTTCTGCAGGTGTCTGCACCAAAAATCTCAATAAGAATGTAATCTCCATTTTGTGTGTTTGTTGCCTTTCTATAATGCAATTTCTCCTTTTTATTCATTTTTGGTGCAGATTTGATGCAGCATTTTTTAAATACAATCTTCTGTGCAGAAACGCTAAGATTCTGAACCTAAAAAAATGGTAGTGTGCTTTATTTGCAGGCATATTTTCATGCTTTCAATCTATAGAAGCCTATAAGGAAAATACACAAAATTAGGTGCAGTTCAACAGCGTCTTTTAATGCAGAGTTGTCAGGAGTTTTCATGAGATCACGTCCATTTTGCTTGAATTGCTAAATATAGAACATTTTCTGCATTAAAAACTGTGCAGGAAAAAATCCCCATTAATAATATGTGGGAATATGGCCCGATATGATGGCAAATTAACCTTGCAATTGAACTCATGACTGAGCAGTGATGATGAAAGAGCCTTTGGGGCTGCAGCTTGACGGCGAGGTGCACAGTCCCATCGGCCATCAATGCTCCTTACCTAGGCCGAGCGCTGGCCCTGGCTGCAGAACAGTTGGCGGGGGGGAAATTGGCTTTGGGTGTATGTAACGGCTGATTTTTTTGTTGAATGATGGTCTTTATGGAACTTTCTGTGGTCAGCCTTCTCATTTACCGTAAATCACTGTCATCCAATATAAAAGTAACCATAATGTAAAATGCCATACACTATTACGGCCAAAAATTTCCATACAGATGTCTAAATGATCAAACTTAACAAAGCTCCTACCACCATACACTGCAAAAATAATATAACGTAAAGTATACGAGTAGCAGCACCACACAATATCTAAGGAACTCTATAATAAGTCCCTAAATAACAGCGCAATACAGTGTACAAATAATACAGCTTTACAATGAAAGAGTTATTCCCAAGATAGTAGTGAGGCTTTCTCCGATAGTCCCTGTTCTTGTGATTGCTGGGTGGTCCCAATGGTTTGTTACTAGAGGTGAGCGAATTTGTTCCGATGTGGTCACCGAATCAGAATTTACCATATTCGAACCCTATTCGAGCCGAATGTATGTTTCATGATTGGTTCCAAAACATATTCGGTAATTTCTGCTCCCATTGACTCTAATGACGTTTGGCTGTGTTCGACGAATATTGCAAAAACAATATTCGATGCCGATCGCACTCGGAACCGAATCCAAACAAATTTGCTCAACTCTATTTGTTACCAGCGACCGTCCTTTAATATAGGATACATATAAGGAGAGAATAGCTTCATATTAGGCCGGGGTCACACGAGCGTATATTCTCTCACCCGAATCTACAGGTCCAAATTGGGTCCATTTTATTCAGAAACTTAATTTAAAAAAATGAACTGGAGTATAAATTGGTGTGCATGCAAAATAGGATCATGTTCACACTGGCCACTAAACAGACAAAACCCGAGACCAAAAAAAAAAAGAGCATATACCTTGCTGTAAGTAAATAAGTAAAAGTGAAATGGACGTGGCTCGTCGAAGTCCAGCCGTAACCTTTAACTGCTGAGATATCGGAGGACTAAACACCATTATTACCCATAGTTACGGGCTACTTTCGCTCATTCCGGTCCACCTGGTGGATGGATAGTTGTGTATATGGCATAGAGCAGATATGATTATGTGCAGATTATGTATTTCTGACTGCGAGAGGTGTTATTTAAGTGTCAACCTCCGGAGACATATCCTCGGCTCGGGCGGCTGTATAGCTGTACGGCTATAGCGTTCTATACCTATAATCTCTAGGTACCTATTAATATGTTTTTTTTTTTCCACAAAAGTCTAGCATTAAAGTAAGACTGTAAAAGCTGAGTAGTAGAATCCCAGCGAGAGCTGAGACATTTGTGATGGTGCCACTAGATATTAGATGAGCCTTGGTAGGTGCTGCAGGGTCTCGGGAACAAACGATGAGATTCATCTCCCTGTATGTCCTCTGATTTCGCAGTATCCCATTTCATGTTGGATCTGGACTACACACAATGTATATAAACCATTGTTTAAGGAGCACATTATAATAACAAAGCAACAAATCAGATGTATTTGATTTCTTTTGGTCTTTTCCTGGGAATGACTATTAATATGTTTCATTACTTTCCTTTGCCATAGGGATGCTTTTTCTTCACACTCGGCAAAGCTGTGTTCGGTAAATTTCCCTAATACCTCTTATCTTATACTTCAGTGACGCTAGCCCGAGGACATTTCCTTTTGCTCGACTGTAACTGACACAAAGGAATTATTCCTGTTTTGCTTCTGATAACTCTTGGTTGTAGAATTTTAAGGGAAAGAATGAAATACGTATGGCTGACGATGGAACGCGAGACTCAATGTTAAAGTGACAGTCACGAGACTTTATCTTGAGGGGCCGGTAACTAGAAAGGGATAACAATATGGTAATTAATAGACCTGGGGTGATGCAAATTCTGGTATATCATTAATGAGTAATGCAGAATAATCTTTCCTAGAAGCCATCTCTCCTGAGACTCATCCCATTGCAGTTTACAAGGATCGTCATTAGAGATGAAAGAACTTTTGGAAATTTACTTTATTGGTCAAATTAGGCTAAATTTACTGTAAGTAATTGGAGGAGGTTTACCTTCAAAGTGGTGGTCTCATCTCGGCAGATATTCACCTATCCATCCGAAACTTCGGGGAGTTTGGGTTATCAACAGTCCATCCTCATTTAAAGAATTGTCCGTATAGGATGGGATCTGTGGATTTTAGATTTCTGACTGCCATGTCCAGAGAACAGGGGGTCCGCCTTCTTAAAGGGAATCCATCACCAGGTTTTTGCTTCCTAATGATGCAGGGGCGGAGACCCTGATTCTAGCTATATATCATTTACTTTACTGGGCGCTGAAGTTTTGATTAAAACTCTGCTGCAGATCTAGCAGTTCTCTGAATGCTGAGCCCTGTAGAACCCCGCCCACACTACTGATTGACAGCTTTTTGTGTACACTATCACTTCCTGGGCTCCTTAGTGTAGTTTTCATAAAATCATTGCGTTATCACTATATTATCATTAATGGACTACTTGGCCTGCTGCCAGGTAGTCCAAACACACCCCTAACACTGATTGCCAGCTTTCTGCCTATGCACAGTGTACACAGAAAGCTGCCGATCAGAGGTGTGCGCGGGGTTATACAGAGCTCAGTATTTAGAGAACTGCTAGATCTACAGCAGAGAAAATAGATTTTAATGAAATCTGCAGCAGCCAGTAAACTAAGTGATGCATCGCTGGAATCAGGGTTTATTTTAAACCTAAAAGCTAATATTCATTTTTATTATACAGCCATTATTTATCTATAATCTTGATTTACTGTTTGGCTGTACGACCCCTTTATAGTTGCTGCAATCCCAGCTATGGCCGACTATTTTGCTTTTCTGCATTGCAAGAAATCCCCTTGATCCTAATGAGAATGTAGCGCAGCGCTTCCCCGCACGTAACTTACTAGGCTAGTTTTGCTGTAACTTTGCTTGTCATTGGGTTTGATGATCCTCGGATCATTTTGTGCCGTCAGTAGAATAACATTGAGGATATGGTTTGTCCCCAGGTACGTGTTTGCTAATGGCATCATTTTTAACATTGTTTCCACACTTCAGTCACATCGCTGTAATATTGTTATGTCCTCTCTCCCAACGATGATGCTTTTAGATTCAGAGCGAGGGAGGAAATAGCTTTTCAGGCTTAAAACCCTGCATACAAATTGAAGCAATTTACAAGGTCCAGTAAACCCAGGTATTATGTGCCAGCGTGATGTGAGATCTGATCTCTTTTGGCAGAACTCAGGGGTAGAGCTACATTGTTTTTACATCGGGAGAGAATGTGATCGTGCCACTTCAGAATTCCCCACAATTGTTACAAACCATTTTTCTTCATTATCGGATCCTGTCAAACACTTGGACTCTAGAGACGGCAATCAGCACAGATCAGACATTTGCTATCACACTTTGTCATGTTCTGTAATATAATATAGAAATCATGGAGGCGTGTGAGTATATGTCCTTATAGTTTTACATTTCGGAGGCTTTTTTCTTCAAATTAGCGGTAGAAAAGTGAAGCTCCACCTTAGTAGGGCAAAGAAAAGACACTGGTGTAAGAGGGTTAGTCCTTACCAAGATTTATTGGCCTTTTGAGTGGTTTATTTCAGGCCCAACTGAAGGATTATCCACACACACAGTTGTTAATTACTCAATAGTTGGCAACTGGCTTGGTGGTTACAGTGCTCTCCGAAGAGGCAACGGACTTGATTGTTCTAGTGTTGTTACAGAAGGCACGAAAAATACACCAATCTCTCGCAAAGGGCTCAGACTTAACACTAGAGAACTGAAATAACAGAGAATGCTTTGAAAACACCTCATACTCTTTTCGGGGGTTCACTGTGGACTTCCTCTTAATGCATGATGCTTACTTTCCTCAAGTGTCCCTCTATAGGGCTACAGCTTGCACATGGGCATTTCCCCTGGTTCACAACTGGTGCTTCCCAAGGTGACAAGCAGTGATGAGCGAACCTGCTCAGATAACGTCTTATGTGAGCAATCTCAGGTGTTATCCGAGCATCTTGGGCGTGCTCGTATATTATGTTCAAATATTTGCGGCTGCATGACTTCCGGCTGTTTGACAGCCTCAACACATGCGGGGATTTCCTGTTTGTTTGGGAATCCCCACATTTTCAGGCCGCAGGGACTCAAACACAATATACGAACACTTCCAGATGCTCGGATAACACCCAATCATGCCCAGATAAGACATTATCCGAGAACATTTGCTCATCAATATTGGCAAGCTATCCAGTCAACATGGGCGTTTCCTGTTCAACTTCACCTGACTTGGCAAACCTTAAGTCTCTTCACTGCTGTTGCTTTTTTCTTGGTGTGTAACTTTCCTCAGCTGTTCTACACTGGGAGTTGTGGGTCAATTACGGTAATAAGTGCTGTTCTTCTCCTTTACTTACTTACCTCTTTACTTTATCTTCTTAGATGCATGGCTGTACATTTATTTCATACATTCTGTCCTCATTGCGCTATGGTATGGCATTGTGTTAAATTGTGCAGTCACGTAAGCCAAGACTTGGCTGATGATGTCCTATATCAATCCAGAAGATAGTGACTTATATCCATGGGTGTTCGGCTTATGGTTAGGTAAGATAAATTGCTAAGAAATAGATATATTTACCTATACGGCATCATTGTTGGTATACACTTACACGAATATTTGGAGCCATGATGTGACACTCACTTTAATCATTGGAACGGTAATTCTCCCATAGCGTTACCATTTTGGCACCATGTGCAAAATAATATCTAGGGGCTGTATGGATCTGTGAGATCTGTGAGATTCATGAGAGCAAAAGCAAGAAAGGGGAGGAACACAAACTCCAATCTATACAGAAACATAATACTTAAGTAGAAGAGAGCCTTGTCCAAATCTTACAATTTAGCCTACAATAAATGTGTTATTAAGAACTGATTTATTAGCATTGTCCGGAATAATAAAACTGTGGTTCATAATTCCCAACCTTCAGTCTTTAGAATTAAAGTGATTTCTGCTAAGTCTCATGTATGACTAGGTGACAAACAAATCTAAAATTCTTAAATAATGTTATCATGAATCATGGTGCAAGCCACCCTTTCAGGCGAGGTTCCCATATTTTCAACAATAGTGACAAAAATTATTAAAACATATTATATTTAAGCTTTGAGCTGAACAGTGGTTCGAAAATTTCAAATACACCTTAAAATTTCCTTATAACTTATGATTGGCACATGTCTTATTTCGTTCTAAGACCATACTAAGGACCAGGGGGCACTCTATGATGCAGTCACCACTGATAGTGCTTTAAAAGGGAAACATTATGTCATTGATAACCCCTGGTTTTGAGTGCAGTTGTCATAGTTGTCAGGTCAACGGGATCTGAGGAAGGCTTTTAACTCCACCTGGTAAAGGGGACTCTAGATTCGCTTCTAAGCCAGCTGAACCCTGTCTGCCCTGTGATCTGGTACCCTGGACTGTGGCTGCCTGAAGTCTTCAGTAAACTAGGTAAAGAGACTGCAAACCTGTGTCCTCGTTCTTTACCACGCCATTCACCATCTTCCATCTATACACCGGGAGCCCTGTGGACATACTTCACCTGTGGGAAGTCATACCATCTTAGCTGCCATAACATCACCCCAGAGGACCCCTTAAAGCAGCATCGGTCCCCACTGACCGAATACCACAGGTGGCGTCACGAACATAAACTTTATTCAATTTCCCCTTTTACATGGGCGCCCAGGGCCATGGACCGGGTCGCCACCATGACATCCCCCTGCGAACACTGGACCCGGTACCGGGTACCCCACGGCCCTGACTCATCTTGGCGTCATGAACAGGATTGACTGACCCTGAGAATCGGGTCATGTGCGCCTAAAAGACTGTGTTGTGCTAAGAGACTGTTACTTGTGAATTGCCGCCAAAACTGCTGCTATGATAGCGCCATGAGGAGCGCTGGAAAAGACAAGTGCGCCATCGTGGGCGGGAGCTAGCTGTGTGGTGCAAAAATAATGGCCGCCCACTCCAAATATTACTGTACCATGCGGACATGTCCATCAGTAACAGAGATCCACCTCCTAATCCTGAATGGCAGAAGAAAGAGGAAGAAGAAGCTCCGCCCCCAAAGGAGAGAGCGGGAGCCAGAGGAGGACGCGGAGAGCAACGTGGAGGACGCCATAGTGAGCAGCCTGGAACCAGAGCGTGGGGTGGAAGCGGAGGACTCCCCGAGCCACCTGGATAGAAGCCACGGCGAGCCATCACCAGCCATCCCCGAGCTCCTGCAAGCCGAAGTGGAGGAGTTGAGCGATCAGCTCCTGCGGATGCAGCTGAACGCTGAGACCACATGGAAGGCAGCGCCAGAGTGTGCAAAGCAGTCATCAAAGCAAAAGGTGGCTACTTTGAAGAACCTAGAATATAAGACATCATTTCAGTTGTTTCACACGTTTTGTGAAGTATATAATTCCACATGTGTTAATTCATAGTTTTGATGCCTTCAGTATGAATGTACAATTTTCATAGTCATGAAAATACAGAAAAATCTTTAAATGAGAAGGTGTGTTCAAACTTTTGGTCTGTACGGTATATATATATATATATACAGTGGGGCAAAAAAGTATTTAGTCAGTCAGCAATAGTGCAAGTTCCACCACGTAAAAAGATGAGAGGTGTCTGTAATTTACATCATAGGTAGACCTCAACTATGGGAGACAAACTGAGAAATAAAAATCCAGAAAATCACATTGTCTGTTTTTTTAACAATTTATTTGCATATTATGGTGGAAAATAAGTATTTGGTCAGAAACAAACAATCAAGATTTCTGGCTCTCACAGACCTGTAACTTCTTCTTTAAGAGTCTCCTCTTTCCTCCACTCATTACCTGTAGTAATGGCACCTGTTTAAACGTGTTATCAGTATAAAAAGACACCTGTGCACACCCTCAAACAGTCTGACTCCAAACTCCACTATGGTGAAGACCAAAGAGCTGTCAAAGGACACCAGAAACAAAATTGTAGCCCTGCACCAGGCTGGGAAGACTGAATCTGCAATAGCCAACCAGCTTGGACTTGGAGTGAAGAAATCAACAGTGGGAGCAATAATTAGAAAATGGAAGACATACAAGACCACTGATAATCTCCCTCGATCTGGGGCTCCACGCAAAATCCCACCCCGTGGGGTCAGAATGATCACAAGAACGGTGAGCAAAAATCCCAGAACCACGCGGGGGGACCTAGTGAATGAACTGCAGAGAGCTGGGACCAATGTAACAAGGCCTACCATAAGTAACACACTACGCCACCATGGACTCAGATCCTGCAGTGCCAGACGTGTCCCACTGCTTAAGCCAGTACATGTCCGGGCCCGTCTGAAGTTTGCTAGAGAGCATTTTGATGATCCAGAGGAGTTTTGGGAGAATGTCCTATGGTCTGATGAAACCCAACTGGAACTGTTTGGTAGAAACACAACTTGTCATGTTTGGAGGAAAAAGAATACTGAGTTGCATCCATCAAACACCATACCTACTGTAAAGCATGGTGGTGGAAACATCATGCTTTGGGGCTGTTTCTCTGCAAAGGGGCCAGGACGACTGATCCGGGTACATGAAAGAATGAATCGGGCCATGTATCGTGAGATTTTGAGTGCAAACCTCCTTCCATCAGCAAGGGCATTGAAGATGAAACGTGGCTGGGTCTTTCAACATGACAATGATCCAAAGCACACCGCCAGGGCAACGAAGGAGTGGCTTCGTAAGAAGCATTTCAAGGTCCTGGAGTGGCCTAGCCAGTCTCCAGATCTCAACCCTATAGAAAACCTTTGGAGGGAGTTGAAAGTCCATGTTGCCAAGCGAAAAGCCAAAAACATCACTGCTCTAGAGGAGATCTGCATGGAGGAATGGGCCAACATACCAACAACAGTGTGTGGCAACCTTGTGAAGACTTACAGAAAACGTATGACCTCTGTCATTGCCAACAAAGGATATATTACAAAGTATTGAGATGAAATTTTGTTTCTGACCAAATACTTATTTTCCACCATAATATGCAAATAAAATGTTAAAAAAACAGACAATGTGATTTTCTGGATTTTTTTTTCTCAGTTTGTCTCCCATAGTTGAGGTCTACCTATGATGTAAATTACAGACGCCTCTCATCTTTTTAAGTGGTGGAACTTGCACTATTGCTGACTGACTAAATACTTTTTTGCCCCACTGTATATATATATATATATATATACAGTATGTACAACCTGGGGCACTTCCCTTTACAGGGACCATGGCTCGAGCTGGAAGAACATAGAACTGCTCTAATGACTATCGCTGAACCCTCAGAGACTTCTTGAAGGATCCAGGTTCTGACAATCAGGTCACCTGGCCACATGCCTCACCACTCTCAGTTTCTTAAGCTTGCCGTTACCTCTTCTCTGAGGGTGCCCCCCAAAAGTGAAGGGCCACTGGTGGGGGTAGTCGGCCCTGGAAGCCCCCGAGTCACAGCTGCTCCAATCCCAGCGAGTCAGCCGACGGGTGAGGCACTGTAATTTTGCACGACCTTTGGCATTTTGCAGGGACTGTACTATATGGTATTGTCTGTTTTGTGGCTCAATAAAGTATTACCACACTGTTTTACCCTCACCCTGTGTTGTCTGAGAAGTACTATGCCCATGGGAAAAGAGAGCGGGAGTTCAGTGGGAGGAGCCCTGGTCCATGCGATCTCGGGCCAGCGAAAGAGAGCACCCACTGACCCCCCATGTCTCCACACCCAGAATCTGTTGAATAGCTCAGAAATCAATGGCAAGGCGTACTTGTTCTTAGTTGTGATTTTGTTAAGACATCTATACAGGGGTGTAGAGAACCCTCCTTCTTGGTGACGAAGTAGAAGCAGGTACCGTCAGGAGAAGAGGACTTGCAGATTAATCCCTTAGCTTAAGTCTCTTGGTGTATTCAGAAATGGCATGGGTCTCAAGAAGAGATAGGGGATACACCAACCCACGGGGAGAATAAATGTCAGGTAGGAGATCACAAGACAATAATAAGGCCTGTGGGGTGGCACTTCCTCAGCCTTCTTTTCGTAGAAGACTTCTACAGAGGCATGATAATGAATGGACAACAAGGCAAGGTTTGAAGAGATTGGAGGTGGAGTCTTGGGCATGACCATGGCTAGGCAGTTGGACAGTGCGATCCCCAATGAAGTACCTGACCGGAGAACCATTCAATAAACGGTTAGTGTAGACGCACCCATGGAAGGCCCAGGAGAACAGAATTCACTGATCTGGATAGCACTTAGGAGGAGACGCTCTCAATATGAAGCTCATTGATCTGCCGCGCAACTGGTGGCATAATGAATAGAACTGGTTAAGCCAGGAGTTGTCCATCTGTGGCGGGAACAGTCAGGGGATGATCCAGCTGTTGTGTAGGGAGCTGAAGTCAAAAGACAAGATCCAGATGAATGAAGTTGCCTGTAAAGCCAGAATCCAGATGGGCAGAGACGGAGAGACATTCATTTTGGAAAGCAATTACTCTCACCTTGTGTCGTTTCTCTTGCCAACTCCTGCTGGAGTTTTCAGGTCTCAATGGGCACTTGTGAACAAAATGTCCCTTGCCAGCACAATATA
Organism: Ranitomeya imitator; assembly: GCF_032444005.1. Lineage (NCBI taxonomy): Eukaryota > Metazoa > Chordata > Amphibia > Anura > Dendrobatidae > Ranitomeya > Ranitomeya imitator. Next base: position 51,890,669 of record NC_091284.1, read on the forward strand.
TACAAACATTCTCTCTGTACTTCTGCTGCTGTTCCTGTACAGAGAGTGTAGTACGCTCAACCTGCATGGGTCCAGAAGCTGGTGGTGTCACTTGCGGTAGCAAAGGAGCCCAGAAATTCAGAACCAGTCTGGGAGGTCCTCTGGCATAAGGAAATGCTGAAGCTTGTTCCAGAACTCAATCCTGGTGGCCACTGTATAATAGCATCCAGCAAGGAGGTCAAGTCAATGTGAGTCAGCTCATCCCTATTTGACTGGACAGACCCTGTCAGAAAGTTGCCACCAGAAGTTCTATGCTCCTAAGCTTAGGTGCGGAAGTGCAAGTCAAACTGGGTTATGAGATTTGGGCTCTGCCTTAAATGTAACAAAGATGAGGTAGTGGAGGAGGTAAGGCTGGGAACCCAAAAATGCATGGAACATCTCCAGCAACCTCTCAACAATGGGGGTCTCTGAACCACCACATTCCCAAGTAGGGTTTCTCATGTCAGGAATTGTCCAGATAGCAAAGAGACCATAAATGCTTTCTTAGTCTGGTCTTAAGGAGTGTAAAGTAGATCTTGCACTGGTTAATGAAACCGTGCGTCTCTTTAGCATCTCCATCAAAGCAGGATAGAAGTGGAAGCTAGAGCTTAGCAGTTCCATGAGAAACTGGAGCATAAGACGAAGTCCCCATAGAAGTTGACTGCTTAAAAGGGGGCTGGCTGAACATGGGAAAAATGGACACACCAGTGAACAGACCCTGGATGACCTGGATGCTCACTCTGAGAGCAGACCTCCTCGCCTTGGTATCCCTGGGCCCAGATTTGTCAGCGGCTTCCATGACCCAAACATAATATAACGCTGGTGGGTGTGGACCCACTGTGCTATGGGCCAGGCTTACCTTGGAAGGGCAGTGTTCACTAGAGCCTCTGATGGTGAGGGTAGGCTTTGCTGCTGGTAGACACCAGGTATCACTACAAAGCAGTCCGCAAGTCTGCAGCAGCTAACCGGAAGGTTAGAGGCGCAGGTGCGTGATACAGAAGGGCGAGATAGAAGTGTAGTCAGATGGTTCGAGGTCAGGGCAGAGAGCACAGGATCAATAAACATAGCAGAGGTCAGGAGCAGAGAGATTAGATAGGACAAGTAAACAGGCCAGTACGTTAACGGGAAGCGATATACAGTAGAATGCATGAAGGTATGCTACAAGGTAGGAACCAACGTTTGGGCAAGGAGTGGTGGAAGAGCTGCCTAATAAAGTGTTGCATTGTTTGGTCACAGAAGAAACTTGTGAGAGTAGATTATATGGAGTAATTCAACTTTTATCTACACAGAACATGAGGAACATGCATCAGCTTCTTAATACAGCATAACAGGAAGTCTGAAGGACTTTTTACCAGAGAGAAAGTGAAAACAAAGTACAACAAGTATATGCTCTGCTCCTATTTATTAAGGCACTCCTCACACTTAGGTAACACTGGTTACCTGGGGAGGAAGTTAGCTGGTTGCTGGCTGAGCTTCGCTCAGGTAGTTGGTCCCTGACAGGGGTGGGATCTTGTCAGAGATCGAGACAGAAGGACACGGAGCTGTGCATGCCCTGAGAGCTGCAGCTCCCAGAATGAGACACTGAAGGAGAACTGTATTGTAGAGTGGGTGAAGAGTCGTAGCAAAGGAGTGGATACCAGGAGGGGAACAGCCCTATACAGGCTGCCCCCCTTTTGGGGCGCAGGATCCCGGTAGCTGGAACACCGATGGAGCAACGATCCTTTATGCCTTGCTCCAGAGACCGGCAGGACAGCTAATTTCACGTTACCTGTCCGCCCCTATACCCAGGAGGCAAGGTGGCACCCCTTAGAGGCTGGGGCATGATAGAGTTCCTGTAAAACGCCTCAAGCCACCGGTCATACGGGTTTGTCCTATCCATCTGGGAGACAGAGAGAGAGAGACATAACATCTACAACATCTGTGAGGACCTTATGAGAAGCTTAGCAGTAAGGTACAGTACTACAACACCACGGCACTAGAGGAAGTCTACTGATTTCTACCTGGACAAGGGGACTCTTCACTTGCCTCCAAACCGGCCAGATTCTGTCTGCCCTGTGATCTGGTGCTCTGGACTGTGGATGCTGAAGTCTTCAGTAAAGGTAAATAGAATGCAACCTTGTGTCCTCATTCTTCACTGCGCCTCTCACCAGCCACCATCTACACACTAGGAAGCCCTGGGGACACACTTCACCTGTGGTAAGGTTTACCATCTAGCTGCCATAACATCACCCCAGCGGACCCCTTAAAGCAGCGTCGGTAACCCTGACCGAATACCACAGGTGGCGTCACAAACATTTCCCCTTTAACGACCTTTCCCTTTTACACGGACGTCCCAGGACCACGGACCGGGTCAGCCACCGTGACATCCCCCTGTGAACCGAAGGACCCGGTACCTAGTACCCCGCTGCCCTGACGGGGCGATCCAATCACATGCACTGGTACCCTACAAATAGTTTTCAGAAACTCTTCGTGATCATCCTTAATTGCTAGTTGAAGCTGCCACCACCAAAGTATGTTCTCTGCAACAACCACTGCAAATAAAGGGCCATCATTGTAATACATGTCAGTGCTGCATACTACAGTGTGAAAGTAATTATTTCTTAGTAGATTTCCCTTCAATAGAAAAAAGATGACCTGTCTCTAATAAGACATAAAAGGGCAGCATTTTTGCATTAAAAATGTGTTTTAGTGGTATAACTTGGATATGGATGTGGGGGTGTGGTGCAAGGGAAATTGACTTGGTGACAAATTTCTTGAGGGTGAAAATTTTTAAAAGAAAAGAAGAAAGCAGCAGTGACTTCAGTAGTGCCAAAGATCTGGAGCAATGCACATGACCTGGACTTTTTGCTGAGAGATCTCTGGTCAAGCGCCAATATGATGTGTATATCGTCGTCAAAATAATGTAGATACAATGAGATCCTGCGGCAGAGCAAGGAGCCTTAGGCCTTAGGTAGAGCAAGGAGCCTTAGGCAGAGCAAGGAGCCTTAGGCAGAACAAGGAGCCTTAGGACTTAGGCAGAGCAAGGAGCCTTAGGCAGGGCAAAGAGCCTTAGGCCTTAGGTAGAGCAAGCAGCCTTAGGCAGAGCAAGGCGCCTTAGGCAGAGCAAGGAGCCTTAGGCCTTAGGCAGAGCAAGGAGCCATAGGCCTTAGGCAAAGCAAGGAGCCTTAGGCCTTAGGTAGAGCAAGCAGCCTTAGGCAGAGCAAGGAGCCTTAGGCAGAGCAAGGAGCCTTAGGCAGAGCAAGGAGCCTTAGGCATTAAGCAGAACAAGGAGCCTTAGGCAAAGCAAGGAGCCCTAGGACTTAGGCTGCCGTCACACTATCAATATTTGGTCAGTATTTTACATCAGTATTTGTAAGCCAAAACCAGGAGTGGAACAAATAGAGGAAAAGTATAACAGAAACATATGCACAACTGCTGCATTTATCACCCACTCCTGGTTTTGGCTTACAAATACTGATGTAAAATACTGACCAAATACTGATAGTGTGACGGCAGCCTTAGGCAGAGCAAGGAGCCTTAGGCAGAGCAAGGAGCCATAGGCAGAGCAAGGAGCCATAGGCAGCCCCACGACTCTCTATCCTTGGAGGATGGCACAGAAATGGCATTGTTACTTTTTTAGTGGGCACTCAGAGGGCATTATTTATTTTCAAAGGACACTCATAGGTTATTATTACTAGGCTGGTGGGTGCAAAACTTGCCTTGCCCAAAGCAGTACTACCAACCCAATGCTATGCCACTGTTCTGTCTAATGGCCTATGTACTTTTCAATAAAATATACTTAATATTAATGGAGATACATATGAAATCTTTGCAATTTCATTTGATATCTTTAACCCTTTAAGCACATGAAATAACCCTGAGTAATTACCCTGGCTACCCATTACACTGGCTACCCATCCACTCCAGAATCCAGTACAAAACTACTACCCTCATCCACAAAGCACTCCATGGCTCAGCACCACCCTACATCTCCTCCCTGGTATCAGTCTACCACCCTACCCGTGCCCTCCGCTCCGGTAATGACCTCAGGTTAGCATCCTCAATAATCAGAACCTCCCACTCCCGTCTCCAAGACTTTACACGTGCTGCGCCGATTCTTTGGAATGCACTACCTAGGTTAATACGATTAATCCCCAATCCCCACAGTTTTAAGCGTGCCCTAAAAACTCATTTGTTCAGACTGGCCTACCGCCTCAATGCATTAACCTAACGATCCCTGTGTGGCCTATTTATAATAAAAAAAAAAAAAAAAAAAAAAAGGTTCCTCGCATCATGTTCTCATACACTTTATGCAGTATTAGCCCTCTGTGTCTGTACTGCTACATACTTAGGCAGGTAACTGGTTCATGCAGCTTTACATGAACACCTGAGCCTTACACTATAGCTGGTCCGAATAACTAAAGCAATTGTTACCATCCACCTCTCGTGTCTCCCCTTTTCCCCATAGTTTGTAAGCTTGTGAGCAGGGCCCTCATTCCTCCTGGTATCTGTTTTGAACTGTATTTCTGTTATGCTGTAATGTCTATTGTCTGTACAAGTCCCCTCTATAATTTGTAAAGCGCTGCGGAATATGTTGGCGCTATATAAATAAAATTATTATTATTATTTAGAGGAACTTTATATAATTTATAACATTTACAGTATTATAAAGCATTTACTGAGCCAGTGTGCCATCCAGAAGATGCATGTTAAACACTGTATTATTATTCAGAGATCTCAAGGACAAAATGTTAGTCCTGAGCGGCGGAGTGATCCCCCCTCCCCATCCCCCACACCTCTTCCCCAATAATATCCTGCTGGCTGCGGCCCTCTCCCTGACAAGTATTAATTTGTTCTGTGCTGGTTTTGAAGACTTTATTTGGCAGTCGCCCAAATTGAAATAATTACACAAAATTCTGGCTGCAATCACTTCCATTGCGAATCTCTAGATACAGTTAGTCCTGATTTAGTTGCACACATGAGGTGCGGAGACGCTAACAGATGTTCATTGGGCTCCTAATGCAGCGAATCCATAGTACATACAGAACATAAAAGTGACAAGTTCCACAATAACAGCGCACTCCGTGCTATCTGCAGCCATTCGATCACATCCCGGGGAAAATTACACCACTTTATTTCCAAAACACTAAATGGAATGGCGCAATTACCACCGATATGTTTAATCGTGTGCCGTCCTGGAGCCTGTAACGTCGTGTGACTGTATTATGGGACCATTTATAGTAATCATAAGTAAAAAACAATCAAACATAAAAAAATAGTCCAATAAATCCCTATTAATCAGCCATTAATGACATTTGTTAAATGCTGCCAGATTATCATTTATTCAGATGATTATAGAAAAATATATAAACTTTTTTTTGTAGGGGTAAGAAGCCTAAAATAAAATGTTAAAGAGACTTATCCTGTACATGTTGTGGGGATGCCTCGCTTTAAACCACTCAGTAACTTTATTCAGAAGTTTGGTAATTGTATGGTACATCATTTTTGAGCATTTTTTCTTGCTATAAAACTTTTTTTAGCTTCTAACTTTTTGCTAACTTTTATTTTTTCACTGACATTGCAATATTGGGCTTTTTTATGAGACAGGATGTAGTTTTTAATGGCTCCATTTTGGACTTCATATATAGTAGTTTACTAATTAGTATTAGAGAGTATGAGAAAAAAATATGCACCCAGTTTTTAGAGATTCTTTTGTTTATGCCAGTATAAATACACTAGCTATTGAACCCGTTCTACGCCCGGGTGGCGAGCATTTATATTGGTATATGGTCTCCATCCTGTCATGTGCTGCTCTCATCTTGCTCCCCCATCCTGTCATGTGCTGCTCCATCCTGCGTCCCAATCCTGTCATGTGGTGCTCCATCCTGCGCCCCCATCCTGTCATGTGCTGCTCTCATCCTGCGCCCCCATCCAGTCATGTGCTGCTCCATCCTGCGTCCCAATCCTGTCATGTGGTGCTCCATCCTGCGCCCCCATCCTGTCATGTGCTGCTCTCATCCTGCGCCCCCATCCAGTCATGTGCTGCTCCATCCTGCCCCCATCCTGTCATGTGGTGCTCCATCCTGCGTCCCCATCCTGCCATGTGCTGCTCCATCCTGCGCCCCATCCTGTCATGTGCTGCTCTCATCCTGTGCCCCCATCCTATCATGTGCTGCTCCATCCTGCCCCCATCCTGTCATGTGGCGCTCCATCCTGCGTCCCCATCCTGTCATGTGCTGCTCTCATCCTGCGCCCCCATCCTATCATGTGCTGCTCCATCCTGCCCCCATCCTATCATGTGGTGCTCCATCCTGCGTCCCCATCCTGTCATGTGCTGCTCCATCCTGCGCCCCATCCTGTCATGTGCTGCTCTCATCCTGCGCCCCCATCCTATCATGTGCTGCTCCATCCTTCCCCCATCCTGTCATGTGGTGCTCCATCCTGCACCCCCATCCTGTCATGTGCTGCTCTCATCCTGCGCCCCCATCCTGTCATGTGCTGCTCCATCCTGCCCCCATCCTGTCATGTGCTGCTCCCTCCTGTGTCCCCATCCTGTCATGTGCTGTTCCAAACTGCGTCCCCATCCTGTCATGTGCTGCTCTCATCCTGCGCCCCCATCCTATCATATGCTGCTCCATCCTGCGTCCCCATCCTGTCATGTGCTCCCATCCTGTGCCCCATCTTGTCATGTGCTGCCCCCATCCTGCCCCCATCCTGTCATGTGGTGCTCCCATCCTGTGCCCCCATTCTGTTGTAATGAGCTGCACCCATTCTGCCTGTTCCTATTTCCATTCTGCTATATGTTGCTCCCATCTTTCTCTCTCCGGCTGTGCTGCCCGAGTGCGGCTGTGCTGAGTGCGGCTGTGCTGAGTGCGGCTGTGCTGAGTGCGGCTGTGCTGTCTGAGTGCAGCTATACTGAGCGCGGCTGTACTGTCTGAGTGCAGGTATACTGAGCGCGGCTGTACTGTCTGAGGGCAGCTATACTGAGCGTGGCTGTACTGCGTGAGTGCGGCTGTACTGCGTGAGTGTGGCTGTACTGTGAGTGTGGCTGTACTGCGTGAGTGTGGCTGAGTGTGGCTGTACTGAGTGAGTGTGGCTGAGTGTAGCTGTACTGTGTGAGTGCGGGCGAGTGTGGCTGTACTGTGTGAGTGCGGGCGAGTGTGGCTGTACTTACTGCCTGAGTGCGGCGCTGGCTATAATGGATACAGCACCCCTGCAGCCAGCACAGCGAGGGCCGACTCCACCCACTCGCGTCACTGGTCACATGCTGGTGACATCATCGAAGGTCCTGAAGCTCCGCTGGGCTCTACATCTACCCTGACCGGAGCTGCAGAGCACGGAGCCCCCATGGCCGCTATATTATGGGGGATACACGGGTGTGTGGAGCCCTCATGGCCAGTATATTGGGGGGGGGGATAAGTTAGTTTGGCTGCGTCACTCTTGTCCAGACTGCGCAGGCGCAGTGCGTCGCGCTTGCGCAGTCTATAAAGGCTTCGGACAGAGTGACGCTCCCACCGTTATATTATAGATTTTTACAGATTTTTTTCAGCCATGATTATTGTTGTGATACCATATATTAATTAGATTATTTATTTATACCATATTTTTAATTTAATTTTTTTTTGGTGTTCAATTTTTTTCGTTACTACGGAATTGGATGCCGTGATTATTTGATTGCATACATAATCTTGTAAGATAGATAGCATTTTGGAGAATTATTACTTGTAACACTGACAGCTAAGGCTACTTTCACACTAGCGTCGGATTCGGCCCGTCGCAATGCATCGGGCCGAGATTCCGACGCTAGCGTTTGATGCGCTGCACAATGGAGGCAGCGGATGCATTTCTCCGGCGCATCCGCTGCTCCATTGTGAGGTGCGGGGAGGTGGGGGCGGAGTTCCGGCCACGCATGCGCGGTCGGAAAAAGCGGTCCGTCGGCAGCAAAAAACGTTACATTTAACGTTTTTTGCTCCCGGCGGTCCGCCACAACACGGCGCAACCGTCGCACGATGGTTGCGAAGTGTCGCAATGCGTCGCAATGCGTCGCTAATGTTAATCTATGGGGCAAAAACGCATCCTGCAAACAACTTTGCAAGATGCGTTTTTTGCCATAAACGACGCATTGCGACGTATTGCAAAAAACGCCAGTGTGAAAGTAGCCTAACAGATGGGCGGATCCTTTGGATTTCGAATTTGCTCTCTTTGCCAACTTTTTCCAAAAAATTGATTTGCGGTGAATAAATGACAGCAAATCTCAATACTGGAAAGCTTGTGCTTGCTCGAAAAATACATGTGAGGGAGAGAAGAGAGAAAGATAGAGAACCCTGCTTACTAGGGTTGAGCGACTTTTACTTTTTTAGGGTCGAGTCTGGTTTCGCGAAATCGGCCGATTATGGCGAAAAGTAGGGGATCAATCGAAACACGAAACCCAATGCAAAGTCAATGGGAATTTTTTTTTTCTCTCTCTCTCTCTCTCTCTCTCTCTCTCTCTCTCTCCTCCGTCCCTGAACAGAAAAGCTGGTGTTACACATTACAAATCGCTACAGCGCACAAGCGACAAGATGGCGATAGGCGTCCACGCCCCTAAGACCTATGTCATCACTCTGCCCACGCTCATTCATTGGCTGAAAAAATGGCGCCAAACGTGTCATATGAAACGCGACTTTGGCGCGAAGATCGCCGACCGCATGGTCGATCCCACACTAGGATCGGATCGGGTTTCATGAAACCCGACTTTGCCAAAAGTCGGCGACTTTTGAATTTGTCCGATCCGTTTCGCTCAAGCCTACTGCTTACCATAAGATCTTACACACTACAGTAGAGAGATAGAGGACCACACTGACCATAAGAGCTTACATGCTACTATAGAGAGAAGGGACTCCACTGACCATAAGAGCTTATATTCTTTAAGAGAGAGAGAACCCTGCTGACCATAAGAGCTTACACTCTACAGGAAAGAGAGAACCCTGCTGACCATAAGAGCTTACACTCTACAGGAAAGAGAGAACCCTGCTGACCATAAGAGCTTACACTCTACAGGAGAGAGAGAGAGGACCCCGCTGACCATAAGAGCGTACACTTAACAGGAGAGAGAGGACCCCACTGACAATAAGAGCTTATATTCCCTAAAAGAGAGAGGACACCGCTGACCATAAGAGCTTACACTCTACAGGCGAGAGAGGACCCCGCTGACCATAAGAGCTTACACTCTACAGGAGAGAGAGGACCCTGCTGACCATAAGAGCGTACACTCTACAGGAGAGAGAGAGAACATCCCGCTAACCATAAGAGCTTACACTCTACAGGAGAGAGAGAGAGGACGCTGCTGACCATAAGAGCTTACACTCTACAGGAGAGAGAGAGGACCCCGCTGACCATAAGAGCTTACACTCTACAGGAGAGAGAGGAAAACTGCTGACCATAAGAGCTTACACTCTACAGGAGAGAGAGAGTACCCTGCTTATCATAAGAGCTTACTCTCTACAGGAGAGAGAGAGAAGACCCCGCTGACCATCAGAGCTTACACTCTACAGGAGAAAGAGAGAGAGGACCCCACAGATCATAAGAGCTTACACTCTACAGGAGAGAGAGGACCCCACAGATCATAAGAGCTTACACTCTACTGGAGAGAGAGGAAAACTGCTGACCATAAGAGCTTACACTCTACAGGAGAGAGAGAGTACCCCGCTTATCATAAGAGCTTACTCTCTACAGGAGAGAGAGAGAAGACCCCGCTGACCATCAGAGCTTACACTCTACAGGAGAAAGAGAGAGAGGACCCCACAGATCATAAGAGCTTACACTTTACAGGAGAGAGAGGACCCCACAGATCATAAGAGCTTACACTCTACAGGAGAGAGAGGACCACACTGACCATAAGAGCTTACACTCTACAGGAGAGAGAGGACCACACTGACCATAAGATTTTACTCTATACAGAAGAGAGAGAGGACCCCACTGACCATAACAGCTTATACTCTATAAGAGAGAGAGGACCCCACTGATCATAAGAGCTTACACTCTACAGGAGAAAGAGACCCAGTGACTCTGGAGATGGAAAATGACTCTGCCGTACAAACTGTGCTCCACTGGAAACCGCTGATCTGTGATGTCCCAGGTACTGACCACCACTGTACAAGGTATGATAATCCGCTAGATGTCGTAGCTCTGTGGCATTATGAGGAGGCCGCGCAGCAATGCACAATGATGTTAGGCCTTGTCCTAATGCTTTAGTATTGTGGACATTTTTTTTTGCAAGCTGTGAATCGAATCTGAAACTTTATAAACTTGTGTGAAACTGCATTTTCCGGAAGCTCAACTCGAACTTGATCCTTTGCAGATCATTCCACTTATCTCTAACAGGTAACCTATTAATTTATGCCTCATGTATAGCCTAATAGGTTCTGTACATTCTTATGTCGGGTCCAGGTTTGCTACTGTAACTTATGGTTACTCCATGAACATATCACAGAACATTGATCATCATGTTGGTGGTTAACCCCTCGGGATCATTGCTTTTGAAGCCATTAGGGCAGGAACTCATGAATACACTAGACATTAACCGTGAGATCTAAGAGACTAATATTTGTGTTGATCAGAGGTGTGGTAAAAGACTCCTGGGCTCTTGTACAAAAGCTTGACTTTGGCTAACTTATGATAAATCTGAAATTTTGCAATGGCAGCCTAGGGCCTGGTAAAGGACCCCATGGCTGCCTTGTTGGTACTCCTGTAAAGCCCAGCAATGGGCTTGGCTTCATAGCAGACTGACATTCTTCAAAATACTGTAGTTGTATTGCACCAAATCGAAGAATTGATCAGATAACATAGGTTCAGTTCCCTAAAAATATTAATAAGTATAAGTATAATAAGAATAAAAAAAGTGAATCATTTTTCTCCCCCCCCAAAAAAACAAATACATTAAAATAACAATAAAAAAGTAAACATGTTTGGTATCATTGCAGTTTGAGCTATCAAAACATAAAATTATATAACCAGTATGTTTTTTTTTAAATTATTTAACTTCACAAAGCAAAACCCCATCCTCCAAAAATGAAGAGCTAGAATTGCTGTTTTTTTTGTTGCAAAAAAGTAAACGTTAAATAAAAAGTAATCACAATATTGAATGTGCCGAAAATGTTATCAATAAAACCGTCAGATCGTCACACAAAAACACATGTCCTCGCAACACCAATCAGCAAAAATATAAAAAAAATATAGGTCTCGAAAAATGGAGACACAAACTAATTTTTTTTTTTTTTATACAAATTTGTAACTTCTTTCATTACTAGAATAAAAAAAAGAACTCTATGTTAGGGTTGGCGGAACGCACCGAGTATATATATATATGAGTTATAATAGGTACGTTCGCAACCCGGGGTCCACCGTGCAGGACAGAACCTGCTGCTCGCAATTGGCGGCACTATATGGCGGTATAAGCGAACTCTGTTACTTCACAGAATCGCTAAGATAGGAAAACGCTGTGCCCTGTTAACCTCACAGAGGATCACAGCTACCTAACAGAGCAGAAAGCAAACAGTGGTCATGCAGTCAGCCTAGCACACGAACAACTCCGGTGGAGCCGGAATTCTAGTGGCTATACGCCAGCCCTGAATTCATACACACAAATCTCCTCACCAGAGGTGTCGGTATTCTAGGGGCTTACTTCAGCCAACCCTGACCACATGCAGACATGACCACAAAGTAGCAAAGCTCATGACATAGGTTGATACTAGTGCATGGCCGTGTGGCCATGCGAACCTTTTATAGCTGTAGCAGACAAGGACTTTCCTAGTGGTCCAATAGGAGCCGCTACAGGACCTGAGCGTGTGACCCCAGACCTCCAATGGAAGGTCGACCCTTGGGCATGCTCAGTAGAGGAAAAGCAGGACTTGGGGTACCGTCACACAGTGGCATTTTGATCGCTACGACGGCACGATCCGTGACGCTCCAGCATCGTAACAATATCGCTCCAGCGTCGTAGACTGCTGTCACACTTTGCAATGTACGACGCTGGAGCGATAATTTCATGACGTATGTGCGATGTAGAAGCCGTTGGTTACTATGCGCACATCGTATACAATATCGTGCACACCTTTGTTACACCATGCGATCATGCCGCCACAGCGGGACACTAGACGACGAAAGAAAGTTTCAAACGATCTGCTACGACGTACGATTCTCAGCGGGGTCCCTGATCGCAGGAGCGTGTCAGACACAGCGAGATCGCTGGAACGTCACGGATATATCGCTGGAACGTCACAAATCGTGCCGTCGTAGCGATCAAAATTGCACTGTGTGACGGTACCCTTAGTCCCCGGAGCATCTGCCCGCCAAAGAATAGTGCGGAGCCTGGATGATCAGTAGTAACCAAGCGCACATTATCTGCCTGAGCCAGACGCTGAGACCGACGTCTCCGCTGAGCAGGAGAATGGGAGACCGCAGCGGTCTTGGTTCGAAATTCCTCCTGTGCAGCGGCGGGAACCTACGTTAATACTCTACAAGTTTGATATCTCCATAATCCTACCGACGTGCAGAATCAGGTTGGCTGGTCATTATTACTACATAATGAAACATAACTATATAAACAATGCAGGGATATGATTTCTGTATTGTCACTGAATTTATAACTTTTTTTCTGCTTTCTAGGACTTTATAAAGAAAAATGAATTAAATCATTGAAAGCTAAAACACGCGAAAAAAAAGTCATGTTGATGGAAGATAGAAAAGTTATTGCTTAAATTAAAGTTATTAAAGAAGAAGAAGAGGAATTGAAGAAGAAGAGGAAAAAACAAACAAAAGAAAATTGGCCATAGAGGGAGTTGGGTTAAAATGCAAAACTTTGGAAACAGAATTTTGACCAAGTGGAATGGGCATAAAAAAAGAGCGAAAAACATTTTTTTCTATTAAATAAAAGAGCTAAGTGGCACCGATAGAGAGATTCGTAGAAATAGCTACTTATTCTTTTTAACACCCTCCAACTACAGCCAGTCAATAAGCAGAAAGTAATAGTAAAAGCTTTATAGACTATAAAAGTGATAATGAAGCACTGTGCTGTGCAAGTACAGTAAAAGCCAAGCCTACAAGTGCTTTATTTTATTTGTATAAAGTCATCTATTTCTTGCTTCATTAAACCCTTGTACTCCAAAGCCCGGGAAAGTAAATCATGTCGGACATGTTTATGCACTATTTAGAGAGGGGCCCGATCTATACAAAGTAATTAGTCACTCACCATAAACTGCACAAGTCTGTTCTAATGCGTCTTGTGTCCACTATAACCGTATCTGTCATTTGTGGATGTTTAAGATTGAAAATGACTCTTTGTGGTCAGTTCTTATAGACATGTCGGATGACTTTACTACTCCAATGGACACTTGAATTAGCTCAAATTTCAGAAACAGTTACCGGGGTAGCCTAAAAATATAAAGCTACCACCATGGTGGCCCCCATCCCATCACGTCTTCTTATTTCCAAGTTCTCCAAATACTGGAGTAAACTAAACTTCCACATAGGAGGTCAACCAAAACAACTAAGTAAACTTTTAGGCGTATGACTTTTTACGAGGATATGGACAACTTTAGGGCAACTTTTTTTAAGTGAAAAATATATAGAGATTTTTTTTTTAAATGTGCACTGTTTATGTTCTGTAGACTCTGTGATACACTGTCTGTCACTGGCTGCAGAATGAGTTAACTAAGAATCTGTCAATGAGCTAGTTGTGATAGAAAGTTTGTAACCCTACCTGTCTTTGACTTGTGATCGAATGAAAGATGACGTCTTCTTTGAAGTGGTTTGTGGTCTTAAATCAGCTGAGAAGAGCTCAGTAAAAGTAAAATACAGATGTAAGAGGTACAAACTTTCCATCAGAGTGAACTCACTGACAAATGCTTAGTTAAAGCACCACTCCAGAATTTTTTTTTTATCCCTGGAGTGGTGCTTCTAATCTAAGGTCCCTGACCATAGTCTTATATTTACTGTCTTCACCTTTTATCGGCACCGCTTCTGTCCCGTGGTGCCATCTTGTGACGGCAACTTCTGATTGGCCAGAAGTCAGAAATTGTCACCAACTCTCAATGCAAGTCTATAAGAGCCAGAATGACTTGTATTGAAAAGTGAGCTCTGGGTCACCCAGCAAACACTGGAGCTATCCGACAGGTCACAAACTGTTGACGATCAATTGGAGTGGCGACCATAGAAGGTGATGACGGTGGCGGGTAAGTGTAAGTGCAGGGAGCTAAGATTAGAAGCACCAATCCAGAACTGCAATAAATAAAAACCACTGGAGTGGTGCTTTGAATCTTATTCTGCAACCTCCATGAGTAAGGAAATAAGGCCTCAAAATGCAAAAGGTGCAAAAATTTTAATCAAACCCAATAGCAACAAATATTTTAGCCTCCTCCCAAAATTGCTTCTTACAGTGCCAATAACTTGTAGGTGTAAGGGGATTGGACTAAGAAGTCTTGCCACAACCATTTCCAGAAATTATGTCCTTGAACCGTATTGTTGCGTTGTGCCGATAAGGTAATTGGTGAACCCGAGTTGTGTTATGGTCATTCTGCCTCCTTCATTACATGGATGCTGGCTCTTTAAGAAACCAGACTCCATGCATGAAAAGCCTAACTTCAGCCTGTGATTGGCTGCAGTGGTCACATGACCCTGTAACGGGATGACTATGCAGCAGTCAGTCACTAGAGATCAGAATTGGATCGAGCAACATCAAAACTTGGATCAGTGACGTTGGGATTTTTCCTTTTTAACCTATTAGCTGTATGTTGAAAAAAAAATCACTCCCCAGATAACCCCTTTAATGTTTCCAAGTATCTGATTCTTGTTTTCTCAATAGTGTTGTATTGGGGTGGATGACTGTCCATTTTAATGCGCATCTAGTAGATGTGAGAAAAAAACAGATTAATGGTCTAATAACGGGAAAATATACCTTTTGTTCATTCTGAATCTATTTCTTTACTTATCAGTAAATTGCTCTCCACCAATGTTCGTCTCACCCACAATGAAGTGTTACGGAGTGTCCCCGTGGATTTGTCACTGCTGCTAAAAGCCTCAGCACAATTTATATAATGAGCGTTATTATTGTATTTGTACTTGTTGTTAACATTGTCACAAATGTTCAACTCTTTTCTTACTTGCCGCAATTTGCAGAATAAGTTCTGTCATATTACACTGCTAAAATCCCAATGAAAAGGGAGAAATGTCTTATCTGGAAGTTCTTATCACATCACATATATGCTAGCCACCTTAGGGAGAGACCCAAGTTGGGCTAAATGTAGCGGGACGAAAGAGACCGAAAAGCCCTCTACTTAAAGGAAATACATAGTGGATGCTTTCCTGAAACGGAAAGTATTTGCAAGCAGCATAATACAAAGAATAGCAGGTTTACCCAGAATCCTTTGCAGTAGGCGGAGCTATGCAAATCATCTCTTTCCACCCCGGTCTAATCCACAGCGCTTGGAACCGCCAAGCGTGCAATGCTGCGGATTAGTTTCTAAATTTACACAGCCAACCAATTCCTACCTGTGGACACGTGTTTCGGGCTTTAGGCCCTCATCAGCACAGGGCTGGAATTGGTTGCTCACCGAGCCCCACTCCATACAGCCAACCAATTCCAGCCCTGTGCTGATGAGGGCCTAAAGCCCGAAACACGTGTCCACAGGTAGGAATTGGTTGGCTGTGTAAATTTAGAAACTAATCCGCAGCATTGCACGCTTGGCGGTTCCAAGCGCTGTGGATTAGACCGGGGTGGAAAGAGATGATTTGCATAGCTCCGCCTACTGCAAAGGATTCTGGGTAAACCTGCTATTCTTTGTATTTTGCTGCTTGCAAATACTTTCCGTTTCAGGAAAGCATCCACTATGTATTTCCTTTAAGTAGAGGGCTTTTCGGTCTCTTTCGTCCCGCTACATTTAGCCCAACTTGGGTCTCTCCCTAAGGTGGCTAGCATATATGTATCGCTTGCTCACCGAGCCCCACTCCATACAGCCAACCAATTCCAGCCCTGTGCTGATGAGGGCCTAAAGCCCGAAACACGTGTCCACAGGTAGGAATTGGTTGGCTGTGTAAATTTAGAAACTAATCCGCAGCATTGCACGCTTGGCGGTTCCAAGCGCTGTGGATTAGACCGGGGTGGAAAGAGATGATTTGCATAGCTCCGCCTACTGCAAAGGATTCTGGGTAAACCTGCTATTCTTTGTATTATGCTGCTTGCAAATACTTTCCGTTTCAGGAAAGCATCCACTATGTATTTCCTTTAAGTAGAGGGCTTTTCGGTCTCTTTCGTCCCGCTACATTTAGCCCAACTTGGGTCTCTCCCTAAGGTGGCTAGCATATATGTATCGCTTGCTCACCGAGCCCCACTCCATACAGCCAACCAATTCCAGCCCTGTGCTGATGAGGCCCTAAAGCCCGAAACACGTGTCCACAGGTAGGAATTGGTTGGCTGTGTAAATTTAGAAACTAATCCGCAGCATTGCACGCTTGGCGGTTCCAAGCGCTGTGGATTAGACCGGGGTGGAAAGAGATGATTTGCATAGCTCCGCCTACTGCAAAGGATTCTGGGTAAACCTGCTATTCTTTGTATTATGCTGCTTGCAAATACTTTCCGTTTCAGGAAAGCATCCACTATGTATCACATCACAGGCAGCAATCTTCTCCTTTTTGACCTTGCCAAGGTTAAAAGTTAAAGATGTGACCTTCCTGAAATGACCTTTGCTTTTAGCTGAACATATCTCAAGATACGTTTTGAAAAAATGTGTTTTTGTTCCCCCTTTGCCGGTAGTAAGGCATAAGGGCTTTTTTTTATCAAAGATGGTCATTTCACGCTATTCACTTTGAGATATCTTGAGCCAACAAGAAGGAAACATCTATAGAGCTCTACTGGTGAAACTTGACTGATTCTACACTTCACAAAGAGTTTTATGGGGCAGTAATAGGTTTGCTTGACCAGGGGTCCATAGAACTCCATCTCTACTGGTAAGTGGAAATGTGAGAACATTGGAGCAATTCAGTAAGGGGATTTCTGGCATAAAACACCTAAATAAACCTCAATATTTTTGTGCAGCTTGGTGGTTATGCAAAAACTTTGTAACATTTGCGTCTACATGCCAGTCCTAACTACCTACGCCAACATGGACAAAGCAGGAGTGGGACGGGAAGTAGCTACATCCAACTACCAAATTCAGGACTAATTACACCACTATCGTGGGGGAGCTTACTCCAGGCATGTACTCCAGTTCTCGACCAGAGTACATTTCTGGCGGCAGCTCACTCTGGGTTACAGATATGCCTAATTCATTAAGTGGCATACTTAATCACCTAATTAGTTAGGTGCACTGTACTTCAGTGAACTCGTTCATTAATACTGGCTTGTGCAACACCAGTCTTTACTGAATTGGCCCCATATACTTGGTTTTAGCACACAGAAAACACTTTGAAGTGGAATTGAATCTACTTGAAATTTGACAAAAATCTGCATTCAACAAAATTCAGCAACAATAGTTCTTCACGTGTGCGCAAGGTCACAGTGCACATTAGGATGACTTGATGTTGTCACCTTACGTGCGCATGCGCCAAACTCTCCTAGACCTTATCGGAGCCAGAAGTCTCTTCTCATTTTGCGGGGCCTGGTGATTTCAGCATAAGCAGTGTGGATCAGAAGATGTGATGAGGATCAGTCGGGTGAGCCTGGAGAGGTGAGCAGTGAGCTGAGCATAAGAATTTTTCTTAGGTCTTGCATATTATGTTTATTAGTCTCTTGGATCTACAGAGACCATAGAGCAAATACAGGGACATAAAATTCATGGAGAATAACTACTCTGTGAAACTAATTTCCGAAGAAAATCCCCGAGAACAGATTCAAATTAAAATTTTTTGCTGATCTGCTCATCTCTACTAACTAATGAGCAGAATCAACCATGAATTGGTTCCTTGTATGGTTTCTTCTTTTGGAACTTTTCATTTCATACGGTTTGGATTTGATTCACATCAAATAAATTTAGCGAGAGTCAAAACTGCCAAGAATGGGTTAAATAAAAAGCTTTTATACTCACCTCTCCTCTGTATATCTGTACCTGTCCTGTCTCCCTCAGGTCCTTTGATTGACTCCTCTTTTGTCTCCTTCTCCTTTTGTTTGTTTTTTTCCTTCTGTCCCTGCTGTTAACTAGGTATCCCATGGCCACAAGGGAGCGTGATGTCTTTCACTGGCCCACCCAAAGGCTTGGAACGACAATAAGGCCAAAGAGGAGAGACAAGAAAACGAGGAGAGAAAGACCAAAGAACCAAGAAGAGGTATATAAAGTAGCTTTATTTTTTTAAGCACTTTACGGTTCATATAATCCAGCAAATTTGTGACCATTTTGCTGGATTTGAGCAAATCGAATCCTAAGAAATTCAGGTTCATAAGCATCTGAAATTTGTAATTAAATTGATTTGTTTATAATCAATTGATTTGCTAATTTCTGTAAACAACAGTTCCGTACAATCCATAAAACTGTATAAATAACAACTATACAGTGCCACCACTGTAAATGACAGAAATAATAACCAGTACAGTGCCACACAAGTACATGCATTTTTTCATTACTCATGTGATACATCAACATACAGTAGCGAAATAAGGGTGCCATGCATGAGGCAATTTAATGTTATACCCTTGCCATCCTTTGCCATAAGCCCCACAAGATATTATTATAGTTTGCTTACATTACTTGCATCTATTGCTTGTCAACACATCATTTGCCGTAAGCATTAGAAACTGTTATTAATATGTGGTAAGAAAAACGCCAGCACTGTTAATGAGCTCGCGCATCGCCACTGGACATCCACACACACCTTGCAACTTATTTGGGATTTCAGAGTGTTTAAAAAAGGACCGTTAAGAACTTTTATGGGATCGTGAGTGCCACTAATTTTTCCTCTTGATTGCAGAAACTTATTAGTTCACACGATTTTGCTACCTGCTGGTGACTTGCTATCTACATCTGTGTGCTTCTTCAGGTTTCCTCTACATCCGCTCTCTTGATTCAGGTGGCTTCTAGCGTGCCCCACTTCTCTTGTTTGTGTGGCATATCTTGTTGCCCAAGTTCTCCCTGTTCCATGCTTCTTCCAGCTTGCTGTACCAACACCCTGAGTCCATGTCTTTACCTTTATGAATCCATCTCACGACTTGATTCTAACATCGAGTACTAGTTATTCACATAGTCTATATCATACCGCTAAATAAATTAATATTAGAAACTGTAGTGATTACAAGGTTCGGGTAACAGGCCTTCTAGAGAGCTTTGGCAAAAACTTCTAAATAATTTAGCTGCCTTTTTTGTACGTCATTCTGATGTCTTCAGTTAGGGTGTCCTTTCATTTTCATAACCAGGCTACACATTTTTAAGGTCAAATATTTCATACTAGATGGTGGCCCGATTCTAACGCATCGGGTATTCTAGAATATGCAAGTCCACGTAGTATATTGCCCAGCCACGTAGTATATTGCCCAGTGACGTAGTATATTGCCCAGCCACATAGTATATTGCCCAGTCACGTAGTATATTGCCCAGCCACGTAGTATATTGCCCAGTGACGTAGTATATTGCCCAGTGACGTAGTATATTGCCCTGCCACGTAGAATATTGCCCAGCCACATAGTATATTGCCCAGTGACGTAGTAAATTGCCCAGTGACGTAGTATATTGCCCAGTGACGTAGTATATTGCCCAGCCACGTAGTATATTGCCTAGTCATGTAGTATATTGCCCAGCCACGTAGTATATTGCCCTGCCACGTAGAATATTGCCCAGCCACGTAGTATATTGCCCAGTGACGTAGTATATTGCCCAGTGACGTAGTATATTGCCCAGTGACGTAGTATATTGCCCAGTGACGTAGTATATTGCCCAGTCACGTAGTATATTGCCCAGCCACGTAGTATATTGCCTAGTCATGTAGTATATTGCCCAGCCACGTACTATGTAGTATATTGGTTAGCTACGTAGTATATTGCCCAGCCACGTAGTATATTGCCCAGCCACGTAGTGTATTGCACAGCCACGTAGTATGTAGTATAATGGTCAGCCACGTAGTATATTGCCCAGTAATGTATATTAGCCAGTGACATAAAAAAAACCCCATATACTCACCTTAGTCCTGGCTCCTGTGTACGGTGCACGCGGCAGCTCCCGGTCCCAGGGTTGGTATGACTATGAGCGTAGGACCTGTGATGACGTCGCGGTCACATGACCGTGACATCATGGCAGGTCCTTCTCGCGCAGGGCTTGTGATGAAGGCGCGGTCACATGACCGTGACATCATGGCAGGTCCTTCTCGCGCAGGACCTGTGATGACGTCGCGGTCACATGACCGTGACGTCATGGCAGGTCCTTCTCACGCAGGCTCGCAGGACCTGTGATGATGTCGCGGTCACATGACCATGACGTCATGGCAGGTCCTTCTCCCATAGCATCGTTAGCATCGGAACTTGCCGGCGGACAGAACGCAACGTCGGAGGGTGAGAATAACGGTTTTTTTAAATTATTATTTGTAACATTAGACCGTTTTACTATTGATGCTGCATACGCAGCATCAATAGTGAAAACTTGGTCACACAGGGTTAATAGCTGCGTAACCGGAGTGCGTTACACCGCGCTCCGGTAATGCTGGCATTAACCCTGTGTGAGGGCAGACTGGAGGGGAGTATGGAGCGGGCACTGACTGCGGGGGAGTAGGGAGGGACTAATTGGACTGTGCTCATCGCTGATTGGTCGCGGCAACCATGACAAGCAGCAGGCGAGACCAATCAGCGACGCGGGATTTCCGTTACGGAAGTTGCCGACAGAAGGACAGAAAGACAGAAGTACCCCTTAGGCAATTATATATATAGATGCTGATCCCATATTTATTATAATGAAAAGATTCGATATTCCCCTCCACTGATCCTGCACCACTCCTGTTGCAAAGTTAACTGGGATGCTTCATATCTCTGATTCCCGGTCTCATCTTGAAACACAGGAAGTTCCAGGAACTGCCTGAACAGCCAATTGGCCACTTCAGTAACCCACCTTAGTCGGTGATTGGCAGAATGCACTTCCTGTCAAGAGGTACCAGGAAGCAGAGACCACCAGGATCCCAGTAACCAATGGACCAAGGAAACATAAGTGGGGAAGAAAGGTGAAGGTCCAATTTTCCTTTTTTCCTTTATTTGTCTGCCTACCCCCCTTTTTTTTCAACCAGAAAACTGCTTTAACGGTATGTGCATGGAACATTTTTTTCAGGCTGATCTGCTCAGGAACCCTCCTGAAAGAAACCACTTAAAAAGTCCTATAAATAAAGAACACATGCGCTGAAATGTAAAAATTACTTTTTGAGCTTCTTTTAACAACTTCAGGCTGCGAAATCCATGAAGCGGCTGAAAGAAGTGACCTGACCATTCTTCAGACAGCTTGTAAGGTGCTCACTAGTTTTATACACCTATAAAAAAAAAGCCAGCGGCGACAAAGACACGGCAAAAATGACCATGCAGACACCAACTAAGACACTTCAATTAAAGTATTATCACCGGCGTTTTCCTGAAGTATCTTTAGCTTCAAAATCTTTCTTGGAACGCCACGGGCTAAAATACGTCATCATGAGCACATATCCTAACATAGAAATATATAAATTATTTTACTCTGTGTAACTCCCAAATTCCCAGACACACATACACACAAAATAAAGTAAAAACATTACGAATTTGGTGCGAGATGAAAATTAAATACAACTTCTGAAAAGATTGCATTAAAGTCATTTGGATAGGAATAATTTGTACTAAAATGACCTCTGCCCAGCTTCCAAGATGATTTCTATAGCCCCCTGAACCCACTTTTTTGATAGTTTTAATATATATATATTTTTTTCTTTCTTCTGAGCATAAGAACAGTGGGGAATATCTAGAAGCTACTAGTAATAGATCCTATGATATATATACTTGGCCAGATGAAACATTCTTCAGATTCTCGTTAAAGATAAAAATAACCCCTCCTCTATTATAAACCGACTCCTCAACATTACTATTCGCATCTAATTTGCGCTCTATTAGTCATTTATATTGGCTCTTCTTGTAATCAATATTTATTTTCTCAAGCATTTTAATGAAGTTCATTTCTAGAACGAGCATCCAGCAGTTCAAGATATAATTAGGTTCTTTTATACTGTGAAGTCTGATGTCTTTATTACAAAAGCTCCAAATTTAAATTTTTTAGGTTTTACTACTTTTGCACAAAATCATTAAAAAAACACTTACATCAATCTATATTAGTGCCACTATGCTTTAAGTCAACTCTTTTTATTATTCTATGGATGGTGCTGCGTAAAGTTTGTGTTTTCGACTTTTTTTATTAAGAGCTCTGGGTTGCATAAAAAAATAAAAGAAGCAATACCTAATTTAAGTTTTCCACTTCCACTCATTTCTGTTCCCTCAGCCACTGGTCTCTACTAGTGGTTTTCTCGAGCATGCTCGGGTGACCTCCGAGTATTTATGACTGCTTAGAGATTTAGTTTTCATCGCGACAGCTGAATGATTTACAGCTATTAGCCAGCCTGAGTACATGTGGGGGTTGCCTGGTTGCTAGGGAATCCCCACATGTAATCAAGCTGTCTAGCAGCCGTAAATCATGCAGCTGAGGCGAAGAAAACTAATTCTCCGAGCACTAACAAATACTTGGAGACCACCAGAGCGTGCTCTAGAAAACCGGAGCAACGAGTACACTCGCTCATCACTAGTCTCTACATCTGGTGAAGTCTCAGCATACAGAAAATGTCTAATAAGTCAATCATTGTCTGAAGGGGATCACAGTTGTGGCTAGTGATTGTTTTAGAATAGTGATGAGCGAGTGTGCTCGTTACTCGAGTTTTCCGAGCATGCTCGGGTATTCTCCGAGTATCTTTTGCGTGCTCGTAGATTATGTTTGTGTCCCCGCAGCTGCATGATTTGCGGCTGTTAGACAACCTGAACACATGCAGGGATTGCCTGTTTGTTAGGGAACCCCCACATGTATTCAGGCTGTCTAGCAGCCATAAATCATGCAGCTGTTGGGACACAAACATAATCTACGAGCATGCTCAAACTATTCGGAGAACACCCGAGCATGCTCGTAAAACTCGAGTAACGAGCACACTCGTTCATCACTAGTTTAGAACATATGACCAATAACTGGCCTGTTACATACTCACCCGACCTCGCTTCTGTGCCATCGATGTAGCACTGACATCATCCAACTTGAAATTCAGAGAATTGGAAAAATTGCTCTTCTGCCAGATGGAAAACTCACACCCAAAACCAAACCCTTGTAGACTTCTCCTTTTTGCCATAGCAATCCCTGACCATCCTTTTTCTATTATATCATTATATGTTAATTAGGTGTTGATGACAAGCCAGTGCTGGGCCTGTCAGTTGATCAATGGCAGGGAAAGGTTGAGATCTCGCTCCTTGCACTAACCCACCGCTGACGCATCGTTCACTCACTTCTCTAATGATGTTATCATTTA
Source organism: Ranitomeya imitator (assembly GCF_032444005.1). NCBI lineage: Eukaryota > Metazoa > Chordata > Amphibia > Anura > Dendrobatidae > Ranitomeya > Ranitomeya imitator. The sequence continues at coordinate 51,914,183 of NC_091284.1, forward strand.
GTCACCGCTTAGTATACAATGTGGCAGTGCTGGTTAGGGCAAAAATCTTGTGATAACATGCAAATTTTTGCCGCTTTCACTGGCGAGTAGGGCCACTCAGGGTTGTGGGATCCCACTCTGTATGTCACGATCCAACAAATAGGAACTTATGACCCACATTTCGCCAGAAAGTTGAGTTCTTTCGGAGAATATTAGCAAGTGTACTGCGTATGTTTGATGCTAACTTATATTTATAAAAATCTCTGTTCTGGGGCTGCCCACTCTTTCATTAAATAAATAAACCACCCCAGACTGGTGATGGGTCCTCTTTAAGTTACAGCAGATTTCTTTTGTTATTATGGAAGAGAATATATGTATTTTTAAGTGACAGTACAATTTGAGAACGACCTAAAATCTACATCCGTTTGACATGTCCCGGGCAGAGGGAAGCAAATCTTCTATTATGGATTTATGCGATGTTAAAGATTCAAAATCGGATTTTAACACCCGAGCAGATGGCAATGGACACTTAATCACTTCATTAATGCTGGATTAAACACATCTAATTTAACTTGGAGCTTTAATGTATCAAATATGACTTTTATCCATGTCGAAGAGGATGTGCTTTTCTGGCAGGAACTGGAAAAAAGAAGTATCTCCGTCTTGGAAATGGACTGTGCTGTAAATGATTGAAGTCTAATTATTACTACAAAAAGATCTTTCTCTGAACCAGAAAAATGGATTTTTGTTAATGTGGTGATACGGGACAAAGAACCTACTCATCTGCAGTGATCTTATTTATCATATTAGTCTGCTCATAGTCTGTACCTGTGATATAGTACGTCCCCTCCATCTTTGAATAACATTAGTTCTGCAGACAATATATACAAGAGCTGGAGTCTTTGGAATACATCTTCCTTACCTTTCACAATTTTTTGCCTATTTGTGTCTGAACTCTGGTGTCCATCTTTGGAACCACCTACCTCCCATTCCATGGGACCTTTTTGTCCCTTTCTCTGGGACCACCTTTCTCCTTTTCTCTGGTACCCCTTTCTATCATTCTCTGAGACCACATTTCTGTGGGACCTCTTTTGTCCTGTCTCTGTGAACCCTTTCTTTGGGATCACTTAGCTCTATGTTTATGAAACCCCTTCCTCAGTTTTTCTGGGACCACCTTTCTCCTTTTTCTCTGGGACACCTTTCTCAATTTCTCTTGGACCTTTTTCTCCCTTTCTCTGGAACCACCTTTCTCCTTTTCTCTGTGAGTTCTTTTTTTGGGATCCTTTTACCTATTTTCTGGGACCACCTTTATTCTTTCCCTGGGACCACCTTACTCCCTTTCTTTGGGATGCCTTTCTCCTTTTCTCTGGGACCACCTTTCTCCTTTTCTCTGGTACCCTTTTCTACCATTCTCTGAGGCCACATTTCTGTTTTCCTGTGGGACCCCTTTTGTTCTTTCTCTGGGAACACTTTCTTTGGGATCACTTATCTCTATTTTTATGAAACCCCTTCCTCAGTTTCTCTGGGACCCCCTTTCTCCTTTTTCTCTGGGACACCTTTCTCAATTTCCCTTGGACCCTTTTCTCCCTTTCTTTGGTACAACCTTTCTCCTTTTCTCTGTGACTTATTTATTTGGGACCCCTTTCTTCCTTCCTCTGGGACAAACTTACTCCCTTTATTCGGGACTTCTTTTTTTCTTCTCTAGGACCACCTTCTTTTTTTGTGTCCACCTTATTCCTTTTCTTCGGGACTACCTTTCTCCCTTTCCCTGGGACCACCATTCTCAGTCACTGTGCATAAGTAAAACATTGTCACTCAGGGGCTAAGGTTAGCCACAATTATGCATTATTCTGGGCCTTGTGCATTACATTGTGAGGACTTCACTGCTACATCTCAATGTACATTATGTTTCTTTAATACTGCCCACCATTATCCAGTGCTAGTTCCAACTGCTTGCATCCTCAGGACTAAGATCCAGATGAAGACTATAGTGGAGCAGAAACCATCAGCTCCCTGCCACACCACTTTCTATTAAAGTCTACTGGCCAATCAGAGGCCAGTAAGCTACATTAATGTCAGCACAATGACATCACTGCATTTTTCTATCTACACTGGATGTAAATGGGAAGAACAGGTAGATCAGCGACAGGTGAATTTCAGTTTTTTTTATTACTAGCACAAAGGGGGCACAAATGTGAAGGGACTGATAAAAAGACTACGGTACATTGTGGGGCTACTTTAAATTGACTGGGGAATTTACAAGAAGTTCCCTTTTGAGGACACTAATACTATTTCTATATAGGGGCACAAAAGGGCTGTTACTTCTGTACACGGGTGCAAAAGTTACTACTGTATGGGGTTAAAAAAGAGGCATTAGTACTGTATGGGGGCCATTTATGGAGGGCATTTCTACTGGATGATGACAGCACAGGGGGCATTAGTGCTCAATGGAGGCCACAAGAAGGGGTATTACTGGTATGTAGGTGAACAAGGGGGATTTTAATTTTGGGGACACTTTGTGAGGCACAGATGCTATTACTGTGCAGGGTACCTAAGGAGCCCTATGGCACTATTGTGCTGGTGTGGAAGTGGAGGAAAAGTTGATAGTGCTCTGAAAGTAGTCATTATGGCAGTTTGGACTGGCAGCAAAAAGTAGAAAATGGGAAAACAAATGGCTTCTGTAACAGAAGACATATCTTGTAACTCACTGGAGTTATCTGTTCTCTTCAGTACAGAAAGGCATGTGCCTGTGTAAGCCTGCTATCTACTGTATCACTATTAGGTCATGGTGGTAATAATTGGACTGGTGGTATTATTCCGTCACGTGTTTTTATTGCTAATATTTGGTGATAGAGTTGCAGTTGTGAGACACCTGTCCCTGGGTCCGGGATTTACGCCCCTTTTCCCCTGTCCTCTGAACTGTTGTGCTCTACTTTGAGCTTTGCAGATGGTCTGGTGTAATCCCATGCGATCATCTACCATGGCCTATATAAGACTTTTTAGTTGCTCTGGAGTTCTGTCCGCTTGCATCCTCCAGGACCTCTGCTATATATTCCCAGACTCCTGCCCTCCTGTGGTCTCCAGGACCTCTGCTATATATTCCCAGACTCCTGCCATCCTGTGGTCTCCAGGACCTCTGCTATATATTCCCAGACTCCTGCCCTCCTGTGGGCTCCAGGACCTCTGCTATATATTCCCAGACTCCTGCCCTCCTGTGGTCTCCAGGACCTCTGCTATATATTCCCAGACTCCTGTCCTCCTGTGGTCTCCAGGACCTCTGCTATATATTCCCAGACTCCTGCTCTCCTGTGGTCTCCAGGACCTCTGCTATATATTCCCAGACTCCTGCCCTCCTGTGGTCTCCAGGACCTCTGCTATATATACCCAGACTCCTGCCGTCCTGTGGTCTCCAGGACCTCTGCTATATATTCCCAGACTCCTGCCCTCCTGTGGTCTCCAGGACCTTTGCTATATATTCCCAGACTCCTGCCGTCCTGTGGTCTCCAGGACCTCTGCTATATATTCCCAGACTCCTGCCCTCCTGTGGTCTCCAGGACCTCTGCTATATATTCCCAGACTCCTGCCCTCCTGTGGTCTCCAGGACCTCTGCTATATATTCCCAGACTCCTGTCCTCCTGTGGTCTCCAGGACCTCTGCTATATATTCCCAGACTCCTGCCCTCCTGTGGTCTCCAGGACCTCTGCTATATATTCCCAGACTCCTGCCCTCCTGTGGTCTCCAGGACCTCTGCTATATATTCACAGACTCCTGCCCTCTTGTGGTCTCCAGGACCTCTGCTATATATTCCCAGACTCCTGCCCTCCTGTGGTCTCCAGGACCTCTGCTATATATTCCCAGAACCCTGCCCTCCTGTGGTCTCCAAGACCTCTGCTATATATTCCCAGACTCCTGCCCTCCTGTGGTCTCCAGGACCACTGCGACCTGTTCCCGGCCTCTTGTCTGCCTGGAGCCTCCAGGACCTCAGCAACCTGTTCCCGGTCTCTTGTCTGCCTGGAGCCTCCAGGACCTCTGCTATATATTCCCAGACTCCTGCCCTCCTGTGGTCTCCAGGACCTCTGCGACCTGTTCCCGGCCTCTTGTCTGCCTGGAGCCTCCAGGACCTCTGCTATATATTCCCAGACTCCTGCCCTCCTGTGGTCTCCAGGACCTCTGCGACCTGTTCCCGGCCTCTTGTCTGCCTGGAGCCTCAGGACCTCTGTTATCTGCTGCTGGTCTCCTGTTCGCCTGCAATCTCCAGTACTTCTTCTGGTTCCTGAGTGCCATCCCAAACTTTGGTCTTGGAGGTTCCATCTCACCAGGTGAGCCTAATGGCTGTATTATTTAGCCTATGCCTGTAATGGCATTATTGATTATTTTGATGTTGGTATAATGGGTTTTGTTCAGCAACAGCGGGGTGACAATGTTTATTTTTGTAACCATATAACTGTATTATTTATAGTTATATATAGTGCCATACATAGAAAATGATTGTGGGTTTAAGACTTGGGAGATTATAGGATTTTAATTTCTCCCAGTATCTTTCTATCCATCTATCCACCCATCCATCTATCTATCCATCTTTCCGTCCATTTATCTATTCATCCATCTATACATTCATCTATCTATTCATTCGTCTATCTAGCCATCTATCCGAGCATCCATCAATCTTCCACCCATCCAACCATCCAACCATCCATCTGTCTATCCATCCGTCCGTCTATCTATTCATCCATCTGTCTATTCATCCATCTATCTAGTTATCCATCTATCAATCCATCCATTCGTCTATCCATCCATCCATCAATCTATCTATTCATCCGTCTATCCATCTTTCTATCCATCCATGCATCTATCTATTCATCCTTCTATCTAGCCATCTGTCTATCTAGCCATCTGTCCGTCTGTCCATCCATCCATCCATCCATCTATTCAACCATCCATTTGTCTATCTATTCATCTGTCTATCTAGCCATACGTCCAACCATCCATCTTTCTATTCATCCGTCTATCTATCCATCCATCGATCCATTCATCTTTCCGTCCGTCCGTCCGTCCGTCCGTCCATCCATCCATCCATCCTCTTTTCCAAACCATGAGCCCTGTTTTAAGTCCCAGGTTCATTCCTTTAAATGTACAAACATTAGATTCATTGTTTTGTTCAATGTCCCAATCTTTCATCTGCTTATCAGTCTTTCATAGGTGTCAATCACTTGTATTATGCATAAAGGTCCTTATAACCGATCACATTGTGGAATTTCAATCATGGCATTCCATAATGAACTAATATAGACGTCCTGAAAACAATTGGTTATAAAAAATGTATTTCTGTCTGTAGCAACTTGGAGAAAGCCTTTAACCCTGACATGCTGAAAACCCGATAGTACTTCTTGGTTACATTCTTGTCTGTTCCCGCTGTTGGTAGGTGATAATTTTGCCGTCTGTGTACTTTACAGCGTCGTAACGGCACAGAAGCTCCATACTGAGCTGTGAATGTATCTAACCCTCACTGGGAATTCGGATGGCAATATGAGTCAATGAACGGCAGACTGTATTACAGCCGTAGATAACGAGCTTCACTGCTACTCGCAGGAAATTCCGGTGCGGACGTCGATGGAGCAGTTCCAGGTTAATCATAAAGGCTGGAGGTCCGTCTCTTCTCCGATCTCTATGGCATTTGGTCATGCATTGCGGATAATCATGCTGAAATCATTAATACAATTTACTTTATCACTCCAATAGTATTATAGTTAATTTAATAGCTGTCAAATTGCATTTTTAACACCTTTTTGCATAATTTTTGCCAAAGATTTTTTTGTTGGGTTTTGATGCAATTTTGAAAAAAGAGCAAATTTTGTGTGAATACAGCCCATAAGCCAAAAACCCAAGATATAACTGATCCAACCATTTCCATTGATAACAGTAGATCTATTAGCGTTGATAGCGTGGGTACATTTTCTGTATATTTATGGCACTGAAAGAAGGTAGTTTAAAGTGGTTGTCCTATCAATGCCATATTGTCACAAGGGCATTGTCCATGGTCACCTGGCAGCTCTAAAAATGGCTACCATGAACAGGCTTGGCGCTTACTCCGTAATGCTATGCCTTTATTTTAAGATCAGCAACATTTACAGTGGCTTGCAAAAAGTATTCACCCCCTTTATTATTATTTATTATTATAGCGCCATTTATTCCATGGCGCTTTACATGTGAGGAGGGGTATACATAATAAAACAAGTACAATAATATTGAACAAAACAAGTCACCAACTGATACAGGAGGAGAGAGGACCCTGCCCGCGAGGGTTCACCGTCTGCAAGGGATGGGTGAGGATACAGTAGGTGAGGGTAGAACTGGTCGTGCAGTGGTATGATGGAATGCTGGTTACTACAGACTGTGGGCTTGTCGGAAGAGGTAGGTCTTTAGATTCCTTTGAGATTTTTCACGTTTGGCCACCTCACAACCTGAAATTTCCCTGTTTTTTTGAGGGTTTGCATAATATTATGTAAAGAACATGTCTACAACTGTGAACATTTAGTTTTCTTTTTATTGTGAAGCAAACAACAAATTGGACAAAGCAACTGAAAACTTCAGTGTGCATAACTATTCACCTCCCAAAGTCAGTACTTTGTAGAGCCTCCTGTTGTGGCAATTACAGCGGTAAGTCACTTTGGATAAGTGTCTATGAGCTTTCCAGATCTTGCCACTGGGAGTTTTGCCCATTCCTCAAGACAATGCTGCTCCATTTCCTTCAAGTTCAGCGGTTTCCTCTGGTGAACAGAAATCTTCAAGTCTGACCACAGATTCTCAATTGGATTTAGGTCTGGGTTTTGACTAGGCCACTCCAAAACATTTACAAAACATTTATTTTAAACCAGTCGAGTGTTGCTTTAGCAGCATGCTTTGGGTCATTGAACCTCCATCCCAGTCTCAAATCACTGACAGCCTGAAACAGAATATCTCTGCATTTCACACTATTCATCTTCCTCTCAACTCGGACCATTTTCCCTGTCCCTGCTGCAAAAAAACACCACCCACAGCATGATACTGCCACCAGCATGTTTCATTGTGGGAATTGTGTTCTTGAGGTGATAAACTATGTTAGTTTGGCGACAGACATAGCGTTTACCTTAATGGCCAAAAAGTTTAATTTTGGTCTAATCTGACCACATCACCTTCCTCCATACATTTGGGGAGTCTCCCACATGCCTTTTGATAATTTCAAAACGAGCTTTACAATGTTTGTATGTAAGTAAAGGTTTTTTCTGGCCACTCATACTTAAAGGCTACCTCTATGGAGTGTATGGCTTATTGTGGTTGTGGGGACAGATATTCCAGTCTCTGCTTGGGAACTCTTCTGCTTCTTCATGGCTACCTTTAGTCTCTGTGCTGCCTCTATTGATTAATGCCCTCCTTGCCCGGGCTGAGAGTTTTGGTGGGTGGCCCTCTCTTGGCAGGTTTATTGCAGTACCATGTTTTTTTCCATTTGATGATAATGGATATGATGGTGCTTCAGGAATCATCAGAGATTGGGATATTTTTTTATAACCCAACCCTGACTTTTACTTCTGAACTGAAAAAAACCCTCAGATGGTTACTGTACAATACATCCAGCTTCTTACACCCGCAGGGTAGCCGCAGTCAGCCACACAATTTCCTGCAGGAGCTGCCATATCTGACAGACAGTGGCACACAGTAGGGAATTTGGGAAGGGCTCACCCCTCTCTACGGAGTGAGAAAATTTAAGGACTGTGCAGTGATTACAAAAAGTGTGAAATGTAAATGTAACATTGCATGAAGGGCAACAGACACAGCGCTAACCAGGATGGATCTGCAGCATATGCATGACTGGGTGTCTCTACAGCCATAAGCATATGGGAGCGCGAGGAGCAGATTGGTTTAACAAGGAAATCAGGTCATGGAAATGGATTGTGGCCAGGCTTCCCGGGAAGATGGCTGTGATGGAAGATTCACTTTAACCTCCAGCCTTCATTTATGGGCCACTAGAAGACTGTAGCATTTCTTCACGGGAAAGTAAAAATAAAATGCCAAACTATGTAAAATTTTAAAGGGAACCTGTCAGCTGTTAGAGCCGCTATAAGATACCTCCACTGCCTTTCAGGGCTTATCTATAGCATTCTATAATGCTGAAAATGAGCCACCGCTCCGACCTGAAAGATAAGAAAAATAAGTTTTATTATACTCACCCGGAGAAGGGGGCAGTCTGGTGCGGTCCGGTCCGATGGATGTCTCAGGCCTAAGAATAGGCCATCAATATAAAAGTAGTGGACAACCTCTTTAACCTTCATATTAACCCCCTATCTGCAGATTTACAGGGTTTTTTTTTTCATATATCAGACCACACAATATCCTGGGACTGCAGAGCATCGGTAGTGCATGTGAATATACAAAAGACTTTAAAGTAGTGTTCTTCTCACTTTGCAGAAATCTGAAGATCCGCTATTTTCCTGCCTATATTCCACTAGCCAGGAAGGAGGAGGAGGAGAAGGGGCGATAATGCCGCAGTCTGTCTACTTTGTCTCCGTGTGTGTGACCCATGCTGTGATAATAATAGCAGATATTAATGTTACACGCTTCTTGTGGCGCCCCCTGCTGTTCTTTTTATTCTCTCTCAGAACGACCACCTAATGTGTCCGGTGCTGGAGAGATAAAGCCGCTTCCAGTGAGCTGTGCAAAGAATCAGTCTGACGTCCGTCTACAAGAGCATCCGAAAGATGGCACTGAGCCACCGGGAATGTGCGACTGCGGCAATTAACATGAGGTGTGGATGTGCCGGAAAAGAATCACAATTAAAGCAGGACATATAAAATCCAGCAACGTTGTTACTGTATCTGTTTTACCTTTTCAGGTTGATTTTACTATAAGAGGTGTAGTAAAACTATACTGTAAGGGTATGTTTCCACAATCAGGTATGGCTCAGTATTTGCTCAGGATTTGACGCAGGCGAAATCTGCACCAAATCTCCATCTGAGGTCACTGGCAGGTCACCTGCATTTTTTATGCGTTTTTTTACATGTGTTTTTGATGCGTTTTTTCATTGCATGCATTTTTTTGTCACTTGAAATAAAGCTAATTGAAAGTTGGTTTCTGGGAAGGAAAAAAAAGTGATTTCCTGTTTGCAGATATATTCGGGTACTGTATGTTGCGGGTTGGACGCTGCGGGTTGGACGCTGCGCACATCTGCAGCATCCAACCTGCAGCGTCCAGCTGTTACAGTATAGTGAATGGCATTTCAAGAAATCTCATGCCCACTATGTGTGCACCAATGCCCGCGGCTTACCCGCAGAGACGGACATGTGGCGCGTGTTTCCAGACCGCAACATGTCAATTTATGCGTAAATTACCCATAAACTTTCATTAGATGCGGTAAAACCGCATTATCTTCCTAGTCACATGCGCATTAAGTGCGGGGATGCATCTTACTACGCATGTGTACTAATTTAAATAAAGGTAAATCTTGTGACAGAGCTGGAAGTACATGACACAGGAAGTGGAGGAAAGCAAAGAGAGAGGTCCTCTCATTTTTAATAAATAAATAATTTAAAAAAATAGCGTGGGGTCCCCCTATATATGTTAACAGCCAGAGTAAAGCAGACCACTGGGACTGGTATTTCAGTCTAGTAAGGATCCAATATCCATGAATCTTACCAGCTTGATAATACCAGGCTGCAGCAGTCTGCTTACCTTGGATAGTAGAATCCACTTTTTAAAAAAAAGCGTGGGGTCCCCCTATTTTTGTTAACCTGCCATGGAAAAAGCTGACAGCTATGGCCTGATATTCTCAGGCTGGTGAGGCCCATGGATTTTGGCCCTCACCAGCCTAAAAATAGCGGCCAGCAGCCACCCCACAATTGGCACATTGAAAGATGCGCCAATTGTGGCACTTTACCCGGCTCTTCCCACTTGCCCTGTAGCGGTGGCAAGTGGGGTAATATTTGTGGGGTTGATGTCACCTTTGTATTATCAGGTGACATCAAGCCCCCAGCTTAGTAATGGAGAAGCGTCTATAAGACATCTATCCATTACTATTCCTATACAGTACAGACCAAAAAGTTTGGACACACCTCATTTAAAGATTTTTCTGTATTTTCATGACTATAAATTGTAAATTCACACTCAAGAGATCAAAACTTTGAATTAACACATGTGGAATTATATACTTAACAAAAAAGTGTGAAACAACTGAAAATATGTCTTATATTCTAGGTTCTTCAAAGTAGCCACCTTTTGCTTTGATGACTGCTTTGCACACTCTTGGCATTCTCTGGCTTCATGGAAAAATCTTTAAATGAGGTGTGTCCAAACTTTTTGGTCTGTACTGTATAGGAATAGTAATGGATAGATGTCTTATAGACGCTTCTCCATTACTAAGCTGGGGGCTTGATGTCACCTGATAATACAAAGGTGACATCAACCCCACAAATATTACCCCACTTGCCACCGGGCAAGTGGGAAGAGCCGGGTAAAGTGCCACAATTGGCGCATCTTTCAATGTGCCAATTGTGGGGCGGCTGCTGGCCGCTATTTTTAGGCTGGTGAGGGCCAAAATCCATGGGCCTCACCAGCCTGAGAATATGATGCCTTCAGTGTGAATGTACAATTTACCTAGTCATGAAAATACAGAAAAATCTTTAAATGAGAAGGTGTGTCCAAACTTTTGGTCTGTACTGTAGTTACATGGTAAATAAAGACACAGCCAGAATAAAGTCCTTTCATTTAAATAATGACAGACTCCTTTAATATTCTTGATTAAACCATACCTACTGCATCGGCTAATTCCACCAAAAAGCCCTCCATCTCCTGTAAGAGAATTAAAATATAAGAACAACAATATCCTTACCTGTCCGCCAAGAAGATATAGATACTGTCCCACGACGAGTCCAGCTATCCTACATATGGATGCCTTTAGCTGAACAGTGGCATTATGCCACCATTCAGCCTGACATCCAGACACAGTGGAGCTGGAAGCTGATGACCGGAGATAGCTCAGTCACGGGTGGTCACGTGCACTGCAGTTTTCGCGGTCAGCTGACTGTGAGAACTTGGCTAGTGACTGGAGATAACCCCGTCTCCAGCAGTCACGTGCATGGCAGTTCTTGCGATCAGCTGATCTCATCACGAGAACTGCAGTATACTCGAACTTCCAGCTGTGTCACAAGGTAAGACTTTATGTAAATTAGGTCACATGTGTAGTAAGCTGTGTTCCCACACTTAATACACATGTGGCTAAGAAGATAATGCGGTTGTACCGCATCCAATGATAGTTAATGGGTAATTTATGCTGCTGAGGCTGAGTGTCTCCACAACCTAAATAGACATGCTGCAGTCTGGAAAGATGCGCCGCATGTCCGTTTACACAGGGAAGCTGCGGGCGTCTCTGAACGCAGAGTGGGGATGGGATTTCTTGAAATCCCATCCACTATGCTGTAACATCTGGCCGCTGCGGGTTGGACACTGCGGCTGTACGCAGCATCCAACCCGCAGCGTTTAGAGACGGTGGAAACATACCCTTACTATGGAAACCCCCAACAAGCTGCTGTTGACTGATCTGGTTTTTTGTTTCGATGTAGTAAAGTGATTATATAATACAATTGCAAAAATCTAACGGTCAAATGAGAAGATTTTGCAAGAGTTAATTAACATTTTCCTCTACTGCCAGTTTTCCTTTTTTGCTCTGTTTTTTTGTCTCCGCTTCTTTCAAGAGTCATAACTTTTCATTTTTTTCATTCAATTTTGAAAGACACCATTCATTTTACCATACAATGTACTGAAAATGAAAATAAAAATGGCGAAATGATGAAAAAAATGCATTTACACATTAAAAATGACCTGGCAACATGACTCTTCAGGTCAGTATGACTGGGGTGAGATCAACCTTGTGTCGCTTTTATTTGTTTTTTTTTAAATACACAGAGGGTGAAATAGAGTTGAAACCAGAAGTTTCCATCTACTATATAAAAAGACACATCTGCATGTTTTTCTCAGTATTTGACATGAAATCTGAATAAACCTTTCCCGTTTTAGGTCAATTAGGATTACCATAATTATTAATATTTGCCAAATGCCAGAATAATGAGAGAGAGAAAATGTTTTAAGGCATTTGTATTACTTACTGCAAAGTCAAAGATTTACATACACTTAAGGTACCTTCACACATAACGATTTCGTTAACGATATCGTTGTTTTGTGATGTAGCAACGATATTGTTAAGGAAATCGTTATGCGTGACAGCGACCAACGATCAGGCCCCTGCTGGGAGATCGTTGGTCGCTGGGAATGATCAGGACCTTTATTTGGTCGCTGATCACCCGCTGACATCGCTGAATCGGCGTGTGTGACGCCGATCCAGCGATGTGTTCACTGGTAACCAGGGTAAACATCGGGTTACTAAGCGCGGCCCTGCGCTTAGTAACCCGATGTTTACCCTGGTTACCATTGTAAAAGTAAAAAAAACAAACAGTACATACTTACATTCCGGTGTCTGTCGTGTCCCCCGGCGTCAGCTTCCCTGCACTGTGTCAGCGCCGGCAGGCCGTAAAGCAGAGCACAGCGGTGACATCATGATAATAATAATAATCATCTTTATTTTTATATAGCACTAACATATTCCGCAGCGCTTTACAGTTTGCACACATTATTATCGCTGTCCCCGTTGGGGCTCTCAATCTAGATTCCCTATCAGTATGTCTTTTGAATGTGGGAGGAAACCAGAGTGCCCGGAGGAAACCCACACAAACACGGAGAGAACATGCAAACTCTTTCCAGATGTTGTCCTGGGTGGGATTAGAACCCAGGACCCCAGCACGGCAAGGCTGCAGTGCTAACCACTGCGCCACCGTGCTGCCCAGATGCTACCTAGATGAGGACCAAAAACCTTACACTGTGCACAATAAATTTCACACTAGGAAGTGGTTCCGTATATACAGGGGTGAGAAGAATTGACTAGTAACAGCCAGTATCTTAATGCCAACCAACAAGATGTAAAATGACTCCAGGCCAAAGGGTCACAACAATAGTCAGAAACATGGCAATACATTGTCAGAAAAATAGTATAATCATTAATTTTATGGAGCAGGGGAGGGGACATTTTTTAGCTAGGAGACAGACTAGCCATAACTCGCCCCCTAGATTCCCTATTAGAGAAATCCTTTCCTTGCTGCGGAGGTTGGCACTCTACACTTGAACGCAAATGGCGTCCCCGCTCAACGAAGGCTCACCCTCACTGGCACTTTAACCTTTCCCTCCAAAAAATGCTCAGTACAGTTCAAACAATTGCGTAAGGGGGGGGTCCAGATTTTAGAGTGGTTATCTTGGGGAAAATCTCGTTATTAGGCTACTCAAGAGATTAACGCCTCAATCAAATCAAAAAGTGACTGAGTTATGCAGGCACAATAGCTGATTGTTTTGTGTATACTACCTTTGTAGGACCTCTGATAAGGTCCACTGTTTTTTGTAGGACTTGTGATAGGGTAACAGGCTGTGGTTACTGTTGAAATGATATCATGATATTCAGTGGAACCAAGCCTTAAAGTACCGTTACACTAAACGACTTACCAACGATCATGACCAGCGAGACGACCTGGCTGTGATCGTTGGTAAGTCGTTGTGTGGTCGCTGGGGAGCTGTCACACAGACAGCTCTCTCCAGCGACCAACGATCATTATTCTCATTTGAACGTGCTAATGAGAATAAGGATGATCCCTACACTGTGACATCCCTACAGATATTTGTAGACAGCTATGAAGTCTCCTCTCAGCCTTCTTTTTGCAAACTAAACATTCCCAGATCCTTTAACCGTTCCTCGTAGGACATAGTTTGCAGTCCGCTCACCATCCTGGTAGCTCTTCTCTGAACTGATTCCAGTTATATAAAGCTACATATTAAAAAGCTGTAATTCCTAAACACTAACTCCAAATAGGATGTGAGTACCCTTAAATTATAGCTGAAAGTCTGCACTTTATGTCTATATCTAATATATAAAGCTGTATGTGTGTATGTGTGTGTGTGTGTGTATGTATGTCCGGGATTGGCATCTGCACTGTCGCAGCTACAGCCACAAAATTTTGCACAGTCATACGTCTGGACCCCGAGAGCGTCATAGGCTATGTTGTGAGGTGAAATTTTAACCCCGCGCGTTCCAATTCACTAAACAATTTTGCCCCTATCTACATAATGGGGAAAAAGTGAAAGGAAAAGTGTTGGAGGCATTGCAGCTACAGCCACAAAATTTTGCACAGTCACACATCTGGACCCTGAGAGCGTCATAGGCTATGTTGTGAGGTGAAATTTTAACCCCGCGCTTTCCAATTCACCAAACAATTTTGCCCCTATCTACATAATGGGGAAAAAGTGAAAGGAAAAGTGTTGGAGGCAAATTGACAGCTGGCAGATGTGAACAAGCGGGACTTAAAGAATGAGAGCGATGGTGACAAAGACTATATACCGTACAGTTGCTAAGGTGGGGCCTCGACATGGGATACTCACCACACATGGGGATATGAACACACACACAAAAGGCGCCACAAGCTACCACGTGCTTGAACACATATACCACCCTCAGCACACATTTCACCACACATACACCAACCTCGCCACATAAAAGTCGAAACACAAAAGTCGCCGCTCAAAACTCACCATGCGCAAAACTCGCCACATGCAAAACTAGGCTCACGCAAAACTCGCCGCACGTGCAAAACTCACCTCATGGAAAACTCGCCACACGCAAAACTTGAACACGCGGAAAAATTACCACATGCACAAAAGTTGCAATACATGCAAAAGTTGCCTCACACAAAACTTGCACATACTCAAAATGCACCACACATAAAACTCGCCACGTGCAAAACTCGCCATCCGCAAAACTTGCCGCACACAACTTGCTACACTAACCTGTCAGGTGCAACTCGACACACAAAAAGTTGCTACACGCATGTAACCACACAAAACTCATCTCACAAAAGTCGCTACATGCATGTCGCCACATGCAACTCAACACACACAACTTGACACATGAAACTCGCCCTAAAACACACACAAGTCTGGTATTATCTTTCAAAAATAAAAATCAGATTAATAAGCAGACAAACTACAAGAGCAACAAATGTACCATATAGGAAATACGGCAGCTGTCAGTCACATGACCTGTCTATAATGTGTATGTGTGAGCTAATATATACTGCCAGGGGGAGGGCTTCCTGTTGGCTGGGGATTTATCAGGCTGCCAATTTAGTTTACAAATACTGAGGTAAAAATACTGACCAAATCATGTGTGAATGCGGTCTAATACAGGAGGAGATGACACACAGATATATACTATATACAGGAGATTGCACACAGGTATATACTATATACAGGAGAGATGACACACAGGTATATACTATATACAGGAGGAGATGACAAACAGGTATATACTATATACAGGAGCAGATGACACACAGGTATGTACTATATACAGGAGGAGATGACACACACATATATACTATATACAGGGGACATGACACACAGGTATATACTATATACAGGAGGAGATGACACACACATATATACTATATACAGGAGGAGATGACATACAGGTATATACTATATACAGGAGGAGATGACACACAGGTATATACTATATACAGGAGGAGATGACACATGTATATACTATATACATGAGGAGATGACACACACATATATATTATATACAGGGGACATGACACACAGGTATATACTATATACAGGAGGAGATGACACACACATATATACTATATACATGAGGAGATGACATACAGGTATATACTATATAAAAGATGAGATGAAATAGGTATATAGAGGAGATGACATACAGCAGGTATATACTATATACAGGGGAGATGACATACAGGTATATACTATATATAGGAGGAGATGACATACAGATATATATACAATATACAGAATATACAGTATATACAGAAGAGATGACATACAGGTATATAATAGAGGAGATGACACATGGGTATATACAATATACAGGAGGAGATGACATACAGCAGGTATATACTATTTACAGGGGAGATGACATACAGATATATACTATATACAAGTGAAGACATACAGGTGTATACTATATATAAGGGAGATGACAAACGTATATACTGAGGTGAAAATGAAAAGCTGTGAGTGCAAAATGAGAGGAGTGAGGGAAAATAGTGGAGTGATCGGAAAATGACAGATGTGAGGTCGAAATGACAAGTGTTAGGGGGGAATGAGAGGAGTGAGGGGGAAAATGAGAGGTGTAAGGGAGAAAATGAGAGGCATGATGGGAAAATAAGAGACGTGAAGTGCTATAACTAGCCACAGATATTTACTATGCCCAGGCAACGCCGGGCTCTTCAGCTAGTTGATTATATAACTGTATCTTGAATATGTTTTGGTAAACAGCTAAAATGCCAAAACTGGTGTCACTGTCCAAACATATCTGGACCCAAATATATGTACATAAGAATTCAGCAGCATACTGTAACCGCTAAGATGTATACAAACATTGAATGTATGAAATTTGAACTGCATTACTGCTATGTAAAATATACTTATAAAAATTAAGGTACTTAGCACAAAAATTTGCCAATTCATAAGAGTCTTCCAGCTACGACAAGCCATATTTTTCTTTGATAGGACCCTAACCTAATATTTATATATTTGGATAAAAAAAAATAAAACCATAATAAGGTTAACAATACTTAGCCTTCTTATTGTTGGCAAGGAACGGTATTTTTTCTGGAAGAAAAAAAAAACATTTTCTTCTTTTTGCACAAAAATTATCTGAAAAGTTCCAACTAAGATGTGCAATTGCTGATTCTATACAAAATGTAACATTAAAGGTAGATCTTTTCTTTATATATGCCTTGGGCTTGGTGCTGGCAGCCGATATTTTCCCCGCTGACTGGTGGAATTGTGATCTTCAAATGTTTGTTATTTGAATAGACTTTTCATAAAAGGTCATTAGAATTACTGATATCTTAGTAACATAGTAACATAGTAACATAGTTAGTAAGGCCGAAAAAAGACATTTGTCCATCCAGTTCAGCCTATATTCCATCATAATAAATCCCCAGATCTACGTCCTTCTACAGAACCTAATAATTGTATGATACAATATTGTTCTGCTCCAGGAAGACATCCAGGCCTCTCTTGAACCCCTCGACTGAGTTCGCCATCACCACCTCCTCAGGCAAGCAATTCCAGATTCTCACTGCCCTAACAGTAAAGAATCCTCTTCTATGTTGGTGGAAAAACCTTCTCTCCTCCAGATTCAAAGAATGCCCCCTTGTGCCCGTCACCTTCCTTGGTATAAACAGATCCTCAGCGAGATATTTGTATTGTCCCCTTATATACTTATACATGGTTATTAGATCGCCCCTCAATCTTATCTTACTTCCCTACAGTTTTTCCTTGGTGGGACGCAGGTGCTTTTATCCAGTATTGTCTTCACTGTATTATACTGTGACATTAACTCTGCATATTACACCTGATGCCAAATCAGCTTTATACGTCAGATATAACTATGTACCGTATTAATGCAGAAGACAGAATGTTTATACCAGGATAGATTATGCAGATATTTCTCCTTAAATTAATAAGCAAAGTAGAATTGTTCTTTTTTTTATGGAACAGGATCATGAAGGTTACGGTACTTTTATGGCTAGGTTTTTTTTTTAGCCTTCATATTGAGCAGGAATAACAAATTAGACATCATTCCTGCACTGATGTGGGTCACGTTTTCCTGGATCCTTGGAAATTGGTCACAAATTGCTATTTATTGCGCATAAATGTGGAAGTATAAGGACAGAAGTGTTGGGTATTAGGTGGGAAGTGTCATATATTATAGTTGAAGAACATCTTGGGTCTGAAGCAGCTAGGGTTTCATCTCAGGGAGTTTGAAGCATCTGAGTGAGCCCCTAACGGGTAACCCTGGTTCCAACTGTAGTGGCGCACCCTGATCATTGGTATAGGTGAACCTCAGCAGATGACCATACTGTTACAGAAAATAAATCTGTACACAAAGGCCAACACCGATATTACCGCCATATGGTGACCACTTTTCCAGCCAGGACACTGCTGCAGAGATTACAGCAAAGACACATTTGACTTCTTACATTTCCAGCACCGTCCCCATCTATTCCCACCCTGAACAAATCCCTAATCTTCCTGATACCCTAATACGGAGCTGCTACTACCTATTACTGCACCTGATGTTTGGCATAATAACAGTGCTCCTCTTAGTGGCCCACATAATAATGCCCACCACTGTGCCCCTTACATAGTAATTTTGCCCCTTTGATTGTCACCATACTTTTAGTGCCCCAATAATACTTATTAAGTTGCCACTTAACATTTAATAATGTCACCTAAGTCCCATAATATATAGCTCCTCTATACACATTATAGTGAGCCTAAAGTTCTCTTATACAGAGTATGATGTTCCCACAGCTCCCCTATATGCAGTATTGTGGCCCACAGCTCTCCTGTACTCAATATAATGCCCCCACAGCTTACTTGTACACAGCACAGTGGGCCCAAAGCTTCCCTTTACACAGTATGGTGGGACCACAGTTCTGCTATACACAGCATGATACCACCACAGCTCCCTTATACATAGTATGATGTCCTCACTGCTCATCAAAACAGTATAATGACCTCCATAGTAGCCCCCAAACAGTATAACGGCCACCACATTAGCCCTCAAACTGTATATTGGCCCCCACATTATCCCCCAAACTGTACAATGGACCTGCATTAGCCCCCAATCTGTACAATGGACCTGCATTAGCCCCCAAACTGTATTATGGCCCCCACAGTAGTCCATATAATGTATGAGGGCACCCCACACTGTTTTAAGGTCCCCTAAAGTAACCCCCACACTGTATAATTCAGTTAAAAGTCTGAACTTTCTTTCATAAGTTTGTTAGTTTTTTAAATAAACAATTGATTTTAACTTTCACAAAAATTATTGCAGGAAAAAAAGGCAAAGACTCAGTACAGTCGATTGTGAAAAGCAAGTATGTCTCATAGTGATTTAAGATATTTGTTCAATAAAAACTATAGTGCGGCTATCTGCTGCTGCTTTCTAGTGCATTAAGAATGAAGAAGAAAAGGTGTATTGTATTTCAAATGTAATAGGACAGATGCCAGCTAATTACACCATATCACTGATCAATTGTACAGAGTGTGGCACTGCTGCTTGTACCTTTCTTATCGTCATAGCCCTCTATCAATGATATCTCTCCATTGTTCCAGACTACTACACTCATCTTCCTTAGGGCTGCAGTTTTAGAACACATTACTGTCTTACATATTTGACCAATGATTTACGGCTTTTTCTTCCTATCTGTGTTGCTGAGCCGTGAGCTCTAATATCCTCTCACTATTCTAAAATCACCCTAAAGTGGCTGCCGCATTCCCTGTCTCAACTTTTATACTGGTTATGATAGTCTATCATGATTGGCCGAGGTATAACATGTGGTGTGATAGTAGCAAAGGTTTATTAAGGAGCTAGCACAGTCATTACTGAGGTCATGGCAGCCTTTGTGAACTGATTTGATCATCTTTAGTTGTTAACAGTGCCACAACAGTGTATTTCTGGCAACATGAGATGACTGCGGGAGGGGCAATGTTAAGAGAGAGTGTGTTGTACTATACTGAGAGTGACACACAGACTGTGTAAGAGTAAAGTAAGGTCTACTCAAGAGTTTTCCAGCAGGATGCATAAAGTGTTGCAATTTACAGCCCATTTTTGCTGTCTATGTCCATTGATACCAAGCCAAGTCTATTTAAAAAAATATTGAAAGCATCTAGCATGCTGTTGTTTGTAAGACTATGTAACTAGCAAGTAAAGCTGTTTTTGAACTATCTTCTGTGTTCAACTACCTTCCTTTCAGGAAGGAGAAGGAGGAGTGCAGAGCCACACAGCACAGTGAGAGACCAGGGAGATACGAGATACATGAAAATTGTACCCCAACTGCATTGCTAGATTCACAGCTTGTTAGGACTGGCGGAACGCACCAAGTATAAGGTGTAATGGTATTAGGTGCGTTCGCCGTCCGAGGTCCACCGTGCAGGTAAAAGACCCTGCTGCTAGTAAGACGGACTATATGGCGGTACTAAGTATACACACATGGGTTAACTTCATCCTGTGTGAAGGAAGCGATCCTGTTGCGTCACAAGACCGCAGTACCGCACATATAGCGCGAGCAAGAAGTCAGCAGACTCAACCCCTACACAGGATTGAAGTCCAATTAGACACTTGCTGGCACAACACCGCAACTGGGTGTGTCAGAGGAACATAAATAGTAATATAAAGGCACAAGAGTGCGTGCGGTGCCACACTGACGTACCCCACTAACCACCCAGGCTTGGGTCAGGAAAGCGCAGAGCAAGCGCACGGCGCCGTACTGGCGGACACAGCAACTGGTAGCTGTAATGTGTGTTTCGTGCTGTTGGATAAGTCGGGCGCTAGATAGCAAACATACACCTTCCGCGAACAGACATTCAATAGGGAGGGTTATTTAAAGAGCGACTTTCACTCACAACACACACACATATTTAAAAGACAATACTAGCGCATGGCCGTGCGGCCATGCGAGGCTTAAATAGCTGCAGCATGTTTAGGACCTTCCAAAGAAGGACCAATGGAGTGCTGCAGCACCTCAGCATGTGACCCTGGATCTCCACTGAGAGATCTCGCCCTGGGCATGCTCAGAGTGCAAAGCAGGATTTAGTCCTAGCAGCTACAAGGACCTTAGCTGCAGTATCTGATCATGTGACCCTCGATCTCCACTGAGAGATCTTACTCTGGGCATGCGCAGAATGTAAAAAGCAGGACTTAGCCCCAGAAACGTCCGCTCGCCGCTGCCCAGCACTGACTTCAATGGGAGAAGCAGGAAACGCAGCAGTAACTCTAAGCACAGAGTCAGACTGAGCGAGACGCTGGGATCGACGTCTCTGCTGAGCAAGCTCCACTGCGGCAGGAGAAGAATGGGAGACTGCAGCGGAGATGGCCCGAGATTCCCCCTGTGCAGAGGCAGGAACTCGACCCCTAACATTACCCCCCCTCCTAGGGCCCCCCCTCCTTGGGCCTCGCTACGTTCAAAGGCAGCAATGAGCTGCGGAGCCCGAATGTGCTCAGCAGGCTCCCAGGACCTGTCCTCAGGGCCATAACCCTTCCAATCCACCAAATAGAATTTTTTACCACGTACCACCTTGTACCCCAAAATAGCGTTCACCTTGTAATCATCCGTAGACGAACCCGATGTCCCGGCAGATGACTCAGAAAACCGGGACATGTATACGGGCTTAAGGAGGGACACATGAAAGGTGTCGGTGATACCAAGGCGTGGAGGAAGGGCCAGACGGTAGACCACAGGATTAACCTGTTTGAGGACCTTGAAGGGACCCAAGTAGCGAGGTGCAAACTTAGTGGACTCTACATGCAGCCTGATGTTACGGGCGGAGAGCCACACTAAATCGCCAGGAGCAAAGGTCGGGGCAGGGCGCCGATGTGCATCGGCGGAGGACCTCATTCTCTCCTTTGAGGCCCGAATGGCATCCTGAGTGCGGTCCCAAATGTCCCGTGCCTCCACTGCCCAGTCTGCCACCCTGGAGTCAGCAGAGGACACGGGCATAGGCACAGGAACCCGCGGATGCTGGCCGTAATTAAGGAGGAAAGGTGTCTGACCAGTGGAGTCGGCTACAGCGTTATTAAGAGCGAACTCTGCCCATGGTAATAAAGATGCCCAGTCATCCTGCCTGGCAGAAACAAAATGTCGTAGATATGTGACCAGAGTCTGATTGGCCCTCTCTACCAACCCATTCGTCTCGGGATGATATGCGGAAGAGAGATTTAACTCAATGCTGAGAAGACAACAAAGCTCTCTCCAGAACCGAGACGCAAACTGGGGACCCCGGTCACTGACAATTTTGTCTGGCATGCCGTGTAGGCGGAAGATGTGTCTTATGAACAACGCTGCCAAGGCCCGTGCAGAAGGTAACCGTGGGAGCGGCACCAAATGCACCATTTTCGAGAAATGATCGGTAATAACCCAAATGACGGTACAACCGCGAGACTTGGGCAAACCCACTACAAAGTCCATCCCGACCATCTCCCAGGGCCTGTCTGCCACCGGCAAGGGATAGAGTAACCCAGACGGCCGTTGTCGAGGAGACTTATTTTTGGCGCATGAGACACACGCCAGAACGTAATCTCTGACATCTCGGAGCATATGCGGCCACCAGTACGTCCTCGCCAGCAGCTCAGATGTCCTTTTTGTCCCAAAGTGTCCACCCACCCTGGAGGAATGAGCCCAAGAGAGAACCTCCGGTCGCAAATTTATGGGCACAAAAGTCTTGCCCGGAGGCACAGACTCAAGCGACACCAGAGCCACGGTTCTCAAGCTCTCAGAAGGAACAATAAGCCGAGGCTCTCCTTCCTCCTCCTCAGATGACACAACAGAGCGAGAAAGGGCATCAGCTTGAATGTTCTTCTCCCCAGCGAGATAATGGAGGGTGAAGTGGATTCGGGAGAAGAATAAGGACCATCTGGCCTGGCGAGAATTTAGCCGCTGGGCTGTTTGCAAATATAGCAAATTTTTGTGGTCTGTGAAAACTTGAAAGGGAAAACGAGCCCCCTCCAAGAGATGTCTCCACTCTGAGAAAGCCAATTTCATCGCTAGCAACTCCCTGTCCCCGATGGAATAATTCCTCTCCGCTGGTGTGAAGGTCTTGGAGAAGAAGAAGCACGGATGCTTCCGACCTTGAGCATCCTTTTGGAAGAGGACTGCTCCAGCACCAACGGAAGAGGCATCCACCTCCATTATAAACGGCTTATCGACATCGGGACGATGTAGGATGGGAGCGCTAGCAAAATGAGACTTAGTAGAAGAAAAGGCCCTGGAGACCTCTTCAGACCACACTTTGGGATTTGCTCCCTTCTTGGTGAGGGCTACCAAGGGAGCTACCAAAGTTGAGAAGTGGGGAATGAAGTGGCGGTAATAATTAATGAACCCCATAAAGCGCTGCACCGCCTTAAGAGAATGGGGCTCTTGCCAGTCCATCACAGCCTGTAGTTTGGCAGGATCCATAGCCAATCCCTGGGCGGAGATGATTTAGCCCAGGAACGGTAAAGACTCCTGCTCAAACATACACTTCTCCAACTTTGCATAAAGAGAGTTTGCCCGTAGGAGGTCGAAGACTCTGCCAACATCTCTCCGGTGGGAGTCAATATCTGGAGAAAAGATGAGAATATCATCCAGATAGACTACAACCGAGGTGGAAAGCATATCCCGGAAGATGTCGTTGACAAAGTCTTGGAAAACGGCTGGGGCATTACAGAGCCCGAAGGGCATCACCAGATACTCATAGTGCCCATCTCTGGTGTTAAACGCCGTTTTCCATTCGTCCCCCTCACGGATGCGAATCAGGTTGTAAACACCCCGCAGATCTAGTTTGGTAAACACCCTTGCTCCCCGAAGCCTATCGAAAAGCTCAGATATCAAGGGCAAAGGATACTTGTTCTTAACGGTGTTAGCGTTAAGACCCCTGTAGTCTATGCATGGACGTAGTTCCCCATTCTTCTTCTGCACGAAAAAGAACCCTGCGCCAGCAGGTGACACTGACTTCCTGATGAACCCTCTTGCCAGATTCTCTTGAATGTACTGAGACATTGCCTCCGTCTCCGGGAGAGATAATGGATAGACTCGACCCCGGGGAGGCTCAGCACCAGGCAAGAGATCAATAGGACAGTCATAGGGGCGATGGGGCGGAAGGGTCTCCGCCGCCTTTTTGAAGAACACGTCTGCATACGACCAATATTGCTTGGGGAGAGAGGATAGATCTGTGGGTACCTCTGTAGTAGCAACCTGAACGCACTCTCGGTGACACCTACCCCCACATGATTCACCCCATCCCAGAATTCTGCCTGAGGACCACTCGATGTGAGGAGAGTGGTACCGTAACCAAGGTATCCCCAACAGGACCTCATCAATCCCCTCAGGAATGATGAGCAGAGATATAATCTCCTGATGGGATGGTGACATGGACAGAGTAAAAGGGATGGTCTGATGTGTTATCTGTGCGGGCAGTGTCGACCCATTCACCACTCGTACCGTTACTGGTTGAGGTAGCATAACCAGGGGTATTGCGTGACGTTGGGCGAAGGCAGAAGACATAAAATTGCCCTCCGCCCCAGAATCCACGCAGAGGTCTACCGAGTGGGAGGATGAGCCTAATGTTATTGTCCCCTTAAAGGATAATTTGGACGCAAACGTCGCCGTGTCTAGTGCACCTCCACCTACTACCACTAGACGCTGACGTTTCCTCGACCGCTGGAGACATCTGGTGGCAAGATGTCCTGACTGTTGGCAAACATGACAAACCTGGAGTGCACGAGGGGTCCGGGACTTAGATCCCGCTCGTGACACTACCATAGGCTCATGGGTGTTGTGAATTCTGTGGCAAAGCTCCCTCCTGTGGTTACAAGTGGTACTTCGGCTGATTCTCTCTGTGAGCTTCTGTTGGTGGAGGGAAGTGGTACTGCGGCTTCTGAGTTTCCTCCCTCAGGTGATCTGGTGAGGTCGTTAGGTGCTTCTCTACTTAACTCCACCTAATGCTTTGATCCTGGCTTCCTGTCAATGTTCCAGTGTTGGACTTGCTTTTCCCTGGATCATTCCTGTGGCCTGCTGCTCTGCATAGCTAGGTTCTTCTTTGCTATTTGTTTGCTATTTTTTCTGTCCAGCTTGTCTAATTTTTTGCTGGAAGCTCTGGGACGCAAAGGGTGTACCTCCGTGCCGTTAGTTCGGTACGGAGGGTCTTTTTGCCCCCTTTGCGTGGTTTTCTTTAGGGTTTTGTGTAGACCGCAAAGTTACCTTTTCTGTCCTCGCTCTGTTAGGAAAGTCGGGCCTCACTTTGCTGAATCTATTTCATCTCTACGTTTGTCTTTTCATCTTAACTCACAGTCATTATATGTGGGGGGCTGCCTTTTCCTTTGGGGTATTTCTCTGAGGCAAGGTGGGCTTGTTTTCTATCTTCAGGCTAGTTAGTTTCTCAGGCTGCGCCGAGTTGCATAGGCAGAGTTAGGCGCAATCCACGGCTGCCTCTAGTGTTGTTTGGAGAGGATTAGGGATTGCGGTCTGCAGAGTTCCCACGTCTCAGAGCTCGTTCTATGATTTTGGGTTATTGTTAGATCACTGTATGTGCTCTGACCGCTATGTCCATTGTGGTACTGAATTGCCTTTCATAACACATGGGACTCAGGAGCATGGACTGGAGATTCCAAAGGTTTGGCGAAGGTGGGAGCCAGCCGAAACCTCTGCCTACACTGGGCTCGCTCTAACCTCCGCTCGTGAAAACGGAGGTCAATACGAGTGGATACTGTTATTAATTCCTCCAGTGTGGCGGGAATCTCCCTAGTGGCCAGGGCGTCCTTAACGTGGTCAGCCAGCCCCCTCCAAAATATAGGAATAAGGGCCTTATCCGACCACTCCAGCTCAGATGCTAGCGTGCGGAAGTTAACGGCAAACTGGCTGACCAAGGACGAGCCCTGAGTCAATGCCAACAGTTGGAGCGCCGTATCATGGGTGACACGAGGTCCTAAAAAGACCTGTTTCAGAGTGCTCAGGAATAACGGAGCACTCTGCACCACATGATCGCCACGCTCCCACAGCGGCGTAGCCCACTGCAACGCCCTGTTCGACAATAAAGATACGATAAAGCCCACCTTAGCCCGCTCTGTAGGGAAAACGAGAGGCCAGAAGCTCGAGATGTATTGAGCACTGACTCACGAAACCCCTACAGGACTTACTGTCACCAGAAAATTTCTCTGGTAGCGGGAGGCGAGATAGCGTCGGTACAGGGGCGGCAGTGGACAAGGTAGCTGCAGCCACACTTGCAGCCTGAACAGCGACAGCAGTAACATCCACAGCTGAGGTTGAACGCTCAAGAGCCGCCAACCTTCCCTCCAGCTGCTGGATGTACCGCTGTAAACGCTGATCGTCCATCATTACTAGCCAGACCTTGGCGCTAGTATTATGTTAGGACTGGCGGAACGCACCAAGTATAAGGTGTAATGGTATTAGGTGCGTTCGCCGTCCGAGGTCCACCGTGCAGGTAAAAGACCCTGCTGCTAGTAAGACGGACTATATGGCAGTACTAAGTATACACACATGGGTTAACTTCACCCTGCGTGAAGGAAGCGATCCTGTTGCGTCACAAGACCGCAGTACCGCACATAAAGCGCGAGCAAGAAGTCAGCAGACTCAACCCCTACACAGGATTGAAGTCCGATTAGACACTTGCTGGCACAACACCGCAACTGGGTGTGTCAGAGGAACATAAATAGTAATATCAAGGCACAAGAGTGCGTGTGGTGCCACACTGACGGACGCCACTAACCACCCAGGCTTGGGTCAGGAAAGCGCAGAGCAAGCGCACGGCGCCGTACTGGCGGACACAGCAACTGGTAGCTGTAATGTGTGTTTCGTGCTGTTGGATAAGTCGGGCGCTAGATAGCAAACATACACCTTCCGCGAACAGACATTCAATAGGGAGGGTTATTTAAAGAGCGACTTTCACTCACAACACACACACATATTTACAAGACAATACTAGCGCATGGCCGTGCGGTCATGCGAGGCTTAAATAGCTGCAGCATGTTTAGGACCTTCCAAAGAAGGACCAATGGAGTGCTGCAGCACCTCAGCATGTGACCCTGGATCTCCACTGAGAGATCTCGCCCTGGGCATGCTCAGAGTGCAAAGCAGGATTTAGTCCTAGCAGCTACAAGGACCTTAGCTGCAGTATCTGATCATGTGACCCTCGATCTCCACTGAGAGATCTTACTCTGGGCATGCTCAGAATGTAAAAAGCAGGACTTAGCCTAAGAAACGTCCGCTCGCCGCTGCCCAGCACTGACTTCAATGGGAGAAGCAGGAAAAGCAGCAGTAACTCTAAGCACAGAGTCAGACTGAGCGAGACGCTGGGATCGACGTCTCTGCTGAGCAAGCTCCACTGCGGCAGGAGAAGAATGGGAGACCGCAGCGGAGATGGCCCAAGATTCCCCCTGTGCAGAGGCAGGAACTCGACCCCTAACACAGCTACTCAGCACAGTGAGAGACCAGGGAGATACATGAAAATTGTACTCCTACTGCATTGCTAGATTCACAGCTACTCAGCACAGTGAGAGACCAGGGAGATACATGAAAATTGTACCCCAACTGCATTGCTAGATTCACAGCTACTCAGCACAGTGAGAGACCAGGGAGATACATGAAAATTGTACCCCAACTACATTGCTTGATTCACAGCTACTCAGCACAGTACATTGATATAATGCCCTTGATGCTGCTGTTGCTTCTGTCTGTGTGCTGCTGGGAAAGAATAGCAGGATCCCCTCATGTCTGTCAATCTGTCAATCTTTGACAGTGGTATTTAACATGCACTATCATGGAGCCGCATCACTTCATGTGCCCATTAGCCTACCCATGACGTGATCGTGTGTGCTGATAGGTTGCCATGACAGCCAGGGTTCTGCTTAAGTGTTTAGCTGGCATTCATGGGAGATTGTGAATTTCGATGCATAAAACAGTACTACATACTTGGTATCGCTGCAGTTGTAAAAGTCCAATAAATCAAAAAATAAAATAGATTAATCCGATTGGTAAACAGTGTAACGAGAAGAAAGATCGAAACACCAGAATTAAGTTTTTTTTATTGCAATGCAATAAGAGGCGATCAAAACATGATATCTGCCCCAAAATTGTATCAATAAAAATGTCAGTTCGGGCACAAAAAATAAGCACTCACACAACCCTAAATACTGAAAATTGAAACACTACAGGTCTCAGAAAATGGCAACACAAGCAAAATAATTTTTATTACAATTTCAAAATTTTTTATCACCACTTAAATAAAAATAAAAAAACTGATGCATGTTTCAGATCGCTATAATTTTACTGTCCAACTCAGTTTTACCATATTGTGAACATGGTAAATAAAAAGCCCATAAAATAATTGTGGAATTGCATTTTTTTTTGCTATTTCAACGCTCTTGGAATTTATTTCCTGCTTTCCAGAGCTTCGCATGGTAAAATTAAAGGTTTCATTCAAATGCACACAACTTGTCCTGCAAAAAAACAAGATTTCATATGGCTATGTAGACAGAAAAGTAAAAAAAAGGTATGTCCATTGGAAGAAAGGGAGGAAAAAACGAAAACAAAATAGCCCTGTCATGAAGGGGTTGAGGAGAACATTAAGTGTTCAAATATTTATGCTCCAGAGTCCTCTAAGCCTAAGGTCGGGGTCACACTATCAGTATTTGGTCAGTATTTTACATCAGGGCCGCGCTTAGTAACCCGATATTTACCCTGGTTACCATTGTAAATGTAAAAAAAAACAAACACTACATACTTACATTCCGGTGTCTGTCGCGTCCCCGGCGTCACCTTCCCTGCACTGTCTAAGCGCCAGCCGTAAAGCAGAGCGGTGACGTCACCGTTGTGCTTTGCTTTACGGCCGGCCGGCGCTGACAGTGCAGGGAAGCAGAACGCCGGGGGACGCGACAGACACCGGAATGTAAGTATGTAGTGTTTTTTTTTTTACATTTACACTGGTAACCAGGGTAAACATCAGGTTACTAAGCGCGGCCCTGCGCTTAGTAACCCGATATTTACCCTGGTTACCAGTGAAGACATCGCTGGATCGGCGTCACACACGCTGATTCAGCGATGTCTGCGGGAGATCCAGTGACGAAATAAAGTTCTGGCCTTTCTGCTCCAACCAATGATGTCACAGCAGGATCCAGATCGCTGCTGCGCGTCAAACACAACGATATCGCTATCCAGGACGCTGCAACGTCACAGATCGCTAGCGATATTGTTGTTAAGTTGTTCAGTGTGACGGTACCTATAGTCTAGAGCAGAGTTCCCCAACTCCGGTCCTCAAGAGCCACCAACAGGTCTTGTTTTCAGGATTTCCTTAATATTGCCCAGGCGATAATTGCATCACCTGGAAAGGCAAGAATTACATCCCCTGTGTAATACAAAGGAAATCCTGAATTTGTGACCTGTTGGTGGCTCTTGAGGACCGGAGTTGGGGAGCACTGGTCTTAAGCAATCTACCACTGCCTTTCCAAATCTAAGTTTCTAAATTTCTAGAGGAGCAAGTCTCAAAAAATACATGCCTCTGTGTTACTCGTCTCATTCTTCTTGACCATCACAGTTGAGGTTGTCCAATTATGCAATGCATTATGATCCTAAAGAAGCTTGATATATGTAAGAGGAAATCCACCAAATGAACTTTATCAAACCCAACTGTATCCTTTTCTCATGAGTAAAAAAGTCCATAGAGATATGCAGAAGAGCAGGTTCTGCAATGATGCTCACAATCCATTCCTTCAAGGAGTTGTCCACTACTGGTCCTGTTCTTAGGATGGGTCATCAGTAGGGTTGAGCGAAACGGATCGGACAAATTCAAAAATCGCCGACTTTCGGCAAAGTCGGGTTTCATGAAACCCGACCCGATCCTAGTGTGGGATCGGCCATGAGGTCGGCAATCTTCGCGCCAAAGTCGCATTTCGTATGACGCTTTCAGTGCCATTTTTCAGCCAATGAAGGAGGACGCAGAGTGTGGGCAGCGTGATGACATAGGTCTCGGTCCCCACCATCTTAGAGAAGGGCATGACAGTGATTGGCTTGCTTTCTGCGGCATCACAGGGGCTATAAAGGGGCATGCACGCCGACCGCCATCTTACTTCTGCCGATCTTAGCATAGGGAGAGGTTGCTGCAGATTCATCAGAAGCAGGGATATAGTTAGGGAGGGAAGATTAACCCCCAAACTTCTTGTGCTGTAGCGATTTCCACTGTCCAACACCACCTTTTCTTTGCAGGGACAGTGGAGATTATATTTTTGTGCATCAGCGCTGTAGCTTATTAGGCTGCCTTATAAGGCTCCCTGATAGCTGCATTGCTGTTTGCACGCTGCTGTGCAAACCAACTGCTTTTTTAAAAGCAAAAATCCTGTTGCTCCTTTCTGCACAGTTCTCTTGTTTATTTGTCCACACTTTTGTGTGCAGCAGTCCTTTTTATTGCTGCCATACTTTTCCTGAGATCAATGTAGGGAGATTGAAATTGTACTACAGCCCTTGTATTTTTTCAAATATCTTCCAGCCACTTTCTGCCACTTACATTGTGTTGTTTTATGCACAGGGCCTGAGGTTTGGTTCAGTCTCCCAAAAAAATAAGTGAGATTCAAATTATCACAAAGTGGATATACTTCAGTCCTGTTAGTTTGTCGTATATCTGTCAGCCACTTTCTGCCACTTACATTGTGTTGTTTTATGCACAGGGCCTGAGGTTTACAATGAATATACCAGCGCACTACTAATCATACATGTAGGTCAATAAGGGGTGCAAGCGAGTGGTAACATTGTATATTTAAACCCACAAGAAAAAAAGAACCATTCGTAAACACTGCACACCACAAAATATAATTGAAAATGTAAAAAGGTAAACTTTTATTGATATGCAGATAAAAACATTTAAAAACAGTGGAAAATGCAAATCCCCATACTAATCCC
The DNA here is from genome assembly GCF_032444005.1 of Ranitomeya imitator. Taxonomy (NCBI): domain Eukaryota; kingdom Metazoa; phylum Chordata; class Amphibia; order Anura; family Dendrobatidae; genus Ranitomeya; species Ranitomeya imitator. The sequence continues at coordinate 51,944,767 of NC_091284.1, forward strand.
TACAAATAACGGTAGCTAGAAAAAGCACATATCCTGCACAATACATAAGTAATATATCATATCAATAAGACAATAAGGACACAGTATATAGTGCAAAAAGTACCCTATCTGGTATAGCCTCTTGAATACACAAGAACCTCAAAAGTGAGGAATATAAACACTGCCTAAAAGGGCCGGAGCAAAAGAAAAACCTGATGTAGTCCAGAAAATAGGGGAAAGAAAGGCCAAATGGTAAAAGAAGCCCCTATATACGGTCAATTGCAATGTGCCCACTAGTACATCAGCCCACTAATAAAAGCAGCGATAAAGAGCCCAGAACACATATAGATAATACAATTGTGCACCTAGTGTTCCTAGTATAAGAATATAATTACCATGGGCTAGGAACGTACGTAAAGGTCCCAGGTCCAGCCATAGAACTGGTGCAGAGCATATGAAAAAAATGCCAGAAAAAAGGGGGCCAAAGGTCAAGAGGCAGGGATAGGTATGGGGAAGACACCCCACGCGTATCGCCGTTACAGGGACGGCTTCCTCAGGGGAAGGTTCAGTCTCCCCCCAAAAAAGGGAGATTTAAATTCTCAACAAGTTTATATACACCTTCTACCTTGTTTTACAGTACCATATAACGGTTGTTATTTTGGTTAGATTTTCCAAAAAATGAGGAAGTCTGGTGGAAGAGCCCATGGGCGGTGGTTGCCAACTGGTACTGATGGTGGTGGTGGTGCATCTGGTGGTAGTGGCAAAAGCACAATAGCACCTAAGGCTGGAGGTGTTGAGCCAGCGTCATCGTCTGGCTACACAATTACACAAGGCCTCAAAGGCTCCCTTATCTGGGAGTAGGAAAAAACCTTTTAAAGCTGGATGCTCTAACCTTCATTAAAATGAACCAATCATGTATTTCAAATTATTTTGCCCCACCTTCCCCTGCTGACACGTAGCTTGCCGGAAAAATGTCTTGCTTTTGGCCTCCTCTTACTAACTTCTCCAATTCCTCCATTTGCAGCTGCTGAATGTCCACCATAGGCCATTTTTATACCTCCCTAAATGGGCTGACTCCCCCCACAGGGCCGTGGTCACCACCTGGCGCAAGCACCCATGCAAGTGCCGTTTGCCTGGACAGGTGGGTGTGCCCACTCTTGGGCGACGGCACTGGCACAGGGTCCCTTATAGTACAATGAAGTGTCTCTGACGGTGGTGTTGTGTTGTGAATTCTGTGGTCGAGCTCCCTCCTGTGGTCACAAGTGGTACTTCGGCTGATTCTGTCTATGGGCTTCCGTTGGTGGATGTGAGTGGTACTGCGGCTTCTGAGTTTCCTTCCTCAGGTGATGAGGCTAAGTCGTTAGGTGCTGCTCTATTTAACTCCACCTAGTGCTATGATCCTGGCCTCCAGTCAATGTTCTAGTTTTGGCCTTGCTTCCTCCTGGATCGTTCCTGCGGCCTGTCTGCTCAGCATAAGCTAAGTTCTGCTTGTGTTACTTTTGTTTGCTATATTTTCTGTCCAGCTTGCTATATTGGTTTTTCTTGCTTGCTGGAAGCTCTGAGACGCAGAGGGAGCACCTCCGTACCGTTAGTCGGTGCGGAGGGTCTTTTTGCACCTCTGCGTGGTTGTTTGTAGGTTTTTGTGTTGACCGCAAAACTATCTTTCCTATCCTCGGTCTATTCAGTAAGTCGGGCCTCACTTTGCTAAATCTATTTCATCTCTGTGTTTGTATTTTCATCTTACTCACAGTCATTATATGTGGGGGGCTGCCTTTTCCTTTGGGGAATTTCTCTGAGGCAAGGTAGGCTTATTTTTCTATCTTCAGGGCTAGCTAGTTTCTCAGGCTGTGCCGAGTTGCATAGGGAGCGTTAGGCGCAATCCACGGCTACCTCTAGTGTGGTGTGATAGGATTAGGGATTGCGGTCAGCAGAGTTCCCACGTCTCAGAGCTCGTCCTATGTTTTTTGGTTATTGTCAGGTCACTTGTGTGCTCTGAACTTCAAGGTCCATTGTGGTTCTGAATTACCTATTCATAACAGTGGTGCACAACGAACGTCGGACACACCATCGTAATATGAGGGGCCATGTGCCAGTACCGCCGCCCATGAGAGAGTGTTCCCCCCCAGCTCGAACAGTGCTCTACCACTTGCAATACTTACTTCTCCCTGCTCCACCACTGTGTAGTCTGTGCTGTTATGTCCTTCAATGGCACTGCCAATACAAATTTGTTGAAATGATAGATGATAGTTAAAATATACAGGGGCCCTGGCCTCCAGTTAGACCAGTTAATACTTTGCGCCTACTACCACTGTCTGCTACTCAGCAGAGGAGCCCACCCCAGTACCTAGCTATGACGCTTGGTTAGTCCTGTTACCAATTTTGAACTGCATTTAGCCTACTTTAAGATATGGGCCTACTAACTGTGTCTGCCACTCATTACAGTTGTCTTCCACTGAACAAAACAATGCCGCCTGTTTAGTACTGTTACCAATTTTGAACCGCTTTTAGCCTACTTTTTCATTTTGGATTTTGGACCTATATCTGTGTTACCTCCTCATCCTGCCCATTGCCAAGCCACTGCTAGATGAGTCTGCTGGTACATTGACCCTGACCACTACATTCCCCTTGCACTCTACACAGCCAGAATCTGACCCTGCTGAAAGTCAGGTTCCCCTTCCCACATACTATACCACCTTACACGGGGACAAAGAGGAAGGTGCAGGTGAAAGTGCAGGTTCCTGCATCAGGTAGGGGGGGCATACTCGTTGGCGACGTCACTGGCACAGGGCCCCTCATAGTATGCAAAAGTGTCTCTGCCAGTGGGAGGCGCCACCCGCCGTCAAACACACCGCCGTACTATGAGGGGCCCTGTGCCAGTGCCAACGAGTGGGCCCCCCTGCTTGCTCAGGATCACAGCACTTGCAAAGTTGAAATACTTACCTCTCCCTGCTCCACCGCCGTGACGTATTCTGCGTTTCCTGGACCCACAAAAATCTTGAGCCAGCCCTACCCCCCACAACTTTAGCCAAATTACCCCCAGTTTTCAATGCCTAACTATTATTATAAAGTAAATTAAGATTGACAAGCTTAAGTAATAAGAACTGATGTTTTTGGCATTAAAATGGGCACTGTAGGTGTTTTCCTGGCCTCCACTCACTGCCGACTTTGATTCCCCATTGACTTGCATTGGGTTTTGTGTTTCAGTCGGCCCCCGACTTTTTGCAATAATCGGCCGATTTCACCCGACTCGATCCGAAAAAAGTAAAAGTCGCTCAACTCTAGTCATCAGTATCAGATCGGTGAGGCTCTGAATAAGTTCAGTAGGAGCTGTTCTGCGGTACACAGTGCACTGGTGCTTGATTTTCTGGATATATACAGTTTGCATCCGGCTAACATCTGATGAGTAAGGGGTGCCAGTTTTTGTTTTGGACCGTCATCCTACTAATATTGATGAGTATCTGAGGGATAGGTCATTAATATCTAAGTAGTGGTAATGTCTTTAATAGCTACATATATTGAGCATTTAACAATGACGTGCCTGACTGCTAGATGACCTATGCTGTGTCTATGAAACCATCTATCGGACATAGTCTTTCTTTAAGTAGATAGACAGCATGCTTTAAGGTCATCCTTGTTTTAATTAGTCAGATTTTCCCTAATGACCCACCAATCTAATTGTTCGTCGACGCTCTTTGTTTGTCCTATGCTAACGCTATTTGCTCCCATCGATCATTATAAACATGACAAATCGCTATTTCCCTTTAAACCGATCCCCTTTATACAGCGGACTGCGCTCTTGAAGAAAATGGAAAATGAACAAGATGTACTGGGAGCTAACGAGACATGGAAAATAAACCTTCATTTGAAATTCCACTCACAACCCATTATTCAGTCGCGCTAAATATCTTAAAATAAATCTCTGCAATGCTGGTAAATGCCTTCGTGTGGTAACCTTGAGAATTAATACGTCTATGTGTTTGTGCTGCTTTACTTTTAGTAATATCTAACTTTGGAATAGTTGATCGGTGCAGAGAGCGAACTACATATCATTCCACAGCTTCATCATAAAATACAGTGAGATCATTAGGAAATTCATCGGCCCGGAATTCTGTGCATTATTGATCAATTCATTACATGTCCAATTAAAGTTTTATCAGATGCTCTTCTTGGCTGGGTGAGAAGTTTTTTTTCCTTATTTTAGTGACAACTTTTAAGTTCTTACGGACCCGGTCTTATTTATAGCGTGTTAGGATTTCCGATAACATCTGCCTGCATTACCTTCATTTGGATGCTATATCAGTCTGAGCCCGGCGGGTGATTTATTACCCTCCTCGGATTGATAGATAAAACAATGGCTGCCATGGGTAGATAGGACATTGCTATATTAATCAATTCCATCCCCAAGCCTTGATAATAGGTTCAGTTTAAAATATATATTTGGCTTTTCCAAATTACCGTGTCATTGCGGAGCGCTCACACAACACCGCTCCCTGCACATCAGAATGAAGGGATATGTTTTAAAAGTTTGTGGTTGTGAATATTAAGCACAGTATACAGGAAAAGGGAAGAGTTCACATTGGTTTAGATTAACATTTTAGACCCCGGATCTTTTTTGCCTATGGATTGAAATTTTGTCTTCCTTATGTATTTCTTTAGGGCGCTCATAAATTGATATTCTGTAATAGGACTCCACCATATTATGCTTTGATGGATTAAACTGTTTCTCAGGTCTCTTGTCCATTTGAATACCCAGTCCATCAGGCATTGTGCAAAAAGTTGGCAACTTTTAAGTTAAAAAATTTAAAAGTCATACATTTGTCTAATAGAGTTTAATAGAGGTAAAAGGGAAGACCAGAATAATACAGATGAGTGAGTAACAAAGTAGAATGAAAGGAAAAAGAGGGAAAAATACAGAGGAAAAAAAACCCTCACTCATACAGTATGTATTATTCATGTCTTTCCCTTTCCGTTCTTTTGGACACATTATTTTTCAGCTTCCTTAGTGGTTTGGAGAGTTGTTCCATTACCCCGTTTCCATATTTAATTTTCATTTTATCGATTTGATGTATATATATCTGTTTTTTGCTCCTTATGTGCAATCTAACTGATGAAGATCATTGTATGACCGAAACATCTTTTTTATTTTGGATCGCCTGCACGCAATAACATATCTTCCTACAACATTTACCTGAGTGCCAAGTTTTCTCTAAGGTCTGTATGGGATTGGATCCTGCTTGGTCTCCATCTGTGGGAGTGCCGTAATTACTATTCTGATGAAATGCAGGCAGTACGATAAGTAATCATTTACATCCTGGTACTCTATAGATGACATCTTCTCTGGTTGGAGTCATACTCTTTCTTTTCTTTTACATCTTGTTCAGATGCCATGATGACTTTTCACGTCTACTTTTGTCTTCTGCAGCACATTCTGACATTGTGCCCTTAAAATATAACAGCACGATTAAAATGCTTCTGAATAGTAATATCTGTCATATGCTGTACCGCTGAATAAATGATTGCCTCTCATTGTGATCCCTGCACAAATTATGACTCCCACACTGTCCCTCTTATGGTACATGCCTCCACACTACCCTTTCCATTTTCAGACTGTCCACTGACACTGTGCCCCCCAATACTGCCCAGTCTCTAGACTGTGACAACTCCTCTGCATACTCTCCTCTCCATAGTGTGCCTTCACACTGTCCCCCCATGCTTCCCCTTTTCTTTACTGCTCACCACCACACTACCCAGTTCCTATATTGTGTCCCTCACACTTTTCTCCTCCCATACTGTCCCCTTATGCTCCCCCTCTACTAACCATCAGACATTTCTCCACCCCTTTCAATACTGTCTCCTCACACATTTCTCCACCCCTCCCCATACTATCTTTTCACAGATTTTCCCGCTCCCCATAATGTCACCTCACATTCCCCATAATGTCACCTCCTAACCCATGCTCTCAATACTGTCTCCTACCACATTCCCCCTGACTCATCATACAGTCTCCTCACACCTCACACATTCCCTTATACTGTCTTCTCACACATTCCACCTACCCACTCCCCATACTGTGTCACCACACATTTCTCTCTCCTCATACTGTGTCCTAAAACTCCTTTTCCCCCCTTCATATACTGTCTCCTCACTATATTGTCGACATAGCTCTGACCTGGAAGTGCTGGAGATCAGGGCTTCAATTGTTCTCATGCCTGAAAGATGCAAATGCAATTAAATTCTGGGAGCCAGTGTTTTACACTTCCTCTGAGCCCTGTGCAACATAATTGTAGGGTGCCAATGGCATTGTCATGGCAGACTTGAGGCTTACAGAAGACCCCCATATCTGCCATGTTTGAGCACCTTGGAAACTCATAAGAGATCAGGAATTTTTTAATAAAATGCAGCATTACGGTATTTGCAATCAAAAGTTCAAGTCTCCTACGGGGACTAATAAAAAGTTTAAAAAGCAATTAATTTTTTATTAATAGAAAAATATACCTAGCAAATATGAATATAAAAATATACATATCACCCCCTTTTTCTCAAAATATAAATAAACTATATATTTAAAAAAATATTATATATACTGTATATAAATGTGCCAACACAAACCATTTTTTTGACCATAACTGTAGTATCCTGTAGGACAAAGTTACTTTATCATTTTTACCGTAAAATAAATTTCATAAAAAATCACAAGCAGAAAACGGTGGAATTTTTTTCCCTACAATTCATCCTATGGAAAATAAAAGGCCTCATACAGCTACTGTATTTCAATTCCAATATAAAAAAGTTATCTCCTGAAGAGGAAAAAAGATCAAAAATAGAAAGGAGCTCGCTATAACTGTTGCCGAAGGGCATGTATAAACCAGGTGCTGGCCTGGTTGGTGCTGTTGCCGGAGGGCATGTATAAACCAGGTGCTGGCCTGGTTGGTGCTGTTGCCAGAGGGCATGTATAAACCAGGTGCTGGCCTGGTTGGTGCTGTTGCCGGAGGGCATGTATAAACCAGGTGCTGGCCTGGTTGGTGCTGTTGCCGGAGGGCATGTATAAACCAGGTGCTGGCCTGGTTGGTGCTGTTGCCGGAGGGCATGTATAAACCAGGTGCTGGCCTGGTTGGTGCTGTTGCCGGAGGGCATGTATAAACCAGGTGCTGGCCTGGTTGGTGGTGCATAAATATGCACATGATAAGAACTTGCAAAAAAAAGGCACAAAATATGACAAAAAAGAATGCACCAAAATGTATCTTATCTTTCACCAAGGTCTGGTGAAAATCTTAATTCGGCCCCCTGTGTGCCCTTAGCTACAAAATCTAGAAATGTAGACTGAGTGCGGCATAAAGGTTCTGTATGTAAGTGAAGCCATAGTGCTGTAAATCCAAATCCATACACAAATATGCAAAAGAAGTTAAAAATAATTTCACATGTAATTATATATAATTCCTCTTTTCTCCCAGTTATGGTGACTGGTATGTGTGACTAATAGAGAAGATATATATCTATGCGTAGAAAAATGTCGTAAAACATAACGACTTCATAAAGATCACTGGCTCAGTAATATAGCTCCATTATTACATAATTAATACTTAGCTCTATTATTTATCCTACAAATGTAAAAAAAAAAGATCAAAGAAGACGACTCTCCGGGGATGTATCAGCAGTTGCTGTTTAGTTGGATGCTTTGTCGCATGGATGGAAGAATATGACATGTTGGGGATACAGCTAATATGTCTGATGTTTAAGACCCCTGAGGTGGCTGCTGCTCCATGCCTGCCTGCTTAGGAATGAGTTGTACTATCTGTAAGCGCTCAATGGGAAGAGGCGTTATAAGTGTAGTAAATAGCTGTAATTACTGCTTTATATTTCATCAGGGAAAAACCAAAATCGCAATAGCCAAGGTCTATAATCAAGAAGAAAAAACCAAAAAACTAACACAAGACCTAAAACAATAAATTTTAATGTAATAATTAAAATGCAAAAAAAGCAAAAAATATCATAAAGACCAAAAGGAAGGATCCTACGGGAACACAGGGTCTCTGGTATCAAAAAGAATTCCAGAAAAAAAAATATATGATGCAAAACAGGTATACAGGAAAAGGCTAGGGAAGATAGATGTGCCTGTACCTAAAGAATTCCCTTCCTGACAGCGGAGGTTGGCACCCTGGGATACGATGTGGCGCCCCCGCTCAACGTCGACTGACCCTGAAGTCCCTCACAAAAAGCCACCACCAACAATAACACCACAAAAAAGAAAACAACAAAACAAGTGAAACTAGTGAAACTAAAATACCAGTGCTGCTAAATGCTGTCTTGAAGAGCAATAATAGCTCAATACGGCTGATAATTATAAATACTGGCGTATATTGTGAACTAGAGATGCAATAATAGCTCTATTCGGCTGATAGTTATAAATGCTGGCGTATATTGTGAGCTAGAGATGTACTCTGAGAGAGAGGGAGGAGAAAAAAAAAAAAGAAAAAAGAAAAAGAGGATCACACAGATAACCTCTGACAGTGTTTATATTATAGTCACCCCTCTCGCGTACCTTTAGTGATGCAAAGGCTCTTATTGCCTCAGAAAAACCATAATAGGTTTTAAGGTAGAGATGGAAGTAAGTTGTAAATAAAGTTTTAATAACCTAATGGCATCACCGCCAGAAAAAAACAAAAAAATTAATAAATCGATGTTATTAACGTACTTCCAATGATTTATAGATATAGATCCAATAACATCACCATCAGATACAGTTATGAAGATCAAGAGGTAGACATTGCTACCGTACTTTTATAGCTTATTTAGATAGATCAAGATATCAATCAGTTAACAGGTACCGATTTAGTGACCCAATAGCATCACCGCCAGACTGGACTAAGATATAAAAAGGTTGGTATAGTTACCAAACATTCCAAAGCTCATTTAGAGCGTCCTTGACCATATAATAACTGCATGAAATCCAGGAACCAGCGCCAAAAATGTATATGTACAGAATAATTCCTATATCAAGGAGCGCCCTTAACTGATAAAGCTTTGGAGGCACATCACCTCGCAGTCAGGTCCACCTCGGACCCTACACTATGATAGACCAATAGTCAGGCGTATTGAGGCATTATTAAAGTTGTGCCTAGTAATCCATATCTTGTCCAAATATAGACATAAAAACACCATCAGCCTTGCAGCACGAAGGCATAGGTAAAAAACACTTATCTCGTGGAGACAGATGTCTCATTCCTACGCGTTTCGCCCCATATGTCAATCCAAAGGGGCTCATCAGGGGACTGCCATCAGTGGGCATGGAGGCAACAGGAGACGTGAGTGCTGCACGCGGTCCGGAGAAAGCTGTATAGACACCGGCATTCCCGCAATCTATATGCCGTTAACCCGGAAGTAGAAAAAATCACCTCCGGGATATCTGAGGCGCACTAGTGCGCATGTACTGAGGACCCATAGGACAGCTGCATAGGTGCAGATCAATCAATGATGCGCACAGCTGGCACTGGCGCAGGTAATGAACAATACATACCGCCGAGCGCGAGCTCAGCACGGAGCAACCGCAAAACGCGCGGGGCACCGCGCAGGTGCACAATGCATCGCGCCAGGAGGAGCAACCCAAATATGTGTAAAATGCAGAATATAGAGGCAAAAAAGACCTTGTCTGATACACAGCTATGGGGCCAGTTTTGCAGATGCATAATAGACAGATATGCAAGTGGCTAGCATATCTATAGGCCATAAATCGTATATACAGAATAACATCCCATGCTCAATACCGGGTGACCACAAAGAATACGAGGCACTATATATAAGCACGGGAGGGGAAATACCCTCAAACGTATATCAAAAACCTAGGAGCCCTCATACGGTAAGCAGTACTCAGAACAAATAGAAACAAATATAGCAGCGTCTCAGATATAAAGGACCCACCCGTTTAGTCGCGGGGGACGTCTTATAGGCATATACAGGACAATGTAGTCACGTGCATACACTAAACCATCTGGTCTAGAGATATATTTTAGGAAATACATAGAAAAATGATTCACATCAGTCATAGACTGTGGATAAACAATAGATATAAAGCGTCATGGTCTGTAAGGACCAATATAACGTCGGCAAGACAAAGGTAATTCTGTGCGGATAAACCAACCTTAGAGCTAAATGAAACTACCAAAATTTTATTGCTCATTCAGTCCCCCCGGACTGACAGATTCCATCAGGAAGATCCATCTGGTCTCCCTCTGGATAATTTTCCTGTCCCAATTCCCCCTTCTCTCTGACTGAGGGACCGTCTCAATGGTTTTAAAAGAGATAGAGCCCACATCAACTGCATGGAATTCGTTGACATGACGTGCCACAGGGGTATCACGTTGATGTAAAATGTCCCCAATGTGTTCCCCTATCCTCACTTTGAAGGGTCTTTTAGTTTTGCCTATGTAGTTCAACGGGCAAGTGCATGTACACAGATAAACAACCCCTGCCGTCTTGCAGTTAGCAAAGGACCTGTTGTAAAAAATTCTGCCTGTGGCTGCACTTGTAAAGGTATTACTTACTGTAATGAATTTACAAAATTTACATGAACCACATCTAAATGTGCCTTGGTCCCGACGGTCAAGCCAAGTGCCAACTGGTTTCGGTTTACTCAAATGGCTATGAGATACAAAGTCACATATTGATCTACCCTTTCTAAAAGTCACAGATGGATGTGGTGAAATGATACCGCCTATATCCGGGTCCGTTTTCAGAATACCCCAAAAACATTTTAGAATCCCCATGACCTTTTGATTTTGGTCATCAAAGGTTCCAATGAGACGTGTTATCTGATTTTCATCATCCCGAGGTTTGGGTATCAGGAGTTCAGTACGATTACAGGCAGTTGCCTGTCTGCACCCTTCATCAATAACCTGTGATGGATAGCCTCGCTCTCTAAATCTTTTTTTAAGGTTGTTAGCCTTTGACTCAAAGTCCCCCAGAGATGAACAGTTTCTCTTTAATCTTAGAAACTGTCCCTTAGGGATACCCTTCCTAAGGCTAAGAGGATGGTAGCTCTCCCAGCGTAACAGGCTGTTCGATGCCGTGGGCTTACGGAAGATCGACGTCCCCAGATGTCCATCTGGGCATCTGGAAATAAACATATCAAGAAAGGAGATCCTGTCTCCCCCTACCTCACAGGTAAATCTGAGACCCAAATCATTGATGTTTAAATGTGAGACAAAACTCTCAAAAGAGTGGCCATCCCCGGACCACAGGACGAGGATGTCATCGATGTAGCGCCCCCAAAAAACGATCCTGGGGCACCATGTGACATCCTCGTCCCGGAAGACGATGGTGTCCTCCCACCAGCCCAGGAGCAGATTGACATAAGTGGGGGCACAAGGGCTCCCCATAGCCGTGCCCCTGAGCTGGTGGTAGAACTTGCCGCCAAACAGAAAATAATTATGTTCAAGAATGAATTGCAATAAATTGACAATCAGTCTGTTATGGGCCCGGAGATGGGTACCGCTAGTTTTCAAAAAGTACTCTGTTGCCTCGATACCCTTGTTATGAGGAATACTACTATACAAAGATTCTACATCAATAGATGCAATGATGGTATCAGAGTCAATCCGTATATCCTCGATTTTATTAAGTAAGTCAGTCGTGTCCCTAAGGTATGATGGCAAAGCTGTGACAAAAGAGCGTAAGACATTGTCCAGGTAGACACTTGTATTCTGACATAAAGCATCAATGCCCGAGACAATCGGGCGGCCTTTTAGAGGGGTAAGCCCCTTATGGATCTTAGGGAGTGAGTAAAATGTTGCAATAGTGGGAAATTTAGGGAACATGAAATCAAATTCCCTTTTTGATATTAGGCGATTATCTAAAGCTTCTGTCAACAAATCCAACAGCATCTCAGAATAGGTGATCGTAGGGTCACTTCTCAATACCTCATAAGTTGTGGTGTCCGACAAAATAGAGTTGTGTTATGTTTGCTAATGACAGGTGTTATGAAGGCAATCCAGAAACAGAGTGTGCTTAGCGATCAGAGCGCACACAGTGATCTGACAAATACCCAAAAATACAAGAACGAGCTCTGAGACGTGGAAACTCTGTAGACTGCACACCTGATCCTATCCTAAACACAACTAAAAGCGGCTGTGGATTGCGCCTAACAACTACCTAGGCAACTCGGCACAGCCTAAAAAACTAGCTGGCCTGAAGATAGAAAAATAGGCCTGACTTGCCCCAGAGAAATTCCCCAAAGGAAAAGGCAGCCCCCCACATATAATGACTGTGAGTAAGATGAAAAGACAAAACGTAGAGATGAAATAGATTCAGCAAAGTGGGGCCCGATATTCAAGGACAGAGCGAGGACAGTAAAGCGAACTTTGCAGTCTACAAAAAACCCTAAAGCAAAACCACGCAAAGGGGGCAAAAAAAAAACCCACCGTGCCGAACTAACGGCACGGCGGTACACCCTTTGCGTCTCAGAGCTTCCAGCAAAACAAAAGACAAGCTGGACAGAAAAAAAGCAACAAAAAAGCAACAAGCACTTAGCTATACAGAGCAGCAGGTCACAGGAACAATCAGGAGAAGCTCAGATCCAACACTGAAACATTGACAAGGAGCAAGGATAGCAGCATCAGGCGGAGTTAAGTAATGAAGCAGTTAACGAGCTCACCAGAACACCTGAGGGAGGAAGCTCAGAAGCTGCAGTACCACTTGTGACCACAGGAGTGAATTCAGCCACAGAATTCACAACAGTACCCCCCCTTGAGGAGGGGTCACCGAACCCTCACCAGAGCCCCCAGGCCGACCAGGATGAGCCGCATGAAAGGCACGAACAAGATCGAAAGCATGAACATCAGAGGCAAAAACCCAGGAATTATCTTCCTGAGCATAACCCTTCCATTTAACCAGATACTGGAGTTTCCGTCTAGAAACACGAGAATCCAAAATCTTCTCCACAATATACTCCAATTCCCCCTCCACCAAAACCGGGGCAGGAGGCTCAACAGATGGAACCATAGGTGCCACGTATCTCCGCAACAACGACCTATGGAATACATTATGTATGGAAAAGGAGTCTGGGAGGGTCAAACGAAAAGACACATGATTGAGAACCTCAGAAATCCTATACGGACCAATAAAACGAGGTTTAAATTTAGGAGAGGAAACCTTCATAGGAATATGACGAGAAGATAACCAAACCAGATCCCCAACACGAAGTCGGGGACCCACACGGCGTCTGCGATTAGCGAAAAGTTGAGCTTTCTCCTGGGACAAGCTCAAATTGTCCACTACCTGAGTCCAGATCTGCTGCAACCTATCCACCACAGAATCCACACCAGGACAGTCCGAAGACTCAACCTGTCCTGAAGAGAAACGAGGATGGAACCCAGAATTGCAAAAAAATGGAGAAACCAAGGTAGCCGAGCTGGCCCGATTATTAAGGGCGAACTCAGCCAACGGCAAAAAGGACACCCAATCATCCTGGTCTGCAGAAACAAAACATCTCAGATATGTTTCCAAGGTCTGATTGGTTCGTTCGGTCTGGCCATTAGTCTGAGGATGGAAAGCCGAGGAAAAGGATAGGTCAATGCCCATCCTACCACAAAAGGCTCGCCAAAACCTTGAAACTAGTGTTGAGCGATACCGTCCGATACTTGAAAGTATCGGTATCGGATAGTATCGGCCGATACCCGAAAAATATCGGATATCGCCGATACCGATATCCGATACCAATACAAGTCAATGGGACATCAAGTATCGGAAGGTATCCTCATGGATCCCATGGTCTGAAGGAGAGGAAACTCTCCTTCAGGCCCTGGGATCCATATTAAAGTGTAAAATAAAGAATTAAAATAAAAAATATTGTTATATTCACCTCTCCGGCGGCCCCTGGACATCAGCGGGAGGATCCGGCGTCCGGCACGGCTTCTTTCTTCAAAATGCGCGCCTTTAGGACCTGTGGTATGACGTCCCGGCTTCTGATTGGTCGCGTGCCGCCCATGTGACCGCCACGCGACCAATCAGAAGCCGCGACGTCATTCCTCAGCTAAAGTCCTAGAATGAGCGCCTTCTAGGACCTGAGGAATGACGTCGCGGCTTCTGATTGGTCGCGTGGCGGTCACATGGGCGGCACGCGACCAATCAGAAGCCGGGACGTCATTCCACAGGTCCTAAAGGCGCGCATTTTGAAGAAAGAAGCCGTGCCGGACGCCGGATCCTCCCGCTGATGTCCAGGGGCCGCCGGAGAGGTGAATATAACAATATTTTTTATTTTAATTCTTTATTTTACACTTCCGATACCGATACCCGATATCACAAAAATATCGGATCTCGGTATCGGAATTCCGATACCGCAAGTATCGGCCGATACCCGATACTTGCGGTATCGGAATGCTCAACACTACTTGAAACAAACTGGGAACCTCTGTCAGAAACAATATTCTCAGGAATGCCATGCAACCGAATCACATGCTGAAAGAACAAAGGTACCAAATCAGAGGAGGAAGGCAATTTAGCCAAGGGCACCAGATGGACCATTTTAGAAAAGCGATCACAGACCACCCAAATGACTGACATCTTTTGAGAAACGGGAAGGTCAGAAATGAAATCCATCGAAATATGTGTCCAAGGCCTCTTTGGGACCGGCAAGGGCAAAAGCAACCCACTGGCACGAGAACAGCAGGGCTTAGCCCTAGCACAAATCCCACAGGACTGCACAAAAGTACGTACATCCCGTGACAGAGATGGCCACCAGAAGGATCTAGCCACTAACTCTCTGGTACCAAAGATTCCAGGATGACCAGCCAACACCGAACAATGAAGTTCAGAGATAAGTTTATTAGTCCACCTATCAGGGACGAACAGTTTCTCAGCTGGACAACGATCAGGTTTATTCGCCTGAAATTTTTGCAGCACCCGCCGCAAATCAGGGGATATGGCAGACACAATGACTCCTTCCTTGAGGATACCCACTGGCTCAGATAAACCCGGAGAGTCGGGCACAAAACTCCTAGACAGAGCATCCGCCTTCACATTTTTAGAGCCCGGAAGGTACGAAATCACAAAGTCGAAGCGGGCAAAAAATAACGACCAACGGGCCTGTCTAGGATTCAAGCGCTTGGCAGACTCGAGATAAGTCAAGTTCTTATGATCAGTCAATACCACCACGCGATGCTTAGCTCCTTCAAGCCAATGACGCCACTCCTCGAATGCCCACTTCATGGCCAGCAACTCTCGATTGCCCACATCATAATTACGCTCAGCGGGCGAAAACTTCCTGGAAAAGAAAGCACATGGTTTCATCACTGAGCAATCAGAACCTCTCTGTGACAAAACCGCCCCTGCTCCAATCTCAGAAGCATCAACCTCGACCTGGAACGGAAGAGAAACATCTGGCTGACACAACACAGGGGCAGAACAAAAACGACGCTTCAACTCCTGAAAAGCTTCCACAGCAGCAGAAGACCAATTAACCAAATCAGCACCCTTCTTGGTCAAATCGGTCAATGGTTTGGCAATGCTAGAAAAATTACAGATGAAGCGACGATAAAAATTAGCAAAGCCCAGGAACTTTTGCAGACTTTTCAGAGATGTCGGCTGAATCCAATCCTGGATGGCTTGGACCTTAACTGGATCCATCTCGATAGTAGAAGGGGTAAAGATGAACCCCAAAAATGAAACTTTCTGCACACCGAAGAGACACTTTGATCCCTTCACAAACAAAGAGTTAGCACGCAGGACCTGAAAAACCATTCTGACCTGCTTCACATGAGACTCCCAATCATCTGAGAAGATCAAAATGTCATCCAAGTAAACAATCAGGAATTTATCCAGATACTCACGGAAGATGTCATGCATAAAAGACTGAAACACAGATGGAGCATTGGCAAGTCCGAACGGCATCACTAGATACTCAAAATGACCCTCGGGCGTATTGAATGCAGTTTTCCATTCATCTCCTTGCCTGATTCTCACCAGATTATACGCACCACGAAGATCTATCTTAGTGAACCAACTAGTCCCCTTAATCCGAGCAAACAAGTCAGATAACAATGGCAAGGGATACTGAAATTTAACAGTGATCTTATTAAGAAGGTGGTAATCAATACACGGTCTCAGCGAACCATCCTTCTTGGCTACAAAGAAGAACCCTGCTCCCAGTGGTGATGACGATGGGCGAATATGTCCCTTCTCCAGGGATTCCTTCACATAACTGCGCATAGCGGCGTGTTCGGGCACGGATAAATTAAATAATCGACATTTAGGGAATTTACTACCAGGAATCAAATTGATAGCACAATCACAATCCCTATGCGGAGGTAGAGCATCGGACTTGGACTCTTCAAATACATCCTGATAATCAGACAAGAACTCTGGGACCTCAGAAGGGGTGGATGACGAAATCGACAAAAATGGAACATCACCATGTACCCCCTGACAACCCCAGCTGGATACCGACATGGAATTCCAATCCAATACTGGATTATGGGTTTGTAGCCATGGCAACCCCAACACGACCACATCATGCAGATTATGCAACACCAGAAAGCGAATAACTTCCTGATGTGCAGGAGCAATGCACATGGTCAGCTGGGCCCAGTATTGAGGTTTATTCTTGGCCAAAGGTGTAGCATCAATTCCTCTCAATGGAATAGGACACCGCAAAGGCTCCAAGAAAAACCCACAACGTTTAGCATAATCCAAATCCATCAGATTCAGGGCAGCGCCCGAATCCACAAACGCCATGACAGAAAACGACGACAAAGAGCATATCAAGGTAATGGACAGAAGGAATTTGGACTGTACAGTACCAATGACGGCAGACCTAGCGGACCGCTTAGTGCGCTTAGGACAATCAGAAATAGCATGAGTGGAATCACCACAGTAGAAACACAGACCATTCAGACGTCTGTATTCCTGCCGTTCAACTCTAGTCATAGTCCTATCGCACTGCATAGGCTCAGGTTTAACCTCAGGCAGTACCGCCAAATGGTGCACAGATTTACGCTCGCGCAAGCGTCGACCGATCTGAATGGCCAAAGACAAAGACTCATTCAAACCAGCAGGCATAGGAAATCCCACCATGACATCCTTAAGAGCCTCAGAGAGACCCTTTCTGAACAAAGCTGCCAGCGCAGATTCATTCCACTGAGTGAGTACTGACCATTTCCTAAATTTCTGACAATATACTTCTATATCATCCTGACCCTGGCACAAAGCCAGCAAATTTTTCTCAGCCTGATCCACTGAATTAGGCTCATCGTACAGCAATCCGAGCGCCAGGAAAAACGCATCGACACTACTCAATGCAGGGTCTCCTGGCGCAAGAGAAAATGCCCAGTCTTGAGGGTCGCCGCGCAAAAAAGAAATAATAATCAAAACCTGTTGAATAGGATTACCAGAAGAATGAGGTTTCAAGGCCAGAAATAGCTTACAATTATTTTTGAAACTTAGAAACTATCTCCAAAAAACAAATCAGGAATAGGAATTCTTGGTTCTAACATAGATTTCTGATCAATAGTATCTTGAATTTTTTGTACATTTATAACGAGATTATCCATTGAAGAGCACAGACCCTGAATATCCATGTCCACACCTGTGTCCAGAATCACCCAAATGTCTAGGGGAAAAAAAAAGTGAACACAGAGCAGAAAAAAAAAAAAAAATGATGTCAGAACTTTTTCTTTCCCTCTATTGAGAATCATTAGTTTGGGCTCCTTGTACTGTTATGTTTGCTAATGACAGGTGTTATGAAGGCAATCCAGAAACACAGTGTGCTTAGCGATCAGAGCGCACACAGTGATCTGACAAATATCCAAAAATACAAGAACGAGCTCTGAGACGTGGAAACTCTGTAGACTGCACACCTGATCCTATCCTAAACACAACTAAAAGCGGCTGTGGATTGCGCCTAACAACTACCTAGGCAACTCGGCACAGCCTAAAAAAACTAGCTAGCCTGAAGATAGAAAAATAGGCCTGACTTGCCCCAGAGAAATTCCCCAAAGGAAAAGGCAGCCCCCCACATATAATGACTGTGAGTAAGATGAAAAGACAAAACGTAGGGATGAAATAGATTCAGCAAAGTGGGGCCCGATATTCTAGGACAGAGCGAGGACAGTAAAGCGAACTTTGCAGTCTACAAAAAACCCTAAAGCAAAACCACGCAAAGGGGGCAAAAAAAACCCCACCGTGCCGAACTAACGGCACGGCGGTACACCCTTTGCGTCTCAGAGCTTGCAGCAAAACAAAAGACAAGCTGGACAGAAAAAAAGCAACAAAAAAGCAAAAGGCACTTAGCTATACAGAGCAGCAGGTCACAGGAACAATCAGGAGAAGCTCAGATCCAACACTGAAACATTGACAAGGAGCAAGGATAGCAGCATCAGGCGGAGTTAAGTAATGAAGCAGTTAACGAGCTCACCAGAACACCTGAGGGAGGAAGCTCAGAAGCTGCAGTACCACTTGTGACCACAGGAGTGAATTCAGCCACAGAATTCACAACAGAGTTGCACAGTGTGACATACTGGTTAGTATCCAGAATGACAACGTTTCCACCCTTGTCGGATTTCTTAATTATAATATTGGTATTCTTTTCCAGGGTTTTGAGGGCTACCATCTCAGGAGGGGTCAGATTGGAATCAACACATCTCTTTTTCGGATTGATTTTCGTAATTTCGTCCATCACTAGTTTGGAGAAGATGTCAATATTCTTGTAATCCCCTGGTGGCCCGTATGAGGGCTCCTAGGTTTTTGATATACGTTTGAGGGTATTTCCCCTCCCGTGCTTATATATAGTGCCTCGTATTCTTTGTGGTCACCCGGTATTGAGCATGGGATGTTATTCTGTATATACGATTTATGGCCTATAGATATGCTAGCCACTTGCATATCTGTCTATTATGCATCTGCAAAACTGGCCCCATAGCTGTGTATCAGACAAGGTCTTTTTTGCCTCTATATTCTGCATTTTACACATATTTGGGTTGCTCCTCCTGGCGCGATGCATTGTGCGCCTGCGCGGTGCCCCGCGCGTTTTGCGGTTGCTCCGTGCTGAGCTCGCGCTCGGCGGTATGTATTGTTCATTACCTGCGCCAGTGCCAGCTGTGCGCATCATTGATTGATCTGCACCTATGCAGCTGTCCTATGGGTCCTCAGTACATGCGCACTAGTGCGCCTCAGATATCCCGGAGGTGATTTTTTCTACTTCCGGGTTAACGGCATATAGATTGCGGGAATGCCGGTGTCTATACAGCTTTCTCCGGACCGCGTGCAGCACTCACGTCTCCTGTTGCCTCCATGCCCACTGATGGCAGTCCCCTGATGAGCCCCTTTGGATTGACATATGGGGCGAAACGCGTAGGAATGAGACATCTGTCTCCACGAGATAAGTGTTTTTTACCTATGCCTTCGTGCTGCAAGGCTGACGGTGTTTTTATGTCTATATTTGGACAAGATATGGATTACTAGGCACAACTTTAATAATGCCTCAATACGCCTGACTATTGGTCTATCATAGTGTAGGGTCCGAGGTGGACCTGACTGCGAGGTGATGTGCCTCCAAAGCTTTATCAGTTAAGGGCGCTCCTTGATATAGGAATTATTCTGTACATATACATTTTTGGCGCTGATGCCTGGATTTCATGCAGTTATTATATGGTCAAGGACGCTCTAAATGAGCTTTGGAATGTTTGGTAACTATACCAACCTTTTTATATCTTAGTCCAGTCTGGCGGTGATGCTATTGGGTCACTAAATCGGTACCTGTTAACTGATTGATATCTTGATCTATCTAAATATTTGGCATTATGGAGTTTAGTCTGATGAAAGTGACCTAACTATGAGATGTACCTAACCTAGCTATAGAGATCCGGAAATTACACCATCCTCTCTATGCTTAGTTTTTTTCTGGCGAGATGCCATTTGCTAAAATAAACTGTATCTGTAACGCACTAATGGTGATATACATCTGAACACACAGCAAAACTGATTCAAGGTTTATTAGAGTTACTTTAAGATTAGGTGCGTTCCTTAATAAGCTATAAAAGTACGGTAGCAATGTCTACCTCTTGATCTTCATAACTGTATCTGATGGTGATGTTATTGGATCTATATCTATAAATCATTGGAAGTACGTTAATAACATCGATTTATTCATTTTTTTGTTTTTTTCTGGCGGTGATGCCATTAGGTTATTAAAACTTTATTTACAACTTACTTCCATCTCTACCTTAAAACCTATTATGGTTTTTCTGAGGCAATAAGAGCCTTTGCATCACTAAAAGTACGCGAGAGGGGTGACTATAATATAAACACTGTCAGAGGTTATCTGTGTGATCCTCTTTTTCTTTTTTCTTTTTTTTTTTTCTCCTCCCTCTCTCTCAGAGTACATCTCTAGCTCACAATATACGCCAGCATTTATAACTATCAGCCGTATAGAGCTATTATTGCATCTCTAGTTCACAATATACGCCAGTATTTATAATTATCAGCCGTATTGAGCTATTATTGCTCTTCAAGACAGCATTTAGCAGCACTGGTATTTTAGTTTCACTAGTTTCACTTGTTTTGTTGTTTTCTTTTTTGTGGTGTTATTGTTGGTGGTGGCTTTTTGTGAGGGATCCCTTTTCAGGGACTTCAGGGTCAGTCGACATTGAGCGGGGGCGCCACATCGTATCCCAGGGTGCCAACCTCCGCTGTCAGGAAGGGAATTCTTTAGGGACAGGCACATCTATCTTCCCTAGCCTTTTCTTGTATACCTGTTTTGCATCATATATTTTTTTTTCTGGAATTCTTTTTGATACCAGAGACCCTGTGTTCCCGTAGGATCCTTCCTTTTGGTCTTTATGATATTTTTTGCTTTTTTTGCATTTTAATTATTACATTAAAATTTATTGTTTTAGGTCTTGTGTTAGTTTTTTGGTTTTTTTCTTTATATTTCATCACTAGGAATTATTCATGGTCGGGATGTTTGTGCGCTGCCTCACAGTCCCTGTGTTATATTACATACATAGACAGATCTTTAGAAAAAGTATTTCCAAAGTCCGTTTATGATATGTAAATGTAGGATTTGATTAGTCAAGGGGGCGTTAGTGTCACCAGACAAGTCGGCCCCCTAAGCATGGTATTATGCCTCTGAAGGTGGGATAACATAACTTACAAGCGCCAGAAACATCGCAAGCACCATACTTACCTTGCTCATGCGCGCGGTTTCTTCTCCACTCGTCATTGTTCCTCTGAAGCCGGGAGTAGGTGTCTCAGCTTCACAGAAGCTCGCTGAGTATGATCGGATGTCTCTGCACTTCCGATTATGAGCAGTGCTGGATCCAACAAACAGGTCTGGGGCATGAGAAAAAGCTGAAATGAATGGCAAAGCGCCAAAACTAAATGGGAACGTCATGGAGAAGATGCCTGCATGCCTTACTGACTCACATATGGTATCTGGGAATAATGTTGTCAGACTATTTACGGATTTTTAAAAAGACCTACTACCAAACCCAAAATTTTTTTTTAAACGGAAATATGCTAAGAAACATTATTTCCTTCATAATTATATGTATGTAATACAAAATAAAAATAAAATAAAGAAAAAATTATACCTCTCCTTTAGCATATGTTTACACAAAGGGTATTGGCTTTATTTTTTACTTTAACATTTGTGAGGGCTCTCACTCCTACATTCGGGAGAACCCTCCCTGATGCCAAATAGATAGCAAGATAGTGGAATACATATTCCCCATCACTTACAATGCCAGATAGAACATGCCCATTTTAATTTTGGGCATCGCCCGCCACCACCTCCATGTCCACCGCTGACAAATAACAGGTGATGTGAAACCTTCTTTTTTTAAGCTCCACATTTCATTTTTGCCACTGGATCCCAATGGAACAACTGTCATAGCGGGTGAAGCCGCTGTAAGGTGAATATAATAAAGGAGTTGTGGGAGCTGTATGGTCAATGTCAGTAAATTGGATTCTACCAGACACAAAAAGCATTAGCATTAAATTCTGAATACAGTGTATGCAAGTGGGGGACTGTATTGCGGTCAGTCTGTCAGGCCTGAAACCTATGTCAGGAACATGTACAAGCCTCTTTTTACTTGGAAGCAGACAGGAGTGCAATTGACCAATCTGCAGAAGCCTACGCATTTTCTATTGGTTTAATAAATAGTGTCTCTTTATTAGGAGTTGTGCGACTGGCACAAAGCCTGCAGAGATATGCAAACATGACAATCTCTAATTTTCATGAGTCTGCTGTTGCTGTGCGTAATAAAGCTGATATCATAAAAAAAATTGCTACACATTGCTAGAGATATTGAATTTGTACAGAACACCTGTGTGAGGATATTTGTCAAAAATAAAGCCAGTAATTTTCTTTCACAAAAATAAAGCATTCAATATGCGAAAGGTGACGATAAGGGATGTGGATGTGGTGGTGCTCGCCATGGCCATGTTACAGATTAGAAGGTGACCGGATCTCGTTCTAGGTTTCTGTTTACATTCCCTTGCAATTCGTCAGACCTCTCAACGTACTCCATTAAAGAGGGTCATGAGAAGGTGGAGTGCCATGATGCCAAAACATTTGAGCACCCATGGCCAGCAGAAAGCAACATTAGGGAAGGTCAATTCATGTCTGAAGAGGTGGAGGATAATCATGACCCACAGTTGCGAGCAGGTCAGCCTAAAATCGCAACTCAGAAGGGAGATCAGATTGATGAATTGGAAGATAACGTGGTCAATGATGGTCGATGATGAGGCCATTGATCCAACCTGGCACGGTGGCATGCCTAGCAAGCACAACAGTGCTGAGAGGGTTGGATCCATAGCACGAAAACAGGCAAGGAGATGTAGTGGTTTGACGAGAGGGAGAACTCGGTCAACTGTTCCACAGAGTTCCCCCACTCGCCTAAAGAACAGACCAAGGGTGCTTTGTTCCCCTGTATGTCAGTTTTTTTCTGAAAGGCCTTCAGACAAAACCGCTGTAATTTGCAGCAGCTGCCATACCAAGCTATGAAGAGGCAAGAACACTACCAACCTGCACACCACCAGCATGCAGAAGCACATGGCACACCAGTAGGTGGGCGGAATGCCTGGGTACAAAATCTTTGTCTGAAGGTTAAACCACTGCCCCTTCCCCTGTGATACAGCCTTCACACTCTGCTGTACATGAAGCAGGCTCTGATGCCTCCTGCCCACAACAGTCAGCAACCACGTCCAGTTGGTTGTTCCAGCATAACATTCACTTGTCCCTGCCCCAGATGTTTAACAGAAAGCAGAAATATCCACCCACCCATCCACAGACAAAAAAGCAAAACACCCACATTGTCAGAATGATAGGTCTGGAAATGTTGCTGTTTCGAATTGTGGGAACTGAGTCTTCCTATGACCTTTTGGCATTGGCAGCCTCATGGTACTCAATTACCATCCAACACTATTTTTCCTGGTGTGCCGTCAACGCATTACAAAAGCACGTGTTACACAATATCAATCGTGCTCTGGCAAATGCAGTGACAGGGAAGGTCTACTTTACCACAGATACGTGGATATGTGCTTGTGGACAGGGATGCTACATTTCCCTTATGGCACATTGGCTGAACCTGGTGGAGTTTGGGACAAAGTCAGAGGCTGGGACATCACACATCTTACCCACACCAAGAATAGCGGTCCCAACTTCCATCAAGGTTTCAGTCTCCTCATATTACAGTTCCTGTCTCTCCTTCTCCTCACCGAAAGTAGCCTCCTCATCACTCCACAACTGTGAGGTCTGCAGCACTGCCTTGCTAAAGCAGCAGCATGCTCTACTGAAGCTCATGTGTTTAGGTGATAAAGCTCACAACGCAGCTAAGCTGTTGAAGGTGATAAAAGAACTGACCGATCAGTGGCTCTCCCCGCTGAAGATCCAACTAGGTCTGGTTATGTGCGATATCCATGCATGGCCCACATGCTAAATTTAGCTGTATAGTGTTTTTTAAAAACATACCCTGACTTGCTGGACCTACTTGCCTAGGTTCGGTGTGTCAGCGCACATTTCCAAAAGTCATCTCAGGCTTTTGGCAGACTAGCTTTGCTGCAGCAGCGCTTTAATTTGCCTGGTCACTGACTGATTTGTGACCTGCCCACATGCTATAAGTGGACCTTTAATAATAATAATAATTATAATAATAATAATAGTAATAAAAAATAATTTTATTTCTATAGCGCCAACATATTTTGCAGCACTTTTCATTTTAGAGGGGTATTGTACAGACAACAAAAGACATTACAGAATAACAATAATCACATAAACAACAGATACCTAGAGGAATGAGGGCCTTGCTTGCAAGCTTACAGTCTATGAGGAAATAGGGGAGACACAAAAGGTGGATGGTAACAATTGCTATCATTGTTCCGATCAGCCATGATGCTACATGAACCAGTTACCAATCAGTAAGTGTACAAGAACAAACACAGAGAGCTATTAAATGCATAAAGCATGTGAGAACAAGATACAAGGATCCTGGTTATGAAGAAAATTTTGAATGGGCATCACAGGGATAGTTAGATAAATGTTTTGAGGCGGTAGGTGGTTCATATGTTGGCAAGGCTTAGTGAGCAGCAGAGAGCAGTGTCTGAATTCCAGCTTCTCAATGCCCATCAGAGTAACACTCAGCCCCCACACATAACAACTGCCAAGTGGGTGTGGATCAATGACATTTGTGAGGTTCTTCAAAACCTCAGTACTGCCTGCACCAAGATGGTGAGCGCTGATGATGCTATTGTCAGCATAACCATCCTGCTGCTCTGCCTATTAAAATGTCCACTGCAGAATTTCAAAGAGGAAGCTTTGATTGCTGAGCAAGTGGCTTTGGAGCAAGATTTTACAGTGGCTGATACCACACAGCCCAGTCTCACACAATATTCTTAAGCCACATTGGGTGATGACGAAGAACAGGAGTAGGTGGAGGCATAACAGGAGCTTTTGGTCTTTACTACAGAGGGGACTCCCAATCCCAGCTTCATGCCTGTCCAGCATGGATAGCCTGAAGAGGAGGAGGTTATGTGTCGTGAGGAGGAGAGGATGGATAGTGTTGTTCCTTGTGAAGACACTGAACGTTTGACTCTTTGTAGTCTGCCGCACATGGCAGAGATCATGTCCAGATGCCTTTCCCAAGAACCTTGCGTGAAACACATTTTGTCCAACATGAAATACTGGCTATGCACCTTTTTTGACCCACTGTACAAGGAGAGATTTGACTCTCTCATGTCAGAGGCAGACATGCCATTTTCAGTGCATATATGCCAGAGGGCCATTGTGGAAGACTTGCTTATAAGATTACCCTCAGACAACGCTGCTGGAAGAGGTACCGGCTCTTTTCACCCACAAGGATTACAGTGGAGGGCCGCGCACACCAGGTGCAACTCAGGGGTGGGAAATGTCCACTAACTGACTCATTTTCATGAGACCGTCACATCAGCAAGGACTATCTGTGGGTGTAACTATGACTAGGAGGGAGAAGTTGACCAAGATGGTGAAGGACTAATTAAGTGACCATACCAGCCTCCTTCCTTATTCTTCAGTGCCCTTAACTATTGGTTGTCCAAGCTCCACATTTGGCCCGACCTCTCCTTCTACATCTTGGAGGTGCTGCTATCCCCTGCTGCAAGTGTGTTGTCTGAGCAAGTTTTTAGTTTGGCTGGTGGAATCATAACAGATAGGCGCACACGCCTGTCAACAGAAAATGCAGACAGTCTGAGTCTTCTAAAATTGAATGAGGGCTGGATTTCCGGCGACTTTGTAAGCCGTACGAATGACAGCAACATAATGTAAAAGCAGCCTTAATGTTTTGTTTGGAAAGTTGTTTTAACATCCATCCCTTATCATCCAAACCCATTTTGTTCATGAAATCACCTCCTCCTCCTGCTTCTGCAACAAGTACTTAGTGGTCATGTATGTATACCCCATGTGGCTAATATTTTGTACTTTGTGAAAACTTGGCACATTGTGCAATGGTGAAACTTGTACTTCCGATCTATTCCCTTGCTGACACACTCCAACAACGGAGTATTGAGGATTATTGCCCCTGCTTAATTGTCATGTATGATTATCTGTACCTGGATTGCGCCAGTCCCACAACTGCTAGATAAAGATAAGCTATTTTTTAGAACCATAGGAAAATATGATTTTTTTTTAAATCGGCTTGCTGACGCTCTCCAAATCCGGAGTAATGAAAATTATTGCGCCTGCTAAATTGTCACGTACGTGTCGCTCAACTGCTGGACAAATATTAGGTATTTTAAGTGGAAAATAGCAGGGAGCTGCAGCATGTAATTCCAATCTTGTGAACACTTAGGTGCCTAACTTTCAACCACCCTCCCTCCTATTAAATCTCTCCCTTCTAAATCCCCACCTAACAAACAACTAATCTTGACAATCTTCAGCTCTTGAAAGAGCTTTTTGGAATAAATAACGATCACTATAACTTTCTATCGCTGCCTCTACACTCCTTTCACTGTCCCTACATTGATTCTACACTCTCCCTATGCTGTTTCCGGCTGCAATGTGCGCAAGATGGCGCCGGCAGCCATTAAATAGTCCCTATGATGCTAGAAGGCCAGCCAATCACAGTAATGCCACACCAAAGATGGCCCCGGCATTACTGTGATTGGCAAGCCAGCCCAGCATGTTCATTGACTGCACCAAACATGCTGGGTGGGTCACTCGAATATTCCAAGGTAAGTACCTAATTACTCGCCAAGTAACGAATAGCCCGAATACCATACTATTTGTGCGATTAACAAATAGTGCCAAAAGTATTTGCTCATCACTAGTGTTGAGCGATACCGTCCGATACTTGAAAGTATCGGTATCGGATAGTATCGGCCGATACCCGAAAAATATCGGATATCGCCGATACCGATATCCGATACCAATACAAGTCAATGGGACATCAAGTATCGGAATGTATCCTCATGGATCCCAGGGTCTGAAGGAGAGGAAACTCTCCTTCAGGCCCTGGGATCCATATTAAAGTGTAAAATAAAGAATTAAAATAAAAAATATTGTTATATTCACCTCTCCGGCGGCCCCTGGACATCAGCGGGAGGATCCGGCGTCCGGCACGGCTTCTTTCTTCAAAATGCGCGCCTTCAGGACCTGTGGAATGACGTCCCGGCTTCTGATTGGTCGCGTGCCGCCCATGTGACCGCCACGCGACCAATCAGAAGCCGCGACGTCATTCCTCAGGTCCTAGAAGGCGCTCATTCTAGGACTTTAGCTGAGGAATGACGTCGCGGCTTCTGATTGGTCGTGTGGCGGTCACATGGGCGGCACGCGACCAATCAGAAGCCGGGACGTCATTCCACAGGTCCTGAAGGCGCGCATTTTGAAGAAAGAAGCCGTGCCGGACGCCGGATCCTCCCGCTGATGTCCAGGGGCCGCCGGAGAGGTGAATATAACAATATTTTTTATTTTAATTCTTTATTTTACACTTCCGATACCGATACCCGATATCACAAAAATATCGGATCTCGGTATCGGAATTCCGATACCGCAAGTATCGGCCGATACCCGATACTTGCGGTATCGGAATGCTCAACACTACTCATCACTAGTCATTTCCTATCCCTGCACCATCAAGCAGTAATAATCTAGACTTATTTTGATTGTATCATTCATGCAATACATTTTAGTCTACGGTATTTGTACTTTTTCTCTCATATTGCCTTCTTCTAATTAAAATGAATTCCAGTGTGACCTTACTTTTGTTATGCACAGAAATGTAGCATCCTATCGAGCCTTAATAAATAATGTAATCTAAAATGGAAAAAAAAATGTTCAAAGGAAGATGACTGTGACCATGAATATATCGTGCGTGGCTTTAATGAACACATTGGCGACAGGTAACATCTCCGTCCCGTATAAAATTAACACCATAGGGATTGTTACCTGGAAAGCGCAGTCTCAGCACAACACTTTGTCTTATCAGATATTTGCTAATAAGGAAGAAAGTTCAGGCCCCTTAAAAGTTACTAAAAGCAAGATGAATTGTCAACTGGAAATATAAAAAAATGCCTGAAGTGTTACCTGATTACTTTCTGTAAATTGCACAGAAATGTGAACATGTTTTCAATGAACAATAAGATAAAGTTTATGAAGGACCTCTTATTTCTGCAGATTACAGAGGAGCAAGCAAAATCAACCACACCTTTCAGGCCACGGTCTAGGAAGGTAAATTGTCGGCCTTCATGTTTGGAAAATCCCTTCGATGGGGTCATCTCATTGAAGTGGGTCTAATGCTCTTTACTCAAACAAAATGATGTAAAATGTTTCAAAACTTTACAAATAATTGCATGAATTATATTACAGTGGAGTTTAAAAGTTATTCCATAAGGTATGTTCACAAGATGTAGGACCCTATCCTCCGGACCAGGACAATAGTGGGCCTGTGACCCTTTTTTTTGGTCCATAAAATCCAATGGAGAGGAAGCCATTCCTACTTGTGAATCTCTCTGTTGAAGGCTATTGAATAGAGTCAAACAAATCTTTAGAAAATTCACAGACTCACAGAATTATCAACTGAATTTTAATTTAAAGTATTGCAATCTTTATTTACCTGAAAAAGGAGTATGACACCATACTTTTTTTCTTGCACACTAATCTTTACTGCTGAACTGTCAAACACTATCTCTAATGTCTATTCAGTGGCTTTCTTTCCTGATCTCTTTTGCGAATCTGTGAGCTGACATGTCCTCTCATTGTCCAGATTCACCCCAAAATGGCTGCTGCATTTCTTGCTTTTGCTTTTATACAGAATCTGATAGTCCCGCCTGATTGGCATCCCTGAAATCATTCATGCATAACCATACTGGCGCAAAGCACATATTTGAATTGATACTAGCGCATGGCCGTGCGGCCATTCGAGCCTTATATAGCTGCAGCAAGTAAAAGACCTTCCTAGAAGGACCAATGAGAGACTGCCATACCTGAGCATGTGACCCTAAATCTCCACTGAGAAATCTTGCCCTGGGCAGGCTCAGTGTGTGCAAAGCAGGACTTAGTCCTAGCACCTACAGGACCTTCCTGAAAGGACCAATGGACTTAGCGGCAGTATCTGACCATGTGACCGTCGATCTCCACTGAGAGATCTTACTCAGGGCATGCTCAGAATGAGAAAAGCAGGACTTAGTCCCAGCAGCGTCTGCTCGCCGCTGCCCAGCACTGACTTCAATGGCAGAAGCCGGAAAGGCAGCAGTAACTCTTTGTACAGAGTGGGACTGAGCAAGAAGCAGGTACCGACGTCTCCGCTGAGCAGGCTCCACTGCGGCAGGAGAAGAATGGGAGACTGCAGCGGAGATGGCCCGAGATTCCCCCTGTGCAGAGGCGGGAACTCGACCCCTAACATCATGTTTAGCGAATTTTTCGAATTTGCCCGATTCAGGAAATACCCAATAATTGGCATAAATTGCATTCACAAGGTATTGATTTGCTCATCTCTACTATCAGAGGCAAGAAGCAGGCGGCTCTTGCCATTACTGCCCACATTTGGGAGTGGTTTTGCTAAACCTTGCCCCTTTTTAGTACTCCTAACATTTACGGTATGTTTTCCGGGAATGAGAATCACATTTCTATTTTTGAATAAGTGGTCTGGTATGCTGTGAATAATTGAATAGGATAAAAATATTACTCTGAAACCTAAAACAAAATAATAAACTGTAAAAATTTGATTCACAAATATTTTTTGTGAAAATAATGTCATAAACTCAGAAAGACAAAGAACAAATATTTATAGTGCAAGGTAAAAAAAAGCAGAATTGATTATTGGTTTTCAAAATTAATATGTATCAAAGGCTATAATTACTTGAAACTATGTGAATAACTCAATTTAACCTGCAAAAATCTCATATAGGTATGCTAATTTAAAGGGTGTACAGTACAGTAATGAATCCTTTTATACAGTAATATTTGTACTTAGTCCCAATAAAAGTCATACCTGTAGTTTAAATGTTATTGATGTAATGGATAGAATTAGAAACAATATATTTTATATGCAAATAAGGAGCTTTGGTGCACCCTCGGCATGTTTTTGGAGTGTGGGAACAAACTGGAGGAAATCCACAAAAACACAGGGAGAACATACAAATTCCTTGCACATATTGGTGGGATTTGAATCTAGGACCCAAGTGTTGCAAAGCAAGAGTGCTAACCACTGAGCCATTATTCAGTACTAACCACTGAGCCACAGGAAAACAAATTGTGCTTTTCAGCTTGAAAAAAGGCACAGAATTTACTATAAAAATACACAGAATTTACTATAAAAATACACAAACATCTACAAAAAGAAAAATAGAGGAAAAAAATTATTCATTAAAGGAAATGTGAACTTTGGGACATCATTTCATTTATGTATGCAGAAAAGCTGGTTCCAAAATCATATTAGAAAAGTTTTTACAAAAATAGTTGGAGGTTTAGATTGCAGAATATGTTTTGACGTGACGTGGCAGGGGGCTTCATCCAGTCGGAGCAGAAGTTAAACTAAGAAACTCATGTTCAGTTGTGTACATTTTTGACTTTCGGCTTTAGATAAACATGATTTTTGGATGTGGGGTCCATGTTTTTTCTACAGCATTGACATATTGCATGGATTGTCCCTTCTTTTTTTTTTTTTACTTGGACCAGCACTCCTCCCATTTGGCACAGGGTTTTTAATTAAGACTGCAAGAGGAGTTACTTCTATTTTTCTCTCAGTGGAAAGCGGAAGATGAGTTTTTCATCTCCTTTCAGTTAGTGTTGGTGTTGTGTGACAGCCATTGTTGCTGTGGCACTGTGCCAGTGTGGCCTAGAGTCATGGGGACTCAGCCTTTCGGCATAGGAGCTGTTGGGCACCAGGTTGCTCGCCCTGCTGGTACACTGTCGGTGGCGGTGTTTGGCTCACCATGTAGCGCCATTAAGGCTCTATAGAGTTGGAGACCAACTGAGAGGTTTGCCGTGATGTGACGTCATAGTTGGCTTCATAAGGTCTGTTGAAAACGTTAAACTGAGAACCTCACGCTCAGTTTAGTAAAGTTTTGCCTATTGGCAGCAGAAGAACACATGATTTTTGGATGTTCGATTCATGTCTTTTTCCTAAAGTTCTGGCATTAGGAGTCATCTGACCCTGTAGCCGTTAAGTGACCTTAGCGGTCAGATGACTGATTGGACAGTATGTCATCACTTCTGGTCTAGATGGACACCACAGGAGTGGCAGACAATTAGAGAATTATTTTTGATTTTAAACTTTTCTAAAACTTTTCAATTTTATTTTGCAACTCTTTCCTCGGGCACATTTGTAAAATGAGGAGATGGAATGATATCAAGCTGATCCTAGAGAATTATGGCTTTAGAAAGAATCTCCTTCCGAAAATTGTCTGTTATTGCTTGGGGCATTAGGATAGGGGGGTGTATAGTTCACCCAGGGCCTGGTGTAAAAGAGTCCCAATAGCTTCACCGTCACATACGAACATGTATGTTTTTTAGTTGGCACAGGGTAGGCGGTGGGCCCTGCAGATTTTGCATTGGGCCTTCAGAACTTCAAGTTACACCTTCAACCAGGCATATCAAAAAGTTTGCAGAAGTTTGATCTTGATGGATATGAGTCTATTTTCGGTCTCTATAACTATGTAATTTTCTCATTTTACATGGTGGATAGATTATGTTTTTCACAGAGGCCACATGTGGCTGGTCAACATCAGGTGGAGAGAAAATGATCCATTTTTGCTGGTATTGAACATTTTTGGTGCAGTAGGAGATAAGATGTACTATTTTAAAAGCTGTAGGAGCTGTGATTATTACAAATAGTCACGTAAAAAATAAAGTATCTCGGCAAGCGTTTGTACTGGAGCAATTTTTATTCATGTGTTAAAGTACAGAAAAAAGTGAAATGTCTGCACAAAACTGCTGCTTCGTAGGAAAACGCTGATGTCAATGTAAAGGCAATGGTATCCTTTCAATACATATTGCCTTAAACAAGGGTTTTATGCTTTCTAAAGAATTCTGCTCCTTCTAAAGACAGATAGAACAATAAAGCCTCAATCCAATGCTGAATTATGTAAAGAAGATTTTCATGTGATTTCCAGATATATCTTGACACATTTTATATTCTAATTGGCAAAGGGCTGACAGCAGTCTACTGCATGAATATTGTTGGATAGCTAGTTAATGTATGTACCGTATGTATTTATTAGGAAAGCGTGCCACTTAAGGGCATCAGGGGGGAGATGCCGTTAGTTACTATGTTTTTCTCTGAAATGCCGCAGCATAACATATATGACTGAAGCACTGAAGTAAGTTAATCAAATTAAGATAGTACTGTCATTTTTTCCTTTGTTATATAGGTTGAATCAACTATTATGTTGCAATAAAGAGACTATAATCTCTGCAATTTTCTGTAGAAGAGATTAAAAGCAACATTTGATGATTCTCCTAAAAATAACTGCTGTCCATAGTTCCAGTTAGAACCTATGGATATTATAAAGGTAGGATGTTAGAGTCCTATCTATGACCAAAACTGAAGGCAACATAGCATTGAATACTATAGTTCACCTGCAGTAGTCAGCTTCTTTCCTTAGCAAAATCTTCTTCTGGGGTCTAAGAAGCCACATCCTTCAGGTGCTGTCTACTAAAAACCCCAATTCTAAACATCTCCAACCCCTTAAGATTAAAGTTGGCCAAGAACACAATTTTTGGGCATTGGCAGACGATCTGATGTGTGTGACTCCTCAACAAAGTTATATTGGGTGAAAAAAGCTTAATGCAATTGCCCCAGAAAAATCTACTCTTTGCCAGTGTGTAATAAACCTT
The DNA here is from genome assembly GCF_032444005.1 of Ranitomeya imitator. Lineage (NCBI taxonomy): Eukaryota > Metazoa > Chordata > Amphibia > Anura > Dendrobatidae > Ranitomeya > Ranitomeya imitator. The sequence goes on from NC_091284.1 coordinate 51,977,537, forward strand.
CAGTCTGGAAAGGCAGTGTCTTCTCAAAACAACATCTCTAAAGGTCTCCACATACACAGAAGTGTAAAGTCGGCCTAACCCAACAATTTTGATGAGATGATGTTACAAACCTGCCCTGGTGTATTTTGCTGTGCTCCAAGTCGGGCTTTGCAAGTAGTCTGGTGTGCTCCCATGTGTTGCATTTCCTAGGCCTATATAAGGCATCCCAAGACACACACCTGTGACTTGGTACTGTATGAAGACTTTTTATAACTCTTTTAGTTTTTTGTGCAAAGTTCTTGTCCATAGGCTCCAGGTCTCCTGGTCGCCTTTGGATTCCAGTCACTGAGTTACTTATCTGCGGCTTCTAGTAACCCTGCTTCTTGTCAGTGGTATTTATGACTTCACCTGCTTGTCTGTGGTTTCCAGTACTCTGGAGATGTGTCTGCTACCTGTTCCCAGACTTCTAGGACCTCTGCTGTGTGTACAGTGGTTTCAGGACATCTCCTAGCCATCTGCAGCTTCCATGGTTTGTAGACTTTTTTGTAACTCTGGAGTTTTTTCTGCTACCTGTCTGCATTCTCCATGATGCCTCCTGTCTTCTGGTGGCTTCCAGTCCTTGACTCTGAAATCTGTGTGCAGTATTCTGTAACTCTGCAATCTCCAAGGTATCTTCTTTTAGTCTGTGGCTTCCAGTAACCCAGCTACCTGTCAGTGGTCACCAGGACTTCACCTGTTTGTCTGCAGTTTCCTGTAACTTTGCTACCTGCTAGTGGTCTTCAGGATTTCACCTGTTTGCCTGTGGTTTACAGTAGCGTTGCTACCTATCAGTGGTCTTCAGGACTTCACCTGTTTGTGGTTTACAGTAACTTTGCTACATGCCAATGGTCTTCAGGACTCCACCTATTTGCCTGCGGCTTGTAGTAAAACTGATACCTGCAAGTGTTCTTCCAGATTTCACCTCTTTGCCTGAAGTTTTCATGGTATTAAGACTTTCTTGTCACACCAGAGACTCGTCTGCTACCTGTTTCCGGTATTTGAGGACTTCTGCTTGTCCGGCTGTTTTCAGGAGGTCTCTTAGCCACCTATGGTTTTTTTGGTGTTTTGATTTTCTTGACACTCCACAGTTTTGTCTGCTACCTATCTGTGGTCTCCAGGGCCCCTTTGAGGCTTTCAGCTTGTCTGTATGTGTCCACCTGTTGCTTTCAGGGTGTCTCATGTACGCTTTCGGCTTTTAGGAGCCCTTTAAGACTTTTATTTTGCCTCCAGAAATTCTGCTGCTTCCTACTATAACACCCACTTGCTGCACCAACACCCATGGCCCATGTGTCCACCTTGACCTTGAGCTTAGAGGGTCCACCTCATCTAGTGTGCCCACTCTCTTTAACAGATAGATAGACTATCTGATGTGGATGGAGGCCTCCTGACTCTTTCCCCACAGATGGAAGAAACGGAGTAATTCGAATGTCAACTCCCCGATCCCTTTGTTCTCAGTATAGGAAAAGGATTGTGGATGTGGCTTTCTCCCTAATAACAATTAAGATAAATTAATGAGGTATTTCATATTTTTATGGGCACTTTAAGTTCAGTAACAGGGAAGTAATTTTTTCACACAAGTCCAGCTGAAGTTGGATAACTTTTTGCCTCCTATAAATAAGATGTTCGGCAAAAACTGGACGTTCTGTGTGAAATTCTGCTCAGAAACTATTAACTAATAAAAAATAGATAATTAAGTGATACAAGCTATGTTAAAGTCACCAAAAAAATCTAACAGGCTGCAAATACTTTTTTTCAACTCTGAAAAAAGGGCATTTACACAAGCGTTACTGCTTCTTAGAATACAATGCATACGTTTTACTTTTTAACTGGTGACTAATTTTATTACAATCTTGATAACAAATGGGATATTTTATGACCGTGCTATGCTCTTACCCAAAACCCAATTTCTTGACTTTATTAGGCACTACTGCTATCATTTTTTTTTTAAAGCTAATCCTTTGAAAGTCCCAAAAGTATTGAAACTCATATACAGACTGTAGGAAATAAAAATCATTTTCAAAATATATGAACTGTGGGTTTGATAATTTCTACCATAAAAGAGTCATGTATATGGAGAGAGATTGGTAGAATATACATATCCCTATGGGTTTACCTAGTGAAAGAAATTTAATTGGCTTTATGGAACTGAAATAATAAAAAAAAACATTTCATGAAATAATCTCGAAAACGAATAAATGGAACTTCAATAAAGTAATAAAGAAATGAATGATATTTCTATATGAGCTTATGAATAGTAGACAGTAGCAGACGCCAAAACTGCTTGTCCTCATTAACATCTTGGCATTAAAAAAAACCTACTGTGCGGCAAAAAAGGAATACAGACTCGCTTTAATTGTTCTCTTCGTACCAATTGGATTTGTGTCATATCGAGGCAGCTCTTAATGAAGAATGCTTCATTACACTAATACTTTGTCGCTTAATATTATTTTTGTCAATATGCATTTTACATCTGCTATTAAGCCTATTTCCTTTTGTTTCCATAGCCTCATTAGGTCCTCTCGAAATTGTACCATCATTATGCTGATGCACAGATCCCAACGATGCTGAATGACAGCGGGTGTGAGACCGTCACCAGTGCAAAAACATACAAATTAATAACTATGACAACAACACAGAGACATTACTAATTGCCAAGATGATATTAATGGAAATAATGTGAAAATACCGCAGTAGACCGTGCAGTGGGGCCACTAAGATCTCTGAGGAATGCTAATACATGTATTATATATAGAATGTTATTGCAAATTAATGTTATGAACATTATTAAAGTAGTTGTCTTGATTTTTTTTTATTTGATGCCCTATCGTTAGAATAAGACATTGATAAGTTATTGGTTGGGGTTCGAACCCAGGCATGACAGATTAACAGGTGACTTTATCTTAGCACAGCGACATACATACAAGTGTGGTTATTATTGGTACTGCAGCTCATTCCCATGCACATGAATGGGTAACACAGGGTGATTCACTCGCTACTTTACCCAGAAAAATTTCTGTAACTTCTAAAAGAGACCGTACTGAAATTTGGACTGCACATACTTTGGTTCATGAGAGTGCTATGCACCTCTGCGACGAGAAACAACCTCTCACCGAGTGTCTCGCTGACTTGTCGCCCCACTGGTCGTCTCCACTATGCGGTAGACTTGCTTCACGCGCTTCATTTTTCCCCCCTTTATGTGTTTGAGCCAGAAGAGGATTGCTAATTTTAAGATGGAAATGGTCCCCCTTGCTGTTTTGGCCCCTATGAAACTGTTCAGGTTGCACCAATTGCATGTCCGCCCCTGTCTCAGTGTAGCAATTAGGGAAATTCAGAACAAGACAAAAGTTCATCAATAAAATACATAATGAGTCTCCAATCTGACTCAAACAGGGATGAACTCGAGCCGGTACCTACCTCTACAAAGTCCACATTCTCTGTCAGGGCTTGTAAAAAGAGTTGCCAATCTTGACTGTTAGCATTAAAGGGAATCTGTCACCTGAATTTGACAGGACCGGTTTTCGGTCATATGGGCGGAGTTTTCAGGTGTTTGATTAACTCTTTCCTTACCCGCTGGCTGCAATATCGGACTGAAGTTCATTCTCTGTCCTCCATAGTACTCGCCTGCGCAAGGCAATCTTGCCTTGCGCAGGCGTGTACTACGGAGGACAGAGAATGAACTTCAATCCAATATTGCGGCCAGCAGGCAGCCAGCGGGTAAGGAAAGGGTGAATCAAACACCTGAAAACTCCGCCCATATGACCGAAAACCGGTCCCGCCAAATTCAGATGACAGGTTCCCTTTAATTTGACCTTGGGATGATTGTGATCTGCAAGCGAGATATATTATGTTCAGTTTCTAGTCTGATGATAACATCATTTTAGAGTTTAGCATTTGGCAATTACAGTTCAAAAATATTGCATACAATTTGGCAAAACCATTGAATTAGCATTTTTGCCAATTTAGCTTTGTGAACTCGTTAGACATCATTTATGGAATTGAATTGTGAGTAGATTTTCAGATATTTGATCTAACGCAAGATTTAGGAATGTTGAACCTGCCATTTTTCAATAACGTAGAGTCGGCTATAAAATTACCAACAATAAAACTATTCCACAAATGTATGCTCTTTTACTTTTCATTTGCTTCTCAGCATAAAAGATGAGCCATGTATGCGCCAAAACAGTTTGTTTCACAATTGACTGAACATTTTATTAAATGAATCATGTCTGAAGCAGCCGGCAAACAATTAAGAGGAACAACAAAATGTGCAAAACAGCGACCATTGCTGTGAAAAGCAAAATGTTGGCAGCGCAAATGAGTCTGTCAGCAAAGTTTTCCCTTTTAAAGTGCCGTAATAACAGGATTTGTAAGAACATTTTAAAAGATAGGAAAATAAACCTTTATTTTTTCTAACTGATATTAGTTTGCAGGTGGGTGGCCTCAAATCAAGTGAATAGCCTGGCCATTAACAAAAAAACCCTCTGTAACACTCATCCTTTGATGGCACCAATGTTGTCAGAAGTCATGATGTCTTGCACTGATATTTTGCATGCATGCCACTTCTTAAAAGATGGGAACATACTGAGCATGTGCTGTCCTGGGATCTAGCAGGATCCCAGGATGGCACATGCTCAAAACGCTTCCACTTTTTAAGAATAGGATGAGCAGGATTTCAGAGCCAAGCACAATCACCTCCCCCAGTGGCACTATTAATCAAGACAAAGGGGAATGTGTTGGGGAGGGATTTGTGCTTACACGTAGCCAAAATACTTGCCAGGCTTGAGGTCTTGCAACCTAATTGTGCTCAACTTACGTATGCTTTTTCTCAGCAGTGGTGCATTGACTAGCAACACTTGATTTTAAATACTAAGTGCACTAGTGTGTGATGATATTGGTTTATTATGGAAAATTCTGCTGACAGATTTCCTTTAAAGGGAGATAACCTTTTGACTAGTCGATGGGGCATTTGTTTCACCAGACTAGTCATCCCACTCAGCATGTTATCACCCCCCTGTGGGTGTGACAACATAATTTGCAAGTGCCACCATCATCGCTAGCCCTCTGTGAATCTCGCGCATGTGCATGACTTTCTTTCTCACAGGTAATTGCGCCTCAGAAGCCGGATGTACACTTCTCAGCTTCAGAGGTGCACTGCACATGTTCGAAAGTGAGGAAGATGTCGGATGTCAACCAAGGAGATTAAGATCAAGCTTCTTTGCTATTGTGTGCTTCTGAAGACTGATAATATGCTGAGAATAGTCTGGGAAAATAAATGGCCCTTCGACTCGTCAAAAGGTTAATTTGTGCATTAAAAAAGGACTTTAGAGAAATGATGATGGTTTGGAGGGCATGGGGGACCTATCAGGTTCACTTTAATGTTTCCCCTCTTAAAGTGAGTTTGTCAGCCAAAAAAATGACTTTTCAAACTAAATACAGCACTTTGTAAAGGACAAAGCTATTGTTAGGTGTCGAGTTCCCGCCTCTGCACAGGGGGAATCTCAAACCATCCCTGCTGCGGTCTCCCATTCTTCTCCAGCCGCAGTGGAGTCTGCTCAGCGCAGACGTCGGTCCCAGCGTCTTGCTCAGTCTCACTCTGTGCATAGGGTTACTGCTGCTTTTCCAGCTTCTGCCATTGAAGCCAGTGCTGGGCAACGGCGAGCAGACGCTTCTGGGGCTAAGTCCTACTTTACACACACTGAGCATGCCCAGGGCAAGATCTCTCAGTGGAGATCTAGGGTCACATCCTCAGGTACTGCAGCGACTTCCATTGGTCCTTCTCACAGACGGTCCTGCAGGTATCAGGACTAAGTTCTGCTTTGCACACTGAGCATGCCCAGGGCAAGATCTCTCAGTGGAGATCTAGGGTCACATGCTCTGGTACTGCAGCAATTACATTGGTCCTTCTTTGAAGGGTCCTGTACGTGCTGCAGCTATTTAAGGCTCGCATGGCCACACGGCCATGCGCTAGTGTACATTTGTAAACGTGTGTGTGTTGTGAGTGAAAGTCGCTCTTTAAATAACCCTCCCTATTGGATGACTGTTCGCGGAAGGTGTATGATTGCTGTCTAGCGCCCGCCTTACCCAACAGCACGTTACAAACTAATACAGCGTCTAGTTGCTGTGTCCGCCAGTGCGGCGCCGTGCACTTTCACAGCGCATTCCTGACCCAAGCCTGGGTGGTTAGTGGCGTCCGCCAGTGCGGCACCGCACAAACTCTCGTGCATTCCTTTGTTATTATTTTGGCTACGCTGACACCCCAGTTGCGGTGTCGACCTCAAGTAGTCTACACAGACTCAGATCCCAAGTCTTAGGACTGAGCTCGGAGACTCCTTGCTTGTGCTCTTGTGTGCGGTACCGCGGCCCTGTGACTTAACAGGGTTCGCTTCCTTCACACAGGGTGAAGTTAACCCGTGTGTATTCACATTGTACCGCCATATAGTCCGTCATTACTTGGTAGCAGGTTCCATCTCTGCACGGTGGACCCCGGGCTGCGACCGCACCTTATTCTACCTATCTTATTATTTGGTGCGTTCCGCTAGCCCTAACAGCTATAATAACAATTATATCTTACGTGTCCAAATCTGTTGTGGCATTTGTCTGAAACTGTCTTTTATTCATATATGCTAATGAGTAGAGATGAACAATTTGAAGGGGAAATTGATTTTACTCAAATGTTAGAAAAATCAGCATTTGATAAAATGTGGAATTATTTGTAATTCAGTTAGCTGCCATTTTGCTGAAAAATAAAGGGCCATCAAAAGGTTAAAAAATATTTATACTCATCATGCCGCTCACCTCTATGGTCCCTCAGATCTGCACCATCACTTGTCCAGTCCTTGATACATCTTCTTGTCACTACTGTTGAGCGCTAAATCCGTGGGGCCTTTCATGTTAGGTCAGGACTTACGACTCTGATGGTGCCTGAAATGTTTTCCACATGCACAGTGACACTGCACCAGTCATGACATCATGATGCTATGATGCACAATTGTGCAGAAACTTCCTGGGAGGTCCAAGGATATTCAACAGAGTGATTAGATGATGCCTTGATGACTTAACAGGGGATAGGGAAGGGTGGAGGATCCATAGAGGTGAGGTCAGTATAAGCCTTTTTTTATTTTCTACATCTTACATTTATTTGGATCTAGGGTCTGGAGAGACCCCAGAAAATATTAAGGAACATTAAATTTGCAGAGAATAGCTTAGCTGCAAATTGAATTTCAGGGCAAAATTCACGCGACATAGCAATTTTGCCAGATTTGCTCATCTCTACTAATGAGACACTCTCTGCACCCTTGGCATGGCCAACAGTCCAGTGCACTTTCCTGCCTACTTGTTTTCCTGTAATTGCAAAGCAAAAGCTGCTCTGAGCACCTCATTAGCATACACGACTAAGAACAATTTCTGACTAATGCAGAAATGAGTTTGGGCATTAAAAGTACAATTTTTATTTAGGTTTTGTCCTCTACAAGGTGCGGTGCTTTATTTGAACAGTCATTTTGTGCTGAGAAAGTTTGCACTCAAAATCTGGGAAAACAAAGATTTCCTTCTTGGTTCTGAACACATGTAATGTTCAAGTTCAATGCATTAATAATATTAAAACACTCACCTCTGCAATATAACTCCGAGTAATCCCAATCCAATATGGCCTTCACCCTATCTCTAACCCTTTTACTTGTCGTATGAAGGACATATGAAAACAACTACAGTAAAGAATAGTAATAACGGTCCTAGGAGCGCTGGAAATTAGACCAAAACAAGGATTTTAGTGTTGAACCACAACGCGTTTCAACAGTTAAACCGTCTTCATCAGGTGGAAGTTTATGAAAGAAGAGCAGGAAGGGGTATTTAAACAAATAGCAACCAATAAAATTCACAGTCAGCAGGTCACATGATAAGAACAACTCACATGAATAGTAAGGTCACATGGTAAAAACACAATAGGAACAAAACTATGTATATATAAAAAAAAATTAAATAAAGCCCCTAGACCTGATTAAAATATAAAACATGGTAAAAAGCAGAAATAAGACAACATAAAATAAAATGACACTATAAAAACACTATAAAAACGATTAAAAACAGAGAGATCACTTGTTAAGCCTTTCAATAGTAAGATTTAATCCTTCAGGCGCCAGAGTCCCCAACTTAAAAATCCAGAAACTTTCCCTATTAAGCAAGCTCCCATACCGATCAGATACATTTTCTGGTATAAAATCTATAATCGTCAGTTTCAGAGATTCTACATTTTTTTGGTGCTTGGTTAAAAAATGCTTTGATAGGCTATGCAACATAAAACCATTCCTAATATTTTGGCGATGCTTGTTCAGTCTTGCGTGCATGGTCTATATAGTCCGTCCAACATATTGGAGCCCACATCCGCATTCTATTAGATATACTACAAATGAGGATTGACAGTTAACATGGTAGTTGATTCTGTAATTAATATTAGTAGTATTGGATGTGAATTCTTTAACACCATTTGTGATGGAGTTACAAAACAGACATTTTGCAGATCTGCAAGCAAAACAGCCGGGATTTTTTGTTAGCTGGGTCGCGGATGTGGCACTGGGGCTAATAACTGTATTGCTGGGTGCAACTAGGTTGCGGAGTGTGCGATTCCTCCTATAAATTATTCTGGGGTGGGTAGGAATGTGACCTGAGAATATCGGGTCACCTTCCAATATGAACCAATATTTTTTCAAAAGTCTTTGGATAGTAGCATGAGATTGATTAAAAGTTGTAACCAAGCTCCACTTGGCAAATTCAGAGGTCACGGATTTAGCACCCCGACTAGTTTTACTTTTAATTTTCTGTATACATTCATATTGGGACAATATTCCTGTTTTAGAAATGGCGTCTTGAACCAGTTTTTTAGGGTAGCCTTTTTGTAAAAAAACGTTGCTCTAAGACTTTGGCCTCTTCAAAAAAATCCTTGTCTCTTATGCAATTTTTTCTTATGCGCCAATACTGCCCATACGGGATTTTACGGATTCATTTGGGAAGGTGTCCACTATTAAAATTCAAGTAACTATTCACATCCACCTTTTTAAAGTGTGCAGTGGTGGAGAAACAGCCCTCAGTGTCAACGTGTACCATTAGATCTAAAAATTGAATTGAGGAGCGTGAGAAATTAGCTGTGAAGGTAAGACCCCAAGAATTAGAGTTGAGACTGTGAACAAATTCAGGGGCTTCCAATTCAGTGCCTGTCCAAATTAAAAAGAGATCGTCTATGAAGCGATGATAAAAAACAAGCTTACCAGCAGCCAGACGGGACTGTGCGATGAGGACAGACTCAAAAGCCCCCATAAACAGATTTGCGTAACTAGGGGCGAATCTCGTCCCCATCTGGCGATAAAAGAAATGCTCAAAAGTGAAAATTTAATAGCATCTAACAAAAAAGTTCTTTGCAGTTAATGGGTCGCCCCATTATCTCCGGTATTAACTCAATCACTAGCAACTTATCTCACTTCGTAGGTATATTTTTGCAGAAATATGTTGTTAGTCTTGGGTCATACCTTAAAGATTCATCTGACCTAATTGATACTCTCCAGGCTTTCCCCCGTGTCCCTAATTGTGTCCTCATAACAATGGATGTTCAAGCCCTCTACTCCAATATACCCCATGATCGGGGTGTAGAGGCGGTTGAACATTTCTTGTCTTTGGATGATCAAATGCCTGAACTGCAAAGAACTTTTTTGTTAGATGCTATTAAATTTGTTCTACATAATAATATTTTCACTTTTGAGCATTTCTTTTATCGCCAGATAAAGGGCTGCGTGATGGGGACGAGATTCGCCCCTAGTTACGCAAATCTGTTTATGGGGGTGTTTGAGTCTGTCCTCATCGCGCAGTCCCATCTGGCTGCTGGTAAGCTTGTTTTTTATCGTTGCTTCATAGATGATCTCTTTTTAATTTGGACAGGCTCTGAATTGGAAGCCCTTGAATTTGTTCACAGTCTCAACTTTAATTCTTGGGGTCTTACCTTCACAGCTAATTTCTCACGCTCCTCAATTCAATTTTTAGATCTAATGGTACATGTTGACACTGAGGGCTCCACCAGTACACACTTTAAAAAGGTGGATGTGAATAGTTACTTGAATTTTAATAGTGGACACCTTTCCAAATGGATCCGTAACATTCCATATGGGCCGTATTGATGCAAAAGAAAAAATTGCACAAGAGACAAGGATTTTTTTGAAGAGGCCAAAGTCTTAGAGCAAGTTTTTTTTTACAAAAAGGCTACCCTAAAAAACTGGTTCAAGATGCCCTTTCTGAAACAGGAATATTGCCCCAATATGAATGTATACAGAAAATTAAAAGTAAAAATAGTCGGGGTGCTAAATCCATGACCTCTGAATTTGCCAAGTGGAGCTTGGTTACAACCTTTAATCAATCTCATGCTACTATCCAAAGACTTTTGAAAAAATATTGGTTCATATTGGAAGGTGACCCGATATTCTCAGGTCACATTCCTACCCACCCCAGAATAATTTATAGGAGGAATCGCACACTCCGCAACCTAGTTGCACCCAGCAATACAGTTATTAGCCCCAGTGCCACATCCGCGACCCAGCTAACAAAAAATCCCGGCTGTTTTGCTTGCAGATCTGCAAAATGTCTGTTTTGTAACTCCATCACAAATGGTGTTAAAGAATTCACATCCAATACTACTAATATTAATTACAGAATCAACTACCATGTTAACTGTCAATCCTCATTTGCAGTATATCTAATAGTATGCGGATGTGGGCTCCAATATGTTGGACGGACTATACAGACCATGCACGCAAGACTGAACAAGCATCGCCAAAATATTAGGAATGGTTTTATGTTGCATAGCCTATCAAAGCATTTTTTAACCAAGCACCAAAAAAATGTAGAATCTCTTAAACTAACGATTATAGATTTTATACCAGAAAATGTATCTGATCGGTATGGGAGCTTGATTAAAAGGGAAAGTTTCTGGATTTTTAAGTTGGGGACTCTGGCGCCTGAAGGATTAAATCTTACTATTGAAAGGGTTAACAAGTGATCTCTCTGTTTTTAATCATTTTTATAGTGTTTTTATAGTGTCATTTTATTATATGTTGTCTTATTTCTGCTTTTTACCATGTTTTATATTTTAATCAGGTCTAGGGGCTTTATTTAATTTTTTTTTATATATACATAGTTTTGTTCCTATTGTGTTTTTACCATGTGACCTTACTATTTTATAATGTGACTTGTTCTCATCATGTGACCTGCTGACTGTGAATTTTATTGGTTGCTATTTGTTTAAATACCCCTTCCTGCTCTTCTTTCATAAACTTCCACCTGATGAAGATGGTTTAACCGTTGAAACGCGTTGTGGTTCAACACTAAAATCCTTGTTTTGGTCTAATTTCCAGCGCCCTTAGGACCGTTATTACTATTCTTTACTGCATTTTGTATCCTCCTAGAAGGTTAACGGCTGGAGCTGCGGTGGACCTTTTGCTTTAAATTTTAACTGTGACCCTCACAGCGCTCCCTGGTGACCGCTTTCTTTTCCCTTGAATTTCATATGAAAACAACTAAACTCTTTCAAGGACATTTGATTGAAAATTATACCTAATCAATTTTTGGTGGTTTCCATAAAGAAGTTTTGTTGTCCATTGTATGGTATAAGGTCATCCTATGTTTTTGCTGAAATGTTCTAAGAAATGGCAAAGGAGGATTCAAAGTAACTAGCTTGTTGCAATAACTCGTATCTCCTAAAATGGAATTGTATGAAACTGAAACATCAAATTTTTCCTATAGATCTTTTTCTACTTTGGGGATCTACAAAATTGGTAGTTGACTTGAATATGTCAAAGCTACACATTGCTTGAAGTCTGTGTGTGATACACTGACAGAGCTATTGAAGAACATCACATCAAATACACCCTTCTAATCCTTTTAAGACAAGATTTTCTGTAAAAGATTTTCAACCCTCTATAATGCAATGTGTGAAGGCCTTCTTCTTTTTCGATTCTGGATGGATGATCATCTCAAACAGCTGACCTTGTGCTCGATTGTCTTCACTGACAATCTATCACTCAACTGGGATCCACTGTTGAATACTTTTCAACTTTTTTTGAGAATTTTAGTCTGTGTAAGGCTCACATTGCAAGTGAATAATCATTTGTAATACAGTAGATCTAGTAAGCAAAAAAACTGGATCAGTTGCAGGGTTTGTTCACACTAGCGAATAGCATTCAATGATTCTCTCATGCTAGTGAATCGGATACAATACGCAAATGACCCTTGGCCAAACTCTGCTACGAGCGTGAGCCGAGTGTAAATTGACTGTGATCCGATTCTCTTGTATGCGACCATCGGATCTCAGATGTGGAGAAGATGGAGAACTTAATTTCTCCATCTTCTACATTGTGTGAGTCAGAGTATATCAGACTACAATCGGATGACATTAAAATGCAGTCCGATATTTTGCACGCACCCATAGACTTAAAAGAGTGTGCACCATCCAATATACCTTCCCTATTGATTCTGTTGCTCTGTGATCCAATATACTCTCATTTATTTCTTGCTGCACTTGCACCATATTACTTTTTGCTATAGTATTGGATATTCCAGTTTCTTTTGTGCAATATAGTGTGCATATATGATTTTACAATATCCTTTGTTGGATTCACCCATCAAATGCTTTTCATAAGTCTGAATAGTTGTTTTTAACATTGTCTTCTTCTTATTTAATAAAGAAATATTATTTGGTTTTGTATTTGTTTCTTTATTTATAGGTTTCTTTTGGACATATGAATGCAGGATAAGCCAACAAGAAAAAGAAAAAAGTTTGATAGGCTCAAGATTAAAAGAAAAATGTTGTACTATTTTTCTGTTAAAATTCTTTCCAGTTAATAATCTAACTCTTTAGGATACATTTTTGGCTTTCAGTTGCAAGAACTTTTCATACTTTTATATATTTATATTAAACCTAAAGGGAAATTTGATTAGTTCACATCCACCTTGTTATCTCTTAAATTATGAGGCTTGTTCCATCAAGCCAGAGAGAGATGAAGCAGGAACTTTGAAGATGAAAGCATCTAATGTTCAAAAACAAAATGTGAGCTTGCACTTTCCTTGTGAAATCTGTTAAACCATCAGTTGTCTAATTTCCAGCGAAAATCAATTCTTGTTTGAAAGAGTAAAATGGAAGATGCTTTAAAATATCTATTGAGATCCATAAAACAGATTGGGCCCAGAGACTTGAAATCACAGCTCGGGAAAACAATGGCAATTGTTTGGACAGATTGTCGAAGTTCAGGGGGATGTCATACAATGGATCTTTGTTGTCTTCCATTTAATCATCGTTCCTCCCATCCACCCGTCCTTTGTAAAGGAATGACTAATGAAGACTTAATGAAGTTAGTTCACATGTTGGGAGAATGTGTGCGTTTTCTTTAATATGGTTGCTTAAATAGTTTATGATAATGATGGGTGTCAATTAGAAGATGATACAATGTTTGAAGTTCATTCGCTTACCGTTGATCAAAGTGGAGACACTCTGGCGGAGAGCAGCTCATTATTTTTATTTCAAGATACAAAATAACAACAACAGAATTTAAGAATTCTGGAGTATAACTTAGTTGATAATTGCATGAAATAGTCTTAAATATTAGAAAAGTAATGAGATTTTGAAGGAAATCACTATACATGGGCTTGTCCATCTTCTAGACCAGTATTCCTCAACCCCAGTCTTCAAGAGCCAATAATAGATCATGTTCCACAGGTTATGATATTATCATCTGCACAATACTAAGGAAATCCTGAAAACGTGATTTGTTGGTGGGCCTTGAGAACTGGAGCTGAGAAACATCGTTCTAGGGCATATAAATATATATTTTATAGATGGCAGTTCCAAGCTTGGGATTTCAAGTTTTTGCTTTATTAAACTTAAATGATTCATTGTCTCCTGAATCGCGAAATGGCCATCGTCCACACTCTCTTCACTGCACCCATCTGACTTTTCTCTATACCCTGTCCATGCCCTGAAATATGGAATAAAGGACCCTATTTGCAGCGTCGTGGTGAGGGCAACTTTACTTATTTCTTCATCAGCATCGTTCATTGCCTCCTGACACCACATCTGCATTACTGAAAAACCCCAGTGATTGTCTTTCTGCTGTCTCTAACATCATGTCCTTCCTCTATCTAAAACTGAATCAGTCAAAAACTGAACTCCTTGTGTTTCCTCCCTCCACTAACCTACCTATACCCAATTTTGTCATTTCCGTGTGTGATTCTACCATTCTGCAGAATGCTCTCTGTCTTGGTGATATATTTGACTCAGATCTTTCCTGCACTCTCCACATCCGATCACTTGCTCACTCATGCCATCTACACCCAAAAACATCTCTAGAGTTCGACCATTCTTAACTTTGCCTCTGCAAAAACTTTTACCGCTCCTCTTCATTCATTCACTAAGACTAACGCCCTCAATAATCTGAACCTTCGCTCCTGTCTCCTTGACCTCGCGGGCTGCACCAAGTCTCCGGAATACAGGGCCCATGACAATTCAATTAATTCCCAATACCCTCAGTTTTCAGCATCCCCTAAAAGCGCACTCCTTTAGACTGGCGTATCTCCTCACCACACTTATGTAACTATTCTGATTTTGGCCTTCCAAATTTTTTTTTCAAAATCTGGTCCCTCATAGCATCTAATTACACAGCCTCCATGCAATTAATAGAATGCTGTACCTGTAACCTGTACGTATACCAATACTGGTTGGTCACCATTTCATGCAGTGTTATATGAAGGCCCTATTTAATATACTGATGGCCGGACCGTACAATACAAGCACTTCTTACCATTTACCTTTACCCCCTGACTCCTTGATATCTGTTAAATTTAGTGTTTACTCTTTTATGTCTTTATTGTCTGCACAAGCCCCCTGACAAATGTAAAGTACTGCGGGATATGTTGGCATTACAGAAATAAAGATTATTATTAATAACATATACAAATAACGATGCCCCATATCAAACATTAAAATATAAAATAGCATAAAAACATAAAAAATTGTGGTCATCATTAGTGATGAGCAAGTGTACTCGTTGCTTGGCTTTTCCCGAGCACGCTCGGGTGGCCTCCGAGTATTTGTGAGTGCCCGGAGATTTAATTTTCCTTGCTGCAGCTGAATGATTTACGACTGTTAGGCAGCTTGATTACATGTTGGGGATTCCCTAGCAAACAGGCAACCCCCACATGTACTCAGGCTGGCTAGCAGCCGTAAATCATGCAGCTGTGTTAACAAAAACTAAATGTCCGAGCAGCCACAAATCCTCGGAGATCACCTGAGCGTGCTCGGGAAAACCCAAGCAACGAGTACACTGGCTCATCACTAGTCATCATCCTTTGATTCTGTTTCCTACTGACCGCTCTAAGGCTTTGAACACTTTGGTTTTTAGTGTTTGCAAAAAATTCTGAATAAACATACTTAAAATCATGAATTTTAGAATATGACAATTATTTGGCCTCCATGCACTGCTTTTTGACTTTCTTTAGACTTCGACCTAGGTTGATCTTCGTTTTATCACATTTTTTTCTTTTCGTCTGTTTGAATCCAAGACAAAATTCAGTAAAATTGGCGGTCAGTAAAATTAAAGTGTTCTGAAAAGCAGCCCATGCTTCTACCTTGTTTTCTTTATAAGTGACAGCCTGGGGACAGACAAATGTTGGCAGTAGGGAACAAAGCCCCAAATAAAAACTAATTTCTACTTCAGTGTGGAGCATCTTCACTTTACGTAGAAACCCGAGTGTGGGTCCAGACCCAATGATACCTTAAAGAATAGGTACACCTTCTCATACTATTTTTATTGTTCATTTGTGTCCTAAATGCAAAATTAACCATCGTTACCAATAGTATTTACTTCAAATAAAACTATTTACTGCAGCAGTGTGTAATTTATTTCTCTATTTCAATACAAAAATGTTACAAATCTGCACAATTTCCAGCCCCTGGTTCTGATGCTCTTTCCCCCTACTCTTCTCTCAGTGTAACAGATAGCGTCAGGGATTGGGAGGAAGATGTGCACAGTTCTCCATATCATGAATAGGGAAAGTATCTCAAGTAAAGAAGACAAAGCTGAAAATACATGAGTAGGAAATTCACCCCTCTGGAAGAAGCTTAATTGCGAAATGGCGCTCTCTCGTTTCGTTTTAATCTTTCTTCCTTTCTCGTCACTTCTTACTGTTACACATTTTCATATCAGTATAGTGAATATCTAGTACATCAAAGTGCTCTCAGCCAGCCTATACCTAAAGATTATAGGAGTTATGAATAGGAAATTGCAGGATAGAAGCTGTACTGATATACAGTTGTGCTCAAAAGTTTACATACCCAGGTAGAATTTTTGCTTTCTTGGCCTTTTTTTCAAGGAATAAGAATGATAACACCACAACTTTTTCTCCAATCATGGTTAGTGGTTGGGTGAAGCCATTTATTATCAAACTACTGTGTTTTCTCTTTTTAAATCATAATGACAACCCAAACCATGCAAATGACCCTGATCAAAAGTTCACATACCCCATTTCTTCAATGGCATCTTGAAGTCTTTTGTGGTAGTTGTGAATGAGGTTCTTTATTTTCTCAGATGGTAAAGCTGCCCACTCTTCTTGGCAAAGAGCCTCCAGTTTCTGTAAATTCCTGGGCTGTCTAGCATGAACTGCGCGCTTGAGATCTCCCCAGAGTTGCTAAATGATATTGAGGTCAGGAGACAGAGATGGCCACTCCAGAACCTTCACATTGTTCTGCTGTAGCCAATGACAGGTCGACTTGGCCTTGTGTTTTGGATCATTGTCATGTTGGAACGTCCAAATATGTCCCTGCGCAGCTTCCGGGCTGATTGCAAATTTGCCTCCAGTATTTGCTGATAACATGCTGCATTCATCTTTCCTTCAACTTTGACCAAGTTTCCTGTACCTTTGTAGCCCACACATCCCCAAAACATCAGTGATCCACCTCCATGCTTTACAGTAGGAATGGTGTTCCTTTCATCATAGGCCTTGTTGACCTCTCTCCAAATGTAACATTTATGGTTGTGGCCAAAAAGTTCAATTTTGGACTCATCACTCCAAATGACCTTGTTACAGAAGTTTTGAGGCTTGTCTCTGTGCTGTTTTGCATATTGTAGGTGAGATAGTTTGTGGCATTTGTGAGGTAATGGCTTTCTTTTGGCGACTCAACCATGCAGCCCATTATTCTTAAAGTGCCTCCTTATTGTGCATCTTGAAACAGCCACACCGCTAGTTTTCAGAGAATTCGGTATTTCAGCTGATGTTATTTGTGGGTTTTTCTTTGCATCCCAAACAATTTTCCTGGCAGTTGTGGATGACATTTTTGTTGGTCTACCTGACCGTGGTTTTGTTTTTACAGAGCCCCTGATTTTCCATTTGTTAATCACAGTTTGAATGCTGCTGACCGGCATTATCAACTCCTTGGATATCTTTTTGTATCCCTTTCCTGTTTTATACAGTTCAACTACATTTTCCCATAGATCCGTTGACAATTCTTTTGCTTTCCCCATAACTCACAATCCAGAAACATCAGTGGCTGGATGAAAGATGCAAGAGTCTGTCTGGATCACAGAAACTCACTCAGCTTTTATGCACACACACTGATTGCAAGCAAACAGGTCTCCGGTGAGGATGTTACCTTTCGTAGCCATTCAAACCCATTTGTGTCAACTTCTGTGCATGTTATCAGGCCAAAATCAACAGGGTATGTGAACTTTTCATCAGGGTCATTTGGATGTTTTGAGTTGTCATTATGATTTAAAAAGAGAAAACACAGTAGTTTGACAATAAATCGCTTCAACCAACCATGAGTGGAGAAAAAGTTTTGATGTTTTTCATATTCTCTGAAAAAAGGCCAATAAAACTTTGTTCAAAATCAGGACCATCTACTCACACTCCCTCCATTACTTTTTAGTCCTCTTTGTCTGTGCTGTACACATACTGGCTGATGACCGGTTCATGCAGCGTTATGTGTGTTCCCATATATATTTTATTGATGGCCGGACCGTACAATATAAGCATTTTTTACCATTCACCTTTCATGTTTCCCCTATTTCCTCAAGTTGTAAGTTTATGAGTGGCGCCCTCACTCTTCTTGGTATCTGTTGATTTATGTGTAATTCTATATTGTCTTTATTCCCTGTACAAGTTCCCTCTAAATTTATAAAGTGCTGTGGGATATGTTGGCGCTATAGAAATAAAAAATATTGTTGTCATAGAGGTGCACAGAAGGGAGACTCGGGACATTATTAAATGTTAAGTGGGCACTTATTGTTTTATGGGAACTCAGGTTATTGTGAATATCAAAGTGGCACACAGAGGGCATTATTACTTTCTAGGGGGCAAAATGCGGGCACTGTTTTCTAGGGAACTTTGGAAGGTCATTAATTTATTCTAGAGGTTTGTTTTACCATCTAGAGGGCACAAAATAGATGCAGTAATAGGGACACATATAGCAGCAGCGGCGGCTCAGTATTGGGGTATCAGCAGGATGGGGAGTTTGTGCAGGTTGGTGATAGATATGGATGATGGAGGAAATGTGAGAAGTCAGATTTGTCTATGTTATAATCTCTGCAGACAAGTCATGACTGGAGAAGTTATCATGTTGGTCTGGGCCAGATGGAAAAGATAGGAAAAGTGAATGATTCCACCAGAAAGAACATCAGATGTAAGTTACTATCTAGAACTGTGCTGTGATCTAGTATATGTTCTGTAAGACTGGTGTCTACCACTGTATGGTCACAACATGGGGTTAATATCAATGTTGGTCTTTGTATAGAGATTTTTTTTTAGTAACATGGTGGTCATCTGCTGAGGTTCTCCTACATCGACTATTAGGATGCGCCATCATAGTTGTAATCAGGGTTACCTAGTTAGAGTCCATCTCAGAGGATTCGTCTTCCCTCAACCAAACCCTTATCTTCTCCTCTGACAATAGGGTTCATCCTCATTGCCAGCTTAGGGGGCTAATCCTCATCTGTTTCACGTTGAATCTGACCGAAATAGTAGTATGCAACTTATTTCCATAGCGGCACCAAAAATCCATACATAAAGTGTGAATAGATTAGCAGAAACCCCATTCACCCATTGGCTCTAATATGAATGTCGGCCAAAATTTGTATCAAGTCAGACCAATGTGAACATAGCGATGGCGTGAGGATTTTATGCTACCTCTCTGATCACAGCGGCGCACATGGAAAAAGTCAGTAGAAGCACTAAAAACATAGATGGAAAATAGTAACTTTGGAAAATGTAGCGTATAACGAATCTGCTGGGTGTTTTCTTCCAATAACTGCACTATGGAGCTCCTGCAATACATTGAAACCATATCTGTTCTAAATAAAGAAATGTGTCAATGACCCATCAAGTATAAGAACATGTTAAGATGTAATCTGCTACCATTAAAACAGCTTCTTATTATGCATTCAAATTAAATGATTAAATCCCCGCTACCAGTAAAAGTACTATTCATCCACCAGCAGTATCTTAATGAAATCATGCAAAATTGCACGAAGAGCCCTTCAAAGCTTGTTAAATTACATCTGATTTAATTACAATTTTGTTAGTAAGAGAAGAAAAAAAAATTGTCTGAACATCTTGTGGCTTTCAATCATCGTCCCAAAATATTTATATGAAAGGTTTGTATTATGAATGTAATTATTGTGCAGGAGGAAAAAATGGCTCCCATTAGAAAGCTTCGTAGAAATAGAAAACCAATAAATATCCAAATTGAATTTTTTTTTTGTACCCTGCAGCTAAGGACACATCTGCTGCATGATCTTTGAAACGTGAATTCATGTCTCTGGAGAAATGAGTACTGTCACTTACAGGTAAACTAATTCCTCTATAAAAGATGCAGAACACTATACCGTAGATGTAGAAGAGCTGAATTTGTCAGTGAACTGCATAATAGCTTAGTTATTGAGGTTTTATTCTCATCTCACCTACAGTATGCACAGCATGACTTCCATTGCTAGTTGTCTGACCACTGTTTCGAAGAATGGAGCTACAGTTGTGCTCAAAAGTTCACAAACCTCTGCAGAATTTGTGCTTTCTTGGCCTCTTTTTCAGAGAATAAAAAAAACGTTTTCTCCATTCATAGTTAGTGGTTGGGTGAAGCCATTTATTGTCAAACTACTGTGTTTTCTCTTTTTAAAGCACAATGACAACCCAAAACATCCAAATGACCCTGATTAAAAGTCCCCATACCCCATTTCTTAATACCGTGTATTGCCCCCTCTAACATCAATGACAGCTTGAATTCTTTTGTGGTAGTTGTGGATGAGATTCTTCATTTTCTCAGATGGTAGAGCTGCCCACTCTTCTTGGCAAAAAGCCTCCAGTTCCTGTAAATTCCTGGGCTTGAACTGCATGCTTGAGATCTCCTCAGAGAGGCTCAATGATATTGAGGTCAGGAGACAGAGATGGCCACTCTAGGACCTTCACTTTGTACCACTATAGCCAATGACAGGTCAACTTGGCCTTGTGTTTTGGATCGTTGTCATGTTGGTACGTCCAAGTACGTCCCATGTGCAGCTTCCGGGCTGATGAGTGCAAATTTGCCAGGGTATGTAAACTTTTGAGCACAACTGTATGTGTCGAAAAATACAAAAGTGATGGCGGCGCATTATTGTTCCATTTATTGTCTATATAACTGGGTACTTGTTACTCAGCTATGTCTGGCAGTCCCAAAGGTAATGAATAGAGAATGACACGAGCCTGACCACCTCTTCATTCTGTTGGAGCATTTCCATTCTCAGTTTATGTGCCAATTATCAGACACCCTGCGATCAGCAAGTTAACAGCTAGCCTGCTAACAGGTTATATCTTTCAAAGTTGGAAATGATAGCCTTTAAAGGGAACCTGGCATCAGATTCATGCTACTTGAACCACGGGCGGCATTTATCAGACATCGTATTTTTTAAGTGAGAACAAAAGTTAACCCCTTACCATAATGCCCGTAGCCAGTATGACTGTAAATCAGGTATCTAATAACACATGCTCTGGCATTAATATTTGGACTACTGTAGGACTAGAGTTCAGCGCCAAAAAAGGGGGAATTGAAGCATATAAAAAAGAGGCGCACAAGGAACTACCATATAACAACATTTTTATTGAAACACGTTCATAAAACTAATAAAATGTAAGTGAGCCAGTACGCTCGGTGGTGAGCCAAAATACACGTGGCACCGCAGCCTAACAGGAAACTGTATTGTAATAGCAACAGAAAAGTTATAACATATGGTAGGTAAGCAACACACCACAAAATCATGAACTAAGTGTAGGCTTATTGATACTAAGTAAATTACTAAAGTGCATAGTGCATATAATGCACACACAAGGAAAAGTACCGGGGGTATTACCAATATACATTTAAATACATTAAACTAGGCTGCAGAGGTGTAAAAGCAGTTTACCTGTAACCGGCAATGGTTACAACCCCGACGCCCGTTTCGGCAGCGTGCCTTCGTCAGAGTATTTTTTACTCTGAAACGTTGCAGGAACAACTCCTTTAAGAACTTAATAAAATAAAAATCACCACCATGAATCCTTCTCAGATCCTATTCTGATTCTTTTACAGTTTCTGATGTTCTCGGACCTTTATCAAAATGCTGGAAATGGCCAGAAATGTCTTTGCACTCTTGCAGAATGGCCCATGGGTCTTCACTTTATGGACATTTTCAATAGACTATCAAAGGACTTTACAAAATGTAAAGAAATGCGTTTCTTGTAATTGCTGTCACGAGTTATCACATACATGTCACACGTGTACGCGCTTTTGGAAAACCACCACTTCTAAACCGTACAGAATATTTTTTTGTTACAAGTAGCATTTGGTTAATGTGACATAACTAATACTGTACGTGTTACATGGTTAAGAATATACAACAAAAGCCACAAACATGTTGGTTTTTTACTGATTACCTTTTTAAATAGCCATTTAACTGTGTTTGGTGGGGTCTAACCTCTTTGACGCTCACTATTTCCAAAAAATGAGGAACCACCATTGCTTTTCTTCGCTGCCTGGTGTACGTATGTGCAGCCACTTACCAGTGAAATGACTGTGACAAATGGAAAAAACTGAACTATAGATTTCACAGAATCCAGTAGTCAGACGCACACCAATCACATGATTAATGGATGTATAATACGATTCTAATTTTGGATGTCTCTAAACCTATTTTGGTTCCCGTATATTTTACAAGAAGTTGTTCATGGTCCACAGTTAGCAGGTTAAGCTTGTAAGCCCCAGGTTCTTGTGTATTTTACAACCTAAATCATTTTTATAATTAGGGACCATAGGCTTGGACATGTCAGCCCCTGTCTTTTTTACTTGACTTTTTAAGACTAAAGGCCCCTTCACATTAAGCGACGCTGCAGCGATACCGACAACGATCCGGATCGCTGCAGCGTCGCTGTTTGGTCGCTGGAGAGCTGTCACACAGACCGCTCTCCAGCGACCAACGATGCCGGTAACCAGGGTAAACATCGGGTAACTAAGCGCAGGGCCGCGCTTAGTAACCCGATGTTTACCCTGGTTACCATGCTAAAAGTAAAAAAAAAAAAACACTAGATACTTACCTACCGCTGTCTGTCCTCCAGCGCTGCGCTCTGCTTCTCTGCTCTCCTCCTGTACTGTCTGTGAGCCGGAAAGCAGAGCGGTGACGTCACCGCTCTGCTTTCCGGCTCACAGCCAGTACAGGAGGAGTGCAGAGCGCAGCGCTGGAGGACAGACGGCTGTAGGTAAGTATGTAGTGTTTTTTTTTTTTTTACTTTTAGCATGGTAACCAGGGTAAACATCGGGTTACTAAGCGCGGCCCTGCGCTTAGTTACCCGATGTTTACCCTGGTTACCAGTGAAGACATCGCTGGATCGGTGTCACACACGCCGATCCAGCGATGTCTCCAGGGAGTCCAGCGACGAAATAAAGTTCTGGACTTTCTTCAGCGACCAACGATCTCCCAGCAGGGGCCTGATCGTTGGTCGCTGTCACACATAACGATTTCATTAACGATATCGTTGCTACGTCACAAATAGCAACGATATCGTTAACAATATCGTTATGTGTGAAGGTACCTTAAGACATTTTTGGGTCTATCTTTGGTGAGGCATACTAAAGTATCCAATGTGGTTCATTTCCAGAGCTTTTCGATGTGGGCCTATAGTTTCTTTTTACCAATCTTTTAGTTGAGTTTAGTGCTGTGGGCCAGAAATACAACATTGGTGCTATTTTAATGGAAAGTCTGACGTCCTTCCAGATAGTGATAAAACCTGGACATGAGCTCCACCGCTGTCTCTGTCTTATTGTCTTTTGCCTCCTACCTCATTTATTTGCTATTGCTATCAGGTTGCTTCTTCACTTTGTGGTCTCTGCATTACATGCAGCAAGCAAGAAACATAAATGGACATTTATGAATTCTAGAGACTTCTTGGAGACCTAAAATTAAAGAGGTGACACTAGAAGCATGTGACCATTCTAGTACAAACGCAATCTCTGGTTGCACAATGCCTCACATGGGGAAGTTGTTTTCATTTGGAGGAGGCTGATCTGGTCATATGCTCCTTCACTCCGATTTATGGCTAGGAGTGATGTATTGTCTAAAGAAGACAGCAACAAGCACTGGAGGAGAACCTGTAATATTTATGGTATATATTGGTAAGTGCCACAAAATCATGTTTCCAACACATTTATTAAAGTAATTAGAAATGAGTGAATCAATTTGTAACAAGTTGAATCCTCTCCAAATTTCTTCAAAAATTTGGATTCACTTGAATCCAATTTGTTTCAGGATTCAAATAGCAAAAATCCAGCAAAATTGGCTGAAAAAAGTTGATTAGAAAACATTATACCCGTCTGTCCTAGGTCTGCCAGTCCCTTATCCTTCTGCTACAATGTCCCAACTGGTGCTCCACTCGCTTCTGACTGGTCTTCACATCGGGCTTTGGTTCCAATCTTCCAGCTCTGATAAGACATAGTGAGGTCAAGTGGGGTGCAACTCAAGTTGTTGATGAGCATAAAGGCACATGTGACCACATAGGGCCCAGATCCAGCCCAAAAACATATCGAAAAATTGTTTTTAAATGAGCAGAGGAATGGGTGGAGAGCTGCAACATCAAGACAGATGAGAACTGGGCCTAGAACTGGTGATTCTAACAGTTTTTAATTTATTTTGAACGTCTTCTGAGTTCTTCGTTTAAAATGCTTTGGGTTCTGGAGAACTTAATAAACAGATATGATAGCGTGACTGACCCCTAACTTTTGCAAATTTCTTGCTTTTTCTACTTTAAAGGGTCAAACTTCTTAATTTGAAAATTGCTACTTAAACAGTAAAGGACCTGAAAAAGTAAAAAGTATAACCCCGTGGTTAAATACACAAGCTAAAAATAGAGTTCTGAGCTGCTGTGATCTTCTGTTACTTGTACTAATCTCTAGAAAAATCCATGCAAATGCTAAAATATTCACGGCAGGCATCTGCCAGTTGGAGCACTTTAAGGTGCCTGACATTAGCCTTAATGTACTGTAGATCTGACTTGCATTGCCCCGAGGCTTCCTATGGCAGAAGTTGAATTTTAAAAATATCTTTTAGCATTCTGTACTTCCTTTCACACCTTTTGGATAAATATAAAGAGTCAATTTTAATGCACTAAATGGTATTCTTTAATTTTCAGACCATTTTCCGTGCTGCACTTACACATTTATGGCTACATAAAAAATTCAACTTTAAACATAAAATTATTCAAAGCATATATATATATATATAAAGAGAGCGAGAGACGGAGAACTCTTGTGGCATTGAATTCCTTTATGTATAATTTATAAAGCACATCTGTTAGAGCCGAAATAAATGCGGATTTTTTTTTACTCGAAAAGAAAAGTATAGAAGTAAAATATTTCACAGACACTTCATAAACACTTAAAGTAATTATTTCGTTTTTTTCTTCCTTCGTGATAAGATTTGTGTGAAATTTCTAAGTTGCACAATTTTTCTGTGATGATGACACATTAATATACTGAAACTGCAATCAACAATACTATTTGTTTAACAATTTAAGTCGTGGTGTAAGTTCTCGTTTCTTCTCAATAGGTTCAATGTTTTACATAGCGAATAGCTGTATATTTAAAACTCTTCGATTATTACAGTAGTTTTCAAAAGTATTCCCCCCTCCCCCTTGGCGTTTGTTGTATTTTTCTTCCTCACAACCTGGTACCTGCTACCTCACTGTTTTTTTTTACGGTTTTCATCGTGAACATTTGGTTTTCTTTTTATAACTGAAAACTTCAGTGTGTATAACTATTCACCACCATAAAGTCAGTACTTTGAAGAAGAACATGCTTGTGGCAAGGTATCAGGTCAGAAATACAATTACAACAGGGATATAAATAGATTAATTTTTATTATTTATTTGCGTGGTAACAATAAATTAAAATTAATTAAATATTAAAAACAATTTCATTATATATACACATGTATGTCATTTCATGTGCCCATACCTATTTGGCTACCATAATATGTGGTATATATATATATATATTTTATACATATATCTGCAGCGACTGAATATATGAAAAAAATTGTACTAAAATAGCAGAGGGTATATCTAAAAACATGTGAAAAAAAGACCCATGTGTGCAAAAAAAGGGGATTATTTATATATATAGCAATATGCTTATGAAAGAAGCACTAATTAAAGTGCTATAGTGAGAAGGAGGTGCCAGTGCAATAAGTGCAAAAAACGCTAAGGATATATAAGGTGCTGCTAGTTATACTCAATATCTCCAGTCACTTACTTTAATATATATGCGGTATTGGGTAGGTAGCCAATGCGGTATGATGCACCCCGACGCGCGTTTCGGACGCTTAACTTCTTCGTCAGGGGGTGTACTATTTGTTTAACAATTTAAGTCGTGGTGTAAGTTCTCGTTTCTTCTCAATAGGTTCAATATTTTACATAGCGAATAGCTGTATATTTAAAACTCTTCGATTATTACAGTAGTTTTCAAAAGTATTCCCCCCTCCCCCGTGGCGTTTGTTGTATTTTTCTTCCTCACAACCTGGTACCTGCTACCTCACTTTTTTTTTTATGGTTTTCATTGTGAACATTTGGTTTTCTTTTTATAACTGAAAACTTCAGTGTGTATAACTATTCACCACCATAAAGTCAGTACTTTGTAGAGCCTCCTTTTGTGGCAACTACAGCTGCAGGTAGCTTTGGATAAGTCTCTATGAGCTTTCCATATCTTGCCACTGGGATTTTTGCCTATACCTTTACACAAAACTGCTCCAGCTCTTTCAAGTTTCAAGATGGTTTCCTCTGGTTAACAGCAATCTTCAAGTCTGACCACAGATTGCCAATTGGATTAAGGTCTGGACTTTGACTGGGAAGTCCAAAACATTTACACGTTTCCTCTTAAACCACTCGAGTATTGCTTTAGCAGTATTCTTTGGGTCAGTGTCTTTTTTTAAGGTGAACCTCCATCCCAGGGTAAATTCACTGACAGTCTGAAGCAGGTTTTCCTCAAGACTATCCCTGTATTTTGCACCATCCATCTTCCCCTTGACAGGGGCCATTTTCCCTGTCCCTGCTTCTGAAAAACATCCACACAGCATGATGCTGCCACCACCAAGTTTCACTGTGGGGATGGTGTTTTTAGGGTGAAGAGCTGTGTTGGTTTGATGTCACACATAGCGTTTACCTTGGTGGGCAAAAAGTGTAATTTTGGTCTCATCTGACCACAGTACCTTTCTCCATACATTTGGGGAGTCTCCTACATGTATTTTGGCAAACCCAAAAAGAGCCTTGCAATCTTTATGTGTAAGTAAAGGCTTTTTCCCTGCCCACTCTTCCATAAACACCACCTCTATGAAGTGTATGGCTTTTTGTGCTTGTATGGACAGATACTGCAGTCTCTGCTTGCGACCTCTGCAGCTTCTTTATGATTACCTTTGGACTCTGTGTTCCCTCTATGATTAATGCACTCCTCGCCCAGGTGGACAGTTTTGGTGGGCGGCCCTCTCTTGGCAGGTTTGTTGTGGTACCATGTTGTTTCCATTTGATGATAATGGATTTGATGGTGCTCTGATGGATCATCAGAGATTAGGAATCGCACTTCTCAACAACTTTGTCCCTGGCTTATTTGAAGATCTGCTTGATCATTATGGTGTTGTTTGGTTAGTGATGCCTTTTGCTTAATTGTGTTGCACATGCAGACCCTTAAAATAATTTTTATTTCTGAATTCTTAAAAAACACCAAAAGCCAGTGTGGCAGACAGTAATGAAAGCTGATATATTGGATACAAAATTCACCTTAGATCAGACCATGGCTAAATCCATATAAATACTTGCTTCTGTATTAATACCCAGATAATGGTAACAACTTTCAAGTACCTACAAAATCCCTTATTAGTATTCTATGCTGATTCTACCTAATCGCATAGGATGGCACCCAAAAGATACTAGATGTGGCACCACCACTTGTCGGTGGCTGCCCCTGTCTTATCTGGCTGTCCCTCTTGTAAGCAGGCAGGAAAAGACAGGTGGATCATTAGAGAAAAATACATATCAATATATAGAGTGCAGTGGTTCAAGATTGGTACAGGCGTAATAACCTATCAAAGAAGGGATATGATAGTATCAATATATATTCCCCCTAATATAGGTGTTGGCTATACCTGGTATATAGATAATAAAATGATTTGATAGCAGAACTTTTTCTTATGCCTGGCAGCAAAGGTTGGCACCCTATTAGGTTACAAGATGTAGCAACCCCTACTCATTGGCAGCTTTCCCTGTCTTTCCTTGTTAGTCCTATTATAGGCAGTAATAATGAATAGGAGGACAGGTGAGATACGGCAGATAATGCAAACCTATAAAGATTAATGTTAGAATACCCCAAATATACATGAAATACAGGCATAATAGCCCCGAAACGAGGGGGTCATAGTGAACAAAAGGGGACTTATTGTAAAGGTAAGTAGTGACTCAATGCATTTACCTGTACATTCAATTCACCAGGAGGCCTGTTCAATGAATGATGCAGAAAGCAAATGATGTTGCTGGCATGCCAGCACTACTTACCTTTACGATAAGTCCTGTTTCACCTCTCTGTTTCCACTTGCCCTGTGGTGGTAGCAATTGGGGTTAATATTTGTGGGGTTGATGTCACCTTTTGTATTGTCAGGTGACATCAAGGTTAGTAATGGAGAAACGTCTACAAGATGCTCAACATGTGTTTATTTCAAAATAAAAAACAGTTATACTCAACTTATGCTCAATACATTGAAGCCCTCGTACCCTGGAAATGCAGAAAAAAAAATAAACAACCATATATTCACCTTACACTCATTCCATTGAAGCCCTTGTCTCCTGTAAAAAAAAGAAAAATAATAAACCACCATATCCCTCACCTGTCTGACATACTATGCCACGCCATCTCAGCAATAACTGCTTGACAACCTGGACGGTACCAAGATGCGAGCATCTAGGCTGGCTTTAGTGCAGGATATAATGAGGTGCAGCGAGCACAGCTACAGTGATGATCGGTAACATCATAGAATTAACTGCCGGTCATTGTAGCTGCATTCCCACACTTCACTGAGTGAGTGGCACAATGAACTGCAGTGACCTCAATGAGTGGTTTACTTGCGGTGCTCGTGGTGATCTCATTGAGGTCACCGCAATTCATTGTGGGAACGCAGCTGCAATGATCAGCGGTGAACTCTATGATGTTACGGCTCGTCAGTGTGGCTGCACTCACAGAACCTCATTGTATCCTGCTCTTCAATGTGGACGGTCGCATCTTGGCACCGTCCAGGTTGTAAAGAAGTTACAATGCGTCAATAGTAGCACATTTTATTTTTGCTATTGTTTTTTAGATATAAGTGTATTATTTTTGTTATATATTGATATTTTTTACTGCTTAAAAATATACTTGCAAAATAAATAGCTTTATCCCGCATGGGTCACAACTTATGATTTTAGTTTGCTATGTTTCTGGTGTGCAATGACCGACGTATAATCCCCAATAGGTTTAGAGCTTTGCAGACATGTCGCCGGTAGCAATACAAACATCCGTACAGGGCAGTTTGCTCTGTATTAATATGGTGTATCTAGCCATACAAACATGTTCTAACCCACTGCTGTTGCTCACCTGTCTGTATATAAAGAGTAAGTCCCAGGTGGAGGGAAATGCAGATTGATGTCTGGGATGCGCAGCTGGTGGACTTCCCGCCGAGCGTTCCTACACTGACTGTAAATAATCCCTGTTACTGAGCTGCTGGCGCGCGATCCGTCTTTACATCTGAACAGTTAATATTTTGCAGTGTCTGCTAATAATGGAACATCTGCTGATCTCTAGCACCAAAATGTTGTTTGTAATTATGATTTACGGTGCGGAGCTTGTAAATAAAACACAAGCCGTAAAGACCCTATGATGGCGGTGACATCTACGAGAAGCCGATGCTCACTGGCAATTGCACTTGCTGATTTGTAGAAAAGTATTAATGGGGATGATTGGAAGAGCGAGCTCGCCTGTTGGTTGCTTTAAATCTTTAATAGAGCAAATCTGCTTCCACGCTTTCTATGGTTTGTCACAGCAGACAGCAGTTACTTCAGCGCAGCCATTACTCAGAGATTTCCCCAGGGTGGCACAGTGCTTAAATCATTACTTGATATTCTGTAACACTCTGTGTTTCCAGATGCGGCCAGTAATGTCGTGTCCTGGAACACACACAGCCCAGATGTCTAAGATCTAAGAGTTTCAAGTACATGAAACTTCATATTTGTATTCATACAGTGAAAATTCTTTAATCCAGAACGTGTAAATGTAGAAAACCAGGTAGTCTTCCATGTAATCCAACTAGAAGAGGCGATAGATTGTTTTGAAATTCAAAATTTTCAGCTCCAGCAAAAAATTTTTTTTAAATCTTGATTTGCAAGTACTCCACTTTCCCTTTAAAGACATGTACAGCACTCTGAGGTTTCCTTTGTCTATAACTAATCCCTTTCAAGCTTTAATGAAAAAATTTGCCTTACTATTGTCAAAGTGACCCCACCATAGAAAATAATGGTAATCTCATAGTAACCATACTTTTCATGTGTTTTTACAATTGAAAACAGTTCCAGAATAATTCCTCTCTTTTGATCATCAGAGAGACTGTTCGGTGCAGAACCCTGATTCAAGCTGACAGTGTCGCTTTCAGAGGTAACATACAGTAATTGTGTTGAGACTCAGATGGCAACTTCATTGCCGTTTTGTCACACACTATCTATGCAGCATATTCATAGGTTTTTTGGGGGTCTTTTTCGCCCTATTTCTAACGTTAAGTTGTGAACTGTGACATCCTCTCAATAAACAGATCCACCTCAAAATGGTTGTTGCTTTCTCCATCTCACCTTTTATACAAGCTATGACAAGATGAATTATACTATGTGATATGCTATACTATGTTATGGCTGTGCTATACAGTGTGAGGTGATAGCTGTAAGGCGGTATTGGGAAGCTCGGCAAGATGGGCTTGAGATCATGTGAGGCTTTTATGGCTGAAGAAATCCTCTGCGTTGTCTAATCAAGTGACAGGCGTTTATGGCAATTCACGCTAATCAAATTGCAAATTGTTCAACTTTGTTGGGTTCTGCGAATTTCCTAAAATTTGACTTGAATTCATTTTGCATCACATTAATTTACTCATCTTTACCTGCTAGACATATTAGATGAGTGCCAATTTTCAAAATGAGTAAATTACAAGGAGGCAGCCATTAAGTATCAGGATCCACAAAATGCATGGGGAATTTTATCCAGAGATAGCTGGTGATTGCTCAGAGATTTTCAGAGTTCCTGAAGACATGAACAGAAGATGTCATGCTGTCATCACTCCATTCGTAACAGGACCCAATAGGATCCCAATCTAGACAAATATGTGAGCCGGTGGACCCACATCTAATGAACATTTGTCATATCATGTCAACAAGTTATAATGTCTTTGATGAGAACATCCACTGAGGAAGTGTTTGAGAGAGAAGGATTTACATAAACGTTCAATAGTTTCATCGTATTCACCAACAATCGTAAACTCAAGGCTAGGACAGGCCTCTATTGTTGGCCAAGGCAAAAGTTGCAAAATGTGCTTATTATGTTTCTTAGTTCAATATGTGTTGTTACCTCACTGAATCAACCCATTTTTGTCTAGATCCAGTTTAAAAGCAATGATCTGCATACAATTAAAAGCATCCATAGGTGGATTGAGGATACTTGTCATGTCAGTGTATTTTGGTTAGAATTTTCCCTCCAAAAAACCTGTTTTTTCCCACCCAAGCAACCTAAGGTAGCAACGTGCAACAATTGAGTGTTTCATGCCCAGCAACAGGGCAACCATACCTTGACCATAACCCACCAGTTAGTGTATAAATTAAGGGTAGTGAGATAGTGGATCTGTAAGCACCAGTGTCCCTCCAAATGCTTCAAACATGTTTCTGGCTTTATTATGAGAGAACATTTCAGGAAACAAAAAAGGATTGGTGCAAAGTTCACGTGGTGCACGTGGATCATGTACCCACTGGTCCTCATGGACCGGGCTTATTTAGGAGAGGCGTAGCTAAGTGGCTACCTGGTTTTCACTGGAGCTCACGATGGTGGGGTCAGGCTTGAGCTGCATGTAGCCGCCAGGCACCACTCATGGGCAGTCCCCGGTACTGCAGCTACTGACCCCAAGTGTCAGGATAGAAGACAAAGACATGGACTTGGAGTCCCTGGCAGGATTCGGATACTGGAACAGACTTCGACGGTACAGACTCTGGTACACTACACTGACACAGACAATGGTGCTGGTTCCATTACCGTCAAAAAGGTCTCAGGTTTGGGTACCACCAATGAGGCTTCAGGGTTCAGGGCCTGCCGATGCGACTTTAGGGTTCAGGTGCTGCCGGTGCGACCTCAGGGTTCAGGTACCCCAGGAAAAGGTGTCAGGCTTAGCTTCGCAGGGGCGGTGTTAGAGTTCAGGTATCACCCGAGCAGCTTCAAGGCATGGGATACACAACATGGGTTATAGGACAAAAGTCAGACTAAACACAATATGAGATACAGGGAACTAGCAACTCGCTTGTTGCACAAACCTACAGAATGTAGATGGTTGCTCAGGTACCTCCTTACTTTGGAGGGTGCCTTTTGTACAAGATGCCTCCCAGGTATTGGCTGGGGGCATTTTAAAAGTGCACCACTGTATAAAAAGGGAGCACGCACGCACTGTTTGTAAAAAACACTGTGTTTGTTATTTTAAAAAAAATGGAAAAGTGTGTTCTGTTTTATTTTTAATAAAATACTTTATTCTGGTTGTGCTTTTATTTACAATATAACTATAGGATTAGTAGTGAATAGGTGTCTTATAGTCGCCTCTCCACTAATCTGTGGGCTTGATGTCACCTGACAATACAAAGGTGACATCAACCCCAAAAATATGACCCCCTCTTGTCACCGCTACAGGACAAGTGGGAAGAGCCGGGCAAAGTGCCAGAATTGGCGCATCTAATAGATGTGTGACTTTTCTGGGCAGCTGCGAGCTACTATTTTTATGCTGGGGGGACCAATATCCATGGCTCGTACCAGCCTAATAATACCAGCCCCCAGCTGTCTGCTTTAGCAAGGCTGGCTGTCAAAAATGGGGGAGACCCCACACCATTTTGTAAAATAATTTATTTAATTAAAAAATACAGTGTGGAGACCCCTCTATTCCTGATAACCAGCCTTGTTGAAGCTGACAGCTGAGGGTTGCAGCCAAAAGCTGTGAGTTTTGCCTGGCTGGTTAACAAAAATACAGGGGAACCCACGCCAGTTTTTTTTTAAAATTATTTATTTACAGCACAGGAGCCGTCAATGAATACTCTCATCAGCTGGTCCTGCACTCGCCGTTATTAGTGGCAGCAGGTGTCGGAAGATGGAGCAATTGTTCCATCTACTGACACCAGTGACCGGAGGTAAACTTTTTACCTCTGATCACAGCTGAGCGCTCAGGCTATGTTTTGACAGCATGGGAACCGCGACGCTCTGACTAGCGGGGATGATTTCACCGCCAATTAGAAGCGGTGCTTGCCGCACTGTCATGCACATGACAGTATGTTCGGCTTCGGGTACTGTTCTGTTCTGGGACCTGAACCCAAGCTTTTTGTAACTGTTCGACGGAACCCGCCATACCTGAACATCCAGGTGCTCGCCCATCTCTGTTTCTAAGTTCATGCAGTGATTTGCATGACCGATTCATACCTGCTTTTATGCAGTACTGCCTGAGGGTCCATAGATCTCAAGTATTCAATATTGACTGTCAACCTCGTACCATCTCGACTGTCTCAAGCATTCCGTATTGACTGTCAACCTCGTAGCAGCTTAAATGCAGCTCAAACTGTGCATTAAAAAAACAAAGCAAAAACGCAACATTGTTCACATATTGGTGATCCTCTGACCATCTTTGCCTCTGAGAGACTCTGCCTCTCTAACATCCTGTTTTTATTGGACTTACGGTAGTTGAAAAATGTACCTTCAGGTGTTTTTTTTTAAAATAAATACCACTTACATTTCCAGCCTTTTGTGTACCCTGTCCTTAGTTTGAGATGTGTTGCTGCCATCAATTTCTAAATAAGTTGTTTTTTTAAATGAAACAGAAAAATATCTAATGTACCAAATCATTGTTTTTTGTTTTCTTTACATTTTAAAAAGTGTCCCAACTTTTTTGGAATTTGAGTTGTAAAAAATATCCCACAAGTGTCCATATCCTTTAAATATGTAATTTAATGTGCATGTTTGTGCTAAAGAGGTATTCTCATCTCCAAAATCATATCCCGGTATATATAAGGTGTAATAAAATAATATCAAACACCTTCAATTAGAAATGTAGTGTAGTTCTTCTGATTAGCTATGTTGCTTACTCTATGTGCAGGGCATTGCAGTTGCCTAGGAATGCATGGTTATGACCACTGATATAGTGACAGTTAGTTAGTTAGCTGTTAGTACATGTAACTATGGATACCTAAGCTATTGCTACTGCAATTCCTTGCACATGGGGTAAGCAACATAGCAAATCAGAAGAACTATACTACATTTATAATTGGAGGTATTTGCTAATTATTACACCTACTACCTATTGGGATAGGATCTTGGAGATGGGATTACCTGTTTGGTAACACAGAGTCACTAGAAATTAGTCAAATTTAGCCAATAGTGCCCGCTTTTTTGCCACTTGAGGCTTCAATACATCACTGAGCTCTAAAGATATTCTTCCTTCATAGCAATGCCATATAGATTTATTCCCATCCCTGAAATACACTGCTAAAACAATAAAGGAACACATTAACAATAGAATATAACTCCAAGTAAATCAAACTTCAGTGAAATCAAACTGTCCACTTAGGAAGCAACACTGTTGGACAATCAATTTCACATGCTCTTGTGCAAATGGAATAGACAACAGATGGAAATTATTGGCAATTATAAAGACACCCTCAATAAAGGAGTGGTTCTGCAGGTGGGGACCACAGACCAC
This sequence comes from Ranitomeya imitator, assembly GCF_032444005.1. Lineage (NCBI taxonomy): Eukaryota > Metazoa > Chordata > Amphibia > Anura > Dendrobatidae > Ranitomeya > Ranitomeya imitator. The sequence goes on from NC_091284.1 coordinate 52,012,117, forward strand.
ATCTCAGTACCAATGCTTTCTGGATGATGTTTTGGTCACTTTTGAATGTTGGTTGTGCTTTCACACTTGTGGTAGCTTGAGACGAACTCTACAACCCACACAAGTGGCTCAGGTAGTGCAGCTCATCCAGGATGGCACATCAATGCGAGCTGTGGCAAGAAGGTTTGCTGTGACTGTCAGTGTAGTGTCCAGTGTCTGGAGGCGCGACCAGCATACCAGTATACCAGGAGACATGGAGGGGACTGTAGGAGGGCAACAACTCAGCAGTAAGACCGCTACCTCAGCCTTTGCGCAAGGAGGAACAGGAGGAGCACTGCCAGAGCCCTGCAAAATGACCTCCAGCAGGCCACAAATGTGCATGTGTCAGCACAAACTGTTAGAATCTGACTTCATGAGGATGGTCTGAGTGCTCGACATCCACAGATGGGGGTTGTGCTCACAGCCCAACACCATGCAGGAAGCTTGGCATTTGCCACAGAACACCAGGATTGGCAAATTCGCCACTGGCACCCTGTGCTCTTCACAGATGAAAGCAGGTTCATGATGAGCACATGTGACAGAAGTGACAGAGTCTGGAGACACAGTGGAGAATGATCTGCTGCCTGCAACATCCTTCAGCATGACCGCTTTTGCAGTGGTTCAGTAATGGTGTGAGGTGGCATTTCTTTGGAGGGCCGCAGAGCCCTCCATGTGCTTGCCAGAAGTAGCCTGACTGCCATTAGGTACCGAGATGAGATCCTCAGACCCCTTGGGAGACCATATGCTGGTGCAGTTGGCCCTGGGTTCCTCCTAATGCAGGACAATGCCAGACCTCATGTGGCTGGAGTGTGTCAGCAGTTCCTGCAAGATGAAGGCATTGAAGCTATGAACTGGCCCACCCATTCCCCAGACCTGAATCCGATTGAACACATCTGGGACATCATGTCTCGCACCATCCACCAACATCACGTTGCACCACAGACTGTCCAGGAGTTGGCGGATGCTTTAGTCCAGGTCTGGGAGGAGATCCTTCAGGAGACGATCCGCTGCCTCATCAGGAGCATGCCCAGGCATTGTAGGGAGGTCATACAGGCACGTGGAGGCCACTCACACTACTGTGCATCATTTCCTTGTCTTGAGGCATTTCCACTGAAGATGGATAAATCTGTAACTTCATTTTCCACTTTGATTTTGAGCATCATCCCAACTCCAGACCTCCGTGGGATATTAGTTGTGATTTATGTTGATCATTTTTAGGTTTTATTGTTCTCAACACATTCCACTATGTGATGAATAAAGGTTTACAACTGGAATATTTCATTCAGTGATATCTAGGATGTGGGATTTTAGTGTTCCCTTTATTTTTTTGAGCAGTGTATATGGCATACTCAGAGGATATGTTATAAATGTCTGATGTGCAATGGCCTTGTAAACTTCAATGGGTGCCATATTACCGCTTCATACTACTGAGATCATGCAGGGACTCCTAGTGCAGCCATGTGTATAAACTCTTAAAGAGAATAAAAATAAAATGGATATTTAAATGCAAATTTTAACTATATTAAATGGTGTTAAATTGGCCTTGTATTTAACTCCATAAATTGCAGCAGAAGCTGTAAAATTGCATTTCATAAAAACATTTAAATGTGCGATAATGCATTATTGACATTCTCCATGGCTATAATACTATTCGCTGAAAACATGAATGACCTAATCCATTCTCTGCCGGAGGGAATAGCACATGGCTGGCATTCCTGCATACTTGATACATAGCCATATAACTGTTCTTCCCATTAGCTGCCAGAGGACTCTGACATACACTCATTTGCCTTGACGAGGTTAATAATTCAGCAGTTACTGACAGATATGAAAACCAGCTCTTGGTACAGCCACTAACGACAATGTACACGGAGTGATGTTAAGCCAAGCAATCCACAGCTTCACAATACTACATGCATAAATGAGGCTTTAAAGTCAAATACAAAGAATGAAGCGGAGGAATCGATGACAGAGAGGAACTGATTGTCCTTTTACCCTGTCACTCTTCCCATCTATATAAAAAAAATGTTCAGATAGAAAACGGAAAAAAGAAGAGTAATACTGTTCACGATGAAACCAATAATAGGCAATTTGGAGAAAATCTTCACTGAGTATTAAGGAATTGCCTTTGTAAGAATATATCATAAGGATTTCAGACAAAGGAAAACTCAGGACCTAAAGTACAAAGGTTTGGCTATGCCAATTACTGTATATGTATGGCTAAGAGGTGCATAAAATTAATCAAAACAGTAGAATGGGTGACACTGAAAAGTTTAGTCACTTTCAACATGCCCTAGTCGATTTTCAGCACTTTTCCAATAAGTTGATTCATCAACTTTCTGCTTTGCTAGAAAAAGATAATCATGTTCAGTGCCTTGATTGGTGGCTTTTTACTGGCTTACTTAGATAAACGACAAATTCTGCATGCATAGAATATTAGAGATGAGCAGATCTTTGAATTTCAAAAATCCCTGGCTTTGCCGAACCTCCCACAAGGATTTGATTAGCACAAATCTCAATAATGGAAAGGCTGTAATTGTTCAGAAAATAGGCATGAAGGAGAGGAGAGAGAGAGATTAAACTCTACAGGAGAGAGAGAGGACCCCGCTGACCCTAAAAGATTAACCTCTACAGTAGAGAGAGAGGCCCTGCTGGCCATAAAAGCTTACACTCTATAGGAGAGAGAGGACCCCACTGACCAAAAGAGCTTAACCTCTAGAGGAGATAGATGCCCCAGCTGAAAATAATAATTTACACAATAGACAAGAGACAGAACGAGAAAAAGAATGGACCCTTCTGACCATAAGACCTTACACTCTACAGAAGAGAGAGGACCCCACTGATCATAAGAGCTTACACTCTATAGGAGAGAGAGGACCCCACTGACCATGAGAGCTTACACTCTACAGGGCAGAGAGAGGACCCCGCTAACCAAAAGAGCTTAACCTCTAGAGGAGATAGATGCCCCAGCTGAAAATAATAATTTACACAATAGACAAGAGACAGAACGAGAGAAAGAATGGACCCTTCTGACCATAAGAGCTTACACTCTACAGAAGAGAGAGGACCCCACTGACCATAAGAGCGTACACTCTACAGGAGAGAGAGGACCCCACTGACCATAAGAGCTTACACTCTGCAGAAGAGAGAGGACCCCACTGATCATAAGAGCTTACACTCTACAGAAGAAAGAGAGAGGACCCCACTGACCATAAGAGCTTACACTCTACAGGAGAGAGGACCCCACTGACCATAAGAGCTTACACTCTACAGAAGAGAGAGGACCCCACTGACCATAAGAGCTTACACTCTACAGGAGAGAGAGGACCCCACTGACCATAAGGCCGGTTTCACACGTCAGTGGCTCCAGTACGTGAGGTGACAGTTTCCTCACGTACCGGAGACACAGACTCACGTAGACACATTAAAATCAATGTGTCTCTGCACATGTCAGCGTGTTTTCATGGACCGTGTGTCCGTTTGGAAAACACGGAGACATGTCAGTGTTCGTGGGAGCGCACGGATCACACGGACCCATTAAAGTCAATGGATCCGTGTAAAACACGTACCGCACACGGATGCTGTCCGTGTGCAGTCCGTGTGCCAAGCAGGAGACGGCGCTACTGTAAACGCTGTCCCCCCAGCTTGTGGTGCTGAAGCCCCATTCATTTCTTCTCTCCAGCAGCGTTTGCTGGAGAGAAGGAATGAAAAATCATTTTTTAAAATTTTTTTTTGTTTTTAAAATAAAGTTTCCGGTAATCTCCCCCCTCCCAACCCCTGTGCGCCCGCCCGCTGGCATCAAAATACTTACCCAGCTCCCTCGGCGCTTCCATCCTCTCAGCATCGCAGCTCTTCCTGTATGAGCGGTCACGTGGTGCCGCACATTACTTTGATGAATATGCGGCTCCACCTCCCATAGGGGTGGAGCCGCATATTCATCACTGTAATAAGCGGCACCACGTGACCGCTCATACAGGAGAAGCTGCCAGCGCGCGGATGGAGACATCGCGGGAGCTAGGTGAGTATTTCTATGAAAGGGGTCGGGCGGTGCACGGGGGATAGGAGGCGGGAGCTCACCAGCAAACTTTATTTTTAACAAAAAATAACAAAAACTTGATCTTTCATCTCTTCTCTCCTGTGGGGGAGAAGAGATGAATGCCGGCTTCAGCACCACGCAGGGGGACAGCGCTTAGTGTAGCGCTGTCTCTCCTGCACGGTCCGTGTGGTCCTCAGGCGGTACACGGGCGGCACACAGATGCCGCACGTGTGTCACACTGATGTGCCATGTGAGCACACGGACACACGGACACGGATAATTCCGGTACCGAATTTTCCGGTACCGGAATTATCTGGACGTGTGGGACAGGCCTAAGAGCTTACAATCTACAATTAAGCAAGAGAAGACTCTTGATCAAAAGAGTCTACAATCTACAGGAGAGAGCGAGAGAGGACCCGGCTGATAAGAGCTTACACTCTACTGGAGCGAGAGAACCCCGCTGACCATAAGAGCTATGATATAGCTTCTTTTGCATTTTTTTGGGTACCGTAATTTCTTCAGTGTTTGTTCAACTGCTGGTGTTTTGGGGGTATTTTTCCAGTATTTTTGGATAATGTTTTAAACTGGGGACTTCAAGTCGCTTTTTTTTAAAAGGAAGAAATGCTGGGAAAACATTTTAAAAGATGACAGAGCATCCTTTGAGCCCACCTATTAACTTATATTCTAAAGTAGAAAGCTTCCTCTGAACGATAGCTGCCAGAAAAATATTTTAATCATTTGTTTTAGTCACTTGGCGCCTTTTGAAACCTGAAGCAGGTAGAAGGTGTTCCAGAACATATGCAGAGCAAGTTTCTTCAACATAGAAATAGATTTGTTCATTTTTTTTCGAGTTTCGCAAGCTTTGCTTTATCAGGGGTTCTTTCGAAGCCGACAAGATTGAAAAAGAAGTCATGTGCACATACCTGTACAGAGTCAACAAAGTGTTAGGGCTAGCAGAATGCACAAAATAATAAAGATGTAGATATGAGGTGCGTTCGCAGTCCGGGGTCCACCGTGCAGAGATGGTACCTGATGCTGAGTCATAGCGGATGGACACTTGCTCACACGTGGGTTAGACTTCACCCAGTGTGAATGGAAGCAAACTCTGTTGCTTCACAGAGTCGCCAAAATATGCTGCGCCCTGTTAGCAGTCACAGGGTGCAGCTGTAAGACACTAGTGGGATCCCTATGAATCTCCCCCACTAAACTGGTGATTGGACTCGCTCTGACCCTCGGTGGCTTTTGAGCCCGCGCTTTAGGATGCCCCGAGTCAGATGCAGAGTCCAAGCGGGAAATCCACTCTACACTGACCGGCTGTCAGGAAAGTGCACTGATTGAGCACGGTGCCGTACAGACAGGCACTGCAAAAAGGCACTGTAACGTGTGCTACGTGCGCAGGCAGCACTGTCGGGCGCTAGATAGCTTCCACTAGTCACGAGCAGTCAACAACACAAGGAATGGGAATAATTAAGGAGCTTTCATCCATCAACAGTCATTGATCTAAACACACGTTATCAAGTTTATACTAGGGCAAGGCCGTGCGGCCATGCAAACCTTTTATAGCTGAAGCTCTCCGGGACCTTCCTAGTGATCCAATAGGAGCTGCTACAGGACCTGAGCATGTGACCCCCGACCTCCAATGAGAGGTCATCCATTGGGCATGCTCAGTAGAGAAAAAGCAGGACTTAGTCCCAGGAGTGTCTGCTCGCCGTTGATCAGTGCTGGTTACAATGGCTGGACCTGGAAGGGCAGCAGTAACCGGTATCGCACGGTATCTGCCTGAGCCAGTTGATGGGACCGATGTCTCTGCTGAGTAGGCTCCACTGCGGCTTGAGAAGAATGGGGGGGATCCTTTGAACAAATAATGTTAGTATATTTTTTGTATAGACTTTTTTTGCTTGACTCCTTAAATGAAAGTCAAATTTATATAAAAATAAATAAAAAAAGTCGTAGAAAAAAAACCCAACTGATTTCCCTTTGAACCCACTGAATAAGAACGTGCTTTAAATATCCTGCGTTTGATTTTTCTTTTTGATGCTTACAAGACAATTTAGCATCTCATTTCCTGTAACTGAATAGAAAGTGTTCAGCTGATTTCGGAGGTTTACTACATTTATCTTACACCGTAGGTGGGGACTTTACATCAGCTGCTCATTCACAGGACACAGAACAGGAGACTTCTCTTCAGCTCATGTACCAGGAAAGTCCATAGTGAGGTTACAGAGCTCTGAAAACTCCAATTAACATTATTTCTACTTTTGTTTATCAGACGTACAGTAAATGAAATGTAGGAAGACACCGAGAACAGTCCCTGACAAAAAGTAATAATGTGCAAAAATGGAACCAAATACATAGAGTAACAAAATATTTGATAATTCCCCATTGCTTACATAGTGCCAACATATTCTACAGCGCTGTACACAGACTTCAGCCTTTCCCAATAGTCACTATCCCCATTGACTGTTCCACCAGACTATTTCTATCACAAATACACACATGCACACTGGAGCCAATTTTATAGGAAGCCAATTATCCAGAATAAACCATTTTTGAATTTTTTTTAATCAAGTTTAAATGGATTTCAATGTCATCAAACATACCATAGAAAATGATTAAAACCAAGGTGGCCACCTGCCAAGCCATGGATTCCATCACCTTGATGAATATAGTGACCTTCACAGTCAAGACAGAGGTGTCATTTTAAAATTTTCGGGACCCCATATAAAGCTGGTATGTGAGGAACAAGGGTCCGGATGCGACTGTTGCTATTGCATCCATTATACACCCATGTTTTTGCCTCAAACTCCCAGATCCTTATAGATGTAACCTCCAATACACCTCATTGAGATGTTATTGATTGAATAGTCTATGGTAGAAAGGTGTGAGAAGATGTGTAACCATGTAGTACATAAACTTGCATGGCTGGTTTGTATGTTATTGGTGATTATTGTATGTACTATATAAAGACTTTGGAGGTTTCGGTGGCAACTTTTCCATTTATCTAGAAGAGCGTTTGTGAGGTCAGACACCGAGGGTTTTGCTCGCAAACTCTATTTTAGATCATCCCAACAATGGATGGGGTTGAGGTCAGGTCCCTGTCTCAACCAACCAAGTTCTTCCACACCAAACTCCCCAACCATGTCTTTATGGACCTTGCTTTTTCCATTGGGTCTTATGGGGAACAGAAAATGCCCTTACCAAAACTGTTCCCACATCTTTGGAGGCAAAAATTGTCCAAAATGTGTTGGCATTCTGAAGTATTAAGAATTTCCTTCATTGGACTAAAGGGCAGACGCCGACCCTCAAAAACAAGCCCATAGTATTATCCCTCCCACACTAAACTTCACACCTGCTACAAAGCAGTCGGTTAGGTAATATTCTCCTGGAATTCACCAAACCCATAATTGTCCACCAGATGCCAGATAAAGAAGTGCAATCTGTCACTCCACAGAACACATTTCCATTGCACCAGAGTCCAGTGGCAGTGACTTTTCATTGCTCCATCCAACACTTAGCATTGTGCTTGGTGACGTAAGGCTACAAGCAGCTGCTTGGCCATGAAGATTTCAGTCCACAGATTTTGTAATAAACCAGAGGAGGTTTTGACTCTGCAGTTATGGAGTCAAAAGAATGTTGGCACTATGCACTTTAACACTCGGCAGGGCCAAACTAGCAATCTGGAAATTCTGGCAAATGCCTGACAGGCTGGTCTGGCAGTGAGTCACGTTGGACCTCAACACTTCCAACAGTATTGTCACCCTTCAGATATGTATACTATTAGCTGCAGTGCAGTAGAGAGCCATTGACTCACTGCTCCACCACTGGCACAGGTCACAGGCTGCCTCCAACCTCCGGCGTGAAAGGTTGACACCACGCAGGGGACATCAGGCCACATGACACCCCTGGCATCTGCACCGGCCTACAGACTACAGACTACAAGCTTATTTGTATACTATACCAGGCACAGGACAATATTATTAGAATTTTAGGAGGCACAATAGTGGGGGGCATTATAAGGAGGCACAATGGGAAACATTATAATAAGGGGATAAAATAAGGGTGTAATATAATAAGGAGCCCATTGGGCCTTTTTATAATAATTTTTCCCTGTGTTTCATAATTGTAATAATGTCTCTTGTTGGGCCTCATAGTAAGGCTGCCACTGTGCCTCCGTATTATAATGACCCTCATTGTACCCCTATATAAATATGCTCCCATTGTGCGGGGCATTACTATAATGCAAAAGCATGTAAGTGTGAGGGGGGTGCTATTACCATAAGGAGCAATGAAAGGGCATTATAATTATAAGGGGCACAGTGAGATTATTATTATAAGGAGGCCCAGGGGGACATTATTACTATGAGGAGGACGCTGTATAACTGTACGGAGGCACAAAGGAGCATTATTATTATGATTGTGAGGAAGTACAGAAGAAGCATGTTATGACCTAGGGGCATAGAGGTAGCACTTAAACATGCAGTTTCTGGCACATCACCCTCTAGTTACAGTTTTGTCAATACAGCACATTTCAAGCCTGTGCTTCCATTCAGCTCGGATTATCCCTAAGCTTGATCCTCCTGTCAGTCTCAGGGATTTCCCATCCTACAGAACTCCCGAGATCCGCTATGTTTTCCTCATGTGGTTCCTTGTCCAGCTTCCTCTGTATGGAAGGGGATTAACTCACACTCCTTTGTAACGTCCGGGGCCTATGGCTCAAACTAGGCACTGAGAGGTCCACAGAAAACGGTACAACCTCATGCTGTTAGAACAATATGTACCCCATGTGCCTCCTACCCACTGCACACTATACCTTTACTTCACCAGAACCTCTCACTAATCTGACTGACTAAACCAGGAAATGCTTCCCCTTCTTTCTTGACCTTGTCCCCTCCCATGTTAGGCAGGTCTCAAACAGTGTACTGTATCTCTTCCTGCAGTCGGTTGCTGGGATGATCTAACCTTTCACCTACATTACAGTACACAGCTTGCGTTACTTTCCTACATTAGCACCATACTAATGATAGATATAGTATAAGTATCATTTATACACTAATAGGACCATCACTGCCTATAAGCCCTAATGTTCCAACCCCTGAGCTGATTGTACCAGGTTACCCTAGGCATTACCAATACAGTACCCACACAGCAGTATTAGTGCCTATAACACTTTATGCATTTTCCATTATACCATCAAAACACAATACATACGCATGTTAATATTCACACTACAATTGTTGTCTTCAGGGGAAGGCAAATGGCAGTCCTTGTCACACCCTTACATACCTCCGCTCTTAAAATATGGTCATCCTTGATTATAATGGAACCTGCAAGACAACAATTTACACCTAAACACGTAAAATACACTTTGACTTTAAATACATATAAACTTTAATGCTCCCTCTGTCCAGGGACTTTTCTCCAAATAATGGCCAACTTAACATCAGCGCCCAGCACTAACCCGGCTTGATCCTCGGGTCGACCGTTCCCTCCCCTCCCCCTTTTTGTGAACCACAGTCCCTTTTAAGAAGTTCAGTGCTACCCCAATGTCAGATTTATTGCCCCTGGGTAAAGGTTCATGTTTAAAATTAAACAGAGTTCATAGGGACATTAGGAGAAAGTCCATAGGGCCACCAGGATTTCTGGCCCATTTAAGGGTTCATAGTCCTGCAATCCATTAGGGGGGTGTGCAATGTGTGCAAAAGTAACTTGGAAGGGGACACACTTAATTCATAACAATAAAACTTCAGCCTTTCTGCCCAACTCAAGTATTTTCCTGCTGTTTCAGGACTTCCTGCCCTCAGGGACGTAGAAGGGTCCTGATTTTTAGTGCAATAAGCATTTACAGCCATCATATTAACTTCAACTATCATTTTAAATTTGTTTCCAGTGGCCATTCCCAGATTGGTGTCTCTTTGAACTTTCCCCGGCCGACATAGGTGGCCTCTCCCTGGCACTGGCAGTAGATGATCGTAGTGCCAGCAGAGTAGTCACTTGGACACCCCCTTTTTATTCATTGTCCTGTGAGTATGGGGTTTGGTGCTTTGGGTGTCTGCTGCTGTCTGCTGGATGATCGGGCTTTGGGGCCTGGGGTGCTGGCCCTCACTTGTAGGTCAGCTGCAGCCTGAAGTCGCACGGCCTCCAGGACCTCTGCCGCTTGATGGTCCTCTTCTGGTGAAACCAGGGTGACCGTCATTGCGTACCAACCCCTTGCTTCAATTTCTTTGATAAATTGGGGTGGTCCCATATCTGTGGGCTGCGCTGATTCCACAGGGACCCAGCACTCATATAGACAAGGTGTCCAGTTCCGACTTCCGAGATGAAGCCGAATCCCCAGCGGGGGTTAAAATACTTAATCACACCATGGGTAATCTGGTCAACAACTGCTCCACCCCGTGGAGATCTAGCTGGAACTGCACCTGCTTTTCTTCTCTTGACTGACTCCCACCACCCCCTCAGCCTTGACTGGGTGGGGGGATACCTCCTCACATACACCTGCGGCCGTGGTATTGGGGCCGCCTCCTGAATGGGCACATCTTTGGGGGTTTGTGAGGTTCTCACCATCCGCTGAGCCATCTCGACTTGCTCACTGTTATTATTATTATTATTTATTTATATAGCACCATTAATTCCATGGTGCTGTACATTAGATGGGGTTACGTCAAAATACAAATATCACTTACAGTAAACAAACTCACAATGGCAGACTGATACAGAGGGAAGAGGACCCTGCCCTTGTGGGCTTACATTCTACAGGATTATGGGAAAGGAGACAGTAGGTTGGGGGTTTCAGTAGCTCCGATGGTGTTGAGGTGGCCATGTGGTCATTACAGGTTGTTCAGGCCGCTGTTCTTCTTGATCACTGAAAATGGCACCTGTTCACTCAGTTGTGGAATTATTTTTATCACTATGTAGTGGTATTATGTGGTCATAGTGTGTTGGTATTATTTAATTTTATATAGCGGGAGGGAAAGAAAAGTCATGAGCAGACTTGTTACACCGGTGGCTCCTGTTACAGGACGTCGCTGGTATCACTGAGCTCTGCACCAAAAGCCATTCTGTCATGTTAGTAAAGGTGGACAGCATGGCGGGGGTGGATGTTATACACTAAGTGGAGAAGGCCCAGACGTTACATCCCAGGGGGTCAATGGGGTTGGATGCTATATGCTGCGGGTGAAAGGCCGAATGTTATATAAGGGGGGCAATGGGGCCGGATGCTATATGCTATACCCTGGAGGTGAGAGGTCGGATGTTATATACAGAGGGCAATGGGGCCGGATGTTACATCTTGGGAGAATCAATAGGGCTAGATGTTATACCACTGGGGTGAGAAGCCAGGTGTTATACACTTGGGCCGAATGTTACATCCCAGTGGGTCAATGGGGCTCGATGTTACACCCTGTGGGCAAGGGGCCAGATGTTATATATGGGGGGCAATGGGGCCGGATATTATACACTTAGGGCAACGGGACTGAAGCAAAAACCTTAATTCAATGATTTAGACATTTGTTCTTCTACTTTTGTCTATACATTGCATGTGTCATACTCCGAGTGCGACTCATATTGTGACTTTAGAAGTACCATCTGTTATATTAATCATTTTATATTGTTTTCAAATCGACACAACTTGTTAAAATCTATTTCCGTGGGTGGGGGAATTTAAGCCGCAATCTCCACCAACATATAATTATTGGGAAATACACTATTAGAATTTTGCTTAGAAACCTAACTGAGCCTGATTCTTTTTTTTTCTTGCAGCTAATAATATTGATTTCCCAGCTGTGTAGATATTACCAGCAGTAAATTATGGAGGTGTTAAATGACTAAGAAAAAAAGAAATGAAAACAAAGTGCAGAAGAAGAAGTCCAAAATCAAAATCAATAGACCTAAATAGCAGCTCGAAATGGATTTCAATTGTGCTGAAATAACAGAAAATACAAAACAAAGTAAAAAAAAAAAACACAGAAGACGTACTAACAAACCATCCTGATATTTATTTCCCTATCCCATAACAGCCTATCTATTCATATTCTTTTTTTAATGATAATGGACGAACAATCACTGCACAGGAGAATATTATTGCCTATTGAGCGCCATCATCCATCCGGACGCTAACCATAATCTTTTTTTACTTTTTTTAACGATTACCTATGCCAAAGTTCTATGGTCCTTTCATTCTTGATTTAGATGCTGTGAGGCATTTTATTATGGGAGCCTAATGCCAAAGCTCAAAGGTCCATACCTTCTTCTTATTACAGCCATATCCCTGACAGTAGGTCTCGTGACCCAAACTAACACCATCCTATAAAGCTAAGATACTAACATAGTAACATAGTTAGTAAGGCCGAAAAAAGACATTTGTCCATCCAGTTCAGCCTATATTCCATCATAATAAATCCCCAGATCTATGTCCTTCTACGGAACCTAATAATTGTATGATACAATATTGTTCTGCTCCAGGAAGACATCCAGGCCTCTCTTGAACCCCTCGACTGAGTTCGCCATCACCACCTCCTCAGGCAAGCAATTCCAGATTCTCACTGCCCTAACAGTAAAGAATCCTCTTCTGTGTTGGTGGAAAAACCTTCTCTCCTCCAGACGCAAAGAATGCCCCCTTGTGCCCGTCACCTTCCTTGGTATAAACATATCCTCAGCGAGATATTTGTATTGTCCCCTTATATACTTATACATGGTTATTAGATCGCCCCTCAGTCGTCTTTTTTCTAGACTAAATAATCCTAATTTCGCTAATCTATCTGGGTATTGTAGTTCTCCCATCCCCTTTATTAATTTTGTTGCCCTCCTTTGTACTCTCTCTAGTTCCATTATATCCTTCCTGAGCACCGGTGCCCAAAACTGGACACAGTACTCCATGTGCGGTCTAACTAGGGATTTGTACAGAGGCAGTATAATGCTCTCATCATGTGTATCCAGACCTCTTTTAATGCACCCCATGATCCTGTTTGCCTTGGCAGCTGCTGCCTGGCACTGGCTGCTCCAGGTAAGTTTATCATTAACTAGGATCCCCAAGTCCTTCTCCCTGTCAGATTTACCCAGTGGTTTCCCGTTCAGTGTGTAATGGTGATATTGATTCCTTCTTCCCATGTGTATAACCTTACATTTATCATTGTTAAACCTCATCTGCCACCTTTCAGCCCAAGTTTCCAACTTATCCAGATCCATCTGTAGCAGAATACCATCTTCTCTTGTATTAACTGCTTTACATAGTTTTGTATCATCTGCAAATATCGATATTTTACTGTGTAAACCTTCTACCAGATCATTAATGAATATGTTGAAGAGAACAGGTCCCAATACTGACCCCTGCGGTACCCCACTGGTCACAGCGACCCAGTTAGAGACTATACCATTTATAACCACCCTCTGCTTTCTATCACTAAGCCAGTTACTAACCCATTTACACACATTTTACTGTTAGTTCAAGATCTCTGGAGAGTAGTGTTGAGCGATACCGTCCGATATTTGAAAGTATCGGTATCGGATGGTATCGGCCGATATCCGAAAAATATCGGATATCGCCGATACCGATATCCGATACCAATACAAGTCAAAGGGACACAAATATCGGAAGGTATTCCTCTATGGTTCCCAGGGTCTGAAGGAGAGGAAACTCTCCTTCAGGCCCTGGGATCCATATTCATGTGTAAAATAAAGAATAAAAATAAAAAATATTGATATACTTACCCTCGGACGCGCCCTGGTTGTCACCGCTGCAACCGCCATGCTTCCCTTTCTAAGAATGAGTGCGTTAAGGACCTTCGATGACGTCGCGGCTTGTGATTGGTCGCTGAGCGGTCATGTGACCGCTCACGCGACCAATGACAAGCCGCAACGTCATCGAAGGTCCTTAACGCGCTCATTCTTAGGAATGAGAGCGTTAATGACCTTCGATGATGTCGCGGCTTGTGATTGGTCGCGTAAGCGGTCATCGAAAGTCCTTAACGCGCTCATTCTTAGAAACGGAAGCATGGCGGTTGCAGCGGTGACAACCAGGGCGCGTCCGAGGGTAAGTATATCAATATTTTTTATTTTTATTCTTTATTTTACACATGAATCTTAATCCCGATACTGATTCCCGATATCACAAAAATATCGGAACTTGGTATCGGAATTCCGATACCGCAAATATCGGCCGATACCCGATACTTGCGGTATCGGAATGCTCAACACTACTGGAGAGCCAACGGCGCAATCACCATCCTGAGATTTGAAATACTCCATAAGTGGTGTATCTGATCACCATGGGCTTGCCGAAAAAAGCTGAGAACTGTATTTTATCTCTAGCAGTCCCATATAAAACAAATGGATTGGTCGCATATGTCGCCATCGCTCCACTTTGAGAAGGCTTTTCAAAGCAGACTTCTTGGGAATGTGAGGGCCCCAGGGTCAGACCACCACCAATCTGCAAGTTATCATCTATATTTTGGATAGATATAATATTTTGGCAACCCTTTATGTTTAATCTCTTTTTTATTAAAGTATTAAAATAGTACAACATATCACAAATACAAACAAACATATAAACTAAAGTAGTTACAAAACTTCTCAAAATAGTGCGTGTTTTACTTCACACAAATAGGATATCATCGCGTCATATCTATTAGTTATTGCTGTATTTGTTCCTTGCTTAACTCTTCTGTTCTTTCTTAGCATCTCGTATTTTCCACCACCTGTTGCCCCATTTCGATAATTATTTCGCTAAGCGGATATCTATTTCTAATTGCTATAATTATCCACAGAATCTGCCCAATATATCGTTACTTATGCCTGACAGCAACTATGGTTGCTTATGGTATAATGCCAGACTTAAAGAAAAGATAAGAAGAAAGGAAGAAAAAGAAAGGAGCGATGGGAAGGGGAAAGGAAGGACAGTGCCTCCGCAGCCCTCTGAAACCGGCCCAGGAAAGCCGAGGAGAAACCTCACTGCCGGGAAAGTACCTTCCATTTCTCCATGAGAGCCCCGAAACTTCCAGAGTCCCTAAATAAAATCCAAGGTTGCCATGTCCGCAAGTACTTCGAGTTATCACCCAAGGCCTGTGCAAACAATTCCTCCATATGGTGGATATGTGAGAATTCTGTTAACCATTCAATCATGGACGGAATTTTTGTTGTACGCCAATGTCTAGGTATAACCATGCGGGCTGCCGTCAAGCAAGACCCCAGGAGACTACTTTTTTGTTTTGCAATTGGTCCTGGAAGCATGGACAAGATGGCCATGTGCGGAGTAAGATTTATATCATCTCCTGATATTTTATTGTAAGTTGAGAATACTTCTCCCCAGAAACTCTTTATCCCTGGACACTGCCACCAAATATGGAACAAGGTTCCTCTTGCGTTCCCACAGCGCCAGCACCCATCCGCCACCAAGGGGAATATGGCATGCAACCTCACAGGGTATTGATACCATCTAGTAAGAATTTTGAAATTCTTCTCTTGGGCATGACTGGCCAGAGACAGCCCATGAGCGCAGCGGTATGCCGATGTGATTTCTTGGCAACCCTTTAAAGGGGTATTCTGAATTTTGAAAGTTATCCTGTCTATCGGATAGTGGATACCATCAATATCGCTGGTGGACTAACCCCTGAGACTGACACCGATCCTGAGAACTATGGCTCTGGTGAGTTCTGTGTGAATGGAGTGGTGGGTTGATCATGAGCACTTCAGCTCCATTCATTCTTTATGGGAGATAGCCAAGCGCAGCACTCCTATAAGAATGAATGGAGCGGCAGTGCGCTGAACGGACCTCTACTCCATTCACACATAGTTCTTCAGAGCCTCAGTTCACAGGATCAGTGAGGGTCCCAGCAGTCGGACCCCCAGTGATTAACAGAAGATAGTTCCTAATGAAATTGACTGTATGTTTGGGATTGCTATCCTGCTGGAGAATACATTTGGAGTCAATCAAATGTTTACCTAATGGTATTATATGATGGAAAAGTATCTATCTGTATTAATCAGTATTGAAGATACCATTTATCTTGTCCAAATTCAAGACTCCATTTTTTGAAATGCTGTGTCTTTCTTATGATCTCAAAACCAATCAAATTTCCATAACCTCTTCTATGCTGCACCTGTTCACTAGATTGCTTTTCCTTTGCCAGTTAGACTAATCAGTAACATTTTAACATACCTCAGAGCCTTACTCCGAGTTGAGTTTTACACATATTCATGAAACATACAGTACAGACCAAAAGTTTGGACACACCTTCGCATTTAAAGATTTTTCTGCATTTTCATGACTATGAAAATCGTACATTCACACTGAAGGCTTCAAAACTATGAATTAACACACGTGGAATTATATACTTGACAAAAAAGTGTGAAACAACTGAAAATATGTCTTATATTCTAGGTTCTTCAAAGTAGCCACCTTTTGCTTTGATGACTGCTATGCACACTCTTGGTATTCTCTTGATAATAGTACCATTATAAAGAAAATGATAGCACTTCTTTTGAGTTATACGTGACTTCTATACAAAAAGTCAGTCGGATATTGAAGTCACTTGTAAAAAGCAGGACATTCTCCATATAAATAATGAACATGGTAAAGGTGATTGCTGGCATAAAGGTTCCGCTATGGTATATTAGTTTAATATGGTATTGATCACAGGCAGATGGGAAGGGGGATGGGATAACAAGCTCCTTAATATAGACGCCAGGTCGATAAACACCTTGAAAGCACTGGGCCCTAAAGGACTCAAGAAACAGTTTATTCTGTTATGTTTTTACACTATGGAGAAAAGGTTGATGCCTGATAACTGATGTAAGAACTAGCAGAAAAGTAATTACAAATTTAGAATGAATTTGATAAAATTTGGAATGGAAGGATTTCTTTTTTGAGGAATTTAACAATTTTGACAAACAAATATAAATCGTCCTTCCTTACTTGTTAGAGAGTTTCGTTAAGGTCTCCGGTTTCACATGATCCCAATACAATATCACTGCATGCTAATAAACCCTCTGCACAAAACACAGACACATATAGTGTAAACAATATATTTTTATTCAAATAAAATCATAATAATTTCACCATAAACATATACATATATATAGAAACCTTTATTAAAATCAAAAATGATAAAAAAAATATATACAGAATCAATAAAAACAATGATGGTATATTGAAATGCATTTGTATGTATATGCATATAACCAACTACCTCAATAAATGAGATTTTAATAGGGATTTGATAACTTTATATTTATTATTAATTGGATTAATTCTGTTTTATTTTACCACAATCCCTGTATGTGCAGGACAGGGCAAACCCAAACTGATTGGAATAAACGCATACATATGAAAAAAATTTCCTTTATATAATAAAGAAATTCATTGTCAATATGAAATTAAATAACTAAAGTCATACAGAATACATATGTAATAAAGGAGGCACATGTGATCCAAAAAATCAATATATAATTAATTGTGAAAAAATATATAAAATAGTGAAAAAATATGTTATATAAAATATATTATGAAAATTTTTTTTATATCAATCTCATATGTGCAGCACAAATAATAATTATAATAAAGTGTTATTTGAATATTGAATCCATGAATAATGTGCACAAATAAATAAATGCAACTAAAAAATGTGTTGAAAAATAAAACACAAGAATATGATGAAGTTTTAGATCACATATGTACCAGATACACCACACACATATAATGCAATAGTATATACGTTACACCAACCAGTATAGGAATGCCGCTGCCCCGCACACACCACACCAGTATAGGAATGCCGCTGCCCCGCACACACCACACCAGTATAGGAATGCAGCTGCCCCGCACACACCACACCAGTATAGGAATGCCGCTGCACCGCAGACACCACACCAGTATAGGAATGCCGCTGCCCCGCACACACCACACCAGTATAGGAATGCCGCTGCCCCGCACACACCACACCAGTATAGGAATGCAGCTGCCCCGCACACACCACACCAGTATAGGAATGCAGCTGCCCCGCACACACCACACCAGTATAGGAATGCCGCTGCCCCACACACACCACACCAGTATAGGAATGCCGCTGCCCCGCACACACCACACCAGTATAGGAATGCCGCTGCCCCGCACACACCACACCAGTATAGGAATGCCGCTGCCCCGCACACACCACACCAGTATAGGAATGCCGCTGCCCCGCACACACCACACCAGTATAGGAATGCCGCTGCCCCGCACACACCACACCAGTGGTGTGGTGTGGTGTGTGCGGGGCAGCGGCATTCCAATACTGGTTGGTGTAACGTATATACTATTGCATTATATGTGTGTGGTGTATCTGGTACATATGTGATCTAAAACTTCATCATATTCTTGTGTTTTATTTTTCAACACATTTTTTAGTTGCATTTATTTATTTGTGCACATTATTCATGGATTCAATATTCAAATAACACTTTATTGTAATTATTATTTGTGCTGCACATATGAGATTGATATAAAAAAAATTTTCATAATATATTTTATATAACATATTTTTTCACTATTTTATATATTTTTTCACAATTAATTATATATTGATTTTTTGGATCACATGTGCCTCCTTTATTACATACTGTATGTATTCTGTATGACTTTAGTTATTTAATTTCATATTGACAATGAATTTCTTTATTATATAAAGGAAATTTTTTTCATATGTATGCGTTTATTCCAATCAGTTTGGGTTTGCCCTGTCCTGCACATACAGGGATTGTGGTAAAATAAAACAGAATTAATCCAATTAATAATAAATATAAAGTTATCAAATCCCTATTATAATCTCATTTATTGAGGTAGTTGGTTATATGCATATACATACAAAAGCATTTCAATATACCATCATTGTTTTTATTGATTCTATATATATATTTTTTATCATTTTTAATTTTAATAAAGGTTTCTATATATACGATTTTTGGTCTGATTAATTTTTTAAGGAGTTTATGGTATATATATATTCATTGACCAGATAGAATTTGATTTCTGGTATTCTTTTCTATATAGGTTTTTGTTTTACATATAGTGTAAACAGCTCCCAACAGAGTATCGAGAAATCATTTATTTTTTTCAACTAGTTATCTTGTCACAATTGGGGCTGAGATACAGCTGCAATCAAAATGATTCAACCATTCTTACCTTCTGTGAGCAACTTTCAACTTGAGCATCATTGGACCTTCCAACAGGACAATTATCTGAAACATATCCCAATGTCCACCAAGGCTTGGTTTCAGAAGAATTACTGGAAAATTTTAGAAGTTGCCTGACTTGAATCCCATAGAAAATAGGTTGCAGTTCGAAAACCCAAGAATATTAGTGAACCACAGGCCACTGAAGTGAAGTGAGATCTGCTGCTGTCCTCCTCATCATCAATCATCCTCATCAATTACATCTGTAGGAGGGAAGAATGAAGTCAGAGCTGATTGTCCACATGGATCTTGTGACATATTAACAATGTCACATGAGCCCTTGGAGAGCCTGTGCTGACACTGCTAGAACAGCGCCGGCACCGGAGGTGAGTATAGGTGTTATTATTTTACTAGGTGGAAACATAGCGATTCAGAAGGGGTTGTCACGGTAGTGAACAAGACCTTTAATTTCAAACAGAAGAAAGTTTGTACATTTTGTTGATAACTCTAATTTGTAATAGGGCTTCAATAATTGTTATTGCAACTCTAAAGCTTGGGATACATGGCGATTTTGGCCAAGAATGACTATTTGTTGCTGCTATGTCGTGGCATAATAACAGTACATGGAGTCGTATTCAGACCCTTAGGGCACTGTGGCGAACAAGTCACAAAAAGTTGGATGTTTTCTCACTTGCTCGTCTTGGCGGTTACAACACCCATTCACCTGTGTTATGCTGTGATATAGCAGAAACACAGTGATCTTTGGTCACACAACTTGTGTCACATCTAAAAATCACCATGTAGCCTTCAGGTAAGGACATATATATGCTAATGCTATCAACAGTAAAGCTGAAGTAGGTTGAGCGCTCCATCAGGGCAAGGGGTTACTCGGTACCGGGTCCGGTTGTATCAAAGGGGGATGTCACTGTGGCAGACCCGGTCCGTGGCCCTGGGACGTCCGTATGAAAGGGAAAGGTCTTTAAAGGGATAAAGTTTATGTTCGTGACTCCACCTGTGGTATTCGGTCAGGGTGACCGACGCTGCTTAAAGGGGTCCGCTGGGGTGATGTTATGGCAGCTAGATGGTATACCTTCCCAGAGGTGAAGTATATCCCCAGGGCTTACCAGTGTGAAGATGGTGGTATGGTGAGAGGCGCAGAGAAGAATGAGGACACAAGGTTGCAGTCTCTTTACCTTTACTGAAGACTTCAGCATCCACAGTCCAGAGCACCAGACCATAGGACAGGCAGAGTCCGGCAGGTTCAGAGGCAAGTCCACAGTGCCCTTTTCCAGGTGGAAATCAATAGCCTTCACCTTGTGCTGTAGTGGTGTAGTCCCTTACTGCATAAGCTTCAAATAAGGGTCTCACAGATAGGGTGTCGCTCTCTCTGTCCCCTGTAGTCCGTAGTCGGATAAGACAAAACCCGTATGACTGGTGGCTTGAGGCTGTTTATAGGGACTCTAGCACGTCCCGGCCTCTGAGTGGTGCCACCGTGCCTCCTGGGTATAGATGCGGACAGGTAACATGCAATTAGCTGTCCAGCCGGTCTCTGAAGTAAGGCATAGAGGTCCTTACTACCTCGGTGTCCCAGCTACCTGTTATTCTGCACCTCAGAAGGAGGCAGCCTGTTTGGGGCTGGTCCCCTTCTGGTATTCTGTCCTTTGCTTTGCCTTCCTTCACGCTCGCTGCAACACAATTCTCCTTTCTGAAATGTCTCTTTCTGGGAGCTGCAGCTCTTAGGGCATGCACAGCTCCGTGGACCCTCTCTTCTGTCCTCTGACAGGAATTCGCTCCTGCCAGGAACAGCTTCCCTGAAGGACTGACTGACTTTCCCTACAGACTACCAGATATATATATAGGGAGTCACCTAGTAAATAGGATCAAAAGCTCCCCCTGGTGGCCTGGAGTATGAATGTGTTGCATGTTTGTGATACCTGGATGCAGTTATCCTTCCTTGCCTCCAAATGTAGCATCACTCTCCCCGGGAGCCACATAGGTACTGGTTAAGACACTGCATTTTAGTCTGGGTGGTGGGTAGTCATGTCTCTATGGAAAGTTATCCCCCATTTAGGGAATGTACGGAAAAAAAAGAGTAATTGCTGTGGTTTGCAAAATTGGTGACTGTTGAGTTAAGGTCCCAATTTATTTTATATGGGACTCTCCCCTCTGTGTTTTTCACTATTTTTTCTGTTTTAACAGGTTGTTTATTTCAGTAGAATCCACCTAAAAAAACAAATTCATTTTGTGATACATAGTGATACAGAGTGCAGTGAGTAATGTAAGATCAGGGACTGGCTGCTAGTGTTGTTGTGTCTGTCTTTCCCCAAGACATACAGTATGTGTCTTTCCATGTATAAACTGTATTAGTCAGAGAACTTATAATGAAAATATGTAGGGGTTAAGATATGGCAGAATAAACATTTCTGTAACCTCGAAGGAGTTAGATTGTGTTAGATATTTTGGGAAATTTTGTGTGTACAAATTAGGCGAATCTACTAAGATTTAAAAAATATAAGTAGGAAGTTGTAAATTTACACCTTAACTATTTTTGGGTGACCTGGACATGCTAGATCAGATTTCGCAGGAAGTATAGTCTAGATACAGCGATACTGTTTCCAGAAAAGTGACAGATACGACAACAGAAATCCTCCAAACTCCATTAAAAGTCAACAGGATCAGTGGGATACAGATGTTGCTTAGCAGGTCTTCATCCAGGGCAATGTCCTCTGCAGATACACTCTACTATAAAATATAACATAGCATACACACCTCTATACTGCACACCTACAGTATACAAGTAAGGATATGAACATGCTGTCCAAGTGTCTCCCTTTAAGAGACAAGTTTTATTGTTGAAGTGTGTGTAATGTGATAAGTGTTAATGATATGTAATGTGAACTGTGTTGTGTAATGTGAATAGTGTAGTTTAACTATAGAAACAGTTAATTTTTGGGACTAGCCCATAGTGGGAGGGGCTAGTGCAAGAAGAAGGAGACAGTTTTCTTGTTAGGCCGGGGTCACACTGGCGTATAACACAGATGAGTGCTGTGCGAGAAAACATCGCATAGCACTCGGATCACTGTTAATCTATGGGGCAGATCACATCTGTGATTACTATCTCATATCAAATCGGCATGCGAGAACAATCGCAACATGCTGTGATTGGCAACAAGACTCGGCCGAGTCTCGGCGTACTCGCACCCATATACGTTTATGAGTGCTAGTGACACATCGCACATCACTCGGATATCATCCGAGTGCTGTGCGATATAAGCCGATGCCGGCGGTGTAGGAGATGGAGAAATTACTTTCTCTGCCTCCTCCTCCACAGCTGTGCTCTGATTCTCTCTGTGCGAGAGGCTCAGAGCACAGACGCATGACACTCGGCTCCCGCTCGCAGCAGAGCAGGAGCCGAGTGTCATTAGCATATCGCATCTGATGCTCTCGCATTGGATGACATACGCTAGTATGACCCGGCCTTAGAAAATAGATAGGGCCTAGAGTGTTTATAAGTGACCGAGAGACAGAGTGGTCTTCCGGAGATGGGTCCTAGGAGAGGACTCCTAGCCATGAGACCCCAAGCTCATAACGCTAGAAGGTGATGGCCTAGACAGGAATAAGTAACTGGGACTAGTGAACATTCCCAAGCAGGATTTCCAGAGCGACAGAAGTTGGAAAGAGATCTTGGAACAGCTGAGTAAGGACACTTGTTGATCAGGATCGTAGTGTTAAAGTTGGGTTGTGGTGAAGTTGAGACAAACAGTGATATAGAGTAAACTGGAGTAAGCTACTGAGTAAGGATACTATGTGGAAAATGCATTGAATTGTAAAGGAAACGTCCAAAAGATTTTGTACCCACTATCCCTTGAATGGTTGTCTCTCTCATTGAACTGTGAAACATCTGGTCCTGGCAAACCAGGAACATCAGTTACATGCTGCCAGCACAGTTGTAATGCCCTCACACCCAGCCAGGACCTCCACTTTGATGTAACGTGTTGGGGCTCCACCTCACCTACGGCTACTGCCCTGCCCACGTTACATACATAGTACTGCTATACAGAAAAAATTGCTTTTTTGGCCTTTTTTTTAGAGAATATGAATGATAACACCAAAACTTTTTCTCCACTCATGGTTAGTGGTTGCATGAAGCCATTTATTGTCAAACCAAATCATAATGACAACCCAAAACATCCAAATGATTCTGGAAGTAAACTTTTGAGCACAACTGTATATATAGATTACACACAAATGGAAAGCATTCTGTATCCGAGACCAGTTGCCATGGGCGACTGCACCACCATGTCATGCTAAGGGGTGCCAGGCGTTCACTTCTCTGTGTTACTTCACACACGCCGCTGTTATTATTATTATTATTTATTGTTATAGCGCCATTTATTCCATGGCACTTTACATGTGAGAAAGGGTATACATAATAAAAACAAGTACAATAATCTTAAACAATACAAGTCATTACTGGTACAGGAGGAGAGAGGACCCTGCCCGCGAAGGCTCACAATCTACAAGTTGTTGCAGAGCCACCTGCTCTGTAGCTTGAAAACAAACACTAACACACCCAACCATTGCTGCAGAGTTTTTAAATGGAATCTGTGGCCATGGGCCACTTGTAAGAGCCCACTGGAGGAAGAGAACCGCACCACTACTATCTTATAGTTCGCTCCAAAAATAAAAGCCCATGTCGGGTTTTGAGCAAATAGCTTGTCAAAGACCAAACTTACTTTTATTCTGCCTTGCAACCACAGCTATATCTGTGACTGCAATGCCCTCCAGCGGCCTTAATATGCTTCCATGTTCATCCTTGGTGATACATATCAACCCTTGCATATGATCCCTTTCACTGTCTCACATATTCTGTCTCTGTTCAAACTTGTGGGCTTGAACATCTGCCACTATACAGGGTGCCCGCGACAGGGCATTCGCGTTTCCCTGCGACTTCCCTGCCTGATGTTCTACTGAAAAACTGAAGTTTTGTAGAGACAGGAACCATCTGGTGATCTGATCTGAGCATTCCTTTCCTTTGCATTTCTCATCCAGACAAGGGGTGAGTGGTCTGTTACCAAGCAAAACTGACGCCTGAGCAAATAGTAGCTTAGGGATTCTAAGGCCCACTTAATCGCCAAGCACTCCTTCTCAACTACGCTATAATTTTTCTCTGCCAGGGTCAGTTTCCTGCTCTAGTAGGTGAATGGATAGTCATCCCCGTTCACCTCTTGTGACAGTACCGCACCTAGGCCTACCTCTGAGGCATCTGCTTGCACGATAAAGGTTTTCATGAAGTTGGGGCTGATGAGGACCGACTGTCTGCACAACCCCAATTTCAGGGATTGGAATGCTTCCTCCGCTTGAGTATTCCAGTGGACCATAACCGACTTCTTACCCTTTAACAGGTCGGTTAAGGGTGCTGATCTACCAGCAAAATTGGGTGTAAACCGGTGGTAGTATCCAATGTTGCTGAGGAATGCCCTCACCTGTTTTGTGCTTAAAAGGTTTGGGCCAGTTTTGGATGGCCTCAGTCTTATTTATTTGGAGTTTGATAACCCCGTTGCCAAAAGGCAAGATGACATAGTGATAGAGACCCTCTGCATTATAAATGTGGTCTTTGTTTTGCTGATACTGTGTGGGTCTGCCAGTAACCTTTGGTGAGATCGAGTGTGCTGAGCACTGGGCCTCCCCCAGTCTCTCAATTAGCTCGTCCACCCAGGTCATTGGATAGAGGTCAAACTTTGATACCTCATTCAATTTCCTGAAGTCATTACAAAAGCGTAATTACATGTCTGGGTTCGAAATTAGGACAACGGGGCTAGCCCACTCACTCCGGGATTCCTCGCTGACTCCTAAGTGGAGCATTTGCTTCATTTCAGCTGCGATGGCTTGCCTCCGAGCCTCTGAGACTCGATATGGTTTCATCCGTTCCCTTACCTGAGGTTCGGTGACAATATCATGTCGGACCACCAAGGTCCAACCTTGCAGTTCTGAGAATACGTCCGTATTCTGTTTCACCAAAATGTAATCCTCCTGTCACTGCTGTTTTGTGACAGCATGATTTATCTTAACCTCACTCCCGGCCACATCCTTGGCCGGGGAGAGAGGGTTACCTGTTGGTACGACCGGGGTCACCTCCATGATCAAACATTCCCGTTCCTTCCAGGCTCTTAGCAGGTTCACATGGTACAGTTCTTCTGGTTTTCTCTTTCCAGGCTGGTTTTCTCTTTCCACCACCCTTTCTTCTGCCTGGGTCAGGGTGGGATCCTGTAGCTGAGCTGTCCCAAATGTACCAGGGGACACTTCCAGCTCTGGGATCGACGGCATCACCTCGATCTCTCCTGCCAATACCTCTAAGGGAAGAATCGGGGTTACACTCTGTTCCTAGGTTGGTAACCCCTACGGCAGGTATTCCTGACTCGGGATCTTTGGGTTCTGTGCGCGGAATAACCTTTACCCTGGGAGGGTTAACTCTGTTCTCCCACAGGGACCAAAACAGGGTCATGTCTCTTACCAACACAGTCCCATAAGGGAGAGTCTTCACCACTCCCACCACATGTTTGATCTCCCCACACTGAGTGGAATAAACAACCTTTGCAGTCGGGTATTCTCGAAGGTCCACATCTGTACACACTACCCTCACCTTCCAACCATTGGGGTTGTCCCCGGCAACTAGTGACCCATGGACCAGTGTCACTAAGCTCCCTGAGTCCAAGAGAGCCTCTGTCTGGTACCCATTGATGAGTACCTGGCACAGTTGGGGTTCGCTGCATGCAGTGCCTGTAGATGCAGCGTAGACTGGCTGGGCATACATAGAGACATTGCACATAAACCCACAGTCCATAGGTTCATCCATCAGGGGGCACTTGGCAGCCACATGTCCGGGCTCTTGGCATCGCCAGCACCTGAAATTGGAGGCACCATTAGTCTTTGAGACCATTTTGGGGGAACTGGTTTCCTGCCATTCTTGCTCCGGGGTACCTCCTCAGTTTCGACTCGGGGATGACTATCCCCAGCAAGGGAACATGACCTTTTCCCTGGCTCCTGGGCTTGCAAAGTCTGGCGTGACAGCCGCAATGGGGCAGAGTCCCGTATAAAGTCCTGAGTGGCTGTGTACTGCTCGATCAGTCTAACCACCTGGTCTAGAGTGCACAGGTCCCCTTGCCCCACCCAATGCTGTATGGCTGCTGTCAGAGCTCTCACCAGCCGGTCTACCACCAACCTCAGCACCATCTGGGCCAGAGTCAAGGTCTCAGGTTGGTGCCACCTTTTTACAAGCTGCAGTAAATCATAAACCTGAGCCCGGGCGGGCTGGGTCTCCACAAAAGTCCATGAAAACACCCGTTGGGCTCTCACATAGGTATTAACCCCAAGTCAGGCAAGGATCTCACCTTTAAGCTTTGCATAGTCCTGGGCGTACTCCCAACTGAGATCAAAGTAGGCCTTTAGGGTGTCACCCCTCAGGAACAATTGGGAAGTTGGCAGGCTCTCCCACTCTGCAGTGCACTCACAGATGGTGAGGAAAGCTTCCATATTGTCTTTCGGACTCCGCTTCCTCAAAGCGGAGCAGACCTTGTCCCAGGCCTCTCGACATTCTGGTTTCATTGCTGGAGGTAGCTCACGCAGGGCCGCAATCTGCTGCAGCAACACGTTATTGGTCTGTTGTCTTTTTTGACCCTGTCCTGCTCAGCCCCTATTCACACACGTTTTAATATTAGAGGTTAGGACCATCACTATCTTGGGTTCACTTTGACTTTGGTGGGATGACTTGTACGTTTTTTTAGTCAAAAACAGTGTTTACTAATTTACTAAGTTTACTAAGTTATTTATATGCACTATTGCTTTAACTTACAGTATTTACTTACAGCAAATTATTCATTTATTTTATTTATTTCTGTTTGGGGTTTTGATTATATAGGACATGTATTACTCCATATTTAAAGAAGTTTTTAATAAGTATGTAGACCATGCAATAAAATGATCTAGTGGAGCATTGAATCGGGGTGCATGTTTACAGCGTGTGCTTTTCTTGTGAATTATATAAGATGTAACAAGTTGGAATAGACGCAGATTGGAGGATATTTAAGAAATAACTCAGAGCAGCTTTTGTTAAAGTGTCAGAATAATCAGGAAATACATGCTGCAGACATAAAATGTCCTTCTCTAGGTTCCTGCTTCAAATCAACAGCTGTTATTTCATGTGGTATGATCAGAAAAGGCTCCGAGCCTGCACCATAAATTTCCTGTTGGTCTGATTGATGTGACAAGTTGTAATGGCTGCTCCGGTCAGGGTGCCGATGCGGTGTCTAACATTAGTGAAAGTTATATATATTTATTTGTATATATATATATATATATATATATATATATATATATATATAAACACAATTGTGCTAAAGTTATAGCCAAGTGTACAACAAAATGCTGAACAATAAAAATGTTTTCACATAGAATTCTTGTTGGGATATTTTTATCCATTAACAAAATGCAAAGTGTATGATTAAAAGAGAAATAAAAATCAGATCAATATTTGATGTGACCGCTCTTTGCCTTTAAAGTAGCACCAAAGAATCAATTGTTCAAGGCACTTGTAGTTGCACACAGTGTTTGAGGGAATTCAGGAGGGAAGTTGTTCCAAACATCTTGGAGAAGCAACCACAGATCTTCTGAGGATGTTCCTTGTGCAAATCCTTCTGTCTCTATATGTAATCCCAGATAGACTCGATGTTGAGATTCTTGCTTTGTGGAAGCCATATCATCACTTCCAAGACTTGATCTCCTCTACAGCTAAGATAATTCTTAATGATATTGACTGAATGTTTGGGGTTTTGTTTTGTCACCTGACCGCGACGTCATCGAAGGTCCTTCACTCTCTGCAATTCTCGGGAACGGAGGCAGACGCTCGCAGCGGTGACAGCCAGGGTTCGTCAGAGGGGTGAGTATATCCATATTTATTATTTTTATTCTCTATTTTTTACATTAACATGGATCCCAGGGCCTGAAGGAGAGTTTCCTCTCCTTCAGACCCTGGGAACCATCCAGGATACATTCCGATATTTGTGTCCCATTGACTTGCATTGGTATCGGGTATCAGTATCGGCGAGATCCGATATTTTGCCGGTATCGGCCGATACCATCCGATACTTTCAAATATCGGAAGGTATCCCTCAACACTAGTTGTCACAGAAGACATTTAATCAGCCGAAGGGCTGGAGTGTGGCACAATAATGAGTTACTGCAGGCAACAGTGAAGCTTGGGAAAGGTTCCTTGAAAGTTTAGGGCCATATTTCAGCAAATGGAAATGGAGATTTGGTTGGACTTCGGATTAATGGTGTTCCTCGATGCTTATATATCCAGGCCGACACTTATCCATCATGCAATATCATCAGGGAACTGACTGATTGGCTCCAAATTTGTTCTGCTGCAAGACTATGGCCTGAAGAATACAGCCAAATGTTGTTATCTGGAATTTTTCACCAGATTTTTGCCATCTAATCTGTAGCAAACATGATATAGGAGGAGAGAGCCTGATTCAATAGATGTATTACTTACTGAGCTACTTTGTGTAGTTTTCATAAAATCATTGTTTTATCAGCAGGAGATTCTCTGAAGAGGACTGCTTGCAGTCCAACCACCGCTGATTGGCAGCTTTCTGCCTATGCACAGTGTATATAGAAATCTGCCAATCAGTGATGTGGGTGGGGCTATACAGAGAGCAGCATTCAGAGAACTGATAGATCTGCAATAGATTAGTAAAAAATGCAGCAAGCAGTCTAGCAAATGAATGTTGTTGGAGTCAGTGTCTGATTACCTACATCATGCTGTTCTCAGATAGGGTAGCAAAACATGGTGACATATTGCCATTAAGAATAGTGATGAGCGAACGTGCTCGCCACTACTCGATACTCACCCGAGTATATACTATGCTCGGTGTACTCGGCGAGCAGCGAGCATTTCCGGGATTATTCGGCGGTAACTGGGGTCTCCACCAATCGTTTTTGGTGGACTTTAGAGACCCAATCACGGTGCAGGGATTGTCTGCCAGGCCATGAAATGCTGCAGCCATCTTTGTTGTGGTCGTGCAGTGATTGGCTTGGCCGTACAGCATCATCCCGAGTATAAGAGACCTGGTGCCGCCCTGCTTGCCGCATTCTGTTCCTGATTCAGCGACACTAGGGAGAGCTGGTGCCGAAATAGGGTCAGAATCGTGGTTTTTAGAGGTAGTCTAGGTCTGCAACTCTTAAATCCACAACTCCTCAGAAAGCAAAAGTCCTTTTTAGGGTTAATTCGTGGGTCCCGATATTGCAGCGCTAGGCAGGCGAGGCACAGCATATCCACATCAGTGCAAGGCCTGCAGGCACTGTGCGTCCATTGCTCCCACTGCATCCTTCCCAAAGCTCCATAACTGTCTGCTGCTGCTGTTGCAGCTTCTTTACTATAAACCTAGTTGCATTTTTTTTTCAAAAAATTCACCCCCCAAAAAACAAAAATATACAGTCTGTTCTGTCAGACTGAGGCCTGTTGAAAAATCATAGTTTGTCAGGCATACATAGCATAGTTGTGTGTGCTAGCCGTGTGCCACTTTTTTTTGTGTTTTAAATTCACAGAAAAAGGCCTCATATATCTGCGTGTTCCAAGTTTGGGCATTGTAGGCTGGTGGACCCCTTTTTTTGCTGTCTGAGACTCTAATTCTATACAGCACTATTTAGCTTCCAAAATTACAAAAAGGCTACATATTTGCCAGTGTGGTATTTCCGTGACAGCCCTCATATATCTGTGCGCTCCAAGAATGGTCATCGTAGGCCGGTGTACCCCTTTTTTTGCTGTCTGTTACTCCACTTATATACAGCACTATTTTGCATAAATTAAATTCACAAAAATTCCCCCCAAAATTGAATACAGTCTGTTATGTCAGGATGAGGCCTGCCTGGTGTTTGGGTTGGAAAAATCATAGCTTTGCAGGCATACTGATCAGATATTATTTAGCTACTAATAAACATATTTGTGTTGAGCATTTCAAATAGTGCTGTAATCCATTTAAAATGGGCAAGGCAAGGGGCAATGGACGAGGAAGTGGATGTGATGATGATGGTGCATGCAGAGGACAAGGCCGTGACCAAGGTGAAAGTGGGCCACAACAAAGACCCACATCTTCTCACTCGACCTTCCTGTCCCAGTTTCTAGGGGACTGAAGTACACCACTATTGAAGCCAGAGCAGTGTGAAACGGTTGTTGGTTGGATAGCGGATAATGCTTCCAGTCACTTAGCCACCACTACCACCACCATGTCTTCCACACGGTCAAATCTGAGATTGCCTTGTGCAGGCATGTACTACGGAGGACAGAGAATGAACTTCAATCCAATATTGCAGCCAGCATGCAGCCAGCGGGTAAGGAAAGGGTGAATCAAACACCCGAAAACCCCGCCCCTAAGGCTGAAGATTGTTCCCTCCAAATTCAGGTGACAGAGTTCCTTTAAGGAATTTATCTAGAGGTGTGGTGAGCACTTTGACCCACCAAGTGCTACACAGAAGTTTATAATGCAGATCCGTAAAAATAAAAAATCATATTTTTTCACAAAAATGATCTTTTCGCATCCCAATTTTTTAGTTTCCCAAGGGTAAGAGAAGAAATTGGACCCCAAAAGTTGTTGTACAATTTGTCCTGAGTACGCCGATACCCCATATGTGGGGGTAAACCACTGTTTGGGCGCATGGGAGAGCTCGGAAGGGAAGGAGCGCCGTTTGACTTTTCAGTGCAAAATTGACAGGAATTGAGATGGGAAGCCATGTTGCATTTGGAGAGCCTCTGATGTGCCTAAACATTAAAACCCCCAATAAGTGACACCATTTTGGAAAGTAGACCCCCTAAGGAACTTACCTAGATGTGTGGTGAGCACTTTGACCCACCAAGGGCTTCACAGAAGTTTATAATGCAGAGCCATAAAAATAAAACAAAATGTTTTTCCCACAAAAATTATTTTTTAGCCCCCAATTTTGTACTTTCCCGAGGGTAACAGGAGAAATTGGACCCCAAAAGTTGTTGTCCAATTTGTCCTGAGTACGCTGATACCCGATATGTGGGGGGAACCACCGTTTGGGTGCATGGGAGGGCTCGGAAGGGAAGGAGCGCCATTTGGAATGCAGACTTAGATGGAATGGTCTGTAGGCGTCACATTGCGTTTGCAGAGCCCCTAATGTACCTAAACAGTAGAAACCCCCCACAAGTGATACCATTTTGGAACGTAGACCCCCTAAGGAACTCATCGAGATGTATTGTGAGAGCTTTGAATCCCCAAGTGTTTCACTACAGTTTATCACGCAGAGCTGTGAAAATAAAAAATATTTTTTTTCCACAAAAATTATTTTTTAGCCCCCAGTTTTGTATTTTCCCAAGGGTAACAGGATAAATTGGACCCTAAATATTGTTGTCCAATTTGTCCTGAGTACGCTGATACCCGATATGTGGGGGGAACCACCGTTTGAGCGCATGGAAGGGCTCGGAAGGGATGGAGCATCATTTGGAATGCAGACTTAGATGGATTGGTCTGCAGGCGTCACAATGCGTTTGCAGAGCCCCTAATGTACCTAAACAGTAGAAACCCCCATAAGTGACCCCATATTGGAAACTAGACCCCCCCAAGGAACTTATCTAGATGTGTTGCGAGACCTTTGAGCCCCCAAGTATTTCACTACAGTTTATAGCGCAGAGCCATGAAAATAAAAAATCTTTTTTTTCCCACAAAAATTATTTTTTAGCCCCCAGTTTTGTATTTTCCCAAGGGTAACAGGAGAAATTGGACTCCAAAAGTTGTTGTCCAATTTGTCCTGAGTACGCTGATACCCCATATGTTGGGGTAAACCCCTGTTTGAGCTCGGAAGGAAAGGAGCACTGTTTTACTTTTTCATCACAGAATTGGCTGGAATTGAGATCGGACGCCATGTCACGTTTGGAGAGCCCCTGATGTGCCTAAACAGTGGAAACCCCCCAATTATAACTGAAACCCGAATCCAAACACACCCCTAACCCTAATCCCAACGGTAACCCTAACCACACCTCTAACCCTGACACACCCCTAACCCTAATCCCAACCCTATTCCCAACCATAAATGTAATCCAAACCCTAACCCTATCTTTAGCCCCAACCCTAACTTTAGCCCCAACCATAACTTTAGCCTTAACCCTAGCCCTAACCCTATCCCTAACCATAACCCTAGCCCTAACCCTAGCCTTAACCCTAACCCTAGCCCTAACCCTAACCCTAGCCCTAACCCTAACCCTAATGGGAAAATGGAAATAAATACATTTTTTTAATTTTTCCCTAACTAAGGGGGTGATGAAGGGGGGTTTGGTTTACTTTTATAGCAGATTTTTTAGCTGATTTTTATGATTGGCAGCCGTCACAGACTGATAGATGCTTTTTATTGCAAAAAATATTTTTTGCGTTACCACATTTTGAGAGCTATAATTTTTCCATATTTGAGTCCACAGAGTCATGTGAGGTCTTGTTTTTTGCGGGACGAGTTGATATTTTTATTGGTAACATTTTCGGGCACGTGACATTTTTTGATCGCTTTTTATTCCGATTTTTGTGAGGCAGAATGACGAAAAACTAGCTATTCATGAATTTCTTTTGGGGGAGGCGTTTATACCATTCCGCGTTTGGTAAAATTGATGAAACAGTTTTATTCTTCGGGTCAGTATGATTACAGCGATACCTCATTTATATCTTTTTTTATGTTTTGGCGCTTTTATACGATAAAAACTATTTTATAGAAAAAATAATTATTTTTGCATCGCTTTATTCTGAGGACTATAACTTTTTTATTTTTTTGCTGATGAAGCCATATGCAGCTCGTTTTTTGCGGGACAAGATGACGTTTTCAGCGGTACCATGGTTATTTATATCCGTCTTTTTGATCGCGTGTTATTCCACTTTTTGTTCGGCGGTATGATAATAAATCGTTGTTTTTTGCCTCGTTTTTTTTTTTTTCTTACGGTGTTTGCTGAAGAGGTTAACTAGTGGGACAGTTTTATAGGTTGGGTCCTTACGGATGCGGTGATACTAAATATGTGTACTTTTATTGCTTGTTTTATTTTATTTAGATAAAGAAATGTATTTATGGGAATAATATAATTTTTTTTTCTTTATTTAGGAATTTTTCTAAAATTTTTTTTTAAACATGTGGTCATTTTTTTTTTACTTTTTTACTTTGTCTCAGTGGGGACATCACAGATCGCTGATCTGACAGTTTGCACAGCACTCAGCGATCTGACTTACAGCACTGCAGGCTTACCAAGCGCCTGCTCTGAGCAGGCACTTGGTAAGCCACCTCCCTCCCTGCAGGACCCGGATGCCGCGGCCATTTTGGATCTGGGCCTGCTGCAGGAAGGAGAGGTAAGAGACCCTTGCAGCAACGCGATCACATCACGTTGCTGGGGGGTCTCAGGGAAGCCCACAGGGAGCCCCCTCCCTGCGCGATGCTTTCCTATACCGCCGGCACACCGCGATCATGTTTGATCATGGTGTGCCGGGGGTTAATGTGCCGGGGGCGGTCTGTGACCGCTCCTGGCACATAGTGCCGGATGTCAGCTGCGATAGGCAGCTGACACCCGGCCGCTATCGGCCGCGCTTCCCCCGTGAGCGCGGCCGATCACGCTGGACATACTATTCCATCCTTGGGAAGTAAGGCCCACCCCACATGGATGGAATAGTACGTCCAATGGCAGAAAGGGGTTAAAGAGCTCACTTGAAAAGCTCCTTTTTGTGATGCCTGGTTGCTCACATTGGACACAATACACTTCATATAAATTTGATAAAGCAATGCTGTTAGTTTAGCTCAGTAGTTTATGAAAAATATAGCTTTGTCCACTATATTAGTTTCTCTCCTTGAGAGCCATAACTTTGGCTGCCTCAAATGTACAAATGGTGAATATACAAATAGCGATTTGTAAACAAGATTTGAAGGGTTTCTGAGGGATGTTATTCTGGATTATCTCAATGAGAATAACTGTTTAACTCCATATCAGCATGGGTTTATGAGAAATCGCTCCTGTCAAACCAATCTAATCAGTTTTTATGAAGAGGTAAGCTATAGGCTGGACCACGGTGAGTCATTGGACGTGGTATATCTCGATTTTTCCAAAGCGTTTGATACCGTGCCGCACAAGAGGTTGGTACACAAAATGAGAATGCTTGGTCTGGGGGAAAATGTGTGTAAATGGGTTAGTAACTGGCTTAGTGATAGAAAGCAGAGGGTGGTTATAAATGGTATAGTCTCTAACTGGGTCGCTGTGACCAGTGGGGTACCGCAGGGGTCAGTATTGGGACCTGTTCTCTTCAACATATTCATTAATGATCTGGTAGAAGGTTTACACAGTAAAATATCGATATTTGCAGATGATACAAAACTATGTAAAGCAGTTAATACAAGAGAAGATAGTATTCTGCTACAGATGGATCTGGATAAGTTGGAAACTTGGGCTGAAAGGTGGCAGATGAGGTTTAACAATGATAAATGTAAGGTTATACACATGGGAAGAAGGAATCAATATCACCATTACACACTGAATGGGAAACCACTGGGTAAATCTGACAGGGAGAAGGACTTGGGGATCCTAGTTAATGATAAACTTACCTGGAGCAGCCAGTGCCAGGCAGCAGCTGCCAAGGCAAACAGGATCATGGGGTGTATTAAAAGAGGTCTGGATACACATGATGAGAGCATTATACTGCCTCTGTACAAATCCCTAGTTAGACCGCACATGGAGTACTGTGTCCAGTTTTGGGCACCTGTGCTCAGGAAGGATATAATGGAACTAGAGAGAGTACAAAGGAGGGCAACAAAATTAATAAAGGGGATGGGAGAACTACAATACCCAGATAGATTAGCGAAATTAGGATTATTTAGTCTAGAAAAAAGGCGACTGAGGGGTGATCTAATAACCATGTATAAGTATATAAGGGGACAATACAAATATCTCGCTGAGGATATGTTTATACCAAGGAAGGTGACGGGCACAAGGGGGCATTCTTTGCGTCTGGAGGAGAGAAGGTTTTTCCACCAACATAGAAGAGGATTCTTTACTGTTAGGGCAGTGAGAATCTGGAATTGCTTGCCTGAGGAGGTGGTGATGGCGAACTCAGTCGAGGGGTTCAAGAGAGGCCTGGATGTCTTCCTGGAGCAGAACAATATTGTATCATACAATTAGGTTCTGTAGAAGGACGTAGATCTGGGGATTTATTATGATGGAATATAGGCTGAACTGGATGGACAAATGTCTTTTTTCGGCCTTACTAACTGTGTTACTATGTTAGTATGTTACTGTACATCGAATGCATTCAATCACATAGCTGCATTTCTTGTAAAACATTGACAGATGTGACAGACAATGCCCATAGTGACACAATCATGATAAATATTTGTTTATTCACTTCACAAACAGTTCTAAGCCTTTATGTTTGCTGTTTGTCATTGTAAAACATTAAGGTTTACTGAAACTATCCCTGTGGTGGTTTGATCTAAATCCTTGTGGCTTTTATTTTCTAGGGGTTTATGGCCCCTCGTCTGATGACTCCATGATATTTCAGTTTCATCCAACCTTGAAAAGTGGCCCACTTGAAGGTCTCGGTGAAACTAGAGTTACTACATAGTGTAAATCACTATATAAGACCAGAGAAACATGACTAAGACAGATGCCAAAACTGGGGTATCTGTACATGTACAGTGTACTGATATCTGCATAATTGGGGACGCCTATGCAGTGTAGGTAATTTCCCAGTGGTTCTCTGTCTTGGTGTTGCTTCTCTGATATTCCAGATGGATAATGTTTAAAAGACTTTTGGCGATGATCTAAGTATACTGTACGTAATCACTATATTTATGTAATCCTTATATGTATTTATTAACCTTGGTATGTTAACATATACAAAAGTGTACGCACTCACAATACTCAATCATACTATTCCTTGAATTTGAAAAATTTGATTAAACTGTGAACTAGGAGTCAGGAATGCTTCCAGGGGCGATCCCCATGTGTCTTTTGAGCAGTGTTTCCATCATTTTCAGACGTTTTTAGACCTTAAAAGGACCCCCGGGGCGTCGCGGTAAAAATACTCGGGTCTCCCTTAGACTTACATTGGGCTCGTTGTTCTGGCCGAGTACCCGAGTATTCCAATTTGCTCGACCAGAACAACGAGCACCTGAGCATTTTAGTGCTCGCTCATCACTATTTAAGAATTGTTTTCATTGTAAAGAAGAACAAAGAGTCTTGGAAGTGATGATACGGCTCCCACAGAAGCTCAACATCATTGAGTCTGTACGGCATTTACATGAAGGGATAGAAAGATTTGCACAAGTGACATTTACAGAAGATCTGTGGTTAGTTTTCCAAGATGTGTGAAACTATTTTCTAGCCATGTTCCTCCCTGATATAATTTATTTATACAGTCATGGATGAAAGTGTTGGCACTAGTGATGAGCGAATGTGCTCAGATAACATGTTATCTGTGCATGCTTGTGTGCTAACCAAGTGTCTTCGGCGTGCTCGAAAAATATATTCGAGTCCCCTCGCGAGACATGCAGATGCAGGGACTAAAACATATTTTTCGAGCACACTAAAGTCACTCTATTAGCACCCGAGCATGCTCCAATAACACCTTAGGCTACTTTCACACTTCCGTCTTTTGTCCTCCGTCGCAATCCGTCATTATGGGCCAAAAACGGATCCTGCAAATGTGCTTGCAGGATGCATTTTTTGCCCATACACTTGTATTAGCGACGGATCGCAACGGATGGGCACACGTTGCATCTGTCGTGCGACAGATCTGTCATGTTTTGGCGGACGCGGCGCACAAAAAAAGTTCAATGTAACTTTTTTTGTGCAACGTGTCCGCCATTTTCGACCGCGCATGCGCGGCCGAAACTCATCCCCCTCCTCCCCGGACTGCAGAATGGGCAGCGGATGCGTTGAAAAACTGCATCCGCTGCCCTCGTCTTGCAGTTATTTCACAATGTCCGTCGGTACGTCGGCCCGACGCATTGCGACAAGTGTGAAAGTAGCCTTATCCCAGCACACTCGCTCATCGCTAGTTAACACCCTTGAAATTGTTCCAGAAAATTAAGTATTTCTACCAGAAAGCTATTACAATTACACATTTTGTCAGACACACATTTATTTCCTTTGTGTGTGTTGTAAAAACCCCAAAAATGCAAAGAACAAAAGGCAAATTGGACATAATTTTACACAAAAACCCCAATGGGGCTGTGATAATATGGCTGCCTCCATAGTCAAAATCATACCGTTAAAAATAAATAAGAAAAACAGTGTTTATACGATTACGAAAAAAAAAAAAAAAAAAAAGGTGATAAATTCCTTTAAAATTAAGGGAGTCAGTTAATTTTCTAATGCAATAGTGGAAAACTTCATTTATTAAAATAGGTGACACCTTGAAGTGGACAAATGGTTTTTATTGCAGTGTGACACGTCATATCGCATGCCTCATAACACGGATCGGCATTTCCACTCTCATCCCTTTAATTGGGCTGTTCCCTATTTCTGTTCTCATGGTGCTTACTGAGCTCTTTAAATGAGGGTTCACATACTATTTTTGCAAATGTAAAAAATAAATGCCATCGTTTAGTGGCCATGAATGATTAATGTACATCAGGAGGAATATTTTAGCAATCGACACTGAATTCTTATTTCCTCTTCCATTTGTGATGAACCATTGAATTATGTAGGAGTGAGAAAAAAAAGTTATTTAAAGAAAAAAAAAAAAAACAATGCGGAGGAAATCTAATTTTAGCACCCAAAGGGCGTACATACTTTCAGTTTCATTGGGAGGAAGTGGCAGGTAAACTAAGTTTTGATTGTGCATGAATTATCAAATTGTTCTGTGATAACAGTTATGGAAACCAATGCTAACTTAGGAAGATCACCAAAAGCATTGTGCCTGCACTGAGATCAACATGTTTGGTCACTGCCATTTAAAAAAGCTTTGCGTAAATCAATAGTACATTGAAATCTAAGAAACTTGGTAATGCAGCTTACCAGAAAAATAGGCTTCTTTCTCCACTTAGGAGCCATTTCTCCTCCACCCTAGTCTCTGCTGAACTCATCATTTACTCCTTAAAACAGCTAAATTACAACTTTCTCAAGACGAGAAGGATAACCTTCTCACTGAGAGATCAGATTTCTGCAGCCTCTTGTAGTCTATGGAGAGGAGCATAGTGAGAGAGTGAGAGAGGGAGCTCACTGCTTCTGAGAATATCATTTATAAGTAGTGTTGAGCATTCCGATACCGCAAGTATCGGGTATCGGCCGATACTTGCGGTATCGGAATTCCGATACCGAGATCCGATACTTTTGTGGTATCGGGTATCGGTATCGGATACATAGAGATGTGTAAAATAAAGAATTAAAATAAAAAATATTGATATATTTACCTCTCCGGCGGCCCCTGGACTCAGCGCGGGTAACCGGCAGGCTTCGTTGTTCAAAATCAGCTCTTTTAGGACCTGAGAATCACGTCCCGGCTTCTGATTGGTCGCGGGCCGCCCATGTGACCGCCACGCGACCAATCACAAGCCGCCACGTCTTTGAAAGTCATTAACACGCTCATTTTTAAAAATGAGCGCGTTAATAGCTTGCGGTGACGTCGCGGCTTGTGATTGGTTGCGTGGCCGCGACCAATCACAAGCCGCTACGTCTTTGAAAGTCATTACCGCGCTCATTTTTAAAAATGAGCGCGTTAATAGCTTGCGGTGATGTCGCGGCTTGTGATTGGTCGCGTGGCCGCGACCAATCACAAGCCGCTACGTCTTTGAAAGTCATTAACGCGCTCATTTTTAAAAATGAGCGCGTTAATAGCTTGCGGTGACGTCGCGGCTTGTGATTGGTCGCGTGGCGGTCACATGGGCGGCCCGCGACCAATCAGAAGCCGGGACGTGATTCTCAGGTCCTAAAAGCGCTGATTTTGAACAACGAAGCCTGCCGGTTACCCGCGCTGAGTTCAGGGGCCGCCGGAGAGGTAAATATATCAATATTTTTTATTTTAATTCTTTATTTTACACATCCCTATGGATCCCAGGGCCTGAAGGAGAGTTTCCTCTCCTTCAGACCCTGGGAACCATGAGAATACCTTCCGATACTTGATGTCCCATTGACTTGTATTGGTATCGGATATCGGTATCGGCGATATCCGATATTTTTCGGGTATCGGCCGATACTATCCGATACCGATACTTTCAAGTATCGGACGGTATCGCTCAACACTATTTATAAGCATGGGACAGCAGGAATCTCTCATGCCTATGAGTGCTGAATGTAAGAGACATCATAGCAGTTAGTCACCACCCACTAGCTCAGAGACAACTGAAAATTAGAAATGTAGCATCGAGATGGGAAAAGAATATAGCACATATAATGGCCAGGAATAATGTCCTATAGTCTGAAGAATGAATGTTTGCTGTCAATCTCAGCTTCGTATAATGTTTGTGTAACACCCCAGGGTCCTGGTTGTTACAGTGGGATTGCTTTCCTCACAGATAGAGTGATGTCATGCTTGGAAGCGAGGGAACATCTCTCTCATCAGGTAACACAAGCATACAACATGATCTTACTCCAGGTCAGAAGGGGGATCCTTGATCCAGCTTGTGTGTGGCTCCCCTATTGATATATATTCTCATCTGGAGGGAAAGTTCAGTTAGTTCCTGTCAGAGAGACAGAGGAGAAGAAAGCTGAGGGGCCGTGCAGCCACGAGAAGTGCTGCAGCTCCTGGATAGAGAGAATACAGAAAGAAGAACACATTGTAGTGAGCATGCAGGAGAGCGGAGCGTAGGAGAGAAAGAACTGGGAAGAATAGCTGCGACTGAGCCACCTCCTTGCAGAGCGCAGACACCGGTAGCCAGAAGACCGAGGTTGTTTGGGACTCCAGACTCACAGCAGAAACCGGAATCTAGACTATATGTCACCTGTCCACCCTAACACCTGGAGACACAGTGGCGCATAGGGCCTGGGTCGTGATAGAGACCCTGTAAAAAGGCTCGAGCCACCTGTCATACAGGTTAACGTCCTACCCTTTAAGGAGGACAGAGAAAACAGTGAGGACGTTGACAGAAGCCACAAGCAACAAGGGACTACACAACCGTGCTAGTAGGAAGGCTTCTAACTCCACCTGGTAAAGGGGACTCTGAACTCGCATCCAAGCCGGGCGAACCCTGCCTGTACCTGTGATCTGGTGCCCTGGACTGTGGCTGCCCGATGTCTTCAGTAAACCAGGTAAAGATACTGCAAACCTGTGTCCTCGTTCTTTACTGCACTATTCACCATTTTCCATCTACACACCGGGAGCCCTGGGGATACACTTCACCTGTGGGAAGTTATACCATCTTAGCTGCCATAACATCACCCCAGAGGACCCATTTAAGCAGCGTCAGTCCCCTATGACCGAATACCACAGGTGGCGTCACAAACACAAACTTTATTCAAAACCCCTTTAAAAGACTATCCCTTTTACTTGGACGCCCAGGGCCTCGACCAATCAGCAACGGGCACAGCGACGATGATGTCATAAAGGACGTAGACATCTCACGTTTCTGATTCAGCGACGGGCACAGTATCGACGTAGATGTCATAATGGTTGCCATGGCGACGATGATGTCATAAAGGTTGCCTCGACCAATCAGCGACGGGCACAGTCTGCCGCGAATTCTGGAATCATCATTGTCCATATACTACGGGGACATGCATATTCTAGAATACCCGATGCGTTAGAATCGGGCCACAATCTAGTATCTTTATAATGGTAATCCCGTTTCACTGTTTTTCTAAATCCAACATAACCCAAGATGTCTGGTGTAAAATGCTAAGCAAATCTGAAAAAGATCATACGTCCGTACATCCAAAAGCGACTGTCGAATGGATGTCTCAATAGATGGCAAGCGTTGTCCATCTTTTAAAAAAAATAAAATAATTTCTATATAAAATATGTTTCCTTTTTCACTGGACAGATTCCTCTGGCATATGCCATCAGTCAGCCATCCTAGAGTTATCCATCAGCCATAGGTACCCAAGTTAAAATCATGTTAATATATGTTTTTTCTTTTGTACTATTCTGTTGAATTGGTATAAATTATCACAGGCACATCTACAAATATCAAGTGCAAATATTTCCAAATAGCTTGGGACTCCTCTGATGATAACCCCCCATGTACTCATAATGCTTGAATGCCTGTTTCTGCCCCTTTTGTACTCTTTTTTTTGTATATTTTATATTTTATTTTTTATTCTACTCAACTCTAACTTTACAATTCTCATTGTAACCTGGGAAGATATTTAGTAGTTCTTGAATACTCTTTAGAAATTCTTCTTTTGACATTTCAAAACTTTTTTTTCTAATCGAGGTTGAGGCAGAAACATTCAGAATAAAGCAAACTTATACCTAATAATAGTCCATCATGTTTCATAAAAGCAGTGAATGAGGCAAGGACCCTTTATAGCCCTTGGGTCAGATGTCTTGCCTTGGACTATGAGTTTTCGGTCAACTTTAGACTCCGGCACGATAAGCTGTTTATTTTGTAACGATGTATGGAATGACTAAGACATGATCCTCTGATCCTCATTTTGGATTTATAACTATTTGTTTATGTTCTGATTTGCTTTTACCTGTAATACTGTAATTTTATGTGCCAGAACAAGCACATCTCCCCAACCATCACTCCGTTCTTTCAACTTGATCATCACTGTCAGCTTTGTTGGGACCTAATATCAGCTTATCCCCACCGGAGAAAGTTTCCTTTCATTTTGGTGATATTCATCAAGAACTCTGTCAGTCCTTCTAATGAACAGCATCTTCTCATCGTTTATTGGCAGCAGTCTGTTCCCAGTGTCACTGACAATGCTGCCAGATGTGCTAAATATTCTTTCAGGTAAGACGCTGGAGGGTGTAGGACACTAATAAACCACCGTCTGCCCGGAGAGCACTCCGAGGATCGTTTTTTTTCCTATTAAATCAGTGAAGTGAGAGTTCTTTAATTTAACCTCTCTCGATCTGCCATGTTTGGAATGTTCAAACTTTTTCATGGAACACATTATTCTTCTGTAGGGTTTGGGGATCCAATTTAGTTTTTTTTTTTTAATTCAATAACTTCTGAAACTTGTACATAATCATTTATTACTTTGTGTTCCTGCCTTCTGCCAATTGGCATAATTACAGATTACTAAGCAGAAGGAGACGCAGATTCGAGAGAAAGATGCAAAAGGACAAAAGTACAGAACGAAATCTCGGCAGTGAAACATAGCTACATTACTTTCATATATATAAATGGCAAATCATATTTTAGCGTAATCATATTTAGTGTTGGTTGTCATATTTATTTTGTTCTAACAGATAATTCCATCATACTATATATTTTTATCTTCAGCATTTACTCAGGAGATCAGGACACCCTGGCTGCTGACCACTAAAGGTCAGCCTTGATCATCATTCACTCTATCATCAATCATTCCCTTCCATATATATCTCCGTGTCATCCACAATGTCAGAATCACCATGGAAAGAGAATGTTGGAAATGGCCAGTGGACAGCTTTATCTGTATTCTATCTAGATAATTAGGTATTTCTCGGAGTCTCCATTGGAGGAACATGTACTACTGGGTTCTGTGGGTGCACATGACGAGGGATTCGTTTTTCCTCACGTCCTGAGAAAAAAAGGGCCTCTGTGCAAGAACAATATATGAGCCCTGTGCAGCCCAAGAGCTCCTAAAAATGCAAAATTGCACCTGCTTCAGAGGTAGAAATGGACCCCTTATCTATTGAGCCCCTGTGCAGCCACACATGTGGGGGCTTAATATTTTTCTCCACTTACTGTGCACTGGTGGACACAAAGAAAAAAAGGTCCCCTGTGCAAGAACAATATATGGGCCCTGTGCAGCTCAAGAGCTCCTATAAATGCAAAATTGCACCTGCTTCAGAGGTAGAAATGGTCCCCTTATCTCTTGGGCCCCTGTGCAGCCACACAGGTTGCACCAATGATATGTCCACCCCAGGTCCTGTGTCCTTTGGAGTCTTGATTTAAAACTGTTGTTTTTTAGTATTCCAACAGAGCTATTTATTGTTAAGTCATCAAGTAATTTCTAGGTTCGGTAAATAATAGTGTATAACGGAACGGGTATAAGTCAGTCTGTGTGAACAGGTGCTCAGATAGGATACCACTCCATAAATCCAATATAAAGAAAAGGAATCTTGCACTCCAGATAATAAATGAAAAGATAATTTTATTTTTAATGCAATCCAAAAAGTAACGTTTCAGTCTTGAATTGCAGACCTTCATCAGACCTACTGCCTACTTGTAACATAGTAACATAGTAACATAGTTAGTAAGGCCGAAAAAAGACATTTGTCCATCCAGTTCAGCCTATATTCCATCATAATAAATACCCAGATCTACGTCCTTCTACAGAACCTAATAATTGTATGATACAATATTGTTCTGCTCCAGGAAGACATCCAGGCCTCTCTTGAACCCCTCGACTGAGTTCGCCATCACCACCTCCTCAGGCAAGCAATTCCAGATTCTCACTGCCCTAACAGTAAAGAATCCTCTTCTATGTTGGTGGAAAAACCTTCTCTCCTCCAGACGCAAAGAATGCCCCCTTGTGCCCGTCACCTTCCTTGGTATAAACAGATCCTCAGCGAGATATTTGTATTGTCCCCTTATATACTTATACATGGTTATTAGATCGCCCCTCAGTCGTCTTTTTTCTAGACTAAATAATCCTAATTTCGCTAATCTATCTGGGTATTGTAGTTCTCCCATCCCCTTTATTAATTTTGTTGCCCTCCTTTGTACTCTCTCTAGTTCCATTATATCCTTCCTGAGCACCGGTGCCCAAAACTGGACACAGTACTCCATGTGCGGTCTAACTAGGGATTTGTACAGAGGCAGTATAATGCTCTCATCATGTGTATCCAGACCTCTTTTAATGCACCCCATGATCCTGTTTGCCTTGGCAGCTGCTGCCTGGCACTGGGTGCTCCAGGTAAGTTTATCATTAACTAGGATCCCCAAGTCCTTCTCCCTGTCAGATTTACCCAGTGGTTTCCCGTTCAGTGTGTAATGGTGATATTGATTCCCTCTTCCCATGTGTATAACCTTACATTTATCATTGTTAAACCTCATCTGCCACCTTTCAGCCCAAGTTTCCAACTTATCCAGATCCATCTGTAGCAGAATACTATGTATGGAGTGAGTAGGGTA
The DNA here is from genome assembly GCF_032444005.1 of Ranitomeya imitator. Taxonomy (NCBI): domain Eukaryota; kingdom Metazoa; phylum Chordata; class Amphibia; order Anura; family Dendrobatidae; genus Ranitomeya; species Ranitomeya imitator. The sequence goes on from NC_091284.1 coordinate 52,056,572, forward strand.
ACATGTTGCATTAATAACAGTTGCATGTGTGTCAATTATTTGGGGGCATTCACTTGTTACTAATGCAACGCCTTACACTACTGTCTTCATACAATTAGACAGTCGGTCTGCTGAAGGTCTCAAATTCAAGACTGGAACATCACTTTTTTAATTGCTTTATAGATAGAGTCTTTTATACCTTTTCATCCATTTGATGGCGTTCGTTTTCATCCATTTGATGGCGTTAGCTTTCTTTATTGTGTTTCCACAATGGTGGTAGACCAAGAAAAAGCACAATCATTTTGTAGGGTTGTGCTAAAATAGTACGAACCTCACTAGGTCAGTGCTGAAGTGCGCAGTTAATGTTAATATAAATAATATAGATACAGATCACTGGAGGTTTTTTTTCTACCACTGTCCACTACTAACAGCACTTGGAGAGAAGATGGAGTGCTGCTAGGTCCGTGGTGTACTTGGAATGGGGCCGTATTCTTAAAGGGATGTGTCATGGCAGCAATGACCCGGTCCGTGGCCCTGGGTGTCCAATAATAGGGGATGAATAGAAGTGGAAATAAAGTCTATTGTAGTAGTGTTCATGATGCCACCTGTGGTACTCAGCCAGGGATAGCCGACGCTGCTTAAAGGGGTCCACTGGGGATGATGGTATTGTAGCAGAGGTGGTATAGCTCCCCACAGGTAGAGCTTAGTCCCCAGGGCTCCCGGTGCAGATGGTAAGGATGATACATGGTGAAGTGCAGGAAAGAATTGGAGGACACAAGGTTGCAGTCTCTTTACCTTTTACTGATGACGTTCAGGTACACAGATTACAGGCGGTCTTTGGAATCCTGGCAGCCTGGAAGTGATTCGGAATCCCACTAGCCAGATGGGGTTGGAAGTCTTCCTTACTGTGCTGTATTCTCAGTCCCTTGCTGCCTGAGGCTTCACACAAGGTCCTTTCTCAACCTGTCCTTTTAGGTGGAGACTACCCGCATGGCAGGCAACTCGAGCCTTTTAACAGGTGTCCCTCTCTCGTGGTTACTCCGGGCTCTAATCTGCTGCTGTGCCTTCGGGTATAATTGTGGCCAGGAGACTTAGCATTTCCTGCCTGCCAGTTTCTGCTGTGGTGCATACAGTTCCCCCCACAACCTCGGACTTCCGTCCTCCAGTTTCTTGCGCTTTTAACCTGGAGGGAGCCCACTCGCAACTCCACTCCAGTTTCTCTCTCCTCCTGTGCTTCTTCTCCCCTCACTGTCTCCTTCAGACTCCCTAACTCTTCCTCCAGCCAGAATATATATAGGGAAGCTACCCTGAAACTGGGTCTAGAGCTCCCTCTTCTGGCCTGGAGTCAGAAAAGTGTTGTATGTAAGTGTTACCTGCTAAGGGGATCCTTCTCGCTTCCAGGTATGATATCACCCTCCCCGTGAGGAAGGCAATACCACTGTGACAACCGGACTCCTGGGGTGTCACATAGGCAAATTTTCTTCAAACTAAATACATACAGTTCAAGTATATTAGTGATCCCCAAACCTGTAGATCATCTAGTTTTGTAAAACTACAACTCCTTGTATGAACTAACAGCTGCTGTCAAACTTTGAAGCTATGATGGCACTAGTATACTTGCTGTAGATATAAAGCCATAAATTGATACAAAGATTCACAAGACCCTGGTATTGCAGCCACAGACCAGAGTCCGGCAAACCTCCAACTACCTACCGGCATCAACGGTCCCTCTGCTGATTAGTACCTCTAGCACAGGGGTGGGCAATTAATTTTGCCATGTGGCCGCATGTGAAATTGTGATGGTTTTAGAGGGCGTGACTAATATAATTAACTCATTTTTACCCAATAGTATACATATGTCATATGCTATCTTTTCATAAACAAACAGTATGTTAAACAATGCAAAAATTTACAATACAAAGAAAATATGGATGACATACTTACATCATTATTTAATGATGAGATGATGAACTGCAACGAGCTTGTTCACTGTAGAAAACTGTAGAAAATTTGCTGTTGTAGATCAAGATATGTTAGTTTTTTAAAAACCGGCATCCCTTTAACTTGGTAAAGAACAGTAAATGAAACATTTCAATAACATGAGAATCTTCAATGAGAGTAATCTAGCCTGTTTGGGGCCCGAACAAGTTCACTGAAGTTAGGTTCAATATCTGAGGTGGATATGCGAAGAACAGCACACAAGTGATCATCACTGAGAGAGGATCTGTATCTGGATTTGGTGAACTTCATCAGTGAGAATGTTTGTTCACATACGTAGGTAGATCCAAAGAGAACTAACATCCTCTGAGCATGCCTCCTTATGTGTGGAAAGTTTTCCTCTTTGAGAGAAGAATCAAACTCCAGCAGTGATACTGATGTAAAAAGCTCTGCCGGTAGATTGTCAGACTGCAGATCAATGAGTTCTAACTGGATATCACTGGGGGCATTATCCACACCGCATGTAAAAGGAGAAGAAATCATGTGCATTTCACTCTCAACTGCTTGAAGTCTTCAAATCTTCTGGAAAATTCATCATGTAAAGCCGCAAACATGGATGAATACTTGTCGCGGTGATCAGCTGATGGTGTGACTTCTTTCAGTGTCGGCATGTGAGTGAGAATATTGATCTTCAATTGGCTAGAAAGAAACTTCAATTTTCTCATGAAAGCTGTCACCAAGGAGAACATTTCATGCGCAAAGAGGCCTTTGCCTTGCAGCTTGGTATTCAGCTCATTCATTAGTGTAGTCACATCATTGGCAAAGGCCAGATCTGCTATCCAGTGCTCATCTGAGAACTCTGGGATGGCTTTGCCTTGACATTGGTATTGTCGACCACCGTGAATAAGTGTCTCCCCAAGGGTCTCCGACCCCTTTCCTTCCCATCATCCGAATAATGACATGAGTCTCACGTTGGATATAATTGGCCACAGTGGCCTTTATTACAAACAGACAAACATTTAACCGTAACATGATCCGGGAAGGGGTCCTTGAAGCTAAAAGTCTGGTGTTAACCATATTATAAACAAGTGGACAAGAGACCAACCGTAGATTACTCTCAGCCGTTACCCCACAGGCTCGAGAGCACCAAAATACCCCGAAGGGTTACCCTTGTCCACTTCCAACTTAGGAATCTGGCCCACCGTTACCAAGATTCCCCCAAATCACCAGACCCGCAACCAAAACATATACCAACTGGAGAATCCGTATCTCGACGGACCCCCCAGGCCAATTTAGCACCAACTCCAAGGACCCTTCCCCCCGCCTACAGCCACTATGACCCGAAAACAAGAACCAACAAAAATTATCAAATACACAAACATAAAGGGCGGGTGGGCGGGACTGCTCACAGGTCCTCAGAGCGGGAAGTGACCGGCTCCTCCCCCCCACTCACCCCATACCCTCTCCAGGCCAGCATTAACCCTCCCATAAGAGTGAAACTCCTTGCCTCCTTTTTCCCTGCTCCAACCCCCCTGTCATGTCGGCTTTCACGTACGCCGCCCGAGGGAGGGGGTGGGGCGGCTCGCTGAATCTCAGCTCTCAGATCCCATACTCTTGTAAGCACCTTCCCCAGGCTGAGCCATCTCACAGCTGTGTGGTAGCCTATGTCACTATGTTGACTTTCTTTTTCCTCCAACAGTGAAACAAATTGCCTGTGATTCAGTGCTCTTGCCCTGATGAAATTAACTATCTTAGTTACAACATCAACAACATGGCTGATTTTTAGCACCGACTTGCACAGCACTTCTTGATGAATAATGCAAAAATATCAATTTCTGTTCTGGGTTTATTTCATTCACTTTATCTTGCATCCGCTTCAAAAGTCCAACATTTTTCCCTGTCATATTTGGACATCCATTGGTTATAACACTTACTAATTTGTTCCATTTTAGGCCCAGTTTGTCCACGGATGCATTTACTTCGGTGAACAAATCACTCCCTGTCGTGGTACCTTTCAATGATCGCAAAGCTACCAGCTCTCCAGTCATCTCAAAGTTATTTGTTATTCCGCGTACAAAGATAAGTAACTGGGCGGTATCACGGACATCACAGCTCTCGTCCAGAGCCAGGGAAAAAAAATAAAATGATCAACTTTGTTTTTAAGCTGAAACTCCAAATTCCCCGCAATGTCTTCTACCCGTCTTGTTACGGTTCGCCTGGAGAGGGGCACATTTGAAAACGCTTCTTTTTTCTCAGGACAAGTTATTGCTACAGAGTCCACCAAACATTCTTTCACAAACTCCCCATCAGAGAATGGCTTACTGTTTCTAGCAATTTTGTGGGATATTACAAAGCTTGTCCTGATGGCTGCATCCCTGGATGCGTGGAGCTTTGTAAAAAATCCTTTCTGCGTTTGCAGTTTTGATAGCAAATCTTCAGATGCCCGTGCCCGCTCTGCCTCCATCAAGTTCTTGTATTTCTGTGCATGTTTTGTTTCGTAAATTATAATCCTTAAACACAGCTATTTGCTCTCCACAAACTAAGCACACGGCTTTGCCTTTGGTTTCAGTAAATAAATATTTAGAAGTCCATTCCTTGTTATAAACTCTGCATTCTCCATCAATCTTTGTTTTTTTTAGCAGACATATTTAAGGGCTAGCAGCTTGGCTAATTCTTCTGATGGGAGTCACGATTCTCTGCCCGAGTGTCAGAAGGACAGAGCACTAGTAGCTGATGATACACTTTTTAACACTTTCTTTTCCACTCCTGGCTGGATGCTCTCTGCTGAGACACGTTGATCAGAGTCTAATTCAGGAATAATAGCTAGAGGTGTAGAAAACATACAGACAGCTCAATGGTACCACACATGATTTTAACGCAATGATTAGAGATGAGTGAACTTACAGAAAGTACGGGTTCTTGCAAATGCAAATTTTCCACTGGATTTCACTGCCTGCAGAAAATGGATGCAGCCCTAGAGCCAGGAAAACAAGGATACAGCCATGTATAGCTATGGAAAAAAATAAACATATCTGGTATCGCTGTATATGAAATTGTCAACTATGGGCCAGGTGGGGGGGGGGGGGGGTGCAGGAAAAAATAGTATTTAGGACCCCTCTATCACATAGTAAAAGTGCCCCATCTGTGCCCTCATACCCCACTGTGCCTCCATGCAGAAAATAGAACCCCTATGTCCCTGCATATAGGGATCAGACCCCTCTGTGCCTCTAGCAATCCCCCCCGTCCCCCTCCCCAGTATGTGATATCACCATTTTAGGTAGTATTCCCCATGTAGCACCCAATATGCAATATCCCTTAATATAGCCATCCCTTGTAAGTAATCCCCATTGGTAGCAATCCCCCCTGCCCCCCCTCCCCAGTATGTGATATCCCCCACTTTAGGTAGTATTCTCCATGTAGCCCCCAATATGTAGTTTCCCTTAATGTAGCCATCCCTTGTAGGTGATCCCCACTGATAGCAATCCACCCTGCCCCCCCCCTCCCCAGTATGTGATATCCCCCACTTTAGGTAGTATTCTCCATGTAGCCCCCAATATGTAGTATCCCTTAATGTAGCCATCCCTTGTAGGTGATCCCCACTGATAGCAATCCCCCCTGCCCTGCCCCCCCAGTATGTGATAGCCGCGGCAGCCCCATGTAGTAGCCCCCCTCCCTCAGACTCCCCAGCAACACAGGGACCCCCTCTCCCCCCAACCGCACGGATACTCACCCTCACCCGAAGGAGACCGCCAGCCAGCAACTTGCTTCACCGCAGCACATCCCACGCGGCGCTGGAGTGACGTACGCACGTGACGTACAGGGCCGATGCAGAGCTCAGCCTCTTGTGACCGGTGGCATAATGCTGCCTCTGGTCACAAGAATGATTGAAACAGCCGGAAGCCAATGGCTCCTGATGCTGTGTCAATCACATCCTGACCCTGGAACTGTATGCGCTGCAAGCGCATACAGTTCCGACAGCCTGTGGATGAGCTCGGGGCCTTCACTCCAGCCGCCAGCGGTCCTCCTCAGAAGCGTCTGGCGGCTGGCCGAGCGGTGCCGGGGGCGGCTGTCAGAAGTGACAGCTAGCTGGTGGGCCGTTTAAAATTATCAGGCGGGCCGGATGCGGCCTGTGGGCCGCATCTTGCCCAGGTCTGCTCTAGCATGATGTCTTTCATTAATTGCTCCGCTACGTAATTGCAGCGCCACAGAGACCTGGTCGTTGCAGTATGACGCTCTGCCGCTAAGGGGAGTGATGGTACGTCTGAAGGAGTTCTACTGACCAGGTATCACCAGCACACATTACACTTCACACTCTGGCCACTAGGGGGAGAAAAAGGCTTTATTTATTGGGCCACTCCTCACACTGGTAAAACTAGGGGTTGGATAGGAAGTTAGTCAGAAACTGACTGGGTTGGATTCAGGCAACATCCCGTGGCAGGGGGTGTTGCAGGGAGAAGACACAGGGGGGTCCCTGTCAGGCGTGGGAACCTGGCAGGTACTTAGCGAACAGAACAGAACGTTACGGAACCGCGCCTGCACTACCTTGCGGCAGTATCCTAAGAAAGAGACACGAAGCGAAGGATATTGTGGAACAGTGAGAAACGAGATCAAGCACAAAGGAGAGCCAGTAGGAGTCGTGCCGTGAGACAGAGGCAACATCCTACTGAGGTGCGTAGCCGGTGGCCGGAACACCGAGGCAGTAACTGACTCTATGCCTTACTTCGAACTCCGCAGGACAGTTATAGGTTGGCTGTCTACCTTAAATTTCCTACAAAGACATAGGGGGCAACGCGTGGAGAGGGGCGTCTCTAGGGTCCCGGAAGAGCTCCGAGCCTTCCCGTCATACGGGTGCGTCCTAGCCATAACATATCTGGGGGACGAGAAACTAGAAACATCTGGAACAAGAGAGAGAGAAAGAATTCGAAAGAACTAGAAAGAACGAACGAACGAGAACAGAAGTTGTGAGGACTATTCCGAATGCTCAGCAGGGTAGCACTACAACACACAGGCGCTAGTGGTGGGCAACGATTTCCACCTGCAAAGGGAACTCTGGATGTGCCCATCGGACCGGCCAGTCTCAGACAGCCCTGTTAACCGTGCTCTGGATTGAGGATCCTGAAGTCTTCAGTAAAGAGGTAAATAGACTGCAACCTTGTGTCCTCATTATTGACTGCACCTCACACCATCACTATCCACCTTATTGGGAAGCCCTGGGGACATACTTAACCTGTGGGAAAGTATACCATCCAGCTGCCATTCCATCACCCCAGCGGACGCCACAGCAGCGTCGGTCACCATGACCGAACACCACAGGTGGCGCCACGAATCCCTGACAAAACTGTACCACCTTTATTGGACGCCCCTTAGCAGGGTCGCGGACTGGGTCTAGCCACCATGACAGCCTCAGAACCGAATCAGAGAGGCCCGGTACCGAGAACTCGTGGCCCTGTGTCTGGGGGCGCTCCATAATGATTTGTAGGGGCCTACAAATCAGAAGAGGCCTCAGGAATACTGGCAGGCGGTAGGATGTTCTCAGGGATCTGGTCTGGCAGCCATGGACTAATAATGTGGCCATTGCACCAGGGTCCTGCAAATATTTTTACTTAATAGTTTCATATTAAAGCTGCATTCAGAAGAGCAAATTTTACTGTATGTGTCAAAATGGAAGACTGGATGCCCGAATGGTGATCTAAGTTCAGTTCGCTAACCATAGGGGTTCCAGATCTTGTGGCATTAAACACGGGAACTTAAACGTGGCCACAGTTCGCTGTCAGAATAGAGCTTTAATGCCAATTTCAGATGGCTGTGATATAGTTATAGCTTAGTTTCTGTACTATGGATGTAACACTCGTGTAACACAGTAATGTTAAGTTCAGGTTGGATTATTCCCATTACGGGTTCTATTATGATCTAGTAATGGGTTAGTAGAACCTCAGGGGAGGATTTGACTTTCGCAGATGTATTTTCACTGGTTCAAGGCTGGAATATTAGTGGCATCTATAGCAAACTCAATGAACCAAAACACTGCTCTCCACCTACTCCTTCCAAGGACTACTGAGTAAGAGGTAACAGAGCCTGAAGACCCACCTCTTCCGACAAGCCTATAACCTGCAGTAATCACCGATCGACCAAACCGCTGCACGACCAGCTCTATCCTCACCTACTGTATCCTCACTCATCCCTTGTAGATTGTGAGCCTTTGCGGGCAGGGTCCTCTCTCCTCCTGTACCAGTTATGACTTGTATTGTTTAAGATTATTGTACTTGTTTTTATTATGTATACCCCTCCTTACATGTAAAGCACCATGGAATAAATGGCGCTATAACAATCTAATATATAAAGCTGAATGTGTGTGTGTATGTGTGTATGTCCGGGATTGGCATCTGCACCGTCACAGCTACAGCCACAAAATTTTGCACAGTCACACGTCTGGACCCCGAGAGCATCATAGGCTATGTTGTGAGGTGAAATTTTAACCCCGCGTTTTCCAATTCACCAATTTTGCCCCTATCTACATAATGGGGAAAAAGTGAAAGGAAAAGTGTTGGAGGTAAATTGACAGCTGCCAGATGTGAACAAGGGGGACTTAAAGAGTGAGAGCGATGGCGCCAAAGAATATATACCGTACAGTTGCTAAGGTGGGGCCCCGACATGGGATACTCACCACACACGGGGATATGAACACACACACAAAAGGCGCCACACACTACCACGTCCTTGAACACATATACCACCCTCAGTACACATTTCACCACACATACACCAACCTCACCACATAAAAGTCGAAACACAAAAGTCGCCGCTCAAAACTCGCCACGCGCAAAACTCGCCACATGCAAAACTAGGCTCACGCAAAACTCGCCACACGTGCAAAACTCACCTCATGGGAAACTCGCCACACGCAAAACTTGCACACGCGGAAAAATTGCCACATGCACAAAAGTTGCAACACATGCAAAAGTTGCCTCACACAAAACTTGTACATACTCAAAACGCACCACACATAAAACTCGCCACACGCAAAACTCGCCATGCGCAAAACTTGCTGCACACAACTTGCTACACTAACTTGTAACATGCAACTCGACACAAAAAGTTGCTACATGCATGTCGCCACACAAAACTCATCTCACAAAAGTTGCTACATGCATGTCGCCACATGCAACTCAACACACACAACTTGACACATGAGAGTCGCCCTAAAACACACACAAGTCTGGTATTATCCTTCAAAAATAAAAATCTGATTAATAAGCAGACAAACTACAACAAATGTACCATATAGGAAATACGGCAGCTGTCAGTCACATGACCTGTCTATTATGTGTATGTGTGAGCTAATATATACTGCCAGGGGGAGGGCTTCCTGTTGGCTGGGGATTTATCAGGCTGCCAATTTAGCTTACAAATACTGAGGTAAAAATACTGAGCAAATAACGTGTGAACACGGTCTAATACAGGAGGAGATGACATACAGATATATACTATATACAGGGGAGATGACAAACAGATATATACTATATACAGGAGAGATGACACACAGGTATATACTATATACAGGAGGAGATGACACACTGGTATATGCTATTTACAGGAGGAGATGACATACAGGTATATATTATATACAGGGGGAGATGACACACTGGTATATACTATATCCAGGGGAGATGAGACACGTATATACTAAATACATGAGGAGATGACACACAGATATATACTATATACAGGAGCAGATGACTCACAGGTATACACTATATACAGGAGGAGATGACACACAGGTATATACTATATACAGGAGGAGATGACATACAGGTACATACTATATACAGGAGGAGATGACACACAGGTATATACCATATACAGGAGCAGATGACACACAGGTATATAATATATACAGGAGGAGATGACTTACAGGTATATACTATATACAGGAGGAGATGACACACATATATACTATATACATGAGGAGATGACATACAGGTATATACTATATAAAAGAGGAGATGACACATAGGTATATAGAGGAGGAGATGACATACAGCAGGTATATACTATATACAGGGGAGATGACATACAGGTATATACTATATATAGGAGATGACATACAGGTATATACTATATATAGGAGGAGATGACATACAGGTATATAGTATATACAGAAGAGATGACATACAGGTATATACTATATACAGGAGGAGATGACACATAGGTATATACAATATACAGGAGGAGATAACATACAGCAGGTGTATACTATTTACAGGGGAGATGACATACAGGTATACACTAAATACAGGAGATGACATACAGGTATATACTATATACAGGAGGAGATGACATACAGGTATACACTAAATACAGGAGATGACATACAGGTGTATACTATGTATTAGGCCTCATTCACACGTCAGTATTTCTCCATCAGTATTTCATCAGTATTTGTATGCCAAAACCAGGAGTGTCTTCAAAACACAGAACAGGTGTCAATCTTTCAATTGAAGTTTTCCTCTAATTGTTCCACTCCTGGCTTTGGCACACAAAGGCTGCCGTCACACTAGCAGTATTTGGTCAGTATTTTACATCAGTATTTCTCAGCCAAAACCAGGAGTGGGTGATAAATGCAGAAGTGGTGCATATGCAGGCTCGGACTGGCCCACCGGGGAACTGGAGGATCCTCCGGTGGGCCCTGACACTGGCATCTGCTGGCAGGGCCTCCCCCCGCTCCAGGGCCCTCCCCCCGCTCCAGGGCCCCCCCGCCGCCGCCCGCCCGCTCGCTCGCTCGCCTGCCCGCCTTGAATACTCACCCTGCTCCAGCGATGGTCTCGGCGTCTGCACTGCAGCTCGTCCTGAACGAGCGGTCACGTTACACCGCTCATTAAGATCATGAATATGCGCATATTCATGATCTTAATGAACGGTGTCACATGGCCGCTCAAGCAGGAAGAAGGTGCTGCGCCGGCGCCGCCGCCTGGAGTCGGGACAGAGCGCGAGGGATGTCGGCACGGCCGTGCAGTGGGACAGGTGAGTATGAGGGACGGGGAACGGGGGGGGGATCAAGGAGGACATAAGCCGGCGCGCCGAGCAGGAGTGGAGAGATAAGCCTGCATACAGGGGGGAATATGAGCCATGCAGGGGGGGATATAAGCCATGCAGGGGGGAATATGAGCCATGCAGGGGGGAATATGAGCCATGCAGGGGGGAATATGAGCCATGCAGGGGGGAATATGAGCCATGCATACAGGGGGGAATATAAGCCATGCAGGGGGGAATATGAGCCATGCAGGGGGGAATATGAGTCATGCAGGGGGGAATATGAGCCATGCAGGGGGGAATATGAGCCATGCAGGGGGGAATATGAGCCATGCATACAGGAAGGGGTAATATGAGCCATGCAGGGGGGAATATGAGCCATGCAGGGGGGAATATGAGCCATGCAGGGGGGAATATGAGCCATGCAGGGGGCAATATGATCCATGCAGGGGGGAATATGAGCCATGCAGGGGGGAATATGAGCCATGCAGGGGGGAATATGAGCCATGCAGGGGGGAATATGAGCCATGCAGGGGGGAATATGAGCCATGCAGGGGGGAATATGAGCCATGCAGGGGGGGATATAAGCCATGCAGGGGGGAAATGAGCCATGCAGGGGGGAATATGAGCCATACAGGGGGGGATATGAGCCATGCAGGGGGGGATATGAGCCATGCAGGGGGGAATATGAGCCATGCAGGGGGGAATATGAGCCATGCAGGGGGGAATATGAGCCATGCAGGGGGGAATATGAGCCATGCAGGGGGGAATATGAGCCATGCATACAGGAGGGGGTAATATGAGCCACGCAGGGGGGAATATGAGCCATGCAGGGGGGAATATGAGCCATGCAGGGGGGAATATGAGCCATGCAGGGGGGAATATGAGCCATGCAGGGGGGAATATGAGCCATGCAGGGGGGAATATGAGCCATGCAGGGGGGAATATGAGCCATGCAGGGGGGGATATAAGCCATGCAGGGGGGGATATGAGCCATGCAGGGGGGAATATGAGCCATGCAGGGGGGAATATGAGCCATGCAGGGGGGAATATGAGCCATGCAGGGGGGAATATGAGCCATACAGGGGGGAATATGAGCCATGCAGGGGGGAATATGAGCCATGCAGGGGGGAATATGAGCCATGCAGGGGGGAATATGAGACATGCAGGGGGGAATATGAGCCATGCAGGGGGGAATATGAGCCATGTAGGGGGGAATATGAGCCATGCATACAGGAGGGGGTAATATGAGCCATGCAGGGGGGAATATGAGCCATGCAGGGGGGAATATGAGCCATGCAGGGGGGAATATGAGCCATACAGGGGGGAATATGAGCCATGCAGGGGGGGATATAAGCCATGCAGGGGGGAAATGAGCCATGCAGGGGGGAATATGAGCCATGCAGGGGGGAATATGAGCCATACAGGGGGGGATATGAGCCATGCAGGGGGGGATATGAGCCATGCAGGGGGGAATATGAGCCATGCAGGGGGGAATATGAGCCATGCAGGGGGGAATATGAGCCATGCAGGGGGGAATATGAGCCATGCATACAGGAGGGGGTAATATGAGCCATGCAGGGGGGAATATGAGCCATGCAGGGGGGAATATGAGCCATGCAGGGGGGAATATGAGCCATGCAGGGGGGAATATGAGCCATGCAGGGGGGAATATGAGCCATGCAGGGGGGAATATGAGCCATGCAGGGGGGAATATGAGCCATGCAGGGGGGAATATGAGCAATGCAGGGGGGAATATGAGCCATGCAGGGGGGAATATGAGCCATACAGGGGGGAATATGAGCCATGCAGGGGGGAATATGAGCCATGCAGGGGGGAATATGAGCCATGCAGGGGGGAATATGAGACATGCAGGGGGGAATATGAGCCATGCAGGGGGGAATATGAGCCATGTAGGGGGGAATATGAGCCATGCATACAGGAGGGGGTAATATGAGCCATGCAGGGGGGAATATGAGCCATGCAGGGGGGAATATGAGCCATGCAGGGGGGAATATGAGCCATGCAGGGGGGAATATGAGCCATACAGGGGGGAATATGAGCCATGCAGGGGGGGATATAAGCCATGCAGGGGGGAATATGAGCCATGCAGGGGGGGAATATGAGCCATGCATACAGGGGGGAATATAAGCCATGCAGGGGGGAATATGAGCCATGCAGGGGGGAATATGAGCCATGCCGGGGGGAATATGAGCCATGTAGGGGGGAATATGAGCCATGCATACAGGAGGGGGTAATATGAGCCATGCAGGGGGGAATATGAGCCATGCAGGGGGGAATATGAGCCATGCAGGGGGGAATATGAGCCATGCAGGGGGGAATATGAGCCATGCAGCGGGGAATATGACCCATGCAGGGGGGAATATGAGCCATGCAGGGGGGAATATGAGCCATGCAGGGGGGGATTTGAGCCATGCAGGGGGGAATATGAGCCATGCAGGGGGGAATATGAGCCATACAGGGGGGAATATGAGCCATGCAGGGGGGGATATGAGCCATGCAGGGGGGGATATGAGCCATGCAGGGGGGAATATGAGCCATGCAGGGGGGAATATGAGCCATGCAGGGGGGAATATGAGCCATGCAGGGGGGAATATGAGCCATGCAGGGGGGAATATGAGCCATGCATACAGGAGGGGGTAATATGAGCCATGCAGGGGGGAATATGAGCCATGCAGGGGGGAATATGAGCCATGCAGGGGGGAATATGAGCCATGCAGGGGGGAATATGAGCCATGCATACAGGAGGGGTAATATGAGCTATGTATTTGGGATAGGAGGGAGATGAGCCATCCATACAGGAGGGGGGTCATTATACAGTATGGAGCATCATGTATGGCCGTTATACAGTATGGAGCATCATTTGTGGTCATTATACAGTATTGAGCATTATGTGGGATCATTATACAGTATGGAGCATCATGTATGGCCGTTATACAGTATGGAGCATCATTTGTGGTCATTATACAGTATTGAGCATTATGTGGGATCATTATACAGTATGGAGCATCATGTGCGGCCGTTATACAGTATGGAGCATCATTTGTGGTCATTATACAGTATGGAGCATCATTTGTGGTCATTATACAGTATTGAGCATTATGTGTGGCCATTATACAGTATGGAGAACTGTGTGGCCGTTATACAGTATGGAGCATCATGTGCGGTCATTATACAGTATGGAGCATCATATGTGGCCATTATACAGTATGGAGAACTGTGTGGCCGTTATACACTATGGAGCATCATGTGCGGTCATTATACAGTATGGAGCATCATTTGTGGTCATTATACAGTATTGAGCATTATGTGGGATCATTATACAGTATGGAGCATCATGTGCGGCCATTATACAGTATGGAGCATCATGTGGGGCCATTATACAGTATTGAACATCATGTGTGGCCATTATACAGTATGGAGCATCATGTGCGGCCATTATACAGTATGGAGCATCATGTGCGGTCATTATACAGTATGCAGCATCATGTGTGGCCGTTAGACAGTATGGAGCATCATGTGTGGCCATTATACAGTATGGAGCACTGTGTGGCCATATTTTTGTTTGCTTATAATTATTGTATATAAAACAGTGTGATCAGCAGTGCTAAATGGCTGCGGTTGGGACGTGGATATGGGTGTGACTAGTTGTGAAATGGGTCTAGTCAGAGGCGTGGCCTAAAATTTGCCGCGGCGCACTACGCGCGCCGCAAACTTTATACCTCCTTCCCTTCTTCAAAAGTTGGGAGGTATGGTACCACATTTGCCAGATCACGGCAAGTGCCGCAAATCCCATAGAGAATGACTGAGGCCGAACGCAGTGTTGCCATAAGTGATCCGTTACGCGGCAGATGCAGAAAAACTGCCCGATCTGCTGCAAAAGGCGACTTTCACATCAGCGATTCTTGCCAAAGTCACTGCCGATAGTGTCATACTCAACAATGGGGGAGGCAGCACTAAAAGTGCCTAGGGCAGCAGAAACTCTAAATACGGCCCTGGGGGGCTACATTATATTCTGTGGGGGGACTGCATTATACTCAAGGTACTACATTATATTATGGGGGGCTACATCATACTATATGAGGGGTTACAGTATACTCTATGGGGGGCTGCATTATATTCTGTGGTGGGGCTGCATTATTCTCTCAGGGGACTACATAATATTATGGGGGCTACATCATACTATATGAGGGGGCTACAGTATACTCTATGGGGGGGCTGCATTATATTCTACATAGTAACATAGTAACATAGTTAGTAAGGCCGAAAAAAGACATTTGTCCATCCAGTTCAGCCTATATTCCATCATAATAAATCCCCAGATCTACATCCTTTTACAGAACCTAATAATTGTATGATACAATATTGTTCTGCTCCAGGAAGACATCCAGGCCTCTCTTGAACCCCTCGACTGAGTTCGCCATCACCACCTCCTCAGGCAAGCAATTCCAGATTCTCACTGCCCTAACAGTAAAGAATCCTCTTCTATGTTGGTGGAAAAACCTTCTCTCCTCCAGACGCAAAGAATGCCCCCTTGTGCCCGTCACCTTCCTTGGTATAAACAGATCCTCAGCGAGATATTTGTATTGTCCCCTTATATACTTATACATGGTTATTAGATCGCCCCTCAGTCGTCTTTTTTCTAGACTAAATAATCCTAATTTCGCTAATCTATCTGGGTATTGTAGTTCTCCCATCCCCTTTATTAATTTTGTTGCCCTCCTTTGTACTCTCTCTAGTTCCATTATATCCTTCCTGAGCACCGGTGCCCAAAACTGGACACAGTACTCCATGTGCGGTCTAACTAGGGATTTGTACAGAGGCAGTATAATGCTCTCATCATGTGTATCCAGACCTCTTTTAATGCACCCCATGATCCTGTTTGCCTTGGCAGCTGCTGCCTGGCACTGGCTGCTCCAGGTAAGTTTATCATTAACTAGGATCCCCAAGTCCTTCTCCCTGTCAGATTTACCCAGTGGTTTCCCATTCAGTGTGTAATGGTGATATTGATTCCCTCTTCCCATGTGTATAACCTTACATTTATCATTGTTAAACCTCATCTGCCACCTTTCAGCCCAAGTTTCCAACTTATCCAGATCCATCTGTAGCAGAATACTATCTTCTCTTGTATTAACTGCTTTACATAGTTTTGTATCATCTGCAAATATCGATATTTTACTGTGTAAACCTTCTACCAGATCATTAATGAATATGTTGAAGAGAACAGGTCCCAATACTGACCCCTGCGGTACCCCACTGGTCACAGCGACCCAGTTAGAGACTATACCATTTATAACCACCCTCTGCTTTCTATCACTAAGCCAGTTACTAACCCATTTACACACATTTTCCCCCAGACCAAGCATTCTCATTTTGTGTACCAACCTCTTGTGCGGCACGGTATCAAACGCTTTGGAAAAATCGAGATATACCACATCCAATGACTCACCATGGTCCAGCCTATAGCTTACCTCTTCATAAAAACTGATTAGATTGGTTTGACAGGAGCGATTTCTCATAAACCCATGCTGATATGGAGTTAAACAGTTATTCTCATTGAGATAATCCAGAATAACATCCCTCAGAAACCCTTCAAATATTTTACCAACAATAGAGGTTAGACTTACTGGCCTATAATTTCCAGGTTGCCCTTTTTGAATATTGGCACCACATTTGCTATGCGCCAGTCCTGCGGAACAGACCCTGTCGCTATAGAGTCACTAAAAATAAGAAATAATGGTTTATCTATTACATTACTTAGTTCTCTTAGTACTCGTGGGTGTATGCCATCCGGACCCGGAGATTTCTCTATTTTAATCTTATTTAGCCGGTTTCGCACCTCTTCTTGGGTTAGATTGGTGACCCTTAATATAGGGTTTTCATTGTTTCTTGGGATTTCACCTAGCATTTCATTTTCCACCGTGAATACCGTGGAGAAGAAGGTGTTTAATATGTTAGCTTTTTCCTCGTCATCTACAACCATTCTTTCCTCACTATTTTTTAAGGGGCCTACATTTTCAGTTTTTATTCTTTTACTATTGATATAGTTGAAGAACAGTTTGGGATTAGTTTTACTCTCCTTAGCAATGTGCTTCTCTGTTTCCTTTTTGGCAGCTTTAATTAGTTTTTTAGATAAAGTATTTTTCTCCCTATAGTTTTTTAGAGCTTCAATGGTGCCATCCTGCTTTAGTAGTGCAAATGCTTTCTATTCTGTGGTGGAACTGCATTCTCTCAGGGGACTACATTATATTCTGTGCTGGGTGGCATTATACTATATGAGGGGGGGCTGCATTATACCCTATGGGGGTGCTACATTATGTTCTATGGTGGGGACTGTGTCATACCTGAGAGGGTTGCATTATATTTTGTGGGGTGCTGCATTATATTCTATGAGAGGGGACTGCATTATATTTTATGAGGGGGCTACATTATATTCTGTGAGGGGGCTACCCCAACCCTTGCTACATTATTAAGACGTGAACTACCTTATATTATACCCTGATATTAGCGCTTTTTACCGCACAATTGGTGGTCTTGTATCTATTTCTATGTAGCTACATAGTGGGCCCCAAGAATGATTTTCTCTGGTCGACCCAAGGTGCTCCAGTCCGACGCTGTGCATATGTTTTTATTATACTTTTCCTCTAATTGTTCCACTCCTGGTTTTGGCTTACAAATACTGATGCAAAATACTGACCAAATACTGACGTGTGAATGAGGCCTAAGGGAGATGACAAACATGTATATACTGAGTTGAAAATGAGGGGTGTGAGGTGAAAATAAGGGGTGTGAGGTGAAAATGAAAAGGTGTGAGTGCAAAATGAGAGGAGTGAGGGGAAATAGTGGAGTGATTGGAAAATGACAGATGTGAGGTCGAAATGACAAGTGTTAGGGGGGAATGAGAGGAGTGAGGGGGGAAATAAGAGGAGTGAGGGGGAAAATAAGAGAAGTGAGGGGGAAAATGAGAGGTGTAAGGGAGAAAATGAGAGATGTGAGGGGGAAAATGAGAGGCGTGATGGGAAAATAAGAGAGGTGAGGTGCTATAACTAACCACAGATATTTACTATGCCCAGGCAACGCCGGGTTCTTCAGCTAGTAAATAATAATAATAATAATAATAATAATAATAATAAGAGGTAATGGTGACGGACCTACTCTATCTCTGTGGCTAAGATAAGCCTTGTCTTTGGCTAGCAATCTATAATGAACTGCTCTTTCACTTTCTCATGTAAATGGTATACCTTTAAGGATTACAAGTGCAGTAATAATCATTTTTCTTATCTTTTTATATTCCTTGATCAGATTGGCACAGTCATTCTGCCTCTAGGTTAATTTTTTGAATATAAAGGTGTTGGATAACCCATCATTAACTTTACACTTTAACTAATTAGTCAAAATAGTCTTTTGAATAGTAGAAAAAAAAGTTTCCCATCTTGAGTGCGATTAGCCTATAGCCCTTGCAAATTATCATCAAATGATCAAAACAGATTTGAAACAGTTATAAAACTGCAGATAATGATGATGCACATGCACCAATGTTTTCATAAAAACTAACAATTAAAAGCGTATAACACAGGGATAAAGTTGAACAAGTTTGCAAAGTAATGTACTGTAGCAGGTCATGCAAAAGGAGCTATCCAAATAATGAATGACCGTGTCTGACCGTCATTGAACCGATTTGATCCTGAGCCCACTCAATAAATGTTCTGACGGATTCCAAGCAATCACATGGAATAGAGCAATCCATGGAATGATGTCTATCTAGAATTCAGAACACCCTGACAAAAGACGGAACATAGATTCCACATTAACATTCACTAGTGATGAGTAAGGAAGTGGAGGTGTTGCCCACAACCCTTTGGAAGATATGTGATGTATTTTAATGTTTGCTGTATGGTCAACTGCATTGTTAGTGATGAAGTTGTGCGTTACTCAGCAACAGGTAGTTAGCATGGGGAAATAGAGTTAAAGGGACACTGTCACCTGAATTTGGAGGGAACAATCTTTAGCCATGGAGGCGGGGTTTTTGGGTGTTTGATTCACCCTTTCCTTACCCGCTGGCTGCATGCTGGCTGCAATATTGGATTGAAGTTCATTCTCTGTCCTCCATAGTACACGCCTGCGCAAGGCAAGATTGCCTTGTACTATGGAGGACAGAGAATGAACTTCAATCCAATATTGCAGCCAGCATGCAGCCAGCGGGTAAGGAAAGGGTGAATCAAACACCCAAAAACCCCGCCTCCATGGCTAAAGATTGTTCCCTCCAAATTCAGGTGACAGTGTCCCTTTAATGGTTGGGACTAGCCCAGAATTGGAAGGGCTAAGTGGAAGGACAGAGGAGGATCTTCCTGTAGAGCATTAGTTAGTGGACATCTTGAAGCTGTAGCAGACCTCAGGTCTGATTAGTTGACAGATTGGCGTGTAGTGGGTGTTCCTGTGGCAAGAAGGAGATGAGAGAAGCAGATAGTAAGACCCTGCAGACAGAGAGAGAAGTAATCCAGAAGTCGTAAAGCAGTACGGAGTAAGAACAGAGACAGAGAAAGCGAGAGGGGGAGGAGGAGTACATCGAGGTCTACGGCAAGAGGTCTAGCAGAACATTATGAAGTTTTCAGCCAGCACGGTAGAAAGGGAGACAGAAGAAAAAAGAAGAGAAATCGAACCACATGGTGGTTCAGAGGCATCAGTAGAAAAAGGAAGCTGAGCAGTCGCCATACTGGCTTAGAGAACTGTCCTATGGAGAAAAGGTTGCAATACCGCAGGATGGCGTCTAGAAATTTTGTTTATTGGACTTTAGTGAAGTTATCTGGGGAAGATGGAAGATCACAAGTTAGTGTGCTCGGCTGTGAGAAAAGCTGAGAGAAGAACCAAGAGAGATAGAGTGATTTCAGCAACGTCTATGAAGATGTGTACCTACTATCTGCTATATATAGTCCTTCTTAAGTTATTCCTCAGTAAAAAGAAGTTCATTTTTGAACTGTGGCCTCCCTCGAGTCACACCTTAACACCCAATCCTGGCCAGCCGCGTACAGCGGCACCATGCGGTCTGCAGTGTCGGATTGCCAAAGTAACACAAGTACAGAAACCCAGCCAGGAGCCCTATTTTCATGTAGTGTGACAGGGGGTGGAAGACAAGTACCTCACTCATAGCTACGGTACACATGGTACAATGAGGTTCAAAGAAGGGAAGTCCTGCAGCTGTAATCCAGATGAACAATTGTATTTCATTCCATCATATTTAAAACGATGAAACAGCTCCAAGCATAATCCAGTGTAATATTTGTCCTTTCCCATTTCAGAGTCCCAATCCTTATTCTTGGATAACCATATTTTCCATGAATAAGGCCTGGGACACAGTCTGCAATGTGCTGTTTCATCGTTTTAAGTATGTTGGAATAAAGTTTTACTTTTTAATCTGGATTACGGCTGGAGGACTTCCCTTCCTTGAACCATGGGTCTAATACTGCAGCTCATATCCATTGAAGTGAATGTGGCTGAGTTACAATGTCATATGCAGCCTGTGGACAAGAGTGGCGCTGTTTCTGAATGAAAGCAGTCAGGTTTCTCTACTTTTGGACACCATGTCCCAGATGACCTCTGCTGTATCAACTCGTCATACTCAACTTTTCTTAGCTCCTGACTCGCAGTACAATGATAAGAGATCTAGTGATGGCACCATGTACTCTGTATAGTCCATCTGTTTCCCCCTATATTGGACAAATAGATTGTACCAAAAATTGAGCGAATGACAAAGTAGACAAGTGTTAGGAGTCGAGTTTCCTCTGCTGCACAAGGGGAATCTCGATCCGTGTCTGCTGCGGTCTCCCATTCTGCTTCGGCCTCAGTGGGCTCTGCTCAGCGGAGGCGTCGCTCCCAGCGTCTTGCTGGGACTGATTCTGTGCAAAGGGTTACTGCTGCCTTTTCTGGCTCTCCTGTTGTACCCTGCACTGATCTGCGGCGAGCGGGCTTCTCTGGGACTAAGTCCTTATTTGCACACACTGAGCATGCCCAGGGCAAGATCTCCCGTTGGAGATCGAGGGTCACATGCTCAGGTACTGCAGCACATCCCATTGGTCCTTTTGGCAGGTCCTGAAAGGGCAAAACTTCTGTAGCTGTTTCCTGTGCTGCAGCTATATAAACTGCGCATGACCGCACGGCCATGCGCTAGTATTGTCTTGATATAATGTGTGTGTGTAGATGGATGTATGTCGATGGATGAAAGCTCCTAAGTATCCCTCCCTAGTGTTGTTGACTGCTCGCGGATGATGGTAGCTATCTAGCGCCTGACTAGCCATCTGCACGTAACACACATCACAGCGTCCAGTTGCTGTGTCCGCCAGTACGGCGCCGTGCGCTTCCTCTGCGCTTTCCTTACCCAAGCCTGGGTGGTTAGTGGCGTCCGTCAGTGCGGCACCGCATGCACTCTCGTGCCTTTATATAGTATTTAATAGTTTCCTTTCACACCCAGTTGCGGTGTTGTGCCAGCAAGTGGTCTAATCGGACTTCAATCCTGAGTTGGGGTTGTGTTCGCTGACTTCTTGCTCGCGCTCTATGTGCGGTACCGCGGTCCTGTGACGCAACAGGATCGCTTCCTTCACACAGGGTGGAGTTAACCCATGTGAGTGTATTCCTATAGTACCGCCATATAGTCCGTCTTTACTAGCAGCAGGGTTTTTACCTGCAAGGTGGACCTCGGACTGCGAACGCACCTGGTTCCATATCATCTTATACTTGGTGCGTTCCGCCAGTCCTTAACATAATACTAGCGCCAAGGTCTGGCTAGTAAATGGCGGACATTCAGCAATCTTTGCGGTATATCCAGCAGCTGGAGGGTAGGTTGACGGCTCTCGAGAGCTCAACCTCAGCTGTGGATGTTACCGCAGTTGCTGTACAGGCTGCTAGCGTGGCTGCAGCAACCTTGTCCACTGCCACCCCTGTTCCAACATTATCTCGCCTCCCGTTGCCAGAAAAATTTTCTGGAGATTGCAAAACTTGTAGGGGATTCATGAGTCAGTGCTCTATCCACCTCGAGCTCCTGGCTGCACGTTTTCCTACAGAGCGGGCTAAGGTGGGATTTATTGTCTCTCTCTTGTCAGACAGGGCGTTGGAGTGGGCTACGCCGCTGTGGGAGCGTGGTGATCATGTGGTGCAGAGTGCTCCGTTGTTTCTGAGCACTCTGAAAAAGGTCTTTTTAGGACCTCAAGTCACCCATGACACAGCGCTCCAACTACTGGCATTAACTCAGGGTGAGTCCTTGGTCAGCCATTTTTCCGTCCGCTTCCGTACTTTAGCTTCTGAGCTGGAGTGGTCGGATAAAGCCCTTATCCCCATATTTTGGAGGGGCCTGGCTGATCACGTTAAGGACGCTCTGGCCACTAGGGAGATTCCTGCCACACTGGAGGAGTTAATAACTGTCTCTACTCGTATTGACCTCCATTTTAACGAGCGGAGGTTAGAGCGAGCCCAGTGTAGGCAGAGGTTTCGGCTGGCTCCCACCTTCGCCAAACCTTTGGAATCTCCAATCCAGGCATCTGAGTCACATGAGGCCTTAGAGGTGACACGAGCGGGATCCAAATCTCAGTCCGCCCATGCACATAGGGTCCGTCATGTTTGCCAGCAGTCAGGACATCTTGCCTCCAAGGGTCCTCAGCGGTCGGGGAAACGTCAGCGTCTAGTGGCAGTTGGAGGAGGTACACTAGACACGGCGATGTTTGCCTCAAAGTTGTCCTTCAAGGGGACAATTACCATAGGCCCATCCACTCTTATGGTCGAGCTATGCGTGGATTCTGGGGCAGAGGGTAATTTTATGTCTTCCTCTTTTGCCCAGCGTCACGCAATACCCTTGGTGATGCTCGCCAAGCCTGTAACCGTTCGAGTGGTAAATGGGTCAACACTACCCTCACAGATTACCCACCAAACCATTCCTTTCACGCTTTCTGTGTCTCCATCACATCAGGAGATAATCTCCCTATTAATCATTCCTGAGGGAATTGATGAGGTCCTGTTGGGGATACCATGGCTTCGCTACCTCATATTGAGTGGTCCTCTGGGAGAATTTTGGGATGGAGTAAATCCTGCGAGGGTAGATGTCAGAGGGAGTGCATTCAGGTTGCTACTACACAGGTACCCGCAGATCTTTCCTCTCTCCCCAAGCACTATTGGCCCTATGCAGATGTGTTTTCCAAAAGAGCTGCAGAGACCCTTCCGCCTCACCGCCCCTATGACTGTCCTATTGACCTCTTGCCTGGTGCTGAGCCTCCCCGGGGTCGAGTCTATCCGTTATCTCTCCCGGAGACGGAGGCAATGTCTCAGTACATCCAAGAGAATCTGGCAAGAGGATTCATTAGGAAGTCAGTATCACCGGCAGGGGCTGGGTTCTTCGTACAGAAGAAGACTGGAGACTTACGTCCATGCATAGACTACAGGGGTCTTAACGCCATCACCGTTAAGAACAAGTACCCATTACCCCTGATATCTGAGCTGTTTGATAGGCTACGGGGAGCCAGGGTATTTACTAAACTAGATCTGCGGGGTGCTTACAACCTGATTCGCATCCGTGAGGGGGATGAATGGAAGACGGCTTTTAACACCAGGGATGGGCACTATGAATATCTGGTGATGCCCTTCGGGCTCTGTAATGCCCCAGCCGTTTTCCAAGACTTTGTGAACGACATCTTCCGGGATATGCTCACCACCTCGGTCGTAGTTTATCTGGATGATATTCTCATCTTCTCTCCAGATATTGACTCCCATCGGAGAGATGTTCGCAAAGTCTTCGACCTCTTACGGGCAAACTCCCTCTACGCCAAGTTGGAGAAGTGTGTGTTTGAGCAGGAGTCCTTGCCTTTCCTTGGTTATATCATCTCTGCCCAGGGTTTGGCTATGGATCCTGCCAAGCTACAGGCTGTAATGGACTGGCAGGAACCCCATTCTCTTAAAGCGGTGCAGCGCTTTATGGGGTTCATTAATTACTATCGCCAGTTCATTCCACACTTCTCAATTTTGGTAGCTCCCTTGGTTGCCCTCACCAAGAAGGGAGCAAATCCCAAGTTGTGGTCAGAGGAGGTCTCCAAAGCCTTTCTCTCGATCAAGTCACAATTCGCTAGCACTCCCATCCTACATCGCCCCGATGTTGATAAACCATTTATCTTGGAGGTGGATGCCTCATCCGTTGGTGCTCGAGCAGTCCTTTTCCAAAAGGATGCTCAAGGTCGGAAGCATCCTTGCTTCTTCTTCTCCAAGACCTTCACACCAGCGGAGAGGAATTATTCCATCGGGGACAGGGAGTTGCTAACCATGAAGTTGGCTTTTTCAGAGTGGAGACATCTCTTGGAGGGAGCTCGTTTTCCCTTCCAAGTCTTCACTGACCACAAGAACTTGGTATATCTACAAACGGCCCAGCAGCTGAATTCTCGCCAGGCTAGATGGTCCCTGTTCTTCTCCCGGTTCCATTTTACTCTCCATTTCCTCTCCGGGGAGAAGAACGTTCGTGCTGACGCTCTCTCCCGCTCCGTAGTGTCATCGGAGGAGGAGGAGGAGCCTCGGCTTATTGTCCCTTCTGAGAGCCTGAGAACTGTAGCTCCGGTTTCGCTAGAGTCTGTGCCCCCGGGCAAGACTTTCGTACCAGCTAACTTGCGACCGGAGGTTCTCTCTTGGGCTCACTCCTCCAGAGTGGGTGGGCATTTTGGGACCAAGAGGACATCTGAGCTTTTGGCGAGAACATACTGGTGGCCGCATATGGCCCGAGATGCCAGGGACTATATTCAGGCGTGTGTTTCTTGCGCCCAGAATCGGTCTCCTCGGCAACGGCCTGCTGGGTTGCTTTACCCTCTACCGGTGGCAGACAGGCCCTGGGAGATGGTCGGGATGGACTTTGTGGTGGGCTTACCCAAGTCGCGTGGCTGCTCCATTATTTGGGTTGTCACCGACCATTTCTCTAAGATGGTGCCTTTGGTGCCGCTTCCTCGGTTACCCTCAGCACGGGCCTTGGCGGTGTTGTTCATTAAGCATGTTTTCCGATTGCATGGTATGCCTGATAAGATTGTCAGTGATCGGGGTCCCCAGTTCGCGTCTCGGTTTTGGAGAGAGCTCTGCCGTTTACTCAGCATAGAGTTAAACCTCTCCTCTGCATACCATGCCGAGACGAATGGGTTGGTGGAGAGAACCAACCAGACTCTGGTGACATGTTTGCGACATTTCGTCTCTGCTAGGCAGGATGACTGGGCATCTTTGCTACCTTGGGCGGAATTTGCCTTGAACAACGCCGTAGCCGATTCCACTGGTCAAACTCCTTTTCTCCTTAATTACGGCCAGCATCCGCGTGTCCCTGTGCCCATGCCCGTGTCATCCACCGATTCTAGGGTGGCAGACTGGGCGGTGGAGGCACGTGACATCTGGGACCGCACACAGGATGCCATCCGGGCCTCCAAGGAGAGAATGAGGGTTTCGGCTGATACACAGCGGCGCCCCGCTCCGGTCTTTGCTCCTGGCGACTTAGTGTGGCTCTCCGCCCGTAACATCAGGCTGCGAGTTGAGTCCACTAAGTTTGCTCCTTGCTACATTGGCCCATTTAAGGTTCTGGAACAGGTCAACCCTGTGGTCTACCATTTGGCTATTCCTCCACGCCTTGGTATCACCGATACTTTTTATGTTTCCCTCTTAAAGCCCGTTCATTTGTCCTGGTTTTCTGAGTCATCTGCTGGGACATCGGGTTCATCCACGAATGAGTTTGAGGTGAATGCTATTGAAGGGTGCAAGGTGGTACGTGGCAAGAAATTTTATCTGGTGGACTGGAAGGGTCACGGCCCAGAGGATAGAACCTGGGAGCCTGTGGAGCACATTCGGGCTCCGCTGCTTATTGCAGCTTTTGAGCATAGTGAGGCTCAAGGAGGGGGGGGCCCTAGGAGGGGGGGTAATGTTAGGAGTCGAGTTTCCTCTGCTGCACAGGGGGAATCTCGATCCGTGTCTGCTGCGGTCTCCCATTCTGCTTCGGCCGCAGTGGGCTCTGCTCAGCGGAGGCGTCGCTCCCAGCGTCTTGCTGGGACTGATTCTGTGCAAAGGGTTACTGCTGCCTTTTCTGGCTCTCCTGTTGTACCCTGCACTGATCTGCGGCGCGCGGGCTTCTCTGGGACCAAGTCCTTATTTGCACACACTGAGCATGCCCAGGGCAAGATCTCCCGTTGGAGATCGAGGGTCACATGCTCAGGTACTGCAGCACATCCCATTGGTCCTTTTGGCAGGTCCTGAAAGGGCAAAACTTCTGTAGCTGTTTCCTGTGCTGCAGCTATATAAACTGCGCATGACCGCACGGCCATGCGCTAGTATTGTCTTGATATAATGTGTGTGTGTAGATGGATGTATGTCGATGGATGAAAGCTCCTAAGTATCCCTCCCTAGTGTTGTTGACTGCTTGCGGATGATGGTAGCTATCTAGCGCCCGACTAGCCATCTGCACGTAACACACATCACAGCGTCCAGTTGCTGTGTCCGCCAGTACGGCGCCGTGCGCTTCCTCTGCGCTTTCCTTACCCAAGCCTGGGTGGTTAGTGGCGTCTGTCAGTGCGGCACCGCACGCACTCTCGTGCCTTTATATAGTATTTAATAGTTTCCTTTCACACCCAGTTGTGGTGTTGTGCCAGCAAGTGGTCTAATCGGACTTCAATCCTGAGTTGGGGTTGTGTTCGCTGACTTCTTGCTCGCGCTCTATGTGCGGTACCGCGGTCCTGTGACGCAACAGGATCGCTTCCTTCACACAGGGTGGAGTTAACTCATGTGAGTGTATTCTGTTGTGAATTCTGTGGCTGAATTCACTCCTGTGGTCACAAGTGGTACTGCAGCTTCTGAGCTTCCTCCCTCAGGTGTTCTGGTGAGCTCGTTAACTGCTTCATTACTTAACTCCGCCTGATGCTGCTATCCTTGCTCCTTGTCAATGTTTCAGTGTTGGATCTGAGCTTCTCCTGATTGTTCCTGTGACCTGCTGCTCTGTATAGCTAAGTGCTTTTTGCTTTTTTGTTGCTTTTTTTCTGTCCAGCTTGTCTTTTGTTTTGCTGGAAGCTCTGAGACGCAAAGGGTGTACCGCCGTGCCGTTAGTTCGGCACGGTGGTTTTTTTTTGCCCCTTTGCGTGGTTTTGCTTTAGGGTTTTTTGTAGACTGCAAAGTTCGCTTTACTGTCCTCGCTCTGTCCTAGAATATCGGGCCCCACTTTGCTGAATCTATTTCATCCCTACGTTTTGTCTTTTCATCTTACTCACAGTCATTATATGTGGGGGGCTGCCTTTTCCTTTGGGGAATTTCTCTGGGGCAAGTCAGGCCTATTTTTCTATCTTCAGGCTAGCTAGTTTCTTAGGCTGTGCCGAGTTGCCTAGGTAGTTGTTAGGCGCAATCCACAGCCGCTTTTAGTTGTGTTTAGGATAGGATCAGGTGTGCAGTCTACAGAGTTTCCACGTCTCAGAGCTCGTTCTTGTATTTTTGGGTATTTGTCAGATCACTGTGTGCGCTCTGATCGCTATGCACACTGTGTATCTGGATTGCCTTCATAACACCTGTCATTAGCAAACATAACAGTACAAGGAGCCTAACTAATGATTCTCAATAGAGGGAAAGAAAAAGTTCTGACATCATTTTTTTTTTTTTTCTGCTCTGTGTTCACTTTTTTTTTCCCCCTAGACATTTGGGTGATTCTGGACACAGGTGTGGACATGGATATTCAGGGTCTGTGCTCTTCAATGGATAATCTCGTTATAAATGTACAAAAAATTCAAGATACTATTGATCAGAAATCTATGTTAGAACCAAGAATTCCTATTCCTGATTTGTTTTTTGGAGATAGAACTAAGTTTCTAAGTTTCAAAAATAATTGTAAGCTATTTCTGGCCTTGAAACCTCATTCTTCTGGTAATCCTATTCAACAGGTTTTGATTATTATTTCTTTTTTGCGCGGCGACCCTCAAGACTGGGCATTTTCTCTTGCGCCAGGAGACCCTGCATTGAGTAGTGTCGATGCGTTTTTCCTGGCGCTCGGATTGCTGTACGATGAGCCTAATTCAGTGGATCAGGCTGAGAAAAATTTGCTGGCTTTGTGTCAGGGTCAGGATGATATAGAAGTATATTGTCAGAAATTTAGGAAATGGTCAGTACTCACTCAGTGGAATGAATCTGCGCTGGCAGCTTTGTTCAGAAAGGGTCTCTCTGACGCTCTTAAGGATGTCATGGTGGGATTTCCTATGCCTGCTGGTTTGAATGAGTCTTTGTCTTTGGCCATTCAGATCGGTCGACGCTTGCGCGAGCGTAAATCTGTGCACCATTTGGCGGTACTGCCTGAGGTTAAACCTGAGCCTATGCAGTGCGATAGGACTATGACTAGAGTTGAACGGCAGGAATACAGACGTCTGAATGGTCTGTGTTTCTACTGTGGTGATTCCACTCATGCTATTTCTGATTGTCCTAAGCGCACTAAGCGGTCCGCTAGGTCTGCCGTCATTGGTACTGTACAGTCCAAATTCCTTCTGTCCATTACCTTGATATGCTCTTTGTCGTCGTTTTCTGTCATGGCGTTTGTGGATTCGGGCGCTGCCCTGAATCTGATGGATTTGGATTATGCTAAACGTTGTGGGTTTTTCTTGGAGCCTTTGCGGTGTCCTATTCCATTGAGAGGAATTGATGCTACACCTTTGGCCAAGAATAAACCTCAATACTGGGCCCAGCTGACCATGTGCATGGCTCCTGCACATCAGGAAGTTATTCGCTTTCTGGTGTTGCATAATCTGCATGATGTGGTCGTGTTGGGGTTGCCATGGCTACAAACCCATAATCCAGTATTGGATTGGAATTCCATGTCGGTATCCAGCTGGGGTTGTCAGGGGGTACATGGTGATGTTCCATTTTTGTCGATTTCGTCATCCACCCCTTCTGAGGTCCCAGAGTTCTTGTCTGATTATCAGGATGTATTTGAAGAGCCCAAGTCCGATGCTCTACCTCCGCATAGGGATTGTGATTGTGCTATCAATTTGATTCCTGGTAGTAAATTCCCTAAAGGTCGATTATTTAATTTATCCGTGCCCGAACACGCCGCTATGCGCAGTTATGTGAAGGAATCCCTGGAGAAGGGACATATTCGCCCATCGTCATCACCACTGGGAGCAGGGTTCTTCTTTGTAGCCAAGAAGGATGGTTCGCTGAGACCGTGTATTGATTACCGCCTTCTTAATAAGATCACTGTTAAATTTCAGTATCCCTTGCCATTGTTATCTGACTTGTTTGCTCGGATTAAGGGGGCTAGTTGGTTCACTAAGATAGATCTTCGTGGTGCGTATAATCTGGTGAGAATCAGGCAAGGAGATGAATGGAAAACTGCATTCAATACGCCCGAGGGTCATTTTGAGTATCTAGTGATGCCGTTCGGACTTGCCAATGCTCCATCTGTGTTTCAGTCTTTTATGCATGACATCTTCCGTGAGTATCTGGATAAATTCCTGATTGTTTACTTGGATGACATTTTGATCTTCTCAGATGATTGGGAGTCTCATGTGAAGCAGGTCAGAATGGTTTTTCAGGTCCTGCGTGCTAACTCTTTGTTTGTGAAGGCATCAAAGTGTCTCTTCGGTGTGCAGAAAGTTTCATTTTTGGGGTTCATCTTTACCCCTTCTACTATCGAGATGGATCCAGTTAAGGTCCAAGCCATCCAGGATTGGATTCAGCCGCATCTCTGAAAAGTCTGCAAAAGTTCCTGGGCTTTGCTAATTTTTATCGTCGCTTCATCTGTAATTTTTCTAGCATTGCCAAACCATTGACCCATTTGACCAAGAAGGGTGCTGATTTGGTTAATTGGTCTTCTGCTGCTGTTGAAGCTTTTCAGGAGTTGAAGCGTCGTTTTTGTTCTGCCCCTGTGTTGTGTCAGCCAGATGTTTCTCTTCCGTTCCAGGTCGAGGTTGATGCTTCTGAGATTGGAGCAGGGGCGGTTTTGTCACAGAGAGGTTCTGATTGCTCAGTGATGAAACCATGTGCTTTCTTTTCCAGGAAGTTTTCGCCCGCTGAGCGTAATTATGATGTGGGCAATCGAGAGTTGCTGGCCATGAAGTGGGCATTCGAGGAGTGGCGTCATTGGCTTGAAGGAGCTAAGCATCGCGTGGTGGTATTGACTGATCATAAGAACTTGACTTATCTCGAGTCTGCCAAGCGCTTGAATCCTAGACAGGCCCGTTGGTCGTTATTTTTTGCCCGCTTCGACTTTGTGATTTCGTACCTTCCGGGCTCTAAAAATGTGAAGGCGGATGCTCTGTCTAGGAGTTTTGTGCCCGACTCTCCGGGTTTATCTGAGCCAGCGGGTATCCTCAAGGAAGGAGTCATTGTGTCTGCCATCTCCCCTGATTTGCGGCGGGTGCTGCAAAAATTTCAGGCGAATAAACCTGATCGTTGTCCAGCAGAGAAACTGTTCGTCCCTGATAGGTGGACTAATAAACTTATCTCTGAACTTCATTGTTCGGTGTTGGCTGGTCATCCTGGAATCTTTGGTACCAGAGAGTTAGTGGCTAGATCCTTCTGGTGGCCATCTCTGTCACGGGATGTACGTACTTTTGTGCAGTCCTGTGGGATTTGTGCTAGGGCTAAGCCCTGCTGTTCTCGTGCCAGTGGGTTGCTTTTGCCCTTGCCGGTCCCAAAGAGGCCTTGGACACATATTTCGATGGATTTCATTTCTGACCTTCCCGTTTCTCAAAAGATGTCAGTCATTTGGGTGGTCTGTGATCGCTTTTCTAAAATGGTCCATCTGGTGCCCTTGGCTAAATTGCCTTCCTCCTCTGATTTGGTACCTTTGTTCTTTCAGCATGTGGTTCGGTTGCATGGCATTCCTGAGAATATTGTTTCTGACAGAGGTTCCCAGTTTGTTTCAAGGTTTTGGCGAGCCTTTTGTGGTAGGATGGGCATTGACCTATCCTTTTCCTCGGCTTTCCATCCTCAGACTAATGGCCAGACCGAACGAACCAATCAGACCTTGGAAACATATCTGAGACGTTTTGTTTTTGCAGACCAGGATGATTGGGTGTCCTTTTTGCCGTTGGCTGAGTTCGCCCTTAATAATTGGGCCAGCTCGGCTACCTTGGTTTCTCCATTTTTTTGCAATTCTGGGTTCCATCCTCGTTTCTCTTCAGGACAGGTTGACTCTTCGGACTGTCCTGGTGTGGATTCTGTGGTGGATAGGTTGCAGCAGATCTGGACTCAGGTAGTGGACAATTTGATCTTGTCCCAGGAGAAAGCTCAACTTTTCGCTAATCGCAGACGCCGTGTGGGTCCCCGACTTCGTGTTGGGGATCTGGTTTGGTTATCTTCTCGTCATATTCCTATGAAGGTTTCCTCTCCTAAATTTAAACCTCGTTTTATTGGTCCGTATAGGATTTCTGAGGTTCTCAATCCTGTGTCTTTTCGTTTGACAATCCAAGACTCCTTTTCCATACATAATGTATTCCATAGGTCGTTGTTGCGGAGATACGTGGCACCTATGGTTCCATCTGTTGAGCCTCCTGCCCCGGTTTTGGTGGAGGGGGAATTGGAGTATATTGTGGAGAAGATTTTGGATTCTCGTGTTTCTAGACGGAAACTCCAGTATCTGGTTAAATGGAAGGGTTATGCTCAGGAAGATAATTCCTGGGTTTTTGCCTCTGATGTTCATGCTTCCGATCTTGTTCGTGCCTTTCATGCGGCTCATCCTGGTCGGCCTGGGGGCTCTGGTGAGGGTTCGGTGACCCCTCCTCAAGGGGGGGGGGTACTGTTGTGAATTCTGTGGCTGAATTCACTCCTGTGGTCACAAGTGGTACTGCAGCTTCTGAGCTTCCTCCCTCAGGTGTTCTGGTGAGCTCGTTAACTGCTTCATTACTTAACTCCGCCTGATGCTGCTATCCTTGCTCCTTGTCAATGTTTCAGTGTTGGATCTGAGCTTCTCCTGATTGTTCCTGTGACCTGCTGCTCTGTATAGCTAAGTGCTTTTTGCTTTTTTGTTGCTTTTTTTCTGTCCAGCTTGTCTTTTGTTTTGCTGGAAGCTCTGAGACGCAAAGGGTGTACCGCCGTGCCGTTAGTTCGGCACGGTGGTTTTTTTTTGCCCCTTTGCGTGGTTTTGCTTTAGGGTTTTTTGTAGACTGCAAAGTTCGCTTTACTGTCCTCGCTCTGTCCTAGAATATCGGGCCCCACTTTGCTGAATCTATTTCATCCCTACGTTTTGTCTTTTCATCTTACTCACAGTCATTATATGTGGGGGGCTGCCTTTTCCTTTGGGGAATTTCTCTGGGGCAAGTCAGGCCTATTTTTCTATCTTCAGGCTAGCTAGTTTCTTAGGCTGTGCCGAGTTGCCTAGGTAGTTGTTAGGCGCAATCCACAGCCGCTTTTAGTTGTGTTTAGGATAGGATCAGGTGTGCAGTCTACAGAGTTTCCACGTCTCAGAGCTCGTTCTTGTATTTTTGGGTATTTGTCAGATCACTGTGTGCGCTCTGATCGCTATGCACACTGTGTTTCTGGATTGCCTTCATAACACCTGTCATTAGCAAACATAACAGTATTCCTATAGTACCGCCATATAGTCCGTCTTTTCTAGCAGCAGGGTTTTCACCTGCACGGTGGACCTCGGACTGCGAACGCACCTGGTTCCATATCATCTTATACTTGGTGCATTCCGCCAGTCCTTAACAACAAGTCACAATCATTTCATGGGTTAATAGCTTTCAAAGCATGTGGTGAATTCTCTAAGTGGGATGCGATATATAGACCCTCAACAAAACCATCAGTTTCAGACAAACTTGTACGAGCTGAAGTATTCACACAAGACCCCCATAGAGTGTAAGGTCTTGTTTTGCTATCACGGTTTTTAGTTGGAAATACAAAGAAGTGAGTCAGACAACAGAGAGAGATGATCAGCTCACCAAACAAAACCAGAACAAGTGAAATTCACTCCGTGCCCTCCTGTGGTGCACAGACAATGTGCCGGTCACAGGTTTATACACGCAATATTGCAAAACATCCAGTGTTTACTGCACAAGCTATCATTAGGAGCCGAAGAAAGGAAAAGGGAATATCCAGCACATCCATCCAGTGTAAATAAAATATCCAAAATTTATTGAAGCATTTTAAAAAACAATATTAAAAAAGAGAGAGGGAGACTCTCTCTGCCTGACGCGTTTCTGGCGCACCACGGCGCCCTTAGTCATAGGAACTAATACCATATAGATGAACAGGTTTATATATAGCAAGGAACCAATCACAGACATAGCAATCAATTACATTGAGAAAAGCTGCAGCTAAACACACATAAGAAGACTTTTTTCTCCTATTTCAAATACACTGAAATTGCATAAATATATACTTTAAATTGTCGCAAGATCTATCTGTTAGTTCAATATATGTAAAAAAGGTCATTCCTGTAATTCATACCATGTGGATGTTTAGTGTCTAAAGTCAGAATCCAAAAGGCTTCCCGCAGTGCTAATTGTTTCTTCCAATCTCCACCTCTAGGTGACTGACTAACCCTTTCTATGCCAAAAAATGAAAAATCTGATAGGTCTCCTTTATGTACAGAAATAAAGTGTTTCGTAGCCCCAGAATAGCCTGAATTATTGTTATTTATATTTGCTATGTGTTCTGAGATTCTTTTTTTGATTTTCCTTG
Source organism: Ranitomeya imitator (assembly GCF_032444005.1). Lineage (NCBI taxonomy): Eukaryota > Metazoa > Chordata > Amphibia > Anura > Dendrobatidae > Ranitomeya > Ranitomeya imitator. The sequence continues at coordinate 52,090,181 of NC_091284.1, forward strand.
TGGTGTAACCTATATAACAAATGTTGCAAGCCTTACATTTTATGCAGTATATGACGTGGTCAGAATCACAATTAATAAATGATTTTATATTATAAGTAACATTGTAATTCGAGGAAAAAGTAGTTCTTTTGTTGTCTGCAAATGGGCAGACATTACATCTGTTACCAGAACATTTAAAAAAACCTTTTATTGATAGCCATGATGTGGGAGTTTTTTTCTGGGAGACAAAATATTCCCCAGTGTGCAACCTCTCCTGGCCACTACTCTGCATCCATTCTGAAGAATTGTGCATAAAGATTTGTCCTGATTGACTACAGGGAGATATTTAAGAATGATCTGTTTAATTTTATTGTACTGACTGCTATAAGCGGTAGAAAAAGTAATCTGCGTTTCAGGAGCCGCACTTGCATTTTCACTGTCAGAATACAATAAATCAGCACGTGGAATTTTGGAAACATGTCTGAATGCATGTCTTATATTGGATTGTTTATATCCCCTATCAAATAATCTATTAGAAATAAGATGACTTTCCTTGTGGAAACTTTCCTCACTAGAGCAAATTCCTCTCGCTCTCGTGAGCTCACCCCTAGGAATGGCATGAATGGTATGTCGAGGGTGTGCGCTTGAAGACATCAGGATTGTGTTTCCAGAATTGTCTTTTCTATAAAGAGAAGTATTAACCCTATGTGTTGTATTGCTGCCTGTAAGGAGCACATCCAAGAATGAAACCTCGTCCGATGGAATGCCGCTGGTGAAACGCAGGTTACACTTGTTATTATTCAAAGTATCGCATATTCACCTGTCCACGTTCCACACGCCGGGCGTCGCTCCATCTTCCCGGCGTCTCTCCGCACTGACTGTTCAGGTCAGAGGGCGCGATGACGCATATAGTGTGCGCGCTGCCCTCTGCCTGATCAGTCAGTGCGGAGAGACGCCGGGATGAGACGCCGGGAGCTACAAGCAATAAAGGTGAGTATGGCTTTTTTTTTTTTTAATTGCAGCAGCAGCAGCAGCAATGGCACAGCTTTCTATCGTACATCAATGGGGCAATAATGAACGGTGCAGAGCACTATATGGCACAGATATGGGACAAAAATGAATGGTGCAGAGCACTATATGGCACAGCTATGGGACAAAAATGAACGGTGCAGAGCACTATATGGCACAGCTATGGGGCAATAATGAACGGTGCAGAGCACTATATGGCACAGCTATGGGGCAATAATGAACGGTGCAGAGCACTATATGGCACAGCTATGGGGCAATAATGAACGGTGCAGAGCACTATATGGCACAGCTATGGGGCAATAATGAACGGTGCAGAGCATTGTATATGGGGCACAGCTTTATATGGAGCATCTATGGGGCAATACTGAACTGTATGGAGCATTATATGGGGCTCCTGATTCAATATGGATATTCAAAAACACTTAACCTACTGATGTCTCAATTAATTTTTCTTTTATTGCTATCTATTTTTATTTTTGACATTAACTGGTAGCTGCTCCATTTTCCACCCTAGGCTTATACTCGAGTCAATAAGTTTTCCCAGTTTTTTGTGGCAAAATTAGGGGGGGTCGGCATATACTCGGGTCGGCTTATACTCGAGTATACACGGTATGACTGCTCGGAGATTTAGTTTTCATCGCCTCAGCAGCATGATTTACAGCTATTAGACAGCTTGATTAGATGTGGGGATTACCTAGCAACCAGGCAACCCCCACATGTACTCAGCCTGGCTAATAGCTGTAAATCATTCAGCTGCCGCGATGAAAGCGACATCTCCGAACACTAACAAATACTCGGAGATCACCCGAGCAACGAGTTCACTCGCTCATGACTGGTTGACACCCAAGGGGGAATGTTGTGGTACCCCCGCTCCACGGTGGCTGTCCCTAAAGGTCCCTGGTGTGCTTTAATAAGTAATGCAGACTCCTTTGTATCATAGGAAATTGCCTTTTAAATCGGCCTACGGGCCCAACGTTCTCCCTAGGGTGCCAACCTCCGCCGACAGGTAGGGGTACAGCACAGTATGTCTATATAGGGGTCAGTAGGGTACACATCTGCATGCATTTTTTGCTTTTGTTGTGTTGTTAGTGCTCATGTGTGACTTGTCAATACTTGGCAATTTTTTTTAACGCTATTTGAATAAAGTTTGTATTTTAGGCACTAGGTCCTTTATGATTTTCTCTTGATTATGACTTGGTAAACATATGATTTTCTGATTTTTCACCAATTAAATTAATGCCAAATGATCGGCCGAACCATCGGTTGGCTGATAGCCATCTAATGTGTATGGGGAACTTAATTCCATAATTTTTGCTATACTAAGGTTATAATGGCTACTATTTGCATCTCCTTAGAGTTTTTATGTTCCCCCATGGTTGTAGCTAGGATGAATGTGGAATCTTTGTTCAGGCTTTTGCCAGTCTTCCTGAATCCTGCATTTTATTGATAGATACTATTCCCTAGATGGTGGTATTTTGTCTGTCTACTTTTAAGCATTCAGCACATTCCTGAAGTTGGAAAAGTGTCTTAGAGGAAGTTACAGGAAAGAAATATATCTTGGTACCGTGTTAGCCAGTAGATAGAAAAATATTTTAAATATTTTAAAAGGTATCAACCACTGAGGACTCTCAATTCTAAATATTTTAGAGGAAGTTATTCATTATTTGGACTTATTTTGCATCTGCCCTGCTTAGGTACTTTGCCCTGTCGATTGAATAATCCCTGGGTACAGAGATGTTGTAACAGCTGCTGGGTCTTAGCCAGGGCCGCACATAGAAAGAAAAGGGCCCCTGTGCAAGAACAATATATGGGCCCTTTGCAAAGGGTCCATAGATTGATACAAGGGGTGGGCCACCTTAACTCATGGGCCAGTGCTGCACCCGTTGCATCAATGATGTTTGCCTCTGGGGAGCATTCCACTTGTAAATGAGACTAAATTGTCAGCGCTTGTTGCAGGAAAAATTAGAAATGAAAAAAATAATGTAATGGTAAAATAACCCCAGAGGTCTTTCACAATATCTTGAAAAAATGAGACAGAGCAAATAAAAAACAAGAACAAAAAAAGACACCAATACAACAAACTGCAGCTAGTAGCCCCACCTCCGAAGAGCAAAAACTATAAAAATCTATAAAGTTATAGATCAAAGGTCTAAAAACAACCAAAATGCAGAAAGAAAATATAATTTAAAAAGCATTTTAGTGGTACTTTGTGCTGTGAGAAAATAGAAAAACGTTTAAAACAAAACAAACCATATATATTATTATTATTATTTATTATTATAGCGCCATTTATTCCATGGAGCTTTAGATGTGAGGAGGAGTATACATAAAGACAGGTACAATAATCTTGAACAATACAAGTCACCACTGGTACAGGAGGAGAGAGGACCCTGCCCGCGAGGGCTCACAATCTACAAACTGTTCTTCATCCATGCAGAGAACGTCAGATTGGAGTGTACAGTCCAGCAAAGCTCACTGAGTGCATCAGGCAGGTCTGCTTAGTGGGTGTGAACACTCCAATGTGATACATTATGCCTGGACATGTGCAGTATCGACAGAAGAGTGCTGTGTCCGGGATCCCTTGCATATCATTTTTCATCAGGTCAGCCACTGATGATGATGTTCGTCCTTCGTTTTCGAAGATGACCATGACTTCAGGGTTAGAAGAGAATTAATAGTTATGGGTCCGGAGGTGGCTGATGAGTCCAATCCGGGCCCTAAAGATTCGCCCACATACTTGACATACGAAAGCAGATGTGGTCAGTACACCAGATTCTACTTGTGCCTTGCGTACAGCACGCTTTCTTTTTGCGTCTTCAGCTGCACGTGCTCCTGAGGTGATCCTGCCCCGCCAACCTGGACGATCCAGGGCAAGCTCTTCCCATTCATTGGTGTTGACTTCCAGGTTTTTGAGAGACACCTTAAGGCAGTCTTTATAGCGCTTCTGCTGCCCCCCAACTGCTCGCTTTCCTTGGCACAGTTCTCCGTACAGCAGTTGTTTCGGTAGTCGGCTGTCAGGCATTCAGACCACATGTCCAGCCCATCTGGCTTGGACTTTCAGCAGGAGAGTGTAAATGCTGCAGAGCCCAGTTTGTTCCAGAATTGCCGTGTCTGGGACATTGTCTTGCCACCTGATGTGGAGGAGTCTGCGGAGGCAACTCATGTGGAAATGATTAAGCTGTTTAGCATGCTGGCTGTACACTGTCAAGGTCTCGCTAGCATAGAGAAGTGTGGTGAGGACCACCGCGCAGTAGACCTTCAGCTTGGTGGTAAGGCTGAGTCCCCTTCATTCCCAGACGTTCTTACGCAGTCTCCCGAAGGCGGCACTGGCTTTGGCGATTCTGTTATTAACCTCAGCGTCTATGGTTACTTCACGGGAAAGTGTGCTGCCTAAGTAGGTGAAGTTATCGACTGCTTTGAGGTTTTGCTCCTTCACCGTAATACGTGGCTCCTTGTACAGTTTTCCTGGAACCGGTTGATACATGACTTTGGTTTTTCTAATGTTGATCTCGAGACCAAAACTATGTGGGGACCATTATACTGTATGGAGGACTATGTGGGCCCATTTTACTGTATGGAGGACTATGTGGGGCCATTTTACTGTATGGAGCACTATGTGGTGCCATTATACTGTATGGGGCACTATGTGGTGCCATTATACTGTATGGGACACTATGTGGGGGCCATTATACTGTATGGGGCACTATGTGGGGACCATTATACTGTATGGAGCACTATGTGGGGTCCATTATGCTCTATGGACAACTGTGTGGGGCCATTTTACTGTATGGGGCACTATTTGGAGACCATTGTACTGTATGGTACACTATGTGGGGACCATTATACTGTATGGAGCACTATGTTGGGACCATTATACTTTATGGAGCACTATGTGGGGACCATTATACTGTATAGAGCACTATGTTGGGCCCATTATGCTGTATGGACCACTGTGTGGGGCCATTTAACTTTATGGAGCACTATGTGGGAACCACTATACTGTATGGTGCACTATATGGTGCCATTATACTGTATGGAGCACTAGGTAGGGCCATTATACTGTATGGAGCACTACGTAGGGCTATTATACTGTATGGAAGGCAGTGCAGGGCCCCATTATTCTGCATGGAGGATTATGTGTGATCCATAATACTGTGTGGATGGTTATGTGAGGATTACAGTTGGGAAATCATACTGTGATGGGGTCACCATACATTGAAGGGGTATTGAGGGAGGGGGATACAGTAGCCCGAAGCCTGAAGAAGATTCACACTTTGGAACCCGACACGTTGCCACAATGGGTCAAGAAAAAATGCTTTTTACAATATTTGGTGTACTGCTTCCAGTTGGTAGTTTATCTGAATGGTTTGGTTCTTGCCAGGGAGGCTTTGCACCAATATTGTTCTGGTGCTGCTCTTTTTTTATTATTTATCTATCTAGAAAAAAAGAGAACAAAGAGCAGCACCTTGCATAGATTACTGGGTGCAAAGCCGCCTAAATACATACCAGTCCTTGTAATATATAGAAAAAATGGAAGCAGCACACCATCTTATTAAGAAGAAATATAAGCCAGCTCACCCGTGATGCATAAACCAAACTTCGGGAGCACGGACCCGCTGTGTCCAGGCGTATAAAGTCCAAAAAAGAAGAGAATGTCCAGCTTCACCGAATCCGTAAAAAAGAGTTTTATTTATTCACAAACTTTAAACATAGAGGATACAGACTTCAGCACGAACCATATTGGTAAGAATCTCAACACGTTTCTGGAGACTAAGCTTGTCATGATTAAGGAAGCTTAGTCTCCAGAAACGCGTTGAGATTCTTACCCATATGGTTCGTGCTGAAGTTTGTATCCTCTATGTTTAAAGTTTGTGAATAAAGAAAACTCTTTTTTACGGATTCCGTGAAGCTGGACATTCTCTTCTTTTTTACACCATCTTAGTGCAAAAAGTTGTAGTTTTAATAGTCCATCATGTGACATTTCGGCTCTATGTGTGGGCCTTCTTCGCATGATGGGCTATTAAATCTACACCTTATTGCACTAGGATGGTGTGCCGCTTCCATATTTTTTATCTATCTATTGTGACTGCGCTTAATGGCGTCAGTGATATGAAACCAGAGTGTTTTCCTCCAGCACACTAACGTGTTGTGACGGTTAAGTTAAAGTTGCATAATGGGCTGGTTTCATGTGGACCTTCATAGAGTGGGAGGGAGGAGGTCCACCTTATCTCCACCTGCAGAGCTGCCAGGACCTGTGTGATGTGATGATCATGTGGTGAGTCACATGATGGAAAGAGTCTGGGGTTTAAATAACTGGGCTCTAGAGGCAGTCTGGGTTCGGCTAGACTGGAGAGAGGATTCTCCAGTGGTTCGGTGTCCTGAAGAGAATATTGCTCCAGAGCGGGGTGCCATCAGCATACGTATGGACTGTGTTTCAGTGTTTTTTTTTTAGTTTGTTTTCTGTTTTAGCTGGAAAGACTGCATTTATTTTCCCTTCTTGTTGGTTTATGCCGCCTAACAATAAACCTACCGAAGATTTAAAGAGACGGTGTTCCTATTTTCTACCTCAGTATACCGTCACGTCAGTTGAACTACCACACTATCTATGAATCTATCAAAACCTATCCATTAACATATACATGTGTATTCAGACTACATCATCTTCCTTTGAGGAACCCAAGAAAACATTTCCAATGCATTGAGTACTGAGCAATCACATTGAGCATTCATCTGCATTCCCGGGGGAACCATGCTACATCAGCAAACATCACACTGATTGCTAATGTAGGTGCAGAAATTCATCCAGTGTCGCAGAAAGTATAATGATAACAGAATGTACTGAGCCGAAAACGGGGAATCATACACAATGCTGCGCTAATCATCAGAGCAGCCATTATCTACGGGGTGACAACCAAGAGGAGAAATCCAAATTCTGCACCGGGGGAACTATTCCTTAATAAAAATTTGTTATTATCTCATCAAGAAAATCACAAATAATTTCCCCAATCTTCCATATAGCGACTAGAAGGAAATCATCCCTTATGAGACATAACAGGGTTGAATGCAGGGAGGTTTCCTGCTATAAATGTGCAGCTTTAAGGATTCTTCCATTATGTTATTCGGACCTATTTTATGAATCTGTAAGTTGGGCTGCTTGTTCACAACATGCCCGATTTCTGCCGGCTGCTTATTCTAGGGAACCAGTGATTAATTTCAAGAAATTATATTTCTATTCCCCTCCAAAAATGAGAGCTGGGAAATGTATTATCTGACAGTGCTAAAAAGTGACTGATTAATGCGGCTGCAGCCGCCATGAATATTGTGATATATCAGAGTTATTATAAGATGGAAATATTATTCTGTTTTATTTTGGTTGGTTATTATCCTAATCAGAAAAATATTAAATATCTGTACATTTTAGCAGATACTAAATGTGGTTTCATTTGCAATGTTTAATGGAGTATTAGGCTTATTCATAATCAGAAAATGACCTATTGTATAAATCTGTTTTTTTTTCTTTATATCGTGATCTTTATTTAAAAAATAAAAAAAATAAAAAATAAAAAAATAAAAAATAAAAAACAAAACAAAAACAAACCCCCCCACCCCAGAAAAATATCAAAATATCTTGTAATTTTCACACTGGCCACTAGGACTTTCATCCTGTTCTGTTAGGAATAGTTATCAGCAGGCTCATTATCATCAGAGGCAGGATTCCAATGACATGTAGCACCTCTTCACATAGCTGATAAGATAGAATCTACCAATCAATTGATAATTTTACATCTCACATTGATCTCCCTCAATTCACCATAACATTTGCATTAGTTACATCGATACAAAAGATAGGGGCGGGGCCTGATTATTATAGCTATATACATGTGTTGTTTCCTGAAACAGCAGGAAGTTAAGAGTCTAAAAAAATGCCCCAGTGGCCAATGTGAAAATTGGAAGACCACAATTTTTTTTCTTTATTTCTAATACAGTTTGTACTATATATAAAAAGAAAATCATTGCAGTTTTTTTAAAAGTACATTTAGAAAAAAAAGCCTGATTTAAACAATAGGTAATTTTCTCATACTAGCCTGTTACATAGGACTGCAGGTGACATCTGCTACAGTATCTGTACTTATACAGCTTGCACCGTGTCATCTATGGTATTATATGGGGCTGCAATGACATCTGCCACAGTATCTGTACTGATAGATTTATCACTGTGTAATCGGTGGTGTTACATAGGACTGTAGGTGACATTTACTAAATGATATGTACTCATTTAGTTGTCGCTGTGTTCTCTGTGACATTACATAGGACTGCTGGTTACATTTACTACATAATCTGCACTTAAATATTTATCTGTGTGTATTACCTAGGACTGCTGGTAACAACTACTGCACAATCTGTTCTCAAATAGTTGTCATTGTGTTATCTGTTGTTTTACATAGGACTGCAGGTAACATCAATGACATTATCTGTAGTCAGAAAATGATTACTGTGTGTTATCTGATGTGTTATATAGGACTGCATGTAACATCTGCGACATTATCTGTAGTCAGAGATCTGTAGGATAAGCTTTGACTTTGCCCTTACACAGGGGATCTTATCTCTTATTAATCCTGGGATTAATTGCAGACTCAGTCAGCACCTTGGGTACAATATGGACTGCAGCGCTGTTACAGTTCGGAGCCTTATTATCGGTAGACGCCTCCAGATCCAAAGTTTTTGCCCAACTTGCATGATGAATACTGCTAGAGAGATTTCTCTTGATTTATGTTACTCCCTATGGTAAAACTAAGCTGAAAGGAGCCCCTGGTGGACACTGTCGTGTACTGCACTGATCCTGAGATTATTTATTGCTAAAGCGAAACTTTTTAAGGTAAATTTTACACTTTCGTATTTCACGTTAGCTGGAAATACCCAATGATAAATCCTGCCAAAAGACTTTCACTTCCATTTCACTCTCATATCGCAAGAGACTGAGAACTGAAACTGATACTCTGACGAGCTGCTAACACATTGGGACAGGCCCTTTAAATTTATTAGAAATTAGACTAAATTTTATTTCTTTTAAAACTTCCATGGAACTAGTCTGATTGCCGAATGCGGAGTCAAGAAGGAATTTCTCTCTTAATTTTGGGGCAATTAGTATCTACTTCATGGGGTTTTACTGAATAAACAAAGTTTAGGAAACATAACACTATATGATCACATCATATCTTACTCCTCTATGAACCGGACAAATATTTGTGTCCCTTCTTTATCTTTCCTCTTGGTCTGATACATCTTGAGATCTTCGGCCATATTTAATTCCATAATACCCCATGATATATCAATCGTCGAGCAGGTTGTATTGTGTGGAGTCGGCATCTGCCTCGAATAGCGGTAGCTGGAGCTCAGCTGTTAACCATTTACATTCTGCTGTCAATCTCTGAAATGGTATCACGATGAGGAAGGTGCTCACTGATTCAGTAGGAGGTGCTCAGGAGAAAAAAGTAATCAAATACAAGAAAAACTCCGGCACTCTATAAGTCCAAAAAGAATTCATATATTTTATTTGTCAACATGGCACAAAATTGGATTTCCAAAAAGAAGAACGTTTCGGCTAAAGAGCCTTTCTCAAGAGATGTCCGTCTGAAACGTATATATAAGAATCAGTCAATACAAGAGCAAAAACATCACAAGAAGACACGAAGATAGAGAGAGCATTTACACCATGTACTCCCTATGAGGTATAAAATAATATGTATCAAATGATATATATAGAGAAAACACAAATGTCGTCTGACAGATTAGGGATTCAGAAGAGGCTATCGATCCCAAGAAAGAAGAAACGATTCATCTGTGAGTATAACGGGACTCTCAGAAAAAGCCACCAAAAATGCAGACATGGAGAAACAGATCCAAAAAAAGGTCCAAAAAAGAAAGGAAGACCAGATTAAATCCCATTCTATGGATAAATTCATATATGCCCCACGTATGCGCCGTATAACAATATAGATAAATAGGCGCTCTGAACAAAATACACCCCAAAATACCAATCCATCACCACCATACGTGAGTATAAAATAAAGACCATACTTGCTGGTACGCAGAACTAGGCAGGGAAACCCACTGTAGAAAATAGGCAGAGAGATGATATATATATATCAATATCAGGCACCGACATCTAATCCGCAAACAAGCGCCAGAGAGTGCCCAGGAATAATTACCTAGTCGAGGTGTCACAAATGAATATCGCATCCGATGCAGATTGCCGGGGAACTGTGACCGCCATGTGAGAGGCACAAATGTGAAGGAGCTGGCGTGCGGCCGGCTTTTACCTTATCCGGTGAAGGTGCTTCCGGGTTAAAGGTCTATTAAGAGACGTGCGCCGTGAAACTAGGTGAGAGCCGAAGGAACGAAGTGTGCCGGAGATTGCCGATATAGTGCGCATGCGCAGAGGAGACCCAGTGTGGACTTTACATGCCGCTTGTATGCTGAAAGAGAAAGAAAGAGATAACAAAGGTAAATGGGCACTAGATCGCTCTAAAAACCTGACTAAAGAAATGCTCCATGGGCATATGTAAAACTATAACACAGGATCTAATTAATGGAAATTTATAACAATTAGCCTGACTAACATAATTATACACAAATGTCGAGTAACCTGGAGGAACTTCAAAAAATATATATATAATAAATATAAGGAAGGAATCCATATGGAAAGATGAAAGCAATTTGATATATCACACATCCATGTAGAAATATACAAATATGAAAGACCACATGATTCCACTAGTATGAAACCTCATACTCTCTATTTAAACCATATGGAGACAATGTCTGTAGCGTGTAAATCCAAAAGGATTCACGCTCTTTTAACTTCTTAATCCTGTCGCCCCCCCTCCTAGATATTGGCACATGATCAATGACTTGGTACCTCAATTGAGCTACCGTATGGTTATTCTGTAGGAAATGGGACGGAATGGGTAAGAGAGTCCTGCCGCAACGAATGGTAGATTTATGTTTAGAAATACGGTCTCGGACATGCTGGGTAGTCTCCCCAACATATCCGAGACCGCAAGGACACTTAATTAAATATACCACAAATGATGAATTACAAGTAAAATGTCCTCTAATGGGAAAACGTTTGCCAGAACGCGGATGTGTAAAGGAATCACCCTTAGTTATATTAGAACATTGATGACAACCTAGGCATGGGAAGGTGCCGTTCCGTGGTGAAGACAGGACTCTCTGTATAGATCCCCTATTGCTAGGTCCCACATCTGCTCTGACCAAATAATCTTTAATATTGGAGCAGCGTTTGTTACAAATGATCGGATTAACACTAAATTCTTTCACCTGTGGGTATGCACTTTTGAGAATGTCCCAATGTTGAAGGATGCACTTATTGATGAGAGAATTAAAAGGATGAAACGTGCTAACAAAAGCCAACCTAGGCAGAGAGAATATATATATATATGAATATCAGGCACCGACATCTAATCCGCAAACAAGCGCCAGAGAGTGCCCAGGAATAATTACCTAGTCGAGGTGTCACAAATGAATATCGCATCCGATGCAGATTGCCGGGGAACTGTGACCGCTATGTGAGAGGCACAAATGTGAAGGAGCTGGCGTGCGGCCGGCTTTTACCTTATCCGGTGAAGGTGCTTCCGGGTTAAAGGTCTATTAAGAGACGTGCGCCGTGAAACTAGGTGAGAGCCGAAGGAACGAAGTGTGCCGGAGATTGCCGATATAGTGCGCATGCGCAGAGGAGACCCAGTCTGGACTTTACATGCCGCTTGTATGCTGAAAGAGAAAGAAAGAGATAACAAAGGTAAATGGGCACTAGATTGCTCTAAAAACCTGACTAAAGAAATGCTCCATGGGCATATGGAAAACTATAACACAGGATCTAATTAATGGAAATTTATAACAATTAGCCTGACTAACATAATTATACACAAATGTCGAGTAACCTGGAGGAACTTCAAAAAATATATAATTAATAAATATAAGGAAGGAATCCATATGGAAAGATGAAAGCAATTTGATATATCACACATCCATGTAGAAATATACAAATATGAAAGACCACATGATTCCACTAGTATAATACCTCATACTCTCTATTTAAACCATATGGAGACAATGTCTGTAGCGTGTAAATCCAAAAGGATTCACGCTCTTTTAACTTCTTAATCCTGTCGCCCCCCCTCCTAGATATTGGCACATGATCAATGACTTGGTACCTCAATTGAGCTACCATATGGTTATTCTGTAGGAAATGGGATGGAATGGGTAAGAGAGTCCTGCCGCAACGAATGGTGCTTGACCGCCGACAAGCGTCTCCTCGGTCCGTATTGGTGGGGGCTGGTCATCAACTTTAGACCGCATTGTCGAGGTCGGGAATCTTGACCGACATCCTCACAGTCTTCGGTGCTTGACTGTAGACAAATGCAGTCTGGACCTTGACTAGCGTAGCACTGGACTTTGGTCTGGGCCTTGCTGGTACCCTCGGCTGCTGCCTACTTTGTTGGCTGCTGGAGCTACATCGAGAGCATCTGCCACCTCTCTTGGCGCCAAATCTGCTCCCGTTTTGATACGCTGACCTTTTATATCGAAGGCTGGGTTCATCACTGTCACCTGATCTGGGGCACTGTCTAATTCTGTCCCTTCTACAACTCTTCTCCCTGAGAATAGTTCCACAGGGTTTTGTTCAAGTCTGAAGGCTGCATGGCTTTGCAACACTTTGTACTTTGTCTCATATGGCTCCTACACAGCTATGCTGTGATTCATGCTACCCGCAGTGTGGACAGCATGAATCACTTGACAAGAACCCTTTTAATATTCAGGACTACCAGTTTAGTCGTAAAGGTGGGTATTCCCTGATGGGCCAGTCTTAGCCAATATTTATAAATATCAGAAGTGTCACTTCTTCGCACACAGTACAGACAATGATGTCTGATACAATTACTGAATTCTCTAGGCATTTTAAAGATCCGTAGATCTTTATGGCTCAGTGTTTCACATCTAATACCCTTCACGTGGTTAATGGTGATGTCACATCTTATGACAATGGTGGCAAATCACTGACAACTGTGGTGACGTCATAACTTACGAAGGTGGTGGCCAATCACTGACCACTGTGGTGATGTCACAAACTGGGAGAGTGATTGGCAACAATAACTGTGACTATAAACTCTGCTGTCAAAAGAGTCACAGTTCCCCAGCCACCTGCACTGGATGCGATACTTATTAGTGACGTCTCATTAAGGTATTTATTCCTGCGCACTCTCTGGCGCTTGTCTGCGGATTAGACACCGCTTTTGACACATGCTATTTCTTTGCATATTTACTTTTACAGTGGGTTTCCTTGCCCAGCTCTTCGTACCTGCAAGTATGGTTTCTTTTTTGTACTCACATATGGTGGTGTCTTATTGGTATTTTGGGGGATCATAACCATGATCTCACAGCTGAATAGATGTCTGCACATGTCCTAAAATAACTTAATGAAGGTCAAAGGAAAGTTTCATCAATACGACATCTTTTCTCAATCTTGGATTTTGGTATTAAGCATTTATAATGTATTTTCAATGTACCGTAACTTTTTGCTAGTTCACCCCTATAAGAAAAAAAAAACACCAGTACACAGGCAAAGATGCTTACCTGTTCAAGGCCTCCAACAATTGCACTAACCAGGGTGCAGCGGACCCAAGTTAAGATGACCAATACCTTGCATACATTGTTATGTTTTTGGTGCACTGTATATTTTTTCCAGGGTGCGGCTGGGCCCTAGATGGCTCTGTACACTGTGGCCTCTGTTCGCACAGGATGCATTATGGTAAGCCCGCTATATGGCGTCATTAATAGGCTTTGAGCCATATACTTTGCATTCCTGTGTGAACACGCCACATACAGCCTATTTGTTTGCACAGGTGCACCAAGCGGCCAATTCCTCATTGTAGGGTGGCTGCATTATCGGTATTATTGCACCTGTGTATTTGCCATCTTAACTTGGGTCCGCTGCACCCTGGTTAGTGCAATTGTTGGAGGCCTTGAACAGGTAAGCATCTTTGCCTGTGTACTGGTGTTTTTTTTTGTTTAGAATAGTGGAGGTCTTTCCTCTTATGGTGTTTTTTTAGTTCACCCCTATAAGTCTCTTGTAGACCTGAGACTGATATAGGATTTCAAATGCCTAGAGGGAATTTGTATTATCACCAACCGCCACCAACCACATATATGGTCATTTGGTCATTTAAGTCTTGAAAGAAAAGTCTCTTTTTACCTTTATTCATAATATCTGCCACTTCATTACTGAAAAAAACTATGTTTTAATCCATATGCAGTTGAGACTGCAATTCTCTAGGTGTGATCGGAGAATTTCCCAAGCCTCTGCCTTCCTGACTCTATTTCTCACCTAGCTTCATCTTCTTCGACTTGGCTCACAGCTCAGTTGCAATGTATTCCAGAAGAAGAAGGAAGCCGTGGCTGGTGAGCTGTCAGTCAAGCAGAAAAAGATAGTGCCAGGCAAGGAATAGAGCCGAGGCTTGGGAAGTGCTCCGTTTACGCTGAGCACTGCAGCCTCAATTGTATATGACTTAAACAGGTTATCCGGCCTTAGAGTACAAGTCTGCAGTCAATCTATGTGACTGCAGACTTGTGAATCCACACAGCGCAAGCAAAGTGTGTGCTGTGAGGATTCTCTGGTTCCAGCACCAGGAGTGGTGGGCACGTGACCACAAGTATGTGATTTACACACATGCTGTCACATGCTGACTAGATATGCACAGCCTCGCTCAATGCAAGTGTATTGAATGGGCCTGAACACGTCTAGTCAGAATGGCGTCAGGAGAATGTAAGTCGCACCTGGCGCCAGCACTGGAGAATCCTTATGGCGAGCAGTGAGCATGCTGTGAGGATTCACTAGTCTACAGTCACATAACGAGACTACAGACTTGTAGCCAAAGGTCGGACAACCTCTTTAAATGGTGGATTTTCCAGTTATATTATAAATAGAAGTACAAATTGGCTTATATTTCAAAGACCTACATGACAACATAAGTGGTTTGGGAAGATAATGGTCAATGGAGGAAGAGATGGGGCCTGGGTTTAGGGGAGGAATAGTTGATGGACTGATTCCTTTCAAGTAGTGAAGAGAGAGAAATATAAAGGCTTTGTAAAATCGTGTAAAACTACGGTATTCTATTTTATAGTCATGAGTCTCCTCCGAAGAATACATAGTGCGGAAAGCGACATCTTTCTACTGCTGGAGTATTGGTTGGTAAATCATGAAGAATGGGGTTATCACACCTGCCTACAGTCCCGAATTCGCAGGAACCATTATGACTTTTCAGACGAAATCTTGGCAAATTTGGGGCCATAGTGGGTCAGAAGAGCATGCTCTAGGGTGGGTGATAATAGATGGGATGTTTTGGGTTGGTATTTACCAATTCCAATGTTGGTAAGTAATAATTTTATCTTTTATTTTTCGCAGCACCTTACAATTCAGAGGTTAGACGTGCAAAAAATGCCAGACATTACTGAGAAAAACATACGAGCTGCGAGGGTCCTGCTCCAAAGAGCGTAGAATGTAGGAAGTAAAGTAAAATGTGCCTGTAGTGTACGGTCCTGCCATCTTTATAATAAATATGAATATTTGTAGAGCTGCATGAATCGGTCACCAGCCAGTATGGTATATGTCCGGATACAAAGTGCACAACATTACATTTGATATATTCAGATATTGCTAACCGGAGCTCCGGACAGCAGTACTCTGTTACATGATGCTTAAGTGGAAGACGTTCACTAACTTGAATGACCCAATAAAATTATATTTATCTTCCCAGGACACATTTTCCCCATGGGATACAACGCAGCGTATTTATTTTAACCATAGGTGTAACTGGTTTTCAGATCTCTTAGTTTTTTCCTTTCTTTTCATCCAAGGTGAAAAAGGCTTGTAAAACTACAGAGCTCAAATGCCATCTGTCCTAAGAATAGTCCTTAGCGCTCACTGGCATTTTGGCTGTATATTTTTTGGCCTTTTCTTAGAATCTGGAGACCTTTAGATTTTTGTTCTTAATTTTCTACCCATGGCATATTCCAGGCATTGCACTTATCACTATTATTGCTGGTTAATATCATTCTTTTTATTTGGATCATTTTTATCATTATTGTTAGGGACGGGAAGAAAAACATTAGACTCGAACAAAGACGACCCAGGAAAACATACTCAGAAGGGAGGTAAGAACATTTCTAAAACAATCCACAGTGAGGAGATTGGAACAAAACAAAATCCTCTAAACTGCATGCTCGCAAACGCCAGAAGCCTGACAAACAAGATGGAAGAACTAGAAGCAGAAATATCTACAGGTAACTTTGACATAGTGGGAATAACCGAGACATGGTTAGATGAAAGCTATGACTGGGCAGTTAACTTACAGGGTTACAGTCTGTTTAGAAAGGATCGTAAAAATCGGAGAGGAGGAGGGGTTTGTCTCTATGTAAAGTCTTGTCTAAAGTCCACTTTAAGGGAGGATATTAGCGAAGGGAATGAGGATGTCGAGTCCATATGGGTTGAAATTCATGGAGGGAAAAATGGTAACAAAATTCTCATTGGGGTCTGTTACAAACCCCCAAAAATAACAGAAAGCATGGAAAGTCTACTTCTAAAGCAGATAGATGAAGCTGCAACCCATAATGAGGTCCTGGTTATGGGGGACTTTAACTACCCGGATATTAACTGGGAAAGTGAAACCTGTGAAACCCATAAAGGCAACAGGTTTCTGCTAATAACCAAGAAAAATTATCTTTCACAATTGGTGCAGAATCCAACCAGAGGAGCAGCACTTTTAGACCTAATACTATCTAATAGACCTGACAGAATAACAAATCTGCAGGTGGTTGGGCATTTAGGAAATAGCGACCACAATATTGTGCAGTTTCACCTGTCTTTCACTAGGGGGACTTGTCAGGGAGTCACAAAAACATTGAACTTTAGGAAGGCAAAGTTTGAACAGCTTAGAGATGCCCTTAATCTGGTAGACTGGGACAATATCCTCAGAAATGAGAATACAGATAATAAATGGGAAATGTTTAAGAACATCCTAAATAGGCAGTGTAAGCGGTTTATACCTTGTGGGAATAAAAGGACTAGAAATAGGAAAAACCCAATGTGGCTAAACAAAGAAGTAAGACAGGCAATTAACAGTAAAAAGAAAGCATTTGCACTACTAAAGCAGGATGGCACCATTGAAGCTCTAAAAAACTATAGGGAGAAAAATACTTTATCTAAAAAACTAATTAAAGCTGCCAAAAAGGAAACAGAGAAGCACATTGCTAAGGAGAGTAAAACTAATCCCAAACTGTTCTTCAACTATATCAATAGTAAAAGAATAAAAACTGAAAATGTAGGCCCCTTAAAAAATAGTGAGGAAAGAATGGTTGTAGATGACGAGGAAAAAGCTAACATATTAAACACCTTCTTCTCCACGGTATTCACGGTGGAAAATGAAATGCTAGGTGAAATCCCAAGAAACAATGAAAACCCTATATTAAGGGTCACCAATCTAACCCAAGAAGAGGTGCGAAACCGGCTAAATAAGATTAAAATAGATAAATCTCCGGGTCCGGATGGCATACACCCACGAGTACTAAGAGAACTAAGTAATGTAATAGATAAACCATTATTTCTTATTTTTAGGGACTCTATAGCGACAGGGTCTGTTCCGCAGGACTGGCGCATAGCAAATGTGGTGCCAATATTCAAAAAGGGCTCTAAAAGTGAACCTGGAAATTATAGGCCAGTAAGTCTAACCTCTATTGTTGGTAAAATATTTGAAGGGTTTCTGAGGGATGTTATTCTGGATTATCTCAATGAGAATAACTGTTTAACTCCATATCAGCATGGGTTTATGAGAAATCGCTCCTGTCAAACCAATCTAATCAGTTTTTATGAAGAGGTAAGCTATAGACTGGACCACGGTGAGTCATTGGACGTGGTATATCTCGATTTTTCCAAAGCGTTTGATACCGTGCCGCACAAGAGGTTGGTACACAAAATGAGAATGCTTGGTCTGGGGGAAAATGTGTGTAAATGGGTTAGTAACTGGCTTAGTGATAGAAAGCAGAGGGTGGTTATAAATGGTATAGTCTCTAACTGGGTCGCTGTGACCAGTGGGGTACCGCAGGGGTCAGTATTGGGACCTGTTCTCTTCAACATATTCATTAATGATCTGGTAGAAGGTTTACACAGTAAAATATCGATATTTGCAGATGATACAAAACTATGTAAAGCAGTTAATACAAGAGAAGATAGTATTCTGCTACAGATGGATCTGGATAAGTTGGAAACTTGGGCTGAAAGGTGGCAGATGAGGTTTAACAATGATAAATGTAAGGTTATACACATGGGAAGAGGGAATCAATATCACCATTACACACTGAACGGGAAACCACTGGGTAAATCTGACAGGGAGAAGGACTTGGGGATCCTAGTTAATGATAAACTTACCTGGAGCAGCCAGTGCCAGGCAGCAGCTGCCAAGGCAAACAGGATCATGGGGTGCATTAAAAGAGGTCTGGATACACATGATGAGAGCATTATACTGCCTCTGTACAAATCCCTAGTTAGACCGCACATGGAGTACTGTGTCCAGTTTTGGGCACCGGTGCTCAGGAAGGATATAATGGAACTAGAGAGAGTACAAAGGAGGGCAACAAAATTAATAAAGGGGATGGGAGAACTACAATACCCAGATAGATTAGCGAAATTAGGATTATTTAGTCTAGAAAAAAGACGACTGAGGGGCGATCTAATAACCATGTATAAGTATATAAGGGGACAATACAAATATCTCGCTGAGGATCTGTTTATACCAAGGAAGGTGACGGGCACAAGGGGGCATTCTTTGCGTCTGGAGGAGAGAAGGTTTTTCCACCAACATAGAAGAGGATTCTTTACTGTTAGGGCAGTGAGAATCTGGAATTGCTTGCCTGAGGAGGTGGTGATGGCGAACTCAGTCGAGGGGTTCAAGAGAGGCCTGGATGTCTTCCTGGAGCAGAACAATATTGTATCATACAATTATTAGGTTCTGTAGAAGGACGTAGATCTGGGTATTTATTATGATGGAATATAGGCTGAACTGGATGGACAAATGTCTTTTTTCGGCCTTACTAACTATGTTACTATGTTACTATGTTACTATGTTATTCTGCAAGTGTATGGAGCCAGCTCAGTAGCTCAGCTCAGTCCACACAAGGCAGATACCAGCTGTGCTATACCGCCAGCATCTGCCTCTAAGGGTACGTGTCCACGTTCAGGGTGGCCGGCGGTGTTGACAGAGCGGCAAACTCGCTCCGCCCAAAGCTCCGCCCCCTTCTGGAGACACGATGATGCCGGATGTGTTCATTGCACACATCCGGAAACATCGCACCCCACACATTATTATTATTATTATTATTTATTTATATAGCACCATTGACTCCATGGTGCTGTACATGAGAAGGGGTTACATACAAGTTACAGAAATCCAACAAAAAAAAGAAGAAAAAAAGCAGATGCACTCACCAAATGCAGTTTCAAGCGTCCTTTATTTCAGTACCAAACGGTACATACTTCACGGCACGGGGGAGAGGAAAGTGAACAGGGAGAGTGCGACAGGTGAGACGACGGCCGTTTCGCGCTACCTCAGAGCGCTTCTACGGGCTTTTTTTCTTCTTTTTTTGTTGGATTTCTCTTGGACTGTTTTCCTGCGGATTGCACCTCCACTCCTATCCCTCAGACTGCTATACACATTGGTCGTGTGCCACCTTTTTTCTCGTATTTAAGAGCTGTGCCACTCTCTCTCTTCTTGTGGTGCTCTATACAAGCTACAGTAAACAAACTAACAATGACGGACTGATACAGAGGGGCGAGGACCCTGCCCTTGCGGGCTTACATTCTACAGGATTATGGGGAAGGAGACAGTAGGTTGGGGGTTGCAGGAGCTCCGGTGTTGGTGAGGCGGTAGCTTCGATAGTGATGAGGCGGCAGCGGTGTCAGTGCAGGCTGTAGGCTTTCCTGAAGGGATGAGTTTTCATGTTCCGTCTGAAGGATCCAACTGTGGTTGATAGTCGGACATGTTGGGGCAGAGAGTTCCAGAGGATGGGGGATATTCGGGAGAAGTCTTAGAGGCGATTGGATGAGGAGCGAATAAGTGTGGAGGAGAGAAGGAGGTCTTGGGAGGACCGGAGATTGCGTGAGGGAAGATATCGGGAGATTAGTTCAGAGATATATGGAGGAGACAGGTTATGGATGGCTTTGTAGGTCAGTATTAGTAATTTGAACTGGATACGCTGAGGGAATGGGAGCCAGTGAAGAGATTTGCAGAGGGGGGAAGCGGAGGAGTAGTGAGGAGAGAGATGGATTAGTCGGGCAGCAGAGTTAAGGATGGACTGGAAAGGTGCAAGGGTGTTAGCAGGGAGGCCACAGAAAAGGATGTTGCAGTAGTCAAGGCGGGAGATGATGAGGGTATGCACAAGCATTTTAGTAGATTGGGGGTTGAGGAAAGGACAGATTCTGGAGATATTTTTGAGCTGGAGGCTACAGGAGGTGGAAAGAGCTTGGATGTGCGGTTTGAAGGACAGGGAAGAGTCGAAGGTTACTCCAAGGCAGCGGACTTCGGGTACGGGGGAAAGCATGATGTCATTGACTGCGATAGATAGGTCAGGTAAGGAAGATCTATGGGATTGAGGAAAGATGATGAGTTCAGATTTGTCCACATTGAGTTTGAGGAAGCGAGAGGAGAAGAAGGAGGATATGGCTCATAGGCACTCTGGGATTTTGGACAGCAGAGCGGTGACGTCTGGGCCAGAAAGGTAGATCTGAGTGTCATCATCATAGAGGTGGTACTGGAATCCATGGGACTTTATGAGTTGTCCCAAGCCAAGTGTATAGATTGAGAAGAGTAGGGGTCCTAGAACAGAGCCTTGGGGGACTCCAACAGAGAGAGGGTGGGATGAGGAGGTAGTATTGGAGTGGGAGACGCTGAATGTGCGGTTGGAAAGGTACGAGGCGATCCAGGATAGGGCGAGGTCTTTGATGCCAAAGGAGGAGAGGATCTGTAGTAGGAGGCAGTGGTAAACTGTGTCGAAAGCAGAGGACAGGTCTAGAAGGAGGAGTACAGAGTATTGTCCAGTAGCTTTGGCAGTAAGTAGGTCGTTAGTGATTTTGGTCAGGGCAGTCTCAGTTGAGTGGTGGGGGCGGAAACCAGATTGTAGATTGTCGATTAATAAGTTAGATGAGAGGTGGGAGGAGAGTTCAGCATGGATGTGCTGCTCCAGGAGTTGGGAAGCGAATGGGAGCAGCGATATTGGGCGATAGCTGGACATAGCAGTTTGATTGAGGGTTGGCTTTTTAAGGATAAGCGTGATTGTGGCATGTTTGAACGCAGAGGGGAAGGTGCCAGAAGTTAGTGATAGGTTGAAGAGGTGGGTTAGGGATGGGATAAGTGTGGTGGTGAGGTTGGGGAGGAGGTGGGATGGGATGGGGTCGAGCGCACAGGTGGTGAGGTGCGATTTGGAGAGGAAGCAATTAAGCCCCTTCAGTGATGTTGGATAGGGAGGTTATGGGGTTTGGGCATTGGTCTGGTATACAAAGGGGTTGTGGTGGATGAACAATAAAGACTTGCCTTGTCTGGTTGATCTTATTTTTAAAGTGTGTGGCAAAGTCCTCAGCAGAGATGAGGGAGGTTGGAAGGGGCAGTGGGGGGTGGAGGAGGGTGTTAAAGGTTTTGAGTAACTGTTTGGGGTTGTAGGATAGGGAAGATATGAGGGTTGTGAAGTAGGCCTGTTTAGCAGAGGTGAGTGCAGATTTAAAAGTGAGTGTTGCTTGTTTGAATACAGTGAAGTCATCTTGCGAGTGTGTTTTCTTCCAACGCCGCTCCATAGTCCTGGACACTTGCCGGAGCTTTTTGGTGGTGTTATTGTGCCAAGGTTGTCTATTGATACGTCGCACTCTGCCATGGACGAGAGGGGCAACCGTGTCAATAGCTGATGCGAGAGTGGCATTGTAGAAAGCAGTGGCAGTGTCTGTGTCGTGGAGTGAGGATATGGATGCCAGTGGTAGGATAGAGTCAGAGAGTGTGTGGGTGTCTAGGTGTGCAAGGTTTCTGTGGGGGTGCGCATATTGCTGGACATGGATGACCGGTGAGGAGGACAGGGATGAGAAAGTGAGTAGATGGTGGTCGGATAGAGGGAGAGGGGAGGTGGTGAAGTTAGATAGAGAGCAGAGACGGGTGAATACCAGGTCTAGTGTATGCCCGTCCGTGTGGGTGGCTGCGGAGGACCACTGAGTAAGTCCAAAGGATGAGGTAAGGGACAGAAGTTTGGAGGCTGTTGACTGAAGGGTATCAATGGGGATGTTGAAGTCACCCATGATGATGGTGGGAATGTCAGCAGAAAGAAAGTGAAGAAGCCAGGTGGAGAATTGGTCAATAAAGGCAGTGGCAGGGCCCGGACGTCGGTATATGACGGCCACTTGGAGGTTGGAGGGAGAGTAGATGCGGAAAGAATGGACTTCAAAAGAGGGGAGGCTAAGGGAGGGAAGAGGCGGGAGTGGGTTAAAGGTGCCGTTTGAAGAAAGAAGAAGACCCACTCCTCCACCATGTTTGTTGCCGGGTCGAGGGGTATTGGTGAAGTGGAGGCCTCCGTAACACAGCGCAGCAGGGGAGGCGGTGTCAGAGGGTGTTAGCCATGTTTCTGTGAGGCCAAGGAAGGCAAGATTGCAGGAGAGAAAAAGGTTGTGAATCACATGAAGCTTATTGCAGATTGAGCGGGCATTCCAGAGTGCTCCAGAGAGAGGGAGCAGGGGGGTGGGCATCAGGGGCACGGGTTTTATGTTGGAAAGATTGCGGTAGTTCATGTTGGATAGGGAGCGATAGGAGGAGTAGTAATGGGAGGTATGAGATGTGGGGGTCCAGGGATGGGAGATATGTCTCCAGCAGTGAGGAGAAGCAGAGAGAGAGAGAGAGAGAGAGAGAGCAGGTGAGAGAAAGAGAGTGGCCGACTTGTTTTATGTGTTTTTAGGACAAATTTGAGGTTGAGGAGCAGGTCAGCAGAGGACAGGTGGGGAGGTAAGAGGGAGGGGGAGATGGTTACTAGGTTAGAGAGTGCTGGGCCCTGTGTTATACCTTGCGTCGGCGCAGCGTCGCCGCAAGGTAAATGGACATGCTGCGATCTAAAAAGACGCGCCGTATTTCCGGAATCGCAGGGCCGCTGGATGCGTGTTACTACGCATAGTGGAGACGGGATTTCATGAAATCCCCTCCACTATGCTGTAACATCTGGATGCTGCGTGTTTGACGCTGCGGATTTTCCGGAAAGTGTGCACAGCATTTTTTTTCTCATTGATTTGCAGCGTTTCTGCACCTCAAAAAATGCTGCGGATCTGCAGAGAATCCGCAACGTGTGCACATACCTTAAAGAGGGAATTTTTTGTTTTGGTGTTTTCGTTGTTTGCTCACTTTCTTTCAAGAGCCACATTTTTTTTTAATGTTTCCATCATAAAGGGGCAAAAAAAGAATGCAAAAACTCTGAAAGAATTGACATGCTGCAGATTTTAGAAAACATTGCAGTGCTAAAATTCGTTCTGGAAGGTAAAACAAGTATGTGCTTGAGATTTCTGAAACCTCATTGCTTTTGCTGGTACTGAAAAACTCCTCTTCCAGCTGAAAAAATAAAAAACAAAAAAAGCTACAATATTAATAATAATAATAATAATGATAATACGTGTGAACATATCCTAATGCATTTCGGATGCATTTTTATTGCCATGATGTACAAGTTGACCTTAAAAAAATGCTTTGATAGCTCAAATCTGCAAGAAAATAAATTAGCAGCACAAGCTTTCAGAAATCTCATTCACTTTTCTAGTACTGTAATATGCTGTGTTTTTCCATGGCAAAAAAACTGCATGTGAATAAGGGCATTTGCAAACATTGCAGTTTTGTTGCATTTTTTTCCATGCAGATTTTTCACAATATATGGCCGGCGTCACACTCAGCGTATGAAAATACAGTCCGTTTTTTATGACAGTAATACGCAGAAATGTCTCCAAAATAGTGGTCAGTATGCCATCCGTAGGCAGGGTGTGTCAGCGTATTTTGCGCATGGCATCCTCAGTATGTAATCCGTATGGCATCCGTACTGCGAGATTTTCTCGCAGGCTTGCAAAACCGACATACAAAGGATCCATGGGCTCAAATGTTCGTTAAAACATATATACAGTATATATATATATATATATATATATATATATACATACAGTTAGGGCCAGAAATATTTGGACAGTGACACAATTTTCGCGAGTTGGGCTCTGCATGCCACCACATTGGATTTGAAATGAAACCTCTACAACAGAATTCAAGTGCAGATTGTAACGTTTAATTTGAAGGGTTGAACAAAAATATCTGATAGAAAATGTAGGAATTGTACACATTTCTTTACAAACACTCCACATTTTAGGAGGTCAAAAGTAATTGGACAAATAAACATAACCCAAACAAAATATTTTTATTTTCAATATTTTGTTGCAAATCCTTTGGAGGCAATCACTGCCTTAAGTCTGGAACCCATGGACATCACCAAACGCTGGGTTTCCTTCTTCCTAATGCTTTGCCAGGCCTTTACAGCCGCAGCCTTCAGGTCTTGCTTGTTTGTGGGTCTTTCCGTCTTAAGTCTGGATTTGAGCAAGTGAAATGCATGCTCAATTGGGTTTAGATCTGGAGATTGACTTGGCCATTGCAGAATGTTCCACTTTTTGGCACTCATGAACTCCTGGGTAGCTTTGGCTGTATGCTTGGGGTCATTGTCCATCTGTACTATGAAGCGCCGTCCAATCAACTTTGCAGCATTTGGCTGAATCTGGGCTGAAAGTATATCCCGGTACACTTCAGAATTCATCCGGCTACTCTTGTCTGCTCTTATGTCATCAATAAACACAAGTGACCCAGTGCCATTGAAAGCCATGCATGCCCATGCCATCACGTTGCCTCCACCATGTTTTACAGAGGATGTGGTGTGCCTTGGATCATGTGCCGTTCCCTTTCTTCTCCAAACTTTTTTCTTCCCATCATTCTGGTACAGGTTGATCTTTGTCTCATCTGTCCATAGAATACTTTTCCAGAACTGAGCTGGCTTCTTGAGGTGTTTTTCTGCAAATTTAACTCTGGCCTGTCTATTTTTGGTATTGATGAATGGTTTGCATCTAGATGTGAACCCTTTGTATTTACTGTCATGGAGTCTTCTCTTTACTGTTGACTTAGAGACAGATACACCTACTTCACTGAGAGTGTTCTGGACTTCAGTTGATGTTGTGAACGGGTTCTTCTTCACCAAATTAAGTATGCGGCGATCATCCACCACTGTTGTCATCCGTGGACGCCCAGGCCTTTTTGAGTTCCCAAGCTCACCAGCCAATTCCTTTTTTCTCAGAATGTACCCAACTGTTGATTTTGCTACTCCAAGCATGTCTGCTATCTCTCTGATGGATTTTTTCTTTTTTTTCAGCCTCAGGATGTTCTGCTTCACCTCAATTGAGAGTTCCTTTGACCGCATGTTGTCTGCTCACAGCAACAGCTTCCAAATGCAAAACCACACACCTGGAATCCACCCCTGACCTTTTAACTAATTCATTGATTACAGGTTAACGAGGGAGACGCCTTCAGAGTTAATTGCAGCCCTTAGAGTCCATTGTCCAATTACTTTTGGTCCCTTGAAAAAGAGGACGCTATGCATTACAGAGCTATGATTCCTAAACCCTTTCTCCGATTTGGATGTGGAAACTATCATATTGCAGCTGGGAGTGTGCACTTTCAGCCCATATTATATATATAATTGTATTTCTGAACATGTTTTTGTAAACAGCTAAAATAACAAAACTTGTGTCACTGTCCAAATATTTCTGGCCCTAACTGTATGTCAGTGAGACACACATATATATATATATACTAGATGGTGGCCCGATTCTAACGCATCGGGTATTCTAGAATATGCATAGTAGTATATTGCACAGCCCACGTAGTATATTGCCCAGCCACAAAGTATATTGCCCAGCCACATAGTATATTGCCCAGTGACGTAGTATATTGCCCAGCCCACATAGTATATTGCCCAGCCACGTAGTATATTGCCCAGTGACGTAGTATATTGCCCAGCCACGTAGTATATTGCCCAGCCACGTAGTATATTGCCCAGCCACGTAGTATATTGCCAAGTTACATAGTATATTGCCTAGTGACGTAGTATATTGCACAGCCCACGTAGTACATTGCCCAGTGACGTAATATATTGGCCAGCCACGTAGTATATTGCCTAGTGACATAGTCTATTGCCCAGCCACGTAGTATATTGCCCAGTTACATAGTATATTGCCTAGTGACGTAGTATATTGCCCAGCCACATAGTATATTGCTCAGCCACGTAGTATATTGCGCAGCCACGTAGTATATTGCTCAGTTATGTAGTATATTGCGCAGCCACGTAGTATATTGCGCAGCCACGTAGTATATTGCGCAGCCACGTAGTATATTGCGCAGCCACGTAGTATATTGCCCAGCCACATAGTATATTGCGCAGCCACGTAGTATATTGCCCAGCCACATAGTATATTGCCCAGTTATGTAGTATATTGTGCAGCCACGTAGTATATTGCCCAGCCACATAGCATATGGCCCACTGATGTAGTATATTGCCCAGTGATGTAGTATATTGCCGACCCACGTAGTATATTGCCCAGTTACGTAGTATATTGCCCAGTGACATAGTATACAGCACAGGGCCACGTAGTATATTGCCCAGTGACGTAGTATATTGCCGACCCACGTAGTATATTGCCCAGTTACGTAGTATATTGCCCAGTGACATAGTATACAGCACAGGGCCTTGTAGTATATTGCACAGCGAATTAGTATACAGCACAGAGCCACGTAGTATATTGCCCAGCTACGTAGTATATTGCCCAGCCAGGTTTGTCACAGGTGAAAAAATAAAAAATAAACATATACTCATCTTTCTGAGGGAGCCCTTGTAGTCCACAGCAGGTTCCGGTCCCAGGGTTGGTATTAGCGCAGGACCTGTGATGACGTTGCGGTCACATGACTGTGACGTCATGGCAATTCCTTCTGCCACCGGAACCTGCAACAGAAGATGGCGGCCGGCGCGAGCTCCAACGGAGGGTGAGTATAGCAGGTTTTTTTTATTATTATTATTTTTAACATTACATTTTGTACTATTGATGCCGCATAGGCAGCGTCAATAGTAAAAAGTTGGGGACACACAGGGTTAATAGCGGCGGTAACGGAGTGCGTTACCCGATGGCATTAACCCTGTGTTAGCGGTGACCAGAGGGGAGTATGCAGGCGACAGGCAATGACTGCGGGGAGTAAGGAGTGGCTATTTTCTTCCAGACTGTGCCCGTCGCTGATTGGTCGCGGCAGCCATGACAGGCAGCTGGCGAGACCAATCAGCGAATGAATAACCGTGACAGACAGACGGAAGTGACCCTTAGACAATTATATAGTAGATACTGTATTTATATTTAATTCAGCGCGAGAGCGCAGAAAAGCTGGTAATTCAATTGCCGGCTTTTCCTATCTCCTTCTGAAACCCGACATGATATGAGACATGGTTTACATACAGAAAACCATCTCATATCCCTTTTTTTTGCATATTCCACACTACTAATGTTAGTAGTGTGTATGTGCAAAATTTGGGCGCTCTAGCTATTAAATTAAAGGGTTAAATCGCGGAAAAAATTGGCGTGGGCTCCCGCGCAATTTTCTCCACCAGAGTGGTAAAGCCAGTGACTGAGGGCAGATATTAATAGCCTGGAGAGGGTCCACGGTTATTGGCCCCCCCCATGGCTAAAAACATCTGCCCCCAGCCACCCCAGAAAAGGCACATCTGGAAGATGCGCCTATTCTGGCACTTGGCCACTCTCTTCCCACTCCCGTGTAGCGGTGGGATATGGGGTAATGAAAGGTTAATGTCACCTTGCTATTTTAAGGTGACATTAAGCCAGGTTAATAATGGAGAGGTGTCAATTATGACACCTATCCATAATTAATCCAATAGTACGAAATGGTTAATAAAACACACACACACATTATTAAAAGTATTTTAATGAAATAAAGACACAGGGTGTTTTAGTATTTTATTATACTCTTAATCCACCTGAAGACCCTCGTTCTGTATAGGAAAAATAAAAAATCAGCAATATCCCATACCTTCCGTCCTTCTGTCACGTCCCACAATGTAAATCCATCTGGTTAAATCATTTTACAAGCAGAAGCCTGCTAATGCAGCCGCCACAGCCTGTAAAAACCCTGGGAATGAATTGAATGCAGGGGAATGTCCTGTAGTTACCTTGAGTCGCGGTGATGCGCCCCTTGCTGGATGTCCTCATATGAACTCGAGCCTGGGAAAATATTCTGAAAAGTTCCCAGGATTAATATTGGATAAGTGTCATAATTGACGCCTCTCCATTATTAACCAGGCATAATGTCACCTTACAATAGCAAGGTGACATTAACCCTTCATTACCCCATATCCCACAGCTACACATCTTCCAGATTTGACTTTTCTGGGGTGGCTGGGGGCAGGTGTTTTTAGCCAGAGGGGGGGGGGGGGGCAATAACCATGGTCCCTCTCCAGGCTATTAATATCTGCCCTCAGTCACTGGCTTTACCACTCTGGTGGAGAAAATTGCGCGGGAGCCCACGCCAATTTTTTCCACGATTTAACCCTTTAATTTAACCCTTTAATATGTGCATATTAATCACTGTAATGAGCGGTACCTCGTGACCGCTCACACAGGACCTGCTGCCGGCGCTGAGACCATACGTCGCAGGAGCTGGGTGAGTATTTCTCGGCAAGTGGGCGGGCACACAAGGGCTGGGAGGCGGGAGGTGACCCACAAACTTTATTTTTAAGAAAAAACAAACAAAAAAACCTTGATTTCTCATTCCTTCTCTCCAGCGAACGCTGCTGGGGAGAAGGAATGAATGCCGGCTTCAGCACCAAAAGCAGGGGACAGCCCTTAACTGTAGTGCTGTCTCCTGCATGGTCCGTCTGGTCCTCAGTCGGCACATGGGCGGCACACGGCTGCCGCACGTGTGCCACATTGATGTGCTATGTGAGCACACAGACACACGGACACTGATAACTCCGGTACCGATTTCTCCGGTACCGGAATTATCTGGACGCGTGAAAGAGGCCTTTAAGGCTGCCGTCACACTAGCAGTATTTGGTCAGTATTTTACATCAGTATTTGTAAGCCAAAACCAGGAGTGGTGATAAATGCAGAAGTGGTGCATATGTTTCTATTATACTTTTCCTCTAATTGTTCCACTCCTGGTTCTGGCTTACAAATACTGATGTAAAATACTGACCAAATACTGCTAGTGTGACGGCAGCCTAAGGGTGAGCATTATTTATTGCATTAAGTTTAACCAGTGAGAACCCTTTTATCTATAACTTTGATTGTCGAGAAAGCACCTTTAATTTGATAAAAATACATCAATGAAATTTAAAAAAAAAAAAAAATGTGAATTTAACGATCGCTGTGCACCAATTTCTATATCTCACTCCTCTATCTCCTTTTCTGTCTCTGGCAGCACTGGGCATGTTAAAAGGTTAAAAAAAAAATTCTATAAAAAGTGAATCGAGAGCAAGCTGCCATTGGCTATTACATTGTAAAAAAAAAGAACTTTTTTTGCTTTAGAAATATTCTCCCTTTCGACTGTTATGACCTCCTTCATATTATCATTTTTGAATACTATCTGGCTATTATTCTACAACTTTACTAATACTCAGATAGGCATAAAATCCTGGAAGAAAATAATCAGGCGAGTGATGTAATTGCTCTGTGGCTTGGAAATTGCTATATATTATGGATATTTAAGTTCCTATCTTGCAGAGTTGTATAAAAAAAAAAAAAAGAAAGCAGAAAGAAGAAAAAAAAACCATTTCACCTTGCAAAAGTAGCAATTTTAGATGTTATTTCACTCTGGGAATGCATTTCTGAAGGCTTTTTTTTAATATATTTTAGATGCTACAGTATATTGTGAAAACGACATAACCTTACAGTAGTCAAGTAGCTTGGAGCCTGTAAATCAGGGGTAAAGCACCACTCTATATTGCTACTAGTCTGTGAGGGAAAGAAATAGAAAAGCCGTAATGTTTTATACACAGCACCGCAACGATTTGTATATCAAAATACGTCTGTAATCAGTAGAATCAGAACGAAAGCTGGAGAGGGAATCTGTAGAATAATCTGTACAATAAATTAGAATATTAAACCGTGTTATATAATTTTTTTCTGCTTTAATCTTGCCTTTTATCTGTAGATTATTGTTTTTATTATTCTTATCTTTCCATTCTTTTATTTTAAATGGGTTGTCCTCTATGAAGGAATATGGAAATAATGGTAAGAAGCTTCCACCGATCTACTAGTGGAGAGCTGCTAATAAAGAGTGGCTGGTGTTCTAAACGAGCTGGTACATGCCCAGGCATTCATTTATTTTACTCAGTTATATAGTGCCATTAATTCTACAGCCTCTTACAGACACAATCTAAATCCCCTATCAGTATGTCTTTGGAGTGTGGGAGGAAAGCGAAGAACTCACGCAAACACGGTAAAAATATACAAACTCCTCGTAGATGTGCTGTCCTTGGTGGGATTTGATCCCAGGACCCCAGCGCTTCAAATTAACAGTGCTAGCCACTGACCCATCACGTTGCACTCATTTGTATAGCAGGCATGTAAAATAGATGTGTCCTTCCCTAGCTTCCCTCTTGGACTGAAATATGATGAGATGAGTGGCTTACGTTGAGCAGCTTTAAAAAAACCCCAAAAAAACCATGGTTTTGTGATACTCGGTTGGGAGATGTTTGTGTGTGAGGGCGCGCCAGGGCGGTAGTCGTGGCTGAGTTTCTATACTTTAACAAGCCCTGGTTTCCCATCACATGAATAAAGTGTCCCCTCTGCAACATGTCTTCTGCTTCACCTTCTGCACCGTCAGGGTCTCATCGGGCTGGCTGAAGATCCACTGCTGCCGTTGTTGCATATAAAGACACAGAGACTTTACTCTCTTGCTTTCGCAGATACCACATTACACATTTCTTTCTCTTTCCCTGTACTTCTCTCCTTGTCACACAGCACGTGTCCAGGTCGGACCGTATCATACGGTTCCCTCAGCCGTTTTGCCCCAGATCTGAGGGCATCAGCCCATGCAATTATTTGCCACATGGTGAGCAACCTGCCCTTCGGTACTGCTGTGACTTCTCCTGCAGCTGCAATTTCTACTATTGCTGCCACTGCTGCTGTTCTGCCCTACTGGCCCTGGATGGCTGGGCTTCTCCCTTGGCAATGTTACGGGGGTCTCTGTGCTGTCCTGGGCATTAGGCCCATCAGGACTGTCTGGGCATTCAGCTCCCATGCTACACTCCCCCAAATCAAGAAATTCTTTCCCTCTTATCCCACAGAAGCCCCTCCCAGATTAACTATTCCTTAGACTAGTTTCCTATTCCTTCTATACTATGTACAATAATGTACCCCCATCTAGTGTCACAACTGAAGTACTACACTTTCCCTACTAATGCTGTATAAATAACAGTGCAAACATACAAAAACAATTATAGATTCAAGGTATGATATATAAATATATGAGAAAAAAGGGCAGTACATCACACGGTCCCGGTACACAACTTACATATGCCATGTGTGGCTATGTCTTGTTACCAAGTGGTTGTGATGTGAGTTGCAGCCTGTCAAGACTTTTGCTCTGATATATGATAAAGTATGGAATTATTAGAAACTGAGTAATTAAAAGGGACTCTGCTGTACCCAACAGAGGCCATTAAACAGTGTGATGGAACAGCGATGTCCTACTGCTTACATCCAATTGCTTTCGAACTGCTAAGAGCTGATGAAGATTTGCACCGGCTTATGCAAATCTCTTCCTCGGGCTGTCGGAGAGGGATCTCTTTATGTCTGATTGCTTGCCATTGATGGACCGCATGCCCTTGGGGGCGCTTCATCGATGACATCTTTTTAATTTGGCAGGGGTCAATGGAATCTTTTCACTCTTTTATGCTCCAACTCAATCAAAATTCCCGCAATATGCATTTAACATGCAAATGTGATGCAAATCTGATTAATTTTTGGATGCAAGCATAAAGAGGGGAGAGGACAACTGTCTACAGACTGACCTCTTTCGAAAACCCACGTCAGTCAACTCATTCCTGCATTTGACATCGTCATATCCCTCATCTATGATACACTCTATAACATAACCATAGGTCAATTCCTACGCCTTCGCAGAGTTTACTCCTGTGATGGGGACTTTAAAAGACAGTCTGAGGAACTAAAAGAGATTTCATGATCGGGCCTACAGTCGTCGTTCAATCAAGAAGGCATATAATCGTGCGAAACACAGTACATGACACCAAGCCTCATATGCTATGAAACCTCCAATCATGAAACAACCCATTAGGTACATTACCCAACACCATGGTCAGATGGACCTAATGCGCCATTACTTGGCAAAATCTTGGTCGATTCTTCAAATGGACCTGATATTGGCACAATACATTGGTGAACACCCCAATATTACATTTAGGAGATCACGAAATCTGGGTGACTTCCTTGTAAATAGCCACTATGTTAGTGACCCTAACCCCTCCTTTTTGTCCAAAATAAAACCTCCACTGGGTTGTAAATCATGTGGGAAATGTGTGGCCTGCCCCAACATAGTGAAGACTCTACCATTCGCTAATACTAAGGGAACTGCGACTTACAAAATCAAACATTCCATTACCTGTACATCCAGAGCGGTAATTTACTACGCTATGTGCCCATGTTCCGTTATTTATGTGGGGATGACGACACGTCAACTAAAGGTCCGTACTTGGGAACACGTGCTGGGCATATAAGTGGCAAGGGATATTGAGAACATTTCTATACTCAAAACGATAACCAAACACTTCAAAATACATCACAATTGTGATGCTTAGGGTTGAGCGACTTTTACTTTTATAGGATCGGGTCGGGTTTCACGAAACCCGACTTTTTCAAAAGTCGGGTCGAATGAAATCGGCCGATCCTATAAAAAAGTCGGGGTCGGGGTCGGCCGAAACTCGAAACCCAATGCAGTGCATTGGGTTTCCAATGGTTCCCAGGGTCTGAAGGAGAGGAAACTCTCCTTCAGGCCCTGCGATCCATATT
Source organism: Ranitomeya imitator (assembly GCF_032444005.1). Lineage (NCBI taxonomy): Eukaryota > Metazoa > Chordata > Amphibia > Anura > Dendrobatidae > Ranitomeya > Ranitomeya imitator. Next base: position 52,123,437 of record NC_091284.1, read on the forward strand.
TAAGTGTAAAATAAAGAAGCAGGGCGCATCCGAGGGTGAGTATATACCTAATAGGAATATACTCACCCTCGGACGCGCCCTGCTTCTTTCCGGCAGCCTTCCTTCCTAAGAATCAGCGCTTCCAGGACCTTGCGGTGACGTCGCGGCTTGTGATTGGTCGCGCGAGCGGTCACATGGGCGGTCACGCGACCAATCACAAGCCGCGACGTCACCGCAAGGTCCTGCAAGCGCTGATTCGAAGGAAGGAAGGCTGCCGGTTAGTACCAGGGCGCGTCAGAGGGTGAGTATAGCGATATTTTTTATTTTAATTCTTTATTTAACAATTAAATATGGATTCCGATACCGATTTCCGATATTGCAAACATATGGGAACTCGGGATCGGAATTCCGATACCAGATTCAGAAGATCGCCGACTTCATGGCCGACCCCACACAGGGGTCGGGTTGGGTTTCATGAAACCCGACTTTGCCAAAAGTCGGCGACTTCTGAAAATGGCCGACCCGTTTCGCTCAACCCTAGTGATGCTTCACTTTTAAATGTGTTGGGGATAGACATAATAGAGCCAAATGAGAGGGGAGGAGGGATTAGTATAACTCTGGCTAGATTAGAGACTAAATGGATATGGATGCTGGACACTGTCTCTCCTAAAGGATTAAATGAAAATTTGAGCTTGACTCCATTTCTGTGAACCAACTTTTAGTTTTAGTTTGTTTTAATTGTAGTGATGATCGTATTGGGTATATTTGTAAATTCATTTTTTAATTTATATCTTATTGATTATGTTTTTACCCTTTAAAGGTGGTAGTGTTGCAACTTACCTTTTGTGGGCATATTTGATGTTGATGTGATTAGCTGCTGGATCCTCCTGTGGCTTGTCCTTTATGCTGTGGTGAAGGGGATGTCTAGCCCTCATGTTCCCAATTTTGGTTGCAACTCTGGGAGTCCAGTTGAGGTGCTTGATTCTTTCTTGACACATGGGACCTATGGACTATGATTATGAAGACTTTAATTGAAGAGATGCTATGTTTTGAATAATTTTATTTTATTATGTATAGTGATGATTTTTTTTTACAAATTTTTCTATGTTCACTTCACCTGATAATTAATTACACATTAGTACATTTATTTTTTGTCACTTGTTCTCCTTTTTCTTATTTATAAATTATTATTTATTAGTTATTATTATATATCTTTTTGTATATATATATATATATATTTCATATTTTTTTTTTATAATTATCATTATGTATTTATTATTAATTATTTTTTATTTTTAAATTTTATATTTATTTTTATTTATTATTCATTATTCATAATTTATTATTTTTTGTTTTTTTTATATTATATTTATGTATTATTAAATATGTATTATTTATTTATTATTCATTATTTATTTTTAATTTTTATCAATTAATATTATATTTTTCTGATTTATTTTCCTATTTAATTTCATATACACTGTTCATTATGTATTTTACTAATCCTCAGTATTATCTGTGATGTTATCACCATACTATTATGGATTAAATTGTTGTATTAATATTTACCTTAGAGCTATATTATCATATATATTGATTTATTAATATATACATAGACTATATCATAAATTAGCACGTTTTTTATCACCCTTTTCACTCACTAATTATTTACTATTTATTTGTCATTTAAATTATTCAAATAAGAGCCTTTTTTAATAATGATTTCTTCTCTTCAATCCATTTAAATTAATATTTAATATGTTATCTATTTTTTGTCCTAATCCCCTATGGCACATAATATGATATTTTCCCGAGCAGTAAGGCACTTGGACATAAAGACTATTTTCTTATATGCCCGGTAATTTTCCAGCACTTGAAACCTAACAACGCCCATACCATAGCCCTGATTGTGCGCATGCGCAGTTGTTGCCCTGTCGTCTGGGCTGCAGCATCTTTGTGCCCTTGGCAACGCCAGGGACACATCCCGTGCGTCCGGTCACGTGACTCGGTGGCTTTGACTTCCCGGTCTCCCGGGCGGCGCATGGGCCGTTCACATCAGGGGTCACTGGCATCGGCGCCAATTTTAATTATGTGTGTATTAAAACCCACCGATCTTGCCTAAAATACACCCCCTGATGAAGGAATTCTGAAACGTGCGTCGGGGTGCTCGGTATCAAGACCCAGCGGCATTTATGGTGATTTTTGAGCACTATGCACATGGCACTTTAACATGCACATTATAGAGCACCCTGCTGACCCTTATTTTGTCCATAGTGTTGACAGTTGAACATAGTTTATTCTATCTTTTTATACCTTGTTCACGATATATATATATATATATATATATATATATATATTCTTGTTTGTATGCACTTTGTATATATATATTTTTATATATTATTTATTATTTTGCTATTTTTAGCCCACGAGTGTGACCTATATTCTTATATGCCTGTGCATTGCAGTTATAATACACACACTTTGTATAATATTTCTTCACTATTTTTTATTATTATTATTTTCCTTGGTGCTTATGCTTATACCTCTTTGGGGCAATATTATATATATATATATATATATATATACAGTTAGGTCCATATATATTTGGACAGAGACAACATTTTTCTAATTTTGGTTATAGATATTACCACAATGAATTTTAAACAAAACAATTCAGATGCAGTTGAAGTTCAGACTTTCAGGTTTCATTTGAGGGTATCCACATTAAAATTGGATGAAGGGTTTAGGAGTTTCAGCTCTTTAACATATGCCACCCTGTTTTTAAAGGGACCAAAAGTAATTAGACAGATTAAATAATTTTAAATAAAATGTTCATTTCTAATACTTGGTTGAAAACCCTTCGTTGGCAATGACTGCCTGAAGTCTTGAACTCATGGACATCACCAGACACTGTGTTTCCTCCTTTTTGATGCTCTGCCAGGCCTTCACTGCGGTGGTTTTCAGTTGCTGTTTGTTTCTGGGCCTTTCTGTCTGAAGTTTAGTCATTAACAAGTGAAATGCATGCTCAATTGGGTTGAGATCAGGTGACTGACTTGGCCATTCAAGAATATTCCACTTCTTTGCTTTAATAAACTCCTGGGTTGCTTTGGCTTTATGTTTTGGGTCATTGTCCATCAGTAGTATGAAACGACGACCAATCAGTTTGGCTGCATTTGGCTGGATCTGAGCACACAGTATGGCGGCTCTGAATACCTCAGAATTCATTCAGCTGCTTCTGTCCTGTGTCACATCATCAATAAACACTAGTGACCCAGTGCCACTGGCAGCCATGCATGCCCAAGCCATCACACTGCCTCTGCCGTGTTTTACATATGATGTGGTATGCTTTGGATCATGAGCTGTACCACGCCTTCGCCATACTTTTCTCTTTCCATCATTCTGGTAGAGGTTGATCTTGGTTTCATCTGTCCAAAGAATGTTCTTCCAGAACTGCGCTGGCTTTTTTGGATGTTTTTTAGCAAAGTCCAGTTTAGCCTTTTTATTCTTGATGCTTATGAGTGGCTTGCACTGTGCAGTGAACCCTCTGTATTTACTTTCATGCAGTCTTCTCTTTATGGTAGATTTGGATATTGATACGTCTACCTCCTGGAGAGTGTTGTTCACTTGGTTGGCTGTTGTGAAGGGGTTTCTCTTCACCATGGAGATTATTCTGCGATCATCCACCACTGTTGTCTTCCGTGGGCGCCCAGATCTTTTTGCATTGATGAATTCACCAGTGCTTTCTTTCTTTTTCAGGATGTACGAGACTGTAGATTTTGCCACTCCTAATATTGTAGCAATTTCTCGGATGTTTTTTTTCTGTTTTCGCAGCTTAAGGATGGCTTGTTTCACCTGCATGGAGAGCTCCTTTGACCACATGTTTACTCCACAGCAAAACCTTCCAAATGCAAGCACCACACCTCAAATCAACTCCAGGCCTTTTATCTGCTTAATTGAGAATGACATAACGAAGGGATTGCCCGCACCTGTCCATGAAATGGCTTTGGAGTCAATTGTCCAATTACTTTTGGTCCCTTTAAAAACAGGGTGGCACATGTTAAGGAGCTGAAACTCCTAAACCCTTCATCCAATTTTAATGTGGATACCCTCAAATGAAAGCTGAAAGTCTGAACTTCAACTGCATCTGAATTGTTTTGTTTAAAATTCATTGTCGTAATATCTAGAGCCAAAATTAGAAAAATGTTGTCTCTGTCCAAATATATATGGACCCAACTGTATATATATATATATATATATATAGTAACATAGTTAGTAAGTAAGGCCGAAAAAAGACATTTGTCCATCCAGTTCAGCCTATATTCCATCATAATAAATACCCAGATCTACGTCCTTCTACAGAACCTAATAAATAGTAACATAGTTAGTAAGGCCGAAAAAAGACATAATAATAATCTTTATTTTTATATAGCGCTAACATATTCCGCAGCGCTTTACACACATTATCATTGCTGTCCCCATTGGGGCTCACAATCTAAATTCCCTATCAGTATGTCTTTGGAATGTGGGAGGAAACCGGAGTGCCCAGAGGAAACCCATGCAAACACGGAGAGAACATACAAACTCTTTGCAGATGTTGTCCTTAGTGGGATTAGAACCCAGGACCCCAGCGCTGCAAGGCTGCTGTGCTAACCACTGCGCCACCGTGCTATATATATATATATATACAAAGAAAAAAAGAGGCAGCACTCCATAATAAAGTGAAAAAAAGTGGAAGGTTTTAATCGACCCACATAGCCGGGCGACGTTTCAGCTCCATCTGAGCCTTTCTCAAGCAGTGAGTAACCATACCTAACATCCATTTATACGTGTCTCAACACATTACTAATTAATCCAATTATAATTTACATTCAATTTGTGCTCTTATATATAAAAATATATTTCATCCTTTGCTTATATTATCATCATGTGCTCATGTTCCTAAAAGTGACTTGTGCTTCAGTGTAAATAAAAACTCATTCCTCTTCCATAAACCTCAGATTCACATCATATTCTACCCATGATTATCGGAATAATAGTAGGTACCCCAATATCCGTTTTCTATATTTATTATACATACAACACTGTCCACTTACCCCTGTTGCACATGTGGACTGATGGAGGACGATTTGTTTGTAAGTCGGCGTTCCTTGCCGCTTACTGCGCATGTCTCTGACGCATCACTAAGCAGGTTCGCTGTTCTGACCAATTAGACGCTCTGTGTGGCATTCTTTTCTCGGCGCATGCGCAGTAGCGCTATAAATCGTCATATTGGTTGAGGAACATTACGCTCCAGCGTCCTGTATTACTGACACCTGCGCAATAGCGCTGAAGTGAATAACATAGTTCTTTTTGGAGCGCTGTAAACCTGCCCTGATTATTGCACACTGTGTTATCACCATTTGGGCAATAGCGTTGAAGATCCTACTAGATCCCTTACCACAGTGCTGCATACATAATAGGACTACATACAACTAGTACTGCATTATTGATATTCACTATATTAGTCTGCAGATCTGCATACACCCATCTGCCCAGATATGGCAAGTATACTATAAAGTCAATACCTAGTGGATCGTCACATTGGGTCGCAAATATAATCCATAATAAAAATGAAAAAAGACAAATAGTAATAAGCCGGCATATATTACAATGATCTCTTAGTTTTTTAGCTCTATTTTTTCTTTACTTATATATTTATTTATTATTTATTTATTATTTTTAAGTTGAGCTACTGGGATTAATAGGCATGCCTCAGATATCTTGGCTATATGGATGGCTGCTTATAAAGACAGCCCCATTAGTCAATGGAGTCACACTGCCCCTCAATTGTCCCTCCGGACCAAAGTGTTGCAGTCATGTCATCCATATGATACCGCTACCAATATCTCAATACCACTGTGTTTATTAAAGATCAGTTATATATCCCCTATCATTTATTATTATTCAGTGGAGCTACTGGGATTAATAGGTATGCGTCAGATATCTTGGCTATATGAATGGCTGCTTATTAAAGACAGCCCCATTAGTCAATGGAGTCACACTGCCCCTCAATTGTCCCTCCGGACCAAAGTGTTGCAGTCATGTCATCCATATGATACCGCTACCATAATCCCAATACCCCAATGTTTAATAAGGATCAATTATATATACCCTAGAATAGGGCCAAAAAGGTGCATACTCGTGTCATATTTCAGTGAGTGGGTTCCCTTCTTCAGTGGTTAATAGCAAACAACCCCTCTATGGTTCCTCCGGACCAGGGTATTGCAGAAATAACAACCACTGGATGCCAGCCACTGCATGACAACCATAGGATGTTCACACTCATATCAAGACACTGTACTCCATAAACTGATGCCATAATATATTTATTTAGACCCAAATGAGTGATCCACCAAATACAAGTGCTACTTATTCAGCCAAAAACCAGGCAGATAGGTGCATACATATATTTCAACGACACGGAAATCAACAATTAATAATTTCATATTTATATGTAATTTGAATCCTCCATAGTTCCACATATCCACAGGGGAAGTTTTTCTTTCCGGGATTGGTATCTAAGGAATGAAAGATAGAAATAAAATTACAGATATAAAATATCATTTTTAAAAAAATTTTTTTCCCTGAGTTACAATTATACCAAGAAAAACAAGGTTACTGCATACCTTCTCATAACACCGTGTGAACATTAAAGTCTACATTTAGTCCTTTCGGTTTGAGTGTTTTTAACTCATAAATCCATTTGAGTTCCTTCTTTTTTAAGATCTGCTCTCTATTACCTCCTTTCCTTTGGACTGGGACTACATCAATTATTCTACTCTTTAGATCTTTCTCTTGATGATTCAATTCTACAAAGTGTTTAGGAACCGGAAGATCCATTCTCCTCTTTCTAATGGTGTATCTATGCTGATTCATCCGAACCTTGAATGGACATATTGTTTCTCCAATATACCAGAGGTTACATGGACAGCTTAGGAGGTATATTACGTGATCCGTGTCACATGTCAGGTATTCCTTAATTTGGTAAACCTTCCCTGTTGTTGGATGCTCAAAAGTAGGGCCTCTTACCACATGTGTGCAATTGACACAAGTTAAGCACGGGAAACAACCCCTCTTTTTTCTACCAGTCAATGTCAGCTGTTGGTTTCTTGACAATGATCCAATGTCCGATTTTACTAGGTAATCCCCCAAATTCCTACTCCTTTTATAAGAATATAGTGGTGGCATAGAGAATTCTTTTACTTCAGGATGACATCTGCCTAGCATACCCCAGTGTTTAGAGATGATCCTGCTTATCTCTCTACTCTCCTCTACATAAGTACTGACAAAGGGAACTCTATTGATCCGTTTTTTACTACGTACATCTTAAGTTATCAATATCTTCCTATCTTCCTTTTTTACTTTCTCTTTGACAGAGTTCAAGAGCTTTCTGGGATATCCCCTTTCAATAAATTTTGTTATCAATGTCTCCAATGCCTCATCTACATCCTCCTCCTTTTTTACAATTCGTGTCACTCTCAGTAACTGACTTAATGGTATTGACTCAATGATTTTACGTGGATGTTGGCTATCGTATAGTAGCAGATTATTTCTATCTGTATTTTTAACATAGAGTTTAGTGATCAATTCATTGTTTTTTTGTATCACCAATACATCCAAAAATTGCATTTCCTTAGTAGAGGATACTAGCGTAAACTTTATGGTTTCATCTATGGTGTTAAGGTACTGGTGAAACTCATTCAACATAACTTCCGTACCTGTCCAAAGGAGGAAGACATCGTCTATGTATCGCCACCACACCTTTACATATTGGAAGTGGTGGGACACATAGACGAGGTCTTCCTCCAACGTTTCCATAACCAAATTTGCATATGCAGGGGCCATATTGGCCCCCATTGCTGTACCTCTTTTTTGTGTATAAATGTATCACCGAATAGAAAATAATTTTTTGTCAAAATTATTTCCAGTAGCTTGAGCAAAAACATATTACCCTCCTCTGTATATCCAGCTAGTTCTAATTTTTTCTTTATTGCACTGAGCCCACGACCATGATCGATAGACGTGTATAGAGAGACTACGTCGAATGACGCCAAAATCATCTCTCCATCCAACTCTACCTCCTCTAGTTTCCTCAAAAAATCAGTAGTGTCCCTTATGTGCGACTTACCTCGCTTTACAATGGGGTTAAAAATCCTGTCCAAAAATATACCCATTTTATTGAATATTGAGCCTACCCCTGAAATTATGGGGCGCCCTGGTGGATTATCAAGCCTTTTATGTATTTTAGGGATTACATATAACATCGGTGTTTTAGGAATTTCTACCCATAAATATTCGTACAGTTCCTGATCTATGACAAATATGTCTAACGCTTCTTTCAGGCAACTCTCAATTTCTTTACTAATTTTAAATTTTGGATCTCCATCCATTTTTTGATAAACTTCCGTATCCGCCAATTGTCTGCTAACTTCTGTCAAATACATGGACCTGTCCATGACGACGACAGCTCCCCCTTTATCAGCGGGTTTGATGATGATGTCGCCGTCATGGACAAGCTCCTGCAAAGCCAGGAATTCTTCCTTCAAGATGTTCGGGTGTCTATATGTACCCTCATTTTTGTTCCTTAGTTCCTCCACCTCCATTGTAACCACTTTCTCAAATGCATCTATAGCTGCTGGACTTGCACATGGGGTAAAGCTACCTTTGTTTCTCAGTTCCAAAGTACCCATATCAAATTCACATGTTCTATTTTTCATGATAATATCCTTATTAGAAAACCATTGTTTAAGTTTTATCGTTCTAAAAAAGCGCGCTAGGTCCAATTGTAGATCAAACCAGTCCGTGTGTGAACACGGACTGAACGACAGTCCTTTACTAAGTACAGATACCTGCATATCAGTCAGTTCCTTACTGGAAATGTTCACGACAAGTTCTATTCTCGTTTCCTGAGGTTCGGTTGTCTCTGTGCTTGTTGTTGTAGTTTGTTTCTTTCGGTTTTCTTTCTGGCTCCTGTTATGACGCTTGCCTCCTCTTCTTTTGCGTCCTCCTTTCCACCTATATTCTCTAAGGGGTATAAAACAATTATTAGGAATATAGTCATTGGTATCATTATCATCTTTTCTCTCCAATTGACCTCTTTTTCTCCAGGGCACTTTAGAGTTGTCAAACTGCCACGCATATACTTGTCCAGTTTCGTAATCCCCATTGTCTCTACTCCATTTTTTTCTTTTAGTTTCCTCCAAATCCCCCCGAAATTTATACATATCCTTATCTACTTTTTCTTTGAATATAGTCCATTCCTCTATCTTCATAATTTCTTTGATTTTAATCTCTCCCTCCGTTATATTTTGTTGTAATTTCTTAATGTCTCCTTGTAGAAATTCTATGTTAAGTAGCATGACATCCATGGCGTATTTATTCGAGATCATGGTGAACCTTGTACAAAAGGTTGGATTGTCCAGAAACAAATTAGGTCTAACATTGGATCTTAATCCTCTCGGGATTTTCTGTTCCTTATAATATTGCCCCAATGTTGTAAGGTGCAGTTGTAGAGTAATTAGACGTCTAGAATCATTCTCATAACGTTTTTTCATTTCAATAATAGATGGTGTTTTGAGAAAAGCTGCATCACCCATGACACCGCTAAGTATGCGTTCCGCATCCTCTGATGTATAATTGAACACTCCAGGTTCCATAGGATTCGCATCCATGTTACCAAAAAATGGCTTAAAATAGTTGAGTACACAAAATATAAAAATAAACGTAATAATAGGTGTGCAAAAATTTCCGGACATAGACATAATAGGAAAAAAAGGGAACAGCACAACTTAAGTACTTATCTTCGGGTGCAAGGCCCCAGGCAACCAGTCCAACGATTGCACCAAATTCACAAAGAAAAAAAGAGGCAGCACTCCATAATAAAGTGAAAAAAAGTGGAAGGTTTTAATCGACCCACATAGCCGGGCGACGTTTCAGCTCCATCTGAGCCTTTCTCAAGCAGTGAGTAACCATACCTAACATCCATTTATACGTGTCTCAACACATTACTAATTAATCCAATTATAATTTACATTCAATTTGTGCTCTTATATATAAAAATATATTTCATCCTTTGCTTATATTATCATCATGTGCTCATGTTCCTAAAAGTGACTTGTGCTTCAGTGTAAATAAAAACTCATTCCTCTTCCATAAACCTCAGATTCACATCATATTCTACCCATGATTATCGGAATAATAGTAGGTACCCCAATATCCGTTTTCTATATTTATTATACATACAACACTGTCCACTTACCCCTGTTGCACATGTGGACTGATGGAGGACGATTTGTTTGTAAGTCGGCGTTCCTTGCCGCTTACTGCGCATGTCTCTGACGCATCACTAAGCAGGTTCGCTGTTCTGACCAATTAGACGCTCTGTGTGGCATTCTTTTCTCGGCGCATGCGCAGTAGCGCTATAAATCGCCATATTGGTTGAGGAACATTACGCTCCAGCGTCCTGTATTACTGACACCTGCGCAATAGCGCTGAAGTGAATAACATAGTTCTTTTTGGAGCGCTGTAAACCTGCCCTGATTATTGCACACTGTGTTATCACCATTTGGGCAATAGCGTTGAAGATCCTACTAGATCCCTTACCACGGTGCTGCATACATAATAGGACTACATACAACTAGTACTGCATTATTGATATTCACTATATTAGTCTGCAGATCTGCATACACCCATCTGCCCAGATATGGCAAGTATACTATAAAGTCAATACCTAGTGGATCGTCACATTGGGTCGTAAATATAATCCATAATAAAAATGAAAAAAGACAAATAGTAATAAGCCGGCATATATTACAATGATCTCTTAGTTTTTTAGCTCTATTTTTTCTTTACTTATATATTTATTTATTATTTATTTATTATTTTTAAGTTGAGCTACTGGGATTAATAGGCATGCCTCAGATATCTTGGCTATATGGATGGCTGCTTATAAAGACAGCCCCCATTAGTCAATGGAGTCACACTGCCCCTCAATTGTCCCTCCGGACCAAAGTGTTGCAGTCATGACATCCATATGATACCGCTACCAATATCTCAATACCACTGTGTTTATTAAAGATCAGTTATATATCCCCTATCATTTATTATTATTCAGTGGAGCTACTGGGATTAATAGGTATGCGTCAGATATCTTGGCTATATGAATGGCTGCTTATTAAAGACAGCCCCCATTAGTCAATGGAGTCACACTGCCCCTCAATTGTCCCTCCGGACCAAAGTGTTGCAGTCATGTCATCCATATGATACCGCTACCATAATCCCAATACCCCAATGTTTAATAAGGATCAATTATATATACCCTAGAATAGGGCCAAAAAGGTGCATACTCGTGTCATATTTCAGTGAGTGGGTTCCCTTCTTCAGTGGTTAATAGCAAACAACCCCTCTATGGTTCCTCCGGACCAGGGTATTGCAGAAATAACAACCACTGGATGCCAGCCACTGCATGACAACCATAGGATGTTCACACTCATATCAAGACACTGTACTCCATAAACTGATGCCATAATATATTTATTTAGACCCAAATGAGTGATCCACCAAATACAAGTGCTACTTATTCAGCCAAAAACCAGGCAGATAGGTGCATACATATATTTCAACGACACGGAAATCAATAATTAATAATTTCATATTTATATGTAATTTAAAGTCTACATTTAGTCCTTTCGGTTTGAGTGTTTTTAACTCATAAATCCATTTGAGTTCCTTCTTTTTTAAGATCTGCTCTCTATTACCTCCTTTCCTTTGGACTGGGACTACATCAATTATTCTACACTTTAGATCTTTCTCTTGATGATTCAATTCTACAAAGTGTTTAGGAACCGGAAGATCCATTCTCCTCTTTCTAATGGTGTATCTATGCTGATTCATCCGAACCTTGAATGGACATATTGTTTCTCCAATATACCAGAGGTTACATGGACAGCTTAGGAGGTATATTACGTGATCCGTGTCACATGTCAGGTATTCCTTAATTTGGTAAACCTTCCCTGTTGTTGGATGCTCAAAAGTAGGGCCTCTTACCACATGTGTGCAATTGACACAAGTTAAGCACGGGAAACAACCCCTCTTTTTTCTACCAGTCAATGTCAGCTGTTGGTTTCTTGACAATGATCCAATGTCCGATTTTACTAGGTAATCCCCCAAATTCCTACCCCTTTTATAAGAATATAGTGGTGGCATAGAGAATTCTTTTACTTCAGGATGACATCTGCCTCATTATTGAGGGGCAGTGTGACTCCATTGACTAATGGGGGCTGTCTTTAATAAGCAGCCATTCATATAGCCAAGATATCTGACGCATACCTATTAATCCCAGTAGCTCCATTGAATAATAATAAATGATAGGGGATATATAACTGATCTTTAATAAACACAGTGGTATTGAGATATTGGTAGCGGTATCATATGGATGTCATGACTGCAACACTTTGGTCCGGAGGGACAATTGAGGGGCAGTGTGACTCCATTGACTAATGGGGGCTGTCTTTATAAGCAGCCATCCATATAGCCAAGATATCTGAGGCATGCCTATTAATCCCAGTAGCTCAACTTAAAAATAATAAATAAATAATAAATAAATATACAAGTAAAGAAAAAATAGAGCTAAAAAACTAAGAGATCATTGTAATATATGCCGGCTTATTACTATTTGTCTTTTTTCATTTTTATTATGGATTATATTTACGACCCAATGTGACGATCCACTAGGTATTGACTTTATAGTATACTTGCCATATCTGGGCAGATGGGTGTATGCAGATCTGCAGACTAATATAGTGAATATCAATAATGCAGTACTAGTTGTATGTAGTCCTATTATGTATGCAGCACCGTGGTAAGGGATCTAGTAGGATCTTCAACGCTATTGCCCAAATGGTGATAACACAGTGTGCAATAATCAGGGCAGGTTTACAGCGCTCCAAAAAGAACTATGTTATTCACTTCAGCGCTATTGCGCAGGTGTCAGTAATACAGGACGCTGGAGCGTAATGTTCCTCAACCAATATGGCGATTTATAGCGCTACTGCGCATGCGCCGAGAAAAGAATGCCACACAGGGCGTCTAATTGGTCAGAACAGCGAACCTGCTTAGTGATGCGTCAGAGACATGCGCAGTAAGCGGCAAGGAACGCCGACTTACAAACAAATCGTCCTCCATCAGTCCACATGTGCAACAGGGGTAAGTGGACAGTGTTGTATGTATAATAAATATAGAAAGCGGATATTGGGGTACCTACTATTATTCCGATAATCATGGGTAGAATATGATGTGAATCTGAGGTTTATGGAAGAGGAATGAGTTTTTATTTACACTGAAGCACAAGTCACTTTTAGGAACATGAGCACATGATGATAATATAAGCAAAGGATGAAATATATTTTTATATATAAGAGCACAAATTGAATGTAAATTATAATTGGATTAATTAGTAATGTGTTGAGACACGTATAAATGGATGTTAGGTATGGTTACTCACTGCTTGAGAAAGGCTCAGATGGAGCTGAAACGTCGCCCGGCTATGTGGGTCGATTAAAACCTTCCACTTTTTTTCACTTTATTATGGAGTGCTGCCTCTTTTTTTCTTTGTGAATTTGGTGCAATCGTTGGACTGGTTGCCTGGGGCCTTGCACCCGAAGATAAGTACTTAAGTTGTGCTGTTCCCTTTTTTTCCTATTATGTCTATGTCCGGAAATTTTTGCACACCTATTATTACGTTTATTTTTATATTTTGTGTACTCAACTATTTTAAGCCATTTTTTGGTAACATGGATGCGAATCCTATGGAACCTGGAGTGTTCAATTATACATCAGAGGATGCGGAACGCATACTTAGCGGTGTCATGGGTGATGCAGCTTTTCTCAAAACACCATCTATTATTGAAATGAAAAAACGTTATGAGAATGATTCTAGACGTCTAATTACTCTACAACTGCACCTTACAACATTGGGGCAATATTATAAGGAACAGAAAATCCCGAGAGGATTAAGATCCAATGTTAGACCTAATTTGTTTCTGGACAATCCAACCTTTTGTACAAGGTTCACCATGATCTCGAATAAATACGCCATGGATGTCATGCTACTTAACATAGAATTTCTACAAGCAGACATTAAGAAATTACAACAAAATATAACGGAGGGAGAGATTAAAATCAAAGAAATTATGAAGATAGAGGAATGGACTATATTCAAAGAAAAAGTAGATAAGGATATGTATAAATTTCGGGGGGATTTGGAGGAAACTAAAAGAAAAAAATGGAGTAGAGACAATGGGGATTACGAAACTGGACAAGTATATGCGTGGCAGTTTGACAACTCTAAAGTGCCCTGGAGAAAAAGAGGTCAATTGGAGAGAAAAGATGATAATGATACCAATGACTATATTCCTAATAATTGTTTTATACCCCTTAGAGAATATAGGTGGAAAGGAGGACGCAAAAGAAGAGGAGGCAAGCGTCATAACAGGAGCCAGAAAGAAAACCGAAAGAAACAAACTACAACAACAAGCACAGAGACAACCGAACCTCAGGAAACGAGAATAGAACTTGTCGTGAACATTTCCAGTAAGGAACTGACTGATATGCAGGTATCTGTACTTAGTAAAGGACTGTCGTTCAGTCCGTGTTCACACACGGACTGGTTTGATCTACAATTGGACCTAGCGCGCTTTTTTAGAACGATAAAACTTAAACAATGGTTTTCTAATAAGGATATTATCATGAAAAATAGAACATGTGAATTTGATATGGGTACTTTGGAACTGAGAAACAAAGGTAGCTTTACCCCATGTGCAAGTCCAGCAGCTATAGATGCATTTGAGAAAGTGGTTACAATGGAGGTGGAGGAACTAAGGAACAAAAATGAGGGTACATATAGACACCCGAACATCTTGAAGGAAGAATTCCTGGCTTTGCAGGAGCTTGTCCATGACGGCGACATCATCATCAAACCCGCTGATAAAGGGGGAGCTGTCGTCGTCATGGACAGGTCCATGTATTTGACAGAAGTTAGCAGACAATTGGCGGATACGGAAGTTTATCAAAAAATGGATGGAGATCCAAAATTTAAAATTAGTAAAGAAATTGAGAGTTGCCTGAAAGAAGCGTTAGACATATTTGTCATAGATCAGGAACTGTACGAATATTTATGGGTAGAAATTCCTAAAACACCGATGTTATATGTAATCCCTAAAATACATAAAAGGCTTGATAATCCACCAGGGCGCCCCATAATTTCAGGGGTAGGCTCAATATTCAATAAAATGGGTATATTTTTGGACAGGATTTTTAACCCCATTGTAAAGCGAGGTAAGTCGCACATAAGGGACACTACTGATTTTTTGAGGAAACTAGAGGAGGTAGAGTTGGATGGAGAGATGATTTTGGCGTCATTCGACGTAGTCTCTCTATACACGTCTATCGATCATGGTCGTGGGCTCAGTGCAATAAAGAAAAAATTAGAACTAGCTGGATATACAGAGGAGGGTAATATGTTTTTGCTCAAGCTACTGGAAATAATTTTGACAAAAAATTATTTTCTATTCGGTGATACATTTTATACACAAAAAAGAGGTACAGCAATGGGGGCCAATATGGCCCCTGCATATGCAAATTTGGTTATGGAAACGTTGGAGGAAGACCTCGTCTATGTGTCCCACCACTTCCAATATGTAAAGGTGTGGTGGCGATACATAGACGATGTCTTCCTCCTTTGGACAGGTACGGAAGTTATGTTGAATGAGTTTCACCAGTACCTTAACACCATAGATGAAACCATAAAGTTTACGCTAGTATCCTCTACTAAGGAAATGCAATTTTTGGATGTATTGGTGATACAAAAAAACAATGAATTGATCACTAAACTCTATGTTAAAAATACAGATAGAAATAATCTGTTAGTATACGATAGCCAACATCCACGTAAAATCATTGAGTCAATACCATTAAGTCAGTTACTGAGAGTGAGACGAATTGTAAAAAAGGAGGAGGATGTAGATGAGGCATTGGAGACATTGATAACAAAATTTATTGAAAGGGGATATCCCAGAAAGCTCTTGAACTCTGTCAAAGAGAAAGTAAAAAAGGAAGATAGGAAGATATTGATAACTAAAGATGTACGTAGTAAAAAATGGATCAATAGAGTTCCCTTTGTCAGTACTTATGTAGAGGAGAGTAGAGAGATAAGCAGGATCATCTCTAAACACTGGGGTATGCTAGGCAGATGTCATCCTGAAGTAAAAGAATTCTCTATGCCACCACTATATTCTTATAAAAGGAGTAGGAATTTGGGGGATTACCTAGTAAAATCGGACATTGGATCATTGTCAAGAAACCAACAGCTGACATTGACTGGTAGAAAAAAGAGGGGTTGTTTCCCGTGCTTAACTTGTGTCAATTGCACACATGTGGTAAGAGGCCCTACTTTTGAGCATCCAACAACAGGGAAGGTTTACCAAATTAAGGAATACCTGACATGTGACACGGATCACGTAATATACCTCCTAAGCTGTCCATGTAACCTCTGGTATATTGGAGAAACAATATGTCCATTCAAGGTTCGGATGAATCAGCATAGATACACCATTAGAAAGAGGAGAATGGATCTTCCAGTTCCTAAACACTTTGTAGAATTTAATCATCAAGAGAAAGATCTAAAGTGTAGAATAATTGATGTAGTCCCAGTCCAAAGGAAAGGAGGTAATAGAGAGCAGATCTTAAAAAAGAAGGAACTCAAATGGATTTATGAGTTAAAAACACTCAAACCGAAAGGACTAAATGTAGACTTTAATGTTCACACGGTGTTATGAGAAGGTATGCAGTAACCTTGTTTTTCTTGGTATGATTGTAACTCAGGGAAAAAATTTTTTTTAAAAATGATATTTTATATCTGTAATTTTATTTCTATCTTTCATTCCTTAGATACCAATCCCGGAAAGAAAAACTTCCCCTGTGGATATGTGGAACTATGGAGGATTCAAATTACATATAAATATGAAATTATTAATTATTGATTTCCGTGTCGTTGAAATATATGTATGCACCTATCTGCCTGGTTTTTGGCTGAATAAGTAGCACTTGTATTTGGTGGATCACTCATTTGGGTCTAAATAAATATATTATGGCATCAGTTTATGGAGTACAGTGTCTTGATATGAGTGTGAACATCCTATGGTTGTCATGCAGTGGCTGGCATCCAGTGGTTGTTATTTCTGCAATACCCTGGTCCGGAGGAACCATAGAGGGGTTGTTTGCTATTAACCACTGAAGAAGGGAACCCACTCACTGAAATATGACACGAGTATGCACCTTTTTGGCCCTATTCTAGGGTATATATAATTGATCCTTATTAAACATTGGGGTATTGGGATTATGGTAGCGGTATCATATGGATGACATGACTGCAACACTTTGGTCCGGAGGGACAATTGAGGGGCAGTGTGACTCCATTGACTAATGGGGGCTGTCTTTATAAGCAGCCATCCATATAGCCAAGATATCTGAGGCATGCCTATTAATCCCAGTAGCTCAACTTAAAAATAATAAATAAATAATAAATAAATATATAAGTAAAGAAAAAATAGAGCTAAAAAACTAAGAGATCATTGTAATATATGCCGGCTTATTACTATTTGTCTTTTTTCATTTTTATTATGGATTATATTTACGACCCAATGTGACGATCCACTAGGTATTGACTTTATAGTATACTTGCCATATCTGGGCAGATGGGTGTATGCAGATCTGCAGACTAATATAGTGAATATCAATAATGCAGTACTAGTTGTATGTAGTCCTATTATGTATGCAGCACCGTGGTAAGGGATCTAGTAGGATCTTCAACGCTATTGCCCAAATGGTGATAACACAGTGTGCAATAATCAGGGCAGGTTTACAGCGCTCCAAAAAGAACTATGTTATTCACTTCAGCGCTATTGCGCAGGTGTCAGTAATACAGGACGCTGGAGCGTAATGTTCCTCAACCAATATGACGATTTATAGCGCTACTGCGCATGCGCCGAGAAAAGAATGCCACACAGGGCGTCTAATTGGTCAGAACAGCGAACCTGCTTAGTGATGCGTCAGAGACATGCGCAGTAAGCGGCAAGGAACGCCGACTTACAAACAAATCGTCCTCCATCAGTCCACATGTGCAACAGGGGTAAGTGGACAGTGTTGTATGTATAATAAATATAGAAAGCGGATATTGGGGTACCTACTATTATTCCGATAATCATGGGTAGAATATGATGTGAATCTGAGGTTTATGGAAGAGGAATGAGTTTTTATTTACACTGAAGCACAAGTCACTTTTAGGAACATGAGCACATGATGATAATATAAGCAAAGGATGAAATATATTTTTATATATAAGAGCACAAATTGAATGTAAATTATAATTGGATTAATTAGTAATGTGTTGAGACACGTATAAATGGATGTTAGGTATGGTTACTCACTGCTTGAGAAAGGCTCAGATGGAGCTGAAATGTCGCCCGGCTATGTGGGTCGATTAAAACCTTCCACTTTTTTTCACTTTATTATGGAGTGCTGCCTCTTTTTTTCTTTGTGAATTTGGTGCAATCGTTGGACTGGTTGCCTGGGGCCTTGCACCCGAAGATAAGTACTTAAGTTGTGCTGTTCTCTTTTTTTCCTATTATATATATATATATATATATATATACCGTATATATATGTATATATATATCTTATCTTTATAATTATACCTTATCCACCACATGCAAAATTGGTCTTTTTTATACAAACTCTTTTTTTAAATAATTTTCATTTCTTCTGTATATCTTGATACATGCACATTAGTGTTGAGCGATACTTTCCGATATTTGAAAGTATCGGTATCGGATGGTAACGGCCGATACTGGCAAAATATCGGATCTCGCCGATACCGAGTTCCGATACCAATACAAGTCAATGGGACACAAATATCGGAATGTATTCCTCGATGGTTCCCAGGGTCTGAAGGAGAGGAAACTGTCCTTCAGGCCCTGGGATCCATATTAATGTAAAAAATAAAGAATAAAAATAATAAATATGGCTATACTCACCCCTCCAAAGAACCCTGGCTGTCACCGCTGCAAGCGTCCGCCTCTGTTCCTGAGAATTGCAGAGAGTGAAGGACCTTCGATGATGTCGCGGTCAGGTGAAGGTCCTTCACTCACTACAGTCTCAGGAACGGAGGCGGACGCTCGCAGCGGTGACAGCCAGGGTCCTTCGGAGGGGTGAGTATAGCCATATTTTTTATTTTTATTCCTTATTTTTTACATTAATATGGATCCCAGGGCCTGAAGGAGAGTTTCCTCTCCTCCAGACCCTTAGAACCACACGCACCACACACTCCGATTCAGATTTCCGATATCACAAAAATATCGGAACTCAGTATCGGAATTCCGATACAGCAAATATCGGCCGATGGGCAGTATCGGAATGCTCAACACTAGTACACATCCATTTGTGTGCCTTTCTATTATCACTGCTCAATACTTCTATTTGAATAAAGATATATCTTTTTATTACACATTCTCTGTTTTGGTGGTTCCTGGTTTTTTCATGTTTGGAGTACGGATTAAGAGCTGATCAATGAGAGTGCCGGCAGTCAGCCCCCCACCAATGTGATGACTAATTCTAAGGCTAGGTGCAGACGACCATGTATCTTCTCATCCGAATGAATCGGGTGAACTATGCAAATCACGCTCTCATCAAACTCTGACCAGAGTGTGATCACAGTGTGCTTCGATTCTCACCTATAAGGAGAAGATGGAGAAGAAAAGTCTCTGTCTTCTTTATTCTGTCAGTCTGTGGAAACTGAACTGCATTCAGATGTCATCCAAGAACAGTTTGATGTTTCCCATGGACTCATTGACTTTCATGACCAAGTGTGGTCTGAATTTCGAATAATCTCAGTGATATGGCAATTCTTTCCTTGGACTGGCTTGGTTAATAACGTTGATCCGAGTGAGATCCAATGCTTCGCCGGATCACACTTGGACTGAAAATTTGGTCAGGTGCACAAGCCCTAAGGATAAGTCACCAATATCAGTGAAGTGAAAATCCCTTTAACAAAAGGGTGGGTACATCAATGATACATTTCTCTTGCAATGACCACCATTACCTTTCTCAGCAATGTCAACTGTTTGCAAGGAAATTCACAAACTGAATACAAGTGAAAGAACTGATGCAAAGGAAAACACTGAGAGGAGAAACAATTGGCTCCGATAAGCCAGAAAAATTATGGTAAACCTGAGTTTCCAGTTAGCTTCTTCCCGTAAAAGAATTGTCTAGGATTAGGACACAAGAGGTTCATCCCCAGTCATTTGAATACTATGGTAAAACACATGGCAATATATTTATTATTGTTTTTGGAAATAAAGTGGACCCTGTTTTTTACTTTTAGATAACACTTTTAATTGGCATCAAGTGATTTCCAGACATTGATGCCGTTTATACCCAATCACTAATTACCAGGAATTCCTAACATCTATTATCACATAACTTGACATTCACTGCATATAAATTTCTTTATGGCTCATTTCTATTAGTTTTACTATAAATGGGCTAATTATAGATGTTCTAGTTTTTATATAATCTCAATCACGAATGATTTGTCCTTTGATCTGGTTTGTGTGAGGTTCAGGAAAATCTAAAAATTTCAATTTGAGTTTCATTAATTCAGTCATCTTCAAGAGCAGGGAGAGCCCCGTGTCTGAAAAATGCAATATTATTGTGGAGAAGTCTGCAATGTTTCTGGAAAATGGAGTGATTAATTTTACTAATCTTTATGAAACAGTTATTAAAAAGTAGACTGGAAACAAACACTGTAACGCCTAGAATTTTTTTAACAGATGAAAAAAAATTCATATTCTTAAGAAGAATTTGCTATATTTTGCAGATACTAATGCATTCTATCTTTTGAAAAAAATACTAAGGGGAAAACAATTCTTTCTTGTCATGAATCACTCTTTTAGACCTTGGCCTGGCATTTGCACAATCTATGGTTCCCCCGTGTAACTCTGAAGACAGCTTTGGCATTTGCTCAAGCAGTTTCATCAGGTAGTTACCTCTAATGGCTTCCGGTGAACAGGTATGACCCATCAAGAGTTTATTTGTGGAAACACTAAACTTGAGGCCGGGGTTATACTAGCGTATGGCATGGGATGCGAGAGCCTCGGATGCGATATGCTAATGACCCTCGGCTCCTGCTCTGCTGCGATCGGTAGCCAAGTGTCATGTTTATGTGCCTATCGCACAGAGAGAATGGGAGCACAGCTCCATTTCCTCCAATATCGGCATCGGCGAATATCGCACCGGACTCGGATGATATCTGAGTGATGTGCATTGTGTCACTTGCACCCATAGACTTATATGGGTGCAAGTGAGCCGAGACTCAGCCGAGTTTCTACCCTAGTGTGACCCCGGCCTTAGAAAGAGTGTGTTTTGCAGATGCAATGTTGGTGCTCAGCTCCATATATTGCTGAGCCCTATTCCACAATTGTTCTACATCAGAATATGGCAAGAACCACTCAACTAAGTATAGAAACAGGATTCAATCATTACTGACACAAAGATCAGACAATCTGGAAAATAACTAAAACCTCGAAGGTATCCACAAATTCGGTCATGAAAACTATCAATCGCTATAATGAAACTGTCATCCATGAGGACCATCTCAAGAAAAGCAGACCGACAATTAAGAAGGAAAATTAGGCACCAAAAATCAACCTCCACCAGAACAGTAGTATTTCATGGACATGTTTTGATCACTGAACCAATGGGATCTCGGGTGCGACACCAATGAAAAGTAGTAAAAAGAAGTGAGGCACTTACCGTCCCTTCAAAGATCCTTTTTGTACATCGATTAAGACATGGATGCAGGAGAATTTTGCATCGCCTGTGCTTCAATGAGTCCTGGAGTAACATAGTAACATAGTTAGTAAGGCTGAAAAAAGACATTTGTCCATCCAGTTCAGCCTATATTCCATCATAATAAATCCCCAGATCTACGTCCTTCTACAGAACCTAATAATTGTATGATACAATAGTGTTCTGCTCCAGGAAGACATCCAGGCCTCTCTTGAACCCCTCGACTGAGTTCGCCATCACCACCTCCTCAGGCAAGCAATTCCAGATTCTCACTGCCCTAACAGTAAAGAATCCTCTTCTATGTTGGTGGAAAAACCTTCTATCCTCCAGACGCAAAGAATGCCCCCTTGTGTCCATCACCTTCCTTGGTATAAACAGATCCTCAGCGAGATATTTGTATTGTCCCCTTATATACTTATACATGGTTATTAGATCGCCCCTCAGTCGTCTTTTTTCTAGACTAAATAATCCTAATTTCGCTAATCTATCTGGGTATTGTAGTTCTCCCATCCCCTTTATTAATTTTGTTGCCCTCCTTTGTACTCTCGCTAGTTCCATTATATCCTTCCTGAGCACCGGTGCCCAAAACTGGACACAGTACTCCATGTGCGGTCTAACTAGGGATTTGTACAGAGGCAGTATAATGCTCTCATCATGTGTATCCAGACCTCTTTTAATGCACCCCATGATCCTGTTTGCCTTGGCAGCTGCTGCCTGGCACTGGCTGCTCCAGGTAAGTTTATCATTAACTAGGAACCCAAAGTCGTTCTCCCTATCAGATTTACCCAGTGGTTTCCCGTTCAGTGTGTAATGGTGATATTGATTTCTTCTTCCCATGTGTATAACCTTACATTTATCATTGTTAAACCTCATCTGCCACCTTTCAGCCCAAGTTTCCAACTTATCCAGATCCATCTGTAGCAGAATACTATCTTCTCTTGTATTAACTGCTTTACATAGTTTTGTATCATCTGCAAATATCGATATTTTACTGTGTAAACCTTCTACCAGATCATTAATGAATATGTTGAAGAGAACAGGTCCCAATACCGACCCCTGCGGTACCCCACTGGTCACAGCGACCCAGTTAGAGACTATACCATTTATAACCACCCTCTGCTTTCTATCACTAAGCCAGTTACTAACCCATTTACACACATTTTCTCCCAGACCAAGCATTCTCATTTTGTGTACCAACCTCTTGTGCGGCACGGTATCAAACGCTTTGGAAAAATCGAGATATACCACGTCCAATGACTCACCGTGGTCCAGCCTATAGCTTACCTCTTCATAAAAACTGATTAGATTGGTTTGACAGGAGCGATTTCTCATAAACCCATGCTGATATGGAGTTAAACAGTTATTCTCATTGAGATAATCCAGAATAACATCCTTCAGAAACCCTTCAAATATTTTACCAGCAATAGAGGTTAGACTTACTGGCCTATAATTTCCAAGTTCAATTTTAGAGCCCTTTTTGAATATTGGCACCACATTTGCTATGCGCCAGTCCTGCGGAACAGACCCCGTCGCTATAGAGTCCCTAAAAATAAGAAATAATGGTTTATCTATTACATTACTTAGTTCTCTTAGTACTCGTGGGTGTATGCCATCTGGACCCAGAGATTTATCTATTTTAATCTTATTTAGCCGGTTTCGCACCTCTTCTTGGGTTAGATTGGTGACCCTTAATATAGGGTTTTCATTGTTTCTTGGGATTTCACCTAGCATTTCATTTTCCACCGTGAATACCGTGGAGAAGAAGGTGTTTAATATGTTAGCTTTTTCCTCGTCATCTACAACCATTCTTTCCTCACTATTTTTTAAGGGGCCTACATTTTCAGTTTTTATTCTTTTACTATTGATATAGTTGAAGAACAGTTTGGGATTAGTTTTACTCTCCTTAGCAATGTGCTTCTCTATTTCCTTTTTGGCAGCTTTAATTAGTTTTTTAGATAAAGTATTTTTCTCCCTATAGTTTTTTAGAGCTTCAATGGTGCCATCCTGCTTTAGTAGTGCAAATTAGGGTTGAGCGAAACGGGTCGTTCATTTTCAAAAGTCGCCGACTTTTGGCAAAGTCGGGTTTCATGAAACCCGATCCGACCCCTGTGCGGGGTCGGCCATGCGGTACGCGACTTTCGCGCCAAAGTCGCGTTTCAATGACGCGAAAAGCGCCATTTCTCAGCCAATGAAGGTAAACGCAGAGTGTGGGCAGCGTGATGACATAGGTCCTGGTCCCCACCATCTTAGAGAAGGGCATTGCAGTGATTGGCTTGCTGTCCGCGGCGTCACAGGGGCTATAAAGGGGCGTTCCCGCCGACCGCCATGTTACTGCTGCTGATCTGAGCTTAGGGAGAGGTTGCTGCCGCTTCGTCAGAAGCAGGGATAGCGTTAGGCAGGGTCCATTAACCACCAAACCGCTTGTGCTGTAGCGATTTCCACAGCCCAACACCACCTTCGGTGTGCAGGGACAGTGGAAGCTACATTTTTTTTTTTTTCCTCAGCGCTGTAGCTCATTGGGCTGCCCTAGAAGGCTCCCTGATAGCTGCATTGCTGTGTGTACGCCGCTGTGCAAACCAACTGCTTTTTTCAAAGCACAAATCCTCTTGTTCCTTCCTTTCTGCACAGCTATCTTGTTTGTTTGTCCACACTTTTTATTTAATTTGTGCATCAGTCCACTCCTTATTGCTGCCTGCCATACCTGGCTGAGATTACTGCAGGGAGATAGTAATTGAAGGACAGTTCCTTTTTTTTTTTTTTTTTTTTTTTTTGTGGGAGATTAAGATTGGCATTTCTGCTAGAGTGCCATCCCTGTCTGTGTCATCTCTCACTCAGTGGGCCATAGAAAGCCTATTTATTTTTTTGCTTGATTTGGGTTCTAAAATCTACCTGAAAAAATCACTACATCAATCAGTGGGAGAAAAATATTGGCCTCAGGGCTTGTGTGCCACTCCTGACTCCTGTGTGTGCCATCTCTCACTCAGTGGGCCATAGAAAGCCTATTAATTTTTTTGCTTGATTTGGGTTCTAAATTCTACCTGAAAAAATCAATAAATCAATCAGTGGGAGATTAATATTGGCCTTTGGGCTTGTGTGCCAGTCCTAAGCGTGCCATCTCTCTCTCTCAGATAGTGGGCCATAGAAAGCCTATTTATTATTTTTTTTATTGGGTTTATAAATTTTCCCTGGAAAAAAAAAAAAAAGTGGGAGATTAATATTGGCCTCTGGGCTTGTGTGCCAGTCCTGAGCGTGCCATCTCTCTCACAAATAGTGGGCCATAGAAAGCCTATTTATTTTTTTGGTTGATTTGGGTTCTAAATTCTACCTGAAAAAATCAATAAATCAATCAGTGGGAGATTAATATTGGCCTTTGGGCTTGTGTGCCAGTCCTAAGCGTGCCATCTCTCTCTCTCAGATAGTGGGCCATAGAAAGCCTATTTATTATTTTTTTTATTGGGTTTATAAATTTTCCCTGGAAAAAAAAAAGTGGGAGATTAATATTGGCCTTTGGGCTTGTGTGCCAGTCCTGAGCGTGCCATCTCTCTCACAAATAGTGGGCCATAGAAAGCCTATTTATTTTTTTGGTTGATTTGGGTTCTAAATTCTACCTGAAAAAATCAATAAATCAATCAGTGGGAGATAAATATTGGCCTCTGGGCTTGTGTGCCACTCCTGACTCCTGTGTGCGTCCTCTCTCACTCAGTGGGCCCTACAAAGCCTATTTTTTTTTAATTTGTTTTCTAAATTCTCCCTGAAACAATCATTTTATTTTATTTTGTTTCTAAATTCTTCCTGAGAAATTCATTTTTTTGTATTTTTTTTTTCTAAAGTCTCCCTGAAAAAAAAAAAAAATCAAATCAGTGGGAGATTAATATTGCCCTTTCTGCTTGTGTGCCAGTCTTGACTCCTGGGTGTGCCATCTCTCTCTCTCTCTCCAATTGTGGGCCATAGAAAGCCTATTTTTTTTTTTGCTTGATTTGGGTTCCAAAATCTACCTGAAAAAATCACTAAATCAATCAGTGGGAGATAAATATTGGCCTCTGGGCTTGTGTGCCACTCCTGACTCCTGTGTGCGTCCTCTCTCACTCAGTGGGCCCTAGAAAGCCTATTTTTTGTTTTATTTGTTTTCTAAATTCTCCCTGAAAAAATCATTTTATTTTATTTGGTTTCTAAATTATTCCTGAAAAAATCATTTTTTTTGTATTTTTTTTTCTAAAGTCTCCCTGAAAAAAAAGAAAAAAAATCAAATCAGTGGGAGATTAATATTGCCCTTTCTGCTTGTGTGCCAGTCTTGACTCCTGGGTGTGCCATCTCTCTCTCTCTCTCCAATTGTGGGCCATAGAAAGCCTATTTATGTTTTTGCTTGATTTGGGTTCCAAAATCTACCTGAAAAAATCACTAAATCAATCAGTGGGAGATAAATATTGGCCTCTGGGCTTGTGTGCCACTCCTGACTCCTGTGTGCGTCCTCTCTCACTCAGTGGGCCCTAGAAAGCCTATTTTTTGTTTTATTTGTTTTCTAAATTCTCCCTGAAAAAATCATTTTATTTTATTTGGTTTCTAAATTATTCCTGAAAAAATCATTTTTTTTGTATTTTTTTTTTCTAAAGTCTCCCTGAAAAAAAAGAAAAAAAATCAAATCAGTGGGAGATTAATATTGCCCTTTCTGCTTGTGTGCCAGTCTTGACTCCTGGGTGTGCCATCTCTCTCTCTCTCTCTCCAATTGTGGGCCATAGAAAGCCTATTTATGTTTTTGCTTGATTTGGGTTCCAAAATCTACCTGAAAAAATCACTAAATCAATCAGTGGGAGATAAATATTGGCCTCTGGGCTTGTGTGCCACTCCTGACTCCTGTGTGCGTCCTCTCTCACTCAGTGGGCCATAGAAAGCCTATTTTTTTTTTATTTGTTTTCTAAATTCTCCCTGAAACAATCATTTCATTTTATTTGGTTTATAAATTCTTCCTTAAAAAATCATTTTTTTTTATTATTTTTTATTTTCTAAAGTCTCCCTTTTAAAAAAAAAAAACAAATCAGTGGGAGATTAATATTTACATTTGCGCTTCAGTGACAGTCCTGCGTGTGTGGCATCTCTCTCATTTGTTGCCATCAACAACAGAGTGTGTAACATTGTGCCTGATTTTCGTTGTGGTCTCACCCACCTGTAAAGGGGTAGCTAAATCATACTGAAGTTATAGCTCACCGTGTAAGTTGTGTGACAGCAACAAATACCGTTAGTTTGGTAACGTTTTTAAAACAATGAGGAAGTCTGGTGGAAGAGGTCGTGGCCGGGGGCGTTCATTGTCAGCTGGTAATGAGGGTAGTGGTAGTGGTGGAGCATCAGGTGGTTGTGGGAAAAAAAATATTGCACCTAAGTCTGGAGCTGTGGAGCCAGGTTCGTCGTCTGGCTACACAAGGCCTCGAACGCTCCCTTTTCTGGGAGTAGGAAAACCGCTTTTAAAGCCGGAGCAGCAAGAGCAAGTTTTGGCTTATCTTGCTGACTCAGCCTCTAGCTCTTTTGCCTCCTCTCGTGAAACTGGTAAAAGTAAAAGCAGCGCGTCGTTAGTGGATGTTCACGGTCAGGGACAAGTCGCTTCCTTGTCCTCTTCAGCAAAAACAACAACAGAGAAGAATGCAGCAGGCGACACAACGGGTTACTCCATGGAGCTCTTTACACATACCGTCCCTGGCTTAGAAAGTGAAGCAGTTAACAGTCCATGCCCATTACAAGTTGAATCTGACATGGAGTGCACTGATGCACAGCCACAGCCAGACTACTATGCTGGTCCTTTGACTCAGACCACAACATTGCCCTCGCAGGGTGCTGATCAAGAATCAGACCCTGATGAGACTATGTTGCCCCATCACGAACGCTATACCACCGACCGACACGGTGACACAGACGAAGTTGCACACGAGCTACAAGAAGAGGTAATAGATGACCCAGTTCTTGACCCCGATTGGCAGCCATTGGGGGAACAGGGTGCAGGCGGCAGCAGTTCTGAAGCGGAGGAGGAGGGGCCGCAGCAGGCATCAACATCGCAACAGGTTCCATCTGCCGGGCCCGTATCTTGCCCAAAACGCGTGGCAAAGTCAAAACCTGTTGGAGGACAGCGTGGCCATCCGGTTAAAGCTCAGTCTGCAATGCCTGAAAAGGTATCCGATGCTAGAAAGAGTGCAGTTTGGCATTTTTTTAAACAACATCCAATTGATCAGCGCAAAGTCATCTGTCAAAAATGTTCAACTACCTTAAGCAGAGGGCAGAATCTGAAAAGTCTCAATACAAGTTGCATGCATAGACATTTAACCACTATGCATTTGCAAGCTTGGACTAACTACCAAACGTCCCTTAAGGTTGTAGCACCCTCGGCCAATGAAGCTAGTCATCAACGCAACATCCCTTCCGGCAGTGTAGGGCCACCATTTTCTGCACCACCTGCAGTATCTGTGCAGGTTTCTTTGCCAGGCCAAAGCAGTCAGGGTCAGGGAATCACCAGTTTCGTAGTAGGAAACACTGCATGTAGGGCACCGGCGGCAACAATACCATCTCCCACCGTCTCTCAGTCTGCCATGTCCACCGGCACCCCCGCTAGTTCCACGATCTCCAGCTCTCCAGTCCAGCTCACCCTACATGAGACTATGGTTAGAAAAAGGAAGTACTTAGCCTCGCATCCGCGTACACAGGGTTTGAACGCCCACATAGCTAGACTAATCTCGTTAGAGATGATGCCCTACCGGTTAGTTGAAAGCGAAGCTTTCAAAGCCCTGATGGACTACGCTGTACCACGCTACGAGCTACCCAGTTGACACTTTTTTTCCAGAAAAGCCATCCCAGCCATCCACCAGCATGTTAAAGAGCGCATCGTCCATGCACTCAGGCAATCTGTGAGCACAAAGGTGCACCTGACAACAGATGCATGGACCAGTAGGCATGGCCAGGGACGTTACGTGTCCATCACGGCACACTGGGTAAATGTGGTGGATGCAGGGTCCACAGGGGACAGCAAGTTTGGGACAGTTCTGCCTAGCCCACGGTCTAGGAAACAGTTGGCTGTAGCCGTTCGCACCCCCTCCTCCTCCTCCTCGTCCTCCTGCAGAAGCGAGACCTCGTCCACAGACCGCAGTCGCACAACCACTCCATCCGCAGCTGCCACTGTTGCACACCAGGTCTCCCATTATGGGGCAGCTACTGGCAAACGTCAGCAGGCTGTATTGGCTATGAAATGTTTGGGCGACAACAGACACACCGCTGAAGTTCTGTCCGAGTTCTTGCAGAAAGAAACGCAGTCGTGGCTGGGCACTGTAGATCTTGAGGTAGGCAAGGTAGTGAGTGATAACGGAAGGAATTTCATGGCTGCCATCTCCCTTTCCCACCTGAAACACATTCCTTGCCTGGCTCACACCTTAAACCTGGTGGTGCAGTGCTTCCTGAAAAGTTATCCGGGGTTATCCGACCTGCTCCTCAAAGTGCGTGGACTTTGCTCACATATCCGCCGTTCGCCCGTACACTCCAGCCGTATGCAGACCTATCAGCGTTCTTTGAACCTTCCCCAGCATCGCCTAATCATAGACGTTGCAACAAGGTGGAACTCAACACTGCACATGCTTCAGAGACTGTGTGAACAGAGGCGGGCTGTTATGTTTTTGTGGGAGGATACACATACACGGGCAGGCAGTAGGATGGCAGACATGGAGTTGTCAGGTGTGCAGTGGTCGAAGATTCAAGACATGTGTCAAGTCCTTCAGTGTTTTGAGGAATGCACACGGCTGGTTAGTGCAGACAACGCCATAATAAGCATGAGCATCCCCCTAATGTGTCTGCTGATGCAAAGTTTGACGCACATAAAGGATCAGGCGTCTGCAGCTGAGGAAGAGGAAAGCCTTGATGACAGTCAGCCATTGTCTGGCCAGGGCAGTGTACAGGACGAGGTAGCGGGCGAACAGGAGGAGGAGGACGAGGAGGATGATGGGGATGATTATATTTTTAATGAGGAAGCTTTTCCGGGGCCAGTGGAAATTGGTGGCGCGGCAAGGCCGGGTTCTGGTTTTTGGAGGGACACAAGTGACGTGGATTTGCCTGAAACTGCCCCTCAACCAAGCACAACCACAGATTTGAGAACTGGAACTTTGGGACACATGGCGGATTATGCCTTACGTATCCTCAAAAGGGACACACGCATTACTAAAATGATGAACGATGACGAATACTGGTTGGCCTGCCTCCTTGATCCTCGCTATAAAGGCAAATTGCAAAATATAATGCCACATGAGAACTTGGAACTAATATTAGCAACCAAACAATCAACTCTTGTTGACCGTTTGCTTCTGGCATTCCCTGCACACAGCGCCCGTGATCGTTCCAGGGGCCAGCAGACCAGAGGTGTTAGAGGGGCAGAAATCAGAAGTGGCGTTGGCCAGAGGGGTTTTCTGACCAGGTTGTGGAGTGATTTTGCTATGACCGCAGACAGTACAGGTACTGCAGCATCAATTCAAAGTGACAGGATAACCCAAAACAAATGGTCTAACCAAGGCACTTCCAATTACAATATATTCCTACAAACTACGGAAGCATACGCCAAATAAGATATAAAGTAGTAAATTTTATTGATTACAAACATAAATAAATTGGAGAAAACAATACAAAAAAGCTACAACTACAAAGTCATGTCTACAATCCAAATAAGCCAATATAGCTGCCTATAAGATAATAGCTATCCCAAATAAGTGATATATCCATATATGGTATCATTATTCACACCTAGAACTCCATATTTTATATCAGATGCAAAATGCATATCAAAGACTCTCAGGTTCACAAGTGCATATCATATAATTGTCACAAACATAGAAATTATCACTCAATGGACGCCAAAGAATATACAATTCCAAATTGAATAGCCTACAGTACTGTAAAAAATCCCAAGAAGGTAGATCTAAATTCCAAATGGGATATCTCTCTATAAGAGTCGCCAAGTGGCAGTGGTTATAGATGCAAAAAAAGCTCCATTTACAATTTTAGACAAATAAGTGTAAATACATAAGAGATCATACCATCCCAAACACGGGACCAATGAGGGAATATAAAGTGCCAAGTGATCCAAACAGTATTAACAGTACTGACCGCCAATATCAGTGGAATAACATAATGTAGCTGATAGAGAAACACTCAATAAGAGCAGTAATACATGACCTGTAGTTGCAGCGCAGACCCCGACGCGCGTTTCGCGTTTAGCTTCTTCCTATGGGGGATTCAGTACTGTTAATACTGTTTGGATCACTTGGCACTTTATATTCCCTCATTGGTCCCGTGTTTGGGATGGTATGATCTCTTACGTATTTACACTTATTTGTCTAAAATTGTAAATGGAGCTTATATCACTTATTTGGGATAGCTATTATCTTATAGGCAGCTATATTGGCTTATTTGGATTGTAGACATGACTTTGTAGTTGTAGCTTTTTTGTATTGTTTTCTCCAATTTATTTATGTTTGTAATCAATAAAATTTACTACTTTATATCTTATTTGGCGTATGCTTCCGTAGTTTATCAAAGTGACAGGAGACAACATTTGTCCAGTATGGTTACTAACTATTTTTCATCCCTTATCGACGTTCTCCCTCAAACGTCATTCCCATTTGATTACTGGGCATCAAAATTAGACACCTGGCCAGAATTGGCAGAATATGCATTGCAGGAGCTTGCTTGCCCGGCAGCTAGTGTCCTATCAGAAAGCGTATTCAGTGCTGCAGGTTCAATACTAACAGAAAAAAGGACTCGTCTGGCTACCCAAAATGTAGATGATCTAACCTTCATTAAAATGAACGACAACTGGATTTCGAAATCTTTTGCCCCACCTTGCCCGGCTGACACCTAGCTTTCCTATTTAAAGGTCTTGCCTGTGGACTATTCTGAACGACTTTTCCAATCTCGTAATTTGCAACACCTGATTGTCCAGCATCCGACATGTTAACACCTCCCTAAATGGCCAAAGTCCCCACACGGGGCCGTGGTATCGCCACTTGGCGCCAGCACCCGTGAGAGTACTGTTTGTCTGAGGAGGTGGGTGTGCCCGCTTTTGGTCGACGGCACTGCCACTGGGTCCCTCATAGTACAATAAAGTGTCTGGCGGTGGTGGTGCGCACCCAACGTCAGACACACCGTTGTAATATGAGGGGCCCTGGGCCTGTACCGCTGGCCACAAGACAGTCCCCCCCCCAGCTCAAACAGTGCTCTACCACTTGCAAAATTTTCTCTCACAGCTCCACCAATGTTTAGTCTATGCGCTGACATCCTTCAATGCCTGGCACTGTCAATACCATTGTATTGACATTTTTCTTATGTTAGGCCTTCGAAGCCTGTCTGCGGTCCCTCCTTCCACTAGGCCTCCACTGACCTGTCTACTGCTGCCCGTGTTCCCCTGGAACCAATTTTAAATTGCCTACAGCCAGCCCAATTTATTATGTTAGGGCTTCGAAGCCTGTCTGCGGTCCCTCCTTCCACTAGGCCTCCACTGACCTGTCTACTGCTGCCCGTGTTCCCCTGGAACCAATTTTAAATTGCCTACAGCCCAATTTTTGTTATGCTAGGCCTTCGAAGCCTGTCTGCGGCCCGTTCTTTCCACTACTACTACACTGACCTGGCTACTGCCGCCCGTGTTCCCCTGGAACCAATTTAAAATTGCCGACAGCAAGCCCAATTTATTATGTTAGGGCTTCGAAGCCTGTCTGCGGTCCCTCCTTCCACTAGGCCTCCACTGACCTGTCTACTGCTGCCCGTGTTCCCCTGGAACCAATTTTAAATTGCCTACAGCCCAATTTTTGTTATGTTAGGCCTTCGAAGCCTGTCTGCGGCCCGTTCTTTCCACTACTACTACACTGACCTGGCTACTGCCGCCCGTGTTCCCCTGGAACCAATTTAAAATTGCCGACAGCAAACCCAATTTATTATGTTAGGCCTTCGAAGCCTGTCTGCGGTCCCTCCTTCCACTAGGCTTCCACTGACCTGTCTACTGCTGTCTGTGTTCCCCTGGAACCAATTGTAAATTGCCTACATACCAAATTTTGTTATGTTAGGCCTTCGAAGCCTGTCTGCAGCCCGTTCTTTCCACTACTACTACACAGACCAGGCCACTGCTGCCCGTGTTCCCCTGGAACAAATTTTAAATTGCCTACAGCCAGCCCAATTTATTATGTTAGGCCTTCGAAGCCTGTCTGCGGTCCCTCCTTCCACTAGGCCTCCACTGACCTGTCTACTGCTGCCCGTGTACCCCTTGAACCAACATCAGAAAATATAAAAATAAGTATTTTGCTTATAAAAAAGAAAATACTGGAGAGATATCAAATGCAGACATTTTAACATTAAAAACAAACACATACAACAAAAATCTGGTACAGTACTAAAAATGGCCACCAGCTACAATAACTTTCTCCTGCAAGTAGTTAACTGAAAGTTTTTTTCAATTTAAAACACAGATATGGCATCCACCGAGTGTTGTCCTGTCGCGTCTTCTTTATATTATTGCCAAGAAGATGCAAAACAATGAAAATAATAAAATCATTATTTACCAAAAAAATAGAGTAAGTCAAAACCACATTGCAAATAAACATTCATTACAAATAAAGAAGCAGGGCGCGTCCGAGGGTGAGTATATACCTAATAAGAATATAATCACCCTCGGACGTGCCCTGTTTCTTTCCGACAGCCTTCCTTCCTAAGAATCAGCCCTTCCGTGGTGTAGAGAGAGGGTGTGTTACACTCCAAGGTGTTCCCTAGGTTGCCTTTCCTGAGCTTCGATCTTCATGCTCTCGTTTAGTAGTTGTTGGAAAGTAGGCTGCATTAGGCCTACAAATTGGGTATGGGGTGGAGAGAGATGGTGTGTTACACTCCAAGGTGTTCCCCAGGTTTCCTTGCCATTGCTTCGGTCTTCCGACTCTCGTTTAGTAGTTGTAGAAAACTACACTGCATTAGGCCTACAAAATGGGTATCGGGTGGAGAGAGATGGTGTGTTACACTCCAAGGTGTTCTCCAGGTTGCCTTTCCAGAGCTTCGATCTTAATGCTCTCGTTTAGTAGTTGTTGGAAACTACACTGCATTAGGCCTCCAAATTGGCTATGGGGTGGAGAGAGATGGTGTGTTACACTCCAAGGTGTTCTCCAGGTTTCCTCGCCATTGCTTCGATCTTCCGACTCTCGTTTAGTAGTTGTAGAAAACTACACTGCATTAGGCCTACAAAATGGGTATTGGGTGGAGAGAGATGGTGTGTTCCACTCCAAGGTGTTCCCCAGGTTTCCTTGCCATTGCTTCGGTCTTCCGACTCTCGTTTAGTAGTTGTAGAAAACTACACTGCATTAGGCCTACAAAATGGGTATCGGGTGGAGAGAGATGGTGTGTTACACTCCAAGGTGTTCCTCAGGTTTCCTTGCCATTGCTTCGGTCTTCCGACTCTCGTTCAGTAGTTGTAGAAAACTACACTGCATTAGGCCTACAAAATGGGTATCGGGTGGAGAGAGATGGTGTGTTACACTCCAAGGTGTTCTCCAGGTTTCCTCGCCATTGCTTCGATCTTCCGACTCTCGTTTAGTAGTTGTAGAAAACTACACTGCATTAGGCCTACAAAATGGGTATCGGGTGGAGAGAGATGGTGTGTTACACTCCAAGGTGTTCCCCAGGTTTTCTTGCCATTGCTTCGGTCTTCCGACTCTCGTTTAGTAGTTGTAGAAATCTACACTGCATTAGGCCTACAAAATGGGTATCGGGTGGAGAGAGATGGTGTGTTACACTCCAAGGTGTTCCCCAGGTTTCCTTGCCATTGCTTCGGTCTTCCGACTCTCGTTCAGTAGTTGTAGAAAACTACACTGCATTAGGCCTACAAAATGGGTATCGGGTGGAGAGAGATGGTGTGTTACACTCCAAGGTGTTCTCCAGGTTGCCTTTCCAGAGCTTCGATCTTAATGCTCTCGTTTAGTAGTTGTTGGAAACTACACTGCATTAGGCCTCCAAATTGGCTATGGGGTGGAGAGAGATGGTGTGTTACACTCCAAGGTGTTCCCCAGGTTTCCTTGCCATTGCTTCGGTCTTCCGACTCTCGTTTAGTAGTTGTACAAAACTACACTGCATTAGGCCTACAAAATGGGTATCGGGTGGAGAGAGATGGTGTGTTACACTCCAAGGTGTTCCCCAGGTTTCCTTGCCATTGCTTCGGTCTTCCGACTCTCGTTTAGTAGTTGTAGAAAACTACACTGCATTAGGCCTACAAAATGGGTATCGGGTGGAGAGAGATGGTGTGTTACACTCCAAGGTGTTCCCCAGGTTTCCTTGCCATTGCTTCGGTCTTCCGACTCTCGTTTAGTAGTTGTAGAAAACTACACTGCATTAGGCCTACAAAATGGGTATCGGGTGGGTAGAGATGGTGTGTTACACTCCAAGGTGTTCTCCAGGTTGCCTTTCCAGAGCTTCGATCTTAATGCTCTCGTTTAGTAGTTGTTGGAAACTACACTGTATTAGGCCTCCAAATTGGCTATGGGGTGGAGAGAGATGGTGTGTTACACTCCAAGGTGTTCCCCAGGTTTCCTTGCCATTGCTTCGGTCTTCCGACTCTCGTTTAGTAGTTGTACAAAACTACACTGCATTAGGCCTACAAAATGGGTATCGGGTGGAGAGAGATGGTGTGTTACACTCCAAGGTGTTCCCCAGGTTTCCTTGCCATTGCTTCGGTCTTCCGACTCTCGTTTAGTAGTTGTAGAAAACTACACTGCATTAGGCCTACAAAATGGGTATCGGGTGGAGAGAGATGGTGTGTTACACTCCAAGGTGTTCCCCAGGTTTCCTTGCCATTGCTTCGGTCTTCCGACTCTCGTTTAGTAGTTGTAGAAAACTACACTGCATTAGGCCTACAAAATGGGTATCGGGTGGAGAGAGATGGTGTGTTACACTCCAAGGTGTTCCCCAGGTTTCCTTGCCATTGCTTCGGTCTTCAGACTCTCGTTTAGTAGTTGTAGAAATCTACACTGCATTAGGCCTACAAAATGGGTATCGGGTGGAGAGAGATGGTGTGTTACACTCCAAGGTGTTCTCCAGGTTGCCTTTCCAGAGCTTCGATCTTAATGCTCTCGTTTAGTAGTTGTTGGAAACTACACTGCATTAGGCCTCCAAATTGGCTATGGGGTGGAGAGAGATGGTGTGTTACACTCCAAGGTGTTCTCCAGGTTTCCTCGCCATTGCTTTGATCTTCCGACTCTCGTTTAGTAGTTGTAGAAAACTACACTGCATTAGGCCTACAAAATGGGTATCAGGTGGAGAGAGATGGTGTGTTACACTCCAAGGTGTTCCCCAGGTTTCCTTGCCATTGCTTCGGTCTTCCGACTCTCGTTTAGTAGTTGTAGAAAACTACACTGCATTAGGCCTACAAAATGGGTATGGGGTGGAGAGAGATGGTGTGTTCCACTCCAAGGTGTTCTCCAGGTTGCCTTTCCTGAGCTTCTATCTTCAGGCTCTCGTTAAATTGTGGTTAAATGGAACAACTGCATTTGGCGTACTAGTTGGTTTGGGGCCTACTAACAGTGTCTGCCGCTCCTTTCTGTTCTCCTGGTTTCCTGTCCTGAAATTCCGTTTTCAGGCGCTCGTTAAGTAGTTGTTAATGTTCGACTGCATTTGGCCTACTAGTTGGGTTGGGGCCTACTATCGGTGTCTGCCACTCCTTGCTGTTCTCCTCCACTGAACAAAGCTGTGCCGCCTGTTTACTACGGTTGCCAATTTTGAACTGCATTTCGACTACTTACTGATTTGGGCCTACTCTCTGTGTCAGCCTCTCATTCCAGTTGTCCTCCACTGCAATGCCCCCTGGTTATTCCTGTGTTACCAATTTTGAACTGCATTTAGCCAACTTTATTCTTTGGGCCTATATCTGTGTTTCCTCCTCATCCTGCCCATTGCCCAGCCAGTGATAGATGAGTCTGCTGGAACATTGACCCATAACGCAACATTCCCCGTGCACGCTACACAACAACATTGTGACCCTGCTGAAAGTCAGGTTGCTCTTCCCGCATACCATACCACCTTACACGGGGACAAAGAGGAAGGTGCAGATGAAAGTGCAGGTTCCTTCATCAGGTGGGGGGAGGAATACTAGTTGGCGACGTCACTGGCACAGGGCCTCTCATAGTACGCAAAAGTGTTGCTGCCGGTGGGAGGCGCCCCCGCCGTGCAAACACACCGCTGTACTTTGAGGGGCCCTGTGCCAGTGCCAATGCCAACGAGTGGGCCCCCCCTGCTTGCTCAGGTTCACAGCACTTGCAAAGTTGAAATACTTACCTCTCCCTGCTCCACTGCCGTGACGTGGTCCAGATTTCCTGGGCCCACTAATTACTTGAACCAGCCCTACCCACCACAACTTTAGCCAAATGACCCCCAATTTCAAATGCCTTCCAATTATTATAAGGTAAATTACGCTTGACAAGCTTCATTAAGAAGAATGGATGGTTTTGACATTAAAATGGGCACTCTAGGTGTTTTCCTGGCCCCCACTCACTGCCGACTATGCTGCCCCATTGACTTGCATTGGGATTCGTGTTTCGGTCGATCCCGACTTTACGTCAAAATCGGCCGATTTCACTCGACCCGACTTTTGAGATAGTCGGGTTTCGCGAAACCCGGCTCGACTCTAAAAAGGTCAAGGTCGCTCAACTCTAGTGCAAATGCTTTCTTTTTACTGTTAATTGCCTGTCTTACTTCTTTGTTTAGCCACATTGGGTTTTTCCTATTTCTAGTCCTTTTATTCCCACAAGGTATAAACCGCTTACACTGCCTATTTAGGATGTTCTTAAACATTTCCCATTTATTATCTGTATTCTTATATCTGAGGATATTGTCCCAGTCTACCAGATTAAGGGCATCTCTAAGCTGGTCAAACTTTGCCTTCCTAAAGTTCAGTGTTTTTGTGACTCCCTGACAAGTCCCCCTAGTGAAAGACAGGTGAAACTGTACAATATTGTGGTCGCTATTTCCTAGATGCCCGACCACCTGCAGATTTGTTATTCTGTCAGGTCTATTAGATAGTATTAGGTCTAAAAGTGCTGCTCCTCTGGTTGGATTCTGCACCAATTGTGAAAGATAATTTTTCTTGGTTATTAGCAGAAACCTGTTGCCTTTATGGGTTTCACAGGTTTCTGTTTCCCAGTTAATATCCGGGTAGTTAAAGTCCCCCGTGACCAGGACCTCATTATGGGTTGCAGCTTCATCTATCTGCTTTAGAAGTAGACATTCTAGCACTCTGTAATATACTCGCTGTCAGGATTTGGCTCTCCTTGCCAATTCCAGCGGTGATCACATGACCACTCACATCTGTTTTTTATACTTACGGTCATTTGCCAACTAGCCTTTCTTCCTGCTTGTCTCAATGAATCAGGGACTATAGTCTTTTACTGAGCATTGAAAGAATTACAGTAGGTAGAGCATCTAGTCAGCACATGACTGTAAATGTGCAAACCGCATACAAGAGATCACATGGGGACTATTTAAGAGGGTGGTCCCTTTATGGACACTAAGGAACACGCTGTCACTTTAAGAGACTGCACCTCCTTGTGTGGCTTGATAGAATGTTCTGCTTCTCTCCTGCAATAGACTGTGTGAATGAACTGGACTGAGAAGAGGGTGGGGGTGGAGCCTGAACAGTGTGAGAACTGAAGCTGCTGCAGAGAGAACTTTGTGCTGTTTGCTGCAAGAGAGGACCCACAGCCTGTAACAGAGTGGACTTGTGAAATTTGACAGACTTTTCCGGGTGCAGCAAGAGTGGCTGTCCTGTGTGAGTTTGAGAAGCAAGGGAAAGACCACGTTTCACGGAGCTGGCAGAAAGCCGTGCACACCACTGTACTAGACTGTTGGGGGCCCCCGGGACTGGATCTGAGTCCCCAACATCACCATGAGTTTGTTCCTGTTTTGTGCACATGTTAGGGACTAGTGTAGGCTTCAATAGTCAGAACACGGCAGCCGTGAGGCCTGCTTAGTAAAGGCCAGGGAGGTTATATGTAGAATAGCATTATTCTTTGTTTATTGTTTGCATTTACTTGTGTGACATATATTGAGTCTGTAACAGATTGGAGCACCGTGCTATTTTACGGACAAGCTAAAGACTATAACTCGTGTAAATTATCTTTTACCATTGCATACCCCTGTTTGCATCTTCCTCATCCACTTCATTCCTTGCCTTCCAATAAATCTACTCTTTGCTGTTTGCACCTCATCTTATGTACGGTAGTCTTCCTGCACTGTGGTGGTCTCCAGCCATCGCTTCAACTACTCCACCAGCTTGAGCTGTAAATAGGATGGGGCGCCAAATTGAATTTTTGTCCCTGTTGCAGGGAAACCTAGATTCACATTTGAATAATGTAAAAACATCGAGTTGGAGACACATCTTAACATCAACTATGCAGAGGAGACAGATGAAGCATGCCTTTATGGTTGAATTGCTGTAAAAAGGCTGCTAGTGAGGAAGACAAACATGAAGAAGAGTTTTGTAGGGGCCAAGCATCACAAGCACTGAAAATTAGACCAATGTAAATCTGTACTGTGGTCTGATGAGTATATCACAGAAATAAAGTCCTTACTAGAGTTGAGCGAATATGTTTGAAAATAATCGCCATGTCCGAATTTGCCATATTCGTGCTATTTTGGTACCCTATTCATGCTGAATTTATGCTTGATGATCGGTTCCGAACGTATTCGCTAAAATCCCATAGACTCCTTTTTTTTTTCTGCGATATGTTCTTTGAATTTATATCCATTTTCAGTGAGTACTTTTTGATTTTAGTGTATTGACTCGCAAGACAATGAGGACCTTTGACATGGATTGCCGGCTGGCGTATTTTGGTCAAAATAACGACCAAAACCTTAGGCATTTTTTCATCTTTTTATAGTACATTTTCCATTTTTATGCAGGATGTAAATGGACTCATTAGTATGGTTTGTGTAAACTGGGATGTGTTTTCTTGTGGGGTGGACTTATATAGTGCTGGGCAACATGTCTGATCGAATACTGTGGGTGCTGGAAGCAGACACTGTGCATCACACATACCTGTATGGCTACGTTCACATTTGCGGCGTTGGGCGTAGCGTCGTCGACGCATACCGATGCATGCGTCATGCGCCCCTATTTTTAACATGGGGGGCGCATGGACATGCGCCGGTATGCGTTGTACTGCGTTTTACGACGCATGTGTTATATAGACGCACAAGACAGGGCGCAGATGACGCTACTATTGTAGCATTTTCCCTGCGCCAAAATTCCTGATCTGTAAGATCTTATGACAACGCATGCGTCGCAAAACGCTGCGTTGTGTATATGCGTTGTTGGTTGCATCGTGTTGCGTCGCCGACGCTGCGCCCAACAATGCAATTGTGAATGTAGCCTATGACTGGCGCCCTTTGAAGGTCTTATCTGTGTGCATTACTTGAATTATACTTTTTGTGGGATTGTTTAAATATCTTGCACCTGTGTTGCCCCCTGCCTTTACCATGGGGGGGCTGCTGTATCCCATTAGTGCATTGGTATTGTGAAATGGTGTTAGCAAGTAAGACCGCTTATGTTCTATGATAAGTTTTTGAATTCATGTAAAAGTCGCCGACTTTTGGCGAATTCGAGTTTCATGAAACCCGATCCGACCCCTGTGCGTGGTCGGCCATGCGGTACGCGACTTTCGCGCCAAAGTCGCGTTTCAATGACGCGAAAAGCGCCATTTCTCAGCCAATGAAGGTAAACGCAGAGTGTGGGCAGCGTGATGACATAGGTCCTGGTCCCCACCATCTTAGAGAAGGGCATTGCAGTGATTGGCTTGCTGTCTGCGGCGTCACAGGGGCTATAAAGGGGAGTTCCCGCCGACCGCCATGTTACTGCTGCTGATCTGAGCTTAGGGAGAGGTTGCTGCCGCTTCGTCAGAAGCAGGGATAGCGTTAGGCAGGGTCCATTAACCACAAAACCGCTTGTGCTGTAGCGATTTCCACTGCCCAACACCACCTTCGGTGTGCAGGGACAGTGGAAGCTCCTTTTTTTTTTTTTTCCTCAGCGCTGTAGCTCATTGGGCTGCCCTAGAAGGCTCCCTGATAGCTGCATTGCTGTGTGTACGCCGCTGTGCAAACCAACTGCTTTTTTCAAAGCACAAATCCTCTTGTTCCTTCCTTTCTGCACAGCTATCTTGTTTGTTTGTCCACACTTTTTATTTAATTTGTGCATCAGTCCACTCCTTATTGCTGCCTGCCATACCTGGCTGAGATTACTGCAGGGAGATAGTAATTGAAGGACAGTTCCTTTTTTTTTTTTTTTTTTTTTTTTGTGGGAGATTAAGATTGACATTTCTGCTTGAGTGCCATCTCTGTCTGTGTCATCTCTCACTCAGTGGGCCATAGAAAGCCTATTTATTTTTTTGCTTGATTTGGGTTCCAAAATCTACCAGAAAAATCACAACATCAATCAGTGGGAGAAAAATATTGGCCTCAGGGCTTGTGTGCCACTCCTTACTCCTGTGTGTGCAATCTCTCACTCAGTGGGCCATAGAAAGCCTATTAATTTTTTTGCTTGATTTGGGTTCTAAATTCTACCTGAAAAAATCAATAAATCAATCAGTGGGAGATTAATATTGGCCTCTGGGCTTGTGTGCCACTCCTGACTCCTGTGTGCGTCATCTGTCACTCAGTGGGCCCTAGAAAGCCTATTTTTTGTTTTATTTGTTTTCTAAATTCTCCCTGAAACAATCATTTTATTTTCTTTGGTTTCTAAATTATTCCTGAAAAAAATCATTTTTTTTGTATTTTTTTCTCTCAAGTCTCCCTGAAAAAAAAAAAATAAATCTGTGGGAGATTCATAATGCCCCTTCTGCTTGTGTGCCAGTCTTGACTCCTGGGTGTGCCATCTCTCTCTCTCTCCCCAATTGTGGGCCATAGAAAGCCTATAAATTTTTTTGCTTGATTTGGGTTCCAAAATCTACCAAAAAAAATCACTAAATCAATCAGTGGGAGATTAATATTGGCCTCTGGGCTTGTGTGCCACTCCTGACTCCTGTGTGCGTCATCTGTCACTCAGTGGGCCCTAGAAAGCCTATTTTTTGTTTTATTTGTTTTCTAAATTCTCCCTGAAACAATCATTTTATTTTCTTTGGTTTCTAAATTATTCCTGAAAAAAAATCATTTTTTTTGTATTTTTTTTTCTCTCAAGTCTCCCTGAAAAAAAAAAAAAAAAAAAAAAAAAATCTGTGGGAGATTCATATCGCCCCTTCTACTTGTGTGCCAGTCTTGACTCCTGGGTGTGCCATCTCTCTCTCTCTCCCCAATTGTGGGCCATAGAAAGCCTATTAATTTTTTTGCTTGATTTGGGTTCCAAAATCTACCAAAAAAAATAACTAAATCAATCGGTGGGAGATTAATATTGGCCTCTGGGCTTGTGTGCCACTCCTGACTCCTGTGTGCGTCCTCTCTCACTCAGTGGGCCCTACAAAGCCTTTTTTTTTTTTTTTTTTCCTAAATTCTCCCTGAAACAATCATTTCATTTTATTTGTTTTATAAATTCTTCTGTAAAAAATAATTTTTTTTTAATTTTTTTTTTTTCTGAAGTCTCCCTTTTAAAAAAAACAAACACAAATCAGTGGGAGATAAATATTTACATTTGCGCTTCAGTGACAGTCCTGCGTGTGTGCCATCTCATTTGTTGCCAACAACAACAGAGTGTGTAACATTGTGGCTGATTTTCGTTGTGGTCTCACCCACCTGTAAAGGGGTAGCTAAATCATACTGAAGTTATAGCTCACCGTGTAAGTTGTGTGACAGCAACAAATACCGTTTGTTTGGTAACGTTTTTAAAACAATGAGGAAGTCTGGTGGAAGAGGTCGTGGCCGGGGGCGTTCATTGTCAGCTGGTAATGAGGGTAGTGGTAGTGGTGGAGCATCAGCTGGTCGTGGGAAAAAAAATATTGCACCTAAGTCTGGAGCTGTGGAGCCAGGTTCGTCGTCTGGCTACACAAGGCCTCGAACGCTCCCTTTTCTGGGAGTAGGAAAACCGCTTTTAAAGCCGGAGCAGCAAGAGCAAGTTTTGGCTTATCTTGCTGACTCAGCCTCTAGCTCTTTTGCCTCCTCTCGTGAAACTGGTAAATGTCAAAGCAGCGCGTCGTTAGTGGATGTTCACGGTCAGGGACAAGTCGCTTCCTTGTCCTCTTCAGCAAAAACAACAACAGAGAAGAATGCAGCAGGCGACACAACGGGTTACTCCATGGAGCTCTTTACACATACCGTCCCTG
This sequence comes from Ranitomeya imitator, assembly GCF_032444005.1. Classification (NCBI taxonomy): domain Eukaryota; kingdom Metazoa; phylum Chordata; class Amphibia; order Anura; family Dendrobatidae; genus Ranitomeya; species Ranitomeya imitator. The sequence goes on from NC_091284.1 coordinate 52,166,630, forward strand.
GCTTAGAAAGTGAAGCAGTTAACAGTCCATGCCCATTACAAGTTGAATCTGACATGGAGTGCACTGATGCACAGCCACAGCCAGACTACTATGCTGGTCCTTTGACTCAGACCACAACATTGCCCTCGCAGGGTGCTGATCAAGAATCAGACCCTGATGAGACTATGTTGCCCCATCACGAACGCTATACCACCGACCGACACGGTGACACAGACGAAATTGAACACGAGCTACAAGAAGAGGTAATAGATGACCCAGTTCTTGACCCCGATTGGCAGCCATTGGGGGAACAGGGTGCAGGCGGCAGCAGTTCTGAAGCGGAGGAGGAGGGGCCGCAGCAGGCATCAACATCGCAACAGGTTCCATCTGCCGGGCCCGTATCTTGCCCAAAACGCGTGGCAAAGCTAAAACCTGTTGGAGGACAGCGTGGCCATCCGGTTAAAGCTCAGTCTGCAATGCCTGAAAAGGTATCCGATGCTAGAAAGAGTGCAGTCTGGCATTTTTTTAAACAACATCCAATTGATCAGCGCAAAGTCATCTGTCAAAAATGTTCAACTACCTTAAGCAGAGGACAGAATCTGAAAAGTCTCAATACAAGTTGCATGCATAGACATTTAACCACCATGCATTTGCAAGCCTGGACTAACTACCAAACGTCCCTTAAGGTTGTAGCACCCTCGGCCAATGAAGCTAGTCAGCAACGCAACATCCCTTCCGGCAGTGTAGGGCCACCATTTTCTGCACCACCTGCAGTATCTGTGCAGGTTTCTTTGCCAGGCCAAAGCCGTCAGGGTCAGGGAATCACCAGTTTCGTAGTAGGAAACACTGCATCTAGGGCACCGGTGGCAACAATACCATCTCCCACCGTCTCTCAGTCTGCCATGTCCACCGGCACCCCCGCTAGTTCCACGATCTCCAGCTCTCCAGTCCAGCTCACCCTACATGAGACTATGGTTAGAAAAAGGAAGTACTTAGCCTCGCATCCGCGTACACAGGGTTTAAACGCACACATAGCTAGACTAATCTCGTTAGAGATGATGCCCTACCGGTTAGTTGAAAGCGAAGCTTTCAAAGCCCTGATGGACTACGCTGTACCACACTACGAGCTACCCAGTCGACACTTTTTTTCCAGAAAAGCCATCCCAGCCCTCCACCAGCATGTTAAAGAGCGCATCGTCCATGCACTCAGGCAATCTGTGAGCACAAAGGTGCACCTGACAACAGATGCATGGACCAGTAGGCATCGCCAGGGACGTTACGTGTCCATCACGGCACACTGGGTAAATGTGGTGGATGCAGGGTCCACAGGGGACAGCAAGTTTGGGACAGTTCTGCCTAGCCCACGGTCTAGGAAACAATTGGCTATAGCCGTTCGCACCCCCTCCTCCTCCTCTTCGTCCTCCTGCAGAAGCGAGAGCTCGTCCACAGACCGCAGTCGCACAACCACTCCATCCGCAGCTGCCACTGTTGCACACCAGGTCTCCCATTATGGGGCAGCTACTGGCAAACGTCAGCAGGCTGTATTGGCTATGAAGTGTTTGGGCGACAACAGACACACCGCGGAAGTTCTGTCCGAGTTCTTGCAGAAAGAAACGCAGTCGTGGCTGGGCACTGTAGATCTTGAGGCAGGCAAGGTAGTGAGTGATAACGGAAGGAATTTCATGGCTGCCATCTCCCTTTCCCAACTGAAACACATTCCTTGCCTGGCTCACACCTTAAACCTGGTGGTGCAGTGCTTCCTGAAAAGTTATCCGGGGTTATCCGACCTGCTCCTCAAAGTGCGTGGACTTTGCTCACATATCCGCCGTTCGCCCGTACACTCCAGCCGTATGCAGACCTATCAGCGTTCTTTGAACCTTCCCCAGCATCGCCTAATCATAGACGTTGCAACAAGGTGGAACTCAACACTGCACATGCTTCAGAGACTGTGTGAACAGAGGCGGGCTGTTATGTTTTTGTGGGAGGATACACATACACGGGCAGGCAGTAGGATGGCAGACATGGAGTTGTCAGGTGTGCAGTGGTCGAAGATTCAAGACATGTGTCAAGTCCTTCAGTGTTTTGAGGAATGCACACGGCTGGTTAGTGCAGACAACGCCATAATAAGCATGAGCATCCCCCTAATGCGTCTGCTGATGCAAAGTTTGACGCACATAAAGGATCAGGCGTCTGCAGCTGAGGAAGAGGAAAGCCTTGATGACAGTCAGCCATTGTCTGGCCAGGGCAGTGTACAGGACGAGGTAGCGGGCGAAGAGGAGGAGGAGGACGAGGAGGATGATGGGGATGATTATATTTTTAATGAGGAAGCTTTTCCGGGGCCACTGGAAATTGGTGGCGCGGCAAGGCCGGGTTCTGGTTTTTTGAGGGACACAAGTGACGTGGATTTGCCTGAAACTGCCCCTCAACCAAGCACAACCGCAGATTTGAGAACTGGAACTTTGGCCCACATGGCGGATTATGCCTTACGTATCCTCAAAAGAGACACACGCATAACTAAAATGATAAACGATGACGATTACTGGTTGGCCTGCCTCCTTGATCCTCGCTATAAAGGCAAATTGCAAAATATAATGCCACATGAGAACTTGGAACTAATATTAGCAACCAAACAATCAACTCTTGTTGACCGTTTGCTTCTGGCATTCCCTGCACACAGCGCCCGTGATCGTTCTCACACGAGCTGCAGGGGCCAGCAGACCAGAGGAGTTAGAGGGGCAGAAATCAGAAGTGGCGTTGGCCAGAGGGGTTTTCTGACCAGGTTGTGGAGTGATTTTGCTATGACCGCAGACAGGACAGGTACTGCAGCATCAATTCAAAGTGACAGGAGACAACATTTGTCCAGTATGGTTACAAACTATTTTTCATCCCTTATCGATGTTCTCCCTCAACCGTCATTCCCATTTGATTACTGGGCATCAAAATTAGACACCTGGCCAGAATTGGCAGAATATGCATTGCAGGAGCTTGCTTGCCCGGCAGCTAGTGTCCTATCAGAAAGAGTATTCAGTGCTGCAGGTTCAACACTAACAGAAAAAAGGACTCGTCTGGCTACCCAAAATGTAGATGATCTAACCTTCATTAAAATGAACCACAACTGGATTTCGAAATCTTTTGCCCCACCTTGCCCGGCTGACACCTAGCTTTCCTATGAAAAGGTCTTGCCTGTGGACTATTCTGAATGCCTTTTCCAATCTCGTAATTTTCAGCACCTGATTGTCCAGCATACGACATGTTTACACCTCACTAAATGGCCAAACTCCCCACACGGGGCCGTGGTATCGACACTTGGCGACAGCACCCGTGAGAGTGCAGTTTGTCTGAAGAGGTGGGTGAGCCCGCATTTGGTCGACGGCACTGCCACTGGGCCCCTCCTAGTACAATAAAGTGTCTCTGGCGGTGGTGGTGCGCACCCAACGTCAGACACACCGTTGTAATATGAGGGGCCCTGGGCCTGTACCGCCGGCCACAAGACAGTTTCCCCCCACCCCAGCTTAAACAGTGCTCTACCACTTGCAAAATTATCTCACAGCTCCACCAATGTTTAGTCTATGCGCTGACATCCTTCAATGCCTGCCACTGACAATACCATTGTATTGACATTTTTGTTATGTTAGGCCTTCGATGCCTGTCTGTGGTCACTCCTTCCACTAGGCCTCCACTGACCACACCACTGCTGCCCGTGTACCCCTGGAACCAATTTAAAATTGCCTACAGCCATGTGTTATTATTTTAGGCCTTCGATGCCTGTCTGCGGTCACTCCTTCCACTAGGCCTCTACTGACCACACCACTGCTGCCAGTGTACCCCTGGAACCAATTTAAAATTGCCTACAGCCAGCCCAATTTTTTTATTTTAGACCTTCGATGCCTGTCTGCGGTCCATTCTTTCAACTACTACTACACTGACCAGGTCACTGCTGCCCGTGTACCCCTGGAACCAATTTAAAATTGCCTACAGCCATGTGTTATTATTTTAGGCCTTCGATGCCTGTCTGCGGTCACTCCTTCCACTAGGCCTCCACTGACCACACCACTGCTGCCCGTGTACCCCTGGAACCAATTTAAAATTGCCTACAGCCATGTGTTATTATTTTAGGCCTTCGATGCCTGTCTGCGGTCACTCCTTCCACTAGGCCTCCACTGACCACACCACTGCTGTCCGTGTACCCCTGGAACCAATTTAAAATTGCCTACAGCCATGTGTTATTATTTTAGGCCTTCGATGCCTGTCTGCGGTCCATTCTTTCAACTACTACTACACTGACCAGGGCACTGCTGCCCGTGTACCCCTGGAACCAATTTAAAATTGCCTACAGCCATGTGTTATTATTTTAGGCCTTCGATGCCTGTCTGCGGTCACTCCTTCCACTAGGCCTCCACTGACCACACCACTGCTGCCCGTGTACCCCTGGAACCAATTTAAAATTGCCTACAGCCATGTGTTATTATTTGAGGCCTTCGATGCCTGTCTGCGGTCACTCCTTCCACTAGGCCTCCACTGACCACAACAATGCTGTCCGTGTACCCCTGGAACCAATTTAAAATTGCCTACAGCCATGTGTTATTATTTTAGGCCTTCGATGCCTGTCTGCGGTCCATTCTTTCAACTACTACTACACTGACCAGGGCACTGCTGCCCGTGTACCCCTGGAACCAATTTAAAATTGCCTACAGCCATGTGTTATTATTTTAGGCCTTCGATGCCTGTCTGCGGTCACTCCTTCCACTAGGCCTCCACTGACCACACCACTGCTGCCCGTGTACCCCTGGAACCAATTTAAAATTGCCTACAGCCATGTGTTATTATTTTAGGCCTTCGATGCCTGTCTGCGGTCACTCCTTCCACTAGGCCTCCACTGACCACACCACTGCTGCCCGTGTACCCCTGGAACCAATTTAAAATTGCCTACAGCCATGTGTTATTATTTTAGGCCTTCGATGCCTGTCTGCGGTCACTCCTTCCACTAGGCCTCCACTGACCACACCACTGCTGCCCGTGTACCCCTGGAACCAATTTAAAATTGCCTACAGCCATGTTATTATTTCAGGCCTTCGATGCCTGTCTGCGGTCACTCCTTCCACTAGGCCTCCACTGACCACACCACTGCTGTCCGTGTACCCCTGGAACCAATTTAAAATTGCCTACAGCCATGTGTTATTATTTTAGGCCTTCAATGCCTGTCTGCGGTCACTCCTTCCACTAGGCCTCCACTGACCACACCACTGCTGCCCGTGTACCCCTGGAACCAATTTAAAATTGCCTACAGCCATGTGTTATTATTTTAGGCCTTCGATGCCTGTCTGCGGTCACTCCTTCCACTAGGCCTCCACTGACCACACCACTGCTGCCCGTGTACCCCTGGAACCAATTTAAAATTGCCTACAGCCATGTGTTATTATTTAAGGCCTTCGATGCCTGTCTGCGGTCACTCCTTCCACTAGGCCTCCACTGACCACACCACTGCTGCCCGTGTACCCCTGGAACCAATTTAAAATTGCCTACAGCCAGCCCAATTTTTTTATTTTAGGCCTTCGATGCCTGTCTGCGGTCCATTCTTTCAACTACTACTACACTGACCAGGGCACTGCTGCCCGTGTACCCCTGGAACCAACATCAGAAAATATAAAAATAAGTATTTTGCTTACAAAAAAGAAAATACTGGAGAGATATCAAATGCAGACATTTTAACATTAAAAACAAACACACAACTAAAATCTGGTACAGTACTAAAAATGGCCACCAGCTACAATTACTTTCTCCTGCAAGTAGTTAACTGAAAGGTTTTTTAAATTGAAAACACAGATATGGCATCCACCGAGTGTTGTCCTGTCGCGTCTTCTTTATATTATGTGCAGGTTCCTTCATCAGGTGGGGGGAGGAATACTAGTTGGTGACGTCACTGGCACAGGGCCTCTCATAGTACGCAAAAGTGTTGCTGCCGGTGGGAGGCGCCCCCGCCGTGCAAACACACCGCTGTACTTTGAGGGGCCCTGTGCCAGTGCCAATGCCAACAAGTGGGCCCCCCCTGCTTGCTCAGGATCACAGCACTTGCAAAGTTGAAATACTTACCTCTCCCTGCTCCACTGCCGTGACGTGGTCCAGATTTCCTGGGCCCACTAATTACTTGAACCAGCCCTACCCCACACAACTTTAGCCAAATGACCCCCAATTTCAAATGCCTTCCAGTTATTATAAGGTAAATTACGCTTGACAAGCTTCATTAAGAAGAATGGATGGTTTTGACATTAAAATGGGCACTCTAGGTGTTTTCCTGGCCCCCACTCACTGCCGACTATGCTGCCCCATTGACTTGCATTGGGTTTCGTGTTTCGGTCGATCCCGACTTTACGTCATAATCGGCCGATTTCACTCGACCCGACTTTTGAGATAGTCGGGTTTCGCGAAACCCGGCTCGACTCTAAAAAGGTCAAGGTCGCTCAACTCTACTTACCAGTCTTCTGCTCTTCCTGGCGCTGCTCCTTTCCTGCGGAATCGTCTTGTGACCACAACTAAAACTACCGCAATTAGACGCTACCAGTGTCTATTAATGGCCACCCAATGCTTATGGTATGAATAGCAGTCAGTCATAGGTTTTGCTAACACGTTGGCTAAATGTATTAATAAGTAAGAAAACTTTTTCACGTTTTGCAAAGGTTTATTTTCCCTTTGGAAAGATTTTTATTGGTGCCTTAAAATAAAGATATCTATAGAGGACAGATTTTTAGGAACAGGAACCAGTATGGCCCTGCTGGATACCGCAGCACTTTCCCATTCAATTAAAAAGTCGCAGTTTCCAGATGAAAAGTGAGTGATGTGACCATTTGTTTTTCTGCCTGGTAAGGGTTCGCCTTGATTTTTCACATTACTGTGTCTATAACTATGATTTGCCCTAATAATACTTATTCCATTATTAAAAAAATGTGTTTTAATTAATATGGATTTAAAACTTGTCCCCAAGTTAATCTTCCTATTAAGGCACAATTTACATAGACCATCCAGTTGGGAGTTTTACTTAGGCAGTTTTATGTAAAGAAAATAAATGGTAATTATTATTGAAGGAATGCAAAGTAAAAATAAATTTGCTGCTTATGTTTTAGACAGGACCTGTCACAAGGTTTAACAATACAAAGTGCACACATTATGAAATAGAAATCATAAACCTGATAAGGCTGTTGTACTTACCCTAAAGGGAATCTGTCTGCATGTTTTCTTTCTATTTACTCTGAATACAACATAATATGGAGCAAAAAAGCCTGATTCCAGCGATATGTGCTGTGTGCTTTAGTTTCAATACAATCAGTGATTTACCAGCAGGAGATTATCACTACCTGACTTGGTCTCACATGCAGACCAGTCCAGCTAATCTGTGTTACCCCACCCCCACCACTGATTGGCAGCTTGTTGACAATGAAGTGTTCCCAGGAAGCTGCCAATCAGTGCTGTGGGTGGGGTTGCACAGGGCTGAACATACTGAATAGAGGAAATAGGGATTCTCTAAAAACTATGTCAAGCAGTTCAATAAGTGACACATCACTGGAATGAGGCACTCTGCCTCTACATCATTCTGCTTTCACAATACATAGCACAATTCTGCTGACAGATTTCCTTTAAAAACCCACAATGTCATAATGGCTGAATAATCCAATTTGTAATGTGAAATAAAGTGACGGGTCTGCTTAGGGAAAGTTGGAATAAGACTTTAAATTAAGCAATGATATGAAACAGTATGACGGTCATGAACTAACTAGAATAATAAATATGTAAAATGAATGCTACTTCCAGGAGTTCAGAGAGTGCAGCCAGAAAGTGAACTGAACAACCTGGAGGTAAAGCTGAACTTACAGAAAGGTAAGGCTTAATGAAAACCGCAGAGAGCTGAAAAGCACTTATGGTTAAGATCAGAGTAAAACATCTCCATTATGGAAGGGAATAGTCAGAGTGCACATAAGGCAACAGCAGCCACCGTTCTTGTTTTCACTTAGAAACGAAGGAAACTAAATATAAACCATGCTGAAAAAGAGCATGGGCCGCACCTCCAATAATCATACACTGAAGTAATGCCGCTAGGCAAAAATATACATACTGAACATGAGGTTCTTAGATTAACATTCTGATCAGACTGTATGAAGCCCACTGCAACGTCACGGCAAACCTCGTAGTGGGTCCCTATCGCCCTAACGGAGCAGAGGCATGCACCGACCACCGCCACAGTGACAATGTACCGGCAGGGTGGATGGCCCGATGCCTCACGGCACCCATGCTGCAAGACTGCGTCCCCATGACTCCAGACAGCGCTGCCCCACCAGCACAAAACCACAGCAACAATGGCCACCACACAGCACCAACACCAAACGAAAGAAGCCTTGAAACTCACCTCCCTTAAGCTCTCCAGTGAGAGCGGAAATGGGCTAGACCCCTGTGTTTACAGTTTCCTGCTAATTAAAATCAACTGTGCCAAATAGGAAGAGTGAATATCCAAAGAAAAAAAAAGGGCAGATCATGCAATATGCTGAAAAAGAGAATGGACAAAAAGGACCGATCATGCCATGTGCTGAAAAAGAGAATGGACAAAAAGGACCGATCATGCCATGTGCTGAAAAAGAGAATGGACAAAAAGGACCAATCATGCAATGTGCTGAAAAAGAGAATTGACAAAAAGGGCAGGTCATGCAATGTGGTGAAAAAGAGAATGGTCAAAAAGGACAGATCATGCAATGTGGTGAAAAAGAGAATTGACAAAAAGGGCAGATCATGCAATGTGCTGAAAAAGAGAATTGACAAAAAGGGCAGATCATGCAATGTGCTGAAAAAGGAAATGGACAAAAAGGACCGATCATGCAATGTGCTGAAAAAGAGAATGGACAAAAAGGACCGATCATGCCATGTGCTGAAAAAGAGAATGGACAAAAAGGACCGATCATGCAATGTGGTGAAAAAGAGAATGGACAAAAAGGACCGATCATGCAATGTGCTGAAAAAGAGAATTGACAAAAAGGGCAGATCATGCAATGTGCTGAAAAAGAGAATGGACAAAAAGGACAGATCATGCAATGTGCTGAAAAAGAGAATGGACAAAAAGGACCGATCATGCCATGTGCTGAAAAAGGAAATGGACAAAAAGGACCGATCATGCAATGTGCTGAAAAAGAGAATGGACAAAAAGGACCGATCATGCCATGTGCTGAAAAAGAGAATGGACAAAAAGGACCGATCATGCAATGTGGTGAAAAAGAGAATGGGCAAAAAGGACAGATCATGCAATGTGCTGAAAAAGAGAATGGACAAAAAGGGCAGATCATGCAATGTGCTGAAAAAGAGAATTGACAAAAAGGGCAGATCATGCAATGTGCTGAAAAAGAGAATGGACAAAAAGGGCAGATCATGCAATGTGCTGAAAAAGAGAATTGACAAAAAGGGCAGATCATGCAATGTGCTGAAAAAGAGAATGGTCAAAAAGGACCGATCATGCAATGTGCTGAAAAAGAGAATGGGCAAAAAGGACAGATCATGCAATGTGCTGAAAAAGAGAATGGACAAAAAGGGCAGATCATGCAATGTGCTGAAAAAGAGAATGGACAAAAAGGACAGATCATGCAATGTGCTGAAAAAGAGAATTGACAAAAAGGGCAGATCATGCAATGTGCTGAAAAAGAGAATGGCCAAAAAGGGCAGATCATGCAATGTGCTGAAAAAGAGAATGAGCAAAAAGGACAGATCATGCAATGTGCTGAAAAAGAGAATTGACAAAAAGGGCAGATCATGCAATGTGCTGAAAAAGAGAATGGACAAAAAGGACCGATCATGCAATGTGCTGAAAAAGAGAATGGTCAAAAAGGACAGATCATGCAATGTGCTGAAAAAGAGAATGGTCAAAAAGGACAGATCATGCAATGTGCTGAAAAAGAGAATGGACAAAAAGGACAGATCATGCAATGTGCTGAAAAAGAGAATTGACAAAAAGGGCAGATCATGCAATGTGCTGAAAAAGAGAATGGACAAAAAGGGCAGATCATGCAATGTGCTGAAAAAGAGAATGGTCAAAAAGGACCGATCATGCAATGTGCTGAAAAAGAGAATTGACAAAAAGGACCGATCATGCCATGTGCTGAAAAAGGAAATGGACAAAAAGGACCGATCATGCAATGTGCTGAAAAAGAGAATGGGCAAAAAGGACCGATCATGCAATGTGCTGAAAAAGAGAATGGACAAAAAGGGCAGATCATACAATGTGCTGAAAAAGAGAATGGACAAAAAGGACCAATCATGCCATGTGCTGAAAAAGAGAATGGACAAAAAGGACCGATCATGCAATGTGCTGAAAAAGAAAATGGACAAAAAGGGCAGATCATGCAATGTGCTGAAAAAGAGAATGGACAGCACCTCCAAAAATTATAAATACAAACATAAAAACAGGATGGTTAAGAAAATAGAAATGATGAAGATGTTTAGGCTGGAATGGGAGTAGTGTTTGGGGAATCTGGGAAACAAGGGAAATGATGAGTCCATTATCCCCAATCGTAGATTATTCTACATTAGTAAGAGACTGAGCATATTCTACATAAAACTCAGCTTTGCATATTTGGCCTGAATTACATTTCAAAAAACAAACATGAAAAAGCAAACAATTTAACATGAAAAACTGTGATGACTCACAATTAGTGATGAGCGAGTGTGCTTGGGTTTTCCAGAGCACGCTCGGGTGACCTCCGAGTATTTGTTAGTGTTCAGAGATTTAGTTTTCATCACATCAGCTGAATGATTTACATCTATTAGCCAGGCTGAGTACATGTGGGGGTTGCCTGGTTGCTAGGGAATCCCCACATGTACTCAGCCTGGCTAGTAGCTGTAAATCATTCAGCTGTGGTGATGAAAACTAAATCTCCGAACACTAACAAATACTCGGAGGTCACCCGAGCGTGCTCTGGAAAACCCAAGCAACGAGTACACTCGCTCATCACTAATTGTGAGTCATCACAGTTTTTTATGTTAAATTGTTTGCTTTTTCATGTTTGTTTTTTGAAATGTAATTCAGGCCAAATATGCAAAGCTGAGTATTACCCGGTAGCTAGTGGTGACGTCACTGAGTCTTTGCTCGCCTGCCGGCATGAACTCGTGTGACCTAAGGACCATGGGAAAATGCAAGTGATGAGGTCACTGTGACAGAGCTTGAACTGCCATGACCTCATCACTTATATTCTCCCACAGTCCTGAGGTTACAGGAGTTCATGCTGGCGAGCGAGCAAAGACTCAGTGACGTCACCGCTAATTACTGAGTCTGTGCCCGCTGCGTAGCATTCATTAACCAGTAGTTTACAGACGGAAACGGTCGCAATAGCAGCGCTCCCGGTTGTAAACTGTACATTTCCCTAGATATGGATTACTGTGTGGGACCGACTATATTGTTGGTTTATTATTTTGACATTTTTTCCAGGAGATCGCAGGTTTCGCTTGGAGTGGCAGTCTATTAAAGATGGCAAAAATGTGTATTTTTTTAAATTTAATTGAAAGACTTTTTTCTGCCTGTGCGTGTGTTTATTTAAGCCCTTAACTATTATAGGATTAGTAATGGATAGGTGTTTTATTGACACCTCTCCATTACTAAACCAGCTTAATGTTACCTTACAATAGGAAGGTGACATTAACCCCTCACTATTGCCCTTTAGCAGAGGCATGTGGGAAGAACTGGGCAAAGCTCCAGATTTGGGGCATCTAATAGATGCACCTTTTCTGGGCAGCTGCGGGCTGCTTTTTTTTAGGCTGGGAACCCATATCCATGGCCCTGTACCAGCCTAAGAATAGCAGCCCGCACCTGTGAGTTTTGCCGAGTTGATTGTAAAATATAGGGGGGGACCCCACGTCGTGATTTTTCTTTCATTCATTGTCCACTGCTCGCGCTGCTCACCAACACAGCAGGGGACAATGGTTGAAAGTCAGGTTCAGCACCACACGCAGGGGATCAGCGGCTTAGAGTAGCACTGCTTCCCCAGCAGCCGTCTGTGCGCACTGAGGACAGTGTACACTGTTCTCCGTGTGCATGTGTGCGGGAAGGTTGGAAGGCCGTTTGGGTAAAAATGGACATGTCTGTGTGTTTTGCACATGGACACACTGTCCTTCAAAACATGCTGACATCTGCATAGACCCATTCATTTGAATGGGTCTACTTGTGTCAGTGTCTCCGGTACGTGAGAAAACTGTCACTACACGTTCCAGAGGCAATGACGTGTGAAACGGGCCTTACGCGGTCTGTGAACATTTCTGTGATCTCTAAAACTGAGAAAAAGCATTGAAACATTTTTCTGGATATAACGTGATTGGCATCAATACACTTTTGCTTTCTGTTACACTACGGTGGAGTAAACTCCCCAAAACCACTTTGATTGCTGCAGGTGATCAAATTTTTTTTTCATTAAATATAAACTTGGTTTCAAGAGACCTAGCAATTACAAAAATGTGTAAGGCATGCGTTAAGGGATGGGAACTGGAAGTGCTGATGAATGTGCAAGCAGATGCCAATTATGTGAGGCAGGTGCGACTATGTCTGTTGCTGGAACATGAGAAATATGCCCATTCATGACACATAGGTTCCTGTCCCACTTTTGAAGTGAGGCATGGTACACTACTTCTGAAGTCAGAGCAGTGTGAACAGGTGGTCGGTTGGATAGCAGATAATGCTTCCAGCAGGCTTGGCAGCACTACACAGTCTTCCACAAGGTCCAATATCACCAGCCTCTTATCTGAATCACTTAATCCTCACTCTGATCCTCCTTCCTTCCATGATGTTGACGCCATGTGCACACGTTCAGGATTCTTCACGTTTTTTTCATGTTTTTTTCGCTATAAAAACGTGATAAAAACGCGAAAAAAACGCTAACATATGCCTCCTATTATTTGCAGGGTATTCTGCATTTTTTTGTGCAAATGTTGCATTTTTTTCCGCGAAAAAATCGCATCGCGGAAAAAAAAGCAGCATGTTCATTAAATATGCAGAATTGCGGGGATTCCGCACAACTAGGTGTTATGAAAACTGATATGAAGGCAATTCAGTACCACAATGGACATAGCGATCAGAACACATACAGTGATCTGACAAACACCCAAAATAATAGAACGAGCTCTGAGACGTGGGAACTCTGCAGACCGCAAACCCTAATCCTATCAAACCACACTAAAGGTAGCCGTGGAGCGCTCCTGACCAGAACCTAGGCGCCTCGTCACAGCCTGAGAAACTAGCTAGGCCTAAAGATAGAAAAATAAGCCTACCTTGCCTCAGAGAAATTCCCCAAAGGAAAAGGCAGCCCCCCACATATAATGACTGTGAGTAAGATGAAAACACAAACATAGAGATGAAACAGGTTTAGCAAAGAGAGGCCCGACTAGCTGAATAGAACGAGGATAGGGAAGATAACTTTGCGGTCAGCACAAAAACCTATAAATAACCACGCAGAGGGGACAAAAAGACCCTCCACACCGACTAACGGTACGGAGGTGGTCCCTCTGCGTCTCAGAGCTTCCAGCAGGCAAGAAAAACCAATAAAGCAAGCTGGACAGAAATATAGCAACAAAAAAAACATAAAAAACACTTAGCTATGAAGAGCAGCAGGCCACAGGAATGATCCAGGGAAAAGCAAGTCCAACATTGGAACATTGACAGGAAGCATGGATCAAAGCATCAGGTGGAGTTAAGTAGAGAAGTAGCTAACGACCTCACCAGATCACCTGAGGGAGGAAACTCAGAAGCTGCAGTACCACTTTCCTCCACAAACGGAAGCTCCCAGAGAGAATCAGCCGAAGTACCACTTGTGACCACAGGAGTGAACTCTGCCACAGAATTCACAACAGTACCCCCCCCTTGAGGAGGGGTCACCGAACCCTCACCAGAGCCCCCAGGCCGACCAGGATGAGCCACATGAAAGGCACGAACAAGATCGGGAGCATGGACATCAGAGGCAAAAACCCAGGAATTATCTTCCTGAGCATAACCCTTCCATTTAACCAGATACTGGAGTTTCCGTCTTGAAAGACGAGAATCCAAAATCTTCTCCACAATATACTCCAATTCCCCCTCCACCAAAACCGGGGCAGGAGGCTCAACAGATGGAACCATAGGTGCCACGTATCTCCGCAACAATGACCTATGGAATACGTTATGTATGGAAAAAGAATCTGGAAGGGTCAGACGAAAAGACACAGGATTAAGAACCTCAGAAATCCTATACGGACCAATAAAACGAGGTTTAAACTTAGGAGAGGAAACCTTCATAGGAATATGACGAGAAGATAACCAAACCAGATCCCCAACACAAAGTCGGGGACCCGCACAGCGTCTGCGATTAGCAAAACGTTGAGCCCTCTCCTGGGACAAGGTCAAATTGTCCACCACATGAGTCCAAATCTGCTGCAACCTGTCCACCACAGCATCCACACCAGGACAGTCCGAAGACTCAACCTGTCCTGAAGAGAAACGAGGATGGAACCCAGAGTTGCAGAAAAATGGCGAAACCAAGGTAGCCGAGCTGGCCCGGTTATTAAGGGCGAACTCAGCCAAAGGCAAAAAGGACACCCAGTCATCCTGATCAGCAGAAACAAAACATCTCAGATATGTTTCCAAGGTCTGATTGGTTCGTTCGGTCTGGCCATTAGTCTGAGGATGGAAAGCCGAGGAAAGAGACAAATCAATGCCCATCCTACCACAAAAGGCTCGCCAAAACCTCGAAACAAACTGGGAACCTCTGTCAGAAACGATATTCTCTGGAATGCCATGTAAACGAACCACATGCTGGAAGAACAATGGCACCAAATCAGAGGAGGAAGGCAATTTAGACAAGGGTACCAGATGGACCATCTTAGAAAAGCGATCACAGACCACCCAAATGACTGACATCTTTTGAGAAACGGGAAGATCTGAAATAAAATCCATAGAGATATGTGTCCAAGGCCTCTTCGGGACCGGCAAGGGCAAAAGCAACCCACTGGCACGAGAACAGCAGGGCTTAGCCCGAGCACAAATCCCACAGGACTGCACAAAAGTACGCACATCCCGCGACAGAGATGGCCACCAAAAGGATCTAGCCACTAACTCTCTGGTACCAAAGATTCCAGGATGACCAGCCAACACCGAACAATGAACCTCAGAGATAACCTTATTCGTCCACCTATCAGGGACAAACAGTCTCTCCGCTGGACAACGATCAGGTTTATTAGCCTGAAATTTTTGCAGCACTCGCCGCAAAGCAGGGGAGATGGCAGACACAATTACTCCTTCCTTGAGGATACCCGCCGGCTCAGACAAACCCGGAGAGTCGGGCACAAAACTCCTAGACAGAGCATCCGCCTTCACATTTTTAGAGCCCGGGAGGTACGAAATCACAAAGTCAAAGCGGGCAAAAAACAGCGACCAACGAGCCTGTCTAGGATTCAACCGCTTGGCAGACTCGAGATAAGTCAAGTTCTTATGATCAGTCAATACCACCACGCGATGCTTAGCTCCTTCAAGCCAATGACGCCACTCCTCGAATGCCCACTTCATGGCCAGCAACTCTCGGTTGCCCACATCATAATTTCGCTCAGCAGGCGAAAACTTCCTGGAAAAGAAAGTGCATGGTTTCATCACTGAGCAATCAGAACCTCTCTGCGACAAAACAGCCCCTGCTCCAATCTCAGAAGCATCAACCTCGACCTGGAACGGAAGAGAAACATCTGGTTGACACAACACAGGGGCAGAAGAAAAACGACGCTTCAACTCTTGAAAGGCTTCCACAGCAGCAGAAGACCAATTGACCACATCAGCACCCTTCTTGGTCAAATCGGTCAATGGTTTAGCAATACTAGAAAAATTGCAGATGAAGCGACGATAAAAATTAGCAAAGCCCAGGAACTTTTGCAGACTTTTCAGAGATGTCGGCTGAGTCCAATCATGGATGGCTTGGGCCTTAACAGGATCGATCTCGATAGTAGAAGGGGAAAAGATGAACCCCAAAAATGAAACCTTCTGCACACCAAAGAGACATTTTGATCCCTTCACAAACAAAGAATTAGCACGCAGGACCTGAAAAACCGTTCTGACCTGCTTCACATGAGACTCCCAATCATTCGAGAAGATCAAAATGTCATCCAAGTACACAATCAGGAATTTATCCAGGTACTCTCGGAAGATGTCATGCATAAAGGACTGAAACACTGATGGAGCATTGGCAAGTCTGAACGGCATCACAAGATACTCAAAATGACCCTCGGGCGTATTAAATGCAGTTTTCCATTCATCGCCTTGCTTAATTCGCACCAGATTATACGCACCACGAAGATCTATCTTTGTGAACCAACTAGCCCCCTTAATCCGAGCAAACAGATCAGATAACAATGGCAAGGGGTACTGAAATTTAACCGTGATCTTATTAAGAAGGCGGTAATCTATACAAGGTCTCAGCGAACCATCCTTCTTGGCTACAAAAAAGAACCCTGCTCCTAATGGCGACGATGACGGGCGAATATGCCCCTTCTCCAGGGATTCCTTCACATAACTGCGCATAGCGGTGTGCTCAGGTACGGATAAATTAAACAATCGACCTTTTGGGAATTTACTACCAGGAATCAAATTGATAGCACAATCACAATCCCTATGCGGAGTTAGGGTATCAGACTTGGGCTCATCAAATACATCCCGGTAATCAGACAAGAACTCTGGGACCTCAGAAGGGGTGGATGACGAAATTGACAGAAATGGAACATCACCATGTACCCCCTGACAACCCCAGCTGGACACCGACATGGATTTCCAATCCAATACTGGATTATGGGCTTGTAGCCATGGCAACCCCAACACAACCACATCATGCAGATTATGCAACACCAGAAAGCGAATAACCTCCTGATGTGCAGGAGCCATGCACATGGTCAGCTGGGTCCAGTATTGAGGCTTATTCTTGGCCAAAGGCGTAGCATCAATTCCTCTCAATGGAATAGGACACTGCAAGGGCTCCAAGAAAAACCCACAACGCTTAGCATATTCCAAGTCCATCAAATTCAGGGCAGCGCCTGAATCCACAAATGCCATGACAGAATATGATGACAAAGAGCAGATCAAGGTAACGGACAGAAGAAATTTTGACTGTACAGTACCAATGGTGGCAGACCTAGCGAACCGCTTAGTGCGCTTAGGACAATCAGAGATAGCATGAGTGGAATCACCACAGTAGAAACACAGACCATTCAGACGTCTGTGCTCTTGCCATTCAACTCTGGTCAAGGTCCTATCACATTGCATAGGCTCAGGTTTAAGCTCAGGTAATACCGCCAAATGGTGCACAGATTTACGCTCACGCAAGCGTCGACCGATCTGAATGGCCAAAGACATAGACTCATTCAAACCAGCAGGCATAGGAAATCCCACCATAACATCCTTAAGGGCTTCAGAGAGACCCTTTCTGAATATAGCTGCCAGCGCAGATTCATTCCATTGAGTGAGCACTGACCACTTTCTAAATTTCTGACAATATACCTCTATCTCATCCTGAGCCTGACAAAGAGCCAGCAAATTCTTTTCTGCCTGATCCACTGAATTAGGCTCATCGTACAGCAACCCAAGCGCCAGGAAAAACGCATCAATATTACTCAATGCAGGATCTCCTGACGCAAGAGAAAACGCCCAGTCCTGAGGATCGCCGCGCAAAAAAGAAATGACGATCCTAACCTGTTGAACTGGGTCACCAGAAGAACGAGGTTTCAAAGCCAGAAATAGTTTACAATTATTTTTGAAACTCAGAAATTTAATTCTATCTCCAAAAAACAAATCTGGAATAGGAATTCTCAGCTCTAACATAGATTTCTGATCAATAGTGGAGAAATCACCAACCACACAACTGAAGAACTGATATCAAATCTTTGTAGAGGATGAAGATGGCACACCTAAGGATGAAGCAATACCAGCAAGCAAAAAAGAAAAGGGCACACAGCAACAAGTGACAGCAAAAAGTACAGCCAAGAAGCAACGAAGAGTGGTGGTGGTGGGAGACTCACTACTGAGAGGCACAGAAGCAGTCATCTGCAGACCGGACATAACTGCAAGAGAAGTATGCTGCCTTCCAGGTGCGATGATCAAGGATGTGACCGATAGGATACCAAAGCTCTTCAGCTCCAAGGACATCCACCCATTTCTTCTGATACATGTTGGCACCAATGACACGGCAAGGAAGGACCTACCAACAATCTGCAAGGACTTTGAAGAGTTGGGGAAGAAAGTAAAGGAACTGGATGCACAGGTAGTTTTTACTTCTATCCTTCCAGTAGACGGGCATGGCACCAGGAGATGGAACAGGATCCTTGATGCAAACAACTGGCTAAGACGATGGTGCAGACAACAAGGATTCGGATTCCTGGACACGGTGTGAATTACTTGTACGATGGACTCCTCGCCAGAGATGGACTACACCTCAACAAACCTGGGAAACACACATTCGCCAGAAGACTCGCTACACTCATCAGGAGGGCGTTAAACTAGAAGAAGAGGGGACGGGAAGAAAAACATTAGACTTGAACAAAGAAGACCCAGGAAAACATACTCAGAAGGGAGGTAAGAACATTTCTAAAACAATCCACAGCGAGGAGATTGGAACAAAACAAAATCCTCTAAACTGCATGCTCGCAAACGCCAGAAGCCTGACAAACAAGATGGAAGAACTAGAAGCAGAAATATCTACAGGTAACTTTGACATAGTGGGAATAACCGAGACATGGTTAGATGAAAGCTATGACTGGGCAGTTAACTTACAGGGTTACAGTCTGTTTAGAAAGGATCGTAAAAATCGGAGAGGAGGAGGGGTTTGTCTCTATGTAAAGTCTTGTCTAAAGTCCACTTTAAGGGAGGATATTAGCGAAGGAAATGAGGATGTCGAGTCCATATGGGTCGAAATTCATGGAGGGAAAAATGGTAACAAAATTCTCATTGGGGTCTGTTACAAACCCCCAAACATAACAGAAACCATGGAAAGTCTACTTCTAAAGCAGATAGATGAAGCTGCAACCCATAATGAGGTCCTGGTTATGGGGGACTTTAACTACCCGGATATTAACTGGGAAACAGAAACCTGTGAAACCCATAAAGGCAACAGGTTTCTGCTAATAACCAAGAAAAATTATCTTTCACAATTGGTGCAGAATCCAACCAGAGGAGCAGCACTTTTAGACCTAATACTATCTAATAGACCTGACAGAATAACAAATCTGCAGGTGGTCGGGCATCTAGGAAATAGCGACCACAATATTGTACAGTTTCACCTATCTTTCACTAGGGGGACTTGTCAGGGAGTCACAAAAACACTGAACTTTAGGAAGGCAAAGTTTGACCAGCTTAGAGATGCCCTTAATCTGGTAGACTGGGACAATATCCTCAGAAATAAGAATACAGATAATAAATGGGAAATGTTTAAGAACATCCTAAATAGGCAGTGTAAGCGGTTTATACCTTGTGGGAATAAAAGGACTAGAAATAGGAAAAACCCAATGTGGCTAAACAAAGAAGTAAGACAGGCAATTAACAGTAAAAAGAAAGCATTTGCACTACTAAAGCAGGATGGCACCATTGAAGCTCTAAAAAACTATAGGGAGAAAAATACTTTATCTAAAAAACTAATTAAAGCTGCCAAAAAGGAAACAGAGAAGCACATTGCTAAGGAGAGTAAAACTAATCCCAAACTGTTCTTCAACTATATCAATAGTAAAAGAATTAAAACTGAAAATGTAGGCCCCTTAAAAAATAGCGAGGAAAGAATGGTTGTAGATGACGAGGAAAAAGCTAACATATTAAACACCTTCTTCTCCACGGTATTCACGGTGGAAAATGAAATGCTAGGTGAAATCCCAAGAAACAATGAAAACCCTATATTAAGGGTCACCAATCTAACCCAAGAAGAGGTGCGAAACCGGCTAAATAAGATTAAAATAGATAAATCTCCGGGTCCGGATGGCATACACCCACGAGTACTAAGAGAACTAAGTAATGTAATAGATAAACCATTATTTCTTATTTTTAGGGACTCTATAGCAACAGGGTCTGTTCCGCAGGACTGGCGCATAGCAAATGTGGTGCCAATATTCAAAAAGGGCTCTAAAAGTGAACCTGGAAATTATAGGCCAGTAAGTCTAACCTCTATTGTTGGTAAAATATTTGAAGGGTTTCTGAGGGATGTTATTCTGGATTATCTCAATGAGAATAACTGTTTAACTCCATATCAGCATGGGTTTATGAGAAATCGCTCCTGTTAAACCAATCTAATCAGTTTTTATGAAGAGGTAAGCTATAGGCTGGACCACGGTGAGTCATTGGACGTGGTATATCTCGATTTTTCCAAAGCGTTTGATACCGTGCCGCACAAGAGGTTGGTACACAAAATGAGAATGCTTGGTCTTGGGGAAAATGTGTGTAAATGGGTTAGTAACTGGCTTAGTGATAGAAAGCAGAGGGTGGTTATAAATGGTATAGTCTCTAACTGGGTCGCTGTGACCAGTGGGGTACTGCAGGGGTCAGTATTGGGACCTGTTCTCTTCAACATATTCATTAATGATCTGGTAGAAGGTTTACACAGTAAAATATCGATATTTGCAGATGATACAAAACTATGTAAAGCAGTTAATACAAGAGAAGATAGTATTCTGCTACAGATGGATCTGGATAAGTTGGAAACTTGGGCTGAAAGGTGGCAGATGAGGTTTAACAATGATAAATGTAAGGTTATACACATGGGAAGAAGGAATCAATATCACCATTACACACTGAATGGGAAACCACTGGGTAAATCTGACAGGGAGAAGGACTTGGGGATCCTAGTTAATGATAAACTTACCTGGAGCAGCCAGTGCCAGGCAGCAGCTGCCAAGGCAAACAGGATCATGGGGTGCATTAAAAGAGGTCTGGATACACATGATGAGAGCATTATACTGCCTCTGTACAAATCCCTAGTTAGACCGCACATGGAGTACTGTGTCCAGTTTTGGGCACCGGTGCTCAGGAAGGATATAATGGAACTAGAGAGAGTACAAAGGAGGGCAACAAAATTAATAAAGGGGATGGGAGAACTACAATACCCAGATAGATTAGCGAAATTAGGATTATTTAGTCTAGAAAAAAGACGACTGAGGGGCGATCTAATAACCATGTATAAGTATATAAGGGGACAATACAAATATCTCGCTGAGGATCTGTTTATACCAAGGAAGGTGACGGGCACAAGGGGGCATTCTTTGCGTCTGGAGGAGAGAAGGTTTTTCCACCAACATAGAAGAGGATTCTTTACTGTTAGGGCAGTGAGAATCTGGAATTGCTTGCCTGAGGAGGTGGTGATGGCGAACTCAGTCGAGGGGTTCAAGAGAGGCCTGGATGTCTTCCTGGAGCAGAACAATATTGTATCATACAATTATTAGGTTCTGTAGAAGGACGTAGATCTGGGGATTTATTATGATGGAATATAGGCTGAACTGGATGGACAAATGTCTTTTTTCGGCCTTACTAACTATGTTACTATGTTACTATGTTACTAATAGTGTCCTGAATCTTTTGTACTCTTGCCGAGAGCTGATCCACACACGAAGACAGACCTTTAATGTCCATTGCTACACCTGTGTCCTGAACCACCCAAATGTCTAGGGGAAAAAAAAGACAAAACACAGTGCAAAGAAAAAAAAATGGTCTCAGAACTTCTTTTTTCCCTCTATTGAGAATCATTAGCACTGTTGGCTTCCTGTACTGTTATGAAAACTGATATGAAGGCAATTCAGTACCACAATGGACATAGCGATCAGAACACATACAGTGATCTGACAAACACCCAAAATAATAGAACGAGCTCTGAGACGTGGGAACTCTGCAGACCGCAAACCCTAATCCTATCAAACCACACTAAAGGTAGCCGTGGAGCGCTCCTGACCAGAACCTAGGCGCCTCGTCACAGCCTGAGAAACTAGCTAGGCCTAAAGATAGAAAAATAAGCCTACCTTGCCTCAGAGAAATTCCCCAAAGGAAAAGGCAGCCCCCCACATATAATGACTGTGAGTAAGATGAAAACACAAACATAGAGATGAAACAGGTTTAGCAAAGAGAGGCCCGACTAGCTGAATAGAACGAGGATAGGGAAGATAACTTTGCGGTCAGCACAAAAACCTATAAATAACCACGCAGAGGGGACAAAAAGACCCTCCGCACCGACTAACTTTACGGAGGTGGTCCCTCTGCGTCTCAGAGCTTCCAGCAGGCAAGAAATACCAATAAAGCAAGCTGGACAGAAATATAGCAACAAAAAAAACATAAGAAACACTTAGCTATGAAGAGCAGCAGGCCACAGGAATGATCCAGGGAAAAGCAAGTCCAACACTGGAACATTGACAGGAAGCATGGATCAAAGCATCAGGTGGAGTTAAGTAGAGAAGTAGCTAACGACCTCACCAGATCACCTGAGGGAGGAAACTCAGAAGCTGCAGTACCACTTTCCTCCACAAACGGAAGCTCCCAGAGAGAATCAGCCGAAGTACCACTTGTGACCACAGGAGTGAACTCTGCCACAGAATTCACAACACCTAGGAGTGCATTGATCTGCATGGGGCTATGCACACCATGCGGGAAGTAAGCAGATTATGTGCGGTTGGTACCCAGGGTGGAGGAGAGGAGACTCTCCTCCACGGACTGGGCACCATATAATTGTTAAAAAAAAAGAATTAAAATAAAAAATAGTGATATACTCACCCTCTGATGGCCCCAGGAGTGTTCCCGCCTCTCCGGTGCATGCTGCCGATTCCGTTCCTTTAGATGCTCTGTGTGAAGGACCTGCGATGATGTCACGGTCTTGTGATTGGTCGCGTGACCGCTCATGTGACCGCTCACGCGACCAATCACAAGCCGCGACGTCATCGAAGGTCCTTCACACACAAACCATCTATAGGAACGGACGCCGCCGAGGAGATCGGCTGTCTGCAGGTAAGTATAACCATTATTTTTATTTTTTTTAATTATTTTTAAACATTCTATCTTTTACTATTGATGCTGCATAGGCAGCATCTATAGTAAAAAGTTGGTCACACTTGTCAACCACTATGTTTGACAAGTGTGACCAACCTGTCAGTCAGTTTTCCAAGCGATGCTACAGATCAGTTGGAAAACTTTAGCATTCTGCAAGCTAATTACGCTTGCAGAATGCTAAAAAAAACGGGAAAAAAACGAAAAAAAAAAAACGAAAAAAAAAAAAGCGGATTTCTTGCAGAAAATTTCCGGTTTTCTTCAGGAAATTTCTGCAAGAAATCCGGACGTGTGCACATACCCTCAGTCTCAAAGGAAGATAGAAGGAACAGGGAGTCACCATGCAAGTAGCCTTGGACTGGAATTCTGTTGAGGTTGCTGATACATAGCCGGTGGGTGCTGATCCTGCTGGTGAGCGCAGTAACAGGAAGTAAGGGGAAGGATATGTTTCCAGCACATCAACCAGGTAAAATCCAGAATTTTATTCAAACATGATTAAAAAAAAATGATAAAATAAACTGACGCGTTTCTGGAGCGGCAAAGCGCCCTTAGTCATAGGATGTTGAGTCCCAGGAGACTAGTGATCTCACACTAGGACACTCTGAGGAGCTCTTTACCATTACATTTCTTGATTGTGGCCTATCACCCTGCATGCTCCAAGAGGGACACGATGACATGCTGTTTAGTGATGCACAACATTTATAGCACCTACAGCCACAAAAACATGAGGGTGGGGAACAGCAAATTTGGGATAAGGAGAAAGAAGATGATGAGACACAGTTACCTCTAAGTCTTGTTGTTGTTAAGTCAGGGGGACCAGGGTGCCGGTGTGGAAAATGTGGTGGTGGATGACAAAGTAATTGACCCAACCTGGGAAACTGGCATTTAGAGAGAGGCCAGCAGCGCTGAGGGGGAGAGATCGGCAGCAGCAAAACAAACAGGAAAAGGCAGTGGGGTGACCAGATGGAGAAGGTGGGCAACTGTTCCACAGAGCACCAACAGTCCTAAATTTCTCTGTCAAAGAGTTAGGTATTCCCCAATCTGGGACTATTTTAACAAGGGTTTTGAGACAAAATGGTCATTTGCAACCTGTTTCTTGGAAATGTCAGCAAGGGCTTTACCGCTAAGAACCTAACCACCAGCATGATCAGGCACATGTCTTCTAAACACCCTATTCAGTGAGCAGAATGCCTGGGTCCATGATTTGTGCCATCGGGTAACACCACTGCCTCATCTCCTGTGCTAGGTGCTTCCCAATCCCTTGTCCAAAACACTGGCACAGATGTATCCTGTCTTGCACCTATAATAATAATAATAACAACAGTATTAATGTTTATTTATATACCGCCAGCATATTCTGCTGCACTTTATTTTTGCACATTCTGACTTGCCATCATCAAGGACTTCCAAATTCTTGTCCCAGTCCAGCGTTCAGCTGTCCCTACCCCAGGCCTTGGAACAAAAGAGAAAATTACCAGCCACCTACCCACAGGCTCAAATGCTAAACGGTCACATTACCAGGCTGCTTGCTGTGGAAATGTCATTTAGGCTGGTAGACACGGAGGATTTCCGCTGACTCATGGCGACAGCCATGTCTCTGTATTTGGTCCCCAGCCATCACTTTTTCTCCCTGTATGGTGTCCTCATATTGTAGCAGCACGTGTTTAAGAACATCACCTGTGCCCTTACCAATGCACTTACTGGCATTGTCCATTTAGCGACCGTCAAGCAGACAAGCACACTGGGTGAACATTATGGAGCCTGGGGCTGAGTCATATCCTGGCACGGGGAGCATGTGATTCCGACACCGAGGATTACTGGCCCTACTTCTATCAGGGTCTCCTCCACCTCCTACAACAGTTCCTGCACCCCTACCAGCTCTCCCTAATCCTCCATCTCTGATGTGGTATCGCAGAGCACGTCATTCACATTAACAGGAAGCTGGAAGCCCTGCAGCACTGCCTCAGTGAAGCAGCAACAGGCTCTGCTGAAGCTAATTTGTCTGAAAGACACAGCGGCAGAGTTACTACAAGGAATAGCAAACCAGATAGATCTGTGGATTTTGCTGCTGGACCTCCAACCAGGCATGGTCGTGTGTGATAACGGGTGTTACCTGCCGGTGGCTGTGAAGCTTGGCAAGCTCACACATGTACCATGCTTGGCACATGTGCTCAACTTGGTAGTTCAGCAGTTTCTGAAAACATGACCAGATTTTCCAGAGCTTCTCATCAAGGTATGCCATATCAGCTCCCATTTTCGGAAGTCGACTACACCTGCCGCTGCTCCGACAGTGCTGCAGCAGTGCATGCAAGTGCCAGCTCACTGACTGGTGTTCAATGTCACCATGCACTGTAACTCCACAGCACAAGAGGCCAGTGGTTGAGTACCAGCTCCAACTCGCCCGTCGGTATTCTGGTCGGCCTCATCACATAACTGAAGAATTGACATGGATGTCTGACATTTGTTTGGTTCTCCGAGACATTGAGGCCTCCACAAAGATAGTGAGCGGCAATGATGCCATAGTCAATTAATCTATGCAACTATACCGCTTCTGTGCCTACTTAGACAGTCTCTGATCACAAATAACACCTTAAGCCCCAAGGGTCGTTTGCACGTTAATGACAGGGCCAATTTTTACAATTCTGACCACTGTCCCTTTATGAGGTTATAACTTTGGAACGCTTCAACGGATCCCGGTGATTCTGACATTGTTTTCTCATGACATATTGGGCTTCATGATACTAGTAATATTTCTTTGATATTACCTGCATTTATTTGTGAAAAAATGGAAATTTGGCAAAAATTTTGAAAATATCGCAATTTTCCAACTTTGAATTTTTATGCCCTTAAATTACAGAGATATATCACACAAAATACTTAATAAGTAACATTTCCCATATGTCGACTTTACATTAGCACAATTTGGGAACCAACATTTTTTTTGTTAGGGAGTTATAAGGGTTAAAAGTTGACCAGCCATTTCTCATTTTTACAACACCATTTTTTTTAGTGACCACATGACATTTGAAGTCATTTTTAGGAGTCTATATAATAGAAAATAACCAAGTGTGACACAATTCTAAAAACTGCACCCCTCAAGGTGCTCAAAAACACATTCAAGAAGTTTAATAACCCTTCAGGTGTTTCACAGGAATTTTTGGAATGTTTAAAAAAAATGAACATTTAACTTTTTTTCACAAAGAATTTACTTCAGCTCCAATTTGTTTTCTTTTATCAAGGGTAACAGGAGAAAATGGACCGCAAAAGCTGTTGTACAATTTGTCCTGAGTACGTGGATACCCCATATGTGGGGGTAAACCACTGTTTGGGCGCATGGCAGCGCTCGTAAGGGAAGGAGCGCCATTTGACTTTTCAATGCAAAATTGACAGGAATTGAGATGGGACGCCATGTTGCGTTTGGAGAGCCACTGATGTGCCTAAACATTGAAACCCCCCACAAGTGACACCATTTTGTAAAGTAGACCCCCTAAGGAACTTATCTAGATGTGTGGTGAGCACTTTGACCAACCAAGTGCTTCACAGAAGTTTATAATGCAGAGCCGTAAAAATAAAAAATCATATTTTTTCACAAAATTAATTGTTTCGCCCCCAAATTTTTTATTTTCCCAATGGTAAGAGAAGAAATTGGACCACAACAGTTCTTGTGCAATTTTTCCTGAGTACGCTGATACCCCATATGTGGGGGTAAACCACTGTTTGGGCACATGGCAGAGCTCGGAAGGGAAGGAGCGCTGTTTGACTTTTCAATGCAAAATTGACTGGAATTGAGATGGGACACCATGTTGCATTTGGAGAGCCCCTGATGTGCCTAAACATTGAACCCCCCACAAGTGACACCATTTTGTAAAGTAGACCCCTATTGAATGTATCTAGATGTGTTGTGAGAGCTTTGAACCCCCAAGTGTTTCACTACAGTTTATAATGCAGAACCGTGAAAATAAAAATACTTTTTTTTTCCCCAAAAATTATTTTTTAGCCTCCAGTTTTGAATTTTCCCAAGGGTAACAGGAGAAATTGGACCCCAAAACTTGTGCAATTTGTTCTGAGTACGCTGATACCCTATATGTGGGGGGAAACCACCGTTTGAGCGCATGGCAGAGCTCGGGAGGGAAAGAGCGCTATTTGAAATGCAGACTTACATGGATTGCTCTGCAGGCGTCACATTGCATTAGCAGAGCCCCTGATGTATCTAAACAGTAGAAACTCCCCACAAGTGCCCCTATATTGGAAACTAGACCCCCCAAGGAACTTATCTAGATGTGTTGTGAGAACTTTGAACCCTCAAGTGTTTCACTACAGTTTATAACGCAGAGCCGTGGAAATAAAAAATCTTTTTTTCCCACAAAAAATGTTTTTTAGCACCCCAAATGTTTATTTTCCCAAGGGTAACACGAGAAATAGGACCCCAAAAGTTGTCCAATTTGTCCTGAGTTCGCTGATACCCCATATGTTGGGGTAAACCCCTGTTTGGGAGCACGTGAGAGCTTGGAAGGGAAGGAGCACTGTTTTACTTTTTCAACGCAGAATTGGCTGGAATTGAGATCGGACGCCATGTTGCGTTTGGAGAGCCCTGATGTACATAAACAGTGGAAACCCCCAATCGTAACTGAAACCCTAACCCAAACACACACCTAACCCTAATCCCATCCACACCCCTAAGCCCAACCACACCTATAACCACATCACACCCCTAACCCTAATCCCAACCATAACCCTAACCACACCCCTAACCCTGACACACCCCTAACTCTAATCCCAACTGTAAATGTAATCCAAACCCTAACCCTAACTTTAGCCCCAACCCTAACTGTAGCCCTAACCCTAACTTTAGCCTCAACCCTAACTTTAGCCCCAACCCTAATCCTAACTTTAGCCCCAACCATAATCCTAACTTTAGCGCCAACCCTAATTGTAACCCTAACCCTAACATTAGCCCCAGCCCTAACCCTAACTTTAGCCCCAACCCTAACTGTAGCCCTAACCCTAGCCCCAACCCTAACCCTAGCCCCAACCCTAACCCCAACCCTAACCCTAACCCTAGCCCTAGCCCTAACCCTAGCCCTAACCTTAACCCTAGCCCTAACCCTAACTCTAGCCCTAACCCTAACCCTAGCCCTAACCCAAATGGGAAAATGGAAATAAATACATTTATTTTATTTTATTATTTTTCCCTAACAAAGGGTGTCATGAAGGGGGGTTTGATTTACTTTTATAGCAGTTTTTTTAGCGGACTTTTATGATTGGTAGCTGTCACACACTAAAAGACGCTTTTTATTGCAAAAAATAGTTTTTGAGTCTCCATATTTTGAGAGCTATAATTTTTCTATATTTTGTTCCACAGAGTCATGTGAGGTCTTGTTTTTTGTGGGATGAGTTGATGTTTTTATTAGTAACATTTTCAGGCACGTGACATTTTTTGATTGCTTTTTATTCCGATTTTTGTGAGGCAGAATGACCAAAAACCAGCTATTCATGAATTTCTTTTGTGGGGGGTGTTTATACCGTTCCATGTTTGGTAAAATTGATAAAGCAGTTTTATTCTTCGGGTCAGTACGATTACAGCGATACCTCATTTATATATTTTTTTATGTTTTGGTGCTTTTATACGATAAAAGCTATTTTATAGAAAAAATAATTATTTTGCATCGCTTTATTCTGAGGACTATAACTTTTTTATTTTTTCGCTGATGATGCTGTGTGGCAGCTCGTTTTTTGCGGAACAAGATGACATTTTCAATGGTACTATGGGTATTTATATCCGTCTTTTTGATCGCGTGTTATTTCTCTTTTTGTTCGGCGAAATGATAATAAAGCGTTGTTTTTTTTTGTTTTTTTTACGGTGTTCACTGAAGGGGTTAACTAGTGGGACAGTTTTATAGGTCGAGTCATTACGGACGCGGCAATACTAAATATGTGTACTTTTATTGTTTTTTTTTATTTAGATAAAGAAATTTTCTTTTCTTTATTTAGGAATTATTATTTTTTTTTTTTACACATCTAAATATTTTTTTTTTACATTATCACATTGTCCCGGCGGGGGGGGGGGAGGGGGGGGCCATAACACTATAGTGTTAGATCGCCGATCTGACACTTTGCAGAGAACTGTGTCAGATCAGCGATCTGATGTGCACTGCTCCAGGCTTACAGGCGCCTGCTTACCTAATGTCGCATACAGCGGCACGACCTGCGTACCTAATGTTAAAGATGGCGGCCGCATGTAGAAGTAGGCGGAGCTAGCGGCCGAGGGTGGGGCTTCACGGAGGAAGTCCGCAGCCCTCTGCAGCTCCTCCAAACGCTAGTGTGAAACTAGCCTTAAATGGTGCTTTAAGTCAAATGATGTTGACTTTTGTAAAGAAATGTGTGCCCTTGTTCTTATCAGACAATGGCGACAAACCCCCAATTTTTTTTACTAATTCCCCAATTTCTACCTATTAAATCTAAATAAAACTATTTAAGTTTGGTATTGCTGATATTGTCCAGACCTGGAGAATTATGTTGCAAGGTCATCTTTACCATGCATTGAACGCGGTAAAAACAAAACCCAAAAACATTTTTTTCACCATTGTACCAGGCCCAATTTTTAATATTTACCGGTAGTTGAACACTCTACAGCAGGGGTGTCAAACTGCATTCCTCGAGGGCCGCAAACCATGCATGTTTTCAAGATTTCCTTAGCTTTGCACAAGGTGCTGTAATCATTATGTGTGTAGGTGATTAAATTATCACCTGTGCAGTACAAGGAAATCCAGAAAACATGACCTGTTTGCAGCCCTTGAGGAATGCAGTTTGACACCCATGCTCTACAGTACATTATATTTAAATATGGAGGCTAACAAAAGTTTCTACACAAGTCTCTTTCAAACATAAGCCTCTGACAGATCAAAGAGTTAGTAAAAGTCCTTTTAAAAAAAAAACTATCGGCAGGATTTCACCCCCCTATTTATATGAGCACGTAGGTGTTTCAAAGACAAGTTCAGCAATACCTTTACATGGCCAGTTTATTCCTACATTACTGAGAAAATAACTTTTCAATTGATATGCAAATGAGGCTGAAGGGCTATGGTAGATCTGAAGCCTTTGTCACTTCAGGTGTATTCTGTGCACTGTACTGCCTCCTCCTGATGGCTCCTTTGAATGAAGATACACAGCACAGAGATCGTCAGTCCTTTACGAGGCGGCACTGGGCGGGGATAGAGCTGGAGTGCCAGAGGCTTCAGACCAACCATAGTCTTTCAGACTCATTTGCATAACAATTCAAATCTGATTTCTCAGTGACGGAGGAATGGACTGGCCATGTAAATATATTGCCAGACTTGCCTTTGAGACAGCTATAAGCACTTCTAAATAATTTGGGGCAGGTGAATTCCTAATAGATTTCCTTTAATAGCAGTTTACTAGTAATATTAAATATTCAATAAATCAAGATATACTCTATATAAATGCATAATAATAATAATAATAATAATAATTAATATTACGTGGATAGCATTGTTGTTTTTAATATATCCACCCATTTTTGCTAAATTTGTGAATGTACAATTTCAAAAGTCCCATAGAAAACATTTACCCTCTACTGCAGGTTTAACCATTGATGGCAAGGCCAGTTCCTCTGCAGCTGGGCTGTTATACACGCAATAAAAGCTCTTACTTTGTGCCGCCATTAGATCACTGCTATTATCTATCCAGCAGCGCTAAGCCCTTGTGATGCTATCAGTGGGGTTCAGATTGTCGGTCGAGCAATCAGAAACTATTTAGAAAGTCATTTTACCGGAGCATGATCGTGGAAAACATAATATCTATCTTTTCCCCAGTGCAACACATTTCACCATCAAAATCCACATTATACGATCTCATTACAAGATCAAATAAAATCAGTTTTTAATATCTGAGTAGTTCAGAGTTTGAAATAAGGTATAAGGGCCATTTGTTTAGATCATGAAAATCTGAGCCAGAACAAAATCAGATTCTTACTCGAATTGTGACATGTTCGTGAATGCATATATACAAGCAATAGTAAGATTTCACTTATATACTGTTTGTGGCTGATTCAGCAGATGTTGTCAATCTAAATGTTTGGCAAAAGACAGGTGGCAACATGGGTCAGATTTAGAGATGAGCAAATTTGCCAAAAATCCAATTTGGCAGTTTTAGTTAAATTTGAAAATCAAATTTGCCATGATGACTGTTTATTATGGTAACTGATAGCTGATTATTATGCTCGGAGGTCTCAAGATACCAAAGCATAACAAATGGATGGGTTGGGAAGGGGTTAAAATGCACTAAATATCATACTCAGCTTGTCCCTCACCTCTCTCCGTGCCGCACGTCTCCTTTACTGTCCTCCAATTATTTTTTAAGGCAACCTCTAAAGCTCCGGTGTTCCCTTCACTCTTCAACAGTAGTTGCGCAATAGGCTAAACCAAGATGCACGTTATGATGTTGTGTCATGTCTCGACCCACACTATCATAACTCTACAGGTGGCTGCATGGGGTGACACACATTATGACAGCAGTATTACGAGTATCAAGGCTATTTGTGCCTTTGGAAGCCAGTGAAAGTGTGGAGCTTTGGTAATGGAAATGGTGAGAGGAGAGATGAGGTGCATATAATATGTTGTTTAAAAACTCTTCTTAATACCTAGTTTGGTAGAAATGCACAAATTCCCAGAAATCTGATTTACTAAAATCAGCAAATTTTGATAGATTCCAAATAAATTTGGCTTCTTTAGAATCGATTCCACTGAAATTACCAGAAGTTTCTCGGGTGTTCCCAAGCATTGACACTATAATAGGACCCAAAGGTCCACTAGAAGGAACCCAAATTAGAGGAAGCTATTCTTTTTTGAATGCGCTAATTCACATATAACATATTACACGTAAGCATAGACATACACCTGTTCTAAGGTAGAACATCAGATATATTTCACCTAGCAGGCCTAATTAACCCCAGTCTGACCAACCACGTGATGACAGCATATTACAGCTCTGAATTCTGGTAGGTAAACTTTTTGTGACATTTGACAGAAAGGCGGAAATTTTGATTCTTAATGAATTTGGATAATTTTCCTCCAGTGCGTATTTCACCAACAACTGCATGCAAAGCAGCGACAGTCTTGATAAGTTATGGCCTTGGTCTTCTGTTTGAACAATTGACTTGCATGACTCAATTGCACTTGATCTTTAGATCATGTACTAGTGACCAAGTATATGCCTTCAGAATTTTCTAGTGGAGATAATTACTTGAACATTATAAAGCAGCATTACATATTGCATGACTGAGAAAAGGCCTGTTGTAGAAATGATGAAGAGATTTTTTATTTTGACCGATAGCCATATAGTTGATGAGAACAAAATTGGTGCTCACAACATGGGAGAACAGAACATACTTCTGTAGTCAGTTGATCTACCTATGCAAATTCAATGCACCTATCCATTTCTACAGTGTAACACCAAGTGCAATATTGTCTTATCCGTAAGGTGCCTCTGGGGTTTAACCCACAACCAAGGATTAAAGGATTGACAGCTGCTGCAGTACCTTCAGGTCGTGAAACCTTGCCATATAGAGTAAGTAGTGGGAGGATATGAGTAGTAGCCTGTGCTGCAGAGGACGCTGCAGAGGATTGACCTTGCGATTTATTATTAACAAGTTTCAAAGTGGGACCGACTACTTCATCAGGACAAACATTTATTGAACTATATTTTACCTCCAATAGAGGCAGACCATGTAGCTGCAATTGTTAGGGGACAGTGCCAAATAGACCAACCCTGTCTCTCTGTCTGCTTGGGATAGGCAGAGAAGGCAGTTGTCTAAGGCACAGTTTAGTAACTACAATTCAAAGGGAACTGGTCATAAGTGTCATGCACCCGAACCATGGACAGTATGAATCAGACACTGCTCAATTGAAGCCAGATATGTTTTACTCTGAAACATTATGTAATTTCAGAGCAAACCTACTTTGAAAAGCTGTCCCAGTGGGATATGTCTCGACTTCTCCCTACCCAGTGCAGTTAACTGACAGGTCTATCCTGTTTATACATAGGGAGAGATCTGCCAGTCTTATGCTACGTTCACATTTGCGTTGTTGGCCGCAGCGTCGTCGATGCATACTAACGCACGCGTCATGCGCCCCTATCTTTAACATGGGGGCGCATTTACATGCAATGTGTTGCGTTTTACGACGCATGCGTCAATTTGACGCACCAGACAGGGCGCAGAGAACGCTACTTGTAGCGTTTTCCTTGCGCCAAAATTCATGACCATTACTATTTTATGTCAATGCATGCGTCAAAAAACGCAGCGTTGTGTATTGCGTTGTTGGTTGCGTCGACGACACTGCGCCCAACAACACAAATGTGAACGTAGCCTAAGGTAGATGGGTGGGTAGTAGCTGGGCGGGGACCAGTATTAGTCAGCCGAGACAGATAATCTCTGGCTGTCTTTTCAAAGTACGAAATGCCACAACATCACAATGTTTCGAAGTAAGACATAGATTGCTGCTGATGTGTAGACCAGGGGTGGACATATTATTGGTACAACCTGTACAGTCGCACAGGGGCACAGGAGGTAAGAGAGCCCACTTATATCTCCAAAGCAGGTGGAATTGTACATTATGATGAACTATTGGACTGTAAAGGGCCCATGTATTGTTCTGGCACAGGGGTCCTCTTGTGTCTGCGTTTGCCGGTAGTGCAGTGTCTTATTCCTGCTTACCATGGCTCATACACATCAATCTGATAACAGGTTACCATTATGCTTCCTACCAGGGATAGAATAATGTATAGTACAGGGGAGGCACAATTTGGTGGCTGAATGTGTCAAAAAATGTTTTGCACAATCATGCCCCCTTTTTTTAAAGATCATGTTCTTTTCATGTCTTGAATTCCCCCCATTAGCCTTTCTCCATTCTTAAAATGACAGCCAGCTTGGAGAACATGTATAACGCCAGTTCAGTGCATTCAATTTTATCTGTGCATTTCAGGCACAAGTACAAATGAAACCCTGAACGCTGGCCCTTCGGGGTCAAGGTGTTGTCAGTAGCATGATCAGGTCAGTTGATAACACTGTTCATGTCACTCCTGTGCTGCTGAGAAGATAGACATCAGGAAGGTAAGTGCCCCAAAAGAGCCAGAGGGTAAGGTCTAAGGGGTAAAGTTTCTCCTTGTGGAGAGTGACATACCACCTCTGGCTTGTCAATATACAGAGGCTTATTCGCCGTTCTATGGCCCTCTGGGAAATGTAATATGCAAATTGCCTCTTGAAGTCTTCTTTTTCTCTGAAGAGGCAGTTTGCATATTTGGGTAAGGAAAATTTGTGAGGGGAAATTATGGGGGAGTGTGAGTATATACAGCTCTGGTAAAACTTAAAAGACCACGCAAAATGTTCAGTTTGTCTGATTTTTCTCTATATTGGTATATTTTTTAGTAAAATGTAAATTGTTATTTTATTCTATAAACTAGTGACAACATGTCTTCAAAGTTTCAAGCAATACATTTTGTTCTTTTTATCTGAAAAGGAGAAATGGTCCAAATAAAAAAAAACAGTGCTTTATGACCTCAAATAACGCAAAGAAAACAAGTTCATAATCATTTAGAAACAACAATACTAATGTTTTAACTCAGGAAGAGTTCAGAAATCAATATTTTGTGGAATAACCATGATTTTTAATCACAGCTTTCATGCGTCTTGGCATGCTTTCCACCAGTCTGTCACGCTGCTTCTGGTGCAAATATGTAAGCAGTTCTTCTTTGTTTGATGGTTTGTGACTATCCATCATCCTCTTGATCACATTCCAGAGATTTCAATGAGGTTCAGGTTTGGAGATTGGGCTGCCCATGACAGGGTTTTGATGTGGTGGTCTCTTAAATTTTGCCAGAGCTGTAGTAGAAGAAGAAGTATGAGGGGACAATATGGAGGAAACTTGTAAGGGGATGATATGGGAGGAGAAAAGTATAAAGTGACATTAAAATGAAGGGATAGTGTGAGGGGATAAAATGGGAGACAAAAGTGTGAGGGGACAATATGAGGGAACTGTGTGAGAAGACAATATAGGAGATTTGTGAGGGAACATTATGGACAGCAGATGTTGAGTCCCTGTACACCAGCATTAGGCACAAGGATGGTATTGCCGCGGTTAAGTTCTTTTTGGAAACATCTACTATGTCTATTGGACTTAGGGGACTCCTGCTGAGACTACTGGAATTCACCCTCTCACACAATTTCTTTGTGTTTAAGGGGTCCTTCTACCTACAGCTCCAGGGGACAGCCATGGGTGCGGCCTTTGCGCCAGCCTATGCTAATCTGTTCCTGGGGCTGTGGGAGAGGGACCTCTTCCTGTCGGACAGGTTGTCATCGATGGACCGCATCCCCTTTTGGGTGCGGTACATCGATGACATCCTTTTAGTCTGGCAGGGTGAGGCCATCGACCTGGGACAGTTCATCGAGCTTCTCGGCAACAATGACCTTAACATTAGACTCATGTGTGTCTGGGATAGGTCCAATATCAGTTTTCTTGACGTATTGGTTGGGAAGGATGAGTCTGGGGTTATACACACTGACATCTTCCGGAAAGTTACATCAACGAACACGGTGTTACATGCATCATCCTGCCACCCCAGACATATGGTATCTTCTATACCGGTTGGCCAGTTTCTCCGCTTACGGAGGATCTGTTCTACAGACTCCGATTTTGAGAAACGTGCTGTGGAACTGTCCACCCGTTTTAGTGAACGGGGTTATAGTAATCGGAATATTAAAAAAGCCTACCACAGGGCTAAACACTCCACGCGGAATCGCTTACTATATAAACCCCAGGGTGAGGATAGATCCAATGGTGGTAACCAACTTCGGTTTATTACAACTTATAACCCTCAGGCTGATAGAGTGAGATCAGCATTGACTAAAGCATGGCCCATCCTGTTAACCGACCCCATCATTGGTAAATTCCTTCCAAAAAGACCGCTTCTAACCTTCAGGCGAGCGAGGAATCTGAGAGACCTCTTAACGAGGAGTCACTATGAGGGACATGGCCCTAGAACTTTTTTGGATGATATACCGGCCTCGGGGGGGTCTGTACCGTGTGGCCGCTGCGTTGCATGCCCGAACATGGATAGGTGTGATAAGTTTCTGAACTCCAATGGGTCAAAAGAGTATACTATCAGGAGACACATTACATGCACCTCCCGATATGTAATATATTACGCAACCTGCCCGTGTGGATTGATCTATGTTGGGATGACCACGAGGCAGCTGAAGGTCAGAATTAGAGAGCATGTCCTAGGGATCGAGGCAGCTGCTACTCAGAATGATACATCTCTTCTGAAGACTATCCCTAGGCATTTTCTAGCCTTACATCAAAGCAATAGTTCGCTCCTTAGAGTCCGTGGCATTGACACATTGAATGTCAATATCCGCGGGGGTAATCTGTTTAAGCGCCTTGGCCAACTCGAGACACGCTGGATCTGACTATTAAATACAGTGTGTCCCATGGGCCTGAACGAGAATATTAGTTATGCCCCGTATCTGTGATCGCCATACTGCTGTGCCTCGTCTTGCCTCTCTGCATTGTTTTTTTTATCATGTTTTAATACCCTTTTTTTTATCTTCTGTTATTTAGGACTCGTAGTTTTATTTATTTTTTCTTTGGACTTTTATGGCGTATATTCTATCAGGCAGTACGAAGAATGAAGGGCGTCAATACAAGTGAACATGGAAAATCCTACAGAACTTCCTTGGGGCACTATTGTTTGTAATATCCATATGCTGCGGAATACATGTGCCCTCGTTTGTGTCTTCTGTCACAGTGTTGCCACTATCATATTGTATTACTAGGTAGTCTATGTATCACATTGGATATAATATGTTTTTGTAGGCAATGTAATTGACATGTTATATGTATTTCATACATTAGGGATACATTAGTATAGTTGTTACTCAGCTCTGCCACTCATTACGGTGTTTTTATGCCCCTTGACTGGCGTTGTAATCTTGTGCTCTCTCTGTACCTGTGACCGTCCCTGCTTTTCGGTATACCATTTATCATTCTTTTGTGCCCCGTGCCGATTCTGATGTTCCTTTAGTCTCTGTAGACCTCTGCCCTCTTTTCTGCCCACTGTTCTAATGGCCGCCATACATGCTGTGTGTTAGCGCCCATGCGCCGTCTTTCTCCTAACGCCCCAGCCAATGGCGATGCACTTCCGGTTTGCATGGGCCCGCGCACTTCCGGTTTTGCTTGCTGGACACTGTGGGCGGACGGTGACTGCGCCGCATGGCGCAATTTCTCCTATGGTCCACTATAAATGACCGGTCCTTGCCCATATGACACCGTGCGCCCCCTGAGGAAGGTACAGCCACCGAAACGCGCGTCGGGGTGTCCTGGTGTCCCCTGCGCTGGTCCGGATCCATCACGGCAGGTAATATGCACAGTGGCCCATTATGTTCACATGCCTCGCTCTATTTCCGTATGGATTACTTATGATACTAGTTAACCCCCTCTATTTTGTGGCACTGCTGATAACTATATGAGCAGTGGGTAATTGATATGAGGCGATGGGTGTTTTGCTGTGCCAGTTGGTGGGTTCTGTTCCATTGCAGGGGTCACCGTATCTTGGGTGACTGCTTGCTTATGCTGTTTGTGGCATGGTTATTGTCATCTGCTGGTTCTATCTACACTATTTGTCTGGTGTTTTGTATTTAATTTTAGATTTTTGTTATAATAAAGATATATTTTTTATTGGATTCAGTGACTGCGATTTTCTTGGGCTGTTGTATTATATTGGCAGTTATCCATATTGTCCATGCATGGTGGGTGCATGCTGAGTGATCTTTATCGTCATCTGAATGTGTACTAACCTCTTGCACCACCAATGATGCTTATTGGAATACTTTTGAATATGAAGGAGAAAATACTGGGATGAGACAGTATGGGGTAGAAGTGTGAGGAGACAGTATGGAGTGAAGTGTGAGGGGACAATATGGGGGGAAATTTGATGGAATAGTATGTGAGGAAAGTGTGAGGGGACAGTATGAAGAGGAAAATGTGAGGTGACATTATGGGGTGACATATGGGAGAAAAAGTGTCAGGTAACAGTAATAGGAGTTAAAATGTGGTAAGACAGTAGTAGAATACTAAGAAAAGTGTGAGGACCCAGTTTCCGTGAGAAAAATTTAAGGGGACAGTATGGGAAGAACATTGTGATAGTACAGTATGGGGGGAAATAGGGCACAGTATCGGGAGAGGAGTATTGGAGTCAGTGGGGGGAGGAGGTGTGTGAAGGGACAGTATGAAGGAGAAAATTGTGATAGGTAGTATGGGGTAGAAAATTGTGAGGGGAAATTGTGGAGGGTGTAAGGGGATAGTATGGTCATTTGAGGGGACATTACGGGGAAGAAAAGTGTGAGAAGACCATATGAGGGAGAAAATTGTGAAACAATTGTATTGGGGGAAAAGTGTGAGGGAAAAGAATGAGGATGGAGTGTGAGGAGACAGTGGGGGGGAATAGTGTTTGGGGACAGTATAAGGAAATAGTGTTAGGGGACAGTATAAGGAAATAGTGTGAAAAGACAGTATGGGGAAACAGTATGAAGGGATTGTATTGATGGAGTAGCATGAGGGAACATGAGGGAACAGAATGGGAGAATATTGTTTGGGCATAGTATGGGGGAGTTGTGTGAGGGAACAGTATGGTGGTTTACATTTGTGAATGGACAGTATGGGAGAATAATGTTTGAGGAGACATTTTCGGGAAGACAAGTGTGAGGGGACAGTGAGGGGCAATTATTCAGGGACACAGCATAGGGCAGATATTTTTATTCAAGAGCATTATAATAGCTATTAGTTAGATGGGCATGGTATCAGGATGTTCTACAGAATATTAGAGAAAATACAGAAGTTTGCAGAGACAAGCTGTGGATGTGAAAAGCCATCATGGTGTTTCAAAATATAGAGAGGAAAAAAAAGAATTACTTTTATCCAAGAATATTTAATGTATACTGTACCTGGGTGCAAATGTTCATATGTGACACTGACTACATCTCATCAGTACTGTGCTTCCTGTTTAGTTTGCATTCTGATGACGGCTATTAACAATAACTCCTAGTATCTCCTTATCATTGATAAAGACATAATAGGAGTTGTAAGTTCATGCTAAATAATTTTAAATATGGAGCTGACCTGACATTTCAGTTGATCATGATACTAAGTTTATTGTTGTATTCATGTACTGAAAGTGGTTCTTGTGATGTACTCATATTCTGATTGTAGGTCTGGTGATGTATTCCTGTATTCATGGTGGTTCAGGTAATATATTCATATACTGATGGTGGTTATTGAGATGTAATCCTGTACTGATGTTGGTCCTGGTGTTGCTGTATTCCTGAACTGATTGTACTTCTTGAGATGTATTTCTATGGCTATGTTCACATTAGCGTTGCGCCGCTGTTGCGTCGGCGACGCAGCGGCGACGCAGCGGCGACGCGCCCCTATGTTTAACATAGGGGACGCGTGCGTTGTTTTGGTGGCGTTTTTCGCCACGTGCGTCGTTTCCGACGCTAGCGTCGGACGCAAGAAAACGCTACATGTAGCATTTTCTGTGCGTCCGATTTTCGTCAAAAACGACGCACGCGTCGCAAAACGCGCGAGTTTTTGCGCGCGTTTGCGCGCGTTTTTCTGTGCGTCGCCGCTGCGTCGCCGACGCAACGGCGACGCGCCGCTAATGTGAACGTAGACTATACTGAATGTGCTTCTAGTGTTTCATTCTTGTACTAATGATGGTTGTGATACTGTATTTTGTACTGCTTGATTTGGTGATGTATTTCTGCACTCTTGTTATTTCTGGTTATGTAATCGTGTACTTTTATTGGTTTTGGTCATGTACACATGTAGTAATCCATAACTTATTAGGTAAGCTGATGCATTACTTTGTTAATAAAGTATTGCGCAGTCTGACTAGTTAATGGTTATAATCAGGGTTGAGCAACTTTTGCTTTTTTAGGGTCGGGTCGGGTTTCACGAAACCCGACTTTCTCAAAAGTCGGGTCGAGTGAAATCGGCCGATCCTATTAAAAAGTCAGGGTCGGGGTCAGCCAAAACAAGAAACCCAATGCAGTGCAATGGGATACTAATGGTTCCCAGGGTCTGAAGGAAAGGAAACTCTCCTTCAGGCCCAGGGATCCATATTTATGTGTAAAATAAAGAATAAAAATAAAAAATAGGGATATACTCACCCTCGGACGCGCCCTGGTACTAACCGGCAGCCTTCCTTCCTAAGAATGAGCGCGTGAAGGACCTTCGATGACGTTGCGGCTTGTGATTGGTCGCATGACCGCTCATGTGACCGCTCACGTGACCAATCACAAGCCGCGACGTCATCGAAGGTCCTTCACGCGCTCATTCTTAGGAATGGAAGCTGCCGGTTACAGCGGTTAGTACCAGGGCGCGTCCGAGGGTGAGTATATCCCTATTTTTTATTTTTATTCTTTATTTTACACATAAATATGGATTCCGGTACCGCAAATATCGGCCGATATCCGATACTTGCGGTATCGGAATGAAACGCGACTTTTGCGCGAAGATCGCTGACCTCATGGCCGACCCCACACAGGGATCGCGTCGGGTTTCATGAAACCCGACTTTGCCAAAGGTCGGCGACTTCTGAAAATGGCCGACCCGTTTCGCTCAACCCTAGTTATAATGTCTGTATTTATGTTAGGAGCATTAAAGAGAGTCTGTCACCCCTTTATTCGATTTGAGATAAAAATATGGTTCTATTGTGCATGAGCTCTGCATTACAGCAGTACCTTTCATATCCCCGATTCCCCACCTTTGCTGAGAAAATACCTTTGTAATCTCTCCATTTTCCTATGTAAATTATTCCGGTCCGGTCCAATGGGCGGGGCCTATTTGCCATCTCTCCCCCCGCTCCTCGGCGTTCTCGATGTAACGAGATCTGTGAATAGCACAGATCCCGTACAGTTTTGCAGTTGCGCATTGAATTGACCTCTAGCGCCTGTGCAGTATGCTTTGCCCAGCTGTGGCCAAAGCATAAAATCACTATTGTGCATGTGCCCGCATTTTTCATTTCGTTCTATGCCCCCTTGCATGGCAAGACTTCCGGGGCACAGAACGTAATGTAGAATGGCACATGCGCAATAATGATTTTTATGCTTTGTCCACTGTTGGGCAAAACATACTGCGCACGCGCGAGAGGCCACTTTAATGCGCAGGCGCAGGAAAACAACGCCAACGCAGGAAAGAAGAGAGTAGAGCAAGGCAGGAGGTGGGGAGAAACGGCAAATAGGCCCCGCCCATCGGACCGGACCGGGGTAATTTACATACAAAAACGGAGAGATTACAATGGTATTTTCTCAGCAAAGGTGGGGAATCGGGGGATATGAAAGGTACTGCTGTAATGCAGAGTTCATGCACAATTGAACCATATTTTTATCTCAAATCGAAAAAAAAGGGGTGAAAGATTCCCTTTAATTATAACAGAAAACACGGTAGCATGCCAAATTCTAACAGTGTTAAACATTT
This sequence comes from Ranitomeya imitator, assembly GCF_032444005.1. Taxonomy (NCBI): domain Eukaryota; kingdom Metazoa; phylum Chordata; class Amphibia; order Anura; family Dendrobatidae; genus Ranitomeya; species Ranitomeya imitator. The sequence goes on from NC_091284.1 coordinate 52,208,177, forward strand.
CTCACTATTGGAGGTCGAAGAGGTGAGCAATAATTTGAGCATAAATGTATATTTGCCCATGGTATAGGAAAACGTAGGTGCACCCTTGCAAAAAAAATACTTTTGGCTGATTATTATGCCAAAAAAACTTACATTTTACAGTTTCTTTATTAGAGTTTTACCCTCTAGCAGACACTTATTTTTCATGCAATGTATTGTAGCACATCCACAACAAGTGCCTGGTATCACTGTTATGAAAACTGGCGGTATTCACATGTGAGTGACATTTTCTATTTCACTATAGGCATTTAGATGTTTTTATTGTCCTTGGGTTTTTTCTATGTTTTTTGTAAGAACTGCTTCATACTGTGAACAGCGTCTGTCTCCATTCATTGCATTTAATAAACTGGAGTCTTTGTGGCATGTTGAAAGTGACAACCAATACAATAGCACTTTTCTTGTTAGAAAGAAAGCTGCACCTCTTACTGACACCTTACATATAACAGATTTACCTTTTAGTGAAGCACATATACAGATCTGTTCTTATATAATTCAAAGTTCATTCATTGAAATTGAAAGATCTGACTTTGGCTTTTGCGTAAAATCACTTATTTTGTATAGAAAGTGTGTGACACGTCCACGGCTTTGACGACTACCTCTCAGTTTGAACATTATTGCTTACATTTCAGATATGGATTTTGCAGAAAATAATCAGAAAAAATACAAAATGAATGTTGTTACACTCGGCGACACAAGAATTGACCCAGTTTTTTTCATGTGAACAAAGTGAGACTCCTGACGAGATTACTTTTAGTTGTGAACCTTTAATCGCAATTTAACGCAGGACAGATTCCCAGTGACCGCAGTGCTCGGGCCGGCAGCAGTTAAAACGCTCAATGCTGAACGCGTGGAATAAAGGATTGTGTCCTGCGTCAGGATGATTTTTGTGGCTGGAGTCAGCGTGCTCCAATCCCACTGACGACAGCAGCAGCGGAAGCCCCTGCCCCTAATATGATGTATGTATTTCACCAGGCCATCCTGAAATGTATATAGACCTCCCAGCCCCTCCTGTGATGTATACTGTATATGTCCTATCCCTGGGGATTTATTCTGACAGAATATAGGCTGAACTGGATTGACAAATGTCTTTTTTTGGCCTTACTAACTATGTTACTATCCCCTTCTGTAATGTATCTAGGCCCCCAGGTCCTCACGTAATGTATAGAGACCCTCAGGTCCCCCTGTAATGTATATATGCTTCTAGCACCTCCTGTAATGTGTATAGGCCACAGCCCCTCTTGTAATGTATATAGGACTCCAGACTCTCCTTTGATGCATGTGCCCCAAGCCCCTCCTGTAATGCTCGCCCCCATGCCCCCAGCGTGGCTACAGGGGGGCGGGCGCCGATACAGTTACATTCTGCGGCAGAGCAGGGAGAATCGATTTCCCTGCCCTGCCACCCAGCCGCTATGGGGCCCCTGAGCAGGCGACGGGCCCCGGGGGCTAGCAGTGGGCCCCCCGCCAGTCATTGCAAGGTCAGCTGTATCGGCATTTAGCTGATACAGCTGATGGCATTGCGTAGCATAGCGCTCCTTCTCCCATCATCCCCCAGTCAGCATCTGATGTCACCGACGCCGACACTGACAGCGGGTGCGATGTCACTAACCGGCGCCCGCTGTCAGGAGATGAGCGGGCGCTCAGAGCTGTGGAGGAACCAGGAAGAAGAGAGGTATTTATTTATTTTTTATGGGGGCTGCCTTATACTACAGGGTCTGCCTATAGGGGTGCTGCCTTATGCTACAGGGTCTGCCTATAGGGGTGTTGCCTTATACTACAGGGTCTGCCTATGGGGGTGCTGCCTTATACTACAGGGTCTGCCTATAGGGGTGTTGCCTTATACTACAGGGTCTGCCTATGGGGGTGTTGAATTATACTACAGGGTCTGCCTATGGAGGTGCTGCCTTATAATACAGGGTCGGCCTATGGGGGTGCTGCCTTAAACTACAGGGTCTGCCTATGGGGGTTGCTGCCTTATATTACAGAGTCTGCCTATGGGTTGCTGTCTTATACTACAGGGTCTGCCTACGGGGTGCTGCCTTATATTACAGGTTCTGCCTATAGGGGTGCTGTCTTATACTACAGAGTCTGCCTGTGGGGTGCTGTCTTATACCACAGGGTTTGCCTATGGGGTGCTGCCATACACTACAGAGTCTGCCTATGGGTGCTGCCTTGTGCTATAGATCCTGCCTATGGGGTGCTGCCTTATGCTATAAATCATATTTAGAATGCCCTAACATTAAAAAAATACTTTATTGTTTAAAACCAAGACAAACTGCCGTGCCCCAAAGAAAACAAACACAAAAAACAAAAAAGTGCTCAAACATACAACAACAAAAGACTAATGGGGAAAAGACTAGACAGCCCTAGCTTCGGCACCTATATACGCCCTTGCCTAACTGCGGAGGTTGGCACCCTAGGGGGGAATGTTGTGGCGCCCCCGCTCCACGATGACTGACCCTGGTGGCCCTGATATATCCTGCCGCCGCTAGTGAGAGCCTCTACCCACAAGCTAAAGGATCCTCTAACACTAAACAGAGGACTGCCTGTGCTAGGGAAAAGCTAGGTCCCCAATATATTAAAAACAGTGTATGAACACATGGCGTGTATAGATAGGGAAAGCAAATAATACTGCCCTATAGGGGATAACTCATGTATCAGCCTGAGTGATCTAAATATCACTTTTACAGGTATCCCCTAAAATGAAGCAAGGGTCACAAAAACACCTATATATTACACATAGATATATGCAGTATAGGAAAATATTTAGATTTGACTAGATAGATGTGTCATTATATGCACTGCAGGACAGATCATGATTTAGCTCATAAAGCATGTCATTAGTTTAGATCCCCTGCAAGAACCGACCTAGTCCTGATACCAAAAGACACCTTGCATGGATACCAAGATACATGGGATACATAGATACTCATCTCCCGATGTGTCAGCGGTGGATCCCCATACGCCCTTATTCTTTAGCGCCTCTACGCGTTTCGCCCATCCGGGCTCATCAGGAGGCCTGATGCAGAAATGATATGTGTCATATCTGATGGTAATGTCTTTTGGTATCAGGACTAGGTCGGTTCTTGCAGGGGATCTAAACTAATGACATGCTTTATGAGCTAAATCTTGATCTGTCCTGCAGTGCATATAATGACACATCTATCTAGTCAAATCTAAATATTTTCCTATACTGCATATATCTATGTGTAATATATAGGTGTTTTTGTGACCCTTGCTTCATTTTAGGGGATACCTATAAAAGTGATATTTAGATCACTCAGGCTGATACATGAGTTATCCCCTATAGGGCGGTATTATTTGCTTTCCCTATCTATACACGCCATGTGTTCATACACTGTTTTTAATATATTGGGGACCTAGCTTTTCCCTAGCACAGGCAGTCCTCTGTTTAGTGTTAGAGGATCCTTTAGCTTGTGGGTAGAGGCTCTCACTAGCGGCGGTAGGATATATCAGGGCCACCAGGGTCAGTCATCGTGGAGCGGGGGCGCCACAACATTCCCCCCTAGGGTGCCAACCTCCGCAGTTAGGCAAGGGCGTATATAGGTGCCGAAGCTAGGGCTGTCTAGTCTTTTCCCCATTAGTCTTTTGTTGTTGTATGTTTGAGCACTTTTTTGTTTTTTGTGTTTGTTTTCTTTGGGGCACGGCAGTTTGTCTTGGTTTTAAACAATAAAGTATTTTTTTAATGTTAGGGCATTCTAAATATGATTTATACCTTTCCCCTATTATATGAATTTATTATTTAAGAGTGCTGCCTTGTGCTATAGAGTCTACCTATGGGGGTGCATTATACTATATGGAGGCTTATGGGGAGTGCATTATACTACATTTAGGACTGTCTGGTGCATTGTACTATATGGAGGCTATCTAGGGGGCATCGCACAGTGTGGAGATTACAGTGGGGGGGCCATCGTACTGTGTTGGAGCCATCAAACAGATTGGAGGCTACTAAGGGGTCAGTATACTGTGTGGGCAGTACTATACATTGAGGGGTCAGTATACTGTGTATAAGAGAGCATCATACTGTGTATAGGGGAGCTGTACAGGGGGCAGTCTCGGGACATTATTAAATGTAAAGTGGGCACTTATTGTTATAGGGGAACTTAGGTTACTGTGACTATCAAAGGGGCACACAGGGCATTATGACTTTCTAGGGGGCAAAATATGGGCACTGTTTTCTAGGGCACTTGCACCCGGCACTAAATTATAGAGGGTTGCTTTAGAATTTAGAAGGCACATAGTAACACTCAGCAGGTGCAGTAATAGGGACACATATGGCAGCAGCGGCTCAGTATTGGGGTACCACGTGGAGTAATAGGGACACATATGGCAGCAGCGGCTCAGTATTGGGGTATCAGGTGCAGTAATAGGGACACATACTGCAGCAACGGCTCAGTATTGGGGTATCAGGTTCAGTAATAGGGACACATACAGCAACGGCTCAGTATTGGGGTATCAGCAGGATGAAGAGTTTGTGCAGGTTGGGAATAGATGTTGATGGCTGGAATATGAGAAGTGAAACGTGTCTATGTTGTATTCTCTGCTGACGAGTCGTTGATGGAAGAAGTTGTCATGTCGGTCTGGGCCAGATGGAAAAGATGGGAAAAGTGAACAATTCCATTATAAAGAACATCAATGGTAAGTCATTATTTGTAACTGTGCTGTGATCTCTTATATGTTCTGTAGGACTGGTATCTACCACTGACCATATGGCGGTAATATCCATGTTGGTCGTTATATAGAGATTATCTTTAGTAACATCGCGGTCATCTGCTGAGGTCCTCCTCCACTATTAGGGTGCATCACCCAGTTGTAATCAAGGCTACCTGGTTAGGGGCCCACTCAGAAGCTTCACGCCCCCCGAACCAAAACCCTAGCTATGCCTCTGTCCCAGACCCTTCTGGGATGTATGTAAGCTCCTAGCACCTCCTGTAATGTATATAGGCCACAGCCCTTCTTGTAATGTATATAGGACCCCAGACTCTCCTGTGATGTATGTGCCCCAAACCTCTCCTGTATTGTGTATGCCCCCAGCCCATCCTGTGATTTATATTCCCCAGTGTCTCGTGTAATGTGTATGCCCCAGATCATCTTTGATGTATGTGCCCCTAGCATCTTCTGTTATACAGGGTGGGCCATATATATGGATACACCTAAATAGAATGGGAATGGTTAGTGATATCAACTTCCATTTTGTGGCACATTAGTATATGGGAGGGGGAAAACTTTTCAAGATGGGTGGTGACCATGGCGGCCATTTTGAAGTCGGTCATTTTGGATCCAACTATATTTTTTTCAATGGGAAGAGGGTCATGTGACACATCAAACTTATTGAGAATTTCACAAGAAAAACAATGGTGGGCTTGATTTTAATGTACCTTTATTCATTCATGAGTTATTTACAAGTTTATGACCACTTATAAAATGTGTTCAAAGTGCTGCCCATTGTGTTGGATTGTCAATGCAACCCTCTTCTCCCACTCTTGACACACGGATAGCAACACTGCAGAAGAAATGCTAGCACAGGCTTCCAGTATCCGTTGTTTCAGATGCTGCACATCTCATATCTTCACAGCAAAGACAATTGCCTTCAGATGACCCCTTAGATAAAAGTCTAAGGGGGTCAGATTGGGAGACCTTGGTGGCCATTCAATTGGCTCATGATGACCAATCCTCTTTCCAGGAAACTGTTCATGTAGGAATGCTCGGACCTGACACTCATAATGTGGTGGAGCACCATCTTGGGTGCCCCCACTCCGTCCTGTGATTTTTATTAGCCAGTGTCTCCTGTGATTTATATGCCCCTGATCATCTATGATGTATGTGCACCTAGTATCTTCTGTTATATATGTGCTCCCAGCATCTCCTGTAATGTATGTGCCCCCAGCGTCTCCTGTGAAGTATGTGCCCTGGTGTCTCATGATTGTGTGCCCTGGTGTCTCATGTGAATATGTGCTCCCAACCCCTTCTGTAATGTATGTGCCTCAGCGTCTCCTGTGATGTAGGTGCCCCCAGCATCTCTTGTGATGTAGGTATGCCCCTAGACCCTTCTGGGAAGTATATATGCCCCCATACCCTCTTGTGATATATATATGCCCCCAGTTCTAGCTGTGATGCATATATGCTGCAACCCCTCCTGTGATGTAGGTGCCCCCAGTTTCTCCTGTGATGTATGTGCCCCCAACATCTCCTTTGATGTATGTGCTCCCAGCCACTCCTGTGATCTATATGCCCCAGTATATACTGTGATGTATGTGCCCCTGGCACCTCCTGTGATATATATGTCCAAGCATCTCATGAATGTGCCCTGACATCTCCTGTGATGTATAGGCCCCCAGCCCTTCCTGTTATGTATGTGCCCCAGCGTCTCCTGTGAGGTATGCGCCCCAGTATATCCTGTGATGTATGTGCCCCAGTCTATCCTATGTGATGTATATTCTTCAGTCTCGGTGTCTCCTATGTGGTGTATATATACTGCAGGAACCCACTGCTTGAGTTCTATAAATGTAACGTAAGCAGTGATTTCCCCTTTTAAGAGACCTGCAGTGTAATATACTGTACATCTGTGATTAGAACTTACTGCTGCAAGTTATTTTCAAAATTTATTGCAAAGGGTCGACTGCATCCAGACCGACACAAATCTGGTGAAGCAGTTATGAGTAGCAACATCATCAAAATCACCTAACATCATAGCCGTATCGAAGAAAAGCAGCTCCAACCATCACATAAGGGGGAAGTTGATTAATTGTTTGGCCAAATATAGAGAAATAAATTTCAAGTTGATAATTTTGTACGGCCTACGAAGTGCCATCTAAATATCCAAATGGCCCCTGGCAGAAAAAAGGTTGCCCAACCCTGACTTAAAGGAAAATTAAAGGTATAGCTAATTTTTGCAATTTTTGGTTCCATGAGTAGAAGAGAACTAATAAAAGGCTTTGTCTGGGCTGAGAGACATTGGTCCAGATATACTAATGTGGTTGCACTGCAAATTTGTTGATAAATTTATTTCAGATAAATTTAATATTATATAAGAAAAAAAAGGAAAGTGAGCTTACCATGTGGTGGACGTGCCGAACTATATCACTTATTTAAATGACAATCAGTCTAGTTTACATTTCACCTCCAGTTGTCCCAGTTATTAATTCAAATTTTGGATATTTATTTAGAAGATGATCCAGAATTCTAAAAGGTCCACAGATCCATCTATTGAAAAAAATATTTCAGTTGACAATTTTTTATAGTCCTCCAGCTGCCATCCCCATCATAGACCAGAGCCGTTCGATATGGTGAACTTTTACAAGCCAGATGCATTTTCTCAAGTGATAACAAATTGGAGTCGGATCCTACACAGGATTGTAACAAGGAACTAAACAAGTTGGTATCTTGTCTGCCCGACGAATCCATAAGAACCAATGACCTGATACCAGAAAGTCCAAGAACAGGGACATTCTACATGCTTCCCAAAATCCACAAATCTGGAAACCCAAGAAGACCAATTATTTCATGTGTGGGCACCTTACTGAGCAGGTATCTGGATGGGTAGAGGGTATTCTTAAACCCCTGGTAAAGGATATACCCAGCTTCATTCAGGACACAACTGACCTATTGAATAAACTATCAGCAATAGGTCCTCTACCAGAAGGAACCATCCTGGCCACCATGGATGTGGAATCTTTGTACTCCAATATCCCACACCAGGATGGATTAAATGCCTGCAAATTCTTCCTGGAAAACACAGGGACCGATGCAAATTCTGTGGTGAAACTTATAAAATTCATCCTCACCCACAATGACTTTGAGTTTGACAAGAAGATCTATCTACAGGAGACTGGCACAGCAATGGGAAGTAAAATGGCCCCACAGTATGCAAATCTTTTCATGGCCAAGCTTGAAAGCGACTTTTTGCCCTCATGTCCCATCAGGCCTTTGGCGTACTACCGCTACATTGATGACGTTTTAATCATCTGGACGGAGTCTGAGCCACAGCTAAAGACGTTCCATGAACAGTTTAATCAATTTCATCCTACCATCGACTTGACACTCAACTACTCCTGCACTGAAATTAACTTTTTGGACACCATCATTAAGCTGCAGAACAATAAAATAGAGATATCCCTGTATCAGAAGCCAATCGACCATCCAACATACCTTAAATGGGACAGTTTCCTTCCAAAACACATAAAAAACTCTATTGTCTACAGCCAAGCCATCAGATACAATCGTATATGTTCCAACCCAATGGATAAGGATGAACACCTTGGTCGCCTCAGAAAGACCTTTTTGAATCAGGGCTACCATCCAAGAACAATTGAAAATCAGATCACAAGAGCCACCAGAATATCAAGGAATCACCTGCTACTTTACAAAGCTAAAGAAGAAAATAACCGAGTACCTCCAGTAGTTACCTACAATCCAAATCTGGAGGTGCTAAGGGCAGCTGCACGGAAATTACAACCTTTACTGCAAAAAGATGTCCGCTTACAATCCATTTTAATGGTGACCACTGACAGAGGAAGAGGCTGCGGCACCCGGAGACCAGCTGTCTGGGGGAAGGAGCCAGGGACGCTGGGAGCAGGTAAGTATCTCATAGTTACCTGTCTGCGTTCCACCCGCCGGGCTCCGCTCCGAGCGTCTTCCGCGTCCTCTTGCAGTGACTGTTCAGGTCAGAGGGCGCGATGACGTACTAGTGTGCGCACCGCCCTCTGCCTGAACAGTCAGTGCAGGAAACGCCGAAACGGGACGCTGAGGAGCTGCAAGCAAGAGAGGTGAGTATGTTGTTTTTTTTGTTTTTTTTGCAGCAGCATTATATATTGCACAGATTTATGTGGAGCATCTATGGGGCAATAATCAACGGTGCAGAGCATTGTACATGGCACAGCTTTATATGGAGCATCTATGGGGCCAAATGAACGGTGCAGAGCATTATATATGGCACAGCTTTATATGGAGCATCTATGGGGCCAAATGAACGGTGCAGAGCATTATATATGGCACAGCTTTATATGGAGCATCTATGGGGCCAAATGAACGGTGCAGAGCATTATATATGGCACAGCTTTATATGGAGCATCTATGGGGCCATAATGAACGGTGCAGAGCATTATATATGGCACAGCTTTATGTGGAGCATCTATGGGGCCAAATGAACGGTGCAGAGCATTATACAGGGTGGAGCGCGGTAATTTGCTGATTTGGGAATGAAATAAAAAAATTATGATCATTAGAAAAATTTATTTTATATTTTAATTATACTGAACAGTAATGGAATTTTTAAATTACATGGTTTTAAATAGTGTATCTGGCAAATGTCGACCTTCGCTATCCACACACTGCTGCATACGTTTTCTGAAGTTTTCATGAACTCTAACAAGCATGTCCACTGGTATTCTGCCAATTTCAGCTTCAATATTGTTCCTTAGGTCTTCCAAGGTGTTGGGACGGTTGATATACACCTTAGACTTCAGGTAACCCCAAAGGAAAAAATCGCATGGGGCTAAATCTGGTGAGCGTGCTGGCCAGTTCACATCTCCCCTCAAAGAGATAAGCCGTCCAGGAAACATTTGCCTCAAACAATTCATGGTAACCCTCGCTGTGTGTGCAGTGGCACCATCCTGTTGGAACCATGTATCCTCTAGTTCCATTGCCTCAAGAGCCGGCTGAAAATAATCCTGTATCATAGACAAGTACCGTTCGGAGTTCACAGTTATGGCACGACCATTATCCTGAAAAAAGTAAGGACCAATGATGCCTACTCGTGATATGGCGCACCACACAGTGACGCGGTCCGAATGCAGAGGTCTCTCGTGAACTTCTCTGGGGTTTGTTTCACTCCAGTAACGCATATTTTGTTTGTTTACACACCCACTGAGGTGAAAATGTGCCTCATCAGAAAAAAACACAATTGCGTCACGGGGTATCGTTGCTAACATGTCTTCACAAGAGGTCCGCCGTGTCAAATAGTCCCATGCTGACAAATGTTGGACCACGCACATTTTATACGGGTGAAAATTCAGCTCATCATGAAGAATCCGGTGGAGAGAACGTCTTGAAATGCCAAGAGCAAATGATTGCTTCCGAGCAGAGCGTTTCGGAGATTGCAGTACTGCTGCTCTAACTCTCTCGATGTTTTGTGGTGTTGTAATCCTTCTCTCAGGTCCCCTTCGTACACATGACACATTCCCTGCTGTTCTGAATGCATTCACCCAATTTACAATTGATTGCCGTCCAGGAACACGTCCGCGTGGAGGAACAGCGAATTGTAAACGAAAAGCACGCTGCACTGCAATGATCGAGTGGGCATTTGAAAAATACGCTTCAACACAAAATGACCTCTCCTCACGTGTCCACTGAATGATGGCAACTGAAAGGCAGAGGAATACAAATCTCCCATCAGCCACTGTAAGCCACACCCACTCTCCCCTCTCTTCGACCGACAGTGCCGCCACAGCATGCAGTGCAAAAAAGCAAATTACCGCGCTCCACCCTGTATATGGCACAGCTTTATATGGAGCATCTATGGGGCCATAATGAACGGGGCAGAGCATTATATATGGCACAGCTTTATATGGAGCATCTATGGGGCCATAATGAACGGTGCAGAGCATTATATATGGCACAGCTTTATATGGAGCATCTATGGGGCCATAATGAACGGGGCAGAGCATTATATATGGCACAGCTTTATATGGAACATCTATGGGGCCATAATGAATGGTGCAGAGCATTATATATGGCACAGCTTTATATGGAGCATCTATGGGGCCATAATGAATGGGGCAGAGCATTATATTTGGCACAGCTTTATATGGAGCATCTATGGGGCCATAATGAACGGTGCAGAGCATTATATGGGGCACAGCTTTCTATGGAGCATCTATGGGGCCATAATCAACGGTGCAGAGCATTATATATGGGGCAGCTTTATATGTAGCATCGATGGGGCCATAATCAACGGTGCAGAGCATTATATATGGGGCAGCTTTATATGTAGCATCGATGGGGCCATACTGAACGGTGCAGAGCATTATATATGGCACAGCTTTATATGGAGCATCTATGGGGCCATAATCAATGGTGCAGAGCATTATATATGGCACAGCTTTATATGGAGCATCTATGGGGCCATAATGAACGGTGCAGAGCATTATATGGGGCACAGCTTTCTATGGAGCATCTATGGGGCCATAATCAACGGTGCAGAGCATTATATATGGGGCAGCTTTATATGTAGCATTGATGGGGCCATACTGAACGGTGCAGAGCATTATATATGGCACAGCTTTATATGGAGCATCTATGGGGCCATAATCAATGGTGCAGAGCATTATATATGGCACAGCTTTATATGGAGCATCTATGGGGCCATAATGAACGGTGCAGAGCATTATATATGGCACAGCTTTATATGGAACATCTATGGGGCCATAATGAACGGTGCAGAGCATTATATATGGCACAGCTTTATAAGGAGCATCTATGGGGCCATAATCAACAGTGCAGAGCATTATATATGGGGCAGCTTTATATGTAGCATCGATGGGGCCATACTGACCGGTGCAGAGCATTATATATGGCACAGCTTTATATGGAGCATCTATGGGGCCATAATGAACGGTGCAGAGCATTATATATGGCACAGCTTTATATGGAGCATCTATGGGGCCATAATGAACGGTGCAGAGCATTGTATATGGCACAGCTTTATATGGAACATCTATGGGGCCATAATGAACGGTGCAGAGCATTATATATGGCACAGCTTTATAAGGAGCATCTATGGGGCCATAATCAACAGTGCAGAGCATTATATATGGGGCAGCTTTATATGTAGCATCGATGGGGCCATACTGAACGGTGCAGAGCATTATATATGGCACAGCTTTATATGGAGCATCTATGGGGCCATAATGAACGGTGCAGAGCATTATATATGGCACAGCTTTATATGGAACATCTATGGGGCCATAATGAACGGGGCAGAGCATTATATATGGCACAGCTTTATATGGAGCATCTATGGGGCCATAATGAACGGGGCAGAGCATTATATATGGCACAGCTTTATATGGAGCATCTATGGGGCCATAATCAATGGTGCAGAGCATTATATATGGCACAGCTTTATGTGGAGCATATATGGGGCCATACTGAACGGTGCAGAGCATTCTATATGGCACAGCTTTATATGGAGCATCTATGGGGCCATAATGAACGGTGCAGAACATTATATATGGCACAGCTTTATATGGAGCATCTATGGGGCCATAATGAACGGTGCAGACAGGGCCGGCGTCAGCACCCGGCGCACCTGGGCAAATGCCGGGGCCCTGGGGAGAGAGGGGGGCCCACTGAAGCTGTCATAGATACAGCTGGGAGAGCAGAGCAGGAGATAACGTCCTCTCTCCGCCCACAAAGTCACTGCTGGCTGCGTTCTCTTAACCCCTATGACACAAGCATCTTCTCACTCAGTCAGTGCAGCCAGGCAGGCACACATAGGGGTTAAGAGAAGGCAGCCAGTGTGACATTGTTTGTGGGCAGAGAGAGCACGTTCTCTGCTCTGATCTCCGCCCCTGGCTGGCTGCCGTGCTGCTGAAGTTATGAGGCAGATTCAGGAGGAGCTCCTAGTCCTACCAGTGCCTGAGTGAGTGGCGCTGCTATATACTACGTGGGCTGCGCTGCTATATACTACGTGGGCAGTGTTATATACTACATGGCTGTGTTTATATGCGATCATGAATCGGGGTATGTGTTAAAGGGGGGGCCCACTGAGACTCTTTCGCCCGGGGCCCTCAAAAACCTGGAGCCGGCCCTAGGTGCAGAGCATTATATGTGGCACAGCTTTATATGGAGCATTTATGGGGCCATAATGAACGGTTTGGAGCATCTATTTTTATTTTTGAAATTCACCGGTGGCTGCTGCATTTTCCACCCTAGGCTTATACTCGAGTCAATAAGTTTTCCCAGTTTTTTGTGGCAAAATTAGGGGGGTCGGCTTATACTCGGATCGGCTTATACTCGAGTATATACGGTACTTGTGCTAAAGGGGAGCTTCAAATCTCAGAGAGACGGAAGAGTCTGGGAATATAAACTGATGACGACCTTTGACACTCTAACTGCAGGAATGAATGTGACGCAGGGATCTATGTCTTTTTATATCAACTAAGGAACTTGCCTCTCAGACCATGTGGGGTCATCACAACAGAGACCCTAATCACAGGACAATAAAACATTCCTTATCTAAGAATTGGCCCAAAATTTATGGACGTAACTGTTTATCACCCATGGTAATTCTGCTTCATGTCACCTGGCTTATCCATGGTTTTTCCCCCTTTTTTCTCCTATACTATGTTGTGCATAAATATGTGATTCTTCAGAATTTGTTTTAGTCTTTGCCTGATGAAGAGACGTATGTAGTCTCGAAAGCTTGCAATTTGTTACCATCTTTTCAGTTAGCCATTAAAAGGTATCAACCACTGAGGACTCTCAATTCTAAATATTTTTCTATCTACTGGCTAACACGGTACCAAGATATATTTCTTTCCTGTATCAATGCATTTTTCGGCATTTCTGAATGAAAGCTTTGTCATAAGCAATAGTCCTATAAACAGATGTGCGGACACCTGGATATTCGGGTCTGGCGGATTCGGCCAAACAGTTACAAAAAGTTTGGGCTTGGGTACCAGTACAGTGATATTCTAATTTTGTGAGAAGCACCTGTATATACAGTATATGTGAATAACACCGTTTTGGAATAACTGAACATTTCTGACTTATTTTGTGCATTATTAGATGGAATTTACATTTTTTTCGGAGTATTTTATCTTCACAAGTCAGACACTTACAATGCTCGGCTTTTGTAATCAGGAGAGGCAGATAGGTTGACTAGATGTAGATAACAAAGCCGTACATCATTTTTCAATGGCCTGATCTCTAATATTTGCGTTTTCTTATTGTACATAAGTTCAAAGCATGTTCTCTGGATTTGTGAGGCTGTGGGGAAATAATATTGGCAACAAGCTACCTCTTTCTTCCTGACATGAGATTGCATTACTTACCTCCAGGACACGGCTGTTTCAAAGAAGGCTATCTACTTAATTTCCCTTTATGATTCTTTTCATCTTTTCATAAATACAAGAAAGACAAAATGATATCTCATCTAAGTGAACGAACTTCACAGTGACACATTTGAACCATCTAATCAACCACCCGCCTGCCTAAATACTGGCTGAAGCCCCGAGCTACCATTTTACTAAAGTCCAGTATAAAGCTATGAGCAAGAGCAGTTATGGAAATAGCAATACTGCAAACGTTGTGAAGAGAAGTAAGAAGAAAAAAACTCTAGAAAGTTTTACTTTTTATTGAGACAGAAAAATAATTTCCTTAGATTTTAAATATATGATAACGAGCGTACTCACTTCTATAGGTCGGAGAAAGGAACAGCAGCAAAGAGTTTTTCCCTTTGCAGAACCTGACAAGTCAGCGTGATAGATGCAGAGTAGTGGGATGCAAATGTGCTGAAATTTGCTAGTTTGCTCGAATTTGGCTAAGAAATTTGATTAAGTCAATGTTTATAAAAATGTCATTCTGGTCTAGGGCTCTCCAAATCTCAGAACATAATAAATAAAGAGTTCTGAAAAGAAAAATCCTTTATACTCACCTTGCAGCTTACCAGTCCTGCCACTGCAGCTCCTCCCTAGGTCATGCGATAATCAGCCTTCAGCGAATAAAACTTGGATGATGCATGTTGTGACAAAATGCTGAAGAAAATGGTTGGGCAGTCCAATGGTGGGGTGACGATATCAAGGAACTTAAACTTTTCCAAGTTCAACCACAAAGTTTAATGCTTTTTCCTATTTTTTCCCATAAAGAACTCCTTTAAAAGTAGCCACATTTTTCGGCTATAGGGCTGTCTGTCCATATTCAGTCATGAGATACTTTATCTTAAATGGGTTGCCAACTTTATCATCTTTTAAAAAAATGTGTTGGCAACATGATTTTGTAGCGGTTACTAATATATTAGTATTACAGGTTTGATTCCTGGTCTTTCTTTTTTCTGCTTTCAAACTCAATATTGATGGTTAAATTTGGTTTGATGCTCCTCCATCAGCATGTGTTGAGACCTATCTATTATGTGACCAGACCAATCCATCAGCATATGGTCAGACTTATCCATCAGCTTGTGTTCAGACCTATCCATCAGCATGTGACCAGACATATCCATCAGCATGTGTTCAGACCAATCCATCATGTGATCAGATCTATCCAACTTGTGATCAGACCTATTCATCAGTATCTGACCAGACCTGTCCATCAGCATGTGACCAGACTTATCCATCAGCATGTGTTCAGACCTATCCATCATGTGACTAGACCTATTCAACATGTGATCAGATCTATCCATCAATATGTCACTAGACCTATTCATCAGCGTGTCACCAGAACTATCCATCAACATATGACCAGATCTATCCATCAGCAAGTGGCTAGGCCTATATATCAGCACGTGACCAGACTTATCCATCAGCATGTGTTCATACCTATCCATCATGTGACCAGATATATCAATCAGAATGGGATCAGATATATCCATCAGCATGTGACCCAACCTAACCATCAGCATGTGACTTGACCTATCTATCAGCATGTGACTTGACCTATCCATCAGCATGTGACTTGACCTATCCATCAGCATGTGACTTGACCTATCCATCAGCATGTGGCTTGACCTATCCATCAGCATGTGACTTGACCTATCCATCAGCATGTGACCTGACCTATCCATCAGCATGTGACCAGACCTTTCAAATCAATGCCCATTAGAAAACTGTTTTCCAACTGGAGCCACTTCACATGCTCCTCAATCAGCACACTGTTTGAGAACGGGATGTACTATGACGAGGTACAGGAGAAAAACCTGTAATGCTTATATATTAGCATGTGGCACTAAAACATTTCTCTAACACATTTGTTAACAATAAGCTAAAGTGGACAACCCCAGAAAATCTAATTGAACCCACTAAACATCTCCCTTCATTGCCTGCTATTGAAATGACTGCTAGCACACTAGGGGCAGACATGTCATTCGTGAAACTTGTGTGGCCGCACAGGGGTTCAAGAGGTAAGAGGGCCACTACCACGTCCGAAGCAGATGGAATTGGGCACTATAATGGGCTGAATAGGGCCCATACACTGTTCTTGCACAGACGCCTCGTCTGTTGGTGTCCACTCCTGTAGTAGATAGATCAGCTGTGCTGACGACGTTGTTTGTACGTGTCTGTCTTTAGACCAATTGGAGCTTTGCTGCTTCCCACATTATTATAGTAGAGAAATAAATACTCCCCCTTTTCTCTTGCCTTGTCTTGTTGAGTAGCAAATTAATTCTATTGTCTTGTTGAGTAAAGAAATTCCTGCAGTCCAGATTCCTGCAACTCAGCAATGGACGAAGCAATCATAAAGAACCGCAATCCGTATAGCTAAGGCAGATTGTTCATTTACTATGCATGAAGCAATTTTCAAAATATGGCAAATGGAATTTACATTAAGCAGACCCTTAAATGGAAACTCATTTGAAGGCACTGCAAGCCCTTTATCATCTCATGCTATCTCCTGAACCATTAGGTGACGGCAGAGTTCTCGAGGAGACCTCACATCCCCTCCAAGAAAAAAGCCTTTATAATAAAATCAATACTCCTAACAAGTCATATAATAGTCTTCTGAAGTCTCTTAATTTTATATCTTTATTATTTTATTTTTTTTATTTTTTTTTGTAATTTGTTGCTCGTCGTTTTAAGTTGCAAACATAAAAGCGTTTAATTTGTCGAGAGGTTAAAAGAACTATTTTACCCCAAGGCGAAGCATCTTCAGAACTTAGAAGGAAAAAAAAAAAGAACAGAACAGCAGATGACTTAAATGTTTGCTCATTGCATAAAAGCGACTTGCCAAGTAAATTAGCGCTAATGTAACGGTTGCAGGCAATGTTTTTAAATTCCTGATAATGCTCATAATTAATATATAATGAATCTGGAATGAGAGCGAAAATTTTAAATGCTTCAAAGGACTATTTTTTATTTATTTATTTTTTTATCCAAAGCGCCACAACTCCATACCTAATGAAACGCGGATGGTTTGGTATTTATGAATCTTAATTTACTGTTTTCTATCACAGTGCTAACCATCTCAGCAGGACGCTGATGCTTTTAAATGGCAAAATATGCTTGATAGGTCTCTAACTTCTCTTTTATGTGCAAATAAGTATAAGGATGCATTCCAATCAGCCCTGAATTATATTATTAGGCGGCTGAATTCCAAGCTTGCCTTTGTAACATAGAAGATATTGTTCTTTAACTCCTTTAATAATAATAATTTTATTTATATATAGCGCCAACATATTCCGCAGCGCTTTACAAATTATAGAGAGGACTTGTACAGACAATAGACATTACAGCATAACAGAAATCACAGTTCAAAACAGATACCAGGAGGAGTGAGGGCCCTGCTCGCAAGCTTACAAACTATGGGGAAAAGGGGAGACACGAGAGGTGGATGGTAACAATTGCTTTAGTTATTCGGACCAGCTATAGTGTAAGGCTCAGGTGTTCATGTAAAGCTGCATGAACCAGTTACCTGCCTAAGTATGTAGCAGTACAGACACAGAGGGCTAATACTGCATAAAGTGTATGAGAACATGATGCGAGGAACCTTTTTTTTTTTTTTTATTATAAATAGGCCACACAGGGATCGTTAGGTTAATGCATTGAGGCGGTAGGCCAGTCTGAACAAATGAGTTTTTAGGGCACGCTTAAAACTGTGGGGATTGGGGATTAATCGTATTAACCTAGGTAGTGCATTCCAAAGAATCGGCGCAGCACGTGTAAAGTCTTGGAGACGGGAGTGGGAGGTTCTGATTATTGAGGATGCTAACCTGAGGTCATTAGCGGAGCGGAGGGCACGGGTAGGGTGGTAGACTGATACCAGGGAGGAGATGTAGGGTGGTGCTGAGCCATGGAGTGCTTTGTGGATGAGGGTAGTAGTTTTGTACTGGATTCTGGAGTGGATGGGTAGCCAGTGTAATGACTGGCACAAGGTAGAGGCATCGGTGTAACGGTTGGTGAGGAATATGATCCTGGCTGCAGCATTCAGCACAGATTGGAGCGGGGAGAGTTTTGCAAGAGGGAGACCGATTAGTAGAGAGTTACAATAGTCCAGACGAGAATGAATAAGTGAAACAGTCAGAGTTTTTGCAGAGTCGAAAGTAAGAAAAGGGCGAATTCTAGAAATGTTTTTGAGATGCAGGTAAGAAGAGCGAGCCAGTGATCGGATGTAGGGGGTGAATGAAAGGTCCTTTACCCCCAAGGGTGGTTTGCACGTTAGTGACCAGGCCAATTTTTACAATTCTGACCACTGTCCCTTTATGAGGTTATAACTCTGGAACGCTTCAACTGATCCCAGTGATTCCGACATTGTTTTCTTGTGATTGTGACATATTGTACTTCATGATAGTGGTAAAAAAACGTGTGAAAAAAACAGAAATTCCAACTTTGAATTTTTATGCCCTTAAATCACAGAGATATGTCACACAAAATATTTAATAATTAACATTTCCCGCATCTCTACTTTACATCAGCACAATTTTGGAACCAAAATTTTTTTTTGTTAGGGAGTTATAAGGGTTAAAAGTTGACCAACAATTTCTCATTTTTACAACACCATTTTTTTTAGGGACCACATCTCATTTGAAGTCATTTTGAGGGGTCTATATGATAGAAAATACCCAAGTGTGACACCATTCTAAAAACTGCACTCCTCAAGGTGCTCGAAACCACATTTAAGATGTTTATTAACCCTTCAGGTGTTTCACAGGAATTTTTGGAATGTTCAAATAAAAATGAACATTTAACCTTTTTTTTTACAAAAAAATTACTTCAGCCCCAATTTGTTTGTTTTTTAACCAAGGGTAACAGGAGAAAATGGACCCCAAAAGTTGTTGCACAATTTGCCTTGAGTACGTGGATACCCCATATGTGGTGGTAAACCAATATTTGGGTGTATGGCAGAGCTCAGAAGGGAAGGAGCGCCGTTTGACTTTTCAATGCAAAATTAACTGGAATTGAGATGGGATGCCATGTTGCGTTTGGAGAGCCCCTGATGTGCCTAAACATAGAAACCCTCCACAAGTGACACCATTTTGGAAATTAAACCCCCTCAGGAACTTATCTATATGTGTGGTGAGCACTTTGACCCATTAAGTGACTCACAGAAGTTTATAATGCAGAGCCATAAAAATTAAAAATCATATTTTTTCACAAAAATGATATTTCACCCCCAATTTTTTATTTTTCCAAGGGTAAGAGAAGAAATTGGACCCCAAAAGTTGTTGTGCAATTTTTCCTGAGTACGCTGATACTCCATATGTGGGGGGTAAACCACTGTTTGGGTGCATGGCAGAGCTCGGAAGGGAAGGAGCGCCATTTGACTTTTCAATGCAAAATTGACTGGAATTGAGATGGGACGCCATGTTGCGTTTGGAGAGCCACTGATGTGCCTAAACATTAAAACCCCCCACAAGTGACACCGCTTTGGATAGTAGACCCCCTAAGGAACTCATCAAGATGTGTTTTGAAAGCTTTGAACCCCAAGTGTTTCACTACAGTTTATAACGCAGAGCCGTGAAAATAAAAAATAAAAAATTCCCCACAAAAATTATTTTTTAGCCCCCAGTTTTGTATTTTCCCAAAGGTAACAGGAGTAATTGGACCCCAAAAGTTGTTGTCCAATTTGTCCTGAGTACACTGATACCCCATATGTGGGGGAACCACCGTTTGGGCGCATGGGAGAGCTTGGAAGGGAAGGAGCGCCATTTGGAATTTAGACTTAGGCCACTTTCACACTTACGTTTTCTGGGGTCCGTCGTGGTGCAGTAAAATGACGTATCAATGGACTTCTTGAAATTAGGTAAAAACGTATGTCTGTCGCACAGAAATTCCGTTAATTAAATGTTCGGGGACGAGAGAGAGAGAGAATTTTTCCCTGACTTGAAAATCCTTCCGGGCATGCTCAGAAGGGAAAAACTGGATCCGTCGCTGGATTCCTGTGTTTGACGGTCAGTGACGGATGCGTCGCTGACCGATTTTCCGACGTGCACAAAAAACGTTACAATAAACATTTTCTCTGCACGACGGACCGCTATTTTGCGACCGATCCAGTGCACGACGGATGAAACGAATGGCTATCCGTCACAATCCGTCACTAATACAAGTCTATGGGAAAATGCAGGACCCTGCAAATTTTTTTGCAGGATCCTGCATTCTCAAAAATCAATGGATTGTGACGGAACTGAACAGACGGAAGTGTGAAAGTAGCCTTAGATGGAAAGGTCTGCAGGCGTCACTATGCGTTTGCAGAGCCCCTAATGTACCTAAACAGTAGAAACCCCCCACAAGTGACACCATATTGGAAACTAGACCCCCCAAGGAACTTCTCTAGATGTGTTGTGAGAACTTTGAACCCCCAAGTGCTTCACTACAGTTTATAATGCAGAGCCGTGAAAATAAAAAATCTTTTTTTTTCCACAGAAATTATTTTTTAGCCCCCAGTTTTGTATTTTCCCAAGGGTATCAGGAGAAATTGGACCCCAAAAGTTGTTGTCCAATGTGTCCTGAGTATGCTGATACATCATATGTTGGGGTAAACCCCTGTTTGGGCGCACTGGAGAGCTCGGAAGGGAAGGAGCACTGTTTTACTTTTTCAACACAGAATTGGCTGGAATTGAGATTGGACGCCATGTCGCGTTTGGAGAGACCCTGATGTGCCTAAACAGTGGAAACCCCCAATTATAACTGAAACCCCAATCCAAACACACCCCTCACCCTAATCTCAACGGTAACCCTAGCCACACCCCTAACCCTGACACACCCCTAACCCTAATGCCAACCCTATTCCCAACCGTAAATGTAATCCAAACCCTAACTTTAGCCCCAACCCTAACCCTTACTTTAGCCCCAACCCTAACTGTAGCCTAACCCTAGCCCTAACCCTAGCCCTAACCCTAGCCCTAACCCTAGCCCTAACCCTAACCCTAGCCCTAACCCTAGCCCTAACCCTAACGGGAAAATGGAAATAAATACATTTTTTTTTATTTTTTAATTTTTCCCTAACTATGCGGGTGATGAAGGGGGGTTTGATTTACTATTTATAGCAGGTTTGTTTTGTGGATTTTTATGATTGGCAGCCGTCACACACCTAAAAGACGCTTTTTATTGCAAAAAATATTTTTTGCGTTACCACATTTTGAGAGCTATAATTTTTCCATATTTTGGTCCACGGAGTCATGTGTGGTCTTGTTTTTTGCGGGACGAGTTGACGATTAGTAACATTATCGAGCACGTGACATTTTTTCATCGCTTTTTATTCTGATTTTTGTGAGGCAGAATGACCAAAAAACAGCTATTCATGAATTTCTTTTAGGGGGGGGGGCATTTATACTGTTCTGCCTTTGGTAAAATGGATAATGCAGTTTTATTCTTCAGGTCAGTACGATTACAGCGATGCCTTGTTTATATAATTTTTTTATGTTTTGGCGCTTTTATACGAAAAAAACTATTTTATAGAAAAAATAATTATTTTTGCATCGCTTTATTCTGAGGACGATAACTTTGCTATTTTTTCGCTGATGATGCAGTATGGCAGCTCGTTTTTTGTGGAACAAGATGCCGTTTACAGCGATACCATGGTTATTTATATCCGTCTTTTTGATCTCGTGTTATTCCACTTTGTGTTCGGCGGATTGACAATAAAGCGTTGTTTTTTGCTTTTTTTTTTTCCTTTTTTTTACAGTGTTCACTGAAGGGGTTAACTAGTGGGACAGTTTTATAGGTGGGGTTGTTACGGATGCGGTGATGCTAAATATGTGTACTTTTATTGTTTTTTTTTTATTTAGATAAAGGAATGTATTTATTGGAACAATATATATATTTTTTTATTATTTATGTAGGAATTTTTTTTTTCCCACACGTGTAAATTTTTTTTTTTTTTACTTTTTTAATTTGCCCCAGGGGGGCATCATATTATTTTGACAGATTGTTGATCTGACACTTTGCTGTGCACTGTGTAAGGTCAGCCATCACACAGGCACAGCAGGGAGGCTTACCAGTGCTTGCTCTGAGCAGGCGCTGGTAAGCCACCTCCCTGCAGGACCCGGATGCAGCCCCATGGCCATTTTGGATCCGGGCCTGCAGTGAGGAGGAGGTAAGAGCCCCTTGGAGCAACGCGATCACATCGAGTTGCTCCGAGGGTCTCAGGGAAGCACGCAGGGAGCCCCTTCCCTGCACGATGCTTCCCTATACCGCTGGAACACTGCGATCATGTTTGATTGCAGTGTGCCGGGGGTTAATGTGCCGGAGGCGGTCCGTGACCACTCCTGGCACATAGTGCCGGATATCAGCTGCGATTGTCAGCTGACACCTGGCCGCGATCGGCCGCTCTCCCGCCGTGGGTGCGGCTGATCGCTCTGAATGTAATATTCCATCCTTGGGAAGTAGGGCCCACCCCACATGGATGGAATAGTACATCCAATGGTAGAAAGGGGTTAAGAGGCTCTCCAGATATTAGGAGACAATGCCTACTTAATATACATAAGGAATCTGATCTAGGTTTTGCTACAAACAATCAGGAACTAAACGCAAATGTTTTCAATTATGTTCTTTAAAAAAAAGTGATTTTTAAGTCAAAGAAAAGATGAAGAATTTGACTCATTGAGAAAAATAGCTTTACGTGCCCCAAAATGGCCACTAATGGAGGTTCGAAGTGACGTCGGTGGGCTTAATACAGTCTGATCTATGAGCTATGACTTTCTAGGATTAGTCGAAGAGACAAGAGGATTTGCACAACCGACATCGACAGAAGATCAGTGGTCAGTTCTCCAAGATGTTTGGAACAACCTCCCTGCTCTGGCCTTCAGAAAGTATACAAGTGTAACTAGAAGAAGTGATAGTTTTTGAAAGCTAATGGCGCTCACACCAAATATTAATGTGATTTAGATTTCTCTTGTGTTCAGTCATTTTGTTACTTGATAAAGATAAGCTATTAACACTTCAACTTTTAATAGAATTCTGAGGCCGGCGTCACACTTAGCATAGGGAAATACGGTCCGTTTTTTACGGCCGTAATACGCAGAAAAGCTCCTGAACATTGATCCGTATTCAATGCGAGGATGCAATTTTTTCTCCAAAAATCATTCGTATGTCATCCGTATGGCATCTGTATGGCATCCGTACAGTGAGATTTTCTCGCCGGCTTGCAAAATGGACATAGAATGGATCCATGGGCTCACATATTCGTGAAAACATATTTGCAGTCTATATATATATATATATATATATATATATATATATATATATATACTAGATTGTGGCCCGATTCGAACGCATCGGATATTCTAGAATATGCATGTCCCCGTAGTATATGGACAATGATGATTCCAGAATTCGCGGCAGATTGTGCCCGTCGCTGATTGGTCGAGGCAACCTTTATGACATCATCATCACCATGGCAACCATTAATGACATCTACGTCGATACTGTGCCCGTCGCTGAATCAGAAACGTGGGATTTCTACGTCCTTTATGACATCATCGTCGCTGTGCCCGTCGCTGATTGGTCGAGGCCTGGCGGCCTCGACCAATCAGAGACGCGGGATTTCCAGGACAGACAGACAGACAGACAGACGGAAAAACCCTTAGACAATTATATATATAGATATATATGTGTCAGTGAGGCTTAATGTCACCTTACAATAGAAAGAGTGGGAGTGGGAAGAGAGAGAGGCTAAGTGCCATCTTCCAGATGTGCCTTTTCTGGGGTGGCTGGGGGCAGATGTTTTTAGCCAGATTGGGGGGGGGGGGGGCAATATCCATGGACCCTCTCCAGGCTATTAATATCTGCCCTCAGTCACTGGCTTTACTACTCTGGCGGAGAAAATTACGCGGGAGCCCACGCCAATATTTTTCCGTAATTTAACCGTTTATTTTAACAGCTAGAGCCACACAGACTACTAACATTAGTAGTGAGGAATATGTAAAAAAAAAAGGGATATGAAATGGTTTACTGTATGTAAACCATGTCTCATATCATGTCGGGTTTGGGAAGGAGATAGGAAATTGAATTACCGGCTTTTCTGCTATCTAGCTCTGTATTAAATAAATATATATATACAGTGGGGCAAAAAAGTATTTAGTCAGTCAGCAATAGTGCAAGTTCCACCACTTAAAAAGATGAGAGGCGTCTGTAATTTACATCATAGGTAGACCTCAACTATGGGAGACAAACTGAGAAAAAAAAATCCAGAAAATCACATTGTCTGTTTTTTTAACATTTTATTTGCATATTATGGTGGAAAATAAGTATTTGGTCAGAAACAAAATTTCATCTCAATACTTTGTAATATATCCTTTGTTGGCAATGACAGAGGTCAAACGTTTTCTGTAAGTCTTCACAAGATTGCCACACACTGTTGTTGGTATGTTGGCCCATTCCTCCATGCAGATCTCCTCTAGAGCAGTGATGTTTTTGGCTTTTCGCTTGGCAACACGGACTTTCAACTCCCTCCAAAGGTTTTCTATAGGGTTGAGATCTGGAGACTGGCTAGGCCACTCCAGGACCTTGAAATGCTTCTTACGAAGCCACTCCTTCGTTGCCCTGGCGGTGTGCTTTGGATCATCGTCATGTTGAAAGACCCAACCACATTTCATCTTCAATGCCCTTGCTGATGGAAGGAGGTTTGCACTCAAAATCTCACGATACATGGCCCCATTCATTCTTTCATGTACCCGGATCAGTCGTCCTGGCCCCTTTGCAGAGAAACAGCCCCAAAGCATGATGTTTCCACCACCATGCTTTACAGTAGGTATGGTGTTTGATGGATGCAACTCAGTATTCTTTTTCCTCCAAACACGACAAGTTGTGTTTCTACCAAACAGTTCCAGTTTGGTTTCATCAGACCATAGGACATTCTCCCAAAACTCCTCTGGATCATCCAAATGCTCTCTAGCAAACTTCAGACAGGCCCGGACATGTACTGGCTTAAGCAGTGGGACACGTCTGGCACTGCAGGATCTGAGTCCATGGTGGCGTAGTGTGTTACTTATGGTAGGCCTTGTTACATTGGTCCCAGCTCTCTGCAGTTCATTCACTAGGTCCCCCCGCGTGGTTCTGGGATTTTTGCTCACCGTTCTTGTGATCATTCTGACCCCACGGGGTGGGATTTTGCATGGAGCCCCAGATCGAGGGAGATTATCAGTGGTCTTGTATGTCTTCCATTTTCTAATTATTGCTCCCACTGTTGATTTCTTCACTCCAAGCTGGTTGGCTATTGCAGATTCAGTCTTCCCAGCCTGGTGCAGGGCTACAATTTTGTTTCTGGTGTCCTTTGACAGCTCTTTGGTTTTCACCATAGTGGAGTTTGGAGTCAGACTGTTTGAGGGTGTGCACAGGTGTCTTTTTATACTGATAACAAGTTTAAACAGGTGCCATTACTACAGGTAATGAGTGGAGGAAAGAGGAGACTCTTAAAGAAGAAGTTACAGGTCTGTGAGAGCCAGAAATCTTGATTGTTTGTTTCTGACCAAATACTTATTTTCCACCATAATATGCAAATAAAATGTTAAAAAAACAGACAATGTGATTTTCTGGATTTTTTTTTCTCAGTTTGCCTCCCATAGTTGAGGTCTACCTATGATGTAAATTACAGACGCCTCTCATCTTTTTAAGTGGTGGAACTTGCACTATTGCTGAATGACTAAATACTTTTTTGCCCCACTGTATATATATATATATATATATATATATATATATATATATATGTGTGTGTGTGTGTGTCAATGACATATATATATATATATATATATATATATATACCTATACTATGTGTAGACATTTATTTTAGCTATCCTATTCTAACCTGTCAGTGTGATTTTACTGTACACCGCACTGTATTGCCGGCTTTTCTATACAACACCGCAAGTCACACTGTTGGTCCGTGTGTAATCCGTATTTTTCTCGCCCCCATAGACTTTCATTGGCAGATTTTTTGCGCAATACGCTGACAAACGCAGCATGCTGCGATTTTCTTCGCCCGTAAATACAGCTGAGAAATATACGCCAGATAGGAGCTGCCCCATAGAGAAACATTGGTCCGTGTGCAATGCGTAGTTTTTGCGCCTCTCATACATTCGTAAAACTCTCTAGTGTGACGCCGGCCTTACTTTGCAGCATTTTTTCCACAAGTGCCTATAACTTTTGCACAGCACTGGAAATATAAGTTCTAAAGTCTAATTCAATACTTCCAGTATTTTCTGTCTTTATTTGAGCACCAGGGCATTACGGCCGTGACTGGCGTATAGGGCCCGGTGGGCAGAGGGGGCCCGCATCAGGCCCCGTCTCATCTGCTCATCGGGCCCGGGCCCCAGCGGCAGGCTTCAGACAGTACGCTGAATCTGCGTCTGAGATGCAGGTACAGTGTCCTCTGTTGCTTGCGGGCCCGTACGGGCCCGCAAGGCAACAGTTAAAGCCGCCAGCCAACTGGAGGCTGGCAGCAACGTCAGCGCGCACGGACGTCATTCGCCGGCGACTCCGCACTGAAATGCCTGCGATGGACATCGGCGCTGGAGCCCGGCCAGGTAAGGAGAAAGGTTTTTTGTTTTTTTTACTGAATGCGGCAAGCCCGGGGCATGATAAAGACAAGGGGGCAGGATGGGAGACACAGGGGCGTGATGGAGACACGGGGGCAGGAATGTGAGACGGGGCAGGAATGAAAACACGGGGCAGGAATGTGAGACACAGGGCAGGAATGAAAACACGGGGCAGGAATGTGAGACACGGGGCAGGAATGTGAGACACGGGGCAGGAATGTGAGACACGGGCAGGAATGAAAACACCGGGCAGGAATGTGAGACACTGGGCAGGAATGTGAGACACGGGGCAGGAATGTGAGACACGGGGCAGGAATGAAAACACGGGGAAGGAATGTGAGACACGGGGCAGGAATGAAAACATGTGGCAGGAATGTGAGACACAGGGCAGGAATGTGAGACACGGGGCAGGAATGTGAGACACGGGGCAGGAATGTGAGACACGGGCAGGAATGAAAACACCGGGCAGGAATGTGAGACACTGGGCAGGAATGTGAGACACGGGGCAGGAATGTGAGACACGGGGCAGGAATGAAAACACGGGGAAGGAATGTGAGACACGGGGCAGGAATGAAAACATGTGGCAGGAATGTGAGACACAGGGCAGGAATGTGAGACACGGGGCAGGAATGTGAGACACAGGGCAGGAATGTGAGACAAAGGGCAGGAATGTGAGACACGGGGCAGGCATGAAAACACGGGGCAGGAATGTGATACACGGGGCAGGAATGAAACACGGGGCAGGAATGTGAGATATGGGGCAGAATGTGTGACACAGGGGGTAGAATTTGTGGCACAGGGGCAGGATGGAGACAAATGGGGCAGGAATCTAGGGCAGTATGGAGACAGATGGGGCAGGAATATGGGGCAGGATGGAGACAGATGGGCAGAATGGAGACAGATGGGGCAGGAATATGGGGCAGGATGGAGACATGGGGCAGGATGGAGACACAGGGCAGGATGGAGACAAATGGGTCAGGAATATAGGGCAGGATGGAGACAGATGGGGCAGGAATATGGGGCAGGATGGAGACAGATGGGCAGAATGGAGACAGATGGGGCAGGAATATGGGGCAGGATGGAGACAGATGGGGCAGGATGGAGACAGATGGAGCAGGAATATGGGGCAGGATGGAGACAGATGGGACAGGGATATGGGGCAGGATGGAGACATGGTGCAGGATGGAGACATGGGGCAGGATGGAGACACAGGGCAGGATGGAGACAAATGGGGCAGGAATATAGGGCAGGATGGAGACAGATGGGGCAGGATGGAGACAGATGGGGCAGGATGGATACAATGGAGACAGATGGGGCGGCAGGATCATGGGACAGATGGGGAGATCATATGGGGGCAGAATGTGAGAACATATGACTGGAGCCAGGAATGAGATACACAGGCCAGGATGGGGGATATTATTACTATAGGGGCTAATTAAGGGATATTATTACTGCAGTGATGTATTTATTTTATTTTTTGAGGATACTGTTTTAAATGGGGGGTGGTCCTGTTACTGTGTAGAGTGACACTATGTCGCCTTTTTTTCTTCATCTGGTGTGGTGTAGAAGTTGTGGAAAAAATTAAGCAATGTGTTCTGCAAGAGGAGCTCTAGATAACTGTGTTATTTCCTGCAGAGACAAGTCCTGGCTGGAAGACGTGATGGCGGTCTGTGCTGGATAAAGATGGAAAGCGATGCTAAAGGACTTCATCTAGAGACGTCACTGGTGAGTCAGTGTGTTACCTGTACACGGACACTGCATACTAAGTACAGATTTTCTGTGTATAATGGCACATGTGGTGATATTAGTATTGTGTGTTTTTTTTAATTAATGATCAGTATTGCAGTATTCAGTCACTATGTGGTGGTAAAATGTGGTCTGGTCATGGTGCGGTGGTATTTGTCCCTTGTATGTTATTATTATTATTATTATTTATTATTATAGCGCCATTTATTCCATGGCGCTTTACATGTGAGGAGGGGTATACATAATAAACAAGTACAATAATCTTGAACAATACAAGTCACAACTGGTACAGGAGGAGAGAGGACCCTGCCCGCGAGGGCTCACAATCTACAAGGGATGGGTGAGGATACGGTAGGTAGGGTAGAGCTGGCCGTGCAGCGGTTTGGTCGATCGGTGGTTACTGAAGGTTGTAGGCTTGTCGGAAGAGGTGGGTCTTCAGGTTCTTTTTGAAGGTTTCGATGGTAGGCGAATTCCAGAGTAGGGGGGATGCACGAGAGAAATCTTGTAAGTGCTTGTATGTGCTATTATTCGGTCACTGTGGTGGTAATATGTGGTCTGGTCATGGTGTGGTGGCATTTGTTCCCTGCATGTGGTATTATTGACCACCATGTGGTGGTAATATGTGATTTGGATATGATGCGGTGATATTTGTTCCTTGTATGTGTTATTATTCGGTCACTGTGGTGGTAATATGGTGTCTGGTTATGGTGTGGTAGTATTTGTCCCTTGCATGTGATATTATTGGTCATTTTAATAAATAAAAAAAAATATACCTAAATTTTATTGCATATTTTAACAAATTTTTAATAGGTTTCAGCAGCGTAGGGCCCGGCCCAAAGAGTCTGCCGTGTCGTGGTGGCAGATTAGAAAAATCTTTTGGCCAAAACAAAAGCTGTTGTTATATGTGTGATCTGGTGATGGGAACTGTTAGGGTATGTGCACACACTGCGGATTTTGCTGCGGATTTTGCTGCGGATCCGCAGCGGGTCCGCAGCTGTGAGTCCGCAGCAGTTTCTCATGTTTTTACAGTATAATGTAAACCTATGGGAAACGAAATCCGCAGTGCACATGCTGCGGAAAAAAACGTGTGGAAACGCAGCGGTTTACATTCCACAGCATGTCAATTCTTTGTGCGGATTTCACTGCGGGTTTACACCTGCTCCAATAGAAAACTGCAGGTGTAAACCCGCAGCGGAATCCGCAATAGAAACCATGATAAATCTGCAGGAAAAACCGCAGCAGTTTTGCCCTGCGGATTTATGAAATCTGCTGCGGAAAAATCCGCAGCCCTCACAGATACGTGTGCACATACCCTTAATGTGTGATAAGTGAGAAGTGGAGTTTTTCCAAGAGAGAGCGGTGGGGCTGTGGACAGTCGAGGGGTGGAGGCGGAGCTGGGGTGGAGCCTGGGCAGAGTCTCAAGGGGGCCCTGAAAATTTTGCTGGTATGGGGCCCCGAAATTCCTAGTGGCAGCCCTGGCACCAGGCATATGTCCTGATCCCCTGACCTTGCGGAGTTGAACACTCCAATAAAGAGCAATTAGAGGGAAGATTGTTCTAAGTACCCTTCTGTAGGCAGTACATCCAGATGACTCCCATGTACGAATGCAGCGATTGAATAGGAATCTGTCTCTTTAAGGCCCCTTTCACCTGTCTGTGTTTCCTGTACACGTGGTGTTAATTTTCACATGTACTGGAGTCATGGACGCACACACACCTTTGCATGTCCCGCGACTCTGATGAGGAGTAACATTACCAATGTCACCACTCATCAGAATTGCTGCGGCGTGACCCAGCAATGGCTGCTTGCAAAGATGAGGCTAAATAGGCTTTGTATGGCGGATTCGATGGACTTCGCTGGATTTGCTTGGACTACGTCAGACCTGCGTGGGAATTTTTTTTTTAATAGAGTGGTGAACGAGAGAAAGTGTCTTTGTTTTATTTCTCTGTGTTTTATGTGTATGTTCTTTTTAGGTGGACTACATCGGATTCGCTGGCTACGCCGGACCTGCATGGGATTTTTTTCTCTGGTGAACAAGAGAAAGTGTCAGGGAGTGTTTATTTAAATAAAGTGTTTTGTTTTGTGTCTGTTTCCTTTTAGTAATGGGAGAGTCTGATAGACACCTCTCCATTACTAATACCAGAGCTTGTTGTCAGTTGTGTTTTTGGAAAATTCAGAGCTGACATCAACCCCAAGGCTCATTCCATTTGCCAAAACACCAGGGCAATCGGCAAGAGCGACATAAAGCACCAGAATTGGCACATCTAACGTGAAGTGCCACTTCTGGGGCTGCTGCAGACTGGTATTTTTAGACTGGGAAGGGCCCAATAACCAAGGACCTTCCCAGCCTGATAATATAAGCTCTCAGCTGTCTGCTTTACCTTTGCTGGTTATCAAAGGTGGGGGGACCCCATGTATTTTTTTAATTTGCTTATTGGGTCAGTACATGTACGGAAGACTACACACACTATCTATCTATCTATCTATCTATCTATCTATCTATCTATCTATCTATCTATCTATCTATCTATCCGCTACTTCAACAACTAAAAATCTGTAATTTCTTTTCTGCAATCTATTCCAGTACACGTGACACAGATGGCACGTGGATGGTACACATGGACGGCCAACAGAAAACCACATGGATAATAAAAATTAACAGTCTCACGTGCATGCTTTTTTAACCCCTTAATCCCATATGACGTACTATCCCATCAAGATGACCTGGGACTTAATTCCCAGTGACGGGATAGTACGTCATATGAGCTCGGCCGCGCTCACGGGGGGGGAGCGCGGCCGATCGCAGCCAAGTGTCAGCTGACTATCGCAGCTGACATTTGGCACTATGTGCCAGGAGCGGTCATGGGCCACCGCTGGCACATTAACCCCCGGCACACTGCAATCAAACTTGATCGCAGTGTTCTGGCGGCATAGGGAAGCATCGCGCAGGGAGGGGGCTCCCTGCGTGCTTCCCTGAGACATTGGAGCAATGCGATGTGATCGCGTTGCACCGAGGGTCTCTTACCTCCTTCTCCCTGCAGGTCCCGGATCCAAAATGGCAGCTGGGCTACATCCGGGTCCTGCAGGGAGGTGGCTTACCAGCGCCTGCTCAGAGCAAGCGCTGGTAAGTCTGCAGCCCTGCATGTCAGATCGCTGATCTGACACAGTGCTGTGCAAAGTGTCAGATCAGCGATCTTACACTATAACATGATGCCCCTTCCGGGGTAATGTTATAAAGTAAAAAAAAAAATATTCACATGTTTAAAAAAAAAAAAATCCTAAATAAAGAAGAAATATATATTGTTTGTTGTGAATTCTGCTCTTGGGCTCCCTCCGGTGGTTGTAAGTGGCACTTTTGTGAGTTCTGCTCTTGGGCTCCCTCTTGTGGTTTCTAGTGGTATGGCTGCTCCTTGGAGTTAGCTGTCATCAGCTGCCTCCACTTATTGTCTGCTATTTAAGTCTGGCTTTTTCTTCAGCCTGTGCCACTTGTCAATGTTCCTGGCTGGATTCACATCTCTGCTTGGATTCTCCTGGTTTCCTAACGAGTTCTGCAAAGATGAGTTCTGGTTTTGCTCATTTCAGTCCACATGTTGTGGACTTATTGTTCTGTGCATTCTATATTTGTCCAGCTTGTCAGTATGGATTTTTTCTCTTAGCTGGAAGCTCTGGGAAACAGATTTACCCTCCACACCTGTAGTCAGGTGTGGAGATTTTGTAAACTCTGTGTGGATTGTTTAGTAGTTTTTATACTGACCGCACAGTATCCTTTCCTGTCCTATCTATCAAGCTAGACTGGCCTCCTATGCTAAAATCTGATTTAATTTCTGCATATGTTATTTTCCCCTCCTCTCACCGTCAATATTTGTGGGGGGCTATCTTTCCTTTGGGGATTTTCTCTGAGGCAAGATAGGTTTCCTGTTTCCATCTTTAGGGGAAGTTAGATCTTAGGCTGTGCCGAGGGGTTTAGGGAGCGTCAGGTTCCCCCCACGGCTATTTTTAGTTGCGCTGCTAGGTTCAGGGTTTGCGGTCAGTACAGATACCACCTCCTTCAGAGCTTGTCTCATGTTGTTCCTAAACCACCAGATCATAACAATTGTTCCCATAAATACATTTCTTTATCTAAATAATAATAAAAAAATAAAAGTACACATATTTAGTATCGCTGCATCCATAACGACCCCACCTATAAAACTGTCCCACTAGTTAACCCCTTCAGTGAACGCGGTAAAAAAAACAAAAACAAAATGAGGCAAAAAACAACGCTATGTTATCATACCGCTGAACAAAAAGTGGAATAACACGCGAACATAATGACGGATATAAATAACCATGGTACCGCTGCAAACGACATCTTGTCCCGCAAAAAACGAGCCGCCATACAGCATCATCAGCGAAAAAATAAAAAAGTTATAGTCATCAGAATAAAGCGATGCAAAAAGAATTATTTTTTCTATAAAATAGTTTTTATCGTATAAAAGTGCCAAAACATAAAAAAGTTATAATTGAGGTAATGCTGTAATCATACTGACCCGAAGAATAAAACTGTTTTATCAATTTTACCAAACGTGGAACGGTATAAACGCCCCCCCCCCCAAAAGAAATTCATGAATAGCTGTTTTTTGGTCATTCTGCCTCACAAAAATCATTATATAAAGCGATCAAAAAAAGTGACGTGCCTGAAAATGTTACCAATAAAAACGTCAACTCATTCCGCAAATAACAAGACCTCACATGACTCTGTGGACCCAAATATGGATAAATTATAGCTTTCAAAATATGGAGACGCAAAAACTATTTTTTGCAATAAAAAGCATCTTTTAGTCTGTGACGGCTGCCAATAATACAAATATCTGCTAAAAAAAAACAGCTATAAAAGTAAATCAAACCCCCTTCATCATCCCCTTAGTTACGGAAAAATAATAAAATAAAAAAAAAATATTTATTTCCATTTTCCCATTAGGGTTAGGGCTAGGGTTGGGGCTAGGGTTAGGGCTAGGATTAGGGCTAGGGCTAGAGTTAGGATTAGGGCTAGGATTAGGAGTAGGGTTAGGGGTAGGGATAGGGCTAGGGTTAGGGCTAGGGTAGGGGCTAGGGTAGGGGCTAGGGTAGGGGCTAGGGTTAGGGCTAGGGTTAGGGCTAGGGTTAGGGCTAGGGTAGGGGCTAGGGTAGGGGCTAGGGTAGGGGCTAGGGTTGAAGTTGGGGCTAGGGTTATGGATTCAGTTAGAATATGGGGGTTTCCACTGTTTAGGCACATCAGTGGCTCTCCAAACGTAACATGGCATCCGATCTCAATTCCAGCCAATTGTGTGTTGAAAAAGTAAAACAGTGCTCCTTTCCTTCCGAGCTCTCCCATGCGCCCAAACAGGGGTTTGCCTCAACATATGGGGTATCAGTATACTCAGGACAAATTGGACAACAACTTTTGGGGTCCAATTTCTTTTGTTACCCTTGGGAAAATAAAAATTTGGGGGGCCGAAAAAACATTTTTGTGGGAAAAAATGATTTTTTTTATTTTCACGGCTCTGCGTTATAAACTGTAGTGAAACACTTGGGGGTTCAACGTTCTCACAACACATCTAGAGAAGTTCCTTGGGGGGGTCTAGTTTCCAATATGGGGTCACTTGTGGGGGGTTTCTATTGTTTAGGTACATTAGGGGCTCTGCAAATGCAATGTGACGCCTGCAGACCAATCTATCTAAGTCTGCATTCCAAATGTCGCTCCTTCCCTTCCGAGCTCTGCCATGCGCTCAAATGGTGGTTCCCCCCTACTTTTGGGATATCAGCGTACTCAGGACAAATTGGACAACAACTTTTAGGGTCCAATTTCTCCTGTTACCCTTGCGAAAATACAAAACTGGGGGATAAAAATAATTTTTGTGGGGAAAAAATAATTTTTATTTTTACGGCTCTGCGTTATAAACTGTAGTGAAACACTTGGGGGTTCAACATTCTCACAACACATGTAGAGAAGTTCCTTGGGGGGTCTAGTTTCCAATATGGGGTCACTTGTGGGGGGTTTCTACTGTTTAGGTACATTAGGGGCTCTGCAAATGCAATGTGACGCCTGCAGACCAATCCATCTAAGTCTGCATTCCAAATGGCGCTCCTTCCCTTCCAAGCTCTGCCATGCGCTCAAATGCTCAACACATCTAGATAAGTTACTTAGGGGGTCTAATTTCCAAAATTGTGTCACTTTTGGGGGGTTTCAATGTTTAGGCACATCAGGGGCTCTCCAAACGCAGCATGGCGTCCCATCTCAATTCCTGTCAATGTTGAAAAGTTAAACTGCGCTCCTTCCCTTCTGAGCTCTGCCTTGCGCCTAATCAGAGGTTTACCCCCACATATACAGTATCAGCGTACTCAGGACAAATTGCACAACTCTTGGGGTCCAATTTCTTCTCTTACCCTTGGGAAAATAAAAAATTGGGGGTGAAAAGATCATTTTTGTGAAAAAATATTATTTTTTATTTTTACGGCTGTGCATTATAAACTTCTGTGAAGCACTTGTTGGGTCAAAGTGCTCACCACACATCTAGATAAGTTCCTTAGGGGGTCTACTTTCCAAATGGTGTCACTTGTGGGGGATTTTAATGTCTAGGCACATCAGGGGCTCTCCAAACGCAACATGGCTTCCCATCTCAATTCCAGTCAATTTTGCGTTGAAAAGTCAGACGGTGCTCCTTCCCTTCCGAGCTCTGCCGTGCGCCTAAACAGTGGTTTACCCCCACATATGAGGTATCGGCGTACTCAGGACAAATTGTACAATAATTTTTTGGGTCCATTTTCTCCTGTTACCCTTGGTAAAATAAATCAAATTGGAGCTGAAGTAAATTTTGTGTGAAAAAAAAGTTAAATGTTCATTTTTATTTAAACATTCCAAAAATTCCTGTGAAACACCTGAAGGGTTAATAAACGTCCTGAATGTGGTTTTGAGCACCTTGAGGGGTGCAGTTTTTAGAATGGTGTCACACTTGGTTATTTTCTATCATATAGACCCCCCAAAAATCTTCAAATGAATGTGGTCCCTAAAATAAAAATGGTGTTGTAAAAATGAGAAATTGGTGGTCAACTTGGGGCTTAAGGGGTTAAGCGAACGTGTGAAGGGGGTTAACTCATTAAAAAAAAAAAAGTTTGTAATGTAAGAATCTAGACATCACTGATACTCTAAATACGTGTTATTAGACACAAATTGCAACCTCAGTACAAATACTTAAAAGTACAGTAGTTACTGGAGAAACAGTAAAATGCTGCCTTTAGTTTGATCACATCTTTTCTATAAAAGATGGAATGATGCTTGATCTCAGATGCAAAGGAAAATGTTACAAATCTCTAACAGAGTTTCATAAATTAACCATTGACTCAAGGGAGATGCTAAAGACAGCAGCATGCCAACCATCAGCACAATGTGTTACTTGTGTATTGGGAGAGCTTTCCTTTATTATCACATACACGGAAAGAACATAAACTCATTTTAATCTATGGTACTGTTGGTATGTCCCCGTTTTTGGACAGTTCTGGACTGAATGTCTAAACACCCCCCCCCCACTGACCCAAAAACATGTCTGATTTGCAGTTTGAAACTCAATTGAATGGGTCCATGAAAAATTGGACACACTCATTTGCCATCCATGTGTCATGCAAGTGCTGTCCCTTTTTTTTTTTACTTTAAAGTGAGTACGAGGAACTTGGAGATTGTTTTTCTTTTTCATAAGAATGAAAATAAATTCCAATCTGATGGTTAAAAACAAACACAAAAATGGGTAAAAATTGGATCTAGCACACTGATAAAAAGCAATTCATACTTAAAAAATAGTCTAAATGAGGCTTAAATCTCATAACGCTACAGTTTCTGAATTGATTTCTTGGGAGAAGCCTTTCGATATCCTGAGCTATATTAGGCTCCTACAGAAGTGACAACCACTAATGGCTGACAATACATTTCCCAAAATGGCCGTCATCCACAGTTCACATGACCTCTGTCACCTTTACTCTTACCTCAGTCTTGGGAAATACCTGCATTTCTCATTACATAGCAATAATAAATGATCTTTTCTTAGACATATCTTAGTGACAAATGCAGAGAAAAATAGGCGGCCCCACTCGATCCAGTGGCACTACACATCCCACACTCCCGATAATGATAAACTGAACCCAGTACTGGCAGTAATCAAAAGTAAAGTGAGGTATTAAATATCCACTTATCATAAATATAGACGCTTAAAATCTAGGGAGTACACGTGTTCTACTTTACTTTTTCTCTTGGGTTGACATATTAGTGGCACAAGATCACCAACTGTGAAAAAGAATGTAATTTTGGAATACTCTGATGAGAGATGCTTGTGTTACATGTTGCCACCTTATGGTTGTGGAGTGAGTTGCAGTTTTGCAAGTTTTTTTTACTAATTTTGTTTGCTTATATAATACCAACATATTCCGCAACACTGTACAAACAGTGGAGTACATTTATGAAGGTAAATGCACCAGAATTCCGGCAAAATTCGTAACTAGTCCAACTAAAGAGCATAGCCCAAGGTGAAAGGAGCAAGGCCTCGGGGTAAATTGAGGTATTGCCTCTGGGAGAAAGGAAGCATGGCCTCGGTGGGAAAGGAGCATGGCCTTGGGGGAAAGGAGCATGGCCTTGAGGGGAAAGGAGCATGGTCTCGGTGGGGAAGGATGCATTGCCGCGAGGGGAGAGTATC
Source organism: Ranitomeya imitator (assembly GCF_032444005.1). Taxonomy (NCBI): domain Eukaryota; kingdom Metazoa; phylum Chordata; class Amphibia; order Anura; family Dendrobatidae; genus Ranitomeya; species Ranitomeya imitator. The sequence continues at coordinate 52,245,359 of NC_091284.1, forward strand.
ATGGCCTCGGGGGGAGAGTAGTATGGCCCCAAGGGGAAGGAGCATGGCCTTGGGGTGGAAAGGAGGCATGGCCTCATAGGGAAAGGAGTATGGACTTGGGGGGGAAGGAGACATGGCCTCGGGAAAAAAAGGAGCATGGCATCGGAGGAAAAGGAAGCATGGGTTTGGAGGGAAATGAGCATGGCCTCGGGGGGATAGGAGCATGGCATCGGGGGAGAAAAGGCATGGCCTCAGGGGGAACGGAGTATAGCCTTGGGGAAAAAGGATCATGGCCTTTGAGATAAAGGAGGCATATCCTCAAGGGGAAAGGAGTATAGCCTTGGGGGTAAAGGAGCATGGCCTTGGAGGGAAAGGAACAGAGCCTCAAGGGGAAGCAGCATGGCCTTTGGGGAAAGAGTCACGTCCTTACGGGAAAGTGGCCTAACTTAACAAGCAACACAACAGGTGTGGGATGAAGTATTATTTTTTTCTACATCCTACATTTATTATGCTCCCAGGTAGACCCCAGAGTGGCATTTGACTGTTCTCCACTCTGCTTTAAGCCTCCAACATATATTTTTCTAGTTTAGTTAATGACTGTGTTTCAACCTACTTATGAAAATAATGATTATTATTACCTGTTTTGTATAATTGATTAATCATATACCAGATTATAATTCTAAAAAATGCCTTACTTTGTGCAAGGGTACCTAGAAGGAGTGATGCTATTTTGAAGGCAAAGGGTGGTCATACCAAGTTTTGATGACAGATTTCTCTTTTGTTCATTCACTTTGCTTTCCATTAAATGATAAAAATAAACTATTAATGCTTCTATTTTTTAAAACATACATAGTTTGCAGCATTTTTACTATGCCTACCTAAAATGTTTGCAACAAACTGTATGACCCATTGATGTCACTCTTTGGGGCTCACAATCTAAATTAACGATAAGTACGGTATGTTATTTACACTATGGAAGGAAACTTTAGCACCAGAAAGAAAAAGTGCAAATATCAGGAGAAGCCAGGACCCAAGCACTGTAAGACAATACTGCTAACCACCGAGCCTTTGTGTTGCCCATATTAAAAATATGTGTTAAATTGGAAAACAGAGAAGTTAGAGTCCCTAAAGGGAACCTGTCACCAGAAATAAACTTTATTAATATGCAGATATGCAGTTCCTTTACAGATAAACCTGCCCGCACCCCCACTGATCTGGTTAGACCATCAATATAAAATTAATGGACAAAACCGTTAAGAACGGACCCATCTTTATTTACCAAAATAAAGGAGGAAAGTTAGTATACATATACACATGGATGAACTGTTTTACCAACTTGTAAGTTTATACACCTGATGAAGGTCTACATGGCCGAAACGCATTGAGTTTTATTGTCTTTTCTAAAATTTTGTATTTGCTGCTCATAGCCAATAAAATATCATCTGATACAACATCAGAGATACTTAATTTTCATGGCTATACAACCCTCTTATTCCAAATTGGGTCAAGGATCCTCTGAAGGAAGCGCCCTGATGTTTCCTTATTCACCAACTAAGGGAATGTTTCCATGTTATGTAAAGGCAGCACTTTGGACGCAGCAGATACCCGCTCCGTCCAAAGCACTGCCAGCTTTTGTACGTGCGGTGATCCTGCATGTGTTCATTGAACACATGTGGAATCACCGCATCCTATTCATAGCACGGTGCTAATTATCTTACGGAGACTGAGTGTCTCCACAAGATAAATAGACATGCTGCAGTCTAGAAAGATGCACCGCATGTGCGTATACGCAGGTCTGCCACCTGCGTCTTTGAACACATAGTGGAGATGGGATTTCATAAAATCCCCTCCACTATGCTGTAACATCTGGCCACTGCAGATTGGATGCTGCGGCTGTACGCAGCATCCAATCCGCAGCGAATACTGACCATGGAAACATACCCTTATAAAAAGATGATATAGCTTAGGCTCCTATCAATCAATCAATCAGGTTGAGTCAGACGCTCCTAATACACGAAGAGCTGGATGCCTCTGCATGAATAAGGAGCGTCTGACAAAGGGAGGAAGATTTTTGCTATAGGAAATGACCAAACCTTGTCATGCATTAGACGAGCTGTTGTTAGACGTCCCCACCACAGCCCCATCTATTATGTAAAAAATTGGGAGAAACTCACAAAGTGTTTACGCAACCCAAATGGTAAATCTCAAATATTGCCCAGTGAACATAATAATAATAATAATCATTTTTATTTATATAGTGCCAACATATTCCGCAGCACTTTAGAATTAAGCGGGGACATGCACAAACAATAAATTCAATACAAGAAAGGACAATTTAAACAGTAACATTAGGGGTGAGGTCCCTGCTCGCAAGCTTACAATCTACAAGGAAATGGGGGACACAATAGGTGAAAAGTGCTTGTTATTTCAGGTCTGGCAATTATAATAAATAGGGATTTTCATACAAAGCTGCATGATCCGGTCATCAGCCCGTGTGTTTAAGTGCAATAGTCAAGTATCAAGTGCAGTTATCATGTGCATGGGAGGGTGTGGAGACAGATGAATAGTAGGGTGCAGATTCAGAATAATATTTGGAAGGAGGGAACAGAGCAAAGTTAGTTTACTGAGTAGTTGATGTGGTATGCTTGTTTGAAGAGATGGGTTTTTAAAGCGCGCTTGAATAGGTTGGGGCTAGGTATCAGTCTGATCATCTGGGGAAGTGCATTCCAGAGAGCAGGCGCAGCACGAGAGAAGTCTTGGAGACGGAGGTGCGAAGTTCAGATTACGGGGGATGTTAGTCTTAGGTCATTTGTAGAACGGAGGGCACGTGTAGGGCGATAGACAGAGATGAGAGATGGAGATATAAGGGGATGCAGAACTGTGGAGAGCTTTGTGGGTGAGAGAGATGAGTTTATACTGGACCCCGTAGCGAATGGGTAGCCAGTGTAATGACTGATGCAAGATGGAGGCATCGGTGAAGCGGCAGGACAGAAATATGACCCTGGCTGCCACATTCAAGATGGATTGGAGAGGAGAAAGTTTGGTAAGAGGGAGACCGATCAGAAGAGAGTTGCATTAGTTCAGATGAGAATGAATAAGAGCGACAGTAAGAAAAGGTGAGAAAAGGTCGGATTTTAAGATGCAGGTGACAAGAGCGAGTGAGTGATCGGATATAGGGAGCAAAGGAAAGTTCGGTGTCGAATATGACCCCAAGACAGCGGGCATGCTGCTTGGGAGGTATGGTTGAACCCTCCAGGGTAATTTCGATGTTGGGTAGAGTGAGGTTAGTAGAAGGGAGAAACACAAGAAGTTCCGTTCTGGAGAGATTTAGTTTCAGGTAGAGGGAGGACATGATGTTAGAGACAGCAGACAGACAATCCTTGGTATTTTGAATTAGGGTAGGGGTGATGCAATTGGGTGTCGTAAGCATAGAGATGATACTGGAACCCAAGTCTGCTGATTGTTTGTCCAATAGGGGCAGTGTATAGAGAGAAGAGGAAGAGGCCTAGGACTGAGCCCTGCAGAACCCTGATAGTAAGGGGACGAGGATAGAAAGAGGAGCCAGCAAAAGATACAGTGAAGGAATGGTCAGAGAGGTAGGAGGAGAACCAGGAGAAGGCTGTGTCCTTGAGGCCTATAGAGCGGAGCATAGTGAGGAGGAGCTGATGATCCACAGTGTCAAATGCGGCAGAGAGATCCAGGAGAATCTGCAGAGAGCAATGATGTTTGGATTTAGCTGTTATTAGATCATTAGAGACTTTAGTAAGGGCAGTTTCAGTGGAGTGTAAAGAGCGGAAATCAGATTGTAAGGGGTCGAGAAGAGAGAAATCCGAGAGATAGCAGATTAGACGGGAATGGACCAAGCGTTCCAGTAGTTTAGAGATGAAGGAAAGGTTAGAGACAGGTCTGTAGTTAGCAGTGCAGTTCTGGTCCAGGGATGACTTTTTAAGTAAAGGGTTATGATTGCATATTTAAATGAGGAGGGAACGATAACTGAAGAAAGAGAGAGGTTAAATATTTTAGTCAGGTGAGTGGTGACCACTGGTACAGGTTGTAGGCCGAGCAGAAGCAAAGAGCTTGGAAACTTCTTCTTCTGAAACAGGCTCAAAGATGTCTAGTGAGCTTGAGGTGCGACAGGGAAGGGGATCCAGGCACTGAGGAGATTGGGCTGAGATATCCTGATGGATGTGGTTCATTTTTTCTAGGAAATAAGTGGCCAGATCCTCACTGCTGAGGTTGGTGATGGGGGCCTGTACTTTAGGTTTTAGGAGGGAGTTTAAGGTTTCAAAAAGTCATTTTGGGTTGTTCGATAGTGAGGTGATGAGAGTGGTGAGGTAGGATTGTTTGGCCAGATGAAGGGCAGAGTTATAGATTTTGAGCATGAACTTATAGTGGATGAAGTCTTCTGCCAAGAGAGATTTTCTCCACTGCCGCTCTGCACACCTTGAGCAACGCTGAAGAAAGCGTGTTTGCATAGTGTGCCAGGGCTGCCATTGTCTGTGTCGGGTCTTTCTGCATGTAGAAGGTGCTGCTTCTAGGGCATTCTTCAGTGTATTATTGAAGCGTGACAATGCTAAGTCTGGACAGGAGAGGGAGGAGATGGGGGCTAAAGATGTGTGGAGATTGTCCATAAGCTGCTGGGTATTAATGGTACATGTATTCCTATAAGTGTGGTAAGTGGGGGTGTCCCAGGTGAGGAGACAAATCTTGACAGAGAAGGAAAGAAGGTTGTGGTCCGAAAGCGGGAGAGGGGAGTTAGTAAAGTCTTGCAGCGAGCCAGGACGGGAGAAAACCAGCTCCAGAGTATTCCCGTCCTCATGCGTAGGAGAATTAGCAAACTGTGAGAGGCCGAATTAAGAAGTTAGAGAAAGAAGATGAGAGGCAGATTGTTAGAGGGTATCATTGATGGGGATGTTAAAGTCTCCCATGATGAGGGCGGGGATGTCACAGGATAGAAAGTGAGTAAGCCAGGTGGCAAAGTGGTCTAGAAACTGGCGGGAGGAGCCTGGAGGGCAATAAACACAAGGAGAACATGCAAAGAGAACATGCATTGATACATAGCCAAATGCAACATTTCAAAATGCAGGATAAATTTACTGGACCACAAGTTCCAGCAATTGTGTATAATAAATTTGACAACATGTAGGTTAAAATAACTGACTTTATTCAATTTACTGTTGCTTGCTTGAAAGATCGAGTCCTCCATGGACAATCTGTTTTTAAAGAAGCAGCTGGATGGAATGAAGATTTCCTTTTCACAGTACTGTATTATCCTGGGAAGTGATAAAATGATTGTCATTGAAGACACGAGAACTGTACTTACTGATACAGGAGAGCTGAAATGTCATATGGAAATCTGGATGAGTAACTCGTAGAGCAGCTATTAGCGGTGGTCACACTGCCTCCATTACTCCTGTTGGACCTCAAGGAAGCTCAGAATATTGAAACACTTCAAACAAGTGGACAAAAACGAGACTTAAAACTTAAAGCATATTTGGAGTGTGAAAGTCTTACTACACATTTATAGCTGATTTTCTTGCCCCTATCAATCAGCTGCCAGGACACTAGTTTTCTTTCCATCTACTCAAAAATGTAATTTATTTAATGCCCATAAAGCTCCTGTCAGGTTTCCTTTAATTTGGACTGCACCTTACTGAACAGTGTAAACTGTTACTTGCATTATTTAAAGCATTTTCTTTATTGTTTTACCACTAAACTAAGTTCCCTGGCCCCAGTAATATATTCTCCAGCTGCCATCTTCATTTGTTGTCAGCGCAGCTCCAATTGTCTTCTCCTCGTTGTGACCAGTGGGATCCCTCAAGTGCTCGGCCGACCTGAAGTGACAACGTAATGTAAGTCTATGGGAGCCAGAATGAGGCCAGAATGAGGGTGTTATAGGCTTGCATTGAGAGCTTGTGACCGTTACATCCACATTCTGGTCAGTCAGTAAGTTGCGGTCACAAGATTGTGGTGTTGGGACCCGACCGTCGACAGGAACAACTGAAGATGGTGGCTGGTAAATATGATGCTTAGGTCAGGGGACTTATAGTAGTGGCACCACTCCAGCACTGAAATACAAGAAATCCCACTGGAGTGGTGCTTTAATTGCTTACAATTAAGGCGGTAAGAAGGGCTGCACTGTGGGAAGCTAACCTGGGGACAATATAGGGCACCAGCACAGATGGAAGAAACATATACTGGTAATGTTGGTGATCATTGGTGCCAAAACACTAGTGACGTTCAATGGGTTGTTTGGTAGGGTTGAGCGAAACGGGTCGAACATTTTCAAAAGTCGCCGACTTTTGACAAAGTCGGGTTTCATGAAACCCGATCCGACCCCTGTGCGGTGTCGGCCATGCGGTACGCGACTTTCGCGCCAAAGTCGCGTTTCAATGACGCGAAAAGCGCCATTTCTCAGCCAATGAAGGTAAACGCAGAGTGTGGGCAGCGTGATGACATAGGTCCTGGTCCCCACCATCTTAGAGAAGGGCATTGCAGTGATTGGCTTGCTGTCCGCGGCGTCACAGGGGCTATAAAGGGGCGTTCCCGCCGACCGCCATGTTACTGCTGCTGATCTGAGCTTAGGGAGAGGTTGCTGCCGCTTCGTCAGAAGCAGGGATAGCGTTAGGCAGGGTCCATTAACCACCAAACCGCTTGTGCTGTAGCGATTTGCACTGTCCAACACCACCTTCGGTGTGCAGGGACAGTGGAAGCTACATTTTTTTTTCTTTTTCCCTCAGCGCTGTAGCTCATTGGGCTGCCCTAGAAGGCTCCCTGATAGCTGCATTGCTGTGTGTACACCGCTGTGCAAACCAACTGCTTTTTTCAAAGCACAAATCCTCTTGTTCCTTCCTTTCTGCACAGCTATCTTGTTTGTTTGTCCACACTTTTTATTTAATTTGTGCATCAGTCCACTCCTTATTGCTGCCTGCCATACCTGGCTGAGATTACTGCAGAGAGATAGCAATTGAAGGACAGTTCCTTTTTTTTTTTTTTTTGTGGGAGATTAAGATTGGCATTTCTGCTAGAGTGCCATCCCTGTCTGTGTCATCTCTCACTCAGTGGGCCATAGAAAGCCTATTTATTTTTTTGCTTGATTTGGGTTCCAAAATCTACCTGAAAAAATCAATAAATCAATCAGTGGGAGAAAAATATTGGCCTTTGGGCTTGTGTGCCAGTCCTAAGCGTGCCATCTCTCTCTCTCAGATAGTGGGCCATAGAAAGCCTATTTATTATTTTTTTTATTGGGTTTATAAATTTTCCCTGGAAAAAAAAAAAAAAGTGGGAGATTAATATTGGCCTCTGGGCTTGTGTGCCAGTCCTGAGCGTGCCATCTCTCTCACAAATAGTGGGCCATAGAAAGCCTATTTATTTTTTTGGTTGATTTGGGTTCCGAAATCTACCTGAAAAAATCACTTAATCAATCAGTGGGAGATAAATATTGGCCTCTGGGCTTGTGTGCCACTCCTGACTCCTGTGTGCGTCATCTGTCACTCAGTGGGCCCTAGAAAGCCTATTTTTTGTTTTCTTTGTTTTCTAAATTCTCCCTGAAAAAATCATTTTATTTTATTTGGTTTCTAAATTATTCCTGAAAAAAATCATTTTTTTTGTATTTTTTTTTTCTAAAGTCTCCCTGAAAAAAAAAAAAAAAACAAATCAGTGGGAGATTAATATTGCCCTTTCTGCTTGTGTGCCAGTCTTGACTCCTGGGTGTGCCATCTCTCTCTCTCCAATTGTGGGCCATAGAAAGCCTATTAATTTTTTTGCTTGATTTGGGTTCCAAAATCTACCTGAAAAAATCACTTAATCAATCAGTGGGAGATTAATATTGGCCTCTGGGCTTGTGTGCCACTCCTGACTCCTGTGTGCATCCTCTCTCACTCAGTGTGCCCTAGAAAGCCTATTTTTTGTTTTATTTGTTTTCTAAATTCTCCCTGAAAAAATCATTTTATTTTATTTGGTTTCTAAATTATTCCTGAAAAAAATCATTTTTTTTGTATTTTTTTTTTCTAAAGTCTCCCTGAAAAAAAAAACAAAAAACAAATCAGTGGGAGATTAATATTGCCCTTTCTGCTTGTGTGCCAGTCTTGACTCCTGGGTGTGCCATCTCTCTCTTTCCAATTGTGGGCCATAGAAAGCCTATTAATTTTTTTGCTTGATTTGGGTTCCAAAATCTACCTGAAAAAATCACTTAATCAATCAGTGGGAGATAAATATTGGCCTCTGGGCTTGTGTGCCACTCCTGACTCCTGTGTGCATCCTCTCTCACTCAGTGTGCCCTAGAAAGCCTATTTTTTGTTTTATTTGTTTTCTAAATTCTCCCTGAAAAAATCATTTTATTTTATTTGGTTTCTAAATTATTCCTGAAAAAAATCATTTTTTTTGTATTTTTTTTTTCTAAAGTCTCCCTGAAAAAAAAAACAAAAAACAAATCAGTGGGAGATTAATATTGCCCTTTCTGCTTGTGTGCCAGTCTTGACTCCTGGGTGTGCCATCTCTCTCTTTCCAATTGTGGGCCATAGAAAGCCTATTAATTTTTTTGCTTGATTTGGGTTCCAAAATCTACCTGAAAAAATCACTTAATCAATCAGTGGGAGATAAATATTGGCCTCTGGGCTTGTGTGCCACTCCTGACTCCTGTGTGCGTCCTCTCTCACTCAGTGTGCCCTAGAAAGCCTATTTTTTGTTTTATTTGTTTTCTAAATTCTCCCTGAAAAAATCATTTTATTTTATTTGGTTTCAAAATTATTCCTGAAAAAAATAATTTTTTTTTTTTTCTAAAGTCTCCTTTTTTTAAAAAAAAAAAAAATCAGTGGGAGATTAATATTAACATTTGCGCTTCAGTGACAGTCCTGCGTGTGTGGCATCTCTCTCATTTGTTGCCACCAACAACAGAGTGTGTAACATTGTGCCTGATTTTCGTTGTGGTCTCACCCACCTGTAAAGGGGTAGCTAAATCATACTGAAGTTATAGCTCACCGTGTAAGTTGTGTGACAGCAACAAATACCGTTAGTTTGGTAACGTTTTTAAAACAATGAGGAAGTCTGGTGGAAGAGGTCGTGGCCGGGGGCGTTCATTGTCAGCTGGTAATGAGGGTAGTGGTAGTGGTGGAGCATCAGGTGGTCGTGGGAAAAAAAATATTGCATCTAAGTCTGGAGCTGTGGAGCCAGGTTCGTCGTCTGGCTACACAAGGCCTCGAACGCTCCCGTTTCTGGGAGTAGGAAAACCGCTTTTAAAGCCGGAGCAGCAAGAGCAAGTTTTGGCTTATCTTGCTGACTCAGCCTCTAGCTCTTTTGCCTCCTCTCGTGAAACTGGTAAAAGTAAAAGCAGCGCGTCGTTACTGGATGTTCACGGTCAGGGACAAGTCGCTTCCTTGTCCTCTTCAGCAAAAACGACAACAGAGAAGAATGCAGCAGGCGACACAACGGGTTACTCCATGGAGCTCTTTACACATACCGTCCCTGGCTTAGAAAGTGAAGCAGTTAACAGTCCATGCCCATTACAAGTTGAATCTGACATGGAGTGCACTGATGCACAGCCACAGCCAGACTACTATGCTGGTCCTTTGACTCAGACCACAACATTGCCCTCGCAGGGTGCTGATCAAGAATCAGACCCTGATGAGACTATTTTGCCCCATCACGAACGCTATACCACCGACCGACAAGGTGACACAGACGAAGTTGCACACGAGCTACAAGAAGAGGTAATAGATGACCCAGTTCTTGACCCCGATTGGCAGCCATTGGGGGAACAGGGTGCAGGCGGCAGCAGTTCTGAAGCGGAGGAGGAGGGGTCGCAGCAGGCATCAACATCGCAACAGGTTCCATCTGCCGGGCCCGTATCTTGCCCAAAACGCGTAGCAAAGTCAAAACCTGTTGGAGGACAGCGTGGCCATCCGGTTAAAGCTCAGTCTGCAATGCCTGAAAAGGTATCCGATGCTAGAAAGAGTGCAGTCTGGCATTTTTTTTAAACAACATCCATTTGATCAGCGCAAAGTCATCTGTCAAAAATGTTCAACTACCTTAAGCAGAGGGCAGAATCTGAAAAGTCTCAATACAAGTTGCATGCATAGACATTTAACCACCATGCATTTGCAAGCTTGGACTAACTACCAAACGTCCCTTAAGGTTGTAGCACCCTCGGCCAATGAAGCTAGTCATCAACGCAACATCCCTTCCGGCAGTGTAGGGCCAACATTTTCTGCACCACCTGCAGTATCTGTGCAGGTTTCTTTGCCAGGCCAAAGCAGTCAGAGTCAGGGAATCACCAGTTTCGTAGTAGGAAACACTGCATCTAGGGCACCGGCGGCAACAATACCATCTCCCACCGTCTCTCAGTCTGCCATGTCCACCGGCACCCCCGCTAGTTCCACGATCTCCAGCTCTCCAGTCCAGCTCACCCTACATGAGACTATGGTTAGAAAAAGGAAGTACTTAGCCTCGCATCCGCGTACACAGGGTTTGAACGCCCACATAGCTAGACTAATCTCGTTAGAGATGATGCCCTACCGGTTAGTTGAAAGCGAAGCTTTCAAAGCCCTGATGGACTACGCTGTACCACGCTACGAGCTACCCAGTCGACACTTTTTTTCCAGAAAAGCCATCCCAGCCCTCCACCAGCATGTTAAAGAGCGCATCGTCCATGCACTCAGGCAATCTGTGAGCACAAAGGTGCACCTGACAACAGATGCATGGACCAGTAGGCATGGCCAGGGACGTTACGTGTCCATCACGGCACACTGGGTAAATGTGGTGGATGCAGGGTCCACAGGGGACAGCAAGTTTGGGACAGTTCTGCCTAGCCCACGGTCTAGGAAACAGTTGGCTGTAGCCGTTCGCACCCCCTCCTCCTCCTCCTCGTCCTCCTGCAGAAGCGAGACCTCGTCCACAGACCGCAGTCGCACAACCACTCCATCCGCAGCTGCCACTGTTGCACACCAGGTCTCCCATTATGGGGCAGCTACTGGCAAATGTCAGCAGGCTGTATTGGCTATGAAGTGTTTGGGCGACAACAGACACACCGCTGAAGTTCTGTCCGAGTTCTTGCAGAAAGAAACGCAGTCGTGGCTGGGCACTGTAGATCTTGAGGCAGGCAAGGTAGTGAGTGATAACGGAAGGAATTTCATGGCTGCCATCTCCATTTCCCAACTGAAACACATTCCTTGCCTCGCTCACACCTTAAACCTGGTGGTGCAGTGCTTCCTGAAAAGTTATCCGGGGTTATCCGACCTGCTCCTCAAAGTGCGTGGACTTTGCTCACATATCCGCCGTTCGCCCGTACACTCCAGCCGTATGCAGACCTATCAGCGTTCTTTGAACCTTCCCCAGCATCGCCTAATCATAGACGTTGCAACAAGCTGGAACTCAACACTGCACATGCTTCAGAGACTGTGTGAACAGAGGCGGGCTGTTATGTTTTTGTGGGAGGATACACATACACGGGCAGGCAGTAGGATGGCAGACATGGAGTTGTCAGGTGTGCAGTGGTCGAAGATTCAAGACATGTGTCAAGTCCTTCAGTGTTTTGAGGAATGCACATGGATGGTTAGTGCAGACAACGCCATAATAAGCATGAGCATCCCCCTAATGCGTCTGCTGATGCAAAGTTTGACGCACATAAAGGATCAGGCGTCTGCAGCTGAGGAAGAGGAAAGCCTTGATGACAGTCAGCCATTGTCTGGCCAGGGCAGTGTACAGGACGAGGTAGCGGGCGAAGAGGAGGAGGAGGACGAGGAGGATGATGGGGATGATTATATTTTTAATGAGGAAGCTTTTCCGGGGCCACTGGAAATTGGTGGCGCGGCAAGGCCGGGTTCTGGCTTTTTGAGGGACACAAGTGACGTGGATTTGCCTGAAACTGCCCCTCAACCAAGCACAACCGCAGATTTGAGAACTGGAACTTTGGCCCACATGGCGGATTATGCCTTACGTATCCTCAAAAGGGACACACGCATAACTAAAATGATGAATGATGACGATTACTGGTTGGCCTGCCTCCTTGATCCTCGCTATAAAGGCAAATTGCAAAATATAATGCCACATGAGAACTTGGAACTAATATTAGCAACCAAACAATCAACTCTTGTTGACCGTTTGCTTCTGGCATTCCCTGCACACAGCGCCCGTGATCGTTCTCACACGAGCTGCAGGGGCCAGCAGACCAGAGGAGTTAGAGGGGCAGAAATCAGAAGTGGCGTTGGCCAGAGGGGTTTTCTGACCAGGTTGTGGAGTGATTTTGCTATGACCGCAGACAGGACAGGTACTGCAGCATCAATTCAAAGTGACAGGAGACAACATTTGTCCAGTATGGTTACAAACTATTTTTCATCCCTTATCGATGTTCTCCCTCAACCGTCATTCCCATTTGATTACTGGGCATCAAAATTAGACACCTGGCCAGAATTGGCAGAATATGCATTGCAGGAGCTTGCTTGCCCGGCAGCTAGTGTCCTATCAGAAAGAGTATTCAGTGCTGCAGGTTCAATACTAACAGAAAAAAGGACTCGTCTGGCTACCCAAAATGTAGATGATCTAACCTTCATTAAAATGAACCACAACTGGATTTCGAAATCTTTTGCCCCACCTTGCCCGGCTGACACCTAGCTTTCCTATGAAAAGGTCTTGCCTGTGGACTATTCTGAATGTCTTTTCCAATCTCGTAATCTTCTGCACCTGATTGTCCAGCATACGACATGTTTACACCTCACTAAATGGCCAAACTCCCCACACGGGGCCGTGGTATCGACACTTGGCGGCAGCACCCGTGAGAGTGCACTTTGTCTGAAGAGGTGGGTGAGCCCGCTTTCGGTCGACGGCACTGCCACTGGGTCCCTCCTAGTACAATAAAGTGTCTCTGGCGGTGGTGGTGCGCACCCAACGTCAGACACACCGTTGTAATATGAGGGGCCGTGGGCCTGTACCGCCGGCCACAAGACAGTTCCCCCCCCCTCAGCTCAAACAGTGCTCTACCACTTGCAAAATTATCTCACAGCTCCACCAATGTTTAGTCTATGCGCTGACATCCTTCAATGCCTGCCACTGACAATACCATTGTATTGACATTTTTGTTATGTTAGGCCTTCGATGCCTGTCTGCGGTCACTCCTTCCACTAGGCCTCCACTGACCACACCACTGCTGCCCGTGTACCCCTGGAACCAACATCAGAAAATATAAAAATAAGTATTTTGCTTATAAAAAAGAAAATACTGGAGAGATATCAAATGCAGACATTTTAACATTAAAAACAAACACATACAACAAAAATCTGGTACAGTACTAAAAATGGCCACCAGCTACAATAACTTTCTCCTGCAAGTAGTTAACTGAAAGGTTTTTTCAATTTTAAACACAGATATGGCATCCACCGAGTGTTGTCCTGTCGCGTCTTCTTTATATTATTGCCAAGAAGATGCAAAACAATGAAAATAATAAAATCATTATTTACCAAAAAAATAGAGTAAGTCAAAACCACATTGCAAATAAACATTCATTACAAATAAAGAAGCAGGGCGCGTCCGAGGGTGAGTATATACCTAATAAGAATATAATCACCCTCGGACGCGCCCTGCTTCTTTCCGACAGCCTTCCTTCCTAAGAATCAGCCCTTCCGTGGTGTAGAGAGAGGGTTTGTTACACTCCAAGGTGTTCCCCAGGTTGCCTTTCCTGAGCTTCGATCTTCCGGCTCTCGTTTAGTAGTTGTTGGAAACTACGCTGCATTAGGCCTACAAATTGGGTATGGGGTGTAGAGAGATGGTGTGTTCCACTCCAAGGTGTTCTCCAGGTTGCCTTTCCTGAGCTTCGATCTTCCGGCTCTCGTTTAGAAGTTGTTGGAAACTACGCTGCATTGGGCCTACAAATTGGGTATGGGGTGTAGAGAGATGGTGTGTTCCACTCCAAGGTGTTCTCCAGGTTGCCTTTCCTGAGCTTCGATCTTCCGGCTCTCGTTTAGTAGTTGTTGGAAACTACGCTGCATTAGGCCTACAAATTGGGTATGGGGTGTAGAGAGATGGTGTGTTCCACTCCAAGGTGTTCTCCAGGTTGCCTTTCCTGAGCTTCGATCTTCCGGCTCTCGTTTAGTAGTTGTTGGAAAGTACGATGCATTAGGCCTACAAATTGGGTATGGGATGTAGAGAGATGGTGTGTTCCACTGTAGAGAGATGGTGTGTTCCACTCCAAGGTGTTCCCCAGGTTTCCTCGCCAATGCTTCGATCATCATGCTCTCGTTTAGTAGTTGTTGGAAACTCCGCTGCATTGGGCCTACAAATTGGGTATGGGGTGTAGAGAGATGGTGTGTTCCACTCCAAGGTGTTCTCCAGGTTGCCTTTCCTGAGCTTCGATCTTCCGGCTCTCGTTTAGTAGTTGTTGGAAACTACGCTGCATTAGGCCTACAAATTGGGTATGGGATGTAGAGAGATGGTGTGTTCCACTGTAGAGAGAGGGTGTGTTCCACTCCAAGGTGTTCCCCAGGTTTCCTCGCCAATGCTTCGATCATCGTGCTCTCGTTTAGTAGTTGTTGGAAACTACGCTGCATTAGGCCTACAAATTGGGTATGGGGTGTAGAGAGATGGTGTGTTCCACTCCAAGGTGTTCCCCAGGTTTCCTCGCCAATGCTTCGATCATCATGCTCTCGTTTAGTAGTTGTTGGAAACTACGCTGCATTAGACCTACAAATTGGGTATGGGGTGTAGAGAGATGGTGTGTTCCACTCCAAGGTGTTCTCCAGGTTGCCTTTCCTGAACTTCTATCTTCAGGCTCTCATTAAATTGTGGTTAAACGGAACAACTGCATTTGGCGTACTAGTTCGTTTGGGGCCTACTATCGGTGTCTGCCGCTCCTTGCTGTTCTCCTGGTTTCCTGTCCTGAAATTCCGTTTTCAGGCGCTCGTTAAGTAGTTGTTAATGTTAGACTGCATTTGGCCTACTAGTTGGGTTGGGGCCTACTATCGGTGTCTGCCACTCCTTGCTGTTCTCCTCCACTGAACAAAGCTGTGCCGCCTGTTTACTACTGTTGCCAATTTTGAACTGCATTTCGACTACTTACTGATTTGGGCCTACTCTCTGTGTCAGCCTCTCATTCCAGTTGTCCTCCACTGCAATGCCCCCTGGTTATTCCTGTGTTACCAATTTTGAACTGCATTTAGCCCACTTTATTCTTTGGGCCTATATCTGTGTTTCCTCCTCATCCTGCCCATTGCCCAGCCAGTGATAGATGAGTCTGCTGGTACATTGACCCATAACGCAACATTCCCCGTGCACGCTACACAGCAAGATTGTGACCCTGCTGAAAGTCAGGTTGCTCTTCCCGCATACCATACCACCTTACACGGGGACAAAGAGGAAGGTGCAGATGAAAGTGCAGGTTCCTTCATCAGGTGGGGGGAGGAATACTAGTTGGCGACGTCACTGGCACAGGGCCTCTCATAGTACGCAAAAGTGTTGCTGCTGGTGGGAGGCGCCCCCGCCGTGCAAACACACCGCTGTACTTTGAGGGGCCCTGTGCCAGTGCCAATGCCAACGAGTGGGCCCCCCCTGCTTGCTCAGGATCACAGCACTTGCAAAGTTGAAATACTTACCTCTCCCTGCTCCACTGCCGTGACGTGGTCCAGATTTCCTGGGCCCACTAATTACTTGAACCAGCCCTACCCACCACAACTTTAGCCAAATGACCCCCAATTTCAAATGCCTTCCAATTATTATAAGGTAAATTACGCTTGACAAGCTTCATTAAGAAGAATGGATGGTTTTGACATTAAAATGGGCACTCTAGGTGTTTTCCTGGCCCCCACTCACTGCCGACTATGCTGCCCCATTGACTTGCATTGGGTTTCGTGTTTCGGTCGATCCCGACTTTACGTCATAATCGGCCGATTTCACTCGACCCGACTTTTGAGATAGTCGGGTTTCGCGAAACCCGGCTCGACTCTAAAAAGGTCAAGGTCGCTCAACTCTATTGTTTGGCCCTAGGCTATAAGTCTGCAATTACTCTATGTGACTGCAAACTTGTGAATCCTAACAGTGCATGCACTGCGTGCTGGCAGGATTCTCCAGTGTCGGCGCCGGGAGCGACCATCTGATCTCAGGTATGCGATTTTCATACTTCCAGCCATATTTCAAACAGACTGTGTCCAGCTGCATTCATTATGCTTGCATTAAATGAGACTGCCCTGATTGGCCAGATGATTTAAAAGAAATATGTCAGCAGGTTTTTTCTATGTATTCTGAGAGCAGCATGATATAGGTGTAGAGACACTGATTTCAGCAATCTGTGATTTACTGGGCTGCTTCTTGTAGTTTACATAAAAGCAGTGCTTTATCATCAGGAGATTATCCCTAGAGGTCTAGTTGTGTCATGCCATATAGTCCTCCTGCTCTGTGTAACCCAGCCCCCACCACTGTTTAGTAGCTTTCTGCCTATGCACAGTGGACAAAGAAAGCTGCCAATCAGTGATGTGGACGGGGTTGTACAGAGCTCAGCATTCAGAGACCTGCAAAATCTAAAGCAGATAAAACTGTAATTTTATCACAACTGCACCAAACTACCCAGTAAGTGATACATCGCTGAAATCAGGGTCTCAGTCACAAAATCATGCTGCTCTCAAAAAGCAAAAACTTGGTGACTGATTACCTTTAATTAATTTCTGTGGAATTATGAGTTTGATTGGTCACATCTATAAAAGCTTCACCCTATAGACTCATATAGAGATAGGTGCACCCTGTGGACTCATTTGCTCCTCTATAAAGCTTCCAGTTGAGCGAGATATATTATAATACACCATTGATTGACCGTTGGTGGTCATTGCTTTTTAAGGATTCAATGTTATCTTTGTAACATAAAAAGCTTTGAATTTCTCAATAAAATTATTGCTGGACAGTGGCGCTCCAACCACCTCTGGCTTATGATCAGTAAGTAATGCTACATTTTCTAGCTCCAGTCCTTAGGGGCCACCTGGAAAAGATCTTTATGTAAAGTAAAAATATGATAAAAATGCAAAGTTCCAAATCTGTCTTATGACCTAAATCGCTAGTAGGACATGTGTGCAGGAAGATAATAGAAAGCATCGGTTAAAAAGAAGCAGAATGCCACCTGAAAGATTATGCCATTAATGGATGGATATCATGAAACCTCAGGCACTGACCGGCATGGCTGTACCTGCATCACTGGATACAATGCTTATTACTCCCAGCAAAATAGTGCTGTAAACCCCAGGGCTTACATTTAATCTCACTGATTCCTTATGCTTTTTCTATGAGCTATAATGTGAACGGAACAGTGTGACTTATGTAAAGCTTCTGTTCATCAACCATTCTTATCTCTTTAATGTCTAAGCGCGGAGACTTGTAGCTGCTGGGTAGTGCAGCAAATACAGCACGTAACTGATTATCCTCCCCAGGATGCTCTCACATTTATAGACTTGGAATAACAGGTAGGATATTGCTCTTATGACTTTCTATATCTATTTTCAAGTAGTGCAGACCTTCAAGCTACCCAAAAAGTGTGGCATCAATAACAGCCAGGTCTACGATTCCACAACCATATTTTACACTTTCTTTATTTTTCTACAAAAAAGACGCATGTGTATCTTTAGCATGAACAGGGTCAGGAATATTTTTCCAACAAAATAGCACTAAATAGGAAATGCAGAAATTTCACAACTTTTAGAAAGATGAAAATACTGTTAAAGGGGTTAGGCTGCTTTTTAAATTATTTTGTGAATTAAGCTATGTACTAACAGGCAGGTCACCACTACCTACCTGGCTGTGCTCTATGGTAATGATTTCTGCCAACTCATGGCCCGCTCCTGTTTTCGTTGATGTTACGTCAACAGAGCAGCTTCTTCTCTTCTACTCTGCTCTTTTGACAGGGTATCTATGTGGATGAAATTCTGACTGACAGCCAGCTCCCCATTACCTAACTGCGGGGAGCCAATTTATCAATCAGCATGATATCTGCAGTCAAGCCCTGTTGGCATAGCAGCCTGGCAGTGGAAGAGCTGCTCTGTTGATGGGAGTTGAAGTGAAGCGGGGGAATCTCTGGCTAAGCCAGCAGAGATTG
This sequence comes from Ranitomeya imitator, assembly GCF_032444005.1. Lineage (NCBI taxonomy): Eukaryota > Metazoa > Chordata > Amphibia > Anura > Dendrobatidae > Ranitomeya > Ranitomeya imitator. The sequence goes on from NC_091284.1 coordinate 52,263,393, forward strand.
TTCCTGTGCAGAACAGACACACAGATAGAATTTACCTGCCTGATAGATTTTAGCCCCACTCATGAAAATAATAAAAATCCTAGACAACCCCTTTAAGTATTGAGTGCAAGGTAACATGAATCAGAATAACTCATGCAGTAAGTAGTAGCTGCATTCACCTCTATTCAATCACACTCCTAAACACCAGCCACAAGTTCCACCATACAAAATGTTGATCAAATGTCCCATCATAAAAAGTGTGAGACATGAACCTGCTACACAGTGCAGCAAAATGCTTTCCCATATGCAGTGCTGCCCCATTACCCCCAATAAGTGTCAGACACACATTACTGATGTAAGTCGAGTGCCGTCAATATATAAATATATATTCACGGCACTCGATGATGTCATTCCATATATAGTTCACCATTCTTTGGTTAAAGGTGATGGACATATCTTCTTTTCATCTAAACTAAGAAATATGTAACACCACGTCATCATACCCCATATGTAAGTCACATATAGTTCACCCATAGGTTGCATATTGCAAAACACAGCCCCATTTTCTACAGAGATTATTTGCCTCTTCTTGAGTCCAGTTGTCTCTTTATTAACAGAAGTTAGAAAAACAAACAATCCGCAGACATGCATACACAACATTCTCACATAAAACACACAACACATGCAACGTAAACATAAAGCACAAATATACATGCATAACATAAACATACAGTACACACCACTCACAATATACACGTAAAACGTAAGTATACATACACACCATACACAACACACACATACTGTACATTTGCACACAACACATGCGCACGTAAGAACACTGTCATGGAATGTAGCGACCCAACAGGGGGTTGGTCTGCAGATGGCTTGACACACAAACACACAACAGGATGGAAATGGGGAGAGGAAGGCCCTACCGATAGGGAATGAGGGATGGTCACCTACTGCTCAAACCTTCCCTAACGCCCTAGGTGGGACCTTCCCCCACCGCCCTCAGGAACCTCGTCCTGCGCTGTCACCTAGCACTGCCCTGGATAGGGAACTTGCCTTGCAAGGGCGCTACCCTCACCATTGCAGATGGAACAACACAGGGGACAGTGACAAACACAAGACAGATGAGGCAAAATCACCAAACTTAGCTTAATAGCCTTCTCTGCTGCAAAGCACCTCACCGAATAAGAAAGGCAGACAGACCACGAACTCCACGAAACCAGCAGATTCACCACTGCAGACAGAGAGCTCATTACTCCAGGCTTGGTCAACATAGATTGCTCTATCATCAACAGTCAGCTGATGAATCAGGTAACTATTTAAAGGAGGGTGGGAGTGGTCGCCTCCCACATCATCTGACCTAGCAACTGTGCAATTGAAGTACACAGCCAGCAAGGGAAACAGACATTAATCCCTGCTGGCCTGGAAAGTCTGGAAGGAAAAAAACAACAACATTTAAATCATAGTGGAACCAGAACTGCACATCCATGGATCGTGACACACAGATATAGTAACATAGTAACATAGTAACATAGTTAGTAAGGCCGAAAAAAGACATTTGTCCATCCAGTTCAGCCTATATTCCATCATAATAAATCCCCAGATCTACGTCCTTCTACAGAACCTAATTGTATGATACAATATTGTTCTGCTCCAGGAAGACTTCCAGGCCTCTCTTGAACCCCTCGACTGAGTTCGCCATCACCACCTCCTCAGGCAAGCAATTCCAGATTCTCACTGCCCTAACAGTAAAGAATCCTCTTCTATGATGGTGGAAAAACCTTCTCTCCTCCTGATGAGTGTAGCGAGTCTTCTGGCGAATGTGTGTTTCCCATATGTATATATACATATACAATATGCAGAATTACATAAAACACACAAATTATACACAAAATACACACACGTGAAACGACACATAACACGCAAAACACACATGCGCAATTTACCTGTACAAACACAATATACACACAAAACACAAATATACATGTACAATGTACACAAACAACACACATTCACACACATACACATCATACAACATATACAACACATACTCATACATGATCACATATACATACACAGCATACCCAACACACACAACACACTCATACATGCTACTATCGATATTTGCAGATGATACAAAACTATGTAAAGCAGTTAATACAAGAGAAGATAGTATTCTGCTACAGATGGATCTGGATAAGTTGGAAACTTGGGCTGAAAGGTGGAAGATGAGGTTTAACAATGATAAATGTAAGGTTATACACATGGGAAGAAGGAATCAATATCACCATTACACACTGAACGGGAAACCACTGGGTAAATCTGACAGGGAGAAGGACTCGGGGATCCTAGTTAATGATAAACTTACCTGGATTAGCCAGTGCCAGGCAGTAGCTGCCAAGGCAAACAGGATCATGGGGTGCATTAAAAGAGGTCTGGATACACATGATGAGAGCATTATACTGCCTCTGTACAAATCCCTAGTTAGACCGCACAGGAAGTACTGTGTCCAGTTTTGGGCACCGGTGCTCAGGAAGGATATAATGGAACTAGAGAGAGTACAAAGGAGGGCAAAATTAATAAAGGGGATGAGAGAACTACAATACCCAGATAGATTAGCGAAATTAGGATTATTTAGTCTAGAAAAAAGACGACTGAGGGGCGATCTAATAACCATGTATAAGTATATAAGGGGACAATACAAATATCTCGCTGAGGATCTGTTTATACCAAGGAAGGTGACGGGCACAGGGGGGCATTCTTTGCGTCTGGAGGATAGAAGGTTTTTCCACCAACATAGAAGAGGATTCTTTACTGTTAGGGCGGTGAGAATCTGGAATTGCTTGCCTGAGGAGGTGGTGATGGCGAACTCAGTCGAGGGGTTCAAGAGAGGCCTAGATGTCTTCCTGGAGCAGAACAATATTGTATCATATAATTATTAGGTTCTGTAGAAGGACGTAGATCTGGGGATTTATTATGATGGAATATAGGCTGAACTGGATGGACAAATGTCTTTTTTCGGCCTTACTAACTATGTTACTATGTACATACACAACATACACTGCTCACACAACGCATACACATACATGCACATACATACTGTATACTTTATACAGGGGACATGACATACAGGTATATACTATATACAGGGGAGATGACATACAGGTATATACTATATACAGGGGAGATGACTTACAGGTATATCTAATATATAAAGCTGAATGTGTGTGTGTGTGTATGTATGTATGTATGTCCGGGATTGGCATCTGCACCGTCGCAGCTACAGCCACAAAATTTTGCACAGTCACACGTCTGGACCCCGAGAGCGTCATAGGCTATGTTGTGAGGCGAATTTTTAACCCCGCTCGTTCCAATTCACCAAACAATTTTGCCCCTATCTACATAATGGGGAAAAAGTGAAAGGAAAAGTGTTGGAAGCGTCGCAGCTACAGCCACAAAATTTTGCAAAGTCACACGTCTGGACCCCGAGAGCGTCATAGGCTATGTTGTGAGGTGAAATTTTAACCCCGCGGTTTCCAATTCACCAAACAATTTTGCCCCTATCTATATAATGGGGAAAAGTGAAAGGAAAAGTGTTGGAGGCAAATTGACAGCTGCCAGATGTGAACAAGGGGGACTTAAAGAATGAGAGCGATGGCGCCAAAGAGTATATACCGTACAGTTGCTAAGGTGGGGCCCCGACATGGGATACTCACCACACACGGGGATATGAACACACACACAAAATGCGCCACAAACTACCACGTGCTTGAACACATATCACCCTCAGCACACATTTCACCACACATACACCAACCTCACCACATAAAAGTTGAAACAAAAAAGTCGCCGCTCAAAACTCGCCACGCGCAAAACTCGCCACATGCAAAACTAGGCTCACGCAAAACTCGCCACACGTGCAAAACTCACCTCATGGAAAACTCACCACACGCAAAACTTGCACACGCGGAAAAATTGCCACATGCACAAAAGTTGCAACACATGCGAAAGTTGCCTCACACAAAACTTTCACATACTCAATACGCACCACACATAAAACTCGCCATGCGCAAAACTCGCCTTGCGCAAAACTTGCTACACTAACCTGTCACATGCAACTCGACACACAAAAAATTGCTACATGCATGTCGCCACACAAAACCAATCTCACAAAAGTCGCTACATGTATGTCACCACACGCAACTCAACACACACAACTTGACACATGAAACTCGCCCTAAAACACACACAAGTCTGGTATTATCCTTCAAAAATAAAAATCTGATTAATAAGCAGACAAACTGCAAGAGCAACAACTGTACCTTATAGGAAATACGGCAGCTGTCAGTCACATGACCTGTCTATTATGTGTATGTGTGAGCTAATATATACTGCCAGGGGGAGGGCTTCCTGTTGGCTGGGGATTTATCAGTCTGCCAATTTAGCTTACAAATACTGAGGTAAAAATACTGAGCAAATAACGTGTGAACGCGGTCTAATACAGGAGGAGATGACATACAGATATATACTATATACAGGGGAGATGACACACAGGTATATACTATATACCGGGGAGATCACACACACATATATACTATATACAGGGGAGATGATACACAGGTACATACTATATACAGGAGGAGATGACATACAGGTGTATACTATATACAGGAGGAGATGACATACAGGTATATACTATATACAGGAGGAGATGACACACACATATATACTATATACAGGAGGAGATGACACACAGGTATATACTATATACAGAAGGAGATGACACACAGGTATATACTATATACAGGGGAGATGACACACAGGTATATACTATATACAGGAGGAGATGACACACAGGTATATACTATATACAGGAGGAGATGACATACAGGTTCATACTATATACAGGGGAGATGACAGACAGATATATACTATATACAGGAGGAGTTGACACACAGGTATATACTATATACAGGAGGAGATGACACACAGGTATATACTATATACAGGGGAGATGGCACACATGTATATACTATATACAGGAGGAGATGACACACAGATATATACTATATACAGGAGGAGATGACATACAGGTACATACTATATACAGGAGCAGATAACACACAGGTATATACTATATACAGGAGGAGATGACTTATAGGTATATACTATATACAGGAGCAGATGACACACGTATATACTATATACAGGAGGAGATGACACACAGGTATATACTATATACAGGAGCAGATGACACACAGGTATATACTATATACAGGAGGAGATGACTTACAGGTTTATACTATATACAGGAGGAGGTGACACATGTATATACTATATACAGGCGATGACATACAGGTATATACTATATAAAAGAGGAAATGACACATAGGTATATAGAGGAGGAGATGACATACAGCAGGTATATGCTATATACAGGGGAGATGACATACAGGTATATACTATATACAGGAGATGACATACAGGTATATACTATATATAGGAGGAGATGACATACAGGCATATAGTATATACAGAAGAGATGACATACAGGTATATACTATATACAGGAGGAGATGACATACAGCAGGTATATACTATTTACAGGGGAGATGACATACAGGTATATACTATATAGAGGAGATGACATACAGGTGTATACTATATAAAAGGGAGATGTTATGACCTGGTGGTTAGGAGCACCTGGAATGACCTGATAGTTAAACCTCATACAGGACGAGCTCTGGGATGTGGGAACTCTGCTAACCGCAAGCCCTAATCCTATCACACACACTAGAAATAGCCGTGGAGCGCTCCTGACCAGACCTAGGCGCCTCGTCACAGCCTAAGAACTATCTAGCCCTAGAGATAGAAAATAAAGCCTACCTTGCCTCAGAGAAATTCCCCAAAGGTAAAGGAAGCCCCCCACATATATTGACTGTGAGTAAAGATGAAAGTCACTAACGCAGAAATGAAACTAGTTTCAGCAAAGGGAGGCCAGACGTACTAAATAGACAGAGGATAGGAAAGGTAACTTTGCGATCAGGACAAAAACCTACAAAAGACCACGCAGAGTGTGCAAAAAAGACCTCCACACCGACTCACGGTGCGGAGGGACCACTCTGCATCCCAGAGCTTCCAGCTAGCAAGAAAAAATCATGATAACCAACTGGACAAGAAAACAGTGAACAAATAATGACTATCAGGAACTTAGCTTCTGCAGGAGAAGGCAGGTCACCAGAAAGATCCAGGAGCGAACTGAACAAATGCAAAAACATTGACAGCTGGCATGGAGTAACGATCTGAGAGGAGTTAAATAGAGCAGCCAACCAAAGGATAAACCACGTCACCTGTGTAAGGAACCTCAGAAGCCGCAGCTTCACTCATAGCCACCAGAGGGAGCCCATAGACAGAACTCGCCGAAGTACCATTCACGACCACAGGAGGGAGCTCGACAACAGAATTCACAACAGGGAGAGGACAAACATGTATATACTGAGGGGAAAATGAGAGGTGTGAGGGGAAAATGAAAAGGTGTGAGTGCAAAATGAGAGGAGTGAGGGAAAATAGTGGAGTGATCAGAAAATGACAGATGTGAGGTTGAAATGACAAGTGTTAGGGGGAATGAGAGAAGTGAGGGGGAAAATAAGAGGAGTGAGGGGAAAATGAGAGATGTGAGGGGGAAAATGAGAGGCATGATGGGAAAATAAGAGAAGTGAGGTGCTATAACTAACCACAGATATTTACTATGCCCAGGCAACGCCGGGCTCTTCAGCTAGTTTATTTATAAAGCACTGTTGATTTCATGGTGCGGTTCATGAGAATGGGTTACATACAAAATACAGATATAACTTACAGTAAGCAAACTAACAATGACAGACTGATAGAGAGGGAAGAGCACCCTGCCCTTGTGGGCTTACAGTCTACAGAATGTAGAACACATACTCATATATGCACATGTATACATACACAACACAAAACATATACTCATACATGCACAATTGTATACATACATAATACAAAACACCTACTCATATATGCACACATATAAATACACAACTTGCACAACACAAACCACATACTCTTACATGCACACATATATACACAACACAAAGCACATGCTCATACATACACAAACACACACCAAACTAACATGTGAATGCAGATTCAAAAAGTATAACTAAATAAGGCTCAATAAGTAACAGACAGGTACGCTTAAGAGACGCCCATGTCCATGTCCATGACCATAGTCTCCAAGCTAAAGCTCCGCTGCTGCAACAAATCTGCAACTACCTACATTCCCGGACAGCCACAGGACATCAACGTTTTGACAGTAGTTGTAATTTTGCAACAGGTGAAGAGCAATAGACTGGATACAGTATTAGAACCTGAAGAATAGAAGCAATAACAAGCATTTAAATCATTAAAATATCTTGCGATACTATTATTTTGAATAACAATTATTACAAAGATTGCGATTGCGAGCCAACAGTACGCATTTCCAATTAAAATGACAAAATATTTTATATTATCACTTTAAATAGTGATTTACGGCACATTTTTCTTTATAGCATCCCTCTTCTATCCAGTAGGGGGCAGTAGAGCGACATATAGTATTTTTAAGACATAAATTTGCAGTTCTTCACTTTGGAGGGAGCTTTATAGTTTAGTCAAGTATCGTTGTTTCCATAAGAGGAAGATAAAAGAATGAACGATTATGGGGAGGTTTATCTACTACATAGACATCGCATATAGACTGAATCTATATTCATACTGATCCAAAGCTAAACGTTCCCCCCCCAAAAAAAATGATCCTCTTTTTAGCTTTCTTAGTTACATTCCATCTAGTTTTCTGTAAAGAATAGCAGATAAAGCAGTATACAGAGAGTTTATTCATTACCATTCCTTTCACAGTTTAAGTACCCGTGAATTTCTCACGTTATCAAATCAGCGCTTGGCTCCGAACAACACAAAAGCCGGGGCAATTATGTTTAATTATGTAACGTCTCGGTCTGACAGTAGGAGAACTCCACATTAGAGATCCAATCAAAGATGAACTGAAATTAATTTATTGGCTTATTAAAAATTTTTAAAAAGTTTTTCTTTTCTTTTTTTTCTTTTCATTACAATTAATTAATACGAAAGCAACTCAGAGGAAAAGTACTATGACTTTTGGCCAGAAAAAAAAAAGAGAAATTCCTCAAAAGCTTTGCTGCAGTCATTCCCACCATGCCATATCATAGCTCGAATAACAGTTTTCTTCTAACCTGCTGATATACCTGGACCAACAAAAGCCTGACATCATCTACAAATCCACTGGACTTAACATGGAGCAGATTCTGGAAAGATAAAACATGAGAATAATTCCCATTGAAATGATGGTTTTCACTAGAGAAGAGCGGATCAGAGAAAATCCAACTTCACCTGCTCGCATCATTTTTCTTGGGAAATTCAATTTTCGGCCAAGCTATTCTCCATGAACGTAATGTCCCATATTATGTTCTGGTCTTTCTACAGAATGCAGAGCATAATAAAAGTAATATGCAAAAAATAAAAAAAAATTTGATTATATTAATTTCGCCACTTACCTCTCCTGTCCCCTGCTCTTCACAGCCACCCATGGTCCTCGTCGCATCTTCTGATCCCCACCGGTTGTGCTGAAATCCCACGCCATGACCTGGCACGCACATGCAGAAAACCCTCCAAAGCCTCAACAGAGCTGGAAGTCCCGGTTATAAATGATCTATAAGTTCAGCGCAAGAAGTGGAGATCAGAAGATATGTGAAGGACCGGATGATTGTGGATGAGGAGTTGAGGGGTCGGAGAGGTGAGCAGCGAGGTGAGAATAGCTATTTTGTTTGACATTTCCTTTTCAATTTTTGATGGTCCTGGATAGTTAAGAAAGTTGGTGTGGAAGCGTGGAATCTGGAAGTGAAAAAATCAGCATTTTGGCAAAATTCAAGTAGAATTCAAGTCCACTCACATTTAGGCTACTTTCACACATCAGGCTTTTGCCGTCAGGCACAATCTGGCAAATTTTCTCTCTCTCTCTCTCAAACAGGAAATCCAAATTTTATCCCCGGATTGAAAAAACAAAAACGGATCCTGCAAAAAAAAAAAAAAACCAGATCCGTCGCATCAGTTTTTCACAATTTTGTCCAAATCCGGTTTTTGCAAAATTCGCCGGATTGTGCCTGATGGTAAAAAACTGATGTGTGAAAGTAGCCCTTATCTGTTCATCTCTAGTTCTCGCCCATATTTCTGGAGAGAAGTCTCTTCATTTGCTGACTCAGAGTATAATTCAGAGTGGACTGGCAATGACAATTGTCCTCCTCCCCCACTAGTTTAACCCCTTTAGGCCATGTTGACATGTTCAGTATTTGGTCAGTATTTTACAACAGTATTCAAAAGCCTAAATCAGGAGTGGGTGAAAAATGCTGAAGTGGTGCCCATGTTTTCCTCGGATTGTTCCTCTCCGGATTTTGGCTTGGAATGAGTTTTTGGTGAGTTTTTGATGTTGAAGATTTTCTGCCCCTCTTAAGTAAACACTTGCTTTTTTTTCACTGTGTTTTTAAGTGTCTTTTTTTACATGTATTTTTATCAATATTTTGAGGGTGCATTTTAGGTCATAAATAAAGCTACCTTGTTTTTGATACTTCCTGGTATTTGCGGATTACATGTGTGTTTTACCTATACGGATTTTGTACATCTAATGCGCGTCTATGGGAAAAATCTGCACATAAAAATCACCACACCACAGGTCAGATGACGGCTAAGGCAGTGTGACCATGAAGAGATTTAGGTGAGTTTTTACTTACGCTGCATAAACTGACCTGCGGTGCGGTGTTTCAAATCCGCAACACGTCAGTTTCTTTTGAGAGTGCGCTGAGTTTGATGTGCAGATTTTTCCCATAGAATTGCATTACATGCGAAAAATCCGCAGGTAAAAAATGCACTTGCAATTTTTTTTAGAGTTTTCGCATTGGAAATGTTACAATGACATGCCGTGCTCAGTTTTTTGAAGTTTTTTTAACCACTTCAAGTTTTTAAAAACTCCAAGCTTTTAAAAGAAGTGACGTATCCATTCTTCTGCCTCTGGGAAGACGATCATTATTTTACTACACAAGTCAATAGGAAAGCTAAAAAGAAGTCCAGAAAACACTCAGATGTCTTTTGGATTTTTTTGCCATAATTTTAGCTTAATAAAACTGTGAATAGTTCCTTCATTATTCAATGTCATGAAAAAGAAATGAGTGAAAATGACAGTAAAAATGATGTCACAAAAACCATGGAAAAATCCTGAAAAAAAAAATGCTGGCAGCCAAAAAGTAAAAAAAGCACTCAGCGTCGTCTACTTGAAAAACTTAGAAGGTTCACCTGAGTTTAAAAGGCATAATGTGCATATAGGCTTTATTTGCATATTAATTGACCCAGATAAACCTTAATATCCAAGTCTAATCTACAAAGCCGATGAAAATATTACACGTTCTGATGGACTGGATTTGACTGCCGGTGTTTTTTTTAAAGGTTTTCCCAACTATCTTTTAAAATCTTTTTACTGCCGTTTTCGCTTAACTTTTCTTTATTTCATTGAATAATGAAGAAACTGTTAGGCCGGCCTCACACTAGCGAGTTTTACGAACGTATGAGCGCATTAAATACGTCCGTAAAACACGCATTCCACACGGCCCAATTATTCTCTATGCCCCAGCTCCTATCTGCCATATTTTACTGATCCGTATTATACGGCTTTCTACGGCCGTAGAAAATCGCAGCATGCTGCGTTTGTCACCGTATTGCGCAAAAAAATCACCAATGCAAGTCTATGGGGGCCTGAAAAATACGGATTACACACGGACCGGCAGTGTGACTTGCGAGAAATACGCAGCGGTGTTAGCGAGAAAAGCCGGTAATTCAGTGCGGTGTGCAGTAAAATCACACTGACAGCTTACAATAGAATAGGTGGAATAAATGTTTACACATAGAATAGGTATATATATATATATATATATATATATATATGTATGTCATTGAGACACATATATGTATATATATTAATATTTCATCTAGCGCTAGATAGCTTAAAAGCCGGTAATTCAATTGCCGACTTTTGCTATCTCCTTCCTAAGGCCATGTTCACACCATCCTTTTTTTCATGCGGAATCGCCGCGATTTTCCCGCTGCGGGTCCGCAGCTGTTTTCCATGCAGGGTACATTACAATGTACCCTATGGAAAACAGGAACTGCTGTGCCCACATTGCGGAAAATCGCGAAAAAAGCCGCACTGAATTGCCGCGGTAAAAAAGAAGTACCATGTCACTTCTTTTTGCAGAACTGCAGCGGTTCTGCACCCATAGACCTCCATTGTGAGGTCAAACCCGCAGTAAAACCCGCAGATGAAAAATATATCTGCGGGTTTTACTGTGGTTTGTGGTGCAGAACCGCTGCAGTGTGGCTGCCCCCGTGCCCCAATCCCACCCCCCCATGCTCCGATGCCACCCTACCATGCTCCGACGCCCCCCCCCGTGCCCTAATCTCCCCCCCTTATACTTACCCGGCCTCCCGGTGTCCGTCCGGCCGTCTTCTCCCTGGGCGCCGCCATCTTGCAAAATGGCGGGCGCATGCGCAGTGCGCCCGCCGAATCTGCCGGCCGGCAGATTCATTCCAAAGTGCATTTTGATCACTGAGATATAACCTATCTCAGTGATCAAAATAAAAAAAATAGTAAATGACCCCCCCCCTTTGTCACCCCCATAGGTAGGGACAATAAAAAAATTAAGAATTTTTTTTTTCCACTAAGGTTAGAATAGGGTTAGGGGTAGGGTTAGGGGTAGGGTTAGGGGTAGGGTTAGGGGTAGGGGTAGGGTTAGGGGTAGGGTTAGGGGTAGGGGTAGGGTAAGGGGTAGGGTTAGGGGTAGGGTTAGGGTTAGGGGTAGGGTTAGGGGTAGGGTTGGGGTTAGGGTTAGGGGTAGGGTTAGGGGTAATGTTAGTAGTGTGTATGTGCAAAATTTGGGCGTTCTAGCTATTAAATTAAAGGGTTAAATGGTGGAAAAAATTGGCGTGGGCTCCCGCGCAATTTTCTCCGGCAGAGTGGTAAAGCCAGTGACTGAGGGCAGATATTAATAGCCTGGAGAGGGTCCATGGTTATTGCCCCCCCCCCGGCTAAAAACATCTGCCCCCAGCCACCCCGGAAAAGGCACATCTGGAAGATGCACCTATTCTGGCATTTGGCCACTCTCTTCCCATTCCCGTGTAGCGGTGGGATATGGGGTAATGAAGGGTTAATGCCACCTTGCTATTGTAAGGTGACATTAAGCCAGATTAATAATGGAGAGGCGTCAATTATGACACCTATCCATTATTAATCCAATTGTGTGAAAAAGTAAAAAAAAACACACACATTATTAAAAAGTATTTTAATGAAATAAACACACCGTTTGTTGTAATATTTTATTGTATGCTCAATCCACTGGCTGAAGACACTCACTCTGTGACAAAGAAAAAATAATAAACCAACAATATACATACCTTCCGTAGATCTGTAACGTCGCACGTTGTAAATCCATCTGAAGGGGTTAATTTTTTTTACAGCCAGGAGCTCTGCTATAATGCAGCTGTGTTCCTGACTGTAAAACCCCAGCGAATGAATGGAAACTAGGTCAATGACCTGTAGTTACCTTCATTCGCGGTGAGGCGCCCTCTGCTGGTTGTCCTCATATGGGCACGAGCCTGGGAACTTTTCTGATTTTTTCCCACGCTCGAAGGACATCCAGCATAGGGCGCATCACCGCGAATGTCTGCTGTCACATATTACAGTGACAGCATGAGCCGATGATGGGAGAGTAGTCCTATCATCCGGCACCTGTGTTCAATTGTAAAAAAAATAAAAACATTTACATAATTACATACAATATATATACTCACCAAACATCTAATCCCTGATGCCCGCGTCTCCTGAAAGCAATCAAAAATAATAAACCAACATATACTCCCTGTCCGCAGTAGTCCATTTAATTACAAGTGTTCCACAACGATCTCACATGTAGATCTGTCACATCGATAGATGTGACTGCCCTACCCGTCCGCTGGCGATACACTGATAGGAGGTAATCCCTCCTTCAGTGTATCACTGAGTCGCCGCGAGAGTTCACCGGAGTTCATCAACTGATCAGCTCTGGTGCTTTCACTTGCAGCACCGCTGCATGAGTAAACTCTTATGCAGCAGTGCCGTAAGTGACTGCACCAGAGCTGATGAACTCTGGTGAACTCTCAATGATACACTGCGGGAGCGATTACCTCCTGTCAGTATATTTCCCAATGTGACTGTTCTACACGTGAGATCGTTGTGGGACACTCGGTAATGAACCACATCGGACAGGGAGCATTATATGTTGGTTTATTATTTTTTGCGGGAGATGAGGGCATTGGGGATTAGATGATCAGTAACTGTGATAAATTAAGATTCAATAAAGGAGTCTGTGTGATTATTTGAAATAAAGGACTTTATTTTGGCTGTGTCTTTATTTACCATGTAACTATGGTGTTAGTAATGTATTGGTGCTTTTAGGCGCCTATCCATTACTAACCTGTGGGCTTGATGTCACCTGACAATACAAAGGTGACATCAACCCCACAAATATGAACCCCACTTGCCACCGTTACAGGGCAAGTGGGAAGAGTGAAGCTAAGTACAAGAATTGGTGAATATAAGATGTACCATTTCTAGGATGGCTGAGAGCTGATATTTTAACCTGGGGGAATGCCAATATCCATGGCCCCTTCCCAGGCTATTAATATCAGTCCACAGCTGTCTGGCTAGCCCTTGCTGGTTCGATTTTTATAGGGGGACCCCATGTTAATTTTTTTCTGCGGTTCCCCTGTAATATAGCCAGTAAAGGCTAAGCAAGCAGCGGTGAACTGATATTAATTGCCTGGGAACCTTTATGGCTATTGGCTCCTTCCCAGAATACTATCTGCCCTCAGCCTTCGGCTTTCCCTCTGCTGGTTATCACAATTATGCGGGAGCCTACACAAATTTTTTGAATTTTTTTTATTTAAAAGAAACAGATATTGCATTTCACGCAGATTTCTGACAGTTGCTTTTTTATTACAGCATATGTAAGTATGTTAATGATCCTACGTAGGCTGGTGTGTGTGTCTTTATTTAATATTAATGAGGGTATCTACCTGAAGAGGTTGAACAAGGAAATTACATCACAATCTTTTTTTTTCTTTTTAATAATATATCTTTATTTAGCTCTATGAATTTACAAAAATGCATCAAATCTGCATAAAAAACGCGCAGATTTTCAACTGACTTTTCTGCCAAAAGTGGTAGAAACCATGCAGAATTTTACATAAGCAAATACGCAATGTGCGAACATAGCCTTAGTGGTTTTTATTAAGCAAAAATGATGATTATGTTAGTATTTTGTATGTAACCTCTTGTACCCTCATGTACAGCACCATGCAATCACTACTGCTCTAAAAATAAATAATAATGATTGGAGACACCGATAATTTTTTTTTTACGTTTTGTTCCGAAGCCAGTTTACACCTTCCTGACCAGTCCAAATTTTACAATTCTGACCAGTGTCAATTTATGATGTAATAACTTTGGCGTGTTTCATCGGATCCCATTGATCCTGAGATTGCTTTTGAGACACATAGTAATTTATGTCAGTGGTAAATATAGGTTTTGCATTTATTTGTGAAAATATCAGAATTTTGGAGAAAATTTCAAAATTTTTAAACTTTAAATTTTTATATCCTTAAACCAGTTAGTCATGCTGTACAAAATAATTTATATATAACATCTCCCATATGTCTGCTTTACATCTGCATAAATTTTGAAACATAATTTTTTTGTTATGAATTCAGAAGTGTTAAAAGTTTATCAGCAATTTCTAATTTTTCCAACAAGATTGGAATGTGGTTTTTAGGGGCCACATCACATTTAAAGTGATTTTAAGGGGCCTATATAACAGAAATGACCCTAAATTGAAACCATTTTAAAAATTATGTCCTTCAAAGTGCTCAAAACCATATTTAAGAAGTTGATTAACTCTTGAGGTGTTTCATTAAGTTTATTAATCCTGTCGATATTTCCCTCAAATATGTCTATTTAGCCCCAAATTTTGCAGTTTTACAACAGTAAGAGGAGAAAATGAACCATACGATTTGTTGTACAATTTCTCTTTGAGTAAGCCGATAATCCATATGTGAAATAAAACTACTGTTTTGGTACACGGCAGGGCTTGGAAGGAAGGAGCACATTTTGACTTTTGTAACTCAAAACCATCTGGAATAGTTAGCGGACACCCTTAGCCCTTGATGTGCCTAAACAGCGGAAATATGTTCCTTTTTATCATAATTTTTTTTATTTTCACAAGGGTAACAGGAGAAAATGGACCACATGATTTGCTGGGCAATTTCTCCTGAATACATCGATACCCCATATGTGGTGGAAAACTACCGTTTGAGAGCACAGCAGTGCTTGGAACGGAAGGAAAGGCATTTGGAATAGATAGTGGACGCTATGAAGCATTTGCAGAGCCACTGATGTGCCTAAACAGTGGAAACCTCCCACATGTAACCACATTTAGGAAACTAGGCCCCTCATGGAACTTATCTAGAGGTGTAGTGAGCACCTTGAACCAACAGGTGCTTCACACAATTTTATAACGTTAATCCAGGAAAATGAAAAAAATACATTTTTCCCATAAAAATATTGCTTCAGTGCCAAATTTTTCATTTTCACTAGGACAATTTGTTGTGCAATTTGCCTGACTACACTGGTACCGGATATGTGCTGGAAAACTACTGTTTGGGGCCAAAGGTAAGGAGCACCAATTGAATTCTGGAGCGCAATTTTGACTGGAACAGATTGCATATGGCATGTCACATTTTAAGAGCCCTGACATACAAAAACAGCAGAACCTCCCACAATTGACCCCATTTTAGAATCTACACCTCTTCACAAATTCATCTACCAGTTGTAGAGATTTGTACTCACTCAGCTGCAGTTGAGGTAGGCACAGGAAGCGGTATTGCTACAATGTCCAGGCAAGTTTATTTAAACTTCATAAACCGCTCAGGGTAGCAAAACAAAAGAACAGCCTTTTCTTTCACAAAGTGAGAACAAAAAGTAAAAAGTCCATACAACATACAGCGGGTCCACCCGCTCAGGATAGTGTCAGGTTCTTTAGGCCTTAGCACAGACCAACACACAGGAGATCCACATATCTCCAGCTCCAGACACTGAATGAGACACTTGGCCTCCATTTTATCTGCCAAACCACTCCCCTGGGTTGAGATATGTGAGCAGTCGTTCCCTCATACCTCATAGGGTATAATGCACCCCCTCATAGGACATAATGTGCCACCTCATAGGATATAATGCTGACCCTCATAGGGTATAATGCAGCCCCTTTGTAGGGTATAACGCACCCCCTCATAGGGTATAATGCACCTCCTCATGGGGTATAATGCACCCCTTCATAGGATATAATGCTGACCCTCATAGGGTATAATGCAGCCCCCTCATAATGTATAATACACCCCCTCATGTGGTATAATGCTGACCCATCATAGGGTTTAATGCTGCCCCCCTCATAGGGTATCATGCTGCCCCTCTCATAGGGTATAACGCAGCCCCATTGTAGGTTATAACGCAGCCCCCCTCATAGGATATAATGCTGACCCCCATAGGGTATAACCAATTGTAAAAGGGTGCACTCAAACTGTATATTCAAATAAGGGTTATAGGGTGCAGTGCCCAGTCCAATAATATATATAGAACCAAAAAAAGAGAACAGGTTGGACTATGAAACAGGCCCGCACAACCGTAGAATATAGAAAAATAGCAATTTTTCTATATTCTACGGTTGTGCGGGCCGGTTTCATAGTTCTCTTTTTTTGGCCCCATAGGGTATAATGCACCCCCATAATAGGGTATAATGCCGCCCCCTCATAGGGTATAGTGTAACCAGGATGCACTGGTGTATATATATATATATATATATACATATATATATTGTAGCATGGCTAAAGGGTTTGTAGTCGATGGGAGGTATGTGCCACATAAGTGCCTGGTTGCTGTAATGTAGCCCGGAGTATTCCTTTCTTGCACATAATCTTGTATATGTGTTTCAGGACCTGTGGTAATGTCAGACCACATGGCTAATCATGTGATGGGTTACTGGGTGGGGTTAGCTCTTTATAAGACTGGCTAATCCTTTACACAGCAGATATGTGTGGAGGTGAAACCCTCCTGAGTGTGTTACGGCTTCAGGACTGAGCCGGATGAACTGGACACTTGCTTTTCTTTGCCTGAACCAAAGGCCCATTTTGCTTTCTGTTATTTGCCACATGGTTTATGAAGCAATAAACCCAGTGAACTTTAAAGGAACACGTCTCCTGAGTGTCAGCCGTCGCAGCTGAGTGAGTGAAATCCTTACAATTGGTGGTAGACGTGCGAGCAGCGTTCCCAGCGGAGACGTGAGTTTATTTTTGAATGTCCTGGGTCAAGGCTGTTGCAAGCCAGCAAGCATTGCCGGAGAAAATGGAGGACCTGCTGAAACACTTGGTCCAGATGCAGTCACAGCAGGAGAAAAGGCAGAGCCAGCAGGAGCAAAGGCAGCAAGAGACCAACAGGCTGTTGATGCAGCAGATACAACAGAGCCAGCAGGAGCAACGGCAGAGTCAGCAGGAGCAACGGCAGCAGATGCAGCAGAGCCAGCAGGAGCATCAGCAGCAGATGCAGCTTCTGGCAACCGCCATCCAGGGCAAGGCGAGCGCCCCAACCCCAGGTTTGGCTGATGACACCCACGTCCGGAAGACGGTAAGACGCGCATTGCAGAAAATGACTCCCGGGGATGATGTCGAGGCCTTCCTGACGGTGTTTGAGAGGGTCGCTGAGAGGGAAAAACTTCCGCCAGAGCAGTGGGCAGAGGTACTTGCGCCATACCTGACGGGAGAACCCCAGAAGGCGTACTATGATTTGACCTTGCAGGATGCCAAAGAGTATCACAAATTGAAAGCCGAGATTCTCGCACGTTTGGGGGTGACACTGACTGTCAGGGCACAGCGAGTTCACTCCTGGGGCTATCACCGGGACAAACCACCTCGTTCCTAAATGTTTGATCTGTTGCACCTGGTCCAGAAATGGCTGCAGCCAGAATCCTCTGCGCCTGCACAAATGGTAGAACGGGTGATGATGGATCGGTTTGTCCATTCCCTCCCGAGGCCTATACAGTCTTGGGTTGCCCAGGGTGATCCCCAGAATGCCGACGAGCTGATCGGACTGGTTGAGAGATACCAAGGGTTGGAAGGCTCCTTCGGGAGGCAGCCCATGCCGTACTGGGGGTCCCAGAAGGCAGCTGAGTCCCAAAAAGGGGTGGTGCGTCCAAGGTCACAAAGGGCGGGGGAGGTGGTGCCCAAGGTCCCCACGGGTGATATTATTTGTTGGAGGTGCCACAAGCCAGGACATATAGCTGCCCGTTGTTCCCAAACCACTGAGCAGATGGACTGCAGCATGGGACGCCGTTGTTCGTACTATGCGTATCCAGCCTGTAGTGTGAACTCTCCATCCAACGAGGGACCTCAAGCGTGTCCCGTAAAGGTGAACGGTCGAGCAGTAACGGCACTGTTAGACTCGGGGAGCCTAGTGACCCTGGTGAGGGCCACTTTTCCTCTCCACCTGCTCCCAGGAAAGAAGGTCGGAGTGCGGTGCATACATGGTGATGCAAAGGACTACCCTATGGCCAGGGTGGACATTGAAACGGCATGTGGCACTGAGTCCCACATAGTCGGCGTGGTTCAGGACTTGTTGCACCCTATAATTATTGGCCGGGATTTCTGTTTGTTTTGGGATTTGTGGGGAAATGGTTCTGAGCTGCCTGGCAGGGAACCAGTGAACCCTGGAAGGGTATCACCACACCCAGAGGCAGACAGTTTTCCTTTTTGTGTTCTGGTTGGGGATGAGGAGGAAGTATCCCCTACATCTGACATTCTGGAGTTAGAAGTTACCGGTGAAAGTTTTGGGACTGCCCAACATAGGGACCCCACTCTGAGGGAAGCCTTTAATAATGTCACAGTTATTGACGGGGTGGTACAGGAGCCGGGGGCAGACACAAGATTTCCCCATTTTCTGTTGAGGGGGGAATTGTTGTACCGTGTCACGAAAATACGGGAGGAGTTGGTAGAGCAGTTGATAGTGCCGGGTCCGTATAGACGGAAAGTGTTGGACATGGCCCATTCACACATCTTGGGTGGACACCTGGGGGTGGAAAAAACGCAGGAACGGGTTGTGCAGAGGTTCTATTGGCCTGGGTGTCACCGGGAAATAGTGAACTATTGCAGGTCCTGCCCTACATGTCAGCTCGCTGTGCTCCTACTCCTCATTTCCGGAACCCCCTTGTGCCACTGCCCATTATTGAGGTACCGTTCGAGAGAATTGCCATGGACTTGGTTGGTCCCTTAGTTAAATCAGCTCGGGGCCATCAGTATATATTAGTCATCCTGGACTATGCCACACGCTATCCTGAGGCAATTCCCTTGAGAAATTCTTCCTCAAAAAGCATAGCCCGCGAGTTGGTCCATGTCTTTTCCCGGACAGGTCTGCCAAAGGAGATCCTGACTGACCAGGGTACACCTTTCATGAGCAAGGTGATGAGGGAGTTATGCAAAGCCCTGAAGATCTCCCAGTTGAGGACCTCGGTGTACCATCCCCAGTCAGATGGCCTTGTTGAGAGGTTTAACAAGACACTAAAGAGCATGCTGAGAAAAGCTATAGAGAAAGACGGTAGAGACTGGGATTGTCTCTTACCCTATCTGATGTTTTCCATTCGTGAAGTTCCACAGGCCTCCACAGGGTTCTCACCGTTTGAGCTTCTATATGGCCGACATCCACGAGGACTCCTGGATATAGCCAAGGAAACCTGGGAGGCCGAAGTCACACCCCACAGAAGCGTCATTGAGCATGTGGCCCTGATGCAGCAGAGGATTGCAAAGGTGATGCCTATCGTGAAAGAACACCTCCTCCAGGCACAAGAAGCTCAGGCCAGGGTCTACAACCGGTCTGCAAGAGTGAGGCAGTTCAATCCGGGAGACCGAGTTCTTGTGTTAGTTCCAACGGTGGAAAGCAAGTTCTTGGCCAAATGGCAAGGGCCATATGAGGTTGTCGAGAAACTTGGTGAGGTAAATTATAAAATTCACCAACCAGGAAGACGGAAACCATTCCAAGTTTACCATGTCAACCTCATCAAGCCATGGCAAGATAGAGAGCCGACAGCAACTCCGTCATTGTTAAGCAACCCAGAAGGTGAGGTTGGAGCGGTTACTATAGCAGAGACGCTATCAAAGTCCCAGAAACAGCAGTGCCGGGAGTTACTCCAGATAAACAGGGACCTGTTTTCAGAATTGCCAGGATACACGAAGGTCATAGAGCACGAGGTCCTAACAGAGCCACATGTGCGGGTGAATGTGAAACCTTATCGTATTCCTGAGGCTCGTCGAGAAGTTATCTCCAAGGAAGTGGAGCGTATGTTGAGGCTTGGGGTCATTGAGGAATCCAAGAGCGGTTGGTCGAGCCCAATTGTCCTGGTCCCAAAACCTGATGGAGAGTGGAGGTTTTGCAACGACTATCGGAAGTTGAATGAAGTCTCCAAGTTCGACGCTTATCCCATGCCCCGTATTGATGAGCTCATCGAAAGGCTTGGGCACGCCAGATATATATCCACCTTGGATTTGACAAAGGGGTATTGGCAGATCCCCATGGCACAGGAAGCCAAGGAGAAGACGGCCTTTTCGACACCTGATGGATGCTTCCAATATGCCCGGATGCCGTTTGGCCTACAGGGAGCTCCGGCGACCTTCCAGAGGGCTATGGATAGAGTCCTTGCACCCCATAAGGCCTACGCTGCTGCGTACCTAGATGATATCGTCATCTTTAGCCCGGACTGGGAGAGTCATCTGGAGAAAGTCCAAGCGGTGTTGGATGCTATAAGAGAGGCCGGATTTACTATAAACCCGAAGAAGTGCGCCTTGGGTAAAGAAGAAGCTAAGTACCTTGGATACATAGTGGGTCATGGAGAAATAAAACCCCAAATCAATTAAGTGGAGGCAATCCAAACATGGCCAAAACCAGTTTCCAAGAAACAAGTTAAAGCCTTCCTGGGAATCGTGGGATATTACAGGAGGTTCATCCCAAACTTCGCCACGATGGCTGCGCCTCTGACTGACCTGCTAAAAGGGACAAAATCAGTAATGGTTAAGTGGTCCGAAGAAACAGAGTCAGCCTTCCAAGAAATGAAAAACGCTTTGTGTAAGCAACCCGTTCTGATGGCCCCAAACTTCAAGAAAGAGTTTATTCTTCAGACAGATGCCTCAGATGTTGGGGTGGGAGCAGTCCTTTCCCAAGAACTACATGGGGAGGAGCATCCTGTTCTTTATCTGAGTAGGAAGCTGTCCTCATCTGAAAAGAACTACTCAGTCGTTGAGAAGGAGTGCTTGGCCATAAAATGGGCAGTGGACACATTGCGGTACTATCTGCTGGGACGTAAATTTAGACTGGTATCTGACCATGCCCCGCTTAGGTGGATGAGAGAAACGAAAGGAAGAAATGCTAGAGTCACCCGTTGGTTCTTAGCCCTGCAGGACTTCAGTTTCCATGTGGAACATAGGGCCGGAAAGCTGCACGGTAATGCGGATGCCCTATCGAGAATCCCTTGTTTAGTGGGGGAAAGTGCCAAGCCCCACGGCTTTAGGCAGAGGGGGGAGGTATGTAGCATGGCTAAAGGGTTTGTAGTCGATGGGAGGTATGTGCCACATAAGTGCCTGGTTGCTGTAATGTAGCCCGGAGTATTCCTTTCTTGCACATAATCTTGTATATGTGTTTCAGGACCTGTGGTAATGTCAGACCACATGGCTAATCATGTGATGGGTTACTGGGTGGGGTTAGCTCTTTATAAGACTGGCTAATCCTTTACACAGCAGATATGTGTGGAGGTGAAACCCTCCTGAGTGTGTTACGGCTTCAGGACTGAGCCGGATGAACTGGACACTTGCTTTTCTTTGCCTGAACCAAAGGCCCATTTTGCTTTCTGTTATTTGCCACATGGTTTATGAAGCAATAAACCCAGTGAACTTTAAAGGAACACGTCTCCTGAGTGTCAGCCGTCGCAGCTGAGTGAGTGAAATCCTTACAATATATATATATGGAACACAATACTCATTACTCCTCCTCACTCCCTCACAGATTCCAGCTCCGCCCTGATGTCAGGAGCTGTGCTGCCATCTGCCCAGTACATAGCGGGTAGGTGATGAAGTGACATCATCGTGCACCGACTGTGTTAGAGGCAGAGGGGAGTGATGAGAGAGTGAGCGTCATCTGACTCTTCTCCATTATTGCTGTTATCTATGATGCTGATACAGTTGAATGTGGCATGCACTGGGGGAGCGGCGCTGGCGCCGGGCTCCCCTGACTTAATGCTCCATAGCGACCAGGGAGCCCCTGGGGCAGCGGGAGCCCTGGTCTGCCGGCCCTGGAAGGGGACAGTGTTAGCCGCAGCCTGAAGCTAACACTGCCTGCTATTAAAGTGAAACGAATATTCACTCCTCTCCATGCCCATGGGGGTGTGCGGAAGAGTGAATATTCATTTCTCTTTAGCAGCGGGAACAGGCTTTAGCCTCAGCAGCCTTCTGACACCCACTGCTGCTCCCCTGGCATCGGGGGCTCCCATAGCAGGTGTCAGTGCCTGGGGCCACCGGAGAATCCTTAGGCTCTCCAGTGGGCCAGTCTGGCCCTGATGACAACTCATGGCAAAAACAAACACATTGATGGCACACTGATGACACACTGACTACACACTGATGGCAAAAAAGAACACACTGATGACACACTGACGGCATACTGATGTCACACTGACGACACACTGATGTCACACGGATGGAAAGCATTGATGACACTGGTACCGATTCACATACGTGTTGTATACAGACATGTGAAGGAGGCTTTAGCTGTAGAATCCAAATTGAGTCCACAAGTAAATCCGCTGTGAATTTTTGATGTGGAGTTACCCTAGATCCTGATGCGTTCCTTGCCAAAACCAGTGTGAAATCAGCTTGAATTCTGTTTACAAATTAACTTGTCAATTTTTATTTGTACTACGATCCTAGATGAGGCAGCACCTCACCTGGAGTCACAATTTCTCTCCACATATCTGGAATATACACGGAATATGCCTGGCCTAAAAAGAGATGGCTTGGGCTGCGATTTCTCATAACGGCAGGTGGCAGACCTTAGACTACAACCTTTCGCTGACCTGCTGATGTAAACAATCCAACATCACAAGTGCAAAAAAATGAAGCAAATATGTAAATGGTCTTGATTAAAATATCCTGTAGAGCCGAATACACAGAACAGTGGGATATTTTTAATCAAGACAAATTGTAAAATTGCTTCATAAACACTAAAATATTCTTGGATCGCTTCAGCCCAGAACTTCTCAAATGTTTTCCTGGACCCCGACCGAGCCCCGATATAGTGATGTCTAGGCTTCTCCACCCGGGTACACGTTTATTCCAAGATCAAAAAAATATTGCTGAATTCTGGAGCAGCCTACATTGATTCAGAAACGTTTATTTTTATGTTTATTTTTCCTATTTGTGCCCTCTATTAAAATAAAATTTATCTTTCTATTTATTTAATTTTATTTATATATTTTCAAATGAGAAATTATTTATTTTAACAGTATCTATCTATCTATCATTGGCAAAAGTCTAAATTATTTTTAGCCAAAACGCAGGAATTTATCTGAAATAAATTGCCCTTGAAGGAAGACGGTTACCGCAAAAAAGGTCAGTTCTGTTGCTTAAGCAAGGAATGTGCAACTAATTTCAAAACTACCTCCTCACCTGACTCTGTTCTCAGCAGCACATTTCCCCGTGCATGCATATGATGTGCTGCCGAGAACATGGTATGCTCGCAGTATTAATGAACGTTCTGGTTGCACAGAAGTGTGTTCGGCGTGTCTGAACGAGCCATTGCGTGACCACTAGTGTTGAGCATTCCGATACCGCAAGTATCGGGTATCGGCCGATATTTGCGGTATCGGAATTCCGATACCGAGTTCCGATATTTTTGTGATATCGGGAATCGGTATCGGGATTAAAATTCATGTGTAAAATAAAGAATAAAAAAAAAAAATATTGATATACTTACCCTCGGACGCGCCCTGGTTGTCACCGCTTCAACCGCCATGCTTCCCTTCCTAAGAATGAGCGCGTTAAGGACCTTCGATGACGTCGTGGCTTGTGATTGGTCGCGGTAGCGTCATGTGACCGCTCACGCGACCAATCACAAGCCGCGACATCATCGAATGTCATTAACGTGCTCATTCCTAAGAATGAGCGCGTTAAGGACCTTCGATGACGTCGCGGCTTGTGATTGGTCGCGGTAGCGTCATGTGACCGCTCACGCGACCAATCACAAGCCGCGACGTCATCGAAGGTCCTTAACGCGCTCATTCTCAGGAAGGGAATCATGGCGGTTGCAGCGCTGACAACCAGGGCGTGTCCGAGGGTAAGTATATCAATATTTTTTATTTTTATTCTTTATTTTACACATGAATATGGATCCCAGTGCCTGAAGGAGAGTTTCCTCTCCTTCAGACCCTGGGAACCATAGAGGAATACCTTCCGATATTTGTGTCCCTTTGACTTGTATTGGTATCGGATATCGGTATCGGCGATAGCCGATATTTTTCGGATATCGGCCGATACCATCCGATACCGATACTTTCAAATATCGGACGGTATCGCTCAGCACTAGTGACCACTGATCAGCTTTCGTATGTCAGTTTACAGCCACGATCAGCTTCTCTAAAGGGGCTCTATGTCTATACAGGAGTGCTGTGTTCTCATAGATTTCCCATACCATACTGGGAAATGGAGGCGATGGAGAAACTACTTTCTCCCTCTCCTCCGCACCTGCACTGTGATTCTTGCATGCAAGAGGATTGGAGCACGGTGCACTGACACTCGGATCACGCTGGCTGCAGAGCAGGAGGCGAGTGTCATCATTAGTATATCGCATCCGATGCTTTGCGCTAGTGTGTCTCCGGCCTAAGTTACACGTGCATTCCCAGTCACATCATAAAGATTATGCGCCTATCAATTTTCATTAACATTTCCTTGTAAGTTCCTAAAAGGTAATTGGAAGAAATTTCATAATATCAAGTGATTGGAGGTGAGCAGAAATTAAATATTTGCCTTTAGTTAATGGGTTTTATTAATATATTGCGCTCATTATTGCTAATGGTCGGCAGCATCGAAAGGGTCACATTGTAAATATTAATTCTAGTAGCGTCTAGCAGCAAGGTAGCTGCGACTGTACCATGAATCAATCCACATCCAGAAGTTCCTGGAAATTAATTATGATAGGGGATGAGGGAAATACAGGAGTTCTTTACTATCATCATATACAGGGCTCATGTGATACCTGTTCTATTAGCATTTTCATTAGATCAATTAAATGCATGTTGGGTTTTAATCAGTTTTCAGCAGATTGTCTTGGAATAATGAATGGATACCAACATAGATATGAGGAGAGTGCGGCTTGTACTCATAGGAGTCATATTTGCTAGTTAATGATATGTGGAGACATGCAAAGATGACTCAGTGCATTTTTATTTTACCACTACCTATGGTGAAGTTGATTTTTCTATCAAAAAATAATCCTTGTGATGTCCTATGCAGTGTTTTATTCCTCTCACACAGAAATCCTAGTGTGGTCGGCATGGACATTTTTGTCAAATGATGGAAGTTCCATCTTTGTAAAATTTTTGCATCACTTTTGCTACAGTATTCTGACTGGTAAGTAATGCTTTTCTGATCTTATAGCCTTCACACTCCTTGTGTAAAGAAACTATTTTCTTTCTCAGATCTTGTGACATTTCTTTTCCATGTGGTGCTGCAGCGCCCCAGGGTCCTGGTCGTTGCAGTAATATCATCTTCCTCTAGGGAAGAGTGATGAAACGTTTGGAGGCAATGAAGGAGAACTCTTTGTCAGGTAACACAATGCATGCAACATGTTCACACTCCAGACCAGAAGGGGGAGCACTAAGCCTGTTTAAGGTGAATTCCCCTATAAGAACATCCGGATCTGGAGGGAAAGGGTTCAGTTCCTGTCAGAAAGATTGAGGGAAAGGAAGCAGAGGAGCTGTGTAGCCTGAAGTGCTACAGCTCCTGGGAAGAGACATTGAAAGGCAGAACTGTATTGCAGTGAGCGTGCAAGGAAGTCAAAGCAAAGGAGAGGATATCAGAAGGGGACCAGCCCGGAACAGGCTGCCTCCTTCTGAGGCGCAGAATCCCGGTAGCCGGAACACCGACGGAGCAACGACCCTTTATGCTTGCTCCAGAGACTGGCAGGACAGCTAATTTCATGTTACCTGTCTGCTGTACACCCAGGAGGCACAGTGGCACCCCTTAGAGGCTGGGGCATGATAGAGTCCCTATAAACCGCCTCAAGCCACCAGTCATATGGGTTTGTCCTATCCTATCCGGGGTACAGAGAGAGACATAACATCTACAACATCTGTGAGGACCTTATGAGAAGCTTAGCAGTAAGGGACTACAACACTGCAGCGCTAGAGGAAGGCTACTGATTTCCACCTGGACAAGGGAACTCTGGACTTGCCTCGAAACCGGCCTGACTCTGCCTGCCCTGTGATCTGGTGCCCTTGACTGTGGATTCAGTAAAGGTAAAGAGACTGCAACCTTGTGTCCTCGTTCTTCTCTGCGCCTCTCAACATCCACCATCTACACACCGGAAAGTCCTGGGGACACACTTCACCTATGGGAAGGTATAGCATCTAGTTGCCATAACATCACCCCAGCGGACCCCTTAAAGCAGCATTGGTCACCCTGACCGAATACCACAGGTGGCGTCACGAACATTATCCTTTTTAAGACCTTTCCCTTTTCCATGGACGTCCCAGGGCCATGGACCAGGTCAGCCACCATGTCATCCCCATGTGAACCGAAGGACTCGGTACCGAGTACCCCATGGGGGCGCTCCAGTGCCATTGCTGTCATTATGAAATAGAAGGTTTTTTTGATGAACATCTATTTATTGAAAAATTAGACTTACCCGTGGATGAATTCTGGTTAATTAGAATTTTATAATTTAAACTGTTATTTTGCTACTAAGACATTCATTCGGTTGTATTCTTTTTTGCAACATGGTCTTTTAAGAATTTGTTTGAAAAAATACTCTTTAGAGCCTCAAATGGGAGATTTTTCAGAATGTCATGAGATTCTACTCGGTAAAACAATATTACCCATAAACTTCCCTAAACCCCCCTAAAAAACAGCCTAACCTCTTGCAGGGATCAAAGACTGTAAAAAGAAAATTTGTGGTATGCTAAACAGAATCCATTTGTTAAAATAAATTCTAAGAGCAACCAATTTAGATAAAAAGATAACAACGGCTATTGGCAGTTTATTGTCAGACTATCCATGGATACACAGGAGTCGATTCATCAAAGCTTTCACACCAGAATTCTGGCATAAAAGCTTTTGAAAATTCACAAAATTTAAATCACAATTGGGAATTGCAATTTTTCACGCAACTTACCCCCATCTCCACCATAATGGGCATAGCTGGAGCAGGATAAGGGTGTGATGGGCCAAGACATCACAGTTCTTCTAATTTATTTCTAGCTGTCTCATTCCCTATGCCAGAAATCTCACTACAGTACTTGATTGGAGCAAGATTTTTAGGGTGCTGCATGAAGGCGCACGCCGCTCTTCAGACATGCACCTCTTCATGAATCAGGAGCATATGACACCTGCATATCCCTTCATCCAGACCGGTAAACAATGCCAGTCCTGATAAATTGGGCCCATTGTGTCTGGCTGCAGTGTATAACACCAGCACACTTGACTACTAGTTACGCTGCAGTCTCATATCTGTGTACGGACTGTCCGCAAGTTTCCTAACCCGAACCTCTCAGTCTCATACACATAGAAGAGGCTGTCAGGTTCTGGTCAGGACTCAGGAGACCCTCGTCTGGTCAGTGATTCTTGGTCCGTACTTGGTACATAGTCCATGATTAATTCAATCATCTAGTATGAGAATGAGGGCAGCAGCAGGCACAGTGGATGCTATAGTTGCCCTCTACATTCAGTAAAGAACAAATATACATGCCCCATTGTAACCATACATTACCCACATTGAATGCTCGAGCCCAAACAGTGCATGATCGACTTGTAGCTATAAATAACAAAACGTAACCATCTTCAACTTTTTCAAAGCAATACTAAGATTTGGGTTACTTGGGGTCAATTTTTCTTGGCATAAACTATACAGTTTGAAAAACAAATGTTAAGTATATGCTTTATATTGATATTTTGTATCGAGCTATTATTAACCCCTTAAGCCCCGAGGGTGGTTTGCACGTTAATAACCGTGACGATTTTTACAATTCTGACCACTGTCCCTTTATGAGGTTATAACTCTGGAACGCTTCAACGGATCCCGGTGATTCTGACATTGTTTTCATTGGCGAAAATTTTGAAAATTTCGCAATTTTCCAACTTTGAATTTTTATGCCCTTAAATTACAGAGCGATGTCACACAAAATACTTAATAAGTAACATTTCCACATGTCTAATTTACATCAGCACAATTTTGGAAGCAACATTTTTTTTTTTGTTAGGGAGTTATAAGGGTTAAATTTGACCAGCAAGTTCTCATTTTTACAACACCATTTTTTTTAGGGAACACATCACATTTGAAGTCATTTTGAGGGGTCTATATGATAGAAAATACCCAAGTTTGACACCAATCTAAAAACTGCACCCCTCAAGGTGCTCAAAACCACATTCAAGAAGTTTATTAACCCTTCTAGTGCTTCACAGGTAATTTTGGAATGTTTAAAAAAATGAACAATTAATTTTGTTTCACAAAAAATTTATTTCAGCTCCAATTTGTTTTTATTTTACCAAGGGTAACAGGAGAAAATGGACCCCAAAAGTTGTTGTACATTTTGTCCTGAGTACCACGATACCACATATGTGAAGGTAAACCACTGTTTGGGCGCATGGCAGAGCTCGGAAGGGAAGGAGCGCCATTTGACTTTTTAATGCAAAATTGGCTGGAATTGAGATGAGGCGCCATGTGGCGTTTGGAGAGCCACTAATGTGCCTAAACATTGAAAACCCCCAAAAGTGACACCATTTTGGAAAGTAGACCCCCTAAGGAACTTATCTAGATGTGTGATGAGCACTTTGACCCACCAAGTGCTTCACAGAAGTTTATAATGTAGAGCCGTAAAAATTAGAAATAATATTTTTTCACAAAAATGAATTTTCGCCCCCAATTTTTTATTTTCCCAGGGTTACCAGAAGAATTTGTACCCCAAAAGTTGTTGTGCAATTTGTCCTGAGTACGGAGATACTCCATATGTGGGGGTAAACCACTGTTTGGGTGCATGGCAGAGCTCAGAAGGGAAGGAGCGCCGTTTGACTTTTCAATGCAAAATTGGCTGGAATTAAGATGGGACGCCATGTTGCATTTGGAGAGCCCCTGATGTGCCTAAACATTGAAACCCCCCACAAGTGACAACATTTTGGAAAGTAGACCCCTTAAAGATATTATCTAGATTTTTTGTGAGAGCTTTGAGCCCCCAATTGTTTCACTACAGTTTATGATGCAGAGCCGTGAAAAAAAAAATTTTTTTCACAAAAATTATATTTTAGCCCCCAGTTTTGTATTTTCCCAAGGGTAACAGGAAAAAATAGACCCCAAAAGTTGTTGTGCAATTTGTCCTGAGTACGCTGATACCCCATATGTGGGGGGGTAACCACCGTTTGGGCGCATGGCAGAGCTCGGAAGGGAAGGAGCGCCGTTTGGAATGCAGACTTAGATCGAATGGTCTGCAGGCGTCACATTGCATTTGCAGAGACCCTAATGTACCTAAACAGTAGAAGCCCCCCATAAGTGACAACATATTGGAACCTTGACCCCCCAAAGAACTTATCTAGATGTGTTGTGAGAACTTCGAACCCCCAAGGATTTCACTACAGTTTATAACGCAGAGCCATGAAAATAAAAAAAATCTTTTTTTTCCTACAAAAATGTTTTTTTTAGCCCCTCCCAATTTTTATTTTCCCAAGGGGAACAAGAGAAATTGGACCACAGCAGTTGTTGTCCAATTTGTCCTGAGTACGCTGATGCCCCATATGTGGGGGGAACCTCCGTTTGGGCGCATGGCAGAGATCGGAAGGGAAGTAGTGCCATTTGGAATGCAGACTTAGATGGATTGGTCTGCCGGGGTCACGTTGCATTTGCAGAGCCCCTGATGTACCTAAACAGTAGAAACCCCCCACAAGTGACCCCATATTACAACCTAGACCCCCAAGGAACTTATCTAGATGTGTTGTGAGAACTTTGAACCCCCAAGTATTTCACTACAGTTTATAACGCAGAGCAGTGAAAATAAAAAAATCTTTTTTTCCTACAAAAATGTTTTTTTAGCCCCCCAATTTTTTATTTTCCCAAGGGTAACAAGAGAAATTGGACCTCAATAGTTGCTGTCCAATTTGTCCTGAGAACACTGATGCCCCATATGTGGGGGGAACCTCTGTTTGGGCGCATGGCAGAGCTCGGAAGGGAAGTAGTGCCATTTGGAATGCAGACTTAGATGCATTGGTCTGCAGGTGTTACATTGCATTTGCAGAGCCCCTGATGTACCTAAACAATAGAAACCCTCCACAAGTGACCCCATTTTGGAAACTAGACCCCCCAAGGAACTTATCTAGATGTGTTGTGAGAACTTTGAACTCCCAAGTATTTCACTACAGTTTATAACGCAGAGCCGTGAAAATAAAAAATCATTTTTTTCCAACAAACATGTTTTTTAGCCCCGCAAATTTTTATTTTCCCAAGGGTACCAAGAGAAATTGGACCGAAAAAGTTGTTGTCCAATTTGTCCTGAGTATTCTGATACCCAATATATGTCGGGGAACCACCATTTGGGCGCATGGCAGAGCTCGGAAGGGAAGGAGCGCCATTCGGAATCCAGACTTAAATGGATTGGTCTGCAGGCATCATGTTGCATTTGCAGAGCCCCTGATGTACCTAAACAGTAGAAACCCCACACAAGTGACCCCATATTGGAAACTAGACCCCTCAAGGAACTTGCCTAAATGTGTTGTGAGAGCTTTGAACCCCCAAGTATTTCACTACAGTTTATAACGCAGAGCTGTGAAAATAAAAAAACATTTTTTTCCTACAAAATTTTTTTTTAGCACCCCAAATTTTTATTTTCCCAAGGGTAACTAGAGAAATTTGACCACAGAAGTTGCTGTGCAATTTTTCTTGAGTGCGCTGATACCCCTTATGTTGGGGTAAACCCCTGTTTGAGCGCACGGGAGAGCTCGGAAGGGAAGGAGTACGGTTTTACTCTTTCAATGCAAAATTGGCTGGAATTGAGATCAGACACCATGTCGCGTTTGGAGAGCCCCTCATGTGCCTAAATAGTGGAAACCCCCCAATTATAACTGAAACACTAATCGAAACACACCCCTAAGCCTAATACCAACCACACCCCTAACCCCAACTCAAACACACCCCTAACCCTAATCTCAACCATAACTCTAAGCACACCCCTAACCCTGACAAACCCCTAACCCTAATCCCAACCGTAAATGTAATCTATCCCTAACCCTAGCCACAACTCCAACCCTAACCCTAACCCTAGCCCTAAACCTAACCCTAGGCCTAACCCTAACCCTAGCCCTAACACTAGCCCTAGCCCTAAACCTAGCCCTAACCCTAGCCCTAACCCTAACCTTAGCCCTAACCCTAACCCTAGCCCTAACCCTAGCGCTAAAGGGAAAATGTAAATAAATACATTTTTAAATTTTTTTTTATTTTCCCCTAACTAAGTGGGTGATGAAGGAGGGTTTGTTATGACTAGCAGCCGCCACGCACTAAAAGACGCTTTTTATTGCAAAAAATTTTTTTTTGCGTTACCACATTTTGAGAGCTATAATTTTTACAGATTTTGGTCCACAGAATCATGTGAGGCCTTGTTTTTTGCGGGACGAGTTGACGTTTTATTGGTAACATTTTCGGGCACGTGACATTTTTTAATCGCTTTTTATTCCGATTTTTGTGAGGCAGTATGACCAAAACTCAGCTATTCATGAATTTCTTTTGGGGAGGGGGGGGGGGCGTTTGTACCGTTCCGCATTTGGTAAAATGGATAAAGCAGTTTTATTCTTCGGGTCAGTACGATTACAGCGATACCTCATTTATATCTTTTTTTATGTTTTGGCGCTTTTATACGATAAAAACTATTTAATAGAAAAAATAATTATTTTTGCATCTCTTTATTCTGAGGACTATAACTTTTTTATTTTTTCGCTGATGATATTGTATGGTGGTTGGTTTTTTCGTGACAAGATGAAGTTTTCAGCGATACCATGGTTATTTATATGTCTTTTTGATCGCGTGCTATTCCACTTTTTCTTCGGCTTTATGATAATAAAGCGTTGTTTTTTGCCTCTTTTTTTTTTACGGTGTTCACTGAAGGGGTTGACTAGTGGTTTTTTTTTTGTAGGTCAGGTTGTTACGGACGCGGCAATACTAAATATGTGTACTTATTATTAGTATCATTTAGATAAAGAAATGTATTTATGGGAATAATATTTTTTTTTCTTTATTTAGGAATATTTTTTTTTTCACATCTAAATATTTTTTTTTACTTTATAACATTGCCCCAAGGGGGGCATCATGTTATAAGGTCAGATCGCTGATCTGACGCTTTGCAGAGCACTGTGTCAGATCAGCGATCTGACGTGCACTGCTCCTGGCTTACTAGTGCCTGCTCTGAGCAGGCGCTTGGTAAGCCACCTCCCTGCAGGACCCGGATGCAGCCCCGTGGCCATTTTGGATCCGGGGCCTGCAGGGAGAAGAAGGGAGAAGAAGGTAGGAGACCCTCGGAGCAACGGGATCACATCGCATTACTCAGTGGGTCTCACGAAAGCACACAGGGAGCCCCCTCCCTGTGCGATGCTTCTCTATACCGCCGGAACACTGCGATCATCTTTGATCGAAGTGTGCCGATGGTTAATGTGCCGGGGGCGGTCCGTGACCGCTCCTGGCACATAGTGCCGGATGTCAGCTGTGATAGTCAGCTGACACCCGGCTGCGATCGGCCGTGCTCCTCACGTGAGCGCGGCCGTTCGCTATGACGTACTATCCCGTCACTGGGAATTAAGTCCCAGGTCACCTTGACGGGATAGTACGTCCAATGAGATTAAGGGGTTAAAGGGAATTTGTCAGCAGGTTCTTACTACATAATCTACAAACACCATTAGATTGGGGCTGAGACCCTGATTTCAGTGATGTGTTACTTATTAGGCTGTGTGCTGTTGTTTCAATAATATCAGTGTTTTATCACCAGGAGAGTATCACTGCCGGACAAGTTGCCTGCGTGCTTCCTGGTCCAACCACGCCCCCAGCTCTGATTAGCAGCTTATTGTCAACATACAAAGAAATCTGCCAATCAGTGATGACGGCAGGGTCAGCTGTCTGAGCACTGCTACATATACAGCAGATTAAATGCTTATTGTCGCATAACTGCTGCTGCCAAAAAACTAAGTGATAGAACGCTGGAATCAGGCTCTCTTTCCATACATCATTCTGCTCTCAGATGAGGTATCAAAAATCTGGTGACAGATTCCCTTTAAGACATGATATTTATTTTGAGAACACATCTTTAAGTATAAGTGTCCAAGCACAAGTTCTGTATAGATGTATGGTTGTATTTTAGGATCATCTCCTCTTTTGACCTTGATTAGCCTCAGCCCGACATTGAAAAAGTATATAGTACGAAACTGTAATAGGCAAACTCAAGAAATCCTATGTGTAACAAAGAAATGAAAAAGAAGTTAAAGAGTTAATACAAATATTTCTTTGGTATTTAACGAACAGAAAAATTGGAAAACTTTTTAGTGTTTAGTGTTCTTCTGGTGAAAAGGTTTTGACGATACGTTATAATTTAAATCCACATTTACCGGAACAGTATTTAATGTTTGTAATTCCATTAATTGTTCATCCACCCATGTGCTCTGTTTGCCAGAATGCCCTTGTGCCTGTCTAAATGTTGATAGAACATAAACACTATTAGGAAAAAAAAGCGTGGAAGAACATGTAGGTACAGTAATATTTCACACTGTGAATTCCAGTAC
Organism: Ranitomeya imitator; assembly: GCF_032444005.1. Taxonomy (NCBI): domain Eukaryota; kingdom Metazoa; phylum Chordata; class Amphibia; order Anura; family Dendrobatidae; genus Ranitomeya; species Ranitomeya imitator. The sequence continues at coordinate 52,297,644 of NC_091284.1, forward strand.
GACCTTTCAATGCACAATGTTAAAAAATAATATTTTTGTATCGGAAAACAATAATAAAAAAAGATAAAATCAATGTGTTAAATATTTAAGCAAAATAATTGACTATGGTAATAACATGGGTACTGCAGGACATGAAAAAAATCATGTCATTTTGCGGTGACGATCCCCATCATCATAACTGTCCATATTTTTATAAAATCGATCTTGAACTTGTATCTGCCTCTACTCTTCCTTTGAAGAAGGCATGTTTTACCGCCTCCTCGCTTATTGCTGGGATTCTCTTTTTTGTTGAGTTCTCCAAGAGAGGGAAGAGACGTATTTCACAGAAACATTGGCTATGTTCACATTTTGTTCTTGAGTTTTGTTTAAAGTCTACACCTGGAAAAAAGCTCCAGAGGCATTCATTTAAAAGTGTTGTACCAAGTATATGAAAAACTGCAATGAACAGACAACACAACAACAATAATATAGGTTGATGTGCCATTTATTTTAAATGGAAGAGAAAATGGTGTATATCAGGCATGAAACATCCAGAATAGTACAATGAACGCAAGAGTATATCAGAAAAAAAAGTAAAAGAACACTTTATTCATACCAAACACATACACAAAATAAGCATAAAAAAGGCAAGCGAGAAGTGAAAGATTACCTCTATACAACAAATAACATTTACCATGTCACAATAGACAAGGATAAAGGCGCAAGACTAACTCCCACATGGATAATAAATACGCACTTAGGCTATGTGCACACGTTCAGGATTTCTTGCAGAAAATTCCTGAGAATTCCGGACATTTTCTGCAAGAAATCCGCATGCGTTTTTGCCGCGATTTTGACGCGTTTTTGCCGCGGTTTTTTCCAGACACTTCCCAATGCATTTTGGAGTGGGAAATCCGCAAAAAAACCAGAAAACTAATGAACATGCTGCGTTTTTTGCCGCGATGCGCTTTTTTCGCGGAAAAAAACGCATCATGTGCACAAAACATGCGGAATTCATTCTAAATGATGGGATGCTTATTGTATGTGGTTTTTTTGCGGTTTTATAGCGTTTATATTGGGAAAAACCACGAAAAAAACGCGAAAAAAAATGCAACGTGTGCACACAGCCTTAATGATATAGTTTAAATAAGGGTTGTACATAGCACCATAAATCAATTTTTGTACAAAAGTATTGAATCCATCACAACCAAAACTGACTTACTATGAATCATATAAGTCAAGATGCGTATGTGAGTATAGCACTCAAAATGCAGTGACATGCTAGAAAGAAAAAGTTATGACACCAGTAACTAAGTAGAAATATTAAGATAGTACTAAAACTTCCATACAAACCACTGATATACAACCCACAGTATACACCTGTAGAATAGAGCGAGTCAAGGACCCCATCCATTACACCACAACCATTTGGCTTCCATTGAGGATTGGCTGTGGCATAACGCATGGGGTCCTTGACTCGCTCCGTTCAACAGGGTCCAAAAGTCCAGTGATGGACGTACTCACTGTAGACAAGACCGTGCACGGCCTAATAGATACAGGAGCCAAATCCTCCAAAATGCCACTGCATTACTTCAAGACCCATTTCGGTCACAAAGCTGAGTGAGGAAAACTGATTAAGCCGATTGCCGTTAACCAGACGAATATTTCACAGTGGGATAGTGTGGATGAACATGAAGATTGGAGAACTGGATATGGGTCAAAAAGTGACTGTGCTGGTTGATGGGGATTCATGGTCAGGAACCTAGATTATATTAGGAAAATATGCTGCGTGATCTTGATGTTCCGCAAAGATGGCCCAGGATACTGACAGAGAGTTACCAAACATCTTCCTACACAGAAGGCGTTCCATAGAATGAGTTTGATGTGTAGGATTTGCTACAGTGTTCCTGAAGATGAAGTAGTGGGGATTGCGATCGTCCCACCAGGTCGTTAAAATATTATCTCACCTTATCAGGAGCAGATTATACAGATGTATGTGGAAAGCCACCAAAGACTCAATGGAATGGTAATTATTGCGCCCCAGAAGAAAACAGGAACCAGACAAGGCCTGATGATTGCACGTACAATGGCAACAGCAGTGGAAGGACAAGTGGTCATCGTCTGGTGTGCCAATGTATATGTTTCTCCTGTCGTGCTTCGTGCAGACAAAGAAGTTGCAAATTTGTACATCTATGGATGAGAGACAGTCCCTGAAGTCTAACTGGCCCTGATTGCTGAGGAACAGGAACTGTGGACTGTAACTGTTTCCGAAGCTCCAACGACAGAGCTGACTCTGAAGTGGAATGGTTGGAAGATCCTCGAAATAATATGGCTGGACAGCTGTCAGTTCTCCTCTAATCAAATTCAGCTAATAGAACACCTGCTATGGGAGTTTCAAGAAGCTTTTTCCAGAAATGAAGCTAAATATAGATGTACAACTGACACTGAACAAGAAATTCCAATGGGATACACACCTCTGATCCATGAGCGATATTGACAAATTCCCCGTAAACTGTACCAGGAAGTAAAAGCCATCCTATAACAGTTGCTGAGAAGTGGAGTAGTGTGGGAGAGTCAGAGTCCATGGGCTGCACAAATAGTGATTGTCCGAAAGAAGGATGGAAGCTTGGGATTCTGTGTCGAATATTGCAAGCTTAATAGTGTCACCATACGAGACGCTTACCCTTTGCCTAAAGTGGAAGTGTCCCTTATTGCGTTTCGACCAAGTATTTTTCCACCTTAGATCTGGAAAGTGGCTATTGGTTGGTTCCGGTGGCTGAAAGAGACAAACCCAAGACAGCTTTTATTTTACCAATCGGCCTGTACGAGTTCAATAGAATGCCTTTCGGACTCACCAATGCACCTGGGACATTTCAGTAAATAGTGGAGCACTGTTTGGGAGAGCAGAATTTTGAATCCATCTTGATCTATCTGGACGACGTCATCGTTCATGCACCCACCTTCAAACAACATCTACGAAGACTACGACAGCTGCTGATCCATCTACAGGCCCATGGACTGATGTTGAAGCCCCGAAAGTGTCATTTGTTTTAGACAGAAGTTGAATATCTAGGGTATGTGATGTCTACAGGTGCAGTCAGACTGGCTGGAAGCAAAGTGAAAGCTGTAAGAAACTGGCCTCCGTCATGGACTGTTCGAGAGCTGCAAGACTTACCGGGTCTAAGAGGATATTATCGTCATTTTATTTCGAACTTTGCTAAGCTTCACAAGTTAGGGAAGGGGACTGCAAAAGGCCCAAATAATCGTCCCATTTCCAGGGGACGCTCGCAACAACAAGCCCTGGATCTCCGGAAAGAAGCTATGACAAATGCCCCAGTATTGGCATACACTCAATTTGATTGTCCATTCATTCTATATATTGATGAATGTCTTCACAGATTGGGAGCTCTGCTGTCACAGGAGCAGGGGGCCTGGAATGATTAATCGCGTATGACAGTAGTTCTTTGAGAAACTCTGAATGAAACCTAGATAGCTGCAGAGGAAAAAGGAGAGGATTGTGTTCGACACATCAACCAGGTAACATATGAAAAACTTTTTTATAGCATGAGTAAGCCATGTTAAAACGGATTAAAAAACACTAGACGGGCTCTTGGCTCTATAAATGCACCCTTAGTTTCATTGCACGCATGTGCTCACAGAGCAAGAAGACAATGGCCATCAAAATACAGCTGCCAGTCCAACCACTGTGATCCCTGCCCTGGGAATGGATAAAAGGTACTTGAGGGCCATAAATGGCCCGTGGGCCTGAAGTACCCACCCCTGCTTTAAGACATTAGCAATCTTTCACACTTCTACTATGAGAGTTCAGTGATTTTCTCATATGTAAAATTAAATAAATGGAAAAGCTTCTCCTATCCTTTGCAATATTAATCATGGGCATTACGCTGACTGTACAGTGAAGCCACTCATGTGCTGTGATTTTCACAGACTCATAGACTTGAATGGGCGATTTTCATCCATGACGGCTATTAAAAGCAGACTTCTGTAAGTATAAAATGTGGGAGATCAACCATTGTGTCTATAATGACACCTGGAGCTGTAGATATAATTGCCCACACATTGAAACAACTTACATTTTGAAGTACCTAAACTAATAAGTAAGAAAATACCCCTTATTTTTTAATCCACCTCCATCAATGAATTTGTGCTTTCTCTTAGAATTGGATCAAGTGGCCTCCTGTGTCTATGTATTTCACAAGCACAGATGAGGGGGCTATCATTTTAATTTTAGTGGCTCTTAAGAACTAGGGAATTAATAAAAACGCAGTTTCTTTTAACTCAGGTAACTTTTCTGAATTATTTAATTCCTTTACAATTTCCACGTCACTTAATTTGCTCCTTTCAATAAATATATATTTGCTTTGGAATATTATTCTCGAATTGCTCCGAAACCAAATACAAAAGTCATTTGTTTGGACGGATTTGTGTACAGAGAGAAAAGAGCGGCTGGTAAAATGCAGGTCTAAATAAAATTAAGACGCGCATTTGATTTTTTCAAGCTGTGCCTTGTTCTTTCAGTTAATGATTAAAATATCTATGGTGGTGAGAAATGGACAAGAAATTATTGTTGTGCAAGATGGAATTCTCAGTATTGTTGAATAGAAGTAATTTTCTATGCGCACTGTATTGCTTCATTGATTTTTTATATAAATTATATTAATTTGAACAATGAACGAGCGGCAACCCAGAAACTGATTTCAAAGCGCTGGCAGCTACTCGGAAAGTTTCATGCTGGTGAAGAAAATATCACCGAGCACAAATCTATTTTTACTAAGATTGTATTTTCAAAGAAACTTTCGAAAAATGCTCAAGTTATGATTCTAAAGATTTTCCTATATACAGATCATTTATATTGAGATACAATACAACGAATGCACAATCCACTGAGACAAAAATCTGACAAGTTTTCAATTCTCAAGGAATCTGTCACCCTTTTGAGCTTTTTGAGTTATGAATATGGACATACAGGTTACATACAGGGGAAATTAGGCTGTATGCCTTCTGGATGTGGCCTTGTTCAGTGAAAACAATCTTTTACACTTTTGATCTTACAGGCTATGGGGCGCATGCTGCCCAGGAGATAAGACTGCCTCCGGTCTCCATTATTCAAGATTTCTCCTCCCCTTCTCTTCAGTGTCCCTTTCACATCATGTGCGCAGCCGGTAATCCTGCTCATGCACATATTGCCTTCCGCCTCTCCTCTGCTTTGTGCCGCCCCTTCTGTGGGCACTGTCTTCAATTTTCAACATGCGCGGGAGTCGGAGAGTCACGATAACTTCCAGTCCCACTGATCTCTGAATTCCCCACAGTGCAGAGAAAAGATGGTAGGCAGAATGCGCAAGCGCGAGAGTTCTGGCAGCGCATATGACGTGAAAGGGACGTCTGAAGAGAAGGGGAGGAGAAATCCTGTATAATGAAGACAGTAGGCAGTCTTTTCTTCCTGGCAGTATACGCCTTGTATCCTGGAAGATCGAAGCTATAAAAGATGATTTTTACTGAACAAGGCCAAAGCCAGGAGGCATACAGGTATGAATAATATTACCTGTATACAACCTGTATGTGCATATTCAAATTAATATTAAAATATTACCTCAAATAGCTCAAACTGGTGACAGATTCCTTTTAACTGCTAAAACTTAGCCAAGACAGGTCTTCTAGTATTAGACTCTGTTCATATTCAGCATTTTCTTTTTTTTAATACAAATTAAAAGTTGCTTTTTACTGTAACAGCAAAAATTGTGAAAATTCAGAAACCTATTAAACACCCTTTTCTTTTCTTGAGTGAATTGGAAAACTGTGAAGCAATCTGCTGCAATCTAATTCAGCAATTTTGCAGTGTTTTTTTCACCCGTAGAAAGTTATGACAAAGTGCAAAAATGCAGCTAATAATTTTTACAGAATTTTTCACTCAATGACCCAAAACATACAGCCAAGGCAACAAAGGAGTGGCTCAAAAAGAAGCACATTAAGGTAATTGAGTGGTCTAGCCAGTGTCCAGACCTTAATACCATAAAAAACTTATGGAGGGAGTTGAAGCTCCAAGTTGCCAAGCGACAGCCTCAAAATTGTAGTGATTTAAAGATGATCTGCAAAGAGGCGTGGACCAAAATTCCTCCTGACATGTGCTCAAACCTCTAGTAATGAATCACTTGGCACTCACATGGTTTCTTTCAGATGAAAAAGTGAACATCCCATTTATTTGTGCATCCAGTTCAAAGATTATTTAAATGTTTTCGGTCAAATCACAAAACCTTCATCAGAAATATTTTTAACAAAACTGGAAGCATAGGACAATGGGGTATATGAGCCTAGGCAACCCGGGATGGAAAGCGCACCTGGAACGTCTCATGGATCCTGAAGAGAGAAGGAGGGCGTGTATCCGCCGCTGCATATGGCGCTCATAGACGTCCAGTCCGTCGCGCTGTGTGGAGTGGTCCTATGCTTCCAGTTTTGTTAAAGATATTTCTGATGAAGGTCTTGTGATTTGACCGAAAACGTTTAAATAATCTTTGAACTGGATGCACAAATAAATGGGATGTTCACTTTTTCATCTGAAAGAAACCATTTGAGTGCCAAGTGATTTATTACTATTGGATTGACGGGCTGGAAACCTGACTTGGGCACCACACAGGATCCTTGAGTGCCGTGTGTTTTGTCTTTATGTGCTCAAACCTCATCATCATCATCTGCAAAAAACATCTGACTGCTGTGCTTGCCAACAAGGGTTTTGCCACCAAGTAGTAATTCTTGTTTGTCAGAAGGATCAAATACTTATTTCTTACTACAAAATGCAAATAAATTTATAAAATTTATACAATGTGTTTTCTGGATTTTATTTTTGATATTCTGCCTCTCAATGTTAAAATTACAGTTACCCTTAAAATTATGGACTGTTCATGTTTTTGTCTGTGGGCAAACTTACAAAATCAGCAAGGGATCAAATACTTATTTTCCCCACTGTATATATTCTAGCCAATTTTAAGCTCTAAAAATTGAATGCTGCACCTTCCCTTTCAAGCCTTGCCGTGCACCAAAACAGTAGTTTTTCACCACATATGCAGTATAGGTGTATAAGAGAAATTTTACAATGATCTGACTGGTCCATTTTCTCCTGTTATCCTTATTAAAATGAAAAATGTGGGGCTAAAGCAACTTTTTGGTGGGAAAACTGTGATTTTTAATTTTCACAGCTCAACGTTATAAAATTCAGTGAGGAAACTGCAAGTTTAAGGTGCTCGCCTCACATCTAGATAAATTCCTTGAGGGGTATGTTAGAGATTGAGTTCCCGCCTCTGCACATGGGGAATCTCGAGCCATCTCCGCTGCAGTCTCCCGTTCTTCTCCTGCTGCAGTGGAGTCTGCTCAGCACAGACGTCAGTCCCAGCATCTACTGTAGCTCAGCTTGATACTGTGCAAAGGGTTGCTGCTGCCTTTCCAGGTTCTGCCATTGTAGCCAATACGGGTCAGCGACGAGCAGACGTCTTTGGGACTAAGTCCTGCTTTTCCCCTTCTGAGCATGCCCAGGGTAAGATCTCTCATTGGAGATCAAGGGTCACATGCTCAGGTACTGCAGCAACTCCCATTGGTCCTCTAGGAAGGTCCTGAACCTGTTCAAGTTCTGTGGCAGCTTTCCATTGGTCCTTCTGGGAAGGTCCTGAAGTTGCTGCGGTTATGAAAGATTCGCATGACCGCACGGCCATGCGCTAGTATCAATTCATGTCATGAGTTTTGCGCCAATGTTGTCATACATGTGTGTATTCAGGGTTCGGCTGAAATAAGCCACTAGAATACCGGCACCTCCGGTGAGGAGATTGTGTGTGCGCATTCAGGGCTCCAGCTGAAATAAGCCACTAGAATAGTGGCACCTCCGGTGAGGAGATTGTATGTATGCCTCTTTGACTGCGTGACCACAGACTGCTATCAGCTCAGCAGTTGCTGTGTACTCCTGTGAGCTAAACAGGAAACAGTGCTTTCTTTATGGCTGACTCTCTCAAGTAACAGAGTTCGCTTCTACTGCGCCATTTGCCAGCAGTAGGTTTCTCTCCGGCACGGTAGACCCCGGGCTGCAAACGCACCAAATATCATCTCACTATTTACTCGGTGCGTTCTGCCAGCCCTTAACAGGGTATAGATTCCAAAATGGAGTCACTTGTGGGGGATTTCCACTTTTTTGGCGCATCAGGGGCTCTGCAAATGTGACATGGCATCCGCAATCAAATCGAAGTGCACTCAAACAATAGTTTTCCACCACATAAGGGGTTAAGGTGTACTCAGGGGATACTCAGGAGACACTAAACAATTAATTGAATTTCCCATTTTCTCCTGTTACCCTTTTGAAAATGTAAAATTTGTGACTAGAGCAATATTTTTGAAGGAAAAAATAAAACTTTCATTTTGATCCTTCCACATTGCTTTAATTCCGGTGAAGTGCTTAAAGGGTTAATAAACTGTGAGGACTGGCGGAATGCCCTGAGTTAATATGGATGTTATAATTGGTGCTTTCGCAGCCTGGGGTCCACCGTGCAGGAGACAACCTGCTGCTAGAATATGACAGCACTATATGGCTGTGTAAGTGAACTCAGTTACTCCACTGAGTCACAAAGAAAAGAATACGCTGTGCCCTGTTAGCGTTACAGGGGAACACAGCTAACTGCTGAGCTGATAGCAGTTAGTGGTCAAGCACACAGAGAAGCGCACAAAAACTTCTCACCGGAGGTGCCGGTATTCTAGGGGCTCATTTCAGCCGGGTCCCTGAATACAATCACACAAACTCCTCATCGGAGGTGCCGGTGTTCTAGGGATAGTGTTGAGCGATACCGTCCGATACTTGAAAGTATCGGTATCGGATAGTATCGGCCGATACCCGAAAAATATCGGATATCGCCGATACCGATATCCGATACCAATACAAGTCAATGGGACATCAAGTATCGGAAGGTATCCTCATGGATCCCAGGGTCTGAAGGAGAGGAAACTCTCCTTCAGGCCCTGGGATCCATATTAAAGTGTAAAATAAAGAATTAAAATAAAAAATATTGTTATATTCACCTCTCCGGCGGCCCCTGGACATCAGCGGGAGGATCCGGCGTCCGGCACGGCTTCTTTCTTCAAAATGCGCGCCTTCAGGACCTGTGGAATGACGTCCCGGCTTCTGATTGGTCGCGTGCCGCCCATGTGACCGCCACGCGACCAATCAGAAGCCGCGACGTCATTCCTCAGGTCCTAGAAGGCGCTCATTCTAGGACTTTAGCTGAGGAATGACGTCGCGGCTTCTGATTGGTCGCGTGGCGGTCACATGGGCGGCACGCGACCAATCAGAAGCCGGGACGTCATTCCACAGGTCCTGAAGGCGCGCATTTTGAAGAAAGAAGCCGTGCCGGACGCCGGATCCTCCCGCTGATGTCCAGGGGCCGCCGGAGAGGTGAATATAACAATATTTTTTATTTTAATTCTTTATTTTACACTTCCGATACCGATACCCGATATCACAAAAATATCGGATCTCGGTATCGGAATTCCGATACCGCAAGTATCGGCCGATACCCGATACTTGCGGTATCGGAATGCTCAACACTATCTAGGGACTTATTTCAGCCAGGTCCCTGAATACAATCACACAAACTCGTCATCGGAGGTGCCGGTGTTCTAGGGGCTTATTTCAGCCGGGTCCCTGAATACAATCACACAAACTCCTCATCGGAGGTGCCGGTGTTCTAGGGACTTATTTCAGCCAGGTCCCTGAATACAATCACACAAACTCCTCATCGGAGGTGCCGGTGTTCTAGGGGCTTATTTCAGCCGGGTCCCTGAATACAATCACACAAACTCCTCATCGGAGGTGCCGGTGTTCTAGGGGCTTATTTCAGCCAGGTCCCTGAATACAATCATACAGGCGCGACCACAATTAGCAAAATCATAACATGAAGTGATACTAGTGCATGGCCGTGCAGCCATGCAAACCTTTTATAGCTGCAGCAGCTTCAGGACCTTCCTAGAGGACCAATGGAAGATGCTACAATACCAGAGCAACTAAAGGACCTTCCTAGAGGACCAATGGGAGCTGCAGCAGTACCTGAGCATTTGACCCATGACCTCCAATGAGAGGTCTTACCTTGGGCATACTCAGATGGGAAAAAGCATTACAGTCCCAGAGACATCTGCTCGCCACTGACCAGTACTGGCTACAATGGCTGAGCTTGGGAAAGCAGCAGAAACCATTCACACAGTATCAGGCTGAGCCAGACCCTGGGACCGACGTCTCCGCTGAGCAGGTTCCACTGCGGATGGAGAGGAATGGGAGACCGCAGAGTAGATGGCTCGAGATTCCCCCTGTGCAGAGGCAGGAACTCGACCCCTAACATAAACTTTTTAAATATGGGTTTGAGCATTTTAGGGGTGCAGTTTCTAAAAAGGTGTTACTTTTGGGTATTTTTTGTCAGTTTGTCAAAGTCACTTTAAATGGGATGTACTCCCTAAAAAAGTTGGTTTTGTAAATTTGAACATTTTTTGAAAAATTAGAACTTGCTGATAACCTTTTAACCCTTCTAACGTCCTAAAAAGAAATAAATATGTTTCAAAGCTAATGCTTATGCAAAGGAGACATGTGCTTAATGTGATTTAGTAATTATTTTATGTGATATAACTATCTGATTTCAGGGCATACAAATTCAGTGTTTGAAAATTGCAAAATGTAAAATATTTTTGTTAAATTTTCAAATTTTTAAAAAATAAACATCATGTCATGACAAGACATTTTTAAAATCAATGGAATATGTTAAAGCATTCCAGAGTTATAGTCTCATAAATGGTGAAGATATCAAAGGGGTTGTCTAGGAACTTACGGTAAGTTGATGGCCTTTCCTTATGATAGGCGATGTTTGATTGATGGGGGTGCAACACTGGGCATTCCCACTGATCTGCTGTCCCGGGTGTCGTTGGCATCCGGAACAGATCAGTTGCACATCACCGCTCCGTCGACTGTACGTTGGCCACAGTCGAGCACTGCACATCTGCCACTTATTCAAATCGCCACTGTTCAAACATTACTGACCTATCCTAAGGATAGGCCATCAATATAGAGTTCACTCAGATATTTGGTTTGGTTTTCAGTTCACTAGTCAGTTTTTCTTGGATTTAAAAAAATGCTGGAGGTTTTCCAAGATTCTCGTATTGAATAGTCTGTAAAAAAATTGACAGCACTAAAATAGTTTACTGCGCCTTTTTTTTTTAAAGGTACAGATGTTTGCACAACTAGGGCCAAATACTGAATGTGTGAACATGACCCTAAGGCCTCCTTCACGTGTCATTTTACAACATGTACGTGAAAAAATGGTAACAATCTCATCAGTGTTATCCATCAGTATGTCATGTGTGTCAGCAGGCAATCCCAGCATGTGTTGCAGCTGTCGAACAGCCACGAGACTTGCAGCCGCGGGGACTTGAACATATTTTTCGAGCACGCCGAAGAAACTTTGTTAACACCCGAGCATGGCGGATAACACCTTATCCGAGCATGTTCGCTCATCACTAGTAAGTACTGTTATCTGCTTGACCTTTCTGATTTTTATCATTTTGTTTCATACCTTTTTTTTTTCTACTAAGGAGATTCCTCACAAAATCGACCCTGTCCAACACTCACTTTCTGATAAAAGCCTTTCAAAAAGCTGAGCCGGGGATAAAAGTAGTCAGTGCTTTGGTTGCAGAGATTTAGGTAAGAACAAACAGAAAAAATAATGCAGTTTTAGAAAAATATTACTCCTCAGCTTAAAATCAAGAGCAGCAGGGGTTTCCAAAACAGCAGGAGTGAATAAAACGTACATAAAACAATAAACTGTATAAAAAAAGAAAAAGAAAAGGACTTAAAGGGGGAAATAAATATCGCAGCATTCAAAACATTTTTCTGCCACTAGAAAATATTAAATCTACTCTATTTAGATTGTTTATTTTAAGTTCTCAGGTAAAGAAAAAATATATTTTAAAGAAAAAAAATAAAAATAGCGGCTTATAAAAAATGACTATAAAATATAATATAAATAATAATAATAATAATATGGCACCCATAGTCATCAGACTTTTGAATTCATACTGTAAAACTTGAGCCTGTTATATCATATTACAGAAATATCCTGATCTATAGATAAATCTAGATTATTCACATAGTAGGGTGACATAGAGAGCTACATTTCATCATCCTATAGCCACATGACAGGGAGCCACAGGGACTCTGACTCACAAGCTCCATGCACACAACTCTGCCCTTGCTTGGTGAGTGGGCAGAATCTTGCTTTTGCTATGTTAGTGCTTTGCCGTATATTCTGCCTGCTATCTCTTTGTCCTTATCCTCCCCTCTTTTTGTGCTCCTCCATACATCTCTCTTTTTAACTTGCCTAATTCTTTTGCTCTGCCTGCTCCTTCTTATATCTTTCTCTTTATCCTACCTTCTTTTTTTGCTCTGCCTGCTCCTTCTTATATCTTTCTCTTTATCCTACCTTCTTTTTTTGCTCTGCCTGCTTGTCCTGTATCTCTGTCTTTATCACCCCCTCTTGTTTTGCTCTTGTTGCTCCTCCCTATATCTCTGTCTTTATCCTTGCCTCTTTTTTTTTTGCTCTTCTTGCTCCTCGTTATATCTGTGTCTTTATCCTTGCCTCTTTTTTTTGCTCTTCTTGCTCCTCCCTATATCTCTGTCTTTATCCTTGCCTCTTTTTTTGCTCTGCCTGCTCCTCCCTATATTTCTGTCTTTATCATTGCCTCTTTTTTTGCTCTTCTTGCTCCTCGTTATATCTCTGTCTTTATCCTTGCCTCTTTTTTGCTCTTCTTGCTTCTCCTTATATCTCTGTCTTTATCTTTCCTTCTTCTTTTGCTCTGCCTGCTCCTCCCTATATTTCTGTCTTTATCATTGCCTCTTTTTTTGCTCTTCTTGCTCCTTCTTATATCTCTTTCTTTATCCTTGCCTCTTTTTTGCGCTTTTTGCTCCTCCTTATATCTCTGTCTTTATCCTTCCTTCTTCTTTTGCTCTGTCTGCTCCTCCCTATATGTCTGTCTTTATCTTTCCTTCTTCTTTTGCTCTGCCTGCTCCTCACTATATTTCTATCTTTATCCATCCTTCTTTTTTTGCCTTGCCTACTCCCCGCTCTATATCTGTCTTTAGTGTAGCTTCATCTTTTGCTCTAGCAGCTATTCCCTATATTTCTGTCCTTATCGTCCCCTCTTTTTGTGCTCTGCCTTCTTCTCCTTATCTCTGCCTTTATCTTTCTTCTTGTGCCCTGTCTGCTCCTTCCTATATCTCAGTCCTTTTCCTCCCCTCTTCTTGTGCTCTGCCTTCCCCTCATTACATCTCTGCCTTTATCATCACCATAGTGTTGCAGTATATAGTGTAAGTTGTGTTCTACTTTGAAGCTCAGCTTTAGTTAAGTTTCAGTAAAGTAACAAGATGGCAGGCAATGGGAGCCTTCAGCAAGTTCCTGGCTGCCATTGCCGCCCCACAATTGTATCGTAGGGGACTGAAGGGAGTCAGTCAGTGATCGCACTATTTAAATGCCACTCTCAGAGATTGACAGTGGGATTTTAATAGTTAAACATCAGCAATCATGCCTAGTGGATTGTTGCTGTTACCGGCAGATGCTGGCTATGTACATTGGGTACAGAAAGTATTCAGATCCCTTTAAATTTTCACTCTTTGTTTCATTGCAGCCATTTGGTAAATTTAAAAAAGTTCATTTTTTTTTCTCATTAATGTACACTCTGCACCCCATCTTGACTGAAAAAACAGAAATGTAGTAATTTTTTGCATAGAGCCAGCTGCATATTGTACACCCTGACTGATATAAACATTTACCGTACATCAGGGTCCACAAAGGAGTTAACGACGAAGTCCATTAAAGAGATATATGTATGACTACAGAAGCCTTAAATGTCTCCTTTTTACAAACATCAAAAATTAAATCATACAAGCATATATAAGAAACTCTGTAAATGAAGTTATCGAGGAAATCTGCTTCTTTCTTCCTATATGAGCCATTTCTTCTCCCTGATCCTCCTAAACTCATCATTCACTCTAAAAAGTTTCCGGATGCTTAGCGACACTTAGCTTACTGAGAGATCAGATTACAGATCTCTAATGAAATCTATTCGGAAGTAAAGGGGAGCAGAGTGAGAGAGAGGCAAAGACAGAGAAATCAGATACTGCTTTTGGTAAGTGTTTATGTGACCCCAACACTATATTGTCACGATCCAATTTTGGATTTGTGGCAGATCTGTTTGCTTCTGTTTAATACCTTTTTTCCTTTTTGGTCGTCGGGGGTTAATGCAGGTTTTTTCCCCTCTGGTGGCCGCTCATGTTATTGCATTGCTTCTGGCTCAGCTGATGTTTGTAGTGACCACTCCCTCCATCCTTTAAAAGGTCACCTGGCTCATCAGCTGACTGTCGGTGTTAGTTCATTCTGCAGCGACCAAGCCAGGAGTAGCAGCTAGCTGAGAGCTTCTGTTCTACTGCTGTGTCCATTTCATGTGGTGTTTCTTCCTGCTGTGCTGTGCTTTGCAGCTTTAAGCTAAGTCTGGTTTTTCTTTTCCTTTTCATTTTTGGTGATATTTTTACCCTGGTGCAGTTTACCTCTCTTGGGGGGGAGAGGGGGTCACTTATAGGGTCTGCACAGGAGACAGGGATACGCTGGCGGCTCGGGCCTCCTAACCTTCATAGGTACCCCCGAGATAAGGGAAAGTGAGGGTCCTTTATAGTGGCAGGGACAGGTGCGGGTTCCAATACACCGTCCTGCCCCTTTAACGCCATATCGGCATGACATTAACACCGACCTTACATTATTTCTGGTGAGCCATGGCTCAAAGGCAGGCTTTTGCCCAACTGCTTCAGACCCTCACTGATGAGTTTAAGGGGCTGCGTGGTGAGGTGGTGCAGCAGCTGCAGCAGTTGTTGGGCTTTTGGGCTTCGGCCCAGGTTCATGCTCAACCTGAGCCCAAGTTATCTCTTCCTGACAGGTTCTATGGTGGGAGAGATAAATTTTTAGTTTTTAAGGAGGCATGTAAGTTATACTTCAGGCTCCGCCCTCGTTCATCAGGGAGTAAGGAACAACGGGTGGGAATCATAGTTTGCCTTCTTAAGGGTGATCCCCAATCCTGGGCCTTCTCCCTGCCAACCGGTTCTCCATCTCTACGGTCAGTGGACGAGTTTTTTGCGGCGCTGGTATATGGTGACCCGGACGGCGTCTCCTTGGTGGAATCCCGACTCCGCAAGATCAAGCAGGGGGCTCGGCCGGCGGAGGAGTACTGTTCAGAATTCAGGAGGTGGGCCACTGACACACAGTGGAATGACCCTGCCCTTAGGAGCCATTTTGTGCAGGGTCTGTCCCCTAGGTTGCAAGATACTCTAGTACAGTACGCCGCTCCCAAGTCATTGGAGGCCGCCATGTCCCTTGCCATCTGGGTGGATAGACGTTTGAGGGAGAGGCATACACCAAATGTGCCCCCGGTAGTCCTTGCTAGGGAGGAGGACACACCTGATGAGGTGGACGAACCCATGCAGCTGGGAGGAGTTGCTTCCCAAGCAGGCTTGTCTGGGGTTCGCCGTGGTGTGGGGGCATGTTTTTACTGTGGGCAGACTGATCATTTTATCAATGTCTGCCCAGCTCGCGCCAAAATGCCTGTTCCATCTAAAAAGCCGCGTCCCCCTGGTTGTGTGGAAGGAAGCGACCAGGGAGTGTATATTTCTTCCATTTTCTCATCTCAGTGTACCTTACCTGCTGAGGTGGTTGTTGGTGAGGCAACTGAGAATGTTCCGGTTCTCGTGGACAGTGGAGCAGGAGTCAATCTGGTGGATGCTCATTTTGTCCAGACCCATGGCCTGAGGTGTAGAACACTAACTAAACCTCTAAGTGTTCAGGCCATTGACTCCGTACCACTCAGCCAGGGGTGGGTGACCCAAGTCGTGGATGATATACACCTGCGTATAGGGACTCATCATGAGGAGTTCCTGTCGTGCTACGTCTTGGGGAGAATACCTACACCCATCGTTTTAGGACTCCCTTGGTTGAGTAAACATAACCCGGTCATTGACTGGCGGTCCAGAGAAGTAGTCAGCTGGGGTCAGTCGTGTAAGGACTGCTGTCCAGGAGCTACGATCTCTGCCGTCCTCCTACAACCTACCCCTTCTTCTCCAGTGGGGGCAGTAGAGGTGCCAGAGAGTAGGGGCAAGACTCTACCCTCAGTACATACTAACCCGGTGTGTCAGAGACCTCTTAGGAGGAGGGGTCAGAGGAGGGTGGTGGTTCCCTCTGAGCATAATGGGAGTGTGAGTTTGGTGACACAGGGGGACGCCTCTGTTGTCGGTTCTATAAAGAGTTCACCATGTTGTGGCAGGCGCATGCGTGAAAATAAACGTTCAGGTCCGGACCTGTGTGTGAATGATTACGTATGGGTGTCCACCAAAAATATCAGGTGGAAGTGTGGAACTGGAATCTGGAGTTCGAGGGTAATCAGGCCATACCGGGTGTCAGCCATTATCGGTCCGAAGACTTACCAGTTGGAGTTACCCTCTGTAATGCCCATACACAACTCATTCCACAGGTTGGCGCTCCGGAGATTTGTGCCGACTACGTTGTCATCTCCAATGTTCTATGTCCACCATAAACCTAAGGGTCAGGTGACTGAAGAGGTGAACTCTGGTGAATTGAGACGTTCTCACTGTAGGTCCAGTGTTGAGGGTCCAGAAGTCCGTTATTGAAAGGGGGGTACTGTCACGATCCAATTTTGGATTTGTGGCAGATTTGTTTGCTTCTGTTTAATACCTTTTTTCCTTTTTGGTCGTCGGGGGTTAATGCAGGTTTTTTCCCCTCTGGTGGCCGCTCATGTTATTGCATTGCTTCTGGCTCAGCTGATGTTTGTAGTGACCACTCCCTCCATCCTTTAAAAGGTCACCTGGTTCTTCAGCTGACTGTCGGTGTTAGTTCATTCTGCAGCGACCAAGCCAGGAGTAGCAGCTAGCTGAGAGCTTCTGTTCTACTGCTGTGTCCGTTTCATTTGGTGTTTCTTCCTGCTGTGCTGTGCTTTGCAGCTTTAAGCTAAGTTTGGTTTTTCTTTTCCTTTTCAGTTTTGGTAATATTTTTACTCTGGTGCAGTTTACCTCTCTTGGGGGGAGAGGGGGTCACTTATAGGGTCTGCACAGGAGACAGGGATACGCTGGCGGCTCAGGCCTCCTAACTTTCATAGGTACCCCTGAGATAAGGGAAAGTCAGGGTCCCTTATAGTGGCAGGGACAGGTGCGGGTTCTAATACACCGTCCTGCCCCTTTAACATCATATCGGCGTGACATATATTCACAGCTACACTGCTCAGTACTGAGGTGTGAAGTTCCACATTCTGATGATTTTAGTAAACATTTAAATCAACCAAGGGCAATATTCACAGCTACACTGCTCAGTACTAATGTATATTATCCTACATGCTGCTGTTGTTAGTAAACATTTATCTTACCCAAGTGCAAGATTCACAGGTACACTGCTCAGCTGCTCCTGAACATGTGCAACATAGAAAAGGAAAGTATGAAAGCCTCATGTCTCTATGTGCTGTGTATTGGAAACTTCATAGCAGCTGTTCTCCACTCAATAGCACAGAGGCAACTGAAATTTACAGATAAAACCTATAGAAGTAGGATAAAAGCCTTATAATGGCCAGAAATATTATTCAGGACGGTTACCAGAAACAACAGGTACTTTTTTAAAAAGAGAAAACACCACTTTACGATGTCTCCAGTCTTCCGTCCAGCTGTACCTCACCCTTTTTGTGTAGCATTACTTGTTTTGACATTGGATAAGTGACTTGAAGCATTACCAGTTGATTTGCTGTACAGCAGTAAAACGCGGTTACATAACCACACAGTGTAAAGGAAAAAACAGTATTGATTTACCTCCGGACTAAAAGCATTTGTGCCATTTTTCTTTATATTGCTCTCCCACAAGCTGCTTGTCACTTCCTATCACTTCCAAAATACTTTATCAGAGTCCATCCATTTAAATTAATTTGAATGTCTTATTGTGTTGTACACAGACAGCAATACATACTAGTCCAAGTTCATTTGCATCAACTTGCTGTATATCGCCAATGTTCATTATACGAAAAAAAAAATGCTCATTATGCTAAAATTGGGAATTTCCAGTATGTCTATTTCTATACAATGTTTTCTGCCTTAAAGGGAACCTGTCACCCCCATAATCGATGGTGAGGTAAGCTCACCGTCATCAAGGGCTTATCTACAGCATTCTGTAATGCATTCTGCAATGCTGTAGATAAGCCGCCGATGTATCCTGAAAGATGAGAAAAAGAGGTTAGATTATACTCACCCAGGGGCGGTCCCGCTCCAGTGGGCGTCTCAGGTCCGCTCTGGTGCCTCCTATCTTCATTCCATGACGTCCTCTTCTGGTCTTCACGCTTCGGCTCCGGCGCAGGCGTACTTTGTCTGTCCTATTGAGGGCAGAGCAAAGTACTGCAGTGCGCAGGCGCCGAGCCTCTCTGAACAGGACAGACAAAGTAAGCCTGCAAATTTATTTTCTTAACCTAAACCACATTTTGGAGGGTTTCAGCTTTCAAAAGAATAATTTATACAACCAATGGATGAATTTAACCTCAGGTTATAAGCTTTTATTTACATAACATGGATAAGCGACATAACCTCTGTCAGGGAGTGTAAAGCAATTATATTGTGACAGCAGAACCATAAAATTACAATCTGCCCGGCGGATAAGGGGAGTGGTATAGTTAATTTAGATACTTCAATCTTAATTGTTATGGACTTGTTTTAAAGCGCTGATGTATGTGTTGTAAAATGGTGATGTTTTTTCTATCGTAAACAGTGTTGATGCAGTAACTGTGTTCAGCCACTGGAGGTCACCCTTGAGTAATAGGATAATTACAATGTTGTTGCAGTAATTTTGTTCAGCCACTGGAGGTCACCCTTGAGTAATAGGATAATTACAATGTTGTTGCACTAATTTTGTTCAGCCACCGGAGGTCACCCTTGAGTAATAGGATAATTACAATGTTGTTGCAGTAATTTTGTTCAGCCACTGGAGGTCACCCTTGAGTAATAGGATAATTACAATGTTGTTGCAGTAATTTTGTTCAGCCACTGGAGGTCACCCTTGAGTTATAGGATAATTACAATGTTGTTGCAGTAATTTTGTTCAGCCACCGGAGGTCACCCTTGAGTAAAAAACAAGAAGATTCTGGAAACCGGACAGTTACCTCAGAGAGAGTTTCTGGGCGTTTGAGAAGAAGCAGCGCGGTGATGGAGAGTGGGGAATCCAGATCTTGAGGCATTCCTGTTTTGGGACTATGTGATATCAAGAAAGCTATTCTTGTGAGTAAACAGAGAAGTGTGACCGGTCACCGACTGTGTAGTTAGCTAGGGATAGCTAGATAGGAATCACAGCCTAATTAAGGACAGTCTTGTATGAAGAATTGCATGATAACTAATAGACACTGTGTGGATTCCTGCGCTTCACGATTCTGGCTGTGGGATATTCCTGGAATTATTTGTGAACTTTATCTGGATCTGCATCAGAAGATTTGGTGGCTCAAATACCTATTTAATCCGCTGCTGGACGTCTGTATAACAAATTCAGTTATTTACCGTTGAAGCATATATTGTGAAAGAGTACACTGAGCGCTCAACAATAAGACGGTGCACGGCGTATACACTGAGTATATACTGTGATAGATATATATATATATATATATATATATATATATAGTTGGGAAAAAACCGGGTACCCGTGATTTATTGTAAATTAGGTGGGAGGCGGGTGTAAGATTGTATTCCTGAGAGGACCACGTGTCACAGGCACAGTATAACCCCATGTAGGCCCATTACAGTTAAGGGAGGGGTGGTATAGTTGTGGGGTAGTCGGATTCCTGCTTGTGAAGCTGGCACTTGGGGTCTCTCAGGCTGCATAGCTTGTATTCTGTGAGTTGTGGCTGTTGTGGCCCATATTGTGTTGGGAGAGAAAATTCTGTCATATTTTGCATAAGTTCTAAAGAAAAGTTTGTTTAATATCATTCATGAGTCATTCATAGCAGCGCCGTATTCTGTTCTCGAGCAGCGACCGGCATAACAGTCGTTACAGTGTTATGCTTGCTCATCCTAATATCCACTGGATCCGTTTTAAGGGGTTGTTTTCTGTGAATCCTTTTAGCTCAGTGGATGTATCTTTCCACTTGCAGCTCTTAAGTTTTTCATTCCTTTAAATTTGAGTGAGAGCGGGTGTACCACTATTATATAGAACTAGCTATTGAACCCGTTCTACGCCCGGGTGGCGAGCATTTATATTGTTATATAGTCCCCATCCTGTCATGAGCTGCTCCATCCTGTCATGTACTGCTCCATCCTGCGCCCCCACCCTGTCATGTGCTGCTCCATCCTGCGTCCCCATCCTGTCATGAGCTGCTCCATCCTGCGTCCCCATCCTGTCATGTGCTGCTCCATCCTGCGCCCCCATCCTGTCATGTGCTGCTCCATCCTGCTTCCCCATCCTGTCATGCGCTGCTCCCATCCTGCGCCCCCATCCTGTCGTGAGCTGCTCCATCCTGCGCCCCCATCCTGTCATGTGCTGCACCCATCCTGCACCCCCATTCTGACATGTGCTGCTCCCATCCTGCGCCCCCATTCTGACATGTGCTGCTCCCATCCTGCGCCCCCATTCTCACATGTGCTGCACCCATCCTGCGCCTCCATTCTGTCATTTGCTGCTCCCATCCTGCGCCCCCATCCTGTCATGTGCTGCTTCCATCCTGCACCCCCGTTTTGTCATGTGCGGATCCTGTGCACACGCTACCTGATTCCTTTCCGCCGCCATTTTCTTGGCCCTCCTGCTGCCGCAATCGGCACCTGCGCAGTCCGCGCTTTCAGGCACCATTTTCTTGAAGACACACTGCAGTGTGTCTTCAAGAAAATGGCGCCGGAAAGCGCGGACTGCGCAGGCGCCGATTCCGGCAGCAGGACCAAGAAAATGGCGGCGGAAAGGAATCAGGTGGCGTTAGTAACAAATTGCTGTGGCATGAACTGCCACAGCATCATCAGGGCGCAATCATGTCCACGGTGTCCCGACGTCCGGGTTACGGATCATAAATGTCCCCCTGCTCCCGGCAGTCCGCGCTTTCTGGCGCCATTTTTTTTTTCCTGACACTGGCTATAATGTAATGCTAGGAGCGTCGCGCCTGCGCAGTCTATAAAGGCTTCAGACAGAGTGACGCTCCCAGCGTTATATTATAGATATGGCACATATTCAGCTACTACCGACAGATTATAATCAAGCACGCCAATGCTATGCCCCCCAACTCTTTTCCAATGTTTATGTCGGTCACAGCTACTTCCTATTGTGCGTAAAGGATGGCTTGGTGCAGTGGCTTAAATTACCTGCAAAAAGTTGCCGATGATAGAAAGCAAGGTGCATGTTGCACAGGAGTTGGCTTACTATGACAGGCGTCCCTTGTCTGCTGGTTCTAATAAGCATCACACTATATATTTGCTGAAGATACAGGAGCAATAGGAGGAAACTGACACTTATGCGCATGTGTTTCTATTATACTTTTCCTTCGATTGTTCCACTCATGATTTTGGCTTACAAATACTGATGTAAAATACTGACCAAATATTAAACATTTAAACATGGCCTAAATGCACATATTTTGGGATAAAAAAAATAATTTTCAATTGGATATTATTAGGCATGTTGCATTGTTTGGCTTTTACGGGCTATTTGTGTCCCTATGCATTAAACGTTGTTGTTTGTGGTAATAAATCAGTGGAGAGGAGCTTAGAAAAAGAGTGATAAAAGAGTAACAAACCCTCCAGTCTGAGAGCTCACACTCAGATTTTCAGTTAACTCACTTTGCAGCCAGAAAAAGGCTGTAAAAGGCAAACTGAGCATTTTTTTAAATGAACCTTAATAATGAAAATAATTTTTAGCCCCAAATGCATGCATTTAAGGAAATAACATTTTCCCCAAAGGACAACCCATTTTAAATATACTAATAGCGATAGGCTAATCCCCTATTCTAGTAGCAATGGGCTAACAGTTAAGTTTGGGGTTTGTACCGAACACCTAGTGTTCAGACACAGACCCTGAACAGTGACTTCTCCAGGAAGTCAGTGTTACTGTTCAGTTTCGACAACCTGAACATTGGATGTTTCCCACGCTTTTGTCTGCATGACATTGGGAGAAACACCGAAGGCTCTGATCGTCAGTAACATCATTACAGCAAGTCAGAGAGCTGCGGTTCTCACGCTGTCAGATGACAGTAAAAAGGTTTCCTCCAGTCACATGCGTCAGCTGATGAGAGAGTACTACTCCCATCAGCCTACAGAAACACATGGGCTACTTGCACAGTGAACAAGTCTGTAGGAACATGTTCACACACCACCAAGAAACCTGAAGACACAAAAGAGATTAGTAAAACCAAAAACACTCAGTTTGAAAAAAATTGCAGTAATCCGCAAGTGCTAGTAAAAGATGTAAAAAACAGGGTATTTGGTTGATACGTTTTTTGCAAAAAATGTATATTAAGCTGCTCTACCAAACTTCACGGTATACCCATATCAGAGCAGTCCTAACTAATGTATGCAATCCCTATCTGATGCACACATGGATTTTTCCTCTCTGAACCCTGTTCACACAGGTAATATACAGATGATCAGGTTTTTAAATACATCAGATAGGGATTGCATACATCAGTTAGGACTGCTCTGATAAGGGTATACCGTGAAGTTTGGTAGAGCAGCTTAGTATACATTTTTTGCAAAAAACGTATCAACCAAATACCCTGTTTTTTACATCTTTTACTAGCACTTGCGGATTACTGCAATTTTTTTCAAACTGAGTGTTTTTGGTTTTACTATTCTCTTTTGTGTCTCCCATCAGCCTACGCCTGCTGTCACTGATAATCAGCCGGAGCCTGTGCTAAATATAAATAAATAATAAAAAAATGACATGGGGTCTCTTCTATTTTTGATAACCAGTACAGGTAAAACTGACAGCTGCGAGCTGCAACCCTCAGATGTCAGCTTTATCATGTCTGGTTGTAAAAAATAGAGGGGTCCTCCCATTTTAACAATGATTAAAGTTAAAGCAGACAGCTAGGAGCTGGTATTCTCAGGCTGGTAAGGCACCATGGACATTGACCTGCCCAGCCTATAAATAGCAGCTCGCAGCTGCCCCAGAAAAGGCGCATCTTTGAGATGCATCAATTCTGGCGCTTTGCACTTGACATTCCGGCATTCAACAGTCTAGCACTGAAGCTATCGTGAGATGTAGATGTATCTTGAGATGTAGACTCCAATCCTATGTTTTGTGGGTTCCTCCATCTGTGCTTTTTTGTTTGTGCTCATCCCTGCTGGGTTCCATTTCAGATTCCTGTGAAAAGTCCTTGATGCACACGTGCCTTCCTGCTTGCTGCATCAACAACCGGGTTCCGTGTGCCCACCCTTACCTAAGGCTTAGAGAATCCACTTCGTAGGCTAGCCTAACAGTCTGCCTCCTGCAGTACTGATTCCAATACATGTAGAGGATTTTATTGGCCCATCAGCTAAATTACAGGGATTATTTATCATTGGCTGTCTTCTAGAAAAAAAATTATCCCCAATTGGATCCATATACTGTACTTTTACATAGAATCACTTTCTGATACTAGACAAATGTATTGATGAAAAACTATCATGCAAAAAAATCCTCTTCATCAACCAGTGGATCATGAGCCACTTCTTATAGCCTTGGCAATATAATTAGTTATTGAAACTGTTCTAAGGGCAAATAAATTCCATTTTCAATGTTGTTAACCATCACAAGCCATATGAGAGAGTACAGCTGTTTAGGAGAGAGATGTGTCTAACAAATCCCTGTGGGAGCAATTATACTACTCCAGGTTTGTCACGACACAGGTGACTTTTTGATCTCATAACAAAGGAATTAAAATGACTAATAAAGGAGCCGACAAGAAAAGAATTAAGCATAAACAATGAGGAATCTCAGTAATTAGTGATTTCAATGGTATTTCGCATTTCACTGTCTATTTCTATAGAAACAGCTCAGAATAATTCATCCTTTTTACACACTCATTCCATGGTTGGAATAACGGCCATCTTTCCACTCATGCCCAGGCAAACCATGAAGGAACGTGTCTTCCAACTTAAAAAGAATCTGTCAGTAGAATAAACCCTCTTAAGCCATCTACATGGACATGTAGGTCATAAGAAGCAGAATAAAATGATATCTTGTCATCTGATGTCTTATTCCACAGTAATCCACATTTATGTTAATATGTAAATGATCTTTTAATATCTATGGGTTGGACACAGATCTTGCTGAGAATCTGGGAAAGAGCTTATTTTAAATAAAAGGGAGCGTTACCAATGTGAGACATGTAATGACTGACAGTGTCTTCCCCTGATCTACATGTCTCACAATGCTAACTCCCCCCTTCATTGAAAATAAGCCCTGAACGCAAATTCTCAGTGAGATCTATGTCTGACCCATAGATCTTAATAGCTCATTTACATATTAACAAAATTGTGAATAGGTGTCAAGAAGTTGGAGAGTTATGGTAGAAAGTGGGCCTGCACATTCACACTATACAGGATTTGTTTGCTGTCATGGATACTTGTAGGTTTGCATTGGAGGTTCATAAACAAATAATTGGATTTTTTTAATCAAAATTTTAGTTTAGTCTTTTACAATTTTAAATGCATTGGCACATTAAACAACTGGTTGTAAAATTTGACACAGTCTTTAAATGTAATGAAAGGTAATAGTTCAATGATGTCCTTTATTTTGATAGAAGCAGGAAATTGTTGAGATTTCAGAAGAGAAATGTAGAATTTCACCTTCTCTTGCCTCCAACAAATTTCTTAAAATGGAACCTACTGCACATTTCTATACATGAGTTTACCTCCTTCCTGACATGGCGATTTTCCATTTCTGTGTTTTTGTTTTTTGCTCCACTTCTTAGAATAGCCATAAGTTTGGGCATCCTGAAGGGTTAGTATGTAGTAAAACCCCTTTTGAAAAGTATCACAGTTTGTAAGTGCTTTTTGAATCCAGCCGACTTTCTTATAATACTTGCTTGAGGGATTTTCATCGATTCTTCCTTGGAAAGTTCTTCCAGTTCTGTGAGATTCCTGGGTCGTCATGCATCCTTTCAGATCAGCGAACTGTGAGGGCCATTGTAAAACCTTCATCTTGCGCCTTTCGAGGTAGTCTATTGTAGATTTTGACGTGTGTTTAGGATCATGATCCATTTGTCGAAGTCATCCTCTTTTCAACTTGAGCTTTTTTTTTACAGATAGTGTTATGTTTGCATCAAGAATTTGTTGAAATTTCATTAAATCCATTCTTCCCTCTACCCGTGAAATGTTTTCCCCGCCGTTGGCTGCAACAGAACCCCCCCCAAAAAAATGATTGATACAGCCCCCATGCATAATGGTTGGTGGGATGATTTTTTTCTGAAATTCTGAGCCTTTTTCCCTGTACACATTCCTTTGATCATTGTGGCAAAAGAGGTCTATTTTTAACCTCATTAGTCCAAATGACTCTTTTGCAAAATGTATCAGGCTTGTTTAGATGTTCTTTTGCATACTTCTGACTCTGACTTTAATGGTGAAGGTGCAGGAGAGGATTTCTTCTCATGACTCTTCCATGAAGGCAATATTTGTGCAGGTGTCTTTGAACAGTGTACCACAACTCCAGCATCTGCTAAATCTTAAAGAAGGTCTTGTGCAGTCAAGCGGGATTCTGATTTGCCTCTCTAGCAATCCTCAGCTCTCACTGAAAATGTTCTTAGTCTTTCAGACCTTATATTTACCTACACTGTTCTTGTTAACTGCCTGATGAAAGGTCAACTTGAAAACACTTTGCTATCTTCTTATAGCCTTCTGCTTTGTGTGCCTTCACCATTTTCATTTTCAGAGTGCTGGGCAGCTGCTTAAAAGAGCCCATGGATGCTGTTTTTGGCACAAGGTTAGAGGAGGATGGTTTTTTATGAAGCTGGGAAATTTGCATCCCCTGGCCTTTTCTAACAACGATAGTGAACAAGCCATAACCTTAACAGGCTAATTAATGTCTGAAACATTTGTCAAAGTTATATGAGCATACATGTCTCCAGGGCCGGCTCCAGGCTTTCATGGGCCCCGGGGCGAATGAGTCCCGGTGGGCCCCTTTAACACATGCCACAATTCATAATGTATGGATACGGCAAAGAAATATAGGTATAGTACAATGCCAAAGATTTCACTTACTTCTTACATTACATGAGTGATATCTATTGTGCATTCTACATTAGCTCAGAAACCGGACAGTATAGTCCTCTATACAGAATAATGAGCCTCATATATTCCTCCAAACAAAATAATGAGCCCCATATATTGCCCCATACAGTATAATGGCCCCATATAGTGCTCCATACAGTATAATGGGCACCACAGAGTATGCCATACAGAATGAGCAGCATATATTGCTCCATACGGAATTGACCCCATATAATGCTCCATACAGTATAGTGAGCCACATATAATTCTCCATACAGTATATGATGAGCTCCATCTATTGCTCCATATATAATGGGCCTCATATAATGCTCCATACAGTATATGATCGGCCCTATACAGTATACTGAGTCCCATATATTGCTCCATACAGAATGGGCCCCATATGATGCTCCATTCAGAATGGGCCCCATATAATACTCCTTACAGAATGGGTCCCATATAATTCTTCATAATAATTGGCCCCATAAGATGCTCCATGTATAATGGGCCCCATATAATGCTCTATATATAATTGGCCATATAAAATGCTCCATATATAATTAGTCCCATAAGATGCTTCATATATTATTGGCCCCATATACTGCTCTATATGTAATTGGCCCCATATACTGCTCCATATTAAATTGGCCACATAAGATGCTCCATATTAACCCCTTCATGACCGGGGGATTTTTCGTTTTTCCGTGTTCGTTTTTCGCTCCCCTCCTTCCCAGAGCCATAACTTTTTTATTTTTCCGTCAATTTGGCCATGTGAGGGCTTATTTTTTGCGGGACGAGTTGTACTTTTGAACGACATCATTGGTTTTAGCATGTCGTGTACTAGAAAACGGGAAAAAAATTCCAAGTGCGGTGAAATTGCAAAAAAAAGTGCAATCCCACATTGGTTTTTTGTTTGGCTTTTTTGCTAGGTTCACTAAATGCTAAAAATGACCTGCCATTATGATTCTCCAGGTCAGTACGAGTTCATAGACACCAAACATGACTAGGTTATTTTTTATCTAAGTGGTGAAAAAAAATTCCAAACTTTGCTAAAAAAAAAAAAAAATTGCGCCATTTTCCGATACTCGTAGCGTCTCCATTTTTCATCATCTGGGGTCGGTTGAGGGCTTATTTTTTGCGTACCGAGATGACGTTTTTAATGATAGCATTTTGGTGCAGATACGTTCTTTTGATCGCCCGTTATTGCATTTTAATTCAATGTCGCGGCGACCAAAAAAACGTAATTCTGGCGTTTCGAGTTTTTTTCCCGCTACGCTGTTTAGCGATCAGGTTAATACTTTTTTTTAATTGATAGATCGGGCGATTCTGAGCGCGGCGATACCAAATATGCGTAGATTTGATATTTTTTTTATTGATTTATTTTGATTGGGGCGAAAGGGGGGTGATTTAAACTTTTATGTTTTTTTAATTTTTTTCACATTTTTTTAAACTTTTTTTTTTAACTTTTGCCATGCTTCAATAGCCTCCATGAGAGGCTAGAAGCAGGCATAGCACGATCGGCTCTGCTACATAGCAGCGATCTGCTGATCGCTGCTATGTAGCAGAATTGCACGTGTACTGTGAGCGCCGACCACAGGGTGGCGCTCACAGCGACGGGCAATCAGTAACCATAGAGGTCTCTAGGACCTCTATGGTTACCATTCACAAGCATCGCCAACCCCCGAACATGTGACGGGGGTCGGCGATGACGTCATTTCCGGCCGCCCGGCCGGAAGCGGTAGTTAAATGCCGCTGTCTGCGTTTGACAGCGGCATTTAACTAGTTAATGGGTGCGGGCAGATCGCGATTCTGCCCGCGCCTATTACGGGCACATGTCAGCTGTTCAAAACAGCTGACATGTCCCGGCTTTGGTGCGGGCTCACCGCGGAGCCCTGCATCAAAGCAGGGGAGCCGGCATCGGACGGTATAGTACGTCCGATGCCGGTAAGGGGTTAAATTGACCCCATATAATGCTCCCTATATTATTGGCCCCATAAGATACTCCATATAGAATTAGCCCCATATAATGCTCCATATATGGGCCCCTTCTGATGGCCCACGGCTGACACCGACCCTGCATGTCTCCAAAATTGCCCACATTTTTGCATGAAAAAATGACAATATATTATTTGGCCTAAAATTCAAAGGAAATGTTTCATCTTTAACTTTAGGCCTTTTATAGATCATTTAATCTTCAACTTGCTTAACTATTCACAATAATTGTACGTTTAACTAGAGGTGCCCAAACTTTTACATGCCACAGTAGGTGTATAAGATTGTATTTTGCAGGAGAAGTTGTACTTTTGAATGACACCACAACATGTTATGTACTGTAAAGCATGAAAGAAAATCCTAGTGTGGTGAGATTGCAAAAAAAGCACAATTCTACAATTGTTAGGTTTTGTTTCTACAGCGTTCTCTATATGGTAAAATATCACCAGGCAACATGATACTTCAGGTCAATATGATTATGGTGAGGCCTATATACAGTACATAGTATTTTTATATTTAAGTTGTGAAAAAAATGAGAAATTTGTAAAATATATATATATATATATATGTATATATATATATATATACATATATATATATATATATATATAGAGTAAAAATGGAACAGCACAATGCTCACCGATGGGTGCCTGGCCTCCTGGGTCAAGTGGTCCACTCTATCCCCAATTGTATACAAAAGGCAAAAGAAGGCAGCACTCCAATAGTATCCAAAGTGAAAAAAGTGAGGTTTAATCAGCCCACATCTTCATGCAGCTACGTTTCGGCTCACACTGAGCCTTTCTCAAGCAGTGAATGATACTAACAGCCGTGTTTTTATATGCATAATCCACAATCAATTACATCATTATTCATAAAATTTCATTATATACATAATCAATCAATGTGTAATAAAATCCAATATCTGTGCCCTAATAAAGGTGCGTTGTGCTAAAGTGCTAATATTACTATCGTTATATGTCCTCCCATCTATAATCAGAAACCTCTTCTTAAGTGCTATAATTAGTTCGTCTTCTTATTCATCATATACTATTATTAATATGCATATTTACCTCTATTACATTATCTTATCCTGCCGCCCACAGAGCACACCACATGGAGGACGCTAATCGCCATTCACGGCGTTCATTACTTCTTACTGCGCATGTCTCAGCGTCATGTTGTTCTGTCATAGCTTGCCAGCCAATCCAAAGCCTCCTGCAACCATTTACACTTGCGCCTGCGCACTCTGATTCTGTCAGTGCCGCGACGCCATCATGAATGTGGCAATCAATTCAAAACTTCCTGCAGGCATTTCACTTGCACCTATGTGTTCAGATTCCATCAGTGCCACCATCTTCAGTGTGGCCGGCTGCATACGTATCTCAACCGCACCTCAGTGTATCACTATGTATCTTATTAAAAGACACCCTTTATGGCTAAATAATCTAATATTGCACCATGGCACAACGGACGACACCTTACTCAGGCTGTCTCCGCTTACCAATGTCCCTTTTAGCTAGTTTAATAGCCCATAACGACCACAAAACCTCGCATAAGGGTACATAAAAGCGCTTTCATATTGCCAAGTGTCTCTATATATATAAGCCTTTTAACACAGCTTCAATAGATTTCATAATGCTTTTCTTTATTATACACGGCTATTGACAAACAGCAATGACACAAACTCAAAAAAATAATAATAGAAAAAAATATAAATATCCGCCTCCATGTGGTTATGCTCCATATGCCGCAGGAACAGCTATATTGTATATCTCCATAGATACGAGGACATATCTAAAAAAACAATTAAAAAAACATTAAAAATTGGAATAACATTATGAGACCCTGTCTCTACAACACATTCCAAATATTAAACTAGGAGCCCATATACATCTGATTCCTAGGTATACTTCAGTGGGGCTATTACATATTAGGGTTAATTTTGAATTCCACATTAAGTCCTTTAGGTTTCATGGTGTCCATTGCATATTTGTTCGATATCATAACAAAACGAGAGCAGTATACTGCATTGCCTTGAAACAAATTGGGGCGTATGTTCGATCGTAATCCCCTAGGGATTTTACCCTCTTTATAGTACTGCCCCAAAGTCATCATATGTAACTGAAGATTCACGAGTCGTTTAACATCACTTTCATACTTGCATTTTAACTCCAATGTAGACGGTGTTTTCAAAAAAATAGCTTCTCCAACAATGCCCCCAAGTATTCGTTCCTCCTCCTCAGACGTATAATTAAATACTCCTAGTTCCATGGTACTATTATCCATGGAACATAAAAGATGGCTTGTAAAGCAAAAAAGTATATTGTAGATTATGCAAAAATTATTCAAAAATTTGTTCATATTGTGCATACATTTCCAGACCAAAAATATGGAGTAAAAATGGAACAGCACAATGCTCACCGATGGGTGCCTGGCCTCCTGGGTCAAGTGGTCCACTCTATCCCCAATTGTATACAAAAGGCAAAAGAAGGCAGCACTCCAATAGTATCCAAAGTGAAAAAAGTGAGGTTTAATCAGCCCACATCTTCATGCAGCAACGTTTCGGCTCACACTGAGCCTTTCTCAAGCAGTGAATGATAACAACAGCCGTGTTTTTATATGCATAATCCACAATCAATTACATCATTATTCATAAAATTTCATTATATACATAATCAATGAATTATTTATGTTTGGAATTCCCCAGGACTCCAGTATTATATATAATTCCTAAGATCCACAAAACATTGGTCGACCCGCCCGGGCGACCGATAGTGTCGGGAGTTGACTCAGTCTTCAGTAGGATAGGCACATTTTTGGACAAAATTCTCAACCCCATTGCCAAAAAAGCGGATTCATTTATTAAAGACACTACTGACTTCTCGAATAAATTAGAGTTGGTCAATTTGGGGGGGGAAGTGATTATGGCATCGTTTGATGTCATTTCACTTTACACCTCAATTGGGCACTCTTCAGGAATAAGGGTGGTAGAAAAGAAGTTGGAAACTGTCGAAATATCAGACATAGGTAAAATGTTTGTTATTAAGCTGTTGGAAATAATCTTGAAGCGGAGTTACTTCTTATTTGGTGACACATTTTATACACAAAAACGCGGTACAGCGATGGGGGCCAATATGGCCCCCGCGTATGCGAATTTGGTGATGAGTGCCTTGGAGGAGGACCTCGTCTATGTGTCCCACCACTTCCGGCATGTGCTGGTGTGGTGGAGGTACATAGACGATGTCTTCCTCCTATGGAGTGGCACGGAAAAAGAACTTGAGGATTTTCATCAATACCTTAACACGATAGATGAAACCATTAAATTTACGTTGACCTTTTCTAGAACGGAATTACAGTTCTTGGATGTCTTGGTTAGACAAATGAATGGGGAGCTCATAACCACCCTGTACGTTAAAGAAACTGACAGAAATAATCTGACGTATGACAGTCAGCACCCTCGTAGTATGGTTAAATCTATTCCATTGAGTCAGCTGCTAAGGGTACGTAGGATTGTCAAGAAAAGGGAAGAGATAGATGAAGTTATGGATATGTTGGTTGAAAAATTCTTAAAGAGAGGCTACCCACAAAGTATACTCTATAGAGCAAAAATTGTGGTCCGAAATAAAGACAGGAAAGAATTACTGTTGGGGGGAGGGCAACAAAATAAGAAGAAATCCATGAATAGAATACCATGTGTGATGACATATACGGAGGAAAGTGATAAAATAGCAGGGGTAATCAGAAAGCATTGGGGGATGCTGAGAAATTGCTTACCGGATATAAAAGAATTCAGAGAGCCCCCACTATTTTCATACCGTCGGGGTAAAAACATTAGAGATCATGTGGTCAAATCTGACATTGGTCCCCTGAAAAATAGTTATCAAGGCACACTTACTGGGATAAGTCAAAAGGGCTGCTTCCCATGTTTGTCGTGTGTGAATTGTACCTATATGTTGAAAGGCTCTATATTTAAGCATCCGGAGACGAACAAAAAATATACAATTAAACAGTTTCTAACATGTAATTCTGACCATGTAATATATTTGCTAGAATGTCCTTGCAAATTATGGTATGTGGGGGAGACAACATGCGAGCTAAAAGTACGCATTAATAACCATCGACACTCAATTAGAAAGAAGCGGCTTGACCTCCCGGTCTCAAAACATTTTACGGAACTAGGCCACGTAGAAAAGGATCTAAAGTTTAGAATAATAGATAAGGTCCCCATACAGAGAAGAGGAGGGGACAGAGTATCCCTCCTGAAAAAACAGGAACTTAAATGGATTTATGAGTTAAATACTTTGAAACCTAAAGGACTTAATGTGGAATTCAAAATTAACCCTAATATGTATTAGCCCCACTGAAGTATACCTAGGAATCAGATGTATATGGGCTCCTAGTTTAATATTTGGAATGTGTTGTAGAGACAGGGTCTCATAATGTTATTCCAATTTTTAATGTTTTTTTAATTGTTTTTTTAGATATGTCCTCGTATCTATGGAGATATACAATATAGCTGTTCCTGCGGCATATGGAGCATAACCACATTTAAGCGGATATTTATATTTTTTTCTATTATTATTTTTTTGAGTTTGTGTCATTGCTGTTTGTCAATAGCCGTGTATAATAAAGAAAAGCATTATGAAATCTATTGAAGCTGTGTTAAAAGGCTTATATATATAGAGACACTTGGCAATATGAAAGCGCTTTTATGTACCCTTATGCGAGGTTTTGTGGTCGTTATGGGCTATTAAACTAGCTAAAAGGGACATTGGTAAGCGGAGACAGCCTGAGTAAGGTGTCGTCCGTTGTGCCATGGTGCAATATTAGATTATTTAGCCATAAAGGGTGTCTTTTAATAAGATACATAGTGATACATTGAGGTGCGGTTGAGATACGTATGCAGCCGGCCACACTGAAGATGGTGGCACTGATGGAATCTGAACACATAGGTGCAAGTGAAATGCCTGCAGGAAGTTTTGAATTGATTGCCACATTCAAGATGGCGTCGCGGCACTGACAGAATCAGAGTGCGCAGGCGCAAGTGTAAATGGTTGCAGGAGGCTTTGGATTGGCTGGCAAGCTATGACAGAACAACATGACGCTGAGACATGCGCAGTAAGAAGTAATGAACGCCGTGAATAGCGATTAGCGTCCTCCATGTGGTGTGCTCTGTGGGCGGCAGGATAAGATAATGTAATAGAGGTAAATATGCATATTAATAATAGTATATGATGAATAAGAAGACAAACTAATTATAGCACTTAAGAAGAGGTTTCTGATTATAGATGGGAGGACATATAACGATAGTAATATTAGCACTTTAGCACAACGCACCTTTATTAGGGCACAGATATTGGATTTTATTACACATTGATTGATTATGTATATAATGAAATTTTATGAATAATGATGTAATTGATTGTGGATTATGCATATAAAAACACGGCTGTTAGTATCATTCACTGCTTGAGAAAGGCTCAGTGTGAGCCGAAACGTAGCTGCATGAAGATGTGGGCTGATTAAACCTCACTTTTTTCACTTTGGATACTATTGGAGTGCTGCCTTCTTTTGCCTTTTGTATATATATATATATATATATATATATATATATATATATATATATATATATATATATATCACTCGTGTAACCATTTTCAGAGACCTGTAATGTTTTCAATTTTCATTCAATTTAGCTGTTCTTATTTTTTCCGTTAGATAAGCTGACATTGTGATTTACACCATTTTAGGGTACATATGATATTTTCATCACCTATTATTGCCTTTTCTCCCAGATATTGTAATTGTGACTTTAAAAAAAAAATTAATTATGGTGCTTACCAATCAGATTAATTTTAACTTTATTTTGATAGATTGGACTTTTGTGGATGTGATGATTAGTGATGACCGAGTGTGCTTGTTGCTCGAGATTTCCAAAAATGCTCGGGTGATCTCCGAGTATTTTGGGCATGCTTGGAGATTTAGTTTCTGTCACCGGAGCTGCATGATTTGCGGCTGCTAGACAGCCTGAACTGTTGTGAATTCTGCTCTTGGGCTCCCTCCAGTGGTTATGAGTGGTAATGCTGCTGTCTTTGGATCGCAGCATTTATCAGGTGTGTCCACTTATTGCAATTTGGGCTGGGCTATATAGTCTTGCTTGATCCTTTAGTCAGTGCCAGTTGTCCATTGTTTTTGGAGGATTCACATCCATACCCGGTCTCTCCTGTTTTGCTGTTCATTTCAACAAAGATAAGTTCTGGCTTTGTTTTTGCTGTCCACATGCTGTGGATCTTATAGTTCAGTGCATTTTCATGTTTTGTCTTGTCCAGCTTTGTCTGTGAAGGATTTTTTGCAGCCAAGCTGTGTCTCTGGAGATGCAGATATACCCTCCATGTCTTTAGTCAGATGTGGAGATTTGTATTTTCTGTGGTGGATATTTTC
The DNA here is from genome assembly GCF_032444005.1 of Ranitomeya imitator. Lineage (NCBI taxonomy): Eukaryota > Metazoa > Chordata > Amphibia > Anura > Dendrobatidae > Ranitomeya > Ranitomeya imitator. The sequence continues at coordinate 52,332,376 of NC_091284.1, forward strand.
TAGTGTTTTAATACTGACCATATAGTACTCTGTCCTATTCTTTCTTTTTAGCTAGAATGGCCTCCTTTGCTAAATCCTGATTTCAGTCTGCGTATGTCATTTCCCTCTCATCTCAGTCAATATTTGTGGGGGGCTGTCTATCCTTTGGGGATTTTCTCTGAGGCAAGATAGTTTTCCCGTTTCTATCTTTAGGGGAAGTTAGTTCTAAGGCTGTGTCGAGGTGTCTAGGGAGCGTTAGGTACATCCCACGGCTACTTCTAGTTGCGGTGCTAAGTTCAGGTTTGCGGTCAGTACAGGTACCACCTTCTCCAGAGTACGTCTCATGCTGCTCCTCGGCCACCAGATCATAACAGTACAACAGGCCAACAATGAGTTAAACACATCTCAGAAGAAGGGAAGGAAAGTGCTGAGCCATTTTTTTTCTGTAGTCTGTTTTGTCTTTCCTTCCCTCTTTACCTCTGGGTGGCTCAGGAGTTGGGCGCTGGCATGGAGGTTCAGGAATTGGTTTCTCGTGTGGACCAACTTGCTGCTAGAGTACAGGGTATTTCCGATTTATATCGTTCAGACTCCGGCTTTAGAGCCTAGAATTCCAACTCCTCATTTGTTTTTTGGGGACAGATCCAAATTTTTGAGCTTTAAAAATAACTGTAAACTGTTTTTTGCTCTGAAACCCCGTTCTTCTGGTGATCCCATTCAGCAGGTTAAAATTGTTATTTCCCTGTTGCGTGGTGATCTTCAGGATTGGGCATATTCCCTGGAATCTGGGAATCCTGCTTTGATTAATGTAGACACCTTTTTTCAGGCGCTAGGGTTATTGTATGATGAACCTAATTCTGTGGATCATGCAGAGAAGACCTTGTTGGCCCTGTGTCAGGGTCAAGAAGCGGCAGAATCGTATTGCCAGAAATTTAGAAAATGGTCTGTGTTGACTAAATGGAATGAGGATGCCTTGGCGGCAATTTTCAGAAAGGGTCTTTCTGAATCCGTTAAAGATGTTATGGTGGGGTTCCCCACCTGGTCTGAGTGATTCTATGTCTCTGGCCATTCAGATTGATCGGCGCTTGCAGAGCGCAGAGTTGTGCACACTGTGGCGTTGTCCTCCGAGCGGAGCCCTGAGCCTATGCAGTGTGATAGGATTTTGTCTAGAGCTGAACGACAAAGATTCAGGCGTCAGAATAGGTTGTGCTTTTACTGCGGCGATTCTGCTCATATTATTTCTGATTGCCCTAAGCGTACAAAGAGAATCGCTAGTTCTGTTACCATCAGTACTGTACAACCTAAATTTCTGTTATCTGTGACCTTGATCTGCTCATTATCGTCATTTTCTGTCATGGCATTTGTGGATTCAGGCTCTGAACTTAATGGACTTGGAATTTGCCAGACGTTGTGGTTTCCCCTTGCAGCCTTTGCAGAACCATATTCCTTTAAGGGGGATTGATGCTACACCGTTGGCTATAAATAAACCTCAGTTTTGGACACAGCTGACCATGCGCATGGTGCCAGCCCATCAGGAAGATTGTCGTTTTCTGGTGTTGCATAATTTGCATGATGATATTGTGCTGGGTTTTCCATGGTTACAGGTACATAATCCGGTGTTAGATTGGGAATCTATGTCTGTGACTAGTTGGGGTTGTCAGGGGGTTCATAATGATGTTCCTTTGATTTCAATTTCCTCTTCCCCCTCTTCTGAAATTCCTGAGTTTTTGTCTGATTTCCAGGATGTATTTGATGAGCCCAAATCCAGTTCCCTTCCACCGCATAGGGACTGTGATTGTGCTATTGACTTGATTCCAGGTTGTAAGTTCCCTAAGGGCCGACTTTTCAACCTGTCTGTGCCAGAACATGCCGCCATGCGGAGCTATATTAAGGAGTCTTTGGAGAAGGGGCATATTCGGCCATCTTCTTCACCTTTTGGAGCAGGTTCTTTTTTTGCTGCCAAGAAGGATGGCTCCTTGAGACCCTGTATTGATTATCGCCTCTTGAATAAGATCACGGTCAAATTTCAATATCCTTTGCCTTTGCTTACTGATTTGTTTGCTAGGATTAAGGGGGCTAGTTGGTTTACTAAGATTGACCTTCGAGGGGCATATAATCTTATTCGTATTAAGCAGGGTGACGAATGGAAAACTGCATTTAATACGCCCGAAGGCCATTTTGAATACCTTGTGATGCCATTCGGACTCTCTAATGCCCCATCTGTGTTTCAGTCCTTCATGCATGATATCTTTCGGAGTTATCTTGATAAATTCATGGTTGTATATTTGGATGATATTTTGATTTTTTTCCGATGATTGGGAGTCTCATGTGAAACAGGTCAGGATGGTATTTCAGATCCTCCGTAATAATGCTTTATTTGTGAAGTGGTCGAAGTGCCTCTTTAGAGTGCAGAAGGTTTCTTTTTTGGGCTTCATTTTTTCTCCCTCATCTATAGAAATGGATCCGGTTAAGGTTCAGGCCATTCATGATTGGATTCAGCCCACATCTGTGAAGAGCCTTCAGAAATTCTTGGGCTTTGCTAACTTTTATCGTCGTTTCATTGCCAACTTCTCCAGTGTGGTTAAACCTCTGACCGATTTGACGAAGAAAGGCGCTGATGTGACGAATTGGTCCTCCGCGGCTGTTTCTGCCTTTCAGGAGCTTAAATGCCGATTTACTTCTGCCCCTGTGTTGCATCAGCCGGATGTTTCTCTTCCATTTCAGGTTGAGGTTGACGCGTCTGAGACTGGGGCAGGGGCCGTTTTGTCTCAGAGGAATTCTGATGGTTCCTTGATGAAACCGTATGCCTTCTTTTCTCTGAAGTTTTCGCCTGCGGAACGCAATTATGATGTCGGCAATCGGGAGTTGTTCGCTATGAAGTGGGCATTTGAGGAGTGGCATCATTGGCTTGAAGGGGCCAAGCACCGTATTGTGGTCCTGACCGATCATAAGAATCTGATTTACCTCGAGTCTGCCAAACGACTGAATCCTAGACAGGCTCGATGGTCTCTGTTTTTCTCCCGTTTTGATTTTGTGGTCTCGTATCTTCCGGGTTCTAAGAATGTTAAGGCTGATGCCCTCTCTAGGACTTTTTTTCCTGATTCCCCTGGGGTTCTTGAGCCGGTCGGCATTCTGAAGGAAGGGGTGATTCTTTCTGCCATCTCCCCTGATTTACGACGGGTTCTTCAGGAATTTCAGGCTAATAAACCTGACCGCTGTCCAGTGGGGAAACTGTTTGTTCCTGATAGATGGACTAGTAAAGTGATTTCTGAGGTTCATTGTTCTGTGTTGGCTGGCCATCCTGGGATTTTTGGTACCAGAGATTTGGTTGGTAGGTCCTTTTGGTGGCCTTCTTTGTCGCGGGATGTGCGTTCTTTTGTGCAGTCCTGTGGGATTTGCCGGTCCCTGAGAGACCTTGGACGCATATTTCTATGGATTTTATTTCAGATCTTCCGGTTTCCCAGAGGATGTCGGTTATCTGGGTAGTTTGTGACCGGTTTTCTAATATGGTTCATTTGGTACCTTTGCCTAAATTGCCTTTCTCTTCGGATTTGGTTCCGTTGTTTTTTCAGCATGGTTCGTTTGCATGGCATTCCGGAGAATATTGTGTCTGATAGAGGTTCCCAGTTTGTCTCTAGGTTTTGGCGGGCCTTTTGTGCTAGGCTGGGCATTGATTTATCTTTTTCTTCCGCATTTCATCCTCAAACAAATGGCCAAACCGAGCGAACTAATCAGACTTTGGAAACTTATTTGAGATGCTTTGTGTCTGATGATCAGGATGGTTGGGTGGCTTTCTTGCCATTGGCCGAGTTTGCCCTTAATAATCGGGCTAGTTCTGCCACCTTGGTTTCGCCTTTTTTTTGTAATTTTGGTTTTCATCCTCGTTTTTCTTCAGGGCAGGTTGAGCCTTCTGATTGTCCGGGTGTGGATTCTGTAGTTGACAGGCTGCAGCAAATTTGGGCTCATGTGGTGGACAATTTGGTGTTGTCTCAGGAGGAGGCTCAGCGTTTTGCTAACCGTCGTCGGTGTGTTGGTTCCCGGCTTCGGGTTGGGGATTTGGTCTGGTTGTCTTCCCGTCATGTTCCTATGAGGGTTTCTTCCCCTAAGTTCAAGCCTCGGTTTATTGGTCCTTATAGGATTTCTGAGATTATCAATCCAGTGTCTTTTCGTTTGGCCCTTCCTGCCTCTTTTTCCATCCATAATGTTTTCCATAGATCTTTGTTGCGGAAGTATGTGGTGCCCGTTGTTCCCTCTATTGATCCTCCGGCCCCGGTGTTGATTGATTGACAGTTGGAGTATGTGGTTGAGAAGATTTTGGATTCTCGTTTTTCGAGGCGGAAGCTTCAGTATCTGGTCAAATGGAACGGTTATGGCCAGGAGGATAATTCTTGGGTTGTTGCCTCCGATGTTCATGCTGACGATTTGGTTCGTGCCTTTCATTTGGCTCGTCCTGATCGGCCTGGGGGCTCTGGTGAGGGTTCGGTGACTGTTGTGAATTCTGCTCTTGGGCTCCCTCCGGTGGTTATGAGTGGTAGTGCTGCTGTCTTTGGATCGCAGCATTTATCAGGTGTGTCCACTTATTGCAATTTGGGCTGGGCTATATAGTCTTGCTTGATCCTTTAGTCAGTGCCAGTTGTCCATTGTTTTTGGAGGATTCACATCCATACCTGGTCTCTCCTGTTTTGCTGTTCATTTCAACAATGATAAGTTCTGGCTTTGTTTTTGCTGCCCACATGCTGTGGATCTTATAGTTCAGTGCATTTTCATGTTTTGTCTTGTCCAGCTTTGTCTGTGAAGGATTTTTTGCAGCCAAGCTGTGTCTCTGGAGTTGCAGATATACCTTCCATGTCTTTAGTCAGATGTGGAGATTTGTATTTTCTGTGGTGGATATTTTCTAGTGTTTTAATACTGACCGCATAGCACTCTGTCCTATTCTTTCTTTTTAGCTAGAATGGCTTCCTTTGCTAAATCCTGATTTCAGTCTGCGTATGTCATTTCCCTCTCATCTCACAGTCAATATTTGTGGGGGGCTGTCTATCCTTTGGGGATTTTCTCTGAGGCAAGATATTTTCCCGTTTCTATCTTTAGGGGAAGTTAGTTCTAAGGCTGTGTCGAGGTGTCTAGGGAGCGTTAGGTATATCCCACGGCTACTTTAAGTTGCGGTGCTAAGTTCAGGTTTGCGGTCAGTACAGGTACCACCTTCTCCAGAGTACTTCTCATGCGGCTCCTCGGCCACCAGATCATAACACTGAACACAGGTGGGGATTCCCTAACAAACAGGCATTCACCACATGTATTCAGGCTCTCTAACAGCCGCAAATCATGCAGCTGTGGCGACACAAACTAAAGCGAATATGCTTGTTACTCGAGATTTCCGAGCATGCTTGGGTGATCTCCGAGTATTTTGGTCGTGCTCGGAGATCACCCAAGCATGCTCGGAAATCTCGAGTAACAAGCATATTCGCTCATCACTATTGGTGATACCATGAAGGTATTTTACTTTTTTTTTTAATTTCTTCATTTTAATGGAGGAGAATAGAAGCTCCGCTCCATCGCTGCTAGAGACACATGAAGACTGATTAAATCAGCCATCATGTGCAGGGAAAGATGTTAGTTTTGGTATGCAAGTCTGCATCAAATTCAGGGAGCTGGCATGTGGTGTACCAGTACGTCATATGTCAGTAAGGGGTTAATATCCATCTCACCTACTTTTACTACTGAATAAAAATCTTGAATCCATGGCTTGTGTTTCAAATAAAATGAGTTTCTTGTATTGTCAGATGAGCAAACACTATTTTGTAAGATGAAAGAAAAATCTCAAGATTGCAGAAATTGAAATGCAACTGCCTACCTCAGTTTGCATGTGGTAAAAATAATAAATACTTTTTTAACACTTGATGCAATTGCTTAATATTAGACCCATACATGCCACCTGACTAAAGCTGTTTGCTACCACTAATTACCATCCATGTTTTCCTATTCAGATATGTTGAGGTCCAGTGGACATTAAAAAGGCAATGTTTTTGTTAAAGAGCTCGAAAAGGATTCAATCCAGTTCAATCCATCTTTTTGCCACAATTAGAAGATTTGCAACATTGAAATAACAACAAATTTGTTTGCTACCAATCGAATTTTGTGGTAAAATTTAGAAAAGCTTGCAAATTCCAATTTCAAAATAAATTATCTAATGAAAACAAGTTATCAACTATTCACAGGATAGGTGATAACTTAAAGGGATTATCCAAGTACAAGTCTGCAGTCTGCAGCGGACAAGTGACCACAAGTATGTGATTTGCATACATGGGGTCATGTGCTAGATAGGTGTTGCCCTGCTTCACTCAATGCAAGTGAATTGAAGCCAGACTCGTCTAGTTAGAATGTGGCCAAAAGTATGCAAATCACATACTTGTGGACTCATGACTGCCTGCTCCTGGCTCAGGCACTGAAGACTCCTTACAACACTCAGTGCTAGTCGTAGAGTGACTGCAGACTTGTATTCGAGGCTGAATAACCCCTTTAGGTATCAATGGAGGTCTGACCACTGGGACCTGCACCAATCGGGAGAATGGGGAACTTTTGCTACTGTTAGAATAGAGTGGCAGTGTGCATGCTCTACCGAAACTCCATTCATTCCTTAGTTAGTTCTGCTTTTTTCAGAAGCTCTATATAAAATGAAGGGAATATTGGTCGGACATTCTACTGCTGTCCCTTTCAAACAGGGATCAATAAGTTATCACTTATTCTGTTGATAGGTGACATGTTATTTCTATCCTTTATGCTAACAACAAGAATTTGCCATTAATAATTAATTCTTGGGAAGCTCTTCAGACTAATTATCTCCTATGCTTATGTAACACCCCAGGTAACCCCTTGTTACAGTGGCGTTGCTTTCCTCATGGGGAGGGTGATGCCATGCTTGGTAGTGAGGAAGGATCCCTTTTACAGGTAACCAGTACATGCAACACTGTTCTGACTCCAGGCCAGAAGGGGTAGCTCGAGACCAGGATTCAGAGTCACTTCCCCATATATTCTGGATGGAGGAGGAGTTAGTTGGTCAGTCTATCAGAGGGACAGAGTAGAGAGGAAGCAGACAGAGAGAAAGTCTGAGAAGTGGAAAGCTTGGGCCATGCAGACAAGTATCAAGACTAAGGAAGTGGACCCTCTGGGTCACGGCTTCAGAGCCCCCGAGGACGAGTGAACCAGATGATGCCACCCCCTGTACCAGGGAGCATTAGGGACAGGCCCAAGTAGGGTGAAGCTGCAACTGCCGAAGCCAAAGGGATGACTGAAGTTAGAACACAGAGAGAACGGCAGACAGAGGGAAGACGGAACTAGTGAAGTGACTAGAATGGTGGAGGCACTGGACAGATGGAGGCAGCAAAGACAAGGTACTGACCGGTAAGATGCTAGCACATGACAGATGGAGACAACAGAGACTCAGGACTGGCAGGGTACGGCAGGAACACAGGACTAGCAGGGACGGCAAACAAAGACAGTCAGAGTAACAGCAGAGATACAGGGATCTGAGCCTAGGAACCTACGAGGATGCTGGCAGTAAGCCAGCGAATGCAATAGATGCAAAGGCATCTGAGCAGGGCAGGTGCTGGGAAGAAGTATCCGACTGGCGCCGCCATATTGGAGGTGGAGCCGCCGGGTCACAACCTACCAGAAGCCCCAGCGACGAAAGGAGCGCATCTGCGCATGCGCAGAGTGCAGAATGGACGAGCGCCAGAGAAGCTGGAAGACGGAGAGCGGGAGGAAGCATCGGGAGTGCGCCGGCCGGACAGGTGAGTATGAGGAAGCGGCGTAACAACAAGTGGTTCTGCAGCTCCTGAAAGGAGGAAAGTGAAACAGAGCAGTCTGTCAGAGACTGAAAGGGGAAGAGAAGCACAGGAGAAGTAAAGAGCTGGATGGAAGCTGCGACTGAGCTTCCTCCATGCTAAAGCGCAGAATACCGGTAGCCGGAAGACCAAGGTTGTGGGAGTAACTCTGTGCCCCACAGCAGAAACCGGCACACAGGAGATTGCTGGTCACCTGCCCACCTTTAACACCCAAATGCACAGGAGCAAATATAGTCCAGAGTCAACCTAAGAGACCCCTGTAAAAAGGCTCGCGCTGCCTGCCATGCGGGTAGTTTTCTACTAAAAGGGACAAAGAGAATGTGAAGACCTTGTGTGAGGCCTAAGGCAGCAAGGGACTACAACACAGCGCAGAGAGGAAGGCTTCCAACCCTACCTGGCTAGGGAGATTCCTGAATCGCTTCCAAGCTGGCCGGACCACACGAGCACCTGTGATCCGTATCCTGTACTGTGGCTGCCTTTCACCAGTAAAATGGTAAAGGGACTGCAACCTTGTGTCCTCTAGTTTTTTCTGGCGCTACACCATCTTTATGTACTACATCGGGTGCCCTGGCAACCCAGCTTCACCTGTGGGAAGCCATACCATCCCTGTTGTAATAACATCACCCCAGTGGACCCCTTTAAGCAGCTTCAGTTATCCCTGACCGAATACCACAGGTGGTATCTAGAACAAACTTTATAAATGTTATTTCCCATTTACTTCAACCCCTTTTATTGGACGCCCAGGACCACGGACCGGGTCACTGACACTGTGACACATCCCTTTAAGAACTGCCCCAGTTCCGAGTACCCCAGGGTCCTAGCGGGCCTCCACCTAACTAATAGATTTGGCCACATAACTTTAGAGAAGAAAGCCTCACAGGCTATATCTACAGGACAAAATACATTGTTTTCTTGTGTATTTATTCAGATATTGATATTGAATTACCTAACACATAGACTACTCTATGACACGTGCAGTCAAGGTAAAAAGTTTAAAGGATGGAACACTTTTAAAATGTATAAAATGATGCTGCTTCAGCTGGATTAAGTTAACTGAATCATTCCCTGCAAAAGGGAAATTTGCATGATTATCACTGATTAGAAAGAGCCAACCTATTAGTGATTACATTCTTTATGATTTGATGCCAGTTTAATCAGATAATTTATTTAATTATAAAATCAGCACATTTAGGCCGTTCTGTAGTTGAATTGTTTCAATAGGTCATATTGGTCAATCTATTGGACAATGAATCTTATCGCTACAAATGTATATAATTGTACAGACGTAAATCACTGTATAAAATTGGAAATGTAGGAAAAAATTATAAAAGAGCTAAATGAAGAGATCTGCTTCTCCGAGAGGTCTAATATATTTGCAATCTGCTAATCCAAAATATTTCTTCTGGTGTTTCCAGTTTCCCGAAAGGACTAGATCATTTTTTCTTGTCCTTGAAAATGATCTGAACTTAAGGCTTTTTCACACGTAGTATTTTTGCTTTTTGCTTGTGTTTTCTAGTTGCAGAAAAAGAATTGAGGTTTCTAAAATCTTATTCATACAATGCATTTTTTCCTTGAGGTGTTTGGATCTCTGGTGCATCTTTAAAACACAAAACAAAACCAAAAAAACATGATTTTAACTTGCAGATTTTGCTTTTCCACTTAGAACCCATAACAAAGTGTGTTTTTATTGTGGATTTAAGCCATCACACTCATGTCTATGTGGAAAATCTACACCAAAATCTCAACAAATACGCAGACAAAATAAACTCACTGCTGACTGTAGCATCGATAAAGCACATCAGTTACCAAACTAAACAAAAACGGAAAGTGCGTATGAGATTAAAAATTTTTAAGTTGTCAGATAATGTCGTCATCATCGTGCTGTGAATTAAAACTTTCTGTGTGATATTTCACTGTCTATTTGGCTGTGACTACACTAATACACTGTTATACCTGTTTGGGTATTTTTGGTTTGTTCTGAGATTTTCCATAAAAGCTATGGTCGCTAGTGTTGAGCATTCCGATACCGCAAGTATCGGGTATCGGCCGATATTTGCGGTATCGGAATTCCGATACTTCCCGCGTATCGGATACCGGAATCGGAAGTTCCCAGAATTCAAACTGCACGCAGCAGCCAATGAGGAATGAATGGAAGTGTGGGCACATCCTGTTTAGCATGGTGGGCATGTAACTACTGGCAAGGCTGTGATTGGCTGCTGAAATGATGTCACCATGTACTATAAAAAAACGCTGCCGCCATTTTGCGCTCACTCTGCTGTGATTTCAGTTAGGGACAGGACGCTGTGTTCTAACTGAGGGCCAGTTGAGATAGCTAATTGCTTTATTTTGCTTTTCCAAGGCTAATTTAGCAAACGCTGTGTGTTGTTCACTGTTCACCTTGCTCTTGCCTTGCAGCGCTGTTTTAACAGCGTTCTGCAAGGTCTCTGTGTGTGTGTGTGTGCAGCTCACTCTGTAGTCTGTGTGCAGCCATATACCCGGTTGTATTCAGCTCAGGGGGGGTTCACACTGCCTCATACAGTTCTATCCATTGTCCTTTTTTGCTCATAGTGCAGCCTGCTGCACATTTTTTCTAAAATTTCCTATTAGTGTCTTTCCACCCGTCTCCAGCTAAATAGTGGAAAAACACTACATAGGATAAACTAGAGGAGGGTTTCTGGGCCTTGCAGCGCCGTTTACGGCTGTCTGCACGGTCTCCGTGTGAGCGCAGCTCGCCCTGTAGTCTGTGTGCAGCCACAGCCGGTTGTATTCAGCTCAGGGTGCGTTACTGCCTCATACTGTTAAATAACTTGTCCTTTTTTTTTAAATAGTGCAGCCTGTTGAAAATTTTTTAAAAAATGTCCTATTAGTGTCTTTCCACCCGTCTCCAGCTAAATAGTGGAAAAACACTACATAGGATAACCTAGAGGAGTGTTTTTGGGCCTTGCAGCGCCGTTTACGGCTGTCTGCACGGTCCCCATGTGAGTTAAAGTCGCTCTGTAGCCCGATCTGCTGAACAAAAAAAAGTAAAGTTCACCAAACACCACTTAACACTTGTGTAGGCCACATTTTATTAATAATAAAGTCTAGTCCACACTTTACAACATTAGTGTTTCTTACACCTGTTAGGAGGAGCATTTCAGGAATAGGCACACTAAGGCCTTAGTACTTTTCTGCTTATCTTTATCTGTCAACCAAGATGAAGAGGGCAGGGAGTAAGGCACGTGGGCGTGGGCGTGGAGCAGGGAGAGGAGCAGGGAGAGGACGTGGTGATTCTGTACCTGCTGCGGGCACCGGTGACTCAGTTTCAGCAGGGAACAGTCCTTCATGCGCAGCTTTGTCGGAGAGCACCGTGCACCGCTGCTGCGTGAAGATCAAATTGAAGCCGTTGTCGGATGGATGGCAGCTAACGCATCGGCATCGACTTCAATTAGTGCCACATCCTCTCAGGCACAGACCACTGGAGAGCAGCCATCTGTCTCTTCACCACCTGCCAAATTGGCCAGGCAGTCAGAGAGCCCAGGACAGGAGCCGTCTCTACTTCTGTTCTCTGAATCTCTTGGCTTGGAAACAGGGGGCCAGCCAAGCAGCATTGGAGAAATGGAAGAAGAGGCAGTGTGCAGTGATGCCCAACAGCTTTGTCTCTCTGACTCTGAAGAGGCGGGGGGGCCAGTGCCTGCGGTGACCACAGCGCAGTAGGCATCTGATGATGAAACTCAGGTGCCGCTTTCTGGTGCGTACTGTGCTGCCGAGACTACCCAGGAGGAGCAGTTGGTGGCAGAGGGTAGTGGAGATGATGAGGTCCTTGACCCATCGTGGCGTGAGGAACAGGAAGGTGGTGGGAGCAGCTCTGAGGAAGAGATTCCCCTAACGGGCCAAAGAGGGAGAGGGAGGGGGAAGGCTGCGGAGCCTGTAGCCTCCACTTTGGCACCCGTTAGGAGCCTGTCTCTTTCAAAAGCCAAAAAGGGCGCTCCCAAGACTTGCAGTGCCTGGTCCTTTTTTGATACAGTTGCAGATGACATTTGTTTTGTCAAATGCAAGCTGTGTCATCAGAAAGTCAAAAGAGGTAAAATTGTCAGCAACCTCAATACCACAAATATGTGGAAACATGTGCGGACCAAGCACGCGGTGGAGTTACAAAAACACACTGAAGACCTAGGCCAACCAACAGCGGCAGCTACCACCTCTTCAGCTCGTGTTGCCTCTTCCTCCAGCTCACGCACAGCTGGTTTGGCTTCCTCCCAGGATCGCCATGGAAGAACCTCTAGGACTGTTGTCCAGAGACCTAGTGTAATTCCACCCACAGCACCACATTCCCAGTCATCCTCACACTCCCAGTCTACTCTACAGCCATCAGTAGTACAGGCATGGGAGAAAAGGCGGGCATTCTCGGCCAACCACCCCCGAGCACAGGCTCTGAATGCAGGCATTGCCAAACTTCTGTCACTGGAAATGCTCTCAATCAGGCTGGTGGAGACTGACAGCTTCCGTGACTTGATGGCATTGGCAGTCCCACAGTACAAGGTACCCAGCCGCTTTTACTTCAGCAGGCAAGCTGTCCCTGCCCTGCACAAGCATGTGGAGGGACACATAAAACACGCGCTACTGAACGCCGTCAGTAGCAAGGTCCACCTCACCACCGATGCGTGGACCAGTCAACATGGACAGGGGCGATACATTTCCCTCACTGCCCATTGGGTTAATGTTGTTGAGCCAGGTACAGATCGTGCGAGTGGCGCAGGACGTGTCCTGCCCACTCCAAGGATTGCAGGAATCCAGTCTGTACGCATTGACTCCTTCTCATACACAAGTTCCTCAGAATCATCGCTGCAGGAGCCGTCACAGTCCACCTCCACATGGACCCGTGAACGTTTACCTGTTATGACCGACATGAGCACAGCTGTGGCCAAATGTCAACAGGCCGTCTTGAAACTAGTTTCTTTGGGGAATCGAAGCCACACAGCGCAGGAGCTCTGGAATGCCATCAAGCAGGAGAGCGATGTGTGGTTAGTGCCAGCGAATCTCCAGCCAGGCATGGTAGTGTGTGACATTGGCCGAAATCTGGTGGCAGCTTTGGCCATTGGCAACCTCACTTACATCCCATGTCTGGCACATGTGCTCAATTTGGTTGTGCAGAGTTTTCTGAGGGACTATCCGGATCTTGATGCACTGCTGCACAAGGTCCGCCTAGAGTGTGCTCACTTGCGGCGTTCCAGCTTGGCAAGATCCCGCATTGCTGCTCTGCAGCGCCGATTCCGCCTTCCGGAACACCGCATCATATGTGACCTACCTACCAGGTGGAATTCCACGTTACATATGTTGGAGCGGTTGTGTGAGCAGCAGCAAGCAGTAATGGAGTACCAGCTGCATCAGGCGCTAAAAAGTCGCAGTCAGCGCCGATCAGACTTCACAACCACAGAGTGGGCCACTGTGAAGGACGTCTGCCAGGTTTTGCGTCCTTTCGATTATTCCACGCGGATGGCAAGTGCAGATGATGCACTAGTCAGTAGTGTTGAGCGATACCGTCCGATACTTGAAAGTATCGGTATCGGATAGTATCGGCCGATACCCGAAAAGTATCGGATATCGCCGATACCGATATCCGATACCAATACAAGTCAATGGGACACCAAGTATCGGAAGGTATCCTCATGGTTCCCAGGGTCTGAAGGAGAGGAAACTCTCCTTCAGGCCCTGGGATCCATATTAAAGTGTAAAATAAAGAATTGAAATAAAAAATATTGTTATATTCACCTCTCCGGCGGCCCCTGGACATCAGCGCGAGGAACCGGGGTCCGGCACGGCTTCTTTGTTCAAAATGAGCGCCTTTAGGACCTGCGGAATGACGTCGCGGCTTCTGATTGGTCGCGTGGCGGTCACATGGGCGGCACGCGACCAATCAGAAGCCGCGACATCATTCCGCAGGTCCTAAAGGCGCTCATTTCGAACAAAGAAGCCGTGCCGGACGCCGGTTCCTCGCGCTGATGTCCAGGGGCCGCCGGAGAGGTGAATATAACAATATTTTTTATTTTAATTCTTTATTTTACACTTCCGATACCGATACCCGATATCACAAAAATATCGGATCTCGGTATCGGAATTCCGATACCGCAAGTATCGGCCGATACCCGATACTTGCGGTATCGGAATGCTCAACACTACTAGTCAGCATGACTGTCCCCCTTATCTGCCTGCTTCAACAAACTTTGCAAGCGTTAAGGGATGATGTTGTGGAAGAGGTGGAGGATGAGGAGTGACCTTTGCCATCAGCTTCTGGAGAGTCAGCGCCACGTGGTTCCTCACAAAGGGGTACGCAGGGGCCATTTTGTGAGGAGGATGAGGAGGAGTCAATGGAGGAGGAAGAGCTCCATCCAGAGGAGGGAGTGACACAATTGTCCAGTGGTCAGTGTGTACAGCGAGGGTGGGGTGATGACGAGCGGGCAGAGATCATGTCTCAAGCAGGGGACAGCGTTTCTGGGGCAGTTGGCAGTCTGCAGCACATGGTGGATCCTCGCTACCGGGACAACGTCCAAAACCTCATCCCAGCGATGACCCGGGAGCGTAAAATGCGGGAGTACCACGACACACTGGTGAATTCCATCACCTTCTCCAGTCCAACTGAGAGGAGTGCTGCTAGTGCTTTACAAAGCAGCTCAGTGCGTCGAGGCAGTGGGGGAGGCTCTGCACAAAGAGGGAGCAGAAGCAGTGCCTATGCCCAAGCCAAGCCCAGTATGGCACAACTGTGGCAAACTTTTGTGTGCCCGCCCCAAATGTCTACACCATCACCGGCGGCTCCAGTCAGCAGGAGGCAACGGTTCCGTCAGATGGTGACAGACTACATGGCTTGCCCTCTTACTGTACTCCCAGATGGCTCTTCCCCGTTCAAGTTTTGGGTCTCTAAGCTGGATACATGGCCAGAGCTAAGCCAGTATGCATTGGAGGTGCTGGCTTGCCCTGCGGCTAGTGTCTTATCGGAATGTGTCTTTAGTGCCGTAGGTGGTGTACTAACAGACCGTCGCATGCGACTATCCTCCGATAACGTTGACCGGCTTACTTTCCTGAAAATGAACCAGGCCTGGATCTCGCAGGAATTTGCCACTCCTCTGCCTGATTAAGTAATTGGGTGTCATCCAGGTCTCCTGATGTGTTCATCTTTCTACCACCTGAACTGCTATTCCTGGGCTCCAACACCGCCAGTTGCGGCTCAGAAGTGCAGGCTGCACAGTCAAAACATACGACCCAGTGTTATTGGGTTTCAGTAACGTCAGCTGATCCCCAGCTGTGTAGCCGGCAATGTGTCCTGCGACCGCCATGCTGACACAACAACTGAAATGTAAGGGAACCTGTCCCCCCCAGGCATTTGTTACTGAAAGAGTCACCTTGTGCAGCAGTAATGCTGCACAAGGAAAAGGTAGCTCTTTTAGTTTAGCTCCTTGCACATGTAGAACTTAACACTTATAAAATGTGTCCACTGATACCATTAAACCGTGCCGGAGGTGGGACTTTCCTTCGTAATGTGACGCAGCACAGCCGTCATTCCTACCCCCTTGGTGCCATGCGCTGCCTCCTCAGCATTGTTTTAAGCTGTCACGGAGCCTGCGCTGTTCTGTTATCCCTTGGCCATGCCCAATTTGAGCTGCCTGTCTTCTGACATAATTTGGTGTCAGGCTGGCTGCGCCTGTGCGCCCGCGCTGCCCGAGATCCCGCCTCGCAGTGTCTTCTGATTGAATCACACTGCGAGCCTGGGATCCATGGTCATGCGCAGTGCATATCTTCCCCTCGGGCTCTCGCTCATCTCCCTTCGCCTTCTTTAGACTGTGCGCCGTCAGCTGATCCCTAATAGCATGCCACGGCCGTGACACCGCACAGTCTGAAGAAGAGGAAAGGAGGGGAGTGAGAGTCGAGGATATGCACTGTGCATGCCCATGGATCCAAGGCCCGCAGTGGGATTACATTAGACGACACTGCGAGGTGGGATCTGTAGCAGCGTGGACGCACAGGCACTGACAGCCTGACACCAAATTATGTCAGAAGACAGGCAGCGCAAATTGGGCATGGCCAAGGGATAACAGAACAGTGCAGGCTCCGTGACAGCTTAAAACAACGCTGAAGAGGCAGCGCACGGCACCAAGGGGATAGAAATGACAGCTGTGCTGCGTCCCATTACGAAGGAAATTCCCACCTCCGGGACGGTTTTACGGTATAAGGGGACACATTTTTAATGTTTACTTCTGTGTTTGCAAGGAGCATAATTAAAAGAGCAACCTTTTCCTTTTGCATCCTTAGTGCTGCACAAGATGGCTCTTTCAGCTACAAACGTCTTAGGTTCCCTTTCAACTTGCTCCAATCAGGCTTCGGCCTACACTCTGTTCCTCTGCTCCTCCTGCTGTCCCTGGGCTCTAACACCGCCAGTTGGTGCCTGGAAGTGCTGTCTGCACAGTCAACAGTCGCTCCTCTATTATTGGGGTTCAGTAACGCCAGCTGATCCCAAGCTGTGTGTGCTGCAATACCTCCAATCTGCTCCTCCTGCTGTCCCTGGGCTCTAACACCGCCAGTTGGTGCCTGGAAGTGCTGTCTGCACAGTCAACAGTCGCTCCTCTGTTATTGGGGTTCAGTAACGTCAGCTGATCCCTAGCTGTATGTGTGGCAATACCTCCAATCTGCTCCTCCTGCTGTTCCTGGGCTCTAACACCGCCAGTTGGTGCCTGGAAGTGCTGTCTGCACAGTCAACAGTCGCTCCTCTGTTATTGGGGTTCAGTAACGTCAGCTGATCCCCGGCTGTGTATCCGGCAACGTGTCATGCGACCGCCACGCTGGCACAACAAAAATGTAAGGGAACCTGTCCCCCCCCACCTAGGCGTTTGTTACTGAAAGAGCCACCTTGTGCAGCACTAATACTGCACAAGGAAAAGGTCGCTCTTTAAATTATGCTCCTTGGAAACGCTGAACTACACACTCATGCAATGTGTCCCCTCACACCGTCAAACCGTCCCGGAGGTGGGACTTTCCTTTGTAATGTGACGCAGCACAGCCGTCATTCCAACCCCCTTGGCTCCGTGCGCTGCCTCCTTAGCGTTGTTTGATTCTGTCATGGACCCTGCGCTGTTATGTTATCCCTTGGCCATGCACAGTTTGCGCTGCCCGTCCTCTGACATCATTTGTTGTCGTCCTGGCTGCGCCTGTGCGTCCACGCTGCCCGAAATCCCACCTCGCAGTGTCGTCTACTGTGATCCCACAGTGGGCCTGGTATCCATGGCCATGCGCAGTGCATATACTAGCCTCTCACTCCCCTTCTTCACGCTTCTTCAGACTAGGCGGCGTCAGCTGATCCCTAATAGCATGCCACGGCCGTGACGCCGCACAGTCTGAAGAAGCAGGAAGGAGGGGAGTGAGAGGCGATGATATGCACTGCGCATGCCCATGGATCCCAGGCCCGCAGTGGGATTACATTAGATGACACTGCGAGGTTGGATCTCGGGCAGCTTGGATGCACAGGCACTGCCAGCCTGACATCTAAATGATGTCAGAAGACGGGCACCGCTAACTGTGCATGGCCAAGGGATAACATTACAGCGCGGGCTCCGTGACAAAACCAAACAACGTTGAGGAGGTGGCGCACGGCACCAAGAGGGTTGGAATGACGGCTGTGCTGTGTCACATTACAAAGGAAAGTCCCACCTCCGGGACGGTTTAACGGTGTGAGGGGACACATTATATGAGTGTGTACTTCAGCGTTTGCAAGGAGCATAATTTTAGGAGCCACCATTTTCCATGTGCAGTATTACTGCTGTACAAGATGGCTCTTTCAGCCACAAATGCCTGGGGGGGGGGGGTTAAAGGTTCCCTTTCAACTTGCTCCACGGCAGGCTTCGTCCTACACTCTGCTCCTCTTTGATTCCCTGGGTTTCAACACTGTCAGTTGCCACCTGGAAGTGTTGTCTACACAGAAAAAACACTCGCTGATGTGTCAGTGGGGTTCAGCACTGCCAGCTGTTCCCCTGCTGTGTAGTCGGCAACGTGTCAAGCACAAGCCACGCTGGCACAACAGAACAAAAGCTGCCACCAGTGCAGGCTTCGGCTTACACTCTGCTCCTCTCCTCCTCCTGCTGTCCCTGGGCTCTAACACCGCCAGTTTTTGCCCGGACGTGCTAGCTGCACAGAGAAAAACACCAGCCAATGTGTCAGTGGGGTTCAGCACCGCCAGCTGTTCCCCTACTGTGTAGCCGGCAACGTGTCCTGCAAACGCCATGCAGGCGCCTGAACTGAAATTAAAGGGAACCTGCCCCCCCAGGTGTTTCTATGTATAACAGCCACCTTGTACAGCAGTACTGCTGCATTTGTACAAGGTGGCTGACTTTTTCTCCTTGCCCACGTCGAACTCAACAAACACGTACAAAATGTGTCTCATTAGAGACCATTACAGTGTCCCTGAGGTGTGACTTTCCTTTTTAATGACATGCAGCACCCCCCTTGGTAGTGCTGCCCGTCTTCTGACATCATTGGTTGGCTGCCTGTGCCTGTGCGTCCGCCCTGCCCGACACAACGCCCCTCGTTGTCTGATCTATTTTGACTGCGAGGGTGTGATTGATGGGCATGTGCAGTGCATATGTTCGCCTGTCTTAACTCATCTCCTTCCGCCTTCTTCAGACTGTGCGGCCTCATGGCCGCGGCATGCGATAAGGGATCAGCGGAGGCCGCCCAGTCTGAAGCGGGTGTAAGGACATGAGTGAGCGGCGAACATATTTACTGCGCAAGGCCATGAATCCCAGCTCTGCAGTGTGACTTTATTAAAAGACACTGCGGGTCTGGGATTCATTGGCCATCGCTAACCGCACCGGCCGACATGAAATGAGGTGAGAAGACAGGCAGCGCTCACAGCGCATGGCCAAGGGATCACAATAGCGCAGACTCCTGTACAGAAAATAACAACGCTCAGGAGGCTGCACCCAGCACCAAGGCGTT
The DNA here is from genome assembly GCF_032444005.1 of Ranitomeya imitator. Classification (NCBI taxonomy): domain Eukaryota; kingdom Metazoa; phylum Chordata; class Amphibia; order Anura; family Dendrobatidae; genus Ranitomeya; species Ranitomeya imitator. The sequence continues at coordinate 52,351,152 of NC_091284.1, forward strand.
ATTTTTGTGCACCTGTGCTGCGTCTCCTTAAAAACACAAGTCACGCCTCCAATACAGTCTTGCTGTATAATGGGCAAAATTGTGTACGTCTTTCATTCTGCGTGTGCAATGAGCAAAATTTAAAGAGCAACCTTTCACTTGTGTAGCATTACTGCTGCACAAGGTGTGGCTCTTCTACATTGTAACACCTGAGGGTGGGTTAAAGGTTACCTTTGAAATTGGTTCAATTAGGCTGTGGCCTACACTCTGCTCCTCTCCTCCTCCTGCTGACCCTGGGCTCTAACACCGCCAATTTTTGCCCAGACGTGCTAGCTGCACAGAGAAAAACACCAGCCATTGTGTCAGTGGGGTTCAGCACCGCCAGCTGTTCCCCTGCTGTGTAGCCAGCAACGTGTCCAGCACAAGCCACGCTGGCACAACAGACCAAAAGCTGCCACCAGTGCAGGCTTCGGCCTACACTCTGTTCCTCTCCTCCTCCTGCTGACCCTGGGCTCTAACACCGCCAGTTTTTGCCCGGACGTGCTGGCTGCACAGAGAAAAACACCAGCCAATGTGTTAGTGGGGTTCAGCACCGCCAGCTGTTCCCCTGCTGTGTAGCCAGCATCGTGTCCAGCACAAGCCACGCTGGCACAACAGACCAAAAGCTGCCACCAGTGCAGGCTTCGGCCTACACTCTGCTCCTCTCCTCCTCCTGCTGACCCTGGGCTCTAACACCGCCAGTTGGGGCCCGGAAGTGCTAGCTGCACAGAGAAAAACACCAGCCAATGTGTTAGTGGGGTTCAGCACCGCCAGCTGTTCCCCTGCTGTGTAGCCGGCAATGTGTCCTGCAAACGCCACGCAGGCACCTGAACTGAAATTAAAGGGACCCTGCCCCCCCCCAGGTGTTTCTATGTATAACAGCCACCTTGTACAGCAGTAATGCTGCATTTGTACAAGGTGGCTGACTTTTTCTCCTCGCCCACGTGGAACTCAACACGTACAAAATGTGTCTCATTAGAGACCATTACAATGTCCCTGAGGTGTGACTTTCCTTTTTAATGACACGCAGCACCCCCATTGGTAACGCTGGCCGTCTTCTGACATCGTTGGTTGGCTGCCTGCGCCTGTGCATCCGCCCTGCCCGACACAATGGCCCTCGTTGTCTGATATATTTTGACTACGAGGGTGTGATTGATGGGCACGAGCAGTGCATATCTTCACCTGTCTTCACTCCTCTCCTTCCGCCTTCTTCAGACTGTGCGGCCTTATGGCCGCGGCATGCGATAAGGGATCAGCTGAGGCCGTCCAGTCTGAAGCAGGTGTAAGGACATGTGTGAGCGGCGAAGATATTTACTACGCAAGGCCACGAATCCCAGCCCCGCAGTGTGACTTTATGAATAGACACTGTGGGTCTGGGATTCATGGCCAGCGTTAACCGCACCGGCCAACATGAAATGAGGTCAGAAGACAGGCAGCGCCAACAGGGCATGGCCAAGGGCTAACACAAGAGCGCAGACTCCTGTACAGCAAATAACAACGCTCAGGAGGATGCGCCCAGCACCAAGGCGTTATTTTGGACACCTGTGCTGCGTCTCCTTAAAAAAACAAGTCACGCCTCCAATACAATTTTACTGTACAATGGGCAAAATTGTGTACGTCTTTCATTCTGTGTGTGCAATGAGCAAAATTTAAAGAGCAACCTTTCACTTGTGGAGCATTACTGCTGCACAAGGTGTGGCTCTTCTACATTGTAACACCTGAGGGTGGGTTAAAGGTTACCTTTGAAATTGGCTCAATTAGGCTTCGGCCTACACTCTGCTCCTCCTTCAGACCCTGGGCTCTAACACCGCCAGTTTTTGCCCGGAAGTGCTAGCTGCACAGAGAAAAACACCAGCCAATGTGTCAGTGGGGTTCAGCAAAGCCAGCTGTTCCCCTGCTGTGTAGCCGGCAACGTGTCCTGCAAACGCAACGCCGACACAAAGCTGCCTCCAGTGCAGGCTTCGGCCTACACTCTGCTCCCCCTGCTTACCCTTTGCTCCAACACTGCTAGTTTGGGCTCTAGGAAGACAATCTTGAATAGGCAACGCATCCGGGTTCCAGCACCGTCAGCTGGTTCTCGGCAGTGTCTTTGTCACGGGTACTCCCTCCTGCCCAGCCTGGTTCCAGCACCGTCAGCTGTTTCCGGGTATTGTTAAGTTTACTGAGAAGCCTATGCGTTTCCCTGTCGTGTTGCGGTCGGGTTAGCCAACTCCATGGTGCCTCCAGTTTTTTGGTAGCTTCCTATGTGGGCTGCGTGAATTGGCAGTCAAGGTTGGTTCTGTAGTGCCAGTAGGCCAAGCTCCCCCTGTAGGACTGTTGGTGTTCGGTAACTGCGGCTGCCTCGCGGCCTAGCTGTTCTCTCCTCTCCTGTGGACCTTCTGGTCCACATCCTGGTTCCAGCACCGTCAGCTGGTTCCGGGCAGAGCCTTTGGCTTAGGTGCCTCCTTCTGGGTATCCGAGTTCCACCAACGCCAGGCGGTCCTTGGTAGTGCTTTTAAGCGCGGGTACCTACAGCTTACTAACCGGGTTCCAGCACCGTCAGCTGGTCCTCGGTGCCATTGGCTCTTGCACACTTGGGCAACGGATCCGGGTTCCAGTACCGTCAGCTGGTTCTCGGCAGTGTTTTTGTCACGGGTACTCCCTCGTGCCCAGCCTGGTTCCAGCACCGTCAGCTGGTCCCGGGTAGTGGCAAGCTCACTGAGACGCCTATGCGTTGCCACGTCATGTTGCGGTCGGGTTAGCCAACTCCATGGTGCCTCCAGTTTAGGAGCTTCCTATGTGGGCTGCGTGAATTGGCAGTCAAGGCTGGTTCTGTAGTGCCAGTAGGCCAAGCTCCCCCTGTAGGACTGTTGGTGTTCGGTAACTGCGGCTGCCTCGCGGCCTAGCTGTTCTCTCCTCTCCTGTGGACCTTCTGGTCCACATCCTGGTTCCAGCATCGTCAGCTGGTTCCGGGCAGAGCCTTTGGCTTAGGTGCCTCCTCCTGGGTATCCGAGTTCCGCCAACGCCAGGCGGTCCTTGGTAGTGCTTTTAAGCGCGGGTACCTACAGCTTAGTAACCGTGTTCCAGCACCGTCAGCTGGTCCTTGGTGCCATTGGCTCTTACACACTTGGGCAACGCATCCGTGTTCCAGCACCGCCAGCTGGTTCTCGGCAGTGTTTTTGTCACGGGTACTCCCTCGTTCCCAGCCTGGTTCCAGCACTGTCAGCTGGTTCCGGGTAGGGGCAAGCTCACTGAGACGCCTATGCGTTGCCCCGTCGTGTTGCGGTCGGGTTAGCCAACTCCATGGTGCCTCCAGTTTAGGAGCTTCCTATGTGGGCTGCGTGAATTGGCAGTCAAGGTTGGTTCTGTAGTGCCAGTAGGCCAAGCTCCCCCTGTAGGACTGTTGGTGTTCGGTAACTGCGGCTGCCTCGCGGCCTAGCTGTTCTCTCCTCTCCTGTGGACCTTCTGGTCCACATCCTGGTTCCAGCACTGTCAGCTGGTTCCGGGCTAAGCCTTTGGCTTAGGTGCCTCCTCCTGGGTATCCGAGTTCCGCCAACGCCAGGTGGTCTTTGGTAGTGCTTTTAAGCGTGGGTACCTACAGCTTAGTAACCGTGTTCCAGCACCGTCAGCTGGTCCTCGGTGCCATTGGCTCTTGCACACTTGGGCAACGCATCCGGGTTCCAATACCGTCAGCTGGTTCTCGGCAGTGTTTTTGTCACGGGTACTCCCTCGTGCCCAGCCTGGTTCCAGCACCGTCAGCTGGTTCCGGGTAGTGTCAAGCTCACTGAGACGCCTATGCGTTGCCACGTCGTGTTGCGGTCGGGTTAGCCAACTCCATGGTGCCTCCAGTTTAGGAGCTTCCTATGTGGGCTGTGGGAATTGGCAATCAAGGCTGGTTCTGTAGTGCCAGTAGGCCAAGCTCCCCCTGTAGGACTGTTGGTGTTCGGTAACTGCGGCTGCCTCGCGGCCTAGCTGTTCTCTCCTGTGGACCTTCTGGTCCACATCCTGGTTCCAGCACCGTCAGCTGGTTCCGGGCTGAGCCTTTGGCTTAGGTGCTTCCTCCTGGGTATCCGAGTTCTGCCAACGCCAGGCGGTCCTTGGTAGTGCTTTTAAGCGCGGGTACCTACAGCTTACTAACCGGGTTCCAGCACCGTCAGCTGGTCCTCGGTGCCATTGGCTCTTGCACACTTGGGCAACGGATCCGGGTTCCAGTACCGTCAGCTGGTTCTCGGCAGTGTTTTTGTCACGGGTACTCCCTCGTGCCCAGCCTGGTTCCAGCACCGTCAGCTGGTCCCAGGTAGTGGCAAGCTCACTGAGACGCCTATGCGTTGCCACGTCATGTTGCGGTCGGGTTAGCCAACTCCATGGTGCCTCCAGTTTAGGAGCTTCCTATGTGGGCTGCGTGAATTGGCAGTCAAGGCTGGTTCTGTAGTGCCAGTAGGCCAAGCTCCCCCTGTAGGACTGTTGGTGTTCGGTAACTGCGGCTGCCTCGCGGCCTAGCTGTTCTCTCCTCTCCTGTGGACCTTCTGGTCCACATCCTGGTTCCAGCATCATCAGCTGGTTCCGGGCAGAGCCTTTGGCTTAGGTGCCTCCTCCTGGGTATCCGAGTTCCGCCAACGCCAGGCGGTCCTTGGTAGTGCTTTTAAGCGCGGGTACCTACAGCTTAGTAACCGTGTTCCAGCACCGTCAGCTGGTTCTCGGTGCCATTGGCTCTTACACACTTGGGCAACGCATCCGTGTTCCAGCACCGCCAGCTGGTTCTCGGCAGTGTTTTTGTCACGGGTACTCCCTCGTTCCCAGCCTGGTTCCAGCACTGTCAGCTGGTTCCGGGTAGGGGCAAGCTCACTGAGACGCCTATGCGTTGCCCCGTCGTGTTGCGGTCGGGTTAGCCAACTCCATGGTGCCTCCAGTTTAGGAGCTTCCCATGTGGGCTGCGTGAATTGGCAGTCAAGGTTGGTTCTGTAGTGCCAGTAGGCCAAGCTCCCCCTGTAGGACTGTTGGTGTTCGGTAACTGCGGCTGCCTCGCGGCCTAGCTGTTCTCTCCTCTCCTGTGGACCTTCTGGTCCACATCCTGGTTCCAGCACTGTCAGCTGGTTCCGGGCTAAGCCTTTGGCTTAGGTGCCTCCTCCTGGGTATCCGAGTTCCGCCAACGCCAGGTGGTCCTTGGTAGTGCTTTTAAGCGTGGGTACCTACAGCTTAGTAACCGTGTTCCAGCACCGTCAGCTGGTCCTCGGTGCCATTGGCTCTTGCACACTTGGGCAACGCATCCGGGTTCCAGTACCGTCAGCTGGTTCTCGGCAGTGTTTTTGTCACGGGTACTCCCTCGTGCCCAGCCTGGTGCCAGCACCGTCAGCTGGTTCCGGGTAGTGTCAAGCTCACTGAGACGCCTATGCGTTGCCACGTCGTGTTGCGGTCGGGTTAGCCAACTCCATGGTGCCTCCAGTTTAGGAGCTTCCTATGTGGGCTGTGGGAATTGGCAATCAAGGCTGGTTCTGTAGTGCCAGTAGGCCAAGCTCCCCCTGTAGGACTGTTGGTGTTCGGTAACTGCGGCTGCCTCGCGGCCCAGCTGTTCTCTCCTCTCCTGTGGACCTTCTGGTCCACATCCTGGTTCCAGCACCGTCAGCTGGTTCCGGGCTGAGCCTTTGGCTTAGGTGCTTCCTCCTGGGTATCCGAGTTCCGCCAACGCCAGGCGGTCCTTGGTAGTGCTTTTAAGCGCGGGTACCTACAGCTTAGTAACCGTGTTCCAGCACCGTCAGGTGGTCCTCGGTGCCATTGGCTCTTACACACTTGGGCAACGCATCCGTGTTCCAGTACCGTCAGCTGGTTCTCGGCAGTGTTTTTGTCACGGGTACTCCCTCGTGCCCAGCCTGGTTCCAGCACCGTCAGCTGGTTCCGGGTAGTGTCAAGCTCACTGAGACGCCTATGCGTTGCCATGTCGTGTTGCGGTCGGGTTAGCCAACTCCATGGTGCCTCCAGTTTTGGAGCTTCCTATGTGGGCTGCGTGAATTGGCAGTCAAGGCTGGTTCTGTAGTGCCAGTAGTGCAAGCTCCCCCTGTAGGACTGTTGGTGTTTGGTAACTGCGGCTGCCTCGCGGCCTAGCTGTTCTCTCCTCTCTTGTGGACCTTCTGGTCCACATCCTGGTTCCAGCAACGTCAGCTGGTTCCAGGCAGAGCCTTTGGCTTAGGTGCCTCCTCCTGGGTATCCGAGTTCCGCCAACGCCAGGCGGTCCTTGGTAGCGCTTTTAAGTGCGGGTACCTACAGCTTAGTAACCGTGTTCCAGCACCGTCAGCTGGTCCTCGGTGCCATTGGCTCTTACACACTTGGGCAACACATCCGTGTTCCAGCACCGCCAGCTGGTTCTCGGCAGTGTTTTTGTCACGGGTACTCCCTCGTGCCCAGCCTGGTTCCAGCACCGTCAGCTGGTTCCGGGTAGTGGCAAGCTCACTGAGACGCCTATGCATTGCCCCGTCGTGTTGCGGTCGGGTTAGCCAACTCCATGGTGCCTCCAGTTTAGGAACTTCCTACGTGGGCTGCGTGAATTGGCAGTCAAGGCTGTTTCTGTAGTGCCAGTAGGCCAAGCTCCCCCAGTAGGACTGTTGGTGTTTGGTAACTGCGGCTGCCTCGCGGCCTAGCTGTTCTCTCCTCTCCTGTGGACCTTCTGGTCCACATCCTGGTTCCAGCACCGTCAGCTGGTTCCGGGCAGAGCCTTTGGCTTAGGTGCCTCCTCCTGGGTATCCGAGTTCCGCCAACGCCAGGCGGTCCTTGGTAGTGCTTTTAAGCGCGGGTACCTACAGCTTAGTAACCGTGTTCCAGCACCGTCAGCTGGTCCTCGGTGCCATTGGCTCTTACACACTCGGGCAACGCATCCGTGTTCCAGCACCGCCAGCTGGTTCTCGGCAGTGTTTTTGTCACGGGTACTCCCTCATGCCCAGCCTGGTTCCAGCACCGTCAGCTGGTTCCGGGTAGTGGCAAGCTCACTGAGACGCCTATGCGTTGCCCCATCATGTTGCGGTCGGGTTAGCCAACTCCATGGTGCCTCCAGTTTAGGAGCTTCCTATGTGGGCTGCGTGAATTGGCAGTCAAGGCTGGTTCTGTAGTGCCAGTAGGCCAAGCTCCCCCTGTTGGACTGTTGGTGTTCGGTAACTGCGGCTGCCTCGCGGCCTAGCTATTCTCTCCTCTCCTGTGGACCTTCTGGTCCACATCCTGGTTCCAGCACCGTCAGCTGGTTCCGGGCAGAGCCTTTGGCTTAGGTGCCTCCTCCTGGGTATCCGAGTTCCGCCAACGCCAGGCGGTCCTTGGTAGTGCTTTTAAGCGCGGGTACCTACAGCATAGTAACCGTGTTCCAGCACCGTCAGCTGGTCCTCGGTGCCATTGGCTCTTACACACTTGGGCAACACATCCGTGTTCCAGCACCGCCAGCTGGTTCTCGGCAGTGTTTTTGTCACGGGTACTCCCTCGTGCCCAGCCTGGTTCCAGCACCGTCAGCTGGTTCCGGGTAGTGGCAAGCTCACTGAGACGCCTATGCGTTGCCCCGTCGTGTTGCGGTCGGGTTAACCAACTCCATGGTGCCTCCAGTTTAGGAGCTTCCTATGTGGGCTGCGGGAATTGGCAATCAAGGCTGGTTCTGTAGTGCCAGTAGGCCAATCTCCCCCTGTAGGACTGTTGGTGTTCGGTAACTGCGGCTGCCTCGCGGCCTAGCTGCTCTCTCCTCTCCTCTGGACCTTCTGGTCCACATCCTGGTTCCAGCACCGTCAGCTGGTTCCGGGCAGAGCCTTTGGCTTAGGTGCCTCCTTCTGGGTATCCGAGTTCCGCCAACGGCAGGCGGTCCTTGGTAGTGCTTTTAAGTGCAGGTACCTACAGCTTTGTAACCGGGTTCCAGCACCGTCAGCTGGTCCTCGGTCATGCCATTGTCTCTTGCACAGTTGGCCAACGCATCCGGGTTCCAGTACCATCAGCTGGTTCTCGGCAGTGTCTTTTGCTCTTGTACCTTCTGCTCCCCATCCTGGTTCCAGTACCGTCAGCTGGTTCCGGGCAAAGCCTTTGGCTTAGGTGCCTCCTTCTGGGTATCCGAGTTCCACCAACGTCAGGTGGTCCTTGGTAGTGCTTTCAGGCACGGGTACCTCCTGCTTAGTAACCGGGTTCCAGTAACGTCAGCTGGTCCTCGGTAGTTCCATTGGCTCTTGGACCTTCGGCTACCCATCCGGGTTCCAGTACCGTCAGCTGGTTCTCGGCAGTGTCTTTTGCTCTTGTACCTTCTGCTCCCCATCCTGGTTCCAGTAACGTCAGCTGGTTCTGGGCAGAGCCTTTGGCTTAGGTGCCTCCTTCTGGGTATCCGAGTTCCGCCAATGTCAGGCGGTCCTTGGTAGTGCTTTTTAGCACGGGTACCTCCTGCTTAGTAACTGGGTTCCAGTAACGTCAGCTGGTCCTCGGTAGTTCCATTGGTTCTTGGCCCTATCGGGTAGCCATCCGAGTTCCAGTTCCATCAGCTGGTTCTCGGCATTTTCTCAGCCTTCTTGTACCTTCTGCTACATTTCCAAGTTGAAGACCCTAAAGACGACGACACGGAAGACCACCCCTAAGATGACGACGACACCAGAGACGACAACCACTGAGATGACGACGACCCTGGAGATGACGACCCTGAAGACCACCCCGATGACGACGACGACGACGGCGGAGACGATGACGGCGGAGACGACGACGGTGGAGACGACGACCCTGGAAACGACGACATGGAAGACCGAGAAGCAGAAGAACAAGAGGCTGCAGAACAAAGAGCAGAAGAACATTAAGCATAACACTTAATATCAGAGCAAAAGATATTATCTAAATTATATGCAGAAGAAGACTAAGCAGTGTATGGGGGTGAGTCCGTTCCTCCTCGCGGTGCCCCTGGATAAAGCCTGATGCTGCAGGCCAAACTAAACGCGGACAAATATAACTTTTGTGACTGGCAGAACGGAAGGTGTAATCTTCAAACTTTTATAGATAACAACTACGGGAATGCCTGTCACAAATGAGAATATGATGAAGAAGTAGAATAGGAAGAATAATAATAGTTGAATAAAATGAATATGAAGAATGTAATAAAAAAAAAATAGGTAGAAGATGAAGAAGAAGATGAATAAGGTGAAGAAGTTGATGTTAAAGATGCTGATGATGAAGAAGATGAAAGTGTGGGAAAAGTAAAAAAAAAAAGAAGGGGAAGGGCGTGGAATAGTGAAACATCAATATCTGACAAAATAAAAAAAATTTTTACATAGTCAATATCTTTGTCACTCCGAACGTCTTTAAAAAAAAAAAAAATTGTGCTATTCTATTTGATTGGACTAAACCTCTATGACTTTAATGTCTCCGCCAACTCCCCAAATACATCCTGCATTATTCTTAGTTGTTTTCCTTCATGTAGAATGAACCTACAAGGAAAGAAAGGGTTTATTTTAATTCCGATATTTTGGTCCCATTGACTTGCATTGGGATCGGGTATCGGTATCGGCGATATCCGATATTTTTTGAATATCGGCCGATCCAATCCGATTCCGATACTTTCCGATATCGGAAGGTATCGCTCAACACTAATGGTCGCCTTTGTCAGGGAAGAATTGATTTTTAATTATTTTTCTGTTAGTGGTTACTTTAGGTAAAAAAATAAATCTTTGTTTCTTAATGTATTTCAGACCTCTTTATGTTCAGTTGGCTGCCTGAATCAAGTGCCACAATTTTCTTTTGAGGGAGTGTCTTTTCCAGTAAATAAGGCTGGATGAGAGGTCTTTTTGTATCAAGTGTTCTGCTGCCATAATTTAGCTCATGTATCAGCACAGCTTCTATCCTGCATCTATTTCCTCTTCATGTTGTTTTCACCTTAATCTGTAATCTGTTTATTCTGCCCTCACTAAAGGTACCGTCACACATAACGATATCGTTAATGATATCGTTGCTTTTTGTGACGTAGCAACGATATCGTTAATGAAATCATTATTCGTGACAGCGACCAACGATCAGGCCCCTGCTGGGAGATCGTTGGTCGCTGGGGAAAGTCCATGACTTTATTTCGTCGCTGGATCTCCCGCTGTCATCGCTGAATCGGTGTGTGTGACGCCGATTCAGCGATGTCTTCACTGGTAACCAGGGTAAACATTGGGTTACTAAGCGCAGGGCGTCACCGCTGTGCTTTACGGCCGGCGCTCAGTCAGTGCGGGAAGCTGAAGGCGAGGTACGTGACCAGACACTGGAATGTAAGTATGTAGTGTTTTTTTTTTTACTTTTACAATGGTAACCAGGGTAAACATTGGGTTACTAAGCACGGCCCTGCGCTTAGTAACCCGATGTTTACCCTGGTTACCCGGGGACTTCGGGATCGTTGGTCGCTGGAGAACTGTCTGTGCAGGGTCCCATTTTTTTTTGCATACCCATAGACTGAAATGGGTTAGTTGCATCCAATTTAAGGAATAAAATTGTTCATGCTGCAATTTTTAATATACACTGATTTGGTCAGTAAAAAAAATCGTTCATCTGCAGTACCTCAATGAATAACATTGGTCTGAGTGCGATCCATTTTTTCACAGAGAGCACCTGGGCCGAAAACACGGCTGTGTGAACGAGCCCTAACACTGAGTGAAGATAGGGGAGAAGACAGTGGCCTATCTAGGGGGGGCAGCCGGGGCATGTGCCCTGGGCGCAGCTGGCAGGGGGACGCAGTTGGGCTGCCTAATGCGGTGGTCCAAAGTGTCTCCCCCGGCAGCTGCATTCTGCCGCCCCCGTTCTGGGAGTCAGCTGTTCTCTGTGCCGCCTGTCAAGCTGACAGCTGGCACAGAGAAGCTGCAGTGCTCCGGCTCCCAGAAATCAATTGTACTCACATCTATCAGCTGCGAGTACAATTGAGGCTCTGACCGGTGGGTCAGAGCGACGCCAGCAGCGTGATCAAGTCATGTGATCACGCTGCTGATGTCTCTATCCGGAGAGCAGGAGAAAGAAGAGACTCGCTGGTAAGTGCTCCTGTAGTTGTGGAACTGAAGACACCGAAAATTCAGCGTGGGATCGGTTTATGGGGAATATGTTTTCAGTGTGTGTGTGTGTGTGTGTGTGTGTTTATTTATTCAGTGTTTGGGGGGGAGATTTATCTAGTGTGTGTTGGGGAAGCAGGATTTAATCAGTGTGTTGGGGAGGTCAGGGATTTATTCAGTGTGTGTGTGTGTGATTAGGGATTTATTCAGTGTATGGAAGGGAAGTTCAGGGATTTATTCATTGTGTGTGTGTGGGGGGATTTAATCAGTGTGTGTTAGGGTTGAGCGACTTTTGTTTTTATAGGATCGGGTCGGATTTCACGAAACCCGACTTTTTCAAAAGTCGGGTCGAGTGAAATCGGCCGATCCTATAGAAAAGTCAGGGTCGGGGTCGGCCGAAATACGAAACCCAATGCAGTGCATTGGGTTTCTAATGGTTCCCAGGGTCTGAAGGAGAGGAAACTCTCCTTCAGGCCCTGCGATCCATATTAATGTGTAAAATAAAGAATAAAAATAAAAAATATTGCTATACTCACCCTCGGACGCGCCCTGGTTGTAACCGGGAGCCTTCCTTCCTAAGAATCAGCGCTTGTAGGACCTTTCGATGACGTTGCAGCTTGTGATTGGTCGCGTGAGCGGTCACATGGGCATCACGCGACCAATCAGAAGCCGTGACGTCATCGAAAGGTTCTTCAAGAGCTGATTCTTAGGAAGGAAGGCTGTGGGTTACAACAAGGGCGCGTCCGAGGGTGAGTATATACCTATTAGGAATATACTCACCCTTGGACGCGCCCTGGTTGTAACCCGCAGCCTTCCTTCCTAAGAATCAGCGCTTGAAGGACCTTTCGATGACGTCACGGCTTCTGATTGGTTGCGTGAGCGGTCACATGGGCGTCACTCGACCAATCAGAAGCCGTGACGTCATCAAAAGGTCCTTCAAGTGCTGATTCTTAGGAAGGAAGGCTCCCGGTTACAACCAGGGCGCGTCCGAGGGTGAGTATAGCAATATTTTTTATTTTTATTCTTTATTTTACACTTAAATCTGAATTCCGATACCAATTCCCGATATCTTAAACATATCGGGAATCGGTATCGGAATTCCGATTCCAGATTCAGAAGATCTCCGACTTCATGGCCGACCCCACACAGGGGTCGGGTTTCATGAAACCCGACTTTGCCAAAAGTCGGCGACTTCTGAAAATGGCTGACCCGTTTCGCTCAACCCTAGTGTGTGTGGGGATTTATTCAGTGTGTATGTGGGGGGGCGGGAATTTATTTAGCATATGTGGGGCAGGGTGCATTTATTCTGTGTGGAGGGGGATGGATTCTGTTGGAAGGGGAATGGATATATTCTGTTGGGATGAGTGGGGAGATGGGGGTGGACACAGTAGCGAAGGGAAAAATGTATGCTGACACAGTATTGGGAGCGAAGGTGATGGGATGTGTGAGGACACAGTACGGGGAGTCGGGGGAATGTGTGAGGAGGAAATATGGAGAGCAAACGGGTAAATAAGTGATGGGAGAGTATAGTTGGCAGGGGGATGTACATGAGGATGCTATTAGAAATGTGTGCAGACAGTATGGGGGAGGAAAGTGTAAGTGGGCACAGAATAGATACTGAGTAGTGTGAGGGCAACAGCCAGGAGGAGACAGTATGCCAAGTAGGAGGAGTGTAATGAAGGGGCACAGTAGAGAGACTGGGCTCTCTAGGTGGGACACAGTATGAGAAGGCAGTGTGAAGTATGGAAAAGAGAGAGGGCAGTGTGGATGGCATGTACCATAAGAGGGATAGTGAGGGTCATATTATGTGCTGGGAATAAAGTGAGGGGCATTTATTTACTCAGGGGCTCAGCCTAGGGCAGATATTTTCATTCCGGAGCATTATAATAACACTGCTATCTTTAAGGGTGTTGTGTCGGGATGTGCTGCAGAAGACAGAAGAAGATGGAAGTCTGCAGAAATGAGCTCTGCTGGTGGATGAGAAGAGTCATCATGGCATCTGGACAAGATGAAGATGAAAAGAAAGAGACGACTCCAGAAACAACGTCATCTATCAGGTACCTGGATGTAAATGTGTGTTTTTTGTGATACTAATTCTCATATTTTTATTTATGCTAGGAACATTAAAGGGGATGTCCAAGGTTGTGATGAGTCTGCAGTCATACTATGTGACTGCAGACTTCTGAATTCTCACAGTGCACACTGCTATCATAATTCTCTGATGTTGGCGGTTTGCATACATGCGCTCACTTGCTGACTAGACATGTGTGGCCTCATTCAATGAAAATGAATTGTCTGAGGCCGGACACGTCTAGTTGGAATGTGGCCAGAAGTATCCAAATCACATACTTGTGCTATCATGACCGTCCACTCTGGCCACCGGCAAGGGAGAATCCTAAAAGTGTGCAGTGCTTGTGCTGTGAGAATTCAGGAGCCTGCAGTCACATAGAATGACTGCAGACTTTCATCTCAAACCTGGACGCATCCTTTAATTATAAAATGAAGCCCTGTAGCCAGTCCTAACAACGTGTAATATCCTAACTGTCAGGTTTAAGCTCTGCTTTCAGGTTCCAGCAGTCATCACATGGCCACTTCACTCATATGTGATATGTGATTTTCATATTTGCTGTCATGTGACAATGAGGTGTTCTTCCCACTTCTCTCAGTTTTTCACTGAACATTGAGAGATTTATGGAAAGCAGCTCATTGGCGCGTGACTCAATGTACAAATCTGGAAACAGGAACACATGGGCTACTCCGCACATTAAACAAGTCTGTAGGAACATGCTCACACACCACCAAGAAACTTGAAGACACAAAAGAGCATAGTAGAACCAAAAACACTCAGTTTCAAAAAATCACAGTAATCCGCAAGTGCTAGTAAAAAGATGTAAAAAACAGGGTATTTGGTTGATACGTTTTTTGCTAAAAATGTATACTAAGCTGCTCCACCAATCGTCAAGGTATACCCATATAGAGCAGTCCTAACTGATATATGCAATCCCTATCTGATGTATACATTTTTTGCAAAAAACGTATCAACCAAATACCCTGTTTTTTACATCTTTTTACTAGCACTTGCAGATTACTGTGATTTTTTGAAACTGAGTGTTTTTGGTTCTACTATGCTCTTTTGTGTCTAAGTTTCTTGGTGGTGTGTGAGCATGTTCTTACAGACTTGTTCACTGTGCGGAGTAGCCCATGTGTTCCATAATTGTTCTCTTGTGCCTACAACACTGGGGAGTTACCCACCACTCCTCTTGGGCTATCTGCACAAAAGCTGTTCCACTCAGCGTGTCCACATGGACTTTTCCTCTCTGAACCCTGTTCACACAGGTAATATACAGATGATCAGGTTTTTAAATACATCAGATAGGGATTGCATACATCAGTTAGGACTGCTCTGATATGGGTATACCGTGACGTTTGGTGGAGCAGCTTAGTATACATTTTTTGCAAAAAACGTATCAACCAAATACCGTTTTTTTTACATCTTTTCACTAGCACTTGCGGATTACTGTGATTTTTTGAAACTGACTGTTTTTGGTTCTACTCTGCTCTTTTGTGTCTTTAAGTGTACAAATCGTGTATGTGCTGAGGGGAAGGGGGGGGATTTGGGTGTGTGCGCCAAGCTGATTTCTTGCCCTGGGTGCCTGAAAACCTAGACACACCTTTGGGAGAAGAGAGAGCACCAGGAGCAGGAGCTCTGGTAAATTTGAACTATTTTAGAAGAGCACTCAGCTAGGTAAAGACTTCCAGTCTCAGTAACAGCAAATTGATTGATTTAATGGTTTTTATTGATGACTATTTAGTGTGTTGCTTAACTTTGCATTAGACATAAATGAACAATTTAAAAAATCTCCACAAAGGTTTAGAAACAATTTTAAAATGAGGGTACCTCTTTATGATTTTCTGTTTAAAGCCATACTGAAAAGCTCATGAATTTAGCCCCGAACCCTAGATACCTCTAAGATTATAACCAGACAAATATTTTATATGATTTCAAGCATGGCACAAAAAGCACTTAAAAATCCTTGAAAAACTCTCCTTATTCTTTTTAAATTAGAGCTGAGCGAATTAAATCAAGATTAATTAAATTTTACTTGACTTTTATAAAAATCCACATTTACCTAAATTCTAATATTTGGTAATTTGCTTCCGTGCGGACTCTAGCCACTGATCGCCATTTTTACAAACCACAATGGGTCATCAAAAAGATAAAAAAGTAATACAAAATCTTTACACTCACCTTAACGCTCACTTCTTTGGTAACACAGCCACTCTACGCCACCCAACTGGTAGTTGCTATAAATTCTTATTCCCTGCCACTCAGGTTGGAATCTACAAGCAGGGCCGGCTCCAGGTTTCTGTGGGCCCCGGGCAAAAGAGTCTCAGTGGGCCCACATACCACGATTCATGATGCACAGATATGGAGGAGAAATCTAGATATACTACACAGGGCCTAGCCTTCCCCCTCATCCTTCACATAGGCAGATCTGCACACAAAATACACAGACATGCACACACACAGACAATACGCAGACATGTACACATACAATACTTAAACATACACATACATACAGTATGCAGACATGCACAAACATACAATAAGCAGGCATGCACACACATACAGTACTCAGAAATGCGCACACACAAAGTACGCCGACATACACACACTTACAGTACGCAGACATGCACAAACATACAATCTTTATTTATTTTTCTTTATTTTTTTTATATAGCGCTAACATATTCCACAGGGCTTTACAGTTTGCACACATTATCATCGCTGTCCCCGACGGGGCTCACAAAGTACGCAGACATACACACATACAGTACGTAGACATGCACACACATACAGTACGCAGACATGCACACACACACACTACACAGACATGCACACACAGTACGCATACATGCACACACAGTACGCATACATGCACACACACAGTACGCAGACATGCACACACACAGTACGCAGACATGCACACCCACACAGTACGCAGACATGCACACACACACAGTACGCAGACATGCGCACACACACACAGTACGCAGACATGCGCACACACGCACACAGTACGCAGACATGCGCACACACACAGTACGCAGACATGCACACACACACAGTACGCAGACATGCACACACACAGTATGCAGACATGCACACACACACACACAGTACGCAGACATGCACACACACCCAGTACACAGACATGCACACACACAGTATGCAGACATGCGCACACACACACAGTACACAGACATGCACACACACAGTACGCAGAGATGCACACATACAGTACACAGACATGCACACACACACACAGTACGCATACATGCACACTCAGTACGCAGACATGCACACACACAGTATGCAGACATGCACACACAGTACACAGACATGCACACACACAGTACGCAGACATGCACACACACAGTACGCAGACATGCGCACACACACAGTACGCAGACATGCGCACACACACAGTACGCAGACATGCGCGCACACACACACAGTACGCAGACATGCGCGCACACACACAGTATTCAGACATGTGCACATACACAGTACGCAGACATGCACACACACACAGTACGCAGACATGCACACACACAGTACGCAGACATGCACACACACAGTACGCAGACATGCACACACACAGTACGCAGACATGCACACACAGTACGCAGACATGCACACACACAGTATGCAGACATGCACACACACAAGATGCAGACATGCGCACACACACAGTACGCAGACATGCACAGACACAGTATGCAGACATGCACACACACAGTACGCAGACATGCACACACACAGTACACACATGTACACACACACAGTACGCAGACATGCTCACATACAGTACGTAGACATGCACACACACACACAGTATGCATACATGCACACACAGTACGCAGACATGCACACACACACAGTACACAGACATGCACACACACAGTACGCAGACATGCACACACACAGTACGCAGACATGCGCACACACACAGTACGCAGACATGCACAGACACAGTATGCAGACATGCACACACACAGTACGCAGACATGCACACACACAGTACACACATGTACACACACACAGTACGCAGACATGCTCACATACAGTACGTAGACATGCACACACACACACAGTACGCATACATGCACACACAGTACGCAGACATGCACACACACACAGTACACAGACATGCACACACACAGTACGCAGACATGCACACACACAGTACGCAGACATGCACACACACACAGTACGCAGACATGCACACACACACAGTACGCAGACATGCACACATACACAGTACGCAGACATGCACACACACAGTACGCAGACATGCACACACACAGTACGCAGACATGCACACACACAGTACGCAGACATGCACATACACAGTACGCAGACATGCACACAGTACGCAGACATGCACACACACAGTACGCAGACATGCACACACACAGTACGCAGACATGCGCACACACACAGTACGCAGACATGCGCACACACACACAGTACGCAGACATGCACACACACACAGTACGCAGACATGCACACATACAGTACACAGACATGCACACACACACACACACAGTACGCATACATGCACACTCAGTACGCAGACATGCACACACACACAGTACGCAGACATGCACACACACACAGTACGCAGACATGCACACACACAGTACGCAGACAGGCACACACACAGTACGCAGACATGCACACACACAGTACGCAGACATGCACATACACAGTACGCAGACATGCACACACACACAGTACGCAGACGTGCACACACACACAATATGGAGACATGCACAGCACACACAGTAAAATACGCAGATATACACATACAATACGCAGACATGCACACACAATATGCAGATATGTACATAGATATATTTGAAGACTAATACACAAAAATACATAAATATATACAGTCATACACACTGATATACACACAGATAATATGCACATCATACATGCATACACAGACAGACAAGCCTCACTCACCTCCCCCTGGCTTGTCGCTCATCAGGCTGCTCTGGCATGTGGCTGTTGGATGGCAGTCAGACATGGCCGCACACAGTGCACTCTACAGCTGTGTCTGCTACTAAATGATGCGGTCGGGCTGGCACTGTGCCTTTAACTTTGCTTATGTGTCTGCCCGGCCGCATCATTACTACAGCTGCAAAGTGCACTGTGCGTGACCATGTTTGTTTAAGTGACGGCTGAGCTCAAGTAGTGCTGAAACTGCTGGGGGAGCAGCAGCCAGGGCTCCCCGGTGTCCCGGCCACCAGTGGGCCCCCCATTTGTTCAGGGCCCCGGCAGTTGCCCGGGTATGCCAGGTGCTGACGCCGGCCCTGTCTACAAGCATCTAAAGCTGAGATTTTTTACTTTCATGATGCCTGCAGAGTTTTATGTATGCACGTGTTATAGTCACAACGTGCAATGTGACATCATAATGACATGTACCCTTAGGTCCCTGGACAGATCCCTCCTAACCTGAGAAAAGCTGGAAGTCTGGCACAACATGAGGAACGGTGCACAAGCAGAGAGGGATTAAACAGGGCGGAGTTGACCAGACAGATGATGGTGAGTAGCAGAGGGGCAAGAGAGGTAAATACTAAGGTTACTTTAATTTTTTTTTTTTTAATTTTTAGATATTACGGTACATTTTTTATGCTTTGGCGTTTACATAAATTCTGCAGCATAATAAGGAACTGTAAATTTGCTGAGAACAACATATCATCTGAAAATCAAATTTCGAAAGAGAATCAGGCCAATTATAATTTCTCGACTTCAGGTTTTGAAAACGCCTGGTGGAAAAAAAGTAAGCACATGTCACTTGTTTGAATATAATTTTTTGGGATCTTCTTCAAATTAATCACTGTCACATCAAAATCCTGAAAAAAATAGTTCAGGGATGGAAAAAACCTCTTTCAAAACGCTTCATAAACTCTTGAAACCGTTTGTGGGAGAAGAAAAACTCCAAAAACTAACCAAAGAATTAGCGTCTCCCAAAGACCTGAGCAGTTCTCCTCTTGATAAGTTGTCATTTTTGAATGCCACAAAAAAACTCCTTCCTCCTAATTCATAAAGGTTGTATTATCTAATAGGGCGTATCAAATGTGCAACAATTGTAGATGTTCATTGGTTTTGTAGCCCCAGCTAAGTACTCTCATACATGAACTGGGATCACCATATTAACCTTACATCCATTAACTGGCACTTTTATTCCTCCTCACTAATGAACCAAAGAAAATGTTTCCAGAACTGGTGAGCTATATTATTTTTCTACATAATGAGCACAAAGTGAAACGTATCATTTTGACATGAAATTATGGGGTTATTACTTCATGTGCTTCAGAACATTTTGCTCAGTCATATTAATTATATTTCGTCTTTCCCGTTTTCTGTTAAAGTCAGAATCCAGTAAATGGATTTAACAAGAATTCTTGGAGTTACTAAGGTGTAAATCCACTTTCCCTTTTTCATAACTGTTTTTTTTTTTTGCTTTATTTATCACTTGAGATTTCTTTCCCCAATGAAACCGCTCATGCTGAACACCTTTTCATTTCTGCTCCAAGTCCGCCAAGTATAACTAAAGGAAATGCATGTTTAATTTCGAGAAAGTTATACTCTACAGTTTAATCATCAAATATCACTGTATTTTTGGACATGCGCCAGTAGACACCATTCTTGTGAGACAGAAAAAAAGTAATTTGCCTGGTCTGTCCATATCTCAAGATTTGCATTTACTTTTAATGGGAAAAATATTTTTATTGGATCATATGTGCATTTTTAGAAGAGCAGTAAATTGGAACCAAAGATTGAAGTGACAAACAGAATGACATAATTACCATTTACCATTTTCTGGGACATTTATTCAAGGCAAAATAAAAGTTAATATTATGAAAGAATCCACTTTGTAAAACTATACATAGTTACAGATATGGTTATATTATAGAAGATGGACATTAACAATATATAAGTCCATTATGAATACCTATTTAGGAGGCATGGCTGTACTTTTGATATGTTTGGCAATATCTCACAATTATAACTATGCCATTTGCTCTAATAGATATACTGTGTTGTGTTATAATTGTATTGTGTTGTGTTGTGTATTGTGTTGTGTATTGTGTATTGTGTTATAATTGTATTGTGTTATAATAATTTACATTTACATTTAAAGGGAATCTGTCACCCCAAAAATCGTATATGAGCTAAGGCCTCCGGCATCAGCCGGTTATCTACAGCCCCCGATGTAACCTGAAAGGTAAGAAAAACAGGTTATATTACAGTCACCCAGGGGAGGTCCCAGTTCGTTTTGGGTCCGATGGGTGTCGCGGTCTGGGTCCGGCGCCTCCTATCTTCAAACGATGACGTCCTCTACTTGTTTTCCTGCCGCGGCTCCAGCGCAGGCGTACTTTGTCTGCCCTGTTGAGGGTAGAGCAAAGTACTGCAGTGCGCAGGCGCCGGGCCTCTCTGATCTTTCCCGGTACCTGCGCACTGCAGTCCTTGGCTTTGCCCACAACAGGGCAGACAAAGTAAGCCTGCACCGGAGCTGCAGCAGGAAGACAAGAAGAGGACGTCATCACATGAAGGTAGGAGGCGCCAGTCCCATATCGAGACACCCATTGGACCCGAAATGAACTGGGACCGCCCCTGGGTGAGTATAATATAACCTGTTTTCTTACCTTTCAGGTTACTCGGGGGCTTATCTGCAGCATTACAGAATTCTGTAGATAAGCCCCTGATGCCGGTGGCCTTAGCTCATATATGATTTTTGGGGTGACAGATTCCCTTTAAGGGAATTTTCAATTTTTGTCTAAATAAAGTGCATCCTAAAACAAAAGATTCAACAATTTTTTTTAAATTCTTTACAAGGATTGTCCGGTCCAAATAAATAAGTCTGCAGTCCCTTGCGCGAATTTGCCTCTTTCTGAGCCAGGACTGGATAGAATGTATGTGTTATACATACTCCAGGCCAGGGCCCACCTAGTGGACGTGACCTTGTTACATACACTTGTATTGTGCCCACTAGTTGGGAGTATGTATAATGCCAGGTCAGAAACCGGCGAATCCCCGCAGCTCATAGTGTGTGTACTGGGGGTATTCATAAGTCTGCAGTCACACAGAGTGACAGGAAACTTATCAATTTGGACCGGACAACCCCCTTAAAGATGCCACCAATTTTGTTTTTTTACATTTTCATTTCATTTTCAAACAAAAAAACAACACAAAAAATAACCAAAATATTAAAGAGGTAGTCCACTGTTTTAGCATTGATGACTTATCCTTAGGATAGGTCATCAATGTCTGATCAGTTGGGTTTTGACACCAGGCACCTCTGCCGGTTGGAAGTACTCATTTGTGGAGCTGGCCGTCTAATCATAGTGGCTACCACAGGGTACTACACATACTGATTTGAATAGGAGGTGGATGGGTAGTACCCTGCCATGCCCACTATCAGAAGATGGAGCAACTCTACAGGTGAGTATTTCTGGCCGGTGGTCACCGCCTCCAACTCCGATAGCAGCTCATCAGCTGGAGGGCCTGGTGTTGGACCCTAAAAGTTCAAACATTGATGACTAAGGATAAGGATCCTAAGTCATCAATAAGGATAAGTCATCAATACTAAAGTTGTGGACAACCATTTTATGTTGGCATCTACCTATATTTTGCCACCCAGTGGCTGTGATGTGAGTTACAGCCTGTACACAGTGGGCTAGCATTATACAATAAAGTTATTAATTTGCATTGTAAGTAGAGATGATTGAATCAAAATTCAAAATTCAAATTTAGCAAATCATGAGAATTCAATTGGTAAATTTGATTTGCATCAAAGTTAATTATTTGATGCAAATTAAAAGTTTCTTGATATGCTATGGGCTCACACTGATCATAAAAGAAAAACACCCAAACCCTGTCCGCCAACCCCACAGCACTCCGTCCAGTGCTCTGTTCCTTTTCTTTTTGTCTTCACCCATCACCTGCATCTTGATCTACCTCCTTCACTCTGTGCCAGGGCTTGCAGTGCCAACTAGTCCTCTGATGTCACTGCACACTTTACCGTTGCAGCACATATCATGATATCATGACGTGCGTCCCTTGGAGTGCTGACTACATCTAGGGAAGCGCACTTCACAATTTCATGACATGATGATATGCGCTACAAAGGCACTACGCGCTGTAACGTCAGAGTAGTTGTCAGAGCTGATTGCACCAACATAGAGTAAAGGAGACAAAAGAGGATGTGTGATGGGCAGGCAACAAGAAGAGGTGCAATGAACCAGATGGTGGGCTATAAATACTGGCGAACAATAGAATGGTGACAATTATTGTTTTTTTTACCTTTTGCTAGCCCACTTTGGTTCAGCACAAGCCTCAACTGAAATAAAGAAATGACTAGTGCTAGCTTTGATTTTTTTTTTTGCTGTAGACATTCAGTCTGTGTGAAAACAATTGATCCTAGTGCTGTACGTGTTAAATCAATTTTTTTATGGACAGCACTCATGCCAGAAACACAGTTGAACTTAGCCTTTCCATCACATGTATTTTTTTTTTTTTGGATATACAATTTTTTTTTCGTCATGGGTCTATAAATGGTGATTTGGATGCTTTCTTTTTTTTAAATTCTATTTTATTTACCCTATATTTTATTACTTCCTTTTAAATTTATCTCACACTTTGTGACCCTCTTAGGGTGATTAAAGACCTTTGGGGGCATTTCAATATTTAAATACATTTTTTTTCGCTGATTTCTCCTGTAACTGGGGCTGGCCATTAACCCGAGTTACAGGGCAAATTCAGCCTCCTGCCTGTACTGAAGACGTGTTGTGGAACAACAGCTTCAGCTCCTTCTTGCCAGCCAGTGATCATGTGATTGCTCAGATGGGACGAGAAAGTCCCGTTAGTGCTTCTTAAACCACATGCACATCATTCATTCAGCAATATGTATACAACAATCAGGAAAGCAGAGATAGTACCAAATAAACTGCCTTATCTACAAGGAGTCTAGACATTTTTGACAGACAACCCACTGCTCCTGCCGATGCTAACTCTGCAATGAAGGTCTGAACTGTCCTTGCAGACTCATATGGGGACCAGCCTGATGACTAAGATGCATGCCCGTCTTTACGAACTTTTTGAAGTGAAATGCGCAGTACAATTCTGTCAAAATTTAGGTCACTTTTTGGTTGCACTGTTAGGCAATACTCACTCCTGACAAAGCTCTAACTTTTTTTTAAAGTTGACAGAGCTGTCAGAGACTACCTTAAAAATTTCCCAAAATGTTGAAACATTGCAGCTTTATTTCAGAATTCTGGAGAAAACTATGGTAAATCGGACTCAAAGTTTTTTTTTATGGAAATTAACACAATCTTGAAATGTGACCATGTGCAGAAGCAATAAATGTAAAAAAAAAGTCACTGGCTTGTAGCTTGTGGACGCATAGCTGGCATTCTGTTGATCGGCAGTGGACATTTCTACAGGGTTATATGGATACACCTAAATAAAATCGGAATGGTTGGTGATATCAACTTCCTGTTTGTGGCACATTAGTATATGGAAGAGGGGAAATTTTTCAAGATGGGTGGTGAAAATGGCGACCATTTTGAAGTAGGACATTTTGGAACCAACTTTATTTTCTTCAATCGGAAGAGGGTCATGTGACACATCAATCTTACTGAGAATTTCACAATAAAAACAATGGTGTGCTTGGTTTTACCATAACTTTATTCTTTCACGAGTTATTTACAAGTTTATGACCACTGAAGTGGGCCTTTTTTAATTGTTCCCATTGCGAGAGTGAACTGGTGTAGAATTTTTGTGGAATAGATCCATTTAATTCTTTTTATCCACAATGTATATCTCCGATTGGAGATTGTGAGAAAAAATTTTTTTTGGGTGCGTTTCTTTTTTTGTAAAGTTTTATCTCCTTGTCCGGAGTGCATGTTGATCTGCTGCTGATGTCTCCTTTTGACATGGGATCCTGCCCTAGGTGGGCTCATAGTGACGCTCTTCTGCAGCTGCAGACAATAATTGATGGTCTTCAGGATTATTATTCCTTGCTGTCGGTAGGAATAATTTTACACCAAGAATAGTCTTTATTTCCAGCATGATTTTTTTAAATAATAAAGAGGACATCTAAAAATGACAAATAATTATACATCCATGTTTTAATAATTTTTAAAGAAACATCCTAACCTTTTTTGGTAACAATTTTTATATAAATTTCTATCTTTCAATTATTTTTATGAAAAACTGGAAGCATTTTTTTGGTAACAATTTTTAATAATTTTTATTAAATGTTTTCATACTTTCATGAGATGAATTAATAATACAGGTTTATTGTTGCTTTTTTCTGGTGGTATTTCAACAAAATATCTCATTTCTTCTTGTTCATTCATTATATACAGTGCCTACAAGTAGTATTCAACCCCCTGCAGATTTAGCAGGTTTAATAAGATGCAAATAAGTTAGAGCCTTCAAACTTCAAACAAGAGCAGGATTTATTAACAGATGCATAAATCTTACAAACCAAAAAGTTTTGTTGCTCACTTAAATTTTTATAAATTTTAAACATAAAAGTGTGGGTCAATTATTATTCAACCCCTAGGTTTAATATTTTGTGGAATAACCTTTGTTTGCAATTACAGCTAATAATCGTCTTTTATAAGACCTGATCAGGCCGGCACAGGTCTCTGGAGTTATCTTGGCCCACTCCTCCATGCAGATCTTCTCCAAGTTATCTAGGTTCTTTGGGTGTCTCATGTGGACTTTAATCTTGAGCTCCTTCCACAAGTTTTCAATTGGGTTAAGGTCAGGAGACTGACTAGGCCACTGCAACACCTTGATTTTTTGCCTCTTGAACCAGGCCTTGGTTTTCTTGGCTGTGTGCTTTGGGTCGTTGTCTTGTTGGAAGATGAAATGACGACCCATCTTAAGATCCTTGATGGAGGAGCGGAGGTTCTTGGCCAAAATCTCCAGGTAGGCCGTGCTATCCATCTTCCCATGGATGCGGACCAGATGGCCAGGCCCCTTGGCTGAGAAACAGCTCAACAGCATGATGCTGCCACCACCATGCTTGACTGTAGGGATGGTATTCTTGGGGTCGTATGCAGTGCCATCCAGTCTCTAAACGTCACGTGTGTGGTTGGCACCAAAGATCTTGATCTTGGTCTCATCAGACCAGAGAACCTTGAACCAGTCAGTCTCAGAGTCCTCCAAGTGATCATGAGCAAACTGTAGACGAGCCTTGACATGATGCTTTGAAAGTAAAGGTACCTTACGGGCTCGTCTGGAATGGAGACCATTGCGGTGGAGTACGTTGCTTATGGTATTGACTGAAACCAATGTCCCCACTGCCATGAGATCTTCCCGGAGCTCCTTCCTTGTTGTCCTTGGGTTAGCCTTGACTCTTCAGACAAGCCTGGCCTCGGCACGGGAGGAAACTTTCAAAGGCTGTCCAGGCCGTGGAAGTCTAACAGTAGTTCCATAAGCCTTCCACTTCCGGATGTTGCTCCCAACAGTGGAGACAGGTAGGCCCAACTCCTTGGAAAGGGCTTTGTACCCCTTGCCAGCCTTGTGACCCTCCACGATCTTGTCTCTGATGGCCTTGGAATGCTCCTTTGTCTTTCCCATGTTGACCATGTATGAGTGCTGTTCACAAGTTTGGGGAGGGTCTTAAATAGTCAGAAAAGGCTGGAAAAAGAGATAATTAATCCAAACATGTGAAGCTCATTGTTGTTTGTGCCTGAACTACTTCTTAATACTTTAGGGGAACCAAACAGAATTCTGGTGGGTTGAGGGGTTGAATAATAAATGATCCTCTGAAAAAACTTTTCCCAATTTAAAAAAAAAATAAACAAAGAAATAACATTCTTTTTTGCTGCAGTGCATTTCACACTTCCAGGCTGATCTACAGTCCAAATGTCACAATGCCAAGTTAATTCCAAATGTGTAAACCTGCTAAATCTGCAGGGGGTTGAATACTACTTGTAGGCACTGTATCCCTTCACGAGTTTCACTGACTGTTCCGGTGGCTCGACTGCAGCGCGGCCAAATGTGCTGCTTTGATGCCTCCTATTTGCGGGTTCTCCCCAGATTCTCATCCTTTTCATTTGGGAACCTTTTTGATAGAGCAGTCGATAGTACTAAGTTTTTTGTTTATCAATTTTCTGCTTGATTTCCTGCAACAGATATGAATTCATTAGCAAGCAATTGAAACTTCTTCTATTTTGCGTTGACAAATATACATTTATTGTCTGTTAATTTTGAGCTCTGACATCACTTGTCATATGAATGTTTGGCGCCTTTTTTTAATCTTGCATGTACTTAAAGTATGTAAGTGCATTGCTTCTTTATGTTTTGCGTGGCATTTCCTGAAGAAGAGGTCATTAAGACCTTGAAACGAGTTGAATAAACCACCATTACTACTTCATTAACTCTGGAACTGTACTGTTGGGTCAGCGTGGAAGTAATCCACACTCCATGTGCACATTGTTCTATATGATCGTTAACCGTCCCGTGGATCTGCAGCAGACGATCTTTTTGAGCCTTTACCTAGCGTCACCAGATGAACTGTTTTCTTGGAGATAATCGCATTAAATCGGTGGGATAAGACCCTATTTGTGCTTTTTCCATCCCTTTCTCTCAAAAATTCTAATTATATGATGCAAGGCATCCAAAAAGAATTTATTGTGATATACAATTTACAATAGGTGCCTGGGTATGGAACTCTGAGTGAAAAAAATGGCAACCATAATGGTAACAATAAAAACATTTTTACTCTCTAAAGGTAAGAAGGGTTGTGAGTATTTAGTGATTGCCACATAATTTAGTGTGGAGTGGATTCTTCTACATCACATGCCTCACACGATGATGGGAGGTGCGAAGCATGTCAAATACATCCTTCTTGCCCCACTTGACCATGTAGAGAGACTCATGTCATTGATGTACATCATGCTTAACATGTTCAAATGAGGCCTAGTCCGCGCTGGAAGATTTGGACCAAAGACTAAGGAGTAGACCAATCTGAAGAGAACTGAGGATCTGACGGAGTTGCGATGGCAAGGTATAACCTTTTTTCACATTTTTAATCCTGTTTTGGGTTTGTGCAAAACGTATCCCCAAAAAATTAGATTGTAGACAATTTACATTTTTGGTAATATTTTTGATGGTATGTAGGACCTGGTTATTATTACCTATAAGAGTGAACAGTATATTTTTATGTATGTCTTCTTTGTTTTTAGGTGAGTAAAATGTATATGGTAGTGACATAAACCATTACATACCTCTGAAGCTAGAGCTTCATGATGTTACTGTGGCTATCACGATCATTTCAGTCTTTTTCTGCCCAAGAAAAAGTTGTAACCATTGAAAAAAAATCTGGTTGTTTTGGCATTTAGAGTTTTTTTTCCGATAAACTGCATTTGAGCTTACTCCAAGCCAGTGGGATAATCCTCATTTTATTTTAAATAAAGTACATTATGAAGAATATTTTAGATACTTTTGGTAAGTCCACTGTACAGTTTTCTCATTTGACATTTATACATTTATTTAGGTTTTTATTTTTTATTTTGTATCTACGTAGATATATTCCTGCTGCTTTGCAATGCATGAGCATTTAATCTTTCTGAACATAAAAGTCGTGAAGCTAATTCCTGCCTTGTGGTTGTGGCCCAGACGGATCTCGCAGTTATTTTTGAGTAGGGTAACGTCTGGCAGAGACATTGAGGACTGTATGGCTGTTCATTCCGCCAATAAATATTTTACAGTCACAAGCAAGCTTGGCTAAAGCAGCGCAAAACACTTGAAATAAAACAAGAGGAAGATTATAATTAGATGGATTCTGGTAAATCAAAGCGGCTCAAACAGCATTTAAAGAAGTAAACAAGAAAAGGAAGAAGGAGTAATGTTTTCTGTGGAGCAAAAGCAGCCATAATTAATTATATGATGGCATCAAGCCAAGAAAGAAACCTGAATTATTCAGAGATCTCGAGAGGCAAATAAACTAAAAGGTTCAACAATGTTTAAAAAGTGATGATACGGATTTATGTAACCAATGGTAATGATATTCTATCCTAATTCACAATTACAAATCTTATCTACTTCCCAATGGCAAAACGTCATTGGAGAATTATGATGTCACATTCTACACCTACTGTATAAGATCTCTCTCGTGGTCTGAAAACACAAAAAAAGAGTTACAATAAAAAAACAAAAATAAACTAATAGTAAATAAATTAATAAATAAGACTTAAAGAAGGTATCCGAGACTTTACAAAAACAAAAAATGTATCTAAGCTCTAACAGGCATTTAATTGCAATTTACATGCCAGTTGTGCATGGCGCCGTTCTCCTCCGGCACAGAGCGGTCGCAAATGCTTCTGCCAGGAATTCAGAAGCCTCTACTGACGTCATGTCTACAGACTGGAGGCTTCTTTTCTCGTCTGTTCAGTCGTCTGGGCGGGACTTACGAGTTCATTCTCATTGACAGCTGGATCCCCGCTGCCTAACTGGAGGAGCTGGCTGTCAGTCATAATGACCTCAGAAGTCCCACCCCTTTGCATCAGCAGATGGAGCTGAATCTCTGGCAGGAGCATCTGTGACCGCTCTGTGCTGGAGAATAACAATGCTGGGCACAACAGGCAGGTAAGTTGCAATTAATCGGCCTGTTAGTTCTTAGATACATTTTTTTTTGTAAAGTCCTGGATATCTCCTTTAAAGAAAAATAACTTATTAATGGGCCCAGGGCGGGGAGAATAAAACCTAATGCCTTCAAAAATTGGCGCAGTTTCTTCGTAGTTAACATTGCAGAGGCATCACATGAACAATGCAGCCAATTAGGGGGCGCTGAATGTGAGCGTTTACAATTGGTCTGGTCTAAGCTATAAGAAACACAATCTCTTTTGCCTCAGTTCAGACAAGTTGTGAGCGTTGCAGCAGCTGCTGTTCAGGTGCAGCGCTCACTTGGCACCTTCGCCAAATGTTGATTCCAGCAGATTGGCATGGAATAATGGAAAAACAGTAGAATTTTTCTCACCTTCCGGGGACATTTAAAAAATGAAATGAAATTTTGGTCTACCTTTTTCTCGTCTTTATTTTTTTTCATTTGTCTGATTGATTTGCGAGCAGTGTCCTATACTGTATCAGACCACAACTCTCCCATGTATCATGTATGCAACTTCTCATGGTCGCTTATGTGCTGTACTCTCTTTCTATATATATATATATATATATATATATATATATATATACATATATATATATATGTATGTATATATATATATATATATATATATATATATATATATATATACAGTGGGGCAAAAAAGTATTTAGTCAGTCAGCAATAGTGCAAGTTCCACCACTTAAAAAGATGAGAGGCGTCTGTAATTTACATCATAGGTAGACCTCAACTATGGGAGACAAACTGAGAAAAAAAAATCCAGAAAATCACATTGTCTGTTTTTTTAACATTTTTTCTCTAGTAACCACCACGACAGCACACCTGGAGGATGTTACCCCTTTCCTAATAGGGACAGGAAATGACAAGAGGTTAAATAACCCCTCCCTCATCCTCCCCCTCAGTGTTTTTTCCTGTCCCTACTAGGGATGAAGAGGTCATCCCAGGTGTGCTGTGCCGGCAGCGGTCACCAGGGGGAAAGCGATTCTATGCCGGGCAGCTGGGGAGCAGACTTACCTCTCTTCCCCGAGCGCTGCTCCCGTCTCTCCGGACTCGGGACTTCCGCCACCAGTCCGCACCGTCAAGGCAAGGTCTGGGCGGCATTCTTCGGCTGGAGGCCTCTCTGAGCTCTCCAGCCCCTCTCCTCCTCCAGCGCTGTGCGCGCAATGAGGGCTTCCGGTCTGAAGCCGGCGGCAGGAAGTGACGTCAGACGCCGGCCGGCTTCGGTACTCAGGAAGCTCCTTTGCGTTCCACGCTGGAACGCATGTCAGTTAGCGTGGATTTCGGCGGTTTTTCCCCCCACATCCGGACATTGGAGGAGGAGGTCCTCTCACAGGAGGACAGGTGCTGTGTCCGGTCGCCTATTTAAGAGCCCCGGACAAGAAGACGTCTCAGGTAAGACCACGGTGTGGTGAAAATCATGGAGACGTCTGCCTCTCGCTCTGCTATTGCAGATCCCAGCACCATCCCGGCCCCAGTAAGTAATCTGGCCCTGGGTGTCCACTCCCTGATGCGGGTTGCAATCTTATGATTCCTTCTCCCCCTTTTTTTCAGGGGGACAAGGAACCCGCATCAGGAAGCAGATCCAAAGCGGCACGAAAATGTGCTGTCTGTGCAAAGAAACTGTCCTCTTCATATAAGAAGACATTATGCAAAGAATGCACAGAAAAAGTGGTCAGAGAAGAGCAGCCATCTCTAATGGAAGAGATTAAAGGCTTGATCCAGCACGAGATCAGAAGCTCTCTGGCCACACTCTCCCAGCCCACACCCTCCCCCAGTACTCCTCCGGAAGCTAAGAGAAGGAAGCTTAATCCAGAGGATGAGAGGCATGAGGAATCTCAGGAGGAGATGTCGGACGAACATCCAGAGGAAGGTGAAATATCCTTAAACTCAGAGGCTTCTCAGCAGGAGAGATACTACTTCTCCTCCAGTGACATAGAAGAACTCCTTACAGCAGTGAGGAAGACTATGGAGATTGAAGAAGAGAAAACAGCTCAATCAGTACAAGATGAGATGTTCGGGGGTCTTCGTTCTAAGAAAAAACAAGTATTTCCCATCCACAGAAACATCCGTGATTTAGTTCTAGAAGAATGGGAGACTCCGGAAAAGAGGTTGACCACCCCGGCAGAAATTAAGGAACGTTTTCCGGTAGATGACGAAACTGCTTCATGCTGGTCGGAGATTCCTAAAGTAGATATCCAGATCGCTAGGGTAGCTAAGAAAACCACGCTACCATTTGAAGATGCCTCCCAGTTAAAGGACCCTCTGGAGCGTAAAATGGACGGGCTGCTAAGAAAGTCTTGGGAGACATCTGCATCTTTACTTAATATCAATTCGGTGTCTACCTGTGTAGCCAGATCAATGCACCGCTGGCTGGGTCAATTAGAGGAACACCTGTCCTCAGGCACTCCCAGGGAGGAGATCCTGGCCTCTCTACCTATCTTCCAGAAAGCGACAGGATTTCTAGCGGATGCCTCAGCTGAGTCCGTGAGGGTGGCAGCAAGGTCATCAGGATTATCAAATTCTGTAAGACGGGCACTCTGGCTGAAATCATGGTCTGGAGACATGACCTCAAAGATGAGGCTCTGTTCGATTCCCTTTAAGGGGAATTATATGTTTGGGCCGGCCCTGGATGATCTACTGGAGAAAGCTTCAGATAAAAAGAAGACATTGCCAGAACCTAGAAACCCTAGGAAAAGACCCTTTCGCTCTCAACAAGAGCATACTCCTCAATACAGAGGCAAGGGTAAAACAGGGCGCTGGAGTTACCCAAAAGGAGGGAGAGACAGAAATCTCTTTCTTTCCCAGCCTCAAAACCAGAGAAAACAATGACGCCACCAGGGTAGGGGGTCGTATTTCAAACTTCCTCCCATACTGGCAAGCAATCTGCTCAGACCAATGGACGTTAACATCAGTCAGAGATGGAATAAAAATAGAGTTGATATCATATCCTCAAAAGATGTCAAGAACAACATCTTTAGCTACACCAAAGCTACAGTCCATATTGATAGCGGGAGTACAAGATCTTCTACTCAACAAAGTAATCTCCTCAGTCCCGGAAGACGAGAAGAACAAAGGACATTATTCAAATTTGTTTCTAATAAAGAAACCAAACGGATCCCATCGAATAATAATCAACCTAAAACCTCTGAATCAACATGTCGCCTACAGAAGGTTCAAGATGGAATCGGTAAGGTCCACAGTACCCCTCATAGGACAAAATTTCGTCATGGCGACGATAGATCTACAGGACGCGTATTACCACGTCCCAATCCATCCAGCTTATCGAAAATTCCTAAGATTTGCAGTCGCCAGGGGAAAAGACGTAGACCATTTCCAATTCGATGTCCTGCCATTCGGGCTATCCTCCGCCCCGAGGATATTCACGAAGATCATGTCCGAAGTAATGGCCTACATCAGAGGTCAACGAATATGCATAATTCCATACCTCGACGACCTACTGATAGTGGCCCCCTCAGTTCCCACTCTTCAGGAACACCTTCAGAAGGTAGTCCAGATCCTATCGTCCCTAGGCTGGATAGTGAACCACAAGAAATCGGAGATGGTTCCATCAACAACAAAGGTCTTTCTAGGGGTCCTACTAGATTCTCGCAGCCAGACATCTTTTTTACCAGATCAAAAACGGACCTTGCTTACAGCAAAGATCAGAACATTGAAGGACAAGAAGATAACTTCTCTAAGATGGGCCATGTCGGTTCTCGGGACCATGACGTCGTGCATCCAGATGGTGTCATGGGCACAAGCCCACACCAGAGTACTCCAGACTTATATTCTGTCAAATTGGGACGGATCCCCAGATTCTCTGGACAGAAAGATCAGGATACCACCGCACGTAAAGTCATCCTTGACGTGGTGGCTACAAAAGGAAAACCTACTGAAGGGAATTTCCTGGTCGCAGGATCCAGCAATCTCTATAACAGTAGATGCCAGCGAAAAAGGTTGGGGAGCTACGGTAGCCCAACACATATTTCAAGGGAGCTGGCCAAGCGAGATAAGTCAACGATCCTCAAACTTCAGAGAATTAAAGGCTGTAGAGGAAATCCTCAAAGCAGCGGTAACGCTTGTACAGAATTCCCATATCAAGATCTACTCGGACAACATGACAACAGTTGCCCATCTTCGTCATCAGGGAAGTACAAGACACGAGGATCTAAAGGCCATATCAGCCAGAATATTTTCCTGGGCCGAAGAACATGTTCTCTCTCTTTCTGCCCTGCACATAAGAGGGGAAATAAATGTACAGGCCGACTTCCTGAGCAGAGAAAAGATCCATCCCGGAGAATGGGGTCTAGACCCAGAGACTTTTCAGTTTTTGGTCAGGAAGTGGGGTCAGCCGGAAGTGGACCTGTTTGCGAACGCCCAGAACACAAAAGTGGATCAATTTTTTTCTCTAGATCCAACCGATCCGGGGCTAGGAGTAGACGCATTGGCCCAACCATGGACATTCTCTCTGGCCTACGCGTTTCCTCCATTACCAATTCTACCAAAGGTCCTACAGAAGATAAGGACAGAAAGAGTCAGTGTAATCTTAGTAGCTCCATTCTGGCCCAAAAGAAGTTGGTTTGGGTCCCTCATCAGCCTAAAAGTAGATGGACCAATAGCACTACCTCCGATCAAGAACCTCCTCTATCAGGGGCCAATACTTCATCCAGACCCCGAAAGATTACACCTGAATGCCTGGCTTCTGAATTCTCAATTCTGAGAACCAGAGGGCTATCAAAGAAGGTCATTAGTACGCTACAGAAAAGCCGGAAGACCGTTACCAATTCCATTTATCAGAAAATATGGAAGACCTATATATCATGGAGTGCTCCTGAACGGCCCAACCCAGATAGGCCGAACTTAGCCCGAATCCTTGATTTTCTACAGGATGGATTAGAAAAAGGTCTCAAACCCAGCACCCTCAAGGTACAGGTGTCGGCACTAAGCTCGTATTTCGACCAACCTCTATCCGAACACAGATGGATAAGAAGGTTTATGACGGCAGCATCCCGCATATCTCCAAGATCCATTAATATAGTCCCGCCTTGGGACCTCAATATAGTTCTGAAGGGACTTACACTTCCACCTTTTGAACCCTTGTCATCAATACCAATGGATAGACTCGCCTGGAAAACCACCTTCCTGATAGCTATAACGACAGCCAGGAGAGTAGGTGAACTACAGGCCCTGTCGATCAATGAACCTTACATGAGGATTCTACAAGATAGGCTTATTCTGCGATTGGATCCATCATTTCTTCCAAAAGTCGTCTCTGACTTTCATAAGTCACAGGAGATAATTCTCCCTTCCTTTTATCAAGAACCAAAAAATGAAGAGGAACAACAGTTCCATACTTTAGACGTTCGAAGAACGGTACTTTATTACCTTCAGATCTCAGATAAAATTAGGAAGGATCAAAATTTACTTATCCATCTTCATGGGCAGAATAAGGGAAAGAAGACTTCCAAATCTACAATTGCCAATTGGATCAAGAGAGCAATCTTGGAGGCCTATCAGATCCAAGGCCTTCCACCGCCAGAGAAATTCACAGCTCACTCTACCAGAGCAACAGCTGTCTCCTGGGCCGAGAAAGCCAGTGCTTCCATTGAGCAAATATGCAGAGCGGCCACGTGGTCCTCGGTCCATACATTTTCTAAACATTACAGGCTAGACCTGATGTCAAAGGAGGACTTAGCCTTTGGAGAAAAAGTCCTTGGGGCTATAGTCCCTCCCTAATAGATTACTCTTGGGTACTGCTCCAGGTGTGCTGTCGTGGTGGTTACTAGAGAAAATAGAATTATTCTTACCGTTAATTCGGTTTCTAGTAACTCACCACGACAGCAGGAGTAATCCCTCCCTATGCTTGTTATACGTTCTGAAAAGAATAAATATAATTTGAAGCATTCATTCTCCTGTGGTCCTTTATAATAACACTGAGGGGGAGGATGAGGGAGGGGTTATTTAACCTCTTGTCATTTCCTGTCCCTATTAGGAAAGGGGTAACATCCTCCAGGTGTGCTGTCGTGGTGAGTTACTAGAAACCGAATTAACGGTAAGAATAATTCTATTTTTTGCATTTTATGGTGGAAAATAAGTATTTGGTCAGAAACAAACAATCAAGATTTCTGGCTCTCACAGACCTGTAACTTCTTCTTTAAGAGTCTCCTCTTTCCTCCACTCATTACCTGTAGTAATGGCACCTGTTTAAACTTGTTATCAGTAGAAAAAGACACCTGTGCACACCCTCAAACAGTCTGACTCCAAACTCCACTATGGTGAAGACCAAAGAGCTGTCAAAGGACACCAGAAACAAAATTGTAGCCCTGCACCAGGCTGGGAAGACTGAACCTGCAATAGCCAACCAGCTTGGAGTGAAGAAATCAACAGTGGGAGCAATAATTAGAAAATGGAAGACATACAAGACCACTGATAATCTCCCTCGATCTGGGGCTCCACGCAAAATCCCACCCCATGGGGTCAGAATGATCACAAGAACGGTGAGCAAAAATCCCAGAACCACGCGGGGGGACCTAGTGAAAGAACTGCAGAGAGCTGGGACCAATGTAACAAGGCCTACCATAAGCAACACACTACGCCACCATGGACTCAGATCCTGCAGTGCCAGACGTGTCCCACTGCTTAAGCCAGTACATGTCCGGGCCCATCTGAAGTTTGCTAGAGAGCATTTGGTTGATCCAGAGGAGTTTTGGGAGAATGTCCTATGGTCTGATGAAACCAAACTGGAACTGTTTGGTAGAAACACAACTTGTCGTGTTTGGAGGAAAAAGAATACTGAGTTGCATCCATCAAACACCATACCTACTGTAAAGCATGGTGGTGGAAACATCATGCTTTGGGGCTGTTTCTCTGCAAAGGGGCCAGGACGACTGATCCGGGTACATGAAAGAATGAATGGGGCCATGTATCGTGAGATTTTGAGTGCAAACCTCCTTCCATCAGCAAGGGCATTGAAGATGAAACGTGGCTGGGTCTTTCAACATGACAATGATCCAAAGCACACCGCCAGGGCAACGAAGGAGTGGCTTCGTAAGAAGCATTTCAAGGTCCTGGAGTGGCCTAGCCAGTCTCCAGATCTCAACCCTATGGAAAACCTTTGGAGGGAGTTGAAAGTCCGTGTTGCCAAGCGAAAAGCCAAAAACATCACTGCTCTAGAGGAGATCTGCATGGAGGAATGGGCCAACATACCAACAACAGTGTGTGGCAACCTTGTGAAGACTTACAGAAAACGTTTGACCTCTGTCATTGCCAACAAAGGATATATTACAAAGTATTGAGATGAAATTTTGTTTCTGACCAAATACTTATTTTCCACTACAATATGCAAATAAAATGTTAAAAAAACAGACAATGTGATTTTCTGGATTTTTTTTTCTCAGTTTGTCTCCCATAGTTGAGGTCTACCTATGATGTAAATTACAGACGCCTCTCATCTTTTTAAGTGGTGGAACTTGCACTATTGCTGACTGACTAAATACTTTTTTGCCCCACTGTATATATATATATATATATAGAAAGAGAGTACAGCACATAAGCGACCATGAGAAGTTGCATACATAATACATGGGAGAGTATATATATATTTATTTGTTCAAATGACAGCTATTCTTCCTGAATAGAAGTCTTTGGTGCACCTTGGCATAACAAAGGGCTCAGTACACCATCTTGTCTCCTGAGTACAATCATTTGAGGTAAGGATGATGATCATCATCATTTACAATCCTCTATACCTCCTCTTATGATCTTTTACAGACCTCATTTCGGAGAGATGCCTGATATAAATTTCCAGCCCTGCATGCACTTACACTGCACCTCACACAGTGTTTGTGTGTAACTGGGGCTTTTATCATTCCTCTCCTGTGTGCAGCGTCTGCTTGCTGCACACAGGATCACAAGCAGCCAGCGGCTTGTCCTCACTGGAAAGGGAGACGTGAGTGCACACACCATGCCGCAGTTTGTGCTTGTATTCAGTCGCAGCAGTGTCTGTGTTTGTGCGCTCTCATCTCTTTCCACTGTGTGTAATGGCCTCTCGCTGCACACAGGATCACATGACTAGTACATACAGGAAAGGAAGATAAAAGTGTGCACACAGTGACACTGTTTATGCATGCTCTAGGCACTTGCAGTGTCGGTGTGTGCACACTCTTATCTCTTTCTACTGTGTGTCACAGCAGTTCACTGTACACAGAATTACAGAGCAGCAGGTGGCTGATGCAGACAGGATTGGGGAAAGAGAACATGCAAATACTGATATTGCGTGTATTCTCATCTCTGTCTCCTATCAGCAATGGCCACCCACAAATCTGTGTGCTGCGAGCAGCCTCTACACACAGGAGAGATGGGAATGCACCTACTCACACTAACATTGTGTGCTCTTGTCATGTAAGCAAGTGCAGTACTGGGATCTAAATCAGGCAGCATTTTAAATGAGAGTTGTCATTCACCATAAGGGGAGATGCAGAAAAGTTTGCTTTCACATCACGTTTTGCACCAGTTCAGTGGCCCTGTCAAGGCTTATGTTCTAACCCCCTTCAAAACAGGATTTGGACATATACGCTGATGGGGCCATAGACTAAAATGGTGCTGAAGCAGTGAATGTGTGCTGTGTTGTGCATCATTTCAGGGCATATACGCCTACTGGAGGCGGACACCCATATGCAGTCTACTACGTCTGGGTGTCCGCCTCCAGTAAGAGTATGATCCCGGAAATGATGCACATCAGAGCACATGTTCACTTCTTTGGCACCATAGTCTATGGCCCTATCGGGGCATAAGTCTAAATCTCATTTTGCAGGTGGTTAAGAAATAAGCCCCAATGTGGCCACTGGACGGGTGTCTAAATGCAATGTGAAAGCACCCAAATGGTATTTGAGGGAAAGGAATGGTATACTAGGCCCTTGGCCATGCCAAAGGTACAGTAAAGCACCTCATTTATACACCTAATAAAACAGTTTTTATATAAAATGCAATAAGAAAAATCTACAGTACAAGTATGAATTTTATAGAAGTAAAATCCCTATATGAATGCCTAAATGGTTCAGTTTGAGATTTGAGGATGCCAGACTCTCTTTAATAACCTAAGTCTAAGTTCCTCACCTGAATTCTTCAATGTTCATATTGTCTCTGTCATATGAGGTAAGTTTAGCTGTACATGTGGGTCACAGTGTTGCAATGAAGACGTCCTTCTATTACATTTCTCTTTATCACAAAATGGAAAAAATGGTGTAAATGATCGATTTATTATCATTTATTAAACATATTGTATATTCTTATTTTGGGTTTTTACAGTTCATGCGTGTCGTTCTGACAAATATGAGACTTCCTTTCATCACGTTATGTATTGATTCTGCTGAATACAGACTCCATGGAGAATGTGATAAGAGGCAACTTGATGCAGCAAGAAGCTTCTATCCACTTCACTGTACAATATGTTGGTGAGGGAATAGTAAGACATTGTCTTATAGAACACTGTACTTGAAATAGAGATAGAAATGAGTTTTTAATAAACGTCTTTCACCCAACTGTTTGCGAATGCAGGAAAACTTGTAAAAAGCTCGTATATTTAGGTCTTATATGAAGACACCAACATGAATTAGATGTAGATCAACTAAGTTAGGACTTTGGGCTATTTCTCGATATATGGGATGATGCATTGAAATTTCCTTCAATTATCACTTTCTAAAGCCTCTTGCTATTCAAAGCCATGTGCATGAATCTACCACTGCTTGTTTTGTTGTGCCTGTAACTACCTCACTACAACTACTACAAGAGTTTGGAGTCAATTACATCACTTATATTTTGACTTTTTTCGATGAGACTTACAAGTTAGCTTGCCTGCCTGCTCCTGTGTTTTCACATAAATCATCAATAGTCCATCATGGAGAATAGGCAGAAAAGTTTTCTGACGCATTTCGAGTCAATCCAACTTTAATTGCATTTAGGCTCAAAACCAGTTAGAAAAACTTTTCTATGCCGGCTGTTAGGAGTCGAGTTTCCTCTGCTGCACAGGGGGAATCTCGATCCGTGTCTGCTGCGGTCTCCCATTCTGCATCGGCCGCAGTGGAGCCTGCTCAGCGGAGACGTCGGTCCCAGCGTCTCACTGAGACTGATGCTGTGCATAGGGTTACTGCTGCCTTTCCAGGCTTTGCTATTGTACCCTGCACTGATCTTCGGCGAGCAGGCTTTTCTGGGACTAAGTCCTGCTTTGCACACACTGAGCATGCCCAGGGCAAGATCTCTCAGTGGAGATCTAGGGTCACATGCTCAGGTACTGCAGCAACTCCATTGGTCCTTCTTTAAAGGTCCTGTACGTGCTGCAACTATTTAAGGCTCGCATGGCCGCACGGCCATGCGCTAGTATCTTCCTAAGTTATGTGCTTTGTGCCAGTGTGGTCATGTGTTTGTATGTGTTCAGGGACCCGGTTGAAATAAGCCCCAAGAATGCTGGCACCTCCGGCAAGGAGATTGTGTTTATGTGTATTCAGGGACCTGGCTGAAATAAGCCCCAAGAATGCTGGCACCTCCGGCGAGGAGTTTTTTGTGCATGCATGACCACTGACTGCTCTCATTTGGGTAGTTAGCCTGTGCCTCTGTGAAAGCCTTGCTTTCTCGGCTGCTCTGTGAAGCTAACAGAGTTGGTTCATAGCGCCATATAGTGCCACCACTTACTTAGCAGCAGGTTCTTTCCTGCACGGTGGATCCTGGGTTGCGAACGCACCAATCCCATCTAATAAATATATTCGGTGCGTTCCGCCAACCCAAACACCAGCTATATTTCAAATGGATTTACAGTAACATTTATTGGATTTTAAACCACCTTGTGCTGGACTTCACGCTTGGACTTTATCAAGTACGTCTGGAGCCTACACAGCTTTGTGCATTGGCACTTATCACTTGCAGGCAGGGTCAACACATTCACATCAAGGAAAAGTGAGTTGTATCACACAATACTATTCATCTCCACTTTATGGAGAAGACTCTTCTCTGCAAAAATGCCTCCCTACGGACATGGTGCTACCCGATGCTGCAGTTCTCTATCACTGAATGGAACAAACTGAATAAAAGCAACAATCTATGAAATCAATGATTAAATTAGGGCAAAGGGGGAGGCGTATGCAGTAAGTTTTCTAACAGAGTCGCATAAAACAAAGAAAAGGAGAAGGGGACAAGACTGAGACACAGAAATAAAATCTGTATATATTTCTCTGTTTTAATTGGATCGCAAGTTCAAAGAAAAAGATGAGAAATTGAGAATATATTATTTTTCTCATTATATTAAATTGATAAAATTGCAAAGTACTTGTAAAAATGAGCAACTTTGCAATTTATTTGCTGTTAATATTCCTCTCAATTATCAAGAATGAAATCATTTTTTATTCTATTGTTTACTGCTACTTGCCTAAGGTTACTGGCCACCTCTGCAGTCTATAAGCAGTGGCCAGTCTTCTTGCCAAGGATCTTGGTGCTTACTAAGCTTGCATTTCTGCTCGGAAGTTGGCTGGATCACTGGAGATCACTGTTAGCTCTTGTACAAGCTGAGATGAGTGGATTTATGAAAGTTCGAGGTCTGGTACCCGATCGAGCTTTATATGCAAAGTTTGGTATGGGTACCAGAACTTTACCCGACAATGAACCTGAATCCCTTTGAAATGTATAGGGACCTGAATTTCGGAAATGGAAAATTCTCTTTCTCTCTCTCCTCTTGAATTTTCTCCTGAAACTCTGAATATTAAAAGGACTTCCAGGAGAAGTCTGTGTTCAGCGTCCAGCTCCAAACTTTAAATGTCCGGTACGAACTTCAAACTTTAAGGTTTGGGTTTGCTCATCTTTAAACATCGTCTTTTACACACTATAATACTCTATGTAAAGTTAAAGTTTGTTAGCAAAATTATTAAAGCAATGTTATATATATATATATATATATATATATATATATATATATATCATCAGAGTCGCCAGGTGACGCTGCTCTACGCACCCTTTTTTTTACCTCGGGTGCCAAGAGGGTTCTGACGGTGAACTTCCTTTGCTTGGCTGATGCAATTTCCTTTGAAATGTGTGCATAAAAATTGGATGATTTTTTAATCGGCTAGCACTCGTCCCGTTTATATGCAAGTGTGAGCCAGCCCTTATAAATATGCTTCAATGTGCTGAACCAAAGAACAAAGATCTATGGATCAGGGCACATCACTATGGATCACCCCCTGACGAAGCAGATGCCAAAATGCACGTCGGGGCTCGGCACATCCCAGGGACTACCACTATAGCATGCAGGTAATACCAGGTGGCTTTCTTTCTTCATTCTTTGGCACACATATTAGCTATTTGGCTTACACATTGCTCACTACCATATAGGCTTGCATACTTTGTGTCACAGCACAGATTAATTTGCCCCATATATATTTTTTCCCCTTTTTGCCCTATTATGCTGCAGGCACCCTTTTGATTTTGCACACAATAATAATAATAATAATTTTTATTTATATAGCGCCAACATATTCCGCAGCGCTTTACAAATTATAGAGGGGAATTGTACAGACAATAGACATTACAGCATAACAGAGATACAGTTCAAAACAGATACCAGGAGGAATAAGGGCCCTGCTCGCAAGCTTACAAACTATGAGGAAAAGGGGAGACACGAGAGGTGGATGGTAACAATTGCTTTAGTTATTCGGACCGGCCATAGTGTAAGGCTCGGGTGTTCATGTAAAGCTGCATGAACCAGTTAACTGCCTAAGTATGTAGCAGTACAGACACAGAGGGCTAATACTGCATAAAGTGTATGAGAACATGATGCGAGGAACCTTTTTTTATTTATTTTTTTTTTTTTAAATAGGCCACACAGGGATCGTTAGGTTAATGCATTGAGGCGGTAGGCCAGTCTGAACAAATGAGTTTTTAGGGTACGCTTAAAACTGTGGGGATTGGGGATTAATCGTATTAACCTAGGTAGTGAATTCCAAACACATGCACTGGTTATATCTGGTATTCTGCTATTTATATTGTATGGCATACATATATATATTTATGCACGTATATCAAAAAATTCCCATTGTGGTCTCATTTTGAATTGTTTTATTGCCATATTTTTGTCCCTGGTGTGCCTTTTTATGGTATCTTCTCACCGCACCATTTGTTCAGTTGATATATATATATTTTTAATAATAAAGATTGTTATAGCATACTCCATTTTGGACCGTGTGTCGGGTTCTTTCTTCGTTCTTATTGCTTGTTTTCCGGTGGTCCAGTACAATTCCTATTGGTGCACACTGGTGGTGATGGTTTCCTCCCTTACATAAGTACCTGTGTGCGCTGTGCCTTGAGTTTTTTATATTTGGATCAGGGCACATGTCTGATATTTTGCTTGGACACTGTCTGAGGCAAAAACTGCTGCCTACCCGAGTTTGATCTAATATTCGGATCGCGCTCTGCCATTCCGAGCACTGACTGAATGGGAAAAAGGGCAGTGCTGGGGTCCTGGGGTTCAAATCCCACCGAGGACAACATCTGCAAGGAGTCTACATGTTCTCCCCGTGTTTGCGTTGGTTTTCTCCAAGTACTCCGGTTAATTGGGATTCTAGATTGTGAGCCCCATCGGGGACAGCGATGATAATGTGTGAAAACTGTAAAGCGCTACGGAATATGTTAGCGCTATATAAAAATAAAGATTAATATTATTATTATTATTCTCCACATTTTCTTCATCTGAAGGAATCGAATCACACTCTAATC
This sequence comes from Ranitomeya imitator, assembly GCF_032444005.1. Taxonomy (NCBI): domain Eukaryota; kingdom Metazoa; phylum Chordata; class Amphibia; order Anura; family Dendrobatidae; genus Ranitomeya; species Ranitomeya imitator. The sequence continues at coordinate 52,393,627 of NC_091284.1, forward strand.
AACCTCTGATCAAAGTGTGATTTGCATAATCGTCTCGAATAGAATGATCTTTGGCTGTTTGTACCTTCCCTTAAAGTGAGTCTATCTGCCAAAATGACTGTTCAAACTAAGCGCAGCCGCTCGGTCTACCCGTGGTGTGGCCAAGCAGTACAGCACATCATCTTATTTTCCAACAATTTTCACTTCCTTTTTCTTGATTGACAGCGCCAACTTTACAAGTATCGGAGGAAGGTGAAGATAGATCGAAAACAAGTAGATGGGAAAGCACACTGTCACTTACTGTAACTGTTTGGTCACTCCAAGGGTGCAGCCAGAACCGGTGCTTGGTTTGAACAGTCATTTTGGCATAACAGATTCCCTGTAACACTTAGCAGGAAGAAATACAGAAATCTAAAGTTGCCTACCTGAAAAAAAAAATTTAAATTGCGAATACCATAAAAATGTCATCCATCTCCACTCCGTCATGTGCAATCAGCAAGACATAATATTTTAAGGGTTGTAGATATGGTTTCCTACTATGTCCATTATTGCTTTGTGCTATTTTACTATACTTTAGCAAATCTTTTTTCGTCCTTCCAGGCCTTAATACTTACATCTATAACATATTCCTTTTTGCCAGCATCCCTAGAATTAGTGGCTATCTAAATACTGACTTTTATTCCTGTAATTATTCAGCACTGCTTAGACGTTTCCCGTTCACATAACGTCGATATTTAACAGGTGACTTCAATTCTTAAGCAAATTGGAAAATGAGATGTACAGTTTTCTATCTCCTTTAAATATTCCTCAAATGCATACATTGAGAAAAATTCGATAATTGCATCTTTTGAATATATAATTTCTATAGTTCTGTGCAGCTGCGGTCCTGCAGATTGGCCAAATGCTTTATGGAAATGTGCGCAACCTTTTAGGCCAAATGGAGCCGTTTAGACGTTAATGACCTAATGAGAGTATTTTAAACTGCTGCTGTGTATGATAATGGCAAATCAGAACTTTTGCATATGAATTCCCATTGCGCTGCTATTCTGCATAATCAGCCATGATCTTTAAACCTCTAATTTAATATTGATGTTCCTACCAGATATTTCTAAGATGAGGACTAACGTAGCTGTCATTTTACAATTCCTGGACAATCATGAGCAAGGTTGATTTGAGTCATAGATCATCAGATTACTTCCATTTAATACAATTTTTTTTCTTTAAAAAGTTAACATTTTAGATTTGATAAAAGATGTTCCCCTTTCATAGGAAAACATGAAAACTGTTTTTGATGAGATGACTGTCCCAATCCTCATACTCCAAAACGTGCCTTAACTATTTTAAAGCGAACTGTTCTTCTTTTTTTTTAGCATTCTGACAGTATTTTAGGTGCAGGAACTTCTTTTCCTTTACTGCCCAGTATGTATTGTTCCCGCCATTGTTCAATGGCTTGTCTGCCCTCAACTGAAAACTCGCCTCCATGTAATAATTCTATGCAGTTTGGCAGACACAGACAGGAGAACAGTATACCAGTGTATCTTCATGGCAATGTTCTAAAGATGGTAAAAGGGGGGAGGCTCCTGCTGCAGTCAATTTTCTTAAAGACGGACATAGGTCAGTGAGGTAATGGAGTATGAACATATCTGATCTGAAACACATAGAAAATATTTTCCGTCTCAGTTTTAAATATTAAGTCAGACAAAATAGAATAAAAGAAAGGAGTGCAGGGAAGGAATTGCTGAGATTTTTCTATATTGTGTTTTTTAAAGGGAACCTGTAATTTGCAAAAACACTATTAACCTGCAGATATAGGGTTAATCTGCAGGTTAATAGCGTTCAGAAGCTGCCTGGCATCTGCACTGAAAGCCCAGCTACTGGGAAGAAATTTACTTTATTTCTCCCGGCAGCATCCGGCTTTTAGTCAGAGGTACAGCCAACACAGCTTCAGTCACCACTCAGTACACAGCAAGCGGGAGCTGAAACCACACCCCTGTACTGACTAACAGCCAGCTCAGCATCTGTGCAGAGTCAGTTGCCAGTCAGTGCCGGGCTGTGGTTGCAGCCCATGCTCTCTATTTACTGAGTAGTTGTTACACCCGGTCTGTTGACAGTACCTCCAGGGGGTCTCCGTCAGGACTCTCACTCTGTACTGGCTTCACGCTGTCTGGACGCAGCCCCCACCCCTCCTTCCTCTCCTGCTTCCTGGCGTGTGGCCAGCAGGTTCCCTGGCAGGGTTCTTAGGTTGCACGCACGCTCGCTCCCGGTCTCTTAAAGAGACAGTGTGCATTTTACAAATGTTGCCTCTAACCAATGGCATGTGTTTGTCTATTATTTCTAGCCCTTCCACCATAGGGGGAGTGCCGGAGCAACAAGTATCTACTGTTGCTAACTTCCGGCTCCAGTTATCTTGTGCTTCTGTTTCTGAAGTATCTGCAAGAACTCCGCTTATTCTGTCTGTCTCTCTCCACAGATCTTCTGCTACCAGTTACCCGACTATTCTGGACTGCATCCGCAGTATCTACGCTGGACCCGTCTAGTCCTGCCAGTCCGCCAGCCTCACTTCAGGACCACACCAGTACCCCCGGCTCCAGCTTCTACACCTGGTATCCTCCAGTCAACTCTGCAATACCTGCTAACCTTACTGGTCTGTCTGTTCCGCTGGGACAGTTACGGGGTGTAACTGAAGGTAGCACCCGTGTCCTCCAGGCATTCCATTCTGTCCCTGTTCAAGGGGACTTACTGCGGGTGTCTGGGGTTCACGCAGTAACGCCCCCTTCGGAGCCCCCCGGAATGTGGTGTAGTGGTTCCACATCAAACCTTAATAAATACGAATGTGAACTTCTACATCTGTGCCTCTGTTTCCATTCGTTACAGTAGTGACTGAAGCCGTGTCGGCCACACCTCCATGACAGAAAGCTCAAGGCTGCCAGGAGGAATAAAGCTAATTTCCTCTCAGCAGTCGGGCTTTTAGGGCCAATGCCAGGCAGCTTCAGAATACTATTATCCTGAAGATTAACCCCATATCTGCAAGTTAGTGGCATTTTGTCACGATAGGTTTCCTTTAAATAAATCGTAAGTAAAAGTCCACTAGTGGCAAAAAATCGGATTATAAACAGACAAAAAAATTGGTTGTTGTGAAAATGAAAACACACTCATATATTTACCTAAAATCCCAATTTTAGACCGTATCTCATGGTCACAGCAGCTCCACTTCCAGCTTCGATTGACAAAAACACAAAATCATCATGCAAAGCTTTGATGACTAGTGAAGGATATGAGGGATGGTCCATTCGGTGAAAATTTCAGCAACTTTCTGCTGGCTTTCGGGTTGCTTTAAATAGAGGCTGGATCTTACAAAGAAGAGGCATGGGCATTCAACACTGGACAAATTTACTGTAAGCTATGCGCCTCTAAATAAATTTGAGGCACTTTACTTCAGTGGGGTTTTTGTTCCAACTGGTGAAAAAAATCACTGGTCTTGACAAATTCAGGCCATTGAATAAGTTTGTGGTAGTGCAAATGGTATTTAAATGAAATAGTGCCCATGTGACTGAGGGTCATGCAGAGTCCTCTAGATCAGTCAGAGCAAGTGCTTGCCTCCTCTACATACAACCCAATAACAGACCAAGCTTGTGTTACTGAAGACCCTATATGGCTAATCAGAATAACTACAATTGCTCTATGAACGCGGCAATGAATTCATGAAATTAGGCAGCTATTTAAAGGGAACCAATCACCTTGAAAAACTCTACTTACCTGCAGATATGGGGTTAATCTGTAGGTAAGTAGCGTTACATTGTTATCTGGCTGCCTTACTAAAAGTGCAGCTACTGGGAGAATATGAGTGTAATTTATCCTGAAAGCTGGTGGCTTTCAGTTATAGGTGTGTGCAGAAAGAAGCTACTGTCCACGATCACACTACTACTTACTATATTAAGCTCGCTTCGGCACTTTGATTGACAGTTCACTCTGAACAGTTGCTCGGCAGAAGTGGCTGTCAATCAAAGTTCTGGGGCGCCCTTACAACCACCGGTCAGAGCATAGGGAGCGATGACTGTAACCGCTCCCTGCTCTGAAACCTAGTGGCTCCAGGTAGGATATTAGTTCATTTCTCCCTGTAGCCGCACCTTTAGTTAAATGGCTGGGCAGCATTGTATTGCAATTTACCAGCAGATAAACCCAATATATGAAGGTAAACAGCGATTTCCAAGGTGACAGATTCCTTTTAACCTCTTAAGGACCAGGGGTATTTCTGTTTTTGCGTTTCCATTTTTTTGCTCCCCTTCTTCCCAGAGCCATAACTTTTTTATTTTTCCATCAATATGGCCGTGTGAGGGCTTGTTTTTTGCGAGACTAGTTGTTCCTTTGAATGGCACCATTCATTTTATCATACACTGGAAAATGGGTAAAAAAAATCAAAAAGCAGTGAAATTGCAAAAAAAAAAGTGCAAATCCACAATTTGTTATTTGAATTTTTTTTCTCACCATGTTCATTAAATAGTAAAACTGACCTGCCAATATGATTATCCCGGTCATTACGAGTTCAGAGACACCAAACATGTCTAGGTTCTTTTTTATTTGAGTGGTGAAAAAAAAATCCAAAATTTGTAAGAAAAAAAAAATGTTGCCATTTTCTGAGACCCGTAGCATCTCCATTTTCGGGGATCTGAGGCCGGATGAGGGCTTATTTTGTTGCATGCCAATCTGACGTTTTTATTAATATGATTTTGGTGTGTATACGATCTTTTGATTGCCCGTTATTGCATTTAATTACAATGTTGCAGCGATCAAAAAAACGTAATTCTGGCATTTCGATTTTTTTTCTCTTGCTATGCCGTTTGCGGATTGGATTACTTATTTTTATATATTGATATATCAGGGAATTCTGAATGTGTCGATACCAAATATGTGGTGGTTTGATTTTTTTATTGTTTTATTTTGAATGGGGTGAAAGGCGGGCTATTTGTTCTTTTATATTTTTTTGATTTTTATAAATATTTTTAAAAACATTTTTTTTGTATACTTTTTATTTGCTTCAATAGTCCCCGTGGGAAACTAGAAGCTGTGATCATCCGATCGCTTGTGCTGCATAGATCAGGGCTGCAATCCTGCTCTATGTAGCAGAATGCCCACTTGCTATGAGCGCCGATCGCTGGGTGGCGATCATAGCTATCCAGCTATGACAACCACAGGGGTCTCCTGCAGACCCCGGGTAGTCATGCCAACCCATCAGCAACCCGCGGTCATGTGACATGGGCGCCGATGGGAGGAGGTAATGATGCACTTCCTGCGCATGCATGTTAAATGCCACTGTCAGTGTTTGACAGCGACATTTAACATGTTAACAGCTGCGGATAGATTGCGATTCCACCCATGGCTGTTAGGAGCACATGACAGCTGATCAGATCAGCTGGCATGTGCTGGAAAAGGTGCGGGCTCATTGCCGGAACCCGCACCAAACATTTTGGTGGTATGAAAATCACAGAACCAAGTAGGATTATAACATTTTGTGATTTTTATTTCTCTTTGGTCTCAGATAAAGTTCTGGAACATAAAGCAGAATTATTGTATACCTATTCTATAGATAGAATAGAAGAATAGTTAGAGGCATTTTTGTGAACATGTATAAATACTATATAACTCACTGTGTAATCTGCTGCAGATATAGCAGTTCTTTGAATCCTAAACTATGTATAACTCCACCCACACCCCTGATTGGCAGCTTTTGGTGTACACTATGCATAGGCAGAAATCTGTCAATCAGTGCTGGGGGCGTGGTTATATAAAGTTTTCGAATATAGAGGACTACATGACAGCAGGTTTACTAGTCCTCTAGTGATAATCTCCTGTTGATTAAGTAGTGATTTTCATCAAAACTAGCAGCCCAGTAAGTGACGCATCATTGGATTATCTTTTCCTATATTATACTGCTCTCAGATTAGGTGGCAAAAACCTAGTGATCGTTTTCCTTTAGGTTGTGTGCACAAGTTGCAGAATTGCCGCGGAAATTTCCGAGGCAATTCTGCAACTTCCTGCCGCGGGTATAATGCATCCGGAATTGGCATGTGTAGTCCCGTGAACACTAGTGTTTTGCAAGCATAATTTGAAGATAGTATTTGACAAGTGTGACCAACTTTTTACTATTGATGCTGACTATGCATCTCCTCCACACTTGGGTACCATCCGCACATGATCCGTTTACTTTTGCGCATGGTGGGCATAGCCCCATGTGGGAAGTAAGTGGATCAGTGCATTCCTATGTGTGCGGAATCGCCACAATTCTGCACAAAGAATGAGCATGCTCCGTATATTTCCACGATGTGATTCCGACACGGAAAAATATGTAGCATTAGCACAGCATTGCGGAATCCCATTGAATTCAATGGGCTGTGTTGTATATGCTCTTTTGTGGCAAAAACGCATGCAATCTGCGACGTGTGCACATATCCTTAATCTCCTGATTGGAAAATGAGAGAGGGGTTTATTCTAGGCAAGACAGAGTTTGCTACAACTTAGTTGCATTTTTTTGGTCCTTATTTTACATCAGTATTTGTAAAGGTACCGTCACACTTAGCGACGCTGCAGCGATACCGACAACGATCCGGATCGCTGCAGCGTCGCTGTTTGGTCGCTGGAGAGCTGTCACACAGACCGCTCTCCAGCGACCAACGATGCCGGTAACCAGGGTAAACATCGGGTAACTAAGCGCAGGGCCGCGCTTAGTAACCCGATGTTTACCCTGGTTACCATCCTAAAAGTAAAAAAAAACAAACACTACATACTTACCTACAGCCGTCTGTCCTCCAGCGCTGTGCTCTGCACTCCTCCTGTACTGTCTGTGAGCACAGCGGCCGGAAAGCAGAGCGGTGACGTCACCGCTCTGCTTTCCGGCTGACCGACGCTCACAGACAGTACAGGAGGAGAGCAGAGCACAGCGCTGGAGGACAGACAGCGGTAGGTAAGTATGTAGTGTTTGTTTTTTTTTACTTTTAGGATGGTAACCAGAGTAAACATCGGGTTACTAAGCGCGGCCCTGCGCTTAGTTACCCGATGTTTACCCTGGTTACCAGTGAAGACATCGCTGGATCGGTGTCACACACGCCGATCCAGCGATGTCTCCAGGGAGTCCAGCGACGAAATAAAGTTCTGGACTTTATTCAGCGACCAACGATCTCCCAGCAGGGGCCTGATCGTTGGTCGCTGTCACACATAACGATTTCATTAACGATATCGTTGCTACGTCACAAAAAGCAACGATATCGTTAACAATATCGTTATGTGTGAAGGTACCTTAAGCCAAAATCAGGAGTGGATAAAAAATGCAGAAGTGGTGACGTGTTTCTATTACACTTTTCCTCTGATTTTCCCACTCCTGGTTTCAGCTTCTAAATTCTGATGTAAAATACTGATCAAATACTGACAGTGTGACCATGGGGTAATACTGATTGAGCGCAGCATGACCCGGAGGAGTCTGCAGACTGGTGATGTCATTCAGAATAGCAGAAGAGCGATGCTGGTGGTAGGTGAGTATATTAACACATGCAGGCCACGTTCACACATTCAATATATGGTCATTATCTTACATCAGTATTTGTAAGTCAAAACCAGGAGTGGAACAATCAGAGGAATAGTATAATAGAAACATGTGCACCACTTCTGTATTTATCACCCACTCCTGGTTTTGGCTTACAAATACTGATGTAAAATATTGGTCAAATGCTGAACAAGGGAATGTGGCCTAATACCGATTGAGACAAAATAAAAATCAATGAAAAGAGAAGATCAAGGGCTCACTCACACGTCAGTTTTTCAACATATGAGAAAATCGGATCCAGTTTTATCACGGATTTTCATTAGCGATTCATCAGTATTTTTCACTGATGAAATAAACAAATTCTGCACCTTTTTCTATCAGTCAGTGGAAAACAGACAGCACTCAGATGGCATCCAAATCCTGTCAGATCTTTACACAGATCTATAGACTTCCATTGCGGAACAGCCGTCACATCATTGGAGAAGAGTGGCACTGGAAACTGAGGAAGACTGCAATCAGTGAGAATATTCAAAGGGTTGTCAGCTACTGGCACAATCCATTCTTAGTTGTTTTATTCTCCCATGTAAAATATCATTAGCCTACATTCACTGGCAAAATTCTAATGAGTAAGCCAGGTCTCCCAGGGCTCGCATGACATTTTCATGCCACATGAGCTCTGCAGTCAATCAGTGGTCACTTGACTTCTTTCAGAATAAAAATAATAGGAAGGAGTGTTAGGTGCTGCTGCTCTCTGACTGCCTCTGAATGTCAGTTATATCCGAAGGAGTTGAGATTAAGTGGCCTCTGATTGGCTGCGGGTCAGACTTACATGACTTAAAAATGTCTCATGAGCCTCTGGAGACCAACGCACACATCACTGGATTTGAGTGTAGGCTGGTTTCACATTTACATTGGGCAGAACTGAAGAGGGCTGCGTACTTCCTCCTTTAATCCCTGCCCACTGCCGCACCTCTTCCATTCAGCTCCGCCTATATCTGCATGCGTCTTACGTACTTATCTTTAACATTGTGTATGCAGGCCATGCAGATGTATGCGGATGCGTCTACATGTGTCATTTTGATGCTGCGCTGACCTCATCAAAATGCAACATGTTGCGTTTGATGCAGTTCGGCGTAGCATCAAAACGACGCATGCGGATGCATCCACATACATCCGCATGGCCTGCGTACCCAATGTTAAAGATAGGTGCACAGGATGCATGCAGATGCAGGTGGAGGTGAAGGAAGAGGCGCAGCAGTGGGTGGGGCTTCATGTCGAAAGTAAGCGGCCCCCTGCAGCTCTGCCAAATGCAAATCTAAAACCAGCCATAGCTTGTCATTATATCCCTGGGAACATAGCAATTGGACAACCCCTTCAACATTACATTTAGACGGGTTTAGCTAATAAAATAAAAGATAATACAAGTGCTTTTTTCCTGAAACTTGAAAAAAGCATATTTGTTATTGCAAAGTCTGTAAAATTCTGATTTATCAAAATTTAAAATTAGTTACCAAGGGTGGTAAACACCATAATAAGAATATATTTGAAATGCAGAATTGTGTTTGACTTTGCAGTGCATCTCTAAAAAAAATACAATGAGAAGAGATGAATATGTTGTGTATATTCTAATGTTATTATACTTTCAGCAAAAAAAAAACAAATTGCACAAATCTAGTGATGGAAAAGCAAAAGGCTTCAAGTCTCAGAATATGGTGACACAATAAATAATTTTTTTTAACAAATTTCTGATTTTTTTTCAGTAATTAAACAAAACTGCTATACAAGTTTGCTATCACCATACTCATACTGAAGCCGGGGTCACACTTTCAAGTGTGATGCGAGAAATTCGAATGAGTCTCTCACATCAATACCCGGCACGGCCGCCGGCACTCGGAATAGGAGCATGTGGCTGCATAGAAATACATACAGCCGAACGCTCCGGTCTGAGTGCCAGCGGAGCGCCAGGTATTGATGCGAGAGACTCGCGCAAGCTTCTCACATCACACTCGTGTGACCCCGGCCTGACTTTGAAAATCATGTTGCCAGGTCATTTTCCCTTAACATTCAATGCCTTAATAGCAAAACAACACCAACAAAAAAATATTTTTTTTCACCATTCCACTGCAGTTAATAAATAATAATAATAATAATTTTATTTATATAGCGCCAACATATTCTGCAGCGCTTTACAAATTATAGAGGGGACTTGTACAGACAATAGACATTACAGCATACAATACACATTACAGCATAACAGAAATCACAGTTCAAAACAGATACCAGGAGGAATGAGGGCCCTGCTCGCAAGCTTACAAACTATGAGGAAAAGGGGAGACACGAGAGGTGGATGGTAACAATTGCTTTAGTTATTCGGACCAGCCATAGTGTAAGAATAGGGTGTTCATGTAAAGCTGCATGAACCAGTTAACTGCCTAAGTATGTAGCAGTACAGACACAGAGGGCTATTAACTGCATAAAGTGTATGAGAACATGATGCGAGGAACCTGATTATGGTTTTGTTTTGTTTTTGTTTTGAATGGGCCACACAGGGATAGTTAGGTTAATGCGTTGAGGCGGTAGGCCAATCTGAACAAATGAGTTTTTAGGGTACGCTTAAAACTGTGGGGATTGGGGATTAATCGTATTAACCTGGGTAGTGCATTCCAAAGAATCGGCGCAGCACGTGTAAAGTCTTGGAGATGGAAGTGGGAGGTTCTGATTATTGGGGATCAGTTAGAGTTTCTTTTCTTATATTTTCCAGTAGATTGTGTGGTAAAATGAATGTTCACATTCAGAACTAAAAATCGTCGTGGACAAAAATAAGCCATTACCTTGCTATGTTGAAAAAAAAATTTAAAAAAGTTCTGACTCTTCAAAAAAGTGGAGAAAGAACTAAATTGAAAACATGATAAATTGCCTGGACAAGAAGGGTTTAAATGATCTTGTCATTGTAGAAAAGTAGTAAAACATAGAAACTGTATAATTGTAAAATTATCACCATAATTTTTCTGACTTGCAGAAAAATGTTGACACGTCATTCACACTGCATGGTGAACAGCGCTAATCAACCCCCTCCAAAAAATTGCAGAATTTCAGGATTTTTTTTCAAATTGCATTGATACAAGTTTTTAATACATTATATGCACTGGAGCATGACAGCATTATGTATTTCTATGAGGCTGTCACGTTTGGGTTAGAAGACCAGCGTGTTAGGGCTAGCGGAACGCACCGAGTAAATAGAGATGTTTATTGATATTGGTGCGTTCGCAGCCCGGGGTCCACCGTGCAGGAGTACCTGCTGCTAGCAAACGGCGGAGCTATATGGCGGTATAGACTTACTCAGTTAATTCACTGAGTAGCCGTGAAAGGAAAGCACTGTGCCCTGTTAGACTCCACAGAGGCACAGGCTAACTGCCCAAACAGAGAGCAGTCAGTGGTCACACAATCACACAAAACTCCTCGCCGGAGGAGCCAGCATTCTAGGGGCTTATTTCAGCCGGGTCCCTGAATACACTCAGACTCAATCTCCTCGCCGGAGGAGCCAGCATTCTAGGGGCTTATTTCAGCCGGGTCCCTGAACACACATACATGTGACCACACTGGCGCAAAGCACATAACATAAGACAATACTAGCGCATGGCCGTGCGGTCATGCGCAGTTTATATAGTTGCAGCACAGGAAGCTGCTACTGAAGTTTTTGCCCTTTCAGGACCTTCCAGAAGGACCAATGGAAAGTGCTGAAGTACCTGAGCATGTTTTGCCCTTTCAGGACCTTCCAGAAGGACCAATGGAATGTACTGCAGCACCTGAGCATGTGACCGAACATGTGGCCCTCGACCTCCAATGGGAGACCCTGCCCTGGGCATGCTCAGTGTGAGTAAACAAGGACTTAGTCCCAGAGAGGCTCGCTCGCCGCAGATCAGTGCAGGGTACCATAGGAAAGCCAGAAAAGGCAGTAGTGACCCTATGCACCGAATCAGCCCCAGCGAGATGCTGGGAGCGACGTCTCCGCTGAGCAGAGCCCACTGCGGCCGATACCGAATGGGAGACCGCAGCAGACACGGATCGAGATTCCCCCTGTGCAGCAGAGGAAACTCGACTCCTAGCATTACCCCCCCCTCCTAGGGCCCCCCCTCCTTGAGCCTCACTACGCTCAAAAGCTGCGATAAGCAGCGGAGCCCGAATGTGCTCCACAGGCTCCCAGGTTCTATCCTCTGGGCCGTGACCCTTCCAGTCCACCAGATAAAATTTCTTGCCACGTACCACCTTGCACCCCACAATAGCATTCACCTCAAACTCATCCGTGGATGAACCCGATGTCCCAGCAGATGACTCGGAAAACCGGGACAAATGAACGGGCTTTAAGAGGGAAACGTGGAAAGTATGGGTGATACCAAGGCGTGGAGGAATAGCCAAACGGTAGACCACAGGGTTGACCTGTTCCAGAACCTTAAACGGGCCAATGTAGCGAGGAGCAAACTTAGTGGACTCAACTCGCAGCCTGATGTTATGGGCGGAGAGCCACACTAAGTCGCCAGGAGCAAAGACCGGAGCGGGGCGCCGGTGTGTATCAGCCGAAACCCTCATTCTCTCCTTGGAGGCCCGGATGGCATCCTGTGTGCGGTCCCAGATGTCACGTGTCTCCACCACCCAGTCTGCCACCCTAGAATCGGTGGATGACACGGGCATGGGCACAGGGACACGCGGATGCTGGCCGTAATTAAGGAGAAAAGGAGTTTGACCAGTGGAATTGGCTACGGCGTTGTTCAGGGCAAATTCCGCCCAAGGTAGCAAAGATGCCCAGTCATCCTGCCTAGTAGAGACGAAATGTCGCAAATATGTCACCAGAGTCTGGTTGGTTCTCTCCACCAACCCATTCGTCTCGGGATGGTATGCAGAGGAGAGGTTTAACTCTATGCTGAGTAAACGGCAGAGCTCTCTCCAAAACCGAGATGCGAACTGGGGACCCCGATCACTGACAATCTTATCAGGCATACCATGCAATCGGAAAACGTGTTTAATGAACAACACCGCCAAGGCCCGTGCTGAGGGTAACCGAGGAAGCGGCACCAAATGCACCATCTTGGAGAAATGGTCAGTGACAACCCAAATAATGGAGCAGCCACGCGACTTGGGTAGACCCACCACAAAGTCCATCCCGACCATCTCCCAGGGCCTGTCTGCCACCGGTAGAGGGTAAAGCAACCCAGCAGGCCGTTGCCGAGGAGACCGATTCTGGGCGCAAGAAACGCACGCCTGAATATAGTCCTTGACATCTCGGGCCATATGCGGCCACCAGTATGTTCTCGCCAGAAGCTCAGATGTCCTCTTGGTCCCAAAATGCCCACCCACTCTGGAGGAGTGAGCCCAAGAGAGAACCTTCGGTCGCAAGTTAGCTGGTACGAAAGTCTTGCCTGGGGGCACAGACTCTAGCGAAACCGGAGCTACAGTTCTCAGGCTCTCAGAAGGGACAATAAGCCGAGGCTCCTCCTCCTCCTCCTCCGATGACACCACGGAGCGGGAGAGAGCGTCAGCATGAACGTTCTTCTCCCCGGAGAGGAAATGGAGAGTAAAATGGAACCGGGAGAAGAACAGGGACCATCTAGCCTGGCGAGAATTCAGCCGCTGGGCCGTTTGCAGATACACCAAGTTCTTGTGGTCAGTGAAGACTTGGAAGGGAAAGCGAGGTCCCTCCAAGAGATGTCTCCACTCCGAAAAAGCCAACTTCATGGCCAGCAACTCCCTGTCCCCGATGGAATTATTCCTCTCCGCTGGTGTGAAGGTCTTGGAGAAGAAGAAGCAAGGATGCTTCCGACCTTGAGCATCCTTTTGGAAAAGGACTGCTCCAGCACCAACGGATGAGGCATCCACCTCCAAGATAAATGGCTTATCAACATCGGGGCGATGTAGGATGGGAGCGCTAGCGAAGTGTGACTTGATCGAGAGAAAGGCTTTGGAGACCTCCTCTGACCACAACTTGGGATTTGCTCCCTTCTTGGTGAGGGCAACCAAGGGAGCTACCAAAGTTGAGAAGTGTGGAATGAACTGGCGATAGTAATTAATGAACCCCATAAAGCACTGCACCGCTTTAAGAGAATGGGGTTCCTGCCAGTCCATTACAGCCTGTAGCTTGGCAGGATCCATAGCCAAACCCTGGGCAGAGATGATATAACCAAGGAAAGGCAAGGACTCCTGCTCAAACACACACTTCTCCAACTTGGCGTAGAGGGAGTTTGCCCGAAAGAGGTCGAAGACTTTGCAAACATCTCTCTGATGGGAGTCAATATCTGGAGAGAAGATATGAATGTCATCCAGATAGACTACGACCGAGGTGGTGAGCATATCCCGGAAGATGTCGTTCACAAAGTCTTGGAAAACGGCTGGGGCATTACAGAGCCCGAAGGGCATCACCAGATATTCATAGTGCCCATCCCTGGTGTTAAAAGCCGTCTTCCATTCATCCCCCTCACGGATGCGAATCAGGTTGTAAGCACCCCGCAGATCTAACTTTGTAAATACCCTCGCTCCCCATAGCCTATCAAACAGCTCAGATATCAGGGGTAGTGGGTACTTGTTCTTAACGGTGATGGCGTTAAGACCCCTGTAGTCTATGCATGGACGTAAGTCTCCAGTCTTCTTCTGTACGAAGAAGAACCCTGCCCCTGCCGGTGACACTGACTTCCTAATGAATCCTCTTGCAAGATTCTCTTGGATGTACTGGGACATTGCCTCCGTCTCCGGGAGAGATAACGGATAGACTCGACCCCGGGGAGGCTCAGCACCAGGCAAGAGGTCAATAGGACAGTCATAGGGGCGGTTGTAGTGAATTCTGTGGCCAAGCTCCCTCCTGTGGTCGTGAGTGGTACTGCGGCTGGTTCTGTCTATGAGCTTCCTTTGGTGGATGAGAGTGGTACTGCGGCTTCTGAGTTTCCTTCCTCAGGTGATGAGGTTAAGTCGTTAGGTGCTGCTCTATTTAACTCCACCTGGTGCTTTGATCCTGGCCTCCAGTCAATGTTCTAGTATTGGTCTTGCTTCCTCCTGGATCGTTCCTGTGGCCTGTCTCTCCTGCATAAGCTAAGTTCTGCTGGTGTTATTTTTTGTTTGCTATTTTTTATGTCCAGCTTGCTATATTGGTTTTTCTTGCTTGCTGGAAGCTCTGAGACGCAGAGGGAGCACCTCCGTACCGTTAGTCGGTGCGGAGGGTCTTTTTTCCCTCTGCGTGGTTGTTTGTAGGTTTTTGTGTTGACCGCAAAGCTACCTTTCCTATCCTCGGTCTATTCAGTAAGTCGGACCTCACTTTGCTAAATCTATTTCATCTCTGTGTTTGTATTTCATCTTTACTCACAGTCATTATATGTGGGGGGCTGCCTTTTCCTTTGGGGAATTTCTCTGAGGCAAGGTAGGCTTATTTTTCTATCTTCAGGGCTAGTTAGTTTCTCAGGCTGTGCCGAGTTGCATAGGGAGCGTTAGGCACAATCCACGGCTACCTCTAATGTGGTGTGATAGGTAGAGTTGAGCGACCTTGACCTTTTTAGAGTCGAGCCGGGTTTTGCGAAACCCGACTATGTCCAAAGTCGGGTCGAGTGAAATCGGCCGATTATGACGTAAAGTCGGGATCGACCGAAACACGAAACCCAATGCAAGTCAATGGGGCAGCATAGTCGGCAGTGAGTGGGGGCCAGGAAAACACCTAGAGTGCCCATTTTAATGTCAAAACCATCCATTCTTCTTAATGAAGCTTGTCAAGCGTAATTTACCTTAAAATAATTGGAAGGCATTTGAAATTGGGGGTCATTTGGCTAAAGTTGTGGGGGGTAGGGCTGGTTCAAGTAATTAGTGGGCCCAGTAAATCTGGACCACGTCACGGCAGTGGAGCAGGGAGAGGTAAGTATTTCAACTTTGCAAGTGCTGTGATCCTGAGCAAGCAGGGGGGGGCCCACTCGTTGGCATTGGCACTGGCACAGGGCCCCTCAAAGTACAGCGGTGTGTTTGCACGGCGGGGGCGCCTCCCACCGGCAGCAACACTTTTGCGTACTATGAGAGGCCCTGTGACAGTGACGTCGCCAACTAGTATTCCTCCCCCCACCTGATGAAGGAACCTGCACTTTCATCTGCACCTTCCTCTTTGTCCCCGTGTAAGGTGGTATGGTATGCGGGAAGAGCAACCTGACTTTCAGCAGGGTCACAATGTTGATGTGTAGCGTGCACGGGGAATGTTGCGTTATGGGTCAATGTACCAGCAGACTCATCTATCACTGGCTGGGCAATGGGCACGATGAAGTGGAAACACAGATATAGGCCCAAAGAAGAAAGTGGGCTAAATGCAGTTCAAAATTGGTAACACAGGAATAACCAGGGGGCATTGCAGTGGAGGACAACTGGAATGAGAGGCTGACACAGAGAGTAGGGCCAAATCAGTAAGTAGTCGAAATGCAGTTCAAAATTGGCAACCGTAGTAAACAGGCGGCACAGCTTTGTTCAGTGGAGGAGAACAGCAAGGAGTGGCAGACACCGATAGTAGGCCCCAACCCAACTAGTAGGCCAAATGCAGTCTAACATTAACAACTACTTAACGAGAGGCTGAAAATGGAATTTCAGGACAGGAAACCAGGAGAACAGCAAGGAGTGGCAGACACCGATAGTAGGCCCCAAACCAACTAGTACGCCAAATGCAGTTGTTCCATTTAACCACAATTTAATGAGAGCCTGAAGATAGAAGCTCAGGAAAGGCAACCTGGGGAACACCTTGGAGTGTAACACACCATCTCTCTCCACCCCATACCCATTTTGTAGGCCTAATGCTGTGTACTTTTCTACAACTACTAAACGAGAGTCGGAAGACCGAAGCAATGGCAAGGAAACCTGGGGAACACCTTGGAGTGTAACACACCATCTCTCTCCACCCCATACCCAATTTGTAGGCCTAATGCAGCCTACTTTCCGACACCTACTAAACGAGAGCATGAAGATCGAAGCTCAGGAAAGGCAACCTGGGGAACACCTTGGAGTGTAACACACCATCTCTCTCCACCCCATACCCATTTTTTAGGCCTAATGCAGTGTACTTTTCTACAACTACTAAACGAGAGTCGGAAGACCGAAGCAATGGCAAGGAAACCTGGGGAACACCTTGGAGTGTAACACACCATCTCTCTCCACCCCATTCCCCATTTTTTAGGCCTAATGCAGCCTACTTTCCGACACCTACTAAACGAGAGCATGAAGATCGAAGCTCAGGAAAGGCAACCTGGGGAACACCTTGGAGTGTAACACACCATCTCTCTCCACCCCATACCCATTTTGTAGGCCTAATGCTGTGTACTTTTCTACAACTACTAAACGAGAGTCGGAAGACCGAAGCAATGGCAAGGAAACCTGGGGAACACCTTGGAGTGTAACACACCATCTCTCTCCACCCCATACCCAATTTGTAGGCCTAATGCAGCCTACTTTCCGACACCTACTAAACGAGAGCATGAAGATCGAAGCTCAGGAAAGGCAACCTGGTGAAAACCTTGGAGTGTAACACAACCTGTCTCTACACCCCATACACAATTAGTAGGCCTAATGCAGCGTAGTTTCCAACAGCTACTAAACGAGAGCCGGAAGATCGAAGCTCAGGAAAGGCAACCTGGGGAACACCTTGGAGTGTAACACAACCTCTCTCTACACCACGGAAGGGCTGATTCTTAGGAAGGAAGGCTGTTGTAAATAAGCATTGCGCGTCCGAGGGTGATTATATTCTTATTCGGTATCTACTCACCCTCGGACGCGCCATGCTTCTTGATTTGTAATTAATGTTTATTTGCAATGTGCTTTTGACTTACTCAATTATTTTTTTAATTATTGATTTTATTAAATTAATAGTTTAACATCTTATTGGAAATAATTTAAAGGAGACGCGACAGGACAACACTCGGTGGATGCCATATCTGTGTTAACAACTCCAAAAAACTTTCAGTTAACTTCTTGCAGGTGAAAGAAATTGTAGCTGTTGGACCTTTGTAGTACAGTTCCAGATATTTGTTGTGTGTTTGTTTTGATTGTTAAAATGTCTGCATTTGAGATCTCAACACGATCTTATTTTTTATAATCAAATTAATTTTTTAAATATTTTATTAGGTTGGTTCAAGGGGTACACGGGCCGCAGTAGACAGGTCAGTGGAGGCCTAGTGGAAGGAGGGACCACAGACAGGCATCGAAGGCCTAAAATAATAACACATGGCTGTAGGCAATTTTAAATTGGTTCCAGGGGTACACGGGCAGCAGTGCCCTGGTCAGTGTAGTAGTAGTTGAAAGAATGGACCGCAGACAGGCATCGAAGGCCTAAAATAAAAAAATTGGGCTGGCTGTAGGCAATTTTAAATTGGTTCCAGGGGTACACGGGCAGCAGTGGTGTGGTCAGTGGAGGCCTAGTGGAAGGAGTGACCGCAGACAGGCATCGAAGGCCTAAAATATTAACACATGGCTGTAGTCAATTTTAAATTGGTTCCAGGGGTACTTGGGCAGCAGTGCCCTGGTCAGTGTAGTAGTAGTTGAACGAATGGACCGCAGACAGGCATCGAAGGCCTAAAATAAAAAAATTGGGCTGGCTGTAGGCAATTTTAAATTGGTTCCAGGGGTACACGGGCAGCAGTGGTGTGGTCAGTGGAGGCCTAGTGGAAGGAGTGACCGCAGACAGGCATCGAAGGCCTAAAATAATCACACATGGCTGTAGGCAATTTTAAATTGGTTCCAGGGGTACACGGGCAGCAGTGGTGTGGTCAGTGGAGGCCTAGTGGAAGGAGTGACCGCAGACAGGCATCGAAGGCCTAAAATAATAACACATGGCTGTAGGCAATTTTAAATTGGTTCCAGGGGTACACGGGCAGCAGTGGTGTGGTCAGTGGAGGCCTAGTGGAAGGAGTGACCGCAGACAGGCATCGAAGGCCTAAAATAATAACACATGGCTGTAGGCAATTTTAAATTGGTTCCAGGGGTACACGGGCAGCAGTGCCCTGGTCAGTGTAGTAGTAGTTGAACGAATGGACCGCAGACAGGCATCGAAGGCCTAAAATAAAAAAATTGGGCTGGCTGTAGGCAATTTTAAATTGGTTCCAGGGGTACACGGGCAGCAGTGGTGTGGTCAGTGGAGGCCTAGTGGAAGGAGTGACCGCAGACAGGCATCGAAGGCCTAAAATAATAACACATGGCTGTAGGCAATTTTAAATTGGTTCCAGGGTTACACGGGCAGCAGTGGTGTGGTCAGTGGAGGCCTAGTGGAAGGAGTGACCGCAGACAGGCATCGAAGGCCTAAAATAATCACACATGGCTGTAGGCAATTTTAAATTGGTTCCAGGGGTACACGGGCAGCAGTGGTGTGGTCAGTGGAGGCCTAGTGGAAGGAGTGACCACAGACAGGCATCGAAGGCCTAAAATATTAACACATGGCTGTAGTCAATTTTAAATTGGTTCCAGGGGTACTTGGGCAGCAGTGCCCTGGTCAGTGTAGTAGTAGTTGAAAGAATGGACCGCAGACAGGCATCGAAGGCCTAAAATAAAAAAATTGGGCTGGCTGTAGGCAATTTTAAATTGGTTCCAGGGGTACACGGGCAGCAGTGGTGTGGTCAGTGGAGGCCTAGTGGAAGGAGTGACCGCAGACAGGCATCGAAGGCCTAAAATAATAAAACATGGCTGTAGGCAATTTTAAATTGGTTCCAGGGGTACACGGGCAGCAGTGGTCTGGTCAGTGGAAGTCTAGTGGAAGGAGTGACCGCAGACAGGCTTCGAAGGCCTAACATAACAAACTTGGGCTGGCTGTAGGCACTTTTAAATTGGTTCCAGGGGTACATGGGCAGCAGTGTATGGTCAGTGGAAGTCTAGTGGAAGGAGTGACCGCAGACAGGCTTCCAAGGCCTAACATAACAAACTTGGGCTGGCTGTAGGCACTTTTAAATTGGTTCCAGGGGTACACGGGCAGCAGTGGTCTGGTCAGTGGAAGTCTAGTGGAAGGAGTGACCGCAGACAGGCTTCCAAGGCCTAACATAACAAACTTGGGCTGGCTGTAGGCACTTTTAAATTGGTTCCAGGGGTACACGGGCAGCAGTGGTCTGGTCAGTGGAAGTCTAGTGGAAGGAGTGACCGCAGACAGGCTTCGAAGGCCTAACATAACAAACTTGGGCTGGCTGTAGGCACTTTTAAATTGGTTCCAGGGGTACATGGGCAGCAGTGGTCTGGTCAGTGGAAGTCTAGTGGAAGGAGTGACCGCAGACAGGCTTCCAAGGCCTAACATAACAAAATTGGGCTGGCTGTAGGCACTTTAAATTGGTTCCAGGGGTACATGGGCAGCAGTGTATGGTCAGTGGAAGTCTAGTGGAAGGAGTGACGGCAGACAGTCTTCGAAGGCCTAACATAACAAAATTGGGCTGACTATAGGCACTTTTAAATTGGTTCCAGGGTAACACGGCCAGCAGTGGCCTGGTCAGTGTAGTAGTTGTAGAAAGAAGGGACCGCAGACAGGCTTCGAAGGCCTAACATAACAAAAATGTCAAAACAATGGTATTGTCAGTGCCAGGCATTGAAGGATGTCAGCGCCTAGACTACACATTGGTGAAGCTGTGAGAGATAATTTTGCTAGTGGTAGAGCACTGTTTGAGCTGGGGGGGGAACTGGCTTGTGGCCGGCGGTACAGGCACAGGGCCCCTCATATTACAACGGTGTGTCTGACGTTGGGTGCGCACCACCACCGCCAGAGACACTTTATTGTACTATGAAGGACCCAGTGGCAGTGCCGTCGACCAAAAGCGGCCACACCCACCTCTTCAGACAAACAGCACTCTCAAGGGTCCAAGCGCAAAGTGGCGATAGCACGGCCCCGTGTGGGGAGTTTGGCCATTTCGTGAGGTGGAAACATGTCGTATGCTGGACAATCAGGTGAAGAAAATTACGAGATTGGAAAAGTCATTCAGAATAGTCCACAGGCAAGACCTTTTCATAGGAAAGCTAGGTGTCAGCCGGGCAGGGTGGGGCAAAAGATTTTGAAATCCAGTTGTGGTTCATTTTAATGAAGGTTAGATCATCTACATTTTGGGTAGCCAGACGAGTCCTTTTTTCTGTTAGTATTGAACCTGCAGCACTGAATACTCTTTCTGATAGGACACTAGCTGCCGGGCAAGCAAGCTCCTGCAATGCATATTCTGCCAATTCTGGCCAGGTGTCTAATTTGGATGCCCAGTAATCAAATGGGAATGACGGTTGAGGGAGAACGTCGATAAGGGATGAAAAATAGTTTGTAACCATACTGGACAAATGTTGTCTCCTGTCACTTTGAATTGATGCTGCAGTACCTGTCCTGTCTGCGGTCATAGAAAAATCACTCCACAACCTGGTCAGAAAACCCCTCTGGCCAACGCCACTTCTGATTTCTGCCCCTCTAACACCTCTGGTCTGCTGGCCCCTGGAGCTCGTGTGAGAACGATCACGGGCGCTGTGTGCAGGGAATGCCAGAAGCAAACGGTCAACAAGAGTTGATTGTTTTGTTGCTAATATTAGTTCCAAGTTCTCATGTGGCATAATATTTTGCAATTTGCCTTTATAGCGAGGATCAAGGAGGCAGGCCAACCAGTAATCGTCATCGTTCATCATTTTTGTAATGCGTGTGTCCCTTTTGAGGATACGCAAGGCATAATCCGCCATGTGGGCCAAAGTTCCCGTTGTCAAATCTGCGGTTGTGCTTGGTTGAGGGGCAGTTGCAGGCAAATCTACGTCACTTGTGTCCCTCAAAAAACCAGAACCCGGCCTTGCCACGCCACCAATTTCCCGTGCCCCCGGGAAAGCTTCCTCATTAAAAATATACTCATCCCCATCATCCTCCTCATCCTCCACCTCCTCTTCGCCCGGTACCTCGTCATGTACACTGCCCTGACCAGACAATCGCTGACTGTCATCAAGGCTTTCCTCTTCCTCTGGTGCAGACGCCTGATCCTTTATGTGCGTCAAACTTTGCATCAGCAGACGCATTAGGGGGATGCTCATGCTTATTATGGCGTTGTCTGCACTAACCAGCCGTGTGCATTCCTCAAAACACTGAAGGACTTGACACATGTCTTGAATCTTCGACCACTGCACACCTGACAACTCCATGTCTGCCATCCTACTGCCTGCCCGTGTATGTGTATCCTCCCACAAAAACATAACAGCCCGCCTCTGTTCGCACAGTCTCTGAAGCATGTGCAGTGTTGAGTTCCACCTTGTTGCAACGTCTATGATTAGGCGATGCTGGGGAAGGTTCAAAGAACGCTGATAGGTCTGCATACGGCTGGAGTGTACAGGCGAACGGCGGATATGTGCGCAAAGTCCACGCACTTTGAGGAGCAGGTCGGATAACCCCGGATAACTTTTCAGGAAGCACTGCACCACCAGGTTTAAGGTGTGAGCCAGGCAAGGAATGTGTTTCAGTTGGGAAAGGGAGATGGCAGCCATGAAATTCCTTCCGTTATCACTCACTACCTTGCCTGCCTCAAGATCTACAGTGCCCAGCCACGACTGCGTTTCTTGCTGCAAGAACTCGGACAGAACTTCCGCGGTGTGTCTATTGTCGCCCAAACACTTCATAGCCAATACAGCCTGCTGACGTATGCCAGTAGCTGCCCCATAATGGGAGACCTGGTGTGCAACTGTGGCAGGTGCGGATGGAGTGTTTGTGCGACTGCGGTCTGTGGACGAGCTCTTGCTTCTGCAGGAGGACGAGGAGGAGGAGGAGGGGGTGCGAACGGCTACAGACAACTGTTTACTAGACCGTGGGCTAGGCAGAACTGTCCCAAACTTGCTGTCCCCTGTGGACCCTGAATCCACCACATTTACCCAGTGTGCCGTGATGGACACGTAACGTCCCTGGCCATGCCTACTGGTCCATGCATCTGTTGTCAGGTGCACCTTTGTGCTCACAGATTGCCTGAGTGCATGGACGATGCGCTCTTTAACATGCTGGTGGAGGGCTGGGATGGCTTTTCTGGAAAAAAGTGTCGACTGGGTAGCTCGTAGCGTGGTACAGCGTAGTCCATCAGGTCTTTGAAAGCTTCGCTTTCAACTAACCGGTAGGGCATCATCTCTAACGAGATTAGTCTAGCTATGTGGGCGTTCAAACCCTGTGTACGCGGATGCGAGGCTAAGTACTTCCTTTTTCTAACCATAGTCTCATGTAGGGTGAGCTGGACTGGAGAGATGGAGATCGTGGAACTAGCGGGGGTGCCGGTGGACATGGCAGACTGAGAGACGGTGGGAGATGGTATTGTTGCCGCCGGTGCCCTAGATGCAGTGTTTCCTACTACGAAACTGGTGATTCCCTGACCCTGACTGCTTTGGCCTGGCAAAGATACCTGCACAGATACAGCAGGTGGTGCGCTAAATGGTGGTCCTACACTGCCGGAAGGGATGTTGCGTTGATGACTAGCTTCATTGGCCGAGGGTGCAACAACCTTAAGGGACGTTTGGTAGTTAGTCCAAGCTTTCAAATGCATGGTGGTTAAATGTCTATGCATGCAACTAGTATTGAGACTTTTCAGATTCTGACCTCTGCTTAAGGAAGTAGAACATTTTTGACAGATGACTTTGCGCTGATCAATTGGATGTTGTTTAAAAAAATGCCAGACTGCACTCTTTCTAGCATCGGATACCTTTTCAGGCATTGCAGACTGAGCTTTAACCGGATGGCCACGCTGTCCTCCACCAGGTTTTGGCTTTGCCACGCGTTTTGGGCAAGATACGGGCCCGGCAGATGGAACCTGTGGCGATGTTGATGCCTGCTGCGGCCCCTCCTCCTCCTCTGCTTCAGAACTGCTGCCGCCTGCACCCTGTTCCCCCAATGGCTGCCAATCGGGGTCAAGAACTGGGTCATCTAATAACTCTTCTTGTACCTCCTGCGCAACTTCGTCTGTGTCACCGTGTCGTTCGGTGGTATAGCGTTCGTGATGGGGCAACATAGTCTCATCAGGGTCTGATTCTTGGTCAGCACCCTGCGAGGGCAATGTTGTGGTCTGAGTCAAAGGACCAGCATAGTAGTCTGGCTGTGGCTGTGCGTCAGTGCACTCCATGTCAGATTCAATTTGTAATGGGCATGGACTGTTAACTGCTTCACTTTCTAAGCCAGGGACGGTATGTGTAAAGAGCTCCATGGAGTAACCCGTTGTGTCGCCTGCTGCATTCTTCTCTGTTGTTGTTTTTGCTGAAGAGGACAAGGAAGTGACTTGTCCCTGACCGTGAACATCCACTAACGACGCGCTGCTTTTACTTTTACCAGTTTCACGAGAGGAGGCAAAAGAGCTAGAGGCTGAGTCAGCAAGATAAGCCAAAACTTGCTCTTGCTGCTCCGGCTTTAAAAGCGGTTTTCCTAATCCCAGAAAAGGGAGCGTTCGAGGCCTTGTGTAGCCGGACGACGAACCTGGCTCCACAGCTCCAGACTTAGGTGCAATATTTTTTTCCCCACGACCACCTGATGCTCCACCACTACCACTACCCTCATTACCAGCTGACAATGAACGCCCCCGGCCACGACCTCTTCCACTAGACTTCCTCATTGTTTTAAAAACGTAACCAAACTAACGTTATTTGTTGCAGTCACACAACTTACACGGTGAGCTATAACTTCAGTATGATTTAGCTACCCCTTTACAGGTTGGTGAGACCACAGCGAAAATCAGGCCCAATGTTACACACTCTTTTTTTGGTGGCTGCAAATTAGAGAGATGCCCCACACGCAGGACTGTCACTGAAGCACAAATGTTAATATTAATGTCACACTATTATTTTTTTTTTATTTTTATTTTTTTCAGGAACACTTTAGAAACCCCCCCCAAAAAAAAACATTGATTTTTGCAGGGAGAATTTAGAAAACAAATGTAACAAACTATATGCTTTCTATGGGCCACTGAGTGAGAGATGACGCACACAGGAATCAGGAGTGGCACACAAGCCCAGAGGCCAATATTTTTCTACCAATGATTGATGGAGTTATTTTCTCTGGTAGATTTTGGAACCCAAATCAAGGAAAAAAAATATAGGCTTTCTATGGACCACAATTGGAGAGAGAGAGAGAGAGAGAGAGATGGCACACCCAGGAGTCAAGACTGGCACACAAGCAGAAAGGCCAATATTAATCTCCCACTGTTTTTTTTTTTTTTTTTTTTTTTTTTCAGGGAGACTTTAGAAAAAAAAATAATAAAAAAAATATGATTTTATCAGGAAGAATTTAGAAACCAAATAAAATAAAATGATTTTTTCAGGGAGAATTTATAAAACAAATAAAACCAAAAATAGGCGTTCTATGGCCCACTGACTGAGAGATGACGCACCCAGGAGTCAAGACTGGCACACAAGCAGAAAGGCCAATATTAATCTCCCACTGTTTTTTTTTTTTTTTTCAGGGAGACTTTAGAAAAAAAAATAATAAAAAAAATATGATTTTGTCAGGAAGAATTTAGAAACCAAATGAAATAAAATGATTTTTTCAGGGAGAATTTAGAAAACAAATAAAACCAAAAATAGGCGTTCTATGGCCCACTGACTAAGAGAGAGAGAGAGAGATGGAACGCTTAGTACTGGCACACAAGCCCAAAGGGCAATATTAATCTCCCTTTTTTTTTCCAGGGAGAATTTCTAAAACCCCCCCAAAAAAAAAAATAGGCTTTCTATGGCCCACTATTTGTGAGAGAGATGGGACGCTCAGGACTGGCACAGATGGCACGCTCAGGACTGGCACAGAAGCCCAGAGGCCAATATTAATCTCCCTTTTTTTCTGGGAGAATTTATAAAACCAAAAAAATATTTAAATAGGCTTTCTATGGCCCACTATTTGTGAGAGAGATGGCACGCTCAGGACTGGCACAGATGGCACGCTCACAACTGGCACACAAGCCCAGAGGCCAATATTAATCTCCCTTTTTTCAGGGAAAATTTATAAAACCAAAAAAAAAATTAAATAGGCTTTCTATGGCCCACTATTTGTGAGAGAGATGGCACGCTCAGGACTGGCACAGATGGCACGCTCACAACTGGCACACAAGCCCAGAGGCCAATATTAATCTCCCTTTTTTCAGGGAAAATTTATAAAACAAAAAAAAAAAATTAAATAGGCTTTCTATGGCCCACTATTTGTGAGAGAGATGGCACGCTCAGGACTGGCACAGATGGCACGCTCACAACTGGCACACAAGCCCAGAGGCCAATATTAATCTCCCTTTTTTTCAGGGAGAATTTATAAAACCAAAAAAAAAATTAAATAGGCTTTCTATGGCCCACTATTTGTGAGAGAGATGGCACGCTCAGGGCTGGCACAGATGGCACGCTCAGGACTGGCACACAAGCCCAGAGGCCAATATTAATCTCCCTTTTTTTCAGGGAGAATTTATAAAACCCCAAAAAAAATAAAATAGGCTTTCTATGGCCCACTATTTGTGAGAGAGATGGCACACTCAGGACTGGCACACAAGCCCAAAGGCCAATATTAATCTCCCACTGTATTTTTATCAGGGAGAATTTATACACCCCACAAAAAAAAATACAGAAAAATGAAAAGGCTTTCTATGGCCCACTATGTGAGAGAGATGGCACACACAGGGATGGCACTCTAGCAGAAATGCCAAATTGCCAATCTTAATCTCCCACCAAAAAAAAAAAACACAGGGAATGTCCTACAATTACTATCTCCCTGCCTGCAGTAATCTCAGCCAGGTATGGCAGGCAGCTACTATCTCCCTGCCTGCAGTAATCTCAGCCAGGTATGGCAGGCAGCAATAAGGAGTGGACTGATGCACAAATGAAATAAAAAGTGTGGACAAACAAAAAAGATAGCTGTGCAGAAAGGAAGGAACAAGAGGATTTGTGCTTTGAAAAAAGCAGTTGGTTTGCACAGCGGCGTACACACAGCAATGCAGCTATCAGGGAGCCTTCTAGGGCAGCCCAATGAGCTACAGCGCTGAGGGGAAAAAAAAAAAAAAAAAACTTCCACTGTCCCTGCACACCGAGGGTGGTGTTGGACAGTGCAAATCGCTGCAGCACAAGCGGTTTTGTGGTTAATGGACCCTGCCTAACGCTATCCCTGCTTCTGACAAAGCGGCAGCAACCTCTCCCTAAGCTCAGATCAGCAGCAGTAAGATGGCGGTCGGCGGGAACGCCTCTTTATAGCCCCTGTGACGTCGCAGACAGCAAGCCAATCACTGCAATGCCCTTCTCTAAGATGGTGGGGACCAGGACCTATGTCATCACGCTGCCCACACTCTGCGTTTACCTTCATTGGCTGAGAAATGGCGCTTTTCGCGTCATTGAAACGCGACTTTGGCGCGAAAGTCGCGTACCGCATGGCCGACCCCGCACAGGGGTCGGATCGGGTTTCATGAAACCCCGACTTAGCCAAAATTCGGCGACTTTTGAAAATGTTCGACCCGTTTCGCTCAACCCTAGTGATAGGATTAGGGATTGCGGTCAGCAGAGTTTCCACGTCTCAGAGCTCGTCCTATGTTTTTGGTAAATGTCAGGTCACTTTGGGTGCTCTGAACTTCAATGTCCATTGTGGTTCTGAATTACCTGTTCATAACAGGCGGTGAGGCGGAAGGGTCTCCGCAGCTCTTTTGGAGAACATGTCTGCATAGGGCCAATAGTGCTTGGGGAGAGAGGAAAGATCTGCGGGTACCTGTGTAGTAGCAACCTGAACGCACTCCCTCAGACATCTACCCTCGCAGGATTTACTCCATCCCAAAATTCTCCCAGAGGACCACTCAATATGAGGAGAATGGTAGCGAAGTCATGGTATCCCCAACAGGACCTCATCAATTCCCTCAGGAATGACTAATAGGGAGATTATCTCCTGATATGATGGAGACACAGATAGCGTGAAAGGAATGGTTTGGTGGGTAATCTGTGAAGATAGTGTTGACCCATTTACCACTCGAACGGTTACTGGCTTGGCGAGCATCACCAAGGGTATTGCGTGACGCTGGGCAAAAGCGGAAGACATAAAGTTACCCTCTGCCCCAGAATCCACGCATAGCTCGACCATAAGAGTGGATGGGCCTATGGTAATTGTCCCCTTGAAGGACAACTTTGAGGCAAACGTCGCCGTGTCTAGTGTACCTCCTCCAACTGCCACTAGACGCTGACGTTTCCCCGACCGCTGAGGACCCTTGGAGGCAAGGTGTCCTGACTGCTGGCAAACATGACGGACCTTATGTGCACGGGCAGACTGAGACTTGGATCCCGCTCGTGTCACCTCTAAGGCCTCATGTGACTCGGATGCCTGGACTGGAGATTCCAAAGGTTTGGCAAAGGTGGGAGCCAGCCGAAACCTCTGCCTACACTGGGCTCGCTCCAACCTCTGCTCGTTAATATGGAGGTCAATACGAGTAGAGACAGTTATTAACTCCTCCAGTGTGGCAGGAATCTCCCTAGTGGCCAGAGCGTCCTTAATGTGGTCAGCCAGGCCCCTCCAAAATATGGGGATAAGGGCTTTATCCGACCACTCCAGCTCGGAAGCTAAAGTACGGAAGCGGACGGAAAAATGGCTGACCAAGGACTCACTCTGAGTTAATGCCAGTAGTTGGAGCGCTGTGTCATGGGTGACTTGAGGTCCTAAAAAGACCTTTTTCAGAGTGCTCAGGAACAACGGAGCACTCTGCACCACATGATCACCACGCTCCCACAGCGGCGTAGCCCACTCCAACGCCCTGTCCGACAAAAGAGACACAATAAATCCCACCTTAGCCCGCTCTGTAGGAAAATGTGCAGCCAGGAGCTCGAGGTGAATAGAGCACTGACTCACGAATCCCCTACAAGTTTTGCTAAAATTTTTCTGGCAGCGGGAGGCGAGATAACGTCGGAACAGGGGTGGCAGTGGACAAGGTTGCTGCAGCCACGCTAGCAGCCTGTACAGCAACTGCGGTAACATCCACAGCTGAGGTTGAGCTCTCGAGAGCCGCCAACCTACCCTCCAGCTGCTGGATATACCGCAAAGATTGCTGAATGTCCGCCATTTACTAGCCAGACCGTGGTGCTAGTATTCTGTTAGGGCTAGCGGAACGCACCGAGTAAATAGAGATGTTTATTGATATTGGTGCGTTCGCAGCCCGGGGTCCACCGTGCAGGAGTACCTGCTGCTAGCAAACGGCGGAGCTATATGGCGGTATAGACTAACTCAGTTAATTCACTGAGTAGCCGTGAAAGGAAAGCACTGTGCCCTGTTAGACTCCACAGAGGCACATGCTAACTGCCCAAACAGAGAGCAGTCAGTGGTCACACAAACACACAAAACTCCTCGCCGGAGGAGCCAGCATTCTAGGGGCTTATTTCAGCCGGGTCCCTGAATACACTCAGACTCAATCTCCTCGCCGGAGGAGCCAGCATTCTAGGGGCTTATTTCAGCCGGGTCCCTGAACACACATACATGTGACCACACTGGCGCAAAGCACATAACATAAGACAATACTAGCGCATGGCCGTGCGGTCATGCGCAGTTTATATAGTTGCAGCACAGGAAGCTGCTACTGAAGTTTTTGCCCTTTCAGGACCTTCCAGAAGGACCAATGGAAAGTGCTGAAGTACCTGAGCATGTTTTGCCCTTTCAGGACCTTCCAGAAGGACCAATGGAATGTACTGCAGCACCTGAGCATGTGACCGAACATGTGGCCCTCGACCTCCAATGGGAGACCCTGCCCTGGGCATGCTCAGTGTGAGTAAACAAGGACTTAGTCCCAGAGAGGCTCGCTCGCCGCAGATCAGTGCAGGGTACCATAGGAAAGCCAGAAAAGGCAGTAGTGACCCTATGCACCGAATCAGCCCCAGCGAGACGCACTGCGGCCGATACCGAATGGGAGACCGCAGCAGACACGGATCGAGATTCCCCCTGTGCAGCAGAGGAAACTCGACTCCTAACACAGCGGCTATGGATTGATAAAGTTCTAGTTCTGTACCAAACACCTAGTGTCTGTGTATGGACTTCTCCCGGATGTCTGTGTTACTGTTCAGGTTCAGCAGCCTGAACAAAGCTTGCTGAAAGGCTGTTGGTTAGTAAATATGAGAGGGGACCTCAACATCCCCTATAATAACCAGTAAAGGCTAAGCAAACAGCTATGATATGAATTGTTTGGGAACCTTCATGGCTATTGGCCCCTTCTCAGAATATTAACATCAACCCCTAGCTGTCGGCTTTCCCTCAGCTGGCTATGAAAATTATGGTGGACCCCACGCTCTTTTTTTCATTTGTTTTATTTTTGAACAAGTGGAGTAAAATACACACCCATGGTAATCTTATATCACAGCCTTCAGGTGTTGCAGCAGCAGGAAACACAAGTAACCTTAAAATGTCCCTCAACGTTTTTCATGAGGTTTCTGAGCCTTGCAGGTATCAGCTTTACCTGTGCTGGTTTGCAAGAATAGAGGGCACGCCATGTCATTTTTTTTATTTTATTTATTGCGCAGGTGCTGGCTGATGAGTACTCTTATCATGATAGGCCTTCTCTCACTGCTATCAGTAAGACAGGGGATACGATGATGAGAGTAGTACTGTCATCAGCTGACACCTGTGACCAACGGTTACCTTTTTACCACTAGTCATAGTGGCTGCATCACACGTTATCATCTGTGTGACGGCGTAGGAACCACAGCTCTCTGATCGGCAGTAACAAACTCTGATCAGAGCCGCTGTATGCTGTGCTGTCACACAGATGACAGCATGGAAATGCTGGATGTCTGGGCCTTCCAATAATTTGAATGACATCTGGGTTCAGTTTCGAGTTCGGGTAACATTCTGGTGCCCAAACCTAACTTTTTAATATTGAGATGAACCCAATGGACCCGAACAGTGGCCAATCTGTTCATTGTGATTGGTGCACAAATAGAAAAAAGTTGATGCCCGCTCACCGTTAAAGTGCACTGAAGTCCAGTGTGCACTAAACCACGATCCGACCACTTGTGCTGGCAAATGCAGAGAAAGAAGAAAAGTTGATAAAGAAAACAATGTTCGAAACGCGTTGCTTGCTGAACATCCTGTCTACTATTTTTTATTTATTTTGATGAAATAAAGATCATTGAAATTTTGCCAGAAGCTGTGACTTTTCTTCTTTCTGTGCAATGCGATTGGTGATCGGACCGAGATCCACAGATGACTGCTTCCCTCAGAACAAAAAATTCAACATTTCGCCATCATCGAAAGCTAAAATAGCTTGTCCTTTAAGAGATAAGCCTTAATATACCTATTTTTTTTTTACAAAGTTTAAACTGTTCAGTTCAGAAATGAATCATATAAGAGTATTGATTGCAAAACTTACAGAGGACTGAACATCATACAGTCTGGCTAGTGGGAAGAAATGTAGGAGTTAGTTTTTTTGGAGTGATAAAGTATCTCACCCCTCCTTCTCACTCTTTCTTCATTTTCTGTGTTTCTGGAAAATGTAAATATTAATTCAGAGCCTCACATTCTGAGCATAGATATAAGAACAAATCATCGATTTATTTGCTTTAGATAAGAACATTTCTTTGGGCACATTCCCAGTTTTCTGCAAATCTGGCTGGAAACATTGATTTATAAAGCAAAGAGGAGCGAGTAATATTTTTCAGCTAAAAGCATGGCATGAATAGGACAAATAATTTGCAGGCATCAAATATGCAGAATTTGACAATTTCATATACTTTTGCGTTTTTGATACTGAAAATAAGTGAAATCGTTCAACACAATCATGATTAATGAATTTTTCAGTATAAAAAGATGTAAAAATCTTATTTTGGTCTTGGAGTGCGGAAACATTGCTTAGAATTTTAATTCAGAGGGTTTGTTACAGTTTCCCTAAAAACAAAGAGGCAGACAGTGAGCAATGTTCAGATTGCAGGGTAAAGTTTTCAATGAGTGCTTAGAGTGGAAATACAGTGCCAAAAAATCCAGGGTATATAGGCCAGAGTTAATATGTTACATTGTTCAGATAATTTGACTATCACTATTCAAGAGGACATTTTTCTCTTTTTTAAGTTCTTGTACTTGGTACAAACACAGAAATGCCCTCCCTTTTTTGATCTGGATATTGCATTTACATAACTTCCCATGGCTGAGTGTCCACCGTTAGGCCTCAGGCTGCTCTGCCCTTATTCACATTAAGCTTATTTGTGACACATGGTAAGATTGTAATATTAGAGACAGTGTAGGACCGTCCTGATTTAGATACACCATAACGCAGTGGGATGGCTTTTCTGCTTTTCTGAATGAAAAACAGTGTTTAAGTAGTAAGTTTTCTTGCGTACAGCAGGGTATTTTCATATTTTGTTTCTTTCTTAGGTTTTGTCTAGTCAAGAGGGCCTAGATAATAATGTTAACTAGTTCTGGACTACCAATAAACTATAATCCTCTGTGCAGTCCACACTTGGTCTTGTCATTCTAAAACATCACTACATGGCAGGCAGCTTGCTGAAAATTGTGCAGCTGTAGGGGCTGGAAGCTGTTTGTCAGACACAGCCAGACTCCCCAAATAAAAGGTAAACCTTAGTTATCATCTCTGTCTTCCTAATTGCTGTGTATACTGTACAATGAACTGGCACTGAACAAGCACTGTGTATATAGAGTAGGAAGCACTGACAGTGCTTCCTTCTCCAGACCTGGTGATCATGTAGTCACTGGATGTAGGGAAATGCTGGGTCCTAAGAAAGCAAGATAGCTTGTGATACAGCCTCAAAATTGAATCACCCCAATTGCAAGGAAAATCAGCAATAAAGATACTGTATTAATATCTTCACATGCCCCCAAAAGTCTTGTAAGAGTTTATGGGGGGCACAATGTGTAAAATAAATACAAAAATAAACAAAATAAACAAATTTAAAAGAAAGAAATACTACCAGTTTGAATCATGAAATCTGACTCCCATAGAACAAAAAATATGTCCAATACATAAAAATAATTTGTATGGAAACAGGAACACAATTTAAATAGTTTTTGAGCTATCATTTGTGATGGCAAAAAATAAACATGAAAAAATATTGAAAAATAGATAAATCTTATTTTTTATATTTCCCCTTATGTTTGCAAAAATATGCGAAAAAAACAAGAAAAAAAGTAGAGCTTGTACAAGAGTACTTATGATAAAATCCAAAAATGTACATGGTTAGGGTGGAAGTAAAATGTCCCAATCCTGTACTCGTTAAAGAAAATTTTTTATTATGAATCATAATATTTCCAATCATACACAATAATATTGTGAATGTTCAACTTTAAATTGTATTGTTGTAATACTATGTGCCCTTTTGCTGTCTGATATTGGTTGTAGAGCAGTTGGCCCTTGCATAGCAAAAAGCTTTCAAGTAGCTGCAGCCAGGCCTTGCCTGTGTATCTGGACAACTGGAAAATAGTTTACTGGCTGCCAATTTACAGGAGGAGTGCAAGGCATTAGCGCATACATGTACCGAGTCAGACACTGACACTTTGATGAACGTTGTAAAACTGAGGATTTCACTAGAATACTAAAAAGAGGGGCCCACTTAGCGTGTGTTACAAAGCATTACTGAACTCTGCTGTCCTGATGTAGGCTAAAGACAAAATGTGAGACTTTTGAAGAAATTTGTCAGTATGAGCTGTAGAAGTGCAGGCTCCAGTGAAAGATAAAACTCAGGGCATAGAGAGAGACTGGCTACTCCTTGGCCTCCTTAAAAGGCTTTTTCACTCAAGTAGTGCTGAGTGACTGTGCTTAAAGGGAATCTGTCACTCCAAAATTCGCCTATAAGCTGCGACCACCGGCATCAGGAGGTTATAGACAGCATTCTGTAATGTAACCTGCAAGAAAAGAAAAAGAGGTTATATTATACTCACCCAGGGGCGGTCCCGGTTCGGTTCGAGTCCAATGGGTGTCGCGGTTCGGGTCCAGTGCCTCCAATCTTCATATGATGACGTCCTCTTCTTTTCTTCCTGCCTGGCTCCTGCGCAGGCATACTTTGTCTGTCCTGTTGAGGGCAGAGCAAAGTACAGCAGTGCGCAGGTGCCTGGAAAGGTCAGAGAGGCCCAACTCCTGCGCACTGCAGTACTTTACTCTGCCCTCAACAGGGCAGATAAAGTACACCTGCACAGCAGCCACGGCAGGAAGAAAAGAAGAGGATGTCATCGTATGAAGATGGGAGGCGCCGCACCAGGACGGCGACACCCATTGTACCCGAACCGGGACCGCCCCTGGGTGAGTATAATATAACCTGTTTTTCTTATCTTTCAGGTTACATCAGGGGCCTATCTACAGCATTACAGAATGCCGTAGATAAGCCCCTGATGCCGGTGGCTGCAGCTTATAGGCAATTTTGGGGTGACAGATCTGCTTTAAACTTGACAAATATTATGGGTGCTTTTTAAGGAGAACAATAGTCTTGGCATGCAAAGTGTAATGTCAAAAATGTTTTCAACATAGACAGCACTTCAACTGTAGGTATTGAGAGGAATCAGCAGTGTCTGAAAAATGGGCCAACTCTCCCATGGATGTCCCGTCTTCATGGATGTCCCGTCAGAATAAGCAAATATGAGTGATGGGTATGGTTAAAAACAACAGTGGCAAGCACAGTGGATTCTTGGACAATAAGTCCAAGTGAAGGAAACTAGTCTTTTCTTTTGCAGCATTGTTAATTACAAGTTAAAGTTTACTAGCATGAACTGGTGCTGCTGTTAAACTGCGGTTCTGGGTACAATTAAACATTCAGTTAAAGAGACTACCGTTTTTGGCAGAAACTATGACCATTGCTTTTGTGATGCTCAAGCTTTGTAGGACAGCAATGGTTCTGGATTGCAATCATGAGTATTTGGGTATCAATGACCATTGGAGCTTCCGAACAATTCCTTAAGGTGATTTTAAAAAGGCCAATAATCATGCCAATGATCGTCAGGTCATAATGCTTGATCATCAAGTGAGCAGCTCTTTAATGTCGGCATAAAATTAAATTTTATTGATATCACCCCAAAGAAACTGAACAGCTTGACTGTTGCATTAGGACATATTTGACATCCTTCTCATTTATCAAAGATGCATTTAGATGTACTGATCTACAGCAGGCCTCTTAATAAATCGCAGATAGCGTTCCTGTACTGGACTGTTTAAACAGGCCAAATAAAACTTTTGAGAATAGAATAGGGATGGGAGAATTGATTTGTAGGTCTCTGGTCCATCGACCGGATCAATAATCTTTGACCCTGCGAATCTCCTTACCTCCCGTCATTCCTTCTTTTTATTTGTTGTGACACAATGCAAGCCTGGCTAGTCAAAAGAAGAGCTGGAATTGCCAGAAGGTAAGACAATTTGCAGGTCTACTATCCAGTGGTCACAGATTATTAATCTGGCCAATGGACTGGAGTCTTGCAAATAGATCCTCCCATCTCTAGAAGTGGACAATCGATCTGTCCCCATATACAGCTCTGGCAAAAATTAAGAGACCACTGCAACATTTCCAGTTTGTCTGATTTTTCTCTTCATAGGTATATTTTTGAGTAAAATGTAAATTGTTCTTTTATTCTATAAACTTCTGACAACATGTTTCCGAATTTCCAAGCAATAATTTCTGTATTTTGTTTTCTGACAAATAAAAATGGTCAAAATTAAAAAAACAACAACAGGGCTTTCAGACCTCAAATAATGCAAAGAATGTAAGTTCATAATCATTTAGAAACAACAATACTAAAGTTTTAAATCAGGAAGAGTTCAGAAATCAATATTTTGTGGAATAACCATGATTTTTAATCACAGCTTTCATGCGTCTTTGCATGCTTTCCACCAGTCTTTCACACTGCTTCTGGCGCAAAAATTTAAGTTCTTCTTTGTTGGATGGCTTGTGACTATCCATCATCCTCTTGATTACATTCCAGAGGTTTTCAGTGGGATTCAGGTCTGGAGATTGGGCTGCCTATGACAGGGTTTTGATGTGGTGGTCTCTTCATTTTTGCCAGAGCTGTAGTATAATGTTGCCGGAAGCATCTTCTCAGGTTCTTTCATTACTAGATAAAAGAGTATTCAAGAAGAATCAAATTTACCTAGAATGTAAAGAAAAATTCTGATTCACTATTGTTTGCAATTTTATTTGAATACATCTAGCAAAATGGTGTCAGCTGTTATATTGCTGGATTGTAGAGGACAGAGAAAAGGTTAAAAAGTATGCTCCTGACTTCTCAACACTTTCTGTACTTGTCCCACCACCGCTTGTTCTCTAATCAGTTTTTTCTTCCTTCTGCATGGGTCTTCCATTCACCAGGACCAAAGCTGTAAGGTGCCTGAGCGAGAAAGTCATAGGTGTGCTGCTGCTTCCGCATGCTCTGGCACCCTACTGGAGAATCGTTTCCCAGTACTGTGTGTGGGGTGTATCACACTTACTTGTGGCCCATAAAACAGTCAAACTTTTTCTTAGCAGTTTACGGTCATTACAATGAGGCATGAAGGATAGGGCCCAACAGGTTGCACCCTTTCTCACCGGACATAACTTCAGCCCTAGTTCTTGGTATGGGTAAAGCATCCCTCTTGCTAACTCCTCTAGCACTAGGAATTCTTCTCCACCACAACCAATGCACCCGGATTACATTACCACCCACCTCTGAGAGTTTAAGTCCATCTTTCCCTGAAACTGTGCAGGCTTAGTGCACCCAAATGCCTCGGGGTCCTCTGCCCAACAGATGGATTCACACAGAAGGGTTCTATGGCAATCCATTGCCCCGAGTAACAGGCTCTCGCTGTCCCTAGTAGCCTACTGACTATGACTATGCTGTCACTTCTCCACACTTTCTCTAAATGAACTCTACTTCCTGTTCCTCGCACTAACCAGAGATTCCTAAACCTCCTCCCCACAATGGGCTGGCATTAACTCTCACACTGTCTCTGTGCCTGCTGTGCTGCTGGACAGACTTCACCTTTCACCTACATTCTAGACAGTGATATCTTGTGACCGTTAGTAATGCAACCCAAAGGGATATTAACACTTGTTATCACAAGAAAACATATCAGGAACATTATTCACATTCTGCATATTCTATACCACAGTATCATTGATGTTTTCAGGAGGAACATTGCCTCTAGTCCATCTCCCTACAAAGGCATCACATATGGTACAATGCATATCAATGGGGCTTAATGAAGGAAAAACATGGCCAAAAGGTAGAAGAAAGAAGACAAAAGAGCCATCTGGTGGCAGCAGGACAGGTACGGGGAGGGTCGACGAACAGTGAGTGCAAAGATTTTTTAAATTCCTACCTGGCCATGTAATTGTCGATTCAGAACTATTTGATGCAAAATTATTTTTTTCCCCAGAACTAATGAATCAACCTAAATAAAATTTCTAAAAAAAATATTAAGGTTTTGCCAGCATCTTAGAAAAGTGATTTCTTTATTTAGGTCCTGAGAAGTAAATCATACCATAATTCAGCCTCTGTGTAGACAGATATGTAGTGTGATTGTCAGGACCTCAATAAAGAATTACATTTTTTGAGAATGCTGATGAATCCTTCATTTTTTAACTGAGTGATGAAACTACAAGATTGGCAGAACAGACTGTAGCAGAGTCACCTGCTAGAGACCCACAGTGGCACAGTATGATGAGCAAAAGTCTGCAATGACTTTGGCTAACCCATTCTGGGTTGGACTGTTGGCGTTGTAAGATTGCAGCCAGACAAGTTCTTGATGGGAGATATGGGTTACCGAGGTTGTTAGCCTTGGTGATGTAGAACTCTGAAAAGCATTCTCCAACACAGTAGTGCTGAGAGGTTTATTAATAGAACAGCATTGGTCCAGGATTTTAGGAGTAGTCAGAAGAGATGGCTGGACTGGATGGTCCCATATCTCCATTCAGGGAGTTGAATGGTCTATTTAAGGCAGTTGGGTTGCTTCAGTGTTTGTCTGTGTGGAAAGACGTGCTGTGCTGGTCAGTCCTGATCAGGGTCAGACTAAGCCTTGTGATATGTGAACGGCTGAACCTTATTGCTGTATGGACTATTTTTGTGTTTTGTTTCTGTTTTATGCTGGAAGGCTGTTCATTTGTTTATGGTGCAGTTTTATGAACTTTAATAAATCTAAAAGGGCAGTTTGGTGGCTCAGTAGTTAACACTGTTGCTGTGCAGCGCTGGGGTCCTGGATTCAAATCCCTGCAAGGATAACAGCTGTAAGGAGTTTGTGTGTTCTCCCCGTGTTTGTGTGGGTTTCCTCTGGGTACTCCAGTCTCCTCCCACACTCCAAAGACATACTGGTAAGGGATTGTTACGGCTGCGACCGCAGACGCGGCCGAGCCGACGCCTCCACGTCGCCAAACATAACGACGTGGAGCGAGCGTCCCTAGTGGGAACGGAAAGTGGACCCACTGGACCACATAGAGTTACCTGGACCTACCCAGACTAGGGAAGGGCAGTGAGCAGGGTCTGTGGCAGCTGAGCATGTGGACAAGATGGCGATATGCAGAACTAGATTACACCGCACAACTTCAGGTATGAAGAAACAAAGTTTACTTAAATGAAAACACAGTACATAACGAAACATAATGTCAGGATCCCGATTCCACACATCAGAGTAGGGTACACCGCTCAGGTTAATAGACGAAGGTAGGAGGACATCACGGGTTGATGAAGTCCAGGGTTATCTGGCACGGGCATGCTAGGACGGCCTCTCTCTCAGGCCACAGGCGCAGCACAGGCTCAGCAGGAGAACATCAGACACCGACCTCAGAGGGACTTCAGACGATGGCAAGGGTCATCACGGTTTGATGCAGTCCATGGTCATCTGGCACAGGCTAACTAGGACGGCCTCTCTCTCAGGCCTCAAGTGCAGCACTGGCTCAGCAGGAGAACATCAGACACCGACCTTGGACAGACGTCCAACGATGGCAGAGGTCATCATGGGTCATCATGGGTTGATGCAGTCCAGGGTCATCTGGCACGGGCTTACTAGAACGGTCTCTCACAGACCTCAGGAATAGCACTGGCTCAGCAGGAGAACATCAGACACTGACCCAGGACAGACGTCATCATAGGGTGGACCCCAGGGAACCGGTGGAACATCGGGTCACAGGCAGGACATCAGACTATAAAGAAAAAGAACCCAGCACTCAACTGATGCTTTAGTGCAATTTTAATCGTAGTAGTACCCAATAAACGTTTCGGTCCTTGAATGGACCTTCGTCAGTAACGTACTGTAGAATAATAGAATAGACCGTATGGTCATAGGGTACAAAAAAGCAGCGTCTTATGTGTGAGTCAGATAGGAGCGGTACTGAGGAGACCGAGCTGGATGGTGGTGCTGTCAGACGCGGTGTCCACCGCTAGTCTCAGCGGTGGACACCGCGTCTGACAGCACCACCATCCAGCTCGGTCTCCTCAGTACCGCTCCTATCTGACTCACACATAAGACGCTGCTTTTTTGTACCCTATGACCATACGGTCTATTCTATTATTCTACAGTACGTTACTGACGAAGGTCCATTCAAGGACCGAAACGTTTATTGGGTACTACTACGATTAAAATTGCACTAAAGCATCAGTTGAGTGCTGGGTTCTTTTTCTTTATAGTCTATGAAGGTGTGGGAACCTAACCTAGCACCATTTTTCTCCAGTAGTGCACACGGTTTTTGTATCTAACAGGCAGGACATCAGACACAGGCAGGACATCAGGACATCTGGGACACTGGCGTGGCAGCCCAGGTCATCGGCTGGGACACTGGCATGGAAGCCCAGGGCAACAGGTAATTGGACACAGGCAGGACATCGGACACAGGCAGGACATCGGACACAGGCAGGACATCGGACACAGGCAGGACATCGGACACAGGCAGGACATCGGACACAGGCAGGACATCGGACACAGGCAGGACATCGGACACAGGCAGGACATCGGACACAGGCAGGACATCAGGACATCTGGGACACTGGCGTGGCAGCCCAGGTCATCGGCTGGGACACTGGCGTAGCAGCCCAGGGCATCAGGACATCGGACACAGGAAGGACATCAGGACATCGAACACAGGCAGGATATCAGGAATACCGGATAGACATCTGGGACACTGGCGTGGCAGCCCAGGTCATCGGCTGAGACACGGAAGGCACAGGACCGGGTAGCTGTGGACATCAGGTTCCTAGCTATGGCCGTCAGGCTCCGGGCATCGGACCTAGGAAGGAACTCAAGCGTGATGGTGCAAGCACCGCCGGACTGGAACTGGGCCAGACGGGGTTAGCACCACATGGAACGCTCAGCACAGCATAGAAAGAGCTCAGCAAGAACACCGGACTCCATCTTTAAAAGATGAGCCCTGAAAGTTCAGTCACTGAGTGCGGGGTGTCAGACACAAAAGGACTTCAGGAACATAACACAACGGACACAGTTCAGACAGGAACAGGTACTGGATATGCAGCCTCCAGGATAGGCGGGTCTGGGTACTCTGCCCCCAGAACAGG
Source organism: Ranitomeya imitator (assembly GCF_032444005.1). NCBI lineage: Eukaryota > Metazoa > Chordata > Amphibia > Anura > Dendrobatidae > Ranitomeya > Ranitomeya imitator. Next base: position 52,433,529 of record NC_091284.1, read on the forward strand.
TGGGTAAACTAGACCCAAACGGATCTGGATATACAGCCTACAGGAAAGGCGGATCTGGGTACTCTGCCCCCAGAACAGGCGAGAGACAGGTATCAGCTCTCCCAGAACATACTGCAGACAGAACAGGAGCTGGATACCTCACAAGGCAAGACACAGAAACAAAATGCAATGCTCTGGCAATGCCCATTAGGAAAGAGGGAGTTTATATAGGAGCTGCTCCTCAGCAATAGGCTGAGGAAGCAACACAGGTGCACACTCAAACCCTAATAAAAGCAGGGTAGGTGTGGCCGCACGCACCCTAAGCACAAACATACCATTACAGCACAGTCAGCACAGGAACTGTGGCCTAGGGCACCTGGCAGTGACTGCTAGCCTGGACACACGTGGAAAGTCATGCACCAGCTGCAGAGGACCTCGCAAGCCGTGGCTAGCTTCCACCACGATAGCCAGGGACCGCACATGCGAGTGGCCATGCAGCAGAGCAAAGACATCACAGCACATGTACAGCTACGCAGCGGTGGCAGGGAACTGAGCAGCGTCCATACAGGTAACAAACTACAGTATCCCTGCATATTAGGGGGAGAGGAGCAAGGGTTAAAGCAGAGACATGCAAAAGAAACGCCGAAGAATAAGGTATTAACCCAGCGGCGTTACAGGGATCTTGACTGTAAGCCCCAATGAGGATATTGTTGATAATGTATGTAACACACTGTGGAATTAATGGCGCTATATAAGTGAGTTAAATATGAGAATAAATAAAATAAATCTTCCAGTTTGCAAAAAGATACCTTGAGCTTGTGTGAACGCTACCGTATGCCAAGGAGTGTGAATTCTAACAATCTTCAGAATATCACAGTCCTCAACCCCAATGAAGTTATACTCTGAAATAGCTTTGAGACGATTATTAAGAAAAATAGAGCTTGATTAATCATCTTGTTCTAAAACATTCTTAAAGTGGCATAGCTCCATTTACACACTAAAAATACAGTTTTAGCAGTAATATTATGTTCCAACCTTTAAATATAAAATCTATGAATATAGGAAGTAATAATTATGGGTATGCCTTATTGTAAAGTTTGAAAGGTTATAATACTAACACTGATAACATTTAGTAAGAGGCAAAATGCCAAAGCATTTCCCAGAACACATATGCTTGCTGACTCATAAGTACACAGTGTATAATTACTAATGTCATTAAATATGCCGGCACTAGATATAGTGTGCAGTTATAGGGTCAATTAAGTTAAACTACAAGTTAATACAATGGGGAAATGAATATTATAACATTCATAGGAAGGTGGACATTTTGTAAAGCTCACAGAGCTCATTTACAGTATAGGCCAATTAACGTTGCTAAGAAGAAGAAAACTGCTGTATATTATAAGATAATGTATCATTGAAACTTAAAATTACTTATTGTTTTAATTAGGTTTTTATAAACTTTTTTTTCAAATAATTCAGTTTTCATTCTATCCACAAGTGTAATCACAATTGACTGAGGCTACTTTTGTCCCGTAGGTAATTTATAAGCTTTGATTAGTGCAGAATGAACAAAGTCACTGTTAGGTCTCGAGTTCCCGCTTCTGCACAGGGGGAATCTCGAGCCATCTCCGCTGCGGTCTCCCATTCTTATCCAGCCGCAGTGGAGTCTGCTCAGCGGGGACGTCGGTCCCAGCGTCTTGCTCAGTCTCACTCTGTACAGAGAGTTACTGCTGCTTCTTCAGCTTCTGCCATTAAAGCCAGTGCTGGTCAGCAGCGAGCAGACTTCTCTGGGACTAAGTCCTTGTCTGCACACACTGAGCATGCCCAGGGCAAGGTCTCCCCTTGGAGATCGAGGGTCATGTGCTCAGGCCCTGCAGCACATTCCATTGGTCATCTTGGCAGGTCTTGGAAGGGCAAAGTTTCTGTGGTCACTTCCTGTGCTGCAACTATATAAACTGCGCATGACCGCACGGCCATGCGCTAGTGTACATTTGCATACGTGTGTTTGTTGTGAGTGCAAGTCATCCTTGGATACCCCTTCCCTATTGAATGTCTGTTCGCGGAAGGTGTATGGTTGCTATCTAGCGCCCGACTTATCCTACAGCACGAATCACACATCACAGCGTCCAGTTGCTGTGACCGCCAGTACGGCGCCGTGCACTTCCTCTGTGCTTTTCTTACCCAAGCCTGGGTGGTTAGTGGCGTTCGTCAGTGCGGCACTGCATGCTCTTCTGTTTCATTTCACACCCAGTTGCGGTGTTGCGCCAGCAAGGGTCTAATCGGACTTCAATCCTAGTTGGGGTTGAGTTCGCTGACTACTTGCTCGCGCTCTATGTGCGGTACCGCGATCCTGTGACGCAACAGGATCGCTTCCTTCACGCTGGGTGAAGTTTAACCCACATGTGTATACTTATGAGTACCGCCATATAGTCCGTCATTACTTGGCAGCAGGTTCCATCTCTGCACGGTGGACCCCGGGCTGCGAACGCACCATACTCTATTTGTCTTAGTATTTGGTGCGTTCCGCTAGCCCTAACAGTCCCCTGATTTAATTCTCTACTTTTTGAAGATCTCAGCTGTTCACTAGTTGAAGGAAAAAATCATGGTTTCATACAAAGGCTGACAACCTGCCTGATCATGACCAAATGTCATTGATAATGGAGCAAGGATGGTGAAAATGGTGAGAAATATGAGCATAGAATATATTTCATATGTAAAGGAAGATGGAGGTGTCTGGGAGTTTTAACTGATGGTCAATACCTCAAAGCAGATGTTCTTCTTGAAACTTCTAGGCCTCCAAGCAAAATGTATGCTGACTTTACTGTGCATTTTTTGTCAGTGACTGCCTATATATGGGTCAGTTTGATCTCCCATCTGTTTAATAATTAATGTAAAATACAACTGGATCCAACCTGCATGAGTTTATTTTGTAGACAAAGACCCAAGAGAGGAGAGTCTTGAGTGTAGAATTCCATTTAAAGAAGGTTGCCATGTGGTAAGTAGACATTTTGATCCAAATGGACCTTAGAAACCTAACAACAATTGTGAGTATAGTAAATATAGCAGTATTGCAAATTAAAGTAATCCATATATTCATTATAAAAGTATCTGTAAAGGCATCTAATGATATAAACACATAAGATAATAATTAAAGTGGTTCTCCAAGAAAATGTAATAAAATAGCCATCATCACGTAAATTCAATCTGAAGCCCATCCTATTCTCGTCTAAGAACAGGCTGCAGTCTGAAGAAATATAGCTCCTGAGACCTGTGTCTCAACTGACAGAAGTCCAGTATCATAAGCACACACATAGGAGCTGCCGGAGTAGTGTGTGACCGAAACAATAATTGTTTTTCTTGGCTAACTAAGCATTAAGGATAGAGGTTGGAGAAAACATTCTTTGTCCTCAGTCAGCTGCAGATATTTTTCCTTCTGATGTAGTAGCCTTTCTCCTTAGTTTATGGAGGTATGTATGCTTGTAATACTAGTCTTCTGTCAGTTGAAACACAGGTCTCGTGAGTGGTGTTTCTTCAGACTGCAGTCTATTCTGACACATGATTAGGATGGGCAGTCATTTGAATTATGTGATGGGGCTATTACATTCTTGGAGAATTACTTAAATGGTGCAATCCTCTGTTGCTCTAGTGCAGATAACTCTATGGTCACCATCGGGACAATTGAGATATTTTGCTCGGTCAATGAGGCATGCAAATGGCAGAGGTACTAGGGCAGGAAGTTATCAGATGTGTATTGGATTATATCTCTTTCATTGCAGCCTCAATGGGTAGGTGATTAAAAAATAGGACAACATTGTTGGGCCCCCACCTACAATTTATCATTTATAACACTGGTGTCTATGTAGTGACAGAATAGATCCTCTCAGGTGTCAGAATAAGTTCCATCTAGATCCACTATAACTAGTGTTCCGATACCGGAAACCAATGCAAGTTAATGGGACACAGATATCGGAATGAAAATAAACATTTTCTTTCCTTGTGGGTTAATTCTACCTGAAGGAAAACAACTAAGAATAATGTAGGATGTATTGGGTGAGGTGGAGGAGACATTAAAGGCATAGAGGTTTAGCCCAATCAAATGGAATAGCAGGAATTAATTTTTTTTAAGACATTCGGAGTTACAAAGATATTGACTATGTTAAGCTTTTTTATATTTTGTCAGATATTTATGTTTCACTACTTCCATGCTCTTCACCTTCTTTTTTACTTCTCCCACACTTTCTCCTTCATCATCCTCAGCAGCAGCATCTTTTTCATCAACTTCTTCTTCACCTTATTCATCTTCTTCTTCTTCATCTTCTTCCTATTCTTTTTTTTTACATTCTTCATATTCTTCTTATTCATCTATTATTCTTCTTCATATTCTACTTCATCTTCTTCATCTTCTTCTTCTTCATCATATTCTTATTTGTGACAGGCATTCCTGTAGTTGTTATCTATAAAAGTTTGAAGATTACACCTTCTGTTCTGCCTGTCACAAAAGATTTACAACAGGATTTGTCCGCGTTCAGTTTTTCCTGCAGCAGCAGTTTTTTTCCAGGGGCACCATGAGGAGGAACGGACTCACAACCATACACTGCTTTGTCTTCTTCTGCTTATAATTTAGATAATATCTTTTGCTCTGATTTTTAGTCTTATGCTTAATGTTCTTCTGCTTTTTGTTCTGCAGCTTCTTGTTCTTCTGCTTCTTGGTCTTCTGTCTCTTGTTCTTCTGTATCTTGGTGGTTGCCTTTTTGTTCTTTGTCCTTTTGGTCATCTTCTTCAGGGTCATCTTCTTGGTCTTCTTCAGGGTGGTCTTCAGGGTCGTCATCTCCGGGGTCGTCGTCTTCTTCGGGGTGGTCTTCAGGGTCTTTGTCTACAGGGACGTCATCTTCTTCGGGGTGGTCTACAGGGTCATCGTCTTTAGTGTCGTCGTCAGGGAAATCCAGAGTGATTACCAAAAACCATTTCAATAAGCTTGAACTTGGAAATGTAGTAGAAGGTACAAGAGCCAATGGAACTGCCGAGAACCAGCTGACGGTACTGGAACCCAGATGGGTAGCCGAAGTTGCAAGAGCCAATGGAACTACCAAGGACCAGCTGATGATACTGGAACCCGGTTACTAAGCAGGAGGTACCTGTGCCAGAAAGCACTACCAAGGACCAACAGACGTTGGTGGAACTCGGATACCGAGAAGGAGGCACCTAAGCCTAAGGCTCTGCCTGGAACCAGCTGATGGTACTGGAACCCAGGGGGACCTATTGAAGATTGACTTCCAAAGAACAAGCTAATGGTGCTGGAACTCAGATAGGCAGCAGAATGTCAACATGAAAAAATAATTGCAAGGCCGTGAGCCGGCCGCAGTTACCGAAAACTCACAGTCCTGCAGGGGGAGCTTGTCCTATTGGCACTGCGGAACCAGCCTTCATTGCCAGATCCTGCAGCGCACATAGGAAGCACTAAACTGCAGGCACCATAGAGTCGGCTAACCCAATCGCAACCCGACAGGACAAAGTATTTGATGCAAAGTGACCTTGACACTACCCGACATCAGCTGGCGTGCTGGAACCAGCTTGGGCAGGAGGGAGTACCCGTGCCAAAGACCCTTCTGAGCAGCAATTGGCGGTGTTGGAGCCCAGGGTAAATACCTAGAAACAGAGTGGAGGCAGAGGCGTAATTGGAGCAAGTTTAATATCTGCAGTAGTGTGAATGTGGAGGGAGGAGGAGAAATTGCCGCACACACAGCAGGGGATCAGCTGACGTTACTGAGCCCCAATAACACTGGAGCATGTGTTGACTGTGCAGAAAGCACTTCTGAGCATCAACGGGTGGTGTTGGAGCCCAGGGTCAATGCTAGAAACAGAGTCGAGGCAGAGGTCTGTTATGGCTGGCAATCAGGCAACACAGCGTGCAGTAATCAGCGCACATACAGAGATCTGGCAATAACCAAAAACAATAGGACAAGCTCTGAGACGTGGAATCTCTGTAGACTGCAGTACCTGATCTATCCTCACACAACTATAAGCAGCAGTGGATTGCGCCTATAACTACCTATGCAACTCGGCACTGCCTGAGGAGCTGACTAGCCTGAAGATAGAAATACAAGCCTGACTTACCTCAGAGAAATACCCCAAAGGAATAGGCAGCCCCCCACATATAATGACTGTTAGCAAGATGAAAAGACAAACGTAGGAATGAAATAGATTCAGCAAAGTGAGGCCCGATATTCTAGACAGAGCGAGGATAGCAAAGAGAACTATGCAGTCTACAAAAAACCCTAAAACGAAAACCACGCAAAGGGGCAAAAAGACCCACCGTGCCGAACTAACAGCACGGCGGTGCACCCCTTTGCTTCTCAGAGCTGCCAGCAAAAGTTAATAGCAAGCTGGACAGAAAAAACAGAAAACAAACTAGAAGCACTTATCTAGCAGAGCAGCAGGCCCAAGGAAAGATGCAGTAGCTCAGATCCAACACTGGAACATTGACAAGGAGCAAGGAAGACAGACTCAGGTGGAGCTAAATAGCAAGGCAGCCAACGAGCTCACCAAAACACCTGAGGGAGGAAGCCCAGAGACTGCAATACCACTTGTGACCACAGAAGTGAACTCAGCCACAGAATTCACAACAGTACCCCCCCCTTGAGGAGGGGTCACCGAACCCTCACCAGAACCCCCAGGCCGACCAGGATGAGCCACATGAAAGGCACGAACAAGATCTGGGGCATGGACATCAGAGGCAAAAACCCAGGAATTATCTTCCTGAGCATAACCCTTCCATTTGACCAGATACTGGAGTTTCCGTCTAGAGACACGAGAATCCAAAATCTTCTCCACAATATACTCCAATTCCCCCTCCACCAAAACAGGGGCAGGAGGCTCCACAGATGGAACCATAGGTGCCACGTATCTCCTCAACAACGACCTATGGAATACATTATGTATGGAAAAGGAGTCTGGGAGGGTCAGACGAAAAGACACCGGATTGAGAATCTCAGAAATCCTATACGGACCAATAAATCGAGGTTTAAATTTAGGAGAGGAAACCTTCATAGGAATATGACGAGAAGATAACCAAACCAGATCCCCAACACAAAGTCGGGGTCCCACACGGCGTCTGCGATTAGCGAAAAGCTGAGCCTTCTCCTGGGACAAGGTCAAATTGTCCACCACCTGAGTCCAGATCTGCTGCAACCTGTCCACCACAGAATCCACACCAGGACAGTCCGAAGACTCAACCTGTCCTGAAGAGAAACGAGGATGGAACCCAGAATTGCAGAAAAATGGAGAGACCAAGGTAGCCGAGCTGGCCCGATTATTAAGGGCGAACTCAGCCAACGGCAAAAATGACACCCAATCATCCTGGTCAGCGGAAACAAAACATCTCAGATATGTTTCCAAGGTCTGATTGGTTCGTTCGGTCTGGCCATTAGTCTGAGGATGGAAGGCCGAGGAGAAAGATAGGTCAATGCCCATCCTACCACAAAAGGCTCGCCAGAACCTCGAGACAAACTGGGAACCTCTGTCAGAAACAATATTCTCAGGAATGCCATGTAAACGAACCACATGCTGGAAGAACAAAGGCACCAAATCAGAGGAGGAAGGCAATTTAACCAAGGGCACCAGATGGACCATTTTAGAAAAGCGATCACAGACCACCCAAATGACCGACATTTTTTGAGAAACGGGAAGGTCAGAAATGAAATCCATCGAAATATGTGTCCAAGGCCTCTTCGGGACCGGCAAGGGCAAAAGCAACCCACTGGCACGTGAACAGCAGGGCTTAGCCCTAGCACAAATTCCACAGGACTGCACAAAAGCACGCACATCCCGTGACAGAGATGGCCACCAGAAGGATCTAGCAACCAACTCCCTGGTACCAAAGATTCCTGGATGACCGGCCAGCACCGAACAATGAAGTTCAGAGATAACTTTACTAGTCCACCTATCAGGGACGAACAGTTTCTCGGCCGGACAACGATCAGGTTTATTAGCCTGAAATTTCTGCAACACTCTCCGCAAATCAGGGGAGATGGCAGACACAATGACTCCTTCCTTGAGGATACTCGCCGGCTCAGATAACCCCGGAGAGTCGGGCACAAAACTCCTAGACAGAGCATCCGCCTTCACATTTTTAGAGCCCGGAAGGTATGAAACCACAAAATCAAAACGAGCAAAAAATAACGACCAACGGGCCTGTCTAGGATTCAAGCGCTTGGCAGACTCAAGATAAGTAAGGTTCTTATGATCAGTCAAAACCACCACGCGATGCTTAGCACCCTCAAGCCAATGACGCCACTCCTCGAATGCCCACTTCATGGCCAGCAACTCTCGGTTGCCCACATCATAATTACACTCAGCAGCAGAAAATTTCCTGGAAAAGAAAGCACATGGTTTGAACACTGAGCAACCAGAACCTCTCTGTGACAAAACCGCCCCTGCACCAATCTCAGAAGCATCAACCTCGACCTGGAACGGAAGAGAAACATCAGGTTGACACAACACAGGGGCACAGCAAAAACGACGCTTCAACTCCTGAAAAGCTTCCACGGCAGCAGAAGACCAATTAACCAAATCAGCACCCTTCTTGGTCAAATCGGTCAATGGTCTGGCAATGCTAGAAAAATTACAGATGAAGCGACGATAAAAATTAGCAAAGCCCAGGAATTTCTGCAGACTTTTTAGAGATGTCGGCTGAGTCCAATCCTGGATGGCCTGAACCTTAACCGGATCCATCTCGATAGTAGAAGGGGAAAAGATGAACCCCAAAAATGAAACTTTCTGCACACCGAAGAGACACTTTGATCCCTTCACGAACAAGGAATTAGCACGCAGTACCTGGAAAACCATTCTGACTTGCTTCACATGAGACTCCCAATCATCTGAGAAGATCAAAATGTCATCCAAGTAAACAATCAAGAATTTATCCAGATACTCACGGAAAATGTCATGCATAAAAGACTGAAAAACAGATGGAGCATTGGCAAGTCCGAACGGCATCACCAGATACTCAAAATGACCCTCGGGCGTATTAAATGCCGTTTTCCATTCATCTCCTTGCCTGATTCTCACCAGATTATACGCACCACGAAGATCTATCTTGGTGAACCAACTAGCCCCCTTAATCCGAGCAAACAAGTCAGAAATCAATGGCAAGGGATACTGAAACTTAACAGTGATCTTATTAAGAAGGCGGTAATCAATACACGGTCTTAGCGAACCATCCTTCTTGGCTACAAAAAAGAACCCTGCTCCCAATGGTGACGACGATGGGTGAATATGTCCCTTCTCCAGGGACTCCTTCACATAACTGCGCATAGCGGTGTGTTCAGGTACGGACAAATTAAATAAACGACCCTTAGGGAATTTACTACCAGGAATCAAATCGATAGCACAATCACAATTCCTATGCGGAGGTAGGGCATCAGACTTGGACTCTTCAAATACATCCTGAAAGTCCGACAAGAACTCTGGGATGTCAGAAGGAATGGATGACGAAATAGACAAAAATGGAACATCACCATGTACTCCCTGACAACCCCAGCTGGTTACCGACATAGAGTTCCAATCCAATACTGGATTATGGGTTTGTAGCCATGGCGACCCCAACACGACCACATCATGCAAATTATGCAGTACCAGAAAGCGAATAACTTCCTGATGTGCAGGAGCCATGCACATGGTCAGCTGGGCCCAGTACTGAGGCTTATTCTTGGCCAAAGGTGTAGCATCAATTCCTCTCAACGGAATAGGACACCGCAAAGGCTCCAAGAAAAATCCACAACGTTTAGCATAATCCAAATCCATCAGATTCAGGGCAGCGCCTGAATCCACAAACGCCATGACAGAATACGATGACAAAGAGCACATTAAGGTAATGGACAAAAGGAATTTGGACTGTACAGTACCAATAACGGCAGAGCTATCGAACCGCCTAGTGCGTTTAGGACAATTAGAAATAGCATGAGTAGAATCACCACAATAGAAACACAGTCTGTTCAGACGTCTGTGTTCTTGCCGTTCTACTTTAGTCATAGTCCTGTCGCACTGCATAGGCTCAGGTTTACTCTCAGACAATACCGCCAGATGGTGCACAGATTTACGCTCGCGCAAGCGACGACCGATCTGAATGGCCAAGGACATGGACTCATTCAAACCAGCAGGCATAGGAAATCCCACCATTACATCCTTAAGAGCTTCAGAGAGACCCTTTCTGAACAAAGCCGCTAGTGCAGATTCATTCCACAGAGTGAGTACTGACCACTTTCTAAATTTCTGACAATATACTTCTATATCATCCTGACCCTGGCATAAAGCCAGCAGATTCCTCTCAGCCTGATCCACTGAATTAGGCTCATCGTAAAGCAATCCGAGCGCCAGGAAAAACGCATCGACACTACTCAATGCAGGGTCTCCTGGCGCAAGAGAAAACGCCCAGTCCTGTGGGTCGCCGCGCAAAAAAGAAATAATAATCAAAACCTGTTGAATAGGATTACCAGAAGAATGAGGTTTCAAGGCCAAAAATAGCTTACAATTATTTCTGAAGCTCAGGAACTTAGTTCTGTCACCAAAAAACAAATCAGGAATCGGAATTCTTGGTTCTAGCATCGATTTCTGATCAATAGTATCTTGAATCTTTTGTACATTTACAACGAGATTATCCATTGAGGAGCACAGAGCCTGAATATCCATGTCCACAGCTGTGTCCTGAAGCACTCTAATGTCTAGGGGAAAAAAAAGACTGAAGACAGAGCTAAGAAAAAAAAATGATGTCAGGATTTCTTTTTTCCCTCTATTGGGAATCATTGGTGTGGCTCCTTGTACTGTTATGGCTGGCAATCAGGCAACACAGCGTGCAGTAATCAGCGCACATACAGAGATCTGGCAATAACCAATAACAATAGGACAAGCTCTGAGACGTGGAATCTCTGTAGACTGCAGTACCTGATCTATCCTCACACAACTATAAGCAGCAGTGGATTGCGCCTATAACTACCTATGCAACTCGGCACTGCCTGAGGAGCTGACTAGCCTGAAGATAGAAATACAAGCCTGACTTACCTCAGAGAAATACCCCAAAGGAATAGGCAGCCCCCCACATATAATGACTGTTAGCAAGATGAAAAGACAAACGTAGGAATGAAATAGATTCAGCAAAGTGAGGCCCGATATTCTAGACAGAGCGAGGATAGCAAAGAGAACTATGCAGTCTACAAAAAACCCTAAAACGAAAACCACGCAAAGGGGCAAAAAGACCCACCGTGCCGAACTAACAGCACGGCGGTGCACCCCTTTGCTTCTCAGAGCTGCCAGCAAAAGTTAATAGCAAGCTGGACAGAAAAAACAGAAAACAAACTAGAAGCACTTATCTAGCAGAGCAGCAGGCCCAAGGAAAGATGCAGTAGCTCAGATCCAACACTGGAACATTGACAAGGAGCAAGGAAGACAGACTCAGGTGGAGCTAAATAGCAAGGCAGCCAACGAGCTCACCAAAACACCTGAGGGAGGAAGCCCAGAGACTGCAATACCACTTGTGACCACAGAAGTGAACTCAGCCACAGAATTCACAACAGAGGTCTAATTGAAGCAAGTTTAATATCTGTAGTAATGTGAGTGTGGAGGGAGCAGAAGAAATTGGCGCACACACAGCGGAGGATCAGCTGACATTACTGAACCCCAATAACACTGAAGCATGTGTTGACTGTGCTGACTGCACTTCTGAGCAGCAACAGGCGGTGTTGGAGCCCATGGTCAATGCTAGAAACAGAGTGGAGGCAGAGGCATAATTGAAGCAAGTTTAAAATCTGTAGTAGTGTGAATGTTGACAGAGCAGGCGAAATTGCCGGACACACGGCAGGGGATCAGCTGACATTACTGAACCCCAATAACACTGGAGCATGTGTTGACTGTGCAGACGACACTTCTGAGCAGCAATTGGCGGTGTTGGAGCCCAGTGTCAATGCTAGAAACAGAGTGGAGGCAGAGGCCTAATTGGAGCAAGTTTAATATCTGTAGTAGTGTGAATGTGGAGGGAGCAGGAGAAATTGCCGCACACACAGCAGGGGATCAGCTGACGTTACTGAACCTCAGTAACACTGGAGCATGTGTTGACTGTTCGGATGGCACTTCTGAGAAGCAACTGACAGTGCTGGAGCCCAGGGTCAATGCTAGAAACAGAGTGTAGCCAGAGGCCTAATTGGAGCAAGTTTAATATCTGTAGCAATGTGAGTGTGGATGGAGCAGAAGAAATTGCCGCACACACAACAGGGGATCAGTTGACATAACTGAACTCCAATAACACTGGAGCATGTGTTGACTGTGCAGATGGCACTTCTGAGCAGCAACTTGTGATGTTCGAGCCCAGGGTCAATGCAGGAAACAGAGTGGAGGCAGAGGCCTAATTGGAGCAAGTTTAATATCTGTAGTAGTGTGAGTGTGTAGGGAGCAGGAGAAATTGCCGCACACACAACAGGGGATCTGCTGATGTAACTGAACCACAATAACACTGGATCATGTGTTGACTGTGCAGACGGCACTTCTGAGCAGCAACTGGCAGTGTTGGAGCCCAGGGTCAATGCTAGAAACAGAGTGTAGCCAGAGGCCTAATTGGAGCAAGTATAATATCTGTAGTTGAGTGAGTGTGGACGGAGCAGGAGAAATTGCCGCACGCACAGCAGGGGATCAGCTGATGTTACTGAACCTCAATAACACTGGAGCTTGTGTTGACTGTGCAGACGGCACCTCTGAGCAGCAACTGGCGGTGTTGGAGCCCAGCATCAATGCTAGAAACAGAGTGGAGGCAGAGGCCTAATTGGAGCAAGTTTAATATCTGTAGTAGTGTGAGTGTGGAGGGAGCAGGAGAAATTGCGGCACACACAGTAGGGGATCAGCTGACATTACTGAAAATGAACCCCAATAACCCTGGAGCATGTGTTGACTGTGCAGACGGCACTTCTGAGCAGCAACTGGCAGTGTTGGAGCCCAGGGTCAATGCTAGAAACAGAGTGTAGCCAGAGGCCTAATTGGAGCAAGTTTAATATCTGTAGTAGTGTGAGTGTGGACGGAGCAGGAGAAATTTCCGGATATACAGCAGGGGATCAGCTGACGTTACTGAACCCCAATAACACGGCAGCAAGTGTTGACTGCAGACGGCACTTCTCAGCAGCAACTGGAAGGGTTGGAGCCAAGGGATTACAGTCCAGGTGGTAGAAACATGAACACAACAGGAGACCTGGATACTGTTGCCAACCAATTATTTAATCTGGAAGAGGAGTGGCAAATTGCTATGAGATCCAGGCCTTGTTCATTTTCATAAAAGTAAGCTGGTCAACGTTATCGGAGGATAGTCGCATGCGACGGTCTGTTAGTACACCACCTGCAGCACTAAAGACGCATTCTGATAATACACTAGCAGCAGGGCAAGCCATACTGGTTAAGGTCTGGCCATGTATCCAGCTTAGCCCCTTTCTGACCTCGGACGGGATAGTACGTCCGAGGTCAGATTCCCCTTTTTAATGCAGGGCTCCTGCGGCGAGCCCACATCAAAGTTTTGAACAGCTGACATGTGCACGCAATAGCGGCGGGTGAAATTGCCATTCACCCGCCACTATTAACTAGTTAAATGCCACTGTCAAACGCTGACAGCGGCATTTAACCGGCACTTTCGGCCATCCGGCCAGAAATGAGCGCATCGCTGACCCCCGTCACATGATCAGGGGTCAGCGATGCATCAGAATGGTAACCATAGAGGTCCTTTGGACCTCTATGGTTACTGATCCCGGCCTGCTTTGAGCGCCACCCTGTGGTCGGCGCTCATAGCACACCTGCAATTCAGCTTCATAGGCAATCGAGTTGTGCCAGCTTCTAGGCTCCCATGGAGGCTATTGAGGCATGGCAAAAGTAAAAGAAAAAAAATTAAAAAAAATGTGAAAAAAATAAAAAAAACATAAAAGTTTAAATCACCCCCCTTTCGCACCAATCCAAAATAAATCAATAAAAAAATCAAACCTACACATATTTGGTATCGCCGCACTCAGAATCACCCGATCTATCAATAAAAAAAGGATTAACCTGATCGCTAAACGGTGTATAAAAAATTAGAAACTCCAGAATTACTTTTTTTGGGTCACCGTGACATTCCATTAAAATGCAATAACGGGCAATCAAAAGAGCACATCCGCACCTTAATGGTATCAATAAAAATGCCTGCTCGGCATGCAAAAGATAAGCCCTCAACCAACCCCAGATCATGAAAAATGGAGACGCTACATCTACGTCCCATTTTTTTCACCACTTAGATAAAAAAAAACAGACATGTTTGTTGTCCTTGAACTCATAATGACCTGGAGAATCATAATGGCAGGTCAGTTTTAGCATTTAGTGAAGCTAGCAAAAAACCCAATCAAAAAATAAGTGTGGGATTGCACTTTTTTGCAATTTCACCGCACTTGGAATTTTTTTCCTGTTTTCTAGTACACGACATGCTAAAACCAATGATGTTGTTCAGAAGTACAACTTGTTTGACAAAAAATAAGTCTTCACATGGCCATATTGACGGAAAAATGAAAAAGTTATGGCTCTGGGAAGGAGGGGAGCGAAAAATGAACAAGGAAAAACAGAAAATCCCAAGGTCATGAAGGGGTTAGAGACCCAAAACTTGAAGGGGAACAGCCATGTGGGAGAATACTGAGACATGTAGTCTGTCAACATCTGATGGAAACGTTGCCTCTTACTGACTGGAGCCATCTGTGATGGTGTAGACATTTGTGGGGGGACACAAAACTTTGCCACATTTGGGCCATACTGGTCTTGCCTTGTGCTGAGGCACTGCTTCTGCTCCCTCTTTGTGCAGAGCTTCGTCCACTGCCTCGACGCACTGAGCTGCTTTGTAAAGCACTAGCAGTACTGCTCTCGGTTGAAATGGAGAACATGATGGATTGCACCAGTGTGTCTTGGTGCTCCCGCATTTTACGCTACCGGTTCAACGGTGTTATGAGGCTTTGTAAGTTGTCCCGGTAGCGAGGATCTAGGAGTGTGTACACCCAATAATCAGCCGTGTTGAGAATGTGGGCGATGCGGCAGTCGTATCTCAGGCACTGCAGCATGAAATCAACCATGTGCTGCAGACTGCCAACTAGCCAAGAAACGCTGTCCCCTGCTTGAGGCGTCATCTCTACCTGCTCTGCATCAACCCACCCTCGCTCTACATACAGACTACTAGAGCATTGTGTAACTACCTCCTCTGGACAGATGTCTTCCTCCTCCATTGACTCCTCCTCATCTTCCTCACAAAGTGTCCCTTGCCTAGGCCTTTGTGAGGAACCACGTTGCACAGACTGTCCAGAAGCAGATGGCATTTGTGACTCCTCATCCTCCACCTTTTCCACAACCTCCTTCCTTAGTACTTGCTGTGTTTTTTCAAGCGTGCAGATAAGGGGGATAGTCATGCTGACTAGTGCATCATCTGCACTCACCATCCGCAGATATCCTTCATAGAGGCCCACTCAGTCTTGGGGGAAGTGTGAATGGCGCGCAGTGCGACTTATTTGCGCCTGATGCAGCTGGTACTCCATTACTGCTGCCTTCTGCTCACACAACCGATCCAACATATGTAATGTTGAATTCCACATGGTGGGTATGTCACATATGATGCGATGTTCCAGAAGGCGGAATCGGCACTGCAGAGCTGCAATGCGCAATGTCGCCATGCTGGAACACCGCAAGTGAGCGCACGCTAGGCAGACCTTGTGCAGCAGTGCATCAAGACCCGGATAGTCCCTCAAAAAACTCTGCACGACCAAGTTGAGCACATATGCCAGACATGGGATGTGAGTGAGGTTGCCTAGGCCTAGAGCTGCCACCAGATTTTGGCCATTGTCACACACTACCATGCCTGGCTGTAGATTCGCTGGCACAAACCAAACGTTTCTCTCATGCTTGATGGCATTCCAGAGCTCCTGCGCTGTGTGGCTTTGATTCCCCAAACAAATTAATTTCAATACAGCCTGTTGACGTTTGGCCACGGCTGTGCTCATATCGGTTGTAACAGGTAAGCATTCACGGGTCCATGTGGAGGTAGACTGTGACGGCTTCTGCAGCGCTGATTCAGGGGAACTGGAGTATGAGGAGGAGTCAATGTGTACAGACTGGATTCCTGAAATCCTTGGAGTTGGCAGAACATGTACAGCGCCACTCTCAAAATCTGTACAACATTTACCCAATGGGCAGTGAGGGAAAGGTATTGTCCCTGTCCATGGTTACTGGGCCATGCATCGGTGGTCAGGTGGACCTTGCTACTGATGGAGTTTAATAGCGCATGTTTAATTTTTCCCTCCACATTCTTTTGCAGGGCAGGGACGGCCTGCCTGCTGAAATAAAAGCTGCTGGGCATGTTGTATTGTGGGACTGCCAATGCCATGAAGTTATGGAAGGTGTCAGTCTCCACCAGCCTGAATGAGAGCATTAGTAGTAGTTTTGCAATGCCAGCATTCAGAGCCTGTACTCGTGGGTGGTTTGCAGAGTATGGGCACCTTTTCTCCCATGCCTGTGCTACCGGAGCCTGTAGACTGGTATGGGAGTGTAAGAATGACAGGGAACATGGTGCTATGGATGGAATTACACTGTGTCTCTGTACAACAGTGCCAGAGGTTCTTCCATGGCGATCCTGTGAGGAAGCCAAACCAGCTGTGTGTGAGCTAGAGGAAGAGGCTACAACACGAGCTGAAGAGGTGGTAGGTGGTGCTGTAGGTTGGCCTAGGTCTTCAGTGTGTCTTTGTAACTCCACCACGTGCTTGGTCCACACATGTTTCCACATATTTGTGAAATTGAGGTTGCTGACAGTTTTTCCTCTTTTCACTTTCTGATTATACAGCTTGCATTTGACAAAGCAAATTTCATTTGCAACTGTGTCAAAAAAGGACCAGGCACTGCAAGTCGTGGGAGCACCCATTTTGGGTTTTGGAAGAGGCATGTTCCTAATGGGTGCCGATGTGGAGGCTACAGGCAACACAGTTTTCCCCCTCCCTCTCTCTCCTTTTTGGGCCGTTTGGGGAATCTTTTCCTCAGAGCTGCTCCCACCACCTTCCTGTACCTCACGCCATGATGGGTCAAAGGCCTCATCATCTACACTACCCTCTTCCAACAACTGCTTCTCCTGGGTAGTCTCAGCTGCACAGTACACACCACAAAGTGGCACCTGAGTCTCATCATCAGATGCGTACTGAGGTGTGCTGACCGTAGGCACTGGCCCACCCGCCTCTTCAGATTCAGAGAGACAAAGCTGTTGCACATCACTACATAGTACCTCTTCTTCTAATTCTCGAATGCTGCTTGGCTAGCCACCTGTTTCCAAGCCAACAGATTCAGAGAACAGAAGTAGAGATGGCTCCTGTCCAGGGCTCTCTGACTGCCTGGGCAATTTGGCAGGTGGTGAAGAGACAGATGGGTGCTCTTCAGTGCTCTGGACCTGAGAGGATCTGGAACTAATTGAAGTCGATGCGTTAGCTGCCATCCATCCGACAACGGCTTCAATTTGTTCATCCCGCAGCAGTGGGGTACGGAGAGCTCCTACAAAGCTGTGCATAAAGGACTGTTCCCTGGTAAAATGGGGGATGCTGAGTCACTGGTGCCTGCAGCAGGCACAGAATCCCCATGTCCTCTCCCTGCAGAAACTCCATGCCCACGACCACATGCCTTACTCCCTGCCTTCTTCATCTTGGTAGACTGATAAAGATAGGCAGAAAAGTACTAAGGGCTTAGTGTGTTTATTCCTGAACAGCTGCTAACAGGTATAAGAAACACTAATTTTATGAAGTGTTGACTAGACTTTAATGTGGCCTACACAACTGTAAAGTGGAGTGTTTGGTGAACTTTATTAACTTTTTTTTTTTTTCACAAAAAGACACTTGATGTGCCCAAAGATGTAATACCGATAGTATCACAAACTTTTTGTCGCTATTACAATGCAGGAAGGTATCCTACAATGCAATAGATGAGGCTCCAAAAATAGGCTAATACTAATCTAGCTGGGGCTGCAGGACACAAGGCTGCAGAAAAGCTCCTCTATCTACTCCTATATATGCAATCTAGCTGGATACGGATGAAAATACACTAATAGGTGAAATCAGGAAAAATGTTCAGCAGCACTAATGCAAAAAAGGACAATGTAACAGTATGAGGCAGTGACACACACTGAGCGGACTACACCAGATGTGGCTGCAGAACAGACTACAGCGTGAGCTGCACTCACACACAGAGACCTTGCAGACAGCCGTGAAAAGCGCTGCAAGGCTGCAGAAAAGCTCCTCTATTTACTCCTACATAGTGTATGCATGTAATCTAGCTGGATACGGATGGAAACACACTAATAGGATAAATCAGGAAAAATGTGCAGCAGCACTAATACAAAAAGGACAATGTAACAGTATGAGGCAGTGACGCAAGCTGTGCGGACTACTTCCAGATGTGTCTGCAGAACAGACTACAGCGTGAGCTGCACTCACACACAGAGACCTTGCAGGACAGCCGTGAACAGTGCTGCAAGGCAAAAAAAAGCTTCTCACACAGCGGTTGCTAAAGTAGCCTGGGTAAAGCACAATGAAACAAATCGCTATCTCAAACTGTCCCTCAGTCAGAACAGCAGTGTCCTGTCCCTAACTGAATTCACAACAGAGTGAACTCAAAATGGCGGCAGCGGCTTTTATAGTGCATCATGACATCATTTCAACAGCCAATCACAGCCATGCCATTAGTTACATGCCTAACATGCATAACAGGAGTTAGGGCACTTGTCAGGATTCCTCATTGGCTGAATTAAATTAAACTGGCTCATTGCATTATGGGAACTTCCGATTCCGGTATTCGCTCTTGTAAAAGTATCGGAACTCAGTATCGGAACTCTGATATCGTGAATATCGGCCGATACCCGATATTGCAGTATCGGAATGCTCAACACTAATTATAACTTATACGAGATTCCAAATTATATTTAAATTTTCTAGAAAAACAAATGAGAGGAGAAAGGATTTTTACAACACCAAATCCAAATCCAGTTTTTTATTCTCTGAGAGGCCTTTCCCTGTATTGAGAGAGAATCATTGTAAGTATACTTTATTCTCTGTATCGCTAAGCTTCATAGCATAATTTAATGCTCATCACAATATTTTCTGACAACATTCTGTCTTACCCATATGTCTTTTGTCTAACTATTCATTTTTGGCAGGTAAGTTTGTAATTTTAGAATAGAAGATGGGAGATACAGCAATATGTCATTCTATACTTCTGGAAATTAGTATTTTCTTTACATGTGTCAGCATCCTACAGAGGTGTATAAATCATCTTCACAGCACCAGCGTTGTTTGGCAACCAACAATAAAAACTAATGGAACAATAGTGCTCCACCACACCTATGTAATACCTTATCTGAATGCATAATGTGCCTGATATTGGGTGTGATGGAAGCAATCTGCAGAAAGGCTTGTCTTTTATGTCTTTCATACCGATTCCAAGGACACTCAGGAGGCATTTATTAACAGCATCAACGCATGTACATTGTTAAATAGTGCTATCATTTTCACAGTTGGTAATCCTTAGATTGAACCGTTATGTTTCAACCAAAGCGTCTTGTAGACTATAAGCCAAGTTTTTCACTTAAATTGTAATATACCAGACTGTCTCCAAATTACTAAAGTCCCAAGGAACCTTTACTTACATGATATATATGTTATCTTATCTTAGGAAAGGAGCATTACAGACCTTTTAATGGATCATTTATGTTCAGGAGGGTAGCATTAGATTCATATTATTAATATGGGATGGACCCCACTCCTTCTTAAAACCACCATAACTACTGTAAACCTAGGTGCTAAAATAAATACACAAAACACGTTATTTTGGTAGTCAAAATGGCCACAGCTTTTATTCAAATCACAGGATTAAATAATCACAGTAGGAGTCAGGTGAAGTGCTAGTACATTGGGATTCATAAGTACTGCGATATCCCCAGCTGTCTGACATACAGCACCAGGACAGACAGCCATAAAGGGGCGGCATGCACTGGCTTGCCATTCAAGCAGAGCCAGTAAACTTTCAGGGCACCAATGACCCTATTATCCTCACTCCTGTGCTTAACCACTGTGCCCACCCCTGATTGATGTTACCATTACAATGTCCTTGAGGCTGGCCACCAAAGCCGAGCCTGCTCACCACCATGAGGCTTTACATCCTCTATTAGTTAAAATGAGTCCACCTTAGCTTGTCTGCAACTTCCACCTGACTCCTAAACTGCAAAGCCATGACGGGTTATAAATTCCAAGTCTCATTTGACACTTTTTTTTAATAATTAAATCATTTTTATAAACTTAAAAATTCGAAGTCCCTGCAAAAGCATTAATGGGACTAATCTTGGCAAACTTCCGACTCACAAAGAGTCATCCTACAGCGCTCAGGAAAGGAAAAAACCCCTGTGGAGGAAACCTCTAGGGAACCATGGCTGAAGGATTGCTCTTCCCTTGGGCTTAGAAGGTTACCGCAAATAATAACTCTTTATAGCCAATATACAATTAAACCTGGTACAAGATATACAATGACAAATTCAAAAATACAATAAAGCATTTATCATTATACAAGCAATAATTAAAACTTTTAGGACAGAGATTATAAACAGGGCGGGAGGGCGGGTAATGTTTCCTCCTGTCCATCCTGTGAGAGAAAGAGGGAGAGCCAGAGTAGCCTCCCCTATATAAGCCCCACCCTCCTCACAGTAATACACCAGGCACAAACATCTAATCTCCTTCCTCTTAAAGCAACAACACTCTTGTTTAAAATGTACACCGCAATACAAACAAAAGCTGCAGGAGTTCTCAGTCCACCCATCCCCAAGTCATGTCCACCTCCGTCTAGTCTCCGGTGGTTTCTTGAGATCTGCCATTTTTCATCTCCTTCTTCCACAATTAATACTTTTTTTATTTGTCTGACAACATAGTTATATGAAGATTTTTTTTCTGCTAAAGTAGTAGATTTGAATGACACCATTCATTTTGCCATGCAATTGTAAGGAAATGTTGTGTTGTGTGTTGTGTAATATGAAATGTGACATGCGCTAATCGTGTGGTTAGTGTGTTCTGCCTGTCAGTAGGGAGAGTTAGAGTTGATGTTTGGGATTAGCCCAGAGTGGGTAGGGATATTGGGGAGGGACAGAGACAGTTTCCTGTCAGAACATCAGAAAGGGCCAAGTACATCTGACGTAGACCTACGGTCTGGACAGTAAGCAGTGTGGTATGATGTGGGTGTCCTGAAATAAAGAGAGACTGAGATGGTGGTTAGCGTGAATCAGAGTAAAGAAAAAAAAGGAAACCAACAAGAGTGGTGATCAGTGATCAAACTGAGTGGGGTTCTGGGAGAAAACACCTAGTAGTACGGTCCTGAGTTTATAACTCGAAGAGATAACAAGCCAAGAAGGGACAGAGAACGTGAGATGAAGATAGTGCCCCGGGCGGGAGTTCCAAGGCCTCAGTGATGGAGAAGTTAACTACCCGCCATACTGGCAACATATTTTCCTTGAGGAGAAAAAATATACAGAACAGTGGGTTGAGAATAGGACTCTAGCTAAATGGACTGTACTATTAATGTGGGTTGTGGTGAAGGAAAGTGAAACAGTGGCGATAGAGAACAAGCGAGTAACAACAGAGGAATTAGAACTGTGTGTGGAAAATGTTCCATATTGTGAAGGAAACATTCATAAAGTTGTCTGTCTGCTATCTACTGTGTATATTCCCCACCAAGTTAAAGTTCAGTAAAAAGTTTATTTTTGACTGGTGGCCTCCTACATTGAACCGTCCAACATCTGGTCATGGCCAACCAAAGTCATCGTCATCATGCGGCCTGCAAGGGCATAGCACCCCATAGCACAAGTCCACGCACGCAGCCAGGAGCTCCACTTTCATGTAACGTGCCATGAGAAACAAGTGCTTTGCCCACGGCTTCCACCCTATGCCATGTTACACAATCTCCTTGAAAACTTGAAAAAAAGAATCTTTATGTGGTGAAACAGTTAAAAAAAATCTTATATTTTTTTAGATTTTGGTTTGGCAGAATTCATTGTGTGGTAGAAATGATCTGGCAACATGATTCTCCAGGTTTTTGTGATTTGTGGTGATAACAATCTTCAAAGTTTTTTTTTTCTTTCAAGTAGTGCAACTAGTGTAATAAAATATATATAAAAAAGGAAAACATTTTTTGTCACCAGTTCATGAGAACTGTAGGTTTTATTTATTTTTTTTCAATGTTTTTTTTTTTTCAATGGAACTGTGTTGGGGGTTGTTTTTTTTGCAAGGTGAGCAGATGTTTTTAACAACACTATTCTGGGGCACAAATGACATTTTCATTTTTCTAATTTACCCTTTTGGAGTATGCGGTGCAACTAAAAAAGGGACATATTGTACAAGTAAAATATTTGTTATTTTTTTGACATTCTGTACAGCCTAAATAGTTTAATATCGTGACAGACTGGAATTTACCGATGAAGCCATACCAATAAGTTTATTTTTTTATAACTTTATTTTTAGATGGGGAAAAAGGTGAAAGTGATTAGAATTTTTTTTATTTTGGAAAATCAGTTTTTAGCCTTAATTTTTACCCCCCCCCCCCACCACAGGGAACTTGAACCTGTGAGTGTTTGTTCTATAAACCATACGATTGCAGGGTGCAGGGTAACGGATAGTCTCCTGTTAAAGGAAATCTGTGTTGCCCCCAACTTCTGACATATGATACAGCACGCATTTCTGAAAACCAATCATTGTTTTTGCTGATTGTTTGAAAAAAATCCCACCTTAGCCTACTGTAGATATGTATGAGATGTAGAAATGTTGCATGTCACCTATGGATATAACTTTGTAACTGGAATCTCCCTTTAAAAGCATCTTCAGTAGAGCATACTGTGGCAAAATTCTGTACCTCTGTTATGGCTGCAAGTCCTGACCCAACAGCAGATCCAATGACCCAATTTGAAATGTTTCCCCCCCCAAAAAAAAATTCCACAGTAAAAACTGAATTAATATATTGTTCAATAAATATCTTAGACCTAATGAGTCTGGAACATTTATGATAAAAATTCACACCAGAATAGCAGTAAAATGCCAACATTAACTCCTTCATGACCGGTGGTATTTTTGTTTTGCGGTTTTGTTTTTTGCTGCCCTTTTTCCCAGAGCCATAACTTTTTTATTTTTTGGTCAATATGGCCATGTGAGGGCTTGGTTTTTGTGGGACGAGTTGTACTTTTTGAAAGAATGACACCATTGGTTTTAACATATTGTGAACTGGAAAGCGAGAAAAACATTCAAAGTGTGGTGAAATAGCAAAAAAAAGGTGCAATCTCATAGTTGTTTTCTTGTTTTGATTTTTTTTTACTATGTTCACTAAATGCCAAAACTGACCTGCCATTATGATTCTCCAGGTCATTACAAGTTCATAGACACCAAACATGTCTAGGTTCTTTTTTATCTAAGTGGTGAAAAAAATTCCAAACTTTGTTAATAAAAATTGCGCCATTTTCCGATACCCGTAGCGTCTCCATTTTTCGTGATTTGGGGTTGGGTGAGGGCTTATTGTTTGCAGCCGAGCTGATGTTTTTATTGATACCATTTTGGTGCAGATATGTTCTTTTGATCACCTGTTATTGCATTTTAATGCAATGTTGCGGCGGCCAAAAAATGTAATTCTGGTGTTTTGACTTTTATTCTCATTATGCCGTTTAGCAATCAGCTTAATCCTTTTTTTTATTTCTAGATTGTGCGATTCTGAACGTGGTGTTACCAAATATGTGTATGTTTGATTTTTTTTATTGTTTTATTTTGAATGGAGCGAAAGGGGGGTGATTTGAACTTTTATATATTTTTTATCTTTTATATTTTTAAAAACATTTTTTTTACTTTTTGGATGCTCCAATAGTTTCCATGGGAGACTAGAAGCTGCCATAACCCGATCAGCTCTGCTACATACACGTGATGATCAGATCGTCTGTATGTAGCAGAAATACTCACTTGTTATGAGCGTCGATCATCGGGAGGCACCCATATGAATCTGGCAGTGACAATCATAGAGGTCTGCAGGAGACCTCTGGTTGTTATGCTAACTGTTGTGAATTCTGTTATCGAACTCTCTCCTGTGGTCATGAATGGTACTTCAGCGACTTCTGTCCATGGACTCCCTCTGGTGGCTGTGAGTGGAGCTGCTGCTTCTGAGGTTCCTTCCACAGGTGATGTAGTTTATTCTTTGGCTGGCTGTTCTATTTAACTCCACTCAGATCGTTACTCCATGCCAGCTGTCAATGTTCTTGTACTGGTTCAGTTCGCTCTTGGATCTTTCTGGTGACCTGTCTACTCCAGCAGAAGCTATGTCCCTGCTAGTTATTTATTTGTTCATTGTTTCCTTGTCCAGCTGGCTATCATGATCTTACCCTGCTAGCTGGAAGCTCTAGGATGCAGAGTGGCACCTCCGCACCGTGAGTCGGTGCGGAGGTCTTTTTGCACACTCTGCGTGGTCTTTTTGAAGGGTTTTGTGCTGACCGCAAAGATTCCTTTCCTATCCTCAGTCTGTTTAGTAAGTCTGGCCTCCCTTTGCTAAAACCTGTTTCATTTCTGTGTTTGTGACTTTCATCTTAACTCACAGTCAATATATGTGGGGGGCTGCCTTTTCCTTTGGGGAATTTCTCTGAGGCAAGGTAGGCTTTATTTTCTATCTTTAGGGCTAGTTAGCACTTAGGCTGTGAAGAGGCGTCTAGGTCGTGTTAGGTACGCTCCATGGCTATTTCTAGTTGTGTGATAGGATTAGGGGTTGCGGTCAGCAGAGCTCCCACTTCCCAGAGCTTGTCCTGTGTGAGTTTAACCATCAGGTCTTTCCGGTTGCTCCTAACCACCAGGTCCATAACAGTACCTGTGTCCTGAACCACCCAGAGGTTTAGGGGAAAAGAAAGACAAAAAACACTGCAGAGAAAAAAAAATGGTCTCAGAACTTCTCTTATCCCTCTATTGAGATGCATTAATACTTTGGGCCAGCTGTACTGTTATGGACCTGGTGGTTAGGAGCACCCGGAACGACTTGATGGTTAAACTTACACAGGACAAGCTCTGGGAAGTGGGAGCTCTGCTGACCGCAACCCCTAATCCTATCGACTTTGGAAACATATCTGAGATGCTTTGTTTCTGCTGATCAGGATGATTGGGTGTCCTTCTTGCTTTTGGCTGAGTTCGCCCTTAATAATCGGGCCAGCTCGGCTACTTTGGTTTCGCCTTTTTTCTGTAATTCTGGTTTCCATCCTCGTTTCTCTTCAGGGCAGGTTGAGCCTTCGGACTGTCCTGGTGTGGATACGGTGGTGGACAGGTTGCAGCAGATTTGGACTCATGTGGTGGACAATTTGACATTGTCCCAGGAGAAGGCTCAACATTTCGCTAACCGCCGGCGCTGTGTTGGTCCCCGACTTCGTGTTGGGGATTTGGTTTGGTTGTCATCTTGCCATGTTCCTATGAAGGTTTCCTCTCCTAAGTTTAAGCCTCGTTTCATTGGTCCGTATAAGATTTCTGAAGTTCTCAATCCTGTCATTTCATTTGGCCCTTCCAGCTTCTTTTGCCATCCATAATGTGTTCCATAGGTAGTTATTGCGGAGATACGTGGCGCCTATGGTTCCCTCCATTGATCCTCCTGCCCCGGTGTTGGTCGAGGGGGAGTTGGAGTATGAGGTGGAGAGGATTTTGGATTCTCGTATTTCGAGACGGAAACTCCAGTACCTGGTCAAGTGGAAGGGTTATGGTCAGGAAGATAATTCCTGGGTTTTTGCCTCTGATGTTCATGCTGCCGATCTAGTTCGTGCCTTTCATTTGGCTCGTCCTGATCGGCCTGGGGGCTCTGGTGAGGGTTCGGTGACCCCTCCTCAAGGGGGGGGTACTGTTGTGAATTCTGTTATCGAACTCTCTCCTGTGGTCATGAATGGTACTTCAGCGAGTTCTGTCAATGGACTCCCTCTGGTGGCTGTGAGTGGAGCTGCTGCTTCTGAGGTTCCTTCCACAGGTAACGTAGTTTATTCTTTGGCTGGCTGTTCTATTTAACTCTACTCAGATCGTTACTCCATGCCAGCTGTCAATGTTCTTGTACTGATTCAGTTCGCTCTTAGATCTTTCTGGTGACCTGTCTACTCCAGCAGAAGCTAAGTCCCTGCTAGTTATTTAATTGTTCATTGCTTCCTTGTCCAGCTGGCTATCATGATCTTGCCCTGCTAGCTGGAAGCTCTGGGATGCAGAGTGGCACCTCCGTACCGTGAGTCGGTGCGGAGGTCTTTTTGCACACTCTGCGTGGTCTTTTTGAAGGGTTTTGTGCTGACCGCAAAGATTCCTTTCCTATCCTCAGTCTGTTTAGTAAGTCTGGCCTCCCTTTGCTAAAACCTGTTTCATTTCTGTGTTTGTGACTTTCATCTTAACTCACAGTCAATATATGTGGGGGGCTGCCTTTTCCTTTGGGGAATTTGTCTGAGGCAAGGTAGGCTTTATTTTCTAGCTTTAGGGCTAGTTAGCTCTTAGGCTGTAAAGAGGCATCTAGGTCGTGTTAGGTACGCTCCACGGCTATTTCTAGTTGTGTGATAGGATTAGGGGTTGCGGTCAGCAGAGCTCCCACTTCCCAGAGCTTGTCCTGTGTGAGTTTAACCATCAGGTCGTTCCAGGTGCTCCTAACCACCAGGTCCATAACAGCTAACCCATCGGTGACCCGCAATCATAGGGGTCACAAAAAATGATTAATTTCCCATTCTGATGTGGACTTTCATAGTAAGTACACCAGTCTAATAAGGTCTAAGGAATCTATTTAATAATGAGTGCAATTTGTATTGGCAACACTTGTAACAGATCTACTTTAACAGTTCTATCCCTCCTATAAAGCTGCTAGCTTAGGTCACTAGACCACTGGTCATGTAGACTTGTTGTGATATGGGGACAGAAATGCAGGAATATTAAATACTACTTCAGCATATTCTTTTTATTAAAGCGCTGGAGTGGTGCTTTTAATGTAAGTTCCCTGACCCTAGTATAATACTTACCTTTTTCAGCTCTTCCCAGTGCCGCTCTGGTGCGGTCATGTGCCACCATCTTATGACTGCAGCTTCTAACTCACCAAAAGTCAATGGTATCAGTCACAAACTGTCAATGCAAGTCTATCAGGTTCAGACTGAAGCTCTCATAGACTTACACTGAGTAGTGACCTCCAGACCCAAAGGACAAACTAGTGATCCAGCAACTTGGTAGACGTGTCAGAATGGCGCTGATAACTGAAGAAGACAATGGCTGGTGAGTATGAGACTAAGGCCGGGGTCACACTTGGGAGTTCAATGCGAGAAACTCTCGCGAGTCTCTGACATGACGTCCCGGCACTTCCGCCAGCACCTGGGAATGGAGCATTCAGCTGCATAGAAATACATGCATTTCAAAAATCTGACCGGCACATCCAAACATAGACTCAGTGTGAACAGGTGCTGAACCTAGAGTCGCCAACTCGTATATAGTTAAGTAAATAAGGCAGCACACTGCAGCTCTAGAACATGTAAACTTGAAAACACGAAATTTGAACTGCATTACTGCACTAGAAATATGAAAAATGAGAGCGTTTAGCGCATAAAAATGGCCAATTTTATGTGTACCTGGTAGCCCCTCCACGGCATCTCTCTTATACCAGGTCCTACACTTGCCTTACCTCGCTGAGAAAAAACGTCTCCATCCGAATGGGTACATGTATTCTTTGGCCTTCTGATCGTGCACTCCACCTCCTAGTCACAGGTGTTTTAATTACAGCAGGTCCAATACCCCTCCACAGAGAGAGAGAATTTTAGTCTAGGAAGAGGTTTCACATGTACCCATTCGGATGGAGACGTTTATTCACAGCAAGGTAAGGCAAGTGTAGGACCTGGTATAAGAGAGATGCCGTGGAGGGGCTACCAGGTACACATAAAATTGGCCATTTTTATGCACTAAACGCTCTCATTTTTCATATTTCTAGTTCAGTAATGCAGTTCAAATTTTGTGTTTTCAAGTTTACATGTTCTAGCGCTGCAGTGTGCTGCCTTATTTACTTAACTATATACGAGTTGGCGACTCTAGGTTCAGCACCTGTTCACACTGAGTCTATGTTTGGATGTGCCGGTCAGGTTTTTGAAATCTATTCTTTGGCCTTCTGATCGTGCACTCCGCCTCCTAGCCACAGGTGTTTTAATTACAGCAGGTCCAATACCCCTCCACAGAGTGAGAGAATTTTAGTCTAGGAAGAGGTTTCACATGTACCCATTCGGATGGAGACATTTATTCTCAGCGAGGTAAGGCAAGTGTAGGACCTGGTATAAGAGAGATGCCGTGGAGGGGCTACCAGGTACACATAAAATTGGCCATTTTTATGCGCTAAACGCTCTCATTTTTCATATTTCTAGTGCAGTAATGCAGTTCAAATTTCGTGTTTTCAAGTTTACATGTTCTAGAGCTGCAGTGTGCTGCGTTATTTACTGAACTATATTCGAGTTGGCGACTCTAGGTTCAGCACCTGTTCACACTGAGTCTATGTTTGGATGTGCCGGTCAGGTTTTTGAAATGTATTCTTTGGCCTTCTGATCGTGCACTCCGCCTCCTAGCCACAGGTGTTTTAATTAGAGCAGGTCCAATACCCCTCCACAGAGAGAGAGAATGTTAGTCTAGGAAGAGTTTTCACATGTACCCATTCGGATGGAGACGTTTATTCTCAGCGAGGTAAGGCAAGTGTACGACCTGGTATAAGAGAGATGCCTTGGAGGGGCTACCAGGTACACATAAAATTGGCCATTTTTATGTGCTAAACGCTCTCATTTTTCATATTTCTAGTGCAGTAATGCAGTTCAAATTTCGTGTTTTCAAGTTTACATGTTCTAGCGCTGCAGTGTGCTGCCTTATTAACTTAATTAGAAATACATGCAGTCACACACTCCGGCCTGAGTGCCATCAGCAGTTCCGGGACTTCATGCGAGAGACTCGCTCAAATTTCTCGCATTGAACTGGCAAGTGTGACCCTGGCCTTGGTGGTGCATTAGGATTGTGTGACATCCCCTACATAACTCCTACATCTATGACCCCTATAACTTTACCAGCCTGATTTTAAACAGATTTTTGTGCAAATAGGAAACTATAAAATGCTGAGAAGTGAGAAGATTCCTCTTTCTTCATAGAAAAAAATATTGTTAGGATATTTAAAGAAAACCTTTAACATCCAGAAATTCTACCTACCTGTAAACAGACTGGAAGTCCTTGGATAAATAGCCCTTAAATCATGTCTGTCCCCCATTTCTGCAGATGATCATTTCTAGAAGGGACAGGTTTCCTTTAAATTTACATGTGCTATTGATTTTTGTAAAAAAGAATATAGAAACAGTGCTTTATATTAAATATGTTATGCTAGGAGATATACGCTATGTTCTTGCATATATTAAACTTGGTTGCCCTTTGAAGTATTGGACTTGTACAGCTAATGCTACTTTAGTTTCTCCTGCAAGATTTTCCATTAGTAAACCCATTAAGGATGCCGAAATAGCAGATGTTCATGTTGTTTCTTTTCTTCCTAAGAACATTTTTCTCTTTCTTTTCTGTCTGGTGAATACATATGGTTAAATCTCCACTGACATGCTTAATGTAATCTTAAGTGAATTATTTTATCCACACATTTGAATCAACTTTTGATTTTTGGTGATTACGGCCCAAGTTTCCAACTGTCTAATTTCAGTTTACAGCTGGAGCGGATTTGCCATTTGTAAACTGCACAAATCAATTGAACACAGACATTCTTATTTTTCATGCTCCAGTTGAGAAAAGGGGGTATTTGAAAAAAAAAAAAGTAATTCTAAAGAATACTTCAATTTAAGAGGATATTAACCCCTTCATGACCCAGCCTATTTTGACCTTAAAGACCTTGCCGTTTTTTGCAATTCTGACCAGTGTCCCTTTATGAGGTAATAACTCAAGAACGCTTCAACGGATCCTAGCGGTTCTGAGACTGTTTTTTCGTGACATATTGGGCTTCATGTTAGTGGTAAATTTAGGTCAATAAATTCTGCGTCTATTTGTGATAAAAACGGAAATTTGGCGAAAATTTTGAAAATTTCGCAATTTTCACATTTTGAATTTTTATTCTGTTAAACCAGAGAGATATGTGACACAAAATAGTTAATAAATAACATTTCCCACATGTTTACTTTACACCAGCACAATTTTTGAAACAAAATTTTTTTCTGTTAGGAAGTTATAAGGGTTAAAATTTGACCAGCGATTTGTCATTTTTACAACGAAATTTACAAAACCATTTTTTTTAGGGACCACCTCACATTTGAAGTCAGTTTGAGGGGTCTATATGGCTGAAAATACCCAAAAGTGACACCATTCTAAAAACTGCACCCCTCAAGGTACTCAAAACCACATTCAAGAAGTTTATTAACTCTTCAGGTGCTTCACAGCAGCAGAAGCAACATGGAAGGAAAAAATGAACATTTAACTTTTTAGTCACAAAAATTATCTTTTAGCAACAATTTTTTTATTTTCCCAATGGTAAAAGGAGAAACTGAACCACGAAAGTTGTTGTCCAATTTGTCCTGAGTACGCTGATACCTCATATGTGGGGGTAAACCACTGTTTGGGCGCACGGCAGGGCTTGGAAGGGAAGGAGCGCCATTTGACTTTTTGAATCAAAAATTGGCTCCACTCTTTAGCGGACACCATGTCACGTTTGGAGAGCACCCGTGTGCCTAAAAATTGGAGCTCCCCCACAAGTGACCCCATTTTAGAAACTAGACGCCCCAAGGAACTTATCTAGATGCATATTGAGCACTTTGAACCCCCAGGTGCTTCACAAATTGATCCGTAAAAATGAAAAAGTACTTTTTTTTCACAAAAAAATTTTTTAGCCTCAATTTTTTCATTTTCACATGGGCAACAGGATAAAATGGATCCTAAAATGTGTTGGGCAATTTCTCCTGAGTACACCAATACCTCACATGTGGGGGTAAACCACTGTTTGGGCACATGGTAAGGCTCGGAAGGGAAGGAGCGCCATTTGACTTTTTGAATGAAAAATTATTTCCATCGTTAGCGGACACCATGTCGCGTTTGGATAGCTCCTGTGTGCCTAAACATTGGCGCTCCCCCACAAGTGACCCCATTTTGGAAACTAGACCCCCCAAGGAACTTATTTAGATGCCTAGTGAGCACTTTAAACCCTCAGGTGCTTCACAAATTGATCTGTAAAAATGAAAAAGTACTTTTTTTTCACAAAAAAATTCTTTTCGCCTCAATTTTTTCATTTTCACATGGGCAGTAGGATAAAATGGATCATAAAATTTGTTGGGCAATTTCTCCCGAGTACGTCGATACCTCATATGTGGGGGTAAACCACTGTTTGGGCACTCGGCAGGGCTCGGAAGGGAAGGCGCGCCATTTGACTTTTTGAATGGAAAATTAGCTCCAATTGTTAGCGGACACCATGTCGCGTTTGGAGAGCCCCTGTGTGCCTAAACATTGGAGCTCCCCCACAAGTGACCCCATTTTGGAAACTAGACCCCCCAAGGAACTTATCTAGATGCATATTGAGCACTTTAAACCCCCAGGTGCTTCACAGAAGTTTATAACGCAGAGCCATGAAAATAAAAAATAATTTTTCTTTCCTCAAAAATGATTTTTAGCCTGGAATTTCCTATTTTGCCAAGGATAATAGGAGAAATTGGACCCCAAATATTGTTGTCCAGTTTGTCCTGAGTACAATGATACCCCATATGTGGGGTTAACCACTGTTTGGGCGCACGGCAGGGCCCGGAAGGGATGGCACGCCATTTGGCTTTTTAAATGGAAAATTAGCTCCAATCATTAGCGGACACCATGTCACGTTTGGAGAGCCCCTGTGTGCCTAAACATTGGAGATCCCCCAGAAATGACCCCATTTTGGAAACTAGACCCCCAAAGAAACTAATCTAGATGTGTGGTGAGGACTTTGAACCCCCAAGTGCTTCACAGAAGTTTATAACGCAGAGCCATAAAAATAAAAAATAAAAAATAATTTTCTCAAAAATGATCTTTTAGCCTGCAATTTTTTATTTTCCCAAGGGTAACAGGAGAAATTAGACCCCAAAGGTTGTTGTCCAGTTTCTCCTGAGTACGCTGATACCCCATATGTGGGGGTAAATCACTGTTTGGGCACATGCCGGGGCTCGGAAGTGAAGTAGTGACGTTTTGAAATGCAGACTTTGATGGAATGCTCTGTGGGCGTCACGTTGCGTTTGCAGAGCCCCTGATGTGGCTTAACAGTAGAAACCCCCCACAAGTGACCCCATTTTGGAAACTAGACCCCCAAAGGAACTTATCTAGATGTGTGGTGAGCACTTTGAACCCCCAAGTGCTTCATAGAAGTTTATAATGCAGAGCCGTGAAAATAATAAATACGTTTTCTTTCCTCAAAAATAATTATTTAGCCCAGAATTTTTTATTTTCCCAAGGGTTACAGGAGAAATTGGACCCCATAAGTTGTTGTCCAGTTTCTCCTGAGTACGGTGATACCCCATATGTGGGGGTAAACCATTGTTTGGGCACATGCCGAGGCTCGGAAGTGAAGTAGTGACGTTTTGAAATGCAGACTTTGATGAAATGCTCTGTGGACGTCACGTTGCGTTTGCAGAGCCCCTGATGTGGCTTAACAGTAGAAACCCCCCACAAGTGACCCCATTTTGGAAACTAGACCCCGAAAGGAACTTATCTAGATGTGTGGTGAGCACTATGAACCCCCAAGTGCTTCATAGAAGTTTATAATGCAGAGCCGTGAAAATAATAAATACGTTTTCTTTCCTCAAAAATAATTATTTAGCCCAGAATTTTTTTAATTTTCCCAAGGGTAACAGGAGAAATTTGACCCCAATATTTGTTGTCCAGTTTCTCCGGAGTACGGTGATACCCCATATGTGGGGGTAAACCACTGTTTGGGCACACGTTGGGGCTCGGAAGTGAAGTAGTGACATTTTGAAATGCAGACTTTGATGGAATGCTCTGCGGGCGTCACGTTGCGTTTGCAGAGCCCCTGATGTGCCTAAACAGTAGAAACCCCCCACAAGTGACCCCATTTTGGAAACTAGACCCCGAAAGGAACTTATCTAGATGTGTGGTGAGCACTTTGAACCCCCAAGTGCTTCATAGAAGTTTATAATGCAGAGCCGTGAAAATAATAAATACGTTTTCTTTCCTCAAAAAAAATTATTTAGCCCAGAATTTTTTATTTTCCCAAGGGTAACAGGAGAAATTGGACCCCAATAGTTGTTGTCCAGTTTCTCCTGAGTACGCTGATACCCCATGTGTGGGGGTAAACCACTGTTTGGGCACACGTCGGGGCTCAGAAGGGAAGTAGTGACTTTTGAAATGCAGACTTTGATGGAATGGTCTGCGGGCGTCACATTGCGTTTGCAGAGCCCCTGGTGTGCCTAAACAGTAGAAACCCCCCACAAGTGACCACATTTTAGAAACTAGACCCCCCAAGGAACTTATCTAGATATGTGGTGAGCACTTTGAACCCCCAAGTGCTTAACAGACTTTTACAACGCAGAGCCGTGAAAATAAAAAATCATTTTTCTTTCCTCAAAAATGATGTTTTAGCAAGCATTTTTTTAGATTCACAAGGGTAACAGGAGAAATTGGACCCCAGTAATTGTTGCGCAGTTTATCCTGAGTACACTGATACCCCATATGTGGGGGTAAACCACTGTTTGGGCACACGTCAGGGCTCGGAAGTGAGGGAGCACCATTTGACTTTTTGAATACGAGATTGGCTGGAATCAATGGTGGCGCCATGTTGCGTTTGGAGACCCCTGATGTGCCTAAACAGTGGTAACCCCTCAATTCTACCTCCAACACTAACCCCAACACACCCCTAACCCTAATCCCAACTGTAGCCATAACCCTAATCACAACCCTAACCACAACCCTAATTCCAACCCTAACCCTAAGGCTATGTGCCCATGTTGCGGATTCGTGTGAGATATTTCCGCACCATTTTTGAAAAATCCGCGGGTAAAAGGCACTGCGTTTTACCTGCGGATTTTCCTCGGATTTCTAGTGTTTTTTGTGCGGATTTCACCTGCGGATTCCTATTGAGGAACAGGTGTAAAACGCTGCGGAATCCGCGCAAAGAATTGACATGCTGCGGAAAATACAACGCAGCGTTTCCGCGTGGTATTTTCTGTACCATGGGCACAGCGGATTTGGTTTTTCATATGTTTACATGGTACTGTAAACCTGATGGAATACTGCTGCGAATCCGCAGCGGCCAATCCGCAGCCAAATTCGCACCGTGTGCACATAGCCTAATTCTAAAGGTATGTGCACACTGCGGAAAACGCTGCAGATCCGCAGCAGTTTCCCATGAGTTTACAGTTCAATGTAGACCTATGGGAAACAAAAATCGCTGTACACATGCTGCGGAAAAACTGCACGGAAACGCAGCGGTTTACATTCCGCAGCATGTCACTTCTTTGTGCGGATTCTGCAGCGGTTTTACAACTGCTCAAATAGAAAATCGCAATTGTAAAACCGCAGTGAAATGCGCAGAAAAAAACGCGGTAAATCCGCCATAAATCCGCAGCGGTTTAGCACTGCGGATTTATCAAATCCGCAGCGGAAAAATCCGCAGAGGACCAGAATACGTGTGCACATACCGAAACCCTAACCCTAGCCCTAACCCTACCCCTAACCCTAACCCTAGCCCTAACCCTACCCCTAACCCTACCCCTACCCCTAACCCTACCCCTACCCCTAACCCTAAACCTACCCCTACACCTAACCCTAACCCTACCCCTACCCCTAACCCTAACCCTAACCCTACCCCTAACCCTAACCCTACCCCTAACCCTAACCCTATTCTAACATTAGTGGAAAAAAAAAATTTCTTTATTTTTTTATTGTCCCTACCTATGGGGGTGACAAAGGGGGGGGGGTCATTTATTATTTTTTTTATTTTGATCACTGAGATATAATCTATCTCAGTGATCAAAATGCACTTTGAAACAAATCTGCCGGTCGGCAGATTCGGCGGGCGCACTGCGCATGCGCCCGCCATTTTGGAAGATGGCGGCGCCCAGGGAGAAGACGGACGGGACCCCGGCAGGATCGGTAAGTATGATGGGGTGGGGGGGACCACGGGGGGGGGATCGGAGCACGGGGGGGGAATCGGAGCACGGCAGGCGTGGAACGGAGCACGGGGGGCGTGGAACGGAGCACGGGGGGGCTGGAACGGAGCACGGGGGGGTCGATCGGAATGCAGGGGGGGTGATTGGAGCACGGGGGGGTGATTGGAGCACGGGGGGAGCGGACAAGAGCACGGGGGGAGCGGAGCACTGGATGGAGGGGAGCCGGAGCAGTGTACCGGCCAGATCGGGGGGCTGGGGGGGCGATCGGTGGGGTGGGGTGGGGGCACATTAGTATTTCCAGCCATGGCCGATGATATTGCAGCATCGGCCATGGCTGGATTGTAATATTTCACCCTTTATAATAGGTGAAATATTACAAATCGCTCTGATTGGCAGTTTCACTTTCAACAGCCAATCAGAGCGATCGTAGCCACGAGGGGGTGAAGCCACCCCCCCTTGGCTAAACTACCACTCCCCCTGTCCCTGCAGATCGGGTGAAATGGGAGTTAACCCTTTCACCGGATCTGCAGGGACGCGATCTTTCCATGACGCCACATAGGCGTCATGGGTCGGATTGGCACCGACTTTCATGACGCCTACGTGGTGTCATGGGTCGGGAAGGGGTTAAAGGGAATCTGTCAAGCCATTTTTCGCGAAGGCCACCGCCATCAGGGGCTTATCTACAGCATTCCGTAATGGGAAAGGTCAGAGAGGCCCGGCGCCTGCACACTGCAGTACTTTGCTCTGCCCTAAACAGGGCAGATAAAGTACTCCTGCGCAGGAGCCACAGCAGGAAGCAAAGAAGAGGATGTCATCGCATGAGGATGGGAGGCGCTGGACCTGGACCGCGACTCCCATCAGACCGGACCACATCGGACCGCCCCTGGGTGAGTATAATCTAACTTGTTTTTCTTATCTTTCAGGTTACATTGGGGGCTTCTCTACAGCACAACAGAATGCTGTAGATAAGTCCCTGATGGCGGTGGCCTAAGCTTATACAGTAGGCGAAAAATGGGGTGACAGATTCCCTTTAAAGATGTTTTTGCAAATTATACCGTATCTTAAGGATGACCACCTTACAATGTGGCTCTGCCACTCAAGAACAGGGCTCATAGGGCTCAGGCAGACAACTGTGCAAGTCAGTCCGAGAACAGGTTGCTAATGCCTGCACTGTCCTCGGGACTCCTACCCGGAGCGTGACAGTCTCAAGGACATATATGAAGCTGTAACGCTTCAACCTGCGAATCGTCAGTTCATTGCAGATTGGACTGAGATCTCCCGGTGTCTGAATGAGCCCTTATAGTCCTGTCTTGAATGGAGAACAGGAGCGCTTGCTCCATGTCTAATCCATTCATTGTGTCTTGGACGGCCAGAGGAAGCAGACTACAGTGTTCTCCTATTTCCTTCAGTCCTGAAGACAATGAAAGGAGCAGAGAATGAGCATGCACATCTCTTCTCCATTCAAGATGGGACTCTTTAGGCTACAAGACTCTCAGTGTTTCTCGGGGTACAAGCAGTCAGACCACAGCAATCAATAAGCTACCACTATCCTATAAATAGGCTATAAATTTGCATTTTTGGGAAACCTTTTAACAAAAACCAAACTTACTAACCAAATTTTGTAGGAGACATTTCTGGTGTCAATGACGTGTGCACCAAAATCTGCCTAGAAAGTGAAATATCCTCTCTGTTTGAAAACATTGATAAATGAGTTACATTGATGCCGGCTCAGTTTTGGCAAATGAACTACTGTAGGCTAAAACAGACAATGGATGTAAAGGCATCACTAAATTTGCCACATAATGTATAGACACTTGCAGCCACCTGCTATGCAGCTTCATTGAATTGAATGAGGCTGGTTGCATACCTCTCCACAGCTGGGTTACTGAGATCCCATCTGTGCTGGGATTGTAGGGGAGGGTCCATGTTGCTAAATCATTCTCAAATCAGACTACTGTCAGACTGTGGTTGGGCCGATTATGCAAATGACACTATGATGAAACTGATCAGAATTTGATCCAGGTGTGAGCATAATGTGATCTGATACTCTCGGATGAGACAACCATACTGCAGGTTTCTTTCTCCTGTAGAGTGTAAGCTCTTATGGTCAATGGGGTCTTCTCTATCCTGTAGAGTGTAAGCTCTTATGGTCAGTGGGGTGTCCTCTCTCTCTCTCCTGTAGATTGTAAGCTCTTATGGTCAGCGGGGTCCTCTCTCCTTCTCTCTTCTGTAGAGTGTAAGCTTTTATGGTCAGTGGGGTCCTCTCTCTCTCTCCTGTAGATTGTAAGCTCTTATGGTCAGCAGGGTCCTCTCTCTCCTGTAGAGTGTAAGCTCTTATGGTCAGCGGGGTCCTTTCTCCTGTAGATTGTAAGCTCTTATGGTCAGCAGGGTCCTCTCTCTCCTGTAGAGTGTAAGCTCTTATGGTCAGTGGTTCTCTCTTTCTCTTCTGTAGAGTGTAAGCTCTTATGGTCAATGGGGTCTTCTCTATCCTGTAGAGTGTAAGCTCTTATGGTCAGTGGGGTGTCCTCTCTCTTTCCTGTAGATTGTAAGCTCTTATGGTCAGCAGGGTCCTCTCTCTCCTGTAGAGTGTAAGCTCTTATGGTCAGTGGTTCTCTCTTTCTCTTCTGTAGAGTGTAAGCTCTTATGGTCAATGGGGTCTTCTCTATCCTGTAGAGTGTAAGCTCTTATGGTCAGTGGGGTGTCCTCTCTCTCTCCTGTAGATTGTAAGCTCTTATGGTCAGTGGAGTCCTCTCTCCTTCTCTCTTCTGTAGAGTGTAAGCTTTTATGGTCAGTGGGGTCCTCTCTCTCTCCTGTAGATTGTAAGCTCTTATGGTCAGCAGGGTCCTCTCTCTCCTGTAGAGTGTAAGCTCTTATGGTCAGTGGGGTGTCCTCTCTCTCTCCTGTAGATTGTAAGCTCTTATGGTCAGTGGGGTCCTCTCTCTCCTGAAGAGTGTAAGCTCTTATGGTCAGCGGGGTCCTCTCTCCTTCTCTCTTCTGTAGAGTGTAAGCTTTTATGGTCAGTGGGGTCCTCTCTCTCTCCTGTAGATTGTAAGCTCTTATGGTCAGCAGGGTCCTCTCTCTCCTGTAGAGTGTAAGCTCTTATGGTCAGTGGAGTCCTCTCTCCTGTAGAGTGTAAGCTCTTATGGTCAGCAGAGTCCTCTAACCTTCTCTCTTCTGTAGAGTGTTAGCTTCTATGGTCAGTGGGGTCCTCTCTCTCCTGTAGAGTGTAAGCTCTTATAGTCAGCTGGGTCCTGTCTCTCGCTCCTGTAGAGTGTAAGCTCTTATGGTCAGCAGAGTCCTCTCTCCTTCTCTCTCCTGTAGAGTGTAAGCTCTTATGGTCAGTGGGGTCCTCTCTCTCCTGTAGAGTGTAAGCTCTTATAGTCAGCTGGGTCCTGTCTCTCGCTCCTGTAGAGTGTAAGCTCTTATGGTCAGCAGAGTCCTCTCTCCTTCTCTCTCCTGTAGAGTGTAAGCTCTTATGGTCAGTGGGGTCCTCTCCCTCCTGTAGAGTTTAAGCTCTTATGATCAGTGTTTTCTCTTTTTCTCTCTCCTCTTTCCCACATGTCTTTTCCAAGCAATTACAATCTTTCCAGTATTGAGATTTGCACAAATTTATTTGCTGTGAATCATATATTTGGGGAAGATTCGGCAAACGCGGCAAGTTTGAATTTCAAAAGATCCTTTCATCTCTAGTAACTTGATTAGGTCATTCATTATAGACATTCAATCACCCAACAGGAAGTTGATCATAGGGTATCATGGTGATGTGTTATAAATTGCAGCAGGAAGAGTTTAATTTGCCAGCAGTGCTGCCACAGAGGATACATAATATTACCCAATGAAACCATTGTGGGCTGCATGTGTGAACCATGGACATGTTGGGTCCTACAACATAAGAGATGCTCTTTGCAGCGGCTTTCTGTCTTGCTAATAGACGAGAGTCATAAACAAGGAATTGCCTCCACTATTTAACCAAACTTCCAAATAGGGTATTTGAAAATGGCGTTTCAAAATCAGACATTCCCATTAGGTAAAGATGTGCAGGAATCCCATGCACTGAGTAAGTTATAATAAATTTGTTTGCATGAGGTTTTTTCAACTTCCTCTTTATTAAGGGGAACCGTTAGTGGGAATGAAATCTGATCTTAACGATTGCGTTATTACATTACACATTTCAGAAACCTTCACAGACAATTCAGATTATTCATGCATACAACATTATTTTTTGATGAAAACGTGCAAATCTACAGAAATGGTATTATAATATGCATCCACTTAGACTCAGGCTAATTTCTTGGGATGAAAATTGTCGTTACAGCTCATGAATGATAGATTTTAGGTACTGCGAATGATGTACTTATTTTATTGAAAGCTTTAATAATCCGTTAATCTTTATCCAAAAGCATTACTGACAAGAGGGTTATCATTGCAAGCTAAGAAAAAATATGGGGGGCAAATCTCCCTCATTGAAATATTTATAAAAGGTAAAGGAATGGTTTCTAAATGGTTTGGATGACCCGTACTATCTTGGTTTATTTAATGTACAGTCATGGCCAAAAGTATGGACACCGCTGCAATTCTGTCAGATAATACTCAGTTTCTTCCTGAAAATGATTGCAAACACAAATTATTTGGTATTATTATCTTGATTTAATTTGTCTCAAATGAAAAAACACAAAAGAGAAAGAAGCAAAAAGCAAAACATTGATCATTTCACACAAAACTCCAAAAATGGGCCAGACAAAAGTATTGGCACCCTCAGCCTAATACTTGGTTGCGCAACCTTTAGCCAAAATAACTGCGACCAACCGCTTCCGGTAACCATCAATGAGTTTCTTACAATGCTCTGCTGGAATTTTAGACCATTCTTCCTTGGCAAACTGCTCCAGGTCCCTGATATATGAAAGTTGCCTTCTCCAAATCTCTCCACAGGTTTTCTATGGGATTCAGGTCTGGACTCATTGCTGGCCACCTTAGAAGTCTCCAGTGCTTTCTCTCAAACCATTTTCTAGTGCTTTTTGAAGTGTGTTTTGGGTCATTGTCCTGCTGGAAGACCCATGACCTCTGAGGGAGACCCAGCTTTCTCACACTGGGCCCTACGTTATGCTACAAAATTTGTTGGTAGTCTTCAGACTTCATAATGCCATGCACACGATCAAGCAGACCAGTGCAAGAGGCAGCAAAGCAACCCCAAAACATCAGGGAACCTCCGACATGTTTGACTGTAGGGACCGTGTTCTTTTCTTTGAATGCCTCTTTTTCTTCTCCTGTAAACTCTATGTTGATGCCTTTGCCCAAAAAGCTCTACTTTTGTCTCATCTGACCAGCGAACATTCTTCCAAAATGTTTTAGGCTTTTTCAGGTAAGTCTTGGCAAACTCCAGCCTGGCTTTTTTATGTCTCGGGGTAAGAAGTGGGGTCTTCCTGGGTCTCCTACAATACAGTCTCTGATGCCGACGGATAGTACGGGTTGACACAGTTGTACCCTCGCACTGCAGGGCGGCTTGAACTTGTTTGGATGTTAGTCGAAGTTCTTTATCCAACATCCGCACAATCTTGTGTTGAAATCTCTTGTCAATTTTTCTTTTCCATCCACATCTAGGGAGGTTAGCCACAGTGCCATGGGCTTTAAACTTCTTAATGACACTGCACACGGTAGACACAGGAACATTCAGGTCTTTGGAGATGGACTTGTAGCCTTGAGATTGCTCATGCTTCCTCACAATTTGGTTTCTCAAGCCCTCAGACAGTTCTTTGGTCTTCTTTCTTTTCTCCATGCTCAATGTGGTACACACAAGGACACAGGACAGCGGTTGAGTCAACTTTAATCCATGTCAACTGGCTGCAAGTGTGATTTAGTTATTGCCAACACCTTTTAGGTGCTACAGGTAGGTTATAGGTGCTGTTAATTACACTAATTAGAGAAGCAGCACATGATTTTTCGAACGGTGCCAATACTTTTGTCCACCCCTTTTTTATGTTTGGTGTGGAATTATATCCAATTTGGCTTTAGGATAATTCTTTTTGTGTTTTTTCATTTAAGACAAATTAAATGAAGATAATAATACCAAATACCGTATATACTCGTGTATTAGGCTAGAATCACATTTCGTTAGTGCAACCCGTTTAGCGCTAGCGCTAGCGGGTTGCGCTAACGCAATGTTTTTAATGTGGCCGCGTCCCGGGGTCGCGGTAACGTCCCCGCTCTCGCAGATCCCCGATCTGCGAGAGCGGGGAACGGACCGCGGGCGCGCCTCGGACACTGCGAGCAGCGTCCGCGGTGCGCCAGGAAACACCGGCGCGTCGCTAGCGCGTGCCGAACATGGCACGCGCTAGTGCTGCGCGTTCCCATTGCCGTGAATGGGCGCGCTAACGGACGCGTTGCACGGCGTTAATTTCGCCGTGCAACGCTGTCCGTTAGCGCTTTCCCATTAACGCAATTGGAACCAAGCCTAAGCCGACCCGAGTATAAGCCGACCCCCTAATTTTGCCACAAAAAACTGGGAAAACGTATTGACTCGAGTATAAGCCTAGGGTGGAAATGCAGCATTTACCGGTGAATTTCAAAAATAAAAATAGATCATTATTTCCCCATAGCTGTGCCATATAGTGCTCTGCACCGTTCATTATTGCCCCATAGCTGTGCCATATAGTGCGCTGCACCGTTCATATTTCCCCATAGCTGTGCCATATAGTGCTCTGCACCGTTCATATTTCCCCATAGCTGTGCCATATAGTGCTCTGCACCGTTCATATTTCCCCACAGCTGCCATATAGTGCTCTGCACCGTTCATATTTCCCCATAGCTGTGCCCCATATAGTGCTCTGCACCGTTCATATTTCCCCATAGCTGCGCCATATAGTGCTCTGCACCGTTCATATTTCCCCATAGCTGTGCCCCATATAGTGCTCTGCACCGTTCATATTTCCCCATAGCTGTGCCATATAGTGCTCTGCACCATTCATATTTCCCCCATAGCTGTGCCATATAGTGCTCTGCACCGTTCATTATTTCCCCATAGCTGTGCCCCATATAGTGCTCTGCACCGTTCATATTTCCCCATAGCTGTGCCCCATATAGTGCTCTGCACCATTCATATTTCCCCATAGCTGTGCCCCATATAGTGCTCTGCACCGTTCATATTTCCCCATAGCTGTGCCCCATATAGTGCTCTGCACCGTTCATATTTCCCCATAGCTGTGCCCCATATACTGCTCTGCACCGTTCATATTTCCCCATAGCTGCCATATAGTGCTCTGCACCGTTCATATTTCCCCATAGCTGTGCCCCATATAGTGCTCTGCACCGTTCATATTTCCCCATAGATGCTCCACATATATCTGTGCCGCTGCTGCTGCAGTAAAAAAAAAAAAAAAAACACATACTCACCTCTCTTGCTTGCAGCTCCCAGCGTCCAGTCCCGGCGTCTCTCCGCACTGACTGATCAGGCAGAGGGCGCTGCGCACACTATATGCGTCATCGCGCCCTCTGACCTGCACAGTCAGAGCGGAGCGGCCCCGGGAAGACGGAGCGGCGGCCGGCGGCTGGAACGGGGACAGGTAAATATGACATACTTACCTGGTCCCGGAGTCCCGCTCCTTCCCCCGGACAGCTGTCTTCGGTGCCGCAGCTTCTTCCTCTATCAGCGGTCACCGTTACCGCTGATTAGAGAAATGAATAGGCGGCTCCACCCCTATGGGAGGTGGAGCCGCTTATTCATTTCTCTAATGAGCGGTCCCACGTGACCGCTGAACAGTGGAAGAGCTGCAGCACCGAAGACCGTGGGACTGCAGGGG
Organism: Ranitomeya imitator; assembly: GCF_032444005.1. NCBI lineage: Eukaryota > Metazoa > Chordata > Amphibia > Anura > Dendrobatidae > Ranitomeya > Ranitomeya imitator. The sequence goes on from NC_091284.1 coordinate 52,476,498, forward strand.
GAGCGTCAGGATCGCTGGAAGCAGGTAATTATGCCTCAGCGCCCTCACCCGCCGACCCTGCCACCCACCTTGACTCGAGTATAAGCCGAGAGGGGCACTTTCAGCCCAAAAATTTGGGCTGAAAATCTCGGCTTATACTCGAGTACATACGGTAATTTGTGTTTGCAATCATTTTCAGGAAGAAAATGAGTATTATCTGACAGATTTGCAGGGATGTCAATACTTTTGGCCATGACTGTAAGAAAACATTTTTTGAGGGGGCACTCCACTGATGAGAATTTCTCTTCAATCATTGGTCGACTATGGGACAATTTTATTAAATTGTACTTATTTTTATGTAAGTAATACTAATAGAGATGAGCAGATCAGGAAAATTTGAATTCACCTGTTTACGGGTTTATTTCTCAGGAAAATTGATTGGGGAAGAAGTTATTCTTATTTTATTTAATTTTTATTGAATTTTTCAAAAATAAAGTTGCAGAATGACAAAAAACCCTCAAAATATTAGCAAACAAAGCAACATGGTTTATCTTCTCACCTACCATCGAAACCTTCAAAAAGAACCTGAAGACCTACCTCTTCCGACAAGCCTACAATCTGCAGTAACCACCGATCGACCAAACCACTGCACGACCAGCTCTATCCTTACCTACTGTATCCTCACCCCTCCCTTGTATATTGTAGATTGTGAGCCCTCGCGGCAGGGTCCTCTCTCCTTCTGTACCAGTTGTGACTTGTATTGTTCAAGATTATTGCACCTGTTTTTATTATGTACACCCCTCCTCACATGTAAAGCGCCATGGAATAAATGGCGCTATAATAATAAATAATAATAATAATCTTAGTAATCTATCAACAGCAATGAGTGAACTCAACACCGAAGAGGTCACATCTTATATTAACATTTAAACATGAACATCAATAGAGCTGTGAGATATTGCATACTTCGCACATCTTATATATGCGCATGAAACTCACTATTTGACATGGGTTGAATGAGCATCATCTACAACTACACCAACTACATACTTTCAAACAACTAGAAACAGTGGTAATCTGTAGTGAAAATGGTCAGGTTTTATGATTAACTTGAAATGGCGGGAAATATTGAGTAAACAAAATTTAGGATCTGCCTGGGCAGCCTAAATTTTGTACCAATTTCTTTTTAGGGAATCAATATTTTGTGGGGTTGCTCCACTAGGTACTCATGTGTCTAAGCAAATGAGGGACAAACGTATCAGACATGAGTATGATCATGTGACAGTTGATAAGGAATGAGTTTTTAAATGTAGTTTGGACAGAGAAGCAAAATGTGGCAAAAACATTTGAAAATTAGATTCAGGGTTTCCCTACTCTGGACTGTATTGTTTGTCAGTGTTATCCTGGAAAAGAAAAGAAATTGTTTGTTTATATGGTTGTATGGCTTGGTGGTGCTATGATGAGTAGTGTTGAGCATTCCGATACCGCAAGTATCGGGTATCGGCCGATACTTGCGGTATCGGAATTCCGATACCGAGATCCGATATTTTTGTGATATCGGGTATCGGTATCGGAAGTGTAAAATAAAGAATTAAAATAAAAAATATTGTTATATTCACCTCTCCGGCGGCCCCTGGACATCAGCGGGAGGATCCGGCGTCCGGCACGGCTTCTTTCTTCAAAATGCGCGCCTTCAGGACCTGTGGAATGACGTCCCGGCTTCTGATTGGTCGCGTGCCGCCCATGTGACCGCCACGCGACCAATCAGAAGCCGCGACGTCATTCCTCAGCTAAAGTCCTAGAATGAGCGCCTTCTAGGACCTGAGGAATGACGTCGCGGCTTCTGATTGGTCGCGTGGCGGTCACATGGGCGGCACGCGACCAATCAGAAGCCGGGACGTCATTCCACAGGTCCTGAAGGCGCGCATTTTGAAGAAAGAAGCCGTGCCGGACGCCGGATCCTCCCGCTGATGTTCAGGGGCCGCCGGAGAGGTGAATATAACAATATTTTTTATTTTAATTCTTTATTTTACACTTTAATATGGATCCCAGGGCCTGAAGGAGAGTTTCCTCTCCTTCAGACCCTGGGATCCATGAGGATACATTCCGATACTTGATGTCCCATTGACTTGTATTGGTATCGGATATCGGTATCGGCGATATCCGATATTTTTCGGGTATCGGCCGATACTATCCGATACCGATACTTTCAAGTATCGGACGGTATCGCTCAACACTAATGATGAGGTATTATGCTATTATTTCTCATTATTGTGCCATTATTTATTATTATCTGTCTACCTCAATTGGGTGGGTAGCAAAGGCAACTGATGTGTAGATGCAATTAATGCTTTCCAATAAACCTCAGTCATGGCCTCATTTTCACGTGGGAGCTGTCACAGGAACATCAGCAGTTACCATGGTAGCCCGACACCTTATAGGAACCTGTTGGCTCTACAATGAGGGTCACTGCAGACATTTTTACTCCTTCTAGTTCTGCCATTAGTGTTCAATTTGTGGTGAGACATACTCAGTGACTTGTTGTTTTAGGAGAAATATACGTCTTGAAAGAGCAGCGTTGTCCAATACAGAAGAAAGCACCAATACACATCCACATAAAGCTGCACTGGTTGCAGCAGTACCCCAGGTAGGAGGAAGCAAGCCTCCAAATTGATGAGTTTTCTTCAGCCATTGTCAGCATTACAAATCTCACACAATTTGAAGTCAATTATTGAACAGCTCGCAAAAAGCTGTTCAAGGAAGTTAAGCCTATCATGTGTTATGGGTCCTCTTATGGACCTCCATCTCAAACTTTTTTGTTTTTGTATTTTTTCTCAATTGGATGGTCAGGTTTGAGTTAGATGTTTCATCGTTGGTTCATTATTTAATCGATTTTTTTATTACTGATTCTAATAATGACAAAATATATGCCTATTGCTTATACAGCTCTGGCAAAAATTAAGAGACCACTGCAAAATGTTGAGTTTGTCTGATATTTCTCTTTATAGGTATATTTTTGAGTGAAAAGTAAATTGTTAATGTATTCTATAAACTTGGGACAACATGTCTCTGAATTTCCAAGCAATAAATTTTGTTTTTTTTTCTGAAAAAGAGAAATGGTCAAAATAAAAAAAAAAAACAGTGCTTTCAGGCTTCAAATAATGCAAAGAAAACAAGTTCATAATCATTTAGAAACAATAATACTAATGTTTTAACTCAGCAAGAGTTCAGAAATCAATATTTTGTGGAATAACCATGATTTTTAGTCACAGCTTTCATGCGTCTTGGCATGCTTTCCACCAGTCTTTCACACTACTTCTGGCGCAAAAGTTTAGACAAATTTGTCCCATATTATGCTCTTGAGACTCCAGAGCATAATAAACGTATTACATAAAAAATAATATTAAGAGTGTAAGCTCTTAAGGTCAGTGAACTTTTCTCCTTTCATATGTGTGTAAGCTTTTTATGGTCAGTTTACTTATCTTTTTAAGTCTCCTTCCCTTCTCTCACTTTATTGCAAAGTGTAAGCTAGGTTCCCTCTATTTTTCCTCTCCCCATGTTTATTTTCTAAGCAATTACAAGCTTAACAGTATTTTGATTTGTGTAAATTTGTTCACCACATGTCTAGTTTTTGGGGAAAATTCAGAAAATTCAAATTTCTAAAGATCCACTCATTTCTAGATGTTACACAATGACACACATGGCAATGTCCTAACTTTTTTGAGGTTTGTTGCTGCCATCAATTTATAAATGAGTTTTTGATTTTTTTCAAATGAAATGGAAACAACATGTCTATTGTTCACCTTCTGATCTGTATTCTATGTTCTGTTGTGAATAAAATATGACTATAAAAGATTTCTCAATCATTGCATTCTTGTTTCATTCATATTTTACCCATCGTGACAACTTTTTTGGAATTGGGGTTGTATTATTAAAAAAACATAGGAAGTCGCACAGTCATTGTAGGTCCAGGCTCTAACAATACAATAGGCATCATGTAGATGCAAATCAGTTTCAGGGGAAACCAATTCACCACAAATTTAAAAAAAAATGTATTTGCCTGAGCTTAAATTGTTTGTGATTTGCGTTTGTGTTATGATACGGTAGTCTAGGAGCAACATGGAACGAGCTCTGAAGGAAGTGGTAACTGTACTGACCGCAGTCCCTAAGCTCAACACAACACTAGAAGTAGCCGTGGGATGCTCCTAACTCTCCCTATGCACCTCATCACAGCCTAAGTGCTAACTATCCCTAAAGATAGAAGCAGGAAAGCTATCTTACCTCAGAGAAAATCCCCAAAGGATAGATTAGCCCCCCACAAATAATGACTGTGAGTGGAGAGGGAAAAGACATACACAGAATGAAACCAGGATGAGCACAGGAGGCCAGTCTAGCTAAATAGATAGGACAGGATGGAATACTGTGCGGTCAGTATAAAACACTACAAAAAATCCACGCAGAGTTTACAAAAAATCTCCACACCTGACTAAAGGTGTGGAGGGTAAATCTGCTTCCCAGAGCTTCCAGCAAAACAGAATAAATTCATACTGATAAGCTGGACAAACATAGAAAGCACAGAACGGATAAGTCCACAATCTATGGACAGAAAAGAGCAAGCAAAAACTTAGCTTTGCTGAACTGGTCAGGATAACAGGGAAATCCAAAGAGATGTGAATCCATCCAGGAACCATTTACAAGTGGCACTGGCTGAAGGAAAGAGCCAGGCCTAAATAGCCGAGCAGAAGAGACGATCAGTGGAGGTAGCTGCTGACAGCTAACTCCAAGGAGCAGCCATACCACTTGAAACCACAAGAGGGAGCCCAAGAGCAGAACTCACAAAAGTGCCACTCACAACCACCGGAGGGAGCCCAAGAGCGGAATTCACATCAGTACCCCCCCCCCCCTTGAGGAGGGGTCACCGAACCCTCACCAGAGCCCCCAGGCCGATCAGGACGAGCCAAGTGAAAAGCACGAACCAAATCGGTGGCATGGACATCGGAGGCAACAACCCAAGAATTATCCTCCTGGCCGTAACCCTTCTACTTGACAAGATACTGAAGCCTCCGCCTCGAAAAACGAGAATCCAAAATCTTCTCAACCTCATATTCCAACTCTCCCTCAACCAACACCGGGGCAGGAGGGTCAACCGAGGGAACAACGGGCACCACATATCTCCGCAACAAAGATCTATGGAAAACATTATGAATGGCAAAAGAGGCTGGAAGAGCCAAACGAAAAGACACTGGATTAATAATTTCAGAAATTTTTTAAGGACCAATAAAACGAAGCTTAAACTTAGGGGAAGAAACCTTCATAGGAACATGATGAGAAGACAACCAAACCAAATCCCCCACATGAAGCCGGGGACCAACACACCGACGGCGGTTAGCAAAACGTTGAGCCCTTTCCTGAGACAACATCAAATTGTCCACCACATAAGTCCAAATCTGCTGCAGCCTGTCCACCACAGAATTAACACCAGGACAATCAGAAGGCTCAACCTGCCCAGAAGAAAAACGAGGATGAAAACCAAAATTACAAAAGAAAGGTGAAACCAAAGTAGCCGAACTAGCCCGATTATTAAGGGCAAACTCGGCCAATGGCAAGAAAGACACCCAATCATCCTGATCAGCAGACACAAAGCATCTCAAATAGGTCTCCAAGGTCTGATTAGTTCGCTCAGTTTGGCCATTAGTCTGAGGATGAAACGCCGAAGAAAAAGACAAATCAATGCCCATCCTAGCACAAAAGGCCCGCCAAAATCTAGAGACAAACTGAGAACCTCTGTCAGACACAATATTCTCCGGATTGCCATGCAAACGAACCACATGCTGAAAAAACAATGGAACCAGATCTGAGGAGGAAGGCAACTTAGGCAAAGGTACCAGATGGACCATTTTAGAGAACCGGTCACAAACAACCCAGATAACAGACATCTTCTGGGAAACAAGAAGATCCGAAATAAAATCCATGGAAATATGCGTCCAGGGCCTCTCAGGGACTGGCAAAGGCAAAAGCAACCCACTAGCGCGGGAACATAAAGGCTTGGCCCGGGCGCAAGTCCCACAGGACTGTACAAAAGCACGCACATCGCGCGACAAGGAAGGCCACCAAAAGGACCTAGCAACCAAATCTCTGGTACCAAAAATCCCAGGATGACAAGCCAACACTGAACAATGAACCTCAGAAATTACTTTACTTGTCCATCTATCAGGAACAAACAGCTTCCCCACAGGACAGCGGTCAGGCCTATCAGCCTGAAATTCCTGAAGCACCTGCCGCAAATCAGGGGAGATAGCAGAAAGAATCACCCCCTCCTTAAGAATGCCAACCGGCTCAAGGACTCCAGGAGAATCAGGTGAAAAACTCCTAGAGAGGGCATCAGCCTTAACATTCTTAGATCCCGGAAGATACGAGACCACAAAATCAAAACGGGAGAAAAACAGGGACCATCGAGCCTGTCTAGGATTAAGCCGCTTGGCCGACTCGAGGTAAATCAGATTCTTATGATCGGTCAGGACCACAACGCGGTGCTTAGCTCCCTCAAGCCAATGTCGCCACTCCTCAAATGCCCACTTCATAGCCAACAACTCCCAATTGCCGACATCATAATTGCGTTCCGCAGGCGAAAACTTTCTGGAAAAAAAAGCACACGGTTTCATCAAAGAACCATCAGACTCCCTCTGAGACAAAACGGTCCCTGCCCCAATCTCAGAAGCGTCGACCTCAACCTGAAAAGGAAGAGAAACATCTGGCTGATGCAACACAGGGGCAGAAGTAAATTGGCGTTTAAGCTCCTGAAAGGCCTCAACAGCCTCAGAGGACCAATTCGTCACATCAGCGCCTTTCTTCGTCAAATCAGTAAGGGGCTTAACCACACTGGAAAAGTTGGCAATGAAACGGCGATAGAAATTAGCAAAGCCCAAAAGTTTTTGAAGGCCCTTCACAGATGTGGGTTGGATCCAGTCATGAATAGCTTGGACCTTAACAGGATCCATTTCTATAGACGAGGGAGAAAAAATAAAACTCCAAAAAGAGACCTTCTGAACTCCGAATAGGCACTTAGACCCCTTAACAAACAAAGCATTATCACGCAGGATCTGGAACACCATCCTGACCTGCTTTACATGAGACTCCCAATCATCGGAAAAAAATCAAAACATCATCCAAATATACGACCAAGAATTTATCAAGATAATTGCGGAAAATATCATGCATGAAAGACTGGAACACAGATGGAGCATTAGAGAGCCCAAATGGCATCACAAGGTATTCAAAATGGCCTTCGGGCGTATTAAAAGCAGTTTTCCATTCATCAACCTGCTTAATACGAACAAGATTATATGCCCCTCGGAGGTCAATCTTAGTAAACCAACTAGCCCCCTTAATCTAAGCAAACAAATCAGTAAGCAAAGGCAAGGGGTATTGGAATTTGACCGTGATCTTATTAAGAAGACGATAATCAATACAGGGTCTCAAGGAGCCATCCTTCTTAGCAACAAAAAAGAAACCCGCTCCCAATGGTGACGAAGAGGGCCGAATATGCCCCTTCTCCAAAGACTCCTTAACATAACTCCGCATGGCGGCATGCTCTGGCACAGACAGATTGAAAAGTCGGCCCTTAGGGAACTTGCAACCAGGAATCAAGTTAATAGCACAATCACAGTCCCTGTGCGGAGGAAGAGAACTGGACTTGGGCTCATCAAATACATCCTGGAAATCCGACAAAAACTCAGGGATCTCAGAAGAAGGGGAAGAGGAAATTGACATCAAAGGAACGTCACTATGCACCCCTTGACAACCCCAACTAGTCACAGACATAGTTTTCCAATCCAGCACCGGATTATGTTCCTGTAACCATGGAAAACCCAGTACAACAACATCATGCAGATTATGCAACACCAGAAAACGGCAATCTTCCTGATGTGCTGGAGCCATGTACATAGTCATCTGTGTCCAGTACTGAGGTTTTTCCTTGGCCAAGGGTGTAGCATCAATACCCCTCAAAGGAATAGGGCTCTGCAAAGGCTGCAAGGAAAAACCACAGCGCCTGGCGAATTCTAAGTCCATTAAGTTCAGGGCAGCACCTGAATCCACAAATGCCATGACAGAGAAGGATGACAATGAGCAAATCAGGGTCACAGATAAGAGAAATTTAGGCTGTAAAGTACTAATGGTAACAGACCTAGCGACTCTCTTAGTACGCTTAGGGCAATCAGAGATAACATGAGCAGAATCACCACAGTAAAAACACAGCCTATTCTGACGTCTGAATTCCTGCCGTTCTGTTCTAGTCAAAATCCTATCACATTGCATAGGTTCAGGACTCTGCTCAGAGGATACTGCCATATGGTGCACAGCTTTGCGCTCGCACAGACGCCGATCAATCTGAATGGCTAGAGACATAGATTCGCTCAAACCGGCAGGCGTAGGAAAGCCCACTATAACATCTTTAAGGGCTTCAGAAAGACCTTTTCTGAAAATAGCAGCCAGAGCCTCTTCATTCCATTTAGTGAGCACAGACCATTTTCTAAATTTCTGGCAGTATAACTCTGCCGCTTCCTGACCTTGACACAAGGCCAACAGGGTTTTTTCAGCATGATCCACAGAATTAGGTTCGTCATACAATAATCCGAGCACTTGAAAAAATGCATCTACATTCAATAATGCCGGATCCTCTGTTTCAAGAGAAAAAGCCCAGTCTTGAGGGTCACCACGCAGCAAGGATATGATGATTTTTACTTGCTGAATGGGATCACCAGAAGAACGGGGTTTCAAAGTAAAAAACAATCTGCAGTTATTTTTAAAGTTCAAAAACTTGGATCTGTCCCCAAAAAACAAATCAGGAGTAGGAATTCTAGGCTCTAATGCCGGAGTCTGGGCAACATAGTCCTGGATACTCTGTACTCTTGCAGCAAGTTGATCCACACGAGAAAACAAACCCTGAACAACCATGCCAAAGCATATATCCTGAACCACCCAGATATCATGAGGAAAAAAAGACAAACCAGAGCACAGAAAAAAAAAATGGTTCAGAACTTTCTTTTCCTTCTTTTGAGATGCATTTAATTCATTTTTGGCCACTTGTACTGTTATGATACGGTGGTCTAGGAGCAACATGGAACGAGCTCTGAAGGAAGTGGTAACTGTACTGACCGCAGTCCCTAAGCTCAACACAACACTAGAAGTAGCCGTGGGATGCTCCTAACTCTCCCTATGCACCTCGTCACAGCCTAAGAGCTAACTACCCCTAAAGATAGAAGCAGGAAAGCTATCTTGCCTCAGAGAAAATCCCCAAAGGATAGATTAGCCCCCCACATATAATGACTGTGAGTGGAGAGGGAAAAGACATACACAGAATGAAACCAGGATGAGCACAGGAGGCCAGTCTAGCTAAATAGATAGGACAGGATGGAATACTGTGCGGTCAGTATAAAACACTACAAAAAATCCACGCAGAGTTTACAAAAAATCTCCACACCTGACTAAAGGTGTGGAGGGTAAATCTGCTTCCCAGAGCTTCCAGCAAGACAGAATAAATTCATACTGATAAGCTGGACAAACATAGAAAGCACAGAACGGATAAGTCCACAAACTATGGACAGAAAAGAGCAAGCAAAAACTTAGCTTTGCTGAACTGGTCAGGATAACAGGGAAATCCAAAGAGATGTGAATCCAACCAGGAACCATTTAAAAGTGGCACTGGCTGAAGGAAAGAGCCAGGCCTAAATAGCCGAGCAGAAGAGATGATCAGTGGAGGCAGCTGATGACAGCTAACTCCAAGGAGCAGCCATACCTCTTGAAACCACAAGAGGGAGCCCAAGAGCAGAACTCACAAAAGTGCCACTCACAACCACCGGAGGGAGCCCAAGAGCAGAATTCACAACACGTTTGGCAAACTATAAAAAGACGAACAACATTCATGATTTCTGCATTGTCAGAAAGGGTTTAAATATTTTAAAAAATTACACTTCCCATCCTTCACCTGGCCCACCACACAGCCCTTCTCCAGTCCGGTGTTCTCCTCTCCGGTCACCAAACCTGTCACTTTGGAGATGCATGATGCCTTCGGTAGAAAATAAGTCATGTGATGTTATCAGGTGAAGCCCAGTCAATAGTCTTCACATGATAGCATGACGACATTATAACATTGCGGAGTCCAGTTCAGGTCCAGTATTTTCTATTTGGTCATAAATGTTGTCTCTTCAAAGACATCTATTTTTCTATTTTATTTTACTCATTTCTATTATTCTATGGAGTCTGAAGAGACCTCAGAGCACAATGATGCACATTCAATTTACATTGAATAAATTAGATGTAATCATATTTTATCTTTGATTTTGATCGAATCTGATTAATTTGATTTTTAGCAGATTCACTCACTGTTTAGCCTCAGAGAATCAGCAGAAGACAACCTCTTTCAGAAGTCCTTTTGGTGCCAATAATTTCTGCACTTGGCATTTCTTATAGATTGATTCCCAAACAACTTATTATATCTTATTACTGTTTCTTCTGTGTGCATTAATGACAATGAATAGAACAATGCAATTATGTGTTGTTTGGATGGATGGAGGGCCCTCAGAATCATTTTCTTTGAAGAGCTCAAAAAACTCCAATCAATCCCTGAACACAACTGTACATGAAAGTTTGCCTATTCTGCCTTATAAAAGTGCAATTCTTGTTCAATAAAAACAAATAATATCTGTGTCAAACACAGTTTTGAGACTGGCACTTTTTTACCACAGTTGACTGCTATGACAATAGTTATTTCACATCCTTGTCATTTCCCAACATGCACATTGACTGATTCTACGTCCCATTTTACAGGCTTTATGGTCTCACTTAGTAAATTTGTGCACTTCTGAAATAAGAGTGACTACCTCATGCAAAGAGATCAATTTATCTCTTTCAACCTGGGCAATTTCCAATAACTTTGCGGATGACTTCTGTCCACAGCGGACCTGACTTTAATCATAACATCGCACTCAATTCCGGCCTGATTCACATCATTTTCCAGATTCCTGATTATACATCCTACATTATTGGAGTCAGTTAAACCACTATCGGCTTAAGGAACAGATAGGAACACTCAATCATGTGCACTGAACTTTGTCACCTTCTATTTGAGCTTGCAGGGAATCACCCTTGTCTTTTTAAATCAAGGCTGGGTATTCTCATCTATTAGCTATGGATTTGTTTTTATTTCACTTTTTTTTCTTATTCTTTTTACTAAAAGGATAATGGAATTGTTGGAATTGTTTGTGTTATTATGAAAAGCCAATTCACACGGATGACAGCTCTGACAATAGGCTCATCCTGCTATGCGCCTACAACAATGGAATATTTTAGTTTTTAATATCTATTTGTTAAAGACCATAAGATGAATAACTATTATTTGGGGAACGGATTAGTTATCATATCAAAGCCAAAATGCTAAAAAGGTTTATTGTTCTCAGCAATCGCATTTAGTTTTTTATTATGTAGTGGACAAATATAATTTCAGTTCTTTCACCTACAGTGCTTCCAAGCGTTTTAATTACACTGTCTGTTTCTTCTCTGTCTTAGATTCTAGGGAGTGATGAATTTATAAGTAGAGATGGGCGGACCCCTGGATGTTCGGGTCCAGCGGGTTCAGCCGAACTGTTACAAAACGTTCGGGTTCGGTTACCAGAACAGTACCCAAACTCAAAAATGGACCCCATTCAGTTGAATGGGGACCCAAGCATCCAGTATTTGTGGTGCTGTAATGTGCATGACAGTGTGGCAAACACCGCTTCTGATCGGCGATGAAATCATCCCCGCCGGTCAGAGAGCCGTTGTTCCCAAAGATGGTGTGAGCGCTCAGTTGTGATCGGAGGTATAAAGTTTACCTCCGGTCACTGGTATCAGCTGATTGGACAACTGTTCCCATCATCTGAAACCTGCTGCCGCTAGTAACAGCGAGAGCAGGATCGGCAGATGGAAGTATTCATCAGCCGCTTCTGCGCTGTAAATAAATAATGTTTAAAAAAAAATGGCATGGGTTCCCCTGTATTTTTGTTAACAAGCCAGGCAAAACTCACAGCTGGGGGTTGCAACCCTCAGCTGTCAGCTTCATCAAGGCTAGTTATCAAGAATAGAGGGGTCTCCATGCCATATTTGTTTAATTATTAAATAATTTAAAAAAACGGCATTGGGTCCCCCCCATTTTTGACATCCAACCTTGCTAAAGCATACAGCTAGGGACTGGTATTCTCCCATTGGTAAGGGGTCATGGATATTCCCCCAGCCTAAAAATAGCAGCCTGCAGATACCCAGAAAAGGCACGTGTATTAGATGCGCCAATTCTGGTGCTTTGCCTGACTCTTCCCACTTGCCCTGTAGCGGTGGCAAATGGGGTTCATATTTGTGCGGTTGATGTCACCTTGGTATTGTCAGGTGACATCAAGACCATGGCTTAGTCATGTAGAGGCATCTATAAGACACCTATACATTACTAATAATATAGTGGTATTATAAAAACACAGCCAGAATAATGTCTTTAATTGAAAAAAAAATGACATAGAATCCTTTAATAATCTGAATTAACCCATACCTACGACCTTGCCTAATTTCACCGAAGCCCTCGATCTCCAGTAATAAACCAAAAATAATAAAACAACAATATAACATACCTGTCAGTCGTTCTGTCTCATGCCGTAAACCATGTCTGGAGGAAAAACAGTTTTCAACCTGGATGGTGCCAAGATGCAACCATCCAAGCTGAGAGCCACTGGGGGAATGAACTGCTGCGAGCGCAGCCTCAATGACTGGAGGTGACATCATTGAGGTTACCTACTGTCACTGAGACTCCGTTTCCAGCAGGGCTGAACTGCCGTGACCTCGGTGAGATCCTCGCTAGCACTGTGAGAAAAACTCAATGATGTCACCTCCAGTCACTGAGGCTGGTTCACGTCATCCTGGTGGTACAGCAATTTGTACACCAGTATCTTGTCCTGGATTCGCTTGAGCAGAAAACATGGTATCTGTATGCTCACTCTCAACGTTCACACCCCGTAGGTCATCGACTTGCATCGCTACAAAGGTCTTTCAGCCTACCGGTAAACTGTTTAATTTGCGATTTTTCAATATGGTAGAATTCCACTCAGCACATGTTGCAGCGACTGTAGCAGCATCAGCGAGCCCTGGTGCAGCATGTCCTTTTGCAAAACCTGGACCAACACAATATGGATGTGGTACAAGTCTCGTTTGTGGAGTGGGCACAGGTGATGACCTCTGCACCATTCTGCACAGTTTTAAAATGGCTACTAAGTGTTAGTGTTGATGATGCAATTATCAGCATCATTATTCATGTGCATGCTGGAGCACACTTTGAATATTCTGCCTGAGGAGGTGGTGGTCCCAGAGGAAGAGGTTGAAGCAAAGGAGGGTTTGGAAAGGATGACATAGCTAAGGACTGATGTAACACAGGTGGTTGCCATGGGAGGGTGGATTACAGCGATTGAGGGGGGCTCATGGTACCAGACAAACTGTTAGTGAAGGTGTAGGAGCAGAGGACCAAATAGAGGAGGAAGAGGTGATGGACGCGCAACAGTCAGGAGATGAAGAGGTTAATGATCAACTCTCTGGGGTCTGTGGCTGGCAGGAGGAAATGGAGAAAGCAGCCTTGAGTATTACCTCATCACCAACACACCATGGACTAGGACCTCATTTAGGTGACCAACACATGAGCTCCTTATTGCTGCACTACCTTCAACAAGATGCCCATATTCCTAGAAATAGTTATGACTACTGGGCTACCACTCCATGCCGTGCCGCACAAGAGGTTGGTACACAAAATGAGAATGCTTGGTCTGGGGGAAATTGTGTGTAAATGGGTTAGTAACTGGCTTAGTGATAGAAAGCAGAGGGTGGTTATAAATGGTATAGTCTCTAACTGGGTCGCTGTGACCAGTGGGGTACCGCAGGGGTCAGTATTGGGACCTGTTCTCTTCAACATATTCATTAATGATCTGGTAGAAGGTTTACACAGTAAAATATCGATATTTGCAGATGATACAAAACTATGTAAAGCAGTTAATACAAGAGAAGATAGTATTCTGCTACAGATGGATCTGGATAGTAACATAGTAACATAGTTAGTAAGGCCGAAAAAAGACATTTGTCCATCCAGTTCAGCCTATATTCCATCATAATAAATACCCAGATCTACGTCCTTCTACAGAACCTAATAATTGTATGATACAATATTGTTCTGCTCCAGGATAAGTTGGAAACTTGGGCTGAAAGGTGGCAGATGAGGTTTAACAATGATAAATGTAAGGTTATACACATGGGAAGAAGGAATCAATGTCACCATTACACACTAAATGGGAAACCACTGGGTAAATCTGACAGGGAGAAGGACTTGGGGATCCTAGTTAATGATAAACTTACCTGGAGCAGCCAGTGCCAGGCAGCAGCTGCCAAGGCAAACAGGATCATGGGATGCATTAAAAGAGGTCTGGATACACATGATGAGAGCATTATACTGCCTCTGTACAAATCCCTAGTTAGACCGCACATGGAGTACTGTGTCCAGTTTTGGGCACCGGTGCTCAGGAAGGATATAATGGAACTAGAGAGAGTACAAAGGAGGGCAACAAAATTAATAAAGGGGATGGGAGAACTACAATACCCAGATAGATTAGCGAAATTAGGATTATTTAGTCTAGAAAAAAGACGACTGAGGGGCGATCTAATAACCATGTATAAGTATATAAGGGGACAATACAAATATCTCGCTGAGGATCTGTTTATACCAAGGAAGGTGACGGGCACAAGGGGGCATTCTTTGCGTCTGGAGGAGAGAAGGTTTTTCCACCAACATAGAAGAGGATTCTTTACTGTTAGGGCAGTGAGAATCTGGAATTGCTTGCCTGAGGAGGTGGTGATGGCGAACTCAGTCGAGGGGTTCAAGAGAGGCCTGGATGTCTTCCTGGAGCAGAACAATATTGTATCATACAATTAGGTTCTGTGGAAGGACGTAGATCTGGGGATTTATTATGATGGAATATAGGCTGAACTGGATGGACAAATGTCTTTTTTTCGGCCTTACTAACTATGTTACTATGTTACTATGTTACTCTGTTAGATCCACAGCACAAGAGTACATTTTTCCATCTGGTGATTTGCTTGTGGTGGAAGGAGTGTCAGAGGCCTATTATACTGTTTCTACTCTGTGGAAATTGAAGCCACTATAGTGGTGTGTGACAATCATTTTTTGAAATGTGGAGACTCCAAGTTGGGTCTCCAACTGGTGGGATGCCTGTAGTAGAAGGTGTGTCAGGAGCCTATAATACTGTTTCCACTTTGTGGAAATCGATGCCACTTTAGTGGTGTGTGACAATAATTTTTTGAAATATAGAGACTCTAAGTTGGGTCTCCATCGGGTGGGTTGCCTGTGTAGGTAAGGCTCCCAGACAGGCATGCCTTCGCTCACTTTCAGTCAACAACCTCAGTTACTTTCCTTACATTTTTCTACCAATAGTACTGTATAAAACTAAAGTTTGTGCCATTTGAGTGCAACTGGAATAAAAAATAAATTGGAGATGTTGCATGAAGTATCAGGTCTACCAGCTAAGAAGGCTTACACCACTCCCTTAATGACTAGGTCCTGATTGAAACTTCAATTCCAAGCTGCAAATGCTGGGCCAGACCCAGATACCTCATGCTGACTGCTGCTGTGCCATTTACAAATTTCTACTGTGGGTCAATTGATGCCACTTTTCATGTTGTCTTCCCCTAATTTTAGCTGTTTGAGAAGATTTTTGCCACCCCTTCAGGTGTTGTATATACATTTTGTTTGGCCATTCATTGAATTTAATGTCATTCACGTACGTTCAGCGAACTGTTTGGCGAATGTCTAAATGGGTTCGCTCATCTCTAGTCTGCAAGAAAACCATTCAACTGCCTCCTTATCATTCTTACGACTGTCCAATTGAATTGTTTCCTGGAGCATCCATTCAGCTTGGGCAAATTTACAATCATTCTGAGCCAGTATTGAAAGTACTAAAAGAATATCTGGATGGAAATTTAGAGAATGTCTTAATTTAACCTTCTTCTTTGCCAGCTGGAGCACTCTTGTTTTTTGTAAAAAAAACAAAGGCTCAACCCTGAGGCCTTGTGTTTATTACAGAAAAATAAATAAGATTACCATTAAAAATCATCTCCCACTCCCCTTAATTACTAAATTGCTGGAGACTATGTTCTGTCAAGATTTTTACCAAACTCTATCTAAGAAGGGCTTATAATCTCATACAAATTTGCCTGGGAGATGAGTGGAAAACTGCCTTTAGAGCTAGATATGGACATTTTGAATATCTGGTTATGTCTTCTGGCTATAGCAATTCCCCTGCCACCTTTCAACACTTCATTAATTTTGCTTTTGAGATTTCTTGGATCAATTTGTTGTTATTTATCTCGATGACCTTTTTATATTATCAGATTCTTTGGCGGAGCATCCCAGTTAGTCCTGGAACGTCTATGGGAGAACATTTCTATATCAAACTCGAAAAATATGAATTTGAACAAACCAGGACTCAATTGCTGGGATATATCATCTCCCCAGGAGGTTTGAGCATGGAGCACAGTAAAATCACAGTGGTAGTTGACTTGCCTACCACAAGTAATTTGAAAGATGTCCTGTGTTTTGCAAATCTCTATAGCAGATTCATTAAAAACTTTTCAAAAATCATTTACCAATTACTTCACTCACAAAGATAAGCAAAGTGTTTTCCTGGTCTTCAGAGGTACAAGTGGCTTTTGAAAAGCTAAAGATGCTTTCTACTTTCGCACCATTACTAATTCATCCAAATCCTGAGACATCTTTTGGAAGAGGCAAATCATCCTGTGACTGTCATTACTGACCTCAAAAATTTAGAATTCATCCATACAGCTAACAAGTTGTCTGCAAGACAAGCATGTTGGGTTTTATTTTTCTCCAGGTTTAATTTTATAATTTCTTATCAGCCTGGTTCAAGAAATGGCAATGCTGATGTTTTGTACAGGATATTTACTGAACCTGGACCTCAAGAGAAGTCTAACACTGACCGTACCATTCAATATGCAAAAAATTTTTGGGGAATACTGTGCACCAAAGAATCTTTAACAAAGATTAAAGATGGAAACCAAATTGACTTTTTTCTTAATCATTCTTCTAAAACTGTTGATTTTTCTTTAAAGGAGGGGTTTTGAATGCTGAACCACCACATATATGTCTCGACTTGAAGTTCTCAAACTTGTCCATGATTCTAAACTTGTAGCATATCCTGGAGTCATAAAGAGGCAAGAACTACTGTTGCATTCTTTTTGGTGGCCTAATTTTAGGAAGGATGTGAGAACATATGTTTCCTCCTGTTTAACATGTGCAGGGAACAAGAAGCCACAAACTTCTCCTCTAGGACTCCTTCAACCTCTTCCAGTTCCATCCAGGCCTTGGAGATCTATCTATCTATATACTAAAGGGATTCCTACCACTGAACAAACCGCTGAATTAATGGTCAAAGAGATATTTAGGCTGCATTGAATTCCTGACAATGTTATTTCTGATAGAGGTGTACAGTTAACATCAAGATTTTGGAAAAACTTCTGTACAGCTTTAGGAGTTACTGTCAACTTGTCTACTGCCTTCCACCCACAATCCAATGGTCAGACTGAAGGAACTAACCACACTCTCGAACAATACCTGCGCTGTTTTATTTCATATCTACAGGATGACTGGGTGGACTATTTATAAACAACTGAATTTGCCTATAATAACTCCAAATACAGTTCTGCATCCTAAAGTCCATCACCAGGCATACAATGATGAGAGAAATACTCTGGTCAGATGATGTCTGTGACCGGCGATCAGACCCAAGGTTTCTTGTGCTGAGCCTGTCACACAGATGACAGCACAGGAAACACCGAATGTTCGGGCAACCCATTCATTTGAATAGGGTCTCAGTTCGAGTTTGATTACCATTCTGGTACCTGAACCAAACTTTTTTTAAAAGTTCGGCTGAACTCAACAGACCCGAATATCTACGTGTCCGCCAATCACTAGCTGTCAGGTTTAGGGATGCTTCACTTGGTGAGATTAGAAAGCTAGATTAAGTACTCATTTTCAATAGACCACCAGAGAAGTTTCAATTAATATTAAATATTTTTTTCTGTTTCATGGTCTCTATATGGAGTGCTTCCTGTACTCTGTTTCATTTGATAGTTCGAAAAATACTGCATTAAGAAAACTTAGTTGTGTTCTTCATGCAGGAAAGTTGGGAAATCATTGTCTACTGTGGTTTAGTTGCCACAAGGGAGGAATATACAGCTTTTTCATGTAAAAATGTTTGACTTTATTTTCACATAACCAAATTACCGTAAAAATGGACTTTTCATTGTGCCAAGAGACCATCAAGTTAAGTGGGCTGAAATGTTTGTTGCTTCAGAATAAGCTGATTGGGGACAAATAAAGGCCATATTTTTAGACACAGAATGTTCCCAGAGTCATTGGTAATGGATATTTCAGCATGTTACAAGGCTCATGCACAAGGGTAAACTGAAATGTTACAAGTAAACTATTATCTGCTGTTATTTAATGCATCCTCCTACCCCATAAATAATTATTGTTTAAGTATGACAAACTCAATGTAGGCACAATATATACCTTTGTTGCAAAAGCGATTGTCAATGAATGCTGGTGCTGCAATTTTTAAAAGGGTTGTCCACTACTCAGACAACCCTTTCTCATATCAGTATGTTTTAGCCACGGTAAAATAACAACACTTATACTCATCTTTGATGCCGGCACTGTTCCATTGGTGTTGGCACTCTCTCTCCAGGGGTTAATGGAACATTGTTATATCATGCGATACCTGCGGCCAATCAGCAGCGCGCTTCATTCGCCCTCTTTTTCATCATCAATAGAGATGACCATTGTTTTGAAATTTGAGTTTGCCAAATTCGTCAATTTTTAAATGAGATTTCAATTAGCAGCAAATGTATTTGTGCAAATTTTATAAGTAAATGTCTTCTAGTTGCCATTATATGCCAATATGTGTAGAACATTTTCAGTTCCCCTTGAAGTCAATTAGACATGTTTTGAGCTCTGCAATACAAATACACACAGTTTTAAGGTCCAAATGACTTTCTCTGTCTAGTGTAATATGGATGGCAATCAGAGATAACAAAATACGTATTTCACAATACACTGTAGTATCAAAGTTTTAGGCTACTTAAGCAGCATAACTGGTCTAAAAATTATCCCACTTTTTTTTTTGGGGGGGGGCACATGTATGCATTACTGTTGTTTATAGACATGTGGTGCAAACAGAAGGGGCCATGGCATTTTTTATTAGTTTGGCTGTAACAGTTATCCATTTTTGGAACGTATGAAATCACTTTTCTGAATGAAGAAGTGATAGCTTTTTCATAAGCTGTGCAAAGATGTACCTTTTACTTAGAAAGATAAAACAGGTGTACAGTACTGATTTGAATGTGAACACAAGCACTGGCTTCTCAACAAGCAGTGACAATTCTTCCATATTTTGGGGTCTGCAAATCGTTTGCTAACCATAAAATAAAGAGGCAATTACAAAAGCTTTTTATTAAGCCGTCCAAAAATTAGTTTACAAAAACATGCGACTATGTTTCTCAACAATACTGTCTAGCACTATAAAACACAGAGGGCAGACAGGAGATATTTGACTGGAGTGGCTGTGTAATGGCTGCAGAAGGATCAGTAAGGTAGAAAGTTAAAACGGGGAGAATAAAGAGAGGCTTTACAGTTTAGGGTCAGCAACAAAAGCCCTGTTAGCTGCAGTAGAGTCGAGCACTATGAAACACAGTGGGCAGACAGGAGGTGTGTGCCTGGTGTGGTGGTGCAATGGTTGTGAGAGCTAAAATTGGGCAGACAAAGAGATTGGCAGTTTGCAGCCAGCAACAGGAGCAGTACTACAGTATAGATCATATGATTGACAGGAGGTTGATGCCCGCCACAGCATGGTCAATCAGCAATGGCAGGAGCAGAACAGTGTAGACAATAGTCAATAGACAGGCAGGCAGACAGACAGTATAGCTAATTTAATCATTGGCATCAGTCCTCGCAGCATGAATGTCTACACTGATCCATGCCTGATTCATTTTGACAAATGTTAGATTTTTTTATGCTTTTGGCAGATAACCTGGTTCACTTTGGTGTGACAAATCCACCATCTGCGCTGAATACCCTCTCTGACATAACACTGTAGGTTGGACACGGCAGTATGTACATAGAAAACTTGTCAGTTATTTCCACTGGTCCAATCTGTGGACCCAGAAATCAATAGGGCCTGGGCTCAGGGTATCTGCCTGTAAAAGGACAAAAAGGATACGCTCTAGGTATGACTAAACATGGCTGTTAAGACATATGCTAGAGTGCTACTACTGAGAACAGTGTCCCTACCATAGTTGCAGAGCCTGCGACACAGATTGGCATTAGAATCATGTCAATCTCCTCCAATGGTTTCCTTTTCTTCATACCTCTACTTTTCATGCCTTAAAAAATATCAAAAGGAAAAAAGATTTTCTGGTGCATTATGTTCCTTAGTGCCTAGGGTGCTGTGGGTAGGGAATTTTCAGGCAGAATTAATGTGCATTTACTGAATAATGGAGGAAGCTGTCTGAGTAGAAAATTGATTCCAGCTGATGGCGTTGCTGTAAGAGGCTACCTCATCATGGGATGATAAATAGGACATATACTCCATTATTCCCTCCATTTCTTTACCAGTAATGCACTTGCCAGAGGCACAGGAGGTCAAAAACCACTTGAATCTGTTGCTACTATATTGCAGTGAAGGATGCTGCCAGCAGTACCTTTTGTGTTAGAGCTGCTATAATCTGCAACCACATTCTTATCGGTGATTTAAGGTGGCTGTTAGACATATAGTGGATGGAAGATAAACCTTGAGTAATTGTATAGTACATGTAGGACTAAAAGGTGTGAATTGGCCATGACAGGTTGATTATGAGCAGCTGAAAAGTTGCTGCTCACCATATCTTCACCTCTCCACCCCTGGGTGTGGTCTACTTTGTAAGCCTGGCTGTGTGTATGGAGACCTGGCTCTGTGTATGGAGGTGTGCAGATCTCCTGGATTGAGTGCCTTCGCTAAAGGTCTAAGGAGCTGGACTCTAAGGGTACCGTCACACTATACGATTTACCAACGATCACGACCAGCAATACGACCTGGCTGTGATCGTTGGTAAGTCGTAGTGTGGTCGCTGGAGAGCTGTCACACAGACAGCTCTCCAGCGACCAACGATGCCGAGGTCCCCGGGTAACCAGGGTAAACATCGGGTTGCTAAGCGCAGGACCGCGCTTAGTAACCCGATGTTTACCCTGGTTACCAGCGTAAAAAAAAACAAACAGTACATACTTACATTCCGGTGTCTGTCCCTTGCCGTCTGCTTCCTGCACTCACTGACTGCCGGCCGTAAAGTGAAAGCACAGCATAGCGGTGACGTCACCGAGTGAGTGCGGGAAGCAGACGGCAAGGGACCTGACGGACACCGGAATGTAAGTATGTACTGTTTTTTTTTTTTTACATTTACGCTGGTAACCAGGGTAAACATCGGGTTACTAAGCGCGGTCCTGCGCTTAGTAACCCGATGTTTACCTTGGTTACAAGTGAACGCATCGCTAGATCGGTGTCACACACACCGATCTAGCGATGACAGTGGGAGATCCAGCGACAAAAGAATGTTCAAAACGATCTGCTATGACGTACGATTCTCAGCAGGGTCCCTGATCGCTGCTGCGTGTCAGACACAGCGATATCGTATGGATATCGCTGGAACGCCACGAATCGTACCGTCGTAACGACAAAAGTGCCACTGTGTGACGGTACCCTAAGTCAAGAGGGCTAACCAGCACTACTATATAGACTCTTTGCTTTATGCTTTATTACTTTGTGCCAGAGAAGGGCTGTATATATGTTTCCTGTGATGTGTGTCATAAGCAAGGAAAAAAAACTGCTGGATTTTAAATATAAACGGTTCCTTTGATTCTTCAGATCGCTCCCAAGTGAGTTGCATTTTTTTCAATGAAATTGGGGGCTTTTATCACCCTGCCACGTCCATAGCCTTTGAAGTTTTTGGGTTTAGCATACATTTGGGACAAAAGAACAACGTTTAAATTGTTTACAAACTTTGCTAACGAACGTAACCAATTTTTGGTGTGAATTTCTTCCACCCTTTACAAAAAGCTTAACCCTAAGTAAAGCATTCACTACATAATTATAAGCACAGGAAGATTTTTTTGTGGCAACAAACATCGATTTTATTGTATTGCCTACAATTGTTAAATGAGACTAGTAGTCAGACAACCGCAAAACCTTAACTTCTTACTGTTGTTTTTTATTTCATTTTTTTATTTGTTCATTTTTTAAATATTTTTACTGGAAAAGTAGCACCATAAAAAAAGAAAATCTGAGGAACTATCAGGAGAGAACCAGAGAGGTGCTGAAAACTAGGGAAGATAGCAATCTGCAATTATTTTAATGCAATTAAACTACAAACACATTTAGAATGGATTAGGGGGCACAAATTTGTTGTGAGAGCTTCTTTAATATAAACGTTCTTGCTAACGTAATTTTTATTTTACTGTAAAAGTTCCTTACAATGTTAAAGTTTGATAAAACTTTATGTTTTCCCTCTAATGAATAGGTAAGTAGCATACAACACGTCTATATCATCTAGCTCCCTTGATTTGTTCACAATGGTACCAAACAAATCCCACTGATTTATGTTCTAAACTATATATTATCTACTGTATGAATGTATTTGTAGGTAACAACACTTCAGTTCTTTCAGGACTCTCACCTGCTTTTAAAAATCATTTCAATACAAACAAAAGGTATACAAAAGGTATTAAAAGTACAGAAATAAAACATAGCAAACAAAACAAGTATATTTCATGTACTGTATATTCATCAACTCCAATGAAATCTTCTTTCTATTACCTCTAGAACAGAAGAAGGGATTTAACTCGGCATCCTGATGATATCGTATATCCAGTATAAGAAAAAGTTTAAGCAGCACAATGCCAGTCATGGATTTTCAGAAGCACATCCCATGAAGATTCATTGTCCTTTTGAACCATGAGTGCATACTACAAAGAAGATAGAAGAGGTGACAGCACTTCCATCTTTTCAATTGCAAATTGAGTGTATCTGTAATCCAAAATGCTTGAAAAAGGCTTGGATGTAAGCCGATACGTCACATATTGGATAAAAAATATGCTTAATTTGCAATTGAAAAGATGGACGTGCGCTCTCCTCTTATTTCTTCTTTGCAGTACGGAATATTCATCTGGAACGTCTTTGCATAACATCCTTAAAGTAACATAAAATTCTAACATGGGGACATATTTTATTCTGGTTTCTATATTTCTTAGTTTTCTATCTTTTACAAGAGAATTTAATATTATTATTATTTATTTATATAGCACCATTGATTCCATGGTGCTGTACATGAGAGTGGGTTACATACAAGTTACAGATATCACTTACAGTAAACAAACTAACAATTAGGGTTGAGCGACTTTTACTTTTATAGGATCGGGTTGGGTTTCACGAAACCCGACTTTCTCAAAAGTCGGGTCGAGTGAAATCGGCCGATCCTATAGAAAAGTCGGGGTCGGGGTCGGCTGAAACACGAAACCCAATGCAGTGCAATGGGATACTATTTGTTCCCAGGGTCTGAAGGAGAGAAAACTCTCCTTCAGGCCCTGGGATCCATATTTAAGTGTAAAATAAAGAATTAACCTCTTTCTGACATCGGACGTACTATCCCGTCGAGGTGGGGTGGGCCCCTATGACCACGGACGGGATAGTACGTCCAGCGCGATCGGCGGCGCTCACGGGGGGAGCGCGGTCGATCGCGGCCGGGTGTCAGCTGTCTATCGCAGCTGACATCCGGCACTATGTGCCAGGAGCGGTCACGGACCGCCCCCGGCACATTAACCCCCAGCACACCGCGATCAAACATGATCGCGATGTGCCGGCGGTGCAGGGAAGCATCGCGCAGGGAGGGGGCTCCCTGCGGGCTTCCCTGAGCCCCCCGCAGCAACGCGATGTGATCGCGTTGCTGCGAGGGTCTTACCTCCCTCCCTGCCTGCTCCAGACCCAGATCCAAGATGGCCGCGGATCCGGGTCCTGCAGGGAGGGAGGTGGCTTCACAGAGCCTGCTCAGAGCAGGCACTGTGAAGGCTGCACTGCTCTCAGATCGGTGATCTGACAGAGTGCTGTTCAAACTGTCAGATCACCGATCTGTGATGTCCCCCCTGGGACAATGTAAAAAAGTAAAAAAAAAATTTTCAAAATGTGTACAAAAAAAATAAAAAAAAATATTCCTAAATAATGGAAAAAAAAAATATTATTCCCATAAATACATTTCTTTATCTAAATAAAAAAAAAACAATAAAAGTACACATATTTAGTATCGCCGCGTCTGTAACGGCCCGACCTATAAAACTGGCCCACTAGTTAACCCCTTCAGTAAGCACCGTAAGAAAAAAAAAAAAAACGAGGCAAAAAACAACGCTTTATTATCATAACACCGAACAAAAAGTGGAATAACACGCAATCAAAAAGACCGATATAAATAACCATGTTACCGCTGAAAGCGTCATCTTGTCCTGCAAAGAACGAGCCGCAATACAGCATCATCAGCAAAAAAATAAAAAAGTTATAGTCCTGAGAATAGAGTGATGCAAAAATAATTATTTTTTCTATAAAATAGTTTTTATCGTATAAAAACGCCAAAACATAAAAAAATGATAGAAATGAGGTATCGCTGTAATCGTACTGACCCGAAGAATAAAACTGATTTATCAATTATACCAAACGCGGAACGGTATAAACGCCTCCCCCAAAAGAAATTCATGAATAGCTGGTTTTTGGTCATTCTGCCTCACAAAAATCAGAATAAAAAGCGATCAAAAAAGTAACGTGCCCAAAAATGTTACCAATAAAAACGTCAACTCGTCCCGCAAAAAACAAGACCTCACATGACTCTGTGAACCAAGATATGGAAAAATTATAGCTCTCAAAATGTGGTAACGCAAAAAATATTTTTTGCAATAAAAAGCGTCTTTCAGTGTGTGACGGCTGCCAATCATAAAAATCCGCTAAAAACCCCGCTATAAAAGTAAATTAAACCCCCCTTCATCACCCCCTTAGTTAGGGAAAAATTAAAAAAATGTATTTATTTCCATTTTTCCATTAGGGCTAGGGTTAGGGCTAGGGTTAGGGCTAGGGCTAGGGTTAGGGCTAGGGTTAGGGCTATGGTTAGGGTTAGGGCTAGGGTTAGGGCTAGGGTTAGGGTTAGGGCTAGGGTTAGGGTTAGGGCTAGGGTTAGGGCTAGGGTTAGGGTTAGGGTTACAGTTTGGGTTGGGGCTAAAGTTAGGGTTAGGGTTGGGGCTAAAGTTACAGTTAGGGTTTAGATTACATATACAGTTGGGAATAGGGTTGGGATTAGGGTTAGGGGTGTGTCAGGGTTAGGGGTGTGGTTAGGGTTACTGTTGGGATTAGGGTTAGGGGTGTGTTTGGATTAGGGTTTCAGTTATAATTGGGGAGTTTCCACTGTTTAGGCACATCAGGGGCTCTCCAAACGCGACATGGCATCCGATCTCAATTCCAGCCAATTCTGCGTTGAAAAAGTAAAACAGTGCTTCTTCCCTTCCGAGCTCTCCCGTGTGCCCAAACAGGGGTTTACCCCAACATATGGGGTATCAGTGTACTCAGGACAAATAGGACAACAACTTTTGGGGTCCAATTTCTCCTGTTACCCTTGGGAAAATACAAAACTGGGGGCTAAAAAATAATTTTTGTGGGAAAAAAAAGATTTTTTATTTTCATGGCTCTGCGTTATAAACTGTAGTGAAACACTTGGGGGTTCAAAGTTCTCACAACACATCTAGATAAGTTCCATGGGGGGTCTAGTTTCCAATATGGGGTCACTTGTGGGGGATTTCTACTGTTTAGGTACATTAGGGGTTCTGCAAACGCAATGTGATGCCTGCAGACCATTCCATCTAAGTCTGCATTCCAAATGGCACTCCTTCCCTTCCGAGCCCTCCCATGTGCCCAAACGGTGGTTCCCCCCAACATATGGGGTATCAGCGTACTCAGGACAAATTGGACAACAACTTTTGGGGTCAAATTTCTCCTCTTACCCTCGGGAAAATACAAAACTGGGGGCTAAAAAATAATTTTGGGGGGAAATATTTTTTTTTTAATTTTCACGGCTCTGCGTTACAAACTGTAGTGAAACACTTGGGGGATCAAAGCTCTCACAACACATCTAGATGAGTTCCATAGGGGGTCTAGTTTCCAAAATGGTGTCACTTGTGGGGGGTTTCTACTGTTTCGGTACATTAGGGGCTCTGCAAATGCAATGTGACACCTGCAGACCATTCCATCTAAGTCTGCATTCCAAATGGAGCTCCTTCCCTTCCGAGCCCTCCCATGCGCCCAAACAGTGGTTCCCCCCCACATATGGGGTATCAGCGCACTCAGGACAAATTGGTCAACAAATTTTGGGGTCCAATTTCTCCTGTTACCCTCGGGAAAATACAAAACTGGGGGCTAAAAAATAATTTTTGTGGGAAAAAATTTTTATTTTATTTTTACGGCTCTCCATTATAAACTTCTGTGAAGCCCTTGGTGGGTCAAAGTGCTCACGACACATGTAGATAAGTTCCTTAGGGGGTCTACTTTCCAAAATGGTGTCACTTGTGGGGGGTTTCTACTGTTTAGGTACATTAGGGGCTCTGCAAACGCAATGTGACATCTGCAGACCATTCCATCTAAGTCTGCATTCAAATGGCACTCCTTCCCTTCCGAACCCTCCCATGCGCCCAAACAGTGGTTCCCCCCACATATGGTGTATCATCGCACTCAGGACAAATTGGGCAACAAATTTTGGGGTCCACTTTCTCCTGTTACCCTCGGGAAAATACAAAACTGGGGGCTAAAAAATAATTTTTGTGGGAAAAATTTTTTGTTTTATTTTTACGGCTCTGCATTATAAACTTCTGTGAAGCACTTGGTGGGTCAAAGTGCTCACCACACCTCTAGATAAGTTCCTTAGGGGGTCTACTTTCCAAAATGGTGTCACTTGTGGGGGGTTTCAATGTTTAGGCACATCAGTTGCTCTCCAAACGCAACATGGCGTCCCATCTCAATTCCTGTCAATTTTGCATTGAAAAGTCAAACGGCGCTCCTTCCCTTCCGAGCTCTCCCATCCGCCCAAACAGTGGTTTACCCGCACATATGAGGTATCAGCGTACTCAGGACAAATTGTACAACAACTTTTGGGGTCCAATTTCTTCTCTTACCCTTGGGAAAATAAAAAATTGGGGGCAAAAAGATAATTTTTGTGAAAAAATATGATTTTTTATTTTTACGGTTCTACATTATAAACTTCTGTGAAGCACTTGGTGGGTCAAAGTGCTCACCACACCTCTAGATAAGTTCCTTAGGGGGTCTACTTTCCAAAATGGTGTCACTTGTGGGGGGTTTCAATGTTTAGGCACATCAGGGGCTCTCCAAACGCAACATGGCATCCCATCTCAATTCCTGTCAATTTTGCATTGAAAAGTCAAACGGCGCTCCTTCCCTTCCGAGCTCTCCCATCCGCCCCAAACAGTGGTTTACCCCCACATATGGGGTATCAGCATACTCAGGACAAATTGTACAACAACTTTTGGGGTCTAATTTCTTCTCTTACCCTTGGGAAAATAAAAAATTGGGGGCGGAAAGTTAATTTTTGTGAAAAAATATGATTTTTTATTTTTACGGTTCTACATTATAAACTTCTGTGAAGCACTTGGTGGGTCAAAGTGCTCACCACACCTCTAGATAAGTTCCTTAAGGGGTCTACTTTCCAAAACGGTGTCACTTGTGGGGGGTTTCAATGTTTAGGCACATCAGGGGCTCTCCAAACGAAACATGGCATCCCATCTCAATTCCAGTCAATTTTGCATTGAAAAGTCAAACGGCGCTCCTTCCCTTCCGAGCTCTCCCATCCGCCCAAACAGTGGTTTACCCCCACATATGGGGTATCAGCATACTCAGGACAAATTGTACAACAACTTTTGGGGTCCAATTTCTTCTCTTACCCTTTGAAAAATAAAAAATTGGGGGCGGAAATTTAATTTTTGTGAAAAAATATGATTTTTTATTTTTACGGTTCTACATTATAAACTTCTGTGAAGCACTTGGTGGGTCAAAGTGCTCACCACACCTCTAGATAAGTTCCTTAAGGGGTCTACTTTCCAAAACGGTGTCACTTGTGGGGGGTTTCAATGTTTAGGCACATCAGGGGCTCTCCAAACGAAACATGGCATCCCATCTCAATTCCAGTCAATTTTGCATTGAAAAGTCAAATGGCGCTCCTTCGCTTCCGAGCTCTGCCATGCGACCAAACAGTAGTTTACCCCCACATGTGGGGTATTGGCGTACTCAGGACAAATTGTACAACAATGTTTGCGGTCCATTTTTTCCTGTTACCCTTGGTAAAGTAAAACAAATTGGAGCTGAATTATATTTTTGGTGAAAAAAAGTTAAATGTTCATTTTTATTTAAACATTCAAAAAATTCCTGTGAAGCACCAGAAGGGTTAATAAACTTCTTGAATATGGTTTTAAGCACCTTGAGGGGTGTAGTTTTTAGAATGGTGTCACACTTGGGTATTTTCTATCATATAGACCCCTCAAAATGACTTCAAATGAGATGTGGTTCCTAAAAAAAAAATGGTGTTGTAGAAATGAGAAATTGCTGGTCAACTTTTAACCCTTATAACTCCCTAACAAAAAAAAATTTTGGTTCCAAAATTGTGCTGATACAAAGTAGACATGTGGGAAATGTTACTTATTAAGTATTTTGTGCGACATATCTCTGTGATTTAATTGCATAAAAATTCAAAGTTGGAAAATTGCGAAATTTTCATAATTTTCGCCAAATTTCCGTTTTTTTCACAAATAAACGCAGGTATTATCAAAGAATTTTTACCATTGTCATGAAGTACAATATGTCACGAGAAAAGATTGTCAGAATCACTGGGATCCGTTGAAGCGTTCCAGAGTTATAACCTCACAAAGGGACAGTGGTCAGAATTGTAAAAATTGGCCCGGTCATTAACGTGCAAACCACCCTTGGGGGTAAAGGGGTTAAAATAAAAAATATTGCTATACTTACCCTCTGACGCGCCCTGGTACTAACCGGCAGCCTTCCTTCCTTAGAATCAGCGCGTGAAGGACCTTAGATGACGTCACGGCTTGTGATTGGTCGCGCGACCGCCCATGTGACCGCTCACGCGACCAATCACAAGCCACGACGTCACTGAAGGTCCTTCAAGCGCTGATTCTTAGGAAGGAAGGCTGCCGGAAAGAAGCAGGGCGATTCTGAGGGTGAGTATATTCCTATTAGGTATATACTCACCCTCGGACACGCCCTGCTTCTTTCCGGCAGCCTTCCTTCCTAAGTATCAGCACTTGAAGGACCTTCGGTGACGTCGCGGCTTGTGATTGGTCGTGCGAGCGGTCACATGGGCGGTCACGCGACCAATCACAAGCCGCGACGTCATCTTACGTTCCTTCACGCGCTGTGTTGTGAGTTCTGTTTTTGGGCTCCCTCTGGTAGTTACTGATGGTACTGGGTGATTTGTGTTCTGCTGTCTCTGGTGTCCACCTGTTCTATTAGGATTTGGGAGTTTCCTATTTTACCGGGCTTTCTTGTCATTTCCCCGCCGGCTATCAAGGTTATCAGAGTGTTTTGTTACCTCAGCTTCTGGCTTCAGTAATCTTCAGGACAAGCTAAGTTTTTGATTTTCTTGTTCCACGTTTTGATTTATTTTTGTCTTGTCCAGCTTGCATATAATTGTTTCTTTGCTGCTGGTTGCTCTAGCGGGCTGTAATTGCTCCTCATGTTCCATGAGTTGGAACATGAGTTCAAGTAATTACAGGATGGTTTTTTGAAGGGTTTTTTGCTGACCGCGCAGTTTACTTTTGTATCCTCTGCTATCTAGTTTTAGCGGGCCTCATTTTGCTGAATCTGATTTCATACTGTGTATGTGCCTTCCTCTCATTTCACCGTCATTATATGTGGGGGGCTGCTATTTCTGTGGGGTATTTCTCTGGAGGCAAGAGAGGTCCGTGTTTCTTCTAATAGGGGAAGTTAGATCTTCGGCTGGTGCGAGACGTCTAGGATCAACGTAGGCACGTTCCCCGGCTATTGTTATTTGCGTGTTCAGGTTTAGGGTCGCGGTCAGCTCAGGTTCCATCACCCTAGAGCTCGTTGGTGCTTGTCCTTTTGTGATTCCCTGCCATTGGAATCATGACAGTATAGCCGGCCAAAAATGTTTGGGCTGAAGTAGGAGGAAAAGTAGTCTGAGGAAGTTTTTTTTTTTTTTCTCCTCTGAGGTTGCTGCCTAGCCCTAATTGCAGCCTGGCTGATTTTTTTTTTTTTTTCCTCCTCTTAATCCTTGAATGGCTCTGACCTTAGCTGTTTATCATGGACGTCCAGAGTTTAGCTTCCAGCTTGAATAATCTTGCTGCTAAGGTTCAAAATATACAAGATTTTGTTGTACATGCTCCTATGTCTGAACCTAGAATTCCTATTCCAGAGTTCTTTGCTGGAGATAGATCTAGTTTTCTGAATTTTAGGAACAATTGCAAGCTGTTCCTTTCTTTGAAATCTCGCTCTTCTGGAGACCCTGCTCAGCAGGTTAAGATTATTATATCTTTCCTGCGGGGTGACCCTCAAAATTGGGCATTTGCATTGGCACCAGGGAATCCTGCGTTGCTTAATGTGGATGCGTTTTTTCTGGCATTGGGTTTGCTCTATGAGGAACCTAACCAAGAGATTCAGGCTGAAAAAGCTTTATTAGCTCTCTCTCAGGAGCAAGATGAAGCAGAAATATATTGTCAAAAATTTCGGAAATGGTCAGTGCTTACTCAGAGGAATGAGTGCGCCCTGGCTGCAAAGTTCTGAGGCCATTAAAGATGTTATGGTGGGGTTCCCTGCGCCTACGGGTCTGAATGAGTCTATGACTATGGCTATTCAGATTGATCGGCGTTTACGGGAGCGCAAACCTGTGCACCATTTGGCGGTGTCTTCTGAACAGGCACTTGAGACAATGCAATGTGATAGAGTTCAGTCTAGAAGTGAACGGCAAAACTATAGGCGGAAAAATGGGTTGTGCTTATATTGTGGTGATTCAGCTCATGTTATATCAGCATGCTCTAAACGCACAAAAAAGGTTGATAAGTCTGTTGCCATTAGTACGTTACAGTCTAAGTTCATTCTGTCTGTGACTCTGATTTGCTCATTATCATCCATTTCCGTCGATGCCTATGTGGCACCCCTAGGGGTATTTGCCACAAAAATAGTTACTGACACTAAATGCGAATACTAAAATAGCAAGACTGCACTACCACCTCCGGCCAGAAGGGGGAGCTCCAGAGACTCCCCTTGATCCATTCTGGTCTGAGAGAAGAAATGGCAGTTGGGCTAAGGAGCTGATAGTGAGAGGTCATACAGCTGAATTTCTAACAGCCCTATGACGGTTTCCAGGCCCAAATCACCGGCCTGAGGAGAAGAGGGATAGAGAAAAAGGACATTGTGAGAACCGGGTAGCATTAATCACTACCCAGAACAGGCGCAAAGACGGATACTGGATCCTTGGCTGTATTCATTACATATAATACAGCAACCGGAAAAACGTGAGGTGATATCAGCTTCACTAGGGTCGGACGCAGCAACAGACACAGAGTTCAGCGGTACTCCTGGAGGGGGTAAGCCGATAAAAGGACTCGGGTTGCCCGTCGAACCAGGACCCGGAGGGGACAGATTGGGCCGGCAGCCAGTTCACATACAGCAGCAGGGCCACACAGATATTGCTTACAATAAGAGGCGAAGACCCCGGCAGGGTCAAAGTAACTCAGAGTTCCCATACAGACTCCGGTGACAGGACTGGTTGTAAATCCTTTTTTGTTAAAGTAAACTGGTTAAACGTTTCAGTGCCTCAGTCTTTCATTTGGACAATAGCCATCTATCCAGGATTGGGATCATCACCGCTGGGAGAACCTGCTGCTGATCAAGTAAGTGCCTGTTCCCTCACGATACCCTTTACACTGTGCATTGCCTGAGGCCACAGCACCGGGTCAAGCCACCCGTGACACCCCCCTCAAGAGACAGACCCCATTGGTCCGGTGCTGGGTACCCCGGTCTCTTGGGCGTCACAATTGGCGTCACGAACAGGATCTAGCCAGCCCGTATACCGGGTATTGTGTGCCGTGATTGGAGCCCAAAACTGTGAAAACTTGGATGAAAAATCTTGAAAATTGACTTTATTAAAGAAAAATTCATTCTCCATTGAAAACTATTGAAAGTGACTTTTCCCCATTGGTTATAATGGAGTAAAGATGGCCGCCATCCCCTGAGGTAATCACTTCATAACCGTTAGGCACGAGACTGTTAATTGAGCTACGCCATCACCTGAGCCCCAGTCTAACTGAAAAACTTCAGAATCCGCCATTACAGAGCGCGGTGGGTGGGAGCAGCAGGGGGCGTGTAATTGTGGGCGGCACCAAGCTGAGCGCTCTGACATCAGAGCAAGGGGAAAATTGATCCTGCTGCACAGCGGAACGAATCTACACTATCCCGACGTAAGCGGAGGACCGGAAGGGTCCGGATTAACTAAGGGGGCACAGTATGTCGCAGCACGGAGACGCCGCAGCACCCGGCGACGCTAATGCAGCTGAAAGACAGAGTGTCGATAGAGAGTCCGGTAGCGCAGCGGTGCAAGGAGTGGCGCCCATCATGCCGGTGCTGATGCCATATACGCCGGGTGGCCCATGGCTTCCAATGTATGAAGGTGAGCCTAATACCCTTGACGATTTCAGAGAAAAGATGCTGGCCCATTTTGACATGTTCCCTGTGGGTGAAGTTCAGCATGTTAGTCTCCTGATGATGCAGTTAAGTGGCCATGCTAAGCGAGAAGTCACAGCATGGGCAGCTGATCTAAAAGGCACTGTTGAACGCATATTTGCTGGATTAAAAGCTACATTTGAAACCACTGCCAGCAGCAAAGCTAAAGTACGATTCTTTAATTGCAAACAAAAAGTTAATGAGGGCGTGAGAGACTTTGCCTTAAACCTGCAGGAAGCCCTTAAATCACTTACACTGGCTGAACCCATTTTTAACACCGGAGCGGATAAACTGCTAAGAGATCAATTTATTGAGGGACTCTACACCCCTTCTCACCGGGGGCATGTGAGCATGCTTGTTTTTAAGAACCCTGAATTGACATTTGCCCAATTAAAGGAGAGCGTTATACGTCTCCAGCTGGCAGAGGCACCTCGGGATCAGGATCCTGCGCAACTCATGGCAGAGGCTCCTCAACAACATGGAGTACCAGTGACATCAGCTATGTCCGGGGCCATTGCTAAGCCCCTGGGGCCCAGTACTAATGAGGCTCTTCAACAAAAGCTTGACTCTTTAACTGATGTTGTTGCTTCAATGGCTAAAATCATGCAGGAGATGAGAGGACCCAAGATGGAGTTGTCAAACCGTAGAGAAAGTGTTCCATGGATGAGACCCCGGAGATACCCGACATGGAGAGGACGACCCCGCGACCGCTACCAACCGGATGGACAGCCCATTTGCCGCCGTTGCCAGCAGCCAGGCCACTTTGCACGAGATTGTGATTTAAACGGGAATCCCCTGGGAATGCGGGCCGCTTCGCAGGAATGAACTTTCAAGGCCCAACACCCTGGCACGACAGGTACATCGGAGGACGACCCATTATCCCTATC
Organism: Ranitomeya imitator; assembly: GCF_032444005.1. Classification (NCBI taxonomy): domain Eukaryota; kingdom Metazoa; phylum Chordata; class Amphibia; order Anura; family Dendrobatidae; genus Ranitomeya; species Ranitomeya imitator. The sequence continues at coordinate 52,510,330 of NC_091284.1, forward strand.
GTGCTGGACGGAATGCCCCTCAACGCTTTGCTGGACACAGGTTCCCAGATTTCATCTATACCGTATATCCTTTATAAGAGGTACTGGGCTGATGCAGATATTGATAAAGGGCCCTCTGATGTTGAACTAGATATATGGGCCAGTAATGGTAAGTTGGTACCGAAACTAGGATTCAGGGAGATGACCATAAAGATTGGTAAAGTAGAATTGAAGAAACAGGGTATAATTGTTGTTGATGTTGACCGGCGGAACTGTGAACCAACTGTATTGATAGGAATGAATGTGTTAGAGAACTGCTTTTCCGAAGTCATTTCTGTCTTACAGCAAATTGCTGAAACTGCCCAATCCTGCCAGCAGAGAGTTCTCCGGAGGGAAATAAAAGTATTGATGTTAAGGCAACAGGTAGAAGTTGCAGGTGGAGAAATCGGCAGTGTGAGGGTAAGTGATCCAACATCTATTGTAATCCCACCAAAAACAGAAATGCTGGTATGGTGTAGAGCAGCCATTGGTACTAAGGGACGAGATTATCAAGCCTTAATAGAACCAGTGTACACCGACAGCAGGCCCACTATACTCACAGCACGAGGGATAGTCGAGGTACACCGGGGACGAGTGCCGGTACGACTTTTGAACTGTGGAGAGGAAGAGGTCACTTTGCCAAGGTATGCTACAATGGCAAAGCTATATACTGTTGACAACAATGCCATCACAACCATTGAGCCCTTAGAACCAACCTGTCAGGTGGAAGGCAATGGCTCAGATGGAGAAATGGAGGATTGGTGCCAACAGCTACACGTGGGCATAAATTCAACACCTACCCATCAAAAACAAGGGGTGTATAGGCTAGTGACGGAATATGAACAAGTCTTCAGTAAACACCCATTGGACTTCGGACGGATAGAAGGGGTAGAACACACAATCCCCACCAGTGACCATCCCCCAATAAAAGAAAGATATAGACCCATACCGCCCGCTCACTATCAATGTGCAAAAGATATGCTGAGGGAGATGAAACAGGCCGGGGTAATAAGAGACAGCTGTAGCCCCTGGGCGGCCCCTCTAGTGATTGTCAAAAAAAAGGACGGAACCATGAGAATGTGCGTAGACTACCGGAAGATTAATAACATCACCCATAAAGACGCCTACCCCTTGCCTAGGATAGAAGAGTCCTTAACTGCTTTGAAATCTGCTAATTATTTTTCCACCTTAGACTTAACAAGCGGGTATTGGCAAGTCCCTGTGGCTGAGCGAGATAAGGAAAAGACGGCATTCACCACACCAATGGTTCTATGTGAATTTAATCGCATGCCGTTCGGACTCTGCAACGCATCCGGTACCTTCCAGTGGCTGATGGAATGCTGCCTCGGACACAAGAACTTCGAGACCGTCCTCCTGTACCTAGATGATGTGATCGTCTACTCAAAGACTTACGAACAACACTTAATAGACCTGGCAGAAGTGTTCGAAGCCTTATCCAGGTATGGCATGAAAGTCAAGCCATCCAAATGTCACCTTCTCAAGCCAAAGGTACAGTACCTGGGACACATCGTGAGTTCGGAGGGAGTAGCACCAGATCCCGAGAAAATAAGCGCCATAAGGGATTGGCCAAGACCTACCAGCGCAAAAGAAGTGAGACAATTCCTGGGATTGGTGGGTTACTATCGCAGATTTATAAAAGGATTTACCAAGTTGGCAGCACCCTTGCAAGACACCTTGGTAGGGCAGACGAAGAAACCTTCAAACCGAAACCCTCCTTTTCAGTGGAACGACGAAAGGGAAGACTCCTTTGAACAACTAAAGAAGGCACTAACCGGAGAAGAGGTTCTGGCATACCCAGATTACCATCAACCTTTCATCCTCTACACCGATGCCAGTAATGTGGGACTAGGAGCGGTGCTGTCACAAAAGCAAGAAGGTCGGGAGAAAGTCATCGCCTTTGCAAGTAGAAAGCTCCGGCCTACTGAAAGAAATTCAGAAAATTACAGCTCCTTCAAATTGGAACTACTGGCAGTAGTTTGGGCTGTGACTGAACGTTTCAAACACTATCTGGCCGCTGCAGAATTTATTGTCTATACTGACAACAATCCGTTGACCCACCTGGACACAGCCAAATTAGGTGCGTTAGAACAGCGATGGATAGCCCGGTTATCTAATTACAACTTCAAGATCAAGTATCGAGCAGGTCGCAAGAATGGAAATGCCGATGCCCTATCCCGGATGCCACACTTGAGAGATGTAGAAGAAGAAATGGGGGAGCTTGAAGAAATTGAACTACCAGCCTTCCATCATCCCAAGGCAAAACATCATCAGTCAAGTACCTATCAGAAACAACAAGAGGTGAATTTAAATCCGTTAGCACACCATAGATGGGCTGACACCCAAGACAGCAATCCGGCAGTGAAGTTGGTGAAGGAACTGTTAACTGAGCAAAGTGCATATCCCGATGAGGATGCCCCAGAAGAGACGCATCAACTCTGGAAAGAGAGAGGCAAAATGTTCCTGTATCAAGGGAAGCTCTGTAGCAGGTACACCAATCCGAAAACACATGAATTGGTTTGGCAGATTATCGTGCCTAAACAAGATGTCAAGATGGTCCTCGAAGCTTACCATAATGGTGCTGGTCACTTCAGTTGGAAAAAGTTAGAAGTACTTCTAAGAGAAAGATTTTATTGGGTCGGGATGAGAAAATCAATCGAACAGTGGTGCAGAAATTGTGGCCCGTGCAACCTCAGAAGAAACGATCAAAAGAACCAAAGAGCACCACTGCAGCCCATAATCACCAAACAACCACTTGAACTTGTAGCCATGGACCACGTGAAGTTGACACCAAGCCGGTCTGGCTATGTCTATGCCTTGACCATCGTGGACCATTATTCACGCTTCTTGGTAGTAGTACCCGTAAAAGATCTGACAGCAAAAACAGCAGCCAAAGCGTTCCAAACGTACTTTTGTAGACCCCATGGATATCCGGAACAGGTTCTTACCGACCAAGGTACAGCCTTTGAATCAGAGATCTTCAGAGAATTCTGTAATATGTATGGTTGCAAAAAGATCCGGACGACGGCCTATCATCCACAAACAAACGGCTTATGCGAGAAGATGAACCATATTGTAATAGAACTACTAAAGACTTTACCTGAGGCAGAAAGGAATCAATGGCCAGAGAAATTGCCTGACTTGGTGGATCTGTATAATCATGTCCCGGTGAGTTCCACCAATTGCACCCCAGCTTACCTTATGCGTGCAAGACCCGGCCAATTACCAATCGATCTAGAAATGGGAATTCTGAAACCAGACGCAGAAGTCCAAGACTCCAATTGGGATATCATACGGCAAAAGCAGTATCGCCAAGTGCAAGAGAGTGTGGAAAGAAGCCTTCAGCAAACTAGAGAAAGACAAGAGCGAACTTTCAACCAGAATGCTCTAGCGACCCCATTAAGACCAGGTGACCAAGTGCTCAAGAGAAATCGTCGAACCAATAAACTGGACAATCAGTGGGAAGCCGTACCCTACACAGTTTTACCAACAAGAGTGGATAATCCTAAAATGTGTCTCATTAGCAAAAACGGAGGCTTAACATCTGTACTAGTGTCAAGAGACAATCTTAAATTATGTCCGGAAGCATTGAAAGAGCCAGACGTTGTCCAGCCAGAACCAGAAGTTATTCAACCCATACAGGTTCAACCAGTAAAGGAAAAAGAAGAGGAAGTGTATCACACCTGTATAGGAGACTTTCCCAAAACCCTACTAACATACCATGGTGCAGTAGTGGTTCCCATGGTGGCCTTTTACCCAACACCAAACCCAATACCAGAAGTCCCAAGACAGGAAGAGGCTGACCCCGTACTACAGGAGGTTCCAGGCCAGGAAGAACAGATTCCTGGTCAGAGTAATTCCATTCACGGTGGACTTGCCAACTCCATAGTCGTGGAATTATCTTTAGCAGAGCGGGCAGATACTACATCCGCAGTAGACAGTAGTACACCACATGAAGAGACACCGCTATTACGTAGATCACAGCGTAGTACCCAGGGTCAATTACCGGCCAGGTATGCAGATTACCAACTATAAAGCTCATAATGTGAATTGTATATATGTTATGCCGTATATAGTTAAACAGAAAATGTAGTATAGTCATTGTTATCAGTCTGCAACGTTTAAGCCCAGTGCCTACAGAGACTTGTCTGTATGAACTTCTTGCATATTCTTGAACTTTTTATCAGCCCGGAGGCACTAAATCAAAGCTCCGGAAAGACTGCTTTTTGAATTTTGCTTTTTGCTCTTTTTGAACTTTCTTTAGACTTTATATTGATATCTCCGTTGGAAAAATGGAACTAAATTCCTGGACACTAAGTACAGTGCCTTTCCTAGTACCTTCAAGGATAGAACTGTATTAATGGACGCTATTTGAAGTGACTTTTTACAGAACTCTATTTTTGTTTCCTTGAGTGGTTTTTGTAACTTTTCATTTTTAAGACTCTGTACATATTAATTGTTATTTCAAAATGTTATCGTCCCACAGTCCCGGAGTACTGTTCTTAACTAAGGGGGAATGTGGCACCCCTAGGGGTATTTGCCACAAAAATAGTTACTGACACTAAATGCGAATACTAAAATAGCAAGACTGCACTACCACCTCCGGCCAGAAGGGGGAGCTCCAGAGACTCCCCTTGATCCATTCTGGTCTGAGAGAAGAAATGGCAGTTGGGCTAAGGAGCTGATAGTGAGAGGTCATACAGCTGAATTTCTAACAGCCCTATGACGGTTTCCAGGCCCAAATCACCGGCCTGAGGAGAAGAGGGATAGAGAAAAAGGACATTGTGAGAACCGGGTAGCATTAATCACTACCCAGAACAGGCGCAAAGACGGATACCGGATCCGTGGCTGTATTCATTACATATAATACAGCAACCGGAAAAACGTGAGGTGATATCAGCTTCACTAGGGTCGGACGCAGCAACAGACACAGAGTTCAGCGGTACTCCTGGAGGGGGTAAGCCGATAAAAGGACTCGGGTTGCCCGTCGAACCAGGACCCGGAGGGGACAGATTGGGCCGGCAGCCAGTTCACATACAGCAGCAGGGCCACACAGATATTGCGTACAATAAGAGGCGAAGACCCCGGCAGGGTCAAAGTAACTCAGAGTTCCCATACAGACTCCGGTGACAGGACTGGTTGTAAAAAAATCAAGTCTGAAGATATTGTTAGGAGTCAAGTTTCCTCTGCTGCACAGGGGGAATCTCGATCCGTCTCCGCTGCGGTCTCCCATTCTCCTCCAGCCGCAGTGGAGCCTGCTCAGCAGGGATGTCGATCCCAGCGTCTCGCTCAGTCTGACTCTGTGAGAAGAGTTACTGCTGCTTCTCCAGCTTCTGCCTGTAAAGCCTATACTGGTCAGCAGCGAGTGGACTTCTCTGGGACTAAGTCCTTGTCTGCGCACACTGAGCATGCCCAGGGCAAGATCTCCCGTTGGAGATCGAGGGTCATGTGCTCAGACTCTGCAGCGCATTCTATTGGTCCTCTTGGCAGGTCTTGGAAGGGCAAAGTTTCTGTGGCCGCTTCCTGTCCTGCAACTATATAAACTGCGCATGACCGCACGGCCATGCGCTAGTGTACAATTTAATACGTGTGTTTGTTGTGAGTGCAAGTTTTTCTTTAAATACCCCTACCCTATTGTATGATTGTTCGCGTATGGAGTATGGCTGCTATCTAGCGCCCGACTTATCACTCAACGTGTCACACACGTGTCAGCGTCTACTGCTCTGACCGCCAGTGCGGTGCCACGCGCCAGTGTGCGCTTCCTGACCCACGTCTGGGTGCTTAGTGGTGCCTGCCAGCACGGCACAGTTCGCACTTCGGTGCCTTAATTATATAATTCCTTTCACACCCAGTAGCGGTGTAGTGCCAGCAAGGGTCTAATCGGACTACAATCCCTGTTGGGGTTTAGTTCGCTGACCACTTGCTCGCGCTCTATGTGCGGTACCGCGGTCCTGTGACGCAACAGGATCGCTTTCTTCACGCTGGGTGAGGTTTAACCCACGCATGTATACTTTTGAATACCGCCATATTGTCTGTCATTTCCTAGCAGCAGGTTTCACCTGCACGGTGGACCCCGGACTGCGAACGCATCTATATCATCTCTCTTGGTGCGTTCCGCCAGTCCTAACAGATATAGGCTTAAAAACAGCTACATTTGGGTAAAAGAAATATAACAGAAAAAAATTCTAGTTGTATTTTATACCATTTCATTGCATGTGGAATATTTCCTGTTAGTTAAAAGTAACCTGTCTGGAACACTGCTGGTTAGGGTAGTAAAAGACTAAGTCAGGCATACCTTCCTGGCTGCAAATGCATATTCTGTGGCTGCAAAAATCCACTTTGAATCTCTACGTAAATGAGGCTTCAAGTGCATCATGCCCAGTGCACTGAATCTCTGCATTATTTCCTTGCCCCATGTGCTTGATTGATATCTCGTCTGTGCGAGATATGGAGCAACAAATATCCTCGGTGTTGGTTATAACCTCTCTCATGGTCATTCTTCAATATCAGCAAGGGCCTGCACTAGCTTGACTGGTCTCTTTGTACACCCTTTTGATTCATGGCAAGAGGTCAATAAAGAGGAAAGGACAGTACGTCCAAGGTTGGATTCTTAAAAAATTCTTATTTATTGAAAATCCATTGAAATCCAGACATAGAGTAGACACATCCACTCTATGTCTAGATTTTAATGCATTTGCAACAAATAAGAATTTTTCATCTTCATTGACCTCTTGCCAAACTTCAAGACCTTCCATGCAGAGGAGATCATAGACCTGTGGGTGAGCGAAATATCAGGTAACCGCAAGGTTTCCCATGACTCTTTTGACTTACTGTCAGAGTAAGGGCTTGTCCACAAAACTGATTTTCTCATACGGGTATGAGAGGTACGGTCGCACCTATGATATTCTAGGGGGCTGTGTACATGTCCAATTCTTTCCTCTGACCAAGGGTTCCATGGAAACAATTGGGGTCATGTTCAATTTCCAATTTGGATCCTAGCATTGGATCAAAATTGGCAGTGCAAGTCTATGCGGCTGTTAAAACAAACTCGGCCCACACTCAAACGACATCCGAGTGCGGACTTATTTTCACATATTGATAAATTGGAGAAAGAGAGGCTTTTATTTCTACGTCCGAAGAAGACTGATGCCACTCTGATGAAAAACTAAGTCTGGTCAAAATCTGATCAAAATAATTGGACCATTTTTCTTGGATGTGGAGATTCAGGTCATGTGAACCTACCCTTAAAATATGATAGAGCTTCACACACAGGCTTCAGTGTTCTAACGTTTGAGACATTACTGCACATTCTCAGGTATCAGCATCCAGATTCCTTGCATCTTGCAGGCAGATGAAGAATTTGCAAACAGCGAGAAGGTTCTATGTTCCCCCTGCTGTGGCCATCCTTGCTTTTCTAATCATGCTTTCTTGCATAGGTAGGCTTGTTTCCTTCACCTGGGCATCCCTTAAATGTCTTCAGTTAAAGAAGTGGGCAGTCCTCCCTGAAAGCTGTTATTTACAGTACGTCCAGCCGGACAGTAGAGTAGCCTCACACAGAGACATACAGTAGGTATGTGTAGAATGCTGTGAATTATTTATTTCAATGTCACATATCTTTAAAAGATTTATCAATCGTAGTCTACTACAATGCGTTATTTTCCCTTCTGCTCTAGTGTGCCTGTTCTCTTCTATGCTATTATAGAATATTCCATATGCATGCATTTATTCTTGAAAAAGTTCAGTATGTAAGTGGGTAATAACAAACTTTATCTATCACACTAGCATATCCATATTAGGGTAGAAACTATAGAATATGTCAGTGCCTTAGAAATAAACTAAGATATTCTTCTAATATCTGCCAGTGGCTGATAAAGTGTCAGTGCATTTGGAAAAATAGCTTGCTGAACAAGATAATATGGGTGAGAGGTTTTACCTGTGATATGTACTAGTGCAGGGCAATGGCCAGGGCTGTCATATGTCTCTCTACCCCGATGCGCGTTTCAAACACACGTCTTCAAGGGGTACACTGGCGCCTTCCATAGCTTCTACCCTAATATGGATATATGATAGTGGGACAGATAAAGTTTGTTATTACCTACTTCCCTTTGGAGGAAGGTACAATACATGTTATTTTTTGTGAGAACATTACTGTGTATTGATGTGGAATATATACACTTTCTTTCCGCATACCATGTTTAAGCTATTATTGGGCTTATATTTATGGGCTAGCCTTATATAATCTCATTTGTCTGCCGATCGCTCACATTTGAGGCACATCTGTTATTTACACATTTTTGTCTGTTTAACTTATAATATTTAAATAAAATTGATGTTTTAATTATCTCAAGTTTTCAATATCGCTTACCCATCACCGCAGTTGTGAGCTTTGGGGGTAGCAAGGTTGATTTCACATTTTTCTAACACAGACAGATCCAACAAGTCTGAACCCTACTGGTGGATAAATCCCTTTCTTTTATGCCTTCTAAGATGGTATAGGGATTTTAATGATGCATGCAAGGCTGACTCTACTCTGACGAATGACCCAGGAACCTCATGCGTAACCCACGGCACTTTTAACTATTAAAACACGTTGTTAAAGGTATAGAACGCTACTGATGGTTGTGAAGAGTACAATACCAAGCAACACTCTACATGAGGCCTTTCTTGTCGTGAAGGCATATTTTTTCTGCTAACTTAAGGTATAACATCGTCATTCTCTCTTCTCTGATGTGGCCTTATGTCCGTCAGTGGCACATATGTCACAAATTTAAACTGTTGCATTAATTAAAAAATAACATAGCATTGCTGGAATATAAACTTGTGTTATTCAAGCATAAACACTACTGTCCTGTAACATACCTAATTATAAGTGCAAAATACTACCTAGCAGCATATTATAATATGGCATAAATATTATATTATATATCATATAAAATTGTGCTGTTACTTACACGGCAGTAAGGTAATTTATTTACCAGGTAGTATATTCTCTACAATAGAGTCCAAGATTACCCATATCAACAATTAAATCTGCCATACCTGCGGTCACCACAGTAGATCCAACACTGACAGTTTGTGATCTCCATCAGCACTGGAAATGATGACATCACTGTTCACCAGTCACTGATTTTCTGTAGTGAGGAGATGACATAAACAGGGCATCATTGGATGTTTCTCTCATGCATCGCTATTCAAGTCACCTTACTGCGGTAGGCAATCATAGGCCCTTAAAGGATATAGCAGAGCACAATATCATCCATGTAATGTTTGAACTTTACTGTAAGGGTCAATTTACACCTACCTGTGTCACGAAACGACTGTCAATTAGCCACTTCTTTTGATATAGGCGGCTGTTAAATAGCCTGTTTACACAAGCCGACTCGTCTTCAGATGCATAGGCAACTAGTGTTGAGTGATACCTTCCGATATTTGCAAGCAGGGCCGCCATCAGGGCATGACGGCCGTGACTGGCGTATGGGGCCCGGTGAGCAGAGGGGGCCCGCATCGGGCCCCCTCTTATCTGCTCACCGGGCCCCTACCGGCAGCCGCAGGCTAACCGGGCCCTTAGCGCCGACGCTGCAGCTGTTTAAAGCTATTGACGTGCGGGCGCGGGCCCGCACGTCAATAGTTAACAGCCGCGGCGCCGCCAGCCAATCTGAGGCTGGCAGGCGCTGACGTCAGCCGCACCGTGCGTGCATGTCGCCGGCGTCTGACATCATTGTCAGTCGCCGGCGAGTGCATGCACGCTGCAGCTGCGTGGAGACTTCGCCCACCGCAGGACCGCGGCAGGTAAGAAGAACTTTTTTTTTTTTTTTTCTTGAGAGCGGCGATCCGGGGGCCCAGGGAAGAACACTGGGGCATAGTGTGCTGGACGCAGAGGGGGCAGAGTGTGCTGGACGCAGAGGGGGCAGAGTGTGCTGGACGCAGAGGGGGCAGAGTGTGCTGGACGCAGAGGGGGCAGAGTGTGCTGGACGCAGAGGGGGCAGAGGGGGCAGAGTGTGCTGGACGCAGAAGGGGCAGAGTGTGCTGGACGCAGAGGGGGCAGAGTGTGCTGGACGCAGAGGGGGCAGAGTGTGCTGGACGCAGAGGGGGCAGAGTGTGCTGGACGCAGAGGGGGCAGAGGGGGCAGAGTGTGCTGGACGCAGAGGGGGCAGAGTGTGCTGGACGCAGAGGGGGCAGAGTGTGCTGGACGCAGAGGGGGCAGAGTGTGCTGGACGCAGAGGGGGCAGAGTGTGCTGGACGCAGAGGGGGCAGAGTGTGCTGGACGCAGAGGGGGCAGAGTGTGCTGGACGCAGAGGGGGCAGAGTGTGCTGGACGCAGAGGGGGCAGAGTGTGCTGGACGCAGAGGGGGCAGAGTGTGCTGGACGCAGAGGGGGCAGAGTGTGCTGGACGCAGAGGGGGCAGAGTGTGCTGGACGCAGAGGGGGCAGAGTGTGCTGGACGCAGAGGGGGCAGAGTGTGCTGGACGCAGAGGGGGCAGAGTGTGCTGGACGCAGAGGGGGCAGAGTGTGCTGGACGCAGAGGGGGCAGAGTGTGCTGGACGCAGAGGGGGCAGAGTGTGATGGACGCAGAGGGGGCAGAGTGTGCTGGACGCAGAGGGGGCAGAGTGTGCTGGACGCAGAGGGGGCAGAGTGTGCTGGACGCAGAGGGGGCAGAGTGTGCTGGACGCAGAGGGGGCAGAGTGTGCTGGACGCAGAGGGGGCAGAGTGTGCTGGACGCAGAGGGGGCAGAGTGTGCTGGACGCAGAGGGGGCAGAGTGTGCTGGACGCAGAGGGGGCAGAGTGTGCTGGACGCAGAGGGGGCAGAGTGTGCTGGACGCAGAGGGGGCAGAGTGTGCTGGACGCAGAGGGGGCAGAGTGTGCTGGACGCAGAGGGGGCAGAGTGTGCTGGACGCAGAGGGGGCAGAGTGTGCTGGACGCAGAGGGGGCAGAGTGTGCTGGACGCAGAGGGGGCAGAGTGTGCTGGACGCAGAGGGGGCAGAGTGTGCTGGACGCAGAGGGGGCAGAGTGTGCTGGACGCAGAGGGGGCAGAGTGTGCTGGACGCAGAGGGGGCAGAGTGGGCTGGACGCAGAGGGGGCAGAGTGCGCTGGACGCAGAGGGGGCAGAGTGCGCTGGACGCAGAGGGGGCAGAGTGCGCTGGACGCAGAGGGGGCAGAGTGCGCTGGACGCAGAGGGGGCAGAGTGCGCTGGACGCAGAGGGGGCAGAGTGCGCTGGACGCAGAGGGGGCAGAGTGCGCTGGACGCAGAGGGGGCAGAGTGCGCTGGACGCAGAGGGGGCAGAGTGCGCTGGACGCAGAGGGGGCAGAGTGCGCTGGACGCAGAGGGGGCAGAGTGCGCTGGACGCAGAGGGGGCAGAGTGCGCTGGACGCAGAGGGGGCAGGATGGATGCGCTGGACGCAGAGGGGGCAGGATGGATGCGCTGGACGCAGAGGGGGCAGGATGGATGCGCTGGACGCAGAGGGGGCAGGATGGATACGATGGAGACAGATGGGGCAGGATGGGGAGATCATATGGGGCAGAATGGATACTCATGAGGGCAGGATGGGAGAACATATGGCTGGAGCCTGCAATGAGACACACGGGGGCTAGGATGGCGAATATTACCATAGGGGCTAATTAAGGGATATTATTATTGCAGTGATGTATTTATTTTATTTTTTGAGTATACTGTTTTAAATGGGGGGAGGTCCTGTTACTGTGCAGAGTGATACTATGTCACCTTCTTTATGTGGTGTAATGTAGAGGCTGTGAAAATTAAGTAATGTATTCTGCAAGTGGAACTCAAGATAACTGTGTTATTTCTGCAGAGACGAGTCCTGGCTGGCTGGAAGAAATGATGGCGGTCTGTGCTGGATGAAAGATGAAGGACTTCACCTAGAGACGTCACTGGTGAGTCAGTGTTAACTATACACTGACACTATACACTGTATACTATATACAGAGCTCCTGTGTATAATGTCACCGGTGATCACTGTATTACCTGTAGATACTGCTTACTAATTACAGATCTCCTGTGTATAATGGCACTGATGGTGATAGTATTGTGTTTTTTTTTTTTTTATTACTGATCAGTATTGTAGTATTCAGTCACTATGTGGTGGTAATATGCGGTCTGGTCATGGTGTTGTGGTATTTGTTCCTTGTGTTTGATATAATTCGGTCACTGTGGTGGTAATATGTCATCTGGTCATAGTGCTGTGGTATTTGTTCCTTGTATGTAGTATTATAGGTCATTTTAAAAATTGAAAAATAAATAAAAATATACCTAAATTGTATTGCATATTTTAACAAATATTTAGTAGGTTACAGTAGAGTAGGAAGAAGAAGAAGACACAAAAGAGAATAGTAAAACCAAAAACACTCAGTTTGAAAAAATGTTGCAGCAATCCGCAAGTGCTAGTAAAAGATGTAAAAAACAGGGTATTTGGTTGATACGTTTTTTGCAAAAAATGTATACTAAGCTGCTCTACCAATCTTCACGGTATACCCTTATCAGAGCAGTCCTAACTAATGTATGCAATCCCTATCTGATGTATTTAAAAACCTGATCATCTGTATATAACCTGTGTGAACAGGGTTCAGAGAGGAAAAATCCATGTGTGCATAAAGGGTAGAACAGCTTTTGTGCAGATAGCCCAAGAGGAGTGGTGGAACTCCCCAGTCTTGTAAACACAAGAGAACAATTATGGGAACAGGAACACATGGGCTACAGTAGAGTAGGGCACGGCCAAAAGTGTCTACCGTGTTCTGGTGGCGGCTTAAAAAATCTTTTGGCCAAAACAAAAGCTGCTGGCTATATGTGTGATCTGGTGATGGGAACTGTTAATGTGTGATAGGTGAGAAGTGGAGATTTTCCAAGAGATGGCGGTGGGACTGTGGACAGTTCGAGGGGTGGAACCTGGAGGCGGGGCTGGGGTGGAGCCTGGGCGGAGTCTCAAGGGGGCCCCGAAAATTTTGCCAGTATGGGGCCCCGAAATTTCTAATGGCAGCCCTGTTTGCAAGTATCGGTATCGGATGGTATCGGCCGATACCGGCAAAATATGGGATCTCGCCGATACCGAGTTCCGATACCAATACAAGTCAATGGGACACAAATATCGGAAGGTATCCTGCATGGTTCCCAGGGTCTGAAGGAGAGGAAACTCTCATTCAGGCCCTGGGATCCATATTAATGTAAAAAATAAAGAATAAAAATAAAAAATATGGCTATACTCACCCCTCCGAAGGACCCTGGCTGTCACCGCTGCAAGCGTCCGCCTCCGTCCTTAAGAATGCTGTGAGTGAAGGACCTTCGATGACCGCTCACGTGACTACTCACCTGACCGCGACATCATCGAAGGTCCTTCACTCACAGCATTCTTAAGGACGGAGGTGGAAACTTGCAGCGGTGACAGCCAGGGTTCTTCGGAGGGGTGAGTATAGCCATATTTTTTATTTTTACTATTTATTTTTTACATTAATATGGATCCCAGGGCCTGAAGGAGAGTTTCCTCTCCTCCAGACCCTTGGAACCATACGCACCGCACACTCCGATACCGATTTCCGATATCACAAAAATATCGGATCTCGGTATCGGAATTCCGATACAGCAAATATCGGCCGATACCCGACACTTGCAGTATCGGAATGCTCAACACTATAGGCAACCACATGTGCTGTTTACACAGGACGCTGCACAGCTGAGAACAACATACTCAAGTGTAGCACAAGTGATGAAAATGCTCTTTTGTCGGGTGATTGGCATCATGTTTAAAATGCATGATTATTGGGAAAGAAACTTTCCTAGGAATGCTCATTCATGATACTGTATTTGGCAGGCATAAATGAAACTTAAGAAGGTGGCAAATCCTATTTCATAGTTTTCATTTTTAAAGAAGAAAAGTATATCTAGTTCAACCTGTATCCTAACACATTGATCCAAAGGAGGGCAAAAACCTCATGAGGCAAATGCTAGTAATGGGACCATCCCAATTGGGTACACCTTGTCGCATTGGGATGGATTTTACACTTTTTTATCAAAATAATGTCAACCAAGTATCCTATGCTATTTATATGTGCTATTACTATTTACTTACAATAAGGTATTTGCTAATTCTATTTTTATCTTAGGTTTTGATTGTTGGGTTTTCACAGTGTGAATTTTTACTTATATATTACACTTACAATGCTTACGGAAAGTATTCAGACCCCTTTAAATTTTTCAATCTTTGTTTCATTGCAGCCATTTGGTAAATTCAATTTTTTATTTTTTTTCCTTATTAATGTACAGTCATGGCCAAAATTTTCGAGAATGACACCAAAATTATATTTTCACATGATCTGCTGCCCTCTGGTTTTTATTAGTGTTTGTCTGATGTTTATATCACATACATGAATATAATTGCAATCATATTATGAGTACCAATAGGTTATATTCACAGTTAGAATGAGTTAATGCAGCAAGTCAATATTTGCAGTGTTGACCCTTCTTCTTCCAGACCTCTGCAATTCTTCCTGGCATGCTCTCAATCAACTTCTGGACCAAATCCTGACTGATAGCAGTCCATTCTTGCATAATCAATGCTTGCATTTTGCCAGAATTTGTTGGTTTTTGTTTGTCCACCCGTCTCTTGATGATTGACCACAAGTTCTCAATGGGATTAAGATCTGGGGAGTTTCCAGGCCATGGACCCAAAATCTCTATGTTTTGTTCCATGAGCCATTTAGTTATCACCTTTGCTTTATGGCAAGGTGCTCCATCATGCTGGAAAAGGCATTGTTGGGCGCCAAACTGCTCTTGGACGGTTGGGAGAAGTTGCTCTTGGAGGACATTCTGGTACCATTCTTTATTCATGGCTGTGTTTTTAGGCAAGACTGTGAGTGAGCCGATTCCCTTGGCTAAGAAGCAAACCCCACACATGAATGGTTTCAGGATGCTTTACAGTTGGCATGAGACAAGACTGGTGGTAGCGCTCACCTCTTCTTCTCCGAATAAGCTGTTTTCCAGATGTCCCAAACAATCGAAAAGGGGATTCATCAGAGAAAATGACTTTGCCCCAGTCCTCAGCAGTCCACTCCCTGTACATTTTGCAGAATATCAGTCGGTCCCTGATGTTTTTTCTGGAGAGAAGTGGCTTCTTTGCTGCCCTCCTTGAAACCAGGCCTTGCTCAAAGAGTCTCCGCCTCACAGTGCGTGCAGAAGCACTCACACCAGCCTGCTGCCATTCCTGAGCAAGCTCGGCACTGCGAGTAGTCCGATCCCACAGCTGAAACAGTTTTAAGATACGGTCCTGGCGCTTGCTGGTCTTTCTTGGGTGCCCTGGAGCCTTTTTGACAACAATGGAAGCTCTCTCCTTGAAGTTCTTGATGATGCGATAGATTGTTGACTGCGGTGCAATCTTTGTAGCTGCGATACTCTTCCCTGTTAGGCCATTTTTGTGCAGTGCAATGATGGTTGCACGTGTTTCTTTAGAGATAACCATGGTTAACTGAAGAGAAACAATGATACCAAGCACCAGCCTCCTTTTAAAGTGTCCAGTGATGTCATTCTTACTTAATCATGACTGATCGATCGCCAGCCCTGTCCTCATCAACACCCACACATGTGTTAATGGATCAATCACTAAAACGATGTTAGCTGCTCCTTTTAAGGCAGGACTGCAATGATGTTGAAATGTGTTTTGGGGGTTAAAGTTCATTTTCTGGACAAATATTGACTTTGCAAGTACAGTAATTGCTGTTAAGCTGATCACTCTGACATTCAGGAGTATATACAAATTGCCATTAAAAAAAATGAAGCAGTAGACTTTGGAAAAATTAATATTTGTCTCATTCTCAAAATTTTTGTCCATGACTGTACACTCTGCACCCCATCTTGACTAAAAAAAACAGAAATGTAGTAATTTTTGCAAATTTATTAAAAAAGAAAAACTGAAATATCATCTGGTCATAAGTATTCAGACCCTTTGGTCAGTACTGAGTAGAAGCACCTTTTGAGCTAGTACAGCCGTGAGTCTTCTCGGGGGATGATGCAACAAGTATTTCACACCTGAATTTGGGGATCCTCTGCCATTCTTCCTTGCAGATCCTCTCTAGTTCCATCAGGTTGGATGTTGAATGTTGGTGGACAGCCATTTTCAAGTCTCTCCAGAGATGCTCATTTGGGTTTAGGTCAGGGATGGTCACAGAGTTGTTTTGAAGCAACTCCTTTGTCATTTATGCTGTGTGCTTAGGGTCATTGTCTTGTTGGAAGGTGAACCTTCGGCCAAGTCTGAGGTCCAGAGCACTCTGGAAGAGGTTTTCATCCAGGATATCTCTGTACTTGGACGCATTCATGTTTCCTTCAATGGCAACCAGTCATCCTGTCCCTGCAGCTGAAAAACACCCCCCATAGTATGATGCTGTCACCTCCATGTTTCACTGTGGGGATTGTATTGGGTAGGTGATGAGCAGTGCTTTGTTTGCTCCACAAATACCACTTAGAATTATCACCAAAAATGTCTATCTTCGTCTCATTAGACTAAATAATCTTATTTCTTACAGTTTGGGAGTCCTTCATGTGTTTTTTAGCAAACTCTATGCAGGCTTTCATATGCCATGCACTGAGGAGAGGCTTCCGATGGGCCACTCTACCATAAAGGCCTGATTGCTGGAGGGCTGCAGTGATTGTTGACTTTGTGGAACTTTCTCCCATCTCCCTACTGCATCTCGGGACCTTAGCCACAGTGATCTTGGGGTTCTTCTTTACCTTTCTCACCAAGGCTCTTCTCCCACGATTGCTCAGTTTGGCTGGATGGCCAGGAATAGGAAGACTTCTGGTGGTCCCAAACTTCTTCCATTTAAGGATTATGGAGGACACTATGCTTTTAGGAACCTTGAATACTGCAGAAATTCTGTTGTAACCTTGACCAGATCTGTGCCTTGGCACAATTCTGTCTCTGAGCTCCTTGGCCAGTTCCTTTGACCTCATGATTTTAATTTGGTCTGACATGCACTGTGAGCTGTGAGGTCTTATATAGACAGGTGTGTGCCTTTCCAAATCAAGTCCTATCAGTTTAATTAAACACAGCTGGACTCCAATGAAATAGAACCATCTCAAGGAGGATCACAAGGAAATGGACAGCATGTGACTTAAATATGAGTGTCTGAGCAAAGGATCAGAATACTTATGACCATGTGATATTTCAGTTTTTCTTTTTTATTAAATTTGCTAAAATTTCTACATTTCTGTTTTTTTCAGTCAAGATGGAGTGCAGAGTGTACATTAATGTGAAAAAATGAACTTTTTTGAATTTACCAAATGGCTGCAATTAAACAAAGAGTGAAAAATTTAAAGGGGTCTGAATAATTTCCATACCCACTGTATACTAATACATGTTCCAGCTCGTTTCTTTGGTGTTATTTGCCCCATATTAGCAAAAAAAAGTCTTCACTGCACCATATATGGCAATTAGACCAGTTCATTGGATCAACGTCACATCACAAACCAAGTCCCCATAACCTGTAATATTACATTTTTCAAGAAAGGCATCCAGGCCCTTATTAAACATTTTTTTAGTGAGTTTCAAAGTCTTACAAGTCCATTGCCATGTACTGCAGTCAATATAATTTTAAAGGTTTCCCGGTGAACATCCATGGTATTGTAGTCTCTGTGGCACTGACTCTTCTAGTGCAAATCTGCAGTAGATCCACATGCAAACATTCATATACACTATTATTAAAATGTCTAGAACTTGCTTATGAGATATTATTTTTCTCCCAAATCTGTCTGTAGTATGCCACATAAAATATTAAATACATCGTCATCCATCTACTGCACTGAGTACAAGGGCAATCAACAGTATCCATAATGACGCTTGGCAAAGAGAAATGAAATCACTTGTACTTAAGAAGATAAAAGCCCTTTATTACATAAAGACGTACAATTATGGTATCTATAATAGCAGTCACATTCACTATAAAGTGCAATTATCTTCATTTTTTTCCCCAAACGCTGCTCATTCTTTATTGAGGTTTTCTTTTAGCATTTTACTTATTACAAGTATAATAAACTTACCAATGAAAGTAATCACTGCTCTTAGCCTTGCATTATAACCATCATATATCCTATTTCTATAGTGCATCCTCCCTGTATCTAGTTCTAATGTTTCATAATAACCAGTTAACGTTGGAAGGCTGAGAAGGTTGACAGGACCTCTCCTGTTGTCATACACTAGTTCATAATCTTTACAAGGCTCCCTGGATATTAAAGGCGCAGGTTTCAAAGTGGCCATTAGAAGTAATGATATAAATTCTACTTAGGAGTTTAACCCCTTAGTGACAGAGCCAATTTGTTACTTAATGACCGAGCCAATTTTTACAATTCTGACCACTGTCACTTTATGAGGTTATAACTCTGGAACGCTTCAACGGATCCCGCTGATTCAGAGATTTTTTTGTGACATACTGTACTTCATGTTAGTGGTAACATTTCTTCGATATTACTTGCGATTATTAATGAAAAAACGGAAATATGGCGAACATTTTTAAAATTTAGCAATTTTCAAAATTGGTA
Source organism: Ranitomeya imitator (assembly GCF_032444005.1). Lineage (NCBI taxonomy): Eukaryota > Metazoa > Chordata > Amphibia > Anura > Dendrobatidae > Ranitomeya > Ranitomeya imitator. Next base: position 52,528,897 of record NC_091284.1, read on the forward strand.
TTTTTATGCCCTTAAATCAGAGAGATACGTCACAAAAAATAGTTAATAAATAACATTTCCCACATGTCTACTTTACATCAGCACAATTTTGGAAACAAATTTTATTTTTGTTAGGGAGTTATAACGGTTAAAAGCTGACCAGCAATTTCTCATTTTTACAACACCATTTTTTTTACGGACCGCATCTCATTTGAAGTCATTTTGAGGGGTCTATATGATAGAAAATAACCAAGTGTGACACCATTCTAAAAACTACACCCCTCATGGTGCTCAAAACCATATTCAAGAAGTTTATTAACCCTTTACGTGCTTCACAGGAACTGAAACAATGTGGAAGGAAAAAATGAACATTTAACTTTTTTTTTGCATACATTTTATTCAGAACCATTTTTTTTATTTTTCCAAGTGTAAAAACAGAAATGTAACCATAAATTTTGTTGTGCAATTTCTCCTGAATACGTCGATACCCCATATGTGGGGGTAAACCACTGTTTGGGTGCACTAAACAGTGGAAACGCTCCACAAGTGACACCATTTTGGAAACTAGACCCCTTAAGGAACTTATCTAGATGTGTGGCGAGCACTTTTAACCCCCAAGTGCTTCACAGAAGTTTATAACGTAGAGCCGTGAAAATAAAAAATCGCATTTCTTTACACAAAAATAATTTTTTCACCCACAAATTCTTATTTTCACAAGGGTAACTGGAGAAATTAGACCACAAAAGTTTTTGTGCAATTTCTCTTGAGTACGTCGATACCCCATATGTGAGGGTAAACCACTGTTTGGGCGCACCGCAGAGCTTGGAAGTGAAGGAGCGCCGTTTTACTTTTCCAATGTAGAATTGGCTGGAATTGAGATCGGACGCCATGTCGCGTTTGGAGAGCCCCTGATGTGCCTAAACAGTAGAAAACCCCCACAAGTGACACCATTTTGGAAACTAGTCCTCTTAAGGAACTTATATAGATGTGTGGCGAGCACTTTAAATCCCCATGTGCTTCACAGAAGTTTATAACGTAGAGCCCTGAAAATAAAAATCACATTTTTTCTACAAAAATGATTTTTTGCCCCAAAATTTTTTTATTTTTACAAGGGTAACAGGAGAAATTAGACCACAGAAGTTGTTGTGCAATTTTTCCTGAGTATGTCGATACCCCATATGTGGGGTTAAACCACTGTTTGGGCGCACCGCAGAGTTTGGAAAGGAAGGCGTGCCGTTTTACTTTTTCAATGTTGAATTGGCTGGAATTGAGATCGGACGCCATGTCACGTTTGGAGAGCCCCTGATGTGCCTAAACAGTAGAAACCCCGCACAAGTGACCCCATTTTGGAAATTAGACCCTTTAAGGAACTTAGCTAGATGTGTGGTGAGCACTTTAAACCCTCAAGTGCTTCACAGAAATTTATAAGGTGGAGACCTGTGAAAATAAAAAATCCTTTTTTTTTCCTCAAAAATGATTTTTTAGCCTGCAATATTTTATTTTCTCCAGGGTAGCAGGAGACACTGGACCACGAAATCTGTTTACCAGTTTGTCCTGAGAATGCTGATACCCAATATGTGGGGGTGGGGCACTGTTTGGGCATCCATCGGCGCTCGAAAGAGAACAAGCGCCGCTTGGAATGCAGACTTTGATGGGATGGTCTGGGGGCATCATGTTGCATTTGCAGAGCTCCTGATGTACCTAAACAGTAGAAACCCCCCACACGTGACTCCATTTTGGAAACTAGACCCCCAAAAGAGCTTATCTAGATGTATTGTGAGCACTATGAACCCCCAACTGCTTAACAGAAGTTTATAATGTAGAGCCATGAAAATAAAAAAAAATCATATTTTTTCCACAAAAATGATTTTTCACCCCCAAATCTTTACTTTCACAAGGGTAACAGGAGAAATTGGACCCCAAAATTTATTGTGCAATTTATGCTGAGTAGGCTGATACCCCATATGTGGGGGGGCACTGTTTGGGCACATGGCAGAGCTCAGAAGGGAAGGAGCGCCATTTTGGAATGCAGACTTATAGATAGAATGGTCTGCGGGCGTTATGTTGCGTTTGCAGAGCCCCTGATATACCTAAACAGTAGAAACCCCCCACAAGTGACCCCATTTTGGAATCTAGACCCCCAAGGAACTTATCTAGATGTGTGGTGAAAACTTTGAATGCCCAAGTGCTTCACAGAAGTTTATAACAGAGTCGTGAAAATAAAAAAAAAATTCCACAAAAAAGATTTTTTAGCCCCCAAATTTTTATTTTCATAAGGGTAACAGGAGAAATTGGACCCCAAAAGTTGTTGTCCAATTCATCCCCAGTACGCTGATGCCCCTTATGTGGGGGTAAACCACTGTTTGGGTGCACGACAGAGCTCAGAAGGGAGGGAGCACCATTTGACTTTTTGAGCGCAAAATTGGCTGTCGTGTTTGGAGACCCCCTGATGTACCTAAACAGTGGAAACCCCCCAATTCTAACTCCAACCCTAACCCCAACACACCCCTAACCCTAATCCCAACCCGATCCATAATCCTAATCACAACACTAATGATAATCACAACCCTAACCCCAAAACAACCCTAACCATAACCCTAATCAAAACCCTAAATCCAACACACCCCTAATCCTAATCTCAAACCTAACCCTAATCCCAATACACCCCTAACCCTAATCCCAACCCTAACCTTAACCCTAATCCCAAACCTAACCCTAACTTTAGCCCCAACCCTAACCCTAGCCCTAACCCTAACCCTAAATTTAGCCCCAACCCTAACCCTAGCCCTAACTTTAGCCCTAACCCTAGCCCTAACACTAGCCCAACCCTATCCCTAGCCCTAACTTAAGCCCCAACCCTAAACCTAGCCCTAACCCTAGCCCTAAGGCTACTTTCACACTTGTGTCGGGTGGCATCCATCGCAATCCGTCATTTTGGATCCTGCAAATGTGCCCGCAGGATGCGTTTTTTGCCCATAGACTTGTATTGCCGACGGATCGCGAAGGATGGCCACACGTCGCGTCCGTTGTGCAATGGATTCATTGTGTTTTGGCGGACCATCGTCACAAAAAGCGTTCAATGTAATGTTTTTTTGTACGTCGCGTCCACCATTTCAACCGTGCATGCGTGGCCGTAACTCCACCCCCACTTCCCCAGGACATAGACTGGGCAGCGGATGCGTTGAAAAACTGCATCCGCTGCCCATGTTGTGCACAATTTTCACAACGTGCGTTGGTATGTCGGGCCGACGCATTGCGACGGCCCCGTGCCGACACAAGTGTTAAAGAAGCCTAACCCTAGCTCTAATCCTAAACCTACATTTAGCCCCAACCCTAACCCTAAATTTAGCCCCAACCCTAACCCTAAATTTAGCCCAAACTCCTCTAGCTGCCGGCCGGCAGATCATGGCGGGCGCACTGCGCATGCTCCCGCCATTTTCTTACCGGATGAAGAAGCCGGTGGTGTTGTGAATTCTGTGGCCAAGCTCCCTCCTGTGGTCGTGAGTGGTACTTCGGCTGGTTCTGTCTATGAGCTCCCTTTGGTGGATGAGAGTGGTACTGCGGCTTCTAAGTTTCCTTCCTCGGGTGATGAGGTTAAGTCGTTAGGTGCTGCTCTATTTAACTCCACCTGGTGCTTTGATCCTGGCCTCCAGTCAATGTTCTAGTATTGGTCTTGCTTCCTCCTGGATCGTTCCTGTGGCCTGTCTATCCTGCATAAGCTAAGTTCTGCTTGTGTAACTTTAGTTTGCTATATTTTTCTGTCCAGCTTGCTTAATTGGTTTTTCTTGCTTGCTGGAAGCTCTGAGACGCAGAGGGAGCACCTCCGTACCGTTAGTCGGTACGGAGGGTCTTTTTGCCCCTCTGCGTGGTTGTTTGTAGGTTTTTGTGTTGACCGCAAAGCTATCTTTCCTATCCTCGGTCTATTCAGTAAGTCGGGCCTCACTTTGCTAAATCTATTTCATCTCTGTGTTTGTATTTCATCTTTACTCACAGTCATTATATGTGGGGGGCTGCCTTTTCCTTTGGGGGATTTCTCTGAGGCAAGGTAGGCTTATTTTTCTATCTTCAGGGCTAGTTAGTTTCTCAGGCTGTGCCGAGTTGCATAGGGAGCGTTAGGCGCAATCCACGGCTACCTCTAGTGTGGTGTGATAGGATTAGGGATTGCGGTCAGCAGAGTTTCCACGTCTCAGAGCTTGTCCTATGTTTTTGGTAATTGTCAGGTCACTTTGTGTGCTCTGAACTTCAAGGTCCATTGTGGTTCTGAATTACCTGTTCATAACACGGTGGGCAGGAGGGGACGCAGGAGGACTCAGGGACACCGGTAAGTATAACAAGGTCCCCGAATCCCCCTATTTCTCTGTCCTCTGATGTGCGATCACATCAGAGGACAGAGAATGACACATAGCTTTTTTTTCTTTGCAGCCGCCGGTAAACAGTTTATTACCGGTGATCGCAAAACAGGGTCGGTAAAAACCGGCCCCGATCATGTCCTTTGGGGTCTCGGCTACCCCTAGCAGCCGAGACCCCAAAGATCTTCCAGGTGCCGGCGGGCTCACTGCGCATGTGCCCGCCACTTTTTGTCTGGAACAAGATGGCGGCGCCAATCAGGAGCCACGAGGAGCACCGGGGGTGACAGGTGAGTATCGGGGGGCTATTGGGGACCCCATTTCTCTGTCCTCTGATGTGCGATCACATCGGAGGACAGAGAAATTAAATGGGAAATCGCTTTTTTTTTTTGCGACCGCCAGTAAACGGTTAATTACCAGCGATCACAACCCAGGGGTCGGTAAAAAACCCCCGAATCATGTTCTCTGGGGTCTCAGCTACCCCTGGCAACTGAGACCCCAGACTCTGGGGGGTGCTATTCACTTTTTCCACAGCGCCGTTAATTAACGGCGCTGTGGTTTAAGTACCCTTAACTGCCGCTGTTAAAAGGCGTATCAGTGGTCGTTAAGGGGTTAAAATATCTTTTTGGAATATGAAGTAAACAATTAATTGTGTTTCCTCTACAGCAGACTGCGGTTATACCCATAGCTTAAACATAACCTTTCCCTCTTATTCAATCCAATTAAACTCAAACAATTTAATCTTTTGTGAACGGCGGCGGCCACGGCTTTTATTATTATCTTTGTTTATCAACAAACTTTTAACTGTTCTCTCATATTTCCATCAATTTTTAAACTTTCCAACACAGTATATAACTCCGGACTCCCGGAGGCCAAGTAAGTCGTTGGAACAAACTCCGAACGTATAACTTTTTCACCTCCACGAAGGGGCCCGTGTATCCTTACACTGAGCCCCGACCCCCACACAATAACAATAAGGCCTGCTCGACGCAGTCCTGTAACCCGGATAGGAATATATCCAAACCAATATCATTTAGGTGTATCCCGTCTGGTATCATCAGGTGCCGATTAACGCCCTCTAACTGCCTGTGTCTAACTACTACCCCGTCCAGTGATCGAACAAAATGGGAAACCCTACAATTCACGGTACTATGGGCCCGTTCCATAGCCACCGTATCTGGCTCCCTGCCATGTTGCCCGGGGTATTATTTCCGACCAGACCAGTATGGCTTCATCGAATAAACCCAACATTGGACAGATATCAGCTTTCATTAATGTAATTAATTCAGCACTTTTGAGAGAGCACAAATCATTTCCTCTGGCATGGATTACTAAAATGACCGGCGAACGAGCATGCCTGCTCAGGTCTATTATCTCAGACAGCACCTGAGACCAAATGAGACCGCAAATTCCTCTCCAGGATACGTTAACACCAAGAAAACCGAGGGTCTTGCACATTGAGCTGCCCAGAAAATATAAGAATGCCCGAGAATGAACACTGTGGGGTGCCCTGGACCTGAAACAAATTATATTTACAACAATTATTTGGGTCTGATATATGAGGCATAGCAATCAGACTTCCATCTCCCTACCGCTTAACCTCCTTGTTTGACAAACCAGCACGAGCCGCTTCCGTCGCTGTGCCGATTCTGAAGTAATGCGTCCCGAATTCATGGCACCGCCTAAAGACCGTCTGAAATTGTTAGCAAGTCAAAGGGTTCCCATCTTCGTGCAATAAAATATTAACATCACACTTTTGAACAGCTATGTATAATGAGACCGCACGCACAGGACATGTAAAATTACTGATCCGGCTAAGGGGCAGCCAGGCCCCCAGGCTAAACTGGTCGGTTTTAGATCTGCAAACGCGAACCCTTACTTTACTATTAGCTACTATTAGTGATGAGCGAGTATACTCAGTACTCGAGATTTCCCGAGCACGCTCGGGTGTCCTACTAGTATATGTAACTACTCGGAGATTTAGTTTTCTGAGCCACAGCTGAATGATTTACATCTGTTAGCCATGTGGGGATTGCCTGTTTGCTAGGGAATTCACATATGTAATCAAGCTGGCTAACAGATGTAAATCATTCAGCTGCGGCTCAGAAAACTAAATCTCCGAGTACTTACAAATACTCGGAGGACACCCGAGCGTGCTCACGAAATCTCGATTACCGAGTATACTCGCTCATCCCTAGCTACTATGACATCATCATAAAGTAAAACACCCGACTTACCTTTTGACGGCGCGACAAGATCGCAAAGACGCAAGGCACCAAAAAAGGCTAGGCAAAAAGTGGCGCTGCACAATAGATTCGAAAGCTGTTTGACAAACGCCGTGAGTTGCCTATACGATACCCTCGAGTAGGTTATGGGATACAGGGTCCATAGAAAAAACACTGGAGTGTATATCCATATTTAGACAAGTTACAAGTTTATTATGTCCCAATTCACAAAACATAAATATATCCAGATTAGTTCATTTAAATGCAAAAGATACCAACTAATTCAGTCAGGGAAAAACCGGGTAGCACAGACCATTAGGCTACGGTGTGGATCCTCCTTGATGCCAGTGTATGGGTAAGAACCCGGGGTGGGAATGATTGTTTCTCCTTAGATTTCTTGAGCCTCGGTATAGGGCCAAGTGACCTTTTCATATGGAGTAAATATAACCCCGTGTTTCTGCCTGCCCATATTTGCACTATGTACTTTATTGTTATCTGTTTACCACATCGGGTGTGACCCACACTGTGTTTTGGTCTGTGCTACCCTATGGATCTAGTTTGTGGGAGTGTCCTACGTGTACATTCTAGATAATTTCTCCCTTGAAGGCTCCCCCACTGGGTTGTGAGCATGTTGGAGAAAACCAGATATTTATTTTCCATTTTGGGCTTTTGCTAATATATGGGATACAGGGTGCCTACATTCCCTAACTAACTACCCACTCCTTCCTCCAACCTCTGCATACCTAACAACAAACGCTTTAGTAATGTTGTAAAGCCCACGTAACCGCAAATGAAAACTTAAACCCATCATCCTGCGCTGGGCTACAGCATGGGATACTCCAGATTTTCTTAGGTAATTCAGGTACCTTACCATAGTTATACTGAAGGAATCTCGGATCATTCGAAGACGATTACTCGCCCACCAATACACACCACTCTCCCCACGCCTTTACCATAATTGTTCCATGTCACAGGTGCCACTGACGCTCTCACAAGTGACATCATACTTTCTCTAGGATCTCCCACATCTGCGGAGGGCATTCCCTTCCCTCCCGGGCTGCGGCCGGCATTAAATGATGAAATTCCTGCCAATTAAAACGGGACAAGGCATCAGCACAAATGTTTTGTATGCCTGGGACATGACGCGCCCTAAACCATATGTTGTTCTGCAAGCATCAAAGTACTAAGTGCCTAAGCAAAGCAAGAATTGACCACAAGGATGATGTTACATGATTGATGGAATGTGCAACACTCACGTTGTCAGACCAGAAGCAAACACATCTATCACGAAAGCATCACCCCAAATTTCAACTGCCACGACTATTAGGAATAATTCAAGGAATGTTATGTATTTGCACACACCGCTGTTCTGCCATTCGTGCGGCCATTTTCCAGGGCACCATTCAAGGCCAAAGATGGACCCAAAATCAACTGCGCCCGTAGCGTCTGTGAACAAAGAAAGCTCATCATTTGATACTTCTGCATGTTGGCAAAAAGTGGGCCCGTTGTAAGACTGCACAAATGTGCTCCACACTCTCAAATCCTCTTTCATGGACTTGTTCAAACGAATGTGGTGCCAAAGTTGGGTGAGTCCATTGGTAGCGAGTGACAAGCGCCTTAAAAAAGCCCTCCCCATTGGCATTACTCTGCAGGCAAAATTGAGCAAACCTAAAAGGGACTGCATCTGCCTCAATGTTACCTTTTTAATGATCAGAAAGTTAACGATGATGGATAACGTCTTTTCAACTTTATCCGTCAGGAGCCTAAAGACCATTTCTACAGAGTCAAGTTCAATACCCAGAAAAGATAACCGGGTCACAGGGCCTATTGTTTTTTCCTCTGACAGGGGGACACCGAATTTACTCATCAATGACCGAAAGGAATCTAGCCATTATATGACATTGGCTGCTGTCTTCAGGGGAAACAAACCGGAAATCGTCAAGGTAGTGGGTAGCTGCGCTACAACTCATCTCGTAACGAATCACCCATTCGAGGAATGAACTGAACAATTCAAAGTAGTAACAGGATATTGAGCATCCCATGGGAAGGCAGGTGTCAAAATAAAAATCACCAGTCCAAAAACAGATGAACAGCGCTCCAACCAGGTGTAATAGTATCAAAAAAGAAGTGTTTATTTAGCCATAATAAAGCAATGTTTTGACCACAATTTGGTCTTTTTCAAGCATACAAAACATTGCAAAAGGCTGGCTTAAATAGTGTGGATACCACACAGGGCACCAATCACCATTAAGTCACAGCCCACATTAAAATATTTACAGAAATATCACACATAACAAACATCAGAAGTACGTGTGTTTACCAATCTCCAATGCTAATATATCCAACATACAAATAAACCCAATAATCCATATATAAATGCAGAATCTGTGCTTTGTTTATCTTATGTTCAGCAAATCCACTCAATGCATCATCGTTTCAATCGAGATCTTCAGCCAATAAGTGCAGTCCTGTCAGGATCTTCTTAACCAACCAGGCTCAACAGGGAGTAACGGCGCCAAAAAGGTAAACATCCTATCCATATATTCCATGTATTATGGCACAACCCCTATCGCCAATCTGGCACCCCGTCCCATATCAGGTATACTCATGTCATCATAATGCGTCCCTATCCTGGTATCACCGCCGGGTCGCTGAACCTCACGGAGGCCACAGTGTACGAGCGCATACCAGACGCGCCCCCATCACATGATCGCCCTGAAGCTACGCCCAGCAAGGACGCACACATACGTCACACACCAGCGGTCCCAAGTGATCGCGGCTCAGCCTGGTTACCGGGGTGATGCCAGTAAATACAGGAAGCACATTAATCACAATAAGATATGCCAAGGCAAAGCCTAAAAGAAGACAAAACCTAAGGAAAAACCTTATCTACGCGAGGCTTTATACAGAAACAGATCCGCATTATATCTTAATAGCACCATCATAAAAATAACAAACATAATGAGACAGTCAGGAGACAGTCGGCTTGCAGTATAAAATAGCATATCCATGTCTTATGTACTTATTGTATTAATTCTTAGCATAATCCAATTCTTGAAATATCCCAATCCATCCGTCCACTGACTGTCACATCAATTACCTATATTGGACAAGACAAAAAAACATTTATGATAAAAAAACACATAAAAACTCCTGTGTTTTAAAAACAACATAACAGCCAATGACGACATCATCCCTAAGAGAGAAACAATATTGTTACGGGGTACATATCTGCAGATTAAAGTCTTTATTTAAACCCCTGGGTTGTAAAGACCCCAGGGTATAAATCCATCTCATCTCCTTTTTCTTAAGTATCTGCAATCTGTCCCCACCTCTCCTTTGGGCTGGAACACTATCTATGACTCTAAATCTTAATTGGTTTACCAAATGCTTCCTCTCCAAAAAATGCTTAGGGACTGGTAATTCTGTAAAGGCCCCTTCACATTTAGCGACGCTGCAGCGATACCGACAACGATCCGGATCGCTGCAGCGTCGCTGTTTGGTCGCTGGAGAGCTGTCACACAGACCGCTCTCCAGCGACCAACGATGCCGGTAACCAGGGTAAACATCGGGTAACTAAGCGCAGGGCCGCGCTTAGTAACCCGATGTTTACCCTGGTTACCATGCTAAAAGTAAAAAAAAACAAACACTAGATACTTACCTACAGCCGTCTGTCCTCCAGCGCTGCGCTCTGCTTCTCTGCACTCCTCCTGTACTGTCTGGGAGCCGGAAAGCAGAGCGGTGACGTCACCGCTCTGCTTTCCGGCTCACAGCCAGTACAGGAGGAGTGCAGAGCGCAGCGCTGGAGGACAGACAGCTGTAGGTAAGTATGTACTGTTTGTTTTTTTTTACTTTTAGCATGGTAACCAGGGTAAACATCGGGTTACTAAGCGCGGCCCTGCGCTTAGTTACCCGATGTTTACCCTGGTTACCAGTGAAGACATCGCTGGATCGGTGTCACACACGCCGATCCAGCGATGTCTCCAGGGAGTCCAGCGACGAAATAAAGTTCTGGACTTTATTCAGCGACCAACGATCTCCCAGCAGGGGCCTGATCGTTGGTCGCTGTCACACATAACGATTTCATTAACGATGTCGTTGCTACGTCACAAATAGCAACGATATCGTTAACAATATCGTTATGTGTGAAGGTACCTTAAGTCTGGTCCTAATGGCACTTGTGTTACTAATACGGGCCCTTCCATGGTAGTCTCCCCTACATAAGTTAAGCCACACGGGCACGTAATCATGTAAACAACATAACTAGATGTACAAGTATATCTCTCTTTCAAAAAGATCTTTTTGCCAGAATGGGGATGGCAAAAAAACTCCCCTTTCAACATGTTATTACAAGAAGCACAGCCCAGACATGGAAAATTTCCATTTCTGGACGCGCTCAAGGTCTGTTGAATTGCAGTCTTTGAAGTACCAATATCTGATCTGACCAGTTTGTCACCCAAATTACGTCCCCTCCTAAACGACATCATAGGATAAGATTTAAAACCTGTGACCAATGGTAAACCACGTTGTAAAAAAGTCCAATGCTTTTTTAAGATCCTACCAATACTATTACTCGCTGAGTTGTAAGTTAACACAAACGGGATACGTTTACACGAGCGTTTCATAGAGGTATTTTTATGAATACTCTCACATGAGGAATTCCGAGCCCTAACTCTAAACCTATCCACTCCCTCTTTAGGACATCCCCTCGCTACAAACTTGGAACACATATCCTCTAATCGCCGATCTACTCTATTTTCGTCTGACACTATCCTCCGAACTCTGAGTAGCTAACTCCAAGGAAGTGAATCCACCATCCTCCTTGGATGATTGCTGTCAAACAACAGCAGACTATTTCTGTTAGTTTCCTTCACAAAAATGTCAGTTTTCAATCTACCCCCATCCTTGTATACCAAAGTGTCCAGGAATTGTATGTGAGTAGTCGAATGTGTCAAAGTAAATTGCAATTCTGGATATATTCCATTAAGGTCCTTCTGAAAATCCCCCAATTCGGCAATATTGCCATCCCATATAAAAAAAAAACATCAATGTAGCACCACCAGGCTCTGACATGGCACAGAGGATGGATTTGTACACAAACCTGTGCTCAAATCAAATACCGCCATGTAGATGTTAGCATATGTGGGGGCCACATTGGACCCCATGGCGGTACCTCTCAACTGCAGGTAATACTCATCCCCAAAGAGGAAATAATTCCTCCTGAGGATGAGATCCAGCAGTGTGAGGACAAGCTGTGCACACTCCGGGGCCACGTCAGAGCCCTACAGCGCACAAGACACAGCCTCAAGACCCTTGTCATGTTCGATCGATGTGTATAAAGATACTACATCGAACGAGGCTAAGATGGTGGTATCCGAAACTGTCACATCCTCAATTTTATCAAGAAAGTCATTTGTATCTCTAACATAAGACCATGCTGACACAGCAAAGGGGCATAGTACTCGATCCAAAAAAAATAGCAGTCTTATTAAATAGAGCGCCCCTCCCTGAAACAATCGGTCTACCCAGAGGATTAAATAAATCCTTATGAATTTTAGGTAGTACATATAACACAGGTATGACCGGCGTATCTGCAATCAAGTACTCAGACAGCTTATGGTCAATGAGTCCCATGGCAAGGGAGTCACCGACCACAAGCTGTAACTCCCTCTGAAAATGAAAGGTTGGATTGCATGATAGTTTCTCATAAACAGAATGATCATTCAATTGTCTCAATATCTCAGCCCTATATTTAGAACTGTCCATGATGACCACCGCCCCACCTTTATTGGCTTGTTTGATGGTTAATGCAGTATTATCTGCTAATGCATTCACAATCCTCCTTTCAACTGATGTCATATTCTGATTTAATGGAGGTTTAAAAGTGCTCCTCAATTTTTCGACTTCCCTCTGTACCAGTTCAATATAAGATTCAACAAAATAATTCTTATTAGGCGGTTGAAAAAACTCTTATTATATAATCCTAACTCATTTAGGGAAAAACCTTGTGCAGATTTTCTCACGTCCACATTTGTATCACTGGTTTTATCAGAGAAATCGGATGCCAACCTCAACCTCCTAAAAAAAGCCTGCAAATCAATCTCCTTACCGAACCAATCTGGAGTATTCGACGGACAAAAAGACAATCCCTTAGATAATACCTTTAGCTCAATCTCAGACAACATAACAGAGGAAATATTTACCATCAATTCTCTGTTATCTATCAATTGTCCTTCATGTTCCTCATCTTCATTGTGGTTGTCCTCGCATGGCGTTGTTCTCTGGGAGGGCCTTTGGTTCCTATGTTTCCGCCCCCCTCTGTGGCCACGTCTCTTGGGATAGTCTTGTCCATTCTCTCTTTCTCTAAAAAATGTGCTCCCTTAGTTCCCCCCATAATAGAGTAATTCGTAGAGTCTGATTCGGCTGTAGTAAACCCAAAATTTGAATGCTTCCTCTCCTGCGGTTTCTTACGTCTCCTGGAAGTCATGGATTTACTCTTTCTATTATTGGAGAATTGGTTAGGCCCCATATGCCAAGAAAAAACGCGGCCTACCTTATAGTCCTCCATATCTCTGAACCACTTCGTTCTTTTAGTGGTCTCAATTAGGGTTGAGCGAAACGGATCTGACAAATTCAAAAATCGCCGACTTTCGGCAAAGTCGGGTTTTGTGAAACCCGACCCGATCCTAGTGTGGGATCGGCCATGAGGTCAGCGATCTTCGCGTCAAAGTTGCATTTCGTATGATGCTTTCAGCGCCATTTCTCAGCCAATGAAGGTGGATGCAGAGTGTGGGCAGCGTGATGACATAGGTCTCGGTCCTCACCATCTTAGAGAATGGCATTACAGTGATTGGCTTGCTTTCTGCGGCGTCACAGGGGCTATAAAGGGGCATGCACACCGACCGCCATCTTATTTCTGCCGATCTTAGCATAGGGAGAGGTTGCTGCAGCTTCATCAGAAGAAGGGATATAGTTAGGGAGGGAAGATTAACCCCGAAACTGCTTGTGCTGTAGCGATTTCCACTGTCCAACACCACCTTTTCTTTGCAGGGACAGTGGAGTTTATTTTTTTGTTCATCAGCTCGGCAGCTTATTAGGCTGCCCTATAAGGCTCGCTGATAGCTGCATTGCTGTTTGTACGCCGCTGTGCAGACCAACTGCTTTTTAAAAGCAAAAAACCTGTTGCTCCTTTCTGCACAGTTTTCTTGTTTCTTTGTCCACACTTTTGTGTGCAGCAGTCCTTTTTATTGCTGCCATACTTGTCCTGAGATCATTGAAGGGAGATTGAAATTGTACTACAGCCCTTTTTTTTTTGATATACGAGTATCTTCCAGCCACGTTCTGCCACTTACATTGTGTAGTGTAATACACTGGGCCTGAGTTTTGTTGCAGTCTCCCCCAAAAAAGGGAGATTTAAATTGGCACTAAGTGGATCTACGTCACAGTTCTGTTAGTTTGTCGTACATCTTCCAGCCACGTTCTGCCACTTACATTGTGTAGTGTAGTGTAATACACTGGGCCTGAGTTTTGTTGCATTCCCCCCCAAATAAAAGGGAGATTTAAATTGGCACTAAGTCGATGGATGTCACAGTTCTGTTAGTTTGTCGTCCATCTTCCAGCCACGTTCTGCCACTTACATTGTATAGTGTAATACACTACGCCTGAGTTTTGTTGCAGTCTCCCCCCCAAAAAAGGGAGATTAAAATTCTCCACAAGTTTATATACACCTTTTACCTTGTTTCACAGTACCATATAATGGTTGTTATTTTGGTTAGATTTTTCCAAAAATGAGGAAGTCTGGTGGAAGAGGTCAAGGGCGGGCGTTGCCAGCTGGTACTGATGGTGGTGTTAGTGGTGGTGGAGCATCTGGTGGTAGTGGGAAAAGCAAAATAGCACCAAAGGCTCGAGGTGTTGAGCCAGTGTCATCGTCTGGCTACACAATGCCTTGATGGCTCCCTTATCTTGGAGTAGGAAAACAGGTTTTAAAGCCGGAGCAGCAGGAAAAAGTTTTGGCTTTCCTTGCTGACTTAGCCTCTAGCTCTTTCGCCTCCTCTTCAGAAGGTTCGAAATATAAAAGCAGTGAGTCGTCAGTGGATGCTCCCGGTCAGGAACAAGTCGCTTCCTTGTGTCCTTCGCCTAAACCAAAAGTGAAGGATGCGGCAGGCGAAACTACAGTTTACTCCATGGAGCTCTTTACACATACCATGCCTGGGTTAGAGAGGGAAATTGTTAAAAGCCCATTACAAGATGAATCGGACATGAAGTGCACAGATGCACAGCCACAGCTAGATTATTATGCTGTTCCATTGACTCAGATCACTACATTGCCCTCGCAGTGTACTGAGCCAGAATCTGACAGTGATGAGACTATGGTGCCCCGTCACGAACGCTATAGCACCTTACACGGTGACAAAGTGGAAGGTGCACATGAAATTGAAGAGAAGGTGATAGATGACCCAGTTTTGGACCCAGATTGGCAGCCATTGGGGGAAGAGGGTGCCGCTGCCAGTAGCTCAGAAGCAGAGGAGGATGATCCGCAGCAGCCATCTACATCGCAACAGCTTTCATCTGGCAGGCCAAAAATGTTTGTCAAATCCAAAAACAGTTTTAGGACGACACAATGGCCATCCGGTGAAAGTAGCACAGCGTGCAATGCCTGGAAAGGTAATCAATAGTAGGAAGAGTGCAGTGTGGGCATTTTTTAACCAAGATCCGAATGATCAGTGCAAAGTTATCTGTAAGAAGTGCTCAAAGACCTTTAGCAGAGTGAAGAATATCCAAAGTTTAAATACAACGTGCATGCGTAGACATTTAGACATTTAACCAGCATGCACTTGCAAGCCTGGACTAACTACCAAATGTCCAGTACCGTTGGTGCACCAACTCAGAATGAAGGTAGTCAGAAGCGCTACATTGCTTCCCTCACAGTAAGCCCACTGGTTAAGACACCACCAGCAGCAAATGTGGAGGTATCGTCGCAAGGCCAAAGCAGTCAGGGAATCACAAGATTCTTGGTAGGAAACACTGTAGGTAGGCCAACATCAAGAATACCATCACCAACCCTCTCTCAATCTGCCATGTCCACAACCACCCCCGCTAGTTCCACCATATGCAGCTCTCCAGTCCAACTCACCCTACAAGAGACTCTCATTAGGAAAAGAAAGTACTCATCCTGTCATCCACGTACACAGGGTTTGAACGCCCACATTGCTAGACTAATCTCGTTAGAGATGATGCCCTACCGTTTGGTTGAAAGCGAATCTTTCAAAGCCCTGATGGCCTATGCAGTACCACGCTATGACCTACCCAGTCGACACTTCTTTGCGAGAAAAGCCATCTCAGCCCTCCACCAGCATGTCAAAGACTGCATTGTCCATGCACTGCGGCAATCAGTCAGTAGAAAGGTGCACCTCACAACAGATGCATGGACCAGTAGGCATGGCCAGGGACGTTACGTGTCCATCACGGTGCACTGGGTTAACCTTTGTCAGGCTGCATAATTTTACAACGTTAACAGGCTGCAGAGGTACAATTGTACCTTCATATATATATTTTATTGAAATTTGGCCAATATATTCTGGACCAAAACTGCAGAGATGTCACAAAATTTCAGCCCTCTACGGCTTTTCGAAAAAAAAAAGTTATTGCAATTTTAAAACGGAATAGTTACAGAATAGTACCTACTCAGCCGGACGAAGGTTAATGTGGTGGATGCAGGGTCCACAGGGGACAGCCATAGTGGGACAGTTCTGCCTAGCCCACGGTCTAGGAAACAGTTGGCTGTAGGCATTCGCCACCCCTCCTCTTCCTCCTCCAGAAGTGAAAGCTCGTCCACAGAGCGCAGTCTCATGACAACTCCATCCACAGCTGCCAGTGTTGCATACGAGGTGTCCCATTATGGAACAGCTAGTGGTAAGCGTCAGTAGGCTGTGCTACACATGAAGTGTTTGGCTGACAACAGACACACCGCGGAAGTACTGGTCGAGTACCTGCAGAAAGAAACTCAGTAATGGCTGGGCAGTGTATATCTTGAGGCAGGCAAGGTAGTCAGTGATAACGGAAGAAGTTTTATTGCTGCCATAGCCCTTTCAGAACTGAAACACATTCCTTGCCTGGCTCACACCTTGAACCTGGTGGTGCAGGGCTTCCTGAAAAATTATCCGGAGTTACCAGCCATGCTCCTGAAGGTGCGAAGACTTTGCTGGCACATCCGTCGGTCGCCCGTACACTCCTTCCGTATGCAGAACCATCAGCGATCGCTGAATCTTCCCCAGCACCGCCTAATAATTGACGTTGCAACAAGGTGGAACTCCACACTGCACATGTTTCAGAGGCTGTGCGAACAGAGGTGTGCTGTCATTTATTTGTGGGAGGATACACATACTCAGGCAGGCAGTTGGATGCAGACATGGAGTCGTCTGGTGTGCAGTGGTCGAAGCTCCAAGACCTCTGTCAAGTCCTACAGTGTTTTGAGGAATGCACACGGCTGGTAAGTGCAGATGACATCATTATAAGCATGAGCATCGCACTAATGCGTCTGCTGATGCAAAGTTTGATACACATCAAGGAGCAGGCGTCTGCAGGCGAGGAGGAGGGAAGCCTTGATGACAGTCAGCCATTGTCTGGTCAGGGAACTCTCCTGGATGAGGTGGCGGATGAAGAGGAGGAGGTGGATGATGGGGATGAATATTTATGGGAGGAGGATGCTTCTGAGGGGGCAATAGAAACTGGTGGCGTTGCAAGGTCAGGTACAGGGTTTTTGCGGGTCACAAGTTAAGTTGATTTGCAAGAAAGTGCTCCTCAACCCAGCACAAGCAGTGAATTGACACCTGTAACATTGGCCCACATTGCAGAGTATGCCTTGCGTATCCTAAAAAGGGACCCCCGCATTATCAAAATGATGACCAATGACAATTACTGGTTGGCCTGCCTCCTGGATCCACGATACAAAGGAAAATGACAAAATATCATACCACATGAAAACCTGGAGCAAATATTGGCTACCAAACAAGCAACTCTTGTAGACCGTTTGGTTCAGGCATTCCCAGCATACAGAGGCGGTGATGGTTCTCACACGAGCTGTAGGGGTAACATGGCAGAGGTGTTAGAGGTGCACAAATCCTAAGTGGCGTTGGACAGAGGGGTTTTATGACCAGGTTGTGGAGTGATTTCGCAATGACCACAGACACGACAAGTGCTGCTACATTAATTCAAAGTAACAGGAGACAGCATTTGTCCAGTATGGTTACCAACTACCAACTTATTGATGTTCTCCCTCACAGGTCATTCGGCTTTGATTACTGGGCATCTAAAAGAGACACCTGGCCTGAATTTGCAGAATATGCATTACAGGAGCTCGCTTGCCCAGCTGCTAGTGTGCTATCAGAAAGAATCTTCAGTGCTGCTGGTTCAATACTGACCGAAAAATGGACACGTCTGGCTACCCGAAATGTTGATGATCTAACCTTCATTGAAATGAACCAATCATGGATTTCAAATTATTTTGTCCTCCTCCGCTGAAAAAAGCTATGCCGCCTGTGTACTCCTCTTACCAATTCTGAACTGCATTTACCCTACTTTTTTATTTTAGGCCTACTAAGTCTGTCTGAGCCACTTATTACAGTTGTCCTCCACTGAACAAAGCAATGCTGCCTGTGTACTCCTGTTACCAATTTTGAACTGCATTTAGCCAACTTACTTACTTGGGCCTAGTAACTGTGTGAGCCTCTCATAACAGTTGTCCTCCTCCGCTGAAAAAAGCTATATGCCGCCTGTGTGCTCCTCTTACCAATTTTGAACTGCATTTAGCCTACTTACTTACTTGGGCCTAGTAACTGTATGAGCCTCTCATAACAGTTGTCCTCCTCCGCTGAACAAAGCTATCCCGCCTGTGTACTCCTGTTAGCAACTTTGAACTGTATTTAGCCTACTTTCTTATTTGGGCCTACTAACTGTGTCTGCCCCTCATTACAGTTGTCCTCTGCTGAACAAAGCAATGCCGCAAGTTTAGTCCTGTTAGCAATTTTGAACTGCATTTAGCCAACTTTCTTATTTGGGTCTACTAACTGTGTCTGCCCCTCATTACAGTTGTCCTCCACTGAACAAAGCTATGCCGCCTGTTTAGTCCTGTTAGCAATTTTGAACTGCATTTAGCCTACTTACTTTTTGGGGCCTACTAACTGTGTCAGCCTCTCATTACAGTTGTCCTCCGCTGAACAAAGCAATGCCGCCTGTTTAGTCCTGTTACCAATTTTGAACTGAATTTAGCCTACTTTCTAATTTGGGCCTATATCTGCGTTTCCTCCTCATCTTGCCCATTGGCCAGCCACTGCTAGATGAGTCTGCTGGTACATTGACCCAGACCACTACATTCCCCTTGCACTCTACACAGCCAGAATCTGACCCTGCTGAAAGTCAGGTTCCCCTTCCCGCATACCATAACACCTTACACGGGGACAAAGAGGAAGGTGCAGATGAAAGTGCAGGTTCCTTCATCAGGTGGGGGGCATACTCGTTAGCACTGGCACAGGGCCCCTCATAGTACAACATAGATGTTGTATGTGGAATTTTCTGAAGAAGAGGTCGCACTGACCTTGAAACGCGTTGAATAAACCACCTTTTAAATTTATTATCCTTGGAACTTCATCATTAAGGCAGCACGGATTTAACCCACACCTCCTGCACAGTTTATATTGTAATACAGCCATTGATCGGCTTGTGGATCTGCAGCAGCCGAAATCGCTACATGCTTTTCATTCAACAAAATCAGGTGAGCAATTCTAAGAAAGCTCTCTTGGTTATCTAGAGGATATGACCCTATTTTGCGCTTTGTGTCTCCATTTTTTTTCTTATAGCTGCTCAGGATCGCAGCACTTGCAAAGTTGAAATACTTACCTCTCCCTGCTCTACCACCGTGACGTAAATCTTGAGCCAGCCCTACCCCCCCACAACTTTAGCCAAATGACCCCCCTGTTTTCAATGCCTAAATATTATTATAAAGTAAATTAAGATTGACAAGCTTAAGAAATACAAATTGATGTTTTTGGCATTAAAATGGGCACTGCAGGTGTTTTCCTGTCCTCCACTCACTGCCGACTTTGATTCCCCATAGACTTGCATTGGGTTTCGTGTTTCGGCCGACCCCGGCTTTTCGCAATAATCGTCCGATTTCACCCAACCCAAAAGTCGGGTTTCGCGAAACCCGACTCGATCCTAAAAAAGTAAAAGTCACTCAAGTCTAGTTGTCCGGTTTAAATTGATAAGCCTGTAGTCACTCTGTGTGAGTGCAGACTTATGAATTCCCCCAGCGCATGTGCTGTGTTATGCAAAGATGCGCCGGTTTCTGACCCAGGACCGGTGGGTGAGTATGTGTTATGCATACTCCTGGCGAGAGTCGTTTAGTGGGAGGAGTACACATGCTCAGTACTAGTGTATGGAGTGAGGCCGCATCCAGTAGATGGGCTCTGGCTGGGAGACTGTATAACGCATACGTACCCACTGGCCCTGGCTGAGAAACTGGTGAATCCTCATAGTGCATGCGCTAGGGGGATTCATAAATCTGCAGTCATACAGAGTGACTGCAGACTTATCAATTTAGACCGGACAACCCCTTTCAGCTCAAAATTTGCTATATCACTAAGAGGTTAAACATGACGAGCTCAATGCCATTGGAGCTACATTTTATATGTCAAATATGCAAGATTATAAAGCCTCAGAGTGACAGTTCGTTTATCTATTGTTTCACACTAAATGCCTCTTTTATTGCATTTCTGCATTGCCCTTGTGGCTTTGTAATAAAAGTTTTCTTTCCATTTCATCAGAACACAAAGGAATTGTTTCTGTCTGAATAATGTAATATGGTGACCGCTGTGACCTTCCCTGCATTTGTCTACCTACATCCTCTTCTAACCTGTCCTCGACTACAGAGAATATGACATCTTCAGCACTGACATTGGACGAATAGGGAATTTTCCAGATGACTGGCAAGTGCATAAGTTCCATGCTCCACACAGGATTACTAAGTGCACATGTTCCTTCCACAATTACATGGGCATAAAACTCACAGTTTAGTTAAGCCATGGCTTCATGGATTTTAGAAGAAAATATATCTTACGAAATATGCCTCATTAATTCTGAATAATAGCAGTAATTACCAAAGCGCATTATCAGTTTAAAATATTAAATGCGTTCTAGTAAACAGCAAAATCCCTATTAAATATTCACCTTCGTAGAGCAAAACATTGAGGACATATAACTGCATCCACCATACTCCTCAGATAAGAATGAATTTCTTTAAATATTTCAGTGGCTGTATCTTAAATACATTTATAATGGTTACGTTTATAATAATTACTCTTCCAAATGCATCGGCTACTTGTCCGCGATAAGAAAACATATTTTTTGGGGAAAAAGTGTCACCCTTTTCTTCAGACTGTATTTGGTATTACAGCTTACTACGATTAAATTGACATCCCAACCCGCATTCTCAATGCTATGTTTAATTATGCAAAGATCATTAAGAATGCAACTTAAAGGGTTTTTCTCATGAACAAAGATAATTTTAATCAAGATTTTAATCAACAGATCTTTGTATAATAATAATTTCCACAATTGCATGCGTTTAAAAAAAATATTCCTGTGCTGAGATAATCTTATAAATGTGCCCCTGCTGTGTGCTGTGTAATGGCCGTGTCTGACCTTGCAGGAACATGGCCTGATCATACCACAGCTCCTGGGCAGGGGAGGAAGCAAAAGACTATACAGAGCGGACAGTATGGGATCGCAGCTGATTATTTCTTTTAGATTAAACATTGCTTAAAGACAGGCAGGGAAATGTTTTTCCTCACAAAAAGAATCAGCTGTGATCCCGTGTTGTCTTGTCTCATGTCATATGTGGAAAATGCTGACTAAAACAGACATGTTACGAGGATGAAAAGTTATTTGTTATTCCGACCAATTCACAAATGTAGCATTTATCACATTTCTACATTTTAAAACATAATGTGTTTCTTCATTTCATTTTTTCAGTTCATGATATGTAATATTTTATTGTACAGTTTAGCTTTTTCATCTACCACCATTAAATTTAGTTTTGTGTCTATGGTGTATGGATGGAACTCCCAGTGTATTAGGCAGGCAGCCTCTGCCCATTGCTTGTTTATAAATGGAGAAGATGTTGAGGTCCTGATCCCCTGAAGAGACTCCCAGACTTCTATAATTACATTCCATTATAAAAAATAGGGGACATAGAAATAGCTTAATGGGGTCTTCCCAGATTTTTTTTTACCTTGTGCCTAAGCAATAACAAGCAAGTAGTTGTTAACGGTGCCTGGCACTGATCTCTGATGGCTCAGACCAGTCACAGACCGCTCCGCTGACTTAACGTTGACAGAGTAGAGTATTTTTTTCTATTCTGCTCTGTTAATGAGGCCTAACTGCTGACGTCATACTGATTTACAGCCAGGCTCCCCGCTGTCTAACTGCGGGAAGCCAGCTGTCAATCCACTGACCAAAAAGAAGAAAAAGATCATGCCCATAACATACAGAAAGCATATATTTTTATTGATGAGCATTCAAAAAGTACAAAATACATGTGTCAAGACATTTCACACAAAACAGATTAAAAACATCTAAAAGTGCAACATACAACACAAGCCTAATACAAAAGTCATACCCTGATATAGGGGAAATTATTATTATTATTATTATTATACATTTTTATAGCGCCATTTATTCCATTGCGCTTTACATGTGAATACGGGGCAAATATAGACAATTACATTAAACATGAGCAGATAACAAGGCACACGAGTACATAAGGAGGGAGGACCCTGCCCGCGAGGGCTCACAGTCTGCAAGGGGTGGGTGAGGATACACTAGGAGAGGGAAGAGCTGGCTGTGCGGCTGTTCAGTAGGTTGAGGATCACTGCAGGCTGTAGGCTTCCCACATCCCACATCAAACATCCATATCCCCAAAAGGAAGGATCATATGATACAATGTACTAGGATATATCCATATATAGTTTCTATAATCAATTTAATGGCATAAACAGTACGTAAACCAAAGCCCAAACCACACTGTACCTACATATCCCCACCAATATCACAGTACCGTATGGGCCCAAGGGAAGGACCAAGATTAATCGTGGCAAGAATTGCGTACTCACTTCCTAAAGGGAATCAGAGATAGATCTAATAATCAGCATCGACAATAAAGCCATAGGTACAAAAGTGCAAAATTATCATGCACCAAAGAGCTACAAGTCCTGTTGTCGGACTGAAGCCCGGTGCATGATAAAAAGGAAAAAGGGCGAAAGACAAGGAGAAGATGTGGGATAGGCTCCCATGCATATCGCCGCAATAATCGCGGCTTCTTCAGGGAAAGGTAGCAAGGATGCTACTGTGGTATTGGTGGGGATATGTAGGTACAGTGTAGTTTGGGCTTTGGCTTACATACTGTTTATTCCATTAACTTGATTATAGAAACTATATATGGATATATCCTAGTACATTGTATCATATGATCCTTCCTTTTGGGGATATGGATGTGGGATGTCATTTCCCCTATATCAGGGTATGACTTTTGTATTAGGCTTGTGTTGTATGTTGCACTTTTAGATGTTTTTATTTTAGATGTTTGTGTGAAATGGCTTGACACATGTATTTTGTACTTTTTGAATGCTCATCAATAAAAATGTATGCTTTCTACATGTTGAGGTGCTCCCGTATGTTATGGGCATGATCTTTTTCTTCTTTTTGGTCAGCATATGAATTTTTCATGGTGAGCCCTCATATCTTTAGACATTGAGCGGGGCCCTCCATCCTTCTTGATCTAAGCCAGCTGACAATCGGCATGACGCCAGCAGTCACGCCACATCGACAGAGCAGTCCAGAACAAGAAGAGCTGATCTGTTGACGTGGAGCAGCTGAATCGACGGCAGTAAAGGTCAGTGACTGCTCTGAGCTGACTTTGGGTATAACAGGAAGTTAGTTGCCTCTTATCAACTACCTGCCTATTAGTTTTTAGGCACATAGTAAAAAAAAGAAAGACAAAGATAAATTTTTTAACACTTTTGGAACTTCATATACTTTCTTCTTGACTTCAAAGAAGAGAGACTTTAATGGAAAAAAGTGGTGGGGACATTTTTAAAGGGTGTTCACTGCTTTGGGCAATCTTTACTTGTGAAAGGGATCCTGACAGCAGATACACAGGCACTGGCTGCATGATATCAGCCATGTATGTTAAAAATCTGGTGCCTGGCAGGCTCATTACTGATGACTGACAGATCTTTCCCTAAATACGCATGCAGGAAGAGACTCATCTCTCAAAGGTAGTTGGCAGGGAGAAGCCACCAGGGACTATCCTTTTCAACTAGTCTTCTAAGCTCTATGCTTTACAGTCTGCTTATAGCACTGTGGATGTGGCTGGATTGCTACAGCTTGTC
The DNA here is from genome assembly GCF_032444005.1 of Ranitomeya imitator. NCBI lineage: Eukaryota > Metazoa > Chordata > Amphibia > Anura > Dendrobatidae > Ranitomeya > Ranitomeya imitator. Next base: position 52,552,891 of record NC_091284.1, read on the forward strand.
CAATGTTACATAGGTAAAGTTAACTCTGCTAGCAGCCTGGAATAGAGCACAGTTTGTACCAGCAATGAAACTTTTCATTTTCAGGAGCGCAACACCCCTGGCAAAGCAGCTGTGCTCCTGAAGACTCCTCTCCTTCTTCCAACAGGCTCAACTTTTCTATTCTTCCATTGACATAGCCGTATGACTGCTTTTTTTGCGGAACAAGTTGCTGTTTTAAATGACAATATTCACTTTACCATATAAAACATTAGATCGCAGGAAAAGTAAACTAACCAATGCAGCTCCCCTATTGTGTTTTGGGGGGGTTTTGTTTTAACATCGTTCATTATGCCATAAAAGTGACCTTGAAAAATGCTTCTCCAGGTCAGTACAATAACAGTAATATAACACTCATAAGGTTTTTTTTTTGTATTTTAATAGTTCAAAAAAATCATAATTTTGTGAAAAAAAAACTATTTGATTTGAATAACCAATTTCTGAGATTAGTAACTTTTTAAAAAAGTTTCTGTTTACAGAGCTGAGCGAGAACTTGTTTTATGCACGTAGGACTTATATTTGTATTGATATATTTAACCTGTTTTTTGATTGATATAATTTACAGATGTTTTACACTTTTTTATCACTTTCTGTGACATTTTTTGTAGAGAAGTGCGGTGAACAAAACAGTTAGTTTTGGACTTTTTATTTATTTTTTTACATTTCTAAGCTCACCATATAAGACAAATATTTTTTTTTTATTTTGTTGGATTGGGCAATTAAGCATGTGACAATACTAAATATGTTTATTTTTTATTTTTACTGAACGGGTGATGGTGAGAAGATGGGACAGGCCAGTGAGGTGACAGGTAAGGTGAGTAGAAGTACCGTATTTTTTAAATCTTAATTGTATTATGTGTGGACCCCAGAGAGCATAATAAGGTACATTCGGTTTGCTGTATATCGATTTACAGTACAAAAAAAAAAAACAGGTGAGTTTGATTTTTGCTTCATTCTCTTGGGAAAGGGATCCTGACAGCAGATACACAGGCTATGTTGGCTGAACTTTTGCTCATCCGACAGCCATATAATGTGTTTGTCATCCTTAAGACTAATCTCAAACTACATAAAATCTCTTCCACTTTACAGTGAATAAGTTTTGAACCCCTAAAAATTCCCCCTAAGAATCTCCATCTTTTAAGTCTGTTAATACCTGTTACTACCTTGTTGTCATGGATCTGCTGAGGTTGAGCGGTTACATGCTCTATAACAAGTAGTGGGAGAGCACAGGAATATGCCAGGAATTTGAAGGAGAAGCAATGTTAAGAAGAAAAGAAGCATTCCATAGTGTCATTCTGTAAGAAGAAAATTAAAATGGTAGAATAGGTGTTCGCTCACCAGAGCTGGTTGTGTGTGCTACAGGCACAATGCTTGTACAAACATGGATGGTACTGGCATAAGGCTGTTGCTCCACCCGCTGACTGGAAAGATCACAATCCTTGACTATGGATAATGGTTGAAAAAAATACAAACAGGAATTTTTTGGGTGCTGCCAATATCTAGACAAACCGAGAACCAGAAGACAGTAAAAATAAAGCTTATTGAAACCACGCGTTTCGGATTAGATTTAACTCCTTTATCAGGCACACGGTGAAACAGAAGCAAGGGGTTTGTGAGCAGTGCCATTTTAAAAAGGCAATAGTCATGTTAGGTTTGAGAGAGAACTGTCCATAATACACTTGAGAAAAAAACAAAATGTCCCACAGGACAAGGTGGCAGAGGTAGTGGACGTAAATCAGCTGGTATTTTTTGGTTTGCTTTATGTAGACTGCTATGCTAGAGAGTTGTTTTATTTAAGTAATGCAGTATATTGGGATAGTCTCCTTATGTAATTCATACTAAAATGGTTTATCAGCATAGACTGATTTGTTAACATTTCATACTCTTCATTGCAAAAGTATTTTATAGTGGAAAATGGAGAATTCACAGCAGTTTCACTACACATGGATGTAGACATAGGACCCAATTCTTCAAAACTTTTATGCCTAAAAAGCTTTGTAAACTTACTTCCCTTTGGCACAAATTGAGGCTGTGCTACAATTTTGGGACTTCTAGAATACTCAAAGTTGATGGAGTTGGAAATGGGCGAGGGCTTGGTTACCCCACTTGTCAAAATCATGACGAGCAGTGGCATTCGCTATACCACAAATCTTACTCCAGCATGGACTGGAGAAGGGGGTGTATGACTCTCGTCCGACACTCCTGATTCATGAAAAGGTGTACATGTCTTCATTAATCAGAAGCTTCTGACTCCAGCACATCTTCTCAAGATTAGCGTGAATACTGCTGGTCTTAATTAATCAGTCCGATAGTCTTCACAAAATTCACTTCCCAAATAATTGAAGAACTAATAAGTATATTTCCAGTAAGTATACAATTTAATAATTACCCTTATTGATTCATGACAACTTTCCATTGAATCCTGCCTCAACATGCCAGATGTTCTTCCCCAACATTATTGTTAGAAAATCTACATGGCTAGAAATAACTTGACATTGTTACTTTGTTCCAAGCTGTTTATACTAATTTATTTCATAACAACTCTATTTTCTTGTATACAGTCATGGCAGAAAGTGTTGACACCTTTGAAATTGCTCCACAAAATGAAGTGCCGTATATACTCGAGTATAAGCCGAGATTTTCAGCCCACTTTTTTGGGCTGAAAGTCCCCCTCTCGGCTTATACTCGAGTCATATACCCGGGGGTCGGCAGGTGAGGGGGAGCGGGGGCTGTGTAGTTATACTCACCTGCTGCGGCGCGGTCCCTGCAGTCCCTGGCTTCTCCGGCGCTGCAGATTCTTCCTGTACTGAGCGGTCACATGGCACCGCTCATTACAGAAATGAATAGGCGGCTCCGCCTCCATAGGGGAGGAGCTGCATATTCATTGCTGTAAATGATCGGTAACTGTGACCGCTCAATTACAGGAAGAAGCTGCAGCGCCGGGGAATCCAGGGACTGCAGGGACCGCGCCGCAGCAGGTAAGGGGAGCGCAGCGCTGCGTGATATTTACCTGCTCCTCGCTCCAGTGCGGCTCCGTCTGCAGCGTCCTCTAGCAGTGACGCTCAGGTTAGAGGGCGCTGTGACGTAGTCAGTGCGCGCCCTCTGCTGAGCGTCAGTGCTGGACACAGAGCCGCACGAGGAGCAGGTAATTATTGAAAGCGCCGGCATCCTGAGAAGAGAGGTGAGTATGTGATTTTTTTTTTTTATTGCAGCACCAGCAGCATTCTATATGCAGCATCTATGGGGCCATAATCAAAGGTGCAGAGCAATAAATACATGGGGCACAGCTTTATAATGAGCATCTATGGGGCCATAATCAACGGGTCAGAGCAAGATATACGGCACAGCTTTATAAGGAGAATCTATGGGGCCATAATGAACAGTGCAGAGCAATATATATATGGCACAGCTTTATAAGGAGCATCTATGGGGCTATAATCAAAGGTGCAGAGCAATATATATGGGGCACAGCTTTATAAGGAGCATCTATGGGGCCATAATCAACGGTGCAGAGCATTATATATGGGGCACAGCTTTATAAGGAGCATCTATGGGGCCATAATCAACGGTGCAGAGCAATATATATATGGCACAGCTTTCTATGGAGCATCTATGGGGCCATAATGAACGGTATAGAGCATTGTGTATAGCACAGTTGTATATGGAGAATCTATGGGGCAATAATGAACAGTGCAGAGCAATATATATATGGCACAGCTTTATAAGGAGCATCTATGGGGCTATAATCAAAGGTGCAGAGCATATATATATGGCACAGCTTTATAAGGAGAATCTATGGGGCCATAATCAACGGTGCAGAGCAATAAATACATGGGGCACAGCTTTATAATGAGCATCTATGGGGCCATAATCAACGGGTCAGAGCAATATATACGGCACAGCTTTATAAGGAGAATCTATGGGGCCATAATGAACAGTGCAGAGCATTATATATGGCACAGCTTTATAAGGAGCATCTATGGGGCCATAATCAAAGGTGCAGAGCATTATATATGGGGCACAGCTTTATAAGGAGCATCTATGGGGCCATAATCAGCGGTGCAGAGCAATATATATATGGCACAGCTTTCTATGGAGCATCTATGGGGCCATAATGAACGGTATAGAGCATTGTATATAGCACAGCTTTATGTGGAGCATCTATGGGGCCATAATGAACGGTGCAGAGCATTGTATATAGCACAGTTGTATATGGAGCATCTATGGGGCCATAATGAACGGTGCAGAGCATTGTATATAGCACAGTTGTATATGGAGCATCTATGGGGCCATAATGAACGGTGCAGAGCATTCTATATAGCACAGTTGTATATGGAGCATCTATGGGGCAATAATGAACGGTATGGAGCATCTATTTTTATTTTTGAAATTTACCAGTAGCTGCTGCATTTCCTACCCTAGGCTTATACTCGAGTCAATAAGTTTTCCCAGTTTTTTGTGGCAAAATTAGGGGGGTCGGCTTATACTCGGGTCGGCTTATACTCGAGTATATACGGTATTTCTTCCAGAAAATTATTGCAATTAAACATGTTTTGCTATACACATTTTTTATTTTCTTTGTGTGTATTGAAACAACCCCCAAAAACTGAGAAAAAAAACGGCAAATTGGACATAATTTCACCCAAAATCTCAAAAATGAGCCTGACAAAATTGTTGGCAACCTCAATGTAATATTTGGTTGCACACACTTTGTAACAAATAACAGCAATCAATCACTTCCTATAATTATCAGCAAGCTTCTTACACCTCTTAACTAGAATTTAGGACCACTCTTTTGAAACTGCTCCAGGTCTCTCATATTTGAAGGGTGCCTTCTCACAACAGCAATTGTAATATCTCTTTTCAGGCTTTCAATGGGATTTAGATCCATATCCATTGCATAACTCTCCAGTGCTCTGTTTTGATCCATTTCTGGGTGCACCTAGAAGTATGCTTCGGGTTATTGTCCTGCTGTAAGACCCATGTCCTAGGATGCAAATCCAGTTGTCTGAACACAGGCACTACATTGTCACCCAAAATCCTTTGGTAATCTTCTGATTTCATGATGCCTTGCACATAGTAAAGGCACCCAGTGCCAGAGGCAGCAAAACAACCATAAAACATCTTTGAGCCTCCACCATACTTGACTGTAGGTACTGTGTTCTTTTCTTTGGAGGCCTCATTCCATTTTTGTTAAACAGTAGAATGCTGTTCTTTACCAAAATGCTCTATCTTGGTCTGATCTGTCTACAAGATGCTTTCCCAGAAGGAAGTTAGCATACACTTGTACATTTTGAACAAACTGCAGTCTAGCTTTTTTATGTCTCTGTATCAGCAGTGGGGTCTTCCTGGTACTTCTGCCATAGCGTTTCAAGCTGCTAGACAGCTTGAATTTCTTTGGAACTTGATTGTGCCTGCTTATTCAACATTCGGACTATCCTGTGTTGCAACCTTTCATCAATTTTTCTTTACCGTCCACTTCCAGGGATATTGACCACAGTGCAAGGGATGTAAATGTCTTAATTATGTTGTCTAAGGAGTAAGATTTCTCCTTGTGGAGATTGACATACCAGCTCTGGCTCGTCAAGGTAAGGAGGCTTATTCGCTCTGCAATCCTCCTCTGGGAAATTTATTATGCAAATTGCCTCTTCAGAGAAATAGAGGACTTAAACTCTATAGCACCACCTATTGGAAATAGTGATCTTACAACTCACAATCAACCCTTTAACGATTCTTGCAATATGACTTAGGATAAGAGCCAAATCAGTACCTCAATTCACAGACCCAGTGTTTTGAGCTGTTATCCCTCATCAGTGCGAAGTATCAGAACTGATTAGGCTAGATGAGAGGCTCTGGGCTGAGCTCTAATGGGTAAGATTTCTCCTTGTGGAGAGTGACATACCAGCTCTGGCTTGTCAAGGTAAGGAGGCTTATTTGCTGTGCAATGCTCCAATGGGAAATGTAATATGCAAATTGCCTCTTCAGAGACTTGTAGGATCGCTACTTCCAATAGGTGGCGCTATAGAGTTCAAGTCCTCTTTTTCTCTGAAGAGGCAATTTGCATATTAAATTTCCCATATGTTATTCTTTTTATCCTTGAATCCTGGGGGTTGTTCCATGTAAATGTCTTCTGTTAAGTCTCCATTCAGAAACGCTGCCTGTACATCCAGATGTTTCAACTGCATTTGCTTCATTGCTACCACCAAAGTTCTGAATTTAGTGTGTTTGACAACTGGAGCAAATGTCTCATCATAGTCTTCTCCATATTTCTGAGAATAGCGTTTAGCTATGAGTCTAGCTTGGTATCGATCAGCTGTGCCATCTGCTTGGTATTTTACTTTAAAAACCCATTTAGATCCTATAGCCTTTTTTCCCTTTAATAATTCTGTCAGTGTCCATGTCGTTGAATCATGCATGGATTTTATTTCTGCTTCTGCAGCCTTTATCCATTTGTTGGCCTATTCTTCTGAAAGTTAAGATATGTCCTCCCAAGATGTAGGTTCATAAATTTTATTTGTACTTGCCTTGTATGAAAGACATTGTGGTGGCCTTCCATTGTTTTCGCTTAATGAGCATCTTGGTTCTGTGTCTGTATGGACCTGTATCTCTTGACTTTCAATTTTTTGATTTTCATCAATTTCCACTTCTTACTCAACAGATGTTCCTGCAGTTATATCACTGTCGTTTCTCAAATTTTTCCTTTTCAGTGATGTCATTATGTCCTCATTTAGATCTACAATGAATGTTACATTGTTACTCACTGTGATTCTGTCTGTCTTGGAATCTAGGATTCTGTATCCTTTGCAATTGTCATTATATCTGACAAATATTCCTTCAATGGCTCTGTTTTGATGTTTGGAGCGTTTTTCTTCTGGAATAAACACAAAACCTTTGCAACCAAAAACTCTTAAATGATTTCTTACCTTGCCACAGTTCATATGGGTTTTTTTCTGTTTTCTTGAAAAAGTCTATTTTGCAGATAAGTAACTGTCATTACTATTTCACCCCAGTATTTCTCTGGTATTTTGGAGTCTGTGAGCATACATCTTATCATTTCAGTCAAAGTTCTGTTTTTCCTTTCTGCTACCCCGTTCTGTTCAGGTGTCTATGGAACAGTCTTTTGATGCTCTATTCCCTTGTGTCTTAAATAGTTTTCTATTTAGTGTCCTGTAAATTCACCTCCATTTTCACTTCTGATGATGATTGGCTTCCTCTGAAACTTGATATTTAACATAGTCTTCTAATTTTTCAACAACTTCACTTTTGTTCTTTATCAAGTACGTGACTGTGTATCTTGAGTAGTCATCTATGAAGGTCACCATATACCTATTACCTCCTGATGTGGTCATTTTCATGGATCCACATACATCAGTGTGTAACAAGTCAAGTGGTCTTGTGCTTTTTGTCTCTCTCTCTCTTTAGGTATAGAAACTCCTGTAGCTTTAGATTTCATACAACATTCACATTTTACAGTAATTGAGCAATCAGATATCAATAGGTCTTTTGTCAAATTCTTCTTTTGTAACACCATTATACTCTCAGGATGTCTGTAAACTAGACGTCTATGCCACATGGGAATACAATTCTTGTGATCATGTGTACATTACTTCATCTGTTCCTTTGATGTGTCTAGATTGTTTAATTGTTCAACTGCTCTGACATTAATTATTACCTTATCTCCTACTAGGATTGCACAATTATCATCTTTATAATAATAATAATTTTTATTTATATAGCGCCAACATATTCCGCAGCGCTTTACAAATTATAGAGGGGACTTGTACAGACAATAGACATTACAGCATAACAGAAATACAGTTCAAAACAGATACCAGGAGGAATGAGGGCCCTGCTCACAAGCTTACAAACTATGGGGAAAAGGGGAGACACGAGAGGTGGATGGTAACAATTGCTTTAGTTATTCGGAACGGCCATAGTGTAAGGCTCAGGTGTTCATGTAAAGCTGCATGAACCAGTTAACTGCCTAAGTATGTAACAGTACAGACACAGAGGTTATTAACTGCATAAAGTGAATGAGAACATGATGCGAGGAACCTGATTGTTTTTTTGTTTTTTTTATAAATAGGCCACACAGGGATCGTTAGGTTAATGCATTGAGGCGGTAGGCCAGTCTGAACAAATGAGTTTTTAGGGCACGCTTAAAACTGTGGGGATTGGGGATTAATCGTATTAACCTAGGTAGTGCATTCCAAAGAATCGGCGCAGCACGTGTAAAGTCTTGGAGACGGGAGTGGGAGGTTCTGATTATTGAGGATGCTAACCTGAGGTCATTAGCGGAGCGGAGGGCACGGGTAGGGTGGTAGACTGATACCAGGGAGGAGATGTAGGGTGGTGCAGAGCCATGGAGTGCTTTGTGGATGAGGGTAGTAGTTTTGTACTGGATTCTGGAGTGGATGGGTAGCCAGTGTAATGACTGGCACAAGGTAGAGGCATCGGTGTAACGGTTGGTGAGTAATATGATCCTGGCTGCAGCATTCAGGACAGATTGGAGCGGGGAAAGTTTGGTAAGAGGGAGGCCGATTAGTAGAGAGTTACAATAGTCCAGACGAGAATGAATAAGTGAAACAGTAAGAGTTTTTGCAGAGTCAAAAGTAAGAAAAGGGCGAATTCTAGAAATGTTTTTGAGATGCAGGTAAGAAGAGCGAGCCAGTGATCGGATGTGGGGGGTGAATGAAAGGTCAGAATCAAGGATGACCCCAAGGCAGCGGGCATGTTGCTTTGGAGTAATGGTGGAACCGCACACGGAGATGGCAATGTCAGGCAAAGGTAGGTTAGTAGAGGGAGAGAACACGAGGAGTTCAGTTTTTGACAGGTTCAGTTTCAGATAGAGGGAGGACATGATGTTAGAGACAGCGGTAACACAATCACTGGTGTTTTCTAAAAAGGCAGGCGAGATATCAGGAGCAGAAGTGTATAATTGGGTGTCGTCAGCATAGAGATGGTACTGGAAACTAAATCTACTGATTGTTTGTCCAATAGGGGCAGTATACAAAGAGAAGAGGAGGGGGCCTAGGACTGATCCTTGAGGAACCCCAACAGTAAGGGGAAGGTGAGAGGAGGAGGAACCAGCAAAACATACAGTGAAGGATCGGTCAGAGAGATAGGAGGAGAACCAGGAGGGAACGGTGTCCTTGAGGCCGATGGAGAGGAGAATAGTGAGGAGGAGCTGATGATCCACAGTATCGAATGCTGCAGAGAGATCCAAGAGAATTAGCATGGAGTAGTGACCATTAGATTTAGCTGTTAGTAGGTCATTAGAGACTTTAGTGAGGGCAGTTTCAGTAGAGTGTAAAGAGCGGAAGCCAGATTGAAGAGGGTCGAGAAGAGAGTTATCTGAGAGATAGCGGGTAAGACGGGAGTGGACCAGGCGTTCGAGGAGTTTAGAGACTAAGGGAAGATTAGAGACAGGTCTATAATTAGCGGCACAGTTTTGATCGAGGGATGGTTTTTTAAGTAATGGATGTATGATGGCATGCTTAAATGAGGAGGGAAAAATACCGGAAGTGAGGGAAAGGTTGAATATTTTTGTTAGGTGAGAGGTGACAGCCGGGGAAAGGGACTGGAGGAGATGTGACGGAATGGGGTCACTGGTGCAAGTGGTCGGGCGAGAAGATGCAAGGAGCCTGCTTACTTCTTCTTTGAATTTTACTGTAAGTCATTTGGTTGCCAGAAGCTTTACGAATAACAATCTTCCTTCTAGTCCTGGAACATATTCCACATCCTTTACTTGTAATTTTGAATTATGCCCGAATCTATCAGGACAGATTAGAATTCTTTGTCCAATACCTTCTGCAGTTATTTTACTCCCATCTGCAAGATAAATTGCTTCCTTCTTATTTTCAGCAAGTTCGGTAAAGAAGCTTTTATCACTAGTCATGAGACAATAAACCAGCCTGACGATGACTCTTTATCAGCTACTTTAAATGTACCATTCCAGTGATTTGCATGTGCGTTAGAAATTGTGCTTTTTACTTTCTGTTTATTCTCCTTTTGGTGTAATTTCTGTTGCTCTGCTTTCCATATAGTACAGTCTTTCTTTAAATGTCCCTTTTTCTTACATCTGAAACATTCTCTTGTCTCTGTATTATGGGGCTTCTTGTCTGTCGTTTTAAGAGCATTTTCACTATCTCTTTCAGTGGAATCGTTTTTTTCCTCTTTCGTTCTATGATATTTATCTATAAGTCTGGTCTTTACAAACTCTAGTGTAATGTTTGCTTCAGGTCTTGTCTCTAGTGCATTCATCAGAGCAGTGTGTGAATCTGATAAACTGTACAATAGTATTGCTGCTATATGGCTTTCCTTAATGTCTTCACTGACTGATCTCAGTTGTGTTACCACCTCCATCATGTAGTTTATATGCTCCTGCATGTCTATCCTTGCACTTAATCTCATCTTGTAAAGTTTTCCTAGCAGGAATAGTTTGTGATTTAAGCTGGATCTTTCATGTAGCTTTCTCAATGCTTCCCACATTCCCTTTGCGGTATTCTCATTCCTTATGTGGATTAACTGATCATCCTCCAATAATAAGCTGATAGTAGCTCTTGCTTGTCTGTTTTTCTTATCCCATGTCTGATTATTATTATCATTGAGTCTGTCTGTAGGGATTACCTCCCATAAATCATCTTTATTCAATAACATCTCCAGTTCCATAACTGATTGTTCTCATTGTTAAGCTTAGCAACTGCGAGTCTCAGCTCTGAATTGCTGCTCATCTTTAACTTATTTATCTTACTTGTTTGGAGAGAATTGCTCTGAAGTATTCTTTTGAATTCACCAAATCCTTTTTGACTTCTATACTGGGCCCATAACCTGTTGCATAGTTTGGTCACAGAAGAAACTTGTGAGAGTAGATTATATGGGGTAATTCAACTTTTATCTACACAGAACATTAGGTATATACATCAGCTTCTTAATGAAGGAAAAAAGAAAAAGTCGTTCCAGCTCCATATTAGTAAAATCCAGGATTGAAACTTTATTATGCCAATATAAAAGCAGTTGGAATGTGCTCTCCAGATGCACAACGGGACAAGAGCGATGCGTTTCGATCACTAAGGATCTTTAGCAAAGCTTTGATAAAGATCCTTAGTGATAGAAACATGTCACTCTTGTCCCGTTGTGCATCTGGAGAGCACATTCCCACTGCTTTTATATTGGCATAATAAAGTTTCAAGCCTGGATTTTACTAATATGGAGCTGGAACGACTTTTTCTTTTTTCCTTCATTTGGTGACTACGTGGATCATTGGAGTTCCGTGCACTTGCGGTGGTTACTCGGTGAGCTGGCTTTACTCTTTATCAGCTTCTTAATACAGCATTACAGGAAGTCTAAAAAGACCTTTTTACGAGAGAGAAAGTTAAACCAAAGTACAACAAGTATATGCATTACATTCAACTAAGCATATAACAGTAAAAACATCGCCATCTACTGTCAGAAAGGCACTCAGTCCCAGGGGCATGCATATGCTCCTCTACCCTTGGTAGTACCGCTGTCAGTTCTATAGACTAGGTCAGGATAGGCCTGGGGCAGAGAAGCACATAGTTCAGAGAGACTGTGGAGCTTATAGTGAAGGGTATCCTAGCTCTGGTGGTCCACTCTGAGCATGGGGCCTGGGGTAACTGCATGCTCTGCCTCCCCGGTAGCTACGCTACTGCTGACTGCTCCTACCCATGACTCTGCTGCTCCACATCAATAAAGCAGCTCTTCTTCTTCCGGCTGCTCTGTTGATGGAGAGCAACTGCTGTCATCATGCTGATTGACAGTCGGCTTCCCGCAGTCAGGCAATGGAGAGTTTTCAGTCATGCTGCTGTCATGCTGATTGACAGCTGGCTTGCCGCAATTAGGCAATGGAGAATCGGAAGTCATGCTCCATCAGCAAAAGAGAGCGGAGGCAAAGCCACTGCCCTGTTGACAGAGACCTGTGCAGGCAGAGATTGGTGCCAGGCACAACAGGCAGATTGTTTACAATTACCTGGATGTTAGTTCTTAGGCCCATATTAAAAAAAGTCCCAGATAACTCCTTTAACAGGGGTTTCCAATATTTGCTCCCTACCAATTTTAAAATATGATATATTTTAGTGATACACTGTCACTGTAGAAGATGGCAATTGCATCTTTAATACATTATATAATAAGTTTAAATATTTATGCAGGTATGTAACAATCAGATTAATTTTTGGCCAACATTTTCGCTTTTGTTTTCTGTTGAGCAGCTGTTTTCATACATAATTTAGGTTACTTCCAAGAGACTGGGTTGGTGGTAAAAAAAATAACAGTGGAGAAAATTTGAAAAAGAAATTAAAAAATGCAAATTATAAGGTTTTTTGTGTGATAGTGCTAGCTGGAGATAAATACCAGTATAAACCATATTAATATATATAATCGATAGATAATAGTCACTCTCCACCAACATTGGTTTTCTGATGCTCCTCCAGTCTCTGTGTTTTGCCTGCAGCCGTGATGTCAAATTGAAAGCATATATTACTGCTGCAATCAGTGACTGCAGACTGCAAGAGCCGCTGAACTAAGTGATTAGCTGCAGCGGTGATGAGAACTATCAACGTGACATCAATGCTGTAGCCAAAACGTAGAGACCGGAATCACTGTAGAATGCTAGTTGTGGAGGGTGAGAAATATCTATTTTTGTTATTTTCCATTACTGATATTATTTGGGGTCCACTTTTATTTAAAAGAATTAGATAACCCTTCAGTATATTAAATAAAAGAACAGTTTCATCAAAGAAAAAAATTGGGGCACCAAGGTGTTAAAAACTTAAAAATTGCCACTGATGTCAATATTAATGTAATGTTTACTTATCACTCCATTGCCTTTCTTTTGGCCACAATTAATAATCACGTGTCACTCGATATTTGATAAGTTTTTCCCAGAGCACAACCTTTAGTATTCTGTCTAGAAATTTGATTTTACTTTTTACACCAACTTCTTCCTGGGCTGAGTTGCAACTTTTTTTCCGGTGAAAATGATGCAACCCTCAACCTCCTGTCTCCTTCCCCACCATCCTGTAGAATATAAGCCCGCAAGGGCAGGGTCCTCGCCCTTCTGTATCAGTCCGTCATTGTTAGTTTGTTTACTGTAAGTGATATCTGTAACTTGTATGTAACCCCTTCTCATGTACAGCACCATGGAATCAATGGTGCTATATAAATAATAATAATAATAATCTGTCTAACTCCTAATTTAAGACTTCAGATTTTTGTTTTGATGCAAGAAAACTAGTGCTAAACAAAACCTTGCCCCCTTTATGTTTCAAATATATATTTCACTTTAATACTGGCGCAGCATGAGTTTACCTTTTTAAGGCTACTTTTACACTAGCGTCGGAATCTCCCCGTCGCAATGCGTTGGGCAGAGATTCCGACGCTAGCATTTGACGCACTGCACAACGGGTGCAGCGGATGCATTTCTCCGGCGCATCTGCTGCCCCATTGTGAGGTGCGGGGAGGTGGGGGTGGAGTTCCGGCCGCGCATGCGCGGTCGGAAAAAGCGGTCCGTCAGGAGCAAAAAATGTTACATTTAACGTTTTTTGCTCCCAGCGGTCTGCCACAACACGGCGCAACCGTCGCACGACGGTTGCGACGTGTGGCAAAGCATTGCAATGCGTCGCCAATGTTAATCTATGGGGCAAAAACGCATCCTGCAAACAACTTTGCAGAATGCGTTTTTTGCCATAAATGACGCGTTGCGACGTCTGGCAAAAAACGCCAGTGTGAAAGTAGCCTAAGTGACTACATATAATGTTGAAATATATTTTATTAGGGGAAAGTTTTATATTTCTCGCCGGCAGAATATTTATTCAGAACTTTCTTCAGTAGCCCAAAAAAATTCTCTGTAGTATAAAACAGAAGAAAACATGAAAGAAAGGGATAAAACTGCATTTTTTCTCTCTGTATGTGTCAGCCGGAGCATGCTGTGAGAGGAGAGGGGAGACTGTGATGAGAGCCCACCTACAGCTCAGACACACCGGGAAGAGACTGCCTACTCATCAATTTTGGAGAGAGTATATTCATTTTTAGCAAACAGGAGAAGGAAAGGAAAACGATTACACAGAGCTGAGAGATTAGACTTATTTTTGGGTACCGATAGGTAGACTTCAATGACTCTCGAATTCTGAGTGGCGCCATAGCCGTGAGACAGATGTATCAATGCTGAATGATGAAAAACTTGTGGAGCCCCTGAATGACAAGTCTGAGCTGAAGCAGAGATTGTGACTGTTGTGTGACTCTGCTCTAAGTATTACGGATACTTATCATAATCTGTGTGACATTTTAAAGTATATGACAAAGCTGAAATACACAGGGAAGGAAAATGTCAGTAAGTCAAAATCACAATAATTTCTGTGTTTTTTTTCTAAAGAGAAGTCCACTTCATCATCATGCACATTGTGGTGTATAATGCTTAAAGGTAATCTGTCACCATGTTTCTGCCACCGAATTTGAGAGGAGCATAATGGAGGGGAAGAGACTGTGATTATATCATTGTGCCTCTAACTGGGCTGCTTGCTGTAGTTTTGATGAAAAAATCACTAGTATATTATCAGAAGATTATCATTAAAGGAGTTGGCTAGCATATTAATGAGCTCTGTATAACCCCGCCCCCTCCACTGATTGGCAGCTTACTATGTACACTGCGCATTGGCAGAAAGCTTCCAGTCAGTGTAGGGGGCGGGGTTATACAGAGCTCAGCATTCTGAGAACTGCAGCAGACAAAAGAGTGATTTTATCAAAATAGCAGGAAGCAGCTCAGTAAGTGTACATTGCCAGGGATTCTGCCTATATATCATTCTGCTCTCAGATAACACAGCAAAAACCTGCTGACAGATTCCTTATAATGCCATTAAACGAATTACCTGGCTCCATTCACTACATCATGGGAGGTGAACAGGCCAATGAGGTCACGTCTACAGACATCTGCCAGCTAACCCTACTGAGAACTAGTAGACCCTTCATAAGCAGGAGATTTATGGTGAAGTAGAACAATCACCACCCTTTTCGGACCACCCCTTAATATGCAGCCACTTCTCTTATCAGTGTCATCAAAGCCATCAGATGATTTTGAAAAACAAGCAACACTCATATGTCTGCTAATTTATTACCAATGTTCATTGTTTTATTAACCCATTGTAGTGAAACAGGTGTGGGAAACTTCTCGGCTACACATAGATTTGTTCCAATTGACCTTAACGCCTGAATACATTCTACATTTATTAAAAACTCAAAAATTGAGCTTGACTTAAGTGGGTACACATGCAGCACATATTTATTAAAAACTGTAGTAACATTATCTAAAGACATCTTCAGATCTTGTAAGAATAGAATCTTTTGCATGTATAGCTATATGTATCTCATGTTCCTTCAATTTAAAGAGGTTGTCCATTACTAGCACAGCCTCTTCTTGATCAAAATGTTGACCCCCATAAAATAATAAAGTTTATACTGCAGCTGATATCTGACTTCATCTTCATG
Organism: Ranitomeya imitator; assembly: GCF_032444005.1. NCBI lineage: Eukaryota > Metazoa > Chordata > Amphibia > Anura > Dendrobatidae > Ranitomeya > Ranitomeya imitator. The sequence goes on from NC_091284.1 coordinate 52,568,428, forward strand.
CTCAATTCGACAGGAGGTGGGGACAGTGACGCTGGTGCTGATTGGGCGCTGGGGTTAAGTATCATAATACCACAGAAGAGCCCCAGGAGAGCAAGTGCTGACACAGTGGGAAATGCTCCAATTTGGGAAGTGGGTAAAAACTTTTTTCTTTTATTGGGACCAAGTGGGGTATGAGAAGAGGTTGTCCAAGTAGTGAACAACGTCTTTAGGGTCAGCAATAGTGCGAGAGGAGGAAATCAGAATTGCCAGCCACTTTGTGGCAATGGCAAACAATGCAGGACAAAGAGGGCACCCCTGTGCTTCGCTGCCAACTAAAAAATTTGAGGAAAGTGACTATTAGTCCTAATACTAGCTGTTAGGGAATTATGCAAACTATGCCTCCATTTTATAAAAGCTTGTCTGAAACCAAATTACACCACTTGATAGGAATACCATCAGTCTATGGGAGTATTATTTGGAAAGTTCATGACCGTGTCAGTTTCCTCCTTTTTTACGTATCCGTCAAGCGAGGCTGCATGGCTGTGATTGGCCAGCGCCCCACATAACGCGGTCTGTATAAATGTTAGATGACAAGTGCCACCTCCATTCTTCTCTGATTAATGTAGGGACTGGATGCAGCTGGAGAGAAGGACTGAATTAGGCTGCACACTGCAAAAAAGCCATTGGATGTATTCTGCACATGACTAAGTGGGAGTACTATGGCAAAAAGTCACTGTATGTACTCTGCCCCTCCCTGCCTGTGGGAGTACTATGCTTTTAAGCCTCTGATTGCACTCTGCACCACTGCCTGTGGGAGTACTGTTCGAAAAAGCCTTTATGTGTTCTGCAGCCATGTCTGTACGAGTAGATTGCCCCCAAAAATATTCTTCTATGCAACAGTCTCTTTTGCATTTGTGGGCCAAAAAAATGTATACTACCTTTGTGTTTATATAAGTAGTGCTTCTAAAAAATAATTCTACTCTGCAGCCATCCTTTTCTCATTTGTGGGCCAAAAAATTGTATTCTACCTCTGTGCCTATACGAGTAGTGTGTCTAAAAGGTGATTTTACTATGCAACTGTCTCTTTTCCATGTGTGGGCAAAAAATAATTTTATTCTACCTCTGTGTCTGTGCAAGTAGTGTATCTAAAAAGTTATGCTACTCTGCAGCTTTATTTTTATGAGTAGTGTGTCTAAAAAGTAATTGCATTCAGCAGCTGTCTTTTTTTGAGTAGTGTGTCTAAAAAATAATTTTAATATGCAGTCGACTCTTTCCCATTTGTCAGCCAAAAAAATAATTTTACTCTACCGTATAAATTGTGTCTGTGCATAAAAAATAACTATGCCTTTAAGCCTCTAGTATATTCTGCAACCCTTACTCTGGAAGTTCTGTGCCAAAAAGTCTTTCTATGTACTGTGTAAAAAAGCTTCTGGGAGTACTGTGCCAGAAAGCCTTTGTGTATACTGAGCCAAAAGGCCTCTGGGAGTACTGTGCTAAAAAGCCTCTGGGAGTACTGTGCCAAAAAGCCTCTGTGTCTACAGTGCCAAAAGCCTCTGTGTGCACAGTGCCAGAAGCCTCTGTGTGTACTCTGTAACCATGCCTCTGGGAGTACTGTACCAAAAAGCCTTTTTTATGTACTGTGACAAACAACCTCTGTTAGTTCTGTGCCCAAATGCCTTTGTGTGTACTGTATCAAAAACCCTCTGTGTGTACTGTGACAAAAAAACCTCTGTTACTACTGTGCCTAAAAGCCTCTTGGAGTAGTGTCCCAAAAAGCCTTTGTGTGTACTGTGCCAAAAAGCCTCTGTGTGTACTGTGCAACCCTGCCTCTGGGAGTACTGTGCCAAAAAGCCTCAATGTGTACTCTGCAACACTGCCTATGGGAGTGCTGTGCCAAAAAAACTTCAGTGTGTGCTGTTCCAAAAAGCCTTTGTGTCTAGTCTGCAATCTTGCCTCTGGGAGTACTGTTCCAAAAAGCATCTGTGTCTACTCTGCAACCCAAGCTCTGAAAGTACTGTGCCAAAAAGCCTCAGTGTGTACATTGATATCCATCTCCCAACATTTTTTTAGATATTTTGCAGCCATCACAAGTTATTTATTTTTCAAATGAAATGTAAAAATGGCCAACTTTCAAATTCTGATCTGTGTCCTATGCTCGGAATAAAATATGGCTATAAGATATTTCTAACTCATTGCTTTCTTGTTTTCTTTAAACTTTGCACACAGCCCAACTTTTTCGTAATTGGGGTTATACAATGGTACGCTTTTTCTGTGCTAAAATCAGAATACTTTTTCTAATGTACTGATAATAACTTATGAAATGCTAACCATAAAGTCCAATTTTTAACCTCAATTTCCACTGCAGCCCTTTAATATATAAAAAAGCAAAACAAAACAAAAAACTAAACTCAGAACAACAATTTTTCATTAGCCAGGGTTAAAATGCTGTTGTTCTTTTTTGATGAGAAACTGGAAAATCTAATACATGTGACCACCATGGTGACCTCGTATACAGAGTTCAGGGCTCCATTATAACGGAAGTTATGGCAGCAGAGATTAAAATTTTATGGAAGATATTTCCAGTCTCCCTACTGCTTTGGGAAATAGCTTGTGCGATGATTGTATCTCTGGCATGTCTCGAAGTAAAGTCTCCGCTAAGCAGCTCCCTGCTCTGAGGTTACGGTGACCAGATACCGTATCTCCACATTACCTGGAACCGGCTCAGACACTTCATATTTTTTTTTTATAATCTCCCTCTTTTAGTAGTTTCCAGGATGAAAACGGCATCTGCTTCTGTAAGGAATTATAGTAAATCTCACCAAGGCCTGTGAGATGGCGTGGAGCGAGTCTGTTCCTCTATTTAGGGGCTTTAATAAACTCCAAATGGAGAAAAAAAAACCAATGGACCAGGAGTGATTTACGTATGATGAGCGGACCAGGTTAAATAATGAACTGGAGACTAAGGGTGCCGCGACTGAAATCTTCGGCAGTATCGCAGGAGACATGCCAAATATGCTGTGGTTGTTATAGCAACTAAAGATGCAGAGACTTGTAGCAGATGAGCATTTTTCAGCCTGCAGAACGTTAACCTACTATGTGCCGTGCACTACGCCAACGGGCACGCACAGTGGGGACCACCTAGCGAGAACATCTTGCCCCATATTAATAGGCAGGTCAACCAATTTCGATTCTTAAACTCTAATTACGTCTACTTTTTACTCTTATTTCCCTTGAAGGGAAGTGAATTGTGGCTGAATGCAAACTTTGGAGGACTGTAGTTGATGAATCCTGGTCCTCTATACCCAAGGGCTCCTCCATCACAAAAAGATACACAGGTGAAGTCGCTCTACTGTGCCGTTGTTTAGCAACATAACAAAGCGTTCAAGTATTGGATGCATTATTAAAAAGGCTGCAGCGCGCTGTTCTCCCAAGACTCTTTTCTTTCGAAGAAAATGGCTCGAGGTTAATTTTCTTATTATCATCTACATCCTGCTGCCTAACAGTAATGACCTCGTGTATTGGATTTCACTATTATCTAAGCATTCTAAACCCGTGTACATACACATAAATACTAAGCAATATGAAGCAAATTGAGCGCCATAATTACACATTTCGGAGGCATGCTCTGCATAAGCATTTTCAGCATTATTTAACATTAAGTCAGTGGTTGAAATCTAGGGCGAATCTTATAAATATATATAGACTTTTATAAATTAGTTACAAAATAAAAACACTGAATATTCTTATCAAAGCTTCTATAAAATACTTTTTACAGTATGTCGGTAATATACTGTAAAAAGTATTTTTAATATTCAGAGTATAATAAAAAAGGAAAGAAGCAATATTCACCTCCACCAAACCCCCAACACTCTTCTCCGGATGATCTCACTGTCTAGGGTGGGTCATCACTGCAGCCATTAATTGCTTGAATGGGCATTTCCTTCATATTAGCATAGCACCAAAAATTAGAGACCAATGGGCAGTGGCGTAACTTGAAACTCATGGGCCCCGATGCGAAAGCTCCACCGGTGCCCCCAAATATTTTAAATCTTTAATAGAAATAGTCTTTTCTATAGGCCAAAGGGACTTTTAGGGCCCCCTAGGCTCCAGGGTCCGGGTGCGATTGCAACCCCTGCACCTGTTGTAGTTACACCCCTGCCAATGGGGTTCCAGTAAGCATTTCAATGTAAGAAGACTGGTGGATGTGAGCATTGATTTATTTTAATACCTTTTTAGTTTTAATACATAAGCAATAGTTATAAGCGAGTATACTCGCTACTCGAGTTTTCTGAGCATGCTCAGGTGTTCTCCGAGTATTTGGGGCATGCTCGTTGGTTATGTTTATGTCCCGGCAGCTGCATGATTTGCGGCTGCTAAACAGCCTAAACACATGCAGGGATTGCCTGTTTGCTAGGGAATCCCAACATGAATTCAGGCTGTCTAACAGCCACAAATCATGCAGCTGCGGGGACACAAACATAATCTACGAGCACGCCCAAAATACTCGGAGAACACCCGAGCATGCTCGGAAAAAAATGAATGAACACACTCGCTCATCAGTAATAATTAAGCAACTAATTTTTCGCACTTTATTGGACTCTCAAAAAGTGGAAAAAAATCACAGAAAAAAGGCAGCTGTATTTACCGAGACCAGGTCAAAATACTAATGACCTACAGCATCTGCGGACACAGACAGAAAAGGGCCACTGTGCATGAACAGTATAAGGATCTTTTGCAGTCCAATAATATGTCAATGACAAAAGCTTCTTGCTATATGGAGGTGGTAGCGGAAGGGGCCGGGGGTATCTTCTGGACCCCTCTGTTGCTGCACAGGTTGCACCAATAAAATGTTGGCCCCTGCACTACAGGATGTCACAATAAGTGAAAGAAGCACAAGGAAGTATGAATTTAAAGGAGAAATCCAACTAGCAACCTTTATACATTATTCATAAATTGAAAGAGTTGCACTGTACTCTGTATGGCTTAGGTTTGGCGGTATCTGGCTTTTCAGAGATGCAAAAAGCTGTGACCCACCGCGATTTTATGAACGCTTAAAAATAGACAGAGACTGCTGGATTATAGGCCAGATGGAGTCCACGGTGCACTTTTCATCACTGCGACGAACTCGCTCTTTCCATTGTGCTGCATTTTTGGTCTGCATTATTGTGAAGAAGGCCTTGTTTGACAGAAACGTTAAAAATAAAATTGATGCTTTGACCACTCACACTTTTTCTTATTGTTTCATTTTCTTTAAGGAGTGACTTAATTCTGTAGTTTTCACAGTGCTTCTATCTGGCTCATTATAGGGAATTTTACGTTGTGGATTCCATCTGAATCACGTATTTCAGAGATTTTCATGGAAAGTCAGATGGAAGCGCTCAGCGCAGAGTGCAGGATAAATGTACACCGAGTCTTACTGTGATCAACAAACAAAACAACAGTAGGCAGTTGGTTTTATTTAATTTTTATGCCGTTTCTCATGCGGTATAAGTGATTAGACAACATTATTCTTATTACAGCGATACCAGATTTTCAGCGATTTTTAATGTTTGGCTCCTGTCTCACACGAAAAGATTTTTTTTTGCAAAATAAAGGTTTTGCATTGCCATATTTTGAGACTTATAATTTTTCTTTATTTCTGCCGATAGAGCCACGTGAGAGCTTAGTTTTTGTGGGAAGAGTTGTCATTTTTATTGGTATCATTTTCAGCCACATAACCATTTTTGATCTCTTTCTATTCTAATTTTTGAGAGGTAGATTGAACAAAAACCAGCAACTCATAGAGTTTTTTTTTACGCCATTCACTTTATGGTAAAGGTGATAAGAAAGCATTCTTCTTCAGGTCAAAACGATTACATTGATACCATATTATATAATTTATATCATTTTCTATGTTTTGTTGCTTCTATACTTCTTGAGTTTGACCCATAGAAACAGCCATCACCCTCCTACCTTCTCTCCCGCACATCCCCTGCCTACTGCTTTGCTTCCTGTATTCAAAGCAATAAAGGATTTTAAGTGTAGAATCTGGTGATTGCAGCATTTCTTCTTTTTATTGGGCTGTTTTTGTAACTCCTAGTGTGAGTACCATCGCAAGTTTCTGCACACTGCTTTTTGCTGTACAAGAAAGGGTAATTAGTGCTATTAATTGGAAAAACTGGTGCCGAAAAATCTCCTCTTGCATTTATATAATTTTTTATGTTTTGTCTCTTCTACACAGTAAAAATATTGTTATAGAAAAAATATTGTTTTTGCATTGCTGCATTCTGAGAGCTATAATTTTTTTATTTCTCCACTGATGGAGCTGTATGGCAGCTTATTTTCTGCCGGACAAGATAACAGTTTCAGAGATACAATTTTTAATTGCATTGGTCTTTTTCTTGCGTTTTATTCCACTTTTTTTCCAGCGGTATGATGAAAACCATAGGTTTTTTGCCACTTTTTTTTTAACATTCACTGTAAAAGTTTAGCAGTGTGACAGTTTAAAAGATCGAATCAGTCTGGATGCGACTATACCAAAGATATGTACATATTTAATTTTTTGTTTTTACATCATGAATTGCAAAGCACCAGCACTGCAATGCATGAGACCTGTTGGTTTATTCCTATAGCTGGGTGTAACAGGCCACTGTACCTGGCACACCAGGAGGTCATTGTTTGACTTAAGGGTGCCAAGACTACCATCAGCTCCCATTGATTTAATCACGGATGTGCCGATGGGGGTGAGAAAGTGCGCCTCCTCCTTCTCATAACTTTCTAAATGTAACAATCACGCTTGATCATGTCATCTGGAGGGTTAATCAGCCAGGGACAGTGCTCGCACCCTCACAGGTTCTTACTGCAGTAGCTTGGCTGTTAGCAGCGCTTAGCTCCTGCTGTGATCTTGTGGGAGGTGCTGATATTCCAGCACTTTCTTTATGATCATGCTGTGATTGGTCAGTCACAGCGATCTGAGTGTGGGGACCAATGACATGGGTCCTTGTCCCTCTTCCCATGCCACTCAGATGTCAGTGTTTGATTAGAGGCAGATATAATTTTTCCAGACATGGAGAATTAAAAAAAAAAGTTTTCATCTTCTCCATTTAGTCTGTCTGCGACAATCAGACCACACTCTATTGTCATCAGACATGTGCAAGGCCTCACTGAAGAACATTAGTCCAAGTGCAATCAAATGTTTTGATAGATCACACTTGCACCAAAACTATGGTCGTCTACACAAGCTCATACTGGCAATAAGTGGGAAAGCAGTAGAGTATGTTCCAAGACAGTCCATAGGAGCTAATTTTTAACCTTCACAGCTATACCAAATGCCTATTTTCCTAAATATCTTACACCGTATACAAGGTTGCTACACCATAATGGGCCTGCAAATCCCACTACCTTGTATTCTTTATTACATGAAGCTTAGTAATCAGATTTATCATGTGCTTCTTTGCCTTCCTGGGCTTCGCCATAGCGGGTTCTCCTAGCACAGCTGGGTGCGTCTGTGTGGACCCGGGCATTCCTCCTATTTAGGGTACACAATAATATTTCACTATATTTTCCTCAGATAGTTCTGCTGTGTTTTTAACCATCTTATGTACTTGTTGCTCCTTCTTATTCTACATGCTGCTCTCCACTCCACTAAACTCTAACTAGCAACCAGGGTTGCAGAAATTTATAAACTAAACTCCACCCACTTATCTCTTCCCTATCTGCTATCTAAGACTAACCTTTTACTGTGTGCTGAATACTACAAACCATGCAATAAGTCAAGTATCTCAATTTACAACAAAAGTTCAAATAGCATAATAAAAACGCTAATGTAATCCCCAATGATGGGGCATTACACATAAGCCAAGAACATAATCACAATAAAGTCCATCAATAGCATTTAGCCTGCTTGGTCCTACTTTCCAGTATCCAAAAATAATATTATGTAATGTACAAAGTCAAAGCGAAATGAAAAATGAGTAACCACCTGTCGATTCCAGATGGAGTGTGACGAGGATATGTTTTCAAGATAGAACCTGATCCCATCTTTAGATATGCCATAAATGTCCAAAATGATACAACCCCTTTAGTTGGTTTAACAGGCAAAGACTATTTTCATTAGAGATTTCCTCCTTCATGATCTCTAACGAATATATCAATCATAGATGTGGTGCAGTTGTATCAAGTCCAGTAGGTTCAGGAGCTGATACTGTTCCGCATATTGCAGGTACTGGCTGCATCATACAGCCATCATTTGCCTCTACCCACAGCTCCAATTTCTTCTTTCTATATAATTAAATGCTGCCGTCAGTCTCTAATAGCGTCATTTATGTGGCTTGATTATGGTAGGGTCTGTGTTCAGGTGCCCATCATCTGTCTGAGATGGTTTAGTGAATACTACATTGAGCAGGGGGTTGGACACAATGACTCTTGAGGTTCCTTCCAATTTTAACATTTTATGAAGACACAAAAACAAAAAACTGATAAATTGCCATAGCAGCTGGGAGCCTGCTAAAGGCCTAGTCGCCTCCATCTTCCTGCTGCTATGAAGGCCAGCCTATGGCAAGGCCTCATTAGAGCCAATGAATGTAGGTCACAAGTTCAAGGTTCCTTGGAAAATTAAAAATATAAACTGAAAATGTAAAAAGAGGCTTAAAAATATATGAAAAAGTTAATAAAAATGTGAAGGTTTGAATCACCCTTTTACTCCATTCAAAAATGCAGAGAGAGAACAACATATTCAGTATTGCACGAAATTACTCAAAAGTTAAATGCTGCAAAGAAATAAAATGGAAACAACAGCGTTGCCATTTTTCATTTTTGACAATTGTCTTGACATGCAATACAAAGCAATCAAAGCAACCAAAATATCATACATACCAAATGAAAATGATAAAACCTACAGCTCCACTAGTAAATGAAAAGCAATTTTCTCGTGGGTCCATGAATATAAAAAAATTAAAAAAGCTACAGGTTTCAGAAAATGGCGAAAAAAATCCCAGCTTAGGTTTTTTTTTTTACAAAATTCAGATTTTTTTTTAAAAAGCCTCTACAAGTTTGTTAAAGCCGTAATCATACTGACCTGGAGAATCATTTAGACAGGTACATTTTTCTGCACATTGAATGCAATAAAAATGAAACCCAAAAATCAATGATGGAATCGCCTTTTTTTCCCAGTTAACACGACTAGGAGTTTTTAAAAAACTTTTTCTTGTTAGAACAAACGTTAAAATGAATGGCCTTTATACTGTATGTTGACAGATAAATAGAAATGTTATAGGAGAGGAAAAATGAAAATTGCCTATGTCCCTAAGGGGTTAAATATGTGAATACTTGTATATAGGCATATGCGTCGATAGCACACATTTACATTTCTTGTGGCAGATGTTAGATAGAAATCTAATTATTTTCCACTTTTGATGGGTCCAAACTATATTATTTTTCATGAGATTAGATTACAAATCATCTCAATATCTGCAGGAAAATATTAAAGCAAACCTCCAGTCTAAAATTATAATTTGATTGTATTGATTTTTATAGGCATAGTTTAATTTTAGACTTGGGGGTCATTTACAGAAAATCTACCGAGGATTGTGTTTATGCAGGTATTTGTGGCTCCATATATTATTCATTGACCATTGACACCGCTAATTCAATGAGTGATTGACAGCAGTAAATATCATGCATCTTTAATGAACCAATTATTTTGAGGCTCAAAATAAATATGTATAAAAAAAATGTAGCTCATTTTCTGTCCTGGAAATCTGGAGGTCAATCACTTATTATTATTTTTATCCTTTTTATTTCAGTATCAACTAAATAGCGTTTGAGTGGAAATTCACCATTGATGTGTTGATTATTGGCTCAATATTTCATTTCTCTTCTATAATTGGGTACATCATTTGTTTAAAGAAAGGTTCATTTGTGGGGATGCTTTATACTACATTTATCTTATTTTGGCTGCCAATAAGACTCCCCATAATGAGAGTATTATAAGCAATGCTCCATGGGAACAAAACATGCAAATGAGTTCCCTCATTGAAAAAGCTATCTAGCCTGTCACATATAAAGTAAATTACCTGGTAAGTCAATGCCCAACCCTTTTACGAGCGTTACAACGGGAATAAAGTTATTTGCCAAGCCAAACACCCATCTACAGACATATAGCCCAAAGAGTTTCATGTTATTCCAAGAGAGAGCAAATTTGTATGTCTTTCCCATAGAACAGTGTTCCCCAACTCCGGTCCTCAAGAATCACCAACAGATCATGTTTTCAGGATTTCCTTAGCATTGTCCAAGTGATGGTATTATCACCTAGGCTTTGGTAAGGAAATCCTCAAAACATGATCTGTTGATGGCTCTTTAGCAGCGCGGTTGGGAAACTCTGTAGTAGGGCATTGCCAATAAGTCTTCACACTCAGTTGTAGAGCCAGTCACTTGCCAAAGCTGTGTTAATAAGGATATCTCATTTTATAATCTGTTTAGAACCATTTTATTCCTAAAAAAGAGATCTGTTGTGTGACTTGTTAAAGGATAAGACATCGTCATACAGCATATCTACTTCTGTGACAGGCACCGGCAAGATAGTTCTCTATACTTCTATGGTTGAGTTAATTAGCAAATTAACAGAAATGTAGAAAAATACTTACGGATTGCACTTGTGAGATTCATTGAACCAACATCAAAACCAAAAGTACTGGACATATATGGTCACAAATGGCTTCCATGCCCATAACTACAAACTGGAACTTTATTGGACAGGATGCCGTATGAACAATGCTCAGTTGATCTTGGGGGTTTTCAATCGCAGCATGCATTTCATCCTCAACTTGAGGTCATCAACAGGCTTAAAAAGAACCTTTTACCATTTTTTTTATGTTGAACTAAGCACACAATAGCTGCAGAACTGAATAAAGCGTTTTTAACTTCGCCTCTCCATTATGGAGATATTGGCAATGAAATTATTTGGCACCTAATGAGTTAATTTTTGATAAGTACAATTATCAGATAGTATTATTATAGTTTTAATTATTATCAGATAGTTTTCACTGAAAGCATGTACTTCCTCTCACTGTATGACAATGACCAATTATAACGAGTCTCACTGTATCCTACGTGATCTATACAGCAGTCTCATTTGAGATGTATATACAGCAGTCTTTCTTCATGCTATGTGTTGTATACAGTAAAATCTTATTTTATTCTATGTTATGTATACAACAGTCTCAGTGTCTCCTAAGTGATCTATATAACAGTCTCAATGTCTCTGATATGCAGGGCTGGGACAAAGGGTAGGCAGGGTAGGCACCTAGCTATGGTGCTTCCTCCTGCTACCTTTAGGGGCTTGCATTGCTAAATGCCTGTGGTTAATTGGCATCTTCCTCCAGCCATAGGCATTCAGCACGCTGACAGCCGGGGTGCAGGCACACAGGCCACTGAGAAGCTATGTGCACACGTTCAGGATTTCTTGCAGAAATTTCCTGTGCAAAACCGGACATTTTCTGCAAGAAATCCGCATGCGTTTTTACTCCGATTTTACCGTGTTTTACTGCGTTTTTGGTGCGTTTTTTTGCAGATTTTTCCGGAGGTTCCCAATCCAATAAATATAGTGGGAAATCCGCAAAAAATCCGCAAAATTAATGAACATGCTGCATTTTTTACCGCGATGCGTTTTTTTCACGGAAAATGCAGAATGCATTCTAAATGCTAGAATGCATAATGTATGTGTTTTTTTCACATTTTTATAGGAAGAAAACGCGAAAAAAACACAATAAATCAGCAACGTGTGCACACAGCCTTAGGCTATGTGCACACGTTAAGGATTTCTTGCAGAAATTTCCTGTGCAAATCCAGACATTTTCTGCAAGAAATCCGCATGCGTTTTTACCGTGATTTTACCGTGTTTTTGCCGCGCTTTTACGGCAATTTTTTGCAGATTTTTCCGGAGGTTCCCAATGCAATAATATAGTGGGAAATCCACAAAAAAATCTGCAAAATTAATGAACATGCTGCGTTTTTTACCACGACGCGTTTTTTCGTGGAAAAAACTGCATCATGTGCACAAAAATTGCGGAATGCATTCTAAATGATGGGATGCATAATGTATGCGTTTTTCGCGCTTTTATAGCGAAAAAACGAAAAAAAAAACCGCAAAAAATCTGCAATGTGTGCACACAACCTTACAGTCAAGCTGCATTACTTTCCATAACTGTTCTTGTGTCTGACATAAACTATGGGATATAATGTAATAATGTATACTGTAATATATGGGTCATTTTCTTTTTCTTTTTCTTTTATTATTATATAGATGGTTACTCATATTTACAAGTTATCATATTGCTGTTCACGATTGTAATGTGATATTGTTTCATATTTGTATATATGATGATCATATAATCTTTTTTCTCTTTTCCCATATAGACATAATCCGGTGGATCCTCACAGACTTGTGGTGTGTTATTCTCCTTCAGGTTTGTGGGTACTGTCTTTTGGGTGGTACTCTCTTTCTTTTGCCCTCCCTATTTAGGGTTAAACTTTGTTCCCTCCTAGGCAATTACACTCTTCCTTTTCTTTTTCCCTTTTCCGCTTTTTCTGCTCCGTTTTGAGCGCTGTTGCCCCACTTCCGTCTGGCTTTTGATCACTGCGCATGCGCGATTTAGGTAGTCGGCGCGTGCGCTGCTGCTTGGCTTTCTCCCCCTTTTTTTTTTCCCTTCTTCCGGGATTTCTCCTTCCGGTTTGCACGCAGCGCCTCCGTCATATAAAGATGCAGATTTTCATTAGGGACGCACACCTTCCTATACGGCGGCTGTATCTTGGATCCTGCGTTTCACATCCACTAGGTATGATTATCCCCTTACTTCACAAGGTTACCTTTAGCCTGCATATGCCGCGTTCCTTACTCAAGTCATTTACTCCTTTATACTTCTATTGTTTTTCAGTTCCCCTCTCTATACCACCATACAGGTAACTTTGTGTGCTCTTTTACTTTATCTTATAGGATCCCACTCGGAATTGTCATGTTTACCAGGGACATTATTGACTTTATAGGACTGTTATATTGTTTATTTACCCTTCTTGGAAGGCTGCTGGTAGGGTCACCATCTGTTTACATTGAGTTTGGCACATTATATAATGGCTCATAGTCTGAACCTATTGCATGTATGTATACGTATATATATATATATTTGGATTTTCTGCTGTAAGATTGTCCTGGACCAGAACATTAATGATGATGTTATGAGTATTTGATTGATGATTTTGATATATATATTAATTTTCCTTTTTGTCATTATACTTTTGTAGATCTTTGCCTTGATAAAGGCCAATTTTGGCCGAAACGTTGGTGTTTTTTTGACTGTATGTCTGGTCTTCAATGAATAAATATACAATCTCTTCAGAATAATTGACTCTTCTGATGTCCTCGGATTAATCTTTTATATTAGTATAGTGTTTTCCTGAGGACAATTAGTTCGTGGATTTATCGAATTTGATCCCCTTGATCTTTTTCATAAACTATGGGATGGCAGGGATGAATATTTCTATTTGTCCATGGTATTACGTGAATGGTCCCCAATCAATAAATAATTCAATTTCTAACTTAGTAATTGCACTCCTTGTTGAGCCTCACCCCTAAAATACACTACAAGTTTTACTTTTGTTGGTATTTTTTGGTGCAAAACGTAACAATTCTATTGGTAGTGGTCATAACAGCTTGTTGTCTGACCCATTGGAGGGGAAGAGTGGGTTGTTTTTGGAATCATGTTTCCCTCGTCTGTGACCTATTTGTTTGCTTTGGTGCTGAGGGTTCATCAGCGGGATAGGGTTGCCACTGTCTACATGATGTGTATACCACATTATTGGTGTATCCTATGTTACATATACAGTAGAGTCTCAGACATGCAGTGTAATAGATATCTGTGTTCAGACCAACTTACTGCTTCGAATTCTTTCAATAATTTATCAGAATCGACTGCACTCCAGACCAAATTAAATCAGGAAAAGCAGCTGTGAGTAGCAACATCATCATTGCCACCTAAAATCACACACCTGTCCGAAGGGAAGCAGTTCCATCCATCACATTAGGAGGAGTTAATTCGTTCATTAAATGTTTGACCAAATAAATATAGAAGAATAATTTTTAAGTTGATAATTTTCTAAAGCGCAGGGATAATGGTATTGTATAAATATCCAAATAGCCCTTGGCAGAAAATTGGTTGCCCACCCCTGATATACAAGTTCATGTATGACTTAGTAATTGCACTTGCCAAATTGGCATGTCTTTGGATGGACCAAAATCCTTTTTTGCTAGTGCTACCTGCCTTATGCCTCACATGACCCACTATGGATTGCGATAGGGATCAAATCTGGCTTCAAGTTTCCGAAGTTGGGTTAAGCAAATCACATTACAAGAACTGAGAGGACATAGACAGATATAGCATAAACTTCAACAGAGTATTGGAAAATCAGGTTTTTTAAAATGCTGGTCATCTCTTCGCCATCTTTGAAATGTCAAGTCAAAAGGAAAGATTAGGAAACAAAGATCTGTATAGTACTTTGTTCTTCCCAACATATATTAGTCTGCTTTTATCATTTAACATAAGCTAATGTATGAGTAGATAATAATTTGCATAGCAGTGTACATTTCAATGATATATTACGCTGATGACTGAATCCGCCAAAATTCGAATTATGTAGCTTTCTAAAATTGAGATAAAAAATCCATTGACCATGAATTTAATGTGCATTTTTACTTTTTGAATTCTGTCCAGACTCAAGAGTATAGACTTACAGTATTTAGAGAAAAAAATTAATTATACTCACTTGAACCTCACTTCTCCTCTGTTTTGGTCCAGTCAACTACTTGAGTCCAGTCACTGTTGCGGTCTTCACTAGGCAAGCTTTTTAGTCTTCCTGCACTTGCCATCACCAGCAACTCCCATGCCAACTAGTTAGTAATGACGTCATATCATGCAATGCATGTAATGTCACCGCATAGTGTGTATCATGCGACATCATGATGACATGCTGATGTTGTGGCTTGGTCTATACAGGAGATACAGAAGGTGACGCGTCCTGGAAGAGGCCAAAAATGGCCCAGTGGAGGTCAAAGCATTGTCTACAGAATAAATTTAAACCCCTTACCAGTTCTTAAAGCACAATAATTTTGCTAAGCTTTGGTAAATAAAAAAAGCAAAAAAATGAGAATCTGGAGAACCCAAATTTTGGGAGAAAATCAATGTGAATTTGAAGTGATTTGCTCATCTCTAATGTATCCTATTGCTCTATGTAAAAATCAATCAAATTTCAAAGTTGAAATTAACATATGATCCTATTTTCTATTAAGATGCTTTTGTTTTGTTTTTTGCTATAATATAAGACTTGAGGTCAATGTTTCTTAATTTGTTATGAGATCAGTAGGCTAGTTTATGAGAGAAAATAAGCTCCTAATAGGATTATGCTGTAATCCACAAACTTGACATGACCAATAACTGAACCGCTGGAGGTTACTAAGGTTAATACATGTTTTCTTGGTTTTGTTCTCTGGGGTCATGTTTAGTAGCGTGCCCTACCACCACAGGACAATCAGCAACTGCAATTGGTGTCTTGACTTGTAATATAAGCTTAACTCTTAATCATTCTCAAAAAAATCATAGTACCTGAAATCTTTGTAATTTGTATGATAAGTTAATTATATATACAAAAGAGCAGCATATTTTTCACCAAACCGATGAACAAGACCACCTTCTAGAAAGAAAAATAACTTTTGGGGAGGAGAAAGGACTTCCCTATAAAGACAACGCTTGTCTAGTTGCCATATTGGGATCACAGGGTATCACACTATAAGGTAATAATGAAAGCCGCTAAGTTATTACAATCTGGCAGACCCAACTTGTCCATGTTTTACATGAATATCAAGCATGTAC
The DNA here is from genome assembly GCF_032444005.1 of Ranitomeya imitator. Taxonomy (NCBI): domain Eukaryota; kingdom Metazoa; phylum Chordata; class Amphibia; order Anura; family Dendrobatidae; genus Ranitomeya; species Ranitomeya imitator. Next base: position 52,584,303 of record NC_091284.1, read on the forward strand.
TGTCATACCTGTATGGGCCTCTTAAGGGGAATTGCATGACAAAATAAAACTTCCAGAAATGTCCAGAACATTGATGTGTTCCTTCTTATCTTTTTGTTTGGCTAGACATAGTCTAAGATGTACAATTGACTCAGAGAAAGAATTGGCATAATCAGCAAGTGTATATAAATAAACCATCATATAATAACACATCCATAATGACAATGATGTAAGGACTAAAATGGACAATACAAAAAGTCCCAAGTAATACTCAAAAATAGAATTATAAAAGTGAACATACAGGATAGAAGAAATAAAGACAACATGTGTGTGATGAAAAGTTGTAATTAGGGGCTCGCATACCAGGAGCAATGGTATATATATATATATATATATATATATATATATATATATATATACTAGATGGTGGCCTGATTCTAACGCATCGGGTATTCTATCTAGAATATGCATGTCCACGTAGTATATTTCCCGGTCACGTAGTATATTGCCCATCTACGTAGTATATTGCCCGGCCACGTAGTTTATTGCCGAGCCGCGTAGGATATTGCCCAGTCATGTAGTTTATTGCCCAGCCACATAGTATATTGCCCAGCAACATAGTATATTGCCCAGCCACGTAGTATATTGCCCAGCTACATAGTATATTGCCCAGCCACGTAGTATATTGCCCAGCTACATAGTATATTGCCCAGTCCCGTAGTATATTGCCCAGCGACGTAGTATATTGCCCAGCCACGTAGTACTTTGCCCAGCTACGTAGTATATTGCCCAGCCACATGGTAATAGTGCCCAGCCACGTAGTATATTGCCCAGTCACGTAGTATATTGCCCAGCCTCATAGTATATTGCACAGCCACATAGTATATTGCCCAGTCATGTAGTATATTGCACAGCGACGTAGTATACAGCACAGAGCCACATAGTGTACAGCACAGACACATAGTATATTGCCCAGCCACGTAGTATATTGCCCAGCTACATAGTATATTGCCCAGTCACATAGTATATTGCCCAGTCATGTAGTATATTGCCCAGCGACGTAGTATACAGCACAGAGCCATGTAGTATACAGCACAGAGCCACATACTATATTGCCCAGTCACATAGTACTGTATATAACACTGCCCACACAGTATATAACAGTGGCCATGTAATATCTAGCACAGCCCACGGAGTATATCACACAGCCCACATAGTATATAACACTGCCTATGTAGTATACAGCACAGAGTCACGCGGTATCTAACACAGCCCACATAGTATACAGCAGGGTGGGCACCATATCCCTGTTAAAAAAATAATTAAAATAAAAAATAGTTATATACTCACCCCTGGGATCCACCGAAGCTCAGGCGATAGTTGCGCAGCTGCCGCCATCTTTCATTCCCAGGATGCATTGCAAAATTACCCAGATGACTTCGCGGTCTCGCAAGACCGCTAAGTCTTCTGGGTAATTTCGCAATGCATCGCTGGGAACGGAATGTGGCGGCAGGCGTGAGCAGCTCGGCGGACAACGGAGGGTGGGTATAGCAAGTTTTTTGTTTTTTTATTATTTTTAACATTACATTTTTTTACTATTGATGCCGCATAGGCAGCATCAATAGTAAAAAGTTGGGGACACGCAGGGTTAATAGCGGCGGTAACGGAGTGGTTCCCACGGCATAACGCGGTCCATTACCGCCGGCATTAACCCTCTGTGAGTGGTGACTGGAGGGGAGTATGCGGGAGCCGGGCACTGGGCACTGACTGCGGGGAGTAAGGAGCGGCCATTTTCTTCCAGACTGTGACCGTCGCTGATTGATCGTGGCCGTTTTGCCTCGACCAATCAGTGACTTGGATTTCCATGACAGACAGAGGCCACGACCAATGAATATCCATGACAGACAGACGGAAGTGACCCTTAGACAATTATATAGTAGGTATGTATATATATATATATATATATATATGTATATGTATATACAATATGAATAACATATCCACCATCATGAAATACCATGTAGAAAAAATTCCTTATTAAATCATGTCAACAGTTTTATCCTGGTAAACAACAAATATGGTGTCATGGTTTGGTAGACAGCATCTATCTATATAATCGTCTAAGGCGTACTTCTGTCTGTTTGTCTGTGTATCTTTCGGTCTGTTTGTCTCTAACAGAACTCCCGCGTCGCTAATTGGTCACAGCTGGCAGGCTTAGTCCAGCCACGAATTGGCCCCTTCCTACTCTCCTCCAGTCAGTGTCCCCTCCCTACTCCCCTCCAGTCAGTGCCAGTATGTCGCCCCATCCCGGACCAACTTTTTCCTAGGCTACGTTCACATTAGCGTCGCGTCGCTGTTGCGTCGGCGACGCAGCGGCGACGCACGGAAAAACGTGCGTTTTGCGACGCGTGCGTCGTTTTTTGACGAAATCGGATGCACAGAAAATGCAACTTGTAGCGTTTTCTTGCGTCCGACGCTAGCGTCTAAAACGACGCACGTGTCGGAAAACGCGTGCAAAAAGACGCACGCGTCCCCTATGTTAAACATAGGGGCGCGTCGCCGCTGCGTCGCCGCTGCGTCGCCGACGCAACAGCGACGCGACGCTAATGTGAACGTAGCCCTATTGATGCTGCCTATGCAGCATCAATAGTAAAAAGATATAATGTAAAAAATAATAAAAAAAGAAAATTGTGCTATTCTCACCTTCCGACGTCCACCAATGTGCGCGATGCTGCTGCCAACTTCCATTCCCAGAGATGCATTGCGAAATTACCCAGATGACTCAGTGGTTTTGTAAGACCGCTAAGTCATCTGGGTAATTTCGCAATGCATCTCTGGGAATGGAAGCTGGTGGCCGCATCGCGCGCATCGGGACAGCTTTGGTGGATGACGGAGGGTGAGTATATAACTATTTTTAATTTCAATTCGTTTTTAACAGGGATATGGTGCCCACACTGCTATATACTATGTTGGCTGTGTTATATACTGCATGGGCTGTTATATACTACGTGGGCTGTGCTATATATTACGTGGGCTGTGTTATATACTGCGTGGGCTATGTTTTATGCTACATGGGCTGTGTTATATATTACGTGGGCTGTGTTATATACTGCCTGGCTGCTATATACTACATGGACAGTGTTATATAATGCGTGGGCTGTGTTATATACTGCGTGGCCTGTTATATATTACATGGGCTGTGTTATATACTACGTGGGCTGTGCTATATATTACGTGGGCTGTGTTATATACTGTCTGGCTGCTATATACTATGTGGGTGTTACGCCGCTATCTCATACTTACCTGTCCGGCTGGCACGCTCCCGATGCTCCTTCCTGCTCTCCATCTTCCAGCTTCTCTGGCGCTCGTCCATTCTGCAGTCCACGCATGCGCAGGTGCGCTCCTCTAGTCGCTGGGGCTTCTGGGAGGTTGTGACCCAGCAGCTCTGCCTCCAATATGGCGGTGCCCGTCGGGTACCTCTTCCCAGCGCCTGCCCTGCTAAGACGCCTTTGTGTCTATTGCATTTGCTGGTTTTTCGCCAGCATCTCTGTAGCTTCTTTGGCTCTGGTTCCTGCATCCTTTGCTGTGACTCTTACTAATCTCAGTCCTGCCATTCCTGCTGCGTCTTCCAGTCCTGCCGTTCCTGTCGTGTCTTCCAGTCCAGTGTTCCTGCCATTCCTGTCTGTCCTGCCGTTCCTGCCGTGTCTTCCAGTCCAGTGTTCCTGCCATTCCTGTCAGTCCTGCTGTTCCTGCCGTGCCTTTCAGTCGTGTGTTCCTGCCGTTCTAGCAGTCCTGTGTTTCCGCCGTACCTACCAGTCCTGAGTTCCTGCCGTGCCTACCAGTCCTGTGTTCCTGTCGTGTTCCGTCAAACCTGTGTTTTCATCTTACCAGTCAGTACTTTGTCTTTGCTGCCACCATCCGTCTTGTGCCTCCGCCATATTGGTCTCCTCTGTAGCTCTGAGCTTCCCCATCTTCTGTTCTTCCTCGGGCCTATCCTCAGTCGTCCCTTTAGCTCCGGCATTTGCGGATTCACCCTCCTTGGGCCTGTCCCTAACGCTCCCTGTACTGGTGGTGGTTCCACCTGGTCCGCTCGCCCTCAGGTGCTCTGAAGCCATGACCCAGAAGGTCCACTTCTCTAGTCCTCATAGTGGGCAGTGTTATATACTGCGTGGCCTGTGTTATATACTACGTGGGTTATGCTATATATTACGTGGGCTGTGTTATATACTGCCTGGCTGCTATATACAACGTGAGCAGTGTTATATACTGTGTGGGCTGTGTTATATACTACGTGGCCTGTGTTATATACTGCGTGGGCTGTGCTATATATTACGTGGGCTGTGCTATATACTACGTGGCTGCTATATACTATATGGCTGCTTTATAATACGTGGCTGTGCTATATACTACGTGGCTGTCTGTGTTATGTGGGCTGTGCTATATAGTATGTGGCTGTGCTATATACTATGTGGTTGTGCTATACTATGTGGCTGTGCTATATACTATGTGGCTGTGCTATATACTATGTGGCTGTGCTATATACTACATGGCTGTGCTATATACTACGTGGCTGTGGTATATACTATGTGGCTGTCTGTGTTATATTCTACGTGGCTGTGTTATATACTACATGGCTGTGCTATATACTACGTGGCTGTGCTAAGTGTGACGTACATACATACATATTCTAGAATACCCGATGCATTAGAATCGGGCCACCATCTAGTAAACAATAATGCTCAGGCCAGCTGCACCCAGTAATATAGAGTAAATCTGTTTCTAAAGTACCTTGAACAGCGGTATATGCAAAGGCTGCAATTGGCTGCACATCCACCCCGACACGCGTTTTGGTCTAACCCTGGAAATTTGAACTCAGCTTCCAAAAGATGTGATAAGCCACAGTTGATTTATGCTTTAAGGGATTGGGGGACTGACTTTTCACATAGAGTACTGTAGGTTTGGATTTATTTTTCTCTAATAAAAAAAGACCTTCATTTATAAACTGCGTTTTGTGTTTACTTGTATTATCCTTGTCTAATATTTCAATTTGTTTTGTGATCTAAAATATTTAAGTGTGACGAATATGCAAAGGAATTGGAACTCAGGAAGGGGGCAAACACTTTTTCACACAACTGAAATGCTATATTTTGCTTGAAGGGGACACTTAAGAGAAAATGTATGACTATATCAAACTTTTACTAATGATTCTAGGAAAGAAAATTACAGCCACCTTTGAAAAAACTATTTTTGCGATACTCTTTTGGGAGATGTTTTTTTCTGTATGTGTCTGTGTGGCCACACAGAGGTTGTGATATGAATTTCAGCCTATCACTGGTTTCCCTAACATGTCTTGTTAATGTATTGTGCTTATCTGTATCGAGAGAAATTTGACTTTGTAGCGACATTCATGGAAAGTAAAAGATGAACACATCAGAAGAGTTTGTGCTTACTAGCCTTAGTCTATCCTGTTCCAATCTGATCAAACCACAAAAGGATGAATTTAAAATTGCTCTACCCTGGTTTTCTGACATCATAGATTAACAAAATTTGATGGCAGGAGGCTTGCATACCCCATTCATTTTAAATGATAGTGGAGCTTGGCAAAAGAAGCATGGTCAAACATCAAATCTACACCAGCTCATTACTTGCTCCAAAATTATTGTTATACACCTGTCCCAGGTATCCCAGGCTCTTCTATATTCCCCTGGGTCTGCTGCCCTCGGTTATGCTCCACGTAACGTTTTACAACTTGTCCAGCCTGAAACAATTACATCACGAATTAAGGCACAGACTTGTGTCATGGGATTAAGTCTATGTTAGGTGTACTCCACCTTCTGTGTATACTATCCTTTAACTTACCTTATTGCCTACTGGGTTCTACCTCATTGATACTGGTGCCACCAAGATTCCTGAGTGTGCCATTTCCTCACTGCTTGCTGCATAAATGCCTGGGATTCATTTGCGCACCTGGACCTAAAGGTTAGAGGATCAATCACACTAGGTGAGCCTTACAATTATTATGAGACTTGCGCCCCAAAAAATTAAATTTTAGCTAAACAGCAGTTCTCTTCAACAGTCACTAGACAGTATTTATGGGCTGTGATGTTCTCTTCCATACATGATTTACACCCAGACCTCACAATAACTCTTCAGCAGGGATGCAGAGTGTCAGACTACAATTCTCTGACACTAATGACCTATTTGAAGAATAGGTCATCAATATCAATAACGTAGATAACCCCCAGGGACAAAGTCACTGGCAAACTACTGGTGGGGCGATATATTTCACTGAGGCTGTTAGCTTCAGTGATCTGAAAGTGCGGAGAGGGGGTGATCGGCCATATTTAAGGGCTAGGCTTTTTAGTGAACAGCTGAAGAGCAGGTGGGAGGTTCTTCACGATATCTTCCCCCCAGAGTGGAATTTAAAAGATAAATAATCAGTCTTGTGAGTCATCTGAAGTTCAGTGTGTCTGGAGCCAACAGCTCCAGAAAAATGTTTTGTGTTAAACCATACTAAACCCTATTGTTATATCCTGAGCAGGCTGATTCCTGCAGATGCAGAGACTGTATACCATTTTGTTTTAATCGTCCTGTTTTGCCCCAAGGGCAGTGTTTATTTTTCACTTCACACTGGCTTGTGCCGCATATACTGTATATAATAAACCAGTAGAAGATTTAAAGAGACAGTGTTCCTGTGTCTACCTCCATGTGCAGCCGAATGAGTCGATCTACCATAGTTGGTGCTAGAAGGGCAGGCAATTTCCCCAGCAAGCATGTGTGACAGCGGTGGACAAACTAAATGTCCTGGGTGAAGTTAGCCATAAACCAGGAAATGAAGTCAGTAAGAATGGGGGACCTGATTAAGCACCTTGTGAAAGCACAGTGGTAGACAAGTTAGATGCTTATGCAACAGATTCAAGAACAGTGACAGCAGCAACATGACCAGCACCAACAAAAGCAGCAGCAAATTGAGTTGCTTGCAGAGGTGGTTGATGGGAGATTGGTAGCCCTTACACCAAGTACAGATTGAGACACATATACGTCCAGAAGGCGGTAAGATGAGAGATGCAAAAAATGATCCTGGGCGATGAAATGGAGGCTTTTTTGACTGTGTTTGAAAGGGTGGCAGAGTAAGAGAAGTTGTCGCCAGAGCAGTGGGCAGATTTGCCAGCCCTATCTAACAGGATTATTATGACCAGGCCTTACATGATGTCCTTGAATGTTTCAATTTAAAAACAGAGATATTGGCACTCTCAGGGTTGTCTATGTATGCCCGAGCTCAAAGGGTCCACCACTGGGAAAATTGTAGTGATAAATCCCCTCCCTCCCAAATGTTTAATCTGTTGCATCTGGTACAGAAATGGTTTCAGTCAGAGTCCTCTACCCCAGCCCAGATAGTAGAGTCAGTGGACAGGTTTATTCACTCCCTTCCAAGGCTGGTGCAGACCTGGAGTGCCCAGGAGGATCCCCGAAATGCTGATGACCTGGTTGACCTAGTGAAAAAGTACCAGGTGGTTGAGAGGTCCCTAAGGAAGTCGGGTGGTGGTACATCCCTATAATGGGGTACCCATAAGGAGCCCGATTATCAAAAAAGGGACAGTGGAGGGAGACTAAGGTCCCAAGGGGTCACTGAGGGGTTGCCAAAGGCCAGTGGTAAAGTCTTGCTCTGCTGGAGATGTCATAGTCCTGGACACATAGCCACCTCTTGTCTTATGTCCTCCGAACAGTTCTGTACGAACTATGCCTTTTCTATCTGAAGTGTGGATTAGCAGCCTAGTGAGGGGCCACAGGGATGTGCCGTAAAATAAATGTGGTTAAGGAACCGTTATGTCATGCTGCAGCTATGCAGGTAACTGCAAATTCCACTAGATGGCAATAGAATGCAAGGGCAGACCAGCAGACCTGCAGTGCTGCAGCGAATCTACCACCAGGTGGCAGCAGAATAATCAAACAAGCTGAGTCAAAACCTAGACCGTCACGCTGTAAAAAGGGAAAAAAAACAAGCACAGAGTCAGTGGAGAGCCAAAGGGTCAATACCAGGACCAAAGGAAAAGTCAAGTCAGAGTCAAAGCCAAGTAAAATACTGGGAAATTCAAAAGCAATCAGGAAACACTAAGACAGGATGGGCAGGGAAGGAGGGATAGACACAAGCAAGGTCAAAAAGCGCAACAGGAACACTACCAGGGTACTACCAGAGTCAGATACTCACGCCGTAGGCAGAAAATATAACTGACACCACCTACCGGATGCAGCTGAGCTAAATAGCAAACCTGAACCCAGAATGAGACAGAACAAAGTTAACCCTTGACATGATTAGCCTGGGAAAAGGGCAGACAGAACTCAAAACCGGGACAGAAGCATGACCTGCTACACCTCTTGTTAATAGGGTGGGACTTTAGCTTTTTTTGGGACTTATGGCAGAAGGCAGGGGTAGCAAGTGATTCAGACAGGAGCCGGTTCAACCATGATGAATACCAATCACAATCCGAGGCAGATGTGCTCTATCTGCTGGTAATGAGGACGATACGGTTAACAATTAGGTTGAAATTCCTGAATTGGTGGTTTCTTGGGGAAATTTGGGGACTGCTCAAATACTTTAAAAGGGGAATTTGACAATGTGACCTGATAAATGGGGTTGCTCAAGACCAGTGCGCCGACACCAGGTTTTCATATTTCGTTTTAAATGAGATGAGATGCTATATTGGGTCACTAAACTGAGAGAAGAAGTGATAGAGCAGTTGCTATTACTGAGTCCCTATAGGCATATGGCACTAGAACTGACCCATTCTCATGTGAGCATCTGGAAGTAGACTCACGAGTGGATCCTTCAGAGATTTTACTGGTCTGAGTGTCAGAAAGAGATTGTTAACTACTGCCTGTCCTGAACTACCTGTCAGCTAACGTCTCCCGTTTCCACTTCTGCAGTCCCCTAGTGTCATTGCCTATTGTAGAGTTCTTATTTGGCCAGATAGCCATGGACCTTGTCGGACCCTTAGTTAAGTCAGCCAGGGGACACCAATACCTTCTGGTGGTGATGGACAATGCAACATGGTACCCAGAGTCAGTACCATTGAGAAACTTCTCCGCCAGCATTATAGCTCGAGAACTTTTCCATATGTCCTCCTGGATGGGCCTTCCAAAAGAGAGCCTGATGGACTAAGGAACTCCTTTTATATAAAAAGTGATGAGGAAGTTGTGTAAAGCTCTCCAGAACACACAACTCCAGACGTCGGTGTATCATCCACAGATGGATGGTCTGGTGGAAAAGTTCAAGAAGTCCTTGAAATCCATGCTTAAGAAGGTCGTGGAGAAGGATGGCCAAGATTGGGATTGCTTACTGCTGTACCTGCTGTTTTCCATTAGAGAAATCCCACAGGCTTTTACAGGGTTTTCACAATTTGAGCTGCTATACAGGCGGCACCTTCAGGGACTTCTGGATATTGCGAAGGAGACCTGGGAAGCAGAGGTCACCCCCTATCAGAGTATCATTGAGCATGTGGCCCTGATGCCAGATCAAATCACAAAGGTGATGCTGATTGTGAAGGAGAGCCTACTTCAAGCACCAGAGGCCCAGGCAAGGGTTTACAATCATTCAGAGACAGGCTGAGACAGTTTAACCCTAGAGACCGAATGTGAGTGTTGGTACCCACTGTCGAAAGTAAATTTCTGGCTAAGTGTCAGAGGCCTTACAAAGTGGTCAAAAAAATTGAGTAACATGAACTACAAGGTAAATCAGGAAGAGAGAAGAAAGCCATACCAAGTGTACCACATAAACTTGCTAAAACCATAGAGAGACAGAGAACCGGTGGAAGCAACATGCCTAGGGCCAGTTCTGAAGCCAAGGAGAGGATGTCAGAGTGGCAGAGACACTGTCACCGGCCCAGAAACAACAGTGCTGAGAATTGCTTTAGTGAAATCGAGACCTGTTGTCAGAGTTGCCAGGATGTATGCAGGGGAGCATGATATCATGTGCAGGTGAATCAAAAGCACTATCGAATCCACAAAGCCTGCTGGGAGGTGATTTTGAATGAGGTGAGGAGAATATTTAGTTTGGGCGTTATAGAGAAGTTAAAGAGTGTTTGCTCAAGCCGCATTGTCCTGTGCTGAAGCCTGATTGAGAATGGCATTTATGTAACAATTACAAAAAGGTAAATAAGGTATCAAAATTCTATGAATATCTGATGTTCCATGTTGATGAAGTCATTGAGAGTCTAGAGACAGTCAGATACATCACCACCCTGGACATAGTGAAAGGGTACTGGCAAATTCCCCTATCCCCAAGTGCAAAGGAGAAGATGGCTTTCTCTACACCTGATGGGTGCTTTCAGTATACCAGGATGCCCTTTGGTCTACAGGGAGCCCTAGTTACATGCCAGAGGGCGATAGACTGGATCCTCGCCTCTCACAAAAATATGCCACAGCTTACCTGGACAACATTGTGATTTTCAGCTTGAATAGGGGAATTCGACTGCATATGGTCCAGGTGGGACTGGATGTGCTGAGGAAGGTAGGGTTTACCATAAACCTAAAGAAGTGTGCTATGGGGAAATAAAAGACAAACTACTTGGGATACATCATCAGAAAGGGTGAAATAAAGCCGCTAGTGAAGAAGGTGGAGGCAATCCAGAATTGGCCAAGAAGCAGGCTAGGGTGTTTCTGGGAATTATAGTATACTATTGGTATATAAGGCTCCTCTGAAGCAAAGATGGCATTTCAGGAGTTGAAGCTCAACCTATGTAAACAGACGGTATGGTCGCAAGTGACTTTTCTAAGGAGTTTGTGGTCCAGACAGACACCTCCGAGGTCAGTTTGGGATCTGTGTTGTCCCAGGAAATAGATGGGGATGAACATCCAGTCCTATACCTGAGTAGGAAACTCTCCTCCTATGAAAAGAACTATGCTATTGTAGAGAAAAAGTGTTTGGCCATCAAATGGGCAATTGACACCCCTTAGGCTAGTGTCATATCATGAGCTCCTGAGATGGATGAGGGAAAGGGAAGAATGCCCAGTTGACTTTAATTTTCATGTGGAGCACAGGCCCGCTAAGATACATGGTAATGCAGATGCCCTGATGCCCTGTATAGACACCCCTGTTTGGTTATTTAAAGTGCCAAAACTCCTGGCTTTGGGCAGAGGGGAATTTGGGCCGGCAGCTCAAGAGAAATGTTTTGTGTTAAACTGTACTGAACCTGGTTGTCATATCCTGAGCGGGTAGATTCCCACAGTCACACTGTATACCATTTTGTGTTGTCCTATACTGTTTTTCCTGAAGGGCCATGTTTCTCTTTCACTTTGCACTGGTTTATTCTGCATGTATATAATAAACCAGTGGAAGATTTAAATTGAAAGTGTTTCTGTGTCTACCTCCGTGTGCAGCCGAGCCTATCTATCACACCCCTTTAAGACTGACATATACAATGTCAGTCTTAAGTTATTCCCCAAAGACCATTTCTTATGCTAGTGACAGTATTATTTAACCTTTTACATACTGGATGATTTGCAAATGTCTCTTCCATTACTTTCGTTGATATTATTTTTTCCTAATACGGTAGTTACATAAATCAAACAGCAGCAGAGTCCTTCAGCAAAAGTGTATTTGTTTTCAAAATGCAACATAATGTTCGCATATTATAAGAGCCCTGGGATGCAGCACCATGGGGAAATTACCACTCACAAAACAACTTGCAGATAATGTGTCATATCAGCTATGTGCAACATCAAATTGGCAACAGAAGGGCACAGAAAATGGGAATAAAAGACAAACAAATCTGGAGGATGCTAAGTATAACTGGTAGGCACACAGAGACAATGCATTAAAAGTTTGAGCAAACAAGTCTCTATAATAATCTCACGCTGAAAGAGAAAAAGAAATGTCTCGCCTACACCTACATAATAATAGACACCTATGTTTTCCATTGTTTCCTCTACTTTTCTATTACTTCTAACTTTACTTTGTAAAAACTACTGTATATGATTTCGAAGCATAGTCATATATTATCAATAAAAATTGCAAATATAATTATTATTGTGTAGGAATTGAGCTTTGCAAAACATCATCTATTTTTGTGGACATTAAATTGTGTCATCATCAGTTTTATGGACTTCTTAAACTACAAAAATAGCTGTCAAAGATCATTTACTTACTGGCTGCCATAATGTCAACCACACTAAGTAACAGAGTTAGTTGGGGCGTGTCCTAGCTGGCCATGTGAGTGGACGCAGGGAAGAGCGCTCCCGCTGCCAGAAGGACTAATAATCCTGTTTTAACCCCAACCTGCGGGGATACTTACAATCCTCCGGCTAGCTGAAGGTCCGGAGAGTGCAGCGGTGCGGAACGGTGGGTCCAGAGTCGGCGGCGATGACCAGGAGGCGGCAGAAAGATGCTGGTACCGGCGATGCAGGAGCCGGCCAAGATGGCGCCGATGTAAGGGAGGACGCCGAGAAGGAGAACGCCGCATGTCAGCGGCGCATGGAGGTGGCCGCAAAGCTGCAGCAGTATGCCAGAGTGGAGGCTGCTGAGGAGGCAGAATCAGGATCCGGAGTTGGAGCTGACCAGGAGGTGGAGGAAGCAAGCACAGACGAGCAGCATGAGCTACAGAGGGGGAAAGAAGGAGGCAGCATGGCGGGGGCTAGTGGGGGACCCGGAGGCATACCGCAGGGAGAAGAGCCGACTCTTAGGGATGTTATCACCCTGATCTCCTCGTGCCAGCAATCCCCGAATTCCCTAGCCCAGCAGATGCAGGAAGTTAAAGGGGACACGGCACAGATTAATGCGGCTCTGCAGAAAATGGACAAGCGTATAGGAGTGGTGGAGGAGAGGGTGAGCACGGCAGAAGATCACATAGTTAAGCTACAAAAAGCTGAAAAGAAGTTCGCCCAAGCAATAGCCGAGCTCGCTGCCAAAAATGAGGATCTGGAAAATAGATACAGAAGAAATAATATACGTATAGTGGGGCTGCCTGAAAAGACTGAGGGGAGAAATCCCACTAAGTTTGTGGAGAACTGGCTGTTGGAGAAGATTGGGAGCACAGTGTTGACAAAAGTCTTTGCTGTCGAACGTGCTCATAGGGTCCCGCCGCAGCCCCCTGCCCCAGGAGCAAATCCCCGTACCATGCTTGCTAAAATACTCAATTGCAGAGACAGAGACATTATCCTTAGAAAGGCTAGAGAGATGGAGGATCTGACGGCTGGAGGTCAGAAAATCGCCATTTATCCGGATTATTCTGCTGCGGTTCAGAAGCAGCGGATGAAATTTACTGGAGTCAAGCGACGACTGAGGGAGCTGGGAGTGCAGTACTCAGTGATGTTTCCCGCCAAGCTGAGACTGGTGGCTTTTAATAAGACCCACTTTTTCCTGACACCGGAGGACGCTACCCAGTGGCTTGACACCAATGAGAAAAAGCTGAAAGGAGTGGGCGACTGACATGTCGACGAGATTTGGCTGGAAATAGTTTTCTCTGTTGTTGGCAGAGAGTTTTGCGCTTGTTAGCGTCGGTTAAAAAGTTGAGCAACTGCTGAGGGTTTTGCTGGGCCATGTTGAGGACTGGCCGGAGGAGACAGTACCGTTTACTAAATGTGGGGGAGGAGGGCTACGACGGGTACTGTAAATTGGTTTGGTACTTTTCTTATATGTTCATATAAGTGCAATGTTAAGTTATAATAAAGTGGAAAGTTGGGGGAAATTATGTTTGGTATGGCAGTGGGACGCGAATGGAGAGGGTTAAGTGAGGGAGAGTGTTCGCAGTGGGCAGTGGAGCCCCACTCTTGCTGAGAGGAAGAATGCGTTACACTGGGGGGGACAGGAGGGTAAGTTGGGAGGGGGCAGGGGGGGTGAGAGGGGTGGGGCAGCTCATACTTGGGAAATTGGATACTATGAGAAATGATGAGCCACATGAAGGGAGAGTATATTAAAATATTGAGTTGGAATGTGAGAGGTCTGGCGGATAAAACAAGGCGAGCAGCAAGTCTGCAGTATGTCCGAGAACAGAAGGTCTCAATGATATGTTTGCTAGAGACACATTTAGTGCGGGAGAGGGTGAACGTATTGAATAGGCGCTGGATACAGAGGGCGTATCACTCTACTTTCTCGACGTACTCTAGGGGTGTGTCTGTGTTGATTCCTGCGGGGGTGCAGTATGAGGAGGTGGCGGTAAAGGAAGATGTGGATGGTCAGTATGTGGTGGTGAAATGTAAAATGAATGGAGTGTTGATGTGTATAGCGGCAATGTATATTCCGCCCCCATATTCAAGCAAGAAGATAAGAGAGGTGCTGGAGAGGGTAGAGCGCTGGGGTCCGTTATCATTACTAATTATCGGCGACCTTAATAATATATGTGATGACTTTTGGGATAAGAACAAAAACCCCCAGAATAGGACGGCGGGACACATCACTACGTTTGGAACCTATGTTGGGGAAGTGGGCATGGTTGATTTATGGAGAGTTAGGCATATCGGGGAAAGGGCGTATTCATGCTACTCGCCGGCTCATGGTACGTTATCTAGGATTGATCTGGCACTGGGTAACCGATTACTAGACATAATGGTGGGGGATGTGAGACATTTGCCTAGGGCTCTCTCGGACCATAGTCCAGTTGAAGTGTAATTTCGACCAGTGGGGACACGGACCGGGAGCAGGAGGGAGTGGAAAATTCACCCTAATTGGCTACACAGTATAGACTTGGAGAAGATTAAGAAGGAGTTGGTGGAATTTTTTGAGATAAATGAGGGAAGTGTAGACGTGCTTTGTTATGACCTGGTGGTCAGGACAATAATGGACCTGATGGTTAAGAGCACACAGAATGACCTGATAGTAACTGATAATAAAGGACGAGCTCTGGGATGTGGGAACTCTGCTGACCGCAATCCCTAATCCTATCAGACACACTAGAAATAGCCGTGGATTGCGCCTAACACTCCCTATGCAACTCGGCACAGCCTAAGAAACTAGCTAGCCCTAAAGAAGGAAAACAAAGCCTACCTTGCCTCAGAGAAATTCCCCAAAGGAAAAGGCAGCCCCCCACACATAATGACTGTGAGTAAAGATGAAAATACAAACTCAGAGATGAAATAGATTTAGCAAAGTGAGGCCCGACTTACTGAACAGACCGAGGATAGGAAAGGTACTTTGTGGTCAGCACAAAAACCTACAAAAAGACCACGCAGAGGGCGCAAAAAGACCCTCCGCACCGACTCACGGTGCGGAGGCGCTCCCTCTGCGTCCCAGAGCTTCCAGCAAGCAAGACAACAATAATAATAGCAAGCTGGACAGAAAAATAGCAACCCCAAGAAATACCAGCTGGAACTTAGCTTTTGCTGGGAAGACAGGTCACAAGAACGATCCAGGAGTGAACTAGACCAATACTGGAACATTGACAGGTGGCCTGGAGCAGAGATCTAAGTGGAGTTAAATAGAGCAGCCAGCTAACGATTTAACCTCGTCACCTGTGGAAGGAAACTCAGAAACACCCACCAGAAGAAGTCCATGGACAGAACCAGCCGGAGTACCATTCATGACCACAGGAGGGAGCCCGACAACAGAACTCACAACAGTACCCCCCCTTGAGGAGGGGTCACCGAACCCTCACCAGAGCCCCCAGGCCGACCAGGATGAGCCAAATGAAAGGCACGAACCAGATCGGCAGCATGAACATCAGAGGCAAAAACCCAGGAATTATCTTCCTGACCATAACCCTTCCACTTGACCAGGTACTGGAGTTTCCATCTCGAAACACGAGAATCCAAAATCTTCTCCACCACATACTCCAACTCCCCCCCAACCAACACCGGGGCAGAAGGATCAACGGATGGAACCACAGGCGCCACGTATCTCCGCAATAACGACCTATGGAACACATTATGGATGGCAAAAGAAGCAGGAAGGGCCAAACGAAATGACACAGGATTGATAACCTCAGAAATCTTATACGGACCAATGAAACGAGGCTTAAACTTAGGAGAGGAAACCTTCATAGGAACAAAACGAGACGACAACCAAACCAAATCCCCAACACGAAGTTGGGGACCCACACAGCGCCGGCGGTTAGCGAAACGTTGAGCCTTCTCCTGGGACAATGTCAAATTGTCCACCACATGAGTCCAAATCTGCTGCAACCTATCCACCACAGTATCCACACCAGGACAGTCCGAAGACTCAACCTGCCCTGAAGAGAAACGAGGATGGAAACCAGAATTGCAGAAAAACGGCGAACTCAGCCAACGGCAAAAAGGACACCCAATCATCCTGATCAGCAGAAACAAAGCATCTCAGATATGTTTCCAAAGTTTGATTAGTTCGTTTGGTTTGGCCATTTGTCTGAGGATGGAAAGCCGAGGAAAAAGACAAATCAATGCCCATCCTAGCACAAAAGGATCGCCAAAACCTCGAAACAAACTGGGAACCTGTGTCAGAAACGATGTTCTCCGGGATACCATGTAAACGAACCACATGCTGGAAAAACAATGGCACCAAATCAGAGGAGGAAGGCAATTTAGACAAAGGTACCAAATGGACAATCTTAGAAAAGCGATCACAAACCACCCAAATGACCGACATCTTTTGAGAGACGGGGAGATCCGAAATAAAATCCATAGAAATATGCGTCCAGGGGCTCTTCGGGACCGGCAAGGGCAAAAGCAACCCACTGGCACGAGAACAGCAGGGCTTAGCCCGAGCACAAGTCCCACAGGACTGCACAAAAGAACGAACATCCCGTGACAAAGACGGCCACCAAAAGGATCTAGCCACCAAATCTCTGGTACCAAAGATTCCAGGATGCCCAGCCAACACTGAACAATGAATCTCAGAGATAACTCTACTAGTCCATCTATCAGGGACAAACTGTTTCTCCGCTGGGCAACGGTCAGGTCTATCAGCCTGAAATTTTTGCAGCACCTGCCGCAAATCAGGGGAGATGGCAGACAAAATTACCCCCTCTTTGAGAATACCCGCCGGCTCAGAAACACCCGGAGAGTCAGGCACAAAACTCCTTGACAGGGCATCAGCCTTCATATTCTTAGAGCCCGGAATGTTATGAACAGGTAATTCAGAACCAAAATGGACCTTGAAGTTCAGAGCACACAAAGTGACCTGACATTTACCAAAAACATATGACGAGCTCTGAGACGTGGAAACTCTGCTGACCGCAATCCCTAATCCTATCACACCACACTAGAGGTAGCCGTGGATTGCGCCTAACGTTCCCTATGCAACTCGGCACAGCCTGAGAAACTAACTAGCCCTGAAGATAGAAAAATAAGCCTACCTTGCCTCAGAGAAATTCCCCAAAGGAAAAGGCAGCCCCCCACATATAATGACTGTGAGTAAAGATGAAATACAAACACAGAGATGAAATAGATTTAGCAAAGTGAGGCCCGACTTACTTAATAGACCGAGGATAGGAAAGATAAGCTTTGCGGTCAACACAAAAACCTACAAACAACCACGCAGAGGGGCAAAAAGACCCTCCGCACCGACTAACGGTACGGAGGTGCTCCCTCTGCGTCTCAGAGCTTCCAGCAAGCAAGAAAAACCAATATAGCAAGCTGGACAGAAAATATAGCAAACAAAAATAACATAAGCAGAACTTAGCATATGCAGGATAGACAGGCCACAGGAACGATCCAGGAGGAAGCAAGACCAATACTAGAATATTGACTGGAGGCCAGGATCAAAGCACCAGGTGGAGTTAAATAGAGCAGCACCTAACGACTTAACCTCATCACCTGAGGAAAGAAACTCAGAAGCCGCAGTACCACTCTCATCCACCAAAGGAAGCTTATAGACAGAACCAGCCGCAGTACCACTCACGACCACAGGAGGGAGATTGGCCACAGAATTCACAACAGTACCCCCCCCTTTGAGGAGGGGTCACCGAACCCTCACCAGAGCCCCCAGGCCGACCGGGATGAGCCACATGAAAGGCACGAACCAGATCGGCAGCATGGACATCAGAGGCAAAGACCCAGGAATTATCTTCCTGACCATAACCCTTCCACTTAACCAAATACTGGAGTTTCCGTCTCGAAACACGAGAATCCAAAATCTTCTCCACAATATACTCCAATTCCCCTTCAACCAAAACCGGAGCAGGAGGATCAATAGATGGAACCACAGGTGCCACGTATCTCCACAACAATGACCTATGGAACACGCTATGGATGGAAAAAGAAGCTGGAAGAGTCAAACGAAAAGACACAGGATTAAGAACCTCAGAAATCCTATATGGACCAATGAAACAAGGCTTAAATTTAGGAGAGGAAACCTTCATAGGAATATAACGAGATGACAACCAAACCAAATCCCCAACACGAAGTTGGGGACCTACACAGCGCCGGCGGTTAGCAAAACGTTGAGCCTTCTCCTGGGACAAAGTCAGATTGTCCACTACATGAGTCCAAATCTGCTGCAATCTATCCACCACAGTATCCACACCAGGACAGTCCGAAGACTCAACCTGCCCTGAAGAGAAACGAGGGTGGAACCCAGAATTGCAGAAAAACGGCGAAACCAAAGTAGCCGAGCTGGCCCGATTATTAAGGGCGAACTCAGCCAAAGGCAAAAAGGACACCCAATCATCCTGATCAGCAGAAACAAAACATCTCAGATATGTTTCCAAGGTCTGATTGGTTCGTTCAGTCTGGCCATTTGTCTGAGGATGGAAAGCCGAGGAAAAAGACAAATCAATGCCCATCCTAGCACAAAAGGCTCGCCAAAACCTCGAAACAAACTGGGAACCTCTGTCAGAAACGATGTTCTCTGGAATGCCATGTAAACGAACCACATGCTGGAAAAACAACGGCACAAAATCAGTGGAGGAAGGCAATTTAGACAAGGGCACCAAATGGACCATCTTAGAGAAGCGATCACAAACTACCCAAATGACCGACATTCTTTGAGAGACGGGGAGATCCGAAATAAAATCCATAGAGATATGTGTCCAAGGCCTCTTCGGGACTGGCAAGGGCAAAAGCAACCCACTGGCACGAGAACAGCAGGGCTTAGCCCGAGCACAAATCCCACAGGACTGCACAAAAGAACTCACATCCCGCGACAGAGACGGCCACCAAAAGGATCTAGCCACCAAATCTCTGGTACCAAAGATTCCAGGATGACCAGCCAACACCGAACAATGAACCTCAGAGATAACTTTATTCGTCCACCTATCAGGGACAAACAGTTTCTCCGCTGGGCAACGGTCAGGTCTATTAGCCTGAAATTTTTGCAGCACCCGCCGCAAATCAGGGGAGATGGCAGACAAAATTACCCCCTCTTTGAGAATACCCGCCGGCTCAGACAAACCCGGAGAATCGGGCACAAAACTCCTAGACAGGGCATCCGCCTTCACATTTTTAGAGCCCGGAAGGTACGAAACCACAAAGTCAAAACGGGAGAAAAACAGCGACCAACGAGCCGGTCTAGGATTCAACCGTTTGGCAGACTCGAGATAAGTCAAGTTTTTGTGATCAGTCAAGACCACCACGCGATGCTTAGCTCCTTCAAGCCAATGACGCCACTCCTCGAATGCCCACTTCATGGCTAGCAACTCTCGATTGCCAACATCATAATTACGCTCAGCAGGCGAAAATTTCCTGGAAAAGAAGGCGCATGGTTTCATCACTGAGCAATCAGAACTTCTCTGCGACAAAACAGCCCATGCTCCAATTTCGGAAGCATCAACCTCGACCTGGAACGGAAGCGAAACATCTGGTTGGCACAACACAGGGGCAGAAGAAAAACGACGCTTCAACTCCTGAAAAGCTTCCACAGCAGCAGAAGACCAATTGACCACATCAGCACCCCTCTTGGTTAAATCAGTCAACGGTTTAGCAATGCTAGAAAAATTAGCGATGAAGCGTCGATAAAAATTAGCAAAGCCCAGGAACTTCTGCAGACTCTTCAGAGATGTTGGCTGAGTCCAATCATAAATGGCCTGAACTTTAACAGGGTCCATCTCGATAGTAGAATGAGAAAAAATGAACCCCAAAAATGAAATCTTCTAAACACCAAAGAGACACTTTGACCCCTTCACAAACAAAGAATTAGCACGCAGGACCTGGAACACCATTCTGACCTGCTTCACATGAGTCTCCCAATCATCCGAGAAGACCAAAATATCATCCAAGTATACAATCAGGAATTTATCCAGGTACTCTCGGAAGATGTCATGCATAAAGGACTGAAACACTGATGGAGCATTAGAAAGTCCAAATGGCATAACCAGGTACTCAAAATGGCCTTCGGGCGTATTAAATGCTGTTTTACATTCATCGCCCTGTTTAATACGCACAAGATTATACGCACCACGAAGATCTATCTTGGTGAACCAACTAGCCCCCTTAATCCGAGCAAACAAATCAGACAGCAGCGGCAAGGGGTACTGAAATTTGACCGTAATTTTATTTAGAAGGCGGTAATCAATACAAGGTCTCAGCGAACCATCCTTCTTGGCCACAAAAAAGAACCCCGCTCCCAATGGCGACGATGACGGGCGAATATGACCCTTCTCCAGAGACTCCTTCACGTAACTCCGCATAGCGGCGTGCTCAGGTACAGATAAATTAAACAGTCGACCCTTACTACTAAGGAAACTTACTACCAGGAATCAAATCGATAGCACAATCACAATCCCTATGCGGAGGTAGGGCATTGGACTTGGGCTCATCGAATACATCCCGGTAATCAGACAAGAACTCTGGGACCTCAGAAGGGGTGGATGATGAGATAGACAGAAATGGAACATCACCATGTACCCCCTGACAACCCCAGCTGGACACAGACATTGATTTCCAATCTAATACTGGGTTATGGACTTGTAGCCATGGCAACCCCAACACGACCACATCATGCCGATTATGCAACACCAGAAAGCGAATATCCTCCTGGTGCGCAGGAGCCATGCACATGGTCAGCTGGGTCCAATACTGAGGCTTATTCTTGGCCAAAGGCGTAGCATCAATTCCTCTCAATGGAATAGGACACTGCAAGGGCTCCAAGACAAACCCACAGCACCTAGTAAACTCCAAGTCCATCAAATTCAGGGCAGCGCCTGAATCCACAAATGCCATGACAGAATAGGAAGACAAAGAGCAGATCAAAGTAACGGACAAAAGAAATTTCGACTGTACCGTACCAATGGTGGCAGACCTAGCGAACCGCTTAGTGCGCTTAGGACAATCGGAGATAGCATGAGTGGAATCACCACAGTAGAAACACAGCCCATTCTGACGTCTGTGTTCTTGCATTTCAGCTCTGGTTAAAGTCCTATCGCACTGCATAGGCTCAGGTTTATGCTCAGATAATACCGCCAAATGGTGCACAGATTTACGCTCGCGCAAGCGTCGACCGATCTGAATGGCCAAAGACATAGACTCATCCAGACCAGCAGGCATAGGAAATCCCACCATGACATCCTTAAGGGCTTCAGAGAGACCCTTTCTGAAAATAGCTGCCAGTGCACATTCATTCCATTGAGTGAGCACGGACCACTTTCTAAACTTCTGACAATAAATCTCTATCTCATCCTGACCCTGACACAGAGCCAGCAAGATTTTCTCTGCCTGATCCACTGAATTAGGTTCGTCGTACAGCAATCCGAGCGCCAGAAAAAACGCATCAATATTACATAATGCAGGATCTCGTGGCGCAAGGGAAAATGCCCAGTCTTGAGGGTCGCCACGTAATAAAGAAATAATGATTTTAACTTGTTGAACTGGGTCACCAGAGGAGCGGGGTTTCAAAGCCAGAAATAATTTACAATTATTTTTAAAATTCAAAAACTTAGCTCTATCTCCAGAAAATAACTCAGGAATAGGAATTTTAGGTTCTAACATAGGATTCTGAACCGCTAAATCTTGAATGTTCTGTACTCTAATAGTGAGATTATCCATCAAAGAGGACAGACCCTGAATGTCCATGTCCACACCTGTGTTCTGAACCACCCTGATGTAAAGGGGAAAAGAAAGACAGAACACAGTGCAAAGAAAAAAAAATGGTCTCAGAACTTCTCTTTTCCCTCTATTGAGAAGCATTAGTACTTTGGGCCTCCAGTACTGTTATGAACAGGTAATTCAGAACCACAATGGACCTTGAAGTTCAGAGCACACAAAGTGACCTGACATTTACCAAAAACATATGACGAGCTCTGAGACGTGGAAACTCTGCTGACCGCAATCCCTAATCCTATCACACCACACTAGAGGTAGCCGTGGATTGCGCCTAACGCTCCCTATGCAACTCGGCACAGCCTGAGAAACTAACTAGCCCTGAAGATAGAAAAATAAGCCTACCTTGCCTCAGAGAAATTCCCCAAAGGAAAAGGCAGCCCCCCACATATAATGACTGTGAGTAAAGATGAAATACATACACAGAGATGAAATAGATTTAGCAAAGTGAGGCCCGACTTACTTAATAGACCGAGGATAGGAAAGATAGCTTTGCGGTCAACACAAAAACCTACAAACAACCACGCAGAGGGGCAAAAAGACCCTCCGCACCGACTAACAGTACGGAGGTACTCCTTCTGCGTCTCAGAGCTTCCAGCAAGCAAGAAAAACCAATATAGCAAGCTGGACAGAAAATATAGCAAACAAAAATAACATAAGCAGAACTTAGCATATGCAGGATAGACAGGCCACAGGAACGATCCAGGAGGAAGCAAGACCAATACTAGAACATTGACTGGAGGCCAGGATCAAAGCACCAGGTGGAGTTAAATAGAGCAGCACCTAACGACTTAACCTCATCACCTGAGGAAGTAAACTCAGAAGCCGCAGTACCACTCTCATCGACCAAAGAAAGCTTATAGACAGAACCAGCCGCAGTAACACTCACGACCACAGGAGGGAGCTTGGCCACAGAATTCACAACACCGGAAGGTACGAAACCACAAAATCAAAACGGGAGAAAAATAACGACCATCGAGCCTGTCTCAGATTCAACCGTTTGGCAGACTCAAGATGAGTCAAATTCTTGTGATCTGTCAAGACCACCACGCAATGCTTGGCTCCTTCAAGCAAATGACGCCACTCCTCGAATGCCCACTTCATGGCCAACAACTCACGATTACCAACATCATAATTACGCTCAGCAGGCGAAAACTTTCTAGAAAAGAAAGCACATGGCTTCATCACCGAGCCATCAGAACTTCTTTGCGACAAAACAGCCCCTGCTCCAATCTCAGAAGCATCAACCTCAACCTGAAACGGGAGCGAAACATCTGGCTGGCACAACACAGGGGCAGACGAAAAACGATGCTTCAACTCCTGAAAAGCCTCTACAGCTGCAGAAGACCAATTGACCACATCAGCACCCTTCTTGGTCAAATCAGTCAACGGTTTAGCAACAGTAGAAAAATTAGCGATGAAGCGCCGATAAAAATTAGCAAAGCCCAGGAACATTTGAAGGCTCTTCACAGATGTCGGCTGAGTCCAATCGTAAATGGCCTGGACTTTAACAGGGTCCATCTCGATAGTAGAAGGGGAAAAAATGAACCCCAAAAATGAAACCTTCTGAACTCCAAAGAGACACTTTGACCCCTTCACAAACAAGGAATTCGCACGAAGGACCTGGAACACCATTCTGACCTGCTTCACATGAGACTCCCAATCATCCGAAAAGACCAAAATATCATCCGAATACACAATCAAGAATTTATCCAGGTACTCTCGGAAGATGTCATGCATAAAGGACTGAAATAATGATGGAGCATTGGAAAGCCCGAATGGCATAACCAGGTACTCAAAATGGCCGTCGGGCGTATTAAATGCTGTTTTCCATTCATCACCTTGTTTAATACGCACAAGACTATACGCCCCTCGAAGATCTATCTTGGTGAACCAACTAGCCCCTTTAATACGAGCAAACAAATCAGACAGCAACGGCAAAGGATACTGAAATTTGACTGTAATTTTATTAAGAAGGCGGTAATCAATACAAGGTCTCAAAGAACCATCCTTCTTGGCCACAAAAAAGAACCCTGCTCCTAACGGTGATGACGACGGGCGAATATGGCCTTTCTCCAAGGATTCCTTTATATAACTCCGCATAGCGGCGTGTTCTGGCACAGATAAATTGAACAATCGGCCCTTAGGAAACTTACTACCAGGAATCAAATTAATCGCAATCCCTATGAGGAGGTAGGGCACTGGCTTTGGGCTCATCAAATACATCCCGATAATCCGACAAAAACTCTGGAACTTCAGAAGGAGTGGAAGACGAAATAGACAAAAATGGAACATCACCATGTACCCCCTGGCAACCCCAGCTGGGCACAGACATAGATTTCCAGTCCAATACTGGATTATGAACCTGTAGCCATGGCAACCCCAAAACGACCACATCATGCAGATTATGCAACACCAGAAAGCGGATATCCTCCTGATGTGCAGGAGCCATGCACATGGTCAATTGGGTCCAGTACTGAGGCTTATTCTTGGCCAAAGGCGTAGCATCAATTCCTCTCAATGGAATAGGATACTGCAAGAGCTCCAAGAAAAAACCACAGCGCCTAGCAAACTCCAAGTCCATCAAATTCAGGGCAGCGCCTGAATCCACAAATGCCATAACAGAATAGGATGACAAAGAGCAAATCAGAGTAACGGACAATAGAAATTTAGACTGTACCGTACCAATGGTGGCAGACCTAGCGAACCGCTTAGTGTGCTTAGGACAATCGTAGATAGCATGAGTGGAATCACCACAGTAAAAACATAGCCCATTCCGACGTCTGTGTTCTTGCCGTTCAGCTCTGGTCAAAGTCCTATCACACTGCATAGGCTCAGGCCTATGCTCAGATAGTACCGCCAAATGGTGCACAGCTTTACGCTCACGCAAGCGTCGATCGATCTGAATGGCCAGAGACATAGACTCATTCAGACCAGCAGGCATGGGAAATCCCACCATGACATCCTTAAGGGCATCAGACAGACCCTTTCTGAAGATTGCTGCCAGGGCACATTCATTCCACTAAGTGAGCACAGACCACTTTCTAAACTTCTGACAATATATCTCCGCTTCATCCTGACCCTGACACAGAGCCAGCAAGATTTTCTCTGCCTGATCCACTGAATTAGGTTCGTCATAAAGCAATCCAAGCGCCAGGAAAAACGCATCAACATCACGCAATGCCGGATCTCCTGGCGCAAGGGAAAATGCCCAGTCTTGAGGGTCACCACGTAACAAAGAAATAATGATCTTTACTTGTTGAACAGGGTCACCTGAGGAATGAGGTTTCAAGGCAAGAAACAATTTACAATTATTTTTGAAATTCAAGAACCTAGATCTATCACCAAAAAACAAATCAGGAATTGGAATCCTAGGCTCTGACATCGGATTCTGAACCACAAAATCTTGAATGTTTTGTACACTTATAGTGAGATTATCCATCAAAGAGGACAGACCTTGAATGTCCATGTCTACACCTGTGTTCTGAACCACCCAGATGTAAAGGGGAAAAGAGAGACAAAACACACTGCAAAAAAAAAAAAAATGGTCTCAGAACTTCTCTTTTCCCTCTATTGAGATGCATTAGTACTTTGGGCCACCTGTACTGTTATGACCTGGTGGTCAGGACAATAATGGACCTGGTGGTTAAGAGCACACAGAATGACCTGATAGTAACTGATAATAAAGGATGAGCTCTGGGACGTGGGAACTCTGCTGACCGCAATCCCTAATCTTATCAGACACACTAGAAATAGCCGTGGATTGCGCCTAACGCTCCCTATGCAACTCGGCACAGCCTAAGAAACTAGCTAGCCCTAAAGAAGGAAAACAAAGCCTACCTTGCCTCAGAGAAATTCCCCAAAGGAAAAGGCAGCCCCCCACATATAATGACTGTGAGTAAAGATGAAAATACAAACTCAGAGATGAAATAGATTTAGCAAAGTGAGGCCCGACTTACTGAACAGACCGAGGATAGGAAAGGTACTTTGCGGTCAGCACAAAAACCTACAAAAAGACCACGCAGAGGGTGCAAAAAGACCCTCCGCACCGACTCACGGTGCGGAGGCGCTCCCTCTGCGTCCCAGAGCTTCCAGCAAGCAAGACAACAATAATAATAGCAAGCTGGACAGAAAAATAGCAACCCCAAAAAATACCAGCTGGAACTTAGCTTTTGCTGGGAAGAAAGGTCACAAGAACGATCCAGGAGTGAACTAGACCAATACTGGAACATTGACAGGTGGCCTGGAGCAGAGATCTAAGTGGAGTTAAATAGAGCAGCCAGCTAACGAATTAACCTCGTCACCTGTGGAAGGAAACTCAGAAACACCCACCAGAGGAAGTCCATGGACAGAACCAGCCGAAGTACCATTCATGACCACAGGAGGGAGCCCGACAACAGAACTCACAACAGTGCTTACTGTGTGGGAAGCCATGAAAGCGTACTTGAGAGGGCTGTTGTTCAGGGATATTAGTAGGTGTAAGCGGAAATCGAGAGAGGCAGAGAGGTTGGCGATTGATGGGCTAAGGGTGGCTATGGATGAGATGGTAATAATGGGTACTCCGGAAGCTGGGAGGAGGTTAACGGCAGCTCAGAGTCAGCTAGAGGCGGTCTTGCTGAGTAAGGCTGAAAGGAAGAGGGAATTCATGAATCTGGCCTATTACCAGGAGGGTGAATCAGTGGGTCATTTGCTATCGCTGGTGGCGTCTGCCCAGAGAAATTCTTCCTTTGTTCACTCTCTGGTGTCTGGGAGTGGTGTTGCTGTTTCTGAGACTTCAGAGATTTTGGAGATTTTTGCAGATTTTTATGCAGATTTATATTCCTCTCGGGTAGATGGGTCAATGGAGGACACGGTGGCGTTCCTTGAGGAGTTGGAGCTCCCGAGGCTGAGTGACAGGGATAGGGAGGACTTGGAGGCTCCCATTACGGAGGAGGAATTGGGACGGGCATTGCAGTCGATGGCTAATGGGAAGGCGCCTGGCGTAGACGGATTTCCTGCCGAAATTTATAAAAACTTGGGGGAAGTGTTGATCCCTAAATTGAAGGCGGTCTTGGAGGAGGCTAGGAATGATGGAAGGTTACCGGCATCTATGCGGGAGGCCACAATAGTGGTGATTCCAAAGGAGGGGAAAGACCCGACACAGCCGGACTCATATCGGCCAATTTCTTTACTTACCATAGACGTTAAACTCCTGGCTAAGGTGTTGGCAATGAGGTTGACAAGTGTTATTTCTGGGCTTGTCCACTCAGATCAATCTGGCTTTATGCCTGATAGGTCAACTGCGATCAACTTACGAAGGCTATATGTGAACTTGCAACTCAGAGCCGATAACTGTGGCCAAAGAGTTATTGCATCTTTAGACGCTCACAAGGCGTTCGATAGTGTGGAGTGGGGATATCTCTGGCAGGTGTTGCTAAAAATGGGGTTTGGACCGCAGTTCATATCCTGGATTCAACTAATGTACTCGATGCCGATGGCCAGGGTTAGGGTAAACGGGTAGTTGTCACGGACCATACAATTGGCTAGAGGGACGAGACAGGGGTGTCCGCTTTCCCCCCTTTTGTTTGCTCTGGCGGTGGAACCACTGGCCGCTACGCTTCGACGGTCTGATGAGATGACGGGGTTTAAATATGGGGTGATTGAAGAAAGGGTGTCGTTGTATGCGGATGACATTTTGTTGTTTCTGGCTGATCCAGCTACATCCTTGGAGGGAGCCATTGGGATTATTGAACGATTCGGATCAGTGTCGGGACTTAGGATAAATTGGAGTAAGTCTATTTTGTTTAAGGCGGACGATGTGAGTGGGGAACCACTGGAGGATGGGCGACTGGAGGTGACGAGTAAATTTAAGTACCTTGGAATATGGGTATCTATGCCGGTCACTGATTACATACATGAGAATCTGACTCCAATCTTGGGTGCCCTCAAGGCAAAGGCGGATGCTTGGCTTAAGCTGCATTTGTCTGTGGTAGGTAGGGTGAATCTTATCAAAATGATTCTGATGCCGAAAATACTGTATATTCTCCATAATGCACCGGTTTGGATACCACGCGGGAAATTTAGACAGATCAACTCTCTGTTTAGGAATTTGATATGGGGGAGGCAGCATCCACGTATCAAACTGGAGACACTTCAGCGACCCAAGGATGAAGGGGGTCTGGCATTGCCTAACCCTGAGTTGTACTTTCTTGCAGCCCAGAGTCAGCATCTAAGGGGCTGGGCGCATGAAGGGTCATCTGGAGCTGTGCAGCGGTTGATGGAAGTGGTGACAAAAAGAAGGCCAGTGGTACAATGTTTGGAGGATGGATCCTTGGAGAGTCTGGGGAAGCTGCATCCGACTTTGCTGTTGATACACAAGCTGTGGAGTAGATTGAGGCACATACGTCGGATCGCGGACTTGACTAGATACTCGCCGCTATGGCATAATAACAATCTGAAAGAATTTTGAGGCATTGGGGGTACTGATAGAGTGGCTGGGCAAAGGGATTCAGTATGTATACCAAATAATTGAGCAAGGTGAACTGAAATCATTTTCCCAATTGCAGGCGGAATTTGGTCTTGGGACTGCAGGGGAGTATCAGTATTTGCGGATGAGGCATGCCTTTGGAGCTCAGAGTAGGAACGGAGGTATTAGGATTCAAAGAGATATAGTACTGGAGTATGTGTGTAATGACGGGACGACTGGAGGAGTCATATCCACGCTGTATAGGGATCTGTTGCACACTTTCCTATTGGGGTTTCCAATAATGGCAAGAGCTAAATGGGAAAGGGATCTGGGTCCAATGGATAATGAGACCTGGGACTCGGTGTTAGAATGGGTCCCAAGACTGTCAATGAGTGAACCGTATAGACTGTCACAGCTTTATGTGATACACAGAGTTTATAAGTCTCCAATGGTGCTATATAAGGCAGGATTGCGGAATGACTCTGAATGTCCGAGGTGTAGGTCTACGGATGCAGATATTTTCCATATGATGTGGACATGTCCGACGTTGGCTGCCTTCTGGGTGGTAGTTTTGAGTCGTATGGAAGGTGCGTATGGATGCACGGTGCCAAGGGATCCAGTTGTCTGTGTGTTGTGATGCGTGGATGAAATTGAAGGGATAAACACCTAAAGATAGCTATTGCCAGATTATTATACATGGCTAGAAAGGTAATAGCTCGAAATTGGATTAGAGAAGAGCCGCCGTCAAGAGGAGAGTTCCTCCAGTATGTGAAACAGGGCCTGACACTGGAAAAAGGGATTTATAAGAAGAGAGGGAAAATTGAAACGTTCAATAAAATGTGGTCTTCATGGATTGCTATGGGATAGTAATGTAAGGTGTGGCTTATACGATTGGTTGAGGGATTAGATACTTTATTGTTTTAATGATGAAAGTAATTAGCAAGATGAGCTGCTTTGTGGGGTGGGGGCGGGGGGCCTTGGGTTCGAATGGGTTTGTTTGAAGGGGGGGGAAACTCTGTATTGAAAATGTGAATCTAACATGTTAATTGCCTTGTTATTCTTAATAAAAATCTATTTGATCAAAAAAAAAAAGTAACAGAGTTAGTTTAATGCACCCCTTCCAGCTTATTTATTTCCACTACTTTTTTAAAATGGCAACATATTGAAGGGCTGATATTGACATCATTTACATTAGTCCTTGTCACCATAAAAATTCCCTATCACAAAACATCATGGTGAATTTTTAAAAAAAGCCAAATTTCTAGTGGTAGCAAATATAATAATTTTTGCAATACGTCTTATGAGAGAAATGTGTTTCTGTCTCAAATTATGGCACACTTCTCTCACTGAGTATTGGCGGCAAGCTTTGGAGGTTGACTGAGCACATCGTGGTATGTGGCCAGGTTCCTGGCTACCTATACTTCTCAGAATGGTATTCCATTTCACCTACTTCCAAGACCGCTACTACAATGGCATTGGTAGTGCGTTAGTAAGTTTAAACCATGCATCCCTTGCTTTACTTCTGCTTTGGGATAGGATTCAAAGATGGAGGCATGGTTTAGACTTACCATTGTACTCAGGAGGAAAGGAATGCTGTTCTTTGGAGAGGAGACCAGAGATAGGATGACTATACGTAAGAAATGTCAAGTTACATTTCAGTCCTATGGTAGAGGGTTGTGTTGAGGACATTATTCTATTAGATTATATTGGCTTGAAGAAAGGGCACACTTTTTAGTCATCCCCTTTATAAGCCAAAAACAGCTGCGTAGAAAGATAAGCTATGGCCGATTTATGTGTTTTGTAGCCAACAACCATTTAGTTCAACGGCAGAACCCACACTCATCAACGCATCACGAGAAAGACTTCTAATAACAAAAGGGATATCTTTGTGACGTATCCTCTGTGCTCCCTTTTTGGTGGCCTCAGACAGACAGTAGTTCATCATAAATATTAAAAAATATATACTTATTCAAGGAATTGGAAATGACAAACACATAACAGTTTGCCTAAAAAAGACACAATGATAATGGGTAGATATTCACCTTTTTTATGGACGATGGGAAAATCTGTTGGTGAGGGTGAGACTATTTCATGCAGTCCATGACATAGAAAAAATGTACCATAAAAACATATTAATCCTCATATATCACTGTATATCACCTGGGGGAGGCACACACGCAGGGTTTATTACAGACAACGCACATTTTTTATGGACATAACTCGTCCAACGTTCACTTCACTCTGTGACTTTTCATTAAATGGAGAATTGTTCATTATTTCTTTGGTGTGACTAAAAGCATAATAAATCAGAATCTCCTAATTTAATTTCCTTTGTTCTCTAAATCGTCACCCTGCGTTTTTTCCCCCAGTACCTCTGACATTTTAAAATATCTTTGAAGTAACAATCTACATCCATATTCAAAGGCAACTGAGAGCTTAAGTGTAATTCACTTGCTTTGCAAAATACATTTAAATGGTAAAAAAACATCTGCTGTGTAACACTTCTACTCCTTGATGTAGAAATAGACTCCATAGCCTTTGTATAATCCAGGACTTGTTTAATATATGCTCTCAGCAAGAATTGCCATCTAATTTCAGCTGTCAGTGGTGTGCACTCCAGCTCCATCCTACATAATTTTTTTACGAACATGAAATGTCAACACCAGTTTCGGTTAATTTGAGATGAGCGCTTTGAGTGATCGCAGTGTGAGTAGTATCTTAAATTTATCTGACTAATATTATTGTGCATATATAAGGGTTCCTAAAATTATGCACACATTAATGTCAATCTCAGAAAGATTCCACCAATTATAGGTAATTTAAAAGGAAAGCTTTTTAATGAGACTTGAAACTTGGCTAAGAATATTTGCCAAGTCAGACACCCATCTACAAGCAGATATTTAAAGGGACTTGTTCTTCATCAGTGTAGAGCAAAGTTTGGCTGTACATTAGCTGACTACGAGTTATTTAATAATGTACCAGAAAAAAAGAAAGGAAAAGTCCAGAATGACGAGAAAAAAAGAAACAAGAAAACTATTTCCAAAGTGTCATCAATAGTAGATACCAAGCTCGTAAGTCAAACTCCGACCCTTTAACGAACCCTACAATATGACTACTGAAATTAACTAATCCTTACACCCATCAATAGATACAGTTGCTGTTTTTTTAGAACTCCTATTTCTAACTATAAAAAAATTAATATACAGGGTGGGCCATTTATATGATACACCTTGGTGGGCCATTTATAGAGTTGGATCCAAAATTGGCCGACTTCAAAATGGCTGCCATGGTCTCAACCCATCTTGAAAAGTTTTCCCCCTCCCATATACTAATGTGCCACAAACAGGAAGTTGATATCACTAACTATTCCCATTTTATTTAGGTGTATCCATATACATGGCCCACCCAGGTGTATCCATATAAATGGCCCATCCTGTATTATTGTATCAATACCTCCTTTGAACATTAATGCCTCAGAGAAGCCCTTTCGGGCAAAACCTTGGATGTTATACTAATTAAGAACTTTCTAATGATTCATTTTGAAAACATGCAGTAATATTTCTTTGTGACCACATGCATGGATGGCCTGTACTATATTCCTGGTCAGGAGAAATAATTGAAGGGTAGTGTGGTTGACGGGAGGCAGTTTGATCACCAGCAATTACAAATTTCAAAAATGTATTGCAACATGAGAGTATAACTCTTGATGGGACTTAATTCGTATAACTACCATTGGATAGCCATAAGTAGTATATCATTTCTCAAAAAAGAAATGCAAAATTATATTTTTTTCAGTGTTGCTCAACTTTGGCCACTGACTCAGGAAAGCAGTCTAGGCAGAGCAAATATCCAGTTGATGAAAGCTAAGGTTCTTCTACCAGATGAGTAAGCCTTGCCTTTGTCTAGCTCTCTGTCTCTTTACCAGTATTTAGTTTGATTCTCAAGAACACTTGTTTGGTGTACCCCAAATCCGTTCTCTATAATTGGACATCTGGAAGTCATCGTTTAATAAAGTGTTCTGCAGTGAATGAAAACATAGCTAGCTACCTTACCTCCAACATGTGACACTGGTTTTCTTGTAATATTTTGTTTTCAATAGAATGCTGCAAATAAGACTCCATATATAGCTGGCCTCCTTAATGAGACCATCTCCCCTGAAGCTGTTTTAATTTTATCAAACTCAACGTATTTGTTATTTTTATTATACAAATGTAACCAATTAAAGGTTGGCACTTTTTCAATGTTTTATGTCAAAGCTAGAAACCACTTCAGCCCATCTCTGTCATAGGAAGTACTTGTTCATTCTAGATTGTGTGCAGTGTGTAGAGTGGGCTCAAGAGTTGAACCTGGTCCATACAGGTAGGGTGCTATCTGTGTAATACAGTCAAAGTCTGCAATTAACAGCTAACTCCAAGGAGTTGCTGTTTAGCCAATTACCGTAGATTCCGACTTCCATCTCTTAAATGGTTGTGACTTTTGGGAACACCTGATGTAGTATTCCAAATCTTTTACAATAAAAAGTGTCGGGGAACAAAAAGTGCAGAAGGGAATAAATTATGGGGCTTGCACTCTATTGGAAGTCCTGGCCAAGAGTGAACAGTGGTGCAAGATGCGATGCCAGAGAGGATCCGAGGACCTGGCAAAGGAGCAAAGGTGGCAGCTAGACAAATAAGTGGATTGCAAAAGTTTAAAAAAAGCAAAAATATACTTACCTCACCGCTCACCTTTCTGGATGTTCACAATTCTCCCTGCCTGCTTATCCGGACCCCTGTGTCTTTGTCACGTCACATCTTCAGCATTCACACTAGCATTCTGAGTAAGTCTCAGAGATCTCTGTGAATGCTCAGTGACCTCCAAAGCACGGACCTGGAAGAAGCAGACCAATATTCCCTCTTGGCTTGGACGTCCAGCAGTAAGTAGGACACATACCATGCACAGTGGCCTGTTTGAGGCCGGAAGCCACATCCTACAGTAAGCACTGGGCTGAAATGTAACACAACAGAGTTGCAGAGGACCAGAAGGCAATCAGGGGGTGAATATCTTTTTTTCATTATTTTTATCCTTTAATAGCTGTCTACTGTACCGCAAGATAGCGGCTGAAGCTGGATGCTATTTTTCTGAATTCACAAAGAACTATTTGCAAAAAATCTGTACACCCCAGAATATATATTTTTGGTAAAATGACAGTAAAATTCAGTTTCACTGGAATAAATTCACATATCTCTATTTTGTAGTGGTGCAAATGGTAATTATCAACATTAGTTAGATCATCATTAATTATTTTACTGCTTATAATATTGCAGAACATTGGATATTTTCCATTAAACTTGGCTGGCAAATAGAAGAACCGGAAAGTGATCTAGTGAATATCAAATAATTGCTGATAATTATGAAAGATACCTAAAAATGACCCTAAAGATAAAAACATGAACCGTTGATCACCAAACGTGTGGCAGACAAGGATTCTTCTTATATTCTGAAAATGTTCTGTGATAAAACAAAATGGAGGTTATTTCAGTGAAAAGTTACAAATGAAAGCAAATTTTGGCTCTGTGCCACATCTGGGATGTGATTATGGAAAACGTAAGTCTGGAAAATGTGACAGTCTCTAAGTATTAGTACAGTGCAAATAAGGCATTTAAAATGAAAAGCCTCATAAATTGTAATACATCATCCATAATTTAGGTGATTAATTGTAGTTTGTTCTAGTAAACAAAGTGATACGAGAACACCATTTGTGATTACTTAGGGGCTTTGTGCTAATATAAAGTAAATGTTTCTATCCATGCTACTGAATAAACTGATCCTCTTTACATACTCTGTCATGCAGCTACAAGTGGTGAGCACAACCATCTACAGTGGGGAAAATAAGCATTTGATACACTGCCGATTTTGCAAGTTTTCCCACCTACAAAGAATGGAGAGGCCTTTATTTTTATCATAGGTACAGTTCAACTGTATAATTTTTAAATAATTAAATTGCATTTTATAGCATGAAATAAGTATTTGACCACCTAACAACGAGCAAGAATTCTGGCTCTCACAGACCTGTTAGTTTTTGTTAAAGAAGCCCTCCTACTCTACACTCATTACCTGGATTAATTCCACCTGTTTGAATTTATTAACTGTATAAAAGACACCTGTCCACACACTCAATCAATCACACTACAATCTCTTTGCCATGCCCAAGACCAAAGCGCTATCTAAGGACACCAGGGAAAAAATTGTAGACCTGCACAATGTTGGGATGTGCTACAAGCTAGTAGGCAAGCAGCTTGATGAGATTGCTACAACCATTGGCACAATTATTAGAAAATGGAAGAAATACAAAATTAATGTCAATCTTCCTCTGTATGGGGCTTCATGCAAGATCTAGCCTCGTGGTCAAGGTCAGGATTCTGCCCAGAACTACATGGGAGGAGCTGGTCAATGAAATGAAGAGAGCTGAGACCACAGTATCAAACATTACTGTGAAGACACAGCATTGTATCTTAATTAACCAGATGATTATTTTTAGCAAGCCAGAAAGAATAGACTGTTATCTATATGTTGACTTTTGAGTGTATGTGTTTATTTCTGGTTGGTCAAAAAAACATACTTTTGCTTGTGAAAGCCTGTAATGTTAACTTGTAAGTTGATATTTGATGTAACATTGTGCTCTTATCTTTGATTACTAGTAATGTTTGCTGATATGCTGACTATGCATTGTATAGGCCAGATAGTTTGTTGGCATTCCAAACAGAGAAGGAACATTTATGCAAATAGATTACATAATCAAACAATGTAACTTGGTCGTCACCATTCTTCCCCTTATTTGTGATGCTGGATTGAAGCACACTTGTTAAGCATAAAAAGAAGTGATACCGTGTGTATGGAAAGTATTCAGACCCCTTTAAGTGTTTCACTCTTTCTTTCATTGCAGCCATTTGGTAAATTCAAAAAAGTTAACTTTTTCCCATTAATGTACACTCTGCGCCCCATCTTGACTGAAAACAAAACATAAATGTAGAATTTTTTGCTAATTTAATAAAAAAGAAAAAATGAAATATCACATGGTCATAAGTATTCAGACCCTTTACTCAGACACTCATATTTAAGTGACATGCTGTCCATTTCCTTGCGATACCCCTTGAGAGGGTTCTACTCCTTCATTGGAGTCCAGCTGTGTTTAATTAAACTGATAGGACTTGATTTGGAAAGGCGCACACATGTCTATATAAGACCTCACAGCTCACAGTGCATGTCAGACCAAATGAGAATCATGAGGTCAAAGAAACTGGCCAAGGAGCTCCGAGACAGAATTGTGGCAAGGCACAGATCTGGCCAAGGTTACAACAGAATTTCTGCAGTATTCAATGTTCCTAAGAGCACATTGGCCTCCATAATCCTTAATTGGAAAAAGTTTAGGATCACCAGAAGTCTTCCTAGACCTGGCCTTCTAGCCAAACTGAGCAATCATGGGAGAAGAGCCTTGGCAAGAGAGGTAAAAAAGAACCCCCAAGATCTCTGTGGCTGAGCTCCAGAGATGCAGTAGGGAGGTGGGAGAAATTTTCACAAAGTCAACTATCACTGCGCCTTCCACCAGTTGGGTTTTTATGGCAGAGTAGCCCAACGAAAGCCTCTCCTCAGTGCAACACTTATGAAAGCCCGTATAGAGTTTGCTGAAAAACAGATGAAGGACTCCCAGACTATGAGATATAAAATTCTCTGGTCTGATGAGATGAAGATAGACCTTTAGGTGATAATTCTAAGGGGTATGAGTGGAGAAAACCAGGCACTGCTCATCATCTGCCCAATACAATCCCAACAGTGAAACATGTTGGTGGCAACATCATGCTATGGGGGTGTTTTCCGGCTACAGGGACAGGATGACTGGTTGTCATTGAAGGAAACATGAATGCAGCCAAGAACAGAGAAATCCTGGATGAAAACCTCTTCCAGAGTGCTCTGGACCTCAGACTTGGCCAAAGGTTCACCTTCCAACAAGACAATGACCCTAAGCACACAGCTAAAATAACAAAGGAGTGGCTTCAGAATAACTCTATGACCATTCTTTACTGGCCCAGCCAAAGCCCTGACCTAAACCCAATTGAACTTCTCTGGAGAGACCTGAAAATGACTGTCAACCATTTTTCACTCTCCAACCTTATGGAACTGAAGAGCATCTGCAATGAAGAATGGCACAGGATCCCCAAATCCAGGTGTGAAAAACTTGTTGTATCATTCCCAAGAAGACTTATGGCTGTGCTATCTCAAAAGGTGCTTCTCCTCAATACTGAGCAAAGGGTCTGAATACTTATGAGCATGTGATATTTTAGTATTTCTTTTCTAATAAATTTGCAAAAATTACTACATTTCTGTTTTTTTCCAGTCAAGATAGGGTGCAGAGTGTTCATTAATGAGAAAAAAATGAACTTTTTTGAATTTGCCAAATGGCTGCAATGAAACTAAAAGTGACAAATTTAAAGGGGTCTGAATACTCTCCATACCCACTGTATGTCTTTTGGAGAGATAGAGAGAGAGCCAGAGAGACATCCAGGCATCAAAAGGATAAGAGACAGCACAGCTGCCAAGACATCATGGCTCCATTATGAGCGACACATATGTATTATTCTTCAGGATGCCAGTTTAGGGGACTTTGGATCCAGCTGGAAAAATACAGATCTGCACCATTGACCATTAGTGAACTATAGATACATTTGAGAAACACAGGTTGGGACCATCCGATCACCTAGCACCTATGGATATGGATATGTTTGGAGAAAACCAGGATTGGGACCTGATGGTCGCCTGGATCAATGGAGATGTTCTGAGAAATTAAGTTGTGACCCTCAGGTAAACTGGCCTTGTATCTGATTGGACTGTCATCTTCCTATGCTCGTCGTTACCTCTTTTCTGTGTGCATGCCACAGGTGGGGTAGTCGACCCTGGAAGCTCTGAAGTAACAGCTGCTATTATCCCAGCAGGTCAGCGGAAGGGTGAGACTCTGTAATGTGCACCATCTTGGGGTATTTTGATGGGACTATTCTACTTGTTATCTGCCTGTTTTTTGTCTAATAAAGTATTGCCACATTGTTTTACCTTCACCCTGTGTTGTCTGAGTAGCGTTATGCCCACCTGAAAGAGAGCACGGGTGTTTGGCATGACGATCCCTAGTCCATGTGGTTTTGGCTAGTGGACTTGGGTGCCTGCTGACACCCCGTGTCTCCATAATTACCATTAGTAACACACTACGCTGTCATGGATTAAAAACATGTAGGGCATGCAAACTCTCTCACCTCACTCCAGCACATGTTCAGGCCTGTTTGAAGTTTGCCAGTAACCACCTGGATGATTCAGAGGAGGTATGGGAGAAGGTCATGTGGTCAGATGAGACCAAAATAGAACTTTTGGTATCACCTCCACTTGCCACTTTGTAGTAAGAATAAGGATGAGTACAACCTCAAGAACACTGTACCAACCTTGAAGCATGGTCGGGGAAACATCATACTTTTGGGAAACTTTTTTGCAAAGAGAACAGGACAACTGCACCCTATTGAAGTGAGGATGGATGGGGCATTGTATTGCAAGAAGTTTGCCAACAATTTCCTTCCCTCAGTAAGAGCATTGAAGATGGGTCATGTCTTGATCTTCCAGCACTACAATGACACAAAACACACAACCAGGGCAACTAAGCAGTGGCTGCTTAAGAAGCATTTCAGGTTCTGGAGTGGTCTAGCCAGTCTCCAGACCTAAAACCTTTAGAGAATTATTGGAGGGAGATGAAACTCAATGTTGCCCAGCGACAGCCCAAAACCTCAAAGATCTGGAGAAGATTTATATGGAGGAGTGGCGTAAAAGCCATGCTGGAGTGTGTGACAACTTGATCAAGAAATCCAGAAAATGACTGACCTATATAAATGCAAACAAAGATTTCTGTACCAATTATTAAGTTCTGTTTTTCTATTGCATCAAATACTTATTTCATGCAATAAAATGCAAATTAATTACGTAAACATTATACAATATGATTTATTGGATTTTTTTGAAGGTTATGTCTCTTTACCTACGATAAAAATTACAGTTCTCTCTCTTCTTTGTATGTGAGAAAATTTGCAAAATAAAATAAGCAGTGTATGAAATACTTATTTTCTCCACTGTATCTATGACTTATTACAGCAGAGCAAATCTAAAGTAGGACACAAATATCTATCATATGATTCTGATTATTCAATCCCCCATAAAAAGTAAAAAATAAAAATATGTGCCACTCAATGTTCCTCTAGGGTAATGTTACATCAGCCAGATGTTACAGGCTCAGAAAGGCTACCACGGACAGACTTGGTACAAGTCACTCCTTTTGGAAGCTTCTGCAAGAACCCCGACTTTCACCCTTTAAACCCTGTACAGAGATTTCAAAGGGCTTCCTTCCGGGGAGGCATCCAGAGGCAAGAAGGGTCGCCAAACGGGATCAATGCCAAGACGTCACTTCAGGGACAAAATTGTAAGGTGAGTGGATGTTCAAAATTCAAGCAGAGATGAGAAAATGGGTGGAATCAGGAAGACAACACAAGAGAAACCCAAGAGAAAGGACTATAGCACAAGCCACATAGCAGAACTAATCGACTGGCAATGGAAATCAGAGACTCATGTGTTTAAATAGCAAGCAGTTCTGCCGAGAGGTTTCAGAATGGAGCAATCAAGATCAAACAATTAATGCCATAGGTCCCTGATCTAGCGGCACGAAAAGTCCCAGGAGTAAAACAGGACTAACGCTGTTACGTATCAATAGCAACAAACGGGCCTAGTGGCCGAAGCAGAAACACAGAATGCACTGGAAACAACACAGATGTTACTGGGAGATTTAATTCCTACGTATCAATACCAAAGATATTCCCAGAACCACTCACACATATAAAATACAAAACAATTTTATTGAACACAATTAAAAGTATATGAAATACAAAACATAGGGTTTCAAAAGCGGTTCAAGCAAACAAGAGGATGGACCACATAAAAAAGCTTTATCCACAGATACAGATGTAAGAATTATAATTGTCTCCCATATATATTCACAGCATAATGCTGATACAAGTAAAGAGGAGCACACATCTATGACAGATTCTGTGGTATGTAAAAGTAGCAATATACATGCAAAGCATAGCCGTCTGCTGGCCCTCCAAAATTTATTAGTGAGGGCTGGCTGCTGGCCCTCTAAAATTAGAATGAGGGCTCCCTCAAAGCCCTCTGACAATATTGTGGGCCACCCCATGTCCCTCTAACAATTGTAAGGGCTGCCTGGTGGCCCTCTACAAATTGAGATTGCAGCCTGATGGCCCTGAAAGAAAAAATTGTGACTTTCAGAGTCCTTACTTCATAACTTAAACAAGATGTGTCTGAACTTGTCTCACACACCACATGGCCAGATAAGGTTTGCATGGCCGCTCTGCCATGAGCTAGTATAAATCTAAAATCGTGTATGTGTGGATGTGTGTATGCAATGAAAGCTCCTAATTGATCCCCTTCCCTAACATTGTTGACTGCTTGTGAGTGATTGGAGCTAATTAGCGCCAGATTGTGCCATCCAGCACAAGACACGACAGTACTATGCCTATAGCAGAGTCTGTCAGAGTGGCGCCATGTGCAAATAGTGCGCTTTCCTGGCCCAAGCTTAGAGTGGTTGGTGGCATCCGCCAGAGTGACGCTGTACGTATATAGTGTGGTTAATCTTTAGTTCAGTTTCTCCCTGGCACCGAAGTTGCGGGGCCGAATGCTAGGGGGTCTAGAGGGACTCTAACCCTGTGTCTTTGGGGTCTGGGACAAAAACACTAGCGTTCACTCTGTGGTATTGCGGCCCTGTGATGCAACAGGGTTCGCCTCCTTACATACTGGGTGAAGCTAACCTATGTGTGTTCACATTATGCCGCCATATACTGTCTGCCATTACCGAGCAGCAGGTGTCATTTCTGCATGGTGGACCCCGGGCTGCGAACGCACCTTATATCTTCCTTAATAGTATTTGGTGCATTCCGCCAACCTTAACAGAGTGCACGTGTGCAAAAAAGCAGCAAAAACCTTGCGTGTGAACGTAGCCCAAGGTGTGGAGGAGCATTTTTTTCTTCTCTTATTTATTTTGCCTTTTATACAAGTCATTATCTTGGAAAGGATGTTTCTTAACATTTTTTTCCCAGTAAAATGTATTTTTTGTAAAAATGGTGCAATACTCTGACAACATTGCTCCAAGCAGCGACCTGGGAGTCAGAGATTCTTCCAGGGGTTTTCCCCATGCTGCTCCCATACCATTTCAGTGTTTGTCCATTATTTTAAGCAATTTTTAGACCCCCTATAGACCTCCGGGGGCGCAGGAACAGTTCTTGAGTTTCCATTATACTCCTTACTTAGGTTGAGCAACTATTAGTATTAGTAGCATTATTAGCCGAGTAACGAGTACCCGAGCATTTTAGTGCTCTCTCATCACTAATTCTACTTCATCCTAATGGTGTTGGGTGGGGTTGAGGGTCGGAATCTGTGCGACCAGTGAAGTTCTTCACACCAAGCTCCCCTCAATCTTATCTTTAAGGGCCTAGCTTTGTGCACTGGGACCAGGTATGAACTGGGGTTGAAATTCAGCCCTGGCATTTGAAATCACACATGCCCATGCTGTCCCCATCCCCAAGCACCGGATGGGATATATTACTAATATTACCCTGGATGGAGGAAAGCAAGATGCTGTGATGCTGTGATGGAATCAATGACTTTGTGCTCTGTCACAACTCTTAACAGTATGGGAGTCTTGAGAACACAAATTCTGCTAACAACATAGCAGACAGTACAGCCAACAACCAGAGAGGCTCTTCTGGCATTTGCCAGAATTGCCAGATGGCCGGTCCAGGCCTGACTGGGACACAGTCATGGGGGACAGAAAAGGGCCTTCTCTAAACTGTTCCCACAAAGATGAATCCTACAAATGTCAAATATGTCTGGGTATGCTGAAAAATTAAGAATCCGGCCAGTAAGTCTAAAAAACGTCCAATTTATTGCAATGCATTTTGGGGTAGAACCTACTCTTTCCTCTGCCATTGGATACATCACCTTTTATGTAGTTGTGCCACGCGCAACCTGATCAATTGAGTGACCAACACTCCCACGCACCTTCATCTGTTGCACATGATGTTAAACATGGAGTGTCTCTTGTTTTTTCTTTCCTCACCGGTACTGAGAAGACTAGGCAGACTCCTAAAAAGTAACCCCATAGTACATAATCACTTCTCCAGTAAATGTTATAGCTGCACAATGCAGTAAAGAAGGTAACAATCTCCAGTAGTTCAACAGTCCCAACCTTTCCTACCAGACTGCTAGATAAAGAAGCATGATCCGTCACTCCAATGAACGCCTTTTCACTTCAGAGAATAGTGTTGGTGGCCTTACACCACTTCATCTGACTCTTTTTCATTGTGCTTGGTGATATAAGGCTTGGATACAGCTGCTCGACCATGTAAATCCATGCCAACATTTAGTGATGTTAATGCCAGATCAAGTTTGGATCTGTGCAGTTACGGAATCTGCAGATCATTAGCACCTTTTATGCATCATGCAGCTCATCACTTGGCTATCGCATTCTGTAACTTTACAGGGCTTCTTGGTTGAGTTACTGTGCATCCTAAATGCTTCCACTTGTGACAGTAGATGGCGGAAGGAATAAATATCATGGATAGACTTGTTATTCCAGTGGCTCCTATTACAGGACCACGCTGGTATCAGTGAGCGCTTTACAATGAACCATTCTTTCACACATGTTAGTAACGACAGGTGGCATGGTGACGGACTGGTCAATGATCAATGAGTGCAATGATCAAGTAGAGTTTCCCAATACTTTTCTATATATAGTGCAATTCATGCTGAATGGTGTGAGGTTACCAACTTTAAAAAAAAATACATGATTTTGAGATACTCTGCCCAGAGATGTTAATGCAGTAGTTGTCTACCGGTATGTTGCAATCAGATGGCTGCAATGTGAATTGCAAAGTGTCAAGGTTTCTGCTAGCTCAGATAGGGAACCACTCAAAGGTTTGTCGTGACCAGGATATTAAACTAGGAACCTCACATTCAGTTTTGTAATTTATT
This sequence comes from Ranitomeya imitator, assembly GCF_032444005.1. Lineage (NCBI taxonomy): Eukaryota > Metazoa > Chordata > Amphibia > Anura > Dendrobatidae > Ranitomeya > Ranitomeya imitator. The sequence goes on from NC_091284.1 coordinate 52,626,769, forward strand.
TTCCCCTAGGGGCTTCAGATAAGTGTAAGATTTTTGGATGTACGGTCCATATCTTCTTCTCCAGCTATGCATGGTCTGTCCCCTTCATGTTTTGTTTAACTTGGACACCACTCCTTGCATTCCTGGAAACAGGAACACATGGGCTGCTTGCACAGTGAACAAGTCTGTAGGAACATGCTCACACACCACCACGAAACTTGAAGACACAAAAGAGCACAGTAGAACCAAAAACACTCAGTTTCAAAAAATCACAGTAATCCGCAAGTGCTAGTAAAAAGATGTAAAAAACAGGGTATTTGGTTGATACGTTTTTTGCAAAAAAAATGTATACTAAGCTGCTCCACCAAACGTCAAGGTATACCTATATAGAGCAGTCCTAACTGATATATGCAATCCCTTTCTGATGTATTTAAAAACCTGATCATCTGTATATTACCTGTGTGAACAGGGTTCAGAGAGGAAATGTCCATGTGGACACACTGAGTGGAACAGCTTTTGTGCAGATAGCCCAAGAGGAGTGGTGGGTAACTCCCTAGTCTTGTAGACACAAGAGAACAATTATGGAAACAGGAACACATGGGCTACTCCTTGCATTCCGCCTATTCTTTGCTTCCAGGTCACAGCCTGAGAACATATGTATGGCGACTTTTCCACATCTTCTCACTTGGTGTTGGTGCTGTGTGGCGGCCATTGCTGCGGTGGTGTTGTGTTTGTGAGGCGGTGTGACCTGGAGTCATGGGGGCTTTGCCTTGCAGCATGGATGCTGTGGGCCATCAGGTCTCTATCACTGCTTGTGCGCTGATGTTCTGGGGGTGGTCAGTCCAAGGATCCAAACGTTTTAGGTTATGGACCCACTGAGAGGGTCACTATGACTTTGCAGTGGGTTTCATACAATCTGATCAGAATTTTAAGCTGAGAACCTCATGGTCAGTTTTGTACGTTTTTGCTTAGCGGCTGTACAGTAGATCAAAGTATGATTTTTGGATGTGAGACCTTGTCTTATTCTAAAGCTATGGTATTTTGCTAGCCTCATTGTATACAAGAAGAGTATACTCGAGCCAAACTTATGTTTTCTACCCCATTATTTTTAGGAAAATGGAAATGTCCAGATTGTAGGAGTCCATCTATGACTTTTCTTTGGGGTTAATTCATTTTTATTTATATATCTTCACCCCTAGCATGGGAAACGGCTACCACTTGTAAATTATCTCTTATTTTTAGCCACAACCACTCAAGATGAACCAGGCAGTGATGATTATTGCTGAGACAGATGCCAGCACCCTCCATTTCTGATATTGATGAGCGCTCCCATAGGAGCTGTCATGGACGCTCTTCACTCCTTCATCTTTCAACAAACACAATTTCGACCTTTTTATTTGCGATTTTCACTGTCTTCTTTTTTTTTAGTACATTTTGATGACGTAATGCTACGTCTATGCTCTTCGTTTTATGACAAGATACAAGACATCCCGGCTTAATTAATAACGTAATTGGCTCCGCAGCTTAAACTCAGCAGATTGCAGCTTCTTGACACCGTTCTCATTTAGCTCTATCCCTTGTTGGATAAGGTTATTTGCTCAAATGCCTGAGCACGGCACCTCCGTTCACTGTATATGTAGGTCAGGTCTAAGGCTTTTATGCTGCCGTTCTGCACTTATCAACAAAAAAAAGTGGAGAATTTAATTTCTCCTGAATAGCCAATTTAATGAATTACACTTTTCGATGATTGAGTAGTCTATTGTTTAGCAATGAGTGTAATTTCTCCAACGTGCTCAATACTATAATACCTGGTTGTCATTTTAGTAAACGAATGGCTTTCGCTGCTGCCTAAAGAAAAAGCAGTTTGATTAAAAGCCCACGGGGGATGGAAGGAAATAATATCCTAAAGAAATACAGTGGGGCAAAAAAGTATTTAGTCAGTCAGCAATAGTGCAAGTTCCACCACTTAAAAAGATGAGAGGCGTCTGTAATTTACATCATAGGTAGACCTCAACTATGGGAGACAAACTGAGAAAAAAAAATCCAGAAAATCACATTGTCTGTTTTTTGAACATTTTATTTGCATATTATGGTGGAAAATAAGTATTTGGTCAGAAACAAACAATCAAGATTTCTGGCTCTCACAGACCTGTAACTTCTTCTTTAAGAGTCTCCTCTTTCCTCCACTCATTACCTGTAGTAATGGCACCTGTTTAAACTTGTTATCAGTATAAAAAGACACCTGTGCACACCCTCAAACAGTCTGACTCCAAACTCCACTATGGTGAAGACCAAAGAGCGGTCAAAGGACACCAGAAACAAAATTGTAGCCCTGCACCAGGCTGGGAAGACTGAATCTGCAATAGCCAACCAGCTTGGAGTGAAGAAATCAACAGTGGGAGCAATAATTAGAAAATGGAAGACATACAAGACCACTGATAATCTCCCTCGATCTGGGGCTCCACGCAAAATCCCACCCCGTGGGGTCAGAATGATCACAAGAACGGTGAGCAAAAATCCCAGAACCACGCGGGGGGACCTAGTGAATGAACTGCAGAGAGCTGGGACCAATGTAACAAGGCCTACCATAAGTAACACACTACGCCACCATGGACTCAGATCCTGCAGTGCCAGACATGTCCCACTGCTTAAGCCAGTACATGTCCGGGCCCGTCTGAAGTTTGCTAGAGAGCATTTGGATGATCCAGAGGAGTTTTGGGAGAATGTCCTATGGTCTGATGAAACCAAACTGGAACTGTTTGGTAGAAACACAACTTGTCGTGTTTGGAGGAAAAAGAATACTGAGTTGCATCCATCAAACACCATACCTACTGTAAAGCATGGTTGTGGAAACATCATGCTTTGGGGCTGTTTCTCTGCAAAGGGGCCAGGACGACTGATCCGGGTACATGAAAGAATGAATGGGGCCATGTATCGTGAGATTTTGAGTGCAAACCTCCTTCCATCAGCAAGGGCATTGAAGATGAAACGTGGCTGGGTCTTTCAACATGACAATGATCCAAAGCACACCGCCAGGGCAACGAAGGAGTGGCTTCGTAAGAAGCATTTCAAGGTCCTGGAGTGGCCTAGCCAGTCTCCAGATCTCAACCCTATAGAAAACCTTTGGAGGGAGTTGAAAGTCTGTGTTGCCAAGCGAAAAGCCAAAAACATCACTGCTCTAGAGGAAATCTGCTAGGAGGAATGGGCCAACATACCAACAACAGTGTGTGGCAACCTTGTGAAGACTTACAGAAAATGTTTGACCTCTGTCATTGCCAACAAAGGATATATTACAAAGTATTGAGATGAAATTTTGTTTCTGACCAAATACTTATTTTCCACCATAATATGCAAATAAAATGTTAAAAAAACAGACAATGTGATTTTCTGGATTTTTTTTTCTCAGTTTGTCTCCCATAGTGGAGGTCTACCTATGATGTAAATTACAGACGCCTCTCATCTTTTTAAGTGGTGGAACTTGCACTATTGCTGACTGACTAAATACTTTTTTGCCCCACTGTATATATATATGTATAACAAAAAACGGCAAAAACACTTAAAAAGACCATAAAAGCTGTACAATAGATCCTGGCCTGGAGATATTCCACTTATGGACTTACACTGAACTAACGAGAATCAACGGAATACTTCAAAAAGCTTTTGTTTTACGAACTGCCGACCACTAGGTGGCAGTGGTATTCTGTTTGCCGAACTTTTTCAAACTTTTCTATACATTAAATAAAGAAAAAAGCAGATTTATTTGGGCGCAGAATATTTTTAAAAATATTGATGTATTTGTGTATAAAAAAAAAAATGTGAAATTTCCAATTATTATTATTAATCTGGGTTTTTATCTGGAAATCCCCCAAATTTGAAAATTTTGCACTTCTTCACAAAAAGGATGAGTGGACTCTCCTCATTAAATCACTACAGTTCTATATCAGACTGATTTGTTGTAATATTTCATTTCTTGACTTTAGGTTTCATTTATTAAAACTTATGTTCATTCTCAGCCAATTTTGAGCCACAGGCAATTAATGCTTTAATGTAAAACCAAAGCTATTACTTACCTGTTGAAACCTTTGCGGCTCCATCACAGGCTTGTCTGTCGCTCTCCATCTTTCTTTGTTTTCTTGTCCAATCTACAACATTTGACTGTTGCAGCTAATCAGTGGCTTCAGCGCTCCAGAGGACAACACGTTTTTGCTACCTCATCTGAGGGCAGCATGATTTAGGGACAGAGACCTTGATTCCAGTGATGTGTCACTTACTGAGCTGCTTTTTTAACATTTTGATGGCCCTTCATGATTCAGAAAAATAGCAGCCAGCCACCATTCTGCTGATTCCGTTCAAAAGTGAGTTGCAAGTTTTTATATCATTCATTGCAATTCATGGGACTCTCAGCCAATAATGAGAAAAAATGGAGAACTGTTTTGCGCCCTGTGTCTGTGTCGCCACAAAATGGTCACATGTGTTCTATTTTATATGTGTATTGCAAATGATGAGAGTTATGTTTTCTCTGCTGGGGACAACAGCACACACAAGTTACCCTGCTCTCTTACTCTGCCTGAAGCTTAGAGCTTTGCACAGACATGTGCTTCCTCCAGAGACCATGCTGAGAAGCAGGGCTGTATACCTGGGGAGAGTTGTATTCCATCCTCTGAAACTGCATCTGGACTTCAGTAAATGGTAAAGTGACTTTCCCTGTCTCCTGCCTTATTACTCTGCACCATCAACTTCGATCACTATCCCTGGGGGCAACCCTAGTTGGAGGGGGTTAAACACCTGCACTGCCATCATCTCCTACCCCCCAGGGATCATCTGCAGTGCCGGCCATCTTACAGCCAATCACTCCAACTGGCGTCACAAACGCTTTTTTCTCATTTTTTCTTTTCTTTTTAGTTTTAGTTTTAATCCCTGTTTCACTGTCCCTTGAGCATGGGCAGCAGGCACGGCACCATCCCCGTGACCCCCAGAATCCAACACTGCCCGGCGACCTGAGTACCCCGCTCTGGGTGATACAACTACGTTATACGTTTTTGAATACGGAAGGGGGAACAGTTGTTTTGGAATAGGTATACTATGCTGTGTGGGTTTGAATAAAGTCCACCTTTTTTCACCTAGAATTCTATGGAGTGCTGCCTTCATTTTTAAGTCTATCTATCTATCTATCTATTATCTATCTATCTATCATCTCTCTCTCTATCTATCTATTATCCATCTCTCTCTATCTATTATCTATCTATTATCCCTCTATCTATCTCTATTATCTATCTATCTATCTATCTATCTATCTATTATCCATCTCTCTCTATCTATTATCTATCTATTTATCTATCTATCTATTATCTATCTATCTATCTATCTATCTATCTATCTATCTATCATCTCTCTCTCTCTCTCTATCTATCTATCTATTATCCATCTCTCTCTATCTATTATCTATCTATCTATCTATCTATCTATTATCTATCTATTTTCTATCATCTATCTATCTATCTATCTATTATCTATCTATCTATTATCTATCTATCTATCTATCTATCTATCTATCTATCTATCATCTATCTATCTATCTATCTATCTATGTATCTATCTATCTATTAGCTATCTATCTATCTATCTATCTATCTATCTATCTATCTATCTATCTATCTATCTATCATCTATCTATTATCTATCTATCTATCTATCTATCTATCTATCTATTATCTATCTATCTATCTATCTATCTATCTATCTATCTATCTATTAGCTATCTATCTATCTCTCCAGCATTGGTCATGCATTGTGCTTGTGATGATCTTGGAGTTGAATAGGAAACTCATCTAAAATAAAACATATAAAAAAGCAAAGCCTTATATACACCAATCTTGTCATTATTCTGCTTTTTTCCGGTCTATAACTTTCTTTTTGGTAAAGAACACTTTAATCCTATTCTCAAAACTAGGACACAACTTCATAAGAATTGAAGTTACTTTGAAGTTATTTTTGCTTTGTAACATAAAATGAACTATGTCATTGGTAGCTTTTAGTTTGTTTTGTTTGACACAGCATATACTGGTTATATACGCAGCGGATTTATTCCTGTGGTTAGACCATTATAGTACACAAAATGGTAGCCCGATTCTAACGCATCGGGTATTCTAGAATATGCATGTAGTTTATTTATGAAGATTTTAGAATAATACACTGAATACACAGGATTCGGCCAACCGCGACCAATTAGCGAAACGTGGTTCAAATCCCATGCCAATTCATGGCCGGACTGCGCCTGTCGCTGATTGTTTGCAGCCGGCCATGTAGTATATAGCACATCCACGTAGTATATTGCACAGCCACGTAGTATATAGCACATCCACGTAGTATATAGCACAGCCACGTAGTATATAGCACAGCCACGTAGTATATAGCACAGCCATGTAGTATATAGCACAGCCACATAGTATATAGCACAGCCCATGGAGTATATAGCACAGCCCATGGAGTATATAGCACAGCCACGTAGTATATAAAAGCCCACGTAGTAAATAGCACAGCCACATAGTACATAGCACAGCCACGTAGTATATTGCACAGCCACATAGTATATAGTACAGCCACGTAGTATATAGCACAGCCCATGGAGTATATAGCACTGCCCATGGAGTATATAGCACAGCCACGTAGTATATAACACAGCCCACAGAGTATATAGCACAGCCCACAAAGTGTATAACAGCCCACATAGCATATACACAGCCACATAGTTTATAACAGCCCATGTAGCATATAACACAGCTCACGTATTATATAACAGCCCATGCATGCAGTATATAGCACAGCCCATGTAGTGTATAACACAGCCCACGTAGTATATAGCACAGCCCACATAGTATATAGCACAGCCCACGTAGTATATAACAGCCCATGTAGTGTATAACGCAGCCACGTAGTATATAGCACAGCCCACGTAGTATATAGCACAGCCACGTATATATTGCACAGCCACGTAGGATATTGCACAGCCACGTAGTATATTGCACGGCCACATAATATATTGCACAGCCCATGTAGTATAGTGCACAGCCCACGTAGTATATTGCACAGCCCACATGGTATATAGCACAGACACGTAGTATATTGCACAGCCCATGTAGTATATTGCACAGCCCACATAGTATATTACACAGCCCACGTAGTATATAGCAATGTGGGCATCATATCCCTGTTAAAAAAAAGAATTAAAATAGAAAATAAATATATACTCACCTTCCGTTGGCCCCTGGATCCAGGCGAAGTGTTTACTGAAGCTCCTCGCGCACTCCGGTCCCAAGAGTGCATTGCGGTCTCGCGAGATGATGACGTAGCGGTCTCGCGAGATCGCTATGCATGGAGTGGTCACCGGAGCGTCGCGAGGAGCGGGAAAGGCCTGTTCTGGATCCGAGGGACCGACGGACGGTGAGTATATAACTATTTTTTTTATTATTATTATTTTTAACATTAGATCTTTTTACTATTTATACCGCATAGGCAGCGTCAATAGTAAAAAGTTGGTCACACAGGGTTTATAGCAGCGTTAACGGAGTGCGTTACACCGCAGCATAAGACGGTCCATTAGCGCTGCCATTAACCCTGTGTGAGCGCTGACTGCGGGGACTAAGGAGCGGCTATTTTGCTGCCGGGCTGTGCCCGTCGCTGATTGGTCGTGGCTGTTTTGCCGCGACCAATCAGCGACTTGGGATTTCCGTTACAGACAGACAGAAAGACGGAAGTGACCCTTAGACAATTATATAGTAGATGTTACGCTCCAGCACTTTGTGACAAATTATCAATTTTGATCTTAATGGACAAGTTACTTTAGAGTCAAGGTTGTTAACCAGCTTGTCCTATGATTAAACTTTGTATTTCTCTAGCACAAAATATTTTTTTTCACCGAATGTTCAAAACAAAAGCATCAATGTGTGTAGATATTGCTGTTACATACCCGTTATGGGGCCTACTGATGTATTTTTTTTAGTTCCCTCTCAGATTGTACACCTGGCAGTGTAAATTGCTGGTACAAATAGAGTTCAAAACGCGTAGTACATCTGACTTAAAATGAATCTGTCTCCGGGTTTTTGCTGCAACATTGGAGAGGAAACTAATGTAGGGACAGAAACCCTGATGCCAGTGATGAGGTCTGCTTGGTAAAGAAGTGCCCTATAGGACAATAATAGCGTGTGAGAGTGATGGTAGTGCTCACTTGGAGTGGTTGTGTAGGGACACGACAGCTATAAGAACCGTAGAAATCATGTCTGCACCTCCGTGGCTGGAGGAAAAATTCTTCCAGATAGCAATTCACCCTAATGGAGATATTATGGTACCTGGGCTGCGCTAGCAGGAATGAAAAATGCGCCATGGTATAAAATGAAGGTTTTTAATAAACAAACACATTTCAGTACCAACCTGGCACCTTTTTCAACTGTGCATCGGCAGAAAGTTGCCAGTGAGTGTTGTAGGCGGTGTTATACACACCTAATGAATATGGAGGACTATATGGCGGCAGGTTTACTATTCCTCTAATGATAATCTCCTGCTGATAAAATGGAGATTTTATAAAAACTACATCTCTGGAATCTGGGTCTCTGCCCCTATTATTCTGCTTTAAGATTAGGTAGACCTGGTGACAGATTTCTATCAGACCTATCAGTTCGGTGAAAAATGCAATTCTCCCTTGCGTGGAATCTCGATGAGTGCAATAAGAGAAAAAAATCACATTGCACTAGCACCAATGATATTCAGTGAGTCAGTGGTCATCTGCAATTTTTTCCTCATCTGGAATCGGGCAGAGGAAAAAATCGCAGCATGCGCATATCAGAGGAGACCCATCAATGCAGGTCAATGGGTGCGAGGAATAAACGGAGGACACTCATACCATTGAGAAATTTCTCACGCTTCGAGCACTGACGTCAGTAAGGTTACCATGGTTCATCATCTATCAACCGGGATAATCTTAGCGACATCAGCGCTCGTCGCAGCAGCCGGGTTCACAAGCTACCGTCAGTGTGTACAGGATGGTGTGCTGCGCAGTCACATTACTCCTTTCACCGCTCAACACACCATCCGGATGTAGCAGATTTAGGGATCATTGTGGGACATGGGATCGATTTACGGCAGACCCCTTTGAATAATTTCATTTTTTAATGGGTATAAATGGGTATAAATGGGTAAAAGAGGGTCAGGGAGTGTTCTTTACAACTAAAGGACTTTTCTCTGTGTGTTTATTGTTTTTTACTACAGGTTTAGTGATTGGGGTGTCTTATAGACACCTCTCCATTAGGGTTGAGCGACTTTTACTTTTATAGGATCGGGTCGGGTTTCACGAAACCCGACTTTTTCAAAAGTCGGGTCAAGTGAAATCGGTCGATCCTATAAAAAAGTCGGGGTCGGCGTCGGCCGAAACTCGAAACCCAATGCAGTGCATTGGGTTTCCAATGGTTCCCAGGGTCTGAAGGACTAGGCAGCGTCAGTGGCAGTGAGTATATTCCTAATAGGTATATACTCACCCTCGGACGTGCCCTGCTTCTTTCCGGCAGCCTTCCTTCCTAAGAATCAGCGCTTGAAGGACCCTCGGTGACGTCGCGGCTTGTGATTGGTCGCGCGAGCGGTCACATGGGCGGTCGCACGACCATTCACAAGCCGCGACGTCATCTAAGGCCCTTCACGCGCTGATTCTAAGGAAGGAAGGCTGCCAGTTAGTACCAGGGCGCGTCCGAGGGTAAGTATAGCAATATTTTTTATTTTAATTCTTTATTTTACACTTAAATATGGATTCCGATACCGATTTCCGATATTGCAAACATATCGGAACTCGGTATCGGAATTCCGATACCAGATTCAGAAGATCGCCGACCTCATGGCCGACCCCACACAGGGGTCGGGTCGGGTTTCATGAGACCCGACTTTGCCAAAAGTCGGCGACTTCTGAAAATGGCCGACCCGTTTCGCTCAACCCTACTCTCCATTACTAAAACCTGGGCTTGATATACAGACATTATACAGCTGACATCAACCCCAAAACCATTACCTCACTTGCCAACGCACCACAGCAAGCTGCAAGAACCGAGGCTCTTATAGGTGTGTCATTTCTGGGGAGGCTGAAGGCTGGTGTTACTAGTCTGAGAGGGGGTCAATATCCACGGCCCCTTTCCAGTCTATTAATATCAGCCTGGAACTGTTTGCTTAGCATTTGCTGGTTAATAAAATTAGCGGGGATACCACAACTTTTTTTGGTTTTTAATAACCAGTAAAAGCTATGCAAACAGAGGTGAGCTGATATTAATAGCCAGGGAAGCTTCATGGATATTGGCCTCTTCCCAGAATATTAAAACCAGCCCCCAGCTGTCTGCTTTTCCTCAGCTAGGTATTAAAAATAAGGGGGGCCCTACAGATTTTTTTTCTTTGATTTGTTTGATTATTAGCTAAATACAAGTACAGTTAGCTACACACACACTGCACTAATTATATATCTCACTGACATTTTTTTATCTATTATATCTATATATCTATTCTATCTATTCGAATCTGATGGTTCACGCTCAGAAGCAGAAACGCTTGAGCAGTTGTCAAATAATAAAACTTCCAGCTTCAGTCTTCTTCACTTAAGAACCAGACCTTTTATCAAATACTTAGTGAGGAAATGCTTTATTTTCGTTAATTCTATATATTTGGGAGAGGATTATATTTGGTTTTTTTTTTTTTTTTTTTACTGTATGTCGTTTTCCAGGAGTTGAAATGACGCCATTATCTTTTAAATAAAAAATTGAGCTAATATTTTAGAATATGATTATATTATTTGATTAATGAGAAGAAAATGTAATCGTTCAACCATTTTTCTTTTTAAAAAAATAAAATCTCATAAAGTATTAAAAAAATAAAATTAAAAAGCAATATTCACTTCACTGATCCCTTGCTGCTCCTTTTCCGATACTGTTAGTTCCCGATCAGTCTCTATCATCTATTGAAGCCACGACGTCCATCCTAACACAATGACATATGACAGTGGTAACCATTTATAGGCTGACATGGGATACTTTGTCATCCACTGCTTGAATAAGCATTAGTGAGGAGCGAGTATGCTCATTACTCGAGTTTCTCCGTGCACGCTCGGGTGGTCTGCAAGTATTCCGACGTGCTCGGAGATTTAGTTTATGTCGACGCAACTGCATGACTTGCGGCTGCTAGACAGCTTGAATACATGTGGGGATTCCCTAACAAACAGGCAATCACCACATGTATTCAAGCTGTCTAGCAGCCGCAAGTCATACAGTTGCGTCGACATAAACTAAATCTCCGAGTATGCCGAAATACTTGGAGACCACCAGAGCATGTTCGGAGAAACTCGAATAACGAGTATACTCACTCATCACTAATAAGCATTCAATTTCTATGTCTTTGAGATATGAGAAAGTAGAGAGATGAGCAGGGGACCAATAAGTTATCAGAATGGATGTAGTAAGTATCATTGCTTTTTTGTTTTTATGTCAACTTTTCTATAAAAAATTGTCAAAGTGAACAAACCCTTCAAATACACTTGAATGAACTAACACTTGGTCGGTACAAGGGTTTTGTAAATAGTTGGGCCATTGTTTGGTTTCAATCAAAATTTTATGCAAGTTTTATGTAAGATTCTCCTTTTGAATTGGACGTTTTGAGCTTGGAATTTTCTTTATTTCGCGGAATTGTAACCTTCCTCGGATCTGTGTACTTTACAATAATGATAATATAAGTCATAACTGTAATTTCACTCACAGTGTATTGTGCTGTCTCTGCCACGAGAGAATTCATTCTTTGCACTCTACAACTATCGATGTGCAAGTACCTGCGGCAGAAAAGTAAATGAAAATTTAGACATTGTAATGAAGATTTTCAAGTGAGCCACTTTGAAATCTATAATATTGTCAGATGTTAGAATTGTTCTGGCTTCAATAGGATCAGGATTGCAATCAACCCTGATTCATAATACATTTTCCATTAGATTTGTAGAGGAAAATGAGAATACTTCTTTTTCATAGACTCGGAAGAAATGTGCTAATAACTCTTGAAATCCGAGGTTGCGAAAAACTTGTAATTGTAATTTAAGAAATAATGGATTTCTGTATTTGTTTCTTTTCCAAGCTGTTAACATATGATTTACTAAAGAGTTGTTTGACTATTATATCACAGCCAGATCGTACACTCATGACTAGTGATGAGCGAGGGTGACCTCTGAGTATTTTTTAGTGCTCGGAGATTTCGTTTTCATCACCGCAGCAGAATGATTTACAGCTACTAGCCAGCTTGATTACATGTGGGGATTCCCTTGCAACCAGGCAACCCCCACATGTACTCAGGCTGGCTAGTAGATGTAAATCATTCAGCTGGGGCACTGAAAACTAAATCTCCGAGCAGTCATAAATACTCAGAGACCACCCGAGCGTGCTCCGGAAAACCCGAGCAACGAGTACACTCGCTCATCACCACTCATGACTAGAAAGTACACCTCTATGCTTGAGCTAAGGTCAGTCATTTTTTTCTTTTAAATATTAGAAATTGGTGTATATGATCTTTGTAAGGTGACCAAAATATAAGCAAGGAACCACGTAGTTTAAAGAGAGCCATTTACCAGTTTGAGCAGGGTAATTTGGCCATATGATTACTAAAGCATAGCTTTTATTTCTTGAACTTCTGTTGTGGAAATATTTCGTTGTAAAGTCTCGGTTATGATTACAGCTGAGCGAACGTGTTTGGTGATACTCAGTTGTCACTCGAGTATTAAAGTGCTCGGATGTCCTTGTTACTCGGTGAGTATTGGGCGGTGCTCAATGTAAAACTCGAATCTACACCCCGCATTTTTGGCGCCTATTACATAGTCAATAAGCATATGGGGATTACCTGCGCATCACTGTAGTGCCGTAGCCATTTTGGTTGTGGCATTACCGTGATAGGACAGCATTGTGACATCATCAGGGTTTACTAACGAACAGGCCCCGCCCGGCTCGGCACCCTGACGCCATTGCACAGCTCAATGACACTTTGTATTGGAGGGAGAGACTGCTTGTCTAGGGTTGGTTGTGCACAGTATTATGAATAAGAGACATGTAGTGTTGATACCGGTGCTGAACCTGAACCATCATGCTAACAACCCTTCTAAGGGCTAATTGTTTGCTTTGCTGTCTGTATCACATACAATCTGCATTTAGCCTAGGGAAGGAGAGAGAGTAGCAGAAGCAGGGAAAGTAAAAAGAATCCAGAAGAAGAAAATGTCCAGCTTCACCGAATCCATGAAAAAAAGTTTTCTTTATTCACAAACTTAAACGTGGAGGATACAAACTTCAGCACAAACCATATAGGTAAGAATCTCAACGCGTTTCTGGAAGCTTAGTCTCCAGAAACACATTGAGATTCTTACCCATATGGTTTATGCTGAAGTTTGTATCCTCCACGTTTAAGTTTGTGAATAAAGAAAACTTTTTTTCACGGATTCGGTTAAGCTGGACATTTTCTTCTTTTGGATTCTACACGCCTGGACACAGTGGGTCCATGCTCCCGAAATTTGGCTTATGCATCAGGAGTGAGCTGGTTTATATTCCTTCTTTCAGAGTGACAGAATCCAGTTTGTAGACAGTGATTTGGGCTGTACAGTCCATTAGTAAATATATAGGTGCAGTTTTTTTGTGGGGTAAAAGTAAAAAAATTGAATATACTTTGATCCATCAAGCATTACGTGATTTGTGTTACTTTTTTGTGTTATATAACACTCAAGAAATTAGTTAAGAAATTTCCCTGGGTTAAGTGTCTTACCCATAATATATTATGTGTTCTGGATCAATTTTTTATATTTAACACTAAAAAATTTTTTGCAGGGTTAAATTTGTCACCCATACAGTATTACGTGGTCTGGGCTACATTTCCTGTAATCTACAGGGTGGGCCATTTATATGGATATACCTTAAAAAATTGGGAATGGTTGGTGATATCAACTTCCTATTTGTGGCCCATTAGTATATGGGAGGGGGGAATATGCAATATGGGTGGTGACTATGGTGGCCATTTTGATGTCTGCCATTTTGGATCCAACTTTATTTTTTTCAATGGGAAGAGGGTCATGTGACACATCAAACTTATTGAGAATTTCACAAGAAAAACAATGCTGTGCTTGATTTTAATGTAACTTTATTCTTTCATGCGTTATTTACAAGTTTCTCTTTGTTTACAGCCATTGACATGTCACAGAGGTTAACACGTGAGGAGTGGATAGAAATTGTGTTGATGTCTGGTGAACGCAGTACCCAGGTCATTGCAGCAGATTTCAATGCAAGACATCCTACGCAAGAAAACTGTCACCATTCCCATTTTATTTAGGTGTATCCGTATAAATGGCCCACCCAAAAAAGTTTGCCTCATCACTGAACATAATGTTCTGTGTAAACTGAGGGTCCTGTTCCAACTTTTGTTTTGCCCGTTTTGCCCATTCTGCAAATTGAGCGCGTCGATCTGGGTCACCCACCATTCCCATTTCATTTAGGTATATCCATATAAATGACCCACCCTGTATAAAACTTTAAGAAAAAGCATTAAAAAACTTTACAGGCTTACATTTCTCAGTCATGTAGTTCACCTGTTCTGTTGTACATTTCTGTGATATCAATTAAAACTATAAAAATATGTTAAAAAATTGGCTTAATTACATTTCTCACCCATACACTATTATGTGGTCTGGAGTAAATTTCTGTGATATAATCTAACACTCCAAAAAAGCGTAAAAAAAATTAGCTGGATTACATTTCTCACCCATACACTATTCTGTGGTCTAAGTTAACTTTCTGTGATATTATCTAACAATTAACATTTATTAGATATACCTTCAAAAAAGATCTGTAACAACAAATACGATGATACAGATACCATTCTGGGCTTATCATATGGATTTATCATTATATCAGCCTCCTTAGGAACGTTTCATACTGGCATTCAGTTGATCTTGGTATATTTGACACCAGAACGGTTGTGCACTTACCTTTATTATGAAACTGTTACCTTAGTGACATCTAGATTATGGAAGGAAAGCCGCCAAGGAGTGGCGGCGCCAGTCTTGTCAATATAGGCCAATCTCCGCTGGTAAGTAGGTGGTGGAGTTAAATTTAGAAGAAGGATTTATCGGGACTAATTGTTTTCCAATCATTGGTTGTGAATTAGGCTCTAAAAGAGTGAATCTCATCTTCATCATGAATCAGAAACATTCATTTTGTTTTTTCTTATCCATACACTATTCTGTGGTCTGGACTACATTTCCTGTGATCTATAAAACTGGAAAAAAAAGCGTTAAAAAATTTAGCAACCTTAAGTTTCTCAGCCATTTAAGATACACCTTATATAATTTATACAATGTGATTTTCTGGATTTTATTTTTGATATTCTATCTCTCAATGTTAAAATTATAGACTGTTCATGTCCTTGTAAGTGGGCAAACTTACAAAATCAGCAAGGGATCAAATACTCATTTCCCCACTGTATTGTATTACATCTCCTTTGGTACATTTCATTGCAATAAAAGCCTCAAAAAACTTGTTAAAAATGTATCCATATAACCCTCAAAAAACACATTTCAGATTTGGTGCCGAAAATAATCTGCAGCATGTCAATTCTCTGTGTTTTTTTGCCCTGCATTTTTCAACTGTCATTTTACCCAAATCAATCAAAATGCAGGCAAAAATGTACCATAGACTATTCCATGGTCTGGTGTACATTTTCTTGGTATATAACCCTCAAAAGTACATAGCCAGTTATGAGTCTAGGATTACCAATACATGACAATTTGGACAGAATGTGTATGAGGCCCTCCTTTACAGTGGGGGAAAAAGTATTTAGTCAGCCACCATTTGTGCAAGTTTCCCACTTAAAAAGATGAGAGAGGCCTGTAATTGGCATCATAGGTAGACCACAACTATGAGAGTCAAAATGAGAAAGAAAATCCAGAAAATCACCTTGTCTGATTTGGCAAGATTTATTTTGCAAATTGTGGTGGAAAATAAGTATTTGGTTACCTAAAAACATGCAAGATTTCTGGCTCTCATAGACCTGTATCTTCTTCTTTAAGAGGCTCCTCTGTCCTTCACTCATTGCCTGTAGTAATGGCTCGTGTTTGAACTTGTTATAAGTATAAAGGACACCTGTTTACAACCTCAAACAGTCAAACTCCAAACTCCACTATGGTGAAGACCAAAGAGCTGTTGAGGGACACCAGAAACAAAATTGCAGCCCTGCACCAGGCTGGGAAGACTGAATCTGCAATAGCAGCTTGGTGTGATGAAATCAACTGTGGGAGCAATAATAATAATTATCACTGATAATCTCCCTCGATCTGGGGCTCCAGGCAAGATCTCACCACACGGGGTCAAAATTATCATAAGAACGGTGAGCAAAAATCCCTTAACCACACAGGGGGACCTAGTGAATGACCTGCATAGAGCTGGGATCACCATAAAAAAGGCTACCATTAGTAAAACACTACACCGCCAGGGACTCAGATCCTACAGTGCCAGACATGTCGCCCTGCTTAAGCCAGTACATGTCCAGCCCCGTCTGAAGTTTGATAGAGAGCATTTGGATTATCCAGAAGAGTATTGGGAGAATATCACATGGTCTGATGAAACCAAAGTAGAACTGTTTGGAAGAAAAAAGACTCTTCGTGTTAGGAGGTGACAAAATGCTGATTTGCATCCAAAAAACACCATACCTACTGCGAAGCATGGGGGTGGCAACATCATGCTTTGGCGCTGTTTCTCTGCAAAGGGTGCAGGTTGACTGATCCTTGCACATGAAAGAATGAATGGGACCATGCATTGCAAAATTTTGAGTGCAAAACTCCTTCCATCAGCAAGGGCATTGAAGATGAAATGTGGATGGGTCTTTCAGCATGATAATGATCCCAAGCACACCACCAGGGCAATGAAAGAGTGGCTTCGTAAGAAGCATATGAAGGCCCTGGGGTGGCCTAGCCAGTCTCCAGATCTCAACCCCATAGAAAACCTTTGGAGGGAGTTGAAAGTCCATGTTGCCCAGTGACAGGACCAAAACATCCCTGCTCTAGAGGAGATCTGCATGGAGGAGTGGGCCAACATACCACTAACAGTGTGTGGCAACCTTGTGAAGACTTACAGAAAATGTTTGGCCACTGTCATTGCCAACAAAGGATATATAACAAAATATTGAGATTAACTTTTGTTAATGACCAAATACTTATTTTCCACCATAATTAGAAAAATAAATCTTGCCAAATCAGACAAGGTGATTTTCTGGATTTGCTTTCTCAATTTGACTCTCATGGTTATAGTCTACCTAATATGTCAATTACAGGCTTCTCTCATCTTTTTAAGTGGGAGAACTTGCACAAATGGTGGCTGACTAAATACTTTTTTCCCCACTGTATTGTAATGGGATTTTTCCACCTGAGTCATATATGAAATAGTGATAGGATATGCAACATACAGTATGTCCAATAGAGGTGGGTTCTGCTACTTCACGTCTTCATTCCTCACTGTGCATGTCAATGCCTCAATCTCAAGAGTCACAAGCTTCATGATGTGACTTATATCTATCAGATGAATATGACATATACTATTCATATGTGATCGTTTGATTGGTAAACCTTTTTAGACCATATCCTAAAGTAGAGAACAGCTGCCCTCTCTTAAATCAATCAAGTTCATTGATTAGAATGAAGACTGCAATACATTGTTTCTCCAGAGGGGGCACTGCAGTGATTTATCAACACACTTTACAGCTGATGATCACTATGGTTCATTTCCAATCTGCTGACTGTCAAGTGACCCAAAAATTGGGGAATCAATCTGTCTTTGCTTAAAGGCAATGTATCACCCCGAAAAATATTTTTAAAATAATTGAAAAAAATGAAGTATGAATGTTTTATTTAATATTTTTTTATTTATTTTTATGGTATAAAATATAAAAAATGATTTAAAAGTTTTGATAGTTTCAACTTTTAAACACTAGAGAGAGGAATTGACATTAAAACCTACTGTAATATCGGCTCGCATTATAATTGCTGTAAATATGGGCAATATCTGTTTGCATGTGTCTAAAGTTTACGCCTTACCTCTCCTTCTGGGTGTTTGAAAATGGAGGGCGAGCGGTGGGCTAAAGTTTAGGATCACAGAGCAGAGATATGTTATTGGTGGTTGCAATTTGATATTGATGCGTGGACAGTGTCAGGACCGATGAATCCATCTTCCTTGTTGCCTAAGGTGAAAAATAAAATGGTGCCCTTCCAGTGCTATGAAAACATGCAGTAAATAATACGATACTTCCATTGTTTTTTTTGTGGATCTTTTTTTACAGCTGTCAATGTGTGGTAAAAATAAACTGGTAACACAATTATCTGGATCAATACAAATATGGCTATATCAGTCTTGTACAGATGATTTATTTATTGCAAAATTAATAACAAAAATTCTGAAGTACTGTATTTTGTGTATTATAAGACTCGCCGAATATAAGACACACCCCAAATTTTGGGGAGGAAAATAGTAAAAATAAAATTGTGGTGATTCTTATAATCCGCTTTTACAGTAACATATGTACTGTGCACATGGTGGTAGTCATGGGCGAGGGGCTGCTGTGTTCCCATACACTGGCACACAAACAAGTAAATAGTTTCTCTTCTCCCTTGTGCTGTGGGTGTGTCTGGTCCCAATCCTTTAACTGTTCCTAAACTTGTGCAACTTACTTCCTACTTCCTGAATCATACATTTATCAAAAACAAATTCGAGAGATACACAAAGCTAAGTACAAGGGCTCCGTCAACATTTTGTGAAAGCCCTGAGATCCGGTATTTCCCATTCTTGCGCAATTAAAATCTCGGAAGACGAGATCTCGCTGCCAAGATCTCAGTCTGCTCATGCACCGCTAAGGGCGGCCATTTTCATGGAGTCCACCACATTATAAAGCAAAAAGTAGAGAACGACAAGGCACTCAACAAAAAATAACTTGTGGATGGTGCTCAAGTAGGGCATCCAACCTGTAATCTAAGCAAAAATAAACTTGGCAAATGATGAAAGATGAAGAAATTTCATTTATTTTGCATCCAGACAAAAAACAGAAGAAATAACTGAACGTTTTCGGTCTAAAATGGGACCTTCATCAGAGTATCTTGCTGGTTCAGAAGGATAAGAAAGCGTGCTTCAAATAAGCTTGTAGGATGATAAGAGGAAAATGGCTGAATGCTGTTTAAGGGGGCAAGATTAAATGTGGCTAAATTAAATGTAGCGCGTCCATAAATAGCGACGCTGTGGTAGAGTGCTGGATGCTGCGTGGGGAATCAGAATTCAGTTCAGCATGTCCTTTATAGGTAATTACTATTGCTGTGACCAAGTGCTGGTTGCTGCATATGTAGATCAGATTATGTGCAGCGCATCCCTGTGAGGCGACTGTGGCTTCAAAGTACTGTGTGTGTGGAGGACGCTCATTGTAAAGCAAGGAAAGTATGGGGCCTTGAGGCTTTCAAAAAATGTTGGCAGAGCCCCCACACTTCCATACCCCTCCTCCTACCAGCCTGTGACCCGTAGCATTACCGCACTTCATCTCAGCCGGTAAGCTACATTGGATTTTGTAGCCCACCTCAAATATTTAGATGCAGCCTAAAATGAAGTCTAAAAGAGCACATAGTGACATAACCTGCATAGTTACTGTCAAAGGCCCCATCTTGTGAAAGGCCCTAATCCTGTTTTCTCGGCCTTCAATGTATGCCCTGATGGAACCACTGATGTGAGGATAAAACACAATGTGAACATAGACAAATACCTCATCCTAAGATATTAGGTTCTTCAGTCACTGTTAGTTGTATCTGTTCCTGGGAAATCTGGGTGGTAAGCTCTCCTCGGAACAGATAAAACAACATCCTAACAAGATAGGAGCCTATTTTGTTCTCCTCACCTTTCCCTATCTGACCCGCCAACATCAACCCTGCTCACAGCTGACCGGTAATTACTGTGATCAAAGAGGAGCAGTCATATCATTGCCATCTTCAATGCTGTGATCTCTGCAATTAATGGTTAGCGGTGAGCGGAGGTCTGGGCACTAGGGCTGCAACATTGAATTCATCTAGGGACTTTTTCTGACCACTGGTAGGTTACTACTAAATACAGAGATCACAATGCTGCAGCTGGAAATGATATGACTGCTCTGCTCTGATCACTGTAAATACTGGTGACAAGGCAGATAGTGCTGAGCTACAATAATAAGTTGATGGACACTAACCGCATTCTCCAAAGTCCTGTGGTTGCCGCATTTGTTGAGTATAAATGTTGTGCTCTGACTCTTACTCTCTGGCAAATAAAAATGGCAGCCTCCAGAAGCTGAGTAAAACAGCAATAAAAAATAGATATCATAACAGTTTCCATTATACAATAATAACTAAAAATACTCACGTAATTTAAAAATCATTAGTGAAACAATATAAGAACCTGTGATATTTTTCCTTAAAATAGTCTACAGATTCAAGTCCTATATTCTTTGGTAACATAAGTAGTGAGAAACTTTAAAAACAGAAAAATTGCACGATGAAATGCTCAGCAGTAATTCAAGAATTGAGATGTGTATTTATATGGTGCCAGCAAAACCAAGGCATTCGTGCCAAATCTTACGTCCATTCTGGCCAATTGAAGCAGGTAATTTATATTTCCCATTTTTTTGTTAGTAAAAAAGAGAAATCCTGTATATACAAAAAGCAGACGTTTCTTTGAACTGACAATAAAGTCTGTAAAAATGAATGATGAGGATTAAAGCAATCTACAGCGACGCAGAAAATAAAGAGGTATAGGCCTGGCCTGGAGCCATCCATAGCCAAGGCTCGTTCTGTTCCTTCAGCAGTTGGTGTGTCTTCTATGAGATACATACAGCTTACAGGCAGTGTACTATCATGTTACCGTAAAACATGCTCAATATTTGCTTCTTTTTGTTCTGCCAAGTGGTGTGCCAAGATATGATAACAATGAAAGCCGTCATAATGTGAGGGATAAAGGATTTTTCTTTTAGGATTTCTTCCAAACTGTCTGACTTACTAGAAGGCCATTGCATTCGTATGCAGAAATTACATTTTCTATTTGAATTTCTGAAAAATGAAGCTCAATCTCAAGCTTTTACATTTTAAATGGTACCTATTATTGTAAAAACGTTTGACCTGCCATATTGACATGTCAGAAGTTTTTTATTAAAGAGGTCTCCAGTGGTGAGATGATCAAAAAATCGAAAGAGCAGAGACGATCAAGTGAGTAGTTTAACCCTTTGATTCTGATCGGCTTTGCTTTACTCTCCTGGGAGAGCAAAGCCAGCTGTTTACTAATCCATACAAAATCTATACACCGTCTATTCCTCCTCACGAATCAAAACTTCAGACATTTTGCTACGACATGTCAAAAGTTTCTGGAAATGATGGATATTAGAATTGAGCAAACATGAATCATTAATCAATGGGGCAAAACAGTAACTGGCCAATTTCTAGATTCCCAAAGTTTGGAATGTGAGTTTCTTATATTAGGTTGTCCATTAGAGTTAAGCAATGTTTTAATGGTTAAAACACCAATCCAGTATGTTTAATTTATTTCAGCATTGGAGTGGTGCTTCTAATGTAAGGTCCCTACATCTAGACTGATACTTACCTGCCACCGTCTTCACCTTTTATCAACCCACTCTGGTCATTCTCCATCAGTTTGTGATCTGCCGGATCGATCGAGTGTTTCATGGAGTAGGTCAGAGGTCACAACTCAATGCATGTCTATGAAAGACTCTTTCTGGTCTAGGTCTGACTCTCATAAACTTGCATTGAGGACTTGTGACGTACCTTCTAGCTAGTCAGAAGCATCGGTTAAAAAGATGATACGTTCGGGACCTCAACAGCACAGAAAAAAGGTGCAGATAGTTGTTAGGGGTCGAGTTCCCGCTTCTGCACAGGGGGAATCTCGAGCCGCCTCCGCTGCGGTCTCCCATTCTTGTCCAGCCACAGTGGAGTCTGCTCAGCAAAGACGTCGGTCCCAGCGTCTTGCTCATCCTCACTCTGTTCTGAGAGTTACTGCTGCTTCTCCAGTCTCTGCCATTAAAGTCAATGCTGGTCAGCAGCGAGCGGACTTCCCTGGGACTAAGTCCTTGTCTGCACGTACTGAGCATGCCCAGCATAAGGTCTCCCGTTGGAGATCGAGGGTCATGTGCTCAGGCTCTGCAGCACATTCCATTGGTCCTCTTTGCAGGCCCTGGAAGGGCAAAGGTGCTGTGGCCTCTTCCTGTGCTGCTGCTATATAAACTGCGCATGACCGCACGGCCATGCGCTAGTATTATCTGACAATTGCTTATGTGTGTATGTTGTGAGTGCAAGTCGTCCTTGGAAACCCCTACCCTATTGAATGTCTGTTCGCGGAAGGTGTATGGCTGCTATCTAGCGCCCGACTTAGCCTACAGCACTAAACACACATCTCAGCGTCCTGTAGCTGTGCCTGCCAGTACGGCGCCGTGCGCCTGCCTTGCGCTTTCCATACCCGAGTCTGGGTGGTTAGTGGCGTCCGTTAGTGCGGCATCGCTTGCACTCTTGTGCACTTATATTTCTTAAGGTTCTCTACACACCCAGTTGCGGTGTTACGCCAGCAAGGGTCTAATCGGGCTTCAATCCCTTCTGGGGTTAAGTCCGCTGACCACTTGCTCGCGCACTAGTGCGGTACTGCGGTCCTGTGAATTAACAGGATCGCTTTCTTCACGCTGGGTGAGGTTTAACCCACGCGTGTATACTTTAGTGTACCGCCATATTGTCTGCAAATTGCTAGCAGCAGGTTCTCACCTGCACGGTGGACCCCGGACTGCGAACGCACCTTTATCATCTGTCTAGGTGCGTTCCGCCAGTCCTAACAGAATACTAGCGCCAGGGTCTGGCTAGTAAAAATGGCGGACGACCAGCGTTTACAGCGGTACATCCAGCAGCTGGAGGGAAGGTTGGCGGCTCTTGAGCGTACAACCTCAGCTGTGGATGTCACTGCTGTAGCTGTGCAGGCTGCAAGTGTAGCCGCAGCCAGTTTGTCCACTGCCACCCCTGCTCCGACTTTATCCCGTCTCCCACTACCTGACAAGTTTGCTGGCGACAGCAAACATTGTCGTGGATTCGTGAGTCAGTGCTCTATACATCTTGAGCTCCTGGCGTCACGTTTTCCTACGGAGCGGGCGAGAGTGGGATTTATCCTATCTCTCTTGTCGGGCAGGGCGTTGGAGTGGGCAACGCCACTCTGGGAGCGAGATGATCGTGTGGTACAGAGTGCTCCTCTCTTCTTGGACACTCTGAAGCAGGTCTTTTTAGGGCCTCGGGTTACCCACGACACCGCACTCCAATTGTTGTCCATTACACAGGGTACCTCCGTGGTCAGCCAGTTTGCCATTCAGTTCCGGACTCTAGCTTCAGAGTTAGAGTGGCCAGACAAAGTTCTTATTCCGGTGTTCTGGAGGGGACTGGCAGACCACGTGAAAGACGCCTTGGCCACTAGGGAGATACCGGCCACACTGGAGGAACTTATTTCCGTGTCTACCCGCATCGACCTCCGTTTTCACGACCGGAGGTTGGAGCGGACCCAGTGTAGGCAGAGGTTTCGGCTGGCTCCAACTTTCGCCAGACCTCTGGAATCTCCTGTCTTGGCGTCAGATTCTCATGAGGCCATGGAGGTTTCTCGAGCGGGACCTAAATCTCTAGCCGCTCGAGTACCCGTAGTTTGTAATAACTGTCGACAACATGGACATTACGCCAATAAATGTCCGCGGCGGTCGGGAAACGATCGCGTCTAGTGGCCATTGGGGGAGGTTCACTAGACACAGCAGCATTCTCCTCCAAACTGTCCTTTAAAGGGACAATCCTGTTAGGCTCCTCCACTCTTACAGTCGACCTTTGTGTGGATTCAGGAGCAGAGGGAAGTTTCATGTCCTCTGCTTTTGCTACACGTCATGCTATACCACTGGTCATGCTCGCCAAACCAATAACGGTTAGAGTTGTGAATGGGGCAACACTCCCACTGCAAATCACGCACCAGACAGTCCCGTTATCGCTGTCCATGTCTCCTTCCCACCAGGAGATTATTTCCCTTCTTGTCCTTCCTGAGGGAATGGATGAGATTTTGCTGGGAATACCCTGGCTTCGTTTCCACTCGCCACATATTGAGTGGTCCTCAGGGAAAATATTGGGCTGGAGTAAGTCATGTTTGGGCAGATGTGTGAGTGAGTGTGTACAGGTCTCTACTACCCAGGTACCCGCAGATCTCTCGTCGCTTCCCAGGTATTATTGGTGTTATGCAGACGTGTTCTCTAAAAAGGCTGCTGAGACTCTACCGCCCCATCGCCCTTACGACTGTCCTATCGACCTCTTGCCGGGAGCTGAACCTCCTAGGGGAAGGGTATATCCCCTCTCTCTCCCTGAGACGGAGGCTATGTCTCAATACATTCAGGAGAATTTAGCAAGAGGATTTATAAGGAAGTCAGTGTCTCCGGCAGGGGCGGGATTCTTCTTCGTGCAGAAGAAGAACGGAGAGTTACGTCCTTGCATCGATTACAGGGGTCTCAATGCTATCACCATTAAGAATAAATACCCGTTGCCCCTGATATCGGAGCTCTTTGACAGGTTAAGGGGAGCTAAAATATTCACCAAGTTAGATCTGCGGGGTGCCTACAATCTGATTCGTATCCGTGAGGGGGACGAGTGGAAGACGGCTTTCAATACCAGGGATGGGCACTATGAGTACCTGGTGATGCCTTTCGGGCTCTGTAATGCCCCAGCCGTTTTTCAGGACTTCGTCAACGATATCTTCCGGGATATGCTTTCTACCTCGGTCGTAGTCTATCTGGATGATATTCTCATCTTTTCTCCAGATATTGACTCCCACCGGAGAGATGTTGGCAGAGTCTTCGAACTCTTACGGGCAAATTCCTTGTATGCAAAGTTGGAGAAGTGTGTGTTTGAACAGGAGTCCTTGCCTTTCCTGGGCTATATTGTCTCGGCCCAGGGATTGGCTATGGATCCTGCCAAACTACAAGCAGTGATGGACTGGCAGGAACCCCATTCTCTTAAAGCGGTGCAGCGCTTTATGGGGTTCATAAATTACTATCGCCAGTTCATTCCCCACTTTTCAACTTTGGTAGCTCCCTTGGTATCCCTCACCAAGAAGGGAGCGAATCCCAAATTGTGGTCCGAAGGGGTCTCCAAGGCCTTCTCTTCTATAAAGACCCATTTTGCCAGCGCTCCTATCTTACATCGTCCCGATGTGGGTAAGCCATTCCTTTTGGAAGTGGATGCCTCATCCGTTGGTGCTGGAGCAGTCCTCTATCAAAAGGATGCTCAGGGTCGGAAGCATCCATGCTTCTTTTTCTCTAAGACCTTCACACCAGCGGAGAGAAATTACTCCATCGGGGATAGAGAGTTGTTGGCAATGAAGTTGGCCTTTTCTGAGTGGAGACATCTCTTGGAGGGTGCCCGATTCCCATTCCAGGTTTTCACGGATCACAAGAATTTGGTCTATTTACAAACAGCCCAGCGGCTGAATTCTCGTCAGGCCAGATGGTCCTTGTTTTTCTCCCGGTTCCACTTTACCCTACATTATCTCGCCGGGGAGAAGAACATTCGTGCCGACGCTCTCTCTCGCTCCTTCGTGTCAGCTGAGGAGGAGGAGGACGAGCCTCGGCTCATTGTCCCTTCGGAGAGTCTGAGAACTGTAGCTCCGGTTTCGCTGGAGTCTGTGCCCCCGGGCAAGACTTTTGTTCCCATCAATTTGCGTCCGGAGGTTCTCTCTTGGGCTCATTCGTCCAGAGTGGGTGGACACTTTGGGGCTAAAAGGACCTCTGAGCTACTGGCGAGGACGTACTGGTGGCCACATATGGTTCGTGACGTCGGAGACTACGTTCGGGCATGTGTCTCTTGTGCCAAGAATAAGTCTTCCCGACAACGGCCAGCTGGTTTGTTATACCCTCTGCCGGTGGCAGACAGGCCCTGGGAAATGGTCGGGATGGATTTTGTTGTGGGTTTGCCCAAGTCTCGTGGCTGTACCATTATTTGGGTAATCACCGACCATTTTTCTAAAATGGTGCATTTGGTGCCACTTCCCCGGTTACCTTCTGCACGGGCCTTGGCAGCGTTGTTTGTCAAACACATCTTTCGTCTTCACGGTATGCCAGACAAAATTGTCAGTGACCGAGGTCCCCAGTTTGCGTCTCGGTTCTGGAGAGAGCTTTGTCGTCTTCTCAGTATCGAGTTGAATCTCTCTTCGGCTTATCATCCCGAGACGAATGGGTTGGTAGAGAGAGCCAACCAGACCTTGGTCACATATCTGCGACATTTTGTTTCTGCTAAGCAGGATGACTGGGCATCTTTGCTACCGTGGGCGGAGTTTGCTCTTAACAATGCTGTCGCTGATTCCACTGGACAGACTCCATTCCTCCTTAACTATGGTCAGCATCCGAGGGTACCTGTGCCCATGCCCGTGTCTTCCGCCGATTCCAGGGTGGCAGACTGGGCTGTGGAGGCACGGGACATTTGGGATCGCACTCAGGATGCTATTCAGGCTTCCAAGGAGAGAATGAGGTCCTCCGCCGATGCACATCGGCGCCCCGCTCCAACCTTTGCTCCTGGCGACTTAGTGTGGCTCTCCGCCCGTAACATCAGGCTGCGAGTTGAGTCCACCAAGTTTGCACCTCGCTACTTAGGTCCTTTTAAGGTCCTCGAACAGGTTAATCCTGTGGTTTACCGTCTGGCCCTTCCTCCACGCCTGGGTATCACCGACACCTTTCACGTGTCCCTCCTTAAGCCCGTCTACATGTCCCGGTTTTCTGAGTCATCTACTGAGACGTCGGGTTCGTCTACGGACGATTACGAGGTGAACGCGATCTTGGGGTACAAGGTGGTTCGTGGCAAAAAATTTTATTTAGTGGACTGGAGGGGTTACGGCCCTGAGGATAGATCCTGGGAGCCTGCTGAGCACATTCGGGCTCCGCAGCTCATTGCTGCCTTCGAACGTAGCGAGGCCCAAGGAGGGGGGGGCCCTAGGAGGGGGGGTAATGTTAGGGGTCGAGTTCCCGCTTCTGCACAGGGGGAATCTCGAGCCGCCTCCGCTGCGGTCTCCCATTCTTGTCCAGCCGCAGTGGAGTCTGCTCAGCAAAGACGTCGGTCCCAGCGTCTTGCTCATCCTCACTCTGTTCTGAGAGTTACTGCTGCTTCTCCAGTCTCTGCCATTAAAGTCAATGCTGGTCAGCAGCGAGCGGACTTCCCTGGGACTAAGTCCTTGTCTGCACGTACTGAGCATGCCCAGCATAAGGTCTCCCGTTGGAGATCGAGGGTCATGTGCTCAGGCTCTGCAGCACATTCCATTGGTCCTCTTTGCAGGCCCTGGAAGGGCAAAGGTGCTGTGGCCTCTTCCTGTGCTGCTGCTATATAAACTGCGCATGACCGCACGGCCATGCGCTAGTATTATCTGACAATTGCTTATGTGTGTATGTTGTGAGTGCAAGTCGTCCTTGGAAACCCCTACCCTATTGAATGTCTGTTCGCGGAAGGTGTATGGCTGCTATCTAGCGCCCGACTTAGCCTACAGCACTAAACACACATCTCAGCGTCCTGTAGCTGTGCCTGCCAGTACGGCGCCGTGCGCCTGCCTTGCGCTTTCCATACCCGAGTCTGGGTGGTTAGTGGCGTCCGTTAGTGCGGCATCGCTTGCACTCTTGTGCACTTATATTTCTTAAGGTTCTCTACACACCCAGTTGCGGTGTTACGCCAGCAAGGGTCTAATCGGGCTTCAATCCCTTCTGGGGTTAAGTCCGCTGACCACTTGCTCGCGCACTAGTGCGGTACTGCGGTCCTGTGAATTAACAGGATCGCTTTCTTCACGCTGGGTGAGGTTTAACCCACGCGTGTATACTTTAGTGTACCGCCATATTGTCTGCAAATTGCTAGCAGCAGGTTCTCACCTGCACGGTGGACCCCGGACTGCGAACGCACCTTTATCATCTGTCTAGGTGCGTTCCGCCAGTCCTAACAATAGTGGCAGGTAAGTATTAGACAAGGGACAGTTATCTTAGTTTAGTAGTACCACTCCAGCTGAAGTGGTGCCTTAAGCTGGAAGTCCATGACTGCCGAACTGGAGCCCCATGATCCTCCTTCTACTTATCAGCATCCATGGGACTAATTCCAAATATTAGGCCTGGTGTAACATTATGCTTAAATAATGACATATGCTAATCAAAAAAGGATCTGGGGTCCCATTAGGTAGGAAGATATTCACAAGGATATTTTTGCTCAACTTTAAACTGTACGAGCACATTGATTATTATGGAGCCCACCTATTGCCATTTCTTTTTTCTTTTTAGGACTTAGGAAAACCATATAATAACAATTGGGCATCCATATGCATTTATTTTCATCGAGTATGTAATGGATCCATTATGGACATTAATTCTAATTGTCTGCTACTAAAAAGGGAGTGTACGAATGCAGATATGAATGTAGGTTTAAGGCTCATATTGACACACTGATAATTGAGAACAAGTGTTCCTTAGAAAGCTCGTTTGCCACTTACCTGCTTGTGCAAACTTGCTGGCAATAACATTTTCTTTTTCAGCAGAACATTCATTGTGGAAACCGGTGAACTCTGGTCAGCCTGTCTAAACTGGCATTCAAGGTAGTTTATAGCCAACCGTCAGCCATGTAATGGTCGTGGTTGGTTTGTCTAAGTAGACCATTTCTTAGATAAGGGAAGTGATGTCACTGTGTCTACTTGGCTGGGTTTCAAATATCTGGGTCTCATTTTCTGAGTATGAACCACAATACTTGTATCATCCTCGTGTCTCCTGACAGCATAGCGCAGGGTTGCCACCAAATTGCTTGTGTTATAACCAACCATTTTGGCCCTAAATATCTAATAGCGCACAGGCCAGGGGTGGAGAGACACATGTGCCGACCCCTGTACATACATAAATGGGTAAATGTTTAGGTGGATAAAGAGACAGATATATGAAGAGATAGATTTGAAGATCAGTGTCTCTTTCACAACATTTCAAAAGACTGACCGTCACATCCAAACATAGACTAAGTGTGAACAGGTGCTGAACCTAGAGTCGCCAACTCATATGTAGTCAAGTAAATAAGGCAGCACACTGCAGCGCTAAAACATGCAAACATGAAACACGAAAATTGAACTGCATTACTGCACTAGAAATATGAAAAATGAGAGCGTTTAGCGCATAAAAATGGCCAATTTTATGTGTACCTGGTAGCCACTTTACGGCATCTCTCTTAAACCAGGTCCTAAACTTGCCTTTCCTCGCTGAGAATAAACGTCTCCATCTGAATGGGTACCTGTGAAACCTCTTCTTAGACTAATATTCTCTCTCTCTATGGAGGGGTAATGGACCTGCTGTAATTAAAACACCTGTGACTAGGAGGCGGAGTGCTCAGTCAGAAGGCTAAAGAATACATTTCAAAAGACTGACCGTCACATCCAAACATAGACTAAGTGTGAACAGGTGCTGAACCTAGAGTCGCCAACTCATATATAGTCAAGTAAATAAGGCAGCACACTGCAGCGCTAAAACATGCAAACATGAAACACGAAAATTGAACTGCATTACTGCACTAGAAATCTGAAAAATGATAGTGTTTAGCACATAAAAATGGCCAATTTTATGTGTACCTGGTAGCCACTTTACGGCATCTCTCTTATACCAGGTCCTAAACTTGCCTTTCCTCGCTGAGGATAAACGTCTCCATCTGAATGGGTACCTGTGAAACCTCTTCTTAGACTAAAATTCTCTCTCTCTATGGAGGGGTAATGGACCAGCTGTAATTAAAACACCTGTGACTAGGAGGCGGAGTGCTCAGTCAGAAGGCTAAAGAATACATTTCAAAAGACTGACCGTCACATCCAAACATAGACTAAGTGTGAACAGGTGCTGAACCTAGAGTCGCCAACTCATATATAGTCAAGTAAATAAGGCAGCACACTGCAGCGCTAAAACATTCAAACATGAAACACGAAAATTGAACTGCATTACTGCACTAGAAATCTGAAAAATGAGAGCGTTTAGCGCAGAAAAATGGCCAATTTTATGTGTACCTGGTAGCCACTTTACGGCATCTCTCTTATACCAGGTCCTAAACTTGCCTTTCCTCGCTGAGAATAAATGTCTCCATCTGAATCGGTACCTGTGAAACCTCTTCTTAGACTAAAATTCTCTCTCTTTATGGAGGGGTAATGGACCTGCTGTAATTAAAACACCTGTGACTAGGAGGCGGAGTGCTCAGTCAGAAGGCTAAAGAATACATTTCAAAAGACTGACCGTCACATCCAAACATGCATGTTTTAGCGCTGCAGTGTGCTGCCTTCTTTCACAACATTGTCACAACAGCAGGTTCTCTTTGGGATATATATTGTCATTATTTTGAATACAAATTGGCTCATCTATATGATATCCAGCCACAAGCATCCGACATTATTCTTCATTGAAAGCTATTATCATTTTCTCAGCACAATCTGCCATTAGTTGCAGAAAAACGCTTTTATTTCAACAATGAAACTTGTCTTTCAGTTTATTGAAAATCTGTGGCAAGACCTCGAAATAGCAGCGCATGCAAGATGCCCCAAGGAATCTCACAGAACTGGAAGAATTTTCCAAGGAAGAATGAATGAGAATGCCTCAAACAAAAATAGTAAGACTCTCGGCTGGATACAATAAGCATTTACAAGCTGTGATACTTGCAAAGGGGGTTGCTGCTAGGTACTAATGCAGGGTGCCTAAACTTGTCTCCCTCTCTGGTACAAGAGTGGGCACTGGATGGCACAATGACGTCAATCCGTCACACCATCTGATGTACCCTGTGTGCACCGTCTCCAACAGGGTGCAGGATATGCTGTTTGTACTCCAAGGAAGAAGTCTGGAATGACTTTGAAACGCGTTGACTGAAAAACCTGAAATAAAAAAATATTTTATTATACTTCCATTTGGGTTTTCATTGCCTATCAGCAGCAAGCGTAAACCACATTTAGCTCCTTTTTTCTCCTGTAGATCCCAGCAGACCAGGGGGCTTATTATGGCTACTCTGCTCTTGTGCCAGCGGCGCCTACAGCAATTGTATTCACGTCCTGGCCATCAATATGCTAAATGCCAAAAATGCCAACTGCCGGAGGAAGGTGCCAGGTGAATGCAGGAATAAAGCAATGTCAGGTGTTTTTTTTTTTAAAGTGTGCCCCCATTGTTTAAGCAGTAGTAAGTGCCCTAGGTGGGTGCCAACCCTGCCTACCCCTCGTGCCGGCCAGGACAGCAGGCACATATATATTCCATAAGCTCAACTATGCTTTCAAGTTTCGTTTTTGGCTGCAGGTGCTCTTTAAGAAGACATTTATGATTGGATTAGTCTGGTAGACCAAATAAATCAGCCTACAGATGAGAACGTCTCCACCACAGCAGGAGATGTTGTTTTAGATCAATGACATTTGGCGGATTTGACCAGAAGTGATAACGCCGCTCTATTAATAACTCGACTGAACTTACAACACAGGAATTAGAATCACTAAATGGCAAGTGTAAATTATTAAACCATATTTAACACTTGTCATAAATTACCTGGGGGTCTTTCAGCACAAGCAGACATTTACTCCTCATTTTCAGTCATGCAAATTCTAGTAGTTAAATTATGACAACATACATAAATGTATTCAAAGAAATTATTTCCAAATATTCCTCGCACTGGGGATTGCAAATTAAGTAAAAGAATAATGTATCCTAATTTGACATTTGGCCACTCTATTTGCGATTCTTAGTAATATACTAAAGGATGGATTTAACCTCTTTGCGACATATGATGTACAGTTACGTCATATATCGGTTTCCTGACTTTAATTCAGGCTCGCAAGTCAAGCCTGCATTTTTCCTGCAGATGATAAAAAGAAATCAAAACACCAGAATTACGTTTTTTTTTTGGCCGCTGCAAATTGCAATACAATGCAATAAGAGGCGATCAAAAAATTGTAACTACTCCATCTCAAGGTGCAAAAAATAAGTAAGCCATCACACAGCCCCATATCCTGAAAATTGAAAACGGGAAGCAGCAAATTTTTTTTGCAAATTTGTGAATTTCTTTTCACTACTTACTGCAAATAAGAAAAAAACTATCCATGTTCGGTATCTGCATAATCATACTTACCTGGAGGATGATATTGCAATTTATTTCCAATATGAATGCACTTAAAAAAAATTTTACCACTTTTCAGTGCATCACATGATAAAATAAATGGTGTCATTCAAATCTACAATTAGTCCCTCAAAAAACAAGCCATCATCTGGCTATGTGGTCAGAAAATAAAAAAAGTTATGGCTCATGGAAGAAGGGGTGTAAAAAATGAAAACAAAAGTTAAAACTGACCACGGAGTTCTCCAGTAGGAAGAAATAATCACATATCTGTCGGATATGTGATAATAACTTATTTTATGATGATTAAATAGCGAAATATTTGGATTTGGGAAAATCGGCACAAACAATTTCTAATTTCCGTGTATTCGTACTGAATAACCAATCCAATGCAAATCAATGGGAAAGCCGAATATTTTTCAGCTGGACCCAACAGACAGGGCCGGGGCGCATGGGAAAAAAGGTAAAATTGATGGGAAAGAGCTAAAACTAAATGGGAACAGCATTGAGAAGATGTCTGCATGCCTTTCTGACTCACATATGGTATCTGGAAATAATATTGTCAGAATATAGCGCTGGTTTTATGGATTTTTAAAAAGACCTACCAAACCAAACCAATTTTTTTTACAGGGAAAAATGCTAAGAAACATTATCTTCTTCATAATTACATGTATGTAACGCAAAAAAAAACAAAACATTATACCTCACATTTAGCATCTGTTCACATGGAGCATTTTGGCCTTTTTTACTTCCCTCTCTCATGCCAAATAGTTAGCCAGATATTGGAATACATATTCCCCATCACTTTACAATGCCAGCTAAAACATGCCCGTTTGAAATTTGGGCTTTGCCCGCCACCACCACCATGTCCACTGCTATGTCATGATGCGGACCTCGATGAAGATTAGCAAAGGGCCAGCAGGTGCCTTGAAACCTGTGTTTTGTAAGCTCCACAGTTCCTTTTTGCCACCGGATCCCAATAGAACCACTGTCATAGCGAGTGAAGTCGCAGTAACGTGAATATAATACAGGAGTTGGCTGAGCTTTATGGTCAATGTCAATAAATTGATTTCTACCAGACACCTAAACCATTAGAATTAAATTCGGAATACAGTATATGCAAGTGAGGGCCTGTATCGTGGTCAGTCTCTAAGGCCTGAAACCCATGTCAAGAACATGTACAAGCCACATTTTACTTGGAAGCAGCCTCCTCAAGGGAAATAGACAGGAGTGCTATTGACCAATCTGCACAAACCTATGCATTTTCTATTGGTTTAATAAATAGCGTAGCTTCATCTAGCAGTTGTGCGACTGGTGCAAAGCCTGCAGAGATGCGCAAATGTGAGTATTTTTCTATAATTTTCATGAGTCTGCTGTTGGCGTGTGTAATAAAGCTAATATATTAAAAAAAATTGCCACACATTGCTAGATATATTTAATTTGTACATAACATCTCTGTGAGGGTACTTGTCAAAAATAAAGCCAAGAAATTTGCTTTTTCATAAGCATAAAGCATTCAACATGAGAAATTGTGATGGTAAGGGACTAGGATGTGGTGGTGCTTACCAAGGCCGTGTTACAGATCAGAAGGTGACTGGATCTCGTTCTAGCTTCCTGTCAAAATGTGGTCAGCGCGGAACACCACTGATGAAACCAGACAATTGCCAGGATGTTGTGGGTTGGCTTCAGAGTGTTGACAAGCAGCATCTTTCACATGCTCCAGTTTCGGTAGCCAAGAGGCTGGGCCTCTGAATCCTCAACGTAGTCCTCCTTCCTCCAACATCAAGAGTCCCTAGACACATATGACCCCAACGCTGGACACTCTGAGGAACTGTTTATGTTCCTTTGTAACTTGTCAGGCCTCTCACCGTGCACCATTAAAGAGGGTCATGAGGAGGTGGAATGCAGTGATGCTCAAACATTTGAGCACCCATGGCCAGCAGAAAGCCTCATTGGGAAAGGTCAATTCATGTCTGAAGAGGTGGAGGATAATCATGATGCACAGTTGCCATCAGGTCAGCCTAAAATCACAACTCAGAAGGAGGAACAGATTAAGAAATTGGAAAATGACTTAGTCAATGATGAGGCGACTGATGCAACCTGTCATGGTGGCATGCCTTGTGAGCACAGCAGTGCAGACAGGGATTGGTTTATAGCAAAAACAGGCAAGAAGAGGTAGTGGTTTGACCAGAGGGAGAACTCGGTCAACTGTTATTAGTATTATTGTTTATATATATAACACCATTGATTCCAAGGTGCTGTACACGAGAAGGCCTTACATACAAATTACTGATATTAATTACAGTAAACAAACTAACCATGACAGACTGACTCAGAAGGGAGAGTACCCTGCCCTTGAGGGATTACATTCCACACAGCCCCCACACTTGGCTAGATAACAGGCCAAGGGTGCGTTGTGTTGTGAATTCTGTTATCGAACTCCCTCCTGTGGTCATGAACGGTACTTCGGCGAGTTCTGTCCATGGACTCCCTCTGGTGGCTGTGAGTGGAGCTGCTCGTTCTGAGATTCCTTCCACAGGTGACCTAGTTTAGTCTTTGGCTGGCTTCTCTATTTAACTCCACTCTGATCGTTACTCCATGCCAGCTGTCAATGTTCCTGTACTGGTTCAGTTCGCTCTTGGATCTTTCTGGTGACCTGTCTACTCCAGCAGAAGCTAAGTCCCTGCTAGTTATTATTTGTTCATTATTTCCTTGTCCAGCTTGCTATCATGATTTTGCCCTGCTAGCTGGAAGCTCTGGGATGCAGAGTGGCACCTCCACACCGTGAGTCGGTGCGGAGGTCTTTTTGCATACTCTGCGTGGTCTTTTGTAGTTTTTGTGCTGACCGCAAAGATACCTTTCCTATCCTCGGTCTGTTTAGTAAGTCTGGCCTCCCTTTGCTGAAACCTGTTTCATTTCTGTGTTTGTGACTTTCATCTTTACTCACAGTCAATATATGTGGGGGGCTGCCTTTTCCTTTGGGGAATTTCTCTAAAGCAAGGTAGGCTTTATTTTCTATCTCTAGGGCTAGTTAGCTCTTAGGCTGTGAAGAGGCATCTAGGTAGAGTTAGGTACGCTCCACGGCTATTTCTAGTTGTGTGATAGGATTAGGGGTTGCGGTCAGCAGAGCTCCCACTTCCCAGAGCTTGTCCTGTGTGAGTTTACCCATCAGGTCGTTCCGGGTGCTCCTAACCACCAGGTCCATAACAGTACAGCTGGCCCAAAGTATTAATGCATCTCAATAGAGGGATAAGAGAAGTTCTGAGACCATTTTTTTCTCTGCAGTGTGTTTTGTCTTTCTTTTCCCCTTTACCTCTGGGTGGTTCAGGACACAGGTGTAGATATGGACATTCAAGGTCTGTCCTCTTGTGTGGATCATCTCACTGCAAGGGTACAAAACTTTCAAGATTTTGTGGTTCAGAATCCGATGTTAGAGCCTAGAATTCCAATTCCTGATTTGTTTTCTGGGGATAGATCTAAGTTTCTGAATTTCAAAAATAATTGTAAACTGTTTCTAGCTTTGAAACCCCGCTCCTCTGGTGACCCCGTTCAACAAGTAAAAATCATTATTTCTTTGTTGCGTGGTGTCCCTCAAGACTGGGCATTTTCCCTTGCGCCAGGAGATCCTGCATTGCGTGATGTAGATGCGTTTTTTCTGGCGCTTGGATTGCTTTATGATGAACCAAATTCAGTGGATCAGGCAGAGAAAATCTTGCTGGCTTTGTGTCAGGGTCAGGATGAAGCGGAGGTGTATTGTCAGAAGTTTAGAAAGTGGTCTGTGCTTACTCAGTGGAACGAGTGTGCCCTGGCGGCAATTTTCAGAAAGGGTCTTTCTGAAGCCCTTACGGATGTCATGGTGGGATTTCCCATGCCTGCTGGTCTGAATGAGTCTATGTCCTTGGCCATTCAGATCGATCGGCGCTTGCGTGAGCGCAAAGCTGTGCACCATTTGGCGGTATTCTCTGAGCATAGGCCTGAGCCTATGCAATGTGATAGGACTTTGACCAGAGCTGAACGGTAAGAACACAGACGTCGGAATGGGCTGTGTTTTTACTGTGGTGATTGCACTCATGCTATCTCCGATTGTCCTAAGCGCACTAAGCGGTTCGCTAGGTCTGCCACCATTGGTACGGTACAGTCTAAATTTTTTTTGTCCGTTACTCTGATTTGCTCTTTGTCATCCTATTCTGTTATGGCATTTGTGGATTCAGGCGCTGCCCTGAATTTGATGGACTTGGAGTTTGCCAGGCGCTGTGGTTTTTTCTTGGAGCCCTTGCAGTATCCTATTCCATTGAGAGGATTTGATGCTACGCCTTTGGCCAAGAATAAGCTTCAGTACTGGACTCAATTGACCATGTGCATGGCTCCTGCACATCAGGAGGATATTCGCTTTTTGGTGTTGCATAATCTGCATGATGTGGTCGTTTTGGGGTTGCCATGGCTACAGGTCCATAATCCAGTATTGGATTGGAAATCTATGTCTGTGTCCGGCTGGGGTTGTCAGGGGGTACATGGTGATGTTCCATTGCTGTCAATTTCGCCTTCCACTCCTTCTGAAGTCCCTGAGTTTTTGTCAGATTACCAGGATGTGTTTGATGAGCCCAAGTCCAGTGCCCTACCTCCTCATAGGGACTGTGATTGTGCTATTGATTTGATTCCTGCTAGTAAGTTTCCAAAGGGCCGACTGTTTAATTTATCTGTACCAGAGGACGCCGCTATGCGGAGTTATATAAAGGAATCCTTGGAGTAAGGTCATATTCGCCCGTCGTCATCACCGTTGGGAGCAGGGTTCTTTTTTGTGGCCAAGAAGGATGGTTCTTTGAGACCTTGTATTGATTACCGCCTTCTTAATAAGATCACAGTCAAATTTCAGTACCCTTTGCCGCTGCTGTCTGATTTGTTTGCTCGGATTAAGGGGGCTAGTTGGTTCACCAAGATAGATCTTCGAGGGGCGTATAATCTTGTGCGAATTAAACAGGGCGACGAATGGAAAACAGCATTTAATACGCCCGAGGGCCATTTTGAGTACCTGGTTATGCCATTCGGGCTTTCTAATGCTCCATCTGTGTTTCAGTCCTTTATGCATGACATCTTCCGAAAGTACCTGGATAGATTCATGATTGTATATTTGGATGATATTTTGGTCTTTTCGGATGATTGGGAGTCTCATGTGAAGCAGGTCAGAATGGTGTTCCAGGTCCTTCGTGCGAATTCCTTGTTTGTGAAGGGGTCAAAATGTCTCTTTGGAGTTCAGACGGTTTCATTTTTGGGTTTCATTTTTTCCCCTTCTACTATCGAGATGGACCCTGTTAAAGTTCAGGCCATTTATGATTGGACTCAGCCGACATCTGTGAAGAGCCTGCAGAAGTTCCTGGGCTTTGCTAATTTTTACCGTCGTTTCATTGCTAATTTTTCTAGTGTTGCTAAACCGTTGACTGATTTGACCAAGAAAGGTGCTGATGTGGTCAATTGGTCCTCTGCGGCTGTAGAGGCTTTTCAGGAGTTGAAGCGTCGTTTTTCTTCTGCCCCTGTGTTGTGCCAGCCAGATGTATCGCTCCCGTTTCAGGTCGAGGTTGATGCTTCTGAGATTGGAGCAGGGGCTGTTTTGTCGCAAAGAAGTTCTGATGGCTCGGTGATGAAACCATGTGCCTTCTTTTCTAGAAAATTCTCGCCTGCTGAGTGCAATTATGATGTTGGCAATCGAGAGTTGTTGGCCATGAAGTGGGCATTCGAGGAGTGGCGACATTGGCTTGAAGGAGCCAAGCATCGCGTGGTGGTCTTGACGGATCACAAGAATCTGACTTATCTCAAGTCTGCCAAACGGTTGAATCCTAGACAGGCTCGATGGTCGCTCTTTTTCTCCCGTTTTGATTTTGTGGTTTCGTACCTTCCAGGCTCTAAGAATGTGAAGGCTGATGCCCTGTCAAGGAGTTTTGTGCCTGACTCTCCGGGTGTTCCTGAGCCGGCGAGTATTCTCAAAGAGGGGGTAATTTTGTCTGCCATCTCCCCTGATTTGCGGTGGGTGCTGCATAAGTTTCAGGCTGATAGACCTGACCGTTGTCCAGCGGAGAAACTGTTTGTCCCTGATAGATGGACTAGTAGAGTTATCTCTGAGGTTCATTGTTTGGTGTTGGCTGGTCATCCTGGAATCTTTGGTACCAGAGATTTGGTGGCTAGATCCTTTTGGTGGCCTTCTTTGTCACGGGATGTGCGTTCTTTTGTGCAGTCCTGTGGGACTTGTGCTCGGGCTAAGCCCTGCTGTTCTCGTGCCAGTGGGTTGCTTTTGCCCTTGCCGGTCCCGAAGAGGCCCTGGACGCATATTTCCATGGATTTTATTTCAGATCTCCCTGTCTCTCAAAGGATGTCGGTCATTTGGGTGGTTTGTGATCGCTTCTCTAAGATGGTCCATTTGGTACCCTTGTCTAAATTGCCTTCCTCCTCTGATTTGGTGCCATTGTTTTTCCAGCATGTGGTTCGTTTGCATGGCATTCCGGAGAACATCGTCTCGGACAAAGGTTCCCAGTTTGTTTCGAGGTTTTGGCGGTCCTTTTGTGCTAAGATGGGCATTGATTTGTCTTTTTCCTCGGCTTTCCATCCTCAGACAAATGGCCAAACCGAACGAACTAATCAGACTTTGGAAACATATCTGAGATGCTTTGTTTCTGCTGATCAGGATGATTGGGTGTCTTTCTTGCCTTTGGCTGAGTTCGCCCTTAATAATCGGGCCAGCTCGGCTACTTTGGTTTTGCCTTTTTTCTGTAATCCCGGTTTCCATCCTCGTTTCTCTTCAGGGCAGGTTGAGCCTTCGGACTGTCCTGGTGTGGATACTGTGGTGGACAGGTTGCAGCAGATTTGGACTCATGTGGTGGACAATTTGACATTGTCCCAGGAGAAGGCTCAACGTTTCACTAACCGCCGGCGCTGTGTTGGTCCCCGACTTCGTGTTGGGGATTTGGTTTGGTTGTCGTCTCGTTATGTTCCTATGAAGGTTTCATCTCCTAAGTTTAAGCCTCGCTTCATTGGTCCGTATAAGATTTCTGAAGTTCTCAATCCTGTGTCATTTCGTTTGGCCCTTCCAGCTTCTTTTGCCATCCATAATGTGTTCCATAGGTCGTTATTGCGGAGATACGTGGCGCCTATGGTTCCCTCCGTTGACCCTCCTGCCCCGGTGTTGTTCGAGGGGGAGTTGGAGTATGTGGTGGAGAAGATTTTAGATTCTCGTATTTCGAGACGGAAACTCCAGTACCTGGTCAAGTGGAAGGGTTATGGTCAGGAAGATAATTCCTGGGTTGTTGCCTCTGATGTTCATGCTGCCGATCTGGTCCGTGCCTTTCATTTGGCTCGTCCTGATCGGCCTGGGGGTTCTGGTGAGGGTTCGGTGACCCCTCCTCAAGGGGGGGTCCTGTTGTGAATTCTGTTATCGAACTCCCTCCTGTGGTCATGAACGGTACTTCGGCGAGCTCTGTCCATGGACTCCCTCTGGTGGCTGTGAGTGGAGCTGCTGGTTCTGAGATTCCTTCCACAGGTGACCTAGTTTAGTCTTTGGCTGGCTTCTCTATTTAACTCCACTCTGATCGTTACTCCATGCCATCTGTCAATGTTCCTGTACTGGTTCAGTTCTCTCTTGGCTCTTTCTGGTGACCTGTCTACTCCACCAGAAGCTAAGTCCCTGCTAGTTATTATTTGTTCATTATTTCCTTGTCTAGCTTGGTATCATGATTTTGCCTTGCTAGCTGGAAGCTCTGGGATGCAAAGTGGCACCTCCGCACCGTGAGTCGGTGCGGAGGTCTTTTTGCATACTCTGCGTGGTCTTTTGTAGTTTTTGTGCTGACCGCAAAGATACCTTTCCTATCCTCGGTCTGTTTAGTAAGTCTGGCCTCCCTTTGCTGAAACCTGTTTCATTTCTGTGTTTGTGACTTTCATCTTTACTCACAGTCAATATATGTGGGGGGCTGCCTTTTCCTTTGGGGAATTTCTCTAAGGCAAGGTAGGCTTTATTTTCTATCTCTAGGGCTAGTTAGCTCTTAGGCTGTGAAGAGGCGTCTAGGTAGAGTTAGGTACGCTCCACGGCTATTTCTAGTTGTGTGATAGGATTAGGGGTTGCGGTCAGCAGAGCTCCCACTTCCCAGAGCTTGTCCTGTGTGAGTTTACCCATCAGGTCGTTCCGGGTGCTCCTAACCACCAGGTCCATAACAGCGTTGTTCCCCTGAATGGCAGTTTTTTCTAACATTTCTTCAGACAAACAACTGTAATTTGCATCATCTGCCAAACCAAGCTAAAGAGAGGCAGGAACACTGCCAACCTGAGCACCACCAGCATGCAAAAGCTCATTGCAGCCAAGCACACCAGTAGGTGGTTGGAATGGCTGGGTACAAAATCTGTGTCTGATGGTGAAACCACTGCCCTTTCCCCTGTGCTATGGTCTTCCCAATCTGCTGTTCATGAAGCAGGTGCTGATGCCTCCTGCCCACAACCTGCAGTTGCACAGACACAACAGTCAGCATCCATGTCCAGTTTATTGTCCCAGCACAGTGTTCACTTGTCCCTGCCCCAGACATTTAACAGAAAGCAGACATATCGACCCACCCACCAACCAAAATGTTAAATACCCAAATAGACAGATTGGCAGCCATGGAAATTCTGCCAGTTAACCTGGTAGGAACTGAGTCTTTCAGCGACCTCTTTGCTGTGGCAGCCCCATGGTACTCGATTACCATTCGACACTATTTTTCTCGATGTGCAGTCCCCACGCTACATAAGCACATGTTACACAATATCATCCGTGCTCTAGCCACAGGGAAAGTCTACTTTACCACCGACACGTGGACAGGTTCTTGTGGACGGGGCGCTACATTTCCATTGTGGCACACTGGCTGAACAGAGTCAGAAGCTGGGATATCCCACATCTTACCCACACCAAGAATAGCGGTGCCAACTTCCATCAGGGTTTCAGACTCCTTGTATTACAGTTCCTGTCTCTCCTCCTCATCCTCCTCACCGAAACTAGCCTTCTCATCACTCCCCAGCTGTGAGATCTGCAGCACTGCCTTGGCAAAGCGGCAGCATGCTCAGCTGAAGCTCATCTGTTTAGGTGATAAAGTTCACAAAGCAGACGAGCTGTTGAATGTGATAAAAGAACAGACCGATCAGTGGCTCTTCCTGCTGAACCTCCTACCTAGTCTGGTTGTGTGGAAAAATAGGTGTAACTTGTTGGCGGCTTTAAAGCTTGGCAAGCTGGTAAACACGTTCCATGCATGGCCCACGTGAATTTGGTTGTACAGCATGTTTTAAAAACATACCCTAACTTGCCGGATCTACTTGCCAAGCTACGGCGTGTCAGCGCACATTTTCGAAAGTAATCTTATACTTTGGGCAGACTAGCTTTGCTGTAGCATTGCTTTAATTTTCCTCATCACCGACTGATTTGTGACCTACCCACGCGCTATAATTCGACATTTAATAATAATAATAATAATTTTATTTCTATAACGACAACATATTTCGCAGCACTTTACATTTTAGAGTGGACTTGTACAGACAATAAAAGACATTACAGAATAACAATAATTACATAAACAACAAATACCATGAGGAATGAAGGCCCTGCTCACAAGCTTACAATCTATGCGGAAATAGGGGAGACACAAAAGGTGGATGGTAGCAATTGTTTTCATTGTTCTGATCAGCCATAATGTAAGAAATCGAGTGTTCCTGTAATGTTGCATGAATCGGTAACCAACCAGTATGTGTAAAAGTACAGACACAGAGGGCATAAAGCGTGTGAGAACAACGTGTGAGAACAAGATACAAGGATTGTGGTTATGAAGAAAATTTTGAATGAGCAACACAGGGATAGTTAGATAAATGTGTTGAGGCAATAGGCGGTTCAAATATTGGCAAGGCTTTGTGTGCAACAGAGAGCAGTGTCTGAATTCCAGTTTCTCAATGCCTGTCAGAGTAACACTCATCCCCCACACATAACAACTGCCGAGTGGGTGTGGATCAATGACATTTCTAAGGTTCTTCAATACTTTGAGTATTGCACCAAGATGGTGAGTGCTGAGCAGAATCTCAAAGAGTAAGCTTTGAATGCCTAACTATGGAGCAAGATTTTACAGTGGCTGATACCATACAGCCAAGCCTCACACAATATTCTCAAGCCACATTGGGTGATGGCGAGGAACAGGAGGAGGAGGATGAGGTGGAACAGAAATTTTTCATCTGCGCTACAGAGGGAACTCCCAATCCCAGCTTCATGCCTGTCCAGCATGGATTATAAACATAAGGATGAATGACCTCGGGGAGATCAAAACATCCAACCCCGCGGAGACACCATCACATGTTTCTCAATGCAGTGATCCAGAACACTGCCCCCATCCCTTATGGGAAATATGCAAATGCATGTAGAAAAGCCGCGGAGACACCATCACATGTTTCTCAATGCAAGCAATAAATAGCCAGGTCTTTCACCGGGAAGGAACAACCACGGGAAGGGCAGCATCTAAAAGGGAAAACCACCTATGCCAAAATATGGTATCCATCCACAGACAGCTGTTTCGGGGTATTTGCCCCTCATCAGTGTCGAATAGGAAACTGGCTATTAGGAGCAGTGCCTAGTAAAAGGACTATAAACAAAAGGATGAATGACCTCGGGGAGATCAAAACATCCAACACCGCGGAGACCCCATCACGTGTTTCTCAGCGCAGTGATCCAGAATACTGCCCCCATCCCTTATGGGAAATATGCAAATGCATGTAGAAAAGCCGCGGAGACACCATCACGTGTTTCTCAATGCAAGCAATAAATAGCCAGGTCTTTCACCGGGAAGGAACAACCACGGGAAGGGCTTTTCTACAGAGTCTACAGAGTCCAGCAGCTAACTTCCCCTGAAGACAACAATTGTAAAGTGTGTACTGTGACATGTGGTTTCACTGCAGTTTATGGGGTAATGTAAAATGTGAAATGCATAGAATGATATAAGTACTGATGTTGCTATGTGGGTACTCTATTGGTATTGCCTAAGGTAACTGTGCACATTCAGCTCAGGTTTAGGGAAAGGATAGTATATAAGTGAGTATTTAGGTAGTGATAGATAGTAACGTTAGGATAGATAAGGCAGTAGCAGT
This sequence comes from Ranitomeya imitator, assembly GCF_032444005.1. Classification (NCBI taxonomy): domain Eukaryota; kingdom Metazoa; phylum Chordata; class Amphibia; order Anura; family Dendrobatidae; genus Ranitomeya; species Ranitomeya imitator. The sequence continues at coordinate 52,670,081 of NC_091284.1, forward strand.
GGTGGGCCTTATTAGTGTACCATAAAAGCAATGGTATAGGATATAGTTTAGAGTTTAGGACGTAGAGCAGATTAGACAATGAAAGACATCTTCTTATGTAGGTAAAATCAAAGGTATTACAGAGGAGGGGGGAAGAATCACGGTTTCGCCGCTGTAATCCCATTGTTTTTATCTGCATAACACTAAGAAAATGTCCATATAAATGAAATAAAGGACTTTTCTTTTGTCACTTTATAAATATCTGCTATACTTGCAACTTTGCACCACCTAAGCATGTCCTGAAAGAAGTTGTATTTATCAAAAATAGTAACCAAAGAAAATGCGGAAAAATTGGTGCCCTTTAGGTCTTTCTATGTGGTCAATGCTGGAAGTCTTTTGGGGTATGTCTCTACTAGGTTTGCACATCTAGCAGATGAACTTTTTGCCCATTTTCCTTTGCAAACTACTGTAGCTCCAGCTCAATGAGATTGGAACACTGTGTCTGTGAATAGCAATTTTAAAGTAAGTCTTGCAACAGATTCTCAATGGGATTTGGGCCTGGATTGTGACTGGGCCAATCACACACATGAATATGCTTTGATCTAAGCCATCTATTCTAGCTCTGACAGTATGTTTAAGGCTATTGTCCTGCTGGAAGATGAACCAATGCCCCAGTCTCAAGTCTTTTGCAGCCTTTAACCCCTTCCCGACCCATGACGCCACGTAGGCGTCATGAAAGTCTGTGCCAATCCGACCCATGACGCCTATGTGGCGTCATGGAAAGATCGCGTCCCTGCAGATCGGGTGAAAGGGTTAACTCCCATTTCACCCGATCTGCAGGGACAGGGGGAGTGGTAGTTTAGCCCAGGGGGGGTGGCTTCACCCCCCCGTGGCTACGATCGCTCTGATTGGCTGTTGAAAGTGAAACTGCCAATCAGAGCGATTTGTAATATTTCACCTATTATAACTGGTGAAATATTACAATCCAGCCATGGCCGATGCTGCAATATCATCGGCCATGGCTGGAAACACTAATGTGCCCCCACCCCACCCCACAGATCACCCCCCCAGCCCTCCGATCTGTCCGGTACACTGCTCCAGCTCCCCTCCGTCCTGTGCTCCGCTCCCCCCGTGCTCTTGTCCGCTCCCCCCGTGCTCCAATCACCCTCCCCGTGCTCCAATCACCCCCCCTGCACTCCGATCCACCCCCCGTGCTCCGTTCCACCCCCCGTGCTCCGTTCCACCACCCCCGTGCTCCGTTCCACCCCTCCCGTGCTCCGTTCCACCCCCCCGTGTTCCGATCCCCCCCCGTGTTCCGATCCCTCCTCCATGCTCCCCCCCACCCCATCATACTTACCGATCCTGCCGGGGTCCGTCCGTCTTCTCCCTGGGCGCTGCCATCTTCCAAAATGGCGGGCAAATGCGCAGTGCGCCCGCCGAATCTGCCGGCCGGCAGATTCGTTCCAAAGTGCATTTTGATCACTGAGATAGATTATATCTCAGTGATCAAAATAAAAAAATAATAAATGACCCCCCCCTTTGTCACCCCCATAGGTAGGGACAATAAAAAAATAAAGAATTTTTTTTTTTCCACTAATGTTAGAATAGGGTTAGGGTTAGGGTTAGGGCTAGGGTTAGGGGTAGGGCTAGGGTTAGGGGTAGGGTTAGGGGTAGGGTTAGGGCTAGGGGTAGGGTTAGGGCTAGGGTTAGGGTTAGGGCTTCGGTATGTGCACACGTATTCTGGTCCTCTGCGGATTTTTCCGCTGCAGATTTGATAAATCCGCAGTGCTAAACCGCTGCGGATTTATGGCGGATTTACCGCGTTTTTTCTGCGCATTTCACTGCGGTTTTACAACTGCGATTTTCTATTTGAGCAGTTGTAAAACCGCTGTGGAATCCGCAGAAAGAAGTGACATGCTGTGGAATGTAAACCGCAGCGTTTCCGTGCAGTTTTTCCGCAGCATGTGTACAGCGATTTTTGTTTCCCATAGGTTTACATTGAACTGTAATCTCATGGGAAAGTGCTGCGGATCCGCAGCGTTTTCCGCAGCGTGTGCACATACCTTTAGAATTAGGCTATGTGCACACGGTGCGGATTTGGCTGCGGATCCGCAGCGGATTGGCCGCTGCGGATCCGCAGCAGTGTTCCATCAGGTTTACAGTACCATGTAAACCTATGGAAAACCAAATCCGCTGTGCCCATGGTGCGGAAAATACCGCGCGGGAACGCTGTGTTGTATTTTCCGCAGCATGTCAATTCTTTGTGCGGATTCCGCAGCGTTTTACACCTGTTCCTCAATAGGAATCCGAAGGTGAAATCCGCACAAAAAACACTGGAAATCCATGGAAAATCCGCAGGTAAAACGCAGTGCCTTTTACCCGCGGATTTTTCAAAAATGATGCTGAAAAATCTCACACGAATCCGCAACGTGGGCACATAGCCTTAGGGTTAGGGTTGGAATTAGGGTTGTGGTTAGGGGTGTGATTAGGGTTATGGCTACAGTTGGGATTAGAGTTAGGAGTGTGGGGGGGTTAGTGTTGGAGGTAGAATTGAGGGGTTACCACTGTTTAGGCACATCAGGGGTCTCCAAACGTAACATGGCGCCACCATTGATTCCAGCCAATCTCGTATTCAAAAAGTCAAATGGTGCTCCCTCAATTCCGAGCCCCGACGTGTGCCCAAACAGTGGTTTACCCCCACATATGGGGTACCAGCATACTCAGGATAAACTGCGCAACAATTACTGGGGTCCAATTTCTCCTGTTACCCTTGTGAAAATAAAAAAATGCTTGCTAAAACATCATTTTTGAGGAAAGAAAAATGATTTTTTATTTTCACGGCTCTGCGTTGTAAACGTCTGTGAAGCACTTGGGGGATCAAAGTGCTCACCACATATCTAGATAAGTTCCTTGGGGGGTCTAGTTTCTAAAATGGGGTCACTTGTGGGGGGTTTCTACTGTTTAGCCACATCAGGGGCTCTGCAAACGCAACGTGACGCCCGCAGAGCATTCCATCAAAGTCTGCATTTCAAAACGTTACTACTTCAATTCCGAGCCCCGGCATGTGCCCAAACAGTAGTTTACCCCCACATATGGGGTATCACCGTACTCAGGAGAAACTGGAAAACAAATATTGGGGTCAAATTTCTCCTGTTACCCTTGGGAAAATTAAAAAATTCTGGGCTAAATAATTATTTTTGAGGAAAGAAAACGTATTTATTATTTTCACGGCTCTGCATTATAAACTTCTGTGAAGCACTTGGGGGTTCAAAGTGCTCACCACACATCTAGATAAGTTCCTTTCGGGGTCTAGTTTCCAAAATGGGGTCACTTGTGGGGGGTTTCTACTGTTAAGCCACATCAGGGGCTCTGCAAACGCAACGTGACGCCCACAGAGCATTCCATCAAAGTCTGCATTTCAAAACGTCACTACTTCACTTCCGAGCCCCGGCATGTGCCCAAACAGTGGTTTACCCCCACATATGGGGTATCAGCGTACTCAGGAGAAACTGGACAACAACTTTTGGGGTCAAATTTCTCCTGTTACCCTTAGGAAAATAAAAAATTGCAGGCTAAAAGATCATTTTTGAGAAAATAATTTTTTTTTTTTATTTTCATGGCTCTGCGTTATAAACTTCTGTGAAGCACTTGGGGGATCAAAGTCCTCACCACACATCTAGATTAGTTCTTTTGGGGGTCTAGTTTCCAAAATGGGGTCATTTCTCGGGGATCTCCAATATTTAGGCACACAGGGGCTCTCCAAACGTGACATGGTGTCCGCTAATGATTGGAGCTAATTTTCCATTTAAAAAGCCAAATGGCGTGCCTTCCCTTCCGAGCCCTGCCGTGCTCCCAAACAGTGGTTTACCCCCACATATGGGGTATCAGCGTACTCAGGACAAACTGGACAACAACATTTGGGGTCCAATTTCTTTTATTACCCTTGGCAAAATAGGAAATTCCAGGCTAAAAAAATCATTTTTGAGGAAAGAAAAATTATTTTTTATTTTCATGGCTCTGCGTTATAAACTTCTGTGAAGCACCTGGGGGTTTAAAGTGCTCAATATGCATCTAGATAAGTTCCTTGGGGGGTCTAGTTTCCAAAATAGGGTCACTTGTGGGGGAGCTCCAATGTTTAGGCACACAGGGGCTCTCCAAACGCGACATGGTGTCCGCTAACAATTGGAGTTAATTTTCCATTCAAAAAGTCAAATGGCGCGCCTTCCCTTCCGAGCCCTGCCGAGTGCCCAAACAGTGGTTTACCCCATATGAGGTATCGGCGTACTCGAGAGAAATTGCCCAACAAATTTTATGATCCATTTTATCCTATTGCCCATGTGAAAATGAAAAATTTGAGGCGAAAATAATTTTTTTGTGAGAAAAAAGTACTTTTTCATTTTTACAGATCAATTTGTGAAGCACCTGAGGGTTTCAAGTGCTCACTAGGCATCTAGATAAGTTCCTTGGGGGGTCTAGTTTCCAAAATGGGGTCACTTGTGGGGGAGCGCCAATGTTTAGGCACACAGGGGCTCTCCAAACGCGACATGGTGTCCGCTAACGATGGAGATAATTTTTCATTCAAAAAGTCAAATGGCGCTCCTTCCCTTCCGAGCCTTACCATGTGCCCAAACAGTGGTATACCTCCACATGTGAGGTATTGGTGTACTCAGGAGAAATTGCCCAACAAATTTTAGGATCCATTTTATCCTGTTGCCCATGTGAAAATGAAAAAATTGAGGCTAAAAGAATTTTTTTGTGAAAAAAAAGTACTTTTTCATTTTAACGGATCAATTTGTGAAGCACCTGGGGGTTCAAAGTGCTCACTATGCATCTAGATAAGTTCCTTGGGGTGTCTAGTTTCCAAAATGGGGTCACTTGTGGGGGAGCTCCAATTTTTAGGCACACGGGGGCTCTCCAAACGTGACATGGTGTCCGCTAAAGAGTGGAGCCAATTTTTCATTTAAAAAGTCAAATGGCGCTCCTTCCCTTCCAAGCCCTGCCGTGCGCCCAAACAGTGGTGTACCCCCACATATGAGGTATCAGCGTATTCAGGACAAATTGGACAACAACTTTCGTGGTTCAGTTTCTCCTTTTACCATTGGGAAAATAAAAAAAATGTTGCTAAAAGATAATTTTTGTGACTAAAAAGTTAAATGTTCATTTTTTCCTTCCATGTTGCTTCTGCTGCTGTGAAGCACCTGAAGGGTTAATAAACTTCTTGAATGTGGTTTTGAGTACCTTGAGGGGTGCATTTTTTAGAATGGTGTCACTTTTGGGTATTTTCAGCCATATAGACCCCTCAAACTGACTTCAAATGTGAGGTGGTCCCTAAAAAAAATGGTTTTGTAAATTTCGTTGTAAAAATGAGAAATCGCTGGTCAAATTTTAACCCTTATAACTTCCTAGCAAAAAAAAATTTTGTTTCCAAAATTGTGCTGATGTAAAGTATACATGTGGGAAATGTTATTTATTAACTATTTTGTGTCACATAACTCTCTGGTTTAACAGAATAAAAATTCAAAATGTGAAAATTGCGAAATTTTCAAAATTTTCGCCAAATTTCCGTTTTTATCACAAATAAACGCAGAATTTATTGACCTAAATTTACCACTAACATGAAGCCCAATATGTCACGAAAAAACAATCTCAGAACAGCTAGGATCCGTTGAAGCTTTCCTGAGTTATTACCTCATAAAGGGACACTGGTCAGAATTGCAAAAAACGGCAAGGTCTTTAAGGTCAAAATAGGCTGGGTCATGAAGGGGTTAAAAGGTTTTCCTCCAGGATTGCCCTGTATTTTGCCACATCCATCTTCCCATCAACTCTGACTAGCTTCCCTCTTCCTGCTGAGAAAGGCATCTCCACAGCATGATGCTACCACCACCATATTTAACAGAGAGGATGGCATTTTTAAGGTGATATGTAGTGATGAGCAAATATACTCGTTACACGAGATTTCTCGAGCACGCTCCGGTGTCCTCCGAGTATTTTTTAGTGCTCGGAGATTTAGTTTTTATTGCAGCAGCTGAATGATTTACATCTGTTAGCCAGCATAAGTACATGTGGGGATTCCCTACAACCATGCAATAAAAACTAAATTTCCGAGCACTAAAAAATACTCGGAGGACACTCGAGCGTGCTCGGGAAATCTCGAGTAACGAGTATATTCGCTCATCACTAGTGATATGCAGTGTTAGTTTTCTATCACACATAGCGGTTTGCATTTAGCCCGAAATGTTCTACTTTGGTCTCATCTGTCAAGAGCACCTTCTTCCACATGCTAGCTGCATCCCCTACATAGGTTTTTGCAAACTTTTGCAAACTGCAAATGGGACTTCTTATGGCTTGCTTTCAAAAATGGCTTTCTTCTTGAGTCTCTTCCATAAAGGCCAGATTTGTTAAGTATACGACTAATAGTTGTCCTGTGGACAGACTCTCCCAACTGAGCTGTCAGTGGATCTCTGCATTTCCTTTCCTTAGCTACTTCTCGTTTTAGTGCTTTCCTTCCTTGGGATGTCAGCTTAGGCAGATGGCCATGTCTTAGTAAAATTGCAGTTGTGCAAAGCTCCTTCCATTTTTGAATGATCGATTCAATAGTGCCCCATGAGATGTTCAGAGCTTGGGCTATTGTTTTGTATAAAGCTATATAAATATCATGGGCGCAAAGTAGGTATGCTAATTAGCACACAAAATTGAAAAAAACTATAAAGAACGAGTGCAAGGCATCAGTATATTAGTAAAAAATAACTTTTCTTTGATATAATAAAAAGTACATTAAAACAGTAGGACACAGGATACTTGTAGCTGGAGAGTATAACAATAAGTAAACAACATGATACATGCTTACACATGATATTAATTCCCAAGAACCATATATACATATATAGTAGTACCATGGTAAATACCAAGTAATAAGTATGTATGGTAATCAGAAGGTCAAATATCAAAAAGTGAATATCAGTATATAAAAATAAACATGACCCTAATATTACAGGCAGATACAATTGGCATAAAATAGTACTTAACGGATAGATCAAGGTCAGTACAAAAAAGTATCATGGAGTTTTATAATGTGACTCCCATAGATAACAAAGTACAAGCACACAGGGGCATAGGGAGGACTCACCAGACACTGAAAGCACTACACCTGACGCGCGTTTTGCACCTAGCTTGGCCAACTAGCTCAAATGTTCTCTAACAAAGCTCTGAGCCCTTCAAAGAACAGCTGTTATTATTTTGCAAATAAATTTTATATTGCATGACTAAATTTACTAATTATGTGACTTCTGGAAGCAATTGGTCACTCAGGATTTTATTTAGGGGTATCAGACTGCAGGGGCTGAATACAAATGCATGTTACAATTTTCAGATTTATATTTTTAAATTAATTAGAAAACTATGCGTCATTTCCTTTACATTTTACACATGCTTGCTAGGTTGTGTTGGTTTATCATTTAAAATAGCAATAAAATACATTCAAGTTTATGGATGTAATGTGAAAAAATGCAAAAAAAAGTTCACAGGGTATGAATACTTTTTTAGGGCGCCGTTTTCTGTATATATATAATTCAGTATGTGTAATAAAATTTTTTAGAAAATAGTTGGCAAAAAGCAGGATAAATGATATCAAGACCTACTTAAAAAAATGGATCTAAGGATCACTAAATAATCAAATTTCATTTTGTAGGGAACATGCCCAATCTATTTCTATTTGTAATCAGCACAAGTAGCACTGTTATATGACCAGGACATGACAATTTATAACAAAATTAAATAGAAAAAAAATCAGCAGAATGTTTTATATTCATATACCTCTTTAAATGACTGTAGGTAATCTGTAACATTTCCGACAGACATTTTGGCAGAAGTTAATTTTCTGCAGAATTTATGCAAGTTTTATTTAGGATTATAAATAAAATTCTAACAACAAGGGTAACTAAGTTTCTTGATTAACTAACTCATCAATTTCTGGGGATTCTGTTTCTTTAATAAATTTTGGAGATATATAAAATCTAAGAATAAAATGTATTTCAACAGTTTCTCCATTATAGCTGCTTCACATCACACAGGTTATTGCAATATTTATCACAGATGTACCATCTCAGACTTTTCCTCTTTTTACAATGCCCTTTCCCTTAATCAGCCATTAATAATGATGCATTAACATGGCACTTTCTCATTAGCGTTAGTCTTTCCATCGCTTCCCGATACCAGGTGGCATTTTACAACAAAGTGGTATATTTAATTGAAAAACAAAAGGACAAAGTTGTTTCGGGCAGCGTCAATTTCATCATAACCTTCCTCTTCACTTTTTTGTGTAACTCGCTGTTAATAAGATTCTTGTTAAAAATTTATTATTACAGTGACTCTAACAAACTGGGGCAAGATTAGATTACATTTGTTCATTGTCTGCTGGACAAGCTGCTTTAAATTAATCTAGATAGTTAACACAGATTTACAAATTGATATTTTTTTCAGTTCTAATTTTAAACCTCAATTTAGTAAAATGTTTAAGTCATATACAATGAGTAATCACAAACACCAGACATACAACATTTTAAGGGTCTGAACAACTGTTGGGCTATATGAGTTATAGATCATCAAAGTGTTGATTGGAGGAGCTTAAACACTCAGCATCCCGTCGATGAGCTGTTCCATCATCGTCCGGAACTGTTCAGATATGGAGTGATACAGCTCCATCTATGGACTAGTGGCCACGGCCAGGTACTGCACATCCGCCCCTTGCTGATTTGAATAGGGAGTGTTTGTGCAGTATTCGGCCATGGCCAATATACAGTTGACGGAGCACTTTCGACTACTGCCATCATAGAGAGCAGCTGGTTAGTGGGTGTGCTGGGTTTCACACCCCTACAAATCCTACATTGATGACCTAACCTAAGGATTGGCCATCAGTGTTAAAAACCTGGATAGCCCTTTTAAGACCTCCATGATAAAAATCAGACTTGCCTGCCCTCTTCCAAAAGAAAGAGCAAAAGAGTTAAAGTTCTACAAAACCTAGAAAGCACAAGGATCCCTAAAATATAGCTTTTATTGAAAAACAATTAAAAGGTCTCTTTTCATTAAGAATCAATAATAAAAAACAACAACAAGTTATGAACTTGTTAGGTCCTAGGGAGTCGCTACACTTCGCCCTACCTGGCAGTGGGGGTTGGCACCCTAATTTACTGCGGTTGGCGCCCCCACTCGACGCCGACTAACCCTCAAAAATCCCTAGCATCCCCTATATTAAAGGAGTCCTAAAAAAGTCGTAAAGAATCCCTATAGGGAAAATACTACCTGACAGTGGGGGTAGGCACCCTAATTTGAAGCGGTAGGTGCCCCCACTCAGCGTCGACTGACCCTAGGGTCCCTCAAAAATCCCTAAAGTTGGGATAAAAAGATAAAGAAATGTCCCCATATACCCCAACACTCAAAATAGTAAAGAAAACAAAATAACAAAAAAAGAGAAAAAAAATGTAAAATAGTGAAAAAAATGTCTCAAATCTTGTATAGATACAAAAAAAAAGTCATATATCTGGCATCTGTAAGCAGAACAGAGTATGCCCCACAAAGAATATATTATAGACAAAGAGTTAAAGTTTACAATGTCTCTAACTATATCACGTGGACTCGTTGAAGCCTAAGAAGCATGCAAAATGGCCGTTTTCTACCACAGAAACAACTCCCCTGCCTCCACAGTTTTAATTTTGATGTATTGCATAAACAAGATATTTTTACCAGAAATCAGAGTGCCACCCCTTCACTTCTTCTCTTAGATTCTGGGTTTCTGACTACAGTCACCACTCGATGATAGTTTTAAGCTGGCTATGCACACTACATAGCCATTGGCCAAATGATGCTTAAGATGACCGTTCATCTGACAGCCATCTCTAGCTTCTCCTAATACACAGGAGCTTGTTCAGTTTAGAGTTCTTTTGTACTCTATAAGAAAGCTTCTGACATGTTGGCTGGTGGCTTATTAAAGGAGTACAATGCAATCAGCACTGTTGTGAATTCCGCTCTTGGGCTCCCTCCGGTGGTTGTAAGTAGTATTTTTGTGAGTTCTGCTCTTTGGCTCCCTCCTGTGGTTTTGAGTGGTATGGCTGCTCCTTGGATTTAGCTTCTTCAGCTGTTTTCACTGATCGTCTTTCGGGCTCGGCTATATTAGTCTGGCCTTAGCCCTCATTCAATGCCAGTTGTCAATTGTTCCAGCCTGGAGTCATTGCTCTTTGGATTTTCCTGACACTCTGACCAGTTCTGCAAAGCTAAGTCCTTGCTTGTCCTTTGCAGTTCACTTATTGTGGACTTTTGTACTGTCTTTGTTTTTGCTCATTTGTCCAGCTTATCAGTATGGATCTATTCAGCTAAGCTGGAAGCTCTGGGCAGCACAGTTTGCCCTCCACAACTTTAGTTAGGTGTGGAGTTTTTTGCATTTCTCTGCGGTGGACTTTTTCTAGTTTTTATTACTGACCGCACAGTGCTCTTTCCTGTACTATTCCTATCTAGCTAGAAGTGGCCTCCTGTGCTAAATCTTGTTTCATACTACGTATGTCATTTCCTTCTCCTCTCACAGTCATTACATGTGGGGGGCTATCTATCCTTTGGGGATTTTCTCTGAGGCAAGATAGTTTTCCTGCTTCTATCTTTAGGGGTAGTTAGCTCTTAGGCTGGGTTCCCATTGCGTTATGGGACCGCGTTAAACGAACAGCGTTGCACGGCGAAATTAACGCCGTGCAACGCGTCCGTTAACGCGCCCATTCACGCTAATGGGAACGCGCTACACTAGCGCGTGCCAAGATCGGCACGCGCTAGCGACGCGCCGGAGATTCCTGGCGCGCCGCGGACGCTGCTTGCAGCGTCCGAGGCGCGCCCGCGGTCCGTTCCCCGCTCTCGCAGATCGGGGATCTGCGAGAGCGGGGACGTTACCGCGACCCCGACCGCAGCCCCATATAAAACATTGCGTTAGCGCAATCCGCTAGCGCTAGCGCTAAACGGATTGCACTAACGCAATGTGACCCTAGCCTTAGGCTGTGACGAGATGCCTAGGCAGAGTTAGGAGCATTCCACGGCTATTTCTAGTGTTGTGGTGAGCTTAGGGACTGTGGTCAGTATAGTTCCCACCTGCTCAGAGCTAGTCACATGTCGCTCCTAAATCACCAGACCATAACAGTACAACTGGCCAAAAATGAGCTGAATGCATCTCAAAAGAAGGAAAAGAAAAGGAGTTCTGAGCCATTTTTTTTCTTTGGTTTGTTATGTCTTTTTTTCTTCCTCTTAATCTCTGGGTGATTCTGGATTTGGATGCAGGCATGGATGTTCAGGGGTTATTTTCTCGTGTGGATCAGCTTGCTGCAAGAGTACAGTGTATTCAAGATTATGTTGTTCAGACTCCGGCCTTAGCGCCTAGAATTCCTACTCCAGATTTGTTTTACGGGGATAGATATAAGTTTTTGAACTTTAAAAATAACTGCAAATTGTTTTTTGCTCTGAAACCCTGTTCCTCTGGTGATCCCATTCAGCAAGTAAAGATAGTTATTTCTCTGCTGTGTTGCGATCCTCAGGACTGGGCATTCTCTCTTGAGTCAGGGAATCCGGCATTGCTTAATGTAGATGCATTTTTTCAATCGCTCGGATTATTGTATGACGAACCTAACTCTGTAGAGCATGCTGAGAAAACACTGTTGGCCCTGTGTCAGGGTCAGGAAGTGGCAGAATTATACTGCCAGAAATTTAGAAAATGGTCTGTGCTCACTAGATGGAATGAGGACGCTCTGGCAGCCATTTTCAGAAAGGGTCTTTCTGAAGCCCTTAAAGATGTTATGGTGGGGTTTCCCACGCCTGTTGGTTTGAGCGAATCTATGTCTCTGGCCATTCAGATTGATCGGCGCCTGCGCGAACGCAAAGTGGTGCACTATATGGCAGTGTCCTCTGAGCAGAGTCCTGAGTCCATGCAATGTGATAGGATTTTGACTAGAGCGGAACAGAGGGGATACAGACATCAGAATGGGCTGTGTTTTTACTGTGGTGATTCTGCTCATGCTATTTCTGATTGCCCTAAGCATATTAAGAGGGTCGCTAGATCTGTTACCATTAGTACTGTGCAGCCTAAGTTTCTCCTGTCTGTGACCCTGATTTGCTCATTGTCATCTTTTTCTGTCATGGCATTTGTGGATTAAGGCGCTGCTCTGAACTTAATGGACTTAGAATTCGCTAGGCGCTGTGGTTTTTCTTTGCAGCCTTTGCAGAGTCCCATACCCTTGAGGGGTATTGATGCTACACCATTGGCCAAGAATAAACCTCAGTATTGGACTCAGCTGACTATGTGCATGGCTCCTGCACATCAGGAAGATTGCCGTTTTCTGGTGTTGCATAATTTACATGATGTTGTTGTACTGGGTTTTCCATGGTTACAAGTACACAATCCAGTGCTGGATTGGAAATCAATGTCTGTGACTAGTTGGGGGTGTCAAGGGGTACATAGTGACGTTCCTTTAATGTCAATTTCCTCTTCACCCTCTTCTGATGTTCCTGAATTTTTGTCAGATTTCCAGGATGTATTCGATGAGCCCAAGTCCAGTTCCCTTCCTCCACATAGGGACTGTGATTGTGCTATTGACTTGATTCCTGGCTGTAAGTTCCCTAAGGGCCGACTTTTCAATCTGTCTGTGCCAGAGCATGCCGCCATGCGGAGCTATGTTAAGGAGTCTTTAGAGAAGGGGCATATTCGTCCGTCTTCGTCACCATTGGGAGCGGGATTTTTTTTTGTTGCCAAGAAGGATGGCTCCTTAAGATCCTGTATTGATTATCGCCTTCTTAATAAGATCACGGTCAAATTCCAATACCCTTTACCTTTGCTCTCTGATTTGTTTGCTAGGATTAAGGGGGCTAGTTGGTTTACTAAGATTGACCTTCGAGGGGCATATAATCTTGTTCGTATTAAACAGGGTGACGAATGGAAAACTGCATTTAATACGCCCGAAGGCCATTTTGAATACCTGGTGATGCCTTTCAGGCTTTCTAATGCTCCTTCTGTATTTCAGTCCTTTATGCATGATATTTTTCGCAATTACCTTGACAAATTCTTGATTGTGTATTTGGATGATATTTTGATTTTTTCCAATGATTGGGAGTCTCATGTGAAGCAGGTCAGGATGGTATTCCAGATCCTTCGTGATAATGCTCTATTTGTGAAGGGGTCTAAGTGCCTATTTGGAGTTCAGAAGGTCTCTTTTTGGGGGTTTATTTTTTCTCCTTCGTCTATAGAAATGGATCCTGTTAAGGTCCAAGCCATTCATGACTGGATTCAACCCACATCTGTGAAGAGCCTTCAGAAATTTTTGGGCTTTGCTAATTTCTATCGCCGTTTCATTGCCAACTTCTCTAGTGTGGTTAAACCCCTGACCGATTTGACGAAGAAAGGCGCTGATGTGACAAATTGGTCCTCTGAGGCTGTTGAGGCCTTTCGGGAACTTAAATGCCGATTTACTTCTGCCCCTGTCTTGCGTCAGCCGGATGTTTCTCTTCCTTTTCAGGTTGAGGTTGACCCTTCTGAGATTGGGGCAGGGGCCATTTTGTCACAGAGGAATTCTGATGGTTCCTTGATGAAGCCATGTGCCTTCTTTTCCCGAAAGTTTTCGCCTGCGGAACGCAATTATGATGTCGGCAATCGGGAGTTGTTGGCTATGAAGTGGGCATTTGAGGAGTGGCGACATTGGCTTGAGGGAGCCAGGCACCGCATTGTGGTCTTGACCGATCATAAGAATCTGATTTACCTTGAGTCGGCCAAGCGGCTGAACCCTAGACAGGCTCGGTGGTCCCTGTTTTTCTCCCGCTTTGATTTTATGGTCTCATATCTTCCGGGATCTAAGAATGTTAAGGCGGATGCCCTCTCTAGGAGTTTTTTGCCTGATTCCCCTGGAGTCCTTGAGCCGGTTGGCATTCTTAGGGAAGGGGTGATTCTATCTGCCATCTCCCCTGATTTGCGGCGGGCGCTTCAGGAATTTCAGGCTGATAAGCCTGACCGCTGTCCTGTAGGGAAGCTGTTTGTTCCTGATAGATGGACAAGTAAGGTAATTTCTGAGGTCCATTGTTCTGTGTTGGCCGGTCATCCTGGGATTTTTGGTACCAGAGATTTGGTTGCTAGGTCCTTTTGGTGGCCTTCCTTGTCGCTGGATGTGCGTTCTTTTGTGCAGTCCTGTGGGACCTGTGCCCGGGCTAAGCCTTGCTGTTCCCGTGCTAGTGGGTTGCTTTTGCCTTTGCCCATTCCGGAGAGGCCTTGGACGCATATTTCCATGGATTTTATTTCGGATCTTCCTGTGTCCCAGAGGATGTCTGTTATCTGGGTGGTTTGTGACCGGTTCTCTAAAATGGTCCATTTGGTACCTTTGCCTAAATTGCCTTCCTCCTCTGATTTGGTTCCATTGTTTTTTCAACATGTGGTTCGTTTGCATGGCATTCCGGAGAATATTGTGTCTGATAGAGGTTCCCAGTTTGTTTCCAGGTTTTGGCGGGCCTTTTGTGCTAGGATGGGTATTGATTTATCTTTTTCTTCGGCGTTCCATGCTCAGACAAATGGCCAAACTGAGCGAACTAATCAAACCTTGGAAACCTATTTGAGATGCTTTGTGTCTGCTGATCAGGATGATTGGGTGACTCTTTTGCCGTTGGCCGAGTTTGCCCTTAATAATCGGGCCAGTTCGGCTACTTTGGTTTCGCCTTTCTTTTGTAATTTTGGTTTCCATCCTCGTTTTTCTTCAGGGCAGTTTGAGCCTTCTGATTGTCCTGGTGTGGATTCTGTGGTGGACAGGTTTCAGCGGATTTGGGCTCATGTGGTGGACAATTTGACGTTGTCCCAGGAAAGGGCTCAGCGTTTTGCTAACCGCCGTCGGTGTGTTGGTCCTCGGCTTCGTGTGGGGGATTTGGTCTGGTTGTCCTCTCGTCATGTCCCTATGAAGGTTTCTTCCCCTAAGTTCAAGCCTCGGTTTATTGGTCCTTATAAGATTTCTGAGATTATCAATCCTGTGTCTTTTCGTTTGGCCCTTCCAGCCTCTTTTGCCATCCACAATGTTTTCCATAGATCTTTGTTGCGGAGAAATGTGGTGCCCGTTGTTCCATCTGTTGATCCTCCTGCCCCGGTGTTGGTTGAGGGGGAGTTGGAATATGTGGTTGAGAAAATTTTGGATTCTCATTTTTCAAGGCGGAAGCTTCAGTATCTTGTCAAGTGGAAGGGTTATGGCCAGGAGGTTAATTCTTGGGTTGTTGCTTCCGATGTTCATGCCACCGATTTGGTTCGTGCTTTTCATTTGGCTCGTCCTGATCGGCCTGGGGGCTCTGGTGAGGGTTCGGTGACCCACCTCAAGGGGGGGTACTGTTGTGAATTCCGCTCTTGGGCTCCCTCCGGTGGTTGTAAGTAGTATTTTTGTGAGTTCTGCTCTTGGGCTCCCTCCTGTGGTTTTGAGTGGTATGGCTGCTCCTTGGATTTAGCTTCTGCAGCTGTTTTCACTGATCGTCTTTCGGGCTCGGCTATATTAGTCTAGCCTTAGCCCTCATTCAATGCCAGTTGTCAATTGTTCCAGCCTGGAGTCATTGCTCTTTGGATTTTCCTGACACTCTGACCAGTTCTGCAAAGCTAAGTCCTTGCTTTTCCTTTGCAGTTCACTTATTGTGGACTTTTGTTGTTCAGTACTGTCTTTGTTTATGCTCATTTGTGCAGCTTATCAATATGGATCTATTCAACTAAGCTGGAAGCTCTGGGCAGCAGAGTTTTCCCTCCACAACTTTAGTTAGGTGTGGAGTTTTTTGCATTTCTCTGCGGTGGACTTTTTCTAGTTTTTATTACTGACCGCACAGTGCTCTTTCCTGTACTATTCATATCTAGCTAGAAGTGGCCTCCTGTGCTAAATCTTGTTTCATACTACGTATGTCATTTCCTTCTCCTCTCACAGTCATTGCATGTGGGGGGCTATCTATCCTTTGGGGATTTTCTCTGAGGCAAGATAGTTTTCCTGCTTCTATCTTTAGGGGTAGTTAGCTCTTAGGCTGTGACGAGATGCCTAGGCAGAGTTAGGAGCATTCCACAGCTATTTCTAGTGTTGTGGTGAGCTTAGGGACTGCGGTCAGTATCGTTCCCACCTGCTCAGAGCTAGTCACATGTTGCTCCTAAATCACCAGACCATAACACAGCACTATGAAATCGAGCATGCACGATTGACATCTCTCCTGACAATTAGTCATCCGGTGCCCCCATACACATTAGAACATCAGCTATCAGTGAGTTGAGCCAACTTTCCTAATGTCTATGCAGGCCCTTAGATATAGACTTCTATCCTTAATATTGTTCCTATCTCTAACCTCCATAGTTTCTGTCCCAAGGAAAGACCTTATTAGCCAGATAGGTCAAGTGTCTGTCTCCTTCACTTTTACTATATACTAACTTGCCTAGCAGTGAGATTTCAGTTATTGTTTAAACTATTGTATAAATTACTTGGCTTTTAGTCTCCCTCACACCTTTTTTTAGCACTCTCTTTTGTTAAACTCTTTATTGGCAATTAGAGCTTTCATTTACGTTTCTTCTGTAGTTGGTGCCACAGGATGATACATGCAGCCCTTTTTACTGATTTTGATAATTATACACCTTTGGCAAAAAATAATGTTAACTATACTCTAGATCAGTGTTTCCCAAAAACCAGTCCTCACGGACCCCATGGGTCATGTTTTCAGGATTTCTTTAGTATTGCTCAAGTAGTGGAAGTATCATCCAGGCATCAGGCATTGTCTCATCTGTGCAACACTATGGAAATCCTGAAAATATGACCCGTGGGGTCCGTGAGGACTGGAGTTTGGGAAACACTGCTCTAGATGGTTTAAAAGGAATCTGTACACACATTAGCTCAATGCGCTGGTGTTCTGGGCCCTGACCATAAAAGTCCATGTGCAGGACTTGAAAGACGTAAACTCACCAAAAGATTACTATTCTGACAAGTAAAACACTGCAAAAAAAACATATGCATAAATATAGTTTTATTAAAACATACAAACATGTGAAGAAAAAATATTAGCAATAATAAATAATTTAAAAAAATCTTTATTTTTGTGTATATAATTAATTGTAACTAATACAATTATATTTATTTATGCATATTTTTATTGTTTTATTCATAAGTATAGTATTCCTTTGGTGAGTTAATTATCGATTCATTCATTCAGTTTCTTGGGGATTTCTATAAAGTATATTAACAATTTTTGCTTACTTTGGTTTTTGGTTTTTAGGATTTTAAAGATGACTGCACTGATGTCACCAGAATGTGTAATAATCAGTTAAATATATATTGATGTGTTTTCAAGGTTGAGTGTCTCAGCCAGCAATGATTCATGGTAATGCTTTTATGCACAAGCAGGCACATTTTTAATTTATAACAATGGCAAAAATAACAAATCACACAACTTGGCTTCAAGCACCATTGTTATTATCATTTAATGGCGTACAAGAGCACCGGGTCAGATTTGCAGAATTTAGGTTCACTTTAAATAAAACTATGGGCAATCCCCACGCAGCCCCAGACCAGCCGTAGTCTCCACTTCCATTCGACGGATGCCATCGATAGAGCCAACATATGGCTCTCAAAACCTCTAATATCATACAAATCTGATGAGAAATAAATGGACGCAGTTGTGTGGCAAACATATATTTTTATTTTTAAGTTTTCACTCTTCAGGCAATATTTTAACCCCTTCACTCCGATCCTGTTTTTACCTTCTTTATCAGGCCACATTTTACAACTGCGGCCATTGTCACTATATGAGGTAATAACTCTAGAAAGCTTCAATATATCCCAGTGATTCTAAAATAGCTTTCCATGACACATTGTACTTCATGTTCGTCATAAATTTAGGTTGACATCCCTTACGTTAATTTTGTGAAAATATCATAATTTTAATGAAAAATATGAAAATGTTGCCATTTGTAGTCTTTTGATTTTATGCCCTTAAACCAGAGTTGTATCTCGCAAAATAGTTGATTATTAACATATATAAAACATCAACATTCCAATATTGCTGAATTTCTGGATTCTGCACTAATCCCATGTGAAGGACAAGGCCCCAAATCTTCGTTATTTCTACTGCATCTATGGGGGCCCAGTCGGCAAATTATGAGGTAAGATTTTGGGATAAAAATTGTAGGGCATATAAATTTGTCTCTGCCACCATGAGATCTTCAAAATTGTCAACGAAAGAGACTTTGAAAAAGTTGATATCTGTGAGGCCAGTAATGTCCAGTTGGAATTCTGATTGCGCCACAAAATTAGGAATCTGTGGATCATAATCTTCTTGGAGGTGAGGTCCAAGTGGACACTGGCTCATTTGCTATTAACTAATCTAAATTATTATTTTTATTTGATTTGTTTTTACTTTTTGAAAAAAAAAACACTAACAAAAGAAAAAACCTGATGCTGGTCAGTGATGTGCGTCACTGACCAGTGCTCAGTGGCTACAGGATGCACATGGAGGTGATGCAAAGTTAGGATAAGAAAAATAGACAAGAAAAAGGTTCTGGCCAAAAGTGAGCACTGACGTCAACTAGTGATGTGCATTAGTGAACAGTGGCTGCAGGATGCACGCACAAAGATGGTGCCAATGGAGAGGGTAAAAAAATATGGACAGGGAAAAAATAAGTCCTTGCCAAAAGTGAGCATTAGGGTTGAGCGACTTTTCTTTTTTTAGGATCGGGTCGGGTTTCACGAAACCCGACTTTCTCAAAAGTCGGGTCGAGTGAAATCGGGCGATCCTATAGAAAAGTCGGGGTCGGGGTCAGCCGAAACACGAAACCCAATGCAGTGCAATGGGATACTAATGGTTCCCAGGGTCTGAAGGAGAGGAAACTCTCCTTCAGGCCCTGGGATCCATATTAATGTGTAAAATAAAGAATAAAACTAAAAAATAGGGATATACTCACCCTCGGACGCGCCCTGGTTCTAACCGGCAGCCTTCCTTCCTAAGAATGAGCGCGTGAAGGACCTTAGATGATGTGGCAGCTTGTGATTGGGCGCATGACCGCCCATGTTACTGCTCACACGACCAATCACAAGCCACGACGTCATCAAAGGTCCTTCACTTGCTCATTTTTAGGAACGCAGGCTGCCGGTTAGAACCAGGGCGCGTCCGAGGGTGAGTATATCAATATTTTTTATTTTTATTCTTTATTTTACACTTAAATATGGATTCCGATACCGATTCCCGATATCGCAAACATATCGGAACTCGGTATCGGAATTCCGATACCAGATCAGAAGATCGCCGACCTCATGGCCGACCCCACACAGGGGTCAGGTCGGGTTTCATGAAACCCGACTTTGAAAAAAGTCGGCGACTTCTGAAAATGGCCGACCCATTTCGCTCAACCCTAGCGAGCATTAATGCCAATCAGTGATGTGCATCACTAATCAGCACTTGGCGACTGCAGGATGCGTGCACGGATGTGGTGCAAAAGAAAAAAATTCCCAAAACTCGAGTGATCAAGTACAGATCATTGATCAATTAGTGATCAGCGCTCGGCGGCAGAAGGAGGGCTGGGGAATAGGTTAGGGAAAGGGTAAGCGGAGGAAAGAACGGTGAGTTAGATTGGGATGAACTAGAAAAAAAAGAGGACTAGAACAGGTCAAGAACAGATCTTCTTTCTTTATTTCTTCTGGTCTTTAGTCAGCAGCAGCAGAAAGAGCAGAAGTGGTGGCACAGGTTAAAATAGTCAGTGGCACAGCATGACCCAGTGGATTGGCAGCAGAATGACACAGTGATCACTCTGCGCATGTCTCACAACTGGAATGAGATGATAAAACAATCAAAGCAACAGAGAGCATGAAACACCAAAGACCATACAGGCTGGAATAAGATTATAAAAAATGCCTTTATTAATAACAAGTGGCAAATAATTAATTTTAAAATACTTATTGTGCACAGGACCAGGACAGAAAAAATCATAAAATATAGTGTATAATATAATCAATAGCAGCAAACACAGAGTATCTAATTACAAAAATTTTTTTGTTATGTTATGGCAGCTAGGATGGTATAACTTCCCACAGGTGAAGTAGGTCCCCAGGGCTCCCGGTGTATAGATGAGGATAGTGAGTGGTGCAGTAAAGAATGGAGGACACAGGTTTGCAGTCTCTTTACCTGGTTTACTGAAAATTTCAGGCAGCCACAGTCCAGGGCACCAGATCAAAAGTATAGGCAGGGTCCAGCCGGCTTGGAAGTTTGTTCAGAGTCCCATAGTGGTGTTGTAGTTCCTTACTGCCTATGGCTTTTGGCAAGGTCCTCACAGTTCTCTCTGTCCTCCTTAAAGGTGGGACATAAACCCATATAACAGGTGCCTTTTTACAGGGTCTCTATCATGACCCGGGCTCTATGCGCCACTGTGTCTCCTGGTTATTAGGGAAGGCAGGTTACATGTAATTCAGCTGTCCTGCCAGTTTCTGCTATAAGTCTTGGAGTCCCTCACAACCTCGGTCTTCTGGCTACCAGCATCTGCATTTTGCAGGGAGGTAGCCCAAACGCAGCTGTCCTCCCCAGTTGTCACTCGCGTGTGCTTCACTCTCCTGTGCGCTCACTACAAATATGTCCATCTTTCTGAGTTGTCTCTGTCCTTCAGGAGCTGCAGCACCTTCTTGTGGCTGCACGGCCCCTCTGCTTCCTTCCCCTCTGTCTCTATGACAGGAACTAACTGACTTTCCCTCCAGACCTGAATATATATATATAAAGGAGCCACCCACAAGCTGGATCAGAGCTCCCACTTCTGGCCTGGAGTGTGAACATGATGTATGTTTGTGGTTACCTGATAAAGAAGATCCTTGTTTGCTTAAAAGTGTCACTCTCCCCGTGAGGAAGGCAATGCCACTGTAACAACCATGACCCTGGAGTGTTACACTCCCCCCCGTTAAATCTAGTACTCCCAGATTGGGACAAGAAAAACAGCAATAACAGGTTATTAAAGACATAACAAATTATTGTAAATTCATATAAACAGGGTAAACAGGTTGAATACATGTTAACTTTGGCTTCCCTTTATGGGAGGTAGTTAATTCTCGAATGTTACAGGAGCTTATTCACATGGTAGAAAAACTTTTCAAGAATATAGAACTTTAATATTTTATACTGTGAAATGACCCTTTACGGGTATACTATCTTTAAGACTTTCTTTAGTCAAAGTGAAAAAAATTAGCTTTATTTTCATTTTACCAACTCTCATTATAATTCTCAACAATATCTGCATAAAACACTACTTATTTCCCTTACAGGGTAACTTCTCTGACTACATTAAACACTATCACTCCTATAAAGTGCAACACGTTTTAACATTCGTGTAACAGTGCAATCAATATTCAAGTCCATAACTCAACATTTTGAAACCCCCAATGTAGGCTTGGGCAGGCTACAAGGCGTATATCCTGACCCTGTATTTGGTCACGCCAAATGGGTTTTTCTTCAGATCTCTGTTAAACAAATCAACTTTCAAGGAAATATTAGCAACAGTTTATTTGAAGATTCTTTTTAAAACCAGTAGGAAGCACCTAAAGAGGTGCCAACTATATACAAGAAAGTTTGATCATGCCTAGTTCATGACTCTATAGTTCTGTTAAACTTGAGCAACAGTAACATAACCAACCAGGTTAACTTTTAACTCTTTACAGTTATTTCACTTTTATTTAATCTTGCTGCTTTGGTAGCACCTGGATGCTAGGCTCACTCATATTGGGTTCCAGTCTTATTATAATGAAGATTTGTTAAGTCCCCACTATGAGGGTTTGAGTACTCCTGCACTGTGTCTCTGTATCAGTTTGAGTAGCACGTGAACTCACTGAATGTTGCTTTTTCACTGTTAGAGGCACTGACTTGACCTCTGTAGATTTTGGGGCTGCACTACTTGCAGATGGCTTAGGCTTGGCTGATATTTCAGGACTGGCAGTTGTTGGTCTGCATTTCCTAACATTTAAGGCGTACCAGCCTTTTTCACCCAAGTGATGGGTGTAGGTTACACGATCCCCTGGGTACAGATCCCTATCTGGGTGCCCCTCCAGGAGGTGAGATTCAACATCACGTCTGGTGACAAAAACCTCTGCCAGTAGTCCAGTCTCTTTAAGAAAGCCCCAACCCTTTTAAGGTGGAAAGTTGTTATGACACCCTGTCTCCATGGGCTTCTGTCTGAACGTTTAGCTTTACAGGCGTGGGCTTTGGCCCACAGATTGCGCTCTTCTATAGCCCTACGCTGAACTTCACTCTCCTCCTCTTTCTTTTTCCACTTTAGTTCCAGATGGCCATACTCCTCCCAGCTGAGGACTTCTATATGGGACCCCTCTGGTTGGGCCTCTCCAGGGAACCTGATCAGTTCTGCTCCTGGATTGTCCCATTGAAAAACTACCCCCTCTGCGCTCACCTCCAGTGGTGTACCTATGGGCTTCAGGGGTGTGCTCATGTGCCTCTCCATCCCGAATTCCTGGTCCCAGCGAACATTGTAATGGCCCCAACCAGGTCGGGGGGCTGATGGTGCTGGGAATGGACCCACCAGTTTCTCCTCGGTCTGCAGAGTGGCACAGTTGGTGGCTGTTGTAAGATTAGCCACTGGAACAGGGTCAGTAGCTGGGGCAGGAGTAGTCGCTGGAGCTGGGTCGGTCACCAGGGCAGGGTCATTCTCCATACCTGCTTCTGATGTGATCCCTTCAGTGCCGTACTGCTCTGCTGCTGAAGCTGTAGTTTCTAGTTGCTGGATGGGCTGTGGCTCCTCCAGCATGGTCTTTCTGCACAGGGCCACCTTACATCTTTTCACTGCGGTCAGCTATGTGTTCAGGAGCTGACGGCTCAGCTCCTTTCACCTGCACTCCCAGGAAGTCTGGATCCTCAAGCGGTAGTAGGTCCGGGTCCTCCTCCCATTGTCTGGGATGGTCCTTGGCTGCCTCTCCACCCTCCGGGCATCTACCAGTCACCATCTTTTTCTCCTGGCCCGTGGCTGTACTCACATGCTGTTCCTGCTATGTTCTCTGGGGGCGGGGCTTCCTCTTCCTTTGATCTCCACCACAACAGATCAGGAGGTGGACCTCCCGGGCCGATGGACATGTCCTCATTGTATAGTAACATTTGAAGGGGGCGTTTCTGGTTTTTGTGCCATTCCTCCAGGTGCCGCCCATAATCACATGCCCCTCTCCTCCTGCACACCACATAGTGCTGTAATGGCAGCAGTTTTGGTGGTTATTTTTGAATATAAAATGTGCGCACAGTGTGATGCAGTTATGGCTATGTTTTCATGGCGATGTTTCAACAGCTCATAAAAGTCTTTGGCACACACAATTTAATAAAGTCTCTCTTTTAAGCACAGTCTCATAGACACACAAGACCCTATTCAAAGGGTTGGTCCATCCTGTTTGTGACGCCAAAATGAGACGCCCACCTGTGCTTTGCTCTCCTGCATGCTCACTATAAATCTGTCCATCTTTCTGTACTGTCTCTGTCCTTCAGGAGCTGCAGCACCTTCTTGTGGCTGCACGGCCCCTCTGCTTCCTTCCCCTCTGTCTCTCTGACAGGAACTAACTGATTTTCCCTCCAGACCAGAATGTATATATACTAGCTATTGAACCCGTTCTACGCCCGGGTGGCGAGCATTTATATTGGTATATGCTCTCCATCCTGGTATGTGCTGCTCCATCCTGCGTCCCTATCCTGTCATGTGCTGCTCCATCCTGTGTCCCCATCCTGTCATGTGCTGCTCCATCCTGCGTCCCCATCCTGTCATGTGCTGCTCCATCCTGCGTCCCCATCCTGTCATGTGCTGCTCCATCCTGTGCCCCCATTCTGTCATGTGCTGCTCCATCCTGCATCCCCATGCTGTCATGTGCTGCTCCATCCTGTGCCTCCATTCTGTCATTTGCTGCTCCCATCCTGTCATGTGCTGCTCCCATCCTGCGTCCCCATCCTGTCATGTGCTGCTCCATCCTGTGCCTCCATTCTGTCATTTGCTGCTCCCATCCTGTCATGTGCTGCTCCCATCCTGCGCCCCCGTTCTGTCATGTGCTGCTCCCATCCTGCGCCCCCGTTCTGTCATGTGCTGCTCCCATCCTGCGCCCCCGTTCTGTCATGTGCTGCTCCCATCCTGCTCCCCTGTTCTGTCATGTGCTGCTCCCCTCCTGCGCCCGTTCTGTCATGTGCTGCTGCCATCCTGCGTCCGTTCTGTCATGTGCTGCTCCCATCCTGCGCCCGTTCTGTCATGTGCTGCTGCCATCCTGCGCCCATTCTGTCATGTGCTGCTGCCATCCTGCGCCTGTTCTGTCATGTACTGCTCCCATCCTGCACCTCCATTCTGTCATTTGCTGCTCCCATCCTGGCATGTGCTGCACCTATCCTGCGCCCCCGTTCTGTCATGTGCTGCTCCCATCCTGCGCCCCCGTTCTGTCATGTGCTGCTCCCATCCTGCGTCCCCGTTCTGTCATGTGCTGCTCCCATCCTGCTCCCTTGTTCTGTCATGTGCTGCTCCCATCCTGCGCCCGTTCTGTCATGTGCTGCTGACATCCTGCGCCCGTTCTGTCATGTGCTGCTCCGATCCTGCGCCCGTTCTGTCATGTGCTGCTCCATCCTGCGCCCGTTCTGTCATGTGCTGCTGCCATCCTGCGCCCATTCTGTCATGTGCTGCTGCCATCCTGCGCCCGTTCTGTCATGTGCTGCTGACATCCTGCGCCCGTTCTGTCATGTGCTGCTCCGATCCTGCGCCCGTTCTGTCATGTGCTGCTCCATCCTGCGCCCGTTCTGTCATGTGCTGCTGCCATCCTGCGCCCATTCTGTCATGTGCTGCTGCCATCCTGTGCCCGCTCTGTCATGTGCTGCTGCCATCCTGCGCCCGTTCTGTCATGTGCTGCTCCCATCCTGCGCCTCCATTCTGTCATTTGCTGCTCCCATCCTGTCATGTGCTGCACCCATCCTGCGCCCCCGTTCTGTCATGTGCTGCTCCCATCCTGCGCCCCCGTTCTGTCATGTGCTGCTCCCATCCTGCGCCCGTTCTTTCATGTGCTGCTGCCATCCTGCGCCCGTTCTGTCATGTGCTTCTGCCATCCTGCGCCCGTTCTGTCATGTGCTGCTGCCATCCTGCGCCCGTTCTGTTATGTGCTGCTGCCATCCTGCACCCGTTCTGTCATGTGCTGCTGCCATCCTGCACCCGTTCTGTCATGTGCTGCTGCCATCCTGCCCCCGTTCTGTCATGTGCTGCTCCCATCCTGCACCACCATTGTATTATATGCCCCCCATAAGACGCTCCAGTGTGTATGCCCCCGTATGCTGCTGCCATATATAAAAAAAAAAAATACCACACTCACCTATCGTCCGGCTCCACTGCAGGTGTGTCTTCAAGAAAATGGCGCCGGAAAGCGCGGACTGCGCAGGCGCCGATTCCGGCAGCAGGAATCGGCGCCTGCGCAGTCCGCGCTTTCCAGCGCCATTTTCTTGAAGACACACTCCGGCTCCTCTGCCTGTGACTGGTAAGTCAGAGGGCGGCGCATTAAGCGCGTCATCGCGCCCTCTGAACTGTCACAGCAGAGGAGAAGGGAGACGGAGCCGCACGCAGCGCTGGAATGGGGAAAGGTGAATATACTTACCCTCCTGGCGGTCCCTGACTCTCCGGTGGAGATCGCGGTATGCGTTCAGTGCTTACGCATACCGCGATCTCCTGGGAGCGTCACTCTGTGGGGGCCAGACTGCGCCGGCGCTTGCGCCTGCGCAGTCTATAAAGGCTTCGGACAGAGTGACGCTCCCAGCGTTATATTATAGATAGGGGAGCCACCCACAAGCTGGATCAGAGCTCCCCCTTCTGGCCTTGACTGTGACCATATTGTATGCTTGTGGTTACCTGATAAAGAAGATCCTCGCTTGCTTCCAAGCCTAACATCACTCTCTCCATGAGGAAAGCAATGCCACTGTAACAACCAGGACCCTGGGGTGTTACACTTGTAGTTGCAGGGAATGGAAAGACCCCCAATGGCGACAAGTCCCAGTGTACCTCTCTCAGAAACAGCAGGCACCATCATGCAATCACTATGCCTTCAGACATGGCGGCTACATGATCTCCATGACATAACTGTTCATCCTTAGTCGGGAACCCCTTCTCAACCATGACATATACTGTAGGTAAGTCGAATGTTGTGAAGGGGTTAATACAGTGCCACAAGATATTACTCTACAGGTGCTATATTTCAGACCTGTACAATTTAACAATATGCTTGTGCTCATGATTGAAAAGAAATATATAACAGAATCTGCAACTCAATGTAGGTGTCATGGGTGAGAAGCCGTTTAAATGACAGCAAATGACCTAAGCGAATTAAAGAGACTGACACATTGCTCAACCACCTCAAATTACATGGTATAAATCACATTTTTATTAGAATGTCCTTTGGCAGTTTCAGTTTTATAGACTTAAGTTTGTCATTAGCAGTGTACATGTTTCCAAAGGCTCTGAATTGACTTGTCAAGCCACTGACTAAAGGATATATAAGGAAGGAGCTGATCAATTTCAAAGTAGCATAGCCCAGACTGATAGAGAATACATTAGACTTCTTTTAATATCTATTTGGATTTTTAAGGAAAGATTAACGTGGAAATATATTATATATGGATTTTGTTTTTCTTGATGTCTTACAGTTGGAAGGTGAGGTCATCAAACAAGTGTGATTTATTTAGACGCTAGGTATAATTATATTGACACGTTTCATTAGCAGTATATAAAGAAAGCTAATTTACTGACTTTTAAATGGTATATTACACATTGTATGTATTGCATATATTTTTTTAATTATTCTTATATAAATGCAAAACTTGTTCACTGGAAGTACATATATACAGTATACACACAGTATATATATACACTGCTCAAAAAAATAAAGGGAATGCTTAAACAACACAACATAACTCCAAGGACATCAAACTTCTGTGAAATCAAACTATCCTCTTAGGAAGCAACACTGATTGACAATCAATTTCACATGCTGTTGTGCAAATGGAATAGACAACAGATGGAAATTATTGGCAATTATCTGGACACCCTTAATAAAGGAGTGGTTCTGCAGATGGGGACTACAGACAGCACTCAGTACCAATGCTTTCTGGCTGATGTTTTGGCCACTTTTGAATGTTGGTTGTGCTTTCACACTCATTGACGGACTCTACAACCAGCACAAGTGGCTCAGGTAGTGCAGCTCATCAAGGATGGCACATCAATGCGAGCTGTGGCAAGAAGGTTTGTTGTGTCTGTCAGCTTAGTTTCCAGAGGTTGGAGGTGCTACCAGGAGACAGGCCAGTATGCCAGGATACGTGGAGGGGGCTGTAGGAAGGCAACCACCCAGAAGCAGGACTGCTACCTCTGCCTTTGTGCAAGGAGGAACAGGAGGAGCACTGCCAGAGCCCAGCAAAATGACCTCCAGCAGGCCACAAATGTGCATGTGTCTTCACAAATGGTTAGAAACTGACTCCATGAGGATGGTCTGAGTGCCCGACGTCCACAGATGGGGGTTGTGCTCACAGCCCAACACCATGCAGGACGCTTGGCATTTTCCACAGAACACCAGGATTGGCTAATTCACCAATGGCACCCTGTGCTCTTCACAGATGATGAAAGCAGGTTCACACTGAGCACATGTGACAGACATGACAGAATCTGAAAACACCGTGTAGAGCGATCTGCTGCCTGCAACATCCTTCAGCATGACCGTTTGGCAGTGGGTCAGTAAGGGTGTGGGGTGGCATTTCTTTGGAGGGTCGCACAGCCCTCCATGTGCTTGGCAGAGGTAGCCTGACTTCCATTAGGTACCAAGATGAGATCCTCAGACCCCTTGTGAGACCATATGCTGGTGCAGTTGGCCCTGGGTTCCTCCTAATGCAGGACAATGCAAGACCTCATGTGGCTGAAGTGTGTCAGCAGTTCCTGCAAGATAAAGGCATTGAAGCTATGGACTGGACCGCCCATTCCCCAGACCTGAATCTGATTGAACACATCTGGGACATCATGTCTCGCACCATCCACCAACATCATGTTGCACCACAGACTCTCCTGGATTTGGCAGATGCTTTAGTCCAGATCTGGGAGGAGATCCCCCAGGAAACCATCTGCCGCCTCATCAGGAGCATGCCCAGGCATTGTAGGGAGAGGCCACACACACTACTGAGCATCATTTCCTTGTCTTGAGCCATTTCCACTGAAGTTGGATCAGCCTGTAATTTCATTTTCAATTTTGATTTTGAGCATCATTCCAACTCCAGACCTCTGTGGGATGTTAGTTGTGATTTTCATTGATCATTTTTAGGTTATATTGTTCTCAACACATTCCATTATGTAACAAATAAAGATTTACAACTGGAATATTTAAATCAGTGATATCTAGGATGTGGGATTTCAGTATTCCCTTTATTTTTTGAGCAGTGTGTATATATATATATATATATATATATATATACAGTACAGATTAAAAGTTTGGACACACCTTCTCATTTAAAGATTTTTCTTTATTTTCTTGACTATGAAAATTGTAAATTCACACTGATGGCATCAAAACTATGAATTAACAAATGTGGAGTTATATACTTAACAAAAAAGTGTGAAACAAATGAAAATATTCTAGGTTCTTCAAAGTAGTCAACATTTGCTTTGATGAATGCTTTGCACATTCTGGGCATTCTCATGATGAGCTTCAAGAGGTAGTCACTGGGAATTGTCTTCCAACAATCTTGAAGGAGTTCCCAGAGATGCTTAGCACTTGTTGGCCCTTTTGCCTTCACTCTACGGTCCAGCTCATCCCAAACCATCTCGATTGGGTTCAGGTCTGGTGACTGTGGAGGCCAGGTCATGTGGCGTAGCACCCCATCTCTCTCCTTCTTGGTCAAATAGCCCTTACACAGCCTGGAGGTGTGTTTGGGGTCATTGTCCTGTTGAAAAATAAATGATGGTCCAACTAAACGCAAACCGGATGGAATAGCATGCCGCTGCAAGATGCTGTGGTAGCCATGCTGGTTCAGTATGCCTTCAATTTTGCATAAATCCCCAACAGTGTCACCAGAAAAGCACCCCCACAAATTGCCATATTAGGCAATTTTAGACAAAGTAATTTGAAATTCTTTTAATTTGCTAGGTTCAGCAAATTCTTAAAGATTCCTAAAAATGTAGCATTCATGTACCTCATCAGAGAAAAAGAGGTAAAGAAATATAGTGCCATATTGAAAGTAGAAATTCTAAAAATTAAAATCAACACTTTAAAAGGCACATGACATAGGATGACAAGACAAACTAGAAAGTATATTTATAGACATAGCGTTCCAAAAAGAGAAATTTTACCCTTTTCACTCCATGTTCCAGCCAAACAAGTTACTCTGTGTGAATTGATGAGGGTAAACAACCCAAAACAGTTGTCTACAAATGGAGTGCATGGTTTGGTTTATTATTTTAAGTCATGGGGCAAGAATGGCCAATTAAAAAGTCGATATTGATGATTATCATTGCTGCTTCCAATTGGTTGCACTGGTTTTTCTATAGTATTGAATTTACGTCTACCTATGTATTTTACAAGGAAATCTGATTCACAGAGAAGTTATTCTCCAGAGAATTGTATGATCCTTTTTATGTTCTGGGGTCAGGAGAAACATAAGATGTAAAATAAAAAAAACACATACACTCACCTTATCAATTCACCGACACTTATGATGTTCAATATCAACTGTCCAGTCCTTGCCTAGTTGCATTTTCTTATTACTGCTACGAGCTCTCAATCTCCAGGCCTCTTCGCCTAGGTCGAGACTTTTGGCTTTTTGACTTTAGATTTTCTGGTGGCCATTTTCACAAAGCCCACCACAGGGAAATCATTGGGAAAGGGAACTTCACTTACCGGCGCCGACAACTTATTAGAGACCAAAGCCTGCAACATCGCCCCACTTCTGATGCCGCCATCCTTCTGAAGGAGGAACTCTGTAACCTGTGACCCTGCACCACTGCACAATCTGCCCTGTTAAGCTCATTTCAGAAGATAAGATGCACCACCATCTTCCTCTCAAATTTTGAGAAAGAAAAGAGCGTCTTATAATACAAAAAATTCAGTAATTACAAAAAATCTACATTTTGGAGAATGTATAATTTTGTAATATTTGAGTATAATTTAATTCCATTTGAATATATCACTCTCTTATAAGGCAACTTGTTCATTTAAAATCTCTTTGAAGGATTGCTTTGCCTATAAGTCTCCCTATGTCAACATTGTGCTCACCATAAAGAGAAATTTTGCCAGTTAAAAATTTAGCAGTAATTCAATCTGCTATTGGATACATGTTAGCTGATAAACTGTCATGTAATGGCTTGTTTACAGAGTCTGACCACACTTTCCATGCTCAAAGTCTACATAGTCTGTTTTCTTTCTCGGCAATGTAGCGTCGACCTTCCTGTGTGCTGCTGCCCTCCCTCGGAAGATTCCTAGGCACTGTGCTTAGGTTGCTAGCCTGTGCGCTCCTTCCTTCTTAAAGGGGTTGTGTGCACCATGCTAAAGTGTCCACAGCCAATGGCTGGGAGACACTTATTATTTAAGGCATGTCCACCTGCTGTGTCAGACTGTACAACAGCTGGATCCACCCACACCTCCAGTGCCAAACTGTATATCAGAGGGAGCCACCAGCACCTGCCGTGCCAACCTGTATAACAGCCAGACCACCCTGCACTTGCTGTGCCAACCTGTATATCACCCGGACTCGCCAATATCAGCGGTGCCAGTCTGTATATCAGCTGGACCCACCAGCACTTGCCGTGCTAGCCGTACCAGTCCGCATCTGGCTGTGCCTGCCTGCATCAGCTGTTCTTTCACTCAGTCCCTTGGGGGTCAGCTGCCATGCATCTGTGGTCTGGCTTGCAGTAGCACCTGGTGTTCATTGGGAGCCAAGATTAACCCCTCCATCAGGGACTCTAGTGAAAATTCAGGTGCTCACCTTGTCACATTCCTCCAGGCTTTCCTCGGACCATGGCACATTGCTCCCGTTATAGGCAGCAAATGTTCTGTTTACAAAGGATGAAGAGCTCTTGAGAGCTATGACTTTTAGATAAGCTTAAAAATCATTTCACACAATGGATAAGTTTTGCTCATTCATCGAATGTCTGGCAGCCTATTTACACTGTGTGATTATCGAGACACAGATTGCATTTCACATGTACAAGGCATGTTGATTACAAATCTAACATATGCTTGGTGGTTACAGATGCTGGGGTAAGAATATGGTTACTCACAATAAACCAGCTTGCACAAAAGTTCATGGCCTGATGACTGTTTGCTTAGTACGTCTGGGATGCATTACAAGGAATGGTTCTTCCTCCTGCAGTCAAACTTCCATTGAGATAGTCACTTATACTCATAGTTTTTTAGTCACTGTGGCACACAGTGTTGGACAGACTAAGTGCAACACAAAGGGATAAGGGGAAGGGGGTGCCCTAAGAAATAATAACGACAGCTAGGATAAATGAAACAATGGAGACATTTAGCTTGAGTAGAATAAACTCCAAAGAGGATGCTAGCAGACTGCTACAGCTCCAAGCCTCACCAGGAAGAGCAAATAGAAAATATCACCTGCAACTTTCCAGCAACAAGCTGGAATTTATAAACACCCTGGTGTCAACTAGAGCCAGGTGAAGGCTGAAACTGAGTCTTAGAGTCAGAAGACCCAAAAAGAATTCTGCAAAGCAAACTGCTGAGACCCTCTGCAGCCAGATGCAGTGCAACGGTCTTCAGCCTCTGAAACATCCGTGACAGTATCCCCCTTCTACGAGTGGTCTCCAGACACTCAAGACCAGGTTTCTCAGGATAATAGGTGTGGAACGAACGAACTAGCCTGGGGATGTTCATTTCTGATGCAAAAACCCACATCCTTCCCTCTGGACCATAACCCATCCAATGCACCAAGTATTATAAGGAACGATGTCGGAAGTGAGAATCTACAATCCTTGAAATTTGAAACTCTAGATTTCCAGCAACCATTATAGGGGAAGGTGGTAGGGGTGAGGGCTCAAGGGGTTCCACATATCTCTGGGGAAAATACCTAGACTTTGTCTAGGAACCAATGAATCTAGGGCCCAACTTCCAGGAAGGAGCCCTCAACCTGAAATTCCTGGTAGACAACCACACAAAGTCATTCCCATTCAGGTCCGGCCCTGGCATGCATTTACTGACAGTCATATGTTTATACCTGTCTCCCCTGACACTGTTAAAAACAGGTATTGGTGAAACAGGACAAGATGGATGGCTATTCGGTACCTTGGAATGTGCACAAACACTGCAGGAAGCCACTTGTTCAACCACATTCCGATGCAACCCTGACCACCAAATTCAATGAGAGAGAAGGTCCGCAGTTGCCATACCACCTGGGTGGCCAGCAAGTACAGAGTTAGGAAATTCTCTAGTTACTTTGCGGTGCAATATAGATTGCACAAATAACATCCCCAAAGTCCAGGAGGCAGGGGTGTCCCCCTGAGCCTCCAACACCTCAACCTCCAGGTCAGTGTACAAGGCCGAGATGCCCTCCTTTTGCAAATTTGGGGCAGGGTCCTCAAAGCCAGACAAAAATGCTGGTAAGGTCCTTGTAGATACAGCTGAAGGGGAAATGTTTAGGAAGTTACCATGACAGTAATCTCCCCACTTTACAATCTCTCTGGATTGCCAATCCTCAGTTGGTTATGCTTCAGCAACCAGGGCAAACCTAGAACCATTGGAGTGTAGAGACCCTTCAGAACATATCAAGGGATTACTTCATAATGAAAAGACTCCACCTTTAGTCTTAGGTTATGAACAATTTGTGTCAGTGTTCTGTATGCAAGTGGTGCTGAGTTGATGGCACAAATAGGAGTAGGTTTAGCAAAGCTAGAGCAGACAAAATCATGAGTTGTAGCAAACTCAGCATCCACCATACTGACTTCTGCTCCACTGTCTACAAACACAGATATTTTGCCAGACTGGCTCCCTAGCACCACCTTTGAATTCAGGGCAAAATGAGACTTGTAGGTTGAAGACAAACACACCCCTTGATTATCAAGTTCAAGGCTCCCAAGGGTTGATTGAGTCTCTTTTTGCTTTGGAATAGCAGGACATGCCCCAATAAAATGTCCCTTCTTCCCACAAAGAAAACATACACCCTTTTTCTTGCAAATGTCAGGGGAAACATGTGACGTGTTCACCCCCGGACCTTTCCTCCAATACCGGGATCTTGTCCTGGAAAGAGAGCTCAGAAGCAGATGGTTTTACCCATCTGTCCCTCAGGCGTCTATCCACCCGAATAGCCAAGGACATGGCAGACTCCAGTGAGACAGGAGTTTCATACACTGCTAACGAGTCCTTTAATCTTTCAGTGAGACCCTGAAAGAATTGGCTTCTGAGAGCCGGGTCATTCCATTCGGTGTCAGTTGACCACCTACAGAATTCAGAGCTATACATTTCTATCAAATGAATTCCCTGCAGAATGCGACACAGCCTGGATTCAGCCAAGGAAATACGATCAGGATCATCATAGATAAGGGCTAGGGCCCTGAAGAACTCTTCCACAGACTACAGAAACATAGAATCCTGTGGTAGAGAAAATGCCCCGGACTGAGGTTCCCCCTGCTACAGTGAAATAACAATTCCTACTCATTGCTCCTCATCTCCAGAGGAGTAAGGATGAAACTTAAAGTATAATTTGCATGCCACTTTAAACACAAAAAAATTGTCCCTAACCCCAGAAAACCTGTGCGGGAGGGCAATTTTGGGTTCAAGCTGGACCAGCCTACTTGCAGAATCCTCCACAGTAGGAGCCTGCAGCCGCTGCCATTGCTGCTGAACCTCAGAAGGAAGGTCAGTCTCCACAGTGACAACCCAGCATAGCCAGCCACTAGACTCTAAAACTTAACATTTAATATGTATACCTCTAAAATTATGTGTACTTTAAAAACAATTTGGTGCTCATGTTTAAACGTGCACTAGACAAGAAAAATGGCATGATCTCACCCAATTGCTGTCTCTCTTCTTGTTATAGATTCTTGTGCTTATTGAGAGCCCGGCATGGGACGGAGACCAATAGACCTTTTCCAATGGGGGGGAGAAAAGAAAAAAAAAAAAAAAAAAGATGTAGGTGGGGGGGAAGGGTTTGAAGCTATCTTCCCTGCCGTGCCCCGTGTATAAGACTCCCGCCCTAACAAGGGCAGTCCCCAAGTTTGAGCCTACTTAGTGAAGCCCTTTAGTTAGTATAACCACCCTGGATGATATGTCCTCTTTCTCTTCCCAACGCGTTTCCCTCCCCGTTACGGGGGTTCATCAGGGGAATAAAATGTCCAGGTTAAATGTCCAGGTTAGTGGAGGTATTCTGCAGTGGCAGACATAACCTCATTCAGCGGCGTCCTCCATGTGAGGATAAGGCAGTGCCCCCCCACCTACATCTTTTTTTTTTTTCTTTTTCTCCCCCCCATTGGAAAAGGTCTATTGGTCTCCGTCCCATGCCGGGCTCTCAATAAGCACAAGAATCTATAACAAGAAGAGAGACAGCAATTGGGTGAGATCATGCCCTTTTTCTTGTCTAGTGCACGTTTAAACATGAGCACCAAATTGTTTTTAAAGTACACATAATTTTAGAGGTATACATATTAAATGTTAAGTTTTAGAGTCTAGTGGCTGGCTATGCTGGGTTGTTAGTTAAAAGTGGTCAGACATGATTAGGAACGATACGTTCTGGTTTCTTTCTTTTTTCCTGCTGAATTCATACAGTCTCCACAGTGACAACCACTGCAGCTGTTCTGCCAGCACAGCAACGGGATCCATGAACCCAGCAAAAGAAAAAAACAACCAACACAGAAAACACACACAAAAAAACATGTATCTGTTTTTTTTTTCGATTTTACAATCGTGAATAGTGAAAAAGTCACGCACAGTGTAGGAGAGACTAAGTGCAACACAAAGGGATAAGGGAAAGGAGGGGCCCAACACTAGTGAAGCGAGTGGTGGAGAGCCCTTGTCAGATCTAATGTCACCCTATTTGCGCTAAGAGACACTAAACTGGTTCGGCACCTATCACTGAGCAGGATACCTAATCTCTGCTAGATCTTAGCGGTAAGCCCTGCTTAGGGAAGGATGGGGTGATGCCCTCTGCAGCCAGATGCAGTGCAACGGTCTGCAGCCTCTGACACATCCGTGTCCAGTCACTTGTGTTGCTCACCTGAAGTTACCTACATCTTTCTAGCAGTAACAAAGAAATCCCACCTCATTACCATCTTCTACAACAGCCTATGCCTTGCTCTGCTCACTGCTTTTATTCTCTATTTCTGACCTGACTCCTACCTGAAGACATGTGGCCTCTCTTTCCCTGGTTTTCTCAGCTGTGACTTCCTTCTCTTTTTCTATCAGACATTTTACCTAATAATGGCATAAAGATTTCTACATCTACAAGGAGTCTGAATGTTTTCCCCATGTTTGTGTGGGTTTCCTGTGGGTTCTCCGGTTTCCTCCCACAATCCAAATACAGACTTATGAAATAGCCTTGGAGTCAATTGTCCAATTACTTTTGGTCCCTTTAGAAACAGGGTGGCACATGTTAAGGAGCTGAAACTCCTAAACCCTTCATCCAATTTTAATGTGGATACCCTCAAATGAAAGCTGAAAGTCTGAACTTCAACTGCATCTCAATTGCTTTGTTTAAAATTCATTGTGGTAATGTCTATAACCAAAATTAGAAAAATGTTGCCTCTGTCCAAATATATATGGACTTTACTTTATATCATTGGTGCAACCTGTGCAGCTGCACATGGGCCTTAGAGGTAAGAGGACCACTCCCACCTTTAAAGTTGGTGGATTTGTGCATGATGATGAACTGTTGGACTGCAAAGGGCCCATATTCGGTTCTTACTCAGGGTCTCTTCTGTCTGTGTCCACCAGTATACAGAGTTAACATAAATAAATGTTCTGGACACCAATTGTATGCAGCATGAGATGCTATACGCAGGTATTATCGAAGGCACATGATTTCTATGACAAAACCAGAATTGAATACTGTCAGATATTTTTGCAAAAGTACATTGCTGGCCTATGAAGTTTCCCTGCATATTAACCCCTTCCCGACCTTTGACGCATACGCTGCGTCATGAAAGTCGGTGCCATTCCGACCCATGACGCAGCATATGCGTCATGGAAAGATCGCGTCCCTGCAGGCCGGGTGAAAGGGTTAACTCCCATTTCACCCGATCTGCAGGGACAGGGGGAGTGGTAGTTTAGCCCAGGGGGGGTGGCTTCACCCCCTCGTGGCTACGATCGCTCTGATTGGCTGTTGAAAGTGAAACTGCCAATCAGAGCGATTTGTAATATTTCACCTAAAAAACTGGTGAAATATTACAATCCAGCCATGGCCGATGCTGCAATATCATCGGCCATGGCTGGAAATACTAATGTGCCCCCACCCCACCCCACCGATCGCCCCCCCAGCCCCCCGATCTGTGGTCCGCTCCCCTCCGTCCTGTGCTCCGCTCCCCCGTCCTCCTGTCCGCTTCCCCGTGCACCAATCACACCCCCCGCGCTCCAATCAAACCCCCCCGCACTCCGATCCCCCCCCCGCACACAGCGACCCCCCCGTGCTCCGATCCACCCCCCCCGCACAGCGATCCCTCACCCCGTGCTCCAATCCTTCCCCGTGCTCCAATCCTCCCTCCCGTGTTCCGATCCACCCCCCCCCATGATCCAATCCACCCCCCCGTGCTCCGACGCCCCCCCCGTGCCCTGATCTCCCCCCCCTTATACTTACCTGGCCGCCCGAGGTCCGTCCGTCTTCTTTCCTGGGCGCCACCATCTTCCAAAATGGCGGGCGCATGTGCAGTGCGCCCGCCGAATCTGCCGGCCGGCAGATTCGTTCCAGAGTGAATTTTGATCACTGAGATATAACCTATCTCAGTGATCAAAATAAAAAAATAGTAAATGACCCCCCCCCCTTTGTCACCCCCATAGATAGGGACAATAAAAAAAATAAAGAATTTTTTTTTTTTCACTAAGGTTGGGGTAAGAACTAGGGTTAGGGTTAGGGGTAGGGTTAGGGGTAGGGTTAGGGTTAGGGTTAGGGTTAGGGGTAGGGTTAGGGGTAGGGGTAGGGGTAGGGTTAGGGGTAGGGTTAGGGCTAGGGTTAGGGGTAGGGTTAGGGGTAGGGTTAGGGCTAGGGTTAGGGTTTCGGTATGTGCACACGTATTCTGGTCCTATGCGGATTTTTCCGCAGCGGATTTGAAAAATCCACAGTGCTAAACCGCTGCCGATTTATCGTGGATTTACCGCGGTTTTTCTGCGCATTTCACTGCGGTTTTACAACTGCGATTTTCTATTGGAGCAGTTGTAAAACCGCTGCGGAATCCGCAGAAAGAAGTGACATGCTGCGGAATGTAAACCGCTGCGTTTCCGTGCAGTTTTTCCGCAGCATGTGTACAGCGATTTTTGGTTCCCATAGGTTCACATTGAACTGTAAACTCATGGGAAACTGCTGCGGATCCGCAGCGTTTTCCGCAGCGTGTGCACATACCTTTAGAATTAGGCTATGTGCACACGGTGCGGATTGGCCGCTGCGGATCCGCAGCAGTGTTCCATCAGGTTTACAGTACCATGTAAACATATGGAAAACCAAATCCGCTGTGCCCATGGTGCAGAAAATACCGCGCGGGAACGCTGCGTTGTATTTTCCGCAGCATGCCAATTCTTTGTGCGGATTCCGCAGCGTTTTACACCTGTTCCTCAATAGGAATCCACAGGTGAAATCCACACAAAAAACACTGGAAATCCACGGTAAATCCACAGGTAAAACGCAGTGCCTTTTACCCGCGGATTTTTCAAAAATGATGCTGAAAAATCTCATACGAATCCGCAACGTTGGCACATAGCCTTAGAGTTGGGTTGGAATTAGGGTTGTGGTTAGGGTTAGGGGTGTGTTGGGGTTAGGGTTGTGGTTAGGGGTGTGTTGGGGTTAGGGTTGTGATTAGGGTTACGGCTACAGTTGGGATAAGGGTTAGGGGTGTGTTGGAGGTAGAATTGAGGGGTTTCCACTGTTTAGGCACTTCAGGGGGTCTCCAAACGCAACATGGCGCCACCATTGATTCCAGCCAATCTTGTATTCAAAAACTCAAATGGTGCTCCCTCACTTCCGAACCCCGACGTGTGCCCAAACAGTGGTTTACCCCCACATATGGGGTACCAGCATGTGAAGCACTTGGGGGTTGAAAGTGCTCACCACATATCTAGATAAGTTCCTTGGGGGGTCTAGTTTCCAAAATGGGGTCACTTGTGGGGGGTTTCTACTGTTTAGGCACACCAGGGGCTCTGCAAACGCAACGTGACGCCCGCAGACCATTCCATCAAAGTCTGCATTTCAAAAGTCACTACTTCCCTTCTGAGCCCCCACGTGTGCCCAAACAGTGGGTTACCTCCACACATGGGGTATCAGCGTACTCAGGAGAAACTGGACAACAACTTTTGTGGTCCAATTTCTCCTGTAACCCTTGGGAAAATAAAAAATTCTGGGCTAAAAAATTATTTTTGAGGAAAGAAAACGTATTTATTATTTTCACGGCTCTGCGTTATAAACTTCTGTAAAGCACTTGGGGGTTATCAGCGTACTCAGGAGAAACTGGACAACAACTTTTGTGGTCCAATTTCTCCTGTAACCCTTGGGAAAATAAAAAATTCTGGGCTAAAAAATTATTTTTGAGGAAAGAAAACGTATTTATTATTTTCACTGCTCTGTGTTATGAACTTCTGTGAAGCACTTGGGGGTTCAAAGTGCTCACCTCACATCTAGATAAGTTCCTTTCGGGGTCTAGTTTCCAAAATGGGGTCACTTGTGTGGGGTTTCTACTGTTTAGCCACATCAGGGGCTCTGCAAACGCAACGTGACGCCCACAGAGCATTCCATCAAAGTCTGCATTTCAAAACGTCACTACTTCACTTCCGAGCCCCAGCATGTGCCTAAACAGTGGTTTACCCCCACATATGGGGTATCAGCGTACTCAGGAGAAACTGGACAACAACTTTTGGGGTCAAATTTCTCCTGTTACCCTTGGGAAAATTAAAAATTGCGGGCTAAAATTCATTTTTGAGAAAATAATATTTTTTTTTAATTTCCATGGCTCTGCGTTATAAACTTCTGTGAAGCACTTGAGGGTTCAAAGTGCTCACTACACATCTAGATTAGTTCCTTTGGGGGTCTAGTTTCCAAAATGGGGTAATTTGTGGGGGATCTCCAATGTTTAGGCACACAGGGGCTCTCCAAACGCGACATGGTGTCCGCTAATGATTGGAGATAATTTTCCATTTAAAAAGCCAAATGGCGTGCCTTCCCTTCTGAGCCCTGCCATGCGCCCAAACAGTGGTTTACCCCCACATATGGGGTATCTGCATACTCAGGACAAACTGGACAACAACATTTGTGGTCCAATTTCTCCTATTACCATTGGCAAAATAGGAAATTCCAGGCTAAAAAATCATTTTTGAGAAAAGAAAAATTATTTTTTATTTTCATGGCTCTGCATTATAAACTTCTGTGAAGCACCTGGGGGTTTAAAGTGCTCAGTATGCATCTAGATAAGTTCCTTGGGGGGTCTAGTTTCCAAAATGGGGTCACTTGTGGGGGAGCTCCATTGCATAGGCACACAGGGGCTCTCCAAATGCGACATGGTGTCCGCTAACAATTGGAGCTAATTTTCCATTCAAAAAGTTAAAAGGCGCGCCTTCCCTTCCGAGCCCTGCCGTGTGCCCAAACAGTGGTTTACCCCCACATATGAGGTATCGGCGTACTCGGGAGAAATTGCTCAACAAATTTTAGGATCCATTTTATCCTATTGCCCATGTGAAAATGAAAAAATTGAGGCGAAAATTAATTTTTTGTGAAAAAAAAGTACTTTTTCATTTTTACGGATCAATTTGTGAAGCACCTGAGGGTTTAAAGTGCTCACTAGGCATCTAGATAAGTTCCTTGGGGGGTCCAGTTTCCAAAATGGGGTCACTTGTGGGGGAGCTCCAATGTTTAAGCACACAGGGTCTCTCCAAACGCGACATGGTGTCCGCTAACGATGGAGATAATTTTTCATTCAAAAAGTCAAATGGCGCTCCTTCCCTTCCGAGCCTTACCATGTGCCCAAACAGTGGTTTACCCCCACATGTGAAATATCGGTGTACTCAGGAGAAATTGCCAAACAAATTTTAGGATCCATTTTATCCTGTTGTCCATGTGAAAATGAAAAAATTGAGGCTAAAAGAATTTTTTTGTGAAAAAAAAGTACTTTTTCATTTTTACGGATCAATTTGTGAAGCACCTGGGGGTTTAAAGGGCTCACTATGCATCTAGATAAGTTCCTTGGGGCGTCTAGTTTCCAAAATGGGGTCACTTGTGGGGGAGCTCCAATTTTTAGGCACACGTGGGCTCTCCAAATGTGACATGGTGTCCGCTAAAGAGTGCAGCCAATTTTTCATTCAAAAAGTCAAATGGCGCTCCTTCCCTTCCAAGCCCTGCCGTGCGCCCAAACAGTGGTTTACCCCCACATATGAGGTATCAGCGTACTCAGGACAAATTGGACAACAACGTACGTGGTTCAGTTTCTCCTTTTACCATTGGGAAAATAAAAAAATTGTTGCTGAAAAATCATTTTTGTGACTAAAAAGTTAAATGTTCATTTTTTCCTTCCATGTTGCTTCTGCTGCTGTGAAGCACCTGAAGGGTTAATAAACTTCTTGAATGTGGTTTTGTGCACCTTGAGGGGTGCAGTTTTTAGAATGGTGTCACTTTTGGGTATTTTCAGCCATATAGACCCCTCAAACTGACTTCAAATGTGAGGTGGTCCCTAAAAAAAATGGTTTTGTAAATTTCGTTGTAAAAATGAGAAATCGCTGGTCAAATTTTAACCCTTATAACTTCCTAGCAAAAAAAAATTTTGTTTCCAAAATTGTGCTGATGTAAAGTAGACGTGTGGGAAATGTTAT
Organism: Ranitomeya imitator; assembly: GCF_032444005.1. NCBI lineage: Eukaryota > Metazoa > Chordata > Amphibia > Anura > Dendrobatidae > Ranitomeya > Ranitomeya imitator. The sequence goes on from NC_091284.1 coordinate 52,711,060, forward strand.
TTATTAACTATTTTGTGTCACATAACTCTCTGGTTTAACAGAATAAAAATTCAAAATGTGAAAATTGCGAAATTTTCAAAATTTTCGCCAAATTTCCGTTTTTATCACAAATAAACACAGAATTTATTGACCTAAATTTACCACTAACATGAAGCCCAATATGTCACGAAAAAACAATCTCAGAACCGCTAGGATCCATTGAAGCGTTCCTGAGTTATTACCTCATGAAGGGACACTGGTCAGAATTGCAAAAAACGGCAAGGTCTTTAAGGTCAAAATAGGCTGGGTCATGAAGGGGTTAAACCTTAGGTTTGGTACTGTTCTCTTGTCATATGTTCAGGCTAGGCGTTTGATATAACCAGTAGGGTTGAGCGAAACGGGTCGGCCACTTTCAGAAGTCGCCGACTTTTGGCAAAGTCAGGTTTCATGGAACCCGACCTGACCGCTGTGTGGGGTCGGCCATGAAGTCGGCGATCTTCTGAATGTGGTATCGGAATTCCGATCCCGATTTCCGATATGTGTGCAATATCGGAAATCGGTATCAGAATCCATATTTAATGTAAAATAAAGAATTAAAATAAAAAATATCGCTATACTCACCCTCTGACGCGCCCTGGTACTAATCGAGAACCTTCCTTCCTTCGAATCAGCGCTTCCAGGACCTTGCGGTGACGTCGCGGTGACGTCGCGGCTTGTGATTGGTCGCGCGGCCGCCCATGTGACCGCTCGCGCGACCAATCACAAGCCGCGACGTCACCGTGACGTCACGCAAGGTCCTGCAAGCGCTGATTCTTAGGAAGGAAGGCTGCCGGAAAGAAGCAGGGCGCGTCCGAGGGTGAGTATATTCCTATTAGGTAATATATTAGGTAATATTAGGTCGTGAAACCCGACCCGATCCTATAAAAGTAAAGGTCGCTCAACCCTAATAACCAGCCATGATAGATCTGCTGGTGTTCATTTCCTTTAACCTTAAACAAAAATAACACATAGAAAAGCAGAGAAAATCAAAGTAACTTTTACATTTATGAGCGATATGTAAAATGTTGGTTTCCAGCAAACATTCCCAGCGTGTGATAGTTCTTATCACGCTGTCTCTCCACAGACTATAAAAAATGGAGAGGGAAAAATTGACAGCAATCTTTTACGTAAACAAGGAAATAAAATATGAAAGTCCTTAGTGGATTGTTCTGTCTTTAAAAAAATAACATACAAATGTTCACTAAAACAAGAGTTGGTAAAATACTGTGAGGATTGTGTGAGGCCAATAAGCTGTAAAATCCCCAAATGGAACACAGTTATGATCGACAGTCACCCTCTAGCACTAAAGTGCTGGAAATGGAGAAAGAATGAAAATTAAAGGGTTAATTATTATTCAACTTTTTTTTAAATATTGTAAAATAGCAAAAGCATCACCACTCACCTATTGTCTCCAGCGTGCCGGGTCAAGTATATATGCTGTATTGATATCACATGACTGCTGCAGCTAATTAGTGACTACTAAAGTGATTAGAGTAGTAGGACACGTGACAGCTATGGCCACTGATTGGCTACAGTGGTCACATGTGTGCAACATGTACACAAACACAGGCTGCACTGAAGTAAGGTTATAGTTGGAATACTTTAGGAGGTAGCAGCAGAACAGTGACAATTTTGTTACAATATTGGCAGCTATTTTTCTTATTTCTAGATCCATGACAACCTCTTTTATATCCAAAACAGCTAATAATGTCACTTATACTGACCACAATCTTTTTCACTAGAATTTCTACTGGCTAAAAGATTGTTTAGAAATATATATCTGTGGATTGGACCAAAACATAACATACTTAAAGGGAACTGGTCACCATTCCGCTTATAAACTATGCCCATCACCTTTAAGATCATATGAATGGGGTTCCTGCAGCCCTTTTGCAGTATATCATCAGAAGTGCCCCTGCATACAGTGCAGGAAATAAGTATTCGATCCCTTGCTGATTTTGTAAGTTTGCCCACAGACACAGACATGAACAGTCTATAATTTTCATACCATGGGAGAGAAGCAGGACGAAGGGCACAGCTGTGTGACCTCGGGTTAATGAAGCTGCACACACACCAGGGATTACGGGTGCCACGTCCAAAGAAAGAGAATCTGCATGTTCATAGAAGAGAAAGCGGATTGGCACATACCGTCCCGTGCAACAAAATCCTTTATTGTGGCATCATCATACCAACAGCAGGCGGATTAAACAGAGGAGCAAATACAGACGACGATCATTTCACGCTTACATGACCTGTTGAAGCGCAATGTAAGCGTGAAACGATCATTGTCTGTATTTGTTCCACTGTTTTATCTGCCTGCTGTTGGTATGATGATGCCACTACAAAGGATTTTGTTGCACGGGACGGTATGTGCCAATCCGCTTTCTCTTCTATGTACATACAGAGTCTATCATTTTAAGGGTAGGTTAATTTTAACATTGAGAGATAGAATATCAAAAATAAAATCCAGAAAATCACATTGTACAAATTATATAAATGTATTTGCATTTTGCAGTGAGAAACAAGTATGTGATCCCTCTGGCAAACAAGACTTAATACTTGGTGGCAAAACCCTTGTTGACAAGCACAGCAGTCAGATGTTTTTTGTAGTAGATGATGAGGTTTGTGCACATGTCAGGGCTGCAAGGGCGCTATGGAGATTCAAAAGAGAACTGTGCATTTCGGAGCAGGTCCATACCTTTTCATATGGATTGACTGAAGAAGATTGAGGTGAGTTGTTTTCCTTTTAATAGAATTGCATTTGCCGATGTTTCTGTATTTTTTTTTTTTTAGAAATTGGATATTTACTTTTGCTCAGAATACAGTGTATGTATAACAATCTAAACATAGCAAGAACAAGTAAAACCTTAGGTGTGACAATAAGAACGACCTCTCATCACATGAAGCTCAACTGATTCAGAAGAAATCACAGTGGAGCAGATTTTATTAATTTGCCTATTTTTGCTTTTGATACTGTAAAGTATAAAACACCTTAATGGTGAATGATATGTTGTTGTACGTTCATTACAAACTGAACTGACATTAGGAAAGTGGAGACTGTGACATTTTCTGACAGGAACTTACCTGCCGTTTCACATTTCATAGATCCCTTGACAGCTGTTTGTGAGTCAAGGTAACCATTTGGCATATTTAAGAGCTTACAATGCAGGCACAGTTCAAAGCCCTTTCCTTAAGAACATAAACAAATATATCAGTGAAAAATTTAAAAATAAATTTTTGATTGAAAAATGAAATAAAAAATGTAAATTTGCATGACAGAGAGTTTTTTTTCAAGATATAGTGCACATTAAGACTAGAAACTCACGAGTCATGACAAAATTACTGTATTTCAGCGACTTGTTCTGCAGCTTTGATGTTCATCCATGTCCTACCTAAAGTAAAGACAATACACACAGTCAATATAGCTTAGCAAATATATTATTAGTATTATTATTATTTATTATTCTAGCGACATTTATTCCATAGCACTTTACATGTGAGGAGGGTATACATAATAAAAAGAAGTACAGTAATCTTAAACAATACAAGTCACAACTGGTACAGGAGGAGAGAGGACCCTGCCCGCGAGGGCTTACAATCTACAAGGGATGGGTGAGGATACAATAGGTGAGGATAGAGCTGGTCGTGCAGTGGTTTGGTGGATCGGTGGTTACTGCAGGCTGTAGGCTTGTCGGAATATTGAATATTTCCATATTATTATCTTGTAGTAGTATGGATGTTATCTTGCTAAGTGTTTTTATTTTCTTATCTATTGACATCTAGACAAGATATGGGAATGAGTAAAGGGCTCTAGTTGAAACATAGGCAGAATAAGTGGCCACCAAGGTTTGCCAGTGGAGAGAAGCACAGAGGGAGTTGAGGAGTCCATTATATGTGAAGAATATGTAAAAAAAAAAATCCTAACCTTGATATCTTTCTTCTGAAAATATTCTTTTCAAAAAGTTAGTCACCCTCTACTTTTTCTCTGATTGGCTGTAAGGCAACTTGCTACAAAAGGATCTCTCATAATGTTTTTGCCTTCAATGATACATCCGAAAAGTTTGGCAATGCCCCTGGGGTAAGCCTTAAAACTTCAATCCTAAGTTGGCTAATAATAGAATGTTTCAGAAGATTATAGAGTAGTGCTGAGCGAGACCTTCCAATATCCGGAAATATCAGTATCGGATTGGATCAGCCGATATCCAAAAAATAACGGATATCGCCAATACAGATAACCGATACCAATGCAAGTCAATGGGACACAAATGTCGGAATTAAAATAAGCCCTTTCTGTCCTTGACATCCTGTTCCGGAGGGGGGAAGAGTGTGGGCGGTGCAAGGGGGGAGACTGTATGACTGTGTGGGACCGTGGGGGCATCTGTGCGGGCCTACTGGGGGTCTGTGCAGCCTGCTGGGAATCTGTGCGGCCTGCCAACGGTCTATATGGGCCTCTCGAGGGTCGGTGCGGCCTGCCGGGGGTCTGTGCCACCTGCTGGGGGTCTGTACGGGCCTCTCTGGGGTCTGTTCGGCCTGCCGGTGGTCTGTGTGGCCTGCCGGGGGTCTGTGCGGGCCTCTCTTGGGTCTGTTCGGCATGCCGGGGGTCTGTACAGGCCTCTCTGGGGTCTGTACGGGTGTGAATACATTTCAAAAACCTGACCTGCACATCCAAACATAGACTGAGTGTGAACAGGTGCTGAACCCAGAGTCGCCAACTCGTATATAGTTAAATAAATAGGGCAGCACACTGCAGTGCCAAAACATGTAAACTTGAAAAAACAAAATTTGAACTGCATTACTGCACTAGAAATATGAAAAATGAGAGCTTTTAGCGCACAAAAATGGCCAATTTTATGTGTACCTCGTAGCCACGTTAAGGCATCTCTCTTATACGAGGTCCTAAGTTTGACCTACCTCAATGAGAATAAACGTCTCCATCTGAATGGGTACATGCAAAAACCTCTTCTTGGACTCAAATTCTCTCTCTATGTGGAGGGGTATTGGACCTACTATAATTAAAACACCTGAAGCTAGGAGGCGGGGAGTGCACGATCAGAAGGCTAGAGAATACATTTCAAAAACCTGACCTGCACATCCAAACATAGACTGAGTGTGAACAGGTGCTGAACCCAGAGTCGCCAACTCGTATATAGTTAAATAAATAGGGCAGCACACTGCAGTGCCAAAACATGTAAACTTGAAAAAACGAAATTTGAACTGCATTACTGCACTAGAAATATGAAAAATGAGAGCTTTTAGCGCACAAAAATGGCCAATTTTATGTGTACCTCGTAGCCACGTTAAGGCATCTCTCTTATACGAGGTCCTAAGTTTGACCTACCTCACTGAGAATAAACGTCTCCATCTGAATGGGTACATGCAAAAACCTCTTCTTGGACTCAAATTCTCTCTCTATGTGGAGGGGTATTGGACCTACTATAATTAAAACACCTGAAGCTAGGAGGCGGGGAGTGCACGATCAGAAGGCTAGAGAATACATTTCAAAAACCTGACCTGCACATCCAAACATAGACTGAGTGTGAACAGGTGCTGAACCCAGAGTCGCCAACTCGTATATAGTTAAATAAATAGGGCAGCACACTGCAGTGCCAAAACATGTAAACTTGAAAAAACGAAATTTGAACTGCATTACTGCACTAGAAATATGAAAAATGAGAGCTTTTAGCGCACAAAAATGGCCAATTTTATGTGTACCTCGTAGCCACGTTAAGGCATCTCTCTTATACGAGGTCCTAAGTTTGACCTACCTCACTGAGAATAAACGTCTCCATCTGAATGGGTACATGCAAAAACCTCTTCTTGGACTCAAATTCTCTCTCTATGTGGAGGGGTATTGGACCTACTATAATTAAAACACCTGAAGCTAGGAGGCGGGGAGTGCACGATCAGAAGGCTAGAGAATACATTTCAAAAACCTGACCTGCACATCCAAACATAGACTGAGTGTGAACAGGTGCTGAACCCAGAGTCGCCAACTCGTATATAGTTAAATAAATAGGGCAGCACACTGCAGTGCCAAAACATGTAAACTTGAAAAAACGAAATTTGAACTGCATTACTGCACTAGAAATATGAAAAATGAGAGCTTTTAGCGCACAAAAATGGCCAATTTTATGTGTACCTCGTAGCCACGTTAAGGCATCTCTCTTATACGAGGTCCTAAGTTTGACCTACCTCACTGAGAATAAACGTCTCCATCTGAATGGGTACATGCAAAAACCTCTTCTTGGACTCAAATTCTCTCTCTATGTGGAGGGGTATTGGACCTACTATAATTAAAACACCTGAAGCTAGGAGGCGGGGAGTGCACGATCAGAAGGCTAGAGAATACATTTCAAAAACCTGACCTGCACATCCAAACATAGACTGAGTGTGAACAGGTGCTGAACCCAGAGTCGCCAACTCGTATATAGTTAAATAAATAGGGCAGCACACTGCAGTGCCAAAACATGTAAACTTGAAAAAACGAAATTTGAACTGCATTACTGCACTAGAAATATGAAAAATGAGAGCTTTTAGCGCACAAAAATGGCCAATTTTATGTGTACCTCGTAGCCACGTTAAGGCATCTCTCTTATACGAGGTCCTAAGTTTGACCTACCTCACTGAGAATAAACGTCTCCATCTGAATGGGTACATGCAAAAACCTCTTCTTGGACTCAAATTCTCTCTCTATGTGGAGGGGTATTGGACCTACTATAATTAAAACACCTGAAGCTAGGAGGCGGGGAGTGCACGATCAGAAGGCTAGAGAATACATTTCAAAAACCTGACCTGCACATCCAAACATAGACTGAGTGTGAACAGGTGCTGAACCCAGAGTCGCCAACTCGTATATAGTTAAATAAATAGGGCAGCACACTGCAGTGCCAAAACATGTAAACTTGAAAAAACGAAATTTGAACTGCATTACTGCACTAGAAAGAGGAGACGTTTATTCTCAGTGAGGTAGGTCAAACTTAGGACCTCGTATAAGAGAGATGCCTTAACGTGGCTACGAGGTACACATAAAATTGGCCATTTTTGTGCGCTAAAAGCTCTCATTTTTCATATTTCTAGTGCAGTAATGCAGTTCAAATTTCGTTTTTTCAAGTTTACATGTTTTGGCACTGCAGTGTGCTGCCCTATTTATTTAACTATATACGAGTTGGCGACTCTGGGTTCAGCACCTGTTCACACTCAGTCTATGTTTGGATGTGCAGGTCAGGTTTTTGAAATGTATTCTCTAGCCTTCTGATCGTGCACTCCCCGCCTCCTAGCTTCAGGTGTTTTAATTATAGTAGGTCCAATACCCCTCCACATAGAGAGAGAATTTGAGTCCAAGAAGAGGTTTTTGCATGTACCCATTCAGATGGAGACGTTTATTCTCAGTGAGGTAGGTCAAACTTAGGACCTCGTATAAGAGAGATGCCTTAACGTGGCTACGAGGTACACATAAAATTGGCCATTTTTGTGCGCTAAAAGCTCTCATTTTTCATATTTCTAGTGCAGTAATGCAGTTCAAATTTCGTTTTTTCAAGTTTACATGTTTTGGCACTGCAGTGTGCTGCCCTATTTAGTTAACTATATACGAGTTGGCGACTCTGAGTTCAGCACCTGTTCACACTCAGTCTATGTTTGGATGTGCAGGTCAGGTTTTTGAAATGTATTCTCTAGCCTTCTGATCGTGCACTCCCCGCCTCCTAGCTTCAGGTGTTTTAATTATAGTAGGTCCAATACCCCTCCACATAGAGAGAGAATTTGAGTCCAAGAAGAGGTTTTTGCATGTACCCATTCAGATGGAGACGTTTATTCTCAGTGAGGTAGGTCAAACTTAGGACCTCGTATAAGAGAGATGCCTTAACGTGGCTACGAGGTACACATAAAATTGGCCATTTTTGTGCGCTAAAAGCTCTCATTTTTCATATTTCTAGTGCAGTAATGCAGTTCAAATTTCGTTTTTTCAAGTTTACATGTTTTGGCACTGCAGTGTGCTGCCCTATTTATTTAACTATATACGAGTTGGCGACTCTGGGTTCAGCACCTGTTCACACTCAGTCTATGTTTGGATGTGCAGGTCAGGTTTTTGAAATGTATTCTCTAGCCTTCTGATCGTGCACTCCCCGCCTCCTAGCTTCAGGTGTTTTAATTATAGTAGGTCCAATACCCCTCCACATAGAGAGAGAATTTGAGTCCAAGAAGAGGTTTTTGCATGTACCCATTCAGATGGAGACGTTTATTCTCAGTGAGGTAGGTCAAACTTAGGACCTCGTATAAGAGAGATGCCTTAACGTGGCTACGAGGTACACATAAAATTGGCCATTTTTGTGCGCTAAAAGCTCTCATTTTTCATATTTCTAGTGCAGTAATGCAGTTCAAATTTCGTTTTTTCAAGTTTACATGTTTTGGCACTGCAGTGTGCTGCCCTATTTATTTAACTATGTACGGGTGTGAAGGCATATTCTGATGGGAATACAAGTCTCATCGGGCTATGCCTGCTACAATGGCAGTGATTGACACATTAGCCAATGATGGGACAATAGTAGTCCCATCATCCGGCAAATGTGTTGAATGAGAAAAGCAACATACATACTACATACATACATACAACATACTACATACATACTGCATACATACATACAACATACTACATACATACAACATACATGCATACTACATACATACTACATACATACTACATACATTCTACATACATACATACAACATACATACTACATACATACTACATACATACAACATACATACATACTACATACATACTACATACATGCTACATACATACTACATACATACAACATACATGCTACATACATACTACATACATACATACAACACACTACATACACGCTGCATACATACATACAACATACATACAACATACTACATACATACATACAACATACATACAACATACATCCTACATACATACAACATACATACAACATACATGCATACTACATACATACTACATACATACTACATACATACAGAATACATACTACATACATTCTACATACATACATACAACATACATACATACAACATACATACATACATACTACATACATACAACATACATACTACATACATACTACATACATACAACATACAGTACAGACCAAAAGTTTGGACACACCTCATTTAAAGAGTTTTCTGTATTTTCATGACTATGATAATTGTACATTCACACTGAAGGCATCAAAACTATGAATTAACACATGTGGAGTTATATACTTAACAAAAAAGTGTGAAACAACAGAAAATATGTCTTATAGTCTAGGTTCTTCAAAGTAGCCACCTTTTGCTTTGATGACTGCTTTGCACACTCTTGGCATAGTCTTGATGAGCTTAAAGAGGTAGTCACCGGGAATGGTTTTCACTTCACAGGTGTGCCCTGTCAGGTTTGATAAGTGGGATGTCTTGCCTTATAAATGGGGTTGGGACCATCAGTTGTATTGAGCAGAAGTCTGGTGGATACACAGCTGATAGTCCTACTGAATAGACTGTTAGAATTTGTATTATGGCAAGAAAAAAGCAGCTAAGTAAAGAAAAACGAGTGGCCATCATTACTTTATGAAATGAAGGTCAGTCAGTCCGAAAAATTGGGAAAACTTTGAAAGTGTCCCCAAGTGCAGTTGCAAAAACCATGAAGCACTACAAAGAAACTGGCTCACATAAGGACCACCCCAGGAATGGAAGACCAAGAGTCACCTCTGCTTCTGAGGATAAGTTTATCCGAGTCACCAGCTTCAGAAATCGCAGGTTAACGGCAGCTCAGATTATAGACCAGGTCAATGCCCCACAGAGTTCTAGCAGCAGACACATCTCTACAATAACTGTTAAGAGGAGACTTTGTGCAGCAGGCCTTCATGGTAAAATAGCTGCTAGGAAACCATTGCTAAGGACAGGCAACAAGCAGAAGAGACTTGTTTGGGCTAAAGAACACAAGGAATAGACATTAGACCAGTGCTTTGGTCTGATGAGTCCAAATTTGAGATCTTTGGTTCCAACCACCGTGTCTTTGTGTGATGCAGAAAAGGTGAACAGATGGACTCTACATGCCTGGTTCCCACCGTGAAGCATGGAGGAGGAGGTGTAATGGTGGGGGTGCTTTGCTGTTGGGGATTTATTTAAAATTGAAGGCATACTGAACCAGCATGGCTACCACAGCATCTTGCAGTGGCATGCTATTCCATCTGGTTTGCGTTTAGGTGGACCATTATTTATTTTTCAACAGGACAATGACCCCAAACACACCTCCAGGCTGTGTAAGGGCTATTTGACCAAGAAGGAGAGTGATGGGGTGCTACGCCAGATGACCTGACCAGACCGGAACCCAATCGAGATGTTTTGGGGTGAGCTGGACCGCAGAGTGAAGGCAAAAGGGCCAACAAGTGCTAAGCATCTCTGGGAACTCCTTCAAGATTGTTGGAAGACCATTCCCGGTTGTGAATTTACAATTTTCATAGTCATGGAGATACAGAAAAACTACATACATACTACATACATACAACATACATACAACATACATGCATACTACATACATACTACATACATACAACATACATACTACATACATTCTACATACATACAACATACATACTACATACATACAACATACATACTACATACATACTACCTTCATAAAACATACATACTACATACATACATCATACTACATACATACATACTGCTTACATACTACATGCATACTATATACATACATACTACATACATACTACCTTCATAAAACATACATACTACATACATACTACATACATACTACATACATACAACATACTACATACATACATACTGCATACATACTACATGCATACTACATACATACTACATATATACATACATACATACTACATACATACATATTACATACATACTACATACATACATACATAAATACTACATACATACTACATACATGCAACATAAATACTACATACATACATACATACATACTACATACAATACATTCATACATTACATACAATACATACATACAGACATACAGTATATATAACATAGATTACATACTCACCATTACTTGTCATTTTGATCCCCGAAGCCAGTGTCATCTGTAAAAAGATTAAAATAACAAACAACCAATATACTCACTGATCCGCAGAAATCCACGAGTGTTTCACGACGATCTCCTGTGGAAAACGGCAGCATCAGCTGATGCGACCGCTCTCTAGGGGATCCAGGAACACAATGATGGGAGGAAGGTATCCTTCCGCACTGTATTCCTCCACGGCTGTAACATAAATAGTCCCTAGTCTCACTTTTGCCATTGCTGTGTGAGAAATTTTCCCATGCAGCAATTGCCATAAAGTGAGACTTTGAACTCTAGTAACCTCTCAGTGATGCACTGTAGGAGCCATTGCCTCCTGTCAGTGTGTCACTGAAGGTACTTTAGAGCAGTGACATCATCCGATGTCACTGTTCTATAGGGGAGATCATCGTGGGACACTCATTATTAATTAGACTACGGCGGACAGGTAATATACGGTTTATTATTTTACGTTTTTTGCAGGCGCTGAAGTATGATAAGTATGGTTAAATGAAGAATATTAAAATACTTTTTTCCTAATGTGTGTGTTTTATTAACCCTTTACTAGTTTTGGATTAATAATGGATAGGCGTCTTATTGACGCCTCTCTGTTATTAACCCGGCTTAATGTCACCTTACAATAGCAGCGGCGGAGGAATACAGTGCGGAAGGATGCCTTCCTCCTGTCATTGTATTCCTGGAGCCTCTAGAGAGCGGTCGCATCAGCTGATGCTGCCGTTCTCCACGGGAGATCTTCGTGGGACACTCGTGGATTTCTGCAGATCAGGGAGTATATTGGTTGTTTGTTATTTTAATCTTTTTTACAGGTGAAACTGTCTTCAGGTTCAAAATGACAAGTGATGGTGAGCATGTAATCTGTTGTGAATTCTGCTTTTGGGCTCCCTCCGGTGGTTATGAGTAGTAGTGCTGCTGTCTGTGGATCACAGCATTTATCAGGTGTGTTCAATTTGGACTCAGCTATTTAGTCCTGCTTGATCCTTTAGTCAATGCCAGTTGTCCATTGTTTTTGGAGGATTCACATCCCTTTCTGGTCTCTCCTGCTTGCTGTGCTTTTCAACAAAGATAAGTCCTGGCTTTGTTTTTGCTGTCTACCTGCTGTGGACATTATAGTTCTGTGCATTTTCATGTTTTGTCTTGTCCAGCTTTGTGAAGGATTTTTTGCAGCCAAGCTGTGTCTCTGGAGATGCAGATATACCCTCTATGTCTTTAGTCAGATGTGGTGATTTGTATTTTCTGTGGTGGATATTTTCTAGTGTTTTAATACTGACCGCATAGTACTCTGTCCTATTCTTTCTTTTTAGCTAGTATGGCCTCCTATGCTAAATCCTGATTTCATGTCTGCGTATGTTATTTCCCTCTCCTCTCACAGTCAATATTTGTGGGGGGCTGTCTATCCTCTGGGGATTTTCTCTGAGGCAAGATAAGTTTCCTGTTTCTGTCTTTAGGGGAAGTTAGTTCTTAGGCTGTGTCGAGGGGTCTAGGGAGTGTTAGGTACCCCCCACGGCTACTTCTAGTTGCGCTGCTAAGTTCAGGGTTTGCGGTCAGTACAGGTACCACCTTCTTCAGAGTACGTCTCATGCTGCTCCTAGGCCACCAGATCATAACAGTAATCTTTGTTAAATGTACTGTATGTCTGTAGGTATGTATTGTATGTATTGTATGAATGTATTGTATGTAGTATGTATGTAGTATGTATGTCGAATATATGCAGCATGTATGTAGTATGTATGTTGTATGTATGCAGTATGTATGTAATGTATGCATGCAGTATGTATGTAGTATGTTGTATGTATGTAGTATGTATGTAGTATGTATGTAGTATGTATGCATGTATGCAGTATGTATGCAGTATGTATGTAGTATGTATGTAGTATGTATCTAGTATGTTGGATGTATGTAGTATGTATGTAGTATGTAATATGAAAGTAGTATGTAGGTAGTATGTATGTAGTATGTATGTAGTATGTATGTTGTATGTAAGTTGCATGAATGTATGTATGTAGTATGTTGTATGTATGTTGTATGTATTTAGTATGTATGTTGTATTCATGTATGTTGTATGTATGTAGTATGTATGTATGTATGTATGTTGTATGTATCTAGTATGTATGCTGTATGTATGTAGTATGTTGTATGTATGTTGTATGTATTTTCTTTTTTACATTCAACACATTAGCCAGATGATGGGACTACTACTGTCCCATCCTGGGCTAATGTGTCAATCACTGCCATTGTAGCAGGCATAGCCCGATGGGACTTGTAGTCCCATCGAACAATGCCTGCACACCCACACAGACCACTGGCAGGCCGTACAGACCCCAGAGAGGCCCATACAGACCCCCGACAGGCCACACAGGCCCCCGGCAGGCCGCACAGATCCCCGGCAGGCCGCACAGACCCCCGAGAGGCCCGTACAGACCCCCAGCAGGCCGCACAGACCCCCAGCAGGCCGCACAGACTCCATAGAGGCCCGTACAGACCCCGGCAGGCCGCACAGACCCCCGTGAGGCCCGCTAAGACCCCTGGCAGGCCACACAGACCCCCGGCCGGCTGCACAGACCCCCAAGAGGCTCGTACAGACCCCCAGCAAGCCCACACAGACCCCCGGCAGGCCGCACAGACCCCCGTGAGGCCCGCTAAGACCCCTGGCAGGCCACACAGACCCCCGGCCGGCTGCACAGACCCCCAAGAGGCTCGAACAGACCCCCAGCAAGCCCACACAGACCCCCGGCAGACCGCACAGACCCCCCGAGAGGCCCATACAGACCCCCAAGAGGCCCATACAGACCACCGGCAGGCCTTCACAGACCCCCGGAAGCTTGCACAGACCCCCCGACGGTTACGCTCAGACCCCGCCCACACACAGACACAGTCTCCGCCCACGCTCCACCCACACTCCATTATAGTGCATCATTGCACTATGGGAACGTGAAACGTGTGTGTCTGGGCAGCATGGATGGCTCTTTTGTCCTGTCCCGAGGGGGTCATATTTTGTGCAGAGATCACAGTGAGAGGTAATTATTTTATGGGGCTCAGAGTAAGGAAGATATTTTTATTCAGGAGCTTTGTCATGACACTGACTTTTTAAGAGTATTGTGTGGGGATGTGCAGCAGAAAACTAGAGAAGATGTTTGGATGTCGAAATTCACCTTGGTGACTTGACCAGAACATGAAAAAAGGGATGATAATAACTCCAATCAGAGGTATTTGGATGTTCATTTTTATTTGTGATACTGCCTGCATCTAAGATACTATAGAAATTGTATGGTCTGTAGTCTTAACATCTCCTTACCATTGCTAAGGACATACTAGGAGTTGTCGTTTCATGTGACACCAATGCATATTGTGAGGGCTGATCAATTACCAATAGTAGTAATTGTGCTGTATTCATGTAGTGATGGTGGTTATGGTACTGTATTCATGTACTGTTGATGGTTCTGGTGCTATATTTCTGTATGTACTGTAGTATAGCGACCAATGTTATATGTAGGGGGCGCTGTATGAGCTTCCCAGAGTGCGCATGGAGGCGTATTGAGGCCATAGGAATGGATGGCAATCGCAGATGCAACTGTGGTGATGAGTCAAAGTCCGGCATTGTTGCGACTGGCCGCTGTGTGTGTGTCGTAGAGGAAGCCACTCTGCACTGTCAGCCTGAAGTAAGGATGTTCTGGGACCTGTAGTCCTACAAGTGAAGTGTGTTGTTTAACTAGGGAGGCTGGCAGGCTAGTTCTGAGAGATGGGAGGGTCAGACGAGCCACACACACTCCCATCTAGGGGAGTGGTTACAAGCATATAATGTGACTGAGGTCTGGTCACATGGTCTCTGAGTGCGGACCTGAATGGTCTATGTCGTAAGGTCCTGGAAGCCTGTGTTGGAAGTCCTGGAGAATAGGATTCCTGAAGAGCACATGGCAGGGCTCTGGACCTAGCACATGCCAGTGTGTGGAACGGATGGAGATCTGTGTTGTACTGACTGGGGTCAGAGTGAAAAACATCTGAAGAATACCTGTGTGGAGGAGAGGTATCTGAGAAACCTGTGCGGCACCAACAGGTAACGGAAAGGGATCGGTGTTATGCTAACCGGGGTTAGAAGAGAGAGACATTGTGTATGGGGCACCTCTGAGGCCAAGAGGTGTCGGGGAACCCGTGAAGGTCGCCAATGTGTAACGGTCTGAAAAACGTGTGTTATGCTGATTGGGATCAGTGAGGTACTGTGATAAAGCTGAATATGTCCAGATGGTGTTCAAGCTGTTGCCAAGTTCCTGAGGATGTGCTTTATGTCATGTGAAATAAACCTAAAAGACTCTGTTTTATAAGAAATCCGTGCCTGAGTGCGTTAATCCCGTGCCAAGCGAGTGTCCCCCACAACACGTAGTAGGCACTATGCTACAGTACTGACAATTGTTCTGGTGCTGTATTCATGTACTGATTGCTGCTTTGGTGCAGTAATCACATACTGTTGGTGGATCTGATGTTTTCATGTACTGTTGGTGGTTCTGTTGCTGTACACATGAACTGATGGTAATTCTGGTGATCCATTTATGTACTGATGGTGGTTTTGGTGTTGTACTCCTGTACTCATAGTGATTCTGGTGCTGTATTTCTTCATAGGTGACAGTGATTTGCTGTATAAACTGCAAAACTATGGTATTGCAGCATATAGTATAAGCGATTAGATGATCGCAGGTTCAAATCTTCTAAGAGGGCTATAATATATAATAATAATAATAATAATAATAATAAACGAATTACAAAAAAGCAAAAGCCAAACATAATGAGAGAATTGTGCTTGTTCAATGTAGGTTTAAATTGCACAGTGAGGAGGGGAGTCATTTCAAATTTTGTCTTAGGCAGTATAAAAGCTAGAATCGGACCTGAGCATAGCAGAGCCAATCAGGAGGAACTATCATAGCCTGTATAAAAAGGTTGGCAAGGAGTTCTGCAGACATTTCAGGGTAAGTACACACAAGGCATTTTTTCAACTTTCTTTCTGCAGCAAAACCTGATCTCTTGGCTGGAAAGAAGCTGCAGAAAAAGCAGGTTTTGTTTGCTATTTCTTGCATTTTTTTTCTGTGTTTTTGGCATGCTAGATTTGTTCTAATCTAAGTTATCAGGTTTTGGCACAAAAAACACAGCAAAAGCTGATACCTGCATTTTTGCTGTGAATCAATGAGTGAAAAGCACTGAAAAAAGCATGAAAGAAGTGACATGCTCTGTTGTGCAAAAAACATGAAGGGCTACGTTCACATTTGCGTTGTGCAGCACAGTGTCGGTGAAGCAATGCATGCAAAACGCATGCACAACGCAGTGTTTTGTGATGCATGCATTCATTTTTTGCATGATTTTTGGCGCGGAAAAAACTGCATCATGCAGGGTCCTCTGTGCCCTGACAGTTGCGCCAAAATGACACATGCATCACAAAACGCAAGACAACGCAGTCCATGCACCCCCCATGTTAACTATAGGGGCGCATGACGCATGCATTGCCGTGGCTGCGCCCGACGCTGCACCGCACAACGCTAATATGAACGTAGCCAAAAGCACAAGATTCTGATGACAAAAAACCCAAGATGTGTGGACAGGATTTCTGAAATCTCATTGATAAAGTTGATACTGTAAAACACAGCTTAACATTTGCATAAAAAAGCATAAAAAGCGCTGAACAAAATGCCCAGTGTGAACCTACCCATAGACCGATATCACACAACTGTAGTATATGGGCGAGTGCTATGCAAGAAAACCGCATTGCACTGGGCCCAGTGTTAATCTATGGGGTAGTTACATCACTGTTTATTTTCTCGTGCGTATTCAGCATTCGCGTAAAATCACAGCATGCTGCGATTGTCAGCGAGACTCGCCATTGCAAGCCTAAGGGTGCAAGAAAAAAAATCGCACAGCACTCGGACCATGTTAGTGCTGTCCGATTTTTATGCATTGGTGTCCATTGAAAAGCCAGCATTTCATGTGCTGCATCAGTAAAATCTCACTGACAGAGTAAAATAGAATAGATAGAATAGATATATACACATAGAATACATAAGTATAGAGATGTCAGTTATATACACATATACAGTGGGTACAGAAAATATTCAGACCCCTTTAAACTTTTCACTCTTTGTTTCATTGCAGCCATTTGGTCAATTCAAAAAAAATTCTCATTAATTAATGTACACTCTGCATCCCATCTTGACTGAAAAAAACCAGAGATGTAGTAATTTTTGCAAATTTATTAAAAAAGAAAAACTGAAATATCACATGGTCATAAGTATTTAGACCCTTTGCTCAGTATTGAGTAGAAGCACCTTTTGAGCTACTACCCATGACTCTTCTTGGGAATTATGCAACAAGTTTTTCACATCTGGATTTGGAGATCCTCTGCCATTTTTCCTTGCAGATCCTCTCCAGTTCCGTCAGGTTGGATGGTGAACGTTGGTGAACAGTCATTTTCAGGTCTCTTCAGATTTGCTCAATTGGATTTAGGTCAGGGCTCTGGCTCGGCCAGTCAAGAATGGTCACAGAGTTGTTCTGAAGCCACTCCTTTGTTGTCTTAGCTTTGTGCTTAGGGTCATTGTTTTGTTGTAAGGTGAACCTTCAGCCAAGTATAAAGTCCAGAGCAATCTAGAAGAGGTTTTCATCTAGGATATCTCTACTTGGCCACATTCATATTTCCTTTAATGACAGCCAGTCGTCCTGTCTCCGCAGCTGAAAAACACCCCCATGTCATGATGCTGCCACCACCATATTTCACTGTTGGGATTGTATTGGGCAGATGATGAGCAGTGCCTGGTTTTCTCCACATACACTCCTTAGAATTATCACCAAAAAGGTCTATCTTCATCTTATTTTTCATAGTCTGGGAGTCCTTCATGTGTTTTTAGCAAACTCTATGCATGCTTTCATATGTCTTGCACTGAGAAGAGGCTTCCTTCACCCCACTCTGCCATAAAAGCCTGACTGGTGGAGGGCTGCAGTGATAGTTGACTTTGTACAATTTTCTCCCATCTCCCTACTGCATCTCTGGAGCTCAGCCACAGTGATCTTGGGGTTCTTCTTTACCTCTCTCACCAAGGCTCTTCTACCACGATTGCTCAGTTTGGCTGGACGGCCAAGTCTAGGAAGACTTCTGGTGGTCCCAAACTTCTTCCATTTAAGGATTATGGAGGCCACTGTGCTCTTAGGAACCTTGAGTACTGCAGAAATTCTGTTGTAACCTTGGCCAGATCTGTGCCTGGCCACAATTGTGTATCTGTGAGCTGTGACGTCTTATATAGACAGGTTTGTGCCTTTCCAAATCAAGCCCTATCAGTTTAATTAAACACAGCTGGCTTCCAATGAAGGAGTAGAACCATCTCAAGGAGGATCACAAGGAAAAGGACAGCATGTGACTTAAATATGAGTGTCTGAGCAAAGGGTCTGAATAATTATGACCATGTGATATTTCAGTTTTTCTTTTTTTTAAATTTGCAAAAATTTCTACATTTCTGTTTTTTTTCATGCTTAGCCACAGAAAAAAAATTGTTAAAAAGCTAACATTTTTTCAGACCATAAGTAAATAATAAAGATAGTTTTATTACTTGGGTTAGTAAGTAATGAGACCTTCTAGGATTGTAATATAATGACTTTGGGCTATACCTGGGAGCAGAGTCAAAGGAATTTCAAGCTCTATGGCCTTAAGATCCAAGAGGCATTCTGCTCTCCCCTTCAGGGCAAACCAAGGTACCTACCACTAGAGTAATACATCTGACTGGTTGGAGAACAGATTACTTCAATTTGTGGTACATACTCATCAAACAGAATGATGGTTGATAAATCAGTGTTCTCCAACTTCTGTAGTCAAGACACACCAAAGGATCATGTTTTCAGAATTTCCTTAGCATTAATTGTCACTTCTGGTCTGCGAGCAGGAAATCACTTCATAATTTAAATCTATGAGAGCCAGATCAAAGCCAGAATGAAGCTCTCACAGACTTGTATTAAGAAGTGACTTCCGATTCTCGCAGCAAACACTGGATTTACGGCACGTCACAAACTGCTGGAGACTTAAGGGAGCAGCACTAATAAAAGATGAAGATGACATCTGGTGAATACAAGACTGGGGTCAAGGAACTTAGATTAGTAGTAGTGATGGGCAAACCCATGGATGTTCAGGTCTGGTGGCTTCGGCCGAACAATTAAAAAAAAGTTTGGTGCGGCTACCAGAACAGTACTCGAACCCAAACCCGGACCCCAGTCAGGTGAATGGGATGTATGAACATCCATTGTTTTCCATGCTGTCATTTGCATGACAGTGCAGCAAACACTGACTCTGATCGGTGGTAAGATCTTTACCGTCGGTCAGAGACCTGCGGCTCCCACGCTGTCAGATGATAGCATGAGTCAGCAACTGTGACCAGAGGTAAAAAGTTTACCTCCAGTCAAAGGCGTCAGCTGATGGGACTTCTACTCCCATCAGTCTACGCCTGTTGTCACTGAGAAATCTGTGTTCTTTGTTCGTGCCCGAACAGTAGGTGTTCGGTATGGACCCCAAACTTTACTGTTCAGGTTTGCCCATCTCTAATTAGTAGCACCACTCCATCACTGCAATAATTTAAAAAAAAAACACTGGAATGTTGCTTTAAGTGTTGCATTGTGTGTACATTGGGGATAAATGAGCACCATGCTTTTTTACTTTGCTGCCATCTATTGGCTAATGTATGTGTATGAACGTTAGGTACCCTGTCTCCTCATCACAAGCTACTATAGAAATGGCTGAAAGGAGTCTCTGGTCTCATCGCTGTAAGCTGGTATGCATCAGTTCTGTCTAGTCTAGTCCAGGGATGGGTAGGAAGCACTGCTACTTCCAGAATCTTTATCCAGTCCATGCTGAAGGGACATCTTGCTGCATATTGTTGCCTCCTTAATGGAGGGAAGGTTTTCATAGTCAGGAAAAATAAGGCTAAAAAAGTGCTCTCCTACATATTGTTTTCTCTATGCGCCTCCAACAGGAACCAGTGCTATGTGATTTTCATGCCATGAATTGTGTCTGCCCTATCCCCTGTAATAGGGAATAATAGAGCCCCAAAACCATAGGTAACTCCATACTACTAGTGCGTCGCCTCGGGGCAACCTGTGAAGGTCCCTCCATAAGGCAAGCATCAACTGGACTGAGTTTTCTATAACAATTCCTCACATAGAAAGTGAAATAAACTGCATTGTAGCCACCCTGAGATGCCCTAAAGCTGCTTGTTATGTAAGGAGATGAAATCTAGTCTCATACACAAGATACTAAATGTATTCTAATCTGTGAACTACATCCACTGTGCCTCTAAAAGAAACTGCGCTATTATTTCCTTCAGTACAGAAGTGTTCTGTTTGCAAGTTCCCACATGTGTCTGGTTGCTTCCTATTATGCCTTTGTTGTGAGATCCATGTCTCAGATCAAGATAGTATTCTTCCCAAGATGACAGCAGCCAGATCATACTCTACAAGACAATGCTCTATCTCTTCAAGAGGCTTTCTCCACTGTGCTACAAGTTGACTCCTATAAAGGTGTGGAATCTGTCAAAATTGTCAAAGACCACTTCATAGAGTGGGTGGATTCTAAACTACTACAATGCCATCTCTGCATGCTTGATTCTGAACATCTCAGCCTAACCTTTGTCGACTTTAACACTAGAACTACTGATGGAGTCATTTTGACTCCTTTCGTTTTTTATTTCTCTTCTGTGACTACATTTTTCAGAATTCCGGCTTGAAACTCGGAGACTTTTCGCCAAATATGATGTGAAAAAAGATTTTGTGAGAATAAATAATTTTGGTAAAAAATTTGCGCGTTTTTTTTCAAAATTTACCAAGAACTATTGAAGGGAGTCATTTTGACTCCCTACTATATTTTGAGGTCCTTTTGTCACTAAATGTTGCTATAAAGTTTTGTGCATAATTTTTTCACTCTGTCTTATTTACCCTGATGTTCATATAGATGTAGTTCAATTTACATGTCAACTTTTCACATTTTCCTTGTGTTTTACCTGCTTGTATTACTGTGTAATGCTGAACAAAATAGCTTGTTTACTCTAGGCTCTTATCTTATGCTAATGAAGGGTGGTGTTTTTCTAAGGTCCTAGCAGGAGACAGTATTCTGGATAGTAACTTTACTTTCAGTTCAGCTGAAGAGACAAAGAGAACAGACGCAGACATACGAGCTCTGAAGACTCATACAGGTATGAATTGTTATGAAATAGTTTAGCTGTCTGTCAACTGATTCAGCCCACCTACTTTTGAAGGTGGCAGAACAGTTATTATTTCTTTTAGTTTTCATTTCATTTCTATTTTTCAGCAGGGAACTATATAGAATTATGGAATTTGTGAGGAATATGGAGAGAAGACGTTTGATAAAGCCTCAGGATATTCTGGCTACTTTGCAATCGATACAGGAGGATGAATCGGAATCCGAATTGCAGGAACATGTATTTGATTCTGACAGTGATGAAGATTTCATTCCTCAGAACATATCAAGTGAATCTGAAGACTCAGAAGGAACAAATCCAGAAGGTAAGTAGTTATGTGTATTTATTTGTTCTTCCACACACTGAGTTAGGGCCTGTGCACACTAGCAGAATTCTGGCTGAATAGCCATCTGGATATTCTTGCCGCAATACAGGCCGTACCTACCCGCTCATGCCTGAAGCTCCGCTCCGAACCCCGGGCTGGAGCCGCTGTCAGGGACAGAGCAGCGCTTGCTTACGCGCGAGCACGGCTCCGTCCCAGACAGCGGCTCCAGCCCGGGGTTCGGAGCGGAGCTTCAGGTATGAAACTCCGCTCTGTACCTGAGCGGGCAGGTACGGGCCGGATTGTGGTGAGAATATCCGGTCGGATATTCTGCCGCTAATCCAGCCAGTGTGCACGGACCCTTACAAAACAAAAATTCTAAATATTTATCAACTTTTTTCCAGATATTCCAAGCACATCAACTGGGGATCGGGCTCATGCAGTTATGTTGCCTCGTGACCATCCTCCTGGTCGTGGACAGAAAAAATCAGCAAAACGTCCCAGAAATGAAAGAACAACAGATAACGATGGCGGCGAAGGTAATGCAACAACGAACACCAGAGAAGGCGAATCTGAAGGAATACTAGTTTCAGTGGATGGTATTCAATGGAAACCTGTTGAAATTGGACAACACTTGCCTGGTAGGCGTGACAGCCAAAATATTCTTCGAGAAGCACCTGGCCCTACAGGATACGCCAGAAGAAATATCATTATCGATAGTCCTTTGAGCGCATGGCGTTTATTTTTTGATTCATATATATTGACACATATAAAGAACTGTACGCTTGCAGAAGCATGCAGGAACAATAATTTACAGTTTACTCTATCTGATGAGGAGCTAGATGCATTCATTGCGATATTCTATGCTCGTGGAATATCTGGCACGAACCGTCACTCGATTAGCAGTATTTGGTGTAATGACTGGGGAATACCGTTTTGCAAAGCGACAATGTCTAGGGACCGCTTTGTTGAAATTATAAGGTTTCTCAGATTTGATGAGAAATCTACTCGATCGGAGAGACTGCAAACGGACAAGTTTGCTCTATTTTCTACTGTGTGGGACAGGTTTATTGAAAATTGTATTGCGTGTTACAAACCTGGCCCATACATAACGGTGGATGAGCAACTTTTCCCAAGCAAAACTAGGTGTCCATTCACGCAGTACATGCCTTCCAAACCAGATAAATATGGCCACAAATATTGGCTAGCTGTTGATAAGGAGAGCAAATATCTGGCAAATGGCTTCCCTTATCTAGGCAAAGATGACACACGCCGTGCTGAGGACCGTTTAGCTGACCATGTGGTAATGAAGTTATTGGACCCGTTTTTGAAAAAAGGTCGCAATGTTACAACCGATAATTATTTTACTTCATTAAAATTAGCTAAACAGCTAAAAAGCAAAGGAACAACCATCGTGGGAACACTGAATAAGATAAGGCGAGAAGTGCCTAAAGAAATAAAATCCATGAAAGAGGAAATGTACAACACTAAAGTGTTTAGAAATGAAGACAATTTTACACTTACAGTATATCAAGGAAAGCCCAACAAAAATGTTGTCATTTTGAGTTCCGTCCATCCAGATGTTGTTGTTGCGTCTAGGGTTGAGCGAAACGGGTCGAACATTTTCAAAAGTTGCCGACTTTTGACAAAGTCGGGTTTCATGAAACCCGATCCGACCCCTGTGCGGGGTCGGCCATGCGGTACGCGACTTTCGCGCCAAAGTCGCGTTTCAATGACGTGAAAAGCGCCATTTCTCAGCCAATGAAGGTAAACGCAGAGTGTGGGCAGCGTGATGACATAGGTCCTGGTCCCCACCATCTTAGAGAAGGGCATTGCAGTGATTGGCTTGCTGTCCGTGGCGTCACAGGGGCTATAAAGGGGCGTTCCCGCCGACCGCCATGTTACTGCTGCTGATCTGAGCCTAGGGAGAGGTTGCTGCCACTTCGTCAGAAGCAGGGATAGCGTTAGGCAGGGTCCATTAACCACCAAACCGCTTGTGCTGTAGCGATTTCCACTGCCCAACACCACCTTCGGTGTGCAGGGACAGTGGAAGCTACATTTTTTTTTTTGTCCCCCTCAGCGCTGTAGCTCATTGGGCTGCCCTAGAAGGCTCCCTGATAGCTGCATTGCTTTGTGTACGCCGCTGTGCAAACCAACTGCTTTTTTCAAAGCACAAATCCTCTTGTTCCTTCCTTTCTGCACAGCTATCTTGTTTGTTTGTCCACACTTTTTATTTAATTTGTGCATCAGTCCACTCCTTATTGCTGCCTGCCATACCTGGCTGAGATTACTGCAGGGAGATAGTAATTGAAGGACAGTTCCTTTTTTTTTTTTTTTTTGTGGGAGATTAAGATTGGCATTTCTGCTAGAGTGCCATCCCTGTCTGTGTCATCTCTCACTCAGTGGGCCATAGAAAGCCTATTTATTTTTTTGCTTGATTTGGGTTCTAAAATCTACCTGAAAAAATCACTACATCAATCAGTGGGAGAAAAATATTGGCCTCAGGGCTTGTGTGCCACTCCTTACTCCTGTGTGTGCCATCTCTCACTCAGTGGGCCATAGAAAGCCTATTTATTTTTTTGCTTGATTTGGGTTCCAAAATCTAACTGAAAAAATCACAACATCAATCAGTGTGAGAAAAATTCTACCTGAAAAAATCAATAAATCAATCAGTGGGAGATTAATATTGGCCTTTGGGCTTGTGTGCCAGTCCTAAGCGTGCCATCTCTCTCTCTCAGATAGTGGGCCATAGAAAGCCTATTTATTATTTTTTTTATTGGGTTTATAAATTTTCCCTGGAAAAAAAAAAAAAAAGTGGGAGATTAATATTGGCCTTTGGGCTTGTGTGCCAGTCCTGAGCGTGCCATCTCTCTCACAAATAGTGGGCCATAGAAAGCCTATTTATTTTTTTGGTTGATTTGGGTTCTAAATTCTACCTGAAAAAATCAATAAATCAATCAATCACTGGGAGATAAATATTGGCCTCTGGGCTTGTGTGCCACTCCTGACTCCAGTGTGCGTCCTCTCTCACTCACTGGGCCCTAGAAAGGCTATTTTATGTTTTATTTGTTTTCTAAATTCTCCCTGAAAAAATCATTTCATTTTATTTGGTTTATAAATTCTTCCTTAAAAAATCATTTTTTTTTTTTTTCCTAAAGTCTCCTTTTTAAAAAAAAAAACACAAATCAGTGGGAGATTAATATTTACATTTGCGCTTCAGTGACAGTCCTGCGTGTGTGGCATCTCTCTCATTTGTTGCCACCAACAACAGAGTGTGTAACATTGTGCCTGATTTTCGTTGTGGTCTCACCCACCTGTAAAGGGGTAGCTAAATCATACTGAAGTTATAGCTCACCGTGTAAGTTGTGTGACAGCAACAAATACCGTTAGTTTGGTAACGTTTTTAAAACAATGAGGAAGTCTGGTGGAAGAGGTCGTGGCCGGGGGCGTTCATTGTCAGCTGGTAATGAGGGTAGTGGTAGTGGTGGAGCATCAGGTGGTCGTGGGAAAAAAAATATTGCACCTAAGTCTGGAGCTGTGGAGCCAGGTTCGTCGTCTGGCTACACAAGGCCTCGAACGCTCCCTTTTCTGGGAGTAGGAAAACCGCTTTTAAAGCCGGAGCAGCAAGAGCAAGTTTTGGCTTATCTTGCTGACTCAGCCTCTAGCTCTTTTGCCTCCTCTCGTGAAACTGGTAAAAGTAAAAGCAGCGCGTCGTTAGTGGATGTTCACGGTCAGGGACAAGTCGCTTCCTTGTCCTCTTCAGCAAAAACAACAACAGAGAAGAATGCAGCAGGCGACACAACGGGTTACTCCATGGAGCTCTTTACACATACCGTCCCTGGCTTAGAAAGTGAAGCAGTTAACAGTCCATGCCCATTACAAGTTGAAACTGACATGGAGTGCACTGATGCACAGCCACAGCCAGACTACTATGCTGGTCCTTTGACTCAGACCACAACATTGCCCTCGCAGGGTGCTGATCAAGAATCAGACCCTGATGAGACTATGTTGCCCCATCACGAACGCTATACCACCGACCGACAAGGTGACACAGACGAAGTTGCACACGAGCTACAAGAAGAGGTAATAGATGACCCAGTTCTTGACCCTGATTGGCAGCCATTGGGGGAACAGGGTGCAGGCGGCAGCAGTTCTGAAGCGGAGGAGGAGGGGCCGCAGCAGGCATCAACATCGCAACAGGTTCCATCTGCCGGGCCCGTATCTTGCCCAAAACGCGTGGCAAAGTCAAAACCTGTTGGAGGACAGCGTGGCCATCCGGTTAAAGCTCAGTCTGCAATGCTTGAAAAGGTATCAGATGCTAGAAAGAGTGCAGTCTGGCATTTTTTTAAACAACATCCAATTGATCAGCGCAAAGTCATCTGTCAAAAATGTTCAACTACCTTAAGCAGAGGGCAGAATCTGAAAAGTCTCAATACAAGTTGCATGCATAGACATTTAACCACCATGCATTTGCAAGCTTGGACTAACTACCAAACGTCCCTTAAGGTTGTAGCACCCTCGGCCAATGAAGCTATTCATCAACGCAACATCCCTTTCGGCAGTGTAGGGCCACCATTTTCTGCACCACCTGCAGTATCTGTGCAGGTTTCTTTGCCAGGCCAAAGAAGTCAGGGTCAGGGAATCACCAGTTTCGTAGTAGGAAACACTGCATCTAGGGCACCGGCGGCAACAATACCATCTCCCACCGTCTCTCAGTCTGCCATGTCCACCGGCACCCCCGCTAGTTCCACGATCTCCAGCTCTCCAGTCCAGCTCACCCTACATGAGACTATGGTTAGAAAAAGGAAGTACTTAGCCTCGCATCCGCGTACACAGGGTTTGAACGGCCACATAGCTAGACTAATCTCGTTAGAGATGATGCCCTACCGGTTAGTTGAAAGCGAAGCTTTCAAAGCCCTGATGGACTATGCTGTACCACGCTACGAGCTACCCAGTCGACACTTTTTTTCCAGAAAAGCCATCCCAGCCCTCCACCAGCATGTTAAAGAGCGCATCGTCCATTCACTCAGGCAATCTGTGAGCACAAAGGTGCACCTGACAACAGATGCATGGACCAGTAGGCATGGCCAGGGACATTACGTGTCCATCACGGCACACTGGGTAAATGTGGTGGATGCAGGGTCCACAGGGGACAGCAAGTTTGGGACAGTTCTGCCTAGCCCACGGTCTAGGAAACAGTTGGCTGTAGCCATTCGCACCCCCTCCTCCTCCTCCTCCTCGTCCTCCTGCAGAAGCGAGAGCTCGTCCACAGACCGCAGTCGCACAACCACTCCATCCGCAGCTGCCACTGTTGCACACCAGGTCTCCCATTATGGGGCAGCTACTGGCAAACGTCAGCAGGCTGTATTGGCTATGAAGTGTTTGGGCGACAACAGACACACCGCTGAAGTTCTGTCCGAGTTCTTGCAGAAAGAAACGCAGTCGTGGCTGGGCACTGTAGATCTTGAGGCAGGCAAGGTAGTGAGTGATAACGGAAGGAATTTCATGGCTGCCATCTCCATTTCCCAACTGAAACACATTCCTTGCCTGGCTCACACCTTAAACCTGGTGGTGCAGTGCTTCCTGAAAAGTTATCCGGGGTTATCCGACCTGCTCCTCAAAGTGCGTGGACTTTGCTCATATATCCGCCGTTCGCCCGTACACTCCAGCCGTATGCAGACCTATCAGCGTTCTTTGAACCTTCCCCAGCATCGCCTAATCATAGACGTTGCAACAAGGTGGAACTCAACACTGCACATGCTTCAGAGACTGTGTGAACAGAGGCGGGCTGTTATGTTTTTGTGGGAGGATACACATACACGGGTAGGCAGTAGGATGGCAGACATGGAGTTGTCAGGTGTGCAGTGGTCGAAGATTCAAGACATGTGTCAAGTCCTTCAGTGTTTTGAGGAATGCACACGGCTGGTTAGTGCAGACAACGCCATAATAAGCATGAGCATCCCCCTAATGCGTCTGCTGATGCAAAGTTTGACGCACATAAAGGATCAGGCGTCTGCAGCTGAGGAAGAGGAAAGCCTTGATGACAGTCAGCCATTGTCTGGCCAGGGCAGTGTACAGGACGAGGTAGCGGGCGAAGAGGAGGAGGAGGACGAGGAGGATGATGGGGATGATTATATTTTTAATGAGGAAGCTTTTCCGGGGCCAGTGGAAATTGTTGGCGCGGCAAGGCCGGGTTCTGGTTTTTGGAGGGACACAAGTGACGTGGATTTGCCTGAAACTGCCCCTCAACCAAGCACAACCACAGATTTGAGAACTGGAACTTTGGCCCACATGGCGGATTATGCCTTACGTATCCTCAAAAGGGACACACGCATAACAAAAATGATGAACGATGACGATTACTGGTTGGCCTGCCTCCTTGATCCTCGCTATAAAGGCAAATTGCAAAATATAATGCCACATGAGAACTTGGAACTAATATTAGCAACCAAACAATCAACTCTTGTTGACCGTTTGCTTCTGGCATTCCCTGCACACAGCGCCCATGATCGTTCTAACACGAGCTGCAGGGGCCAGCAGACCAGAGGTGTTAGAGGGGCAGAAATCAGAAGTGTCGTTGGCCAGAGGGGTTTTCTGACCAGGTTGTGGAGTGATTTTGCTATGACCGCAGACAGGACAGGTACTGCAGCATCAATTCAAAGTGACAGGAGACAACATTTGTCCAGTATGGTTACAAACTATTTTTCATCCCTTATCGATGTTCTCCCTCAACCGTCATTCCCATTTGATTACTGGGCATCAAAATTAGACACCTGGCCAGAATTGGCAGAATATGCATTGCAGGAGCTTGCTTGCCCGGCAGCTAGTGTCCTATCAGAAAGAGTATTCAGTGCTGCAGGTTCAATACTAACAGAAAAAAGGACTCGTCTGGCTACCCAAAATGTAGATGATCTAACCTTCATTAAAATGAACCACAACTGGATTTCGAAATCTTTTGCCCCACCTTGCCCGGCTGACACCTAGCTTTCCTATGTAAAGGTCTTGCCTGTGGACTATTCTGAACGACTTTTCCAATCTCGTAATTTGCAGCACCTGATTGTCCAGCATCCGACATGTTAACACCTCCCTAAATGGCCAAAGTCCCCACACGGGGCCGTGGTATCGCCACGTGGCACCAGCACCCGTGAGAGTACTGTTTGTCTGAAGAGGTGGGTGTGCCCGCTTTTGGTCGACGGCACTGCCACTAGGTCCCTCATAGTACAATAAAGTGTCTGGTGGTGGTGGTGCGCACCCAACGTCAGACACACCGTTGTAATATGAGGGGCCCTGGGCCTGTACCGCCGGCCAGAAGACAGTCCCCCCCCCCTAGGTCAAACAGTGCTCTACCACTTGCAAAATTTTCTCTCACAGCTCCACCAATGTTTAGTCTATGCGCTGACATCCTTCAATGCCTGGCACTGTCAATACCATTGTATTGACATTTTTCTTATGTTAGGCCTTCAAAGCCTGTCTGCGGTCACTCCTTCCACTAGGCCTCCACTGACCTGTCTACTGCTGCCCGTGTTCCCCTGGAAACAATTTTAAATTGCCTACAGCCAGCCCAATTTATTATGTTAGGGCTTCGAAGCCTGTCTGCGGTCCCTCCTTCCACTAGGCCTCCACTGACCTGTCTACTGCTGCCCGGGTTCCCCTGGAACCAATTTTAAATTGCCTACAGCCAGCCCAATTTATTATGTTAGGGCTTCAAAGCCTGTCTGCGGTCCCTCCTTCCACTAGGCCTCCACTGACCTGTCTACTGCCGCCCGTGTTCCCCTGGAACCAATTGTAAATTGCCTACAGCCAGGCCAATTTATTATGTTAGGGCTTCGAAGCCTGTCTGCGGTCCCTCCTTCCACTAGGCCTCCACTGACCTGTCTACTGCCGCCCGTGTTCCCCTGGAACCAATTTTAAATTGCCTACAGCCAGCCCAATTTATTATGTTAGGGCTTCGAAGCCTGTCTGCGGTCCCTCCTTCCACTAGGCCTCCACTGACCTGTCTACTGCTGCCCGGGTTTCCCTGGAACCAATTTTAAATTGCCTACAGCCAGCCCAATTTATTATGTTAGGGCTTCGAAGCCTGTCTGCGGTCCCTCCTTCCACTAGGCCTCCACTGACCTGTCTACTGCTGCCCGGGTTCCCCTGGAACCAATTTTAAATTGCCTACAGCCAGCCCAATTTATTATGTTAGGGCTTTGAAGCCTGTCTGCGGTCCCTCCTTCCACTAGGCCTCCACTGACCTGTCTACTGCTGCCCGGGTTCCCCTGGAACCAATTTTAAATTGCCTACAGCCAGCCCAATTTATTATGTTAGGGCTTCGAAGCCTGTCTGCGGTCCCTCCTTCCACTAGGCCTCCACTGACCTGTCTACTGCCGCCCGTGTTCCCCTGGAACCAATTGTAAATTGCCTACAGCCAGGCCAATTTATTATGTTAGGGCTTCGAAGCCTGTCTGCGGTCCCTCCTTCCACTAGGCCTCCACTGACCTGTCTACTGCTGCCCGGGTTCCTCTGGAACCAATTTTAAATTGCCTACAGCCAGCCCAATTTATTATGTTAGGGCTTCGAAGCCTGTCTGCGGTCCCTCCTTCCACTAGGCCTCCACTGACCTGTCTACTGCCGCCCGTGTTCCCCTGGAACCAATTTTAAATTGCCTACAGCCAGGCCAATTTATTATGTTAGGGCTTCGAAGCCTGTCTGCGGTCCCTCCTTCCACTAGGCCTCCACTGACCTGTCTACTGCTGCTCGGGTTCCCCTGGAACCAATTTTAAATTGCCTACAGCCAGCCCAATTTATTATGTTAGGGCTTCGAAGCCTGTCTGCGGTCCCTCCTTCCACTAGGCCTCCACTGACCTGTCTACTGCTGCCCGGGTTCCCCTGGAACCAATTTTAAATTGCCTACAGCCAGCCCAATTTATTATGTTAGGGCTTCGAAGCCTGTCTGCGGTCCCTCCTTCCACTAGGCCTCCACTGACCTGTCTACTGCCGCCCGTGTTCCCCTGGAACCAATTGTAAATTGCCTACAGCCAGGCCAATTTATTATGTTAGGGCTTCGAAGCCTGTCTGCGGTCCCTCCTTCCACTAGGCCTCCACTGACCTGTCTACTGCTGCCCGGGTTCCCCTGGAACCAATTTTAAATTGCCTACAGCCAGCCCAATTTATTATGTTAGGGCTTCGAAGCCTGTCTGCAGTCCCTCCTTCCACTAGGCCTCCACTGACCTGTCTACTGCCGCCCGTGTTCCCCTGGAACCAATTGTAAATTGCCTACAGCCAGCCCAATTTATTATGTTAGGGCTTCGAAGCCTGTCTGCGGTCCCTCCTTCCACTAGGCCTCCACTGACCTATCTACTGCTGCCCGTGTACCCCTTGAACCAACATCAGAAAATATAAAAATAAGTATTTTGCTTATAAAAAAGAAAATACTGGAGAGATATCAAATGCAGACATTTTAACATTAAAAACAAACACATACAACAAAAATCTGGTACAGTACTAAAAATGGCCACCAACTACAATAACTTTCTCCTGCAAGTAGTTAACTGAAAGTTTTTTTCAATTTAAAACACAGATATGGCATCCACCGAGTGTAGTCCTGTCGCGTCTTCTTTATATTATTGCCAAGAAGATGCAAAACAATGAAAATAATAAAATCATTATTTACCAAAAAAATAGAGTAAGTCAAAACCACATTGCAAATAAACATTCATTACAAATAAAGAAGCAGGGCGCGTCCGAGGGTGAGTATATACCTAATAAGAATATAATCACCCTCGGACGCGCCCTGCTTCTTTCCGACAGCCTTCCTTCCTAAGAATCAGCCCTTCCGTGGTGTAGAGAGAGGGTGTGTTACACTCCAAGGTGTTCCCCAGGTTGCCTTTCCTGAGCTTCGATCTTCATGCTCTCGTTTAGTAGTTGTCGGAAAGTAGGCTGCATTAGGCCTACAAAATGGGTATGGGGTGGAGAGAGATGGTGTGTTACACTCCAAGGTGTTCTCCAGGTTTCCTCGCCATTGCTTCGATCTTCCGACTCTCGTTTAGTAGTTGTAGAAAACTACACTGCATTAGGCCTACAAAATGGGTATCGGGTGGAGAGAGATGGTGTGTTACACTCCAAGGTGTTCCCCAGGTTGCCTTGCCATTGCTTCGGTCTTCCGACTCTCATTTAGTAGTTGTAGAAAACTACACTGCATTAGGCCTACAAAATGGGTATCGGGTGGAGAGAGATGGTGTGTTACACTCCAAGGTGTTCCCCAGGTTGCCTTGCCATTGCTTCGGTCTTCCGACTCTCGTTTAGTAGTTGTAGAAAACTACACAGCATTAGGCCTACAAAATGGGTATGGGGTGGAGAGAGATGGTGTGTTACACTCCAAGGTGTTCTCCAGGTTGCCTTTTCTGAGCTTCTATCTTCAGGCTCTCGTTAAATTGTGGTTAAATGGAACAACTGCATTTGGCGTACTAGTTGGTTTGGGGCCTACTAACAGTGTCTGCCGCTCCTTGCTGTTCTCCTGGTTTCCTGTCCTGAAATTCCGTTTTCAGGCGCTCGTTAAGTAGTTGTTAATGTTAGACTGCATTTGGCCTACTAGTTGGGTTGGGGCCTACTATCGGTGTCTGCCACTCCTTGCTGTTCTCCTCCACTGAACAAAGCTGTGCCGCCTGTTTACTACGGTTGCCAATTTTGAACTGCATTTCGACTACTTACTGATTTGGGCCTACTCTCTGTGTCAGCCTCTCATTCCAGTTGTCCTCCACTGCAATGCCCCCTGGTTATTCCTGTGTTACCAATTTTGAACTGCATTTAGCCCACTTTATTATTTGGGCCTATATCTGTGTTTCCTCCTCATCCTGCCCATTGCCCAGCCAATGATAGATGAGTCTGCTGGTACATTGACCCATAACGCAACATTCCCCGTGCACGCTACACAACAACATTGTGACCCTGCTGAAAGTCAGGTTGCTCTTCCCGTATACCATACCACCTTACACGGGGACAAAGAGTAAGGTGCAGATGAAAGTGCAGGTTCCTTCATCAGGTGGGGGGAGGAATACTAGTTGGCGACGTCACTGGCACAGGGCCTCTCATAGTACGCAAAAGTGTTGCTGCCGGTGGGAGGCGCCCCCGCCATGCAAACACACCGCTGTACTTTGAGGGGCCCTGTGCCAGTGCCAATGCCAACGAGTGGGCCCCCCCTGCTTGCTCAGGTTCATAGCACTTGCAAAGTTGAAATACTTACCTCTCCCTGCTCCACTGCCGTGACGTGGTCCAGATTTCCTGGGCCCACTAATTACTTGAACCAGCCCTACCCACCACAACTTTAGCCAAATGACCCCCAATTTCAAATGCCTTCCAATTATTATAAGGTAAATTACGCTTGACAAGCTTCATTAAGAAGAATGGATGGTTTTGACATTAAAATGGGCACTCTAGGTGTTTTCCTGGCCCCCACTCACTGCCGACTATGCTGCCCCATTGACTTGCATTGGGTTTCGTGTTTCGGTCGATCCCGACTTTACGTCATAATCGGCCGATTTCACTCGACCCGACTTTTGAGATAGTCGGGTTTCGCGAAACCCGGCTCGACTCTAAAAAGGTCAAGGTCGCTCAACTCTAGTTGCGTCTGATTCCGCTAAAAAAACTCCAGAAACGGTAAAGTTTTACAATGAAACAAAATATGGAGTAGATGTAGTGGATCAGATGGCACGAAAATATACCACACGAACATCCACAAGGAGATGGCCTGTTCATGCATTTGAAAATGCCTTAGACTTTGCGGGTATAAATGCATGTATAATATTCAAGGAGATTACCCACCAAAAAAATGTCACGCAAGGCATTTTTGCAAACGCTTGTGAGAAAGTTGAGTGGTCCTTATGTCACAGATAGGGAAAAGGGTTCCACGTCCCAAGTTTCTACATGTTCAGAAGTGATGGTTCAAACAAAATTTTGCCAGATCAAAGAAAAGTGCAAGAAAAATAGATCTGTCGGAAATTGTAAGACTTGTGGTAAGTCTTTGTGTGGGCAATGTACTGCCATAAATCAAAGGCAATGCCTAAAATGCGAAACACCAAATGTTTAAAAGGTGAATTCTGCGCCATATTTTCATTTTTATGCTCCTCCACCTACATTTTCTCTGCTTTTTGTTCTTCAGTTGTTGTTTATATGTGTGCACTTGAATAAAAAAAAATGTTTGAAAAATGTCTATTATAATTATTGTTATTTTCTGTAGAAAAATAAGAAAAGCAGAAAAAAAACAATCAAAAGCATTACTGTTGGATCTCACAATAATAATACATTACAAAAAATATAATTATTAATAAATAACCACAAATGAAACTCTAAAAATAAACGAAAACAAGCAAGGAGTCAAAATGACTCCTTTCAGAAGTTCTAGGCGGGGTCACGAGTCCAGTAGTCCTAGTGTTAAGACCCTAGTCATTCATGTCTTGGGAAATGAACCTTCTCAGGGAAACTATCTCTTTTGCTCCCTTGCTGGGTCTACTCCAGGTATCTCTCAGGCTTTCCTAATGACATCACCAGATGCAAACAGGATCATGGGGTGCATTAAAAGAGGTCTGGATACACATGATGAGAGCATTATACTGCCTCTGTACAAATCCCTAGTTAGACCGCACATGGAGTACTGTGTCCAGTTTTGGGCACCGGTGCTCAGGAAGGATATAATGGAACTAGAGAGAGTACAAAGGAGGGCAACAAAATTAATAAAGGGGATGGGAGAACTACAATACCCAGATAGATTAGCGAAATTAGGATTATTTAGTCTAGAAAAAAGACGACTGAGGGGCGATCTAATAACCATGTATAAGTATATAAGGGGACAATACAAATATCTCGCTGAGGATCTGTTTATACCAAGGAAGGTGACGGGCACAAGGGGGCATTCTTTGCGTCTGGAGGAGAGAAGGTTTTTCCACCAACATAGAAGAGGATTCTTTACTGTTAGGGCAGTGAGAATCTGGAATTGCTTGCCTGAGGAGGTGGTGATGGCGAACTCAGTCGAGGGGTTCAAGAGAGGCCTGGATGTCTTCCTGGAGCAGAACAATATTGTATCATACAATTATTAGGTTCTGTAGAAGGACGTAGATCTGGGTATTTATTATGATGGAATATAGGCTGAACTGGATGGACAAATGTCTTTTTTCGGCCTTACTAACTATGTTACTATGTTACCAGATACCAGATCACTAGACAACTACATAAGTTGTCTAGACTCCAAAGCATTTCTTTAGGCCTGTGTACATGACAGTTTAGGCCCGTGTACATGACAATGCCAGAAGACTTGAGCAAATCTCTCAGCAGATCAAAAACCTGACTATGCCATCTTCATCCTCAGGTGATCAATACCTTTGCAGAACATCCCCACCTTAGCATCTATCCTAATGTCTACCTAAAAAGAGAGCTGCTTGCTATAGGAGACCTTTGTATTAGCCTTGACACAGGCCTAGTGTTATCAGTTAAATGTGGCACCTTCAGAGAATGAGAACTGACAATAGGGAGGTTGAGACGGTACTGATGGAGCATCAATATGTGTGCCTCTCTTCATCTTGTCCTGGCTGCACATTACTGTCCAGGCAAACAGTGTCCTTTTGGAAGTTCTCGTGGACACTGGCTAATAGGTTACTACTTTGCAGAAGTGGGCATATCTTGAAAAATGAAACTGTAGCGACTTAAAAAGCCCTCCAAAAATCTGGATTAACATTATAGCCAGTAATCGTAAACCCATCCTTCACCAGGGTTGATATGAGCTCATAATTCTGGTTGGGGAAATTACGTTCCCAAGACAGATTGTCATTGTAACTGAAGTAGAGGATGAGAGTTTTGCTGTCATGGCTCTAGGCATGAATGTTCTTAGAAATTGTTTTCCAGAAGTGTTGTCTGCTATGCATGCTCCTCTCCCTACAGCTCCATATTCTGACCATCTGTGGGCTCAGTGCACAGCAGAAGTTTGCAAACAGCAAGGGCAAAATTTGCTGCGTCCACATCCAAGATACCCAAAAAAAGATTCAACAGCTAAGTTCAGAGACCACGGTATGGTGCATTCGTTGGCCAGCTGTTGAAAATCAAGGCTATCAGGCTCTTCTCGAACCCATTCTGCTAGGACAGCCATCAGTAAAAGCTGCTCACAGCATTGTAACCATCTTCAACAAAAGAGTACCAATTGATCTGACGCCCCTATTGATCTCCACAAATTTCACCCATTGGCACAGTTGTTCCAGTTCTCACCAGAAGACATCATCTCAGGTGAGGCAACAGCTAACTAACATTCCACAGAGGCTGCCGAAGATAACAAAAATGCTGCTCTAAACCCTTGGTGGACTGAGCTGAATGTGGAAGATGACACTACTCATGTACAGAGAATCAATTGAGTTCTTAATATTGACAAGAATCATCATCAAGTATTCAGTAAGCACCCCATTGGATTTTGGCAAGACTACACTGATTCAACACTGTATTCTCACGGACCCATAACTACTAATTTTCTTCTAACCCTGAAGCCATGGTTATCTTCGACTACGAAGGAAGAACATCACCAGCGTGATAAAAAATTGATTCAAAACATGAAACGGGCTGATGTTTTCTGCGAAAGTAAAATAAAATGGGTTGCACCACTGGTGCTTGTGAAAAAAGAAAGAAGGCTTCATCGGTTTTTACGTGGATTACCGCAAATTGAACAACATCTCACAGAAGGATGCCTAGTCTACCCATTGACAAGCATTGAGGAATCCCAGACTGCTCTGTTTTACTCAGCAGTAGTAGAATTAGTGCTAGGATACAACATTTGCAAAAAAAAATAAAAGACGCCTCTCTAGAGGTCAGGCCTTCCTTCCGTAAGTCACAACAAAGAATGCTGATTGCCATAGCTGCATACATTTTATATGTACAGAGTGGAGTGATAAAAGAGAAAATATATATTTGTGAAAAGGAATTATGAAAAGGCAGCAGTGTTAATACTAAATATTAAACACATAGAGACATTATTGACCTCCACATAATGAAGTCTACTGCATTATTGTAAAGTGTAATTATTAAAAAAAAATTATTTGCTGAAACAGCACTTCTCTCCTTTAATAGAGAAGTCCTTCTGTATAATTGTGGAGCTGCACACTGAACTTTTCTCAAGCTGCGCTTAATAGAGGTCCACAAATTTACTTCTTACACTGTAATGCTAATAGTTTATTGGAGATGAGCGGTTCTTTGGGAATTCAAATTCACTGAATTTTATCCCAAAATTTAAATGTCAGTGGGTAAATTAATTTGAATCTCAATACTGGAAAGTTTGTACCTTCTCGGAAAATACATGTGGGGAGAGTAGAGATAGAGAGAGAGAGAGAGAGAGAGAGAGAGAGAGAGAGAGTCCAAATTTTCAGTCCTAAGAATAGAAATGTTTTCTGCACTGACCCAGCTGCACAGAGATTTATCTTTAGATTTTATTCTAATAGCAGCACCTTTTACTGAGTGAACTGACAGGTGCAATACAATGAGCTGACTGCAAACCATGGAAGCAAGACAGTCAGGAAGCAGGAAATTGCCAATGTATAAATCCCTCAAGTTACTGTTCTCAGATACACATTTTATGGAGAAGGATGTTGAGTAAATCAATAAAATGAAAAAGCAAAAAAATAACCTGAAAAAATGCAAAAGTATTAATATGAAATAAATATAACAATAGCAACACGATAATGATAGTAATGCTATTAATAATGATTGATATAAATACATTGTCTATTAGAAGCAATAATAGAGAAATGCAGCTGCCTTCATTAACAGATATTGAGTAGAATATTAGAAAATTAGAAAATGAAAAATGCATATAACATACCGTACTTAGATATTTTACTCTGTTATGCCCCCAAATGCCTCCAGCTCCATTTGTGCTGTGTCAAAGCAAAAGTAAGCGAATATACATCACTCTAGTACACCGGTAATGTGCACGATTATCTCATATTTGTGTTGACTCCTGTTTTCCCATACATAACTTCTTTAATGTTCCTCTTAAATATATTAAAAAGCTACCTTTACAGTTTATGCACATTTCATGTGGAGCCATACTAGAGTCTCTGTGGAGCTGACTGATCAGGGGTGTAACAATATCGGTTGCAGCGAGAGTAATTGCAACTGTGACCATGAAATCAGGGGTCCCACCAATGTCAGCATCGCTGCTGAAATGTATTGCAGCACAAAAAAAGGAGAATCAGCCCCAAAAGAACCAAGGACCCGTGTGGAGGACAAGAGAGCTGCTACAGCAAAAAAAGTCAAAAGACGGTTTAGGAAACTTGATTATAATTTGTATTATTTTAACCCCAACCACAAAAGAAAGCAGCAAAACAACAGCGAGTTGGATATGTGAAAAGCAAATCCTCAAATTTTAGATTTTCTAGAATATATTATTTTTAGGAAATCGATAACTACTTTGATTAATGATAGATCTATACTCTACTCATTGGCTACAGTAGGTTCATGACCTGGAAGAGTAAAAGACTCTTTTTGTATTGGTAAAATATTCTGGCTAACAGTCATGAAAATAGAATTTAGGGATGAGTGAAATGATTTGATGTGAAATTCATATTTTAGAAAAGTCACAGGACCTTGAGAATTTGAAAAATTTGTGATTTGTTTCATGAGAATCGTCAAAAAAGTCGACCACCATTTTACACTAATCAGTGGAGTGTATGAGCTAAAGATGGTCACAGGACCTCAGATGCAGCTGGCATTCAGTGACAGTTTCCACTCCTAGGCAGTCCCCGGTACGGCAAATGCTGACTCAGTGGACAGGATAGCTAACACAGACATGTGAGTCACAGTCTGAGTCACTGGCAAGACAGGATTCAAACACTGTTCAGACTGCATGGGTTCTGGGTCACCAGACTGGACAGGCACAGACTCGGAGTTACTATAGGACTGAATATGGACCTTGGTCAGACAGCATGGGTTATGGGTCTTGCGGCAGGATGGACACGAGGTTGAAGTCAGTGGTAGGACTGGTTACGGACACTGTTCAGATAGAGTGGATTCAGGGCCACCCCATAAGATGGGATTCAGGTACTGGAACATGTTTCAACTATACTCACTCTTGAATGCTAACTAGGAAGACTGTGATGCTGGTTCAAGTACCGTTGGATGGGTTACATGTTTGCATGCCACTGGAGAGGTTTCAGGGTTCAAGTACCGCAGGAGCAGTGTCAGGGTTCAGGTACAGTGGATGCAGCTTCAGGCTCAGTTACCACAATGAGCAATGTCAGGGTTCACATATTGTAGGCATGGCTTCAGGCTCAGGTACTGGAGGGGGTGGTGTCAGGGTTGACATTCCGCAGGTCCGGCTTCAAGGCACATTTAATGCCAAAGCAGTTACAGGATTCAGGGCTATACAAGATTGGTTAAAGGGAAAGATTCAGACCAGCACAGTATAGAATACAGGGACTTGGCAACTTACTTGTTCCATATATACCAATAATCAGAAAACATTCCTCAGGCAACTCCCTACTGGGCACTGTGCCTTAAATACTTAATGCCATCCAGTTATTGGCTTGGGGCATTTCTAAAGTGTGTGTGCTACCCCTTTTAGAATCGGGTAGTGCCCACGCGTGCTATGCGCTGCACTGGGGGACCTGTGCGCTGAAGACAGAGCAGTAGGAAGCACAGCATGGAACGAGGATGCCGCCATGGCCGGGGTGGTGAGTATGTCGGCGTCCATGCAAGGAGGAGGGAGAGGAACTATGCAGGGATGCCAGCATAGCGTTATAGCACTCCACCTTACTCCCCCTCTTCTGAAGTGAGGCTTCAATATTCTCCTTGGACTCCAACAATATCTCTTCAGGGCCAAATTTTCTCCAGGTTATTAGGCCATTGGGTCTCAAGAGTACAGGAATAGAAGTAAGAAACTATTTAATTACAAGATTTGAAGATACCTTCTCTGAGTCCATCCTCAATTTGGTGTCTGGGATGATACATCCTCGAGGGGAAGAGGACTGTCACAGGTTTATTAATAGTAGCCGTAATAGTTCCCATATTGAAAATAAAGACCCTTAGGGCCTCATAGGCACCAGGACCCTGGTGCGACTGCAACTCCTGCACTCATAGTTGTTCCCCTGTATACAAAGTGCTTAGCCTAAAGCAGTCTGCCTGGCACTGTGTGCAGTTTGTGTTAACAAATCTGGTGACTGATCCAATTTAACCTGGCCTTAGAGGTTGTGTTGGGTTTCTCCCACTGATGATGATGTGTAGGTCCTACATTAGTTTCCTTGCAGTCTTGCAGTTAATATTAGCATAGAAACTTACTAGACAGAGGACTCTGAAGTAGCAATTGGTCTTGTACAGTTTGAATGAAATTTGTACTGTGAATATTATGTTCATGTTTAACGTTTGCTGTGTAGAAGTTGTTTTAAAACTTAGTGACAGAGTTTTTACACATTTATCAAGCATTAAAGGGGTTGTCCAATTTAAAGTGAAAAGTCTATGTGACCCTATGTGACTGCAGATTTGAGAATCCTCACATCAGACGCACTGCGTGCTGTGACTATTCTCCGGCATCGAAACTTGGAACAACAGTCATGTGACCACAAGCATGCATTATGCATTATTCCGACTACACGGTTTCCAGTGCACTCAATATAACGGCATTTCATGAGGATGGAATTTGTCACATGACCACTGTTCCTGATGCTCCAGCTCCATTTCTTCAGTGGTGACACTCTATTCTTTGATCATATGATTTACATTTTCTATACCCCTATCTTAAAGCAATTTGTGCATCTGAAGGTCAGAGATCTGACCAAAACATTATGTATTAAACTATGGATTTTAAATAAAACACAATAATTTGCAACTTTCCACCATTGCCAAGTTCTTCGAAATCGAGTGACTGAATACTTGTCATGTAAATCGAACAACCTCTTTAACATGACTCTCCAACCTGGGACTGAAAAGTAGCTGTACATTTCCCATGTATCTTATCCTCATCTGGTGTCATCTATTTGCACCTGCTGACCTTTCTGCTTAGATCAATATACCGATTTTGCTGCTTCCAAGATGGCTGTTTGAGTGGTTTGGGGAGTGCAGTGGGAAGTCTAAATCATGCCTTCCCTGCTTTTCTTCTCCAATAGCATAGGGAAAGCAGGGAAGCAAAGAAGGCATAGTTTTGACTTTATTGTGACTCCCCATGCCACTGAGATGGTCACCATTTTAGCAGGAAGATCAGAATGCCCATCTGTGTAGAGGAGCCAAACGGACGACACCAAATATTCAATAGAATAGAAATCACAAGAAGTAATGTTTTCAATGTACAGTGGTTTATCTTTCTGAAACTCAAGACTATGTTTCTCATTGTGGCCATTTGTTTCTTTACGTAATGTGTGTTAGAAAAGAAATCTGAAAGTCTTACAATTTTGTACCACTCCATACGACTGGAGAGTTTCTGTATCTACAGCTAATAGCAATTGCATTAACCTGTCTACATTTATTATTTCACTATTAAGGACTGTGAATTACAAAGCTTTCTATAAGAACAATGTCACATTATTCAGTTGGCGTTGTTTGAGGGCCATTATTGAAAGGTTGGTGCTTGCGCTGATAAAATTGACACTAAGGATCTGATCTCAGTATTATATTCTAGTTCAATCTGTGTTACATTCTCATTATCAAGTGCTTGCTACTTTACCTTTTTTCATTTTCAATTCGTCCTACTTTTCCTTTGTAAATTAACTTTTATCTATTCAATAAATATGGTCACCATCGGCTCAATATGACCTGGTAATATGGTCAGTGTTTTTCTCAGAAATGTCTAGATCAAGGCATCTCAAGCTTTTTCTGCTTGGTCCCGCCAGCCATAGCATTGTGATGCCTGGATCTAACCACCAGTAAAGTCCATGACAAATTTATAATAGTACTAGCTGAAGAGCCCGGCGTTGCCTGGGCATAGTAAATATCTGTGGTTAGTTATAGCACCTCACTTCTTTTATTTTCCCATCACGCCTCTCATTTTCCCCTCACATCTCTCATTTTCTCCCTTACACCTCTCATTTTCCCCCTGACTCCTCTTATTTTCCCCCTCACTTCTCTCATTCCCCCCTAACACTTGTCATTTCGACCTCACATCTGTCATTTTCCGATCACTCCACTATTTTCCCTCACTCCTCTCATTTTGCACTCACACCTTTTCATTTTCACCTCACACCGCTAATTTTCATCTCACACCTCTCATTTTCCCCTGAGTATATATATGTTTGTCATCTCCCTTATATATAGTATACACCTGTATGTCATCTCCTGTATATGGTATATACCTGTGTCATCTCCCCTGTAAATAGTATATACCTGCTGTATTTCATCTCTTCCTGTATATAGTATATACCTGTATGTCATCTCTTCTGTATATACTACACACCTGTATGTCATCTCCTCCTATATATAGTATATACCTGTATGGCATCTCCTGTATATAGTATATACCTGTATGTCATCTCCCCTGTATATAGTATATACCTGCTGTATGTCATCTCCTCTATATACCTATGTGTCATCTCCTCTTTTATATAGTATATACCTGTATGTCATCTCCTCCTATATATAGTATGTACCTGTGTATCATCTCCTCCTGTATATAGTATATACCTGTGTGTCATCTGCTCCTGTATATAGTATATATCTGTGTGTCATCTCCTCCTGTATATAGTATATATCTGTGTGTCATCTCCTCCTGTATATAGTATGTGCCTGTATGTCATCTCCTCCTGTATATAGTATATACCTGTGTGCCATCTCCTCCTGTATATAGTATATACCTGTGTGTCATCTCCCCTGTATATAGTATGTACCTGTATGTCATCTCCCCTGTATA
This sequence comes from Ranitomeya imitator, assembly GCF_032444005.1. Lineage (NCBI taxonomy): Eukaryota > Metazoa > Chordata > Amphibia > Anura > Dendrobatidae > Ranitomeya > Ranitomeya imitator. Next base: position 52,753,554 of record NC_091284.1, read on the forward strand.
TAGTATATACCAGTGTCATCTCCTCCTGTATATAGTATATACCTATGTGTCATCTCCCCTGTATATAGTATACATGTGTGCGTCATCTCCTCCTGTATATAGTATGTACCTGTATGTCATCTCCTCCTATATATAGTATATATCTGTGTGTCATCTCCCCTGTATATAGTATGTACTTGTGTGTCATCTCCTCCTGTATATAGTATATACCTGTGTGTCATCTCCTCCTGTATATAGTATATACCTGTGTGTCATCTCCCCTGTATATAGTATATACCTGTGTGTCATCTCCCCTGTATATAGTATATACCTGTATGTCATCTCCTCCTGTATATAGTATATACCTGTGTCATCTCCCCTGTATATAGTATATATGTGTGTGTAATTTCCTCCTGTATATAGTATATACCTGTGTGTATCTCCTCCTGTATATAGTATATATCTGTGTGTATCTCCTCCTGTATTAGTCAGTATTTTTACCTCAGTATTTGTAAGCTAAATTGGCAGCCTGATAAATCCCCAGCCAACAGGAAACCCTCCCCCCTGGCAGTATATATTAGCTCACACATACATATAATAGACAGGTCAAGTGACTGACAGCTGCCGTATTTCCTATATGGTACATTTGTTGCTCTTGTAGTTTGTCTGCTTATTAATCAGATTTTTATTTTTGAAGGATAATACCAGACTTGTGTGTGTTTTAGAGCGACTTTCATGTGTCAAGTTGTGTGTGTTGAGTTGCGTGTGGCGACATGCATATAGCGACTTTTGTGAGATGAGTTTTGTGTGGCGACATGCGTGTAGCAACTTTTTGTGTCGAGTTGCATGTGACAGGTTAGTGTAGCAAGTTGTATGCAGCAAGTTTTGTGCATGGCAAGTTTTGCACGTGGCGAGTTTTATGTGTGGTGCGTTTTGAGTATGTGCAAGTTTTGTGTTAGGCAACTTTTGCATGTGTTGCATGTGGCAATTTTTCTGCGTGTGCAAGTTTTGCGTGTGGCGAGTTTTCCATGAGGTGAGTTTTGCACGTGTGGCGAGTTTTGCGCGTGGCGAGTTTTGAACACTACGGGGGGATGAGGATCTCATAATAAAACCAGCCAACAAAGGGGGTGCTCTGGTGGTCATGGACAAATCCAGGTACTTGTTGGAAATCTTACGACAACTGCTGGATGAATCCATTTATTCCAAACTCACCAGGGACCCTACTAGTGACATTCAGATTAAAATAGAGGCCATTTTAAAAAAGTATTCCACCCTTGGGATTCTTGACTCCAAAACCGTTGAGTTCTTAACCAAAAGGAATCCAGTTATACCGGTTATTTACATCCTACCAAAAATTCACAAGAACCTACAGAATCCCCCGGGGAGACCCATAGTGGCCTCTACGGAGTCTATCTTGTCGCCTATTTCTATCTATTTAGAAAAGATTCTCATGCCCATTATCCCAAACACTCCATCATTTTTCTTAGATACGGGCCATTTTTGAATAAAATCCAATCTATAGGCACTATACCACTCCATACCATCTTAGTCACAATGGACGTAAAGGACCTCTACACCTCAATCCCCCACATAGAGGGCATTAGCTCAATTCATCACCTCCTGACATCAGCCGGTTTGGATACTAACCAAATTAATCTATGTGTGGATCTCCTGTCTTTAATTTTGTTTAATAATCATTTTCTCTTTCAGGATCAGTTTTTTCTCCAGACACGTGGGACTGCCATGGGTTCCAACGTTGCGCCGCCCTATGCTAATTCCTATATGGCGCACTTCGAAGAGTCCGTTATCTATAAACACCCACAATTTATCTCCAATGTCCTATATTGGACACGCTATATGGATGACTTTTTTGCCTATGGGGGGGCACGTTGGAATCCCTTGAATCCTTTTTCACGTTCCTGAATGGGGCATGGCCGGGCATACAGTTCACCATGACCCATGATACCGAGTCTGTCAGTTTCCTTGATACAGTCATCCTGAAGGACAGGGATGGCCATTTAACCACGGATCTCCTTATAAAACCCACCGACCGCAATAGTATTTTGCACTATCAGAGCTTCCACCCTCCAGCAGTTAAACATGCCATACACAGATCCCAATACCAATGCGTACATCGCATTGTCTCTGACAACGGTCTGTGGGACCAACATCTACGCGACATGACCACCAAATTTTACCGTCGCGGCTACCCCAAAAACATTCTCAAAGAACAAATAAATCCCCCCCTCGCACCCAGAATGAGGACCAGACGCATTCCGTTTGTACATGTCTACCACCTGTTCATTACCATCCTCCATAAACATATCAGGAAACATTGGCCCCTACTCAGTACAGCATATTCCAATGTAACACTGGGCCAGATTTCTTTTAAATTCTCCCTGGAAAAAAAAAAAAGTGGGAGATTAAGATTGGCATTTCTGCTTCGGTGCCAGTGCTGTGTGCCCCCTGTCTCAAATTGTGTGCCACATTAAACCTAGTGTGTAACACTGGGCCAGATTTATTTTAAATTGTCCCATAAATAAAAAAAAATAGTGGGAGATTAAGTTTGGCATTTCTGCTTCGGTGCCAGTGCTGTGTGTGCCACCTGTCTCAAATTGTGTGCCACATTAAACCTAGTGTGTAACACTGGGCCAGATTTATTTTAAATTCTCCCTGGAAAAAAAAATAGTGGGAGATTAAGATTGGCATTTCTGCTTCGGTGCCAGTGCTGTGTGTGCCACCTGTCTCAAATTGTGTGCCACATTAAACCTAGTGTGTAACACTGGGCCAGATTTCTTTTAAATTCTCCCATAAATAAAAAAAAAATAGTGGGAGATTAAGATTGGCATTTCTGCTTCGGTGCCAGTGCTGCGTGTGCCACCTGTCTCAAATTGTGTGCCACATTAAACCTAGTGTGTAACACTGGGCCAGATTTTTTTTTAAATTCTCCCTGAAACAAAAAAAATAGTGGGAGATTAAGATTGGCATTTCTGCTTCAGTGCCAGTGCTGTGTGTGCCACCTGTCTCAAATTGTGTGCCACAGAACATATATTGTATAAGAGTGGGCCACATTTCTTCAATATTCTCCCAGAAAAAATAAAAAGGGGGAGATTTTAATTTGTAGTGTCTGCATCAGCGTCAGTCCTGTTAGTGGCATATCTGTCTGCCACTGAAGCTGTGTACTGTTATATATTGGGCCTGATTTTCCCTGCAGTCTCACCCACCTATAAAGGGATATATAAATCCAACAGAAGTTTTAGTTCACCTTGTAACTGGTTTTACAGTAACAAATACCGTTAGTTTGGTTACGTTTTTAAAACAATGAGGAAGTCTGGTGGAAGAGGTCGTGGCCGTGGGTGGTCATTGCCAGCTGGTAATGATGGTAGTGGTGGTGGAGCATCAGGTGGTCGTGGGAAAAGCAATATAGCATCTAAGTCTCGAGTTGTTGAGCCAAGTTTGTCGTCTGGCTACACAAGGCCTCGAACGCTCCCTTTTCTGGGAGTAGGAAAACCGCTTTTAAAGCCGGAGCAGCAAGAACAAGTTTTGGCTTTCCTTGCTGACTCAGCCTCTAGCTCTTTCGCCTCCTCTTCTGAAACTGCTAAATGTAAAAGCAGCGCGTCGTTAGTGGATGTTGACGCTCAGGGACAAGTCGCTTCCTTGTCTTCTTCACCAAGAACAACAGAGAAGGATGCGTCAGGTGACACAATGGGTTACTCCATGGAGCTCTTTACACATGCCGTTCCAGGGTTAGAAAGTGAAATAGTTGACAGGCCATGCCCAAGTTGAATCGGACATGGAGTGCACAGATGCACAGCCACAGCCAGATTACTATGCTGTCCCTTTCACTCAGACCAGAACATTGCCCTCGCAGTGTACTGATCCAGAATCAGACCCTGATGAGACTATGGTGCCCCGTCACAAACACTATACCACCGGCTTACACGGTGACACAGACAAAGTTGCACACGAGATAGAAGAGGAGGTCATAGATGACCCAGTTGTTGACCCTGATTGGCAGCCATTGGGGGAACAGGGTGCAGGCGGCAGTAGCTCTGAAGCAGAGGAGGAGGAGCCGCAGCAGGCATCAACATCGCAACAGGTTCCATCTGCCGGGCCCGAATCTGGCCAAAAACGCGTGGCAAAACCAAAACCAGTTGTAGGACAGCGTGGCCATCCGGTTAGAGAAGCTCAGTCTGCAATGCCTGAAAAGGTATCCGATAGTAGAAAGAGTGCAGTCTGGCATTTTTTTAAACAACATCCAAATGATCAGCGCAAAGTCATCTGTCAAAAATGTTCAACTACCTTAAGCAGAGGTCAGAATCTTAAAAGTCTAAATACAAGTTGCATGCGTAGACATTTAACCACCATGCATTTGCAAGCCTGGACTAACTACCAAACGTCCCTTAAGGTTGTAGCATCCTCGGCAAATGAAGCTAGTCAGCAACACTACATCCCTTCCCTGACTGTAAGCCCACCATTTCACGCACCACCTGCAGTAAATGTGCATGTATCGTCGCCAGGCCAAAGCAGCCAGGGAATCACCAGGTTCGTGGTAGGAAACACAGCATGTAGGGCACCAGCAACAATACCATCTCCAACCCTTTCTCAGTCTGCCATGCCCACCGGCACCCCCGCTAGTTCCCCGATCTGCAGCTCTCCAGTCCAGCCCACCCTACATGAGACTCTCGTTAGGAAAAGGAAGTACTCATCCTTGCATCCGCGTACACAGGGTTTGAACGCCCACATTGCTAGACTAATCTCATTAGAGATGATGCCCTACCGGTTAGTTGAAAGCAAAGCTTTCAAAGCCCTGATGGACTACGCTGTACCATGCTATGAGCTACCCAGTCGACACTTCTTTTCTAGAAAAGCCATCCCAGCCCTCCACCAGCATGTAAAAGACCGCATCATCCATGCACTCAGGCAATCTGTGAGTACAAAGGTGCACCTGACAACAGATGCATGGACCAGTAGGCATGGCCAGGGACGTTACGTGTCCATCACGGCACACTGGGTTAATGTGGTGGATGCAGGGTCCACAGGGGACAGCAATATTGGGACAGTTCTGCCTAGCCCACGGTCTAGGAAACAGTTGGCTGTAGGCGTTCGTCCCCCCTCCTCCTCCTCCTCGTCCTCCTGCAGAAGCGAGAGCTCGTCCACAGACCGCAGTCACACGACCACTCCATCCGCAGCTGCCACTGTTGCACACGAGGTGTCCCATTATGGGACAACTAGTGGCAAGCGTCAGCAGGCTGTATTGGCAATGAAGTGTTTGGGTGACAACAGACACACCGCGGAAGTTCTGTCCGAGTTCTTGCAGAACGAAACTCAGTCATGGCTGGGCACTGTGCATCTTGAGGCAGGCATGGTAGTGAGTGATAATGGAAGGAATTTTATGGCTGCCATAGCCCTTTCACAACTAAAACACATTCCTTGCCTGGCTCACACCTTAAACCTGGTGGTGCAGTGCTTCCTGAAAAGTTATCCGGGGTTACCCGACCCGCTCCTCAAAGTGAGCAGACTTTGCGCGCATATCCGCCGTTCGCCCGTACACTCCAGCCGTATGCAGAACCATCAGCGGTCTTTGAACCTTCCCCAGCATCGCCTAATCATCGACGTTGCAACAAGGTGGAACTCCACACTGCACATGCTTCAGAGACTGTGCGAACAGAGGCGTGCTGTTATGTATTTGTGGGAGGATACACATACACGGGCAGGCAGTTGGATGGCAGACATGGAGTTGTCAGGTGTGCAGTGGTCGAAGGTACAAGACCTGTGTCAAGTCCTTCTTTGTTTTGAGGAATGCACACGGCTGGTTAGTGCAGACAACGCCATAATAAGCATGAGCATCCCACTAATGCGTCTGCTGATGCAAAGTTTGATGCACATAAAGGAGCAGGCGTCTGCAGCCGAGGAAGAGGAAAGCCTTGATGACAGTCAGCTATTGTCTGGTCAGGGCAGTCTACAGGACGAGATAGTGGGCGAAGAGGAGAAGGACGAGGAGGATGATGGGGATGAGTATTTTTTGAATGAGGAAGCTTCTCTGGGGCCAATAGAAACTGTTGGCGTTGCAAGGCCGGGTTCAGGTTTTTTGAGGGAGACAAGTGACGTGGATTTGCCTGAAACTGCCCCTCAACCCAGCACAACCGCAGATTTGACAACTGGAACTTTGGCCCACATGGCGGATTATGCCTTACGTATCCTCAAAAGGGACCCACACATTATTAAAATGATGACCGATGACGATTACTGGTTGGCCTGCCTCCTTGATCCTCGCTATAAAGGCAAATTGCAAAATATCATGCCACATGAGAACCTCAAACAAATATTAGCTACCAAACAAGCAAGTCTTGTACACCGTTTGATTCAGGCATTCCCAGCACACAGCGCCGGTGATGGTTCTCACACGAGGTGCAGGGGTCAACAGGGCAGAGGTGTTAGAGGTGCACAAATCAGAAGTGGCGTTGGACAGAGGGGTTTTCTGACCAGGTTGTGAGTGATTTCGCAATGACCGCAGACAGGACAGGTACTGCAGCATCAATTCAAAGTGACAGGAGACAACATTTGTCCAGTATGGTTACTAACTATTTTTCATCCCTTATCGATGTTCTCCCTCAACCGTCATTCCCATTTGATTACTGGGCATCCAAAATAGACACCTGGCCTGAATTGGCAGAATATGCATTGCAGGAGCTTGCTTGCCCAGCAGCTAGTGTGCTATCAGAAAGAATATTCAGTGCTGCTGGTTCAATATTGACCGAAAAAAGGACTCGTCTGGCTACCCAAAATGTTGATGATCTAACCTTCATTAAAATGAACCACTCATGGATTTCTAATTATTTTGCCCCACCTTTCCCGGCTGACACCTAGTTTTCCTATAAAAAGGTCTTGCTTGTGGACTGGTCTTACTGACTGTTCCAATCTCTTAATCTGCAGCAGCTGTTTGTCCAGCATACAACAGGTTTACACCTCCCTAAATGGGTAAACTCCCCCCACGGGGCCGTGGTCTCGCCACTTGGCGCAAGCACCCGTGAGAGTGCCGTTTGTCTGCAGAGGTGAGTGTGCCCGCTTTTGGTCGACGGCACTGCCACTGGGTCCCTCATAGTACAATAAAGTGTCTCTGGCGGTGGTGGCGCGCACCCAACGTCAGACACACCATTGTAACATAAGGTGCCTTGAGCCTGTACCGCTGGCCACAAGAGAGTTCCCGCCAGCACAAACAGTGCTCTACCACTTGCAAAATTATCTCTCACAGCTCCACCAATGTTTAGTCTATGCGCTGACATCCTTCAATGCCTGGCACTGACAATACCAATTTGTTGACATGTATGATGCTAGTTAAAATAGTCAGGGTCAGTGTCCTATATTGACACCAGTAAATACTTAGTGGCGCCAAATTACTATGTCTGAAACTCAGCTGAGGAATCCACCCCTGTACCTAAGTATGCCACCCTTTTGTTTTTTGGTTTTGTTGTTTTGCGAGACATTAACATCTATTTATTTTTTGGGAGTACTAACTGTGTCAGACACTCCTTCCAATCGTCCTCCGCTGACCACACCAATGCTGCCTGTGTACCCCTGCAAGATAATTCGAACTGCATTGAGCCTAATTTTTTTATTTTAGGCCTACTAAGTCTGTCTGCGGTCCCTCCTTCCAATAGTCCTCCGCTGACCACACCAATGCTGCCTGTGTACCCCTGGAACCTATTTAAAAGTGCATAGAGCCTACTTTTTTATTGTAGGCCTACTAAGTCTGTCTGCGGTCACTCCTTCCATTTTTCCTCCGCTGAGCACACCAATGCCGACCGTGTACCCATGTAACTTTTTTTTCAACCTGCAGTGAGCCAACTTTGTGGTGTAAGGCGTACTAGCAGTGTCTGTCTGCGCCACTTAATACAGCTGTTCTCCTCAAAAAAAAAAGGCTGGTTTTCAGCCTGTCAGAATTATAAAACTGCATTGGGGCCACAAGTTTCGTTCTGGTCTACAAACTGATTCTTCCGCTCCAAGGTGTTCTCCTGGTTGCTTTTCCTGAGCTTCAATTTGCAGGCTCTCGTTAAATAGTTTTTTAATCAAACTGCAGTGGGGCTAGTACTTGGGTTGGGGCCTACTACGAGTGTCTGCCGCTCCAAGGTGTTCTCTGTTATGACCTGGTGGTCAGGACAATAATGGACCTGGTGGTTAAGAGCACACGGAATGACCTGATAGTTACTGATAATAAGGACCAGCTCTGGGACGTGGGAACTCTGCTGACCGCAATCCCTAAACCTATCACCCACACTAGAAATAGCCGTGGATTGCGCCTAACGCTCCCTATGCAACTCGGCACAGCCTAAGAAACTAGCTAGCCCTGAAGATAGGAAAATAAAGCCTACCTTGCCTCAGAGAAATTCCCCAAAGGATAAGGCAGCCCCCCACATATAATGACTGTGAGTAAAGATGAAAATACAAAAACAGAGATGAAATAGATTAAGCAAAGTGAGGCCCGACTTACTGAACAGACCGAGGATAGGAAAGGTTACTTTGCAGTCAGCACAAAAACCTACAAAAAGACCACGCAGAGGGCGCAAAAAGACCCTCCGCACCGACTCACGGTGCGGAGGCGCTCCTTCTGCGTCCCAGAGCTTCCAGCAAGCAAGACAACAAATTAAATAGCAAGCTGGACAGAAAAATAGCAAACCAAAGAAATACAAGCTGGAACTTAGCTTCTGATGGGAAGACAGGTCACAAGAACGATCCAGGAGTGAACTAGACCAATAGTGGAACATTGACAGGTGGCGTGGAGCAAAGATCTAAGTGGAGTTAAATAGAGCAGCAGCTAACGAATTAACCTCGTCACCTGTGAAAGGAAACTCAGAAACACCCACCAGAGGAAGTCCATGGACAGAACCAGCCGAAGTACCATTCATGACCACAGGAGGGAGCCTGACAACAGAATTCACAACAGTTCTCCTGGTTGTCTTTCCTGAGCTTCGATCTTCAAGCTCTTGTTAAATAGTTTTTTAATCGAACAACTACAGTGGGGCTACTAGTTTGGTTGGGGCCTACTAACAGTGTCTGCCGCTCCAAGGTGTTCTCTGTTATGACCTGGTGGTTAGGAGCACCCGGCACGACCTGATAGTTAAACTCACACAGGACAAGCTCTGGGATGTGGGAGCTCTGCTGACCGCAGGCCCTAATCCTATCACAACAACTAGAAATAGCCGTGGAGCGTTCCTGACTCTCCCTAGATGCCTCTTCACAGCCTTAAGAACTAACTAGCCCTAGAGATGGAAAATAAAGCCTACCTTGCCTCAGAGAAATTTCCCCAAAGGAAAAGGCAGCCCCCCACAAATATTAACTGTGAGTAAAGATGAAAATCACAAACACAGAAATGAAACAGGTTTAGCAAAGGGAGGCCAGACTAACTAAATAGACAGAGGATAGGAAAGGTATCTTTGCGGTCAGCACAAAAAACTACAAAGACCACGCAGAGTGTGCAAAAAGACCCCCGCACCGACTCACGGTGCGGAGGCGCCACCCTGCATCCCAGAGCTACCAGCTAGCAAGACAAAATCATGAAAGCAAGCTGGACTAGAAAACCAAGAACAAAAATAACAATCGGGGACTTAGCTTCTTGCAGGAAGAGACAGGTCTCCAGAAGATCCAAGAGCGAACTGAATGAGCACAGGAACATTGACAGCTGGCCTGGAGTAACGATCTGAGTGGAGTTAAATAGAGCAGCCAACCAAAGGATGAACCACGTCACCTGTGTAAGGAACCTCAGAAGCAGCAGCTTCACTCACAGCCACCAGAGGGAGTCCATGGACAGAACTCGCCGAAGTACCATTCACGACCACAGGAGGGAGTTCGACAACAGAATTCACAACAGTTCTCCTGGTTGTCTTTCCTGAGCTTCGATCTTCAGGCTCTTGTTAAATAGTTTTTAATCAAACTGCAGTGGGGCTAGTACTTGGGTTGGGGCCTACTACGAGTGTCTGCCGCTCCAAGGTGTTCTCCTGGTTGTCTTTCCTGAGTTTCAATTTGCAGGCTCTCGTTAAATAGTTTTTTTAATCAAACTGCAGTGGGGCTAGTACTTGGGTTGGGGCCTACTACCAGTGTCTGCCGCTCCAAGGTGTTCTCCTGGTTGTCTTTCCTGAGCTTCAATCTTCAGGCTCTTGTTAAATAGTTTTTTAATCAAACTGCAGTGGGGCTAGTACTTGGGTTGGGGCCTACTACCAGTGTCTGTCGCTCCAAGGTGTTCTCCTGGTTGTCTTTCCTGAGCTTCAATCTTCAGGCTCTTGTTAAATAGTTTTTTAATGGAACAACTACAGTGGGGCTACTAGTTTGGTTGGAGCCTACTACGAGTGTCTGCCGCTCCAAGGTGTTCTCCTGGTTGTCTTTCCTGAGCTTCGATCTTCAGGCTCTTGTTAAATAGTTTTTTAATCAAACTGCAGTGGGGCTAGTACTTGGGTTGGGGCCTACTACCAGTGTCTGCCGCTCCAAGGTGTTCTCCTGGTTGTCTTTCCTGAGCTTCGATCTTCAGGCTCTTGTTAAATAGTTTTTTAATCAAACTGCAGTGGGGCTAGTACTTGGGTTGGGGCCTACTACCAGTGTCTGCCGCTCCAAGGTGTTCTCCTGGTTGTCTTTCCTGAGCTTCGATCTTCAGGCTCTTGTTAAATAGTTTTTTAATCGAACAACTACAGTGGGGCTACTAGTTTGGTTGGGGCTTACTAACAGTGTATGCCGCTCCAAGGTGTTCTCCTGGTTGTCTTTCCTGAGCTTCGATCTTCAGGCTCTTGTTAAATAGTTTTTTAATCAAACTGCAGTGGGGCTAGTACTTGGGTTGGGGCCTACTATGAGTGTCTGCTGCTCCAAGGTGTTCTCCTGTTTATCTTTCCTGAGCTTCGATCTTCAGGCAATTGTTAAATAGTTTTTTAATCCACCTGCAGTGGGGCTAGTACTTGGGTTGGGGCCTACTACCAGTGTCTGCTGCTCCAAGGTGTTCTCCTGGTTGTCTTTCCTGAGCTTCGATCTTCAGGCTCTTGTTAAATAGTTTTCTAATCGAACAACTACAGTGGGGCTACTAGTTTGGTTGGGGCCTACTAACAGTGTCTGTCGCTCCAAGTGTTCTTCTGGTTGTCTTTCCTGAGCTTCGATCTTCAGGCTCTTGTTAAATCGTTTTTTAATCAACCTGCAGTGGGGCTAGTACTTGGGTTGGGGCCTTCTACCAGTGTCTGCCGCTCCAAGGTGTTCTCCTGGTTGTCTTTCCTGAGCTTCGATCTTCAGGCTCTTGTTAAATAGTTTTTTAATCAAACTGCATTGGGGCTAATACTTGGGTTGGGGCCTACTACCAGTGTCTACCGCTCCAAGGTGTTCTCCTGGTTGTCTTTCCTGAGCTTCAATTTGCAGGCTCTCGTTAAATAGTTTTTTAATCAAACTACAGTGGGGCTAGTACATGGGTTGGGGCCTACTACGAGTGTCTGCCGCTCCAAGGTGTTCTCCTGGTTGTCTTTCCTGAGCTTCGATCTTCAGGCTCTTGTTAAATAGTTTTTTAATCAAACTGCATTGTGGCTAGTACTTGGGTTGGGGCCTACTACGAGTGTCTGCCGCTCCAAGGTGTTCTCCTGGTTGTCTTTCCTGAGCTTCGATCTTCAGGCTCTTGTTAAATAGTTTTTTAATCAAACTGCATTGGGGCTAGTACTTGGGTTGGGGCCTACTAACCGTGTCTGCCGCTCCAAGGTGTTCTCCTGGTTGTCTTTCCTGAGCTTCGATCTTCAGGCTCTTGTTAAATAGTTTTTTAATCAAACTGCAGTGGGGCTTTTACTTGGGTTGGGGCCTACTACGAGTGTCTGCCGCTCCAAGGTTTTCTCCTGGTTGACTTTCCTGAGCTTCAATCTTCATGCTCTTGTTAAATAGTTTTTTAATCAAACTGCAGTGGGGCTAGTACTTGGGTTGGGGCCTACTACGAGTGTCTGCTGCTCCAAGGTGTTCTCCTGGTTGTCTTTCCTGAGCTTCGATCTTCAGGCTCTTGTTAAATAGTTTTTTAATCAAACTGCATTGGGGCTAGTACTTGGGTTGGGGCCTACTACCAGTGTCTGCCGCTCCAAGGTGTTCTCCTGGTTGCCTCTCCCTAGCTTCTATCTTGAAGCTCTCGTTAAGTAGTTGTTGAAACCACACTGCATTAGGCCTACAAGTTGGGTCCGGGTTCTACAAACGGTGTCTTCCGCTCCAAGGTGTTTGCCAGGTTGCCTTTCCCTAGCTTCTATCTTCAGGCTCTTGTTAAATTGTTTTTAATATAACACTACCTTTGGCCTACTTGTTTTGTTGGCCCTACTAATGGTGTCTGCCGCTCCTTGATGTTCTCCTCCACTGAACAAACCAGTGCCGCCTGTTTACTTCTGTTACCAATTTTGAACTGCATTTAGCCTACTTACTGATTTGGGCCTACTCACTGTGTCAGCCTCTCATTAGAGTTGTACTCCACTGAACAAAGCAATGCGCCCTGGTTAGTCCTGTTACCAATTTTGAACTGCATTTAGCCCACTTTATTCTTTGGGCCTATATCTGTGTTTCCTCCTCATCCTGCCCATTGCCCAGCCAGTGATAGATGAGTCTGCTGGTACATTGACCCAGAACGCTACATTCCCCGTGCACGCTACACAGCCAGAATGTGACCCTGCTGAAAGTCAGGTTCCCCTTCCCGCATACCATACCACCTTACACGGGGACAAAGATGAAGGTGCAGATGAAAGTGCAGGTTCCTTTATCAGGTGGGGGGGGGAATACTAGTTGGCGACGTCACTGGCACAGGGCCCCTCATAGTACGCAAAAGTGTCGCTGCCGGTGGGAGGCGCCCCTGCCATGCAAACACACCGCAGTACTTTGAGGGGCCCTGTGCCAGTGCCAATGCCAACGAGTGGGCCCCCCCGCTTGCTCAGGATCACAGTACTTGCAAAGTTTAAATACTTACCTCTCCCTGCTCCACTGCCGTGACGTGGTCCAGATTTCTTGGGCCCACTAAATACTTGAACCAGCCCTACCTCCCACAACTTTAGCCAAATGACCCCCAATTTCCAATGCCTTACTATTATTATAAGGTAAATTAAGATTGACAAGCTTCAGTAACAAGAATGGATGTTTTTGCCATTAAAATGGGCACTGTAGGTGTTTTCCTGGCCTCCACTCACTGCCGACTATGCTTCCCCATTGACTTGCATTGAGTTTCGTGTTTCGGTCGGTCCCCGACTTTTCGCGATAATCGGCCGATTCCACTAGACTTGACTTTTGAGATAGTCGGGTTTCGCGAAACCCGACTCGACTCTAAAAAACTAAAAGTCGCTCAACCCTACAGACTACCTCTCTACATTAACTAAGGGTATGTCTCTTACTTCCTATACTAAACATCACGCCTTTTGGCCCATCACTCATATAGGTTTAACCCTTCATTGCAGAAGTTTATTATTACCTGCCTACACTGGCACGTCCCTTCCAGGCACCATCCACCACATGGTATGTGATCCCTCTCTCACTATCTAGCCACTCATTTTCCACATTGATATTGTGCCAAGATTGGTTGGTTCTGTACTGTTTTTTGTACTGTTTTTTTGTACTAATCATCCTGCCATATTGTTCGCGTACTGTAAGTCCAGTCTTGTATATACTTTATTTTGCTTTATTTACTTTTGCACTTTTTCTTTTTGTATATTGTTTCTATTGCACTTACAGTAACTGATGAAGGTCTAATTGGTGACCGAAACGTTTTTGTTGCTGGAAATCTGTTGCTGGAAAATAAATTTACTTCCAAGTATAAAGTTGAGTGCCAGGTTTCATTACATATTACTAATGGATAGGAAACTATGACATTCTGTTCTTTTCTCACTTGAGAACTGATGCCTGTGATTGGCTGTATGTTTCATGTAACTGAAATGGGATATCATTGAGTGGGCCTTGGATGATGTCCCATTTAAGTCACTTGACCACTGCAGCCAATTATATATCTCAAAAGTCTGTTGACCAAAGAACCATATAAGGTATCATTTCTTTTCCCAGTGCAGACCATTGAGTCAGTTTGCACTGTATCCATAGAAGTTAGGGCATTTGAATTTGACTCATTTTATTGCTCTAAAACCATCCATGTCTTTTTTTTTCAAAATGTTGTACTTGTTGGGCAACTCTTTTAATTTATCTCTTGCATTTGTCTCCTCAGGGGCAAGCTACAAAAAGTTTAGTGGTGCAAATTCACTGGGGGTTTGGTGTCATAGAGGGGCTCTTGAGTAGAGTTGAGCTAATTTGTTCGGATTCAGTCACCAAATCTGAATTTGCTATATTCGTGCTATTTTTGTACCCTATTTGTGCTGAATTTAAGTTTGATGATCGGTTCCAAACATATTCGGTAATTTCTACTCTTATTGACTCTAATGACATTTGGCTGTGTTCGGCGAAAATTGCAAAAACAATATTCGCTGCCGATCGCATTCGGAACCAAATTTTGAAGAATTCGTTCAGCTCTACTCTTGAGTTATTCCACGTTATTTACATGCAGGTTAGGCTGGAATTATACACAAGTTCATGGATGAAAATGTATAGATAGGACAGGGGCAAAGTATTAATGAACAGTCATTCACACACCCGCCATCTATGGATGCTTTGTCTCCTAAATGCTCACAAATTAAGGCTTTCATAAGGTGCCAATCATACAGCAACATCTACATGCACTCTGATGGTTAATAGTCAGAGGGTCAAGGTGACATAAGATTACATTCCAAATCAGCTCTTATGTCATTGGTTTTTGGAAGATGCACAAAGATAAAAGAAGAGATTTTCTTCGAATGGTGTTTTATTCAAAAAAACAATGTAGAGAGGAGTAAGATGCCTGAAATGTATTAAGAGAGGTGCAAGCACCATCACAAATTTGGCAGATCTTTAGCTTTTCTTGTGCTAGAATTTGAAATTAATGTTTGAAGTCTGTATTGCCAGTGATTGCAAACCCAACATTTGTGTCAAATTTATCAGTGTCACACGATGTTTGAAACATTTGCTGCATCCTTAAATATATTACATATGCCCATAGCTGTCTCTTCAGTTTGTATGCCATCCATAAATTAGGTAAAAAATTGAAACTTTGACTTTTCAATAAGTCACAATTAGAGTTGAGCGACCTTGACCTTTTTAGAGTCGAGCCGGGTTTCGCGAAACCCGACTATCTCAAAAGTCGGGTCGAGTGAAATCGGCCGATTATGACGTAAAGTCGGGATCGACCGAAACACGAAACCCAATGCAAGACAATGGGGCAGCATAGTCGGCAGTGAGTGGGGGCCAGGAAAACACCTAGAGTGCCCATTTTAATGTCAAAACCATCCATTCTTCTTAATGAAGCTTGTCAAGCGTAATTTACCTTATAATAATTGGAAGGCATTTGAAATTGGGGGTCATTTGGCTAAAGTTGTGGTGGGTAGGGCTGGTTCAAGTAATTAGTGGGCCCAGGAAATCTGGACCACGTCACGGCAGTGGAGCAGGGAGAGGTAAGTATTTCAACTTTGCAAGTGCTGTGAACCTGAGCAAGCAGGGGGGGCCCACTCGTTGGCATTGGCACTGGCACAGGGCCCCTCAAAGTACAGCGGTGTTTGCACGGCGGGGGTGCCTCCCACCGGCAGCAACACTTTTGCGTACTATGAGAGGCCCTGTGCCAGTGACGTCGCCAACTAGTATTCCTCCCCCCACCTGATGAAGGAACCTGCACTTTCATCTGCACCTTCCTGTTTGTCCCCGTGTAAGGTGGTATGGTATGCGGGAAGGGGGACCTGACTTTCAGCAGGGTCCCAATCTTGCAGTGTAGCGTGCACGGGAAATGTTGCGTTATGGGTCAATGTACCAGCAGACTCATCTATCACTGGCTGGGCAATGGGCAGGATGAGGAGGAAACACAGATATAGGCCCAAAGAATAAAGTGGGCTAAATGCAGTTCAAAATTGGTAACACAGGAATAATCAGGGGGCATTGCAGTGGAGGACAACTGGAATGAGAGGCTGACACAGAGAGTAGGCCCAAATCAGTAAGTAGTCGAAATGCAGTTCAAAATTGGCAACAGTAGTAAACAGGCGGCACAGCTTTGTTCAGTGGAGGAGAACAGCAAGGAGTGGCAGACACCGATAGTAGGCCCCAACCCAACTAGTAGGCCAAATGCAGTCTAATATTAACAACTACTTAACGAGCGCCTGAAAACGGAATTTCAGGACAGGAAACCAGGAGAACAGCAAGGAGCGGCAGACACCGATAGTAGGCCCCAAACCAACTAGTACGCCAAATGCAGTTGTTCCGTTTAACCACAATTTAATGAGAGCCTGAAGATAGAAGTTCAGGAAAGGCAACCTGGAGAACACCTTGGAGTAGAACACACCATCTCTCTACACCCCATACCCAATTTGTAGGCCTAATGCAGCGTAGTTTCCAACAACTACTAAACGAGAGCATGATGATCGAAGCATTGGCGAGGAAACCTGGGGAACACCTTGGAGTGGAACACACCATCTCTCTACAGTGGAACACACCATCTCTCTACACCCCATACCCAATTTGTAGGCCTAATGCAGCGTAGTTTCCAACAACTACTAAACGAGAGCCGGAAGATCGAAGCTCAGGAAAGGCAACCTGGGGAACACCTTGGAGTGGAACACACCATCTTTCTACACCCTATACCCAATTTGTAGGCCCAATGCAGCGTAGTTTCCAACAACTACTAAACGAGAGCCGGAAGATCGAAGCTCAGGAAAGGCTACCTGGAGAACACCTTGGAGTGGAACACACCATCTCTCTACACCCCATACCCAATTTGTAGGCCTAATGCAGCGTAGTTTCCAACAACTACTAAACGAGAGCCAGAAGATCGAAGCTCAGGAAAGGCAACCTGGGGAACACCTTGGAGTGTAACAAACCCTCTCTCTACACCACGGAAGGGCTGATTCTTAGGAAGGAAGGCTGTCGGAAAGAAGCAGGGCGCGTCCGAGGGTGATTATATTCTTATTAGGTATATACTCACCCTCGGACGCGCCCTGCTTCTTTATTTGTAATGAATGTTTATTTGCAATGTGGTTTTGACTTACTCTATTTTTTTGGTAAATAATGATTTTATTATTTTCATTGTTTTGCATCTTCTTGGCAATAATATAAAGAAGACGCGACAGGACAACCCTCGGTGGATGCTATATCTGTGTTTAAAATTGAAAAAACCTTTCAGTTAACTACTTGCAGGAGAAAGTTATTGTAGCTGGTGGCCATTTTTAGTACTGTACCAGATTTTTGTTGTATGTGTTTGTTTTTAATGTTAACATGTCTGCATTTGATATCTCTCCAGTATTTTCTTTTTTATAAGCAAAATACTTATTTTTATATTTTCTGATGTTGGTTCCAGGGGTACACGGGCAGATGTGGTGTGGTCAGTGGAGGACTAGTGGAAGGAGTGACCGCAGACAGGCATCGAAGGCCTAAAATAATAACACATGGCTGTAGGCAATTTTAAATTGGTTCCAGGGGTACACGGGCAGCAGTGGTGTGGTCAGTGGAGGCCTAGTGGAAGGAGTGACCACAGACGGGCATCGAAGGCCTAAAATAATAACACATGGCTGTAGGCAATTTTAAATTGGTTCCAGGGGTACACGGGCAGCAGTGGTGTGGTCAGTGGAGGCCTAGTGGAAGGAGTGACCGCAGACAGGCATCGAAGGCCTAAAATAATAACACATGGCTGTAGGCAATTTTAAATTGGTTCCAGGGGTACACGGGCAGCAGTGGTGTGGTCAGTGGAGGCCTAGTGGAAGGAGTGACCGCAGACAGGCATCGAAGGCCTAAAATAATAACACATGGCTGTAGGCAATTTTAAATTGGTTCCAGGGGTACACGGGCAGCAGTGGTCTGGTCAGTGGAGGACTAGTGGAAGGAGTGACCGCAGACAGGCATCGAAGGCCTAAAATAATAACACATGGCTGTAGGCAATTTTAAATTGGTTCCAGGGGTACACGGGCAGCAGTGGTGTGGTCAGTGGAGGCCTAGTGGAAGGAGTGACCGCAGACAGGCATCGAAGGCCTAAAATAATAACACATGGCTGTAGGCAATTTTAAATTGGTTCCAGGGGTACACGGGCAGCAGTGGTGTGGTCAGTGGAGGCCTAGTGGAAGGAGTGACCGCAGACAGGCATCGAAGGCCTAAAATAATAACACATGGCTGTAGGCAATTTTAAATTGGTTCCAGGGGTACACGGGCAGCAGTGGTGTGGTCAGTGGAGGCCTAGTGGAAGGAGTGACCGCAGACAGGCATCGAAGGCCTAAAATAATAACACATGGCTGTAGGCAATTTTAAATTGGTTACAGGGATACATGGGCAGCAGTGGTGTGGTCAGTGGAGGCCTAGTGGAAGGAGTGACCACAGACAGGCATCGAAGGCCTAACATAACAAAAATGTCAATACAATGGTATTGTCAGTGGCAGGCATTGAAGGATGTCAGCGCATAGACTAAACATTGGTGGAGCTGTGAGATAATTTTGCAAGTGGTAGAGCACTGTTTGAGCTGGGGGGGAAACTGTCTTGTGGCCGGCGGTACAGGCCCAGGGCCCCTCATATTACAACGGTGTGTCTGACGTTGGGTGCGCACCACCACCGCCAGAGACACTTTATTGTACTAGGAGGGACCCAGTGGCAGTGCCGTCGACGAAAAGCGGGCTCACCCACCTCTTCAGACAAACAGCACTCTCACGGGTGCTGTCGCCAAGTGTCGATACCACGGCCCCGTGTGGGGAGTTTGGCCATTTAGTGAGGTGTAAACATGTCGTATGCTGGACAATCAGGTGCAGAAAATTACGAGATTGGAAAAGGCATTCAGAATAGTCCACAGGCAAGACCTTTTCATAGGAAAGCTAGGTGTCAGCCGGGCAAGGTGGGGCAAAAGATTTCGAAATCCAGTTGTGGTTCATTTTAATGAAGGTTAGATCATCTACATTTTGGGTAGCCAGACGAGTCCTTTTTTCTGTTAGTATTGAACCTGCAGCACTGAATACTCTTTCTGATAGGACACTAGCTGCCGGGCAAGCAAGCTCCTGCAATGCATATTCTGCCGATTCTGGCCAGGTGTCTAATTTTGATGCCCAGTAATCAAATGGGAATGACGGTTGAGGGAGAACATCGATAAGGGATGAAAAATAGTTTGTAACCATACTGGACAAATGTTGTCTCCTGTCACTTTGAATTGATGCTGCAGTACCTGTCCTGTCTGCGGTCATAGCAAAATCACTCCACAACCTGGTCAGAAAACCCCTCTGGCCAACGCCACTTCTGATTTCTGCCCCTCTAACTCCTCTGGTCTGCTGGCCCCTGCAGCTCGTGTGAGAACGATCACGGGCGCTGTGTGCAGGGAATGCCAGAAGCAAACGGTCAACAAGAGTTGATTGTTTGGTTGCTAATATTAGTTCCAAGTTCTCATGTGGCATTATATTTTGCAATTTGCCTTTATAGCGAGGATCAAGGAGGCAGGCCAACCAGTAATCGTCATCATTCATCATTTTAGTTATGCGTGTGTCCCTTTTGAGGATACGTAAGGCATAATCCGCCATGTGGGCCAAAGTTCCAGTTCTCAAATCTGCGGTTGTGCTTGGTTGAGGGGCAGTTTCAGGCAAATCCACGTCACTTGTGTCCCTCCAAAAACCAGAACCCGGCCTTGCCGCGCCACCAATTTCCAGTGGCCCCGGAACAGCTTCCTCATTAAAAATATAATCATCCCCATCATCCTCCTCGTCCTCCTCCTCCTCTTCGCCCGCTACCTCGTCCTGTACACTGCCCTGGCCAGACAATGGCTGACTGTCATCAAGGCTTTCCTCTTCCTCAGCTGCAGACGCCTGATCCTTTATGTGCGTCAAACTTTGCATCAGCAGACGCATTAGGGGGATGCTCATGCTTATTATGGCGTTGTCTGCACTAACCAGCCGTGTGCATTCCTCAAAACACTGAAGGACTTGACACATGTCTTGAATCTTCGACCACTGCACACCTGACAACTCCATGTCTGCCATCCTACTGCCTGCCCGTGTATGTGTATCCTCCCACAAAAACATAACAGCCCGCCTCTGTTCACACAGTCTCTGAAGCATGTGCAGTGTTGAGTTCCATCTTGTTGCAACGTCTATGATTAGGCGATGCTGGGGAAGGTTCAAAGAACGCTGATAGGTCTGCATACGGCTGGAGTGTACGGGCGAACGGCGGATATGTGAGCAAAGTCCACGCACTTTGAGGAGCAGGTCGGATAACCCCGGATAACTTTTCAGGAAGCACTGCACCACCAGGTTTAAGGTGTGAGCCAGGCAAGGAATGTGTTTCAGTTGGGAAAGGGAGATGGCAGCCATGAAATTCCTTCCGTTATCACTCACTACCTTGCCTGCCTCAAGATCTACAGTGCCCAGCCACGACTGCGTTTCTTTCTGCAAGAACTCGGACAGAACTTCCGCGGTGTGTCTGTTGTCGCCCAAACACTTCATAGCCAATACAGCCTGCTGACGTTTGCCAGTAGCTGCCCCATAATGGGAGACCTGGTGTGCAACAGTGGCAGCTGCGGATGGAGTGGTTGTGCGACTGCGGTCTGTGGACGAGCTCTCGCTTCTGCAGGAGGACGAAGAGGAGGAGGAGGGGGTGCGAACGGCTACAGCCAATTGTTTCCTAGACCGTGGGCTAGGCAGAACTGTCCCAAACTTGCTGTCCCCTGTGGACCCTGCATCCACCACATTTACCCAGTGTGCCGTGATGGACACGTAACGTCCCTGGCCATGCCTACTGGTCCATGCATCTGTTGTCAGGTGCACCTTTGTGCTCACAGATTGCCTGAGTGCATGGACGATGCGCTCTTTAACATGCTGGTGGAGGGCTGGGATGGCTTTTCTGGAAAAAAAGTGTCGACTGGGTAGCTCGTAGAGTGGTACAGCGTAGTCCATCAGGGCTTTGAAAGCTTCGCTTTCAACTAACCGGTAGGGCATCATCTCTAACGAGATTAGTCTAGCTATGTGTGCGTTCAAACCCTGTGTACGCGGATGCGAGGCTAAGTACTTCCTTTTTCTAACCATAGTCTCATGTAGGGTGAGCTGGACTGGAGAGCTGGAGATCGTGGAACTAGCGGGGGTGCCGGTGGACATGGCAGACTGAGAGACGGTGGGAGATGGTACTGTTGCCACCGGTGCCCTAGATGCAGTGTTTCCTACTACGAAACTGGTGATTCCTTGACCCTGACTGCTTTGGCCTGGCAAAGAAACCTGCACAGATACTGCAGGTGGTGCGGAAAATGGTGGCCCTACACTGCCGAAAGGGATGTTGCGTTGCTGACTAGCTTCATTGGCCGAGGGTGCTACAACCTTAAGGGATAATTGGTAGTTAGTCCAGGCTTGCAAATGCATGGTGGTTAAATGTCTATGCATGCAACTTGTATTGGGACTTTTCAGATTCTGTCCTCTGCTTAAGGTAGTTGAACATTTTTGACAGATGACTTTGCGCTGATCAATTGGATGTTGTTTAAAAAAATGCCAGACTGCACTCTTTCTAGCATCGGATACCTTTTCAGGCATTGCAGACTGAGCTTTAACCGGATGGCCACGCTGTCCTCCAACAGGTTTTGGCTTTGCCACGCGTTTTGGGCAAGATACGGGCCCGGCAGATGGAACCTGTTGCGATGTTGATGCCTGCTGCGGCCCCTCCTCCTCCGCTTCAGAACTGCTGCCGCCTGCACCCTGTTCCCCCAATGGCTGCCAATCGGGGTCAAGAACTGGGTCATCTATTACCTCTTCTTGTAGCTCGTGTGCAACTTCGTCTGTGTCACCGTGTCGGTCGGTGGTATAGCGTTCGTGATGGGGCAACATAGTCTCATCAGGGTCTGATTCTTGATCAGCACCCTGCGAGGGCAATGTTGTGGTCTGAGTCAAAGGACCAGCATAGTAGTCTGGCTGTGGCTGTGCATCAGTGCACTCCATGTCAGATTCAACTTGTAATGGGCATGGACTGTTAACTGCTTCACTTTCTAAGCCAGGGACGGTATGTGTAAAGAGCTCCATGGAGTAACCCGTTGTGTCGCCTGCTGCATTCTTCTCTGTTGTTGTTTTTGCTGAAGAGGACAAGGAAGCGACTTGTCCCTGACCGTGAACATCCACTAACGACGCGCTGCTTTGACATTTACCAGTTTCACGAGAGGAGGCAAAAGAGCTAGAGGCTGAGTCAGCAAGATAAGCCAAAACTTGCTCTTGCTGCTCCGGCTTTAAAAGCGGTTTTCCTACTCCCAGAAAAGGGAGCGTTCAAGGCCTTGTGTAGCCAGACGACGAACCTGGCTCCACAGCTCCAGACTTAGGTGCAATATTTTTTTTCCCACGACCAGCTGATGCTCCACCACTACCACTACCCTCATTACCAGCTGACAATGAACGCCCCCGGCCACGACCTCTTCCACCATACTTCCTCATTGTTTTAAAAACGTAAACAAACTAACGGTATTTGTTGCTGTCACACAAATTACACGGTGAGCTATAACTTCAGTATGATTTAGCTACCCCTTTACAGGTGAGTGAGACCACAACGAAAATCAGGCACAATGTTACACACTCTGTTGTTGGTGGCAACAAATGAGAGAGATGCCACACACGCAGGACTGTCACTGAAGCACAAATGTAAATATTAATCTCCCACTGATTTGATTTTTTTTTTTTTTTTAAGGGAGACTTTAGGAAAAAAAAATAATAGAATAAAATGATTTTTTCAGGAAGAATTTAGAAACCAAATAAAATAAAATGATTTTTTCAGGGAGAATTTAGAAAACAAATAAAACAAAAAAAGGCTTTCTATGGCCCACTGAGTGAGAGATGACGCACACAGGAGTCAGGAGTGGCACACAAGCCCAGAGGCCAATATTTATCTCCCACTTTTTTTTTTTTTGTTCCAGGGAAAATTTATAAACCCAATAAAAAAAATAATAAATAGGCTTTCTATGGCCCACTATCTGAGAGACAGAGAGAGATGGCACGCTTAGGACTGGCACACAAGCCCAAAGGCCAATATTAATCTCCCACTGATTGATTTATTGATTTTTTCAGGTAGAATTTAGAACCCAAATAAAGCAAAAAAAAAAAAAATGGGCTTTCTATGGCCCACTGAGTGAGTGATGATGCACACAGGAGTCAGGAGTGGCACACAAGCCCTGAGGCCAATATTTTTCTCCCACTGATTGATGTAGTGATTTTTTCAGGTAGATTTTAGAACCAAAATCAAGCAAAAAAATAAATAGGCTTTCTATGGCCCACTGAGTGAGAGATGGCACACACAGGGATGGCACTCTAGCAGAAATGTCAATCTTAATCTCCCACAAAAAAAAAAAAAAAATAGGGAGTGTCCTTCAATTACTATCTCCCTGCAGTAATCTCAGCCAGGTATGGCAGGCAGCAATAAGGAGTGGACTGATGCACAAATTAAATAAAAAGTGTGGACAAACAAAAGATAGCTGTGCAGAAAGGAAGGAACAAGAGGATTTGTGCTTTGAAAAAAGCAGTTGGTTTGCTGTCATGATCCCAATGGCAGGGGATCACAAAAAGGACAAGCACAGATACAAACAAGCTCTAGGGCGATGGAACCTGAGCTGACCGCGACCCTGAACCTAACACACAAATAAAAGTAGCCGGGGAACGTGCCTACGATGATCCTAGACGTCTCGCACCAGCCGAAGATCTAACTTCCCCTATCAGAAGAAACACAGACCTCTCTTGCCTCCAGAGAAATACCCCACAGCAAATAGCAGCCCCCCACATATAATGACGGTGAAATGAGAGGAAAGCACATACGTAGTATGAAAACAGTTTCAGCAAAATGAGGCCCGCTAAAGCTAGATAGCAGAGGATACAAAAGTGAACTGCGCGGTCAGCGAAAAACCCTTCAAAAAACCATCCTGAAATTACTTGAACTCATGTGCCAACTCATGGTACATGAAAAGCAATTTCAGCCCACTAGAGCAACCAGCAGCAGAGAATCACATATCTGCAGGCTGGACTAAAAACCAAATTAAGCAAAACACAAAACAGGAAAATCCAAACTTAGCTTGTCCAGAAGGTTCTAGGAGCAGGGAGCAGAGGTAACAAGACACACTGGATACATTGATAACCGGCGAGGAAATGCCAGCAAAGCCAGGTTAAATAGGAAACTCCCATATGCTGATGGAACAGGTGGAACCCAGAAACCCAGGAAAGACAAGTCACCCAGTACCATCAGTAACCACCAGAGGGAGCCCAAAAACAGAACTCACAACAGTTTGCACAGCGGTGTACACACAGCAATGCAGCTATCAGGGAGCCTTCTAGGGCAGCCCAATGAGCTACAGCGCTGAGGGGGAAAAAAAAAAAAATGTAGCTTCCACTGTCCCTGCACACCGAAGGTGGTGTTGGGCAGTGGAAATCGCTACAGCACAAGCGGTTTGGTGGTTAATGGACCCTGCCTAACGATATCCCTGCTTCTGACGAAGCGGCAGCAACCTCTCCCTAAGCTCAGATCAGCAGCAGTAACATGGCGGTCGGCGGGAACTCCCCATTATAGCCCCTGTGACGCCGCAGACAGCAAGCCAATCACTGCAATTCCCTTCTCTAAGATGGTGGGGACCAGGACCTATGTCATCACGCTGCCCACACTCTGCGTTTACCTTCATTGGCTGAGAAATGGCGCTTTTCGCGTCATTGAAACGCGACTTTGGCGCGAAAGTCGCGTACCGCATGGCCGACCCCGCACAGGGGTCGGATCGGGTTTCATGAAACCCGACTTTGCCAAAAGTCGGCGACTTTTGAAAATGAACGACCCGTTTCGCTCAACCCTAGTCACAATTCAAAAAGCTGCCTTAGGCTAGGGTCAGACAACTGTAGGTTCTCTCATCAAAGAGAATCGGGCTGATTATGTAGATGACACCATGATCTAACTCTGATCAGAGTTTGATCAGTGTCAGCATAGAGTGATCCAATTCTCGCGGATGAGGAAACGATGGATAGCCAAATTTCTCCAGCTTCTTCATCATATCACTAAGTGGAAATCAAACTGTAATCCATTGTTAACCGCGTGCAGTCCAATGATTTCCATGGATTCATTGGCTGACATGGCCAAGTGCTATCCGAACATTAGATCAAACTCGGACATTCTGCGATTTCTTCACAATCGGACATGTATGTGGACCCAGACTGTAACATTGGTCTGATCACACACAGGGAGTGTAAGTGAGCCCTCTCACCTATTTGTATACATAACTGCACTCACTATTTCACTCATATTTCTAGTGTGATGAGAAATGGTTGAAATGGCTAAAAAGTCACACACTGTTTGTTATTAAATGACGTACAACCATGCAACTTTTTACTTCCGAAAAAATGTTGCAAATGCTGTAAAAATTCATTTTATGATAAATGGAAAAATGATCTAGAACTTTGATATTAATAATAGTAAATCTCCCAAGCTGCTAAACTGACCCTTTGCTTGACATATTTGAAATGTGGAAAAAATATAAAGAGTAGCTTTTTTTTTTGCAGAAATAAGGTGTCATGCGCCACAATTTGTGACTTTTTTTTGCGCCATAAAAACGGAAACATAAAAAGGCAAACGAATTACAATATCTGCTTGAGTGATGAAAATAGGATGGCGTTGGGTCCTTTCATCCTATAAGCTGAGGAGTATTTTGGTGCAAAGCATTGCCTATAACGGTGCCCAATTTATATTTTTCCCATGAGGGTCTCCTATCCTCATAGTACACCACTGCCAGGTATATAACCATGGAAAGATGTAAACCCACCAAATACACTACGGATTACCCTTTTAGATATACAAGCCACAGTGGGTATCTACCTATACCTTTATTCAGCTTCTTTGGCATGATCAGGTGGATGGGGTCAAACAGGGCTGTCCTCTAAACTTCCTGTATGTTGCACAATCTATTGGGACAACCAAACATTCCCTTCTCAAGTGAAGTTGAATAATTTATATCAAACTCATTTAGATAATCTAACCAACAAAAAATTAAGAAAATATATAATCTTTGCTAAGTTCCAATAATTCAAGCCCCTTATGTAACCTAGTGCACATAATCCGCAAGAGTTCTGCTCTCAGCTAAAAATGTCATCATAACATAAGTGTCTGAGCAGAAAATGAATGTTGGTTTTACCGAATCAAATAAAATCATTCTCCAGTAGTTTCCGCTAAGCTAAATAAAGTCCTATATCCATCACATAACACATTTGAGAATGTCAGATTACTGTCCCCAAGATTTAAACATCCTGTGATACATTAACTAAGTAATCCACAAGGGGAATTCGTGATCGTCTTTACACATCTCTCCCAGCAATACACAGAATCTATCAGAATTTATATGCGTCAAACAGATGATATATTGTGGCCATATCCTGTACACATGTGAATTCTGCCCCTGCAACCTCTGACTGGTCCAACATACTGAAAGAGATAAAGAAAGCACAAGCCTGAATCATACAGCTAAGAAGATAAAATTGTGGCAGTGCATCAACATTGACAACATGCCATAGATGGATTTAAACATCATTTGGCGGCAGACTCCTGAGAAAAGCCATTATTTGTTCCCAAGATCCTTGTATGTCAGACATGTGTCCTGTGTGAATTTATTGTAATCACTAGCTGAAAAGAAGGACTTTGTCTTCCAAATTCAACTTCTATATAAGGCTATTGATTTATCATTTTTAGTATTCTTCAGCTCAAATAAAAAGAGCCAAAATCAATTACTCACTCTATCTATCTATCTATCTATCTATCTATCTATCTATCTATCTATCTATCTATCTATCTATCTATCTATCTATCTATCTATCTATCTTGCTCTAAAAAAAATTCATTTTTTTAGAATGCATTGTCTGAGGATGACCTATTGTAGTTTTAAAATTACAACCTATTTTGTCATTGTATTTAAAAAGCAAAGAAAGCCCTGCAATCTTTAGGTCTTCACTCTGGTAATTGAGATTTACTGTATGTTGTATGTTAAAACTGCTTATTATACTGAGATGAATTATCTGCATTTCTCCATCATCACATTCAGGATTACTGAAAGCTAATGCCTGCATGACACGATCCACTATTTACAATAGTTGATGTCACAGCTCACCTCCTCCCCCATCTTTTACACGGATCACTTAGCATGCCCACAACACTCTCTGATATGAGATATACATGTATGATTTTTTGTTTTCTATGTTTAACCCCTTCACCCCCGGAGCTTTTTTCATTTTTGTTTTTCGCTCCCCTCCTTCCCAGAGCCATAACTTTTTTATTTTTCCATCAAAATGGCCATGTGAGGGCTTATTTTTTGCGGGACAAGATGTATTTTTGAACGACATCATTGGTTTTACCATGCCATGTAATGGAAAACTAGAAAAAAATTCCAAGTGTGATGAAATTGCAAAAAATGTGCAATGTCACACTTATTTTTTGTTTGGCTTTTTTGCTAGGTTCACCAAATGCTAAAACTAACCTGCCATTATGATTCTTCAGGTCATTACGAGTTCATAGACACCTAACATGTCTAGGTTATTTTTTATCTAAGTGGTGAAAAAAATTCCAAAGTTTGCTTAAAAAAAAAAAAATTGCGCGATTTTCTGATACCCGTAGCGTCTCCAATTTTCGTGATCTGGGGTCAGGTGAGGGCTTATTTTTTGCGTACCGAGCTGTCATTTTTAATGATACCATTTTGGTGCAGATACGTTCTTTTGATCGCCCGTTATTGCATTTTAATGCAATGTTGCGGCGACCAAAAAAACGTAATTTTGGGGTTTTGATTTTTTTTTTGCTACAACATTTAGCGATCAGGTTAATGCTTTGTTTTTATTGGTAGATTGGGCAATTCTGAACGCGGTGATACCAAATATGTGTATTTTTGATTTTTTTTAATTGTTTTATTTTGATTGGGGCAAAATGGGGGTGATTTGAACTTTTATATATTTTTTATTTTTTTTATATTTTTAAACACTTTTTTTTTATTTTGGCATGCTTCAATAGCCTCCATAGGAGGCTAGAAGCATGCAGTACACGATCGGCTCTGCTACATAGAGATGAAGTACAGATCACCTCTATGTAGCAGAAATGCAGGTGTACTTTGAACGCCGACCACAGGGTGGCAATCAAAGCAATCGGCCATTAACAACCATAGAGGTCTCAAGGAGACCTCTGGTTGTTATGGAAATGCACCGCTGACCCCCGATCATGTGACGGGGGTCAGCGGTGCGAGGAAATCCGGCCGCGCGGCCGGGAGCGCTAGTTAAATGCCGCTGTCAGCGGTTGACAGCGGCATTTAACTAGTTAATGGGTGCGGGTGAATCGCGATTCCGCTCGCGCTCATTGCGCGCACATGTCAGCTGTACAAAACAGCTGACATGTCGCGGCTTTGAGGTGGGCTCACCGCCGGAGCCCACCTCAAAGCGGGGGATCTGCCAGCTGACGTACTATTCCGTCAGCTGGCAGAAAGGGGTTAATGACATTCTGTCATTGGTTGCCTGACATCTCTAAAATGGTTCCATGGACAGACTTAATGATGCAAGCCACTTCGCCTACCAGATCCCAGAGGTTGCCCTGGCCTTCACCATTTAACCCCCGGTACAGAGATCTGAACTTAAGCAGGGGCTCTTGGGCAGTGGCCATGGAATAAGCTGCTGTTTGGTGGTGCAGTCTGGCAGGAGTGGTCAGGTAATCGGGTCAGAACCAAGAGGGCAGGAAATGTACAAAATGAGAATACATAAAGATAGTCAGAATCAAAAGCAGAAGTCAAAACAAGGAGATAAACAGATGGAACTGAACCAGAGGAACATAAGGCTATATCTTTCAGCTTTCAGCAGTAAGGTAGAAGCTTAAGTAGGGTGTGGTGCTCGCCAATTGGCTGGAGCAGGGAGCTTATAACTCCAGCTGGACAGTACACACACCCATACCGTCAGACTGGATGGCAATACATGTCCCAGCCACCCTAATCCAAATAATTGTCATAGAGCTGTAGGAGAGATCAGTGCAAAATAGGGTCTTATCTGAGGAGTATGGCAGGAAATAAAATCAAAGTTACACTCACCTTTTATGAGTATCTATCAGACATGTAATAAAGCACATCAGCTGCAGCAGATCCACGGGTCAGTAAATGATCAAACGATATCCAGAAAAAAGGAGAGGTTTGTGGTCGATTTCTGCGCTTGCTGATCAATGATGAGACGTATATCCCAGATTGTCAAATGGATGGTGGTTTATTCTACACATTGCAAAGTACAAAATACTTTTTCATCAGGAAAGGCAACAAGTATAAGACCACAAACCTCTCCTTTCTTTCCTGGATAATCTAAAAAACTGGACAGAACCTGTGCCATGCAGAGCTTCGGGTTGCAAAGTCTCTTCTAGCACTAGAACCTACCACAGAATAAATATGGCAGCATCTGGCGACAGAGGAAGACATTTTAGGAGCAGGTCCTGGTGGAGTAGTGACACTTTGGTCCATTTTGTTTTTATAAAGAAAATCTCCGAATGAAAGTCATGCAAAGTCTCTGCCCTTATAATTATGTAAAGAAAATAGATTTTAAAAATCCACCATCAGAACAAATTAACAAGATAGGAAATCAAATATCTTTTTAGTAAGAAAACTAAGCAAATACAATATTGTATATCAAGCAGTATTTTTTATGTATATACAGTATAGCAGTTCTTCAATACAAAAAGTGAAACTCATGTATAATAAAGAGTCATTACACACAGAGTGATCTATTTCACGTGTTTTTTCTGTTTATGTTGATGATTATGGCTTACAGCAAATGAAAACCCAAATGTCAGTATCTCACTAAATTAGAATACTTTATAACATCAGCTTGAAAAATTATTTTAAAATCAGAAATGTAGGCCTACTGAAATGTATGTTCAGTAAATGCACTCAATACTTGGTCGGGGCTCCTTTTGCATCAATATGTGCATCAATGTGGCGTGGCATTGAGGTGATCAGCCTGTGGCACTGCTGAGGTGTTATGGAAGCCCAGGTTGCTTTGATAGTAGCCTTCAGCTCGTCTGCATTGTTGGGTCTGGTGTCTCTCATCTTCTTCTTGACAATAACCCATAGATTCTCTATGGGGTTAAGGTCAAGCGAGTTTGCTGCCAATCAAGCACAGTGATACTGTTGTTTTTAAACCAGGTACTAGTACTTTTGGCAGTGTGGACAGGTGCCAACTAAGTCCTGCTGGAAAATGAAATCTCATCTCCAAAAGTTTGTCGGCAGAGGGAAGCATGAAGTGATCTGAAATTTCCTGGTAGATGGCTGCGCTGACTTTATTCTTGACAAAACACAATGGACCTGCACCTGTAGATGACATGGCTCCCCAAACCATCACTGATTGTGGAAACTTCACACTAGACCTCAAGCAGCTTGGCTTGTGGCCTCTCCACTCCTCCTCCAGACTCTGGGACCTTGATTTCCAAATGAAATGCAAAATTTACTTTCATTTGAAAACTACACCTTGGACCACTGAGGAACAGTCCAGCTCTTTTCTCCTTGGCCCAGGTACAACACTTCTGGCATTGTCTATTGTTCATGAGCGGCTTGACACACAAGGAAGGTGACACTTGTAGCCCATGTCCTGGATACGTCTGTGTGTGGTGGCTCATGAAGCAATGACTCCAGCAGCAGTCCACTCCTTGTGAATCTTCCCAAAAATTTTTAATGGCCTTTTCTTAGTCCTTTGAAGGTTGCTGTTATCCTGTTTGCTTGTACACCTTTTCCTACCACACTTTTCCTTCCACTCAACTTTCCATTAATATGCTTGGATACAGCTGTGGCTTACCCTCCTTGTGGAGTGTGTCAATGATTGCCTTCTGGACAACTGTCAAGTCAGCAGTCTTCACCATGATTGTGGAGCCTACTGAAGCAAACTAAGCTACATTTTTAAACACTTAGGATGCCTTTGCAGGTGTTTTTTGTTAATTACTATAATTTACTGAGATAATAACTTTTGGGTTTTCATTGGCTTGTCACTTTCTGCAGTCTGATTACAGTTATAAGGCTTAGCAATGCAGGAGCATTGCTATACCTTATAACCTGCCAGTGCTGCCGACGCAAGTTACTTAGATCATGCACTGCACATGATCTAACTAACATGCTAGTGCCTGGTGACCCGGATGTCGTCATGACAGCATCAGGTCACTAGGCAATGATTGAGCCTCTGCGGTGAGCTGATCCAAAATCAGAAGGACTTTCTTCCCTTTGACTGCTTGCTAAATGCTGCGATTGAAGTGATTGCAGCATTTAGTAGGTTTAAATGTGGGATCAGAATGGGCATTGCCCCTAGCCCTGAGAGGTGTCAGCTTTCAGAATCAGCTTACACTCGGTGGAGATTGCACACGCAGAGCGACATCCATCCATCCATCCAAGGTCATTAAGTAACAAGCGACCTGGACATATGGATACATCTAAGGTCGAAAAAAGGGTTACATTTGTTAAAATCCTATGTGGGGTTGTGTTCTCCATGCTGTTAGGCTGAAATTTTGAAAAATCTTTTGTAAAGGTGTTGTTCCCCAGGCTCCGACGCTGAAATTTTAAAAAATCTTTTGTGGGGGTATTGTTTCCCATGTTCTGAAGCTGAAATTTGTTAAAATCATCTGTGAGGGTCTTGTTGCCAATGCTTGGAGACTGAAATTTGTAAAAATATTTAGTGGGGGTATTGTTCTCCATGCTCTGAGATTAAAATATATAAAAAAAATGATGTGGGGGTATTGTTCCCCATGCTGTGTGTGAAATTTGAATCAGCATTTGTGGGGATACTGTGCCCCATGGTTTGGGGATGAAGTTTGCAAGCTGCTTATGTGGAGATACTCTCCCGCATACTCTATGGATGACATTTTTAAGTGGTCTGTTGACAGCAACCTTGATTCTCTGTGGGGAGACTGTTAACATTTTTGTTATTCATTTACTTTCTATTTTATCATAATTACTATTGTAAAATAACCCCTTTAAGTGATTTTCCTATCCAAATTTGAATGCAGGGTGATTGTCCTGTTCTTAACCCAATTTTGGATCCTTTTGCAGCCCCCTAGCCCATACTATGACCATTTTGTAGCCGTTTTACAGCACTTAGGTTAGGGTCCCCATTTACTTATGTCTGGTTTGGAGTTCGGGGTCAAGTTGTCAACCCCAACAGGACTTTGAAAAAATGTCTGAACCAGCCAAACACTGACATCCAAGGGTTTGCTAATCTTTAGTAGACATTCACTGCCAGCAGAGGTGACTCTTGCTGTTTCCTTCAAAATGAATAATGGTAATCATTCACTTGAAGTAGATATTAGGGATGAGCAAATGTGCTCTGCGATATTCGGTAATTACTCGGGTATCACAGTGCTAGTATGTGCTCGTTAATCGGCAAGCAATGGGCAGTGCTCGATCTAAACCGTGAATCCCCACTCCCCATATTTGGTACCTGTTGCGCAGCCAATAAACATGCAGGGATTGTCTGTGAGTCAATGTAATGCCGACGCCATCTTGGTTACAGCATTACTGCGATTGGCTGGCCTTCGGACATCATCAGGTATTATAAAAAGATAAGCGCCGTGCGAAACAATGCACGTATGCCATTGCACAGCTCTGTGGCCCTTCGTACTGGAGAGAGAGAGTGCTTGTCTAGGCTTGGGTGCACAGTATAACAAATCAAAGGCCTGTAGCATTGATAATGGTGCTGAGGCTGAGCCATCATGCTAACAGCACTTCTAAGGGCCAACCGTCGGCTTTGATGTTAGTATCACATACAGTCGCATTTAACCTATGATGGGAGTGAGAGTCCCAGGAGCAGAAAAAGTGACATAATCCAGTCTGTAGACAGGGATTAGACATGTGCTGTCCATTGGCAAATACAGTTAGGTCCATATATATTTGGACAGAGACAACATTTTTCTAATTTTGGTTATAGACATTACCACAATGAATTTTAAACAAAACAATTCAGATGCAGTTGAAGTTCAGACTTTCAGCTTTCATTTAAGGTTATCCACATTAAAATTGGATGAAGGGTTTAGGAGTTTCAGCTCCTTAACATGTGCCACCCTGTTTTTAAAGGGAACAAAAGTAATTGGACAGATTCAATAATTTTAGATAAAATGTTCATTTTTAGTACTTGGTTGAAAACCCTTTGTTGGGAATGACTGCCTGAAGTCTTGAACTCATGGACATCACCAGACACTGTGTTTCCTCCTTTTTGATGCTCTGCCAGGCCTTCACTGCAGTGGTTTTCAGTTGCTGTTTGTTTGTGGGCCTTTCTGTCTGAAGTTTAGTCTTTAACAAGTGAAATGCATGCTCAATTGGGTTGAGATCAGGTGACTGACTTCGCCATTCAAGAATATTCCAATTCTTTACCTTAATAAACTCCTGGGTTGCTTTGGCTTTATGTTTTGGGTCATTGTCCATCTGTAGTATGAAACGACGACTAGGGTTGAGTGACTTTTACTTTTTTAGGGTCGAGTTGGGTTTCGTGAAACCCGACTATCTCAAAAGTCGAGTCAAGTGAAATCGGCCGATTATGGCGAAAAGTCAGGGATCGACCGAAACACGAAACCCAATGCAAAGTCAATGGGTAATTTTTTTTTTTTCTCTCTCTCTCTCTCTCCTCCGTCCCTGAACAGAAAAGCTGGTGTCACTCATTGCAAATCGCTACAGCACACAAGCGACAAGATGGCGATAGGCGTCCACGCCCATAAGACCTATGTCATCACTCTGCCCACGCTCCTTCATTGGCTGAAAAAATGGCGCCAAGCGCGTCATATGAAATGCGACTTTGGCGCGAAGATCGCCGACCGCATGGCCGATCCCACACTAGGATCGGGTCGGGTTTCATGAAACCCGACTTTGCCAAAAGTCGGCAACTTTTGAAGTTGTCCGATCCATTTCGCTCAAGCCTAACGACGACCAATCAGTTTGGCTGCATTTGCCTGGATCTGAGCACACAGTATGGCGGCTCTGAATACCTCAGAATTCATTCGGCTGCTTCTGTCCTGTGTAACATCATCAATAAACACTAGTGACCCAGTGCCACTGGCAGCCATGCATGCCCAAGCCATCACACTGCCTCCGCCGTGTTTTACAGATGATGTGGTATGCTTTGGATCATGAGCTGTACCACGCCTTCGCCATACTTTTCTCTTTCCATCATTCTGGTAGAGGTTGATCTTTGTTTCATCTATCCACAGAATGTTCTTCCAGAACTGTGCTGGCTTTTTTTGATGTTTTTTAGCAAAGTCCAGTCTAGCCTTTTTATTCTTGATGCTTATGAGTGGCTTGCACCATGCAGTGAACCCTCTGTATTTACTTTCACGCAGTCTTCTCTTTATGGTAGATTTGGATATTGATACGCCGACCTCCTGGAGAGTGTTGTTCACTTGGTTGGCTGTTGTGAAGGGGTTTCTCTTCACCATGGAGATTATTCTGCGATCATCCACCACTGTTGTCTTCCGTGGGCGCCCAGGTCTTTTTGCATAGATGAGTTCACCAGTGCTTTCTTTCTTTCTCAGGATGTACCAAACTGTAGATTTTGCCACTCCTAATATTGTAGCAATTTCTCGGATGGGTTTTTTCTGTTTTCGCAGCTTAAGAATGGCTTGTTTCACCTGCATGGGGAGCTTCTTTGACCGCATGTTTACTTCACAGCAAAACCTTCCAAATGCAATCACCACACCTCAAATCAACTCCAGACCTTTTATCTGCTTAATTGAGAATGACCTAATGAAGGGATTGCCCACACCTGTCCATGAAATAGCCTTGGAGTCAATTTTCCAATTACTTTTGGTCCCTTTAAAGACAGGGTAGCACATGTTAAGGAGCTGAAACTCCTAAACCCTTCATCCAATTTTAATGTGGATACCCTCAAATGAAAGCTGAAAGTCTGAACTTCAACTGCATCTTAATTGTTTTGTTTTAAATTAATTGTGGTAATGTCTGTAACCAAAATTAGAAAAATGTTGTCTCTGTCCAAATATATATGGACCTAACTGTATATAGCTGCAGCTTTTTTTTCTGTGGGTTGAAAAAATGTAATATATTTTGATCCATCAAGTATGTGCTTTTAAGTCATTTTTTGTGTTATATAGCATACCCAAAAATAATTGAAATATATTCCTAGGCTACATTTCTCAGGCATACACTATTCCTTAGTGTGGAGTACATTTCTGTAATCTCTAAAACTGAGAAAAAGCTTCTAAAAATGTTGCAGGCTTTCTAGTGCAGCAGGGTTGGTACAGTACGACAGACAGGCAGGGAGCAGAAGTTCCACATAAAAGTGTCTTTATTTTCAGACTCACATAAACAGAAGTGATTTCCTCTGAATCACAGCCAGGGTTCCACAAACAGTTCTTGTTCCAACCCGTTGTCGTGGGTAATGGCACTGCTATAACTCCTGAGTGAGTCAGCCGCTATGAATTCCCTGACTCTGTGTTGGCTTCACACATGCCTGGGTGGTACAGAGCCTCCTCCTCTGCAGCTTGCAAGACTCCAAACTGAAACACACAAGGCCAATCTGAGAGATTAAATGGAATCATGGCCATAGAGCCACTTCCAAATCACAGAGTGAAGAGAGGGATTCGCCCCACTACCAAACCCGCAAATCACTCTAAAAATAAAAAAAGCCCTTGTTGGGTTTTTCTAAAAAGTGGGTCCCCTGCTTGGGCTCAAGCCACATTTCCTTTTATTTTACCTTGTGATTCACAGGCGTTCTGCTGTAAACACAAGATGCTCCAACGGGTTAAATATGACTCCGTCTGCATCATGGGGGACACATATCGTCCCTAGCATAAAACCTTCCTTACTACCTCACAGTTTAGATTTCTCTGCTATACAGTGTTACATGGTCTGTGAACATTTCTGTGATCTCCAAAACTGAAAAAAAAGTATGTCAAAATTTTGTAGGCTTCTATTTCTCAGTCTAACAGTGTTACGCAGTCTGTGGACATTTCTGTGATCACTGAAATTGAAAAAAAGCTTTTCAAAATGTTGTAGGTTTCCATTTGTCAGCCATACAATGCTACGTGGTCTGTGAACATTTCTGTAATCTCTAAAACTGAAAAAAGCATTGAAACATTTTTATGGTGTGAATTTGATTGTCATTCATATACTTTTGCATTCTTTCTGTTACATTATAGTGGAGTAAACTACCAAAAAATGCTTTGATTACTGCACGTGACCAATTTTTTTATGTTAATAAAAATAAACTTGGTTTTGAGAGACCTAGAAATTACAAAATATGTAAGGAATGAGTTAAGGGATGGGGAAGTGGAAGTGCTGGTGATAGTTCACTCAGATTCCAAGGACACTGGGTGTTAGGTGTCGAGTTCCCACAGCTGCACAGGGGGAATCTCTAACCATGTCCTCTGCAGTCTCCCATTCTTTCTCAGCTGCAGAGGAGCCTGCTCAGCAGAAACAGCAGTCCCAGCATCTGGCTCAAGTTGATACTGTGCGTCTGGTTACAGCTACCATCCCAGGTTCAGCCATTGTAACCAGCATTGATCAGCGGCGAGCAGACGCTATATGGACTAAGTCCTGCTTTTCGTCTACTGAGCATGCCCGTGGGACGACCTCTAATTGGAGGCCGGAGGACACATGCTCAGATCTGGTAGCGAATCTGAT
This sequence comes from Ranitomeya imitator, assembly GCF_032444005.1. Taxonomy (NCBI): domain Eukaryota; kingdom Metazoa; phylum Chordata; class Amphibia; order Anura; family Dendrobatidae; genus Ranitomeya; species Ranitomeya imitator. Next base: position 52,790,173 of record NC_091284.1, read on the forward strand.
TAGACCACTGGGAAAGTCCCGGAAGGCTGCAGCTATAAGAGGTTCGCATGGCCGCTCGGCCATGCACTAATATAAACCTGACTAAGTGTGTGAGTGCTGTGTGTTTGAGACTGGTGAAAGCACCTCAATGATCCTCATCACCTTGGTTGTTGTTTGGGCATTAGGGTGAGCGGAGCAAACCATCAGTGCCATATCTGGGCTGCACAGACTTTATTCCGGTGAGTGCCACCTCTTTGCATTTCATTTCATGTAGATATATAGATGTCTGTGACATAGACAATTAGTACAGTGTGTGTGCAGCTTACTGTACATGTATTTAATTAATAAAAGATTACTTTTCTGAAAAAAATGACATGGGCTCCCTTGTAACTTTTGCAACTATCAGAGGGAAAGCCGACAGCTGGGCGTCAATGTTTATAACCTGGGAAGGGGGTAATACCCATGGAACTTCACAGGCTATTTGTTATGACCTGGTGGTTAAGACGCCACACTGATATGACCTGGTGGCTAAAACGCAACATGGAGCGAGCTCTGAGAAGGTGGTATCTCTACTGACCGCAGTCCCTAATCCTAACAACAACACTAGAAATAGCCGTGGGATGTTCCTGACTCTCCCTAGACACCTCTTCACAGCCTAAGAAATAACTACCCCTAAAGAAGGAAATAGAAAGCTATCTTGCCTCAGAGAAAACCCCCAAAAGGAAAGATAGCCCCCCACAAATATTGACTGTGAATGGAGAGGGAAATGACGTACACAGAAATGAAATCAGAATTCAGCAAAGGAGGCCAATACTAAACTAGATAGACAGAGAGAAAAGGATACTGTGCGGTCAGTATTAAAAACTACAAAATCCACGCAGAGTTTACAAAAATGAACTCCACACCGACTCACTGTGTGGAGGGGCAAATCTGCTTTCCCAGAGCTTCCAGCTAGCCTGAATAAGACATAGTGACAAGCTGTATAAAAAGAGACATATTTGCAAAGCAATAGAGTCCAAACAAATGGACAAACAAAAACTAGCAAAAACTTATCTTTTGCAGACAAGGACTGGCCATATGAAAATTGCAAGGAGAGAACCAAATCCAACCAAGAACATTGACAGCAGGCATGGACTAAAGCCCAGAGCAGGTTTAAATAACAAACCCAGGCAAGGCGATTAGTGAAGGCAGCTGCTACAGCTACCTAAAGGAGCAGCAGTTCCACTCGAAACCACCAGAGGGAGCCCAAGGGCAGAACTCACAAAAATACCATTAGCAACCACAGGAGGGAGCTCCAGAATGGAATAAACAACACTATTAATATCAGCCCACACCTGTATAATTAGCCTTTACTGGCTATTGCAATGGGGGACCCTAAAAAAAATGATGTAGGGTCCACCAATAATTAATAACCAGTAAAGGCTATGCAGACAATGCGGGCTGATATTAATAGCCTAGGAAGGAGCTATAGAACTGCCCCCAGGGTACAAAATTAGCTCTCAGCCTCTCCAGAAAAGGTGCATCCCTAAGGTGAGCCAATTCTGGCACTTAGCCTTGCTCTTACCACTTGCCCTATAGCGGTGGCAAGTGGGGTGATATTTGGAGGCATTGACGTCACCTTCGTATTGTCAGGTGACATCAAGCTCCGAGGTTAGCAATGGAGAGGCATCAATTAGAGACCTCCATTGCTAGCCCCATAGTCACATTGTATGAAAACACGGACACCCAGAAAAAAGTGTCAGTACTTATGACCTCATCCATTCTCCTGATGCCCTCGACATCTGCAAAAGAGGTAAAAAAAACAAACAACAATATTCCTCACCTTTCCAAAGAGATGCTTTTAATCCATTTGTCCTATGATGGGTCTAGCTCTGCTGCATCTAGATGGCAGGCTGCAAGGTTGCATGATGCGACCATGCAACCTGTCATCCAGCACCATGTGCTCAGTGTCTTTCTATGAAATCCTATTACCTATCTGACAGCACCACAAGGGTAAGAAAGTTCTCCTACTCATGGTGCTATCTGACAGGTCCTGTGAGTTCATGGCCTATGAACTCACTTCATCTTTCTGACGTAAATGCGAGTGCCGTGGCAAAAATTTCATCAGCTGACCCCAGTAACCGAAGGTAACCTCAATGATGTCACCGTCGGTCACTGACGCTGCGCTCGCAGCACTTCAGTCACTAGTCGTTCTCAGCCTGGACGGTCAAATCTTGGTACCATCCAGGTTGAAAACTATTTATCCCTCAGAAATGGATTATGGAGTGGGACAGAATGACCGAGAGGTATTGTTGACTCTGGAATTAGGCATTAGGTGAGTATAACTGTGTTTGTTATTTAAAAAAAAAAAATGGAAAACTGTGTTTAGTCTTATTTCTAATAAAGGACTTTGTACTTGCTGTGTTTATTTACCATACAACTATAGGATTGTATTGTATTGCTGTGAGCTTTAGCAAGGTTGGTTGTCAAAATTAGGGAGGGGACCCCATGTAGTAGTTTTAAATTATTTAAATATTTAAAAATAAGGCGTGGGGACCCCTCTATTCTATTTTCATTGCCAATCAGAAGTGCTACACAGCGTGGAAAACATCGGCTTTTGTGCTGTGTATGTTCAGCTATATTCGGCTATTAAATCAACGATGAAATTTGCAAATATTGCAAATTCAACAATCAAGAACCGAACATTGAAATATTCGCTCATCTTTAATTGTGACCTTTCAACCTGCATGCTCCAAGAGGAATAAGAGGACAAGCTGTTTAGTGAGGCACAAAACTTTGGGGCAAGGAGGAAGATGATGGTGAGATACAGTTACTGCAGGTGTGGAAGTAAATACTGATTCAGACACTGCAGGTTTAGAGACAGGTACAGATTTAGACACTGCAAGTATTCAGTATCTATCACTAAACTTGCAGCGTCTGAACCAGTACCTATCACTAAAACCTGCTGTGTCTGAATCTATACCTATCGATAAACCTACCATGTCTGTATCAGTTCCTACTTCTAATCCTGCTGTGTCTAAAGCAGTAACTTTTCCTATACTCACTGTGTCTGAACAAGTACCATTAACCTGCAACCTTTATCTAAGCTCCCCCTGCTTGATCTGGAACCTTTCCCTTTTCCGGTCGACCCTGAACTTGGACTTGATCTTGAACCTGTCCTCATCTGCGGTTCTGTGCCTGTCTACACCTGCGGTTCTGTGCCTGTCCACAACTGCAATTCCATGCCTGTTCATGGTACTTGTTAAGACACCCGCTGTGTCTGAACAAGTACTATTATCCTGCAACCTTTATCTAAGCTCCCCCTGCTTGACCCTGAACATTTCCTTATTCCGGTCTACCCTGAATGTGGACTTTATCTTGAAGCTGTCCTCACCTGCGGTTCCATGCCTGTCCACTAGGGTTGAGCGAAACGGGTCGTTCATTTTCAAAAGTCGCCGACTTTTGGCAAAGTCGGGTTTCATGAAACCCGATCCGACCCCTATGCGGGGTCGGCCATGCGGTACGCGACTTTCGCGCCAAAGTCGCGTTTCAATGACGCGAAAAGCGCCATTTCTCAGCCAATGAAGGTAAACGCAGAGTGTGGGCAGCGTGATGACATAGGTTCTGGTCCCCACCATCTTAGAGAAGGGCATTGCAGTGATTGGCTTGCTGTCTGCGGCGTCACAGGGGCTATAAAGGGGCGTTCCCGCCGACCGCCATGTTACTGCTGCTGATCTGAGCTTAGGGAGAGGTTGCTGCCGCTTCGTCAGAAGCAGGGATAGCGTTAGGCAGGGTCCATTAACCACCAAACCGCTTGTGCTGTAGCGATTTCCACTGCCCAACACCACCTTCGGTGTGCAGGGACAGTGGAAGCTACATTTTTTTTTTTTTTCCCCTCAGCGCTGTAGCTCATTGGGCTGCCCTAGAAGGCTCCCTGATAGCTGCATTGCTGTGTGTACGCCGCTGTGCAAACCAACTGCTTTTTTCAAAGCACAAATCCTCTTGTTCCTTCCTTTCTGCACAGCTATCTTTTTTGTTTGTACACACTTTTTATTTAATTTGTGCATCAGTCCACTCCTTATTGCTGCCTGCCATACCTGGCTGAGATTACTGCAGGGAGATAGTAATTGAAGGACACTCCCTGTTTTTTTTGGTTTTTTTTTTTGTGGGAGATTAAGATTGACATTTCTGCTAGAGTGCCATCCCTGTGTGTGCCATCTCTCACTCAGTGGGCCATAGAAAGCCTATTTATTTTTTTGCTTGATTTTGGTTCTAAAATCTACCTGAAAAAATCACTACATCAATCAGTGGGAGAAAAATATTGGCCTCAGGGCTTGTGTGCCACTCCTGACTCCTGTGTGTATCATCACTCACTCAGTGGGCCATAGAAAGCCCTTTTTTTTTTTTTTGCTTTATTTGGGTTCTAAATTCAACCTGAAAAAATCAATAAATCAATCAGTGGGAGATTAATATTGGCTTTTGGGCTTGTGTGCCAGTCCTAAGCGTGCCATCTCTCTCTCTCAGATAGTGGGCCATAGAAAGCCTATTTATTATTTTTTTTTATTGGGTTTATAAATTTTCCCTGGAACAAAAAAAAAAAGTGGGAGATAAATATTGGCCCCTGGGCTTGTGTGCCACTCCTGACTCCTGTGTGCGTCATCTCTCACTCAGTGGGCCATAGAAAGCCTTTTTTTGTTTTATGTGTTTTCTAAATTCTTCCTGAAAAAATCATTTTATTTCATTATTTTTTTTTCCTAAAGTCTCCCTGAAAAAAAAAAAAAAAACAAATCAGTGGGAGATTAATATTGCCCTTTCTGCTTGTGTGCCAGTCTTGACTCCTGGGTGTGCCATCTCTCTCTCTCTCTCCAATTGTGGGCCATAGAAAGCCTATTATTTTTTTAGCTTGATTTGGGTTCCAAAATCTACCTGAAAAAATCACTACATCAATCAGTGGGAGATAAATATTGGCCTCTGGGCTTGTGTGCCACTCCTGACTCCTGTGTGCGTCATCTCTCACTCAGTGGACCATAGAAAGCCTTTTTTTGTTTTATTTGTTTTCTAAATTCTCCCTGAAAAAATCATTTTATTTTATTTGGTTTCTAAATTCTTCCTGAAAAAATCATTTTATTCTATTTTTTTTTCCTAAAGTCTCCCTGGAAAAAAAAAAAAAAAAAAATCAGTGGGAGATTAATATTTACATTTGTGCTTCAGTGACAGTCCTGCGTGTGTGGCATCTCTCTCATTTGTTGCCACAAACAACAGAGTGTGTAACATTGTGCCTGATTTTCGTTGTGGTCTCACTCACCTGTAAAGGGGTAGCTAAATCATACTGAAGTTATAGCTCACCGTGTAATTTGTGTGACAGCAACAAATACCGTTAGTTTGTTTACGTTTTTAAAACAATGAGGAAGTCTGGTGGAAGAGGTCGTGGCCGTGGGCGGTCATTGCCAGCTGGTAATGAGGGTAGTGGTAGTGGTGGAGCATCAGCTGGTCGTGGGAAAAAAAATATTGCACCTAAGTCTGGAGCTGTGGAGCCAGGTTCGTCGTCTGGCTACACAAGGCCTCGAACGCTCCCTTTTCTGGGAGTAGGAAAACCGCTTTTAAAGCCGGAGCAGCAAGAGCAAGTTTTGGCTTATCTTGCTGACTCAGCCTCTAGCTCTTTTGCCTCCTCTCGTGAAACTGGTAAATGTCAAAGCAGCGCGTCGTTAGTGGATGTTCACGGTCAGGGACAAGTCGCTTCCTTGTCCTCTTCAGCAAAAACAACAACAGAGAAGAATGCAGCAGGCGACACAACGGGTTACTCCATGGAGCTCTTTACACATACCGTCCCTGGCTTAGAAAGTGAAGCAGTTAACAGTCCATGCCCATTACAAGTTGAATCTGACATGGAGTGCACTGATGCACAGCCACAGCCAGACTACTATGCTGGTCCTTTGACTCAGACCACAACATTGCCCTCGCAGGGTAATGATCAAGAATCAGACCCTGATGAGACTATGTTGCCCCATCACGAACGCTATACCACCGACCGACACGGTGACACAGACGAAGTTGCACACGAGCTACAAGAAGAGGTAATAGATGACCCAGTTCTTGACCCCGATTGGCAGCCATTGGGGGAACAGGGTGCAGTCGGCAGCAGTTCTGAAGCGGAGGAGGAGGGGCCGCAGCAGGCATCAACATCGCAACAGGTTCCATCTGCCGGGCCCGTATCTTGCCCAAAACGCGTGGCAAAGCCAAAACCTGTTGGAGGACAGCGTGGCCATCCGGTTAAAGCTCAGTCTGCAATGCCTGAAAAGGTATCCGATGCTAGAAAGAGTGCAGTCTGGCATTTTTTTAAACAACATCCAATTGATCAGCGCAAAGTCATCTGTCAAAAAGGTTCAACTACCTTAAGCAGAGGACAGAATCTGAAAAGTCTCAATACAAGTTGCATGCATAGACATTTAACCACCATGCATTTGCAAGCCTGGACTAACTACCAAACGTCCCTTAAGGTTGTAGCACCCTCGGCCAATGAAGCTAGTCAGCAACGCAACATCCCTTCCGGCAGTGTAGGGCCACCATTTTCCGCACCACCTGCAGTATCTGTGCAGGTATCTTTGCCAGGCCAAAGCAGTCAGGGTCAGGGAATCACCAGTTTCGTAGTAGGAAACACTGCATCTAGGACACCGGCGGCAACAATACCATCTCCCACCGTCTCTCAGTCTGCCATGTCCACCGGCACACCCGCTAGTTCCACGATCTCCAGCTCTCCAGTCCAGCTCACCCTACATGAGACTATGGTTAGAAAAAGGAAGTACTTAGCCTTGCATCCGCGTACACAGGGTTTGAACGCCCACATAGCTAGACTAATCTCGTTAGAGATGATGCCCTACTGGTTAGTTGAAAGCGAAGCTTTCAAAGCCCTGATGGACTACGCTGTACCACGCTACGAGCTACCCAGTCGACACTTTTTTTTCCAGAAAAGCCATCCCAGCCCTCCACCAGCATGTTAAAGAGCGCATCGTCCATGCACTCAGGCAATCTGTGAGCACAAAGGTGCACCTGACAACAGATGCATGGACCAGTAGGCATGGCCAGGGACGTTACGTGTCCATCACGGCACACTGGGTAAATGTGGTGGATGCAGGGTCCACAGGGGACAGCAAGTTTGGGACAGTTCTGCCTAGCCCACGGTCTAGGAAACAGTTGGCTGTAGCCGTTCACACCCCCTCCTCCTCCTCTTCGTCCTCCTGCAGAAGCGAGAGCTCGTCCACAGACCGCAGTCGCACAACCACTCCATCCGCAGCTGCCACTGTTGCACACCAGGTCTCCCATTATGGGGCAGCTACTGGCAAACGTCAGCAGGCTGTATTGGCTATGAAGTGTTTGGGCGACAACAGACACACCGCGGAAGTTCTGTCCGAGTTCTTGCAGAAAGAAACGCAGTCGTGGCTGGGCACTGTAGATCTTGAGGCAGGCAAGGTAGTGAGTGATAACGGAAGGAATTTCATGGCTGCCATCTCCATTTCCCAACTGAAACACATTCCTTGCCTGGCTCACACCTTAAACCTGGTGGTGCAGTGCTTCCTGAAAAGTTATCCGGGGTTATCCGACCTGCTCCTCAAAGTGTGTGGACTTTGCTCACATATCCGCCGTTCGCCCGTACACTCCAGCCGTATGCAGACCTATCAGCGTTCTTTGAACCTTCCCCAGCATCGCCTAATCATAGACGTTGCAACAAGGTGAAACTCAACACTGCACATGCTTCAGAGACTGTGCGAACAGAGGCGGGCTGTTATGTTTTTGTGGGAGGATACACATACACGGGCAGGCAGTAGGATGGCAGACATGGAGTTGTCAGGTGTGCAGTGGTCGAAGATTCAAGACATGTGTCAAGTCCTTCAGTGTTTTGAGGAATGCACACGGCTGGTTAGTGCAGACAACGCCATAATAAGCATGAGCATCCCCCTAATGCGTCTGCTGATGCAAAGTTTGACGCACATAAAGGATCAGGCGTCTGCAGCTGAGGAAGAGGAAAGCCTTGATGACAGTCAGCCATTGTCTGGCCAGGGCAGTGTACAGGACGAGTTAGCGGGCGAAGAGGAGGACGAGGAGGATGATGGGGATGATTATATTTGTAATGAGGAAGCTTTTCCAGGGCCACTGGAAATTGGTGGCGCGGCAAGGCCGGGTTCTGGTTTTTGAAGGGACACAAGTGACGTGGATTTGCCTGAAACTGCCCCTCAACCAAGCACAACCGGAGATTTGAGAACTGGAACTTTGGCCCACATGGCGGATTATGCCTTACGTATCCTCAAAAGGGACACACGCATAACTAAAATGATGAACGATGACGATTACTGGTTGGCCTGCCTCCTTGATCCTCGCTATAAAGGCAAATTGCAAAATATAATGCCACATGAGAACTTGGAACTAATATTAGCAACCAAACAATCAACTCTTGTTGACCGTTTGCTTCTGGCATTCCCTGCACACAGCGCCCGTGATCGTTCTCACACGAGCTGCAGGGGCCAGCAGACCAGAGGAGTTAGAGGGGCAGAAATCAGAAGTGGCGTTGGCCAGAGGGGTTTTCTGACCAGGTTGTGGAGTGATTTTGCTATGACTGCAGACAGGACAGGTACTGCAGCATCAATTCAAAGTGACAGGAGACAACATTTGTCCAGTATGGTTACAAACTATTTTTCATCCCTTATCGATGTTCTCCCTCAACCGTCATTCCCATTTGATTACTGGGCATCAAAATTAGACACCTGGCCAGAATTGGCAGAATATGCATTGCAGGAGCTTGCTTGCCCGGCAGCTAGTGTCCTATCAGAAAGAGTATTCAGTGCTGCAGGTTCAATACTAACAGAAAAAAGGACTCGTCTGGCTACCCAAAATGTAGATGATCTAACCTTCATTAAAATGAACCACAACTGGATTTCGAAATCTTTTGCCCCACCTTGCCCGGCTGACACCTAGCTTTCCTATGTAAAGGTCTTGCCTGTGGACTATTCTGAACGACTTTTCCAATCTCGTAATTTGCAGCACCTGATTGTCCAGCATCTGACATGTTAACACCTCCCTAAATGGCCAAAGTCCCCACACGGGGCCGTGGTATCGCCACTTGGAGCCAGCACCCGTGAGAGTACTGTTTGTCCGAAGAGGTGGGTGTGCCTGCTTTTGGTCGACGGCACTGACACTAGGTCCCTCATAGTACAATAAAGTGTCTGGCGGTGGTGGTGCGCACTGAACGTCAGACACACCGTTGTAATATGAGGGGCCCTGAGCCTGTACCGCCGGCCACAAGACAGTCCCCCCCCAGGTCAAACAGTGCTCTACGACTTGCAAAATTTTCTCTCACAGCTCCACCAATGTTTAGTCTATGCGCTGACATCCTTCAATGCCTGGCACTGTCAATACCATTGTATTGACATTTTTCTTATGTTAGGCCTTCGAAGCCTGTTTGCGGTCCCTCCTTCCACTAGGCCTCCACTGACCTGTCTACTGCTGCCCGTGTTCCCCTGGAACCAATTTTAAATTGCCTACAGCCAGCCCAATTTATTATGTTAGGGCTTCGAAGCCTGTCTGCGGTCCCTCCTTCCACTAGGCCTCCACTGACCTGTCTACTGCCGCCCGTGTTCCCCTGGAACCAATTTTAAATTGCCTACAGCCAGCCCAATTTATTATGTTAGGGCTTCGAAGCCTGTCTGCGGTCCCTCCTTCCACTAGGCCTCCACTGACCTGTCTACTGCCGCCCGTGTTCCCCTGGAACCAATTTTAAATTGCCTACAGCCAGCCCAATTTATTATGTTAGGGCTTCGAAGCCTGTCTGCGGTCCCTCCTTCCACTAGGCCTCCACTGACCTGTCTACTGCTGCCCGTGTTCCCCTGGAACCAATTTTAAATTGCCTACAGCCAGCCCAATTTATTATGTTAGGGCTTCCAAGCCTGTCTGCGGTCCCTCCTTCCACTAGGCCTCCACTGACCTGTCTACTGCTGCCCGTGTTCCCCTGGAACCAATTTTAAATTGCCTACAGCCAGCCCAATTTATTATGTTAGGGCTTCGAAGCCTGTCTGCGGTTCCTCCTTCCACTAGGCCTCCACTGACCTGTCTACTGCTGCCCGTGTACCCCTTGAACCAACATCAGAAAATATAAAAATAAGTATTTTGCTTATAAAAAAGAAAATACTGGAGAGATATCAAATGCAGACATTTTAACATTAAAAACAAACACATACAACAAAAATCTGGTACAGTACTAAAAATGGCCACCAGCTACAATAACTTTCTCCTGCAAGTAGTTAACTGAAAGGTTTTTTCAATTTAAAACACAGATATGGCATCCACCGAGTGTTGTCCTGTCGCGTCTTCTTTATATTATTGCCAAGAAGATGCAAAACAATGAAAATAATAAAATCATTATTTACCAAAAAAATAGAGTAAGTCAAAACCACATTGCAAATAAACATTCATTACAAATAAAGAAGCAGGGCGCGTCCGAGGGTGAGTTTATACCTAATAAGAATATAATTACCCTCGGACGCGCCCTGCTTCTTTTCGACAGCCTTCCTTCCTAAGAATCAGCCCTTCCGTGGTGTAGAGAGAGGGTTTGTTACACTCCAAGGTGTTCTCCAGGTTGCCTTTCCTGAGCTTCGATCTTCCGGCTCTCGTTTAGTAGTTCTTGGAAACTACACTGCATTAGGCCTACAAATTGGGTATGGGGTGTAGAGAGATGGTGTGTTCCACTCCAAGGTGTTCTCCAGGTTGCCTTTCCTGAACTTCTATCTTCAGGCTCTCATTAAATTGTGGTTAAACGGAACAACTGCATTTGGCGTACTAGTTGGTTTGGGGCCTACTATCGGTGTCTGCCACTCCTTGCTGTTCTCCTGGTTTCCTGTCCTGAAATTCCGTTTTCAGGCGCTCGTTAAGTAGTTGTTAATGTTAGACTGCATTTGGCCTACTAGTTGGGTTGGGGCCTACTATCGGTGTCTGCCACTCCTTGCTGTTCTCCTCCACTGAACAAAGCTGTGCCGCCTGTTTACTACGATTGCCAATTTTGAACTGCATTTCGACTACTCACTGATTTGGGCCTACTCTCTGTGTCAGCCTCTCATTCCAGTTGTCCTCCACTGCAATGCCCCCTGGTTATTCCTGTGTTACCAATTTTGAACTGCATTTAGCCAACTTTATTCTTTGGGCCTATATCTGTGTTTCCTCCTCATCCTGCCCATTGCCCAGCCAGTGATAGATGAGTCTGCTGGTACATTGACCCATAACGCAACATTCCCCGTGCACGCTACACAACAACATTGTGACCCTGCTGAAAGTCAGGTTGCTCTTCCCGCATACCATACCACCTTACATGGGGACAAAGAGGAAGGTGCAGATGAAAGTGCAGGTTTCTTCATCAGGTGGGGGGAGGAATACTAGTTGGCGACGTCACTGGCACAGGGCCTCTCATAGTACGCAAAAGTGTTGCTGCCGGTGGGAGGCGCCCCCGCCGTGCAAACACACCGCTGTACTTTGAGGGGCCCTGTGCCAGTGCCAATGCCAACGAGTGGGCCCCCCCTGCTTGCTCAGGTTCACAGCACTTGCAAAGTTGAAATACTTACCTCTCCCTGCTCCACTGCCGTGACGTGGTCCAGATTTACTGGGCCCACTAATTACTTGAACCAGCCCTACCCACCACAACTTTAGCCAAATGACCCCCAATTTCAAATGCCTTCCAATTATTATAAGGTAAATTACGCTTGACAAGCTTCATTAAGAAGAATGGATGGTTTTGACATTAAAATGGGCACTCTAGGTGTTTTCCTGGCCCCCACTCACTGCCGACTATGCTGCCCCATTGACTTGCATTGGGTTTCGTGTTTCGGTCGATCCCGACTTTACGTCATAATCGGCCGATTTCACTCGACCCGACTTTTGAGATAGTCGGGTTTCGCGAAACCCGGCTCGACTCTAAAAAGGTCAAGGTCGCTCAACTCTACTGTCCACACCTGCAATTCCATGCCTGTCCATACCTGTGGTACCGTGCCTGTCTGTACCTGTAGTTCCTTGCCTGTTCAATATCTAGAACTTTAGAGTCTAAATTGTCTTTTAGCTGCTAAGTCTCTTGTCAGGTCCTGTCTGTAGCCAAACCCTCCCTCTGCCTGTCTGGCCTAGACCTGAACTCCAATCTCAACATGCACCTATACCTGAGTCCGTCCTGTTTTCCAGAATCTGACCAGTCTGAACTTATGCCTATACCCTGAGTCCATCCTGTCTAGTTATCCTGAATTTGTGGAGTCTGAACTGTGACTGATTCTGTTAACCTGTCCTGTTTGCAACTCCTAGCCCAGTCCATGCTAGCGTACCTGAACGTTGGAGTCAGTAGCTGTAGTACCAGGCTCTGCTTAGGAGTGGTACCTGGCAGTTACCTACAGCCCAAGTCTGATTCCAACATAAGGAGCTCCAGTGAACACCGGATAGCTGCTTATCCACACACCTTCCTAGGTAGGCCTGGTCCTGTAGAACAGTGGGTCCAAGAACCCAGTGCGCCACCTGTGGGCATGACAGAAGTAAATAAAGATGAAACTTCCCTCAAAGAAAATGGACATGGTATTTTCTATCAAAGGGAACCTATCACCCCCAAAATGGAAGGTGAGCTAAGCCCACAAGCATCAGGGGCTTATCTACAGCATTCTGGAATACTGTATATAAGCCCCCGATGTATCCTGAAAGATGAGAAAAAGAGGTTAGATTATACTCACCCAGGGACGGTCCCGGTCCGTTCTGAGGGGCGTCGCGGTCCGGTCCAGCGCCTCCCATCTTCATCAGATGACGTCCTCTTCTTGTCTTCACGCTGCGGCTCCTGCGCAGGCGTACCTTGTCTGCCCTGTTGAGGGCAGAGCAAAGTACTGCAGTGCGCAGGTGCTGGGCCTCTCTGACCTTTCCCGGCATTTGCGCACTGCAGTACTTTGCTCTGCCCTCAACAGGGCAGACAAGGTACGCCTGCACCAGAGCCGCAGTGTGAAGACAAGAAGAAGACTTCATCGTAAGAAGATGGGAGGCCCCGGACCGCGACGCCCATCGTACCGGGACCGCCCCTGGGTGAGTACAATCTAAACTCATTTTCTCATCTTTTAGGATACATCGGGGACTTAACTACAGCATTCTTGAATGCTGTAGATAAGTCCCTGATGCTGGTGGGCTTAGCTCACCTTCCATTTTGGGGGTGACAGGTTCCCCATAAGGGGAATCTATCATCACGTGTTTGCTACCTAATCTGAGAAGAGCATAATGTAGAAACAGAGACACTGACTCCAGGAATTTATCACTTGATGGGCTGCTTAATGTAGCATTAACAAAATCACAGAGATTATCACTAGAGGACTAGTACATTTACTGACAGATTGCTGCCTATGCATAGTGTACATAGAACGCTGCCAATCGGTGGTGTGGGGTTATTCAAAGCTGAACATTCAGAGCACTGGTAGATATGCGGCAGAGAAAACTGGGATTTTAGTGACACATCGTTGGAATCAATGTCTCTGCTCCTACATTGTTCTGCTCTCAGATGGACTAGCAAAAACCTGGTGACAGGTTCAGATTTAAGGAAATTAAATTGGAACTTCTGTTTAAAGATGGTACATCCCTTGAGGGAAATTAGACATGCTACTTTGCTTGAAAATATAAAAATATTAGTTGATTTAAATTATTTAGAAAAAAAAATCTTTTCCTGCAGGAACTATTCCCAATATTGATATAAAAATGATAATTTAAAGGGTTCGTTTATTTTCTCTTTTGGAAACTTTTTTTTCTAAAGAAAAATGCTATTTTCCCTTTAAAAAAAAAAGAAAACTACATAAGCTGAAGTTTTTTGACTGCTTTAAACTACAAATGTATTTTCAGACATCACTTTGCAGCATGGCTTTTTCATGAGTTAAAAAATAAATCCCTTGTGACATATAAATGAATATATAAGCTGTATTTGGCAGTTCTGCCTTCCCTGGTATTACTGCTCAGGTGTGAAATACTTGTCTCTGCCTACACATTACCGAGACATGTAATGCCATGATTATATTTGACCCCTGAGACTAATGTTGCCAAATACGGCTATTTAATGTGATAAATACTTGCATGTTTCTGCTAAGGTTAGCATGGCCTATATCTGTTCTTGACGCTCTTGATTTTTACTTAACAAATGAAGCACTCTCAGAAATTATCAGACGAAGCATGCAATCCTGAATGTCACCCACAGATGCGTGCTTAGATTCGGGCTATCACATTCTAGTCCTCAGCAGGAATGACATTTGTTCTGACATTTTCAAAAAACAAAAAAAAAATTAAAAATAAAAAAAATCTGCTCTGCCGGAGAAGAAAATTTGCATCTCATTCCTGTTTAAATAGGAGACATCATCTATTCAGATGCCATTTACCTTTTTCGGATAGTTCACCATAAAGACTTTACAAATTGAAAAAAAATAAGTCTATTATATCGGATGGTTAATTTACATTAAGAAAAAAAAAAGAAAGATACTAATTTTTCATTTAAGCCAAAGGTTGCAAAACATTTTTAAGTCTTTTGCAATTAACTCTGGATTCATTTATAAATAATATACGCAAATCAAATGAATAAAATATAATACTGGAAAGATTCCACCGATGACCAGAAGCTTTTTCAAACACTGGATTATAGTGATGAAGTTCCTAATTGTGCGGGTCTTTGTAATGTACAACATTGCCAGTTACTCCGCGAAGGCTGATTGCATTTGTAGAATGTAATCGAACTTAAATTCCAGTAAAGCCAATTAATGAATCCTCAAATATTCTAAGACTAGACAACAGAAGGTGGTGCGCAAACATTTCTGACTACTAAAACTGATGTAAGCCACAAATTAATCCTGTTTTAGCTCCATCTGGAGATATACTGCAGAGCTGGGACCAAATCCTGAAACAACAGCGTACGGAATAATGCATGCTTTACAATTTTTAAAGAAGGGAATAAGGGACGTATTATGCATCAAACTACGTGGTATGGAACAATTTTGGGTAACGCCTTTAACCACACCTTTTAACCATTTCTGACTTCCCATACCGGCCACATTAAGACAATGGTGGAAAGTTATGGACAACATAGGTTCGTACAACTGTTAAACTCTTCCATTATTCCGTTCTACAGGGTGGGCCATGTATATGGATACACCTAAATAAAATGGGAATTCCAAATGCAGGGCATTGCAGTATATTAGGTACCCATGGTTATGACTAGGGTTGAGCGACTTTTGTTTTTATAGGATCGGTTCGGGTTTCACGAAACCTGACTTTTTCAAAAGTCGGGTCGAGTGACATCGGCTGATCCTATAGAAAAGTCGGGGTCGGGGTCGGCCGAAACACGAAACCCAATGCAATGCATTGGGTTTCTAATGGTTCCCAGGGTCTGAAGGAGCGGAAACTCTCCTTCAGGCCCTGCAATCCATATTAATGTGTAAAATAAAGAATAAAAATAAAAAATATTGCTATACTCACCCTCGGACGCGCCCTGGTTGTAACCGGGAGCCTTCCTTCCTAAGAATGAGCGCTTGAAGGACCTTTCGATGACGTCGCGGCTTGTGATTGGTCACATGAGCGGTCACATGGGCGTCACGCGACCAATCACAAGCCGCGACGTCATCGAAAGGTCCTTCATGCGCTGATTCTTAGGAAGGAAGGCTGCGGGTTAGAACCAGGGCGCGTCCGAAGGTGAGTATATTCCTAATAGGTATTCCTATATTCCTAATAGGTATATACTCACCCTCGGACGCACCCTGGTTCTAACCCGCAGCCTTCCTTCCTAAGAATCAGCGCTTGAAGGACCTTTCGATGACGTCGCGGCTTGTGATTGGTCGCGTGACGCCCATGTGACCGCTCACGCGACCAATCACAAGCCGCGACGTCATCGAAAGGTCCTTCAGGCGCTCATTCTTAGGAAGGAAGGCTCCCGGTTACAACCAGGGCGCGTCCGAGGGTGAGTATAGCAATATTTATTATTTTTATTCTTTATTTTACACTTAAATCTGAATTCCGATACCGATTCCCGATATCTTAAACATATCGGGAATCGGTATCGGAATTCCGATTCCAGTTCAGAAGATCGCCGACCTCATGGCCGACCCCACACAGGGGTCGGGTCGGGTTTCATGAAACCCGACTTTGCCAAAAGTCGGCAACTTCTGAATCTGGCCGACCCGTTTTGCTCAACCCTAGTTATGACTACTCATATTGTGACAGCTAGTTAGATGTTATTGGTCATAACCAAGGATAACTAAGCTTCAGCAATGCCCTACACATGAGGTGAGCGACATAACTTATCAGAAGAACTATACTAGATTTCTAATTGGTGGCATTTGCTAATATTATTGTTTTTACACCTATTACATATTGAGATACGATATTGGAGGTGGGAATACCCCTTTAAGTACTTTGTTCTATATATCCACAATCCTCAGTGTGCTGCTTTGCTCTGCTCTCAGGACAGTGTAAGTGGTAACATTGAATATTGCAACATGTCCTTGTGCAAGGGAAGATAGGAGAATCTTAAAAACTGTTGTCTTCATAGTTAATGTTTTAAAAGGGTTTGGGCATCCTGAGTGTTTGAAGATCCTCTTGACAGTTGAAGTGCAGATGAGGTTAGGGGGGGAAGTGTAATGTTATGCATCTGCAGGTACCATATGTTTTAAGTTTAGTAACACCAGGAGAGTCACTTGTAGAGAATGATCTGGGTATACTTGCCAATCACAGATTGAAAAACAGCAAGCAATGTCAAGCAGAAGCCTATAAAGCCAGTAAGGTATTGTCATGTATTAAGACCATGATTATGCATAGATAATAAGGAAATTTCTTTGCCCAAACTTGTATTCAGTTCATAGTACTCACTGAATGTTTTGTGCTTGAAAAAAGAGAAGACAGTAGCAGTAATAAACAACTTCTGTCTTCTGAAGTGAAAGCAGAAGAACACATCAGCTCCTCATAACTGGAGTGAAGATAATGTACACAGGTCTAGGGTCAAACTAGTCATCTGTAAGGAGCGGTGCTGCATGGGCTTAACTGGTCAGTGGCATGCTGACTTTGTGATGCTCTATACTGATGATTTGAAGGGATGTCAGAGGGGGTGTGCTGGTGGCAGTAGTGTGAGATATGGAGCAGACCTACCAAGAAAGCGAGTCAGAGGTTGAAATCAGGGACTTAACTTTTGTATCAAGGATTGTTGGAACATACAGTACAGAGCAAAAGTTTGGACACACCTTCTCATTTAAAGATTTTTCTGTATTTTCATGACTATGAAAATTGTAAATTCACACTGAAGGCATCAAAACTATGAATTAACACATGTGGAATTGTATACTTAATAGTGTTGAGCGATACCTTCTGATATCGGAAAGTATCGGTATCGGATAGGATCGGCCGATATTCAAAAAATATCGGATATCGCCGATACCGATACCCGATCCCAATGCAAGTCAATGGGACCAAAATATCGGAATTAAAATAAACCCTTTCTTGCCTTGTAGGTTCATTCTACATGAAGGAAAACAACTAAGAATAATGCCGGATGTATTTGGGGAGGTGGCGGAGACATTAAAGTCATAGAGGCTTATCCCAATCAAATAGAATAGCATGTTTTTTGTTTTTCTTTAAGACGTTCGGAGTGACAAAGATATTGACTATGTAAATTTTTTTTTTTATTTTGTCAGATATTGATGTTTCACTATTCCACGCCCTTCCCCTTCTTTTTTTTTCTATTTTTTTTTTTCTTTTCCCACACTTTCATCTTCATCATCATCAGCATCTTTGACATCAACTTCTTCTTCACCTTATTCATCTTCTTCTTCATCCTTTACCTTTTTTTTTTTTATATTACATTCTTCATATTTATTTTATTCAACTATTATTATTCTTCCTATTCTACATATTCTTTTTATTCCACTGTTATTATTCTTCCTATTCTACTTCTTCATCATATTCTCATTTGTGACAGGCATTCCCGTAGTTGTTATCTATAAAAGTTGGAAGATTACACCTTCCGTTCTGCCAGTCACAAAAGTTACATTTGTCCGCGTTCAGTTTGGCCTGCAGCATCAGGCTTTATCCAGGGGCACCACGAGAAGGAACGGACTCACCCCCATACACTGCTTAGTCTTCTTCTGCATATAATTTAGATAATATCTTTTGCTCTGATATTAAGTCTTATGCTTAATGTTCTTCTGCTCTTTGTTCTGCAGCCTCTTGTTCTTCTGCTTCTCGGTCTTCCATGTCGTCGTCTCCAGGGTCGTCGTCTCCAGTGTCGTCATCTCCGCCGTCGTCGTCTCTGCCGTCGTCGTCTCCGCCGTCGTCGTCTCCGCCGTCGTCGTCGTCGTCATCGGGGTGGTCTTCTGGGTCGTCGTTGTCATCGGGGTGGTCTTCCGGGTCGTCGACTTTAGGGTCTTCAACTTGGAAATGTAGCAGAAGGTACAAGAAGGCTGAGAAAATGCCAAGAACCAGCTGATGGAACTGGAACTCGGATGGCTACCCGAAGGTTCAAGAGCCTATGGAACTACCGAGGACCAGCTGACGTTACTGGAACCCGGTTACTAAGCAGGAGGTACCCGTGCTAAAAAGCACTACCAAGGACCGCCTGACGTTGGCGGAACTCGGATACCCAGAAGGAGGCACCTAAGCCAAAGGCTCTGCCCGGAACCAGCTGACGGTACTGGAACCAGGATGGGGAGCAGAAGGTACAAGAGCAAAAGACACTGCCGAGAACCAGCTGACGGTACTGGAACCCGGATGGGTAGCCGAAGGTCCAAGAGCCAATGGAACTACCGAGGACCAGCTGACGTTACTGGAACCCGGTTACTAAGCAGGAGGTACCCGTGCCTGAAAGCACTACCAAGGACCACCTGACGTTGGTGGAACTTGGATACCCAGAAGGAGGCACCTAAGCCAAAGGCTCTGCCCGGAACCAGCTGACGGTACTGGAACCAGGATGGGGAGCAGAAGGTACAAGAGCAAAAGACACTGCCGAGAACCAGCTGACGGTGCTGGAACCAGGTGGTGGACCTGAAGGCCCACAGGAGAGGAGAGAACAGCTAGGCCGCGAGGCAGCCGCAGTTACCGAACCCCAACAGTCCTACAGCGGGAGCTGGGCCTACTGGCACTACAGAGCCAGCCTTGACTACCAGTTCACGCAGCCCACATAGGAAGCTCCTAAACTGGAGGCACCCTGGAGTTGGCTAACCCGACCGCACCACGACGGGGCAAGCATAGGCGTCTCAGTGAACTTGACACAACCCGGAAACAGCTGACGGTGCTGAAACCAGGCTTGGCACGAGTGAGTACCTGTGACAAGAACACTGCCGAGAACCAGCTGGCGTTGCTGGAACCCAGATGCGTTGCCCCAGTGTGCAAGAGCCAATGGCACGACCGAGGACCACCTGACGGTGCTGGAACCCAGTTACTAAGCTGTAGGTGCCCGCGCTTAAAAGCACTACCAAGGACCGCCTGGCGTTGGCGGAACTCGGATACCCAGGAGGAGGCACCTAAGCCAAAGGCTCGGCCCGGAACCAGCTGACGGTGCTAGAACCAGGAGGTGGACCCGAAGGCCCACAGGAGAGGAGAGAACAGCTAGGCCGCGAGGCAGCCGCAGTTACCGAACCCCAACAGTCCTACAGGGGGAGCTGGGCCTACTGGCACTACAGAACCAGCCTTGACTACCAGTTCACGCAGCCCACATAGGAAGCTCCTAAACTGGAGGCACCCTGGAGTTGGCTAACCCGACCGCACCACGACGGGGCAAGCATAGGCGTCTCGGTGAACTTGACACAACCCGGAAACAGCTGAAGGTGCTGAAACCAGGCTTGGCACGAGGGAGTACCTGTGACAAGAACACTGCCGAGAACCAGCTGGCGGTGCTGGAACCCAGATGCGTTGCCCCAGTGTGCAAGAGCCAATGGCACCGAGGACCAGCTGGCGGTGCTGGAACCCGGTTACTAAGCTGTAGGTGCCCGCGCTTAAAAGCACTACCAAGGACCGCCTGGCGTTGGCGGAACTCGGATACCCAGGAGGAGGCACCTAAGCCAAAGGCTCGGCCTGGAACCAGCTGACGGTGCTGGAACCAGGAGGTGGACCCAAAGGCCCACAGGAGAGGAGAGAACAGCTAGGCCGCGAGGCAGCCGCAGTTACCGAACCCCAACAGTCCTACAGGGGGAGCAGGGCCTACTGGCACTACAGAACCAGCCTTGACTACCAGTTCACGCAGCCCACATAGGAAGCTCCTAAACTGGAGGCACCCTGGAGTTGGCTAACCCGACCGCACCACGACGGGGCAAGCATAGGCGTCTCAGTGAACTTGACACAACCCGGAAACAGCTGATGGTGCTGAAACCAGGCTTGGCACGAGGGAGTACCTGTGACAAGAACACTGCCGAGAACCAGCTGGCGGTGCTGGAACCCAGATGCGTTGCCCCAGTGTGCAAGAGCCAATGGCACGACCGAGGACCAGCTGACGGTGCTGAAACCAGGTTTGGCACGAGGGAGTACCTGTGACAAAAACACTGCCGAGAACCAGCTGGCGGTGCTGGAACCCGGATGCTTTGCCTATCAAACATTGTCTTCCTACAGCCCCAACTAGCGGTGTTGGAGCAAAGGGTAAGCAGGGGGAGCAGAGTGTAGGCCGAAGCCTGCACTGGAGTCAGCTTTGTGTCTGCGTTGCGTTTGCAGGACACTTTGCCGGCTACACAGTGGGGGAACAGCAGGCGGTTCTGAACCCCACTAACACATTGGCTGGTGTTTTTCTCTGTGCAGCTAGCACTTCCGGGCAAAAACTAGCGTTGTTACAGCCCAGAGTCAGCAGGAGGAGGAGAGGAGCAGAGTGTAGGCCGAAGCCTAGTTGAACCAATTTCAAAGGTAACCTTTAACCCCCCCTCAGGTGTTACAAAGTACAAGAGCCACACCTTGTGCAGCATTAATGCTGCACAAGAAAAGGTTGCTCTATTAATTTGTCTACTTGCACACGCTGAATGCAACACGTACACAATTTAGCCCATTCTACAGTCAAACTGTAGTTGAGGCGTGACCTGTATTTTTAAGGAGACGCAGCATAGGTGTCCCAAATAACGCCTTTGTGCTAGGCGCTGCTTCCTGAGCGTTGTTTTTTGCTGTACAGGAGTCTGCACTCTTGTGTTATCCCTTGGCAATGCCCTGTTAGCGCTGCCCGTCTTATGACCTCATTTCATGTTGGCCGCTGCGGTTAACGATGGCCATAAATCCCAGACCCACACTGCCTTTTCATAAAGTCACACTGCGGTGCTGGGATTCGTGGCCTTGAGCAGTAAATATTTTCGACGCTCACACACGTCCTTACACCTGCTTCAGACTGGGCGGCCTCTGCTGATCCCTTTTCGCATGCCGCGGCCAGGAGGCCGCACAGTCTGAAGAAGGCGGAAGGAGATGAGTGACGACAGGCGAACATATGCACTGCTCGTGCCCATAAACCACACCCTCGCTGACAAAATAAATAAGACAACGAGGGGCGTTGTTTCACGCAGGGCGGATGCACAGGCGCAGCCAGCTAACCATGATGTCAAAAGACGGGAAGCGCTACCAAGGGGGGTGCTGCGTATCATTAGAAAGGAAAGTCACACCTCAGGGACAGTGGAATGGTCTCAATGAGACACATTTTGTACGTGTTGAGTTCCACGTGGGCAAGGAGAAAAAGTCAGCCACCTTGTAAAAATGCAGCAGTACTGCTGAACAAGGTGGCTGTTATACATAGAAACACCTGGGCGTGGGGGGCAGGCTCCCTTCAATTTCAGTTCATGTGCCTGCATGGCGTTTGCAGGTCACGTTGCCGGCTACACAGCTGGGGAACAGCTGGCGGTGCTGAACCCCACTGACACATTGGCTGGTGTTTTTCTCTGTGCAGCTAGCAATTCCGGGCAAAAACTAGCGTTGTTAGAACCCAGGGTCAGCAGGAGGAGGGAAGGAGCAGAGTGTAGGCCGAAGCCTGCACTGGTGGCAGCTTTTGATCAGTTGTGCCAGCGTGGCTTGTGCTGGACACGATGCCGGCTACACAGCAGGGGAACAGCTGGCGGTGCTGAACCCCACTAACACATTGGCTGGTGTTTTTCTCTGTGCAGCTCACATGTCCGGGCAAAAACTGGCGGTGTTAGAGCCCAGGGTCAGCAGGAGGAGGAGAGGAGCAGAGTGTAGGCCGAAGCCTAGATGAACCAATTTCAAAGGTAACCTTTCACCCCCCTCAGGTGTTGCAAGGTACAAGAGCCACACCTCGTGCAGCATTAATGCTGCACAAGTAAAAGGTTGCTCTCTTAATTTTTCTCCTTGCACACGCTGAATAAAACACGTACACTATTTAGCCCATTATACTGTCAAACAGTAGTGGAGGCGTGACTTTTCTTTTTAAGGAGATGCAGCACAGGTGTCAAAATTTACACCTAGGTGCTGGGCGCAGATTCCTGAGTGTTGTTATTTGCTGTACAGGAGTCTGCGCTCTTGTTATCCCTTGGCCATGAGCTGTGAGCGATGCCTGTCTTCTCACCTCATTTCATGTTGGCCGGTGCGGTTAGCGATGGCCATGAAACCCAGACCCGCAGTGTCTTTTAATAAAGTCACACTGCAAAGCTGGGATTCGTGACCTTGCGCAGTAAATTTTGTCGCCTGTCCCTCATGTCCTTACACCTGCATCAGACTGGGCGGCCTCATCTGATCCCTTCTCGCATGCCACGGCCATGAGGCCGCACATTCTGAAGAAGGCGGAAGGAGATGAGTAAAGACAGGCGAAGATATCCACTGCTCGTGCCCGTCAATCACACCCTCGCAGTCAAAATAAGTAAGACAACGAGGAGCGTGGTTTCAGGCAGGGCGGACGCACAGCCGCAGCCAGCCAACCAAAGATGTCAGAAGACGGGCAGCGCTAACAAGGGGGGTGCTGCGTGTCATTAAAAAGGAAAGTTACACCTCAGGGACATTGTAATGGTCTGTAATGAGACACATTTTTTACGTGTTTAATTAAACGTGGGCAAGTAGACAAAGTCAGCCACCTTGTACAAATGCAGCAGTACTGCTGTACAAGATGGCTGTTATACATAGAAACACCTTGGGGTGGGTGGCAGGGTCCCTTTAATTTCAGTTCATGTGCCTGCGTGGCGTTTGCAGGTCACGTTGCCGGCTACACAGCAGGGGAACAGCTGGTGTTGCTGAACCCCACTAACACATTGGCTGGTGTTTTTCTCTGTGCAGCTAGCACTTCCAGGCTAAAACTGGCGGTGTTATGAGCCCAGGGTCAGCAGGAGGAGGAGAGGAGCAGAGTGTAGGCCGAAGCCTGCACTGGTGGCAGCTTTTATTCTGTTGTGCCTGCGTGGCGTTTGCAGGTCACGTTGCCGGCTACACAGCTGGGGAACAGCTGGCGGTGCTGAACCCCACTAACACATTGGCTGGTGTTTTTCTCTGTGCAGCTAGCACTTCCGGGCAAAAACTAGCGGTGTTTAAGCCCAGGGTCAGCAGGAGGAGGAGAGGAGCAGAGTGTAGGCCGAAGCCTAGTTGAACCAATTTCAAAGGTAACCTTTAACCCCCCTCAGGTGTTGCAAGGTACAAGAGCCAAACCTCGTGCAGCATTAATACTGCACAAGTAAAAGATTGCTCTCTTAATTTTTCTCCTGGCACACGCTGAATAAAACACGTACACTATTTAGCCCATTCTACTGTAAAAGAGTAGTGGAGGCGTGACTTGTCTTTTTAAAGAAAAACAGCCCAGGTGTCGAAAATAACACATTGGTGCATGGGCGCAGCTTCCTGAGCGTTATTTGCTGTACAGGAGTCTGCGCTCTTGTTATCCCTTAGCCATGCGCTGTGAGCGCTTCCTGTCTTCTGACCTCATTTCATGTCGGCCGTTGCGGTTAGCGATGGAAATGAATCCCAGACCCACAGTGTGTTTTCAAAAAATCACACTGCGTGGCTGGGATTCGTGGCCTTGTGCAGTAAATATGTTTGCTGCTCACACATGTCCTTACACCTGCTTCAGACTGGGCGGCCTCATCTGATCCCTTATCGCATGCCGCGGCCATGAGTCCGCATAGTCTGAAGAAGGCGGAAGGAGATGAGTTAAGACAGGCGAACATATGCACTGCACATGCCCATCAATAACACCCTCGCAGCCAAAATATATGAGACAACGAGGGGCGTTGTGTTGGGCAGGGCGGACGCACAGGCACAGGCAGCCAACCAATGATGTCAGAAGATAGGCAGCGCTACCAAGGGTGGTGCTGCGTATCATTAGAAAGGAAAGTCACACCTCAGGGACAGTTGAATGGTCTCAATGAGACACATTTTGTACGTGTTGAGTTCCACGTGGGCAAGGAGAAAAAGTCAGCCACCTTGTACAAATGCAGCAGTACTGCTGTACAAGGTGGCTATTATACATAGAAACACCTGGGGGTGGGAGGCAAGCTCCCTTCAATTTCAGTTCATGTGCCTGCGTGGCGTTTGCAGGTCACATTGCAAGCTACACAGCAGGGGAACAGCTGGCGGTGCTGAACCCCACTAACACATTGGCTGGTGTTTTTCTCTGTGCAGCTAGCAATTCCGGGCAAAAACTAGCGGTGTTAGAGCCCAGGGTCAGCAGGAGGAGGAGATGAGCAGAGTGTAGGCCGAAGCCTCCACTGGTGGCAGCTTTTGGTCGGTTGTGCCAGCGTGGCTTGTGCTGGACACGATGCCGGCTACACAGCAGGGGAACAGCTGGCGGTGCTGAACCCCACTAACACATTGGCTGGTGTTTTTCTCTGTGCAGCTAGCACTTCCGGGCAAAAACTAGCGGTGTTTAAGCCCAGGGTCAGCAGGAGGAGGAGAGGAGCAGAGTGTAGGCCGAAGCCTAGTTGAACCAATTTCAAAGGTAACCTTTAACCCCCCTCAGGTGTTGCAAGGTACAAGAGCCACACCTCGTGCAGCATTAATGCTGCACAAGTAAAAGGTTGCTCTCTTGCTCTTGTGTTATCCCTTGGCAATACCCTGTTAGTGCAGGCCGTCTTATGACCTCATTTCATGTTGGCCGGTGCGGTTAACGATGGCCATAAATCCCAGACCCACAGTGCCTTTCCATAAAGTCACACTGCGGTGCTGGGATTTGTGGCCTTGTGCAGTAAATATGTTCGCCGCTCACACATGTCCTTACACCTGCTTCAGACTGGGCGGCCTCAGCTGATCCCTTATTGCCTGCCACGGCCATGAGGCCGCACAGTCTGAAGAAGGCGGAAGGAGGGGAGTGAAGACAGGCGAACATATGCACTGCTCGTGCCCATCAATCACACCCTCGCAGTCAAAATATATGAGACAACGAGGGGGGTTGTGTCGGGCAGGGCGGACGCACAGGCACAGGCAGCCAACCAATGATGTCAGAAGACGGGCAGCGCTACCAAGGGGGGTGGTGCGTGTCATTAAAATGTAAAGTCACACCTCAGGGACATTGTAATGGTCTCTAATGAGACACATTTTGTACGTGTTGAGTTCCACGTGGGCAAGGAGAAAAAGTCAGCCACCTTGTACAAATGCAGCAGTACTGCTGTACAAGGTGGCTGTTATACATAGAAACACCTTGGGGTGGGTGGCAGGCTCACTTCAATTTCAGTTCATGTGCCTGCGTGGCGTTTGCAGGACACGTTGCCAGCTACACAGCAGTGGGGTACAGCACCGCCAGCTGTTCCCCTAACACATTGGCGGGTGTTTTTCTCTGTGCAGCTAGCAATTCCGGGCAAAAACTAGCGTTGTTAGAGCCCAGGGTCAGCAGGAGGAGGAGAGGAGCAAAGTGTAGGCCGAAGCCTGCACTGGTGGCAGCTTTTGATTAGTTGTGCCAGCGTGGCTTGTGCTGGACACGATGCCGGCTACACAGCAGGGGAACAGCTGGCGGTGCTGAACCTCACTAACACATTGGCGGGTGTTTTTCTCTGTGCAGCTAGCAATTCCGGGCAAAAACTAGCGTTGTTAGAGCCCAGGGTCAGCAGGAGGAGGAGAGGAGCAGAGTGAAGGCCGAAGCCTGCACTGGTGGCAGCTTTTGATCAGTTGTGCCAGCGTGGCTTGTGCTGGACACGATGCCGGCTACACAGCAGGGGAACAGCTGGCGGTGCTGAACCCCACTAACACATTGGCGGGTGTTTTTCTCTGTGCACCTAGCACTTCCAGGCTACAACTGGCGGTGTTATAGCCCAGGGTCAGCAGGAGGAGGAGAGGAGCAGAGTGTAGGCCGAAGCCTAGTTGAACCAATTTCAAAGGTAACCTTTAACCCCCCCTCAGGTGTTGCAAGGTACAAGAGCCACACCTTGTGCATCATTAATACTGCACAAGTAAAAAGTTGCTTTCTTAATTTTGCTCCTTGCACACGCTGAATAAAACATGTACACTATTTAGCCCATTCTACTGTAGAACAATAGTGGAGGCGTGACTTGTCTTTTTAAAGAAAAGCAGCACAGGTGTCGAAAATAACACCTTGGTGCATGGGCGCAGCTTCCTGAGCGTTGTTATTTGCTGTACAGGAGTCTGCGCTCTTGTTATCCCTTGGCCATGCGCTGTGAGCGCTTCCTGTCTTCTGACCTCATTTTATGTCGGCCGTTGCGGTTAGCGATGGACATGAATCCCAGAGCCACAGTGTGTTTTCTAAAAATCACACTGCGTGGCTGGGATTCGTGGCCTTGTGCAGTAAATATGTTTGCCGCTCACACATGTCCTTACACCTGCTTCAGACTGGGCGGCCTCATCTGATCCCTTATTGCATGCCGCGGTCATGAGGCCACCCAGTCTGAAGAAGGCGGAAGGAGATGAGTGAACACAGGCAAACATTTGCACTGCACATGCCCATCAATCACATCCTCGTTGTCCAAAAAAATAAGACACAGAGGGGCGTTGTTTCGAGCAGGGCAGACGCACAGGCGCAGCCAGCTAACCAATGATGTCAAAAGACGGGCAGCGCTAACAAGGGTGGTGCTGCGTATCATTAGAAAGGAAAGTCACACCTCAGGGACAGTGGAATGGTCTCAATGAGACACATTTAGTACGTGTTTAATTAAACGTGGGCAAGGAGAAAAAGTCTGCCACCTTGTACAAATGCAGCAGTACTGCTGTACAAGGTGGCTGTTATACATAGAAACACCTGGGGGTGGGGGGCAGGCTTCCTTCAATTTCAGTTCATGTGCCTGCGTGGCGTTTGCAGGACACGTTGCCAGCTACACAGCAGGGGAACAGCTGGCGGTGCTGAACCCCACTAACACATTGGCTGTTGTTTTTCTCTGTGAAGCTCGCATTTCCGGGCAAAAACTAGCGGTGTTAGAGCCCAGGGTCAGCGGGAGCAGGAGAGGAGCAAAGTGTAGGCCGAAGCCTGCACTGGTGGCAGCTTTTGGTCGGTTGTGCCAGCGTGGCTTGTGCTGGACACGATGCCGGCTACACAGCAGGGGAACAGCTGGCGGTGCTGAATCCCACTAACACATTGGCTGTTGTTTTTCTCTATGAAGCTCGCATTTCCGGGCAAAAACTAGCGGTGTTAGAGCCCAGGGTCAGCAGGAGGAGGAGAGGAGCAGAGTGTAGGCCGAAGCCTAGTTGAACCAATTTCAAAGGTAACCTTTAACCCCCCCTCAGGTGTTGCAAGGTAGAAGAGCCACACCTTGTGCAGCATTAATGCTGCACAAGTAAAAGGTTGCTCTATTTAGTTTGCTCCTTGCACACGCTGAATAAAACACGTACACTATTTAGCCCATTAAACTGTCAGTAGTGGAGGCGTGACTTGTCTTTTTAAGGAGACGCAGCACAGGTGTCAAAATTTACACCTAGGTGGTGGGCGCAGATTCCTGAGCGTTGAATTAGCTGTACAGGAGTCTGCGCTATTGTGATCCCTTGGCCATGCGCTCTGAGCGCTGCCTGTCTTCTCACCTCATTTCATGTTGGCCGTTGTGGTTAGCAATGGATATGAATCCCAGGCCCACAGTGTGTTTTCAAAAAATCACACTGCGTGGCTGGGATTCGTGGCCTTGTGCAGTAAATATGTTTGCTGCTCACACATGTCCTTACACCTGCTTCAGACTGGGCGGCCTCAGCTGATCCCTTATCGCCTACCACGGCCAGGAGGCCGCACAGTCTGAAGAAGGCGGAAGGAGATGAGTTAAGACAGGCGAACATATGCACTGCACATGCCCATCAATCACACCCTCGCAGCCAAAATATATGAAACGAGGGGGGTTGTGTCGGGCAGGGCGGACGCACAGGCACAGGCAGCCAACCAATGATGTCAGAAGACGGGCAGCGCTACCAAGGGGGGTGGTGCGTGTCATTAAAAAGTAAAGTCACACCTCAGGGACATTGTAATGGTCTGTAATGAGACACATATTTTACGTGTTTAATTCTACGTGGGCAAGGATAAAAAAAACAGCCACCTTGTACAAATGCAGCAGTACTGCTGTACTAGGTGGCTGTTATACATAGAAACACCTGGGGGGGTGGGGCCAGGTTCCCTTTAATTTCAGTTCATGTGCCTGCGTGGCGTTTGCAGGTCACGTTGCCGGCTACACAGCAGGGGAACAGCTGGCGGTGCTGAACCCCACTAACACATTGGCTGGTGTTTTTCTCTGTGCAGCTAGCACTTCCGGGCAAAAACTAGCGGTGTTTGAGCCCAGGGTCAGCAGGAGGAGGAGAGGAGCAGAGTCTAGGCCGAAGCCTGCACTGGTGGCAGCTTTTGTTCTGTTGTGCCAGCGTGGCTTGTGCTGGACACGTTGCCGACTACACAGCAGGGGAACAGCTGGCGGTGCTGAACCCCACTGACACATCACCTAGTGTTTTTTCTGTGTAGACAACACTTCCAGGTGGCAACTGACAGTGTTGAAACCCAGGGAATCAAAGAGGAGCAGAGTGTAGGCCGAAGCCTGCAGTGGAGCAAGTTGAAAGGGAACCTTTAACCCCCCCAGGCATTTGTTGCTGAAAGAGCCATCTTGTACAGCAGTAATACTGCACATGGAAAATGGTGGCTCCGAAAATTATGCTCCTTGCAAACGCTGAAGTACACACTCATATAATGTGTCCCCTCACACCGTCAAACCATCCCGGAAGTGGGACTTTCCTTTGTAATGTGACACAGCACAGTCGTCATTCCAACCCCCTTGGTGCCGGGCGCCACCTCCTCAACGTTGTTTGGTTCTGTCACGGAGCCCGCGCTGTAATGTTATCCCTTGGCCATGCACAGTTAGCGGTGCCCGTCTTCTGACATCATGTAGGTGTCAGGCTGGCAGTGCCTGTGCGTCCAAGCTGCCCGAGATCCAACCTTGCAGTGTAATCTAATGTAGTCCCACTGCGGGCCAGGGATCCATGGGCATGCGCAGTGCATATCATCGCCTCTCACTCACCTCCTTCCTGCTTCTTCAGACTGTGCGGCGTCACGGCCGTGGCATGCTATTAGGGATCAGCTGACGCCGCCTAGTCTGAAGAAGCGTGAAGAAGGGGAGTGAGAGGCTAGTATATGCACTGCGCATGGCCATGGATACCAGGCCCACTGTGGGATCACATTAGACGACACTGTGAGGTGTGATTTCGGGCAGCGTGGACGCACAGGCGCAGCCAGGACGACAACAAATGATGTCAGAGGATGGGCAGCGCAAACTGTGCATGGCCAAGGGATAACATAACAGCGCAGGGTCCATGACGGAATCAAACAACGCTAAGGAGGCAGCGCACGGTGCCAAGGGGGTAGCAATGACGGCTGTGCTGCGTGACATTACAAAGGAAAGTCCCACCTCCGGGACGGTTGGACGGTGTGAGGGGACACATTACATGAGTGTGTAGTTCAGTGTTTGCAAGGAGCATAATTTCAAGAGCGACCTTTCCCTTGTGCAGTATTAGTGCTGCACATGGTGGCTCTTTCAGTAACAAACGCCTAGGGGGGGGGACAGGTCCCCTTACATTTTAATTGTGCCAGCGTGGCGGTCGCATGACACGTTGCCGGATACACAGCTGGGGATCAGCTGACGTTACTGAACCCCAATAACAGAGGAGCGACTGTTGACTGTGCACACAGCACTTCCAGGCACCAACTGGCGGTGTTAGAGCCCAGGGACAGCAGGAGGAGCAGATTGGAGGTATTGCCGCACACACAGCTGGGGATTAGCTGACGTTACTGAACCCCAATAACAGAGGAGCGACTGTTGACTGTGCACACAGCACTTCCAGGCACCAACTGGCGGTGTTAGAGCCCAGGGACAGCAGGAGGAGCAGATTGGAGGTATTGCCGCACACACAGCTGGGGATCAGCTGACGTTACTGAACCCCAATAACAGAGGAGCGACTGTTGACTGTGCACACAGCACTTCCAGGCACCAACTGGCGGTGTTAGAGCCAAGGGACGGCAGGAGGAGCAGAGGAACAGAGTGTAGGCCGAAGCCTGATTGGAGCAAGTTGAAAGGGAACCTTTAACCCCCCCCCCCCAAGACGTTTGTAGCTGAAAGAGCCATCTTGTGCAGCACTAAGGATGCAAAAGGAAAAGGTGGTTCTTTTAATTATTCTCCTTGCAAACACCGAAGTAAACACTAAAAATGTGTCCCCTTATACCGTTCAACCGTCCCGGAGGTGCGAATTTCCTTCGTAATGGGACACAGCACAGCTGTCATTCCTATCCCCTTGGTGCCGTGCGCTGCCTCCTCAGCGTTGTTTTAAGCTGTCACGGAGCCTGCGCTGTTCTGTTAGCCCTTGGCCATGCCCAATTAGCGCTGCCTGTCTTCTGACATAATTTGGTGTCAGGCTGTCAGTGCCTGTGCGTCCACGCTGCTCCAGATCCCACCTCGCAGTCTCGTCTAACGTAATCCCACTGCGGGCCTTGGAACCATGGGCATGCACAGTGCATATCCTCGACTCTCACTCCCCTCCTTCCCTCTTCTTCAGACTGTGCGGTGTCACGGCCGTGGCATGCTATTAGGGATCAGCTGACGGCGCACAGTCTAAAGAAAGCGGAGGGAAATGAGCGAGACCCCGAGGGGAAGATATGCACTGCGCATGCCCATGGATCCCAGGCCCGCAGTGTGACTCAATCAGAAGACACTGCGAGGCGGGATCTCGGGCAGCGCGGCCGCACAGGTGCAGCCAGCCTGACACCAAATTGTCAGAAGACAGGCAGCGCAAATAGGGCATGCCCAAGGGATAACAGAACAGCGCAGGCTCCGTGACAGCTTAAAACAACGCTGAGGAGGCAGTGCATGGCACCAAGGGGGTAGGAATGACGGCTGTGCTGCGTCACATTACGAAGGAAAGTCCCAGCTCCGGGACAGTATAACGGTATCAGTGAACACATTTTATAAGTGTTAAGTTCTGCGTGCGCAAGGAGCTAAAAAAAAAGAGCTACCTTTTCCTTGTGCAGCATTACTGCTGCACAAGATGGCTCTTTCAGTAACAAACGACGGGGGGGGACAGGTTCCCTTACATTTAGGTTGTTGTGCCAGCATGGCGGTCGCAGGACACATTGCCGGCTACACAGCTGGGGATCAGCTGACGTTACTGAAACCCAATAACACTGGGTCGTATGTTTTTACTGTGCAGCCTGCACTTCTGAGCCGCAACTGGCGGTGTTGGAGCCCAGGAATAGCAGTTTAGGTGGTAGAAAGATGAACACAGCAGGAGACCTGGATGACACCCAATTACTTAATCAGGCAGAGGAGTGGCAAATTCCTGCGAGATCCAGGCCTGGTTCATTTTCAGGAAAGTAAGCCGGTCAACGTTATCGGAGGATAGTCGCATGCGACGGTCTGTTAGTACACCACCTGCGGCACTAAAGACACGTTCCGATAAGACACTAGCCGCAGGGCAAGCCAGCACCTCCAATGCATACTGGCTTAGCTCTGGCCATGTATCCAGCTTAGAGACCCAAAACTTGAACGGGGAAGAGCCGTCAGGGAGTACAGTAAGAGGGCAAGCCATGTAGTCTGTCACCATCTGACGGAACCGTTGCCTCCTGCTGACTGGAGCCGCCAGTGATGGTGTAGACATTTGGGGCGGGCACACAAAAGTGTGCCAGAGTTGTGCCATACTGGGCTTGCCTTGGGCAGAGGCCCTGCTTCTGCTCCCTCTTTGGGCAGAGCCTCCCCCACTGCCTCGACGCACTGAGCTGCTTTGTAAAGCACTAGCAGCACTCCTCTCAGTTGGACAGGAGAAGATGATGGAATTCAACAGTGTGTCGTGGTACTCCCGCAATTTACGCTCCCGGGTCAACGCAGGGATGAGGTTTTGGACGTTTTCCCGGTAGCGAGGATCGAGGAGGGTGAACACCCAATAATCAGGCATGTTGAGAATGTGGTCGATGCGGCGGTCGTTTCTCAGGCACTGCAGCATGAAATCCACCATGTGCTGCAGAGTGCCAACTGGCCCAGAAACGCTGTCCCCTGCTTGAGACATGATCTCTGCCCGCTCGTCATCACCCCACCCTCGCTGTACACACTGACCACTGGACAATTGTGTCGCTCCCTCCTCTGGACGGAGCTCTTCCTCCTCCATTGACTCCTCCTCATCCTCCTCACAAATTGGCCCCTGCGTGCCCCTTTGTGAGGAACCACGTGGCGCTGACTCTCCAGAAGCTGATGGAAAAGGTGACTCCTCATCCTCCACCTCTTCCACAACATCATCCCTTAACCCTTGCAAAATTTGCTGAAGCAGGCAGATAAGGGGGACAGTCATGCTGACTAGTGCATCATCTGCACTTGCCATCCGCTTGGAATAATCAAAAGGACGCAAAACCTGGCAGACGTACTTCATAGTGGCCCACTCTGTGGTTGTGAAGTCTGATCGGCGCTGACTGCGACTTCTTTGCGCCTGATGCAGCTGGTACTCCATAACTGCTTGCTGCTGCTCACACAACCGCTCCAACATATGTAACGTGGAATTCCATCGGGTAGGTAGGTCACATATGATGCGGTGTTCCGGAAGGCGGAATCGGCGCTGCAGAGCAGCAATGCGGGATCTGGCCAAGCTGGAACGCCGCAAGTGAGCACACTCTAGGCGGACCTTGTGCAGCAGGGCATCAAGATCCGGATAGTCCCTCAGAAAACTCTGCACAACCAATTTGAGCACATGTGCCAGACATGGGATGTGAGTGAGGTTGCCAAGGGCCAAAGCTGCCACCAGATTTCGGCCATTGTCACACACTACCATGCCTGGCTGGAGATTCGCTGGCAGTAACCACACATCGCTCTCCTGCTTGATGGCATTCCAGAGCTCCTGCGCTGTGTGGCTTCGATGCCCCAATGAAACTAGTTTCAAGACGGCCTGCTGACGTTTGGCCACGGCTGTGCTCATGTCGGTCATAGGTAAACGTTCACGGGTCCATGTGGAGGTGGACTGTGACGGATCCTGCAGAGAGGAATCTGAGGAACTGGTGTAAGAGGAGGAGTCAATGCGTACAGACTGGATTCCTGCAATCCTTGGAGTGGGCAGGACACGTCCTGCGCCACTCGCACGATCTGTACCTGGCTCAACAACATTAACCCAATGGGCAGTGAGGGAAACATATATCGCCCCTGTCCATGCTGACTGGTCCACGCATCGGTGGTGAGGTGGACTTTGCTACTGACGGCGTTCAGTAGCGCATGTTTTATGTTTGCCTCAACATGCCTGTGCAGGGCAGGGACAGCCTGCCTGCTGAAGTAAAAGCGGCTGGGCACCTTGTACTGTGGGACTGCCAATGCCATCAAGTCACGGAAGCTGTCAGTCTCCACCAGCCTGAACGAGAGCATTTCCAGGGACAACAGTTTGGCAATGCCTGCATTCAGAGCCTGTGCTCGGGGGTGGTTGGCCGAGAATGCCTGCCTTTTCTCCCATGCCTGTACTACCGATGGCTGTAGAGTAGACTGGGAGTGTGAGGATGACTGGGAAGGTGGTGCTGTGGGTGGAATTACACTAGGTCTCTGGACAACAGTGGAGGAAGAGGCAACACGAGATGAAGAGGTGGTAGCTGCCGCTGTTGGTTGGCCTACGTCTTCACTGTGTTTCTGTAACTCCACCGCGTGCCTGGTCCGCACATGTTTCCTCATATTTGTGGTATTGAGGTTGCTGACATTTTTCCCTCTTTTTACTTTCTGATGACACAGCTTGCATTTGACAAAACAAATGTCATCTGCAACTGTGTCAAAAAAGGACCAGGCACTGCAAGTCTTGGGAGTGCCCTTTTTGGCTTTGGAAAGAGACAGGCTCCTAACGGGTGCCAAAGTGGAGGCTACAGGCTCCACAGTCTTCCCCCTCCCTCTCCCTCTTTGGCCCGTAAGGGGAAGCTCTTCCTCAGAGCTGCTCCCACCACCTTCCTGTTCCTCACGCCACGATGGGTCAAGGACCTCATCATCTCCACTACCCTCTGCCACCAACTGCTCCTCCTGGGTAGTCTCGGCAGCACAGTACGCATCAGAAAGCGGCACCTGAGTTTCATCATCAGATGCGTACTGCGCTGTGGTCACCGGAGGCACTGGCCCACCTGCCTCTTCAGAGTCAGAGAGAAAAAGCTGTTGGGCATCACTGCACACTGCCTCTTCTTCCATTTCTCCAATGCTGCTTGGCTGGCCCCCTGTTTCCAAGCCAAGAGATTCAGAGAACAGAAGTAGAGACGGCTCCTGTCCTGGGCTCTCTGACTGCCTGGCCAATTTGGCAGGTGGTGAAGAGACAGATGGCTGCTCTCCAGTGCTCTGTGCCTGAGAGGATGTGGCACTAACTGAAGTCGATGCCGAGGCGTTAGCTGCCATCCACCCGACAACGGCTTCAATTTGGTCTTCACGCAGCAGCGGTGCACGGCGCTCTCCGACAAAGCTGCGCATGAAGGACTGTTCCCTGCTGAAACTGAGTGACGACGAGTCACCGGCGCCCGCAGCAGGCACAGAATCACCACGTCCTCTCCCTGCTCCTCTCCCTGCTCCGCGCCCACGCCCACGTGCCTTACTCCCTGCCCTCTTCATCTTGGTTGACAGATAAAGATAAGCAGAAAAGTACTAAGGCCTTAGTGTGCTTATTCCTGAAATGCTCCTCCTAACAGGTGTAAGAAACACTAATGTTGTAAAGTGTGGACTAAACTTTATTATTTTTCAAATGTGGCCTACACAAGTGTTAAGTTGTGTTTGGTGAACTTTACTTTTTTTTTGTGCAGATCGGGCTACAGAGCTAGTTTAAATCACACGGAGACCGTGCAGACAGCCGTAAACGGCGCTGCAAGGCCAAAAAACCCTCCTCTAGGTTATCCTATGTAGTGTTTTTCCACTATTTAGCTGGAGACGGGTGGAAAAACACTAATAGGGAATTTTTTTAAAAATTTTTAAACAGGCTGCACTATTTGAAAAAAAGGAAAATTTTTCTCAAGGTATGAGGCAGTAACGAACCCTGAGCTGAATCCAACCGGCTATGGCTGCACACAGACTACAGGGCGAGCTGGGCTCACACGGAGACCGTGCAGACAGCCGTAAACGGCGCTGCAAGGCCCAAAAACCCCCCTCTAGGTTATCCTATGTAGTGTTTTTCCACAATTTACCTGGATACGGGTGGAAAAACACTAATAGGGAATTTTTTTTAAAATTTTTAAACAGGCTGCACTATTTGAAAAAAAGGAAAATTTTTCTCAAGGTATGAGCCAGTAACGAACCCTGAGCTGAATCCAACCGGCTATGGCTGCACACAGACTACAGGGCGAGCTGGGCTCACACGGAGACCGTGCAGACAGCCGTAAACGGCGCTGCAAGGCCCAAAAAACCCCCTCTAGGTTATCCTATGTAGTGTTTTTCCACAATTTAGCTGGAGACGGGTGGAAAAACACTAATAGGGAATTTTTTAAAAAATTTTTAAACAGGCTGCACTATTTGAAAGAAAGGAAAATTTTTCTCAAGGTATGAGCCAGTAACGAACCCTGAGCTGAATCCAACCGGCTATGGCTGCACACAGACTACAGGGCGAGCTGGGCTCACACGGAGACCGTGCAGACAGCCGTAAACGGCGCTGCAAGGCCCAAAAACCCCCCTCTAGGTTATCCTATGTAGTGTTTTTCCACAATTTAGCTGGAGACGGGTGGAAAAACACTAATAGGAAATTTGAGAAAAAATGTGCAGCAGGCTGCACTATGAGCAAAAAAGGACAACTGTGTGAGGCAGTGTGAACCCCCCCTGAGCTGAATACAACCGGGTATATGGCTGCACACAAACTACAGAGTGAGCTGCACACACACACACACACACAGACCTTGCAGAACACTGTTAAAACAGCGCTGCAAGGCAAGAGCAAGGTGAACAGTGAAGAACACACAGCGTTTTGCTAAATTAGCCTTTGGAAAGGAAAATAAAGCAATTAGCTAGCTCAACTGGCCCTCAGTTAGAACACAGCGTCCTGTCCCTAACTGAAATCACAGCAGAGTGAGCGCAAAATGGCGGCAGCGTTTTTTATAGTGCAGAGTGACATCATTTCAGCAGCCAATCACAGCCTTGCCAGTACTTACATGCCCACCATGCTAAACAGGATGTGCCCACACTTCCAATCATTCCTCATTGGCTGCTGCGTTCAGTTTGAATTCTGGGAACTTCCGATTCCGGTATCCGATACGCGGGAAGTATCGGAATTCGGTATCGGAATTCCGATACCGCAAATATCGGCCGATACCCGATACTTGCGGTATCGGAATGCTCAACACTAATACTTAACAAAAAAGTGTGAAACAACAGAAAATATACACCTTTTGCTTTGATGACTGCTTTGCACACTCTTGGCATTCTCTTGATGAGCTTCAAGAGGTAGTCACTGGAAATGGTCTTCCAACAATCTTGAAGGCGTTCCCAGAGATGCTTAGCACTTGTTGGCCCTTTTGCCTTCACTCTGCGGTCCAGCTCACCCCAAACCATCTCGATTGGGTTCATATCTGGTGACTGTGGAGGCCAGGTCATCTGGCGTAGCACCCCATCACTCTCCTTCTTGGTCAAATAGCCCTTACAAAGCCTGGAGGTGTGTTTGGAGTCGTGTCCTATTGAAAAATAAATGATGGTCCAACTAAACGCAAACCGGATGGAATAGCGTGCCTCTGCAAGATGCTGTGGTAGACATGCTGGTTCAGTATGCCTTCAATTTTGAATAAATCCCCAACAGTTTCACCAGCAAAGCACCCCCACACCATCACTACTCCTCCTTTATGCTTCTCGGTGGGAACCAGGCATGTAGAGTTCATCCGTTCACCTTTTTTGCGTTGCACAAAGATACGGTGGTTGGAACCAAAGATCTCAAATTTGGACTCATCAGACCAAAGCACAGATTTCCACTGGTCTAATGTCCATTCCTTGTGATCTTTAGCACAAACAAGTCTCTTCTGCTTGTTGCCAGTGCTTAGCAGTGGTTTCGTAGCAGCTATTTTACCATGAAGGCCTGCTGCACAAAGTCTCCTCTTAACAGTTGTTGTAGAGATGTGTCTGCTGCTAGAACTCTGTGTGGCATTGACCTGGTCTCTAATCTGAGCTGCTGTTAAGCCTGCGATTTCTGAGGCTGGTGACTCGGATAAACTTATCCTCAGAAGCAGGGGTGACTCTTGGTCTTCCTTTCCGGGGGCGGTCCTCAAGAGAGCCAGTTTCTTTGTGGCGCTTGATGGTTTTTACAACTGTACTTGGGGACACTTTCAAAGTTTTCCCAATTTTTCAGACTGACTAACCTTCATTTCTTAAACTAAAGATGGCCACTCATTTTTCTTTACTTAGCTGCTTTTTTCTTGCGATAATACAAATTCTAACAGTCTATTCAGTAGGACTATCAGCTGTGTATCCACCAGACTTCTGCTCAACACAACTGATGGTCCCAACCCCATTTATAAGGCAAGAAATCCCACTTATTAAACCTGACAGGGCACACCTGTGAAGTGAAAACCATTTCTGGTGACTACCTCTTGAAGCTCATCAAGAGAATGCCAAGAGTGTGCAAAGCAGTCATCAAATCAAAAGGTGGCTACTTTGAAGATCCTAGAATATAAGACATATTTTCAGTTGTTTCACACTTTTTGTTCAGTATATAATTCCACATGTGTTAATTCATAGCTTTGATGCCTTCCGTGTGAATTTACAATTTTCATAGTTATGAAAATACAGAAAATCTTTAAATGAGAAGGTGTGTCCAAACTTTTCCTCTGTACTGTATGTCTGTAAAATATTATTCTCTAGGAAAGACCATTAGCGTTCACAGATATTATCAGAATGCTTTCATGACCTCCATGGTTGCATCTATCCCATACAAACTGAAGCCTCTACAGTTCCCACCAAACATACAGTGTGTCCGTAAAGTCATGGTGCACGTTTGACCAGTCACATGATCTGTTTATAGTTTACATTTTTGCGCCCTTTCTCTGGCCCAATCATATCAGAACTGTTCATGGGGAGAGATAACAAGAACCAATCAAACAACATAAATTAATTTAAGTTGTTGCTGAGCCTCCAGTCAGATTAACCCCTGATTAACTGACCTCTGATTAATACTGTTAGGAGTCGAGTTCCCACATGTGCACAGGGGAATCTCGAACCATGGCTGCTGCGGTCTCTCATTCTGCATCAGCCACAGTGGAGCCTGCTCAGCGGAGACGTCGGTCCCAGCATCTCGCTCAGTCTGAATCTGTGCAAAGGGTTACTGCTACCTTTCCAGGCTCTGCCATTATAGCCTGCACTGATCAGCAGTGAGCAGACGTCTCTGGGACTAAGTTCTGCTTTTCCCTTCTGAACATGCCCAAAGGAAGTCCTCTCAGTGGAGGTCTGGGGTCACATGCTCAGATACTGCAGCAGCTCCTATTGGTCCTCTAGGAAGGTCCTGAAGTTGCTCAGTTACTGTAGCAGTTCTCATTGGTCCTCTAGGAAGGTCCTGAACTTGCTGCAGTTATAAAAGGTTCGCATGGCCGCAAGGCCATGCGCTAGTATACACTTGTTTACGTGTGTGTGTTGTGAGTGAAAGTCGCTCTTTAATCATCCCCTCCCTTGTGTTTGAATGCACGTGTAAGGAGGATGATTGTAATCTACCGCCCGACTTGTTACCAACACAAGTACACAAACAGCATCTATTACTGTGACCGTCAGTGCGGCACCGTGCGCTATCACAGCACCTTCGAAACCCAAGTCTGGGTGGTTAGTGACGTCGGCCAGAGTGGCACCGCTTGCACTCTCATGGTATTGTATTATTATTTCTGTTATGTGCAGTACTGCGGCCCTGTGACGCAACAATGTTCGCTTCTTTCACACAGGGTGAAGCTAACCCATGTGTGTATCCTCTTTGCACCGCCATATAGTCCGTCATTGCTTAGCAGCAGGTTTCATCTCTGCATGGTGGACCCCGGGCTTCGAACGCACCTTATTCCTTTTCTCTAAATATTTGGTGCATTCCGCTAGCCCTAACAAATACACTGCCAGGTCTGTGACATCATGCAACCACCAGCTTATGCCAGCTGTGTGATTTTTCATGCCAGTTGATATGTGGACGGTACAGATGAAAGTTCAGTGTGTTCTGTGGCTCCCTAAATTCGAATCTGTGACCAAAGTGCCCTGTGAATATTGGCGCATTTATAACAAAGCGCCACCACATAGGAATAACATTACTCAGTGGGATAAGCAGTTGAAGGAAACCAGCAGCTTGGTGGAGAAACACCATTCTGGTAGGCCATCAGTCATTGATGAGTCAGTAGAGGCTCTGCGGTATAGCTTCCTAAGGAGCACTAAAAAAAATGTGCGTGTGCTCGACAATTACACCTAAGGAAGACTACAGTTCATAAGGTGTTAAAGAAATGTCTCTATTTTACTGGGTACAAATTGCGGCTGTTGCACGCTATTGAACCGGCGGATAGACCTAAACGATGTGCGTTTGCTA
Organism: Ranitomeya imitator; assembly: GCF_032444005.1. Lineage (NCBI taxonomy): Eukaryota > Metazoa > Chordata > Amphibia > Anura > Dendrobatidae > Ranitomeya > Ranitomeya imitator. The sequence continues at coordinate 52,829,977 of NC_091284.1, forward strand.
CAGATATGCTTCATAAGATCGACAATGATGCAAGATTTTTGCAGAAGACTGTGTTTAGTGATGAGGCGATCTTCCATATCTGTGGACATGATCATCGCCATAAGTCCGAATATGGACTGCTGAACATCCTCATGCCTACGTTGAGTATGAACGTAACACCCTTAAAGTGAACGTTTGGTGTGGCCTGGTGCATGATAAGGTGATAGGCCGATTTTTTTTTTTTTGCAGAGCGGTCTGTAACGGCAAACAAGTATCTTGACATGTTGGAATTGTATGCAGTGCCACAATTTCCAGAAGGTGTCATCTTTTAGCAGGATGGCAGTCCTCCACACTACGCCACGATTGTTTGTGAGTTTCTGGATAGAACATTTCGCTGGCGGTGGATAGGCTGGGGTTCTGTCAAGTCATGGCTACAACGATCCCTGGATCTGAAGCCCTTAAGACTTTTACTTTTGGTGTTATGTAAAGCAACATGTGTACATTGAATGTATCAACAACATTAATCAATTAAAACAGAGAATCACAGAAGTTATTCACTCTGTTAGACCTTACCCGTGTGTGGCAAGAACTTCACTATCATTTGGATGTTTGTAGGGCAACAAATGGAGCCCACATCGAACTGCACTGACTAGGTATGAAACTGTGAGTTTTTCTTATTTGGAGCAGATTTCCCATTTCTATATTTTTTTGTTGCTTTCTAGTGACTGGTCAAAAGTGCACCATGACTTTACAGACACACTGTATTATGACACCCCAACAGTGCCAGAAAAATGGTCTCTCTGTGCACCCCACATACAGTATGATGCCACCACAGTGACCCAAACATGGAAAATGATGCACTCACAGTGCTCACCAAATACAGTAGCCCCTCATGCAAAATATGATGCCCTCACTCACACCATTATGCCTCCACTCACAGGACTTCAAAATTACCACAGACAGTATGAAACCTCTACAGCTGCCCACACAAAATATGATGCTTTCACAACTCCCATGTTATGATGACCCACACTTTCCCCCACAGAGCATGCTACCCACAGTTCCCCAAACAGCATGATGCCCTTACTAATCTCTACATTATGATGCATACATTGTAAGATATTCCAACAGCCTTGCCAAATAGTATGATAACTCACAGCCTCCAACACAGTATGATACTCCCACAGAACATTTCACAGTTTGATGACCAAATAGTACAATCCCTTCTGATTCTCCTCACACAGTATGATTCCCTCACAGTCCTCCCACACAGCATGATTCCCTCACAGTTTCTGATTTAACCCCTTAGTGACAGAGCCAATTTGGTACTTAATGACCAGGCCAATTTTTGCAATTCTGACCACTGTCACTTTATGAGGTTATAACTCTGGAACGCTTCAACGGATCCCGCTGATTCTGAGACTGTTTTTTCATGTCATATTGTACTTCATGTTAGTGGTAACATTTCTTCGATATTACTTGCGATTATTTATGAAAAAAACGGAAATATGGCGAAAATTTTTAAAATTTTGAAATTTTCAAACTTTGTATTTTTATGCCCTTAAATCAGAGAGATATGTCACGAAAAATAGTTAATAAATAACATTTCCCACATGTCTACTTTACATCAGCACAATTTTGGAAACAAATTTTTTTTTTGTTAGGGAGTTATAAGGGTTAAAAGTTGACCAGCAATTTCTCATTTTTACAGCACCATTTTTTTTTAGGGACCACATCACATTTGAAGTCATTTTGAGGGGTCTATATGATAGAAAATAACAAAGTGTGACACCATTCTAAAAACTACACCCCTCAAGGTTCTCAAAACCACATTCAAGAAGTTTATTAACCCTTTACGTGCTTCACAGGAACTGAAACAATGTGGAAGGAAAAAATGAACATTTAACTTTTTTTTGCAAACATCTTAATTCAGAACCATTTTTTTTATTTTCACAAGTGTAAAAACAGAAATGTAACCATAAATTTTGTTATGCAATTTCTCCTGAATATGCCAATACCCTATATGTGGGGGTAAACCACTGTTTGGGCGCACCGCAGAGCTTGGAATTGAAGGAGTGCCCTTTGACTTTTTCAATGCAGAATTGGCTGGAATTGAGATCGGACGCCATGTCACGTTTAGAGAGCCCCTGATGTGCCTAAACAGTGGAAACTCCCCACAAGTGACACCATTTTGGAAACTAGACCCCGTAAGGAACTTATCTAGATGTGTGGTGAGCACTTTGAACCCCCAAGTGCTTCACAGAAGTTTATAACGTAGAGCCGTGAAAATAAAAAATTGCTTTTGTTTACACAAAAATGATCTTTTCGCCCACAAATTCATATTTTCACAAGGGTAACAGGAGAAATTAGACCACAAAAGTTGTTGTGCGATTTCTCCTGAATACATCGATACCCCATATGTGGGGGTAAACTACTGTTTGGGCGCACCGCAGAGCTTGGAAGTGAAGGAGCGCCGTTTTACTTTTTCAATGTAGAATTGGCTGGAATTGAGATTGGACGTCATGTCGCGTTTGGAGAGCCTCTGATGTGCCTAAACAGTGGAAACCCCCCACAAGTGACACCATTTTGGAAACTAGACCCCTTAAGGAACATATCTAGATGTGTCGTGAGCACTTTGAACCCCCATGTGCTTCACAGAAGTTTATAATGTAGAGCCGTGAAAAAAAAAATTGCATTTTTTCTACAAAAATGATATTTTTGCCCACAAATTTTTATTTTCACAAGGGTAACAGGAGAAATTAGACCACTAAAGTTGTTGTGCAATTTCTCCTGAGTACGTCGATACCCAATATGTGGGGGTAAACCACTGTTTGGGCGCACCGCAGAGCTTGGAAGAGAAAGAGTGCCATTTTACTTTTTCAATGTAGAATTGGCTGGAATTGAGATCGGACGCCATGTCGCGTTTGGAGAGCCCCTGATGTGCCTAAACAGTAGAAATCCCTCACAATTGACCCCATTTTGGAAACTAGACCCCCCATGGAACTTATCTAGATGTGTGGTGAGAACTTTGAATGCCCAAGTGCTTCACAGAAGTTTAGAATGCAGAGTCGTGAAAATAAAAAATATTTTTTTTTTCCACAAAAAAGATATTGTAGCCCCCAAGTTTTTATTTTCACAAGGGTAACAGGAGAAATTGGACTGCAATAGTTATTGTCCAATTTATCCCGAGTACGCTGATGCGCCATATGTGGGGGTAAACCACTGTTTGGGCGCATGGCAGAGCTCGGAAGGGAAGGAGCACCTTTTTGGAATGCAGACTTTGATAGAATGGTCTGTGGGCATTATGTTGCGATTGCAGAGCCCCTGATGTACCTAAACTGTAGTAACCCCCCACAAGTGACCCCATTTTGGAAACTAGACCCCCCAAGGAACTTATCTAGATGTGTGGTGAGAACTTTGAATGCCCAAGTGCTTCACAGAAGTTTAGAATGCAGAGTCGTGAAAATAAAAAATATTTTTTTTTCCACAAAAAAGATATTGTAGCCCCCAAGTTTTTATTTTCACAAGGGTAACAAGAGAAATTAGACCCCAGAAGTTGTTGTCCAATTTATCCCGAGTACGCTGATGCCCCATATGTGGGGGTAACCCACTGTTTGGGCGCACGGCAGAGCTCAGAAGGGAGGGAGCACCATTTGACTTTTTGAGCGCAAAATTGGCTGTCGTGTTTTGAGACCCCCTGATGTACCTAAACAGTGGAAACCCCCCAATTCTAGCTCCAACCCTAACCCCAACACACCCCTAACCCTAATCCCAACCTGATCCATAATCCTAATCACTAACCCTAACCATAATCACAACCCTTACCCCAAAACAACCCTAATGTCAACCCTAACCATAACCCTAATCAAAACCCTAAATCCAACACACCCCTAATCCTAATCTCAACCCTAATCTCAAACCTAACCCTAATCCCAATACACCCCTAATCACAACCCTAACCTTAACCCTAATCCCAAACCTAACCCTAATCCCAAGCGTAACCCTAATGCCAACCCTAACCCTAATACCAACCCTAATCCAAACCCTAACCCTAATCCCATCTCTAACCCTAACTTTAGCCCCAACCCTAGCCCTAACTTTAGCCCCAACCCTAACCCTAGCCCTAAGGCTACTTTCACACTTGCGTCGTTTGGTATTCCGTCGCAATCCGTCGTTTTGGACAAGAAACGGATCCTGCAAATGTGCCCGCAGGATGCGTTTTTTGCCCATAGACTTGTATTGCCGACGGATCGTGATGGATGGCCACACGTCGCATCCGTCGTGCACTGGATCAGTTGTGTTTTGGCGGAGCGTCGGCACAAAAAAACGTTCAATGAAACGTTTTTTTGTACGTCGCATCCGCCATTTCTGACCGCGCATGCGTGGCCGTAACTCCGCCCCCTCCTCCCCAGGACATAGATTGGGCAGCGGATGCTTTGAAAAACTACAGCTGCTGCCCACGTTGTGCACAATTTTCACAACGTGCGTCGGTATGTCGGGCCGACGCATTGCGACGGCTCCGTACCAACGTAAGTGTGAAAGAAGCCTAACCCTAAATTTAGCCCCAACCCTAACCCTAAATTTAGCCCCAACCCTAACCCTAAATTTAGCCCCAACCCTAGCCCTAACCCTAGCCCTAACCCTACCCCTAACCCTAACCCTACCCCTAACCCTACCCTAACCCTAACCCTAACCCTAACCCTACCCCTACCCCTAACCCTACCCCTAACCCTACCCCTAACCCTAACCCTACCCCTAACCTTACCCCTAACCCTAACCCTACCCCTAACCCTACCCCTAACCTTAGCCCCAACTGCTGTTCTCCTGCCAGCCGGCAGATGGAGACAGATGGCGGGCGCACTGGGCATGCGCCCGCCATTTTCTTCTGCCGGCGGCCAGGAGGAGCAGCAAGAGGATCCAGGGACCTAGGTGAGTATGCTAGGGTCCCCGAATCCCCCTATTTCTCTGTCATCTGATGTGCGATCACATCAGAGGACAGAGAATTACACTTTACTTTTTTTTTTTTTTGCGGTCGCCGGTAAACAGTTAATTACCGGCGATCGCAAAACAGGGGTCGGTAATACCGACCCCGATCATGCTCTTTGGGGTCTCGGCTACCCCCGGCAGCCGAGACCCCAAAGATTCTCCCGGTGCCAGCCGGCGGGCACACTGCGCATGCGCCCGCCATTTTGAAGATGGCGGCGCCCACCGGGAGACACGAGGAGCATCGGGGGAGCTAGGTGAGTATTGGGGGGCCACCTGGGACCCCTTTTCTCTGTCCTCCGATGTGCGATCACATCGGAGGACAGAGAAATTAAAAAGAGATCGCGGTTTTTTTTTTGCGATCGCCGGTAAACGGTTAATTACCGGCGATCGCAAATGCGGGGAGGGTTAAAACCCCCCCCGAATCATGTTCTCTGGGGTCTCGGCTACCCCCGGCAGCCGAGACCCCAGAGAAAATCGGCCTCTGGGGGGCGCTATGTACTTTTTCCACAGCGCCGTTAATTAACGGCGCTGTGGTTTAAGTACCCTTAGCGGCCGCCGTTAAAAGGCGTATCGGCGGTCGCTAAGGGGTTAATATAATGCCCATATTTATCCCCACATAATATGGTTAGTGACGGGTGAACCTGAACGGAAAAGTTCAGGGTGCGTACCGAACACATAGTGTCTGTACATTGACTCCAAACATGGACCTCACCTGGAAGTCCATGTTCCTATTCGGATTCTGCAGCACAAACAAAGCTTGTATAAAAGCTGCAGTGCAACAAATCAACCACCCTTTAATGTGCAGGCCATTCCAGCTCTATGACTGTCATGTCAAGTATTGGCATGGCTGTGATTAGCTGACTCACTGTGTGAAAAAGAAGCCATGGGGTCTCCTCTTTTTAATAACAAACACAGGTAAAGCTGACAGCTGCAGGTAGCAGCCCTCAGATGTCAGATTTATCTTGGCTGGTTATCAAAAATAGAGGGGTCCCCACGCATATTTTTAAAAATTATTCAAATAAATAATTTTAAAAAATGGTGTGGGATCCCCTATTTTTTTGATAATCAGCCAAGCTAAAGCAGACAGTTGGGGAACAATATTCTCGGGCTGAGAAGGTCCAAGGATGTTTGGCCCTCCCCAGCCAAAAATAGCAGCCAACAGCCGCCCCAGAGAAGGTGTATTCATTAGATGCACCAATTCTGGCACTTTGCCTAGCTCTAACTGATAGCCCTGGTGTGTTGACAACAGGGAAAATATTTTCAAGGTTGATGTCAGATTTGTAATGTCAGCTAACATCAAACCCAGGGGTTAGTAATGGAGAGTCATCTATCAGACACAGCCATTATTAACCCCATAGTGAAAATTATTAAAACACACGCGTTAAAAGTCCTTTATTTGAACAAAACAGTACCCGACAAATACACTTTTTCCCATTTATTAACATAGAAATGAAGATAAAAAATCTAAGTAATGCTCCCCTGTCCACCGTTTATCCTTTATGATGATGTCCCATGATGAATACCAATTCTGCTAAATCTGGTTGCATTCCTCAGCAGTGATATCATTAATATTGCGGCTCAGCCTGGTAGCCAGATCACGCACTGAGCTGATCATGAGAACTCGGCTTTGTGTGACAGGCGGTGATGTCATTAAGGTTACCGCAGGTTACATGCAGCTGCGTTTTCACTCTCATCTCAGTGCCATCTGGCTGACTTGCTGAGTGGTCGCATTACTGATGTCACCGCTCAGCAACACAACCAGATGTAGCATAGTTGATATTTGTCGTGGGACATGATCATTAAAGATTAACGGCAGCGACGTGAGGATTACTGTATGGAGGAAAGATTATTAGTGCCCATAATACTGTATGGTGGACTATTTAGTGCCCATAATACTTTATTGAAGACTATTGATGCCCATAATACTGAATGCAGGACTGTATAGGAGGAAAATTACTTTGCAAGGGCTTCAAAGTTGTGAGATATATTCGTATATGACCCCACAGAAAATTAAGTTGCTTTGTTTGGAGGTTAGAGGCACCAAATAGAACTTCTGCTATGGGGCCCCATGATTTTTATGTATGCCCTGTTTCAGTCCCAACAGTCTGAAAGTTGAAGCAACGATCTCTTCATTCTTTCCTTTTCCATTGTGTATGTGTCCAGAGGATACAGATATAGTTGAAGTCAGGACATACTCCCAACCTCTAGGGACAGTAGAACAGCTTCATAAATTTGGGTCTGTACCACTATACTTAGGAATGGAGTAAAGCATGTAAATGTCACACATTTACATGTATCATAAGATTTTTCCTGCTTGATTAGTGTTATCATAGCAGTAGACTGCCCTCAGAGTCATATCTAAGTATAACACCAAGTAATGCAAAGACTGAGATACCCCCTTTCCATTTAGAAATGAATGTGATACATTTACATCATTTATTAAATCAGCAAAATCAGCAAGCTTAGATAAAACATTTTTCATTGTGGGCCAACAAGCCAGGTATGATGTTCAAGGACAGGACACTGGTCAAAGACAGACTGGTCAGACTGATGGTGTATTAGGGGCAGTGCTCAAAATCAACAGTGCTCAAATTAGAAAATGGATGAGATCTCGCCAGAATCGTCATTCCTTTGTCCCTGTTAGATAACTTCCCATAGGGTCAAAGGATCCAATTCTCCCAAATGGTCAACCGATAGAGGGTGAGAGATGTTATGATCTGGTGGCCTAGGAGCAGCATGTGACGTACTCTGGAGAAGGTGGTACCTGTACTGACCGCAGACCCTGAACTAAGCACCGCAACTAGAAGTAGCCGTGGGATGTACCAAACACTCCCTAGACACCTCGACACAGCCTAAGGACTAACTTCCCCTAAAGATAGAAACGGGAAAACTATCTTGCCTCAGAGAAAATCCCCAAAGGATAGACAGCCCCCCACAAATATTGACTGTGAGAGGAGAGGGAAATGACATACGCAGACTGAAATCAGGATTTAGCAAAGGAGGCCATACTAGCTAAAAAGGAAGAATAGGACAGAGTACTATGCAGTCAGTATTAAAACACTAGAAAACATCCACCACAGAAAATACAAAACTCCACATCTGACTAAAGACATGGAGGGTATATCTGCATCTCCAGAGATACAGCTTTGCAGCAAGTAAAAAGGGAGTACAGTGCAGAAGAAAGGCCTCTGTACCTACCTGACCAGGTGTATCCAATACAAAATAAGTAAAACTTTGGCACACTAGAGTTGCTGTGATAGTTATTATTATTTTATTCCAAGAAAAACACGATGGTGGGTTTCCACAAATGAAAATTCTGCAGATTCTATGATAGACATATATTATACTTTCTCAACGTTTCGGCGTATTAGCCTTTTTGAAGAGACATCTGTCTTTTTGTAAATGTGATGAGCAGAAGATAGAAATCCCACTGTAGTAAAAGTCACTGGTGCATGTCGTACACGTGTCCGGTAGAAAAATCCGGAGGAGGGCTCTCCATTACGATCTGTTAATGGTACCCCGGTCTGTACTATCAACCATCAAGTAAAGGAAAAGAAAACTACAGCCCATGTGTAATTCAGTGATCTCTTGCACCCTGAGTCCTGCAGCACAAGATACACGAAGCCTGACATAAATTGGAACCGGTAGCTCTGGGGGCCCGCTCCACCTGTGGAGAGCAGAACCATCCCAGCTGTGTCACCATCAGCCCCAGCGGTCTACTTTAGCAGCGTCGGCCATCCGTTGCCATACACCACAGGTGTATCACATTAAATCCCATATACATATTCCTCATTTTACGGCACAGCCAGGGCCACAGAGTTGGGTCACGGCCCCATGACTTCCCCAAAGAACTGTTCGACCCGGGTCCGAATACCCCTTGGCCCTGGTGGGCGTGTCACTATCGTATAGCCATACTAAGTGGCTGAGTAAGAGGACTTATAATTGGAGAAGGAATGTTGAAGGATAGTTCACAGAGGCTACTATGTCAGTTTAAAACACAACTAATGAAATATCTGCCTTATTAGTAAGCACTCTGTGTGATGGACAGGGTGTCTACTGCATCATTTGTAATGGTACCTCAGCTTGCACAGTTAAGCTTCAAACAGGATAACATGTTAAGTGGAATGAGTGGAATATAACACAGAAAAAATTGTGACATAGAATGAAATTAGCAAGTTGATTTCTGACGCTGCCAAAATCAACCATCTACTCCAGAAGTTCCGGCAAGATGACTGTGGACACGTCAATCCCTACTTACCATGTTGCAAGTGGTCATTCAAGTGCTTCTCTGTATCTATAAAAAGGTGAATGGTCAGTAGATTATACCAGCCACCATGTGAGTTTTGCTTTGCACCTTCTTGCGACCTTATGGAAAGGACCTATGCATTTTTACTGGTCCAGTGAACATTGCAATGTCAACCTGCTTGGAATTTTTGACACTGCAGAAAATGAGAATGGCTGTACAGGTGGTATATCTCTGTACTGGTACAAAATTCTCTTAAAGCAAATTTGTTAATAAGACAAACCTCTTAAGACCTCTATATGGTCATTTAAGTCATGGGAAACTGACTAAAATGATACCTTGATATCTACTATCCAATGTCAGAAAAAGCCACACTTTTCTTAATATGTAAATGAGCTGTGAAGATCTATGGGCCGACATAGATCTACCTAATAATGAGCTGAAATATATGTTGGCATAAGTGCAATTTGTCGGTACACACATAAACTATGGCCATATAACAGAAAAAAACTATGATGAAAACAAAATGTGCAAATATCCTGTAGTAAATAAATAAGTAAATAGTTATAGCGAGTGTAAATAACATGTTACTTACACACTTCTCAGCATGTGATGGGGAGTATGCCTGCATGGGTTAATTTATCTCTTTTCACTCAATTCAGCTCTCAACTTCTGTTTTCGGCTATAAAGTGAGCATAAATCATACCCCGTCACATTCAGCACACTCCAATTTCTTAACTGGCTGCCAGCACTCAAACATGAGGAGTGATGGGTCCCCAAAATTTGTTACTTCCAAACAATCCAAAGGTTTCTGAAAGGCTATTTGATTCTTTTAGAGCATACAAGGTCAAGCTTATTAAAGCTTTTAAGCTTTAATATAAAAATATACAGTGCTTAAAATAAATATCTAAAAAGGTAAAAATAAAATGACTAACACAAATATGCAAAACAGTTATAAAATAAAAACGGAGAAATAACAGAAATATCTGAAAGTTTTCCGTCAACAGTTATTGTCTATTTTCATGAGGGGAGGAGAAGTGAATCATGGATCATGTCAGCCCTTAGGCTGTCCTCACATGTGAATGCCTTCTCTTTATGTCACCCAGCTCTTTATAGTCCTGATTAGGGTTGAGCGAAACGGGTTGGCCATTTTCAGAAGTCGCCGACTTTTGGCAAAGTCGGGTTTCATGAAACCCGACCCGACCCCTATGTGGGGTCGGCCATGAAGTCGGCGATCTTCTGAATCTGGTATCGGAATTCCGATCCCGAGTTCCGATATGTTTGCAATATCGGAAATCGGTATCGGAATCCATATTTAAGTGTAAAATAAAGAATTAAAATTAAAAATATCGCTATACTCACCCTCTGACGCGCCCTGGTACTAACCGGCAGCCTTTCTTCCTTCGAATCAGCGCTTGCAGGACCTTGCGGTGACATCGCGGCTTGTGATTGGTCGCGCGACCGCCCATATTCCCTAATAGGTATATACTCACCCTCGGACGCGCCCTGCTTCTTTACGGCAGCCTTCCATCCTAAGAATCAGCGCTTCCAGGACCTTGCGGTGACGTCACGGCTTGTGATTGGTCGCGCGAGCGGTCACATGGGCGGTCGCGCGACCAATCACAAGCTGCGACGTCACCGCAAGGTCCTGCAAGCGCTGATTCGAAGGAAGGAAGGTTCCCGGTTAGTACCAGGGCGCGTCCGAGGGTGAGTATAGCAATATTTTTTATTTTAATTCTTTATTTTACACTTAAATATGGATCGCAGGGCCCGAAGGAGAGTTTCCGCTCCTTCAGACCCTGGGAACCATTGGAAACCCAATGCACTGCATTGAGTTTCGAGTTTCGGCCGACCCCGACTTTTTTATAGGATCGGCCGATTTCACTCGACCCGACTTTTGAAAAAGTCGGGTTTCGTGAAACCCGACTCGATCCTATAAAAGTAAAAGTCGCTCAACCCTAGTCCTGATCATAGGCTTATATTTCCAGGATGACTCGAATTGGCCCTTTTAAAGGATGCTGTTTGTAAGTGGCTAAGCTGTGTGCATGTCACATCTCCTGTGTTTCCCTATACAGACAACATGAAATATTCTGCAGACCATTTGCTAACCCCTCTTGAAGCTCAGAATCCAGGACCTAAGGTGCCAAGTTTAACACCTACAGCAAAAGCCACTTTGTGCTTATGATACTGTTATATCTAGTTTCACCCTTTGACAACTAAATGGAACTCTATTGCTGTCCCTTATGGATTATTTCCTTCACAACATAAGGTATTTGTTTTGTACAAACAGGGGCATGGCTCCACTTTTTGGGCTTTTGTTTATGTAGCTTCACACTGGCAGGTAACTGAACAGTTGGGTTTGGAACTTGCTCTGATCCCATCTATTTTGATGTCTGCTGACACACAGTGAGGTGTACTAGTTTAGTTATGGGCCATCCTGGTTTGGTACATCTTGTTGCAGTAGGATTGTTTTTATGTTTTTTTTTTTAATTAAAATAATGTTAATTAGGTACCAGAGAAGAGCGAGCACTAAAATACTCGGATGCTCGTAACTGGAATCGAGCAATTCTTAATGCTCTGATGCTTGTTCCACACAACAAGTATAATGGGAGTCTATGGGAAATCTGAGCATTTTTTCGGCAGAACCTTCAAAGAGGTGTGGGGGACAGTGAAGCTGTTGAAATGAATGGAGAAAGTGCTGAATGGAAAGAGAACAGCATGGGGAAAACCTCTGGAAGCATCTCTGACTCTAAGATCACTGTTGAGAACCATGGTATCACACTTTTACTCCACTTTAAGGACTGACAATAAAACATTCAAAATCAATGAGAAATTATAAAGTTTACAGAAAAAAATGTTAAAAAACATTATTTCATGTACAATTACTTCTACATAATGTGTATAAGGCAATATACAAAATGGATTAAAAAATAATTTAAGTAAATCAAAATGTAAATGTTTATTAAAACATTGGACATTTCAGTTTCATTTATGAAGGAAGCAAGAACTGGCAAAAATGTTATGGAAGAGGGACTCAAATACACTCTGTATAAGACATAATGGAGGGTCCTGGTCATCACAGTGGTATTGCTTTCCTCTCGGGGAGAGTGATGCTACATTTGGAGGTAAAGAAGGATAACGTCATCCAGGTATCACAAACATGCAACACATTTCACACTCTAGACACCAGGGGGAGCTTCTGCTCCTATTTATTAGGCCACTCCCCATATATATATAACTGGTAGTCTGTAGGGAAAAGTAGTCAGTTCGAGACAGCAGTCAGTTGCTGGCTGAGCTCAACTCAGTTCAGTTCCAGACCTAGGTTCATCCAGTCATCCATAGACCCTTGAAGGCAACAACTTGCTGGCCTCATTCAAATATTGAAGATTAAAAACACTATGTGCTGCTGTCATCTGGTGGTGTGGAAAAGATGGGGCTAATCCCAGCTTTGTTCACTTTATCAGAGTGAGCCTGTCAGCACTTTCTGTTGACAGGTAAAAGCAATTGTCTGTTTTGAACCACCCAGCCACACTAAAAACCCACTCAGACAAGACAATAGCGGCAGGGCAGCATAACATCGCCTAAGCATAGAGGGACAGCTCATGCCGGGTGTCCAGCTTTGAAACTCAATAACTGAAGGTCGCAAAGGAATTAGGGAGTATGATGGTTTTGTTGGTCAGGTATTGCTTGACTATCTTAAAAAATGTTTTCCTCCTTGTGAAAAATACCTGGTCATCAAGGCCTGGACGCTGGGATGGAGTTATGAAATTGGCCCAGGCTTTTGAAAACTCCTGTTCCTTCCTAGCATTTATGTAATCACTAGATGGTGGCCCAATTCTAACGCATCGGGTATTCTAGAATATGCATGTCCACGTAGTATATTGCACAGCCCACATAGTATATTGCCCAGTCACGTAGTATATTGCCCAGCTATCTAGTATATTGCACAGTGACGTAGTATATTGCCCAGCCATGTAGTATATTGCACAGCGACGTAGTACATTGCCCAGTCACGTAGTATATTGCTCAGCTATCTAGTATATTGCACAGTGACGTAGTATATTGCCCAGCCATGTAGTATATTGCACAGCGACGTAGTACATTGCCCAGCCACGTAGTATATTGCACAGCGACATAGTATACAGCCCAGACACGTAGTATATTGCCCAGCTACGTAGTATATTGCCCAGATACGTAGTATATTGCCCAGTCACGTAGCATATTGCCCAGCGACGTAGTATATTGCACAGTGACGTAGTATATTGCCCAGCCATGTAGTATATTGCACAGCGACATAGTACATTGCCCAGTCACATAGTATATAGCCCAGCCACGTAGTATATTGCACAGCGACGTAGTATACAGCCCAGACACGTAGTATATTGCCCAGATACGTAGTATATTGCCCAGATACGTAGTATATTGCCCAGTCATGTAGTATATTGCCCAGCGACATATTATATTGCACAGCGACGTAGTATATTGCCCAGCCATGTAGTATATTGCCCAGTCACGTAGTATATTGCCCAGCTACATAGTATATTGCCCAGTCACATAGTATATTGCACAGCGACGTAGTATACAGCACAGACACATAGTATATTGCCCAGTTACGTAGTATATTGCCCAGTCACGTAGTATATTGCCCAGCAATTTAGTATACAGCACAGAGCCACGTAGTATACAGCACAGTTCCACGTAGTATATTGCCCAGTCACGTAGTATATTGCCCAGCCACGTAGTATATTGCCCAGTCACGTACTATTATGCCCAGCTACGTAGTATACAGCACAGAGCCATGTAGTATACAGCACAGAGCCACGTAGTATACAGCACAGAGCCCACGTAGTATACTGCCCAGTCACGTAGTATATAGCATAGCCCACGCAGTATATAACAGTGGCCACGTAATAAATAGCACAACCCACAGAGTATATAACACTGCCTATGTAGTATACCACACAGAGCCACGTGGTATGTAACACAGCCCACGTAGTATACAGCAGTGTGGGCACCATATCCCTGTTAAAAAAATAATTAAAATAAAAAATAATTATATACTCACCTCCTGGGATCCAGCGGTGCTCCGGCGATAGGCGCGCGGCTGCCGCCATCTTCTGTTCCCAGGATGCATTGCGAAATTACCCAGATGACTTAGCGGTCTCGCAAGACCGCTAAGTCTTCTGGGTAATTTTGCAATGCATCGCCGGGAATGGAAGATGACAGCCGGCGCGATATCTCAGCGGACAAGGGAGGGTGAGTATAGCAGGTTTTTTTTTTTATTATTATTTTTAACATTATATTTTTTTACTATTGATGCCGCATAGGCAGCATCAATAGTAAAAGGTTGGGGACACACAGGGTAATAGCGGCAGTAACGGAGTGCGTTACCCGCGGCATAACGCGGTCCATTACCGCCGGCATTAACCCTGTGTGAGCGGTGAGTGGAGGGGAGTATGCGGGCGCCGGCCACTGACTGCGGGTAGTAAGGAGCGGCCATTTTCTTCCAGACTGTGCCCATCGCTGATTGGCCGTGGCTGTTTTGCCACGACCAATCAGCGACTTGGATTTTCATGACAGACAGAGGCCGCGACCAATGAATATCCGTGACAGACAGACAGAAAGACAGACAGAAAGACAGACAGACGGAAGTGACCCTTAGACAATTATTTAGTAGATTGTTACCCAATCTGGGCTGAGCAGATGAGATGAGGCTGGGAATTATCTCCCTGTCTCATGTCTTCTCCATCTCCACCTGGTCCACATACAAAGCTTCATGTTTAAAGCAGTGACTGCTTATGGTTGCACAGAAGCTGGATCATTGCACTTATGATGGCATTATCGCCACTCACCATCTTTGTAGAGTCCTCAAAGTCTGGGAGAACTGCACAAATGTCAGACATCCATGCCCACTTTTCAGCTGCCATGTGTGGAGGCAGATCAGAAAACTGACGGGCATGTTGGAGCTGATATTACACAACTGGCCTCTTCTGCTCACAAAGCCTTGGCTTACTTAACAATTTATACCATTCATTCTATTCATTTAGACATTTTGAAAATGGGACTCAGCACAATGTTATACAATTCAGTCAATTGCCGGAGGGTTAAAGATGCTCACTACACTTCTAGATGAGTTCCTGAAGAAGTGTAATGTTAGGGCTGGCAGAATGCACCAAATAATAATATTAGAGAATATGAGGTGCGTTCGCAGTCCGGGGTCCACAGTGCAGAGATGACACCTGCTGCTGAGTAATGGCAGATGGACGCTTGCTCACACGTGGGTTAGACCTCACCCAATGTGAATGGAAGCAAACTCTGTTACTTCACAGAGTCTTTGTAAATACGCTGCGCCCTGTTAACAGTCACAGGGTGCAGCTGAAAGACACTAGTGGGTTCCCTATGAATCACCACCACTAAACAGGTGATTGGACTCACTCTGACCCTTGGTTGCTTTTGAGCCTGCTCCTGAGGACGCCCTGAGTCAGATGCTGAGTCCAACGGGAATTCCCACCTTACACTGACCGGCTGTCAGGAAAGTGCTCTGATTGCGCACGGTGCCGTACAGACGGGCACTGCGAATAGACTCTGAAACGTGTGCTAAGTGTGCAGTTAGCACTGTCGGGAGTTAGGTAGCTTGCACCATTCATGAGCAGTCATCAACACAAAGAATGGGAATGATTAAGGAGCTTTCATCCATCGACAGACATTCATCTGCACACACATTATCAAGTTTATACTAGCGCATGGCTGTGCGGCCATGCAAACCCTTTATAGCTGTAGCTCTCAAGGACCTTCCTAATGGTCCAATAGGAGCTGCTACAGGACCTGAGCCTGTGACCACCGACCTCCAATAGGAGGTCGTCCTGTGGGCATGCTCAGTATGGGAAAAGCAGGACTTAGTCCCTGAAACGCCTGCTCGCTGCTGATCAGTACTGGCTACAAAGGCAGAGCCTGGAAAGGCAGCAGTAACAAAGCGCACAGCAACCAAGCGTGCAGCATCAGCTTGAGCCAGATGCTGGTACTGACATCTCCGCTGAGCAGGCTCCACTGTGGCTGGAGGAGAATGGGAGACCGCAGCGGACATGGTTCGAGATTCCCCCTGTGCAGAGGCGGGAACTCGACTCCTAACATGTAATTTCCTATATGAAGTAAAAAGTGGGGGGTTCTGGCGTTTTGGCGTGTCTGGGACTTTTTAAATATGAAATGGCATCCTCAATCTATTCAAGCCAAAATTGTGCTCCAAAATTCAATTAGCGCTCCTTTCTTTCCAAGCCCTGCCGTGTGCCGAAACAGTGGTTTTCCACCTCATATGAGGCATTGGCATACTCAGGAGAAATCCCAAAACATATGTTTTGGTCCATTTTCTCCTGTTACCCTGGTGAAAAGGAAAGAATTGGTGCTAAAGAAACATTTTTGCTGAAAAATTAGATTTTTTTATTTTCACAGTTATAAAATTCTGTGAAGTACCTGTGGGTTCAAGTGCTCACCAGACTTAGATATTCTTTATGGAATGTAGTTTCTTTAAAACTTAACTTTTAATTATTTCAAAATAAAATTCAGACCAGTATAAAACTTGGTTAGATACCATATATGATATAGAAAAATATCACCAATTAAATCACCCATTAAGATTCTAGATAAAGCCTACTGCTCATAACTGCCTTACTGTGGAGGTTGGCACCCTAAGAAACGATTTTTGGTGCCCCCACTCAACGCAGGCTATCCCTCTCTTCCCTGCAATATCCCTCTCAATATAGGTGGGAAAACAATATAGTAAAGAGCAGTGGTGAAAAAAGAACAAATGAATTAATCACCTTAACGGCCTTAACAGGCACCCCCGGATAACATAATAATGATCCCAACACACTGAATAAGTTGCACATATAATAAGCTGCACATATAATAACTCAAAAATTCAACCAGTATTCAGTCCAGAAGTGACTGTAATTGTACCATACCCATCATGGACAAATAATCAATTTCATAGCAAAGCAAAGTCCATTCAGGGCCCACATCAATAAAGAGACTTTCTTGGTAGATAATAATAATAATGACTTAACGTGTGTTGGTGTCGCCCCGACGCGTGTCCCCGTTCTCACAGTTCGTCAGGAGGAAGTCATGTGGATGTTAATGATGCCGGATGCTATATAGATGAATGGCATAAACCGGCTGTGAAAATGTGGAGACTTAACCCACATTGAATCCGCGTGCCTGAATAGGCCCCGCCCCTTCACGGATACAGCGGGATCCCAGCCGGATGAAAATGGCATTATATCCCCCAAATTTGACATAATTAAAATATCACTGATCCTCTAGTCCTTCGCAAAGGAGAGCAATACTCCTCTACATTCATAATATGATTACTTATTTTACTACGCTACTGCTTACATTCGTGATCTTTTCCCGTCCGGATACACGTATTATTAGCTGCACACACCCTCCTGGATATTGCTCATGTGCAGGACTCCTTCTCCAGACCGAAGTGAAACGCAACCACCATCCTTCTTTCAGACGGCTTGCATACCACATGGAGACTGCGCAGTATTCATGGAGAGGCGTGGTCTAGTGCCGATATGCGGCTATACTAAGTATACCCGGTGTAACATACCGCTACCTTTCAAAAGGGTTGCGTTCCACTTAGGGGACTACGTAATGAACTGATATTATCTTCTGAGAACAAAATAGAGGGTAATCATAATGAAATAATATGGTAGATCTGAAATTCAAGGATTCAGATTCTGAAGAATAAAGTTCCTTCTATACACAGAAGAGATATATAATCGTGTTGTATGCCACCAAAGAACATTGATGGCTTCACCATATTCAATTTCTTAATCCATGATTGGGGTCAAAAAATACCTTACAATAGATTCTGTAACAAAAGATACAAACAAAACTCAATTCAAAAAGAGTGTCAGATTAATAACCCTACAATAGGGAAAATGTTCAAACATGATTCTCACAATCTTTCCTTATAATTTTATGCGCGGCAAAAATGGACAAACCTGGTATTCTGCCATAATGGTGTTCAAATAAAACATGTACAGGAAAGGCACTCATTGAGACCCCTTGGAGACAATGATTGGATTCTGTATATCCACTCAGTCTCTCTTCTCTGTATGATCCTATCCAGGTCACCCCCTCTAATTTTTGGTTTCACCAATTCAATCATGCTGAATGTAATCTCTTTAAGGTTTCCACCATGGCAGTTATTCATGTGGCGAGCAACTGGAGTGTCCCGTTTGTGCCTTATATCGCCTAGATGCTCGCTTACCCCTACCCTGAGGGAACTTGTATGGTGTATTTTACTGTATCATGTTACCTTTCTGAAAACTGCCAATATTTTTGTGGAAAAAAGTAAAATTTTAAATTTTTCCTTGAACATTACTTTAATTCTGGTTAAGCCATATGTTAGAGGTCAAGTTCCTGCCACTGCACAGGGGGAATCTCAAGCCATCTCCGCTGCGGTCTCCCATTCTTCTCCAGCTGCAGTGGAGCCTGCTCAGCGGAGACGTCGGTCCCAGCGTCTGGCTCAGCCTGATACGGTGCGGATGATTACTGCTGCCTTTCCATGCTCAGCTATTGTAACCAGTACTGGTCAGCGGTGAGCAGACGTCTCTGGGACTAAGTCCTGCTTTTCCCCTTCTGAGCATGCCCAGTTTAAGACCTCTCATTGGAGGTCGGGGGTCACATGCTCAGGTACTGCAGCAGCTCCCATTGGTCCTCTAGGAAGGTCCTGAAGTTGCTCAGGTACTGTAGCAGCTCCCATTGGTCCTCCAGGAAAGTCCTGTAGTTGCTGCAGCTATAAAAGGTTTGCATGGCTGCACGGCTATGCGCTAGTATCAACTAAGTTATGTGTTCTGCACCAGTGTGGTAATATGTATGTGGTTTCAGGGTTCGGCTGAAATAAGCCCCTAGAATACCAGCACCTCCGGTGAGGAGTTTTGCGTGTGCTATTCTGACTGCATGACCACTGTTCGCTCTATTTGGTAGCTGTGTTCCTCTGTGAGGTTAACAGGGCACAGTGTTCTCTTGTCTTAAGTGACTGTGAAGTAACAGAGTTCACTTATACCACCATATTGTACCGTCAGTTACTAGCAGCTGGATTTACTCCTGCACGGTGAACCCCGGGTTGCGAACGCACCGAATACTCTATAAATATATATTTGGTGCGTTCCGCCAAACCCTAACACCCTAAGCCTCTAAAAGTTAATAAACTTTTTGAATGTGGCTTTGAGTACTTTGAGGGGGTAGTTTTTCAAAGGGTGTGAGCTTAGGATATTTTCTGTCATATAGGCCCCTTAAAGTAATTTCAAATAGGATGTGGTCCCAATGAAAATGGTTTCGCAAATTTTGTTGGAAAAATTAGAAATTGCTGATAACTTTTAACTTTTTTAACTTCCTAAGCAAAAAGTAATTATGTTTAAAAAATGATGCTGATGTGAAGTAGATATGTGGTAAATGTTACTAATTAACTATGTTACAGTATGTAGTATAACTATCTGGTTTAAGGGATTTTTTAAAAATTCAATATTTGAAAGTTGCAAAATTTTCAATAATTTCCTAAATAAACACAAATCATATTGATCAGAAAAAACTAGCTCACAATCACTGGGACACATTGAAGTGTTCCAGAGTTGTTTCCTCATAAACTGATACTGGTCATAATTGAAATAATTGTCCTTGTCAGGAATGTGAAAACAGCCTGTGGATGAAGGGGTTAAGGGATGTTTGCTCGGATTATAATTTAGGAGGTCTGGATGTTTTTAACTAGGTGGTCTTTAATTATTTAGGAGATGTATATTTATTTAGGAGTTCTGGTCTGTAGAAGTTTTTGAATTTCGGGAGGTATGATAATGATTGATAAGGGAAGGGACCAAATTTCCATTTAGAAAGTGTATTGATTTGAGTGGTCTGTATTTTTTAGAGAGTACCTTGTTTGGCTCTATTTTTATGGCAGTCTGGTTTGTAGTCTGATACTTCTTTAGGATGGCTTGTATTCCAAATGAGGCATGATGAAGGTTTCAGGTACACAGTATATGCAAGGTTGTATTATAGGTTTATTTAAATGAGAAGCTTTAGATTTCACTTCCGCTTTTCTAAAAATATCGAAAACTTTTCAAATCACCCTCCATTAAAGAATATGGGATATTGCATCACAAGTGTTTTCATTTCTAAAAGTGGAAAAGAATTCAAATGGTAAACTAAAAGTGACCATTACCTATAGATAAGTTGTAAAAGATTAGGCAGGCTAATCACTGTATTTATAGCTTTGGTTTGTGCAGTTTCTCATTTGCACTTTAATTGAATCGAAAAAAAGCAAAATCAAACATACTTTTCATTAAAAATCTTGTCATGTATGTACGAGTTTCATCACACAATTGTCATGTTTTTCCCACCCTAACATCTTTTACCATCCTGTGGAGAACATGTGGACACAATGACATGTATAACTTATTAAAACAGAATAAATCAAGATCTTAAACTGAAGGTGATAACACGAAATGAAGCTAATCAAGTCTACACATAACTAATTCTTGTCTGTCTAGGCATGACACATTTTTACACTTACTATGCATTTAAAATAGATATCTCGTCTCCCAAGAACAGCATTTTTTTTATTTAAAATGTAAATTGTGTGCCGATTGCTTTTGTTATTTTTACTGATACTGGTTGAAGCTCTGCACAGCTATAGAGGTCATTAAAGAAATCTGCCATATACTGTGTAATGTTTAGACAGGGAATGCAAAATCCTATCCTAAACTAAATTCCAGCAAGTATAGTGAAGATAGGATGCTGTAACTTGTGCATTGTCATAGAGAAAAATAATAGACTCCCAAATGTCCAATGATCCTTGTGAAAGGTAAATGTCTACCTCATCCTGCCTTGTGGGAACAGAATTTGCAGGTGACTTCCACCTCTGACACATCACACACCACTTTTACTCTGGTAATTCAGAGTGTAATCTAGTGGAAGCATACAGCTGTTACCTCCAATAAACTGAATCCTGGACAACCATTGACTGCAGCATCTTTCATGCAAGGTTGATCTCCCTGTACATAACTTCTAAAACTGAATGATTGATGTGGGTAGGGGGCGGTGTGCTTGTACAAAAAAGCACCTTCCTCTAGGTGGACCCAAGACGCAAGACAATGATGGTCCACCCCATCCACAATGATGGACTTTATGTAACCGTTGCCCTGATGGGACACAAGTTAGGGTCCCAAGCCAACAGGATTTGCGTGGACATTGTGACCCATGTCCCTGGGAGCAAAAAGGACTTTTGTACAGAGGAAGTTAAGTATGGGACTTTACTGCCCTTTTCTCTCTTATTTTTATCAACTGTTTTTGCACAATTTATGTATGTTCTTTATTTTCTTATCTTTTTATATATTGAGTACTGTACCTTTTATTTACGAAAACATAAAACTTTTGCCTTTTTATCCTACAAAACCCAAACATCTCCCATGTAGACTAAGGCTACTTTCACACTAGCGTTTTTGGCTGTACGTCGCAATGCGTCGGTTAGGAGAAAAATTGCATCCTGCAAAGTTGTCTGCAGGATGCGTTTTTTCCCCATAGACTAACATTAGCAACGC
This sequence comes from Ranitomeya imitator, assembly GCF_032444005.1. Classification (NCBI taxonomy): domain Eukaryota; kingdom Metazoa; phylum Chordata; class Amphibia; order Anura; family Dendrobatidae; genus Ranitomeya; species Ranitomeya imitator. The sequence goes on from NC_091284.1 coordinate 52,851,784, forward strand.
ATTGCGACGTTTTGGCAGACCGTCGGCACAAAAAAAGGTTACATGTAACGTTTCTTTGCGTGTCGTGTCTGAAGCCGAAACTCCGCCCCCTCCTCCCCGGACCTTATAATGGGGCAGCGGAAGCGTTGTAAGACTGCTTCCGCTGCCCATGTCGGGCATAATTTTCACAACGCACGTCGGCACATCAGGCCGACACATAGCGATGGCCCTGTGCCAACGCTAGTGTGAAAGCAGCCTAAGTGTCTAGTGTATGGCATGCAGGTAGTGAGAACATTGTCTGCATTGTATTGGGACTTACTGACCCTCTGGTAAGTATCAACAGCATTGTAGAGTGGTTGGAGGTACAGTATGTGTTGTGCTTAATCTATAGGTTAAGTGAAGGGCAAGTGTAAGATTGAGCTGCAGAGTGACAATTTCCCCTTTATTCATCCTCCATCCCATCTCAGAGGCTGAAAAAGGCTTTTGTCAGTAACAATAAGCAATCAAGCTCCTTCAAATTTCCCACCACACCGCTGTTACCGTGTTAGCCACTGATTGGATGCTGCACTGTCAATGTGATGCCAATGTTGCAGCCAAAAGCAGACACAAGGTAAATCAGTGGATACCACAAGGAAAGTAAATGTGGTGTGGTGGGAAAATATTTAGAATTGAGAGTCCTCAGTGGTTGATACCTTTTAATCGCTAACTGAAAAGATGGTAACAAGTTGCAAGCTTTCGAGAGAGACTGGAGTAGTGGTCTCCACTGATTTACCTTGTGTCTGCTTTAGGCTGCAACACCGCCGGCTGTGCGGCTGGAAGCGCTTGCACCACTGACCCCAGTCACATGATCGGGGGTCAGCAGTGCATTGCCATAACAACCTGGGGTCTCCTTGAGACCTCTATGGTTGTTGACCGCAGATTGCTGTGAGCGCCACCCTGTGGTTGGCGCTCAAAGCAATGCTGTATTTCTGCTACATAGAAGTGATCTGTGCTTCACCTCTATGTAGCAAAAGCGATCATGTAGTGCATGCTTCTAGGCTCCTATGGAGGCTATTGAAGCATGCAAAAAAAAATATGTGTTTAAGAATATAAAAAAATAAAAAAAATATAAAAGTACAAATCACCCCCCTTTCGCCCCAATCAAAATAAAACAATTAAAAAAAATCAAACCTACACATATTTGGTTTTGCTGTGTTCAGAATCGCTCAATCTATCAACAAAAAAGGGTTAACCTGATTGCTAAATGGCGTAGCGAGAAAAAAAATCAAAACGCCAAAATTATGCTTTTTTGGTCATCGCGATATTGCATTAAAATGCAATAAAGGGCGATCAAAAAATGAATCTGCACAAAAGTGGTATAATTAAAAACAGCAGCTCGGCACACAAAAAATAAGCCCTCACCCAACCCCAGATCACGAAAAATAGGGTATAGGAAAATGGCGCCATTTTTTTTTTTTTTTTAGCAAATTTGGGAATTTTTTTCACCACTTAGATAAAAAAAACCTAGACATATTTGGTGTCTATGAACTCATAATGACCTGGAGAATCATAATGGTGGTTCAGTTTTAGCATTTAGTGAACCTAGTAAAAAAGCCAAACAAATAACAAGGTGGTATTGCACTTTTTTTGTATTTTCATTATACTTGGAATTTTTTTCCTGTTTTCTGTTACACGACATGGTAAAACCAATAGTATTGTTCAAAAGTACAACTCGTCCCACAAAAAATAAGCCCTCACATGGCCATATTGATGAAAAAAATAAAAAACTTCTTGGCTCTGCAAAGAAGGGGAGCGAAAAACAAAAACAAAAAAGCTCCCGGGGTTTAGGGGTTAATACCCAGCTAAGGCAAAGCGGACAGCTTGGGCTGATATTATCAGGCTGGTAAAGTCCATAGTTATTGACCTCTTCCCAGCCTAAAAATACCAACCTGCACCCACCTCAGACATGGCACATCAGATTATACGCGCCAATTCTAGCACGCTGTCTCAGTTCCTCCTAATTGAACTGGTGCAGTTGCAATCACAAAAGCACTCCACAACAAATGCCCTCATTCTGCCTTTTATTAAAAAAATAAAAGAATCACCTAAACAAATCACATGTAGTTTTAAACTAGTCAAAGGATCCCATGATGTCCCACATCATCTAAAGTATATTCCAGGCATGCTGCTCTCATGCTGATTTACTACAGCGACTCTGCTGATTCATGCGGACTGCCAGATTGCACCCTGTGTGAACCATTGACTATTAGGCCTAGTAACCTTAAGGGAGCCTTTAAAAGAGACATTAAGGTTATTGGAGTTTCTAGCTGCTGGAACACCTGGAGGCTGTGAACTCAGGTAACTTTATTTCACAGCCTCTAGGTGTCCCAGCAGCTGGGAACTCCAGTAACTCTCCCTTAAAGGCTTTCTTAAGGTTTCCAGGCCTCACAGTTGCTGGGAGATCCATAACCTCTGAACTCTGTTAGCCTCAGTTCACAGCCTCCAGGGAACTCCAGTAACCTTAAAGTTTACAGGCTGTGTGCACATGTTGAATTTTTACCTAGTTTTTTATCTCATTCTATACCTGTTTTTGTACAGCAATGAACGCTGTTTACAGCTAGTTGAAAAAAAAGGATTAGTTAAAGAGATAGGGGGATGGATACATAGAAAGATAGATACAGTTGAAACTAGAATTTTATATACACTATATAAAAAGACACATATGCATGTCTTTCTCAATATCTGACATTAAATCAGACTAAACCTTTTCCCAGTTTAGGTCAATTAGGATTACCATCATTATTTATATTTGCCAAATGCCAGAATAATGAGAGAGAGAGAATGTTTTAAGGCATTTTGTATTACTTACTACAAAGTCAAAAGTTTACATACATTAGTATTTGGTACCATTGCCCTTAAACTGAATGGCCCGGGCCGTAGTCCAATGGATCCACCATAATCCGCATTGTTGTCTCATGATGAGCTCCATCAAAAATTTCAGCATATGTAGTTCCCTTCAGAGAATGGAACTAAATAGGCTGTCACCACAGCACACTCTGCCAGAAGTTGCAGTGGTCTGCGATAGCTGGCAGTGTCTATGACCCGCGGTGCCATCAGTAAGGTTACTGCTTGTCACACACAGTTTTCTAAGCTGTCACACAGAATCTGTGATCTGCAGTAGCCTTCCTTATGTCACTGCTCTTCACAGCTCTGAAGGTACAGATGAATGACCTCGGGGAGACCAAAACATCCAACACCGCGGTGATCCAGAACACTGCCCCCATCCCTTATGGGAAATATGCAAATGCATGTAAAGCAAGATGCGGAGACACCATCACGTGTTTCTCAATGCAAGCAATGAAAAGCCAGGCCTTTCCCCGGGAAGGAACAACCATGGGAAGGGCAGCATCCAATAAAGGAAAACATCCAATAAAGGAAAACCACCTATGCCAAGCATGGTATCCATCCATCCCCCTTCCCGGGGAAAGGCCTGGCTATTCATTGCTTGCGTTGAGAAACACGTGATGGTGTCTCCGAAACTTACTTTACATGCTCTTCACAGCGGCCGGCTCTCGCGATGGTCTCAGTTGGTTGCTATAGTATATCGAGCTTTGTTCTGTGAATGAGACTTCATGTGCTGCAGACGTCAGAGTGGTTAATGAGGAATATTGTCTGTGAGAATGTTTTTAAGGTATTTTTGTGTGTTTTTATTTTTTTATTTGTTTTTAAATAACTCATCTTCCAGTTAAGCAAATGTAATGGTTAATGAATATTCGCTGCTTCCCCCGCCCATCTCACTGCACTGAGAGGTGAGCAGGGGAAGCAGTGAATATTCATTTTATTCAGATGTCAGTGGGCCGAGCATCGGGTCCCCGGGTCTTAGATAGACCCTTAGATTTGATGCGGCAGGCCAATAATAGTAATGCTAGTAGCCAACATGACGGCTGCATTACTGTGTATGACATGCAATCACAGCTTTTTGATTGGCTGTCTACTGTAACAACTGTGAAATATGCAGAACAGGGACTCTGTTACTCGGGCGAGTAACTAGCGAGTTTGAGTACCGTCCTGCTCGATTGAGTAACGAGTAGTGATAAGCGAGTATACTCGTTGCTCGTGTTTTCCTGAGCACGCTCGGGTGGTCTCCGAGTATTTGTGAGTGCTTGGAGATTTAGTTTTTGTCAATGCAGCTCCATGATCTATGACTGCTTGACAGCCTGTATATATGTGGGGGTTGCCTGTTTGGAATTCCCACATGTATTCAGCCTGTCTAGGAGTCGCAAATCATGCAGCTAAGGCTACAGAAACTAAATATCCGAGCACTCACAAATACTCAGAGACCACCCGAGCTCATCACTAGTAACGAGCAGTGCCAAACACACTCGTTCATCACTAGTTTTAAAGCAAGAAGATGGGACTGTCCAGAATATGTACAATCTATCTGTTTTTATCTTAGATTTTGCCTGCTAGATGGCCAGTATGAATATGCTTCTACACATTGCATGTATATCAACTTATGCTACAGTTAGTTTCTTTTGTTTTAATTAGTATATTAAGAATTTTTTGTTGCATTTTAGAGTATTGTCATTTTTGGACTTTTTTTATTTCCTAGCCCCTTTTCACATATTTTTACAGCCCTGGCTTCTTCGAAATGTAGGACATTATAAGAGATGAGTTGAACTCTTTGTTCAACCTCATTCCAGGTCAGTGCTCTCTGGCGATAGACACGAGCTGCAGATGACATCATGTTAGGCCAGCGAATCAATTGCTGCACCTAAGAACCTGAAAAGGTCAGGAAATTCATGTAGCTCCTGTCTACAGCTAGAGAGAGCACTGACTTGGACCGATGACCAGGGTTGCTCAAAAGCGATCTGCTCCTCTATAGACATTATAGGTCATCAAGGTGTTTTTACATTTTATTTTACTCCATTTATATACTTTACTAGATTGTGGCCCGATTCTGACGCATCGGGTATTCTAGAATATGCATGTCCCCGTAGTATATGGACAATGATGATTCCAGAATTCGCGGCAGACTGTCGCTGATTGGTCGAGGCCTGGCTGCCTCGACCAATCAGAAATTTGGGATTTCCTGGACAGACAGACAGACAGACAGACAGACAGACAGACAGACAGAAAGACAGACAGACGGAAAAATCCTTAGACAATTATATATATAGATTATCACTGGAATGAGATTTTGGATAATTTCATTAACATTTGGCTACAAATAAATGGCTTTTTGATTGCAGTAAAGCTTAAAAAAGGTTTACCAGGATATAACATCAACACCTGGTCATCGGGAGTCACACAGTTTTGAGTAGGAGACCAATCATGCTTCCAATGGTAAAAGCTCAGTGGCACCATCAGGAGACAAAGTAAGCCTTTCTTTGTCCTCTTCATGCTTAATATGAGGGTGTCTTATAAATTGGACTTTGCTTTCCATGTCTCTCTCAAGACAGCCCCTCAATATTACAATACAATGGCATGCTAACAACATATGACATCATCAACAAAAACCCATTGTAAAAGAATTAAAAAAAATAAAATTATGATACCATCTCCTCTAAAATGTTCACGTTTTATTTAGAAATGTCAAATATATAATTTTTTTTTTACTATTGTGAACATAGAATATCACAGAGTTTGAAACCAGACTTGTAATTGAGATCGACAGGGCAAATATCCAGTATGTTACTTTAAACTATAAGTACAACTCTTGGCTGTAATGCTTAGCTTTTGGCATTACTCACGCCATGACCACAGGGTCAGCCTGGTGCTCAATACTGGGATTCCAAGCCATTAAAAGTTGTAAGAAGAATAAACTTCTGCAATTGTTTTATTGAGTTTTGAACTCTTATACTTCCAAAGATCCAGCAAATGTTGTTATTTTATTTTTAATCCAGCATATTTTCGTTGGTGCGCTAATCTCATTTTACGGAAAGTTGCATTTCTTGATAAACCAGTCTTTGACTCTCCATCATAATTTATATTTTTGTTGGAAAAGATGTACCATTTCAAGGAGAGAGAAAAAGAATGCTAAGATGGAATACAGCTACAGCAAGAATAAAAGAAAGATAATATCGACACTTCTGTAGGAAAACATGCTGCGCGTACAATATAAGGCAGAAATTCAGTTTTTCAAACCTAGTAAGAACTTTAAGCGTTCATGTTTTCACCGAATACGCTATTTCTTTTGCTCCTGTACCAGCAGTGAGACTTGCCAATGCAATTTCTTTACATAAGCAAGTCCTTAGAACTGGGAAAGCTTATTATATACTCAAAAGATTATTAGTTTCTGCTCCAAACATCCTTTTTTTACCATTATTTTAAGCTGTATCACAGTCGGCGAGTGCAGAGTTATTTTTTCTGCTTTTTTTTTTTTCAGAAAATTAGTTTCTATTAGTTCATCTGACTTAATAGTACAGGCCAATGGAGCAAATTTATATGCTTGGCTACCTTTTTATAAAAGAAAATGTCTGCTATAGCGAGCAAGCTAAAATAAAGGTTTCTAATTCTTTTAAAACCCCTTAGTGACAGAGCCAATTTTTTAAAATCTGACCAGTGTCCCTTTATGTGGTAATAACTCTGGAACGCTTCTACAAATTCCAGTGATTTTGAGATTGTTTTTTCGTGACACGTTATACTTTATGATAATGGTAAATTTAGGTTGATATGTTTTGTGTTTATTCATAAAAAAATATCAGAATTTTTAGAAAAATGTTAAAAAATTAGCAACTGTGAGACTTTAAATGATTATCCCTTTAATACAGATGGTCATACCACAGCAAAACATTAATAAATAACATTTCCCTCATGTCGGCTTTACATCAGCACCATTTGTAAAATGTTCTTTTATTTTGTTAGCATTTTAGTAGGTTTAAAAGTGTACCAGTAATTTTTCATTTTTTCAAGGAAATTTACAAAATTTATTTTTTTAGTGACTTATCCATGTTTGAAGTGACTTTAGGGGTCCCATATATTTGGAAACCCCCAAAAGTTATACCTTTTTACAAACAGCTCCCCCTGACATATTGAAAACTGCAGTCAGATAGTTTATTAACCCTTCAGGTGATGTTCAAGAATTAGTGCAAAGTGGCATGACATAAATCAAAATGTGTATTTTTATGACCTAAATGCCGCTATCTTCTGAACAGGTTACAACAGCCGTCAGACTCTAAAGGCCCCTTCACATTAAGCGACGCTGCAGCGATACCGACAACGATCCGGATCGCTGCAGCGTCGCTGTTTGGTCGCTGGAGAGCTGTCACACAGACAGCTCTCCAGCGACCAACTATCCCGAAGTCCCCGGGTAACCAGGGTAAACATCGGGTAACTAAGCGCAGGGCCGTGCTTAGTAACCCGATGTTTACCCTGGTTACCAGCGTAAAAGTAAAAAAAAACAAACACTACATACTTACCTACCGCTGTCTGTCCCCGGCGCTCTGCTTCTCTGCACTCCTCCTGTACTGTCTGTGAGCACAGTGGCCGGAAAGCAGAGCGGTGACGTCACCGCTCTGCTTTCCGGCTGACCGACGCTCACAGCCAGTACAGGAGGAGTGCAGAGCACAGCGCCGGGGAAAGACAGCGGTAGGTAAGTATGTAGTGTTTTTTTTTTTTTTACTTTTACGCTGGTAACCAGGGTAAACATCGTGTTACTAAGCGCGGCCCTGCGCTTAGTTACCCGATGTTTACCCTGGTTACCAGTGAAGACATCGCTGGATCGGTGTCACACACGCCGATCCAGCGATGTCCACGGGAGATCCAGCGACGAAATAAAGTTCTGGACTTTGTTCAGCGACCAACGATCTCCCAGCAGGGGCCTGATCGTTGGTCGCTGTCACACATAACGATTTCCTTAACGATATCGTTGCTACGTCACAAAAAGCAACGATATCGTTAACGATATCATTATGCGTGACGGTACCTTAAGGCTGCTATTTGGTCATGAATTACCATGGCAAACATCAGGACAACACAATCATGATCTGAGGGCACCGATTGAGATAAAGACGAAGCCCCCACACTCTGTTAACCATTTATATGATGTAGTCAGTATTGACAGCAGCATCTAAGGGGTTAAACAGATTTGGACGGTGCAAACACTGATCGTATCAGATACAGCAAGTTGTCAGCTATAGTGTACAGCCGACAGCTGTTGGATAGTCACCCGTATGGGGAGGCTAGTCTCTTATATCTCAGGTCAGTTAAAAGACGTATTGGCGGTCATTAAGGGGTTAATATGATTTTCAAAGAAATAATTATTGCCCCACATGAAATTACAGAACATTTTTATAGCTACAGATCCTCAAATTGCGTTACTGTTTGCCCTTTGTATTAAGGTGTATTAACATGACTATACACGAACCAATTAGTTTTGTAATCTGTGATATAAAGATTCTAGGATTGAATGAAAAACCTGCAGTTCATCTTCTGCCATCTAACATTTAAAATAGTGGGTTTCTTATGTGGCAGAGGGGATTTTGAGCCTCATTAGGTGTTAAAATCCCAAAACTCTACAATCTCATAACTAAACCCTTGCATCTTTGCACTTATGTACACAATATGTATGAATGTATTGGGACATGTCTCAGTCATTCAATTCAGGTTTTTCTTTCAGTCCCATCACCATAAAAGTATAAAATCCATCAATAGCCATGCAGTCTGCCTTTACTAGCATTTGTGAAAGTATCACTCATTCAAAAGAGCTCACTGGTCCCAGCGTGGTCCTCTGACAGGATGCCACTGGTGCAACAAGTCAATTTATGAAACTCCTTCTCTTCCTTTCACAACTTTTAAATGGTATTTTTGAAGTTGAAGGTGTTTAAGAACCACAGAAACTCAGTCATGAAGTGGAGACCACATAAGTCATCAATCCTCTGCTCACTTCATAGCTGAAGAGTCCCAAACTTCCTCTAGTATTAGCATCAACATCAAAGAATTATGTGCTGAGAGCCTCATGGCATGGGTTACCAAGACTTAGAGTGATAGATTGTGCTTCAGTATGCGGCATCTGGTGGAGGAGTCTGGGTTTGGTGAATACCACTACAACATTGCCTGACTGTCGGCATTATGTCAACTGTAAAGTTTGCTGGAGTAGAAATAATGCTATGGCATTTGCTTCCCAGGGTTTGGCCTAGAAACTTTAGTTTAATTGAAGGAAATATTAATGCTTTAGCATATCAAGACATTATGGACAATTATATGCATTCAACTTTGTTGGATCAGTTTAGAGTAGGACCCTTTCAGTTCCCCATGATGATGCTCATGACTGTGCAAGTTAGATGAGTTTGGTTTAGAAGACCATGACTGGTTACGCAAAGCCTTGACCTCAACCCCATCCAAAGCCTGGACACCTGGGTTGAATTCGAAAGGAGATTATAAGTCAAGTCTTCTGGTCCTATGTCAGTGTCTGACTTCACAAATGCTCTTCTGGATGAAGGGGCAATAAATTCCCCCAGATATCTCCAATATATTTTAGAAATTCTTCACAGAAAAGTGTGCACTCTTTTAGCTGCAAAGGACAGGTCATCCCCTGGCTGTTAATTCTTAATTGCAAATAAGCAGAAAAAGTGTCACTTCAACTTACCTCTTCTGTGTTAGAGAAAAGTGTCTCAGCAAATTTCCAGGGTATACAGTCTGTGGCCTTGGTGTGGTGCATATGGTATGTAGTGGTCTGGCTTCTAGATCAAGTAGCTCTCAGTAGGGTTGAGCGACTTTTACTTTTATAGGATCGGGTCGGGTTTCACGAAACCCGACTTTTTCAAAAGTCGGGTCGAGTGAAATCGGACGATCCTATAAAAAAGTCGGGGTCAGGGTCGGCCGAAACTCGAAACCCAATGCAGTGCATTGGGTTTCCAATGGTTCCCAGGGTCTGAAGGAGAGGAAACTCTCCTTCAGGCCCTGCGATCCATATGTAAGTGTAAAATAAAGAATTAAAATAAAAAATATCGCTATACTCACCCTCGGACGCGCCCTGGTACTAACCGGGAACCTTCCTTCCTTCGAATCAGTGCTTGCAGGACCTTGCGGTGACGTCGCGGTGACGTCGTGGCTTGTGATTGGTCACGCAACCGCCCATGTGACCGCTCGCGCGACCAATCACAAGCCTATTCCTATTAGGTATATACTCACCCTCAGACGCGCCCTGCTTCTGTCCGGCAGCCTTCCTTCCTAAGAATCAGCGCTTGCAGGACCTTGCGGTGATGTCGCGGCTTGTGATTGGTCACGCGAGCGGTCACATGGGCGGTCGCACGACCAATCACAAGCCGCGACGTCACCGCGACGTCACCGCAAGGTCCTGCAAGCGCTGATTCGAAGGAAGGAAGGTTCCCGGTTAGTACCAGGGCGCGTCAGAGGGTGAGTATAGCGATATTTTTTATTTTAATTCTGTATTTTACACTTAAATATGGATTCCGATACCGATTTCCGATATTGCAAACATATCGTAACTCGGGATCGGAATTCCGATACCAGATTCAGAAGATCGCCGACTTCATGGCCAACCCCACACAGGGTCGGGTCGGGTTTCATGAAACCCGACTTTGGCAAAAGTCGGCGATTTCTGAAAATGGCCGACCCGTTTCGCTCAACCCTAGCTCTCAGTAGTCCAAAAGTTAGCCTTTAATCAAATAGGATAAAAAATGTCAGAAAGTGCACATGTTAAGTTTTGGGTGAAAAAGCCCTTAATCATAGCTATGATATGGACCACCACCACCGGGCTCCAGACCATAATAGGATACTGGCATACTGAATCCACAAATAACGCAAGTACTTTTACACAAAAACAGCCAAGAGGACTAAAGGTACCGTCACACTAGACGATATCGCTAGCGATCCGTGACGTTGCAGCGTCCTCGCTAGCGATATCGTCCAGTGTGACAGGCAGCAGCGATCAGGCCCCTGCTGTGATGTCGCTGGTCGGGGAAGAAAGGCCAGAACTTTATTTCGTCGCTGGATCTCCCGCTGACATCGCTGAATCGGCGTGTGTGACACCGATTCAGCGATGTCTTCGCTGGTAACAAGGGTAAACATTGGGTTACTAAGCGCAGGGCCGCGCTTAGTAACCCGATGTTTACCCTGGTTACCATCGTTTAAGTAAAAAAACAACCACTACATACTTACCTACCGCTGTCTGTCCCCGGCGCTGTGCTCTGCTTCTCTGCTCTGGCTGTGAGCGCCGGGCAGCCGGAAAGCACAGCGGTGACGTCACCGCTCTGCTTTCCGGCCGCTGTGCTCACAGCCAGACCAGAGAAGCAGAGCGCCGAGGACAGGCAGCGGTAGGTAAGTATGTAGTGGTTGTTTTTTTACTTTAACGATGGTAACCAGGGTAAACATCTGGTTACTAAGCGCGGCCCTGCGCTTAGTAACCCGATGTTTACCCTGGTTACCGGCATCGTTGGTCGCTGGAGAGCTGTCTGTGTGACAGCTCTCCAGCGACCAAACAGCGACACTGCAGCGATCCGGATTGTTGTCGGTATCGCTGCAGCGTCGCTTAGTGTGACGGTACCTTAACACCTACCATCAAGATAGAGGTTTAGGGTAAGCCCTTTATCTAGGTATCATAAAGAGGAGTCTCTAAATCCATCTCACAGATAAAATTGTAGAGTTAGCCATAAACATCAGCACTCAGATTCTCCAAAATTTTCTTTTTTATTTCTATGAAGACAGGGTATGGGTAATAATTCATTTCTAGACATTGCTGGTTGAGGCTTAATTGCTTTGGGAACAAGGATTGGGCTTTTTTAAGTTTAGCATATCTTAACCTTATTTCTCCTCTCCTTCGTTCCTTCTTACAGTCTACAGTAAAACATTCCAGAAAAGTTCAGTTTTCTAGCTTTAGCCACTGAGCCTCACAGTAGGCTGACACTTCCTGTTCTGTAAAGATCACTTTTCAGTAGTCACGTTCATTACATACAGATTACAATGAAATGTGACACTTATATTTTGTTGATATTGCAACTATTAAAGGTGACAGTAACAGCTCATCACCTCCTCTGTCCGGCATAGTGTCCTCTGTGTAGGTCATAACCCTTTTCCCAAGAGGTCAACTCAAGACTGCAGTTTCTTTTGGTCCATGTGCCTGCTCTAAAGTATATTACTAAATTGCTATTAACAGAACAGAACAACGTACAATCAAAATGGTTGCATGTGCATAAAATAAAGTAAAACAATTAAAAAAAATCCACACTCAAGATTTTTTAAAAAGTATCCTTCTCTATATAGCCAGCTTTAGAAAACTTGCACTTAACTTTTTCAATTTAGAGTTGCATCCTTCATTACTTCTCTCTTTGCTTGAGTTGAAGAGGTTGTAGCAAATTTAAGTTATTGCCTAACCATGGGATAAGAAATAACTTCCTGCTCACTCGGATCTGCCCTCTGGGACCCCAACCGATCGTGAAAACCGAGGATCTTCCCATGTGAATGGAGTGGTGGTCAATCATGTGCACCTAGGTTCCATAAAAAAATGTTTAAACGTTTAGTCAATCTTCAATCTCATATACTGTGTTACCCATAACATTTACTATTGATTTCCTTCTCCTCTCTGAAAGCCTCCCCTGAAGTATACTTCTTAATGCTGCATAAGATGCACTTTATCAGAAGCTTAAAAATTAAAATATGGGCATAGTTAGAGGTCAAAGAAAGACCCAAGATAATAAAAATTCCTCTTGGCTATTTTCCATATGACTAATAACCTATATTGCTCACACTCCCACTGGAGTGCATTGTAGACAGGTATTCCCTCTGTTAGAATTATTATTACTGGACTTTCTCAGGAGTATAATGATGATTCACTACCCTGCAGGCTTGTGAAGAATTTGAAATCCCCCATGTTCACCTAGTAGATCAATTAGTAGGTTATAAACTGACATAAAGCAGGAAGCATATCCTGATGGACCAGCGGGGAACCTATCAGACTCTGAAATGTCCCTCAGCTTTTCTAGTTTTAAGGAATTTCTGTAGATAAAAGAAACAAATCCAATAACAACATTATTCATGGCATTGTACATTAAGCAAGAAGTAATTCAAAATTGATATTTATGTAATACAGGTTGAAGTAAATCTTTTTTAAATTCTTTAACCTAACATAGGTTAGCACTGTTACTTTGCAGCGCTGGAGTAATGGATTCAAAATCTACCAAGGACAGCATCTGCTAGGAGTTTATTGTTCTCCCCATGTTTCATGGGTTTCCTCTAGATTTTCAATTTCCTACCACACTGCAAAAGCATACTGATTTGGAATTTAAACAGTGAACTCCAATGGGGATGGGAATGATAATGTATATGTAGTTCCAGTGTTCTTCCGTGCCTCTGCTCCATTCTCCTCAGAAGGATGTCGACTTACTCACTGCCCTGGCTGCCCATCTGCATCTCCTATTTTCTCTCCCACTCATCAGAGTCTTTGCATGTCTGGCAAATCTCTTGACAGAGTGTTTATGGTGCGCACGTGCTTCCTGTCTCTTTAAGAGACAGTGCACCCTCTCCTAAAGTTCAACAAAAAGAATTGCTGTCCACTAGGTCAGCCTAGGGTAAACAACATTAAATACAATTGTCCCAAGGCAACCCAAACCCCCATCTAAAGACCATAAAAATTGACCTTTAATCTGCTGCTTAAGAAATAAATTGTTTAAAATTCTGAACAAAGGTCTGTGTTTATAAGGAGCGGATCAGATATAGCCTATCTCTTACTGATCATAATCCCAGTGCTTCTCTCCTTATTCATATGCATTTCCCTGTATCACGGTTTATAGGGATTTCATGGTGCAGCCACTACCTAATTCCCTTCAGTGTCACCACACACACAAGACCTGAGCTAAATTAAAGTGCCCTAAAGCCTCCCCAATTTGCCTTAGGCAAATTGCATTTAACCCTCACCTAAAGTGTTCACAGCTAATAGCTGGAAGACACTTTTTATTTAAGGCACAACCACCTTTTGGGATGTGCCTGAGCAGTGCTTGTACAAAGTTCGTTTACACTTGCCTGCCTGCTTTTAGGTCCCCTTTTCTGTTTTGTCTAATCAGATCCTGCTTTGTTAAAGCTGTATCCTACTTGACTTCCTGACCTATCTGCTGTCCAGAAACTGCACAGTCTGAACTTGTTTCATTGGCCATCCTGTCTGCTATCCAGAAACTGCACAGTTTGAACCTGTCCAAGTGGTCGTGCTATCCTTTCTGGTACACACAATGTGAACCAACATCTTTGACCCTTGGGGTCAGCTGTCACTGCTCCGGACACTGCCCTGGAGTGGCAACTGGCAGCTACTTGCCACACAAAACAACAAAGAAATTGGAGCAAACAAACAACGTATATAAAAATATATTAAACTTTATTAAATATCATCACTAAAAGTACATATTCAAACAATATAACAATATGACACACAGAGCAAAGACTAAGGGGTTAATGGTGCACCTTGAGTGATGGCACCCCCTGGACCGGAACACAAAGCCACTATTCCATGTATGAGTAACTCATTGAAACAAAAAGCCATAAAACGCCCAGTGCATTAAATAACATGGGCTGGCTAATGCACTCTCCTAAGTCACGGGCTCTCCTTAGGGGCGCGTGGGTACCCCCATGGACGGGAGCACGGGTAAGGTCCACGGATTGCCTCGGGTATATTTTACTTTATAGCCACTGTGCTGTTCTATAAGGAAGGATTTATGTACCCGTGACTTAAGAGAGTGCATTAGCCAGCCCATGTTATTTAATGCACTGGGCGTTTTATGGCTTTTTGTTTCAATGAGTTACTCATACATGGAATAGTGGCTTTGTGTTCCGGTCCAGGGGGTGCCATCACTCAAGGTGCACCATTAACCCCTTAGTCTTTGCTCTGTGTGTCATATTGTTATATTGTTTGAATATGTACTTTTAGTGATGATATTTAATAAAGTTTAATATATTTTTATATACGTTGTTTGTTTGCTCCAATTTCTTTGTTGTTCTGATAATTTAGGAGCTCCATACGATACCATTCATCTGGGTTCCGGGTACTTGTTCTGGACCTGCTGTGTGGTATCATAATATGATATCTGTATTTGAGATATTGTTTCTACTTGCCACACAAGCCTGACCTCACCAACAGATGCTCCAGTGAACACCAAGTAATTGCTTAGTTATGCCCCTTCAGGGTAAACCTGGCCATACCTAAGTGGGTCAATGATCTATTGGCATTACAGATTACTCAGGCCATGGACCTTACTGATCCTCAAACCCCTCTTCCCCTAGAGTTTATCAGGAGATGATCTGCCTGTGTGACCAACAGGAGTCCATCATGTCCCACTTGCGGACTGTGGACATCCGTCTAGATGACCTGATGTTAGTTGCTTCATCCACTTCTCCTGGGCCTTCCATGGCTTTGTGGTCATTAACTTGTCATAGACTGGAGATCTGGTAAGGTGCTTCATTGGGGACAGTCTTGCCACTAAGGCTGTCTTATCCTTCCCAGTCCAGTCTTGCCGGCTGACAAGAATGTCAAGATGGATGCTCTTTCTAGGTCTTTCCTTCCTCAAATTAAAGGGATGAGCCTTAACTTGTCGTCGAGCCTTCCAAAATGGTCACTGTGGCTCTGGTGATCTTGACTCAGATTTCTCCTTATAGGTCATTTAGAGCTGGAATCCATTAGGAAGCACGTCCTGTTGTGGGGTCACTCTTCAACTTTGGTTGGTCATGCATGGCAGAAAAAGTCTTTGCGAATTATCTCACTTGATTATTGATGGCCAACAATGTGAAAGGATATTGTGGACTTCATCTCAACCTGTGATTTCTTTGCCCATAACAAGACTACCTCTGAGCACATGAAAAAGCATGCTGACAAGAGATGCTTGGATCAATCAACCATTAAGCCAGGAGATAAGCCAGTTATCTTCAGCCTTCTTCATGGATCCAGGTACTACTCTGCAAAAGTCAGCTTTGAGGATGTCTTCATGGTAGATATCATCTTGGCCACAAAGAGGGTTAGAGGAAAAAACTTTTTTCGATTGGATTGGAAGCAGTCCCAAAGAGAGATCATGGGAGCCCAAAGAGGATATTAATACCCTTCTTCTGCTGGAGAAATTCCATGCGTGCTTGAAAAAGGGGGAGTCCTAAAGGGGGGTACTGTAGTACCAGTGTACTTGAGTACCTCCGCTCCCTTCCCCTGTCAAGCTCGCTAACTTTCTCACTGACTTGGACATCCGTAGGTGTCTTCTGCTTCCACTCCCCAGGGAGCTGAATAGCATCTGGCAGAGTTCGTACTAGCTGGTCGAATACCACTCTATCCACCATCTGGTCAGGGGTTAAGGTCTCAGGTTGAAGCCATTTTTACCAGCTGTAATAAGTCATATGCCTGAGACCTGGTGGGGTGAGATTCCACAAAGGACCATTGAAACACCCATTGGGCCCATACATAATACGTATTAGCCCCCAGTTGGGCAAGGATCTCACCTCTCAGTTTCTCACAGTCCAGGGCATCATCCCGACTGAGGTCCAAGTAGGCTTTCTGGGCATCTCCCTTCAGGAAAGGGGCCACCACTTCACCCCACTGGGTCAACGACAAGCTCTCTTGCTCTGCTGTGCACTCGAGCACGGTGAGGAAAGCCTCCAAATCGTCCTCAGCAACAACAACTACAGTGGGGCAAAAAAGTATTTAGTCAGTCAGCAATAGTGCAAGTTCCACCACTTAAAAAGATGAGAGGTGTCTGTAATTTACATCATAGGTAGACCTCAACTATGGGAGACAAACTGAGAAAAAAAAATCCAGAATATCACATTGTCTGTTTTTTTTAACATTTTATTTGCATATTATGGTGGAAAATAAGTATTTGGTCAGAAACAAACAATCAAGATTTCTGGCTCTCACAGACTTGTAACTTCTTCTTTAAGAGTCTCCTCTTTCCTCCACTCATTACCTGTAGTAATGGCACCTGTTTAAACTTGTTATCAGTATAAAAAGACACCTGTGCACACCCTCAAACAGTCTGACTCCAAACTCCACTATGGTGAAGACCAAAGAGCTGTCAAAGGACACCAGAAACAAAATTGTAGCCCTGCACCAGGCTGGGAAGACTGAATCTGCAATTGCCAACCAGCTTGGAGTGAAGAAATCAACAGTGGGAGCAATAATTAGAAAATGGAAGACATACAAGACCACTGATAATCTCCCTCGATCTGGGGCTCCACGCAAAATCCCACCCCGTGGGGTCAGAATGATCACAAGAACGGTGAGCAAAAATCCCAGAACCACGCGGGGAGACCTAGTGAATGAACTGCAGAGAGCTGGGACCAATGTAACAAGGCCTACCATAAGTAACACACTACGCCACCATGGACTCAGATCCTGCAGTGCCAGACGTGTCCCACTGCTTAAGCCAGTACATGTCCGGGCCCATCTGAAGTTTGCTAGAGAGCATTTGGATGATCCAGAGGAGTTTTGGGAGAATGTCCTATGGTCTGATGAAACCAAACTGGAACTGTTTGGTAGAAACACAACTTGTCGTGTTTGGAGGAAAAAGAATACTGAGTTGCATCCATCAAACACCATACCTACTGTAAAGCATGGTGGTGGAAACATCATGCTTTGGGGCTGTTTCTCTGCATAGGGGCCAGGACGACTGATCCGGGTACATGAAAGAATGAATGGGGCCATGTATCATGAGATTTTGAGTGCAAACCTCCTTCCATCAGCAAGGGCATTGAAGATGAAACGTGGCTGGGTCTTTCAACATGACAATGATCCAAAGCACACCGCCAGGGCAACGAAGGAGTGGCTTCGTAAGAAGCATTTCAAGGTCCTGGAGTGGCCTAGCCAGTCTCCAGATCTCAACCCTATAGAAAACCTTTGGTGGGAGTTGAAAGTCCGTGTTGCCAAGCGAAAAGCCAAAAACATCACTGCTCTAGAGGAGATCTGCATGGAGGAATGGGCCAACATACCAACAACAGTGTGTGGCAACCTTGTGAAGACTTACAGAAAATGTTTGACCTCTGTCACAAAGGATATATTACAAAGTATTGAGACGAAATTTTGTTTGACCAAATAGTTATTTTCCACCATAATATGCAAATAAAATGTTAAAAAAACAGACAATGTGATTTTCTGGATTTTTTTTCTCAGTTTGTCTCCCATAGTTGAGGTCTACCTATGATGTAAATTACAGACGCCTCTCATCTTTTTAAGTGGTGGAACTTGCACTATTGCTGACTGACTAAATACTTTTTTGCCCCACTGTATATACCGGGCCTCAGAACGGATTGGGGTCACTAATGAGGGTGCCTCTCGCATAGCCATAACCTGTTGCAGAATCATCTCATTAGTCTTTTGCTGATGCTGTTATGACAGCTGCTGCTGATGACTGTGCTGCTCCAGCTGCTGCTGCTGTAACTTCCATTACTCCTACTGCTGCAGCTGAAGCTGAAGCTGCAGCTGCTGCTCCTGCTGCCATTGTTGCTTCTCCTGCTGCCGTTGCAGAGTGAGGACCAACTGCTTCAAAAGCTCCTTCATCTTGTCGGCAGGCTTAGGATGCAGTGTTGCAGGCCTAATAACCAAAATGCAGAGGGCTTTGGGTGTGCGTCAGTTCACACTGCCCGTATTCTCCACCATATGTAGCACAGTGGGATTGGTGCAGTGCAACAGATAGACAGGGACCACTAAAAAGTTCAATTCAAATATCTTTTAATGTCCAAAGAAATTCACAACTGGAAAACAAATAGTACTGTCATGGCTGTGGTAGGGATGATTCAGCCTCTGTCCTGGTCAGGTCAAGGTTAATGTGAGTTGCCTCTCTCTGGTTCTGAGGCAGCTATTTAATGCTGGTGGTTGCTGGGTCAGATGTCGGTGATACTTCTGTGTTCTTGGTTTTTGGTTGCTGACCCAGGTTATTTATCTGTAATCGTGCCTCTGTGCGTTTGAGTTTTGTTGTGTATGACCCGGTTCTGTCCCTTGACTTCTGACTCTGTTTTCTGCTCGGTACTTATCTGTCCTTCCTAGTTCTCTGACGCCTTGGCTCATTTCGGTTTATTCTTCTGTTTTGTCACTGGTACCTCACTCTTATCTGGCTTTTAACCCTCGGCTCCCACTGACTATGTTATTGTTCTCTGCCCTGTGCTCCGCACTCACATCTTATTCCCAGTTCTTGTGTGATGGCTCTGCCCCTCTGCGATAACGTGACTCAGGTCCTGTGCATACTGTGTGCCCTGCTCCTTACACTCTCGGCTCTTGGTCCCATGCCTCCTAAATAAAGAAAAAAATATATAGTTCCAATAAATTCATTTCTTTATGTAAACAAAAAAAACAATAAAAGTACACATATTTAGGATTGTCGTGTCCGTAATGACCCAACCTATAAAACTGTCCCACCAGTTAACCCCTTCAGTGAACACCATAAAAAAATAAAAAATGAGGCAAAAAACAATGCTTTATCATCATACCGCAGAACAAAAAGTGGAATAACACGCGATCAAAAAGACATAAATAAATAAGCATGGTACCGCTTAAAACATCATCTTGTCCCGCAAAAAACATGCTGCCATATAGCATCATCAGCGAAAAAAAAGTTATAGCCCTCAGAATAATGCGATGCAAAAATAATTATTTTTTATATAAAATAGTTTTTATTGTATTAAAATGCCCAAACATAAAAAAATGATATAAATGAGGTATCGCTGTAATCGTACTAACCCGAAGAATAAAACTGCTTTATCAATTTTACCAAATGCGGAACGGTATAAACGCCCCCCCAAAAGAAATTCATAACAAAAATCGGAATAAAAAGAGATCAAAAAATGTTATGTGTCTGAAAATGGTACCAATAAAAACGTCAACTTGTCCCTCAAAAAGCAAGACCTCACATGACTCTGCGGACCAAAATATAGAAAAATTATAGTTCTCAAAATGTGGTGATGCAAAAACTATTTTTTGCAATAAAAAGCATCTTTTAGCGTGTGACCGCTGCCAAACATAAAAACCCGCTATAAAAACCTGCTATATATAGAGTAAATCAACCCCCCTTTATCACCGCCTTAGATAGGGAAAATAATAAAATAAAAAAATGTATTTCCATTTTCACATTAGGGTTAGGTTTAGGGTTGGGACTAAAGTTAGCGTTAGGGTTGGGGCTAAGGTTAGGGATGGGGCTAAAGTTAGGGTTAGGATTTTGGCTAAAGTTAGGGTTAGAGTTGGGGCTAAAGTTAGGGTTAAGGATGGGGCTAGAGTTGGGGTTAGGGTTTGGATTAAGTTTACGGTTGGGTTAGGGGTGTGTCATGGTTAGGGGTGTGGTTAGGGTTATGGTTAGGGTTGTGATTAGGGCTAGGGGGTGTTGGGGTTAGGGGTGTATTTGGGGTTGGGATTAGGGTTAGGGGTGTGTTGGGGTTAGGGGTGTGGTTAGGGTTGTGATTAGGGTGAGGGGTGTGTTGGGGCTAGGGGTGTGTTTGGGGTTGGGATAAAGGTTAGGGGTGTGTTTGGGTTAGGGGTGTGGTTAGGGTTGGGATTAGGGTTAGGGGTGTGTAGGGGTTAGGGTTGGAGTTAGAATTGGGGGTTTCCACTGTTTAGGCACATCACGGGCTCTGCAAATGCAATGTGATGCCCGTATACCATTCAATCAAAGTCTGCATTCCAAAATGTTACTACTTCCAATCCAAGCCCCAATGTGCGCCCAAGCAGTGGTTTTCCCCCACATATAGGGTATCAGCATACTCAGGACAAATTGAACAACAACTTTTGGGGTCCAATTTCTCCTGTTACCCTTGGGAAAACACAAATTTGGGGGCTAAAAATTATTTTTGTGGGAAAAAATGATTTTTTATTTTCACGGCTCTGCGTTATAAACTTTAGTGAAACACTTGTTCAAAGTTCTCATAACGCATCTAGATAAATTCCTTTGGGGGTCTAGTTTCCAATATGGGGTCACTTGTGGGGCCCTTCTACTGTTAAGGTAAATCAAGGGCTCTGCAAACACATTGTGACGCCCGTACACCATTCCATTAAAGTCTGCATTCTAAAATGTCACTACTTCCCTTCTGAGCCCCGACGTGTGCCCAAACAGTGATTTACCCCCACATATGGGGTATCAGCATGCTCAGGACAAAGTGGACAACAATTTTTGTGGTCCAAGTTCTCCTGTTACTCTTGGGAAAATAAAAATTTGGGGGGTTTTGTGGGAAAAAAATGATTTTTTACTTTCACGGCTCTGCGTTATAAACTTTAGTTAAACACTTGGGGATTCAAAGTTCTAACAACACATCTAGATAAGTTCCTTTGGGGGTCTAGTTTCCAATATGGGTTCACGTGTGGGGGGTTTCTACTGTTTAGGTACATCAGGGGATCTGCAACTGCAACGTGAAGCCCACAGATCATTCCATCAAAGTCTGCATTCCAAAACGGCGCTCTTACCCTTCCGAGCTCTGCTATGCATCCAAATGGTGGTTCCCCCCACATATGGGGTATCAGCATGCTCAGGAAAAATTGCACAACAACTTTTTGGGTCTAATTTCTCTGGATACCCTTGGGAAAATAAAAAATTGGGAGTGAAAAATCATTTTTGTAAGAAAAAAATGATGTTTTAATTTTCACGGCTCTATATTATAAACTTTAGTGAAACAATTGAGGGTTCAAAGTGTACCCCACACATCTAGATAAGTTCCTTAGGTGGTTAATTTTCCAAAATGTGGTCACTTGTGTGGGGTTTCCACTGTTTTTGTGTGGGGTTTCCACTGTTTAGGCATATCAGGGGCTCTCCAAACGCGACATGGCGTCTGATCTCAATTCCAGCCAATTCTTCATTTAAAAAGTCAAACAGTGCTCCTTCCCTTCTGAGCTCTGCCATGCGCCCAAACAGTGTTTTATCCCCACATATGGGGTATCATTGTACTCAGGACAAATTGAACAACAACTTTTGGAGTCTAATTTTTCCTATTTCCCTTGGTAAAATAAAATAAATTGGATCTGAACTAATTTTTTTGTGAAAAAAAAGTTAAAGTTAAATGTTCTTTTTTTTAAACATTCCAAAAATTCCTGTGAAGCACCTGAAGGGTAAATACACTTCTTAAATGTAGTTTTGAACACCTTGAGGGGTGCAATTTTTAGAATTATGTCAATTTTTGCTATTTTCTACCATATGTACCCCTCAAAGTGACTTTAAATGTAACGTGGTCCCTAAAAAAAATGGTGTTGCAAAAATGAGAAATTGTTGGTCAACTTTAAACCCTTATAACTCCCTAAAAAAAAAATTAGGTTCCAAAATTGTGCTGATGTAAAGTAGACATGTGGGAAGTTTTACTTATTAAGTATTTTGTGTGACATATCTCTGTGATTTAAGGGCATGAAAATTCAAATTTGGAAAACTGCGAAATTTTCAAAATTTTCGCCAAATTTCTTTTTTTTTCACAAATAAACCCAAGTAATATCAAATAAACTTTAACACTATCATGAAGTACAATATGTCATGAGAAAACAATATCAGATTTACTGGGATCCGTTGAAGCGTTCCAGAGTTATAGCCTCATTAAAGGACAGTGGTCAGAATTGTAAAAATTGGCCCGGTCATTAACGTGCAAACCACCCTTGGGGGTAAAGGGGTTAAGATTCCCATGGTATTCAATAGGGCCCTGCTGAAACAAATGAGGTCTGTGGAAGAATGGCGTTGGGTCCCTCGTCACCTGCATTGGTGGATAGTTAGGAGGAGTACGAGGATGAGCGCATCCTGGATTCCCGGTATGTCCGTTGTTCTCTCCAGTATCTTGTGCACTGTAAGGGGTATGGTCCGGAGGACTGATCCTGGGTTCCTGCCCATTCAATTCACGCCGATTGTCTGGTGCAGTCCTTTCATGCCTGATTAACTGGGAAACCTGGGGGTCCGGTGGCCCCCTATTGAGAGGGGGGTACTGTCATGACTCTGGTCGGGATGATCCAGCCTCCATCCTGGTCAGGTCAGGGTTAACGCGAGTTGCTGCTCTCTGGTTCTGAGGCGGCTATTTAATGCTGGTGGTTCCTGGGTTAGGTATCAGTTTGTGGTTGCTGACCCAGGTTACTCATCTGTATTCGTTGTGCCTCTGTGCATGTGAGTTTTGTTGTGTATGATCCGGTTCTGTCCCCTGACTTCTGACTCTGTTTTCTGCTCGGTACTTATCTGTCCTTCCAGGTTCTCTGACCCCTTGGCTCATTTTGGTTTATTATTCTATCTTGTCCCTGGTACCTGGCTCTCGTCTGGCTTTTGACCCTCGGCTCCCACTGACTTCGTTATTGCTCTCTGCCCTGTGCTCCGTGGTCTTGGCTTATTCCCAGTTCTTGTCTGGTGGCTCTGCCCCTCTGCGATCACATGACCCAGGTCCGGTGCATACTGTGTGCCTTAGTGTCAGGTCTTGCACTCACTGTGTACCTTGCTCCTTACACTCTCGACTTTTAGCCCCATGCCTCCTGCTTGTGCCATCCAGGCTTTCCGCAGCTACACTATCAGTGTCATTACAGTAATCCTCTGGATCGCAGTCGGGGCATCAAGACAGTCCGTATATGAGACCAGTTGCCGAGGGCGACTGCACCACTGTATCACGCTGCAGCATGTCAGGCATTCGCTGCTCTTGGCTTTGTGCTACCTCACACAAGCTGGGGGACTACAAAAGGTAAAGGGTGCCCTACACAAATTGGCGTAAATGACCTACAGTATAGACGGGTGCAGCACCATGCATGAAGGGATATGTGCCAGAAAAAAAGAAAAAAAGGTCATGGCATGGAAATGATGCACTCCAGAAAAAAATATTTTTTTGCAATAAGATATAAATTTATTAACTCAGTGACATACAGAAACACCCAAAATTGATTAAAAACATTTAAAAACAATACAAAAGCAGCACAACCACATCCCTGGGATTAATTCATAGAAAAGTCAATAAAGACTATAATATAAGTGGACAATAAATGGGACTGTCCCCGTTTATACAACTCTGGCATAACATGGCAGATATCAATAGACAATAAGCAATATGCAACATTTTATAGTGGAATCAAAATTTGAAAGCCGTATCATTTGCAAAGTAAAAAATAGCATGTACAACCGAAAGTGGGCTTCCCCAAAGATGGTAAACAAGCACATGTAAATAGTTGGGCCCAACAACACCCCCATAAACTGTTAGGACATATAGACATGCATACAATATATGTATATAAGTCGTGTATGTATATATGGGCAAGGTGGTAAACAGCCCCAGGTATGATAGCCTATGAATGAAGGGGTGATAGTCTATAGGCAAAATTGTAACAAAGTAACTAAAGAATCATTAAGGTAAAAGCACCAATAAGAGCTATCACCTATGTCAAGCAGTCAGAGGATCAGGCCAAAAAGTCAAGAATGTCCATAATGATGGGATAGCAGTCTTGGGACTAGGGAGAGGTGGGAGAGACACCATGTGTATCGCTGTGGAGCCAGCTTCGTCAGGGGAAGTGTGTGGGGGGGTGTCAGTCAGTCAGAGACTATAAAGGTCAGTAATCAAGCAAAATTCATTACCGGTGTGCAGGTAAGGCCAGTCGCAGGATCCAAGCAGAAATTCGTGGAAAGAATACTAAAAATGTCAGCTTGTGGAGAAAAAAAAATGTTTATCAAAAAATGCAGGCACAACTCCTGTGTTTGCCACTGATAGGTTATTGTCATATAGGGAAATAAAGGAGACCAATACCCTTGGTATGAAAGTTGATATTGATAAGGTGGTATCCTAGCTACCAGCTGTACAAACAAGAGTCTGTAGAATATATGGGAATGGTAACCCCCCCGTTTTGGAATCTGCAGCATTGGTAATCAAAAAATGAATAAAGGGTTGGGGGTATATTCAAGTAAGGATAATAATAGGACTACGTAAATGATGTGGGAAGATGGCTCTCAATACCTGATTGAAAACAGATACAAAGACAGAATAAATGCATATGCAGAAAGTGCATTTATTACATTATTTTTCCCCTTAGCGGAGTTCTCTCTCTCCCCTGTAGAGTGTAAGCTCTTATTGTCATCAGGGTTCTCTCTCGTCTATAAAATATAAGTGCCTATGGTCAGGGGGGTCCTCGGTCTCTCACCTATAAAGTGTAAGCGATTATGGTTAGCGGGGACATATCTTTCTCTTTCTGCTGTAGAGTGTGAGCTCTTGTGGTCAGCAGGGACATATCTTTCTTTCTCTAATGTAGAGTTTAATCCCTTTCTGACATCAGGAGTAATAGTACGCTGACGTCGGACTCCCTCCTTTTGATGTGGGCTCCGGTAGTGAGCTCACATCTTTCCCGGTACATGTCAGCTGTTTTGTACAGCTGACATGTGCCCCGAATAGTCACGGATGGAATCATGATCCACCTGTGTATATTAGGTAGTTAAATACCACTGTCAAACGCTGACAGCGGCATTAAACAAGCACTACCGGCTATCGCACTGGAAATACGCCCACCGGGGACCCCTGTCACGTGATAGCGGGTCACCGATTCACTGGCATGACAACCAGAGGTCTCCTGGTGACGTCTATGGTTGTCAGAGCCGTATTGCTGCGACTATTGGAGACTATTTAAGCACACCAAAAGTAAAAAAAATGTTTTTATAAATATAAAGAAATAAAAAAACATAAAAGTTCAAATCACCCCCCTGTCGCCTCATTCAAAATAGATCAATAAAAAAAATCAAACATACACATATTTGGTATCGCCACATTCAGAATCACCCTATCTATCAATAAAAAAGGATTAACCTGATCACTAAACGGCATAGCGAGAAAAAAGTCAAAACACCAGAATTACATGTTTTTGGTTGCCGCAACATTGCATTAAAATGCAATAATTGGCGATCAAAAGATCGTATCTGCACTAAAATGGTATCATTAAAAAATAAGCTCTCAACCAACCCTTAATCTTAAAAAATGTAGACACTACGGGTATCAGAAAATGGCGCAATGTTTTTTTTAACAAAGTTTGGAATTTTTTTTCACCACTTTGATAAAAAAGGAACTAGACAAGTTTGGTGTCTATGAAGTTGTAATAACCTGGAGAATCATAATGGCAGGTCAGTTTTAGCATTTAGTGAACCCAGTAAAAAAGCCAAACAAAAAACAAGTGTAGGATTGCACTTTTTTTTGCAATTTCACCGCACTTGGAATTTTTTTCCCATTTTCTCGTACATGACATGGTAAAACCAATGATGTCGTTCAAAAGTGCAACTCCTATTGACGGAAAAATAAAGTTATGGCTCTGAGAAGAAGGGTAGCAAAAAGCAAAAACGCAAAACCGACAAAAGCTCCGGTCATGAAAGGGTCAAGCTCTTGTTGTCAGCAAGGTCCCCTCTCTCTGTCTTGCCTTTAAAATGCAAGTGCTTATCATCATTGAGGTTCTCGAATTCTCTCCTCTCCCCATGTGTGTTTTTTGAGCAGTTACAAGCTTTCCAGTATTGATAACTGTGTAAATTTGTTTGCCGCAAATACATTTTTTGGGAAACAGTTGGCAAATTTAAATTTGAAAAGATCCGCTCATCTCTAGTGATTTTCTTTCAATAGTTTCAATACATTTTAATCAATGTATAACTTGATTTGAAATCAAATTGAACAGTTTCTAAATGGTTTTTTTGCGGAAATAAACATTTATGGCCAAATCTGGGGACATTTGAGTGGTGAATGTCCAATATTCCAGACTCTGCAGATAAGGAGTATTAAAAAGTTAAGTGGTGCTATGGGTACCACTGTGTCCCCTTCATTGGTCACCTTGATGGGGCACCGTACCAGGATCGCCTCAGTCAGCATTCTGCTGATTGGAGTCAGATCCCCTCTGATAAAATATTAATTACCTAGAAACTACATTTAATAAATAATCACAATGTAGCCATTGCAATGCTTCAACTTTTTTTCTAGCCACAAAAGGGTTAAAAAAAAGCTCGAAACCACAATAAATAGATGTTTATAACATTATAAAAACAACAGCGAAAAGGTAATGTCAGCCTTTTCAGAGTCAGGACCTGTACAGTGTAATTGAAGCTCCTCCATGCATACAATTGCTATCAAAAACAATTTTGATTGTAGCTCTGAAATAACAAGTCTCTTGATTAGGTAAATCAGTCAACTGTATATACCCCATGTCTGCCTGCAATTTGCCTTAAAATACCTCTGTCCACTGTGCATGTGTAATGGAGTGAAATACGAAATCACATAAGACTTGATATACTAATGCAAATGGACCGGTGTGCAGAGCCCATAGCGAGCGAGTGATCTCCGACCGAAGTTGTACAAGATGATAGAAGTGGGGGTTAGGTCATATCTTACCATAGAGGTTTTACCTTTAACACGTGGAATATAATCAGATATTTTATTCTCTACATAGTATTTGCTGTAATACAAAATGTAGATACAGAAGACTGAGAAGAAGATGCAATAATATTTCAGTGTCATATTCACATCAATGGTATTTGTGTCTCAATATGATGCATTTTGGGGTGACTAAAAATAACAAAATAATCTGCAGGGGCTACAAGTCTTCTTTACAGTGAGAATTATTAATCTGTAGAATAGTCTCCCTCAGGAGCTGACCGCAGCAGCAATGGACAGAGATTTGCTTTTTCATCCCATATTTGAACTTTATGGACATATGTATTTTTAAGTGGAGCGCTCCACTAGGGTCTAGGGGTACTCGATACTGGGTCCGGTGGTCATTAAAGGGGTGTTCACGGTGGCAGTGACCCGGTCCGTGGCCCTGGGCGTCCAAATGAAAGGAAAGGTCTTTAAAGGGTTCTTGGGAATAAGGATGTTCGTGACTTTACCTGTGGTATACGGTCAGGGATGCACGCGCTGCTTAAAGGGGTCCACTGGGGTGATGTTATGGCAGCTGGGATGGGATGGCTTCCCACAGGTGAAGCTGAGTCCCCAGGGCTACCGGTGTAGTAGCTATAGATGGTGTAGTAAGAAACAGAGGACACAAGGTTGCAGTCTCTTTACCTCTTTACTGGTGTAAGGCAGCCACAGTCCAGGGTACCGGATCACAAGTACTGGTATGGTCCGGCTGGCTTGGAAGCGATTCAGGAATCCCCCTAGCCAGGTGGGGTTGGAAGCTTTCCCTTCTGCGCTGTTTTGTGCTCCCTTAGGCCTCACACAAGGTCCTCATGTTCTCTCTGTCCCCCTTGTTGGTAGGCATGGCAGGTAACTCGAGCCTTTTTACAGGTGTCTCTCAGATTACTCTGGGCTCTATCTGTTACTGTGTCTTCAGGTGTTAATGTGGACAGGTGACCTGCAATCTCCTGTCCGCCGGTTTCTGCCGTGGGGCATAGTGTCACCCCCACAAGCTCAGTCTTCCAGCTACCGGAATTATGTGCTGTAGCGTGGAGAAAGCTCAGTCACAGCTTCCCCTCAGCTCTTTACTTCTCTGGTGCTTCTCTCCCCTTTCAGTCTCCTACAGACTGCTCTATTCATCTCTCCTTCCAGGAGCTGCAGATCCACGTGTCTGCACGGCCCCAGCTTTCCTCTCTCAGACTCTCTCTGTCTGCTTCCTCTCTCCTCAGTCCCTCTATAAGATTTACTCCTCACAGGCTCCTCTCACAGACTGAACTCCTTCCCTGTCTCTGAGAGACTGAACTAACTCCCCCTCCAAGCCAGAAAATATATATATATATCTAGGGAAGCTCCCCTGAAACCGGGTCTAGAGCTCCCCCTTCTCGCCTGGAGTCAGAACATGTTGCATGTAAAGGTTACCTGTTAAAGGGATCCTTCCTCGCTTCCAAGCATGGCATCACTCTCCCCATAAAAAAAGAAAAGGAAAGCAATGCCACTGTAACAATCGGTTACCTGGGGTGTTACGTAAGCACACAGTATAAAAAAAGAAGCAGCAGAAAAAAGGGGGCTACGGATTGCTTTGTAATAAAATTAGTAGGTATATGGTGCAAAAAAAAATCCTAGCCACGGATTCCGGCAGTTACATACATATAAAATACGCAGCAGCAGACAGTAATGGAGCCTTTTGATGTATGCAGTGAGATCTATATACTCACATACAGTGCCTGCATGCCTTGCACTGATGTGGATATGTGCACATAGACTCCCCTGTCTACCTAGCGCTGCAATCTATGTACCCCTGAATTAGCCCTAAAAAGGACTGTTGGTTTATCAGGATTTGTGGATTGAACATTACATAGTTACATAGTTATTAAGGTTGAAGGAAGACTATATGTCCATCTAGTTCAACCCATAGCCTAACCTAACATGCCCTAACATGTTGATCCAGAGGAAGGCAAAAAAAACCCATGTGCAAAGAGTAAGCTCCACATTGGGGAAAAAAATTCCTTCCCGACTCCACATACGGCAATCAGACTAGTTCCCTGGATCAACGCCCTATCAAGGAATCTAGTGTATATACCCTGTAACATTATACTTTTCCAGAAAGGTATCCAGTCCCCTCTTAAATTTAAGTAATGAATCACTCATTACAACATCACACGGCAGAGAGTTCCATAGTCTCACTGCTCTTACAGTAAAGAATCCGTGTCTGTTATTATGCTTAAACCTTTTTTCCTCCAACCGCAGAGGATGCCCCCTTGTCCCTGTTTCAGGTCTATGATTAAAAAGATCATCAGAAAGGTCTTTGTACTGTCCCCTCACATATTTATACATTAAAATGAGATCACCCCTTAGTCTTCGTTTTTCCAAACTAAATAGCCCCAAGTGTAATAACCTATCTTGGTATTGCAGACCCCCCAGTCCTCTAATAACCTTGGTCGCTCTTCTCTGCACCCGCTCCAGTTCAGCTATGTCTTTCTTATACACCGGAGACCAGAACTGTGCACAGTATTCTAAGTGTGGTCGAACTAGTGACTTGTATAGAGGTAAAATTATATTCTCCTCATGAGCATCTATGCCTCTTTTAATGCATCCCATTATTTTATTTGCCTTTGTAGCAGCTGCCTGACACTGGCCACTGAATTTAAGTTTGTCATCCACCCATACACCCAGGTCTTTTTCATTGACGGTTTTGCCCAGAGTTTTAGAATTAAGCACATAATTATACATCTTATTACTTCTACCCAAGTGCATGACCTTACATTTATCCCCATTAAAGCTCATTTGCCATTTATCAGCCCAAGCTTCTAGTTTACATAAATCAAAGTAGACCCAC
The DNA here is from genome assembly GCF_032444005.1 of Ranitomeya imitator. Lineage (NCBI taxonomy): Eukaryota > Metazoa > Chordata > Amphibia > Anura > Dendrobatidae > Ranitomeya > Ranitomeya imitator. Next base: position 52,881,821 of record NC_091284.1, read on the forward strand.
ACTAACTAATAAAAGTAAGAATCTGACCCTATCTCATCAGCATCTCTCCCTACACTAGCTGAGTCCGGAGCAGAATGCGGCGAGCAAGGCAGCACCATCTCTCTTATAGACCTGATGACGCTATGCGGCCAGCCAATCGCTGTAATACCACAACAACGATGGCTGAGGTATTACATTGCATGGCTGACAATCCCTGCATGTTGATTGGCACTCTAAAAAGCGCCAAAATTAAAAGGAGGAGACCCGAGCTCCCGCCGAATAATACCAGAAATGCTCGGTGCTCGCCGAGTACACCGAGCACAGTGATACTCAGGAGAGTACCGAGTAATGGCGAGCACGTTCGCTCATCACTACTCATGTTTTAACTCAGGAAGAGTTCAGAAATCCACATTTTGTCCAAAAACCATGATTTTTAATCACAGCTGTCATTCTTCTTGGCATGCTTTCCACCAGTCTTTCACACTGCTTTTGGGTGACCTTATGCCATTCCTGGTACAAAAATGTAAGTAGTTCTTCTTTGTTTGATGGCTTGTGACTAGGGTTGAGCGAAACGGGTCGTTCATTTTCAAAAGTCGCTGACTTTTGGCAAAGTCGGGTTTCATGAAACCCGATCCGACCCCTGTGCGGGGTCGGCCATGCGGTACGCGACTTTCGCGCCAAAGTCGCGTTTCAAAGACGCGAAAAGCGCCATTTCTCAGCCAATGAAGGTAAACGCAGAGTGTGGGCAGCGTGATGACATAGGTCCTGGTCCCCACCATCTTAGAGAAGGGCATTGCAGTGATTGGCTTGCTGTCTGCGGCGTCACAGGGGCTATAAAGGGGCGTTCCCGCCGACCGCCATGTTACTGCTGCTGATCTGAGCTTAGGGAGAGGTTGCTGCCGCTTCGTCAGAAGCAGGGATAGCGTTAGGCAGGGTCCATTAACCACCAAACCGCTTGTGCTGTAGCGATTTCCACTGCCCAACACCACCTTCGGTGTGCAGGGACAGTGGAAGCTACATTTTTTTTTTTCCCCTCAGCGCTGTAGCTCATTGGGCTGCCCTAGAAGGCTCCCTGATAGCTGCATTGCTGTGTGTACGCCGCTGTGCAAACCAACTGCTTTTTTCAAAGCACAAATCCTCTTGTTCCTTCCTTTCTGCACAGCTATCTTTTTTGTTTGTACACACTTTTTATTTAATTTGTGCATCAGTCCACTCCTTATTGCTGCCTGCCATACCTGGCTGAGATTACTGCAGGGAGATAGTAATTGAAGGACACTCCCTGTTTTTTTTTTTTTTTTTTTGTGGGAGATTAAGATTGACATTTCTGCTAGAGTGCCATCCCTGTGTGTGCCATCTCTCAGTCAGTGGGCCATAGAAAGCCTATTTATTTTTTTGCTTGATTTTGGTTCTAAAATCTACCTGAAAAAATCACTACATCAATCAGTGGGAGAAAAATATTGGCCTCAGGGCTTGTGTGCCACTCCTGACTCCTGTGTGCATCATCACTCACTCAGTGGGCCATAGAAAGCCCATTTTTTTTTTTTTTTGCTTTATTTGGGTTCTAAATTCTACCTGAAAAAATCAATAAATCAATCAGTGGGAGATTAATATTGGCCTTTGGGCTTGTGTGCCAGTCCTAAGCGTGCCATCTCTCTCTCAGATAGTGGGCCATAGAAAGCCTATTTATTATTTTTTTTATTGGGTTTATAAATTTTCCCTGGAACAAAAAAAAAAAAAGTGGGAGATTAATACTGGCCTCTGGGCTTGTGTGCCAGTCCTGAGCGTGCCATCTCTCTCACAAATAGTGGGCCATAGAAAGCCTATTTATTTTTTTGCTTGATTTGGGTTCTAAAATCTACCTGAAAAAATCACTACATCAATCAGTGGGAGAAAAATATTGGCCTCAGGGCTTGTGTGCCACTCCTGACTCCTGTGTGCATCATCACTCACTCAGTGGGCCATAGAAAGCCCATTTTTTTTTTTTTTGCTTTATTTGGGTTCTAAATTCTACCTGAAAAAATCAATAAATCAATCAGTGGGAGATTAATATTGGCCTTTGGGCTTGTGTGCCAGTCCTAAGCGTGCCATCTCTCTCTCTCAGATAGTGGGCCATAGAAAGCCTATTTATTATTTTTTTTATTGGGTTTATAAATTTTCCCTGGAACAAAAAAAAAAAAGTAGGAGATAAATATTGGCCTCTGGGCTTGTGTGCCACTCCTGACTCCTGTGTGCGTCATCTCTCACTCAGTGGGCCATAGAAAGCCTTTTTTTGTTTTATTTGTTTTCTAAATTCTCCCTGAAAAAATCATTTTATTTTATTTGGTTTCTAAATTCTTCCTGAAAAAATCATTTTATTCTATTATTTTTTTTTCCTAAAGTCTCCCTGAAAAAAAAAAAAATCAAATCAGTGGGAGATTAATATTTACATTTGTGCTTCAGTGACAGTCCTGCGTGTGTGGCATCTCTCTCATTTGTTGCCACCAACAACATAGTGTGTAACATTGTGCCTGATTTTCGTTGTGGTCTCACTCACCTGTAAAGGGGTAGCTAAATCATACTGAAGTTATAGCTCACCGTGTAATTTGTGTGACAGCAACAAATACCGTTAGTTTGTTTACGTTTTTAAAACAATGAGGAAGTCTGGTGGAAGAGGTCGTGGCCGGGGGCGTTCATTGTCAGCTGGTAATGAGGGTAGTGGTAGTGGTGGAGCATCAGCTGGTCGTGGGAAAAAAAATATTGCACCTAAGTCTGGAGCTGTGGAGCCAGGTTCGTCGTCTGGCTACACAAGGCCTCGAACGCTCCCTTTTCTGGGAGTAGGAAAACCGCTTTTAAAGCCGGAGCAGCAAGAGCAAGTTTTGGCTTTTCTTGCTGACTCAGCCTCTAGCTCTTTTGCCTCCTCTCGTGAAACTGGTAAATGTCAAAGCAGCGCGTCGTTAGTGGATGTTCACGGTCAGGGACAAGTCGCTTCCTTGTCCTCTTCAGCAAAAACAACAACAGAGAAGAATGCAGCAGGCGACACAACGGGTTACTCCATGGAGCTCTTTACACATACCGTCCCTGGCTTAGAAAGTGAAGCAGTTAACAGCCCATGCCCATTACAAGTTGAATCTGACATGGAGTGCACTGATGCACAGCCACAGCCAGACTACTATGCTGGTCCTTTGACTCAGACCACAACATTGCCCTCGCAGGGTAATGATCAAGAATCAGACCCTGATGAGACTATGTTGCCCCATCACGAACGCTATACCACCGACCGACACGGTGACACAGACGAAGTTGCACACGAGCTACAAGAAGAGGTAATAGATGACCCAGTTCTTGACCCCGATTGGCAGCCATTGGGGGAACAGGGTGCAGGCGGCAGCAGTTCTGAAGCGGAGGAGGAGGGTCCGCAGCAGGCATCAACATCGCAACAGGTTCCATCTGCCGGGCCCGTATCTTGCCCAAAACGCGTGGCAAAGCCAAAACCTGTTGGAGGACAGCGTGGCCATCCGGTTAAAGCTCAGTCTGCAATGCCTGAAAAGGTATCCGATGCTAGAAAGAGTGCAGTCTGGCATTTTTTTAAACAACATCCAATTGATCAGCGCAAAGTCATCTGTCAAAAATGTTCAACTACCTTAAGCAGAGGACAGAATCTGAAAAGTCTCAATACAAGTTGCATGCATAGACATTTAACCACCATGCATTTGCAAGCCTGGACTAACTACCAAACGTCCCTTAAGGTTGTAGCACCCTCGGCCAATGAAGCTAGTCAGCAACGCAACATCCCTTCCGGCAGTGTAGGGCCACCATTTTCCGCACCACCTGCAGTATCTGTGCAGGTTTCTTTGCCAGGCCAAAGCAGTCAGGGTCAGGGAATCACCAGTTTCGTAGTAGGAAACACTGCATCTAGGACACCGGCGGCAACAATACCATCTCCCACCGTCTCTCAGTCTGCCATGTCCACCGGCACCCCCGCTAGTTCCACGATCTCCAGCTCTCCAGTCCAGCTCACCCTACATGAGACTATGGTTAGAAAAAGGAAGTACTTAGCCTCGGATCCGCGTACACAGGGTTTGAACGCACACATAGCTAGACTAATCTCGTTAGAGATGATGCCCTACCGGTTAGTTGAAAGCGAAGCTTTCAAAGCCCTGATGGACTACGCTGTACCACCCTACGAGCTACCCAGTCGACACTTTTTTTCCTTTTTTTCCTGAAAAGCCATCCCAGCCCTCCACCAGCATGTTAAAGAGCGCATCGTCCATGCACTCAGGCAATCTGTGAGCACAAAGGTGCACCTGACAACAGATGCATGGACCAGTAGGCATGGCCAGGGACGTTACGTGTCCATCACGGCACACTGGGTAAATGTGGTGGATGCAGGGTCCACAGGGGACAGCAAGTTTGGGACAGTTCTGCCTAGCCCACAGTCTAGGAAACAGTTGGCTGTAGCCGTTCGCACCCCCTCCTCCTCCTCCTCGTCCTCCTGCAGAAGCGAGACCTCGTCCACAGACCGCAGTCGCACAACCACTCCATCCGCAGCTGCCACTGTTGCACACCAGGTCTCCCATTATGGGGCAGCTACTGGCAAACGTCAGCAGGCTGTATTGGCTATGAAGTGTTTGGGCGACAACAGACACACCGCTGAAGTTCTGTCCGAGTTCTTGCAGAAAGAAACGCAGTCGTGGTTGGGCACTGTAGATCTTGAGGCAGGCAAGGTAGTGAGTGATAACGGAAAGAATTTCATGGCTGCCATCTCCCTTTCCCAACTGAAACACATTCCTTGCCTGGCTCACACCTTAAACCTGGTGGTGCAGTGCTTCCTGAAAAGTTATCCGGGGTTATCCGACCTGCTCCTCAAAGTGCGTGGACTTTGCTCACATATCCGCCGTTCGCCCGTACACTCCAGCCGTATGCAGACCTATCAGCATTCTTTGAACCTTCCCCAGCATCGCCTAATCATAGACGTTGCAACAAGGTGGAACTCAACACTGCACATGCTTCAGAGACTGTGTGAACAGAGGCGGGCTGTTATGTTTTTGTGGGAGGATACACATACACGGGCAGGCAGTAGGATGGCAGACATGGAGTTGTCAGGTGTGCAGTGGTCGAAGATTCAAGACGTGTCAAGTCCTTCAGTGTTTTGAGGAATGCACACGGCTGGTTAGTGCAGACAACGCCATAATAAGCATGAGCATCCCCCTAATGCGTCTGCTGATGCAAAGTTTGACGCACATAAAGGATCAGGCGTCTGCAGCTGAGGAAGAGGAAAGCCTTGATGACAGTCAGCCATTGTCTGGCCAGGGCAGTGTACAGGACGAGGTAGCGGGCGAACAGGAGGAGGAGGACGAGGAGGATGATGGGGATGATTATATTTTTAATGAGGAAGCTTTTCCGGGGCCAGTGGAAATTGTTGGCGCGGCAAGGCCGGGTTCTGGTTTTTGGAGGGACACAAGTGACGTGGATTTGCCTGAAACTGCCCCTCAACCAAGCACAACCACAGATTTGAGAACTGGAACTTTGGGCCACATGGCGGATTATGCCTTACGTATCCTCAAAAGGGACACACGCATAACAAAAATGATGAACGATGACGATTACTGGTTGGCCTGCCTCCTTGATCCTCGCTATAAAGGCAAATTGCAAAATATAATGCCACATGAGAACTTGGAACTAATATTATCAACCAAACAATCAACTCTTGTTGACCGTTTGCTTCTGGCATTCCCTGCACACAGCGCCCGTGATCGTTCTAACACGAGCTGCACGGGCCAGCAGACCAGAGGTGTTAGAGGGGCAGAAATCAGAAGTGGCATTGGCCAGAGGGGTTTTCTGACCAGGTTGTGGAGTGATTTTGCTATGACCGCAGACAGGACAGTTATTGCAGCATCAATTCAAAGTGACAGGAGACAACATTTGTCCAGTATGGTTACAAACTATTTTTCATCCCTTATCGACGTTGTCCCTCAACCGTCATTCCCATTTGATTACTGGGCATCAAAATTAGACACCTGGCCAGAATTGGCAGAATATGCATTGCAGGAGCTTGCTTGCCCGGCAGCTAGTGTCCTATCAGAAAGAGTATTCAGTGCTGCAGGTTCAATACTAACAGAAAAAAGGACTCGTCTGGCTACCCAAAATGTAGATGATCTAACCTTCATTAAAATGAACCACAACTGGATTTCGAAATCTTTTGCCCCACCTTGCCCGGCTGACACCAAGCTTTCCTATGTAAAGGTCTTGCCTGTGGACTATTCTGAACGACTTTTCCAATCTCGTAATTTGCAGCACCTGATTGTCCAGCATCCGACATGTTAACACCTCCCTAAATGGCCAAAGTCCCCACACGGGGCCGTGGTATCGCCACTTGGTGCCAGCACCCGTGAGAGTACTGTTTGTCTGAGGAGGTGGGTGTGCCCGCTTTTGGTCGACGGCACTGCCACTAGGTCCCTCATAGTACAATAAAGTGTCTGGCGGTGGTGGTGCGCACCCAACGTCAGACACACCGTTGTAATATGAGGGGCCCTGGGCCTGTACCGCCGGCCACAAGACAGTCCCCCCCCCCCAGCTCAAACAGTGCTCTACCACTTGCAAAATTTTCTCTCACAGCTCCACCAATGTTTAGTCTATGCGCTGACATCCTTCAATGCCTGGCACTGTCAATACCATTGTATTGACATTTTTCTTATGTTAGGCCTTCGAAGCCTGTCTGCGGTCACTCCTTCCACTAGGCCTCCACTGACCTGTCTACTGCTGCCCGTGTTCCCCTGGAACCAATTTTAAATTGCCTACAGCCCAATTTTTGTTATGTTAGGCCTTCGAAGCCTGTCTGCGGCCCGTTCTTTCCACTACTACTACACTGACCAGGCCACTGCTGCCCGTGTTCCCCTGGAACCAATTTTAAATTGCCTACAGCCAGCCCAATTTATTATGTTAGGGCTTCGAAGCCTGTCTGCGGTCCCTCCTTCCACTAGGCCTCCACTGACCTGTCTACTGCTGCCCGTGTTCCCCTGGAACCAATTTTAAATTGCCTACAGCCCAATTTTTGTTATGTTAGGCCTTCGAAGCCTGTCTGCGGCCCGTTCTTTCCACTACTACTACACTGACCTGGCTACTGCCGCCCGTGTTCCCCTGGAACCAATTTTAAATTGCCTACAGCCAGCCCAATTTATTATGTTAGGGCTTCGAAGCCTGTCTGCGGTCCCTCCTTCCACTAGGCCTCCACTGACCTGTCTACTGCTGTCCGTGTTCCCCTGGAACCAATTGTAAATTGCCTACATCCCAATTTTTGTTATGTTAGGCCTTCGAAGCCTGTCTGCGGCCCGTTCTTTCCACTACTACTACACTGACCAGGCCACTGCTGCCCGTGTTCCCCTGGAACCAATTTTAAATTGCCTACAGCCAGCCCAATTTATTATGTTAGGCCTTCGAAGCCTGTCTGCGGTCCCTCCTTCCACTAGGCCTCTACTGACCTGTCTACTGCTGCCCGTGTACCCCTTGAACCAAAATCAGAAAATATAAAAATAAGTATTTTGCTTATAAAAAAGAAAATACTGGAGAGATATCAAATGCAGACATTTTAACATTAAAAACAAACACATACAACAAAAATCTGGTACAGTACTAAAAATGGCCACCAGCTACAATAACTTTCTCCTGCAAGTAGTTAACTGAAAGTATTTTTCAATTTAAAACACAGATATGGCATCCACCGAGTGTTGTCCTGTCGCGTCTTCTTTATATTATTGCCAAGAAGATGCAAAACAATGAAAATAATAAAATCATTATTTACCAAAAAAATAGAGTAAGTCAAAACCACATTGCAAATAAACATTCATTACAAATAAAAAAGCTGGGCGCGTCCGAGGGTGAGTATATACCTAGTAAGAATATAATCACCCTCGGACGCGCCCTGCTTCTTTCCGACAGCCTTCCTTCCTAAGAATCAGCCCTTCCGTGGTGTAGAGAGAGGGTGTGTTACACTCCAAGGTGTTCCCCAGGTTGCCTTTCCTGAGCTTCGATCTTCATGCTCTCGTTTAGTAGTTGTCGGAAAGTAGGCTGCATTAGGCCTACAAATTGGGTATGGGGTGGAGAGAGATGGTGTGTTACACTCCAAGGTGTTCCCCAGGTTTCCTTGCCATTGCTTCGGTCTTCCGACTCTCGTTTAGTAGTTGTAGAAAACTACACTGCATTAGGCCTACAAAATGGGTATCGGGTGGAGAGAGATGGTGTGTTACACTCCAAGGTGTTCCCCAGGTTTCCTTGCCATTGCTTCGGTCTTCCGACTCTCGTTTAGTAGTTGTAGAAAACTACACTGCATTAGGCCTACAAAATGGGTATCGGGTGGAGAGAGATGGTGTGTTACACTCCAAGGTGTTCCCCAGGTTTCCTTGCCATTGCTTCGGTCTTCCGACTCTCGTTTAGTAGTTGTAGAAAACTACACTGCATTAGGCCTACAAAATGGGTATCGGGTGGAGAGAGATGGTGTGTTACACTCCAAGGTGTTCCCCAGGTTTCCTTGCCATTGCTTCGGTCTTCCGACTCTCGTTTAGTAGTTGTAGAAAACTACACTGCATTAGGCCTACAAAATGGATATCGGTTGGAGAGAGATGGTGTGTTACACTCCAAGGTGTTCCCCAGGTTTCCTTGCCATTGCTTCGGTCTTCTGACTCTCGTTCAGTAGTTGTAGAAAACTACACTGCATTAGGCCTACAAAATGGGTATCGGGTGGAGAGAGATGGTGTGTTACACTCCAAGGTGTTCTCCAGGTTGCCTTTCCAGAGCTTCGATCTTCCGGCTCTCGTTTAGTAGTTGTTGGAAACTACACTGCATTAGGCCTCCAAATTGGCTATGGGGTGGAGAGAGATAGTGTGTTACACTCCAAGGTGTTCTCCAGGTTTCCTCGCCATTGCTTCGATCTTCCGACTCTCGTTTAGTAGTTGTAGAAAACTACACTGCATTAGGCCTACAAAATGGGTATCGGGTGGAGAGAGATGGTGTGTTACACTCCAAGGTGTTCCCCAGGTTTCCTTGCCATTGCTTCGGTCTTCCGACTCTCGTTTAGTAGTTGTAGAAAACTACACTGCATTAGGCCTACAAAATGGGTATGGGGTGGAGAGAGATGGTGTGTTCCACTCCAAGGTGTTCTCCAGGTTGCCTTTCCTGAGCTTCTATCTTCAGGCTCTCGTTAAATTGTGGTTAAATGGAACAACTGCATTTGGCGTACTAGTTGGTTTGGGGCCTACTAACAGTGTCTGCCGCTCCTTGCTGTTCTCCTGGTTTCCTGTCCTGAAATTCCGTTTTCAGGCGCTCGTTAAGTAGTTGTTAATGTTAGACTTCATTTGGCCTACTAGTTGGGTTGGGGCCTACTATCGGTGTCTGCCACTCTTTGCTGTTCTCCTCCACTGAACAAAGCTGTGCCGCCTGTTTACTACGGTTGCCAATTTTGAACTGCATTTCGACTACTTACTGATTTGGGCCTACTCTCTGTGTCAGCCTCTCATTCCAGTTGTCCTCCACTGCAATGCCCCCTGGTTATTCCTGTGTTACCAATTTTGAACTGCATTTAGCCAACTTTATTCTTTGGGCCTATATCTGTGTTTCCTCCTCATCCTGCCCATTGCCCAGCCAGTGATAGATGAGTCTGCTGGTACATTGACCCATAACGCAACATTCCCCGTGCACGCTACACAACAACATTGTGACCCTGCTGAAAGTCAGGTTGCTCTTCCCGCAATACCATACCACCTTACACGGGGACAAAGAGGAAGGTGCAGATGAAAGTGCAGGTTCCTTCATCAGGTGGGGGGAGGAATACTAGTTGGCGACGTCACTGGCACAGGGCCTCTCATAGTACGCAAAAGTGTTGCTGCCGGTGTTAGGCGCCCCCGCCGTGCAAACACACCGCTGTACTTTGAGGGGCCCTGTGCCAGTGCCAATGCCAACGAGTGGGCCCCCCCTGCTTGCTCAGGTTCAGAGCACTTGCAAAGTTGAAATACTTACCTCTCCCTGCTCCACTGCCGTGACGTGGTCCAGATTTCCTGGGCCCACTAATTACTTGAACCAGCCCTACACACCACAACTTTAGCCAAATGACCCCCAATTTCAAATGCCTTCCAATTATTATAAGGTAAATTACGCTTGACAAGCTTCATTAAGAAGAATGGATGGTTTTGACATTAAAATGGGCACTCTAGGTGTTTTCCTGGCCCCCACTCACTGCCGACTATGCTGCCCCATTGACTTGCATTGGGTTTCGTGTTTCGGTCGATCCCGACTTTACGTCATAATCGGCCGATTTCACTCGACCCGACTTTTGAGATAGTCGGGTTTCGCGAAACCCGGCTCGACTCTAAAAAGGTCAAGGTCGCTCAACTCTATATAGCACCACTATCCTAGCCAAAAACCTAACAAAAGCATTAGTGGAAACGCGATCATTTGCCTAACTGTGACTGAATTTTGTTCGGGAATCTGAACACAAATTCAATTTTACTACGCATTTTCCAAACAAGTTCACTCATCTCTAGTCATGTGTATTATGGGTGTAATGTGTATGTGTGCAATATATAGGTTGTTAGGGTTGGCGGAACGCACCAAATATATAATTTATTAAATGGAATTGGTGCGTTCGCAACCCGGGATCCACCGTGCAGGAAAGCACCTGCTGCTAAATAATGGCGGCTCTATATGGCGGTATATACCAACTCTGTTAGCTTCACAGAGTAACCGCGAGAGGAAAGCTCTGTGCCCTGTTAGACTTTCACAGAGGCACAGGCCAACTACCCAGATGTGAGCAGTGAGTGGTCATGCATGCATACAAAACTCCTCGCCGGAGATGCCAGCATTCTAGGGGCTTATTTCAGCCGGGTCCCTGAACACACTTAAACACAATCTCCTCGCCGGAGGTGCCAGCATTCTAGGGGCTTATTTCAGCCGGGTCCCTGAACACATTCAAACACATGATCACATTGGCGCAAAGCATATAGCATAAGACGATACTAGCGCATGGCCGTGCGGTCATGCGCAGTTTATATAGTTGCAGCACAGGAAGCTGCTACTGAAGTTTTTGCCCTTTCAGGACCTTCCAGAAGGACCAATGGAAAGTGCTGCAGTACCTGAGCATGTTTTGCCCTTTCAGGACCTTCCAGAAGGACCAATGGAATGTACTGCAGCACCTGAGCATGTGACCGAACATGTGGCCCTCCCTGCCCTGGGCATGCTCAGTGTGAGTAAACAAGGACTTAGTCCCAGAGAGGCTCGCTTGCCGCAGATCAGTGCAGGGTACCATAGGAAAGCCAGAAAAGGCAGTAGTGACCCTATGCACCGAATCAGCCCCAGCAAGAAGCTGGGAGCGACGACTCCGCTGAGCAGAGCCCACTGCGGCCGATACCGAATGGGAGACCGCAGCAGACACGGATCGAGATTCCCCCTGTGAAGCAGAGGAAACTCGACTCCTAACATTACCCCCCCCCCTCCTAGGGCCCCCCCTCCTTGAGCCTCACTACGCTCAAAAGCTGCGATAAGCAGCGGAGCCCGAATGTGCTCCACAGGCTCCCAGGTTCTATCCTCTGGGCCGTGACCCTTCCAGTCCACCAGATAAAATTTCTTGCCACGTACCACCTTGCATCCCACAATAGCATTCACCTCAAACTCATCCATGGATGAACCCGATGTCCCAGCAGATGACTCGGAAAACAGGGACAAATGAACGGGCTTTAAGAGGGAAACGTGGAAAGTATCGGTGATACCAAGGCGTGGAGGAATAGCCAAATGGTAGACCACAGGGTTGACCTGTTCCAGAACCTTAAACGGGCCAATGTAGCGAGGAGCAAACTTAGTGGACTCAACTCGCAGCCTGATGTTACGGGCGGAGAGCCACACTAAGTCGCCAGGAGCAAAGACCGGAGCGGGGCGCCGGTGTGTATCAGCCGAAACCCTCATTCTCTCCTTGGAGGCCCGGATGGCATCCTGTGTGCGGTCCCAGATGTCACGTGCCTCCATCGCCCAGTCTGCCACCCTAGAATCGGTGGATGACACGGGCATGGGCACAGGGACACGCGGATGCTGGCCGTAATTAAGGAGAAAAGGAGTTTGACCAGTGGAATCGGCTACGGCGTTGTTCAGGGCAAATTCCGCCCAAGGTAGCAAAGATGCCCAGTCATCCTGCCTAGCAGAGACGAAATGTCGCAAATATGTCACCAGAGTCTGGTTGGTTCTCTCCACCAACCCATTCGTCTCGGGATGGTATGCAGAGGAGAGGTTTAACTCTATGCTGAGTAAACGGCAGAGCTCTCTCCAAAACCGAGATGCGAACTGGGGACCCCGATCGCTGACAATCTTATCAGGCATACCATGCAAACGGAAAACGTGTTTAATGAACAACACCGCCAAGGACCGTGCTGAGGGTAACCGAGGAAGCGGCACCAAATGCACCATCTAGGAGAAATGGTCGGTGACAACCCAAATAATGGAGCAGCCACGCGACTTGGGTAGACCCACCACAAAGTCCATCCCGACCATCTCCCAGGGCCTGTCTGCCACCGGTAGAGGGTAAAGCAACCCAGCAGGCCGTTGCCGAGGAGACCGATTCTGGGCGCAAGAAACGCACGCCTGAATATAGTCCTTGACATCTCGGGCCATATGCGGCCACCAGTATGTTCTCGCCAGAAGCTCAGATGTCCTCTTGGTCCCAAAATGCCCACCCACTCTGGAGGAGTGAGCCCAAGAGAGAACCTCCGGTCGCAAGTTAGCTGGTACAAAAGTCTTGCCCGGGGGCACAGACTCTAACGAAACCGAAGCTACAGTTCTCAGGCTCTCAGAAGGGACAATAAGCCGAGGCTCCTCCTCCTCTGATGACACCACGGAGCGGGAGAGAGCGTCAGCACGAACGTTCTTCTCCCCGGAGAGGAAATGGAGAGTAAAATGGAACCGGGAGAAGAACAGGGACCATCTAGCCTTGCGAGAATTCAGCCGCTGGGCCATTTGCAGATACACCAAGTTCTTGTGGTCAGTGAAGACTTGGAAGGGAAAGCGAGCTCCCTCCAAAAGATGTCTCCACTCCGAAAAAGCCAACTTCATGGCCAGCAACTCCCTGTCCCTGATGGAATAATTCCTCTCCGCTGGTGTGAAGGTCTTGGAGAAGAAGAAGCAATGATGCTTCCGACCTTGAGCATCCTTTTGGAAAAGGACTGCTCCAGCACCAACGGATGAGGCATCCACCTCCAAGATAAATGGCTTATCAACATCGGGGCGATGTAGGATGGGAGCGCTAGCGAAGTGTGGCTTGATCGAGAGAAAGGCTTTGGAGACCTCCTCTGACCACAACTTGGGATTTGCTCCCTTCTTGGTGAGGGCAACCAAGGGAGCTACCAAAGTTGAGAAGTGTGGAATGAACTGGCGATAGTAATTAATGAACCCCATAAAGCGCTGCACCGCTTTAAGAGAATGGGGTTCCTGCCAGTCCATTACAACCTGTAGCTTGGCAGGATCCATAGCCAAACCCTGGGCAGAGATGATATAACCAAGGAAAGGCAAGGACTCCTGCTCAAACACACACTTCTCCAACTTGGCGTAGAGGGAGTTTGCCCGTAAGAGGTCGAAGACTTTGCGAACATCTCTCCGATGGGAGTCAATATCTGGAGAGAAGATGAGAATATCATCCAGATAGACTACGACCGAGGTGGTGAGCATATCCCGGAAGATGTCGTTCACAAAGTCTTGGAAAACGGCTGGGGCATTACAGAGCCCGAAGGGCATCACCAGATATTCATAGTGCCCATCCCTGGTGTTAAAAGCCGTCTTCCATTCATCCCCCTCACAGATGCAAATCAGGTTGTAAGCACCCCGCAGATCTAACTTTTTAAATACCCTCGCTCCCCGTAGCCTATCAAACAGCTCAGATATCAGGGGTAGTGGGTACTTGTTCTTAACGGTGATGGCGTTAAGACCCCTGTAGTCTATGCATGGACGTAAGTCTCCAGTCTTCTTCTGTATGAAGAAGAACCCTGCCCCTGCCGGTGACACTGACTTCCTAATGAATCCTCTTGCCAGATTCTCCTGGATTTACTGGGACATTGCCTCCGTCTCCGGGAGAGATAACGGATAGACTCGACCCCGGGGAGGCTCAGCACCAGGCAAGAGGTCAATAGGACAGTCATAGGGGCGGTGAGGCGGAAGGGTCTCCGCAGCTCTTTTGGAGAACACGTCTGCATAGGGCCAATAGTGCTTGGGGAGAGAGGAAAGATCTGCGGGTACCTGTGTAGTAGCAACCTGAACGCACTCCCTCAGACATCTACCCTCGCAAGATTTACTCCAACCCAAAATTCTCCCAGAGGACCACTCAATATGAGGAGAATGGTAGCGAAGCCATGATATCCCCAACAGGACCTCATCAATTCCCTCAGGAATGACTAATAGGGAGATTATCTCCTGATGTGATGGAGACACAGATAGCGTGAAAGGAATGGTTTGGTGGGTAATCTGTGAAGGTAGTGTTGACCCATTTACCACTCGAACGGTTACCGGCTTGGCGAGCATCAACAAGGGTATTGCGTGACGCTGGGCAAAAGCGGAAGACATAAAGTTACCCGCTGCCCCAGAATCCACGCATAGCTCGACCATAAGAGTGGATGGGCCTATGGTAATTGTCCCCTTGAAGGACAACTTTGAGGCAAACGTCGCCGTGTCTAGTATACCTCCTCCAACTGCCACTAGACGCTGACGTTTCCCCGACCGCTGAGGACCCTTGGAGGCAAGGTGTCCTGACTGCTGGCAAACATGATGGACCTTATGTGCACGGGCAGACTGAGACTTGGATCCCACTCGTGTCACCTCTAAGGCCTCATGTGACTCGGATGCCTGGACTGGAAATTCCAAAGGTTTGGCGAAGGTGGGAGCCAGCCGAAACCTCTGCCTACACTGGGCTCGCTCCAACCTCCGCTCGTTAAAACGGAGGTCAATACGAGTAGATACGGCTATGAGCTCCTCCAGTGTGGCGGGAATCTCCCTAGTGGCCAAAGCGTCCTTCACATGGTCAGCCAGCCCCCTCCAAAATACGGGAATGAGGTTTTTATCTGGCCATTTCAACTCAGACGCTAATGTCCGGAAGTGAACAGCAAAATGGCTGACCATGGTTGAACCCTGAGTCAAAGCCAGCAGTTGGAGCGCTGTATCATGGGTGACTTGAGGTCCTAAAAAGACCTGTTTCAGAGTGTCCAGAAACCTAGGAACACTCCGCACCACATGATCGTTGCGCTCCCACAGCGGCGTAGCCCACTCCAACGCTCTGTCCGACAGGAGAGAGATTATGAATCCCACCTTTGCCCGCTCAGTAGGGAAACGTGCAGCCAGAAGCTCGAGGTGTATACCACATTGGCTCACGAAACCCCTACAGGACTTACTGTCCCCAGAGTATCTCTCAGGCAAAGGAAGGTGAGATAGGGTCAGAACAGAGGTGGCAGTGGGTAAAGCTGTTGCAGCCACGCTAGCAGCCTGAACAGCTATTGCGGTAACATCCACCGCCGACGTTGCACGCTCAAGAGACGCCAACCGGCCCTCCAGCAGCTGGATGTACCCCTGCAATCGCTGTTCATCCGCCATTACTTAGCAAGATCCTGGAGCTAGTATACTGTTAGGGTTGGCGGAACGCACCAAATATATAATTTATTAAATGGAATTGGTGCGTTCGCAACCTGGGATCCACCGTGCAGGAAAGAACCTGCTGCTAAATAATGGCGGCTCTATATGGCAGTATATACCAACTCTGTTAGCTTCACAGAGTAACCGCGAGAGGAAAGCTCTGTGCCCTGTTAGACTTTCACAGAGGCACAGGCCAACTACCCAGATGTGAGCAGTGAGTGGTCATGCATGCATACAAAACTCCTCGCCGGAGATGCCAGCATTCTAGGGGCTTATTTCAGCCGGGTCCCTGAACACACTTAAACACAATCTCCTCGCCGGAGGTGCCAGCATTCTAGGGGCTTATTTCAGCCGGGTCCCTGAACACATTCAAACACATGACCACATTGGCGCAAAGCATATAGCATAAGACGATACTAGCGCATGGCCGTGCGGTCATGCGCAGTTTATATAGTTGCAGCACAGGAAGCTGCTACTGAAGTTTTTGCCCTTTCAGGACCTTCCAGAAGGACCAATGGAAAGTGCTGCAGTACCTGAGCATGTTTTGCCCTTTCAGGACCTTCCAGAAGGACCAATGGAATGTACTGCAGCACCTGAGCATGTGACCGAACATGTGGCCCTCGACCTCCAATGGGAGACCCTGCCCTGGGCATGCTCAGTGTGAGTAAACAAGGACTTAGTCCCAGAGAGGCTCGCTCGCCGCAGATCAGTGCAGGGTACCATAGGAAAGCCAGAAAAGGCAGTAGTGACCCTATGCATCGAATCAGCCCCAGCGAGACGCTGGGAGCGACGTCTCCGCTGAGCAGAGCCCACTGCGGCCGATACCGAATGGGAGACCGCAGCAGACACGGATCGAGATTCCCCCTGTGCAGCAGAGGAAACTCAACTCCTAACATAGGTGTCATTTATATTTTTGTAATTATGCAAGTTGGCATTTACATGGCGAATTCTAGAGGTGTGTTATGCTCATGCTGATTTGATCAGTCATTGTCACCTGATCACTCACATGTGATTTACAGATGTATGTATATGTGACCTCATTGTAGATTGTAAGCGCTCACGAGCAGGGTCATCTAATTTTGCTTTAATTATTGTATTGTTAACGTTGTTACTTATGACTGTTGTGTTTGAAACTTTTAAACTGTAAAACGCTGCGGAATATGTTGGTGCTATATAAAGATTATTATTATTATTTATTATGTGACAGCTACCTTCTTCTCAAGCTTCTCTAATTCTAATTTTCAATTGTGAGAAGCAAAAGGATGCATCAGTCATCACATGACCACGTATCTGCAAATTGCACGTGACAACTGCTTCAATTTGCACGAAGAGCACAATCCTAACAGAGTATATATTACACTATTTCACACATTTAGAAATTTAGCACAAGGTACCATTTAGGCTAAGGTCTGACCTGGCTCTGTAAGCAGGCAACTGGACGTAACGCAAAGACAAGTACAAAGTGAGAGTAACTAATTAAACCATTTATTTTTCCTGGGGCGAGAAAAAATGCAAAACATACAATATACAGTGCCTTGCAAAAGTATTTGGCTCCCTGTAACTTTTCAACCTTTTCCCACATATCATGCTTCAAACATAAAGATACCAAATGTAAATTTTTGGTGGAGAATCAACAAGTGGAACACAATTGTGAAGTTCAATGAAATTTATAGGTTATTTTAAATTTTTGTGGAAATTCAAAAACTGAAAGGTGGGGCATGCAATATTATTTGTCCCCTTTAACTTAATACTTTGCTGTGTCACCATTTGCTGCGATTACAGCAGCAAGTCACTTGGGGTATGTCTCTATCAGTTTTGTACATCAAGAAACTGAAATTCTTGCCCATTCTTCCTTGGCAAACAGCTCGAGCTCAGTGAGGTTTGATGGAGATCGTTTGTGAACAGAAGTTTTCAGCTCTTTCCACAGATTCTCGATTGGATTAAGGTCTGGACTTTGATTTGGACATTCTAACACCTGGATATATTTATTTGTGAACCGTTCCATTGAAGATTTTGCTTTATGTTTGGGATCATTGTCTTGTTGGAAGACAAAATATCCGTCCCAGTCTCAGAGTCTTTTGCAGACTCCAACAAGTTTTCTTCAAGAATGGTCCTGTATTTGTCTCCATCAATCTTCCCATCAATTTTAACCATCTTACCTATCCCTGCTGAAGTAAAGCAGGCCAAAACTATGATGCTGCCACCACCATGTTTGACAGTGGGGATGGTGTGTTCAGGGTGCTAAGCTGTGTTGCCTTTATGCCAAACATATCCTTTGGCATTGTTGACAAAAAGTTCGATTTTAGTTTCATCTGACCAGAGCACCTTCTTCCACATGTTTGGTGTCTCCCAGGTGGCTTGTTGTAAACTTTAAACTACACTTTTTATGGATGTCTTTGAGAAATGGCTTTCTTCTTGCCACACTTCCATAAAGGCCCGATTTGTGCAGTGTATGACTGATTGTTGTCCTATGACCAGACTGTCCCACCTC
Organism: Ranitomeya imitator; assembly: GCF_032444005.1. Classification (NCBI taxonomy): domain Eukaryota; kingdom Metazoa; phylum Chordata; class Amphibia; order Anura; family Dendrobatidae; genus Ranitomeya; species Ranitomeya imitator. Next base: position 52,899,912 of record NC_091284.1, read on the forward strand.
AGCTGTAGATCTCTGCAGTTCATCCAGAGTGATCATGGGCCTCTTGGCTGCATTTCTGATCAGTCTTCTCCTTGTTTGAGATAAAAGTTTAGAGGGGCGGCTGGGTCTTGGTAGATTTGCAGAATTATGATACTCCTTCCATTTCAATATGATCGCTTGCACAGTGCTCCTTGGGATGTTAAAATTTTGGAAATCATTTTGTATCCAAATCCAGCTTTAAACTTCTCCACAACAGTATCACGGGCCTGCCTGTTGTGTTCCTTGGTCTTCATGATGCTATCTGTGCTTCAAACAGTACCCTGAGACTATCACAGAGCAGGTGCATTTATAAGGAGACTTGATTACACACAGGTGGATTATATTTATCATCATTAGGTATTTAGGACAACATTGGATCATTCAGAGATCCACAATGAACTTCTGGAGTGAGTTTGCTGCATTGGAAGTAAAGGGGCCAAATAACATTACACGCCCGACTTTTCAGTTTTTGAATTTCCACAAAAATTTTAAATAACCAATAAATTTCGTTCAACTTCACAATTGTGTCCCACTTGTTGTTGATTCTTCACCAAAAATTTACATTTGGTATCTTTATGTCTGAAGCATGCTATGTGAGAAAAGGTTGAAAAGTTCCAGGGAGCCGAATACTTTCGCAAGGCACTGTACAATGAATCCTCAGGTTCTCTTTAGCTAGTATAAGTCTTTTGTTATATTCTTGTAACTTTGAACAGGAGTGATTATTCTGGTACCAATAGAGTCACTGTACTATGTTGTCTTCCAACACAGGCCATAGTGGGGACCTTCGGTTCTTCTCACTAGACTAGAAGTCCTCCTGACAAAGTCTAACAAGGCTAACTGGACAGCCTTTGCTTTAACTGTCCACTGCCTTGTCTGTTTTACTAGACCAGACCAATGCCTGTACCGTACGTCAATGCAGGAAGCAACAGCCTGACTCACGCTCACCTCCTGATCACAAATGCAAGAGTCCAACCTCACCGGAGTCTCCTCAGAGAACTCTTCAGTGCTTGACCAATGGCACATGTCTTTCATACCCAGTGTTGTTTGGATTCTCTGACTCATCTGCCACCGCCTGCGTTCTGCTGCCAGGCACATCACAACCCACTGTTTCGGGCTTTCTGTCAGTGCTGGGAATTCTCATCTCTTTTGTCACACCTTCTTACAATTCCAAGTGAATAAAGGGAGACAGAAAAAAGCTGGTAATTGCAAACTTATTTTTATCCCTGCCAAGCACAGTGGCCCTCCTATAGCTATGACACTGTTTATAAGGCTACTTCGCTGCATATTACATATATTTATCTTTGTTATATCATGGAAAATTGAAAAGCGGGCTACATTCAGCTCACAATGCTTTAGATGTCCCTGGGGCAGCTCATCTGACATGTAGGGAACATTGCTTACTAATCAATAATAAATTTCCTTTATTAACAATATAGTAGGCCAATATTGTCAAAAAAGAAACATACAGTTTTTACTCTTTAACCTAGCAGATCTTCTGTAGTTTTCGTCAGAAATATATAAAAAATAACATAAGAAGCCCAGCCAAACTTTATCTTATACAATACATGGACAAAAATATTGAGACATTTAAACATTACACATATATGACATTTTATGACTAGAGATGAGCGGTGTTCGAGTCGAACTGTTCGTCAATTTCAAATTCGAGCTGTTTTGGGCAGTGTTCGAGTCGTTCGACGAACTCGAACAATTTGCTTCGTTCACCAAACGCCTAACTTGATTTTCACATTAAAACTGTTTATCATTGTTAATAGACTGTTTCAGTGTATAGTTTGCGGGGGGCGCGGGATAGATCTGTGCTGAAATAATGCCGATCTCCATTTTTCTTTTCTTTCCCGCATTTTTAGTGGGGCGGTGCAGTCTCTCAGCCTATCAGCAGTGCACACACACACAGCAATGTGCATGTGATGCACACAAGCAAGGGCATGTGTCATTGGCTGTGTATGTCACATGTCCTTGCCCTATAAAAATCCGCCATTTTCCCCATCGCCACCATTTCCTCACTGCTGCAGCTTAGTGTTAGACGGCACCGCTGCTGCTGTGGGCGATATACAGTCCGAGTCTTTTTGGGAGCGAATTTTCTGAGAGATAGGTTTAGGGAGTCGGTAGTTGGGACTATTTGTAATATCAACCCTTTTCAGGGTAGGTTACAGCAGTTCATAGCACTTTTTGCCAGACAGGTCTCTGCCAGTGCTGTGCAAGTATTTGTCACAGCATTTGGTGTAATCTAGCTCAGCCAATCCTTTTGGGCTAGTAGCATTGTCTGGTAGTAATCTGAGTAGCCCGCTTGTGAAGCTAGCTACACCACCTGTGTATCTAAATTTTTACTGCATCTAACCAAGTAATTCGTTTTGGGCTTAATAGCAGTGTCTGCAAGCAAGCGGAGTAGCCTGTTATGATCCGGTGACCTTGGAGCCGCATGGAACGTTCTCTGAGTTGGTGGAAACTATACTGACCGCAAATCCTGAACTTATCACCGCAACTAGAAGTAGCCGTGGGGTGTGCCTAACAAATCCTAGACACCTCGACACAGCCAGAGGACTAAATACCCCTGTAGATGGAAATGGGAAATCTACCTTGCCTCAGAGCAGAACCCCAAAGGATAGGCAGCCCCCCACAAATATTGACTGTGAGTAGTAGAGGAAAAGACACACGCAGGAAAGAAACAGGATTTAGCAAAAGAGGCCACTCTAGCTAAAATTGGAAAGGATAGGACAGAATACTAAGCGGTCAGTATTAAAATCCTTCCAAAAATATCCACAGCAGAAATTACAAAAATTCCACCATCTAACTAAAGATGTGGAGCGTATATCTGCAACTCCAGAGAATCCAACAAGACTGAGAAAACACTAACACAGTCTAGGCTGGACCAGAGAAAACAAATGAATAGCACAGAATTATTAAGCACACAGCATGTGTGCCACAGAAACAAAAACCAGACACTTATCTTTGCTGAATTGGCAGCAAGGCAGGAGGAACCAGACAAAGATCCAAAACCTCCCAGAACCATGGACAACTGGCAAGGACTAATGAATCCTGCACAACTAAATATCCCAGTCAGAACTGCAATCAGCAGATACACCTGGCCAGGACTGCAACTCAGGGACAACTGCATTCCCACCTACAACCACTGGAGGGAACCCAAAAGCAGAATTCACAACAGTAGTCCGCCTGTGAAGCTAGCTACACCGCCTGTGTATGTAATAATTTTTTACTGCATCTAACCCAGTAAATCATTTTGGGCTTAGTAGCAGTGTCTGCACGTCAGCGGAGTAGCCTGCCTGTGAAGCTAGCTACACCGCCTGTGTATCTAATTTTTACTGCATTGAACCCAGTAAATCGTTTGGGGCTTAGTAGCAGTGTCTGCACATCAGCGGAGTAGCCCGCCTGTGAAGCTAGCTACATCGCCTGTGTATCTAATAATTTTTGCTGCATCTAACCCAGTTAATCTTTTGGGCTTAGTAGCAGTGTCTGCACATCAGCGGAGTAGCCCGCCTGTGAAGCTAGCTACACCGCCTGTGTATCTAATTTTTACTGCATTGAACCCAGTAAATCGTTTGGGGCTTAGTAGCAGTGTCTGCATGTCAGCGGAGTAGCCCGCCTGTGAAGCTAGCTACATTGCCTGTGTATCTAATAATTTTTGCTGCATCTAACCCAGTTAATCTTTTTGGGCTTAGTAGCAGTGTCTGCACGTCAGCGGAGTAGCCTGCCTGTGAAGCTAGCTACAGCGCCTGGGTATCTAATAATTTTTTACTGCATCTAGCCTAGTAAATTGTTTTCAGCTAGTACCACAATTTGGCCACTCAGCTCTGCTCGGTTACCATCCATCATTTTTTGTGCCAACAACTATAGAGTTGCCAATTAGTTAAGCACCAAAATGAGTGGCAAAAGCCCTGCTGCTGGTGGAAAGGGGAATAGGTGTGTTGGAAAGGGAAAAAAAGGTTGTGTCTGTGGGGTAGGTGGTAAAGCAACAGTAACATCTGCAGAAGAAAGACCATCTTCCTGCCAAAGTAAGATGTCTACTTCTTTTCGTGGACAATCTGATATGATCCCTTTCTTACGACCATCGCTACGAGCATTGCTACACATTCCAGATGAGGCACAAAAAGAGCAGGTGCTTGAACGGATATCAAGTGCTCCTTCAAGTGGGCTCTCCTCCACCTCAACTTCAATATCACAAATATTCCAGTGCTCAGAGGTGTCACCCCAATCACACTTGCTTCCTCACAGCTCCCAAGTCTCCAGCCGCCCATCTGAGTATTGGGTAACACAGATAGTTGAGTCTGCAGAGCTGTTTACTCATACTATAGCCTAGGAATCAGAGGTCTGCTCCAGAGCTTTTGTGAATCCAGACGAGGAAATGATCTGCACTGATGCTCATAATCTTTGTGAGTCGGATCCAGGCCCAGATGAAGAAGGTTCTGAGCATAACGTAGACACTCATTCCCAAACTGTAACTCCTGTTGATGGAGACAATCAGGAAGACGATGATGAGACTGAGATACCTGATTGGAACAAAAACTTGACTTTTCAGTCAGGGCAGAAAGAGGTTGGCTCTGAGGACGACGGGAGTGAGAACACACAGGGTTAGGATGACGAGGTTGGAGACCCCATTTACTGTCAACCCACAGTCCACCAGTCCATGAGGTTCTTTCTTTTCGCATGACTATATGTACTTCTGACTTTTCCGTGTGATTTCCTCATCTATATGGGTTGCCAAGAAAAAGGAACATGCTGCATGTGAAATCTTTCTCCATCTGGAAGTCTTGCATTTAATTATTAAGAAACGTAAGGAGACGAGAGGTCACTTAATTATATCCTAATGTATAGAGCTGGAAGGTAGAGAGAAGTGCATGAGAATAAATTACATTTACAGTCAGTATCTCTGGCATGGCAGGTCAATAGATGACCTTCGCAGCTTGCAGAATTATTAGTTCATTTAACTTATGATGTTTACATAGACTAGTATATTATATTTTGCCAACTTTGAAGATTTGCGCAGGATTAGCTTTAGTTTAATAAAGGGAAAGTATTATCAGAAAATGACCTATTGGTTAAATAATGATTTTATGCTGCACACATTTTTGAATACTTTTGATGATTTTGGTAAAGGGAGCGACGCAATAGGAAGAGCTGAAAGAAGTGAAATGGGCTCTGATGATTGGGGCGGAGAAAAGAGGCCACAGAATCTGACACAGGAATACAGCGGAGGAGTTGGAAAACACCACAAAAAGGTACAGCTAAAGATAAAGAACCTAATATGAGGGAGTCAATGACCACTGCATCACAGGGCAACCAGTCTACTAACACATTGTCCTTGCAAGTTGGCAAAAGAGAGACCTTGAAAATTATCAGGCTTGATCTGCAAAAACTGAGCTAAAGAGTCACTGCTGCAGAAATCAGTCTCAACACTGGAAGATTATCTAGATAAGGTGGAGAAATCTACTGGACAGGTGGCTGAGTTATGGTCCAAAATAGATGACCTAGAAAATAGACTCTGCCGCAATAACATTGGAATAGTGGGGCTCCCTGAAAAATCTGAAGGCTTGCGCCCCACTGAATTTATAGAATCCTGGTAGCTGCAAAAATTTGGAAACAACACCCCTTTCTCTCTATATGTCAAAGAGAGGCCCCATTTTGGGCTCACTCACCCATTCTCACCAGTGACACCATCAAGACCAATTTTAGCCAAGACCCTAAGCATAAAGATACAATCCTGCGGCTGGCAAGAGACCATCAAGACCTTACCTTTAATGGGAGTAAGAAACATTTACGAGATGTGGGAATGACTTACTCCATGATGTATCTGGCCAGGTTAAGAGTTACTGCATTTGATACTACTCACTTTTTCGAAGTTCTAATGGAAGCCTTAAAATTGTTAGACCTCAATTAGAAGAATCTGCGTGAAATCCGAGGAACCATTGGATTGTTTTCCACTGGATAAATGTCAGGTCCAATGCTCCTCAACAGGTCTGAGTTGAATCCAATAGGAACTGAAGCAAACTTGTGAGAGAGGAGGTTGAGCTTCTCCCTCTCCCCTTGCCCCCTCTTTACTCTATTTCCCTTTGTCCCATCTTGGCTTTACCCTACTTTCCCACTCTCTTTGCACTTTGCATATCTCTCTCCTTTAGATTGAACCAACATATTGTGTGTTGAGATTGCATTAGCAACCTTGTTGACAAATCTAAGTTAGCGTTATGGCATACACTGTTAAACTAAAACAACCTTGCATATTGTGTCTAGTTGTTTTAATACCCACAATTACTCCCACTCTTCAAAGCAAACCGGAATTTACAGATATGTTCATATGTACATATTGTTCTATATTTTATGTAGCTTCTGTAGTTCGGGAAATACCATTTATCTGAAAGAATGTAGACCACTGATGATTGATCTATATGTATGTATTCTTGTGACAATACAGCCAGTTCAATTAAGAACATGTTATAATGGGTAAGAAACTATCTATAGTGAGTTGGAATGTTAGAGGGCTATGTAATGTCACTAAGCGAATGGCTATACTTCAATATCTTAAATGCTTGACGCGAGCCATATATGTTCTACAAGAAACCCATTTAACACAAAATAAGTTGAATCTCATGGGGGGTACAGGTTGTATTGGATACTCTTACCACTCCGTATACTCTTCATATTCAAGAGGAATTAGGTTGTTAATATGCAAAAATATCTGCTTTGTTGCCCTAAAAGAAGACAGGTGCCTAGTCCTGCAGAAGAATGAAATTTCCATCTCTAAAAAGCTTGTCGGCAGAGGGAAGCATAAAGTGCTCTAATATTTCCTGGTAGACAGCTCCACTAACTTTTGATAAAACACAGTGGAACTACACCAGCAGATGACATGGCTCCCCAAACCATCATTGATTGTGGAAACTTCACACTAGACCTCCAGCAGCTTGGATTGTGGCCTCTCCACTTTTCCTCCAGACTCTGTGACCTTGATTTCCAAATGAAATGCAAAATTTACTTTTATCTGAAAAGACCTTGGAACACTGAGCAACAGTCCAGTTCTTTTTCTCCTTGGCCCAGGTAAGACGCTTCTGGCGTTATCTATAGGTCATGAGTGGCTTGACACAAGGAATGCGACACTTGTAACCCACGTCCTGGTTACATCTATGTGTGTTGGCTCTTGAAGCAATGACTCCAGCAGCAGTCCACTCCTTGTGAATCTCCCTCAAATTTTTGAATGACCTTTCCTTAACAATCCTTTCAAGGCTATGGTTATCCCGGTTGCTTGTGCACCTTTTTCTACCTCACTTTTTCCTTCCACTCAACTGTCCATTAATGTGCTTGGATACAGCACTCTGTGAACAGCCAGCTTCTTTAGCAATGACCTTTTGTGGCTTACCCTCCTTGTGAAGTGTGTCAATGACTAACTTCTGAACATCTGGATAGTCAGAAGTCTTCCCCCTGATTGTGGAGCCAACTGAAACAGACTAAGGGATCTTTTTAAATGCTTAGGAAGCCTTTGCAGGTGTTTTTTGTTAATTATTCTAGTTTACTGAGATAATGTCTTTTGGGTTTTCATTGGCTGTAAGCCATAATCATCAACATTAACAGAAACAAACACTTGAAATAGATCACTCTGTTTGTATTGACTCTATGTAATATATGAGTTTCATATTATGCTACCCCCATGTTAAAATCCTCAAAAAATTGTGTTGGACAATATTCTAATTCTCCTATCTTGATTTTAGGCAACTTTAAAAATATTATTGAAACAAAGCTGGATAAGTGCAGATAAAATGTTACCCTGGGCGACAGGTTCAGACATCTTTAGCTGAGGTAGCTCCATTTGATATTTGGAGATGGAGATACCTCTTAGGTTCGACAATACTCCTGTTGCTTGTCTACATATTCTTCTCGCTCCAGAACTGACATGACATTTGGAAATGAGTTAGTTCTCCCATAAGTGAGTAATGTTGAGTATCTTGCTAGAACACTATCTGCATTGTTATGATAAGGTAATTCAGTACCACAATGGACATAGAGGTCAGAGCACATACAGTGACCTGACAATAACCCAAAAACATAGAACGAGCTCTGAGACGTGGGAACTCTGCTGACCGCAATCCCTAATCCTCTCCAACCACACTAGAGGCAGCCGTGGATTGCGCCTAACGCTCCCTATGCAACTCGGCACAGCCTGAGAAACTAGCTAGCCTGAAGATAGAAAATAAGCCTACCTTGCCTCAGAGAAATACCCCAAAGGAAAAGGCAGCCCCCCACATATAATGACTGTGAGTTAAGATGAAAAGACAAACGTAGAGATGAAATAGATTTAGCAAAGTGAGGCCCGACTTTCTGAACAGAGCGAGGATAGGAAAGGTAACTTTGCGGTCAACACAAAACCCTACAAAAACCACGCAAAGGGGGCAAAAAGACCCTCCGTACCGAACTAACGGCACGGAGGTACACCCTCTGCGTCCCAGAGCTTCCAGCAAGCAGGAAAAAACAAATAGACAAGCTGGACAGAAAAAAACAGCAAACAAAATAGCAAAGCGGAACTTAGCTATGCAGAGCAGCAGGCCACAGGAACGATCCAGGAGGAAACAGGTCCAATACTAGAACATTGACTGAAGGCCAGGATCAAAGCACTAGGTGGAGTTAAATAGAGCAGCACCTAACGACTTCACCACATCACCTGAGGAAGGAAACTCAGAAGCCGCAGTACCACTTTCCTCCACCAACGGAAGCTCACAGAGAGAATCAGCCGAAGTACCACTTGTGACCACAGGAGGGAGCTCTGCCACAGAATTCACAACACTGCATGTCCTTTCAGCCAATTTTACATACCCCTTAAATTTTATCAAAGCAGTTCCTCTAGGGAAGGGATTTTTGCTCAGGTATCACCCAGTATTCATTTCTCTGCACTTTGTTTCTAAGGCACCATAGATTCTGTATAGTCTGCCATTATGGTTTGGACACCCTTGTTCTCTCTTAAAGGGGTGGTACCAGCTCAAGACCTCAATTACAAGAGAATGTAACAATGTTCAAGCATGTGTGCCACCACTGGAGGATGCAGACAGAACAGGCTCCTGTGCAAGAGCTATAGACGTTCTCTTTGCAGTCCAGTAGCTCATCATAATGCACAATTCCACATGTTTTGGAGGTGGTAGTGGCCCCCTTACCTCTTGGGACCCTGTGAAACTACACATGTTGCACCAATGATATTTCCGCCCTTTTCATTTATTGTTTTTTTGAACTGAGAAAGATAGTTGAGCACTGTTCCTGGCAGTTCAATAGAGTATGAATGAAGTAGTGACTGGCATGCCCATAACATATATGCATGGGGGCATCACAATCTTAAAGTTTTTAATTTTTACACTATAAGCTTCATGAGTGCAGCATTTACATCCCATGTGTGCATGTGTCCTCCCATTACTTTTTCTTGAATTTTGTTCAAGCTATAACAGTTACCGAATAAGCTGCAGAGGGAACCCGGATACCTGGAGCACTCCGGCTGATCAGCTGTTCGGTGCCGCAGCTTCATGTGTCGCGGCTGTTTCACTGTCACAACACATGCATGGAGAGCCCATCTGTTGTGACTGTCACACAGCCGCGACACATGCAACTGTGGTGCCGAACAGCTGATCTGCCGGAGCGCTCCAGGTATCCGGGTTCCCTCTGCAGCTTATTAGGTAAGCGCTATAGCTTGACAAATTAGGAGGGAGCCAAACATATTCGCTCATCTCTAATCATAATGTCAACTTTGACATACATGTCAGGATGCGTTGAGCCGAGAAAAAAGTAAGAAAATACATACCTGTAAATTTATAGATAATTTAATATATATATATATATATATATATATATATATATATATATATATATATCTTACATTTACAGTGACAAGAAATGCATGAAAAGTCCAAGTGGCTTTTTAAGAATTGTATGCAGTATATAGTAATTATAGATGCGTTAGAAGTCTGAAGTAATGCTCTTTGTGCCTCAATCTTTAACACAAGCTATTTGAATGTTTCATCTAAATCAGTGTGTATACTGTAGATAATACTCTTAAAATGTGTGCAAATTCCTCCTAAGGTTTATTTCCAGTGTATGACATATTTGCCTGTAATCACATTGAATGAATGAAATGCTCCATTTGGTCATATATCTGCATATAATCCTCCTTTCTTGGGTTTTAAGCTTCTCAGCTCTTATCGCTTGTGCTTACAGAACAGGGTCTTAGAACCTAAATCTTGCATGACATTCCACTTCAATCTGTATGCACAGAGTGCATACATCTCAAAATACCTTTTCCTTCCAAGTTAAACTGGAACTGACAGTGTTTCTCTATTATCTAAGTATAAATGGCCATAAAAAATATATATACTGAAAATTAAGTATATTAATGCCAAAATGCATGCAGGTGCAAAAACAGTACAAATAAAGTTCGACTCATTAAAGTACCAGGATCTGAGTTCCGAAAAATAAATACATTTAGAAACCTCTCCACCCCTTAATGATGCTACTGATGATAACTTAACTGTAAATTAAGTTTAGTTTACCCTGCTGTTCTGTTCGGTCTGGGGAGACCTATTTTGAACTTTGGTATTTTTTGGGGTGTTCAAGATGCGGTTCTGAAACTTGTGGTTGATTGACTTAAATGAGGATGGGTCGGTCGGCCACGGGTTTCAGAGCCGCATCTTGAATATTTTAAAGAATATTGAAGTTCAAAGTCGGTCATTTTTGACCAACAGAACAGCAGGGTTAAGAAAACATCTTTACATAGGTTAAAAAAAGACCTAGGTCCATTAAGTTCAAACTTTCTCCATCAATTGTACATTTTGTCGCAAATTTATCTATAACCCGCAATGTTAAATGTACTGAGGAAATCATCCATCCCTTTTTTAAAAGCTGTTATAGTGTCTGCCATTACTGCCTCATGCGGGCGGCATTCCACAGTCTGACTGCTCTAACTGTAAAGAACCATTTTATATTTAGCTGCTTTTCTTCCACCCGTAATGAGTGCCCCCTTGTCCTTAGTATGGTCTTATGAAGCAATAAGTAATGTGCGAGTCCATTATAATGACCACATATATTTATACATATAAATGAGATCTCCTCTGAGCCATTTTTTCTTCTAAGCTAAACAAGCCCAACTTGTCTAACCTTTCATCATATGAGAGGCCTTCCATCCCTTGTAATAATCTAGTTGCCCGCCTTTAAACTGTCTCTAACTTTTGAATATCCTTTTTAAAATGTCCATGAACAGAAAAAAATGGAAGTGCACTCACCAGTCCTGTGTATTGCGAGCCTTTATTAGAAATACATGCAAGTAAATTTAAGGGAGAACGTGGAATGAACGGACGACGGCCGTCGGACCCGTAGAAGTGCAGCAGCACAAAACGGCCGTCATCCGTTCATGCCACATTCTCCCTTAAATTTACCTGACTTACTTTGGTGCACTCGAATGTCCATTTGGGTGCCTTATGGACTCTGCAGAGGCACATAGCAGTAGGCTTTTGGGGAAGTGAAAGGTAGCAGTGCCGTGTTACTTTCTTCTTGCTACATTATTTTTAAAATGTGGAGCCCAAAACTGGATCCCATATTCTAGATGTGGCCTCACCAGTGATTTATAAAGGGGTAATAATTCGTTGGGATCATGAGATTTCATCTCTCTTTTCATACACCCTAATGTCTTGCTTGCGTTTGCAGCTGCTGCTTGGCATTGAGTACTGCTGCTCATCTTATTGTAACCAGAATACCCAAGTCTCCTCCTGTTCTGTAGTCCCATGTTTACTCTCATTTAATGTATATGCAGAAATAGAATTACTCCATTTCAGGTACATTACTCTGCATTCATCAACATTAAATCTCATTTGCCAAGTGTTTGCCCATTCAGACATCTTATCCAGATCATTTTGTAACATTGTAATGTCAAGCTCAGATTTTAGTATCCTACATCGTTTGGAGTCATCAGCAAAGACTGACACTCTACTCTGAATCCCATCCACAAGGTCATTAATAAAGAGATTAAAAATAATTTGTTATAGTACATGTAGGGGGTAGATGAGGGCGTTGTGGCAAGAAGGAATAAATGTGAATAGTGTTGTTACATTAAAATTTTATGCTTATGTTTGCCAAAAAGTTTTGCATCTTATCCTTATGGCCGGTTTGTGTCTCGGGACTCCTGGAGGCTCTGCTTCATAGAATCAAAGAAATGGAAGGGACCTCCGGGGTCATCTGGTCCAACCCCCTGCTCAATGCAGGATTCACTAAACCATCCCAGATGTCTGTCCAGCCTCTCTTTGAAGACTTCCATTAAATTAGAACTCACCACCACTCGTGGCAGCCTGTTCCACTCATTGATCACCCTCACTGTCAAAAAGATTTTTTCTGATATCTAATCTGCATCTTCTCCCTTTCAGTTTCATTCCACTGCTTCTCGTGTTTCCATGTGCAAATGAGAATAATCATGATCCCTCTACACTGTGACATCACTTCAGATATTTGTAGACAGCAATTAAGTCTCCTCTTAGCCTTCTTTTTTGCAAGCTAAACATTCCCAAATCCTTTAACCGTTCCTCGTAGGACATAGTTTGCTGTCCGTTCACCATCCTGGTAGCTCTTCTCTGAATTTGCCCCAGTATTTCAATGTCTTTTTTAACCCCTTTCCGACATCAGGTATAATAGTACGCCGATGTTGGACTCCATCCCTTTGATGTGGGCTCCGGCGCTGAGCCCACATCTTTCCGGGGACATGTCAGCTACTTTGTGTGACTATTAACCAGTTAAATGCCGCTGTCAAACTCTGGAAATTGCGCCAGAAAAACGCACACCTTTGACCCCATCACGTGATCATGGGTCAGCAGTATGTTGGCATGACAACGTGAGGTCCCCTGGAGACCTCTATGTTTGTCAGTGCTGGCTTGCTGTGAAATCCACCCAGTGATCGGTGCTCATAACAAGTGAGCAAATCTGCTATATAGAGGTGATCTGATCATCGCCTCTATGTAGCAGAGCCGATCGGGTTGTGGCAGCTTCTAGTCTCGCATGGAGTCTATTGAAGCATGTCAAAAGTAAAAAAAAAAGGTTTTAAAAATATTAAATAAATAAATAAATAAAAGTTCAAATCACACCCCTTATACCCCATTCAAAATAAAACAATAAAAATAAAATCAAACATACACATATTTGGTATTGTCACATTCAGAATTGCCCGATCTATCAATAAAAAAAAGGATTAACCTGATCGCTAAACGGCATAGTGAGAATAAAAGTCAAAACACCAGAATTACTTTTTTTGGTCAACGGGTGATCAAAAGATTGTATCTGCACCAAAATGGTATCATTAAAAACATCAGCTCGACGCACAAAATACAAGCCCTCACCCAACCCGAGATCATGAAAAATGGAGACGCAACGGGTATTAGAAAATGGCGCAATTTTTTTAACAAAGTTTGGAATTTTTTTTCACCACTTAGATAAGAAAGAACCTAGATATGTTTGGTGTCTATGAACTCGTAATGACCTGGGGAATCATAATGGCAGGTCAGTTTTAGCATTTAGTGAACCTAGTAAAAAAGCCAAACAAAAAACAAGTGTGAGATTGCACTTTTTATTGCAATTTCACCGTACTTGGAATTTTTTTTCTAATTATCTCGTACACGATATGGTAAAACCAATGGTGTTTTTCAAAAGTACAACTCGTCCTGCAAAAAACAATATTGACGGAAAAATAAAAAAGTTATGGCTCTGGGAAGAAGGGGAGTGGAAAACGAAACCGAAAAAAGCTCCGGAGGTTAAGGGTTTAAAATGTGGTGCCCAGAACTGGACACAATATTCCAGATGAGGCCTGACCAAGGAGGAGTAGAGGGGGATAATTACTTCATGTGAATCATGAATCGGGTGGATTTTAATTGTTTGATACTTATGGATTAAAGTTTGAAAATGTCATCTGTTTTTTGGATGTGCCGATCAACTTCACTTTCCTTGGACAATAGTCCTTTCTGATTGGCTATACTTTAACATCAAGATTAGCGAGGTTCATTAGACTGGACTGCACTGTATATGGTGGTATATAATACATGGAAACTTTTGTTATATGCAGAGAAGATTGGGGACTAGACTGATGTAAAATAGGCCTTACTACTTTATATTGGGAAACCTGGTGACAGATTCTATTTGAGCCACATACACCTTTGTACCTACCAATTACAATTTTGTGTCAGTAAAACGGGTTATTATCAATCTACTTATTGATCACAAGGGTTTGAGACTCACACTGATTGGCAGAATGGGGAAAGTTAGTCCCCCTTTAGAACTGAGTAGCAGCGCGCATGCTCGATACATTCGCAGTGGGGTTGCCGAGCACTTCACTTGGCTTTTCCCATTTGCACAGCTGCTCAATTTTGTAATGGGGATAAAACTGCCCCACTGGAGATAAAAGTAACATCTTCTGCCAATTTGTGCTGGACCTAGCTGTCGATCCCCCCATCAATCAGTAAGTATTCACGTACTCTAGGCAAAGGTGATAACCGGACAAAATCTTTAAAGAAAGGAGGGAGGTTATTTTATTAGTACAGATGGATTCCATTACTTTACATTAAGTATTTGCTTCATTCTTTTCTTTTCCCTTTGTTCTCTTTGGTCTTCTCGGCTTTATTTACTTGCTTTGTTTCCTCCCTCCAGCCTTTGATTCATATTGCTTGCTCAGTATTTTATTCTTTGTTTACTCATTGCGTCCTGCATCTTATCGCTCCCCATTGAGCTTGACGTTTACTTTATTTGTTAGGTTTTTCATCTTATCGCTCACCATTTACTTTGCCAAACCCACAGTACATCAGAGCCCCAGGACACATAATACACAGCAAGGACAAAATCGTGACTTGAGCTGCAGTCATAGCCGAGGCAAAGCCACAGTGCAATTTGCTTTAATTCCTCACCGTCTCTTAATCACAGTATTAAATGGATTAGTTCTGCCGCCTGATTTACAATGAATCATATTTCTAGAGGAGTCAGCTTTTGTTAAATCTGCACAGTTTCAGATTTGGGATAGATTTTTGTAAATTTCTAGGTAAATTCTCTACTGTATGTGGTTAATTCTTACGGCTTATAGTGAGTAATTCCCTGTAGGATTCGTATGGAATGTGTCAGAAAAACAATTGCGCTGTTCTCCTGAGGATGTTGTATCATTGAGGTAATCTATGATATGAAGGCAATGTTCAATATGGAGGCACCATATGTGTGAGGCTAAAGCCGTCCGTACACATTAGATGGCCGAGCAATCTCTGATGGCCACTTATTCCCTAGAGAACAATGCAATCGGCCTACTGTCCGACCAAGACTGACTATATAGAGAGACATACTATTCACAATGGCAATTATAATACCCAACTATCAATTTATTAATTTCCGGAAGGAATGATAGAAGTATAGTGGCCAGCACGGTGGATCAGCGGTCAGGACTGTTGATTTGCAGCTTTGTGATCCTGGGTTCAAATCCCACCATTGACTTCATCTACAAGGAGTTTGTATGTTCTCCCAGTGTTTGCGTGGATTTCCCCTGGATACTCCAGTTTCCTCCCACACTCCAAAGACATACTGATAGGGAATCTAGTCTGTGAGCCCAAATGGGGACAGTGATGATAATGAATGTGAAGTGCTGTGGAGTTAATGGCGCTATATAATTGAGGAAAAAAAGAGGAGCATGGCATAATGTAGTTCTACAAAGCATACTCCATACTACGTAAAGAAATGTCACACTGCTGATGTGCACACATTTCATCACAGGTCACTTGCAAGGTTTAAAAATGGGCTAAGGAGCTGAGCATAGTGAGCAGATGCTGGCTGTATTTTACAGTCAGCATTTTCCTCTGGCAGCATCAACAGGAGCTAACTCCGATCACTGCTGTTTAACCATTTAAATGTTGCTAACAATTACCAACAGTGGCATTTACATGTTGTGCTTGATTCCAGGACCTAATGGGTTACAATGACAGGTAGGGGTCTACTGAAAGCCCCTATGGCTGCTATCTTAGTCCTCTTGTAAACAGCAGGACTGCCGGAGGACTATATAGTGCAATATTGCAGTATGCAGTATGAGTGATGGAACAATTGAAATAACGGATTAAATATATAAATATATATCCATACACTCACACATATATGCAATATATATATATACATATATGTATAAACACGTCATAATGAACATGTTTTTAATCCTGTGAATATTTAATCTGAATGGAAGACTTATATTTTTTTTCTTTTATGATGCTGATCTTTTTTACTTGTTCCTCTATTACCGATGGTCTCCAACAATACCTAATGAAAGCAGCCATATGACATATCGCAGGATGAGGCTTTTTTTCCCTCTTTTTAGATTTGTATCTATTCCAACATAAGCCCTGGCTCAATTTCTTTGGTCTTGTATTGTTATTTTGTGTTTTGTTATGCTGTAACAAATGTGTTGAGCTATTAAAATTATTCTTGTTTGATTCTTTAATTGCAAACAGCTGACGATTTGTAAATGTTGTTAATAAATCTAATTGGCAATTGGAATTTAATATTTTTGTATTATAGTTTTTTTTTTAATTGGGACTTCCACTTGCTTTTTTGGTAATTACTTTCGCATATCTTTTACTACTAAGCAGCAGAGAAACAAAGCAAAGCAAAACAACATGACGAAAATGAAGCAGAACCTACAAAGGTGTCTAAATATCAGAGAATTTCTTTACAATTGCCTGTTGTACATCGAGTGTTACTCTGTTCTGGCACTTTGCAACCATCTATCTGTCACTGTCACACGATTAGCCCAGGATATGAACTATGCTGGTACCTGATGGCGGAAAACAATTAACAGTTGCCACCTCAATACTCAGGAGTCAGACTCATACCGATCCACAACTGGGAGCCATTTTGCAATCGAAAGTCTAACGTTATAAGTTGTAAATACTGCTTTACTGTCCAAAATAAAGCAGCATTTTGCTCAGGAGAATTGTCTGATTGCCTGCAAGGTTAGGAAAAATATTATAAATTGTCCTTTCCTTTTGTGTGTTACGTCTTACCAGGTGAGGTGGATCCTTGCATCCTCTGATCCACATGATCAGTTCTTGTACAATGGAGCGCCCCCAAACACAGGGCCACAGGTTACTCGGTACCGGTCCTCTCTGTCTCAGTTCTGGGGTTGTCACGGTGGCGGGACCAGGTCCGTGACCCTGCTAAGGGGCGTCCAATGAAAGGGTTGATGATAGTTTGTCAAGGGTTCGTGACGCCACCTGTGGTGTTCGGTCAGGGCGACTGACGCTGCTTCGGGGTCCGCTGGGGTGATGGAATGGCAGCTAGATGGTGTACCTTCCCACAGGTGAAGTGTATCCCCAGGGCTTCCCAGTAGTATAGGTGGCGATGGTGTGAGGCGCAGTTAATAACGAGGATACAGGGTTGCAGTCTCTTTACCTCTTTACTGAAGACTTCAGGATCCTCAATCCGGAGCACTGTTAACAGGGCTGTCTGAGACCGGCCGGTCCGAAGGCACATCCAGAGTTCCCTTTGCAGGTGGAAATCAGTGCCTACCAACTAGCGCCTGTGTGTTGCAGTCCTTCCCTGCTGAGCATTCAGGATAATCCTCACAACATAATACCTACACGCGACCTCCGATCCTCCCAAGACCTCCTTCTCTACTCCCCTCTCATCTCTTCTTCCCATAACCGCATCCAAGACTTCTCCCGTGCTTCCCCCATACTCTGGAACTCTCTACCCCAACACATCAGACTTGCGCCTACCATAGAAACCTTCAAAAAGAACCTGAAGACTCATCTCTTCCGACAAGCCTACAGCCTGCAGTGATCCTCAACCTACTGAACAGCCGTACAGCCAGCTCTTCCCTCTCCTAGTGTATCCTCACCCACCCCCTGCAGACTGTGAGCCCTCGCGGGCAGGGTCCTCCCTCCTTATGTACTCGTGTGCCTTGTTATCTGCTCATGTTTAATGTATTTGTCTATATTTGCCCCGTATTCACATGTAAAGCGCCATGGAATAAATGGCGCTATAAAAATGTATAATAATAATAATAATAACTGTCATTTCTATTCTGATGTTCTGCTTCGTCCCCCAGTTTGTTATGGCTAGGACGCACCCGTTTGTCGGGAAGGCTCAGAGCTATTCTGAGACCCTAGAGACGTCCCTCTCCACGTTTGCCCCCTATGTCTTCTTAGGTGATGTATGTTAGACAGCCAATCTATAATCAACTGTCCTGCCTCTGTTTGAAGTAATGCTTGGAGTCAGTTACTTCCTCGGCGTTCTGACCACCGGCTACGCGCCTCAGTAGGATGTTGCCAATCTCGGGGCACGACTCCTACTGGTTCTCCTTTGTGCTTTGATCTTGTTTCTCACTTCTCCACAATATACTTCGCTTCGTGTCCTTTCTTTAGATACCGCCGCAAGGTTGTGCAGGCGCGATTCTGTAATGATCTGTCCTTGTCGCTAAGTCACTGCCAGGTTCCCACGCCTGACAGGGACCCCTCTGAATCTTCCCCGCACCACCCCCTGCCACGGGATGTTGCCTGGACAAAACCCAGCCAGCTTCTGACTAACTTCCTATCCAACCCCCAGTTTTTCCAAAGTGTGAGGAGTAGCCTAATAAATAGAACCTTTTGCTCCCCCTGGTGGCCGGAGTGTGAAGTGTAGTGTGTGACTGTGATACCTAGTCAGGTGAACTCCTTTAGTGCCATCAGACGTACCATCACTCCCCTTGTGGCAGAGCGACAATACTGCAACGACCAGGTCCCTGGGGCGCTGCATACAACACAACAGGTAGCACTCATCTAGCAGAGCAGTATAGTAGGGGAAAAGAACTAACAAGCTGCAGGAAAGCTGCCGATCTGCTGTAATTGGTGGCTGATTTCCAGTGCTGGAGCAACGATTGCCAAAACAGCAGATTTGTAGCAGCGGTTGCTGATATAGCAGACTTTTAGTACTGCTGGGGCACTAAGTAGCGTAAGGAAGAAATATACTTGAATGTTCTAGCCGTGTCCCCGGTGTAAATGACCAAGGAGCATGATGTTGTCTGTGCCCCTCATGACCAGCCAGAGAGGGGATTTGGCTCTGAAATAGGAGGAAGTATGCAACATTTTAAATTGACTAGACCTATCGGGATTTTGTAAAAATTTTGGGTTTAAAGCTTTACTTGAAGTACAAGTTTTTTCAACACACTACTTTATTATCCATTTAAGGTCCAGTGAACTTGTAATTTTTGACAATTTGTTTTTTACCTCCCTCTATTTCAAGAGCCATAACCTTTTTATTTTTCTGTTGACAGATGAGGACTTGCAAAACAGTTTGAATTGTTGAATGACATCATTCACTTTACCATATAATGTACTGAAAAATGGGAAAAAAGATCTCAAGTCCAATTCCGCCATTGTTTTGGGGGTCTTGTTTTTACCATGCTTATTTTGCGATAATTACTACATCTTATGGGGCTTCTCAGGTTTTCAGCAGGTTCGCGACCGTCATAGTAAATCATTGGCATCCCTTGATCAAGATCGCAGTGGGCTGGTGGGAGCTAGCTACATGCAAGCAAAGGGGTGCAATTAAATTAAACACCATGTTAGAGATTGACAGCAGTATATAAATGGTTAATAGTTATATCTGAAATATCGCTCCAGACACAACTGATAAAGTTATGCATTACAAGCGTTGTCTGATGCATGTGGAGGGAGCTCAGTTCTTGAGCATCCTCAACACATTTGGACCTCTTCCAAGGACATAAATTAAATTCCTAAGGGGTAAGGGGATAATAATGCACAGTAATAAACAATAATAAACATTACAAACAGAGATGAGTGAAACTTTCAATATTAAAGCTCTGACAGATTTGTTTGAATTGGCCAGCAGACTGGATTTGGTTGTAATAGAATTCCATTTAAATCTGCTACCAAAAGATGTTTATTATTGATGATACGTTTTAGCTATTATTGATGCTACCTTTTAGTGATTTCAGTCCAATAACCATACCACATGAGTCACAATAAATGCTATTGACATGCAGGTGCTTCCCACAAAATTAGAATATCATTAAAAAGTTAATTTATTTCAGTTCTTCGCTACAAAAAGTGAAACTCATATTATATAGAGTCATTACACACAGAGTGATCTATTTCAAGTATTTATTTCTGTTAATGTTGGTGATTATGGCTTACAGCCAATGAAAACCCAAAGGACATTATCTTAGTAAATTCGAATAATTAACAAAAAAAACCTGCACAGGCTTCCTAAAAGTTTAAAAAGGTCCCTTAATCTGTTTCAGTAGGCTCCACAATCATGGGGAAGACTGCTGACTTGACAGATGTCCAGAAGGCAATATTTGACACGCTGCACAAGGGGGGTAAGCCACAAAAGGTCATTGCTAAAGAAGCTGGCTGTTCACAGAGTGCTGTATCCAAGCATATTAATGGAAAGTTGGGAGGAAGGAAAAAGTGTGGTGCACAAGCAACCGGGCTAACCGCAGCCTTGAAAGGATTGTTAAGAAAAGGCCATTCAATAATTTTGGGGAGATTGGACTGCTGCTGGAGTCATTGCAACATGTCGCTGTATGTCATGCACCACGTGGCCAAATGAGATCTCATCAGTGCCGAAAGAATGAGGCCTCAGATTAAATAAAAGATTGATGTGAAGACCAATCCTAAGCAAGTGGAGGACCGATTGGGGAGCTATGGTGGCAGGACAGATGAAAAGTGGATCTAGAACTAGTGAGGATAATCTTTCATTATTTTTTAAATTGCAAAAAATTCAGCTCACTACTCCTGTGTTAGAAATGAGTATTACATAAGACTCCCAGGGTATGCAGTCTGTGGTCTGGGTGTGGTTCACCTGTAGGTGGACTGTGCTGTTGGATTCCAGCCTCTGAAGGAACCTATCTCATCATTTCTAGTATGTCATCCATCTTTGTATATATTGTGTCATGTAAATTGTATTGCATTGTGGTGTTTGCCTGTGTATTGTATAGACTGTGATAAGTATTGCTAATATAATATGCATAGTATGTAGTATAAGGAAGTTCTGCCTAGCAACAGGCAGCAGGGTCAGAAGTAGATTAGTGTTGGGACTGGCCCACAGGGGAAGGGTTTAGCATATGAGACATGACTTTGATTCCTCAATAGAGATAAATAAAGTTTAAAGAGTCACAAGTGTGCAGTCAGTCACACTACATCATGCTGCTCTCAGATTTCATATCAAAATCCTGCTGGCAGATTCCATTTAATATTTTCCAAATACAAAAGAGTTTTGATACATTGGTTGTAAATTTCAATAACTCACATCATAGACTGATGAAGCGTTTAATTAAAATGCTATTGTAATACATAATGACAGATACCAAAGAAGAAGGAATCTGCTGTATAAAAATTCTTTTGTTTTTGTCTTTTGTAGCCTTTGCTATTATTTATAATATACAGCAGCCGAGAAAATTCTGTATCACTAAACAATGTTGTCATAATGTTAAGGCGTTTAAACATCCTGTCACAGATGATAAAAACACATTTCCTCTGACTTTTGTCTCTTGATTTAATTTAAGATATATTTGAGAAGACTTTGACTGAAATTGCTTCAATTACTGTAAAGTTGCTGATCAGCACATAAGTGTTTTATGTGAAATCACTGCACATTGCAACAGATTGTCACTGTTTTCCTAACCTTCAGGGATTAATAGCCGTGATTCTAAATCAAACCTAGCTTTGCATCCTACTTGGCGCGGTGGTGCTATATCCAATGCTAAATAATTCCAAGCCCACGGGTGTTAAATATTTGTCATACCAGCTCTGAAAGTACAATTTGTAACCTGGGAAATATACTATCCATCTAAGTTCTAGAAAGTAGCATTTTGCAATAATAACCCAAAGCCTTTACGATAAAATCGTCTCCATAACATATTTCATTTAAACACATTTCCTTCATTTCTTTTATGCCGAACTGTAAAACTAAACAACTTTCAGTGTAGAAACATAGATCAGCTGTACGACGTCCACAAATACTATTCCATTAAAGAGAATCATTTTTAGAGCACTTATATCATACAATGAAAGTAACTATTAGTTCTTCTAGATCGTGTAGCACCTTTTTGTTTCAGAAGTGAAATAAATAAATGTGAAGACAGAAAAGTAGCAAATGCCATGTCAGTGAAAAGTTAAAGGGGACAAACCTATTGTTTTTTGGGGTGCAAATAATCTTAGAAATTAGACACTAAAGATTACACTTTTTCTTTCTTATAAAGAATATATTTCTAATTCTCTTTCTATTTCATTATCTCTCACTCACTTTATATAATTCGTTCTCATTCATTTTCATTCTCATTCTCTCTCTCATTCTCTGTCTCTCCTTCAGAGTCTTTCTATCTCTCTCATTTTCTCTCTGATTCTCTCTCTCATTCTCACTCTCTCCAATTTTCTTTCATTCTAATTGTCTATCTCATTCTCTCTCTCCTTCACTGTCTCGCTCTATTTTTCTCTTTGTCATTCACTCTCTCTTTCTCTCACTCTTTCCCATTCTCTTTCATTCTCATTGTCTCTCCCTCACTGTCTCTCTCTCTCATTCTCTTTCTCGTTCTCTCTCTCATTCTCTCACTCTCTCCCATTCTCTTTCATTATCACTGTCTCGCTCATTCTCTGTCTCTCCTTCACTGTCTCTCTCATTCTCTTTCTCATTCTCTCACTCTCTCCCATTCTCTTTCATTGTCATTCTCTCTCATTCTCTGTCTCTTCTTCACTGTCTCTCATTCGTTTTCTCATTCTCTCTCATTCTCTCGCTGCTTCACTGTCTCTCTTATTCTCTTTCTCATTCTCTCACTCTCTTCTATTCTCTTTCATTGTCATTCTCTCTCTCATTCTCTGTCTCTTCTTCACTGTCTCTCTCATTCTCTTTCTCATTCTCTCACTCTCTCCTATTCACTTTCATTGTCATTCTCTCTCATTCTCTCTCTTCTTCACTGTCTCTTTCATTCTCTTTCTCATTCTCTCTCTCATTCTCTCACTCTCTCCCATTCTCTTTCATTCTCATTCTTTCTCCCATTCTCTTTCTCTTCTTCACTGTCTCTCTCATTCTCTCTCTCCTTCACTGTCTCTTTCATTCTCTCTCTCATTCTCTCACTCTCTCCCATTCTCTTTCATTCTCATTGTCTCTCTCATTCTCTGTCTTTCCTTCACTGTCTCTCTCATTCTCTTTCTCATTCTCTCACTCTCTCCCATTCTCTTTCATTGTCATTCTCTCTCATTCTCTGTCTCTTCTTCACTGTCTCTCATTCTCTCTCTCATTCTCTCACTCTCTTCTATTATCTTTCATTGTCATTCTCTTTCTCATTCTCTGTCTCTTCTTCACTGTCTCTTTCATTCTCTTTCTCATTCTCTCTCTCATTCTCTCACTCTCTCCTATTCTCTTTCATTCTCATTCTCTCTCTCATTCTCTGTCTCTTCTTCACTGTCTCTCTCATTCTCTTTCTCATTCTCTCACTCTCTCCTATTCACTTTCATTGTCATTCTCTCTCATACTCTCTCTTCTTCACTGTCTCTTTCATTCTCTTTCTCATTCTCTCTCTCATTCTCTCACTCTCTCCCATTCTCTTTCATTCTCATTCTTTCTCTCATTCTCTGTCTCTTCTTCACTGTCTCTCTCATTCTCTTTCTCATTCTCTCTCTCCTTCACTGTCTCTTTCATTCTCTCTCTCATTCTCTCACTCTCTCCCATTCTCTTTCATTATCATTCTCTCTCTCATTCTCTCACTCTCTCCCATTCTCTTTCATTCTCATTGTCTCTCTCATTCTCTGTCTTTCCTTCACTGTCTCTCTCATTCTCTTTCTCATTCTCTCACTCTCTCCCATTCTCTTTCATTGTCATTCTCTCTCATTCTCTGTCTCTTCTTCACTGTCTCTCATTCTCTTTCTCATTTTCTCTCTCATTCTCTCACTCTCTCCTATTCTCTTTCATTCTCATTCTCTCTCTCATTCTCTGTCTCTTCTTCACTGTCTCTCTCATTCTCTTTCTCATTCTCTCACTCTCTCCTATTCACTTTCATTGTCATTCTCTCTCATACTCTCTCTTCTTCACTGTCTCTTTCATTCTCTTTCTCATTCTCTCTCTCATTCTCTCACTCTCTCCCATTCTCTTTCATTCTCATTCTTTCTCTCATTCTCTGTCTCTTCTTCACTGTCTCTCTCATTCTCTTTCTCATTCTCTCTCTCCTTCACTGTCTCTTTCATTCTCTCTCTCATTCTCTCACTCTCTCCCATTCTCTTTCATTATCATTCTCTCTCTCATTCTCTCACTCTCTCCCATTCTCTTTCAGTGTCATTCTCTCTCTCATTCTCTCACTCTCACCCATTCTCTTTCAGTGTCATTCTCTCTCTTTCTCTCACTCTCACCCATTCTCTTTCAGTGTCATTTTCTCTCTCATTCTCTCACTCTCTCCCATTCTCTTTCATTATCACTGTCTCGCTCATTCTCTGTCTCTCCTTCACTGTCTCTCTCATTCTCTCTCTCATTCTCTCACTCTCTCCCATTCTCTTTCATTGTCATTCTCTCTCATTCTCTGTCTCTTCTTCACTGTCTCTCATTCGTTTTCTCATTCTCTCTCATTCTCTCGCTGCGTCACTGTCTCTCTTATTCTCTTTCTCATTCTCTCACTCTCTTCTATTCTCTTTCATTGTCATTCTCTCTCTCATTCTCTGTCTCTTCTTCACTGCCTCTCATTCTCTTTCTCATTCTCTCTCTCATTCTCTCACTCTCTTCTATTCTCTTTCATTGTCATTCTCATTCTCTGTCTCTTCTTCACTGTCTCTCTCATTCTCTTTCTCATTCTCTCACTCTCTCCTATTCACTTTCATTGTCATTCTCTCTCATTCTCTCTCTTATCCACTGTCTCTTTCATTCTCTTTCTCATTCTCTCTCTCATTCTCTCACTCTCTCCCATTCTCTTTCATTCTCATTCTTTCTCCCATTCTCTTTCTCTTCTTCACTGTCTCTCTCATTCTCTTTCTCATTCTCTCTCTCCTTCACTGTCTCTTTCATTCTCTCTCTCATTCTCTCACTCTCTCCCATTCTCTTTCATTCTCATTGTCTCTCTCATTCTCTGTCTTTCCTTCACTGTCTCTCTCATTCTCTTTCTCATTCTCTCACTCTCTCCCATTCTCTTTCATTGTCATTCTCTCTCATTCTCTGTCTCTTCTTCACTGTCTCTCATTCTCTTTCTCATTCTCTCTCTCATTCTCTCACTCTCTTCTATTATCTTTCATTGTCATTCTCTTTCTCATTCTATGTCTCTTCTTCACTGTCTCTTTCATTCTCTTTCTCATTCTCTCTCTCATTCTCTCACTCTCTCCTATTCTCTTTCATTCTCATTCTCTCTCTCATTCTCTGTCTCTTCTTCACTGTCTCTCTCATTCTCTTTCTCATTCTCTCACTCTCTCCTATTCACTTTCATTGTCATTCTCTCTCATACTCTCTCTTCTTCACTGTCTCTTTCTTTCTCTTTCTCATTCTCTCTCTCATTCTCTCACTCTCTCCCATTCTCTTTCATTCTCATTCTTTCTCTCATTCTCTGTCTCTTCTTCACTGTCTCTCTCATTCTCTTTCTCATTCTCTCTCTCCTTCACTGTCTCTTTCATTCTCTCTCTCATTCTCTCACTCTCTCCCATTCTCTTTCATTCTCATTCTCTCTCTCATTCTCTCACTCTCTCCCATTCTCTTTCAGTGTCATTCTCTCTCTCATTCTCTCACTCTCACCCATTCTCTTTCAGTGTCATTCTCTCTCTCATTCTCTCACTCTCACCCATTCTCTTTCAGTGTCATTCTCTCTCTCATTCTCTCACTCTCACCCATTCTCTTTCAGTGTCATTCTCTCTCTCATTCTCTGTCTCTCCTTCACTGTCTCTCTCTTTCTCTCTCATTCTCTCACTCTCTCCCATTCTCTTTCATTCTCATTGTCTTTCTCATTCTCTCTCTCCTTCACTGTCTCTTTCATTCTCTCTCTCATTCTCGCACTCTCTCCCATTCTCTTTCATTGTCATTCTCTCTCATTCTCTGTCTCTCCTTTACTTTCTCTCATTCTCTTTCTCATTCTCTCTTATTATTTCCATTATGAAAACATTAAATAGAATATTTTAAGAACTCAACAGTTTTTTTGCTTCAGTCATCTTTCCTTTGTGTGATTTCATCCTTGGGACTTTTTTTTCAATCTAGAAGTTGATAGAAATAGAATATTCTTACTTGAAAGTTTTGAGATAATCAAGTAATTAATTAAATATCTCATATGCTAAAAACAATAAAAAGAAATCAAACTGTTTTTATTAAGGAGAAAAACATCAAGATGCCTAAAATACAAAATAGAGCTGTCCTCAAATGGCAAAACAGTCTACTGACTAAACTAAATCTTACCTTCCAGGCTAAATTAACAGACAGAAGCATGCTGTCCACCAAAAATAACCTAGTGTTTTCTGATTTAATGTGGTTCTTCTCTTTATTTAGTTTATTTAGTCTCATCAGGATGTGGCGCAGTAGGTTAGAAGACTCATTAAAATAAGGGCTTGTACCATGAAGAATGTAATTTATTCCCTCTACTGTTCCAATATCAATATACTGTAAATGAGCAGAATAACACAGGCAGCACATGAAAATGAAGGGAACACAGGAAATGAAAAAAAATATATATATTTTTTTACTCATGATACAAATACTGATTTCCTATTCTTTTGCACGTTTTTTACACTTAAATGTTTCAGATCATCAAACAACTTTACATTTTAGACAAAGATAACACAAGTAATCACAAAATACAGTTTTTAAATTAAGGTATTTAATATTAAAAGGGAAAAATAAATCCAAAACCTACAGTACCCTGTATGAAAAAGTGATTGCCCCCCTAAACCTCATAACTGGTTGGGACACCATTAGCATCTGCAATCAAGCATTGTGATAGCTGGCAATGAGTCTTTTACAATGCTCTGGTGGAATTTTGTCTCACTCTTCCTTGCAGATTTTTTGTAATTCAACCACATTGGAGGGTTTTTGAGCATGAACCACCTTCATAAGGTTATACCACAGCTTCTCAGATTATGGTCAGGATATTGACTAGGCCACTCCAAAGTCTTAATTTTGTTTTTCGTAAGCCATTCAGAGGTGGACTTGCTGGTGTGTTTTGGATCATTGTCCTGCTGCATAACCCAAGTGCACTTCAGCTTGAGGTTATGAACAGATGGCCGGACATTCTCCTCCAGGATTTCATGCTGTGAGTTCTCTCTGCTGCCGGCTCCATGCTGTGGGCCTCTTGTCTCCTGCTAGCTCTGTGCATGCTTTCTGTCTGTGTGCATAGGGGGCGGCGCTGGCAATTCCTGTTTCTTTTTGAGACTGTGTGCACCTTCCTAAGGTGTTCCCAGCCAATTGCCAAGAGGCCTCTAGTACTTAAGGCATCCCCACACATTGGTGGGGGCCCTGAGCAACTAACTTCCTCAGTCAGTTTCTCGATGCTGAGGTGCCAGGTCCCGTCTCTTTCTCTTGTGTTAGCCATGCAGTGGGGTGTCGTACCCTGGCCTGTACCTGTGTTCTATTACTCCTGTGTCTGCCACCCAGTGGGGCATCGTGCCCTGGCCTGTACCTGTGTTCTATTACTCCTGTGTCTGCCACCCAGTGGGGCATCATACCCTGGCCTGTAACTTTTTTCGGTTACTCCTGTCTGCCACCCAGTGGGGCCTTGCACCCTGGCCTGTGTCCTTGTTTCTGTGCCATGTCCTGTTCCTGACCCTGTCCAATTCCTCTGTCCATTTGTATCCCTGTATTGAGCCTTCCCTATCTCTCTGTGTGTTTCCTTGTGGTCATTCCTTCTGCTCTCAGCCCTGCCTCCTGTAGTTCTGCTCCACCTCCTGTTACTTGGCTCTGTGGCTTTGCTCTGCTCTCGGCTCTGCACTCTGTGGCCTTGCTCTGCTCTCGGCTCTGCACTCTGTGGCTTTGCTCTGCTCTCGGCTCTGCACTCTGTGGCCTTGCTCTGCTCTCGGCTCTGCACTCTGTGGCTTTGCTCTGCTCTCAGCTCTGCACTCTGTGGCTTTGCTCTGCTCTCAGCTCTGCACTCTGTGGCCTTGCTCTGCTCTCGGCTCTGCACTCTGTGGCTTTGCTCTGCTCTCAGCTCTGCACTCTGTGGCTTTGCTCTGCTCTCAGCTCTGCACTCTGTGGCCTTGCTCTGCTCTCGGCTCTGCACTCTGTGGCTTTGCTCTGCTCTCAGCTCTGCACTCTGTGGCTTTGCTCTGCTCTCAGCTCTGCACTCTGTGGCCTTGCTCTGCTCTCGGCTCTGCACTCTGTGGCTTTGCTCTGCTCTCGGCTCTGCACTCTGTGGCTTTGCTCTGCTCTCGGCTCTGCACTCTGTGGCCTTGCTCTGCTCTCGGCTCTGCACTCTGTGGCTTTGCTCTGCTCTCAGCTCTGCACTCTGTGGCTTTGCTCTGCTCTCAGCTCTGCACTCTGTGGCTTTGCTCTGCTCTCAGCTCTGCACTCTGTGGCTTTGCTCTGCTCTCAGCTCTGCACTCTGTGGCTTTGCTCTGCTCTCAGCTCTGCACTATGTGGCCTTGCTCTGCTCTCGGCTCTGCACTCTGTGGCCTTGCTCTGCTCTCAGCTCTGCACTCTGTGGCCTTGCTCTGCTCTCGGCTCTGCACTCTGTGGCTTTGCTCTGCTCTCGGCTCTGCACTCTGTGGCTTCGCTCTGCTCTCGGCTCTGCACTCTGTGGCCTTGCTCTGCTCTCGGCTCTGCACTCTGTGGCCTTGCTCTGCTCTCGGCTCTGCACTCTGTGGCCTTGCTCTGCTCTCGGCTCTGCACTCTGTGGCTTTGCTCTGCTCTTGGATCTGCACTCTGTGGCTTTGCTCTGCTCTTGCTCTGCGGCTCCGCTCTGCTCTCGCTCTGATGCTCCGCTCCTTGTAGTTCTGCTCCACTCTCATTCCGCACCTTGCAGGCCTTTGTCCTTACTGTCTGAACAGGTTCCTACCTGTTCCCAAATATCTCATACTTGTCTGTGCTCCTGTCCTCCCTGAATCAGTCCCTGTTCCTCCAGTCTATACAGGCCCCAACCTGTTTCCACATATCTCTCACACCTGCTGTGTTCCTGTGCCTTCCAAGTCAGTTCCTGTCCCTTCTGTCTCAGCCATGCCTGCCTGTCAGTGTCTCAGCCATGCCCACCTGCCTGCCAGTGTCTCAGCCATGCCCACCTGCCTGCCAGTGTCTCAGCCATGCCCACCTGCCTGCCAGTGTCTCAGCGACGCCCACCTGCCTGCCAGTGTCTCAGCGATGCCCGCCTGCCTGCCAGTGTCTATGCCATGTCTGCCTGCCAGTGTCTCAGCCGTGCCTGCCTGCCAGTGTTCCGTCCCCCAGTGGGATCAGCAGCCACAGCCAGACACTACCCTGGAGTGGTACCTGGTAGCCACCTGCTGCAGTCTGACCTCACCGTCAGAGGCTCCAGTGAACACCTAGGTGGCTACTTAGTCATGCCCCTTCCAGGGTAGTGTGGGCCCTAGCGTAACACTGGCCATTTTTGCCCTGCCTCTTTCTTATGGTGGAGTCATGCACATTTACCTTAACCCCTTCCCACCGCGGCCCTTTTTTGTTTTTGCGTTTTCGTTTTTTGCTCCCCTCCTTCCCAGAGCCATAACTTTTTTATTTTTCCATCAATATGGCCATGTGAGGGCTTATGTTTTGCGGGACGAGTTGTATTTTGAACGACACCATTGGTTTTACCATGCCTTGTACTAGAAAAAGGGGAAAAAAATCCAAGTGCGGTGACATTGCAAAAAAAGTGCAATCCTACACTTGTTTTTTGATTGGATTTTTTGCTAGCTTCACCAAATGCTAAAACTGACCTGCCATTATAATTCTCCAGGTCTTTTCGAGTTCATAGACACCTAAGATGTCTAGGTTATTTTTTATCTAAGTGGTGAAAAAAATGCAAAACTTTGCTAAAAAAAAATGCACCATTTTCCGATACCCGTAGCATCTCCATTTTTCGTGATCTGGGGTCAGGTGAGGGCTTATTTTTTGCATGCTGAGCTGATGTTTTTAATGATACCATGTTTGTACAGATATGTTCTTTTGATCATCTGTTATTGCATTTTAATGCAATGTCGCGGCGACCAAAAAAAAGTTAATTCGGGCGTTTCAATTTTTTTCTTGCTACGCCATTTAGCGATCAGTTTAATGCTTTTTTTTATTGATAGATCGGGTGATTTTGAACGCGGTGATACCAAATATGTGTAGGTTCAATTTTTTTATTGTTTTATTTTGGATAGGGCGAAAGGGGGTTGATTTAAACTTTTATATTTTTTTATATTTTTCATATTTTTAAAAACATTTTTTTTAACTTTTGCCATGCTTCAATAGCCTCCATGGGAGGCTAGAAGCTGGCACCACTCGATCGGCTCAGCTACATAGCAGCAATCATCAGCTCGCTGCTATGTAACTGAAATGCAGGTGTGCTATGAGCGCCGACAACAGGGGGTGCTTACAGCAGGCCGGCATCAGTAACCATAGAGGTCTCTAGGACCTCTATGGTTACCATCCTGATGCATTGCCGACCCCCGATCATGTGACGGGGTCGGCGATGCGCTCATTTCCGGCCGCGCGGCCAGAAGCAGTAGTTAAATGCTGCTGTCAGCGTTTGACAGCAGCATTTAACAGGTTAATAGCGGTGGGTGAATCGCAATTTCACCCGCCGCTATTGCGTGCACATGTCAGCTGTACAAAACAGCAGACATGTCGCGACTTTGATGTGCTCAGTGCCGGAGCCCACATCAAAGCAGGAAACCCGACATGCGCAGTACTAGTACAGCACATGTCAGGAAGGGGTTAATTAAGGCAAGTCAGGGCTGCAGTTCTTTGGATGTTTTTGTGAGGTCTTTAGTTACCATTGGATGAGGCATTGCTGTGCTCATGGATTAATTTTGATCAGCCGGTCACTCCTGGGAAGGTTATACACTGTTTTACGTTTTCCCAATTTGTGGATAATGGTTCTCTCTGTGGTTTACTGGAGCCCAAAGCTGGAGAAATGGCTTTATAACAAATTCCAGAATTTCTTTGAAGCACGACATAAAGTTTAGCTTTTGAATATCTTTTGGTCTACCTCACTTTGTCAGGCAGGTCCTATTTAAGTGATTTCTTCTTTGAGAACAGGTGTGGCAGTAATCAGGCCTGTGTGTAGCTAAGGAATTTGAACTCAGTTTCCCAAAGATGTGATAAACCACAGCTAATTTATGCTTTAAGAGGAGGGGGCAAACACAGGGCCCTGTAGGTTTGGATTTATTTTTCCCTTCCCTTCCCATTTTGTGTTTACTTGTGTTATATTTGTCTAAAAATTAAATTTTTTTGGTGATCTGAAACATTTAAGTGTGACAAACATGCAAATGAATAGGAAATCAGGAAAGGAGCAAACACTTTTCTAACAACCATATACTGGATGCTATTAAACTGAAGACATGGGGTTTATCTTCAAATTAATAATGTTCAGAACTTACCCGGTGCTAGCCCTTACAAATCCAATGCCGGGAGGAAATTAACTTTATTCCTTCCGGTAGCATTTGGGTTTCAGTCATGGGTATGGTGCCAGCGTAAGTTCAATCACCACTCTGTGTATAGAGAACAGTGACTTTCAACTCGTACCTGGCACTGACTGACAGGAGACCATAATGCTGATCCTATTGTCAGTCAGTGTCAGGGTCGCGGTTACAGCCGTCGCTATTCATACATTGATGGTGACTGAACCCCGAATGGCAGCGGAGCGTCTTAGTGTCTGCGCCAGGCAGTTCAAAATGTTTTTTCACTTTACAGGTTTTCTTAAAGGCCTGAATTATACCCTGCTATGATACCAAAATCCATTAGACACTGCCCCAATAATAATTTCACTAAAAAAAACACATATTTATACTAGTTAATGTGAAACAAATGTATATTATCTAACAAGAACATGGAAGAAATGGGAATAGCACCCCAGACAGGATAATTTAATGACACCCTAGTGGTTGAATGTCCATGTTTCCCAACACATGTCAAATTGATAAAATAAAAAAAGAAAGCTATTACTCAAAAAAATACACAAAAATGTGTATTGTATCTAGTAAAGTAGCAATGCTTGATATACGCTAATATGTAGCCAAAATGTTGCATAATTCTGGCTTAAATGCTGCAATTACTTTAATCAAGCTGCAATGACTTTTGACTGGACCATTATTTTTTATGTACTCCATCTCTCCTATCTTAAGCTCATTTGACTATGCTTTATATATTAAGGCCTTGATGGCAAATTTCTTGAAGGTCTTGATGAGAAGGCATGATGGTGTCTAACGTTCTCCTATTTATGAATCCGGAATATCTGATAAGCAGCGTGCACCTCTGTGCACCACGCCATAAATTTTACACAATCCCCTGACTACAGTAATATTTCTGATGTAAATACCACCACATTTTGCCATGAATTAGACATGCCATGGGATCACACTCTGGCCACTCTGTCCACTCTCCAACTCTACCCATTTTGGTGTAGCTTTCTGATCTGAAAATGACAAAAGTCACAACTCCAAATTATGCCAACATTTTGCAACCTTTCAAAGAAAATTAACCAGAATTCTGGCAAAATAGCTTTGATGAGTCAGAGCCTAAGTTTTGGTACTACATTATTGATGCCATCATCTGTCAGCTATTACTAGCAATGACTTTTGTGTGTTCATGATCCTTGTGCAGCACCTCAGAGTCCTGGTTGTTGCAGTAATGTTGTTCTTCCACCAAGGGGAGCGATGTTATGTCTTATGGCACCAAAGGAGTTCACCCTGCCAGGTATCACAGCCATACACACATTTCACATGCCGGCCACCAGGGGGAGCAAAAAGTTCTATCTATTAGGCCACTCCTCACACTTGGGTTAAACTGGGGGTTTAGTTAGGAAGTTAGTCAGTAGGAGGAGGAGAAGCTGACTGGAGGGAGAAGGAGATAGTCAGAAGGAGATGAGAGGAGCAGACTGGGCTCGGCCCAGGAAGGGAAAGAAGGACACAGAGCTGCGTCTGCAACCCATGCAGCAGACTCCTAAGAAAGGACAAGAGAGGAAGTGTGCCATAGTGAGTGAGCACAGAAGTCGTAGCAACAAGAGTAAAACACCAGTGGGAGACCAGCTAGGAGCAGGCTGCCTCCCACTGAGCGCAGATCCGGTAGCCGGAACACCGAGGGAGTAATAGACTACAGTTTACTTCAGAGACCGGCAGGACAGTCGATTCCAAGTTGGCTGCCCGACCTAAGAACCTAAGCAGACAAGGTGGCAACGTGGAGGAGGGGCGACGCTAGGGTCCCTATAAAATAGTCTCAGGCCACCACCGTCATACGGGTTTGTCCTATCATCTGGGGGACAGAGAGAAGAGTAACAAGAGTGAGGACCCTATGGGAGCTAATGCACGTAGGGACCTACTATGTTACTGTGCGCAAGGGGAAGGCTACTGATTTCCACCTGGATAAGGGGGACTCTGGAATTGCCATCAGACCGGCCGGACTCTGCCTACCCTGTCATCCGGCACCCTGGACTGTGGATGCTGAAGCCTTCAGTAAAGGTAAAGAGACTGCACCCATTGTGTCCTCGTTATTCACTGCTCCTTGCACCACCCACCATCACCATCTACATTTCTGGGAAGCCCTGGGGATACACTTCACCTGTGGGAAGGTACACCATCTAGCTGCCACTCCATCACCCCAGCGGACCCCTAAGCAGCGTTGGTCACCCTGACCGAATACCACAGGTGGCGTCATGAACACTACCGTAATCTACAAACTCTACCCTTTTGTTGGGCGCCCCTCATAGGGCCACGGTCTGGGTTGGGCCACCGTGACATCCCAGCTGAGGGAACTGAAGGACCCGGTATCGAGTACCCCATTGCCCTTACATGGGAGCGATACACTTGCATATTAGCTAAAGAGAACTCTGTGTAGCCAACTAACTGGAGCAATGCATAAAGGGAGAAGACTAAGTTTTATTCTCCCAGGAGCTGCTCACTACTAATTTTTGGGGTGATAAAGGGACCAGTTACACTCACCGGTCCCTATAGAGTGAGCTCACTGTAGTCTCTTCCTGGCATTTAGATGAACAGCCTCATCTGCACTCATGTTGCACATTCACTCTGCAAAGCAGACTGTCAAAGAAAATCCTGTGGAGCGATTACAGCGGCGCTCACTCAGTACTGAGCGGTGGCTCACCTTCCTGCACCGCCCAGATGACTGGAAACTGTCAGGAGAATAAAACTTTAAGCTGGTACATCAGTAAGCTGGCTACACAGGGTTTAAAGACCATTTGCCTGCAGATTAACCATATATCTGCAGGTATATAGCAATTCTCAAGGTCACTGATTTCTTTAAAAGATTAATACCAAAGGTTACCTTAGATTCCAATCATGATTCCCTTGTAACTTACTTCCTTCAGATTAACCCACCAATTTTATTAAGTTTTAGAAACTTAAAAGTCAGCTTTAAGAAAAAAATATATATAAAAAGCTGTGGCTAATGGTGCTGTATTCGTGGATACATATATTTAAAGAGTAAAGACTTTATTTAGAAATTCAGATTCTAATAACTACTTTGCCATGAATTATTCTGCTTTATGTCTGATATTTTGTGAACATCCTAGAAGAGGTCAGATCATTATAGATCAGATCATAATATGTAAATGAGAATGATGTTCTCCGATAATGAATCTTCTTCGGTACAACGACATGGAAAAAAAAAAGCCTTTACTCTAGACTCTGTCTACAGCCATGAATCCAATATGTAAATGAGAGCAATTGTAAAAATCTATATTTGAAAGAGTTATGCATTTTCCTGTAAAGGATTCGTTATTGCTTCCAATTTTCCAAGTCATATCTATTGGCATGAAATGGATATTGTCCCATTTGACACATTGATATGTCTTAGGTCACATCAATAGTGACCATTCCTCCCTACATTTTACACGTCTCTGATCAAGGCTCTAGAATACCAATTATCTCTCATTTTATTGAAGTTAAGTCATGAAAAGATTATTAAAATATTATCCGCACTAAGAAGAGAAAGGTCAACAATTTTCTATTCTGCTTCTAAGTTATTCTTTCTCTACTTATAAAGAAACATCAGGGGTTGTTATCAGATACGAGGGGACGTTATCTCATCATTTGAGCTTCAATGGGATTTCTAGCCATTAACATTGTTTGATAAAATTTAGATATATTCTGCCATATAAGTAAATCCTAATTTTAAATGTTGAGAAAGAGCATGTAAGGGTGTTTTCACATTGCGTTCTTGCCCACGTTCAGTGGTTCCATCGGGGCTTGTGTCCAAAGTACTCCCGCAGCTCCAGAATGAGGCACAGAGTGTAGACCTGCGTTATCTATCAGACCGATCTGCTTTGATTAGCATACAGTGGGGGGAGAATTATAAAAGGATCAGTTTCTCTCCCTTGATAAGCTGACCAAAGGTAAATTTGCAAAAGTCATTTGACACCAAGCACATTGCTTGCATACCCAGTCTGACCACTTTTGAGAATAGTAGCCATGAAAAAAGGTGCTCTCGGCTGAAAAATTAAATCCAATTTTTAAAAATATTAAAATTTGAGAGTCCTCTCTGCCTGATAACGTTTATTGGCTAACTGAAAAGATGATAATAAATTGTAAGCTTTCAAGACTACTCAGGTCTCTTCATCAGGAATTAATATTTTTCTATCTAATGGCTAACATGGTACAAAGATATATATTTTTCCTCTATCCAACTTTTGGATACAGGAACTCTCAATCCTAAATATTTTCCAATTTTGAAAAAATTGTCTGAATTAAAAAAATAATTGAATTTTATTTGTGCTTTATGAGCTCCTTTCCTGGATTCTGTGGATACTGTTTACACTGGGACCTTGTTCTACAGTCCCATGTCCCACGAACTACCATCAGACGACAGGTGAAATGGTCTTAAGTTTTCTGTTTGCCTAGAAGTATTACAAAGCAGGGGATCCTCATGTATTTGCATTCTTGCCAAAGCAAGAAACACGTGATGGTGTCTCCGCGGTGTTGGATGTTTTGATCTCCCCGAGGTCATTCATCCTTATGTTTATAGTCCTTTTACTAGGCACTGCTTCTAATAGCCAGTTTCTTACTCCACACTGATGAGGGGCAAAAACCCCGAAACAGCTGTCAGGAGTGAGGTTTTCTGGAGGAATCCAGACTCTTTTGCAGAGAATTCTGTTTTTTTTTTGTGGTAGTTTATACCGACAGCTTTGAAGATGAGTTATGTGAAGAACACCATCCGAGTGACGTTGGAGCCATCTATCCGGGCAAGGAACAGCGTGGTCTTTATCGTTCGTGACCTTATTCAGGAAAAGGCTGGAGGAAAACGGGAGAACATCTATAGTATTAATGAGTTCCCTAATCAAGGTAACTACGATGTTACTTTTATGTCAGAGCATTATTGCCTGAATGTCTATGAGTGGTTTCGGAATCATGCCGGAGATCCCTGTTTGAAGGGAGTCAAATGTGAACCACTGTTTAGTCTTCAGGAAAGGCAGGTGACTATCACTGTCTATAACCCCTTTACTGAACCTGCATTGTTGGAGAGCTTTCTCTCAGAGTACTGTGACTTTGTTTCAAAGGGAGAGAAGCAAGTGAACTGCTTAGGAATCTTCAATTGTCGATATAAGTATCGTGTAAGGTTCAGAAGAGATCCTGGCAGTGTGGGTGGGTTCAGACACCCTCCAGCGAACTTCTCTGTGGCAGGGCATAGGGGTTTCCTCACGTACCCTGGGCAGCCTCTGTTTTGCAGGAGATGTTTCTCTTTTGGACATGTCCAGGCAGACTGCCAGAAGGGGCAGTGTTGCCGAAACTGCAAGAAGGAGGGGCATATGGCTGGTGATTGCCCGATGGCTAAGACCTGTGACGTGTGTGGTAGTAGTGACCACATGTATAAGGATTGTCCGCGGAGGGCGCCTAGACGCTCAGAGAGTGAATGGAGAGAGGAGGAGGAGAGAATGAGGAGGTTGGCGATTATCAGAAAGGAATCTGAAAGAATGGAGAGAGAGGAAAGGAGGGAGAGGGAGAGGGAAAGACGCTCTGTGACTGCAGATGACATTGTGCTAGCACCCCGTGGTGCTATGAGTGATGCACAGAAGGAAGATAAGGAGTTTTGGTTGGAGGCAAAAAAAGTAGAGAAGGGGTTTAATAAGGAAGAAGATCAGGAAGAAGATGAGGAAGAAGATGATGACTCTACTGTGCCTGAAATGTTTTCTCTTGAGGAAGCAATGGATGCAACGGAGGAAGACGTGCGCATTTCTGAAGCTGAGAGCCCTGTGCACCCCTCAGATCCTCAGAATATTGGAGGGCTTTCTTCAGATGAGGACAGGGGTGGGAATAAGTGTCAGAGGGAGGAGGATGGGGAAAGTGATGAGGCATGCAGTAGTATGCCTAAGAGGAAAATTGGGCCAGCTAAAAAAAAATGGAGTGAGCACGAAGGGGTTAGTGGTTCAGAGACTTGCTGTTCAGTCCGAATGGCAAAGGAGGACAATGGTGATACTGGGTAAAATGAAAGCTCAGTGGATCTGTTGTTTTTTTTTTCTCTCCTTTTTGTGAGTCTTGACCTTTGTCAAGGGCTTTTTGTGTAATGTGTGTAATTTTGTGGTAATTTTTGCTTTGTGTTTTTTGTTTTTGCAGTATGGGTTTTTCTATAGTTTCTCAAAATGTGAGAGTTTTTAAGAAAGGAGGAGGAGGAGAGCAGCAATTTTGGATTTTTTAGCTATGCAGAGTGCATCTATTTTTTGTTTGCAAGAATGTGGGATTGTGGATAGTGTGAAAGGGGATGAGTGGTCTTATGGTGCGTCTGTATGGTCTGGTAGTGCAAATAATAGAAATGATGGTGTGGGGATTTTAGTTAAGGGGCAGGAGGTGGTTTTGAATAATTATTTGGTGGTGGAGGTGGGGAGGTGTATCTTAGAAAATTTTGAATATAAAAATGTTAAGTTTTGTGTTATCAATATTTATGCGCCAGTAGAAAAAAATGAGCGTAAGTTATTATTTGAAAAAGTGAAGCTTTTTGTTCCAGGAAGAGTGCCTGTGGTGATTGTGGGTGATATGAATTGTCTAATCTAATCAGTTTTTATGAAGAGGTAAGCTATAGGCTGGACCACGGTGAGTCATTGGACGTGGTATATCTCGATTTTTCCAAAGCGTTTGATACCGTGCCGTACAAGAGGTTGGTACACAAAATGAGAATGCTTGGTCTGGGGGAAAATGTGTGTAAATGGGTTAGTAACTGGCTTAGTGATAGAAAGCAGAGGGTGGTTATAAATGGTATAGTCTCTAACTGGGTCGCTGTGACCAGTGGGGTACCGCAGGGGTCAGTATTGGGACCTGTTCTCTTCAACATATTCATTAATGATCTGGTAGAAGGTTTACACAGTAAAATATCGATATTTGCAGATGATACAAAACTATGTAAAGCAGTTAATACAAGAGAAGATAGTATTCTGCTACAGATGGATCTGGATAAGTTGGAAACTTGGGCTGAAAGGTGGCAGATGAGGTTTAACAATGATAAATGTAAGGTTATACACATGGGAAGAGGGAATCAATATCACCATTACACACTGAACGGGAAACCACTGGGTAAATCTGACAGGGAGAAGGACTTGGGGATCCTAGTTAATGATAAACTTACCTGGAGCAGCCAGTGCCAGGCAGCAGCTGCCAAGGCAAACAGGATCATGGGGTGCATTAAAAGAGGTCTGGATACACATGATGAGAGCATTATACTGCCTCTGTACAAATCCCTAGTTAGACCGCACATGGAGTACTGTGTCCAGTTTTGGGCACCGGTGCTCAGGAAGGATATAATGGAACTAGAGAGAGTACAAAGGAGGGCAACAAAATTAATAAAGGGGATGGGAGAACTACAATACCCAGATAGATTAGCGAAATTAGGATTATTTAGTCTAGAAAAAAGACGACTGAGGGGCGATCTAATAACCATGTATAAGTATATAAGGGGACAATACAAATATCTCGCTGAGGATCTGTTTATACCAAGGAAGGTGACGGGCACAAGGGGGCATTCTTTGCGTCTGGAGGAGAGAAGGTTTTTCCACCAACATAGAAGAGGATTCTTTACTGTTAGGGCAGTGAGAATCTGGAATTGCTTGCCTGAGGAGGTGGTGATGGCGAACTCAGTCGAGGGGTTCAAGAGAGGCCTGGATGTCTTCCTGGAGCAGAACAATATTGTATCATACAATTATTAGGTTCTGTAGAAGGACGTAGATCTGGGTATTTATTATGATGGAATATAGGCTGAACTGGATGGACAAATGTCTTTTTTCGGCCTTACTAACTATGTTACTATGTTACTATGTTACTATATGATGTGGGGAGAGTGAATGTGGATGTGTCTGGAAAAGTTTTGCAGGAGTTAGTTACTGACTTTGATTTGAGTGATATGCAGCGTGTGTGTAAGGTTAACCCTTTGTTAGATACCTTTTTTTCTGATAGTGGAAGAGCACAGTCCAGGTTGGATTATTGTTTTATTTCTAAAAATATTATTCCTGTTGGATATAAGCAGGATAGGGTCGTTTTTTCGGACCATGTTTGTGTGTTGTGCGAGTTAGATATTAATGTTAGTGGTGTGTTTGGAAAGGGTTTGTGGAAATTAAATGTGAAATTGTTGGAAAATGAAGCTGTGAAGAAGGAGTATGTGAGAAAGTATGAGCAGTGGTGTAAAAGTAAGGAAAGTTTTGGGAATGTTTGTGAGTGGTGGGATTGGGTTAAGAGGCAGACAAAAAAGTTTTTTAAAAGTGTGGGGTATGAATTTGTGGCAATTAAGAGGGGAAAGTTTGTTAAGTTGAATGCCCGTTTATGTTTATTGTATAAATTGAGGGAAGGAGGAATGGAGGTGGAGGAGGGGATAAAAAAGGTTAAAAAAGAAATTAAAAGTTTTTGGAAGAGAAAGGGAAGAGTATTATTTTTAGGGCAAAAATTGATAGAATGGAGCAAGATGAAAGGTGTTCGAGGTTTTTCTTTAAAAAGGTTTTTGGGAAAAAGCAGAGTATGGGTGTTTTGAATGCAGTGGATGGAAGAGAGGTAAGTGGGGAGGATATGTGTGAACATGTGGCTAAGTTTTATGAGGAGCTGTATGCAGTGAAGTGGAGGGATGAGGCTTTGGAGGAGGATGTACTAAGTGTATTAGAAAATAAATTGAGTGAGATGGAGAGAGAGAGAGTGATGGGTGAGGTGCCAGGTGATGAGGTATGGAAGGTAATGAATAGCATGGCGTTAAATAAGACTCCAGGAGAGGATGGTCTTCCTATAGAGCTTTATAGGGTGATGTGGCATGTGATTGGTAAGGATTTTGTGGATATGTGTAAGTATATGTGGTCTAGTATGGAGGTGGCTGAGAGTATGCGTGCAGGGATGGTTGTGTTAATACCTAAAAAAGGAGATTTGAAGAGTTTAAAAAATTGGAGACCGATAACGTTGTTGAATTGCGATTATAAGATCTATGAGAAAGTAATGGCGAATAGGATGCGTGATGTGATAGAGAGTGTGATTGGGGATGAACAGTGTTGTGCAGTGCCTGGGAGACGTATACATGAGTGTGTGTGTATGTTGAGAGATTGTTTGTGGGACTGTATGAGTCGGAAGAAGAGTGTATTTGTTTTGAGTTTGGACTTTGAAAAGGCGTATGATCGGTTAGCACATAGTTTTTTGTTCCGGGTATTATTGAGAATGGGGTTTCCGCCTGATTTTGTTCGGAGGGTCAGGAGCTTATATAAAGACATTTATAGTTGTGTTTTGATTAATGGTTCTGTGGGTAGAAGAGTGAATGTTTTTTCAGGTGTGCGACAAGGTTGTCCTTTGTCTCCTGTGGTTTTTATTTGTGCGATTGAACCGTTGCTTTGTATGTTGAGGAAAGATAAAGGGATTAGAGGTGTACAAGTGCCAGGAGGTGGAGGGAGGGAATGGAAGGTTAGTGCTTATATGGATGACGTGTGTGTGTGTTGTGTGATTCAGAGTATTCAGTGAGGCGGGTGAAGTTATTAGCGTCTATTTTTTGTGGTGCGTCAGCATTTAAGCTGAATTGGGAGATGAGTGAGTGTAAGGTTTTTGGGGGAGGGGTTTTAAGCAAGGATGTTGGAGTGAATGAGGTGACTGGGTCTATTAAAGTTTTGGGTGTGAAATTTTCAGAGAGTTTGGATGGGAAAGAAAGTTGGGATGATGCGAAAGGAAAGGTTGAGTGGAAGTTATGTTTTTGGAAGATGAGAAGTCTTTCGTTTTTTGGAAAAATCTTAGTTATTAAAAGTGTGATTTTGCCTATTTTCTGATATATTGCAGTGGTCTTTCCGCTGGGGTATATGTGTATGAGAGGATTAAATAGGATTCTGTTTGTGTTTTTGTGGAATTCTAGAATGGAGAGGGCTAGGAGGGAGGTTTTGGTGAAACGTTTAGAAAAAGGTGGGTTGGGTTTTCCAAACCTTGAGGTGTTTTTTGGTGTAAATATTGTGGTTTTTGTGTTGAGGGTGATTAGGATGGATGGCAAGTTTTCTTGTCTGTGTAGGTTTTTGTTTGGGGCGTATTTATTTCGTTTGAGGTGGCGAGAGAGGGATCTGAGGTATCCGGTTGCTTTTGACGTGCCTAGATGGTATGTGTGGGTTTATAAATTTTTGGTGAAGTATGAGTTGTGTGATGTGGATGTTAGGTTGTTGAGTAATAAGAAGGCTGTGTATAAGATGATTGAATGTAGAGAGACAGAGTGTGGAATAAACATGGTTAGAGGGAACGATATAGAAAAAGTATGGAAGAAAGTGCGGTTAGACGGTATGACGAATAGGCAGAGTGAGATTGTGTGGCAGTCTTTGCATGGAGTGTTACCAGTTAGAGAATTTCAGAAGAATCGTGGGTTGGGGAGAAGTGATATGTGTCCGAGAGGTGGGTGTGGTGGAAGGGAAAGTGTAATACATGTGCTTTGGAATTGCCATTATGCTAGGGAGGTGATTGGAAGAATGGGACCGTTGTGTAAAGAATTGTGTGGTGTGAGCTTGTTATCATTCGAGTTGTTCATGTTTGGCTTGGGAATGTGTGATGGAGTGAAGGAGAGAGTGTTGTGGTTAATAGTTGCATGTATAAAGGAAGTATTATGGGATGTGAGCAATGTGTATGTCTTTAAGAGAAAGGAAATTGTAGTAAAGAATAGTCTAAAAGTGATTTTGGGGAAGATGTATGTGTGTTTTCTATGGGATAAAAGAAGAAGGGGGGAGGTGGATGCCGAAGGGATTTGGAAGGTGAAGAAGTGGAGATACCTTGTAAATATGTCTTGACTTGTTTTTTCTGGTGTTGTAGTAAACTGAAATTTTCCGATGATGATGGGAACAGCTTTTGTGTTTTGGATTTGACGCAGCTGTTTGGGATTTTTCTTTGGTCTTGGATTTCTGGACCGTGGATTTTCCCATCTGAGGGAAAAAAAAAAAAGAAACTGCTGTCTGTGGATGGATACCATGTTTTGGCATAGGTGGTTTTCCTTCATAGGATGCTGCCCTTCCCGTGGTTGTTCCTTCCCGGGGAAAGGCCTGGCTATTTATTGCTTGCGTTGAGAAACATGTGATGGTGTCTCTGCGGCTTTTCTACATGCATTCTTATGAAGAATGCTACGACTACAAATTCTCACTTTCTTCTTGTAGACATGGCACCAGAGGCATCTCTTGCCCTGTTACCATTCCCTACTTAACAAAAGCAGACATCACGCTGAGCTGCACCAAGCAAAGTGCTGGGGTCCTAGGTTCAAATCCCACCAAGTACATCTGCAAGGAGTTTGCATGTTCTCCCCATATTTGCGTGGGTTTCCTCTGGGTTCTCCAGTTTCCTCCCATATTCTAAAGACATACTGATAGGGAATTTAGATTGTGAGCCCCAATGGGGACAGTACCTATAATGTTTGTAATGCGCTGTGGAATTAATGGGACTATATACATTAATTAAATAAATGAAAAAATAAATAAAACAACTTCTGACACAACTTTTCACATGTCCAATATGTAGAATTGAAGTAAAACTAAAACATTGTGAAAGACAATATAAAATCACACAACACTTAGTAACATAGGACTAGTGCAACCAACTAGTTCAGCCTAGTATAACAAATACTTTTTTGTATTTATTATTAGTCACTAAGTTTTGTCAAGAATAGCTGCCATCACAAAGATTAGTAGAGTAAATAAAAGATCCAGGTTTAATTAAATTTTTTAAGGAATGAGCAATAAAGTCCCTTTAAAAGATATAATTTCCACTAAAGAAACCCATTTACGTCACCATTGCTCTATTAAGATGAAATATTAGCTGTGTTTGGTACCAGTAATTGACTTACATAAAAATGAAATGAAGGTCATCAGAGACAATTCACAACCGTATGTACAAATGTTAGGCTTCTAGGTTTATGAAATTGCTAATCCTTTTACATAAATTTAACTTTGGGTGATGATGTCGAATTTTTGTTTTGTGCACTATTGTCGTATTTACAGACCGGAATCAATAACCTGAAAGGAAAAGCACTCCCTTAAAAAAGTATCCTTACCTTTCATCAGCAAACACATCACACAATTATAGAGCTTTCCATTCAGGGGTTGTAATGTAAGATAACAATGCAGCAAAGCATATTGTAACAGTCCCAAATGTTAAAGCAATAGCAGCTCAGCGGTGGGAGCGGAGACACAAAACAAAATAGAAATGTAATGTGAAATATCATGGTGCTGCTCACACGAGTGACCGGCTCTTTATCGGATTGAAGCAGATTCTGAGGTTTAATTTGTATTCTGTCACATAAAATCAAATACATGGCAGATGGCTTTTCTGCAGCTATTTTCTGTTTGTTTTGGGCATTTTCTAACTTTCACAGAAGATAACAAAATGCGCACAAAATAAATAAAATGCAGAATTATAACATGTTTCCAAACATTATATTCTTAGAGCCTAGGAAATAAAATAAAAGTTCTACCTACAAAGTCATCACATCTAGAAAGAAGCAGTTCAGCAGCTGGAATATTGTGATTTTGACCACTGAAGCCTTGGAAATACAAAATAGCTCTTCTCTAGAAAAAGGGAAAGTCTCTCTCGGTTTGTCTATTAGGCCTCTTTCACACTTCCGTCTTTCTTTTTCCGTCAAAATGCATCGTTTTGTGAAAGAAAGAGGTCCAGCAAAGGTTTTTGCTGGATCCTTTTTTTCTCAAAGACTTGCATTAGCGACGGATTGTGACGCATGGCCTTCCGTTTCATCCGTCGTGCGCTGGATCCATCGTAAAATTGCTGTCCATCGGGCTGAGAAAACACACATAAAAATGATTTTTGTATACGTCAGAAAATCGGTCAGAGT
This sequence comes from Ranitomeya imitator, assembly GCF_032444005.1. NCBI lineage: Eukaryota > Metazoa > Chordata > Amphibia > Anura > Dendrobatidae > Ranitomeya > Ranitomeya imitator. The sequence goes on from NC_091284.1 coordinate 52,944,309, forward strand.
CGCTGACTGTCAAAAGCAGGAATCCAGCGATGGATGCCGTCTTTTCAAACTGAGCATGCGCGGCAGAATTTCCAGTCAAGGAAATTCTCTCATGCTCTCTCTCTCCCTTTTTACTATTGATGCTGCCTATGCATAGATATAATGTTAAAAATAATAAAACAAATAAAAAATCATGATATTCTTCCCTTCCGGCGTCCCCCGCAGCATTCCCGATGCTCACGATGCTCCCTGCAGCTCCCGGTCCCAGTGATGCCTTGTGAAATGACCCGATGACATAGCGGTCTCGTGAGACATTACTGGGAATGGAAGCTGCCGGGAGCATCCCGAGCATCGGGAAGGCTGCGGGGGACACCGGAAGGTAAGAATATCACGATTTTTAATTTTTTAAAATTATTTTTAACATGGGTTGTGTTGTGTGTGCATTTTCGCAGTGGAAAAATGTGGCAAAGACGCATACACAATGTATGCACATAGCCAATTCTGGCAACAACTGCCTCGACGGGTCCGTCAAAAAAATGGACCCAGTGCACCCGTTTTTTACAATCTGCACAGGATCCGTCTTTTCAACATTTTGACGGATTGTGACTGATTGTAAAAAACGGAAGTGGGAAAGAGACCTTAGTGAAAAGGAAAGTCTACTGTCTAGACTTGTTTGGCTGATAATCCTAGTCATGTCTCATGATCCCTAAGGGGTTAAGCATTTCGTGGTTATTAAGATGTAAGCCAGATGATTTCGACCTTCTTTTTCCATATGTTAAATGTATCTGCAATATGATTTTCTCCTGCATTTTTCACCAGGTTCTTCAGGCACTTCAGGTTTTATTTCTAATTTTCAGTTTTCTCTGAAATAGTGGGTGCTCTGATATCTCCTAATAAACAGGAGACAGAAACATGAAGGATTCCTGCTCTACTGTTTGTGTATAGCCCACACTGAGAAGGAGCAATAATATTGAATATATCATACAGGGTGATTTAAAAATGATGCTGCAAAATTAATGCCTTAGCATGCAAACCTGATAGAACATTACACAAATATATTACCAAGACACATTTTCTATCCAAGTGTTAGCTATACGCTACAAATGTTAAAAGTGATTCTCATTGGTGACACAGCAGATGTTTGGACGGTTGTCCAGTTGTGTACAGATGCATGACAGAGAATTCCAAGTTATAAGGTCCAATTCATTGTTATCTTTGCACCATTTTTTTGTTTAGTGCTGTGTGTTTTGCACCTATTTTGAGGGCACCCAGTTCATTTTTCTAGTTGTGCCTTTGTTAAGTTTATTTTCCATGGGATCATCTGTATGGCTTCCACTTTGCGGGCAGAGTCTAGCAACTTCAGATGTTTTAGCCTGATTCATAAATTGCAACTTTTTAAAAAGTCACAAAATGTGGTCCATTTTTACAAAAAGAATTCAAGACAGGAAGGAAGCACATTTTCGGCTTATTACTGAATTCATAAATCACATTTACCATTTTTGAAAATTTGGCATCAAAATTGGCAAAAGCTCAAGAAAAAAAAGAGACATAGAGAAAATGCACATAACGTGAAGGAAATAAGTATTTGATCCCCTGCTGATTTTGTAAATCTGCCCACTGACAAAGACATGAACAGTCTATAATTTTAAGGGTAGATTAATTTTTACATTGAGAGATAGAATATCAAAAATAAGATCCAGAATATTACATTGTATAAATTGTATAAATGTATTTGTATTTTGCAGTGAGAAGTAAGTGTTTGATGCCCTACCAACCATTAAGAGTTCTGGCTCCGACAGACCAGTTAGACGCTCCTTATCAACTCGTTACCTGCTTAAAGACAGCTGTCTTAAGATACCGTCACACATAATGATATTGTTAATGATATCGTTGCTTTTTCTGACGTACCAACAATATCGTTAACAAAATCGATATATGTGACAGCGACCAACGATCAGGCCCCTGCTGGGAGATCGTTGGTCGCTGGGGAAAGTCCAGGACTTTATTTCGTCGCTGGATCTCCCGCTGACATCGCTGAATTGGCATGTGTGACGCCGATTCAGCGATGTCTTCACTGGTAACCAGGGTAAACATCGGGTTACTAAGCACAGGGCTGCCCTTAGTAACCCGATGTTTACCATGGTTACCATTGTAAATGTAAAAAAACAAACACTACATACTTACATTCCGGTGTCTGGTCACATCCCTCGCCTTCAGCTTCCCGCACTGACTGTGAGCGCCGGCCGCCGTAAAGCAGAGCACAGCGGTGATGTCACCGCTGTGCTTTACGGCCGGCGCTCAGTCAGTGTGGGAAGCTGAAGGCGAGGGACGTGACCAGACACCGGAATGTAAGTATGTAGTGTTTGTTTTTTTACATTTACAATGGTAACCAGGGTAAACATCGGGTTACTAAGCGCGGCCCTGCGCTTAGTAACCTGATGTTTACCCTCGTTACCCAGGGACTTCGGGATCATTGGTCGCTGGAGAGCGGTCTGTGTGACAGCTCTCCAGCGACCAAATCGCTGCAGCGTCGCTAAATGTGACGGTACCTTAACTTAGTCACCTTTATAAAAGACTCCTGTCCACAGACTCAATTAATCAGTCAGACTCTAACCTCTACATCATGGGCAAGACTAAAGAGCTTTACAAGAATGTCAGGGACAAGGTCATAGACCTGCACAAAGCTGGAATGGGCTACAAGACAATAAGTAAGATGCTGGGTGAGAATGAGACAACTCTTGGTGCAATAGTTAGTAAGAAAATGGAAGAAATACAAAGTGACTGTCAATCGACATCGATCTGAGGCACCATGCAAAATATCACCTCGTTGAGTATCCTTGATCATGAGGAAGGTAAGAGATCAGCCGAAACATACATGGGGGAATGTACTATTTATCTCAAGGCAGCTGGGACCACAGTCACCAAGAAAACCATTGGTAACACAGGTTTAAAATCCTGCAGCGCCCGTAAGATACCCCTGCTCAAGAAGGCACATGTGCAGGCCTATCTGGAGTTTGCCAATGAACACCTGGATGATTCTGTGAGTTGATGGGGAAGGTACTGTGGCCAGATGAGACAAAAATTTAGGTCTTTGGCATTAACTCAATTCGCCGTGTTTGGAGGAAGAGAAATGCTGCCTATGACTCAAAGAACACCATCCCTACTGTCAAGCATGGAGGTGGAAACATTATGCTTTGTGTTTCTCTGGTAAGGGCACAGAACTACTTCAATGCATCAATGGGAGAATGAATGGAGCCAGGTACCGTAAAATCCTGAGTGACAACCTCCTTCCCTATGCCAGGACATTAAAAATGGATCATGACTGGGTTTTCCTGCAAGACAATGACCAAAAACATACAGCCAAGACAACAAATGAGTGGCTCAAAAAAAGCACAATAAGGTCATGGAGTGGCCTAGCCAGTCTCCAGACCTTAATCCCACAGAACACTTATGGAGGAAGTTGAAGCTCCCAGTATTAAGACTTGCTTGCCAGAGGGATCAAATTCTTATTTCTAACTGAAAAATGCAAATACATTTATATAATTTATACAATGTGATTTTCTGGATTTTACTTTTATAATTATAGACTGTCCATGTTTTTGTCAGTGGGCAAACTTACAAAATCAGCAAGGGATCAAGTAATTATTTTGTTCACTGAAATGAATCAGGGCCTTGGACTTCTTTGTTTCAGTGAGGCATTGACTCAGGTAGGTGAGATCCTGTGGCCGAAGGGACAAATACATTATGTCTTTGATGTAACCCAACAGAAAAAATTTGCAGGGTGTTAGATCTGGCAATTGCATATTAAAAAGAACCTGTCACGGGAAAAGTGTTATTAATCTGCAGATATGGGGTTAATCTGCAGGTTAATAGCATCATTAACCTGCCCGGCATCCGCACATAGCCAAATGCTGCGGGGAGAAAATGAACTTTATTCTCCGGCACCGTTCTGGTTTCAGTCATGGGCGGTCTCGGCGCTGATTCAGTCATGGCTCTGAGTATATAGAGCAGTGACTGTTGCCGCAAGCCAACTCTGACTGACACTAGCTCTGCATTGGGGCTGGCTGTCAGTAACGGCTGGGGACGAGGTTACAGCCACCACTCTATTCTCAGAACGATGACTGACCTTGTGCTGACTCTGCCCCATGACTGAAACCGGAACGCTGCTTGGAGGAATAAAGTTAATTTTGTTCCTCCCAGTGTTTGACTAAGTGCAGGCGCCGGGTGGATTTATAGCTCTATTAACCTGCATATTATTCCCACATCTGCAGGTTATTGGCTTTTCACGTTAATAACTCATGTTTTTTCCTCTCGGTCATGAATACCGGAGCATTAATTTTGCATTTTCCTTTTAGAATCACAATGACCACCAGTACTGAGTGGTGTATATGTGAGTCCAGCACTGGGGTATTATAAAACACTTAATAGATGGTAGCAGCATGATTTGTCAGTCTGTGCCTCCTTTTCATTCTGTTCTTTTTTCTATAAGTGAGCTGGAAGTCTATCTTGCTTTGACTAAAAAAGACTTTATCTATTTCTTGGAGTGCATGAGCTCGAGAGTCAAAAACGCGTCAAAATCGCGGTAAAAACGCATGCGGATTACTGGCAGAAATGTCCGGTTTTTGTCAGGAAAATTTCTGCAAGAAATCCTGACGTGTGCACATACCCTCAGAGGGATGAAGGAATGTCTTGAAAGTGGAGAAAGCAAGCGTATTCTTCAGATTAAATTTAACACAAAGCTTCTTGTGCTTTTGATGTATGCAAAGCTTGTTGAAACATCAGTGTCCATATAAATTGCTTTATAGACTGCCTAGCTCATGCTGGATTACCAAAAGAAGATTACGTTAGTATTTTCGTGAGTTTATTATAGAGATTCAACATGTCTGTTTCAGGAAATAACTATGTTGCCCAATGAAATAATAACTCTGGGGCATTTCTTTTATAACCCTTCATTGTTGCATGCTTCTGTTATTGCCCCTGAATAAATTGGAACTCGGTGTTACTATTCCTTGATGGTTTTCCACTTTCAGGAAAGTGAAACATAAATGCTCTAAAATAGATAAAAGATCAAAACAGGGACTCACCCTCTTCGAGTCCGGTCCAGCACTGGCTCCCCGCCCATGCTCAGGTCTCAGCGTTTCGGCAAGCATCACAGTCTTAGTCAACTGAGCTCAATGGTTGTGCTGAGGAGAATAGGAGCTCTGCTAGTTATATATTTTATGTATTTTAAGTTTGAAGTCCACTTTCCTGAAAATGGAAAACCCCATTAAGCCTGTAGGGTTTTGTTCTGTGCTACTATCTCTTTGATCGTAGGAATAGATCTGCTTGCTGTGCTACTCTGCTGTGTCCAATGTGATAAATATGCTGAATGGAGGCATGGAGTCTTTGTAGGTATAATCAATGGCTTTGATTTAGTTTACTAAAATAATATAAACTGTTTTGTCAATAAAGAAAATAGGTAACCCAATCATTAATTGCTCCTATTTGATGCTGAATTAATGAATTGCTATATTACATTCATGTTAGTGTAGATACAGTATATACACTGCATTGTACATTTCTTTGTCTTTCAGACTTTCAGTTTTTGATAGAATGACCAAGGAAGCAATCGAGGTTCCTGGTCTTTTCATACAAAATAATCCTTAAGAAAATTAAAATGAACTTATTTATGTTGTTTTCTTGGTTTTTTATAGTTTATAAAGAGGCTCCACTACTGGCAAATGGCCAATACATCTCCTTAACCCCTTCACCCCCGGAGCTTTTTTAATTTTTTCATTTTCGTTTTTTGCTCCCCTTCTTTCCAGAGCCATAACTTTTTTTATTTTTCCATCAATATGGCTATGTGATGGCTTATTTTTTGTAGGACAAGTTGTACTTTTGAACAATACCAATGATTTTACCATGTCATGTAACAGAAATCGGGAAAAAAAATTCCAAATGCGATGAAATTGCAAAAAAAGCGCAATCCCAAAATTGTTTTTTTGTTTGTCTTTTTTTGCTAGGTTCATTAAATGCTAAAACTGACATAGCATAATGATTCTCCACGTCATTTCGAGTTCATAGACACCAAACATGTCTAGGTTCTCTTTTATCTAAGTAATAAAAAAAAATTTCAAACTTGCTAAAAAAAAAAAAAGCGCAATTTTACGATACCCGCAGCGTCTCCATTTTTTGTGATCTGGGGTCGTGTGAGGGCTTATTTTTTGGATGCCGAGCTGACGTTATTAATTATACCATGTTTGTGCAGATATGTTCTTTTGATTGCCTGTTATTGCGTTTTAATGCAATCTCGCGGTGACCAAAAAAAATGTAATTTTGGAGTTTTGATTTTATTTCTCGCTACAACGTTTAGTGATCAGGTTATTCTTTTTTTCATTGATAGAGCGGGCGATTCTGAACATGGCAATACCAAATATGTGTATGTTTGATTTTATTTTTATTGTTTTATTTTGATTGGGACGAAAGGGGGGTGATTTGAACTTTTATGTTTTTTTAATTTTTTAAATATTTTTCAACACATTTTTTTTTTATTTTAGCATGCTTCAATAGCCTCCATGGGAGGTTAGAAGCATCCACTGCTCGATCGCCTCTGCTACATAGAGGTGATGCACAGATCACATCTATGCAGCAGAATTACAGCATTGCTATGAGCGACGGCCACAGGGTGGGGCTCATAGCAATCTGCCATCAACAACCATAGAGGTCTCAAGGAGACCCCTGGTTGTGATGGCAACGCACTGATGCCCCCCATAATATGTTGGAGTCAGCGGTGCAAGCGCTTCCGGCCGCATGGCCTGCACCGCTTGTTAAATGCTGCTGTCAGAGTTTGACTGCGGCATTTAACTGTTAATAGGCACGGGCGGATCACGATTCCACTCGCACCCATTGCGGACACATGTCAGCTGTTGAAAACGGCTGATAAGTCATGGCTTTGAGGTGGGATCACCGCTGGGATACTGCCAGCTGACGTGCTATTCCATGAGCTGGCAGAAAGGGGTTAAAGACCAACTTTGAGAACAGAGAGTACATTCTTCAATCATCTTCCAATGTAGGAGGCCTCTATGGCCTCGTCTTTATTTCTCTCTAACTCTTTTGCTGTAAATTAACTTCTAAATAAACTTTCTAATTGCTTCACTACACACTACTTAGACTCCTTGAACGTTTTCTGTATCACAGTACATACCAAAATGGTGGAAACTATTATGGCAGGCCGTGAGGCTGCACACTGAAGTGGCCTGTAATGTCAGCACATAAAGTGGACTTGTTCTGAAAATCTGAACACTGCCTCCTGTTGCACTTGGTTAGGAGAGTGGGGAACTTTGACTTCCTGCTAGCCCTCTACCCTTCTCTACCACACGAGACATAATATATCCTCACATTACTACTCCTACTCTGCGTCTAGTTGGAGACATATAACTGCATTTTAGTTGTATAATTATTATTACTACAACTACTACTAATAGTAGTAGTAGTAGTAGTGTAGTGCTAACAAGCATCAAGAATAGTGAATACAGGACATAAAGGATAATAATAATAATAATCTTTATTTTTATATAGCGCTAACATATTCCGCAGCGCTTTACAGTTTTTGCACACATTATCACTGTCCCTGATGGGGCTCACAATCTAGAATCCCTATCAGTATGTCTTTGGAAGAAAAGAAGCTGCTAATAATGGTTCTAATTGTGGTACTTATTGCATCATTATTATCCTTATAAATTTATAATAAAAAATACTAATAATGCTACTAAGTAAAATAGTTAATATATTTATTATTCAATTATGGCAATTAATTTGAATAAATAATATTTATTATTATTATTACTTTTTAATTCATTATGCATAAAATAATTAGCAATCTATTTTCGATTGTATCTTATATTCTCTATTCATACTGTTATAGTAGTAGTAGTGCAACCCCTGGCAAAAATTATGGAATCACCGGCCTTGGAGGGTGCTCATTCAGTTGTTTAATATTATAGAAAAAAGCAGATCACAGACATGGCACAGGGGTGAGCACAGCAGCCTTGCAGCGCTGGAGTCCTGGGTTCAAATCCCACAACATCTGCAAGGAGTTTGTATGTTCTCCCCGTGTTTGTGTGGGTTTACTCCCACATTCCAAAGACATACTGATAGGGAATGTAAATTGGGAGCCCCAACTGGGACAGTGATGATAATGTGTGCAAAACTGTAAAGCCTTGCGGAAAATGTTAGCGCTATATAAAAATAAAGATTATTTATGTATTTATTAAAACTAAAGTCATTTAAAATGGCAACTTTTTGGCTTTAAGAAACACTAAAAGAAATCAAGAACAAAAAATGCGGTAGTCAGTAATGGTTACTTTTTTTTTAGCCAAGCATAGGAGAAAAAATTATGGAATTACTCAACTCTGAGGAAAAAATTATGGAATCATGAAAAACAAACAAAAAAAACACTCATAAACATCACTAGTGTTTTGTTGCACCACCTCTGGCTTTTATAACAGCTTGCAGTCTCTGAGGCATGGACTTAATGAGTGTCACACAGGACTCTTCATCAATCTGGCTCCAACTTCCTCTGATTGCCGTTTCCAGATCAGCTTTGCAGGTTGGAGCCTTGTCATCATGGACCATTTTCTTCAACTTCCACCAAAGATTTTCCATTGGATTGAGATCCGGACTATTTGCCGGCCATGACATTGACCTTATGTGTCTTTTTTCAAGGAATGTTTTCACAGTTTTTGCTCTATGGCAGGATGCATTATCATCTTTAAAAATTATTTCATCATCCCCAAACATCCATTCAATTGATGGGATAAGAAGTATCCAAAATATTAACAAAAACTTGTGCATTTATTGAAGATGTAATGACAGCCATCTCCCCAGTGCCTTTACCTGACATGCAGCCCCATATCATCAATGACTGTGGAAATTTGCATGTTCTCTTCAGGCAGTCATCTTTATAAATCTCATTGGAACGGCCCCAAACAAAAGTTCCAGCATCATCACCTTGCCCAATGCAGATTAGCGATTCATCACTGAATATGACTTTCATCCAGTTATCCACAGTCCACGATTGCTTTTCTTTGGCCCATTGTAACCTTGTTTTTTTCTGTTTAGGTGTTAATGATGGCTTTCGTTTAGCTTTTCTGTATGTAAATTCCATTTCCTTTAGGCGGTTTCTTACAGTTCAGTCACAGACATTGACTCCAGTTTCCACCCATTCGTTCCTCATTTGTTTTGTTGTGCATATCCTGTTTTGGAGACAAATTGCTTTAAGTTTCCGGTCTTGATGCTTTGATGTCTTCCTTGGTCTCCCCATATGTTTGCCTTTAACAACCTTCCCATGTTGTTTGTATTTGGTCCAGATTTTAGACACAGCTGACTGTGAACAACCAACATCTTTTGCAACATTGCATGATGATTTACCCTTTTTTAAGAGTTTGATAATCCTCTCCTTTGTTTTAACTGACATCTCTCATGTTGGAGCCATGATTCATGTGAGTCCACTTGGTGCAACAGCTCTCCAAGGTGTGATCACTCATTTTTAGATGCAGACTAATGAGCAGATCTAATTTGATGCAGGTGTTATTTTTGGTTATGAAAATTTACAGGGTGATTCCATAATTTTTTCCTCAGAATTGAGTGATTCCATAATTTTTCCCTTATGCTTGGATAAAAAAGTAACCATTACTGACTACCACATTTTTTGTTCTTGATTTATTTTAGTGTTTCTTAAAGCCAGAAAGCTGCCATTTGAAATGACTTTAGTTTTGTGCCATGTCTTTGATCTGCTTTTTTTCTATAAACTTAATCAACTGAATAAACATCCTCCAAGGTCAGTGATTCCATAATTTTTGCCAGGGGCTGTAGTAGTACTCCTACTACTTTTCCTATGCCTACTACTAATAATAACTACTGTAGAGATGGGTGAACCAGAACAGTAAAGTTTGGTGTCAGTACTGAACACCAGGATGTCCATGTTACTGTTCTAGTTTGGCCCCCATGACAGTGCATGAAATACCCGGTGTTCTGGGGGCCAAACTAGAACAGTAACATGGACATCCTGGTGTTCAGTACAGACACCGAACTTTACTGTTCTGGTTCATCCATAAAAGGAAATAATTTCCATGATGGTTAAATCATTACCGTCTGTCAGGCAACAGCAGTTCCCACCCTGTCAAATGACAGTGTCAGCCCATAGCTATGATTGGAGGTAAAAAGTTTACCATAGGTCACTGGCGCCATTTGATGGGACTATTGATTCCATAAGCCTACTCATGCTGCCACTAATAACAGCGACAGCAGGTGGCTGCTGATGGGAGTGTTCATCAGTCAGTGCCTGGCAATAAATAAATAACTTAAAATAATAACAGCATGGGTTCTCCTGTATTTTGTCAGCTTTAAAAAGGTTGGTTAACAAGAATAGAGGGGTCCCCATGCTGTTTCTTTAATTATTTAAATAAATAATAAAAAAAAACAGTGTGAGGTCCCACCCAGTGTTTACAACCAGCAAAGCTAAAGCAGACAATTCAGGAATGGTATTCTTAGGCTGTTAAGTGTCCATGAACAGGTGAGTGATAAGGTTGATTATTATTTTTCTTCTTTTCCAGGGAAAATGGGCATGGGTGGATTAGGTGTAAATGTGAGTATATTGTTGGTAATTATTTTCTGTTTTTTAAAGGTGAAATGGGCTTCAGTAAAATAGGCGTAACAGTGAGTACAAGTGTCCTTTTTATTTTTATTTCAAATGAAGGAGTGTGTGCCATTATTTCAATTAAAGGGTTTTATTCTGATGTTCTGATGTTTATTCTTTTTACAATCTAACTATGGGGTTCGTAATGAGACTGTCTTATAGATGCCTTTCCATTACTAACCTGTGGGCTTGATGTCAGCGGCATAAAACAGCTGACATCACCTCCACAAATATTACGTCATGTGTCACCACCACAGGGCAAGTGGGAAGAGTTGGGCAAAGCACCAGAATTGGTGCATCTAATAAATGAGCCTTTAGTAGGGCGACTGCATGCTATTTTTAGACTGGGGGGCAAATATCCATTGCTCCTTACCAGTCTGAGAATACCAGCCCCCAGCTGTTGGCTTTAGCTTGGCTGGTTGTCAAAAATGGGAGAAACCCCACACAATTCTTAAAAATAATTTCTTTAAATAATTAAAAAGAAATGGTGAGAGTTTCAGCCCACAGCTGTCAGTTTTACCTGTGCTGTTGATCAAAAATAGAAGTGACCACATGTCTTTTCTTAGAATTTATTTATTTATAGAGCGCAGGCATCGGCTGATGAATACTTCCATTAAAGGTGACAACAGGCATAGGTACAAAAGGAAAGAATAGCGATTTAATGACAGAGTGGAAAAGAAAATACTTATTGTATGATTATTGCAATTGTATCTTTATTGTAATTAATTATTAACCCCTTTACCCCCAAGAGTGGTTTGCACGTTAATGACCAGGCCAATGTTTACAATTCTGACCACTGTCCCTTTATGAGGTTATAACTCTGGAACGCTTCAACGGATCCCAGTGATTCTGACAATCTTTTCTCATGACATATTGTACTTCATGATAGTGGTAAAATTTCTTTGATATTTCCTGCGTTCATTTGTGAAAAAAATGGAAATTTGGCAAAAATTTTGAAAATTTCACAATTTTCCAACTTTGAATTTTTATGCCCTTAAATCACAGAGATATGTCACACAAAATACATAATAAATAATATTTCCCACATGTCTACTTTACATCAGCACAATTTTGGAACCAAAATTTTTTTATGTTAGGGAGTTATAAGGGTTAAAAGTTGACCAGCAATTTCTCATTTTTACAACACCATTTTTTTTAAGTACCACTTCTAATTTGAAGTCATTTTGAGGGGTCTATATGATAGAAAATACCCAAGTGTGACACCATTCTAAAAACTGCACCGTTCAAGGTGCTCAAAACCAGATTGAAGAAGTTTATTAATCCTTCAGGTGTTTCACAGGAATTTTTGGAATGTTTAAATAAAAATGAACATTTAACTTTTTTTCACAAAAAATTTAATTCAGCTCCAAGTTGTTTTATTTTACCAAGGGTAACAGGAGAAAATGGACCCCAAAAGTTGTTGCACAATTTGTCCTGAGTACGCCGATACCCCATATGTGGGGGTAAACCACTGTTTGGGCGCATGACAGAGCTAGGAAGCAAAGGAACGCCATTTGACTTTTCAATGCAAAATTGACAGGAATTGAGAAGGGACGCCATGTTGCGTTTGGAGAGCCACTGATGTGCCTAAACATTGAAACCCCCCACAAGTGACACCATTTTGGAAAGTAGACCCCCTGAGGAACTTATCTAGAGGTGTGGTGAGCACTTTGACCCACCAAGTGCTTCACAGAAGTTTATAATGCAGAACCTTAAAAATAAAAAATCATATTTTTTCACAAAAATTATCTTTTCGCCCCCAATTTTTTATTTTCCCAAGAGTAAGAGAAGAAATTGGACCCCAAACGTTGTTGTACAATTTGTCCTGAGTACACTGATACCCCATATGTGGGGGGTAAACCACTGTTTGGGCGCATGGGAGAGCTTGGAAGGGAAGGAGCGCCGTTTGACTTTTCAATGCAAAATTGACAGGAATTGAGATGGGACGCCATGTTTCATTTGGAGAGCCACTGAAGTGCCCCCCTAAGGAACTTATCTAGAGGTGTCGTGAGCACTTTGACCCACCAAGGGCTTCACAGAAGTTTATATTGCAGTGCCGTAAAAATAAAACAAAAATTTTTTCCCACAAAAATTATTTTTTAGCCCCCAGTTTTGTATTTTCCCGAGGGTAACAGGAGAAAAGTTGTTGTCCAATTTGTCCTGAGTACGCTGATTTCCCTTATGTGGGGGGGACCACCATTTGGGTGCATGGGAGGGCTCAGAAGGGAAGGAGCACCATTTGAAATGCAGACTTAGATGGAATGGTCTGCAGGCGTCACATTGCGTTTGCAGAGGCCCTAATGTACCTAAACAGTAGAAACCCCCCACAAATGACACCATTTTGGAAAGTAGACCCCCTAAGGAATTCATCTAGATGTGTTGTGAGAGCTTTGAACCCCCAAGTGTTTCACTACAGTTTATAACGCAGAGCCGTGCAAATAAAAAATATTTTTTTTTCCAACAAAAATTATTTTTTAGCCCCCAGTTTTGTATTTTCCTATTTAACTGTAGCCTTAACCCTAGCCCAAACCCTAACCCTAGCCCTAACCCTAGGCCTATCCCTAGCCCTAACCCTAGCAATAACCCTAACCCTAAACCTAGCCCTAACCCTAGCCCTAGCCCTAGCCCTAACCTTAACCCTAGCCCTAACCCTAACCCTAGCCCTAACCCTAACCCTAATGGGAAAATGGAAATAAATACATTTTTTAAAATTTTTCTCTAACTAAGGGGGTAATGAAGGGGGGTTTGATTTACTTTTATAGTGGGTTATTTAGTGGATTTATATGATTGGCAGCCGTCACACACTGAAAGACGCTTTTTATTGCAAAAAATATTTTTTGCGTTACCACATTTTGAGAGCTATAATTTTTCCATATTTTAGTCCACAGAGTCATGTGAGGTCTTGTTTTTTGTGGGACGAGTTGATGTTTTTATTGGTAACATTTTTGATCGCTTTTTATTCCGTTTTTTGTGAGGCAGAATGATCAAAAACCAGCTATTCATGAAATTTTGGGGGGGAGGCATTCATACCGTTCCGCGTTTGGTAAAATTGATAAAGCAGTTTTATTCTTCGGGTCAGTACGATTACAGCGATATCTCATTTATATCATTTTTTATGTTTTGGCGCTTTTATACGATAAAAACTATTTTATAGAAAAAATAATTATTTTGGCATCGCTTTATTCTCAGGACTATAACTTTTTTATTTTTTTGCTGATGATGCTGCATGGTGGCTTGTTTTTTGCGGGACAAGATGACGTTTTCAGCGGTACCATGGTTATTTATATCTGTCTTTTTGATTGCGTGTTATTCCACTTTTTGTTCGGCAGTATGATAATAAAACGTTGTTTTTTGCCTCATTTTTTTTTTTTATGGTGTTTACTGAAGGGGTTAACTAGTGGGGCAGTTTAATAGGTTGGGTCGTTACGGACACGGAAATACTAAATATGTGTACTTTTATTGTTTTTTTTATTTAGATAAAGAAATTTATTTATGGGAAAAATATTTTTTTTTCTCTTTAGTTAGGAATTTTTATTTTTTATTTTTTTATTTTTTTTTTACACATGTGGAAAATTTTTTTAAACTTTTTTACTTTGTCCCAGGGGGGACATCACAGATCGCTGATCTGACAGTTTGCACAGCACTCTGTCAGATCAGCAATCTGACCTACAGTGCTGCAGGCTTACCAAGCGCCTGCTCTGAGCAGGCAGTTGGTAAGCCACCTCCCTCCCTGCAGGACCCCGATGCCGTGGCCATTTTGGATCCGGGCCTTGCTACAGGGAGCAAGGTAAGAGACCCTCACAGCAATGCGATCACATCGCGTTGCTGCGGGGGTCTCAGGGAAGCATGCAGGGAGCCCCCTCCCTGCGTGATGCTTTCCTATACCGCCGGCACACCGTGACCATGTTTGATAGCGTTGTGTTAGGTGTCAAGTTCCCACCTCTGCACAGGGGGATCTCAAACCATCTCTGCTGTGGTCTCCCATTCTTCTCCAGCCGCAGAGGAGTCTGCTCAGCGGAGATGTCGGTCCCAGCGTCTTGCTCAGTCTCACTCTGTGCATAGGGTTACTGCTGCTTTTCCAGCTTCTGCCATTGAAGCCAGTGCTGGGCAGCGGCGAGCAGATGCTTTTGGGACTAAGTTCTGCTTTTCCTCTTCTGAGCATGCCCAGGGGAAGATCTCCCGTTGGAGATCGAGGGTCACATGCTCAGATCTGCAGCAGATCCTATTGGTCCTCCAGGAAGGTCCTGAAGGTGCTCAACTTCTGTGGCATCCTCCCATTGGTCCTTCTGGGAAGGTCATGTACATGCTGCAGCTATATAAGGTTCGCATGACCGCACGGCCATGCGCTAGTGTACATTTGTAAACGTGTGTGCGTTGTGAGTGAAAGTCATTCTTTAAAATCCCCTCCCTATTGGATGACTGCTCGTGGAAGGTGGATGATTGCTATCTAGCACATAACACACCATTCAGCGTCTAATTGCTGTGACCGCCAGTGCGGCGCCGTGCGCTTTCACAGCGCTTTCCTGACCCAAGCCGGGGTTAGTGGCGTCCGCCAGTGCAGCACCGCACGCACTCATGTGCATCTGAAATTATTATTTTGGTTACGCTGACACCCCATTAGCGGTGTCGAGCGCAAGTAGTCTAGATGGACTCGGATCCCAAGTCTTGGGACTGAGCTCAGTGGAAGAGCCTCCAGGAGTCCCGAGACACAAACCAGCCATAAGGATAAGATGCAAAACTTTTTGGCAAACATATAAGCATAACATTTTTATGTAAAAACTGTTAGGTGTCAAGTTCCCGCCTCTGGACAGGGGGAATCTCAAACCATCTCTGCTGCGGTCTCCCATTCTTCTCCAGCCGCAGTGGATTCTGCTCAGTGGAGAAATCGGTCCCAGTGTCTTGCTCAGTCTCACTCTGTGCATAGGGTTGCTGCTACTTTTCCAGCTTCTGCCATTGAAGCCAGTGCTGGGCAGCGGCGAGCAGACGCTTCTGAGACTAAGTCCCACTTTGCACACACTGAGCATGCCCAGGGCAAGATCTCTCAGTGGAGATCTAGGGTCACATGCTCATGTACTGCAGCGACTTCCATTGGTCCTTCTCACGGAAGGTCCTGTAGGTACTAGGACTAAGTCCTGCTTTGCACACTGAGCATGCCCAGGGCAAGATCTCTCAGTGGAGATCTAGGGTCACATGCTCAGATACTGCAGCAATTCCATTGGTCCTTCTTTTGAAAGGTCCTATACATGCTGCAGCTATTTAGCGCACGGCCATGCGCTAGTGTACATTTGTAAATGTGTGTGTGTTGTGAGTGAAAGTCGCTCTTTAAATAACGCTCCCTATTGGATAACTGTTCGCGGAAGGTGTATGATTGCTATCTAGCACCCGACTTATCCAACAGCACGTTACACACTAATACAGCATCTAGCTGCTGTGTCCGCCAGTGTGGCGCCGTGCGCTTTCACAGCGCTTTCCTGACCCAAGCCTGGGTGGTTAGTGGCGTCCGCCAGTGTGGCACCGCACGCACTCTTGTGCATTCCTTTGTTATTATTTTGGTTACGCTGACACCCCAGTTGCAGTGTCGACCGCAAGTAGTCTACACAGACTCAGATCCCAAGTCTTAGGACTGAGCTCGGAGACTCCTTGCTTGTGCTCTTGTGTGCGGTACCGCGGCCCTGTGACTTAACAGGGTTTGCTTCCTTCACACGGGGTGAAGTTAACCCATGTGTCTATTCACATTGTACCGCCATATAGTCCGTCATTACTTGGCAGCAGGTTCCATCTCTGCACGGTGGACCCCGGGCTGCGAACGCACCTTATTCTATCTTTCTTATTATTTGGTGCGTTCCGCTAGCCCTAACACGGTGTGCCGGGGGTTAATGTGCCGGGGGCGGTCCGTGACTGCTTCTGGCACATAGTGCCAGATGTCAGCTGCGATATGCAGCTGACACCCGGCCATGATCGGCCGCGCTCCCCCCGTGAGCGCGGCCGATCGCGTATGACGTACTATCCCATCGGTGGGCATACGAGCCCACCCCACCTCGACGGGATAGTACATGAGATGTCAGAAAGGGGTTAATAACACTATTAGTATTACTACTATTACTACTGGGTTTCATTATCAAATAAAAATATAAAAAACAGTGAAAATAAAAAGTAGCTAATAGAAAAACTAAAGGTACCTTCACACATAACGATATTGTTAACGATATCGTTGCTTTTTGTGACGTAGCAACGATATCGTTAATGAAATCGTTATGTGTGACAGCGACCAACGATCAGGCCCCTGCTGGGAGATCGTTGGTCGCTGAATAAAGTCCAGAACTTTATTTCGTCGCTGGATCTCCCGTGGACATCGCTGGATCGGCGTGTGTGACACCGATCCAGCGATGTCTTCACTGGTAACCAGGGTAAACATCGGGTAACTAAGCGCAGGGCCGCGCTTAGTAACCCGATGTTTACCCTGGTTACCATCCTAAAAGTAAAAAAAAACAAACGCTACATACTTACCTACAGCTGTCTGTCCCCAGCGCTGTGCTCTGCTCTCCTCCTGTACTGGCTGTGAGCGCCGGTCAGCCGGAAAGCAGAGCGGTGACGTCACCGCTCTGCTTTCCGGCCGCTGTGCTCACAGACAGTACAGGAGGAGTGCAGAGCACAGCGCTGGAGGACAGACGGCTGTAGGTAAGTATGTAGCGTTTGTTTTTTTTTACTTTTAGGATGGTAACCAGGGTAAACATCGGGTTACTAAGCGCGGCCCTGCGCTTAGTTACCCGATGTTTACCCTGGTTACCGGCATCGTTGGTCGCTGGAGAACGGTCTGTGTGACAGCTCTCCAGCGACCAAACAGCGACGCTGCAGCGATCCGGATCGTTGTCGGTATCGCTGCAGCGTCGCTTAGTGTGAAGGGGCCATAAGAATACAGAACAATGGGGAATCTATAATGATTCATATTTGTTATTTGATTACTGTCATTGTTCTTTTATTATAATTTATAATAGTTTTTATTGCGACTATTATGAAAATTATAAATGCGCAGTAATAAACTCATTAATTTTAAAATATTATTCCAACTGCTAATTTATAAAATTAGATTAATTTGAGATTTCACAGCAAGACATCTTGCAAAAAATGTTTTCAATCATTCCTAATGTGTGATATCATACAATATGTAGTGTTATTTACAATCACAAGGTGCATTTTCTTTCCTCGGGGAGATTGTGTGTTATCACCTGAAAGTTGCTGTGGCAGACTGGCAATCATTATGAATAATCAACCATACTGACACATTGGTCTCTGTTCACTAGAGCTTATGATCTAATTGTCTCTCTGCAGGAAGTACACAAATACCACTGGGATTCTACCGATGTCTTCAGCAAGTCATTCTTACAGTGATTGTCCGTAACCTCTGAACCACCTCATTTTCAATGAAGCAAAATTAATTAAAGAAGACATTTAAAACAGATCTGCTTCATTTTACTTAAAATTATACTGGAAAAAAAAGATCTTGTTGTGTCCAGTCAATTACATGAGTCACAGGTTAACTCATGGCTTCTCGACTGTTAAGTGTTTACTACCGAACATCATACCCAACACTATAACTGCAGCGCTAATCATTCAACATTAGCCTAAGAAGCTGGCCAAGACAAATAAACTATTAATCAGTAATGGGGCTCTTCGTAAAATTATTTTATAGGTACCTATGGAAGACAAGCAGACTTAGCTCCATATTCATCTTTGTAAGACAGATTTATACTTGGGACTGCCTAAGGGTGTACTTACGACTCATGATGTCTGGGAACCTTGGTCAGGGGTTTCTAGGGGACACCGACAGATGGCATATTTAAGCAAGCATGGCAACTTGAGTGTCATAAAAAATGTTTAGAATGATGAAAGTCAGATTAAGGTTGGTCGAGTAGTCAAGTTCCATCTGTCATCACTAGGATCATCAGCCCCCTATATAAACTTCAGAAACTTCATCAGCCCCCTATAGAAACCAAATAAAAGATAGGTAACCAATAGAGATGAGCCTAGATTTGAATTCAGGAGAACAGTTACATTTTCAAGGAATTTCATTGGCATTGCAGTTATTTAATGCAAATCAAATGTTTCTTATAATGCTTTGAGGTGTACACAGATCCCAAATCATAAAAAATATGGGGTGAAAAAACCCTCACCTCACCATGCTCCATACGTGCTAACACATCTTCTTCTATGATCTTCACTTTGCTCTTGGACTTCTTGCACTGCCCTGAGTTCTAAGGTATACTCAACACCAAAAGCCTGTTACATAGTGAAAACCGTAGAAGAAGATGATCAAAAAGGCACTGAAAATCTGATGACAAGCTATGAAAGCAGAAGAGGTAAGCATTGAAGTATTTAATTTTTACAATATGCTTGCTACAATTCAGAAAAATGTATGTGCAAATCGCGAAAGATTTGAATACAGGCAAATGACAATTTTTGTAAAATTTGATGTGAATGTATTTCTTCTCCACTCATGACTAGAGATGAACAGAATGAGTTTGAGTAGAATTTCCCCAAATTCTGGGTTTAATATGATTTCTAACATTTTGAGATTTGATTTGTGGTTCACAAAAATTAAAACTTGCCTGTCACAATTTCCCATACTACTGAAACATCAAAGAGAGGGCTACAGTGAGCCCCCCATAATGCCCTATGAGTACATATGTTCTGTACTAGCTTATGGCCAATACTTGGGTCATCATACATCAGCGGGTCCAAGTGGAGCACAGTTTTTATTCAGTCAGTTTCCATCTCCAAATCACCGAGTAAGCTTCTTCTGTAAGCTGTTATGGTCAGCAGGGTCCTCTCTTTATCCTTTTCTCCATGTGTAATATCCTGTCATGTGTCTGAACCCTAGAGCCTTTGCTTTGTTGTTGAATTCTCTGTCCGCTGAGCCACAGCAGTTACACCTTTTCTCCCGGTGTTTATTGTCGGTTATCCTTGCTTTCATCTTTTATGGTTACAGTTCTTATCATTTATTTATTTTTCATCCCAATAGCTTTTTGGGTGCAGCTATCTATACTTTTCCCCTGCGGGTATTTCCTGCTGAAAAAATTCAAAATTTGGATGGCCATCCATACTGAAGGTGTGCATGCCAGTTAGTAAAAGACCAGCCAAGGTTTAACCATCTGCTGATTATGCTTTTCCCTCTGCACCAATCTTTTGTTTCTTGTTTAGGAAGTAAGTGGCATACTCTCTATCGTTATGCATTTTATCTTCCAATTTTGTATTTTGTGGTTTGTTTTAACTCATTCTGGGATTTCTTTCTCAGCACTATTTCCATTCTGTAGGTAAACTGCACTCCACATTCCTGCTAAAGACCCAGTGGCTAGAGTACAGTGCTCAGTGGCCTTTCAGGCAGCATAGGTTGAGTCCAACCTGCCACTGTTTAATCTGTTGTTAGGGCTATTCCAGCCCATGTAGGAACCACTAGGGACTGTGGAACCAGAATCTCTGGTTTGTACAGGAACCAACTGCGTCAGTTGCGTTTTTTTGTGTTTTACCTATTTTCCAGAGTGAGTGGTTACAATCATAACAATTTCATAACAGGTTCTTGTTCGAACCCCTACGAAACAGGATTAGGAAATATTCGTTGATGGGGCCATTGACAGTAATAATGCAGGAAGAGTAGCAGTGTGCTCTGTCGCACTTCATTTTTAGCCTTATATGCCTAATGGAGGCAAGCACTAAGACATAGTAGACTGCATCTTGCTGCCAGCTTCAACTTGGAGTCTACAGCCAAAAATTAGGCCTGACAAAGCACTTTGTGACTCTTTCTGAGACATTACTGTTTATGTCCTCATCGGCATACACCAGTATCCTGTTTTGTGAGAGTCAGACATAAGCCACGATGGAGCTAATGAACGTAGGGTAAAACACAATGTGAACCTTGCCTAACCTCCACTTAATATTTATTTGTTGGCTCATTATCAGGATAGGTCATGAATGCAATAACCTCGAAAACTTCTTTAGATTTTATCCAGATGAAGCTTTGGAAATTCCTTATAGACTGAAGGTACTGACTTGATTTCAGTTCTTGGATGTTGAGAAGTTTTCTTACCAGTGGAAATAATTGCTTCTTCTGATCAACTGCCTCCATCTCACTAGACTGTACGGATAGATTCTGTTCATAGTGTGTAACTTGGGTAATCTTCCAGGGCTCATTTTGTTTCTTTGTGTTCAGTAGATGAAGCTGATGGCAATCAAGGACAGCAATTCTCCTGATAAGCCAGCCAAAGAAAAGATCTTTCCAGAGCTGAATTTGATAATATTGATGGGATACAGAGCAGGATGAATGAAATTGATTGTACCCATGGGGTGTTCTCGGCACCAGCTGAGAATAAACACATTTAGCAAAATATAATTTTTCTTCTACAAAAATATATTTATTTTTGGCACAGTTTTTACATGATAAAGTCTCTGCAGTATAGCTGTGCTGCAAACTGTGACATCGACATCTTCACATTTATGTCATTTAGTGTATGAAAGAAAAGAAATGAGGTTAGTGCAATCCCTTGACGTTCGGATTGTACTGATAGAACGGGTGTATAATAAAATAGAGCATCAATGTTTTAGGTTTATTTTAGTCATATTAGATTTTGTGAGTGTGAGTACATGACATATTGAAATAAATGTGATTACATGGGCTCTTCAGTTGGAAAAAAATCTTTAGAAGTGGTGGAACTATAAATACAAATAACTTACTATGTTGGTATGTACAAAGGTACCTAATCTTCTCCTTGTCCTTAATCTAGAAAACAGTTTCTATGTCATGTGAAGAGGGCTGGCTGGCAAGCTCATTTCAAGAGCTAATCCTTCTCTGTCTATGCATTGGCTATGGCAAAAAAGGGGCTGACTTAATTCTTTAAATACACAGTCAGCCTGCTCCTTTCACACAGAAATATCAACGTGCCAAAATAATAAATTATTGTCCGTGTTGTGCACAAGCTGGAAGCAAAGCTGCTAGAACCCAAGATCTGAACTGTCAACTTGACTTTTTATGTTTTCTGGACAGCTTAACAAAAATCACGGATTCATTCGAAAAGCATAATATACCGGTATGATTATTAGATCCATGCCTACAGCCCATAATTCTGATATTACGATATCAACTACATTAATTGTAAAAATGTAAAATGATGATTATCACAGTCAAAAAAATTTGTATAAGATTCAACAGCTTCATAAAAATTCACAGATGCCTTAATTTTTTTATACAGACAGGGCAAAAAAGTGCTTAAGTTTTACAGACTGTGTTGAAATTTTTGTAAGGTTGACAATCCTGCCCAGGATTGGTGATCATATTTGAACATCAAACAAGGGAAAAGGCAGAGGGCATGTGATAAGGGTCCAGACAAACTGAAGTGATGCAATACAATCAAAATTATTTTTATTATAAATACCTGTAAAAAGCCCAAATATTTATAAAAAATTAAAAATAGTACTAACAAAGACCACAGGCATTTGTGCTTATAAATGCCCTGCCCCAGACATCCCCCCAAAACGCATACAGAAATATGTAGCCTGGATGCCCAAAAAATGAATAACAACCTTGTGTATGTCTAAAGAGAGGAAACACGTGTACCCAAGACAAGGTAGTAACCGTTAACTGAAGAATAAAACTAGTGTAATAAAAGCAAGGGGACTTCCGGTTTGGAGGATTTTTTTTTACCTGCGTTAAAGATTGCTGATGTGGTGTGCGGTTTTCAGTCTCATTTGGGATAGAAAAGTATTTGATCTACCTTTCTGGCTCTGCCTTGCATCGGTGTTTGTGATTCGGGTATGTGAGATAGTGCTTCAATAATATGTTTGGTTTAGGTAAAATATTTTTTATTGTGTGTCTGGAAACTTATCACTTTGCAGACCTGGAGTCTACTCTTCATTGAAGTTTTTGTACTTTTTCATTTTTTCAGAATTATTCCTTTATATGTATTCTGAATTAAAAAAAAAAATGAAAAAAAATATATATACTGAAAATACCATATTTTGCACATTATAAGGCCGGCCTCACACTAGCGAGTTTTATGGACGAATGAGAGGTGCAGAAAAAACGGATTGCATACGGTACAATGATTCTCTATGGCCCTGCTCCTATCAGCCGTATTTTACAGATCCGTATTATACGGTCTTCTACGGCCGTAGAAAATTGCAGCATGCTGCGTTTGTCACAGTATTGCGCAAAAAATCCGCCAATGAAAGTCTATGGGGACCAGAAAAATACAGATTACACACGGACCAACAGTGTGACTTGTGAGAAATATGCCAGACATCTCCAGACATCGCCAGGTGCAAGGAATTGTGCCAAGCCCTCAATCATGAATCTCAGACATGCTAATTAGCTCAAAAAGCCACACAGACATCCCGGAAGTCTGGCGCTCGTCTCCACGGAGTTACAAGCATCATGGCCAGCATGATAAACGTGGATATGCTCCTCATCCTGGTCCTAGAAAGGCCAGAAATATGGGACCAGCGGGATTCAAACTATTCAAACCGTGCCAGGAAAGAGGCAGCTTGGAGGACCATCTGTGGGATCCTATTCCCAGATTATGCCCAACGGCCACGTGCGGAGCAGACACAACTGTGTAAGTACACTAATGTATTGACAATAATTTACTTTGAAAGATGCTTTCCTTACATGATTACTGGAATAATCTTTTTTCTCTTGCTATGTTATTTTTTGGCATTTTGGCGAAAAACAAAGCTGATTAACATGATAAAGTGTTTAGGTACATAGCTAATATTGATGTTGCGTTGGGTACTCTTTTTTTTTTTACTCAAAACTCGTCCAGAGGGGTGTTGACCCTGCTCTTTTTATTTCCATAAATTTTAACTTTGTGATAATTAGTTAATAAGGCATTTTCTTATCCTCAGTCAAATATTAGATATTGTATGTCCGCAAGGACAGTGTCCTCTCCCCTCTGTACCAGTCTGTCACTGTAAAGTTGTTTACTGTGAACGATATCTAGAACTCTGTATGTAACCCCTTTCTCATGTACAGCACCATGGAAATAATGGTGCTAGATAAATCAAGAATAATAAGAATAATAATAATATATCACTGACAACTGTATTAAGCAAAGTGCATAATGAGCTTCAACAATATGTGTTACCATGTCATTGAAGTGGATGATGTAATGACACGATGGCGCATCATCAGGGACCAGTACCGGCGGGAAAGGCAGCAGTGTGCAAGAAAATATATATTTATTATGACCGTCTTTCCTTTTTGGATGGCAGTATGGATCTAAGACAGTAAGCAATAACCACACAACACATATTTTCAAAAAAATATTCGTATTAAGATTATTTGTTATGGTTAGTCCATGGTGAATTACATGTAAGGATGGGTAATCCTAGTCCCAAAAATAATGTTTACACCCAAAAATGTAAAAATGGTCCTGGAGGAGAGAGGACCCTGCCCACAAAGCCTCACAAGCTACAACAAGGGATGGGTTAGAATATAGTAGGCGAGATTAGAGATGTTCATGCAGTGGTTTGGTCGATGGGTGGTGGTTACTGCAGGTTATCTGACTGTTTGAAGAGGTGGGTCTCCATGCTGTTTGTGTAGCTTTCAATGGTAGGTGACAGTATGATGTATTGTGGTAGTGGTTTCCACAGTAGGGGTGATACACAAGATAAATCTTGTCTACCATTGTGGGAATAGGAGATAAGAGGGGAGTAGAGAAGGAGATCTTGGGCTGATCTGAGGTTGTGTGTAGGTAATTATTGTGAGACGAGCTCACAGATGTGTAATAAAATAATGCTCACAAATAAATCACCTTTTAATTAATTTTTATTTGCTTTATTGTTTAATAACAGAACACAGTCCAACCTCACAGAGAGGGAGACCGGGTCTGATTCGGAGGCTGTAATAGATCCCGTAAGCCTTGAAGAAGAGGTGGCAGGCCCATCTTTGGCCTATTCTACAACCATCCTTAAAAGGTTATTGGCTTGAGCATCACTACAGCCAGCAGCAAGTGAGGAAGATGCAGCACCACCACCCTCAGCAGCTCATGATCGGGGAAGCCATGAGGAACATGCCCATAGCAGCAGCCTTACAGGCCCACTGGTGTCCTCCCCACAGGCAGCTGGGGCTTTACGTAGAGGCCACAGAAGGAGAGAGCTGCAAGCCACAAGAAGTGATGTTGACGTTGGGGTCCTCAATTATTTGGCCAGGGCAGCCAAGGATGATGGAGAGGAGGCCTTTGCTCGCAGCCTTGCCCGTTTCGTTCGACCCCTTCCCCGTGAGGTGAGGCTACATGTGAGAGGGTGTATTCAAATCCTGATTGATTTAAGCACCCCTCCAAATAACCCCTATGAGGTGTTTGAATTTCTGGAGCGAAGGCAGCTTTCCCAAACAAACCTCTTGCGCCTTCAATTCACTCAACAGGTGCAGGATCAATCAGGATTTGAAGCACCTACTTCACGTATGCCTACACCTCAAGCCCTCCCATCCCAAAATCTACAAAGGCCAGCACTGTTCCAAATGGCAGCCTACAACCCACATTCCCAATATGGCCACTTTTCCAGACCCAGTGATGTAGGCTGGTCCCAACCTGGGTTTGGAAAACCGCCATTTTGGGGTTGGGTATGAGGCCAGCCAATATGTCCGTCAGCATGAGGGCCAGAGACATTTACCTTATAGACAACACACAACTGGCCAATATGGACAAGGCCAGTATTCTGCACCACAAACCACAGCATCCTCACAGGGTGAAGGACACTTGGCCCAACAAAGGCCCCCTGAAAAGGACCCTGAGCTGCCGCCATCTCCCCCACCAACTTACAGGGATCTGTAATGTTTTTGTTTTGTTTGTTTATATTCTTGTTCTTTTCTTGGACAAACCATGTTTTTGTCTCTTTTGTGCAGTATTTACACTTTGTTGTGTTTACTTTTTATACAAAACAAAACAAAGCCCCAAAAAAACCATATGCCTAAAATATGGTTACAAGTTTAACAAAAAAGGCTTTTGCTGGTAGCAAACAATTTTGACAAAAGCCAATTGATGTTTGTGGACCAATCATTATTACATCACACACATATGCTCTGATCATAAACATCTGGTCATTAAGGAAAGACGACACACACAGTACTGTTTCAGTGGCATAAAAAATTATAATTGACAAATATATGTAGAAAATAAGTAAATCACAACTGAGAAACATCATAATCTTGCCAGGGAGTAGAACCCTGAGGAGAAACAAAAAAATTTGTGAAAGCATCCCTAACTTTTATGCCAGAAAGGGGACGGCGCGGAGGAGGGCCTTGTGGTGTTGGCCTAATTACAGTACTCAGCATGTGTTCATCATTATCATCTGAGAAGCAATCATGTATGCGGGTATAATTGGGCAAAATTACAGAGGCTTTGATTACTTCATTCACTGTAGCCTCACTGAGCTGAAGGGCAGTCTGGAGGAGACGCCATTTGGCCACCAGAATACCAAAGGCGCACTCCACCAGTCATAAGGCCTCATGACGTGTCTGGTCAGTTGCAACGCCTCATCTCCAACAAAAACAAAAGGCACTGCTTCTCCACATGTCATTATTCTTCAGTGAGGAACAGGGGCGGATGATCAGAGGGTCAATATGGGCGGTAGCCCAGGGCACAGTGGTGTGGGGGGGCCCTGGGCTACCGCACAGATTGACCCTCTGCTAATCCGCCTGAGTGTGACTGTGCCTGCCAGGCGGCGTTTATGTGCCCCCGGACCCAGTGGGCAGAGAGAGGGGCCCGCATCGGGCCCCTTCTCATCTGCTCACCGGGCCCCTTCCATCGCTGCGGCGTTTTCCTGCCCGCACGTCAATAGTTAACAACAGCCACCAGCCAATTGGAGGCTGGCAGCTGAAGTCGGCCGCAGCGCACATGTCGCCGGCATCTGATGTCATTGTCAGTTGCCGGCGAGTGTGCGCTGCTGAAGGGAGCTCGCCGCTGGAGCGTCGGTCAGGTGAGGAGGGGGGGCAATGCTGGAGGACACACTGGGGCAATGCTGGAGACACTGGGGCAGATTGCTGGTGGACACACTGGGGCAATGCTGGAGACACTGGGGCAGATTGCTGGAGACACTGCGGCAGATTGTTGGAGGACACACTGGGGCAATGCTGGAGACACTGGGGCAGATTGCTGGCGGACACACTGGGGAAATGCTGGAGACACTGGGGCAGATTGCTGGAGACACTGGGGCAGATTGCTGGCGGACACACTGGGGCAATGCTGGAGACACTGGGGCAGATTGCTGGCGGACACACTGGGGCAATGCTGGAGACACTGGGGCAGATTGCTGGAGACACTAGGACAGATTGTTGGAGACACTGGGGAAATGCTGAAGACACTTGGGCAATGCTGGAGACACTGGGGCAGATTGCTGCAGACACTGGGGCAATGCTGGAGACACTGGGGCAGATTGCTGGAGACACTGGGGCAGATTGCTGGAGACACTGGGGCAATGCTGGAGACACTGGGGCAGATTGCTGGACACACTGGGGCAGATGATTGCTGGAGACACTGGGGCAGATTGCTGGACACACTGGGGCAATGCTGGAGGACACACTGGGGCAGATTGCTGGAGACACTGGGGCAATGCTGGAGACATTGGGGCAGATTGCTGGACACACTGGGGCAATGCTGGAGGACACACTGGGGCAATGCTGGAGGACACACTGGGGTAATGCTGGAGAACACACTGGGGCAATGCTGGAGGACACACTGGGGCAATGCTGGAGACACTGGGGCAATGCTGGACACAGTGTGGGCAATGCTGGACAATTGGACATACTGGGGCAGATTGCTGGACACACTGGGGGCAATGCTGTACATACTGGGGCAGATTGCTGGACACACTGGTGGTAATATGCTGGACACACTGGGGCAGATTGCTGGACACACTGTCTGGGGGCAATGCTGGACACACTGGGGCAATATGCTGGACATACTGGGGCAGATTGCTGGACACACTGGGGCAGATTGCTGGACACACTGGGGGCAATGCTGGACACACTGGGGCAGATTGCTGGACACACTGGGGGCAATATGCTGGAGTCAGACACTGGGGCAGTTTGCTGGACACACTGGGGGTAATATGCTGGACACACTGGGGCAGATTGCTGGACACACTGGGGGCAGGACTGGAGGCATGGGCAGAATGTAGATACGGGGCATGATTGGAGACACAGGGCAGAATGAAAGACATGGGGCAGGATTGGATCATGGGGCAGGATGGAGACAGAAGGGGCAGGATGGGGAGATCATATGGTGTAGAATGGATACTCATGAGTGCAGGATGGGAGAACATATGGCTGGAGCCAGGAATGAGACACACGGGGCCAGGGTGGGGAATATTATTACCATAGGGGCTAATTAAGGGATATTATTACTGCAGTGATGTATTTATTTTATTTTTTGAGCATACTGTTTTAAATGGGGGGGCGGTCCTGTTACTGTGCAGAGAGACACTATATCGCCTTTTTTTCTTCATGTGGTGTAATGTAGAAGTTGTGAAAAATTAAGTAATGTGTTCTACAAGCGGAGCTCGAGATAACTGTTATTTCCTGCAGAAAGGAGTCCTGGCTGGAAGAAATGATGGCGGTCTGTGTTGGATGAAAGATGAAGGACTTCACCTAGAGACGTCACTGGTGAGTCAGTGTTACCTATACACTGACACTATACACTGTATACTATATACAGAGGTCCTGTGTACAATGTCACCAGTGATCACTGTATTACCTATACATTATATACAGAGCTCCTATGTATAATACCACCAGTGTTCTCTGTATTACCTCTACACAGACACTGCATACTAAGTACAGATCTCCTGTGAATACTGGCACTTATGGTATTGTGTTTTTTGTTTTTTTTTATTACTGATCAGTATTGTAGTATTCAGTCACTATGTGGTGGTAATATGTGGTCTGGAAATGGTGTTGTGGTATTTGTCCCTTGTATATGCTATTTGGTCACCAAGTGGTGGTAATATGTGGTCTTAACATGGTGCGGTGGTATTTGTTCCTTGTATGTGATAATATTCGATCACTGTGGTTGTAATTTGTGGTCTGGTCATGATGCGGTGGTATTTGTTCCTTGTATGTGATATTATTGGTCAAAATATACCTAAATTGTATTGCAGATTTTAACACATTTTTTAATAGGTTACAGTAGAGTAGGGACCGGCCATTTTTCTGGAATAATCTGCTTCGGGTATATCATGACCCCTGTCACATGACCCCCGTCACATGACCGGGGGGGGGGCCCATAGTGTCTGAACAGCCCAGAGCCCTGGCTACCCTTAATCCATCCCTGGTGAGGAGAGTAGACTGTGAAAATATCTCTCACATTAAAGCCTGCTCTAAGCTATTGTTGGGGTGTGTTCTTCTTTTCCCAGTGGGTTGCTGCTTGCTTATGATTGGTCAGCTTCAGAAAGAAGAAGTACACACCCTCAGTGAAATCTCTCTGATGATGCCCAATTGGAGTTAAAAAATAATTAATTGTTTGAGTGCCAACATTTTTGTTTGCTAAAATATCCATAACAGGGAGGCAAAAATGTACAAAAAAAATGTTTTATTCTGCTCTACAACCACCATTACATTGTGTGTCCAGTTTAACATGAAAAATTATGGAGAAAGGGTCTCGTTAATGAATGTTTATTATGTACTTACAGTATGCATCATATGTATGCTGATGTCTCTAAGGTGTCAAAAATATTTCTTTATCTCTTCATTTTTAATTTTTGGCCATTTTCTTTCAGTTAAAAGGAAATAGTAAAAATGACTGCTACTTGGAAATAGACAATAATTAAGAACCCGTGGTGGTTTGAAATGCATTTTTAACTACCTTATCTCCATCTTCATATTTCCCTCTTACGATGATGATAATGATGGACTTAAACCTTTTTCCTGAATAAAAGTGCATTATTTATCTTTTTCTGGGGTTGCTTTATCACAATTCTATTATTCCTTAATGTGGGAATGTTATCTATGTTCACATTCACTGAAAGCAACCACTTGTCTTAAAAAAGCAGGTGAATTGAAACAGAGAATATTAGTAAATTGTAGAACTTTACAAATATCTATCAGATTAAAGTTATGAGGTCATTTTCACATCAAAGTAAATGCCATAAAATAAAACCTGAGCATCATTGGCACAATTGTGTTTTTTTTTCAACCACGCCGTTTATGCCATTTATTAGAACATTATAAGGAAAATTTATTGGTGACATTCAAGCTGCAATTATCCCACAGAAATGAAGCTCTGATACAGTCCTGCTTATTGTTATTGGCACCCATGAAGTTTACATCATAATGTGGAATATCTCCTGAAAAAAATTAATCAAGTGAAACAGTTTTTTTGTATAACACACTCATGTTAAATACAAAAGAACAAATGATAAACAATAATTTTAAACATAAAGCAATGGGAGGGGAAAATAGAAAACTTAAAGCTTCCCGTGATGCTTGTATTAGTATCCTTTACATTAAATTAGTATGGAAACACATTTTGACTCACCTGTGGGTAATCACAAATCAGAATCACTTGTGATTGATTGTTGGTGCCCATGTGCCATGAATTATCCAATAAATGATGACTTCGCAATGGTATGAAGACAAAGGAGCCATCTGAGGACATCAGAATGGCTATTAATAGCAAACACAAGACCTCCAAAGGTTATAAGGCCATTTCCAAAGACGTTGGTCTCCCAGTTTCAACAGTGTACAATGTTATTAAGAAGTTTGCATGGAACCGTCAAGAACCTCCCTGGACATGGTGGTAAGAGGAAAATTGACAAGAGATGTCATTGAAGGTTTGTGCAAATGATGGAAAAACATCATGTCAAACATGCAAAGACCTGAAAGCCAATCTAGAACAGTCTGGGATCATGGTTTCAACAAGTACCATACACCACACACTAAACCAAGCATAGCTTTATGGGCAAAGGCCAAGTAAGGATCCATTGCTGAAGAAAAGACATAAAAAGGAATAAATGATCTTTGTAAAAGAGTGCACCTTGACAAACCAGAATCATTCTGGGAAAATGTTCTGAGGACAGATGAAGTGAAAATAAAGCTTTTTAGCAATGCAATGCAACAGTTTGTTTACAGATGGCACAATGATTCTTATAAGGAAAAGAGCACCCTACCAACAGTTAAGCATGGTGGCGGATCCATAATGCTGTGAGGTTGCTTTGCTGCATCTGGTACTGGAGGACTTGACTGTATCACAGGAATAATGAAATCAGATAATTATTGAGAGATTGTAGAGTGAAATATCCTACCCAGTGTAAGAAAACTTTGTTTGAGTCAAAGATCATGGGTCCTCCAGCAAGAGAATGACCCAAAGCACACTTCCAAAACTATGCAGGAATGGATTAAATCTGCCATTGGGAAAAAAAAGCATGAAAAACATTGAAGAGCTCAAGCAAATGGCAAAGGAAGAGTGGGAGAAAATACCAACTGAGACATCCAAGAAGCTTATAGATGGCTGCAAGAAATGCTTGGAGGCTGTAATCAGTACCAAAGGGTGTGCAACCAAGTATTAATTAGGGGTGTCTTTATTGCTGCACATACTGATTATTCTGTTTTTTCTTTGAAACTGTAATATGTAAATTGAAAAACAATGTTTTATTGTTGTATTACTTTGTACCACTAATTAAAAAAATCCTGTTGATAAAGCTTTGGTACATTTTACATTTATTTCTGAAGATATTGTACAGTCTGTGAAAAAATAAAGGGGTGCCAATAATGGTGACCACCACTGTATGTAGGAGATTTGGAAAGAAAATGATAAAGTTTATAATTTTGTTTAAAAAATATAAAGTGAAAATAAAGTGGCAGGAAGGAGTAAGCAACTGTGTTTAGTTTCTATCCTAAAATATGGATTTGCTAGCTTTTCTAAAGGATAAAGCAAAATCAAAACAAGTATATTTTATATGAAAAATTGGCTGAGCAAGGATAATGTTGACATATCCAGATATTAATCATGGCAACATGTTTTGTTTGTAACACAGGATTAATACAATTTTCTCTTTGTAGGGGATTCATATATACTTGCTGTGTACATTAACAAGCTGTTCTTCAGCCTGCATGCAAAGCTTTCAGTAACAATGTACCTGTCACTATAATACAATCCCATTCTTCACAAATTCTCCTTATTTGTCTGAATATTGTTATATGAAAAAGAATTTATATTTGTGATGACTTGTAATATTGTTTTGCTGCCATATACAGCCTTTTTTTTAACTTGTATAAAATATACATTTTTAAATTTATCCAACACCCTAACACCAATATCATTATTTAAATTCCAAAGCAAAACTTATTGATGAACTTTCACACTGCCCATCAATAAAAGATTAGTGCCGGTATGAAGCCCGTCACCACCCCCCAACAATCAAATGTTATGAGCGTCCAAGGTCGTTAAAATTAGTACACCACAGCTCCATACTCTGGGTGGAGGCCATTCTTGGGTACTGTAGGTCATCTAGGCATTAAGGACACTGCTCTCTCCTGGTTCTCCTCCTACCTTTCTGACCGCTCCTTCAGTGTTCTGTTCTCTGGCTCCACTTCATCTCCTCTTCCTCTCACTGTCGGGGTACCTCATAGTAACATAGTAACATAATAACATAGTTAGTAAGGCCGAAAAAAGACATTTGTCCATCCAGTTCAGCCTATATTCCATCATAATAAATCCCCAGATCTACGTCCTTCTACAGAACCTAATAATTGTATGATACAATATTGTTCTGCTCCAGGAAGACATCCAGGCCTCTCTTGAACCCCTCGACTGAGTTCGCCATCACCAGCTCCTCAGGCAAGCAATTCCAGATTCTCACTGCCCTAACAGTAAAGAATCCTCTTCTATGTTGGTGGAAAAACCTTCTCTCCTCCAGACGCAAAGAATGCCCCCTTGTGCCCGTCACCTTCCTTGGTATAAACAGATCCTCAGCGAGATATTTGTATTGTCCCCTTATATACTTATACATGGTTATTAGATCACCCCTCAGTCGTCTTTTTTCTAGACTAAATAATCCTAATTTCGCTAATCTATCTGGGTATTGTAGTTCTCCCATCCCCTTTATTAATTTTGTTGCCCTCCTTTGTACTCTCTCTAGTTCCATTATATCCTTCCTGAGCACCGGTGCCCAAAACTGGACACAGTACTCCATGTGCGGTCTAACTAGGGATTTGTACAGAGGCAGTATAATGCTCTCATCATGTGTATCCAGACTTCTTTTAATGCACCCCATGATCCTGTTTGCCTTGGCAGCTGCTGCCTGGCACTGGCTGCTCCAGGTAAGTTTATCATTAACTAGGATCCCCAAGTCCTTCTCCCTGTCAGATTTACCCAGTGGTTTCCCGTTCAGTGTGTAATGGTGATATTGATTCCTTCTTCCCATGTGTATAACCTTACATTTATCATTGTTAAACCTCATCTGCCACCTTTCAGCCCAAGTTTCCAACTTATCCAGATCCATCTGTAGCAGAATGCTATCTTCTCTTGTATTAACTGCTTTACATAGTTTTGTATCATCTGCAAATATCGATATTTTACTGTGTAAACCTTCTACCAGATCATTAATGAATATGTTGAAGAGAACAGGTCCCAATACTGACCCCTGCGGTACCCCACTGGTCACAGCGACCCAGTTAGAGACTATACCATTTATAACCACCCTCTGCTTTCTATCACTTAGCCAGTTACTAACCCATTTACACACATTTTCCCCCAGACCAAGCATTCTCATTTTGTGTACCAACCTCTTGTGCGGCACGGTATCAAACCCTTTGGAAAAATCGAGATATACCACGTCCAATGACTCACCGTGGTCCAACCTATAGCTTACCTCTTCATAAAAACTGATTAGATTGGTTTGACAGGAGCGATTTCTCATAAACCCATGCTGATATGGAGTTAAACAGTTATTCTCATTGAGATAATCCAGAATAACATCCCTCAGAAACCCTTCAAATATTTTACCAACAATAGAGGTTAGACTTACTGGCCTATAATTCCCAGGTTCACTTTTAGAGCCCTTTTTGAATATTGGCACCACATTTGCTATGCGCCAGTCCTGCGGAACAGACCCTGTCGCTATAGAGTCCCTAAAAATAAGAAATAATGGTTTATCTATTACATTACTTAGTTCTCTTAGTACTCGTGGGTGTATGCCATCCGGACCCGGAGATTTATCTATTTTAATCTTATTTAGCCGGTTTCGCACCTCTTCTTGGGTTAGATTGGTGACCCTTAATATAGGGTTTTCATTGTTTCTTGGGATTTCACCTAGCATTTCATTTTCCACCGTGAATAAAGTGGAGAAGAAGGTGTTTAATATGTTAGCTTTTTCCTCGTCATCTACAACCATTCTTTCCTCACTATTTTTTAAGGGGCCTACAATTTCAGTTTTTATTCTTTTACTATTGATATAGTTGAAGAACCGTTTGGGATTAGTTTTACTCTCCTTAGCAATGTGCTTCTCTGTTTCCTTTTTGGCAGCTTTAATTAGTTTTTTAGATAAAGTATTTTTCTCCCTATAGTTGTTTAGAGCTTCAATGGTGTCATCCTGCTTTAGTAGTGCAAATGCTTTCTTTTTACTGTTAATTGCCTGTCTTACTTCTTTGTTTAGCCACATTGGGTTTTTCCTATTTCTAGTCCTTTTATTCCCACAAGGTATAAACCGCTTACACTGCCTATTTAGGATGTTCTTAAACATTTCCCATTTATTATCTGTATTCTTATTTCTGAGGATATTGTCCCAGTCTACCAGATTAAGGGCATCTCTAAGCTGGTCAGACTTTGCCTTCCTAAAGTTCAGTGTTTTTGTGACTCCCTGACAAGTCCCCCTAGTGAAAGACAGGTGAAACTGTACAATATTGTGGTCGCTATTTCCTAGATGCCCAACCACCTGCAGATTTGTTATTCTGTCAGGTCTATTAGATAGTATTAGGTCTAAAAGTGCTGCTCCTCTGGTTGGATTCTGCACCAATTGTGAAAGATAATTTTTCTTGGTTATTAGCAGAAACCTGTTGCCTTTATGGGTTTCACAGGTTTCTGTTTCCCAGTTAATATCCGGGTAGTTAACCCCTTTACCCCCAAGGGTGGTTTGCACGTTAATGACCAGGCCAATTTTTACAATTCTGACCACTGTCCCTTTATGAGGTTATAACTCCGAAACGCTTCAACGGATCCTGGTGATTCTGACATTGTTTTCTCGTGACATATTGTACTTCATGATAGTGGTAAAATTTCTTTGATAGTACCTGCGTTTATTTGTTAAAAAAACGGAAATTTGGCGAAAATTTTGAAAATTTCGCAATTTTCAAACTTTGAATTTTTATGCAATTAAATCACAGAGATATGTCACACAAAATACTTAATAAGTAACATTTCCCACATGTCTCCTTTACATCAGCATAATTTTGGAACCAATTTTTTTTTTTGTTAGGGAGTTATAAGGGTTAAAAGTTGACCAGCAATTTCTCATTTTTACAACACCATTTTTTTTTAGGGACCACGTCTCATTTGAAGTCATTTTGAGGGGTCTATATGATAGAACATGCCCAAGTGTGACACCATTCTAAAAACTGCACCCCTCAAGGTGCTCAAAACCATATTCAAGAAGTTTATTAACCCTTCAGGTGTTTAATAGGAATTTTTGGAATGTTTAAATAAAAATGAACATTTAACTTTTTTACACAAAAAATTTACTTCAGCTCCAATTTGTTTTATTTTACCAAGGGTAACAGGAGAAATTGGACCCAAAAAGTTGTTGTCCAATTTGTCCTGAGTACGCTGATACCCCATATGTGGCAGTAAACCACTGTTTGGGCGCATGGGAGAGCTCGGAAGGGAAGGAGCGCTATTTGACTTTTCAATGCAAAATTGACAGGAATTGAGATGGGACGCCATGTTGCGTTTGGAGAGCCACTGATGTGCCTAAACATTGAAACCCCCCCACAAGTGACACCATTTTGGAAAGTAGACCCCCTAAGGAACTTATCTGGATGTGTGGTGAGCACTTTGACCCACCAAGGGCTTCACAGAAGTTTATAATGCAGAGCCATAAAAATAAAACAAAATTTTTTTCCCACAAAAATTATTTTTTAAGCCCCCAGTTTTGTATTTTCCCTAGGGTAACAGGAGAAATTGGACCCCAAAAGTTGTTGTGCAATTTGTCCTGAGTACGCTGATACCCCATATGTGGCAGTAAACCACTGTTTGGGCGCATGGGAGAGCTCGGAAGGGAAGGAGCGCAGTTTGACTTTTCAATGCAAAATTGACAGAAATTGAGATGGGACGCCATGTTGCGTTTGGAGAGCCACTGATGTGCCTAAACATTGAAACCCCCCACAAGTGACACCATTTTGGAAAGTAGACCCCCTAAGGAACTTATCTGGATGTGTGGTGAGCACTTTGACCCACCAAGGGCTTCACAGAAGTTTATAATGCAGAGCCATAAAAATAAAACAAAATTTTTTTCCCACAAAAATTATTTTTTAAGCCCCCAGTTTTGTATTTTCCCTAGGGTAACAGGAGAAATTGGACCTCAAAAGTTGTTGTCCAATTTGTCCTGAGTACGCTGATACCCCATATGTGGCAGTAAACCACTGTTTGGGCGCATGGGAGAGCTCGGAAGGGAAGGAGCGCAGTTTGACTTTTCAATGCAAAATTGACAGAAATTGAGATGGGACGCCATGTTGCGTTTGGAGAGCCACTGATGTGCCTAAACATTGAAACCCCCCACAAGTGACACCATTTTGGAAAGTAGACCCCCTAAGGAACTTATCTGGATGTGTGGTGAGCACTTTGACCCACCAAGGGCTTCACAGAAGTTTATAATGCAGAGCCATAAAAATAAAACAAAATTTTTTTCCCACAAAAATTATTTTTTAAGCCCCCAGTTTTGTATTTTCCCTAGGGTAACAGGAGAAATTGGACCCCAAAAGTTGTTGTCCAATTTGTCCTGAGTACGCTGATACCCCATATGTGGGGGGGAACCACCGTTTGGGCGCATGGGAGGGTTCGGAAGGGAAGGAGCGCCATTTGGAATGCAGACTTAGATGGAATGGTCTGCAGGCGTCACATTGCGTTTGCAGAGCCCCTAATGTACCTAAACAGTAGAAACCCCCCACAAGTGACACCATTTTGGAAAGTAGACCCCCTAAGGAACTCATCTTGATGTGTTGTGAGAGCTTTGAACCCCCAAGTATTTCACTACAGTTTATAACGCAGAGCCATGCAAATAAAAAATATTTTTTTTTCCACAAAAATTATATTTTAGCCCCCAGTTTTGTATTTTTCCAAGGTTAGCAGGAGAAATTGGACCCTAAATGTTGTTGTCCAATTTGTCCTCAGTACGCTGATACCCGATATGGGGGGGGAAACCACCGTTTGGGCGCATGGGAGGGCTCGGAAGGGAAGGAGCATCATTTGGAATGCAGACTTAGATGGATTGGTCTGCAGGCGTCACATTGCGTTTGCAGAGCCCCTAATGTACCTAAACAGTAGAAACCCCCCACAAGTGACCCCATATTGGAAACTAGACCCCTCAATGAACTTATCTAGATGTGTTGTGAGAACTTTGAACCCCCAAGTGTTTCACTACAGTTTATAACGCAGAGCCGTGAAAATAAAAAATCTTTTTGTTTTCCCACAAAAATTATTTTTTAGCCCCCAGTTTTGTATTTTCCCAAGGGTAACAGGAGAAATTGGTCCACAAAAGTTGTTGTCCAATTTGTCCTGAGTACGCTGATACCCCATATGTTGGGGTAAACCCCTGTTTGGGCACACAGGAGAGCTCGGAAGGGAAGGAGCACTGTTTTACTTTTTCAACGCAGAATTGGCTGGAATTGAGATCGGACGCCATGTCGTGTTTGGAGAGCCCCTGATGTGCCGAAACAGTGGAAACCCCCCAATTATAACTGAAACCCTAATCTAAACACACCCCTAACCCTAATTCCAACGGTAACCCTAACCACACCTCTAACCCTGACACACCCCTAACCCTAATCCCAACCCTATTCCCAACTGTAAATGTAATCTAAACCCTAACCCTAACTTTAGCCCCAACCCTAACTGTAGCCCCAACCCTAACCCTAACCCTAGCCCTAACCCTAGCCCTAACCCTAGCCCTAACCCTAACCCTAGCCCTAGCCCTAACCCTAGCCCTAACCCTAGCCCTAACCCTAACCCTAACCCTAGCCCTAACCCTAGCCCTAGCCCTAACCCTGGCCCTAGCCCTAGCCCTAACCCTAGCCCTAACCCTAGCCCTAGCCCTAACCCTAGCCCTAACCCTAGCCCTAACCCTAGCCCTAACCCTAGCCCTAGCCCTAACCCTAGCCCTAACCCTAGCCCTAATGGAAAAATGGAAATAAATACATTTTTTTTTATTTTTCCCTAACTAAAGGGGTGATGAAGGGGGGTTTGATTTACTTTTATAGCGAGTTTTTTAGCGGATTTTTATGATTGGCAGCCGTCACACACTGAAAGACCCTTTTTATTGCAAAAAATATTTTTTGCAATACCACATTTTGAGAGCTATAATTTTTCCATATTTTGGTCCACAGAGTCATGTGAGGTCTTGTTTTTTGCGGGACGAGTTGACGTTTTTATTGAAAACATTTTTGGGCACGTGACATTTTTTTATCGCTTTTTATTCCGATTTTTGTGAGGAAGAATGACCCAAAGCCAGCTATTCATGAATTTCTATTGGGGGAGGCGTTTATACCGTTCCGCGTTTGGTAAAATTGATAAATCAGTTTTATTCTTCGGGTCAGTACGATTACAGCGATACCTCATTTATATCATTTTTTTATGGTTTGGTGCTTTTATACGATAAAAACTATTTTACAGAAAAAATAATTATTTTTGCATCGCTTTATTCTCAGGACTATAACTTTTTTATTTTTTTGCTGATGATGCTGTATGGCGGCTCTTTTTTTGCAGGACAATATGACGCTTTCAGCGGTACCATGGTTATTTATATCTGTCCTTTTGATCGCGTGTTATTCCACTTTTTGTTCGGCGGTATGATAATAAAGCGTTGTTTTTTGCCTCGTTTTTTTTTTTTTTTCTTACGGTGTTTACTGAAGGGGTTAACTAGTGGGACAGTTTTATAGGTCGGGTCGTTACGGACGCGGCGATACTAAATATGTGTACTTTTATTGTTTTTTTTTTTTTATTTAGATGAAGAAATGTATTTATGGGAATAATATATATATTTTTTTTCATTATTTTGGAATATTTTTTTTTATTTTTTTTTACACATTTGGAAAATTTTTTTTTTACTTTTTTACTTTGTCCCAGGGGGGGACATCACAGATCAGTGATCTGACAGTTTGCACAGCACTCTGTCAGATCACTGATCTGACATGCAGCGCTGCAGCCTTCACAGTGCCTGCTCTAAGCAGGCTCTGTGAAGCCACCTCCCTCCCTGCAGGACCCAGATCCGCGGCCATCTTGGATCCGGGGCTCGAGCAGGGAGGGAGGTGAGGAGACCCTCGCAGCAACGCGATCACATCGCGTTGCTGCGGGGGGCTCAGGGAAGCCCGCAGGGAGCCCCCTCCCTGCGCGGTGCTTCCCTGCACCGCCGGCACATCGCGATCATCTTTGATCGTGGTGTGCCAGGGGTTAATGTGCCGGGGGCGGTCCGTGACCGCTCCTGGCACATAGTGCCGGATGTCAGCTGCGATAAGCAGCTGACACCCGGCCGCGATCGGCCGCGCTCCCCCCGTGAGCGCGGCCGATCGGCTATGACGTACTATCCCGTCCAGGGTCAGATAAGCCCAGGGCACCTCGACGGGATAGTACGTCTAAGGTCACAGAGGGGTTAAAGTCCCCCATAACCAGGACCTCATTATGGGTTGCAGCTTCATCTATCTGCTTTATAAGTAGACTTTCCATGGTTTCTGTTATATTTGGGGGTTTGTAACAGACCCCAATGAGAATTTTGTTACCATTTTTCCCTCCATGAATTTCGACCCATATGGACTCGACATCCTCATTTCCTTCGCTAATATCCTCCCTTAAAGTGGACTTTAGACAAGAC
Source organism: Ranitomeya imitator (assembly GCF_032444005.1). Classification (NCBI taxonomy): domain Eukaryota; kingdom Metazoa; phylum Chordata; class Amphibia; order Anura; family Dendrobatidae; genus Ranitomeya; species Ranitomeya imitator. Next base: position 52,984,018 of record NC_091284.1, read on the forward strand.
TTTACATAGAGACAAACCCCTCATCCTCTCCGATTTTTACGATCCTTTCTAAACAGACTGTAACCCTGTAAGTTAACTGCCCAGTCATAGCTCAGTCATAACCAGTCATAGTCATAACCTCAGGGCTCAGTCCTTGGCCCCCTTCTCTTCTCCCTCTACACAGCCCCAATTGGACAGACCATCAGCAGATTTGGCTTTCAGTACCATCTTTATGCTGATGACACACAACTATTCACGTCATCCCCTGACCTTACCCCCGCTGTACTACAGAACGCCACTGACTGTCTGTCCGCAGTCTCCAACATCATGTCCGCTCTCTATCTGAAACTCAACCTCTCCAAAACTGAACTTCTTCTGCTCCCGCCATCTACTAACCTCCCTAAATCTGACATTTCCCTCTCCGTGGGTGGCACCATAATAACACCCTGGCAGCAGGCGCGCTGTCTGGGTGTTATGTTTGACTCCGATCTCTCCTTCACCTCTCATATACAATCTCTTGCCCGCTCGTGCCGCTTACACCTAAACAACATCTCTAGAATCCGCCCTTTTCTCACCATGGAGACAACTAAAACCCTTACTGTTGCCCTGATCCACTCCCGCCTGGACTACTGCAACGCTCTATAAATTGGCCTCCCCCTCACTCGACTTTCCCCTCTCCAATCCATCCTTAATTCAGCAGCCAGGGTCGTCCATCTGGCTAATCGTTACTCGGACGCGTCCGCTCTTCGCCAGTCGTTACACTGGCTGCCCATTCATTACAGGATACAATTCAAAGTACTTGATCTCACCCACAAAGCTCTCCACAGTGCGGCACCCCCTTACATCTCCTCCCTCATTTCTGTCATTTCGGCCTAACAGACCACTGCGCTCTGCAAATGACTTTCGACTAACCTCTGCACTATTCTGTTCCTCCCACTCCCGACTACAAGACTTCTCCTGTGCTGCGCCAATCCTCTGGAATGCTCTACCCCAAGATATTAGGACCATCCACAATTTGCATAGTTTTAGGCGCTCGCTCAAAACACATTTGTTCAGAGCGGCCTATCACGTTCACTAATCAAAGTCATTTTATGTGTGTGTGTGTGTAGCCCATTCACTATCCCTATCTATTCCCCAACCCATGAAGATGGCTGGACCATCATTGTAAATACATCATTGTAAATACACACCTGTACTTTGCATCTCCCCCACCTCATTGTAGATTGTAAGCTCTCACGAGCAGGGGCGGCTTATTTCGCTTTAATTATTGTATTGTTAACGTTGTTACTTATGACTTTTGTGTTTGAAACTGTTAAACTGTAAAGCGCTGCGGAATATGTTGGCGCTATATAAATAAAGATTATTATTATTATTATCTCCAATTCACTTCACAAAATTTGATATTATGTTATTTTTCCTTCAAAATGACTACATAAGTTCGAAATTCCCATTCCTGGTTTGGTGCGCCATGTCTGCAGGGTCTCCGGACCTGAACTCGACAACCTTTTAGATGACTGATGCTGACTTTGGGTAAGGAAACCCACGACTCATACATTGTACTCCATAAGACCGTAAATGTCAGAAGTTTGAAACTGACCTAAGGGCTTTTTTTCTTGGAGGACAAGATGCATTTTATTCTAATGTCATTTTGGTGTACTAGTAAAGTACTCAACCTCATTTACTAATATTCTTTTCTGTGGAGGATAAGTGTGAACAGAATAACAAGGTAACTTTTCCAGCAATGTTTTTGTGTTTTGTTTCTATGACCTTCACTATGCTATATAAGATGTTGAATGTATTCTGTAGTTCATTGTCAATGCCAAATGGATACAGTTTTTAGATTATGCTTAAAACTGGGACAGCTTTTGTGTTTATCACCAAAAGTGTAGATTCACAAGACTGCATATAAAAATCGTTCAGAAAAGTGGGATATTTTTTCTTACTTGTCATTAGTGTTGAGCGATACCGTCCGATACTTGAAAGTATCGGTATCGGATAGTATCGGCCGATACCCGAAAAATATCGGATATCGCCGATACCGATATCCGATACCAATACAAGTCAATGGGACATCAAGTATCGGAATGTATTCTCATGGATCCCAGGGTCTGAAGGAGAGGAAACTCTCCTTCAGGCCCTGGGATCCATATTAAAGTGTAAAATAAAGAATTAAAATAAAAAATATTGTTATATTCACCTCTCCGGCGGCCCCTGGACATCAGCGGGAGGATCCGGCGTCCGGCACGGCTTCTTTCTTCAAAATGCGCGCCTTCAGGACCTGTGGAATGACGTCCCGGCTTCTGATTGGTCGCGTGCCGCCCATGTGACCGCCACGCGACCAATCAGAAGCCGCGACGTCATTCCTCAGGTCCTAGAAGGCGCTCATTCTAGGACTTTAGCTGAGGAATGACGTCGCGGCTTCTGATTGGTCGCGTGGCGGTCACATGGGCGGCACGCGACCAATCAGAAGCCGGGACGTCATTCCACAGGTCCTGAAGGCGCGCATTTTGAAGAAAGAAGCCGTGCCGGACGCCGGATCCTCCCGCTGATGTCCAGGGGCCGCCGGAGAGGTGAATATAACAATATTTTTTATTTTAATTCTTTATTTTACACTACCGATACCGATACCCGATATCACAAAAATATCGGATCTCGGTATCGGAATTCCGATACCGCAAGTATCGGCCGATACCCGATACTTGCGGTATCGGAATGCTCAACACTACTTGTCATCCATGTGCAATCCATGTAAAATCCACTTTCTTATTCAGCAGCTGTTTATTATTTTCAAGACCATTTACAGTTTTCTATGTTACAGAATTACTATTTATTAACAAAAATAGAATTTTATATTGTGGCTCATTTTGGCATCGATTTTTTTTTTTCTTTTACACACCCATAACCTTGAACGGGTGATTCTCATCTGATTTATGGAAGAAACTAAGAAACTAGTGCATGCTGTGATTTTTTTCACATGCAGATTCGTTCAGTGAAAAATAATCGGCTATAAACTCTGGCACCTTTTGACGTCAGTGCTTGGCACTGGCGCTTAGTTCTCAGGCTCAGTTGAGTTTCTCCTGGATTCACTGCTGAGCATTTGCATCATGCCACCACTCAGCTATGCAATCTAGATGTATCAGAGGTGGAGCACATCATGGGACATATGGATTATCATCAGACATATAAGGAATATTCTGTTTTATTAATTTTGATCTGTGCTTCTATTTAAAAACACTTTTCTCTGTGTCTGCGTTTTTCTTACATTTGACAATGGGGTTAGCAAAGGGGGCGTTTGTTATAGATCTCTCTCCGTTACTAACCTGTAGGCTTGATGTCAGCTGACATTACAAAGTGTCATGGTCAGGACATGGTTAATGTCCTGTCAGGGTTAATTTTACTAGCCTCTTTTCCAAAATGGGAGGGGTATTTATACTCGCTCCTAACCTGGTTTCTCTGTCAGCTATAGATTCTGTTTCTGTCTGTATGCGTGACTCCTGGAGTGTGTGCCCAGCTTGCATAGCATTGTCTTGCTTTCCGTGCTTTACCCTGTTTGTGTTCCTGGCTATTGAACTCTGTCTTTGCTTCTGACGATCCCCTGTCTCTCCATTTTTGTACCTTGTAATCTCCTGGCTGTGACTTCTGCTTGTTTGATTATTCTTTAGTGCTTGTCCCTTCTCTGTTTCCCTGGTGTCTGGCTCCGCCCCCTTTCCTCCTCCCACTCTGTCACATGGTCTAAGGTCCTGTTCATTACCTGTACACTCTGTTTCATGTCAAAGGTCCCATGAGTTCAGGTTAGTAACACCACACCAGGGCAAGTGAGGAGAGCCATGATCTAGAATTGTAATTATTTTTTACATCATCATGCTTCTCTTCAACTTGAATTAGTTTTTCTTTTAAATATATTCACTGCTCAAAAAATAAAGGGAACACTCAAATAACACATCTTAGATCTGAATGAATGAAATATTCTCATTGAATACTTTGTTCTTTACAAAGTTGAATGTGCTGATAACAAAATCACACAAAAATCATCAATGGAAATTAAATTTATTAACCAATGGAGGTCTGAATTTGGAGTCACACACAAGATTAAAGTGGAATGTAATGTCCTTAAAACAAGTCAAAATGATGCTCAGTATTGTGTGTGGCCTCCATGTGCCTGTATGACCTCCCTATAGTACAACGCCTGGGCATGCTCCTGATGAGGTGGCAAATGGTCTCCTGAGGGATCTCCTCCCAGACCTCGACTAAAGCATCCGCCACCTCCTGGACATTTTGCGTTGCAATGTAACCTTGGTGGATGGTGCAAGACATGATGTTCCAGATGTGGTCAATCGGATTCAGGTCTGGGGAATGGGCGGGCCAGTCCATACCTTTAATGCCTTCATCTTGCAGGAACAGCTGACATACTCCAACCACATGAGGTCTTTCATTGTCCTGCATTAGGAAGAACCCATGGTCAACCGCACCAGCATATGGTCTCACAAAGGGTCTGAGGATCTCATCTCGGTACCTAATGGCATTCAAGCTACCTGTTGCGAGCACATGGAGGGCTGTGTGGCCCTCCAAAGAAGTGCCACCCCACACCATTACTGACCCACTGCCAAACCGGTCATGCTGAAGGATGTTGCAGGCAGCAGATCGCTCTCCGCAGGGTCTCCAGACTCTGTCACATGTGCTCAGTATGAACCTGCTTTCATCTGTGAAGAGCACAGGATGCCAGTGGCGAATTTGCCATTCCTGGTATTCTGTGGCAAATGCCAAGCATCCTGTATGGTGTTGGGCTGTGAGCACAACCCCCATCTGTGGATGTCGGGCACTCAGACCATCCTCATGGAGCCTGTTTCTAACAGTTTGTGCAGACACTTGCACATTTGTGGCCTGCTTGAGGTCATTTTGCAGGGCTGTGGCAGTGCTCCTTCTGTTCTTCCTTGCACAAACGCTGAGGTAGCAGTCCTGCTGCTGGGTTGTTGCCCTCCTACGGCCCCCTCCACATCTCCTGGTGTACTGGCCTGTCTCCTGGTAGTGATTCCAGCCTCTGGACACTATGCTGACAGACACAGCAAACCTTCTTGCCACAGCTCGCATTGATGTGCCATCCTGGATGGGCTGCACTACCTGAGCCACTTGTGTTGGTTATAGAGTCCATCTCTGTTGTGAATTCTGTTATCGAACTCCCTCCTGTGGTCATGAATGGTGCTTCGGCGAGTTCTGTCCATGGACTCCCTCTGGTGGCTGTGAGTGGAGCTGCTGCTTCTGAGGTTCCTTCCACAGGTGACGTAGTTTATTCTTTGGCTGGCTGCTCTATTTAACTCCACTCAGTTCGTTACTCCATGCCAGCTGACAATGTTCTTGTACTGGTTCAGTTCGCTCTTGGATCTTTCTGGTGACCTGTCTACTCCAGCAGAAGCTAAGTTCCTGCTAGTTATTTATTTGTTCATGTTTCCTTGTCCAGCTTGCTATCATGATTCAGTCTTGCTAGCTGGAAGCTCTGGGATGCAGAGTGGCACCTCCGCACCGTGAGTCGGTGCGGAGGTCTTTTTGCACACTCTGCGTGGTCTTTTTTAGTTTTTTGTGCTGACCGCAAAGATACCTTTCCTATCCTCAGTCTGTTTAGTAAGTCTGGCCTCCCTTTGCTGAAACCTGTTTCATTTCTGTGTTTGTGACTTTCATCTTAACTCACAGTCAATATATGTGGGAGGCTGCCTTTTCCTTTGGGGAATTTCTCTGAGGCAAGGTAGGCTGTATTTTCTATCTCTAGGGCTAGTTAGCTCTTAGGCTGTGAAGAGGCGTCTAGGCAGTGTTAGGTACGCTCCACGGCTTTTTCTAGTTGTGTGATAGGATTAGGGGTTGCGGTCAGCAGAGCTCCCACTTCCCAGAGCTTGTCCTGTGTGAGTTTAACCATCAGGTCGTTCCGCGTGCTCCTAACCACCAGGTCCATAACAGTACAGCTGGCCCAAAGTATTAATGCATCTCAATAGAGGGATAAGAGAAGTTCTAAGACCATTTTTTTTTCTTTGCAGTGTGTTTTGTCTTTCTTTTCCCCTTAACCTCTGGGTGGTTCAGGACACAGGTGTAGATATGGACATTCAAGGTCTGTCCTCTTGTGTGGATCATTTAACTGCAAGGGTACAAAACATTCAAGATTTTGTGGTTCAGAATCCCATGTTAGAGCCTAGAATTCCAATTCCTGATTTGATTTCTGGGGATAGATCTAAGTTCCTGAATTTCAAAAATAATTGTAAACTGTTTCTAGCTTTGAAACCCCGCTCCTCTGGTGACCCCGTTCAACAAGTAAAAATCATTATTTCTTTGCTGCGTGATGACCCTCAAGACTGGGCATTTTCCCTTGCGCCAGGAGATCCTGCATTGCGTGATGTAGATGCGTTTTTTCTGGCGCTTGGATTGCTTTATGATGAACCAAATTCAGTGGATCAGGCAGAGAAAATCTTGCTGGCTTTGTGTCAGGGTCAGGATGAAGCGGAGGTGTATTGTCAGAAGTTTAGAAAGTGGTCTGTGCTTACTCAGTGGAATGAGTGTGCCCTGGCGGCAATTTTCAGAAAGGGTCTTTCTGAAGCCCTTAAGGATGTCATGGTGGTATTTCCCATGCCTGCTGGTCTGAATGAGTCTATGTCTTTGGCCATTCAGATCGATCGGCGCTTGCGTGAGCGCAAAGCTGTGCACCATTTGGCAGTATTCTCTGAGCATAGGCCCGAGTTTATGCAATGTGATAGGACTTTGACCAGAGCTGAACGGCAAGAACACAGACGTCGGAATGGGCTGTGTTTTTACTGTGGTGATTCCACTCATGCTATCTCCGATTGTCCTAAGCGCACTAAGCGGTTCGCTAGGTCTGCCACCATTGGTATGGTACAGTCTAAATTTCTTTTGTCCCTTACTCTGATTTGCTCTTTGTCGTCCTATTCTGTTATGGCATTTGTGGATTCAGGCGCTGCCCTGAATTTGATGGACTTGGAGTTTGCTAGGCGCTGTGGTTTTTTCTTGGAGCCCTTGCAGTATCCTATTCCATTGAGAGGAATTGATGCTATGCCTTTGGCCAAGAATAAGCCTCAGTACTGGACTCAATTGACCATGTGCATGGCTCCTGCACATCAGGAGGATATTTGCTTTTTGGTGTTGCATAATCTGCATGATGTGGTCGTTTTGGGGTTGCCATGGCTACAGGTCCATAATCCAGTATTGGATTGGAAATCTATGTCTGTGTCCAGCTGGGGTTGTCAGGGGGTACATGGTGATGTTCCATTGCTGTCAATTTTGCCTTCCACTCCTTCTGAAGTCCCTGAGTTTTTGTCAGATTACTGGGATGTATTTGATGAGCCCAAATCCAGTGCCCTACCTCCTCATAGGGATTGCGATTGTGCTATTAATTTGATTCCTGGTAGTAAGTTTCCTAAGGGTCGACTGTTTAATTTATCTGTGCCAGAGCACGCCGCTATGCGGAGTTATATAAAGGAATCCTTGGAGAAAGGTCATATTCGCCCGTCGTCATCACCGTTGGAAGCAGGGTTCTTTTTTGTGGCCAAGAAGGATGGTTCTTTGAGACCTTGTATTGATTACCGCCTTCTTAATAAGATCACAGTCAAATTTCAGCACCCTTTGCTGCTGCTGTCTGATTTGTTTGCTCGGATTAAGGGGGCTAGTTGGTTCACCAAGATAGATCTTCGAGGAGCGTATAATCTTGTGCGAATTAAACAGGGCGATGAATGGAAAACAGCATTTAATACGCCCGAGGGCCATTTTGAGTACCTGGTTATGCCATTCGGGCTTTCTAATGCTCCATCTGTGTTTCAGTCCTTTATGCATGACATCTTCCGAGAGTACCTGTATAGATTCATGATTGTATATTTGGATGATATTTTGGTCTTTTCGGATGATTGGGAGTCTCATGTGAAGCAGGTCAGAATGGTGTTCCAGGTCCTTCGTGCGAATTCCTTGTTTGTGAAGGGGTCTAAATGTCTCTTTGGAGTTCAGAAGGTTTCATTTTTGGATTTCATTTTTTCCCCTTCTACTATCGAGATGGACCCTGTTAAAGTACAGGCCATTTATGATTGGACTCAGCCGACATCTGTGAAGAGCCTGCAGAAGTTCCTGGGCTTTGCTAATTTTTACTGTCGCTTCATCGCTAATTTTTCTAGTGTTGCTAAACCATTGACTGATTTGACCAAGAAAGGTGCTGATGTGGTCAATTGGTCCTCTACGGCTGTAGAGGCTTTTCAGGAGTTGATGCGTTGTTTTTCTTCTGCCCCTGTGTTGTGCCAGCCAGATGTTTCACTCCCATTTCAGGTCGAGGTTGATGCTTCTGAGATTGGAGCAGGGGATGTTTTGTTGCAAAGAAGTTCTGATGGCTCGGTGATGAAACCATGTGCCTTCTTTTCTAGAAAATTCTCGCCTGCTGAGCGCAATTATGATGTTGGCAATCGAGAGTTGTTAGCCATGAAGTGGGCATTCGAGGAGTGGCGACATTGGCTTGAAGGAGCCAAGCATCGCGTGGTGGTCTTGACGGATCACAAGAATTTGACTTATCTCGAGTCTGCCAAACGGTTGAATCCTAGACAGGCTCGATGGTCGCTGTTTTTCTCCCGTTTTGATTTTGTGGTTTCGTACCTTCCGGGCTCTAAGAATGTGAAGGCTGATGCCCTGTCAAGGAGTTTTGTGCCTGACTCTCTGGGTGTTCCTGAGCCAGCGGGTATTCTCAAAGAGGGGGTAATTTTGTCTGCCATCTCCCCTGATTTGCAGCGGGTGCTGCAGAAGTTTCAGGCTGATAGACCTGACCGTTGTCCAGCGGAGAAACTGTTTGTCCCTGATAGATGGACTAGTAGAGTTATCTCTGAGGTTCATTGTTCGGTGTTGGCTGGTCATCCTGGAATCTTTGGTACCAGAGATTTGGTGGCTAGATCCTTTTGGTGGCCTTCTTTGTCACAGGATGTGCGTTCTTTTGTGCAGTCCTGTGGGACTTGTGCTCGGGTTAAGCCCTGCTGTTCTCGTGCCAGTGGGTTGCTTTTGCCCTTGCCGGTCCCGAAGAGGCCCTGGACGCATATTTCCATGGATTTTATTTCAGATCTCCCTGCCGATCTAGTTCGTGCCTTTCATTTGGCTCGTCCTGATTGGCCTGGGGGCTCTGGTGAGGGTTCGGTGACCCCTCCTCAAGGGGGGGTACTGTTGTGAATTCTGTTATCGAACTCCCTCCTGTGGTCATGAATGGTACTTCGGCGAGTTCTGTCCATGGACTCCCTCTGGTGGCTGTGAGTGGAGCTGCTGCTTCTGAGGTTCCTTCCACAGGTGACGTAGTTTATTCTTTGGCTGGCTGTTCTATTTAACTCCACTCAGTTCGTTACTCCATGCCAGCTGACAATGTTCTTGTACTGGTTCAGTTCGCTCTTGGATCTTTCTGGTGACCTGTCTACTCCAGCAGAAGCTAAGTCCCTGCTAGTTATTTTGTTTGTTCATGTTTCCTTGTCCAGCTTGCTATCATGATTCAGTCTTGCTAGCTGGAAGCTCTGGGATGCAGAGTGGCACCTCCGCACTGTGAGTCGGTGCGGAGGTCTTTTTGCACACTCTGCGTGGTCTTTTTGTAGTTTTTTGTGCTGACCGCAAAGATACCTTTCCTATCCTCAGTCTGTTTAGTAAGTCTGGCCTCCCTTTGCTGAAACCTGTTTCATTTCTGTGTTTGTGACTTTCATCTTAACTCACAGTCAATATATGTGGGAGGCTGCCTTTTCCTTTGGGGAATTTCTCTGAGGCAAGGTAGGCTTTATTTTCTATCTCTAGGGCTAGTTAGCTCTTAGGCTGTGAAGAGGCGTCTAGGCAGTGTTAGGTACGCTCCACGGCTATTTCAAGTTGTGTGATAGGATTAGGGGTTGCGGTCAGCAGAGCTCCCACTTCCCAGAGCTTGTCTTGTGTGAGTTTAACCATCAGGTCGTTCCGGGTGCTCCTAACCACCAGGTCCATAACACATCTCATGCTACCATGAGTGTGAAAGCACAACCATCATTCAAAAGTGACCAAAATATCAGCCAGAAAGCATTGGTACTGAGATGTGGTCTGTGGTCCCCACCTTCAGAACCACTCCTTTATTGAGTGTGTCTTGATAATTGGCAATAAATTCTATCTGTTGTCGATCCTATTTGCACAACAGCAGTGAAATCGATTGTCAAACATTGTTTCTTCCTAAGTGAAAAGTTTGATTTCACAGAAGTTTGATTTACTTGGAGTTATGTTGTTTAAGTGTTCCCTTTATTTTTTATGAGCAGTGTATATAAATATATTAGTTATTTTTTACTTTTTGTGCATTTCTCTTCACTAGGCTTGAGTCGAGCCGTGTTTCGCGAAACCCGACTATCTTAGAAGTCGAGTCGAGTGGAATCGGCCGATTATCGCGAAAAGTCGGGTATCGCCCGAAACACGAAACCCAATGCAAGTCAATGGGGGAGCATAGTCGGCAGTGAGTGGAGGCCAGGAAAACACCTACACTGCCCATTTTAATGGCAAAAACATCCATTCTTGTTAAAGAAGCTTGTCAATCGTAATTTACCTTATAATAATTGGAAGGCATTTGAAATTGGGGGTCATTTGGCTAAAGTTGTGGGGGGTAGGGCTGGTTCAAGTAATTAGTGGGCCCAGTAAATCTGGACCACGTCACGGCAGTGGAGCAGGGAGAGGTAAGTATTTCAACTTTGCAAGTGCTGTGATCCTGAGCAAGCAGGGGGGGCCCACTCATTGGCATTGGCACTGGCACAGGGCCCCTCAAAGTACAGCGGTGTGTTTGCATGGCGGGGGCGCCTCCCACCGGCAGCAACACTTTTGCGTACTATGAGAGGCCCTGTGCCAGTGACGTCGCCAACTAGTATTCCTCCCCCCACCTGATGAAGGAACCTGCACTTTCATCTGCACCTTCCTCTTTGTCCCCGTGTAAGGTGGTATGGTATGCGGGAAGAGGAACCTGACTTTCAGCAGGGTCACAATCTTGCTGTGTAGCGTGCACGGGGAATTTTGCGTTATGGGTCAATGTACCAGCAGACTCATCTATCACTGGCTGGGCAATGGGCAGGATGACGAGGAAACACAGATATAGGCCCAAAGAATAAAGTTGGCTAAATGCAGTTCAAAATTGGTAACACAGGACTAACCAGGGGGCATTGCAGTGGAGGACAACTGGAATGAGAGGCTGACACAGAGAGTAGGCCCAAATCAGTAAGTAGTCGAAATGCAGTTCAAAATTGGCAACCATAGAAAACAGGCGGCACAGCTTTGTTCAGTGGAGGAGAACAGCAAGGAGTGGCAGACACCGAGAGTAGGCCCCAAACCAACTAGTACGCCAAATGCAGTTGTTCCGTTTAACCACAATTTAATGAGAGCCTGAAGATAGAAGTTCAGGAAAGGCAACCTGGAGAACACCTTGGAGTGGAACACACCATCTCTCTACACCCCATACCCAATTTGTAGGCCTAATGCAGCGTAGTTTCCAACAACTACTAAACGAGAGCCGGAAGATCGAAGCTCAGGAAAGGCAACCTGGAGAACACCTTGGAGTGGAACACACCATCTCTCTACACCCCATACCCAATTTGTAGGCCTAATGCAGTGTAGTTTCCAACAACTACTAAACGAGAGCATGAAGATCGAAGCATTGGCGAGGAAACCTGGGGAACACCTTGGAGTGGAACACACCATCTCTCTACACCCCATACCCAATTTGTAGGCCTAATGCAGCGTAGTTTCCAACAACTACTAAACGAGAGCCGGAAGATCGAAGCTCAGGAAAGGCAACCTGGAGAACACCTTGGAGTGGAACACACCATCTCTCTACACCCCATACCCAATTTGTAGGCCTAATGCAGTGTAGTTTCCAAGAACTACTAAACGAGAGTCGGAAGATCGAAGCTCAGGAAAGGCAACCTGGAGAACACCTTGGAGTGGAACACACCATCTCTCTACACCCCATACCCAATTTGTAGGCCTAATGCAGTGTAGTTTCCAAGAACTACTAAACGAGAGTCGGAAGATCGAAGCTCAGGAAAGGCAACCTGGAGAACACCTTGGAGTGGAACACACCATCTCTCTACACCCCATACCCAATTTGTAGGCCTAATGCAGTGTAGTTTCCAAGAACTACTAAACGAGAGCCGGAAGATCGAAGCTCAGGAAAGGCAACCTGGAGAACACCTTGGAGTGGAACACACCATCTCTCTACACCCCATACCCAATTTGTAGGCCTAATGCAGTGTAGTTTCCAAGAACTACTAAACGAGAGCCGGAAGATCGAAGCTCAGGAAAGGCAACCTGGAGAACACCTTGGAGTGGAACACACCATCTCTCTACACCCCATACCCAATTTGTAGGCCTAATGCAGTGTAGTTTCCAAGAACTACTAAACGAGAGCCGGAAGATCGAAGCTCAGGAAAGGCAACCTGGAGAACACCTTGGAGTGGAACACACCATCTCTCTACACCCCATACCCAATTTGTAGGCCTAATGCAGTGTAGTTTCCAACAACTACTAAACGAGAGCATGAAGATCGAAGCATTGGCGAGGAAACCTGGGGAACACCTTGGAGTGGAACACACCATCTCTCTACACCCCATACCCAATTTGTAGGCCTAATGCAGCGTAGTTTCCAACAACTACTAAACGAGAGCCGGAAGATCGAAGCTCAGGAAAGGCAACCTGGAGAACACCTTGGAGTGGAACACACCATCTCTCTACACCCCATACCCAATTTGTAGGCCTAATGCAGTGTAGTTTCCAAGAACTACTAAACGAGAGCCGGAAGATCGAAGCTCAGGAAAGGCAACCTGGAGAACACCTTGGAGTGGAACACACCATCTCTCTACACCCCATACCCAATTTGTAGGCCTAATGCAGTGTAGTTTCCAAGAACTACTAAACGAGAGCCGGAAGATCGAAGCTCAGGAAAGGCAACCTGGAGAACACCTTGGAGTGGAACACACCATCTCTCTACACCCCATACCCAATTTGTAGGCCTAATGCAGTGTAGTTTCCAAGAACTACTAAACGAGAGCCGGAAGATCGAAGCTCAGGAAAGGCAACCTGGAGAACACCTTGGAGTGGAACACACCATCTCTCTACACCCCATACCCAATTTGTAGGCCTAATGCAGTGTAGTTTCCAAGAACTACTAAACGAGAGCCGGAAGATCGAAGCTCAGGAAAGGCAACCTGGAGAACACCTTGGAGTGGAACACACCATCTCTCTACACCCCATACCCAATTTGTAGGCCTAATGCAGTGTAGTTTCCAAGAACTACTAAACGAGAGCCGGAAGATCGAAGCTCAGGAAAGGCAACCTGGAGAACACCTTGGAGTGGAACACACCATCTCTCTACACCCCATACCCAATTTGTAGGCCTAATGCAGTGTAGTTTCCAAGAACTACTAAACGAAAGCCGGAAGATCGGAGCTCAGGAAAGGTAACCTGGAGAACACCTTGGAGTGGAACACACCATCTCTCTACACCCCATACCCAATTTGTAGGCCTAATGCAGCGTAGTTTCCAACAACTACTAAACGAGAGCCGGAAGATCGAAGCTCAGGAAAGGCAACCTGGAGAACACCTTGGAGTGGAACACACCATCTCTCTACACCCCATACCCAATTTGTAGGCCTAATGCAGTGTAGTTTCCAAGAACTACTAAACGAGAGCCGGAAGATCGAAGCTCAGGAAAGGCAACCTGGAGAACACCTTGGAGTGGAACACACCATCTCTCTACACCCCATACCCAATTTGTAGGCCTAATGCAGTGTAGTTTCCAACAACTACTAAACGAGAGCATGAAGATCGAAGCATTGGCGAGGAAACCTGGGGAACACCTTGGAGTGGAACACACCATCTCTCTACACCCCATACCCAATTTGTAGGCCTAATGCAGCGTAGTTTCCAACAACTACTAAACGAAAGCCGGAAGATCGGAGCTCAGGAAAGGTAACCTGGAGAACACCTTGGAGTGGAACACACCATCTCTCTACACCCCATACCCAATTTGTAGGCCTAATGCAGCGTAGTTTCCAACAACTACTAAACGAGAGCCGGAAGATCGAAGCTCAGGAAAGGCAACCTGGAGAACACCTTGGAGTGGAACACACCATCTCTCTACACCCCATACCCAATTTGTAGGCCTAATGCAGTGTAGTTTCCAAGAACTACTAAACGAGAGCCGGAAGATCGAAGCTCAGGAAAGGCAACCTGGAGAACACCTTGGAGTGGAACACACCATCTCTCTACACCCCATACCCAATTTGTAGGCCTAATGCAGTGTAGTTTCCAAGAACTACTAAACGAGAGCCGGAAGATCGAAGCTCAGGAAAGGCAACCTGGGGAACACCTTGGAGTGGAACACACCATCTCTCTACACCCCATACCCAATTTGTAGGCCTAATGCAGTGTAGTTTCAAAGAACTACTAAACGAGAGCCGGAAGATCGAAGCTCAGGAAAGGCAACCTGGAGAACACCTTGGAGTGGAACACACCATCTCTCTACACCCCATACCCAATTTGTAGGCCTAATGCAGTGTAGTTTCCAAGAACTACTAAACGTGAGCCGGAAGATCGAAGCTCAGGAAAGGCAACCTGGAGAACACCTTGGAGAGGAACACACCATCTCTCTACACCCCATACCCAATTTGTAGGCCTAATGCAGTGTAGTTTCCAACAACTACTAAACGAGAGCCGGAAGATCGAAGCTCAGGAAAGGCAACCTGGAGAACACCTTGGAGTGGAACACACCATCTCTCTACACCCCATACCCAATTTGTAGGCCTAATGCAGTGTAGTTTCCAACAACTTCTAAACGAGAACATGAAGATCGAAGCATTGGCGAGGAAACCTGGGGAACACCTTGGAGTGGAACACACCATCTCTCTACACCCCATACCCAATTTGTAGGCCTAATGCAGCGTAGTTTCCAACAACTACTAAACGAGAGCCGGAAGATCGAAGCTCAGGAAAGGCAACCTGGAGAACACCTTGGAGTGGAACACACCATCTCTCTACACCCCATACCCAATTTGTAGGCCTAATGCAGTGTAGTTTCCAAGAACTACTAAACGAGAGCCGGAAGATCGAAGCTCAGGAAAGGCAACCTGGAGAACACCTTGGAGTGGAACACACCATCTCTCTACACCCCATACCCAATTTGTAGGCCTAATGCAGTGTAGTTTCCAAGAACTACTAAACGAGAGCCGGAAGATCGAAGCTCAGGAAAGGCAACCTGGAGAACACCTTGGAGTGGAACACACCATCTCTCTACACCCCATACCCAATTTGTAGGCCTAATGCAGTGTAGTTTCCAAGAACTACTAAACGAGAGCCGGAAGATCGAAGCTCAGGAAAGGCAACCTGGAGAACACCTTGGAGTGGAACACACCATCTCTCTACACCCCATACCCAATTTGTAGGCCTAATGCAGTGTAGTTTCCAAGAACTACTAAACGAGCCCGGAAGATCGAAGCTCAGGAAAGGCAACCTGGAGAACACCTTGGAGTGTTCTGACCGCAGGGGTCAGTATTGGGACCTGTTCTCTTCAACATATTCATTAATGATCTGGTAGAAGGTTTACACAGTAAAATATCGATATTTGCAGATGATACAAAACTATGTAAAGCAGTTAATACAAGAGAAGATAGTATTCTGCTACAGATGGATCTGGATAAGTTGGAAACTTGGGCTGAAAGGTGGCAGATGAGGTTTAACAATGATAAATGTAAGGTTATACACATGGGAAGAAGGAATCAATATCACCATTACACACTGAATGGGAAACCACTGGGTAAATCTGACAGGAAGAAGGTCTTGGGGATCCTAGTTAATAATAAACTTACCTGGAGCAGCCAGTGCCAGGCAGCAGCTGCCAAGGCAAACAGGATCATGGGGTGCATTAAAAGAGGTCTGGATACACATGATGAGAGCATTATACTGCCTCTGTACAAATCCCTAGTTAGACCGCACATGGAGTACTGTGTCCTGTTTTGGGCACCGGTGCTCAGGAAGGATATAATGGAACTAGAGAGAGTACAAAGGAGGGCAACAAAATTAATAAAGGGGATGGGAGAACTACAATACCCAGATAGATTAGCGAAATTAGGATTATTTAGTCTAGAAAAAAGACGACTGAGGCGCGATCTAATAACCATGTATAAGTATATAAGGGGACAATACAAATATCTCGCTGAGGATCTGTTTATACCAAGGAAGGTGACGGGCACAAGGGGGCATTCTTTGCGTCTAGAGGAGAGAAGGTTTTTCCACCAACATAGAAGAGGATTCTTTACTGTTAGGGCAGTGAGAATCTGGAATTGCTTGCCTGAGGAGGTGGTGATGGCGAACTCAGTCGAGGGGTTCAAGAGAGGCCTGGATGTCTTCCTGGAGCAGAACAATATTGTATCATACAATTAGGTTCTGTAGAAGGACGTAGATCTGGGGATTTATTATGATGGAATATAGGCTGAACTGGATGGACAAATGTCTTTTTTCGGCCTTACTAACTATGTTACTATGTTACTATGTTACTATGGAACACACCATCTCTCTACACCCCATACCCAATTTGTAGGCCTAATGCAGTGTAGTTTCCAACAACTACTAAACGAGAGCCGGAAGATCGAAGCTCAGGAAAGGCAACCTGGAGAACACCTTGGAGTGGAACACACCATCTCTCTACACCCCATACCCAATTTGTAGGCCTAATGCAGTGTAGTTTCCAACAACTACTAAACGAGAGCCGGAAGATCGAAGCTCAGGAAAGGCAACCTGGAGAACACCTTGGAGTGGAACACACCATCTCTCTACACCCCATACCCAATTTGTAGGCCTAATGCATTGTAGTTTCCAAGAACTACTAAACGAGAGCCGGAAGATCGAAGCTCAGGAAAGGCAACCTGGAGAACACCTTGGAGTGGAACACACCATCTCTCTACACCCCATACCCAATTTGTAGGCCTAATGCAGCGTAGTTTCCAACAACTACTAAACGAGAGCCGGATGATCGAAGCTCAGGAAAGGCAACCTGGAGAACACCTTGGAGTGGAACACACCATCTCTCTACACCCCATACCCAATTTGTAGGCCTAATGCAGTGTAGTTTCCAACAACTACTAAACGAGAGCATGAAGATCGAAGCATTGGCGAGGAAACCTGGGGAACACCTTGGAGTGGAACACACCATCTCTCTACACCCCATACCCAATTTGTAGGCCTAATGCAGCGTAGTTTCCAACAACTACTAAACGAGAGCCGGAAGATCGAAGCTCAGGAAAGGCAACCTGGAGAACACCTTGGAGTGGAACACACCATCTCTCTACACCCCATACCCAATTTGTAGGCCTAATGCAGCGTAGTTTCCAACAACTACTAAACGAGAGCCGGAAGATCGAAGCTCAGGAAAGGCAACCTGGAGAACACCTTGGAGTGGAACACACCATCTCTCTACACCCCATACCCAATTTGTAGGCCTAATGCAGCGTAGTTTCCAACAACTACTAAACGAGAGCCGGAAGATCGAAGCTCAGGAAAGGCAACCTGGAGAACACCTTGGAGTGGAACACACCATCTCTCTACACCCCATACCCAATTTGTAGGCCTAATGCAGTGTAGTTTCCAACAACTACTAAACGAGAGTCGGAAGATCGAAGCTCAGGAAAGGCAACCTGGAGAACACCTTGGAGTGGAACACACCATCTCTCTACACCCCATACCCAATTTGTAGGCCTAATGCAGTGTAGTTTCCAACAACTACTAAACGAGAGCCGGAAGATCGAAGCTCAGGAAAGGCAACCTGGAGAACACCTTGGAGTGGAACACACCATCTCTCTACACCCCATACCCAATTTGTAGGCCTAATGCAGTGTAGTTTCCAAGAACTACTAAACGAGAGCCGGAAGATCGAAGCTCAGGAAAGGCAACCTGGAGAACACCTTGGATTGGAACACATCATCTCTCTACACCCCATACCCAATTTGTAGGCCTAATGCAGTGTAGTTTCCAAGAACTACTAAACGAGAGCCGGAAGATCGAAGCTCAGGAAAGGCAACCTGGAGAACACCTTGGAGTGTAACACACCATCTCTCTTCACCCCATACCCAATTTGTAGGCCTAATGCAGCGTAGTTTCCAACAACTACTAAACGAGAGCCGGAAGATCGAAGCTCAGGAAAGGCAACCTGGAGAACACCTTGGAGTGGAACACACCATCTCTCTACACCCCATACCCAATTTGTAGGCCTAATGCAGTGTAGTTTCCAAGAACTACTAAACGAGAGCCGGAAGATCGAAGCTCAGGAAAGGCAACCTGGAGAACACCTTGGAGTGGAACACACCATCTCTCTACACCCCATACCCAATTTGTAGGCCTAATGCAGTGTAGTTTCCAACAACTACTAAACGAGAGCATAAAGATCGAAGCATTGGCGAGGAAACCTGGGGAACACCTTGGAGTGGAACACACCATCTCTCTACACCCCATACCCAATTTGTAGGCCTAATGCTGCGTAGTTTCCAACAACTACTAAACGAGAGCCGGAAGATCGAAGCTCAGGAAAGGCAACCTGGAGAACACCTTGGAGTGGAACACACCATCTCTCTACACCCCATACCCAATTTGTAGGCCTAATGCAGTGTAGTTTCCAAGAACTACTAAACGAGAGCCGGAAGATCGAAGCTCAGGAAAGGCAACCTGGAGAACACCTTGGAGTGGGACACACCATCTCTCTACACCCCATACCCAATTTGTAGGCCTAATGCAGTGTAGTTTCCAAGAACTACTAAACGAGAGCCGGAAGATCGAAGCTCAGGAAAGGCAACCTAGAGAACACCTTGGAGTGGAACACACCATCTCTCTACACCCCATACCCAATTTGTAGGCCTAATGCAGTGTAGTTTCCAAGAACTACTACACGAGAGCCGGAAGATCGAAGCTCAGGAAAGGCAACCTGGAGAACACCTTGGAGTGGAACACACCATCTCTCTACACCCCATACCCAATTTGTAGGCCTAATGCAGTGTAGTTTCCAACAACTACTAAACGAGAGCCGGAAGATCGAAGCATTGGCGAGGAAACCTGGGGAACACATTGGAGTGGAACACACCATCTCTCTACACCCCATACCCAATTTGTAGGCCTAATGCAGTGTAGTTTCCAAGAACTACTAAACGAGAGCCGGAAGATCGAAGCTCAGGAAAGGCAACCTGGAGAACACCTTGGAGTGGAACACACCATCTCTCTACACCCCATACCCAATTTGTGGGCCTAATGCAGTGTAGTTTCCAAGAACTACTAAACGAGAGCCGGAAGATCGAAGCTCAGGAAAGGCAACCTGGAGAACACCTTGGAGAGGAACACACCATCTCTCTACACCCCATACCCAATTTGTAGGCCTAATGCAGTGTAGTTTCCAAGAACTACTAAACGAGAGCCGGAAGATCGAAGCTCAGGAAAGGCAACCTGGAGAACACCTTGGAATGGAACACACCATCTCTCTACACCCCATACCCAATTTGTAGGCCTAATGCAGTGTAGTTTCCAACAACTACTAAACGAGAGCATGAAGATCGAAGCATTGGCGAGGAAACCTGCGGAACACCTTGGAGTGGAACACACCATCTCTCTACACCCCATACCCAATTTGTAGGCCTAATGCAGCGTAGTTTCCAACAACTACTAAACGAGAGCCGGAAGATCGAAGCTCAGGAAAGGCAACCTGGAGAACACCTTGGAGTGGAACACACCATCTCTCTACACCCCATACCCAATTTGTAGGCCTAATGCAGTGTAGTGTCCAAGAACTACCAAACGAGAGCCGGAAGATCGAAGCTCAGGAAAGGCAACCTGGAGAACACCTTGGAGTGGAACACACCATCTCTCTACACCCCATACCCAATTTGTAGGCCTAATGCAGTGTAGTTTCCAAGAACTACTAAACGAGAGCCGGAAGATCGAAGCTCAGGAAAGGCAACCTGGAGAACACCTTGGAGTGGAACACACCATCTCTCTACACCCCATACCCAATTTGTAGGCCTAATGCAGTGTAGTTTCCAACAACTACTAAACGAGAGCCGGAAGATCGAAGCTCAGGAAAGGCAACCTGGAGAACACCTTGGAGTGGAACACACCATCTCTCTACACCCCATACCCAATTTGTAGGCCTAATGCAGTGTAGTTTCCAACAACTACTAAACGAGAGCATGAAGATCGAAGCATTGGCGAGGAAACCTGGGGAACACCTTGGAGTGGAACACACCATCTCTCTAAACCCCATACCCAATTTGTAGGCCTAATGCAGCGTAGTTTCCAACAACTACTAAACGAGAGCCGGAAGATCGAAGCTCAGGAAAGGCAACCTGGAGAACACCTTGGAGTGGAACACACCATCTCTCTACACCCCATACCCAATTTGTAGGCCTAATGCAGTGTAGTTTCCAAGAACTACTAAACGAGAGCCGGAAGATCGAAGCTCAGGAAAGGCAACCTGGAGAACACCTTGGAGTGGAACACACCATCTCTCTACACCCCATACCCAATTTGTAGGCCTAATGCAGTGTAGTTTCCAAGAACTACTAAACGAGAGCCGGAAGATCGAAGCTCAGGAAAGGCAACCTGGAGAACACCTTGGAGTGGAACACACCATCTCTCTACACCCCATACCCAATTTGTAGGCCTAATGCAGTGTAGTTTCCAAGAACTACTAAACGAGAGCATGAAGATCGAAGCATTGGCGAGGAAACCTGGGGAACACCTTGGAGTGGAACACACCATCTCTCTACACCCCATACCCAATTTGTAGGCCTAATGCAGCGTAGTTTCCAACAACTACTAAACGAGAGCCGGAAGATCGAAGCTCAGGAAAGGCAACCTGGAGAACACCTTGGAGTGGAACACACCATCTCTCTACACCCCATACCCAATTTGTAGGCCTAATGCAGTGTAGTTTCCAAGAACTACTAAACGAGAGCCGGAAGATCGAAGCTCAGGAAAGGCAACCTGGAGAACACCTTGGAGTGGAACACACCATCTCTCTACACCCCATACCCAATTTGTAGGCCTAATGCAGTGTAGTTTCCAACAACTACTAAACGAGAGCATGAAGATCGAAGCATTGGCGAGGAAACCTGGGGAACACCTTGGAGTGGAACACACCATCTCTCTACACCCCATACCCAATTTGTAGGCCTAATGCAGCGTAGTTTCCAACAACTACTAAACGAGAGCCGGAAGATCGAAGCTCAGGAAAGGCAACCTGGAGAACACCTTGGAGTGGAACACACCATCTCTCTACACCCCATACCCAATTTGTAGGCCTAATGCAGTGTAGTTTCCAAGAACTACTAAACGAGAGCCGGAAGATCGAAGCTCAGGATAGGCAACCTGGAGAACACCTTGGAGTGGAACACACCATCTCTCTACACCCCATACCCAATTTGTAGGCCTAATGCAGTGTAGTTTCCAAGAACTACTAAACGAGAGCCGGAAGATCGAAGCTCAGGAAAGGCAACCTGGAGAACACCTTGGAGTGGAACACACCATCTCTCTACACCCCATACCCAATTTGTAGGCCTAATGCAGTGTAGTTTCCAAGAACTACTAAACGAGAGCCGGAAGATCGAAGCTCAGGAAAGCCAACCTGGAGAACACCTTGGAGTGGAACACACCATCTCTCTACACCCCATACCCAATTTGTAGGCCTAATGCAGCGTAGTTTCCAACAACTACTAAACGAGAGCCGGAAGATCGAAGCTCAGGAAAGGCAACCTGGAGAACACCTTGGAGTGGAACACACCATCTCTCTACACCCCATACCCAATTTGTAGGCCTAATGCAGTGTAGTTTCCAAGAACTACTAAACGAGAGCCGGAAGATCGAAGCTCAGGAAAGGCAACCTGGAGAACACCTTGGAGTGGAACACACCATCTCTCTACACCCCATACCCAATTTGTAGGCCTAATGCAGTGTAGTTTCCAACAACTACTAAACGAGAGCATGAAGATCGAAGCATTGGCGAGGAAACCTGGGGAACACCTTGGAGTGGAACACACCATCTCTCTACACCCCATACCCAATTTGTAGGCCTAATGCAGCGTAGTTTCCAACAACTACTAAACGAGAGCCGGAAGATCGAAGCTCAGGAAAGGCAACCTGGAGAACACCTTGGAGTGGAACACACCATCTCTCTACACCCCATACCCAATTTGTAGGCCTAATGCAGTGTAGTTTCCAAGAACTACTAAACGAGAGCCGGAAGATCGAAGCTCAGGATAGGCAACCTGGAGAACACCTTGGAGTGGAACACACCATCTCTCTACACCCCATACCCAATTTGTAGGCCTAATGCAGTGTAGTTTCCAAGAACTACTAAACGAGAGCCGGAAGATCGAAGCTCAGGAAAGGCAACCTGGAGAACACCTTGGAGTGGAACACACCATCTCTCTACACCCCATACCCAATTTGTAGGCCTAATGCAGTGTAGTTTCCAAGAACTACTAAACGAGAGCCGGAAGATCGAAGCTCAGGAAAGCCAACCTGGAGAACACCTTGGAGTGGAACACACCATCTCTCTACACCCCATACCCAATTTGTAGGCCTAATGCAGCGTAGTTTCCAACAACTACTAAACGAGAGCCGGAAGATCGAAGCTCAGGAAAGGCAACCTGGAGAACACCTTGGAGTGGAACACACCATCTCTCTACACCCCATACCCAATTTGTAGGCCTAATGCAGTGTAGTTTCCAAGAACTACTAAACGAGAGCCGGAAGATCGAAGCTCAGGAAAGGCAACCTGGAGAACACCTTGGAGTGGAACACACCATCTCTCTACACCCCATACCCAATTTGTAGGCCTAATGCAGTGTAGTTTCCAACAACTACTAAACGAGAGCCGGAAGATCGAAGCTCAGGAAAGGCAACCTGGAGAACACCTTGGAGTGGAACACACCATCTCTCTACACCCCATACCCAATTTGTAGGCCTAATGCAGTGTAGTTTCCAACAACTACTAAACGAGAGCATGAAGATCGAAGCATTGGCGAGGAAACCTGGGGAACACCTTGGAGTGGAACACACCATCTCTCTACACCCCATACCCAATTTGTAGGCCTAATGCAGCGTAGTTTCCAACAACTACTAAACGAGAGCCGGAAGATCGAAGCTCAGGAAAGGCAACCTGGAGAACACCTTGGAGTGGAACACACCATCTCTCTACACCCCATACCCAATTTGTAGGCCTAATGCAGTGTAGTTTCCAAGAACTACTAAACGAGAGCCGGAAGATCGAAGCTCAGGAAAGGCAACCTGGAGAACACCTTGGAGTGGAACACACCATCTCTCTACACCCCATACCCAATTTGTAGGCCTAATGCAGTGTAGTTTCCAAGAACTACTAAACGAGAGCCGGAAGATCGAAGCTCAGGAAAGGCAACCTGGAGAACACCTTGGATTGGAACACATCATCTCTCTACACCCCATACCCAATTTGTAGGCCTAATGCAGTGTAGTTTCCAAGAACTACTAAACGAGAGCCGGAAGATCGAAGCTCAGGAAAGGCAACCTGGAGAACACCTTGGAGTGTAACACACCATCTCTCTTCACCCCATACCCAATTTGTAGGCCTAATGCAGCGTAGTTTCCAACAACTACTAAACGAGAGCCGGAAGATCGAAGCTCAGGAAAGGCAACCTGGAGAACACCTTGGAGTGGAACACACCATCTCTCTACACCCCATACCCAATTTGTAGGCCTAATGCAGTGTAGTTTCCAAGAACTACTAAACGAGAGCCGGAAGATCGAAGCTCAGGAAAGGCAACCTGGAGAACACCTTGGAGTGGAACACACCATCTCTCTACACCCCATACCCAATTTGTAGGCCTAATGCAGTGTAGTTTCCAACAACTACTAAACGAGAGCATAAAGATCGAAGCATTGGCGAGGAAACCTGGGGAACACCTTGGAGTGGAACACACCATCTCTCTACACCCCATACCCAATTTGTAGGCCTAATGCTGCGTAGTTTCCAACAACTACTAAACGAGAGCCGGAAGATCGAAGCTCAGGAAAGGCAACCTGGAGAACACCTTGGAGTGGAACACACCATCTCTCTACACCCCATACCCAATTTGTAGGCCTAATGCAGTGTAGTTTCCAAGAACTACTAAACGAGAGCCGGAAGATCGAAGCTCAGGAAAGGCAACCTGGAGAACACCTTGGAGTGGAACACACCATCTCTCTACACCCCATACCCAATTTGTAGGCCTAATGCAGTGTAGTTTCCAAGAACTACTAAACGAGAGCCGGAAGATCGAAGCTCAGGAAAGGCAACCTAGAGAACACCTTGGAGTGGAACACACCATCTCTCTACACCCCATACCCAATTTGTAGGCCTAATGCAGTGTAGTTTCCAAGAACTACTACACGAGAGCCGGAAGATCGAAGCTCAGGAAAGGCAACCTGGAGAACACCTTGGAGTGGAACACACCATCTCTCTACACCCCATACCCAATTTGTAGGCCTAATGCAGTGTAGTTTCCAAGAACTACTAAACGAGAGCCGGAAGATCGAAGCTCAGGAAAGGCAACCTGGGGAACACCTTGGAGTGGAACACACCATCTCTCTACACCCCATACCCAATTTGTAGGCCTAATGCAGTGTAGTTTCAAAGAACTACTAAACGAGAGTCGGAAGATCGAAGCTCAGGAAAGGCAACCTGGAGAACACCTTGGAGTGGAACACACCATCTCTCTACACCCCATACCCAATTTGTGGGCCTAATGCAGTGTAGTTTCCAAGAACTACTAAACGAGAGCCGGAAGATCGAAGCTCAGGAAAGGCAAC
This sequence comes from Ranitomeya imitator, assembly GCF_032444005.1. Classification (NCBI taxonomy): domain Eukaryota; kingdom Metazoa; phylum Chordata; class Amphibia; order Anura; family Dendrobatidae; genus Ranitomeya; species Ranitomeya imitator. The sequence goes on from NC_091284.1 coordinate 53,008,843, forward strand.
CTGGAGAACACCTTGGAGAGGAACACACCATCTCTCTACACCCCATACCCAATTTGTAGGCCTAATGCAGTGTAGTTTCCAAGAACTACTAAACGAGAGCCGGAAGATCGAAGCTCAGGAAAGGCAACCTGGAGAACACCTTGGAGTGGAACACACCATCTCTCTACACCCCATACCCAATTTGTAGGCCTAATGCAGTGTAGTTTCCAAGAACTACTAAACGAGAGCCGGAAGATCGAAGCTCAGGAAAGGCAACCTGGAGAACACCTTGGAGTGGAACACACCATCTCTCTACACCCCATACCCAATTTGTAGGCCTAATGCAGTGTAGTTTCCAAGAACTACTAAACGAGAGCCGGAAGATCGAAGCTCAGGAAAGGCAACCTGGAGAACACCTTGGAGTGGAACACACCATCTCTCTACACCCCATACCCAATTTGTAGGCCTAATGCAGTGTAGTTTCCAAGAACTACTAAACGAGAGCCGGAAGATCGAAGCTCAGGAAAGGCAACCTGGAGAACACCTTGGAGTGGAACACACCATCTCTCTACACCCCATACCCAATTTGTAGGCCTAATGCAGTGTAGTTTCCAAGAACTACTAAACGAGAGCCGGAAGATCGAAGCTCAGGAAAGGCAACCTGGAGAACACCTTGGAGTGTAACACACCATCTCTCTACACCCCATACCCAATTTGTAGGCCTAATGCAGTGTAGTTTCCAACAACTACTAAACGAGAGCATAAAGATCGAAGCATTGGCGAGGAAACCTGGGGAACACCTTGGAGTGGAACACACCATCTCTCTACACCCCATACCCAATTTGTAGGCCTAATGCTGCGTAGTTTCCAACAACTACTAAACGAGAGCCGGAAGATCGAAGCTCAGGAAAGGCAACCTGGAGAACACCTTGGAGTGGAACACACCATCTCTCTACACCCCATACCCAATTTGTAGGCCTAATGCAGTGTAGTTTCCAAGAACTACTAAACGAGAGCCGGAAGATCGAAGCTCAGGAAAGGCAACCTGGAGAACACCTTGGAGTGGAACACACCATCTCTCTACACCCCATACCCAATTTGTAGGCCTAATGCAGTGTAGTTTCCAAGAACTACTAAACGAGAGCCGGAAGATCGAAGCTCAGGAAAGGCAACCTGGAGAACACCTTGGAGTGGAACACACCATCTCTCTACACCCCATACCCAATTTGTAGGCCTAATGCAGTGTAGTTTCCAAGAACTACTAAACGAGAGCCGGAAGATCGAAGCTCAGGAAAGGCAACCTGGAGAACACCTTGGAGTGGAACACACCATCTCTCTACACCCCATACCCAATTTGTAGGCCTAATGCAGTGTAGTTTCCAACAACTACTAAACGAGAGCCGGAAGATCGAAGCTCAGGAAAGGCAACCTGGAGAACACCTTGGAGTGGAACACACCATCTCTCTACACCCCATACCCAATTTGTAGGCCTAATGCAGTGTAGTTTCCAACAACTACTACACGAGAGCATGAAGATCGAAGCATTGGCGAGGAAACCTGGGGAACACCTTGGAGTGGAACACACCATCTCTCTACACCCCATACCCAATTTGTAGGCCTAATGCAGTTTAGTTTCCAAGAACTACTAAACGAGAGCCGGAAGATCGGAGCTCAGGAAAGGTAACCTGGAGAACATCTTGGAGTGGAACACACCATCTCTCTACACCCCATACCCAATTTGTAGGCCTAATGCAGCGTAGTTTCCAACAACTACTAAACGAGAGCCGGAAGATCGAAGCTCAGGAAAGGCAACCTGGAGAACACCTTGGAGTGGAACACACCATCTCTCTACACCCCATACCCAATTTGTAGGCCTAATGCAGCGTAGTTTCCAACAACTACTAAACGAGAGCCGGAAGATCGAAGCTCAGGAAAGGCAACCTGGAGAACACCTTGGAGTGGAACACACCATCTCTCTACACCCCATACCCAATTTGTAGGCCTAATGCAGTGTAGTTTCCAAGAACTACTAAACGAGAGCCGGAAGATCGAAGCTCAGGAAAGGCAACCTGGAGAACACCTTGGAGTGGAACACACCATCTCTCTACACCCCATACCCAATTTGTAGGCCTAATGCAGTGTAGTTTCCAACAACTACTAAACGAGAGCCGGAAGATCGAAGCTCAGGAAAGGCAACCTGGAGAACACCTTGGAGTGGAACACACCATCTCTCTACACCCCATACCCAATTTGTAGGCCTAATGCAGTGTAGTTTCCAACAACTACTAAACGAGAGCATGAAGATCGAAGCATTGGCGAGGAAACCTGGGGAACACCTTGGAGTGGAACACACCATCTCTCTACACCCCATACCCAATTTGTAGGCCTAATGCAGCGTAGTTTCCAACAACTACTAAACGAGAGCCGGAAGATCGAAGCTCAGGAAAGGCAACCTGGAGAACACCTTGGAGTGGAACACACCATCTCTCTACACCCCATACCCAATTTGTAGGCCTAATGCAGTGTAGTTTCCAAGAACTACTAAACGAGAGCCGGAAGATCGAAGCTCAGGAAAGGCAACCTGGAGAACACCTTGGAGTGGAACACACCATCTCTCTACACCCCATACCCAATTTGTAGGCCTAATGCAGTGTAGTTTCCAAGAACTACTAAACGAGAGCCGGAAGATCGAAGCTCAGGAAAGGCAACCTGGAGAACACCTTGGAGTGGAACACACCATCTCTCTACACCCCATACCCAATTTGTAGGCCTAATGCAGTGTAGTTTCCAAGAACTACTAAACGAGAGCCGGAAGATCGAAGCTCAGGAAAGGCAACCTGGAGAACACCTTGGAGTGGAACACACCATCTCTCTACACCCCATACCCAATTTGTAGGCCTAATGCAGTGTAGTTTCCAAGAGCTACTAAACGAGAGCCGGAAGATCGAAGCTCAGGAAAGGCAACCTGGAGAACACCTTGGAGTGGAACACACCATCTCTCTACACCCCATACCCAATTTGTAGGCCTAATGCAGTGTAGTTTCCAAGAACTACTAAACGAGAGCCGGAAGATCGAAGCTCAGGAAAGGCAACCTGGAGAACACCTTGGAGTGGAACACACCATCTCTCTACACCCCATACCCAATTTGTAGGCCTAATGCAGTGTAGTTTCCAAGAACTACTAAACGAGAGCCGGAAGATCGAAGCTCAGGAAAGGCAACCTGGAGAACACCTTGGAGTGGAACACACCATCTCTCTACACCCCATACCCAATTTGTAGGCCTAATGCAGTGTAGTTTCCAACAACTACTAAACGAGAGCCGGAAGATCGAAGCTCAGGAAAGGCAACCTGGAGAACACCTTGGAGTGGAACACACCATCTCTCTACACCCCATACCCAATTTGTAGGCCTAATGCAGTGTAGTTTCCAACAACTACTAAACGAGAGCATGAAGATCGAAGCATTGGCGAGGAAACCTGGGGAACACCTTGGAGTGGAACACACCATCTCTCTACACCCCATACCCAATTTGTAGGCCTAATGCAGTGTAGTTTCCAAGAACTACTAAACGAGAGCCGGAAGATCGAAGCTCAGGAAAGGCAACCTGGAGAACACCTTGGAGTGGAACACACCATCTCTCTACACCCCATACCCAATTTGTAGGCCTAATGCAGTGTAGTTTCCAACAACTACTAAACGAGAGCCGGAAGATCGAAGCTCAGGAAAGGCAACCTGGAGAACACCTTGGAGTGGAACACACCATCTCTCTACACCCCATACCCAATTTGTAGGCCTAATGCAGTGTAGTTTCCAACAACTACTAAACGAGAGCATGAAGATCGAAGCATTGGCGAGGAAACCTGGGGAACACCTTGGAGTGGAACACACCATCTCTCTACACCCCATACCCAATTTGTAGGCCTAATGCAGCGTAGTTTCCAACAACTACTAAACGAGAGCCGGAAGATCGAAGCTCAGGAAAGGCAACCTGGAGAACACCTTGGAGTGGAACACACCATCTCTCTACACCCCATACCCAATTTGTAGGCCTAATGCAGTGTAGTTTCCAACAACTACTAAACGAGAGCATGAAGATCGAAGCATTGGCGAGGAAACCTGGGGAACACCTTGGAGTGGAACACACCATCTCTCTACACCCCATACCCAATTTGTAGGCCTAATGCAGTGTAGTTTCCAAGAACTACTAAACGAGAGCCGGAAGATCGAAGCTCAGGAAAGGCAACCTGGAGAACACCTTGGAGTGGAACACACCATCTCTCTACACCCCATACCCAATTTGTAGGCCTAATGCAGTGTAGTTTCCAACAACTACTAAACGAGAGCCGGAAGATCGAAGCTCAGGAAAGGCAACCTGGAGAACACCTTGGAGTGGAACACACCATCTCTCTACACCCCATACCCAATTTGTAGGCCTAATGCAGTGTAGTTTCCAAGAACTACTAAACGAGAGCCGGAAGATCGAAGCTCAGGAAAGGCAACCTGGAGAACACCTTGGAGTGGAACACACCATCTCTCTACACCCCATACCCAATTTGTAGGCCTAATGCAGTGTAGTTTCCAAGAACTACTAAACGAGAGCCGGAAGATCGAAGCTCAGGAAAGGCAACCTGGAGAACACCTTGGAGTGGAACACACCATCTCTCTACACCCCATACCCAATTTGTAGGCCTAATGCAGTGTAGTTTCCAAGAACTACTAAACGAGAGCCGGAAGATCGAAGCTCAGGAAAGGCAACCTGGAGAACACCTTGGAGTGGAACACACCATCTCTCTACACCCCATACCCAATTTGTAGGCCTAATGCAGTGTAGTTTCCAAGAACTACTAAACGAGAGCCGGAAGATCGAAGCTCAGGAAAGGCAACCTGGAGAACACCTTGGAGTGGAACACACCATCTCTCTACACCCCATACCCAATTTGTAGGCCTAATGCAGTGTAGTTTCCAAGAACTACTAAACGAGAGCCGGAAGATCGAAGCTCAGGAAAGGCAACCTGGAGAACACCTTGGAGTGGAACACACCATCTCTCTACACCCCATACCCAATTTGTAGGCCTAATGCAGCGTAGTTTCCAACAACTACTAAACGAGAGCCGGAAGATCGAAGCTCAGGAAAGGCAACCTGGAGAACACCTTGGAGTGGAACACACCATCTCTCTACACCCCATACCCAATTTGTAGGCCTAATGCAGTGTAGTTTCCAAGAACTACTAAACGAGAGCCGGAAGATCGAAGCTCAGGAAAGGCAACCTGGAGAACACCTTGGAGTGGAACACACCATCTCTCTACACCCCATACCCAATTTGTAGGCCTAATGCAGTGTAGTTTCCAACAACTACTAAACGAGAGCCGGAAGATCGAAGCTCAGGAAAGGCAACCTGGAGAACACCTTGGAGTGGAACACACCATCTCTCTACACCCCATACCCAATTTGTAGGCCTAATGCAGTGTAGTTTCCAACAACTACTAAACGAGAGCATGAAGATCGAAGCATTGGCGAGGAAACCTGGGGAACACCTTGGAGTGGAACACACCATCTCTCTACACCCCATACCCAATTTGTAGGCCTAATGCAGCGTAGTTTCCAACAACTACTAAACGAGAGCCGGAAGATCGAAGCTCAGGAAAGGCAACCTGGAGAACACCTTGGAGTGGAACACACCATCTCTCTACACCCCATACCCAATTTGTAGGCCTAATGCAGTGTAGTTTCCAAGAACTACTAAACGAGAGCCGGAAGATCGAAGCTCAGGAAAGGCAACCTGGAGAACACCTTGGAGTGGAACACACCATCTCTCTACACCCCATACCCAATTTGTAGGCCTAATGCAGTGTAGTTTCCAAGAACTACTAAACGAGAGCCGGAAGATCGAAGCTCAGGAAAGGCAACCTGGAGAACACCTTGGAGTGGAACACACCATCTCTCTACACCCCATACCCAATTTGTAGGCCTAATGCAGTGTAGTTTCCAACAACTACTAAACGAGAGCATGAAGATCGAAGCATTGGCGAGGAAACCTGGGGAACACCTTGGAGTGGAACACACCATCTCTCTACACCCCATACCCAATTTGTAGGCCTAATGCAGCGTAGTTTCCAACAACTACTAAACGAGAGCCGGAAGATCGAAGCTCAGGAAAGGCAACCTGGAGAACACCTTGGAGTGGAACACACCATCTCTCTACACCCCATACCCAATTTGTAGGCCTAATGCAGTGTAGTTTCCAAGAACTACTAAACGAGAGCCGGAAGATCGAAGCTCAGGAAAGGCAACCTGGAGAACACCTTGGAGTGGAACACACCATCTCTCTACACCCCATACCCAATTTGTAGGCCTAATGCAGTGTAGTTTCCAAGAACTACTAAACGAGAGCCGGAAGATCGAAGCTCAGGAAAGGCAACCTGGAGAACACCTTGGAGTGGAACACACCATCTCTCTACACCCCATACCCAATTTGTAGGCCTAATGCAGTGTAGTTTCCAAGAACTACTAAACGAGAGCCGGAAGATCGAAGCTCAGGAAAGGCAACCTGGAGAACACCTTGGAGTGGAACACACCATCTCTCTACACCCCATACCCAATTTGTAGGCCTAATGCAGTGTAGTTTCCAAGAGCTACTAAACGAGAGCCGGAAGATCGAAGCTCAGGAAAGGCAACCTGGAGAACACCTTGGAGTGGAACACACCATCTCTCTACACCCCATACCCAATTTGTAGGCCTAATGCAGTGTAGTTTCCAAGAACTACTAAACGAGAGCCGGAAGATCGAAGCTCAGGAAAGGCAACCTGGAGAACACCTTGGAGTGGAACACACCATCTCTCTACACCCCATACCCAATTCGTAGGCCTAATGCAGTGTAGTTTCCAAGAACTACTAAACGAGAGCCGGAAGATCGAAGCTCAGGAAAGGCAACCTGGAGAACACCTTGGAGTGGAACACACCATCTCTCTACACCCCATACCCAATTTGTAGGCCTAATGCAGTGTAGTTTCCAACAACTACTAAACGAGAGCCGGAAGATCGAAGCTCAGGAAAGGCAACCTGGAGAACACCTTGGAGTGGAACACACCATCTCTCTACACCCCATACCCAATTTGTAGGCCTAATGCAGTGTAGTTTCCAACAACTACTAAACGAGAGCATGAAGATCGAAGCATTGGCGAGGAAACCTGGGGAACACCTTGGAGTGGAACACACCATCTCTCTACACCCCATACCCAATTTGTAGGCCTAATGCAGCGTAGTTTCCAACAACTACTAAACGAGAGCCGGAAGATCGAAGCTCAGGAAAGGCAACCTGGAGAACACCTTGGAGTGGAACACACCATCTCTCTACACCCCATACCCAATTTGTAGGCCTAATGCAGTGTAGTTTCCAAGAACTACTAAACGAGAGCCGGAAGATCGAAGCTCAGGAAAGGCAACCTGGAGAACACCTTGGAGTGGAACACACCATCTCTCTACACCCCATACCCAATTTGTAGGCCTAATGCAGTGTAGTTTCCAAGAACTACTAAACGAGAGCCGGAAGATCGAAGCTCAGGAAAGGCAACCTGGAGAACACCTTGGAGTGGAACACACCATCTCTCTACACCCCATACCCAATTTGTAGGCCTAATGCAGTGTAGTTTCCAAGAACTACTAAACGAGAGCCGGAAGATCGAAGCTCAGGAAAGGCAACCTGGAGAACACCTTGGAGTGTAACACACCATCTCTCTTCACCCCATACCCAATTTGTAGGCCTAATGCAGCGTAGTTTCCAACAACTACTAAACGAGAGCCGGAAGATCGAAGCTCAGGAAAGGCAACCTGGAGAACACCTTGGAGTGGAACACACCATCTCTCTACACCCCATACCCAATTTGTAGGCCTAATGCAGTGTAGTTTCCAAGAACTACTAAACGAGAGCCGGAAGATCGAAGCTCAGGAAAGGCAACCTGGAGAACACCTTGGAGTGGAACACACCATATCTCTACACCCCATACCCAATTTGTAGGCCTAATGCAGTGTAGTTTCCAAGAACTACTAAACGAGAGCCGGAAGATCGAAGCTCAGGACAGGCAACCTGGAGAACACCTTGGAGTGGAACACACCATCTCTCTACTCCCCATACCCAATTTGTAGGCCTAATGCAGTGTAGTTTCCAAGAACTACTAAACGAGAGCCGGAAGATCGAAGCTCAGGAAAGGCAACCTGGAGAACACCTTGGAGTGGAACACATCATCTCTCTACACCCCATACCCAATTTGTAGGCCTAATGCAGTGTAGTTTCCAAGAACTACTAAACGAGAGCCGGAAGATGGAAGCTCAGGAAAGGCAACCTGGAGAACACCTTGGAGTGGAACACACCATCTCTCTACACCCCATACCCAATTTGTAGGCCTAATGCAGTGTAGTTTCCAAGAACTACTAAACGAGAGCCGGAAGATCGAAGCTCAGGAAAGGCAACCTGGAGAACACCTTGGAGTGGAACACACCATCTCTCTACACCCCATACCCAATTCGTAGGCCTAATGCAGTGTAGTTTCCAAGAACTACTAAACGAGAGCCGGAAGATCGAAGCTCAGGAAAGTCAACCTGGAGAACACCTTGGAGTGGAACACACCATCTCTCTACACCCCATACCCAATTTGTAGGCCTAATGCAGTGTAGTTTCCAACAACTACTAAACGAGAGCCGGAAGATCGAAGCTCAGGAAAGGCAACCTGGAGAACACCTTGGAGTGGAACACACCATCTCTCTACACCCCATACCCAATTTGTAGGCCTAATGCAGTGTAGTTTCCAAGAACTACTAAACGAGAGCCGGAAGATCGAAGCTCAGGAAAGGCAACCTGGAGAACACCTTGGAGTGGAACACACCATCTCTCTACACCCCATACCCAATTTGTAGGCCTAATGCAGTGTAGTTTCCAAGAACTACTAAACGAGAGCCGGAAGATCGAAGCTCAGGAAAGGCAACCTGGAGAACACCTTGGAGTGGAACACACCATCTCTCTACACCCCATACCCAATTTGTAGGCCTAATGCAGTGTAGTTTCCAAGAACTACTAAACGAGAGCCGGAAGATCGAAGCTCAGGAAAGGCAACCTGGAGAACACCTTGGAGTGTAACACACCATCTCTCTACACCCCATACCCAATTTGTAGGCCTAATGCAGCGTAGTTTCCAACAACTACTAAACGAGAGCCGGAAGATCGAAGCTCAGAAAAGGCAACCTGGAGAACACCTTGGAGTGGAACACACCATCTCTCTACACCCCATACCCAATTTGTAGGCCTAATGCAGTGTACTTTCCAACAACTACTAAACGAGAGCATGAAGATCGAAGCATTGGCGAGGAAACCTGGGGAACACCTTGGAGTGGAACACACCATCTCTCTACACCCCATACCCAATTTGTAGGCCTAATGCAGTGTAGTTTCCAAGAACTACTAAACGAGAGCCGGAAGATCGGAGCTCAGGAAAGGTAACCTGGAGAACATCTTGGAGTGGAACACACCATCTCTCTACACCCCATACCCAATTTGTAGGCCTAATGCAGCATAGTTTCCAAGAACTACTAAACGAGAGCCGGAAGATCGAAGCTCAGGAAAGGCAACCTGGAGAACACCTTGGAGTGGAACACACCATCTCTCTACACCCCATACCCAATTTGTAGGCCTAATGCAGTGTAGTTTCCAAGAACTACTAAACGAGAGCCGGAAGATCGAAGCTCAGGAAAGGCAACCTGGAGAACACCTTGGAGTGGAACACACCATCTCTCTACACCCCATACCCAATTTGTAGGCCTAATGCAGTGTAGTTTCCAACAACTACTAAACGAGAGCATGAAGATCGAAGCATTGGCGAGGAAACCTGGGGAACACCTTGGAGTGGAACACACCATCTCTCTACACCCCATACCCAATTTGTAGGCCTAATGCAGCGTAGTTTCCAACAACTACTAAACGAGAGCCGGAAGATCGAAGCTCAGGAAAGGCAACCTGGAGAACACCTTGGAGTGGAACACACCATCTCTCTACACCCCATACCCAATTTGTAGGCCTAATGCAGTGTAGTTTCCAAGAACTACTAAACGAGAGCCGGAAGATCGAAGCTCAGGAAAGGCAACCTGGAGAACACCTTGGAGTGGAACACACCATCTCTCTACACCCCATACCCAATTTGTAGGCCTAATGCAGTGTAGTTTCCAAGAACTACTAAACGAGAGCCGGAAGATCGAAGCTCAGGAAAGGCAACCTGGAGAACACCTTGGAGTGGAACACACCATCTCTCTACACCCCATACCCAATTTGTAGGCCTAATGCAGCGTAGTTTCCAAGAACTACTAAACGAGAGCCGGAAGATCGAAGCTCAGGAAAGGCAACCTGGAGAACACCTTGGAGTGTAACACACCATCTCTCTTCACCCCATACCCAATTTGTAGGCCTAATGCAGCGTAGTTTCCAACAACTACTAAACGAGAGCCGGAAGATCGAAGCTCAGGAAAGGCAACCTGGAGAACACCTTGGAGTGGAACACACCATCTCTCTACACCCCATACCCAATTTGTAGGCCTAATGCAGTGTAGTTTCCAAGAACTACTAAACGAGAGCCGGAAGATCGAAGCTCAGGAAAGGCAACCTGGAGAACACCTTGGAGTGGAACACACCATCTCTCTACACCCCATACCCAATTTGTAGGCCTAATGCAGTGTAGTTTCCAAGAACTACTAAACGAGAGCCGGAAGATCGAAGCTCAGGACAGGCAACCTGGAGAACACCTTGGAGTGGAACACACCATCTCTCTACTCCCCATACCCAATTTGTAGGCCTAATGCAGTGTAGTTTCCAAGAACTACTAAACGAGAGCCGGAAGATCGAAGCTCAGGAAAGGCAACCTGGAGAACACCTTGGAGTGGAACACATCATCTCTCTACACCCCATACCCAATTTGTAGGCCTAATGCAGTGTAGTTTCCAAGAACTACTAAACGAGAGCCGGAAGATCGAAGCTCAGGAAAGGCAACCTGGAGAACACCTTGGAGTGGAACACACCATCTCTCTACACCCCATACCCAATTTGTAGGCCTAATGCAGTGTAGTTTCCAAGATCTACTAAACGAGAGCCGGAAGATCGAAGCTCAGGACAGGCAACCTGGAGAACACCTTGGAGTGGAACACACCATCTCTCTACTCCCCATACCTAATTTGTAGGCCTAATGCAGTGTAGTTTCCAAGAACTACTAAACGAGAGCCGGAAGATCGAAGCTCAGGAAAGGCAACCTGGAGAACACCTTGGAGTGGAACACATCATCTCTCTACACCCCATACCCAATTTGTAGGCCTAATGCAGTGTAGTTTCCAAGAACTACTAAACGAGAGCTGGAAGATCGAAGCTCAGGAAAGGCAACCTGGAGAACACCTTGGAGTGGAACACACCATCTCTCTACACCCCATACCCAATTTGTAGGCCTAATGCAGTGTAGTTTCCAAGAACTACTAAACGAGAGCCGGAAGATCGAAGCTCAGGAAAGGCAACCTGGAGAACACCTTGGAGTGGAACACACCATCTCTCTACACCCCATACCCAATTTGTAGGCCTAATGCAGTGTAGTTTCCAACAACTACTAAACGAGAGCCGGAAGATCGAAGCTCAGGAAAGGCAACCTGGAGAACACCTTGGAGTGGAACACACCATCTCTCTACACCCCATACCCAATTTGTAGGCCTAATGCAGTGTAGTTTCCAAGAACTACTAAACGAGAGCCGGAAGATCGAAGCTCAGGAAAGGCAACCTGGAGAACACCTTGGAATGGAACACACCATCTCTCTACACCCCATACCCAATTTGTAGGCCTAATGCAGTGTAGTTTCCAAGAACTACTAAACGAGAGCCGGAAGATCGAAGCTCAGGAAAGGCAACCTGGAGAACACCTTGGAGTGGAACACACCATCTCTCTACACCCCATACCCAATTTGTAGGCCTAATGCAGTGTAGTTTCCAAGAACTACTAAACGAGAGCCGGAAGATCGAAGCTCAGGAAAGGCAACCTGGAGAACACCTTGGAGTGTAACACACCATCTCTCTACACCCCATACCCAAATTGTAGGCCTAATGCAGCGTAGTTTCCAACAACTACTAAACGAGAGCCAGAAGATCGAAGCTCAGAAAAGGCAACCTGGAGAACACCTTGGAGTGGAACACACCATCTCTCTACACCCCATACCCAATTTGTAGGCCTAATGCAGTGTAGTTTCCAACAACTACTAAACGAGAGCATAAAGATCGAAGCATTGGCGAGGAAACCTGGGGAACACCTTGGAGTGGAACACACCATCTCTCTACACCCCATACCCAATTTGTAGGCCTAATGCAGCGTAGTTTCCAACAACTACTAAACGAGAGCCGGAAGATCGAAGCTCAGGAAAGGCAACCTGGAGAACACCTTGGAGTGGAACACACCATCTCTCTACACCCCATACCCAATTTGTAGGCCTAATGCAGTGTAGTTTCCAAGAACTACTAAACGAGAGCCGGAAGATCGAAGCTCAGGAAAGGCAACCTGGAGAACACCTTGGAGTGGAACACACCATCTCTCTACACCCCATACCCAATTTGTAGGCCTAATGCAGTGTACTTTCCAACAACTACTAAACGAGAGCATGAAGATCGAAGCATTGGCGAGGAAACCTGGGGAACACCTTGGAGTGGAACACACCATCTCTCTACACCCCATACCCAATTTGTAGGCCTAATGCAGCGTAGTTTCCAACAACTACTAAACGAGAGCCGGAAGATCGAAGCTCAGGAAAGGCAACCTGGAGAACACCTTGGAGTGGAACACACCATCTCTCTACACCCCATACCCAATTTGTAGGCCTAATGCAGTGTAGTTTCCAAGAACTACTAAACGAGAGCCGGAAGATCGAAGCTCAGGAAAGGCAACCTGGAGAACACCTTGGAGTGGAACACACCATCTCTCTACACCCCATACCCAATTTGTAGGCCTAATGCAGTGTAGTTTCCAAGAACTACTAAACGAGAGCCGGAAGATCGAAGCTCAGGAAAGGCAACCTGGAGAACACCTTGGAGTGGAACACACCATCTCTCTACACCCCATACCCAATTTGTAGGCCTAATGCAGCGTAGTTTCCAAGAACTACTAAACGAGAGCCGGAAGATCGAAGCTCAGGAAAGGCAACCTGGAGAACACCTTGGAGTGTAACACACCATCTCTCTTCACCCCATACCCAATTTGTAGGCCTAATGCAGCGTAGTTTCCAACAACTACTAAACGAGAGCCGGAAGATCGAAGCTCAGGAAAGGCAACCTGGAGAACACCTTGGAGTGGAACACACCATCTCTCTACACCCCATACCCAATTTGTAGGCCTAATGCAGTGTAGTTTCCAAGAACTACTAAACGAGAGCCGGAAGATCGAAGCTCAGGAAAGGCAACCTGGAGAACACCTTGGAGTGGAACACACCATCTCTCTACACCCCATACCCAATTTGTAGGCCTAATGCAGTGTAGTTTCCAAGAACTACTAAACGAGAGCCGGAAGATCGAAGCTCAGGACAGGCAACCTGGAGAACACCTTGGAGTGGAACACACCATCTCTCTACTCCCCATACCCAATTTGTAGGCCTAATGCAGTGTAGTTTCCAAGAACTACTAAACGAGAGCCGGAAGATCGAAGCTCAGGAAAGGCAACCTGGAGAACACCTTGGAGTGGAACACATCATCTCTCTACACCCCATACCCAATTTGTAGGCCTAATGCAGTGTAGTTTCCAAGAACTACTAAACGAGAGCCGGAAGATCGAAGCTCAGGAAAGGCAACCTGGAGAACACCTTGGAGTGGGACACACCATCTCTCTACACCCCATACCCAATTTGTAGGCCTAATGCAGTGTAGTTTCCAAGATCTACTAAACGAGAGCCGGAAGATCGAAGCTCAGGACAGGCAACCTGGAGAACACCTTGGAGTGGAACACACCATCTCTCTACTCCCCATACCTAATTTGTAGGCCTAATGCAGTGTAGTTTCCAAGAACTACTAAACGAGAGCCGGAAGATCGAAGCTCAGGAAAGGCAACCTGGAGAACACCTTGGAGTGGAACACATCATCTCTCTACACCCCATACCCAATTTGTAGGCCTAATGCAGTGTAGTTTCCAAGAACTACTAAACGAGAGCTGGAAGATCGAAGCTCAGGAAAGGCAACCTGGAGAACACCTTGGAGTGGAACACACCATCTCTCTACACCCCATACCCAATTTGTAGGCCTAATGCAGTGTAGTTTCCAAGAACTACTAAACGAGAGCCGGAAGATCGAAGCTCAGGAAAGGCAGCCTGGAGAACACCTTGGAGTGGAACACACCATCTCTCTACACCCCATACCCAATTTGTAGGCCTAATGCAGTGTAGTTTCCAACAACTACTAAACGAGAGCCGGAAGATCGAAGCTCAGGAAAGGCAACCTGGAGAACACCTTGGAGTGGAACACACCATCTCTCTACACCCCATACCCAATTTGTAGGCCTAATGCAGTGTAGTTTCCAAGAACTACTAAACGAGAGCCGGAAGATCGAAGCTCAGGAAAGGCAACCTGGAGAACACCTTGGAATGGAACACACCATCTCTCTACACCCCATACCCAATTTGTAGGCCTAATGCAGTGTAGTTTCCAAGAACTACTAAACGAGAGCCGGAAGATCGAAGCTCAGGAAAGGCAACCTGGAGAACACCTTGGAGTGGAACACACCATCTCTCTACACCCCATACCCAATTTGTAGGCCTAATGCAGTGTAGTTTCCAAGAACTACTAAACGAGAGCCGGAAGATCGAAGCTCAGGAAAGGCAACCTGGAGAACACCTTGGAGTGTAACACACCATCTCTCTACACCCCATACCCAAATTGTAGGCCTAATGCAGCGTAGTTTCCAACAACTACTAAACGAGAGCCAGAAGATCGAAGCTCAGAAAAGGCAACCTGGAGAACACCTTGGAGTGGAACACACCATCTCTCTACACCCCATACCCAATTTGTAGGCCTAATGCAGTGTAGTTTCCAACAACTACTAAACGAGAGCATAAAGATCGAAGCATTGGCGAGGAAACCTGGGGAACACCTTGGAGTGGAACACACCATCTCTCTACACCCCATACCCAATTTGTAGGCCTAATGCAGCGTAGTTTCCAACAACTACTAAACGAGAGCCGGAAGATCGAAGCTCAGGAAAGGCAACCTGGAGAACACCTTGGAGTGGAACACACCATCTCTCTACACCCCATACCCAATTTGTAGGCCTAATGCAGTGTAGTTTCCAAGAACTACTAAATGAGAGCCGGAAGATCGAAGCTCAGGAAAGGCAACCTGGAGAACACCTTGGAGTGGAACACACCATCTCTCTACACCCCATACCCAATTTGTAGGCCTAATGCAGTGTAGTTTCCAAGAACTACTAAACGAGAGCCGGAAGATCGAAGCTCAGGAAAGGCAACCTGGAGAACACCTTGGAGTGGAACACACCATCTCTCTACACCCCATACCCAATTTGTAGGCCTAATGCAGTGTAGTTTCCAAGAACTACTAAACGAGAGCCGGAAGATCGAAGCTCAGGAAAGGCAACCTGGAGAACACCTTGGAGTGGAACACATCATCTCTCTACACCCCATACCCAATTTGTAGGCCTAATGCAGTGTAGTTTCCAAGAACTACTAAACGAGAGCCGGAAGATCGAAGCTCAGGAAAGGCAACCTGGAGAACACCTTGGAGTGGAACACACCATCTCTCTACACCCCATACCCAATTTGTAGGCCTAATGCAGTGTAGTTTCCAAGAACTAGTAAACGAGAGCCGGAAGATCGAAGCTCAGGAAAGGCAACCTGGAGAACACCTTGGAGTGGAACACACCATCTCTCTACACCCCATACCCAATTTGTAGGCCTAATGCAGTGTAGTTTCCAACAACAACTAAACGAGAGCATAAAGATCGAAGCATTGGCGAGAAAACCTGGGGAACACCTTGGAATGGAACACACCATCTCTCTACACCCCATACCCAATTTGTAGGCCTAATGCAGTGTAGTTTCCAAGAACTACTAAAGGAGAGCCGGAAGATCGAAGCTCAGGAAAGGCAACCTGGAGAACACCTTGGAGTGGAACACACCATCTCTCTACACCCCATACCCAATTTGTAGGCCTAATGCAGTGTAGTTTCCAAGAACTACTAAACGAGAGCCGGAAGATCGAAGCTCAGGAAAGGCAACCTGGAGAACACCTTGGAGTGGAACACACCATCTCTCTACACCCCATACCCAATTTGTAGGCCTAATGCAGTGTAGTTTCCAAGAACTACTAAACGAGAGCCGGAAGATCGAAGCTCAGGAAAGGCAACCTGGAGAACACCTTGGAGTGGAACACACCATCTTTCTACACCCCATACCCAATTTGTAGGCCTAATGCAGTGTAGTTTCCAAGAACTACTAAACGAGAGCCGGAAGATCGAAGCTCAGGAAAGGCAACCTGGAGAACACCTTGGAGTGGAACACACCATCTCTCTACACCCCATACCCAATTTGTAGGCCTAATGCAGTGTAGTTTCCAAGAACTACTAAGCGAGAGCCGGAAGATCGAAGCTCAGGAAAGGCAACCTGGAGAACACCTTGGAGTGGAACACACCATCTCTCTGCACCCCATACCCAATTTGTAGGCCTAATGCAGTGTAGTTTCCAAGAACTACTAAACGAGAGCCGGAAGATCGGAGCTCAGGAAAGGTAACCTGGAGAACACCTTGGAGTGGAACACACCATCTCTCTACACCCCATACCCAATTTGTAGGCCTAATGCAGTGTAGTTTCCAAGAACTACTAAACGAGAGCTGGAAGATCGAAGCTCAGGAAAGGCAACCTGGAGAACACCTTGGAGTGGAACACACCATCTCTCTACACCCCATACCCAATTTGTAGGCCTAATGCAGTGTAGTTTCCAACAACTACTAAACAAGAGCATGAAGATCGAAGCATTGGCGAGGAAACCTGGGGAACACCTTGGAGTGGAACACACCATCTCTCTACACCCCATACCCAATTTGTAGGCCTAATGCAGCATAGTTTCCAACAACTACTAAACGAGAGCTGGAAGATCGAAGCTCAGGAGAGGCAACCTGGAGAACACCTTGGAGTGGAACACACCATCTCTCTACACCCCATACCCAATTTGTAGGCCTAATGCAGTGTAGTTTCCAAGAACTACTAAACGAGAGCCGGAAGATCGAAGCTCAGGAAAGGCAACCTGGAGAACACCTTGGAGTGGAACACACCATCTCTCTACACCCCATACCCAATTTGTAGGCCTAATGCAGTGTAGTTTCCAACAACTACTAAACGAGAGCCGGAAGATCGAAGCTCAGGAAAGGCAACCTGGAGAACACCTTGGAGTGGAACACACCATCTCTCTACACCCCATACCCAATTTGTAGGCCTAATGCAGTGTAGTTTCCAAGAACTACTAAACGAGAGCCGGAAAATCGAAGCTCAGGAAAGGCAACCTGGAGAACACTTTGTAGTGGAACACACCATCTCTCTACACCCCATACCCAATTTGTAGGCCTAATGCAGTGTAGTTTCCAAGAACTACTAAACGAGAGCCGGAAGATCGGAGCTCAGGAAAGGTAACCTGGAGAACACCTTGGAGTGGAGCACACCATCTCTCTACACCCCATACCCAATTTGTAGGCCTAATGCAGTGTAGTTTCCAACAACTACTAAACGAGAGCATTAAGATCGAAGCAATGGCGAGGAAACCTTGGGCACACCTTGGGGAGGCAGACACCGTTAGTAGGCCCTACCAAAGTTGTACCCCCAATGCAGTTTTAAAATTCCTAGAGGCTGAAAACAAGACTATTGACGCTCAGCTTTTTTCAAAGGAACACAGCTGAATTGAGTGGCGCAGACAGACACAGGTAGTAGGACTTAACCCAAAAATGTGGCTCACTGCAGCTTAAAAAAGTTACAGGGGTACACAAGCAGCAGTGCTCTGGGCAGTGGAGGACAATTTCAATAGTGGACCGCAGACAGACTTTGTACGCCTACTATTAAAAAAAGGATGCTCTATGCAATTAAAAATAGGTTCCAGGGGTCCACGGGCAGCAGTGGTGTGGTCAGTGGACGAGTATTGGAAGGAGGGACCGCAGACAGGCGTAGTAGGCCTAACATAACAAAATTAGGCTGTAGACACTGTAAAATTGGTTCCAGGGGTACACGGGCAGCAGTGGTGTGGTCAGCGGAGGAAAATTGGAATTAGGGACTGCAGACAGACTTTGTAGGCTGTCCCCTGTGGACCATGCATCCAACACATTAACCCAGTGCGCCGTAATGGACACGTAACTTTTTGTGGACATGCCTACTGGTCCATGCGTCTCTTGTCAGGTGCACCTTTCTACTGTTTGATTGCCTGAGTGCTATGACAAAGCAGACTTTTTCATGCCGGTGGAGGGCTGGGATGGCTTTTCTTGCAAAAGAAATGTCGACTGGGTAGCTTGAACCGTTGCACAGCGTAGTTCATCTGGGCTTTCTAAATATAAAACAAAGAAAAAAAGGAGGCTACATGCACTTTCAGCTGGGTTCCAGGGGTACACGGCCAGCATTGGTCTGGTCAGTGGAGAACTATTGGAAGGAGTGACCGCAAACAGGCATCGAAAGCCTAACATAATAACACATTGCTGTTGGCAATTTTAAATTGGTTCCAGGGGAACACGGGCAGCAGTGGCCTGGTCAGTGTAGTAGTAGTAGAAAGAACGGACCGCAGACAGGCATCGAAGGCCTAAAATAAAAAAATTGGGCTGGCTGTAGGCAATTTTAAATTGGTTCCAGGGGTACACGGGCAGCAGTGGTGTGGTCAGTGGAGGCATATTGTAAGGAGTGACCGCAGACAGGCATCGAAGGCCTAAAATAATAACACATGGCTGTAGGCAATTTTAAATTGGTTCCAGGGGTACACGGGCAGCAGTGGTGTGGTCAGTGGAGGCCTAGTGGAAGGAGTGACCGCAGACAGGCATCGAAGGCCTAAAATAATAACACATGGCTGTAGGCAATTTTAAATTGGTTCCAGGGGTACACGGACAGCAGTGGTGTGGTCAGTGGAGGCCTAGTGGAAGGAGTGACCGCAGACAGGCATCGAAGGCCTAAAATAATAACACATGGCTGTAGGCAATTTTAAATTGGTTCCAGGGGTACACGGGCAGCAGTGGTGTGGTCAGTGGAGGCCTAGTGGAAGGAGTGACCGCAGACAGGCATCGAAGGCCTAAAATAATAACACATGGCTGTAGGCAATTTTAAATTGGTTCCAGGGGTACACGGGCAGCAGTGGTGTGGTCAGTGGAGGCCTAGTGGAAGGAGTGACCGCAGACAGGCATTGAAGGCCTAAAGTAAAAAAATTGGGCTGGCTGTAGGCAATTTTAAATTGGTTCCAGGGGTACACGGGCAGCAGTGGTGTGGTCAATGGAGGCCTAGTGGAAGGAGTGACCGCAGACAGGCATCGAAGGCCTAAAATAATAACACATGGCTGTAGGCAATTTTAAATTGGTTCCAGGGGTACACGGGCAGCAGTGGTGTGGTCAGTGGAGGCCTAGTGGAAGGAGTGACCGCAGACAGGCATCGAAGGCCTAAAGTAAAAAAATTGGGCTGGCTGTAGGCAATTTTAAATTGGTTCCAGGGGTACACGGGCAGCAGTGGAGTGGTCAGTGGAGGCCTAGTGGAAGGAGTGACCGCAGACAGGCATCGAAGGCCTAAAATAATAACACATGGCTGTAGGCAATTTTAAATTGGTTCCAGGGGTACACGGGCAGCAGTGGCCTGGTCAGTGTAGTAGTAGTAGAAAGAACGGACCGCAGACAGGCATCGAAGGCCTAAAATAAAAAAATTGGGCTGGCTGTAGGCAATTTTAAATTGGTTCCAGGGGTACACGGGCAGCAGTGGTGTGGTCAGTGGAGGCATAGTGGAAGGAGTGACCGCAGACAGGCTTCGAAGGCCTAAAGTAAAAAAATTGGGCTGGCTGTAGGCAATTTTAAATTGGTTCCAGGGGTACACGGGCAGCAGTGGTGTGGTCAGTGGAGGCCTAGTGGAAGGAGTGACCGCAGACAGGCATCGAAGGCCTAAAATAATAACACATGGCTGTAGGCAATTTTAAATTGGTTCTAGGGGTACACGGGCAGCAGTGGCCTGGTCAGTGTAGTAGTAGTAGAAAGAACGGACCGCAGACAGGCATCGAAGGCCTAAAATAAAAAAAATTGGGCTGGCTTTAGGCAATTTTAAATTGGTTCCAGGGGTACACGGGCAGCAGTGGTGTGGTCAGTGGAGGCATATTGTAAGGAGTGACCGCAGACAGGCATCGAAGGCCTAAAATAATAACACATGGCTGTAGGCAATTTTAAATTGGTTCCAGGGGTACACGGGCAGCAGTGGTGTGGTCAGTGGAGGCATATTGTAAGGAGTGACCGCAGACAGGCATCGAAGGCCTAAAATAATAACACATGGCTGTAGGCAATTTTAAATTGGTTCCAGGGGTACACGGGCAGCAGTGGTGTGGTCAGTGGAGGCCTAGTGGAAGGAGTGACCGCAGACAGGCATCGAAGGCCTAAAGTAAAAAAATTGGGCTGGCTGTAGGCAATTTTAAATTGGTTCCAGGGGTACACGGGCAGCAGTGGTGTGGTCAGTGGAGGCCTAGTGGAAGGAGTGACCGCAGACAGGCATCGAAGGCCTAAAATAATAACACATGGCTGTAGGCAATTTTAAATTGGTTCCAGGGGTACACGGGCAGCAGTGGTGTGGTCAGTGGAGGCCTAGTGGAAGGAGTGACCGCAGACAGGCATCGAAGGCCTAAAGTAAAAAAATTGGGCTGGCTGTAGGCAATTTTAAATTGGTTCCAGGGGTACACAGGCAGCAGTGGTGTGGTCAGTGGAGGCATAGTGGAAGGAGTGACCGCAGACAGGCTTCGAAGGCCTAACATAACAAAAATGTCAATACAATGGTATTGTCAGTGGCAGGCATTGAAGGATGTCAGCGCATAGACTAAACATTGGTGGAGCTGTGAGATAATTTTGCAAGTGGTAGAGCACTGTTTGAGCTGGGGGGGGAACTGTCTTGTGGCCGGCGGTACAGGCCCAGGGCCCCTCATATTACAACGGTGTGTCTGACGTTGGGTGCCCACCACCACCGCCAGAGACACTTTATTGTACTAGGAGGGACCCAGTGGCAGTGCCGTCGACCAAAAGCGGGCACACCCACCTCTTCAGACAAACAGCACTCTCACGGGTGCTGTCGCCAAGTGTCGATACCACGGCCCCGTGTGGGGAGTTTGGCCATTTAGTGAGGTGTAAACATGTCGTATGCTGGACAATCAGGTGCAGAAAATTACGAGATTGGAAAAGGCATTCAGAATAGTCCACAGGCAAGACCTTTACATAGGAAAGCTATGTGTCAGCCGGGCAAGGTGGGGCAAAAGATTTCGAAATCCAGTTGTGGTTCATTTTAATGAAGGTTAGATCATCTACATTTTGGGTAGCCAGACGAGTCCTTTTTTCTGTTAGTATTGAACCTGCAGCACTGAATACTCTTTCTGATAGGACACTAGCTGCCGGGCAAGCAAGCTCCTGCAATGCATATTCTGCCAATTCTGGCCAGGTGTCTAATTTTGATGCCCAGTAATCAAATGGGAATGACGGTTGAGGGAGAACATCGATAAGGGATGAAAAATAGTTTGTAACCATACTGGACAAATGTTGTCTCCTGTCACTTTGAATTGATGCTGCAGTACCTGTCCTGTCTGCGGTCATAGCAAAATCACTCCACAACCTCGTCAGAAAACCCCTCTGGCCAACGCCACTTCTGATTTCTGCCCCTCTAACTCCTCTGGTCTGCTGGCCCCTGCAGCTCGTGTGAGAACGATCACGGGCGCTATGTGCAGGGAATGCCAGAAGCAAACGGTCAACAAGAGTTGATTGTTTGGTTGCTAATATTAGTTCCAAGTTCTCATGTGGCATTATATTTTGCAATTTGCCTTTATAGCGAGGATCAAGGAGGCAGGCCAACCAGTAATCGTCATCGTTCATCATTTTAGTTATGCGTGTGTCCCTTTTGAGGATACGTAAGGCATAATCCGCCATGTGGGCCAAAGTTCCAGTTCTCAAATCTGCGGTTGTGCTTGGTTGAGGGGCAGTTTCAGGCAAATCCACGTCACTTGTGTCCCTCCAAAAACCAGAACCCGGCCTTGCCGCGCCACCAATTTCCAGTGGCCCCGGAAAAGCTTCCTCATTAAAAATATAATCATCCCCATCATCCTCCTCGTCCTCCTCCTCCTCTTCGCCCGCTAACTCGTCCTGTACACTGCCCTGGCCAGACAATAGCTGACTGTCATCAAGGCTTTCCTCTTCCTCAGCTGCAGACGCCTGATCCTTTATGTGCGTCAAACTTTGCATCAGCAGACGCATTAGGGGGATGCTCATGCTTATTATGGCGTTGTCTGCACTAACCAGCCGTGTGCATTCCTCAAAACACTGAAGGACTTGACACATGTCTTGAATCTTCGACCACTGCACACCTGACAACTCCATGTCTGCCATCCTACTGCCTGCCCGTGTATGTGTATCCTCCCACAAAAACATAACAGCCCGCCTCTGTTCGCACAGTCTCTGAAGCATGTGCAGTGTTGAGTTCCACCTTGTTGCAACGTCTATGATTAGGCGATGCTGGGGAAGGTTCAAAGAACGCTGATAGGTCTGCATACGGCTGGAGTGTACGGGCGAACGGCGGATATGTGAGCAAAGTCCACGCACTTTGAGGAGCAGGTCGGATAACCCTGGATAACTTTTCAGGAAGCACTGCACCACCAGGTTTAAGGTGTGAGCCAGGCAAGGAATGTGTTTCAGTTGGGAAAGGGAGATGGCAGCCACGAAATTCCTTCTGTTATCACTCACTACCTTGCCTGCCTCAAGATCTACAGTGCCCAGCCACGACTGCGTTTCTTTCTGCAAGAACTCGGACAGAACTACCGCGGTGTGTCTGTTGTCGCCCAAACACTTCATAGCCAATACAGCCTGCTGACGTTTGCCAGTAGCTGCCCCATAATGGGAGACCTGGTGTGCAACAGTGGCAGCTGCGGATGGAGTGGTTGTGCGACTGCGGTCTGTGGACGAGCTCTCGCTTCTGCAGGAGGACGAAGAGGAGGAGGAGGGGGTGCGAACGGCTACAGCCAACTGTTTCCTAGACCGTGGGCTAGGCAGAACTGTCCCAAACTTGCTGTCCCCTGTGGACCCTGCATCCACAACATTCACCCAGTGTGCCGTGATGGACACGTAATGTCCCTGGCCATGCCTACTGGTCCATGCATCTGTTGTCAGGTGCACCTTTGTGCTCACAGATTGCCTGAGTGCATGGACGATGCGCTCTTTAACATGCTGGTGGAGGGCTGGGATGGCTTTTCTGGAAAAAAGTGTCGACTGGGTAGCTCGTAGCGTGGTACAGCGTAGTCCATCAGGGCTTTGAAAGCTTCGCTTTCAACTAACCGGTAGGGCATCATCTCTAACGAGATTAGTCTAGCTATGTGGGCGTTCAAACCCTGTGTACGCGGATGCGAGGCTAAGTACTTCCTTTTTCTAACCATAGTCTCATGTAGGGTGAGCTGGACTGGAGAGCTGGAGATCGTGGAACTAGCGGGGGTGCCGGTGGACATGACAGACTGAGAGACGCTGGGAGATGGTATTGTTGCCGCCGGTGCCCTAGATGCAGTGTTTCCTACTACGAAACTGGTGATTCCCTGACCCTGACTGCTTTGGCCTGGCAAAGAAACCTGCACAGATACTGCAGGTGGTGCGGAAAATGGTGGCCCTACACTGCCGGAAGGGATGTTGCGTTGCTGACTAGCTTCATTGGCCGAGGGTGCTACAACCTTAAGGGACGTTTGGTAGTTAGTCCAGGCTTGCAAATGCATGGTGGTTAAATGTCTATGCATGCAACTTTTATTGAGACTTTTCAGATTCTGTCCTCTGCTTAAGGTAGTTGAACATTTTTGACAGATGACTTTGCGCTGATCAATTGGATGTTGTTTAAAAAAATGCCAGACTGCACTCTTTCTAGCATCGGATACCTTTTCAGGCATTGCAGACTGAGCTTTAACCGGATGGCCACGCTGTCCTCCAACAGGTTTTGGCTTTGCCACGCGTTTTGGGCAAGATACGGGCCCGGCAGATGGAACCTGTTGCGATGTTGATGCCTGCTGCGGCCCCTCCTCCTCCGCTTCAGAACTGCTGCCGCCTGCACCCTGTTCCCCCAATGGCTGCCAATCGGGGTCAAGAACTGGGTCATCTATTACCTCTTCTTGTAGCTCGTGTGCAACTTCCTCTGTGTCACCGTGTCGGTCGGTGGTATAGCGTTCGTGATGGGGCAACATAGTCTCATCAGGGTCTGATTCTTGATCATTAACCTGCGAGGGCAATGTTGTGGTCTGAGTCAAAGGACCAGCATAGTAGTCTGGCTGTGGCTGTGCATCAGTGCACTCCATGTCAGATTCAACTTGTAATGGGCATGGACTGTTAACTGCTTCACTTTCTAAGCCAGGGACGGTATGTGTAAAGAGCTCCATGGAGTAACCCGTTGTGTCGCCTGCTGCATTCTTCTCTGTTGTTGTTTTTGCTGAAGAGGACAAGGAAGCGACTTGTCCCTGACCGTGAACATCCACTAACGACGCGCTGCTTTGACATTTACCAGTTTCACGAGAGGAGGCAAAAGAGCTAGAGGCTGAGGCAGCAAGATAAGCCAAAACTTGCTCTTGCTGCTCCGGCTTTAAAAGCGGTTTTCCTACTCCCAGAAAAGGGAGCGTTCGAGGCCTTGTGTAGCCAGACGACGAACCTGGCTCCACAGCTCCAGACTTAGGTGCAATATTTTTTTTCCCACGACCAGCTGATGCTCCACCACTACCACTACCCTCATTACCAGCTGACAATGAACGCCCCCGGCCACGACCTCTTCCACCAGACTTCCTCATTGTTTTAAAAACGTAACCAAACTAACGGTATTTGTTGCTGTCACACAACTTACACGGTGAGCTATAACTTCAGTATGATTTAGCTACCCCTTTACAGGTGAGTGAGACCACAACGAAAATCAGGCACAATGTTACACACTCTGTTGTTGGTGGCAACAAATGAGAGAGATGCCACACACGCAGGACTGTCACTGAAGCACAAATGTAAATATTAATCTCCCACTGATTTGATTTTTTTTTTTTTTTCAGGGAGACTTTAGGAAAAAAAAATAGAATAAAATGATTTTTTCAGGAAGAATTTAGAAACCAAATAAAATAAAATGATTTTTTCAGGGAGAATTTAGAAAACAAATAAAACAAAAAAAGGCTTTCTATGGCCCACTGAGTGAGAGATGACGCACACAGGAGTCAGGAGTGGCACACAAGCCCAGAGGCCAATATTTATCTCCCACTGATTGATTTATTGATTTTTTCAGGTAGAATTTAGAACCCAAATCAACCAAAAACATAAATAGGCTTTCTATGGCCCACTATTTGTGAGAGAGATGGCACGCTCAGGACTGGCACACAAGCCCAGAGGCCAATATTAATCTCCCTTTTTTTTTTCAGGGAGAATTTATAAACCCAATAAAAAAATAAATAAATAGGCTTTCTATGGCCCACTATCTGAGAGAGAGAGATGGCACGCTTAGGACTGGCACACAAGCCCAAAGGCCAATATTAATCTCCCTTTTTTTTTTCAGGGAGAATTTATAAAACAAAAAAAAAAAATAAATAGGCTTTCTATGGCCCACTATTTGTGAGAGAGATGGCACGCTCAGGACTGGCACACAAGCCCAGAGGCCAATATTAATCTCCCACTTTTTTTTTTTTGCTCCAGGGAAAATTTATAAACCCAATAAAAAAATAAATAAATAGGCTTTCTATGGCCCACTATCTGAGAGAGAGAGATGGCACTCTTAGGACTGGCACACAAGCCCAAAGGCCAATATTAATCTCCCACTGATTGATGTAGTGATTTTTTCAGGTAGATTTTATAACCCAAATCAAGCAAAAAAATAAATAGGCTTTCTATGGCCCACTGAGTGAGAGATGGCACACAGAGGGATGGCACTCTAGCAGAAATGTCAATCTTAATCTCCCACAAAAAAAAACAAACAAAAAAAAAAAAAAAACAGGGAGTGTCCAACAATTACTATCTCCCTGCAGTAATCTCAGCCAGGTATGGCAGGCAGCAATAAGGAGTGGACTGATGCACAAATTAAATAAAAAGTGTGGACAAACAAAAAAGATAGCTGTGCAGAAAGGAAGGAACAAGAGGATTTGTGCTTTGAAAAAAGCAGTTGGTTTGCACAGCGGCGTACACACAGCAATGCAGCTATCAGGGAGCCTTCTAGGGCAGCCCAATGAGCTACAGCGCTGAGGAGAAAAAAAAAAATAAATGTAGCTTCCACTGTCCCTGCACACCGAAGGTGGTGTTGGGCAGTGGAAATCGCTACAGCACAAGCGGTTTGGTGGTTAATGGACCCTGCCTAACGCTATCCCTGCTTCTAACGAAGCGGCAGCAACCTCTCCCTAAGCTCAGATCAGCAGCAGTAACATGGCGGTCGGCGGGAACTCCCCTTTATAGCCCCTGTGACGCCGCAGACAGCAAGCCAATCACTGCAATGCCCTTCTCTAAGATGGTGGGGACCAGGACCTATGTCATCACGCTGCCCACACTCTGCGTTTACCTTCATTGGCTGAGAAATGGCGCTTTTCGCGTCATTGAAACGCGACTTTGGCGCGAAAGTCGCGTACCGCATGGCCGACCCCGCACAGGGGACGGATCGGGTTTCATGAAACCCGACTTTGCCAAAAGTCGGCGACTTTTGAAAATGAACGACACGTTTCGCTCAACCCTACTCTTCACTATTGTAATTTAACACAATACTGAGTTAATACTAGTGTTCACATGTAACTGGATTTGAAAACCGTTTACGAAAAATCTAAAAGCATTATTGTTCTTTACAAACAATATACAGAAAAGCTATTACATGTATAACTGAAGGATTTAAAAAACCCAATATTTTATACTGTCTAGTTTTCAGCAGAATATGTTTTTACAAATGTGATTGACGGAGAAATTTTAAAAGAAAGGAAAGATTACATATTTCACAAATCGCTCAATGTAAAGGAGATTTAAAAAAAAACAAAGTCAAAATTCATAGCCTGAGGTGCTTTAAATGAAGAATCTGAGTGTGTATTATGGATTGGGCTCCAAAATTTGGCAATACCATTTTTGAAACTGAAGTAGCTGCTCTATGCTAATTGAGTACCACAGAATCTCTATTAAAAAGTACATTAAATGGGTGGCGTTATTTATTTTTAAGTTGCTTTCCCTTTTTATCTTTTGGCATTAGTTGCTGATTTTGTTGCCAAATTTTCAAAATGGCCCATACGATTCATGAATTTGGCACATAGTAAAAAAAATTTCTTTTTTCTGTCTGGAACTGTTTTTTTTTTGCAACTTTTTGGCAAAATGGCGCAAAATACTGGAATGCTCAAAAGTACACCAGGGGGAACTGAAGTGGAGTTACATCAAATTTTTCAGCTTGTGAAAAAACTGCCTTTGATGATTAGTCAAAAACATCTGGAGTTTCTAAACTCTTCCCACAATGTAGGAAAATAAAAACAAACGAACAGATGAGCACATATAATATAGACTTCAAAAATGGCACAAATAGAATAATGAATTTTGTGCAAATAAAAAAAAGGTACAAAATGCACAAAGCTAGATAGAAAATAGGCACTGATGAATTGGGGCCACGGTTCCTAAAACTAGGTAAAGTAAAATTCACAAGACTGACATTCATCTCCAAGTTTATTGATTGGACAGTTTTTTTGGTCACTTTATTAGTGAATTATTTGGGCACTTTATGTTATTTAATTAAAAACAGCAGGACATCAACTGAAACAAAAGTGCCCCTGGACCTAATAGAAGAAATGATCACTGATCACCTAACTGTTTTTTTCCCTATGACTTTGAATTGGGATGGGCAGATCGAACCATGAAGGATTGCTTCTCAGTGGAATTTCTTAAAAGTCGCGGTTCCACACAAAATCGAACACTTTGAGATTTGATTTGTGATTCGCAATCAAAATTTTAAAAATATTTCCCGACTTCATTTCCTACACTGCTGAACCACTATTGGGCTAAAGTCTTTTCCTGTGGCCATGTGAGCTTCCCCATAATGCCCTGCAGCTTCGACATACATTGTATACATTGCAATTATTCATGCTTTGTAAATTCATGGTTAGTATTTGGGACTTCAAAGTTCTGTTATTCCCAATACAGCACAGTCAGGCACAGAGCTCGCAATTTTTACAACAGAGTCACTATTCATCTCCAGAGAAGTGGAGCACAGGGAAGGACACGTGGGCAATTGCACAGGAGGCCAAGAGGTAAGAGGGCCACTACTACCTCCAAAACAGGTGGAATTGTGCATTATGATGAGCGAAATGTTTGCAAAAGGGCCCTTATATTGTTCTTGAATGAGGGCCCTCTTTTGGCATGTCTCCCCTTAGTGGAGTATAGATATCATATTGAAATCTCTTTGTCTCTCACTCTCTCTTTCTTTATCATTCACTCTTTCTCTTTCTTTCACTCTTATTTTCTATCTTTTTCTCTATTTTTTGTCTTACTATTTCCTATTTCTCTCACTGTCTGTGTCTCTTTCTCCTTTTTGCTTCCATTGCTAGCCAATCTTTTTCTCTGTCTCTTAAATCTGCTCATCTCCAGTTCTGAGTAGAGATGAGTGAATCGATTTGAGGCAAATTGAAGTCACATGAAATTTTTTGTTGTTAACTTCATACATTTTGCCACAATAGTGTTGGTGACTAGGGTTGAGCGAAACGGGTCGGCCAGATTCAGAAGTCGCCGACTTTTGGCAAAGTCGGGTTTCATGAAACCCGACCCCTGTGTGGGGTCGGCCAAGAGGTCGGCGATCTTCTGATCTGGAATCGGAATTCCGATACCGAGTTCCGATATGTTTAAGATATCGGGAATCGGTATCGGAATTCATATTTAGAGCCCAACAAAGAGAAAAGGAGCAGCACAGCCCTCAAATCAGAGAAAAAAGGTGGCACACAACCAGTGTGTACGGCAGTCTGAGAGACAAAAATGGAGGTGCAATCTGCATGAAAAAAGTCCAAGAGAAATCCAACAACAAAAGAAAAGCAGATGCACTCACCAAAATGCCGTTTCAAGTATCCTTTATTTCAATACCAAACGGTACATTCTTCACGGAACGGGGGAGTGGAGGGGAGAGTGCGGCAGGCAAGACGACGGCCGTTTCGCGCTACACCAGAGCGCTTCTACAGTAGAAGCGCTCTGGTGTAGCGCGAAATGGCCGTCGTCTCGCCTGCCGCACTCTCCCCTCCACTCCCCCGTGCCGTGAAGGATGTACCGTTTGGTATTGAAATAAAGGATACTTGAAACTGCATTTTGGTGAGTGCATCTGCTTTTCTTTTGTTGTTGGAATTCATATTTAAGTGTAAAATAAAGAATTAAAATAAAAAAAATATTGATATACTCACCCTTGGATGCGCCCTGGTTCTCACCGGCAGCCTTCCTTCCTAAGAATTAGCGCCTGAAGGGCCTTCGATGATGTCGCGGCTTGTGATTGGTTGCGTGAGCGGTCACATGGGCGGTCACGCGACCAATCACAAGCCGCGACGTCATCGAAGGTCCTTCAGGCGCTCATTCTTAGGAAGGAAGGCTGCCGGTGAGAACCAGGGCGCGTCCGAGGGTAAGTATATCAATATTTTTTATTTTGATTCTTTATTTTACACTTAAATATGGATCCCAGGGCCTGAAGGAGAGTTTTCTCTCCTTCAGACCCTGGGAACCATTAGAAACCCAATGCACTGCATTGGGTTTCGTGTTTTGGCCGACCCCGACCCCGACTTTTCTATAGGATCGGCCGATTTCACTCGACCCGACTTTTGATAAAGTCGGGTTTCGTGAAACCCGACCCAATCCTATAAAAAGAAAAGTCGCTCAACCCTATTGGTGACATCAGATAGCTACTCCACTGTGGAAACCCTGCTTTGGAGTGGAGATGGAGGTAGAGGACCTTGTGTATTTTGGAAATGTAGAGGAGCGGAAGCTGCATGGAGATCTGGACTGGGGCTATGGCACAGAGACAGGTGAATAGCCAAGAATTTTTTTTTCTTTCTACGTTTATTATGCTCTAGGGTAAAAAAGAGATGCCACCGCAAAATAAAGCACATTTTATTGGCATCGAGCAAATTGTAGTCAAATCGAATTTCCTGCCCAATCTCAAGTGAGCCATCAAATTCAAATGTCAGTAGATTCACTCATCACTAATTTTGACATAAAACAATAACTAAACCTTTGGTCATATGCCATATATCAACACATAGCATTATTTACATGTCTGTGTATTTAGGTAGTTAAGCTATAAAGATTTTCAATAAAAGTACAAGAAATGCACACAAACAAATAGAGTAAGCTGGAAATTGATGAATAACTCAGTGTTTACTTCCATATTTCAGATTGCAATTGCCCTGTAGTATCGTTCGATTCTTCTATTGTGTCCTAAAATTTATACTCCTCAGATGATTATTTTCTCAATTAGATTTTAATTAGAAAAGTGATTAAAATTATATTCTTTGACTGAAAAAATAATCTGAATTAGAGAACATAGAAATGCTTTTTTTTTCTTTAGCTGACTCATCAGATGTAAAATACAAAGCCACATTGATCTTAGCTATGAGTTCTCTGTAATGCAATGCTCAAAAATCAATAATCAATAACACTAGCAGGTATGTGCCTAAAATGACCTTATGTAATTGAAAAAATGAAAAAAAAAGCCTAAAACTTTGCTCTTTTTAATGCTATAGTTCTTTGAGAATTCTGCGTGTTCTGTGGATGCTGAGATGCTGAATGGATGCAATCAGTTAGATAAAATCAATAATCTGATTAAGTCACTAGTAAGTTGACTAATATTGTAATAAAATGGAAACAAAATTATAGAATTCCTGCAGAGCATTAATGTGGTTTTCTCACATTAGACACATCCATTTAGACTCTATGTAGATTAATTGATCAAAATTGCTCTCAAGACCCACCATAAAGAACTGATTTTTCCATGGAAATCTAAGACCAGCTAGACATTTTCGTAAAATGAAATACTGTAGGAGAAATGTATTATTAACCCCTTACCTACATAGGACATTGGACGAGTGGGTCATGTTGTCCTGGGAGATATGGGGTTAGAAAATAACCAGCATTGTGAATGGCAGATCTTCCTTTTATCCTGTGTGTTTGTGTTTCATATTAGATGTATTGTGTTTCCTTTGGTACTAAAAAGGTTACCGACCCTTTCTATGCTGGTTAAAAACTTGCAGCATCATATAACAGCTGTACCTGACTTGGTAATTTCCTCTCTCAACATAATCTGGCCAGACATTCTCTTCCTCAAGCGCAAAAGTTTACTTCCCAGATCCTTGGAGTTGTGGTGCTGAGTTGGAGATTGTCGATACTGCTGGAAAATGGTGCATGCTGTTTTAAGGTTCATGCTTTCCTTATTGTCCTATATAACCACCCAACAGCAGCAGGGAAATCCACAAATTTTTCCTATGTCCATTAACCTGAAAAGACCCCCTTTTTGTAAAAACTGTCACGCAAAATGCGCGTCAAAGGGGCCAGCAGGGAGATGCATGGTCACAACCTGAACACATGCAGGGATTGCCTATTTGTTAGGAAATCCCCACACGTATTCAGGCTGTCTAGCAGCCACAAATCATGGAGCTTTGGTGACACAAACATAATCTACGAGCATGCCAAGATACTCAGAGAGCAACTGAGCATGCTTGGAAATCTCGAGTAACGAGCATACTCGCTCATCACTAGTACCCACCGCACTGGATGACCTGATGTCAATCCGTGTAGCCAGAGACACCAGGTTCCATGAGTGTTACAAGGCGGTGACCCATGAGAGAAGACCTTAATGCCTGGCACCTTCCTTTCAAAAGCCGGTCTTACAGAAAGCCTCAGCCTCGGCAATCTCCCCAGAGTCTATGCAAGTTGACCAGGTGATAATGACCAAGCATCATCAGGAGGCCGGTTGTGTTGAGGGAAGGTGCTTCTATTCTGGCAGTTTATGAGCATGTAATCTGCTCCTGTCCAGAGAGAATGAGAAACTTGAGCATGGGGTCTGTTGGAGATGTCACACTGGGTGAAAATCACTCCTCCCTATTACTGACTCTGTCGGTAGCTGTTTCCTGTGGCGACATCTGTTTTGTTGAGTCAGCTTATTTAGACCCTGGTTCTGTGGCTGATATCCGGGCCATGTCTGAAAATATACTGAAGAAAACCTTGCCAGGGGAGTTATCAGGAAATCTTCCTCCCTGACTGGAGCGAGTTTCTTCTTTGCAAAGAAAAATAATGGTTCTCTACGACCCTGCATCGATTATAGGGGTCTCAACCAAATCCTGATCAAGAAGGAATATCTTCTGTCTCTTATCTCAATTTATTTGATCACCTTAAGAGTTTTCACAAGGGACATATAACCTGATTTGAATTTGCCAGGGTGACAAATGTAGGTAATCCTTTAACACCAGCAAAGGCCATCACAAGTATCACATTATGCCGTTGGGCTCTGTAATGCCCTAGCAGTCTTCCAAGAACTGGTAAATGACATATTCCATGACATCCTCTACATGTGTGTGGTAGTTTACATCATGGGGTTCTTTCCCAATCTGCCAACATACAGGAGGGACGTTCGTCAGGTTCTGCAGTGGTTAAGGAGGAACAGTCTGTAAGCCTAATATGAAAACTACATCTTCAAGCAGACCTCTCTTCCATTTTTGGGGCACGTTGCCTCCAGGACAGGCCTTAAAATGGATTCTGAAATGGTATGCACCGTCTTCAAGTGACTCTGTCCAGACGGTTTAAAGGCAATCCAGCAGTTTCTCGGGTCCTCTATTTACTACCGACAATTCATTCCACATTTCTTATGTCTGACTGCTCCTATTTCTGTCCTGACCCACTAGGGGGCCAATGTTAAGATGTTGTCTCCAGAAACAGAAAATGCCATTGTGCCTCTGAAACAAGCATTCTCCACGGATCCTATGCTGCATCGTCCAAACAATGCCAGCAACGTTTTGATACAGTTTGGACCTGAAGAAGTCTAGAATGACTTTGAATGCGTTGATTGCAAAACTAGAAATAAAAAATCCTTTATTTTGCTTCCATTTGGATCTTAATTGCCTACAAGCAGCACGGGTAAAATCACATTTACATTATTAAGTTTACATTATTTATATACAATATGAGAATAAACATAATAGAAACAGGAGTAAACCAATACAGAAATTTAAATAAATTATGTAAAAAGCAAATCGAGGCAGCAAAGATTGAGAGACTCATTGCCAGAGATAGTAAAAATAATCCCAAAATATTCTTTAACTACATAAATAGTAAGAAACTAAAAAATGATAGTGTTGGTCCCCTTAAAAATAGTCTGGGTGAAATGGTGGATGAGGATGAGGAAAAAGCCAATATGCTAAATGACTTTTTTTCAACAGTATTTACACAAGAAAATTCAATGACAGACAACATGATCAATGATAACAAAAATTCTCAATAAATGCCACCTGCTTAACCCAGCAGGAAGTATGGAGGCGTCTAAAAATCACTAAAGTTGACAAATCTCTGGGCCCAGATGGGATACACCCTAGAGTACTGCAGGAATTAAGTACAGTCATTGATAGACCATTATTTTTAATCTTTAAAGATTCCATAATAACCGGGTCTGTGCCACAGGACTGGCGTAAAGCAAATGTGGTGCCAATATTCAAAAAGGGGACAAAAACTGAACTTGGAAATTATAGGCCAGTAAGCTTAACCTCTACTGTTGGTAAATACTGGAGGGCATTCTAAGGGATGCTATACTGGATTATCTGAAGAGGAATAACCTCATGACCCAGTATCAGCACGGGTTTACTAGGGACCGTTCATGTCAGACTAATCTGATCAATTTCTATGAAGAGGTAAGTTCCAGACTGGACCATGGGAACCCAGTGGATGTAGCGTATATGGACTTTTCAAAAGCTTTTGATACGGTGCCACACAAAAGGTTGATCCATAAAATGAGAACAATGGGGATAGGAGAAAATATGCGTAATTTGACTAAGAGCTGGCTCAGAGATAGGAAACAAAGGGGGGTTATTAATGGAGCACACTCGGACTGGGTAGCGGTGAGCAGTGGGGTACCACAGCAGTCAGTATCAGGCCCACTTCTTTTTAACATACTTATTAATGACCTTGTAGGTGGCATATAGAGCAACAAAGGAAGAAAACCACGACAAAAATTTCCAGTACAGATAATGTTAATCAAACAATCATTTTATTAAAGTGACCAGGTACACTTAATGCTCTATGTGGCCCTATGTGGCGGTTGTTGTTACCTGGTACACTTAATGCTCCTTGTCTGCGTTCATTTATCATCTTTGTGCCGCAGTACGCATGCGTGCCTGGGCCCCGGCTCCCTCGTCGGCTTGCGGCGTCTCTCTGCACCATGACTATGGTCATGTGACATTCTGTCACGTGGTGCATGACGCCGCCGCCGCTGAGGCGTCCTGCTGCCATGGCACCGCATGCATCACAGGAAGCGGTCATAAGATCGTGTGATACCGGAAGTGGGTAGCGTTATACGTCGCACATCTGTGGCTAATTACCCATGCAACATATCGTTGTTCTGATTGGCTTGGGGGGCTTTTTAATTGTGCACTTCCCTTCTATTGCCATCCCTTGAGAAAGGCTGCACCGCCGAAACGCGCGTCGGGAAGGACGCCCACAGTCATACCTCCGGCTCTATTGGTAACTATAACAGCCTTTTTTTGGCTATGTCTTTATTTAATATTTAAAAGTGCCGCATTACCTTCTAAGGCTATATGGGCTAATGTGCAATAATGGCCAGTTTACTCTGTAATAGTTTAAACCCATGTACCCTTTATGAAATGATATATGGTTCTGTGGGTGTCTTACTCTGACATGTGTGAGAGGGTGTATTTCTCTCTCTTCCTCCCCCTCCTTTTTTCCTCTGTACCTGGTCACTTTAATAAAATGATTGATTGATTAACATTGTCTGTACTGGATTTTCTTGTCGTGGTTTTCTTCCTTTGTTGCTCATTCTACGTGCGACATTTTTCCAATCTATGTCCATTAACATCACAGGATACTTTTATCCTTTAGATTTACTATTGTGATGTTTGTTTGCATAAGGTTTGTTGAATATAGGTGGCATATAGAGTAGAATTTCAATATTCACAGATGACACTAAACTCTGTAGGGTAATCAATAAAGAGGAGGACAATTTTATATTACAGGAGGATTTATGTAAACTGGAAGCTTGGGCTGATGAATGGCAAATAAGCTTTAATGGGGATAAATGTAAGGTCATGCACTTGGGTAGAAGTATTAAGATGTATAACTATGTGCTTAATTCTAAAACTCTGGGCAAAACTGACAATGAAAAAGACCTTGGTGTATGGGTGGACGACAAACTCACATTTAATGGCCAGTGTCAGGCAGCTGCTGCAAAGGCAAATAAAATAATGGAATGCATTAAAAGAGGCATAGATGCTCATGAGGAGAACATAATTGTACCTTTATGCAAGTCATTAGTGGGACCACACTTAGAATAATGTGTACAGCTCTGGTCTCCGGTGTATAAGAAAGACATAGCTGAACTAGAGTGGGTGCAGAGAGGAGCGACCGAGGTTATTAGAGGACTGGGGGGTCTGCAATACCAAGATAGGTTATTACACTTGAGGTTATTTAGTTTGGAAAAACGAAGGCTAAGGGGTGATATTATTTTAAAGTATAAATATATGAGGGGACAGTACAAAGACCTTTCTAATGATCTCTTTACTCATAGACCTGAGACAGGGACAAGGGGGCATCCTCTACGTCTGGAGGAAAGAAGGTTTAGGCATAATAACAGACGCGGATTCTTTACTGTAAGAGCAGTGAGACTATGGAACTCTCTGCCATATGATGTTGAAATGAGTGATACATTACTAAAATTTAAGAGGGGACTGGATGCCTTTCTTGAAAAATATAATGTTACAGGGTATATACACTAGATTCCTTGATAGGGCGTTGATCCAGGGAACTAGTCTGATTGCCTTATGTGGAGATGGGAAGGAAATTTTTTCCCCAATGTGGAGCTTACTCTTTGCCACATGGGTTTTTTTCGCCTTCCTCTGGATCAACATGTTAGGGCATGTTGGGTTAGGCTATGGGTTGAACTAGATGGACTGAAAGTCTTACTTCAACCTTAAAAACTACAATATGTTACTATGTTACATTTGGCTTTTTTTTCACGCCATGTGGGTAATGATAGATCGCTTCTCCAAGATGGTCCATTTCACTACACTATCACTACACTCTGCTTGCAGAGAAGTTTATTTACATATCTTCCACCCCCATGGCCTACAACACCACATTGTCTCAGATAGAGGCATTCAGTTTACTTCTAGCTTCTGGAGGGCCACCTGAAAATTACGAAACATCCCTCTGAATTTTTCTCTGGCCTACCTGCCTCAGTCTAATGACCAGACGGAGAGGGTCAATCAGATTCTGACCAACTTCTTGCCGCACCCAATGCCCACCATAGTGACTAGGTCAAACTCTTGCTTGGGCCAAATTTTTTTACAACAACCATGTCAGTGAATCCTCTGCCAAATCTCCATTTTTTTGTGGTCTAGTGCCAACATGCCATTATTCCGTTCCGTGTTTCTACTACCTTTGATATTATTGCTGCTGAATCCCTCATCAAGGTTTATTTTTTATAATCTGCGAGTACATCAAATCAATATTATTGAATCCCCCTGAAAGTATGAAGAAAAACGCAGACAAGAGATGTCTAGATTCACCTCTGTTTCATCAAAGGGACAAAGTCTGGCTGTCATCTAAGTGTATCCATCACAAGGTAGCCTTCTATCCCTTGGGGGCCGCTGAAATACTACCTGAGTCAGTCCTGGTGTAGCACCTGGTCTCATCTCCCTTGTTTCTCCTCAGATCATGGTATTGTCAGCCACTGTGCATCTGAGGTCGGACTTGGTGAGGCACCTAGTCATGCTCCTCCATGCTTTCCTCGGATCATTGCACAGTGGTTGCACCACTCAGTCTGTTACAATCCAAAGCACACATCTGAAGAACAAAGTAAAAGTGATCCAGTGGCCAAGTGTCTGCTGATCTGAACCACCTATGGGAAATTCTGAAGAGACAAGTTGTCATCAGTCTCCATCCAGCAACCAGGCTCTAAAAGAGGTCGTTCTTGCAGTTTGGAAAAGGATAGATTTTGCAATATGTTGCCCATCCCACTTCATCCCAAACCTCACCACAGTCTTCATCCCAACCCTAACCCATCTCTTCAACCTATCACTAACAACTGGCGTTTTCCCCTCAAGCTTTAAACATGCCTCAATCACACCTATCCTCAAAAAGCCCTCTCTTGACCCATCCTCTGTATCTAGCTATCTCCCTATATCACTTCTCCCCTTTGCCTCAAAACTACTGGAACAACATGTCCATCTTGAACTGTCATCCCATCTATCTTCCTGCACCTTCTTCGACCGCTTTCAATCAGGCTTCCGGTCACACCACTCCACTGAAAGTGCCCTAACTAAGGTCACCAATGACCTATTAACCGCCAAGAGCAAGCGACACTACTCTATCCTCCTCCTCCTGGACCTGTCCTCTGACTTTGACACAGTGGACCATTCCCTGCTGCTGCAGATCCTCTCATCCCTTGGAATCACAGACTTGGCCCTATCCTGGATCTCGTCATACCTAACTGACCCTACATTCAGCATCTCCAACTCACACACCACCTCCTCACCTCGCCCCCTATCTGTCGGAGTCCCGCAAGGTTCAGTTCTTGGACTCCTGCTCTTCTCCATTTACACCTTTGGCCTGGGACAGCTCATAGAATCTCACGGCTTTCAATATCATCTCTATGCTGACGACACACAGATCTACATCTCTGGACCAGATATTACCACCCTACTAACCAGAATCCCTCAATGTCTGTCTGCTATTTCATCGTTCTTCTCCACTAGATTTCTAAAACTTAACATGGACAAAACAGAATTCATCATCTTTCCCCCATCTCACACGACCTCCCCAACGAACCTATCCATTACAGTAAACGGCTGCCCACTCTCCCCAGTCCCACAAGCCCGCTGTCTTGGGGTAATCCTTGACACTGATCTCTCTTTTAAACCACATATCCAAGCCCTTTCCACTTCCTGCCGCCTCCAACTCAAAAATATTTCACGGATCCGCACATTCCTAAACCAAGAATCCGCAAAGACCCTAGTCCATGCCCTCATCATCTCCCGCCTTGACTACTGCAACCTCCTGCTCTGTGGCCTCCCCTCTAACACTCTTGCACCCCTCCAATCTATTCTAAACTCTGCTGCCCGACTAATCCATCTGTCCCCCCGCTATTCCCCGGCCTCTCCCCTCTGTCAATCCCTGCACTGGCTCCCCATCACCCAGAGACTCCAGTACAAAAACCTAACCATGACATACAAAGCCATCCACAACCTGTCTCCTCCATACATCTGCGACCTCGTCTCCCGGTACTCTCCTGCACGCAACCTCCGATCCTCACAAGATCTCCTTCTCTACTCCCCTATTATCTCCTCTTCCCACAATCGCATACAAGATTTCTCTCGCACATCACACCTACTCTGGAATTCTCTACCACAACATATCAGACTCTCGCCTACCATCGAAACCTTCAAAAAGAACCTGAAGACCCACCTCTTCCGACAAGCCTACAACCTGCAGTAACCACCGATCGACCAAACCGCTGCACGGCCAGCTCTACCCTCACCTACTGTATCCTCACCCATCCCTTGTAGATTGTGAGCCCTCGCGGGCAGGGTCCTCTCTCCTCCTGTACCAGTTGTGACTTGTATTGTTCAAGATTATTGTACTTGTTTTATTATGTATACCCCTCCTCACGTAACAGAATACTGTTTCCATACTAGTATTCACATGGAGGGTGAAATATACATTGAATTTTGTTGCAAACATGTGACGTATTCAGATTTTGAGGTGGATTCACTGCATTTTCAGTAAAATTCACAGGTGGATTGGTAGAAGGATTATCCAACCCATATTAATATAACCAAATGTATGTGTATAAACAGGTAGAGA
This sequence comes from Ranitomeya imitator, assembly GCF_032444005.1. Lineage (NCBI taxonomy): Eukaryota > Metazoa > Chordata > Amphibia > Anura > Dendrobatidae > Ranitomeya > Ranitomeya imitator. Next base: position 53,048,114 of record NC_091284.1, read on the forward strand.
TATCACACCTCAGTGCTTGATTTAAGGCACCCTAGATTGGAATGACATTGCATATACGGTATATTTTTTTGTATTGAATAATACTTAAAGAAATAATTGAATATACTCAATGTCTTTTCTTTATGTAACACTTTTATTCACTGTATCACGTGTGGAAGTCTATTCTAGAGAAACCAAGACAACTCTGAAATATTGACTTTTATTACTTCAATTTTGCTTATGACAATAGATTTATATTGCTATCAGTTGAAAAATATGCTTTTATTTAGTTTTTGATTCAGTCTTTGTAACTATTCTTATGTGACTTTCCATGACTTGTAGACTGCCGTTTATCTTAAATATGAAGGACATGGCAGTAAAGATGGTGATCCAACACTTGACATACAGTATATTTACACAGAGCTTGATAAGATTGGATTACCTTGAACCTAGAAGAAGAGATGAGACTAAGCAGTAACCATTTAACCCCTTCATGACCAGAGGTATTTTCGTCTTTGCTCCCCTTCTTCCCAGAGCTATAACTTTTTTTTATCTTTCTGTCAATATGGCTATGTGAAGACTTGGTTTTCACCAGACGAGTTGTACTTTTGAACACCATTGGTTTTAACATATCAAAAAAATGATATACAAATGTATACCTAGGTGTTCGCGTTGATATAACCCCACTGAGAAGGGATCATGTATAACAGTCCATAATACATTCCAACACTGAGTTGAATCACCACTTAGATGGTTAATGCAGACGCTCCTTCAGAATTAACACAAGTGGTGTACTAAAACAGTTTTATGCATAAAGTTCTTACCACAAAAAGAAGAAGTCCATGCGGCTTGAAGATGTGCTTGTGCAAAGGACTTGAGTCCAAATGTTCGGCTAGTGAGCTACAGCTGCCCCGGCCGGTGACAGTATGTCGCTCCTCTGAGCCCCACGTGCAGCGGCGTTGAAACCGGCAGGCTGACTCGTGCGCAAAGTGAAGGCAGCACCGGAGTAGGACCGGTGTGCCGAGGTGAGCAGCGTGACCGCGCACGTGACCAGAGGCTGGGTACGAATGGCGGTAGGGACCAAACAACATCCGACGCGTTTCGGAGACGTCTGTCTCCTTCTTCAGGGATTTTATTGGTTTTAACATATCGTGTACTGGAAAACAGGAAAAAAAATTCAAGTGCAGTGAAATTGCAAAAAAAAGTGCAATCTCACAGTTGTTTTTTTCTTTTTGCTTTTTTACTTTGTTCACTAAATGCTAAAACTGACCTGCCATTGTGTATTTTACAGGTCATTACAAGTTCATAGACACCAAACATGTCTAGTTTTTGTATCTAATTGGCCATTTTCTGATACTCGTAGAGTTTCCATTTTTCATGATTGGGTGAGTGCTTATTTTTTACGCACCAAGCTGACATTTTTAATGAAACTATTTAGGTGCGGATAGATCTTTTGATTTCCCGTTATTGCATTTTAATGCAATGTCGTGGCAACCAAAAAAACTTTAATTCTGGCGTTTTTACATTTTTTCTTGCTATGCCGTTTAGCAATCAGATTAATCCTTTTTTTATTGATAGATCGGGTTATTCTGAACACGGCAAAAATGTGTATATTTGATTTTTTTATTGCTTTATTTTGAATGGGGAGAAAGGAGGGTGATTTGAACTTTTATATTTCTTTATATTTTTAAGAACATTTTTTTTCCTTTTGGCAAGCTTCAATAGTCTCCATGGGAGAATAGAAGATGCCATAACCCGATCGGCTCTGCTACATACAGGCGATGATCAGATCGCCTGTATGTAGTAGACTTGTCATGCCAACCCATGGGCGGATTTCCAGCAGGCTTGCTGAAAGCGCATGTTAAATGCCATTTGACAGTGGCATTTATCTATTTAACCTCTTCCCGACCTCCGCTGTACTATTACAGCGGAGGTCGGTACCACCGCTCTAATGCGGGCTGCGGCGGTGAGCCTGCATCAAAGCTGGGACATGTCAGCTGTTTTGAACAGCTGACATGTGCCCGCAATAGCGGCGGGTGGAATCGCAATTCACCCGCCTCTATTAACTAGTTAAATGCCGCTGTCAAATGCTGACAGCGGCATTTAACTACCGCTTCCGGCCATCGGGCCGGTAATGAGCGCATTGCCAACCCCGTCACATGATCAGCTCCTATGTAGCAGAGCCGATCAGGCTATGCCAGCTTCTAGCCTCTCATGGAGGCTATTGAAGCATGGCAAATGTAAAAAAAATGTTTTAAAAAATATGAAAAAAAACAAAAAATATATAAAAGTTTAAATCACCCCCCTTTCACCCGATTAAAAATAAAACAATAAAAAAATCAAGCCTACACATATTTGGTATCGCCGCTTTCAGAATCGCCTGATGCGTACTACATATATAGTACATACATACTACATACATACTACACACATACATACATACTACCTACAACATACATACTACATACATACTACATACATACTACATACACACATACATACTGCATACAACATACATACTACATACATACATATTACATACAACATACATACTACATACATACATACTACATACATACATATATACTACATACATACTACATACATACATACTACATACATACTACATACAATACATTCATACATTACATACAATACATACATATAGACATACATTACATATAACATAGAATACATACTCACCATCACTTGTCACTTTGTTCCCCAAAGCCAGTGTCATCTGTAAAAAATATTAAAATAACAAACAAACAATATACTCCCTGATCCGCAGAAATCTACGAGTGTCCCACAATGATCTCCCGTGGAGAACAGCAGCATCAGCTGATGCGACCGCTCTCTAGGGGCTCCAGGAATACAATGACGGGAGGAAGGTATCCTTCCACACTGTATTCCTCCACCACTGTAAAAAAAATAGTCCCTAGTCTCACTTTTGGCATTGCTGTATGAGAAAGTTCCCATGCAGCTTTTGCCATAAAGTGAGACCAGTGAACTAGAGTAACTTCTCAGTGATGCACTGCTGGAGCCACTGAGCACTGAGCGGTCGCATCAGCTGATGCTGCTGTTCTCCACAGGAGATCGTCATGGGATACTCGTGGATTTCTGCGGATCAGGGAGTATATTGTTTGTTTGTTATTTTAATATTTTTTACAGATGACCCTGGCTTCGGGGACCCCCAGCAGCACGCACAGACCCTCGAGAGGCCCATACAGACCCCCTGCAGGCCCACACAGACCCCCAAGAGGCCCGAACAGACCCCCGGCAGCATGCACAGACCCCCGAGAAGCCTGTACAGACCCCCGGCAGGCCCACACAGACCCTTGAGAGACCTGCACAGACACCGCTTGCACACACAGACATGCAGTCTCCGCCATTCCCCACCCACCATCGATATAATTTCAGCAGCCAATCACAGCCATGCCATTAGTTAACATGGCTATTTAACAGGATGTGCCCACACTTCTTAGGATCCTCATTGGCTGAATAGAATAAAACTGCCTCATTGCATTATGGGAACTTCTGATTCCGGTATTCGATATTGTAAAAGTATCGGAACTCAGTTTTGGAACTCCGATACAGCAAATATCGTCCGATACCCAATATTTGCAGTTTCGGAATGCTCAACACTAGTGATCACTGAACGGCATAGCGACAAAAAAATTCAAAACGCCAGAATTACATTTTTTTGGTCGCCATGACATTGCATTAAAATGTAATAACGGGTGATCAAAAGAGCGTATCTGCACCAAAATGGTATCATTAAAAGCATCAGCTGAGCATGCAAAAAATAAGCCATCACTTAACCCCAGATCACGAAAACTGAAGACGTTATGGTTATTGGAAAATTGTGCAACTTTTTTTTTTTTTAGCAAAGTTTGATGTCTATGAAACCGTAACGACCTGGAGAATCAAAATGGCAGGTCAGTTTTACCATTTAGTGAACCTAGCAAAAAAGTCAAACAAAAAAGTGTGGGATTGCACTTTTTTTGCAGTTTCACCGCACTTGGAATTTTTTTCCCGTTTTCTAGTACATGACATGCTAAAACCAATGATGTCGTTCAAAAGTGCAACTTGTCCTGCAAAAAAAAGCTCTTACATGGCCATATTGACGGAAAAATAAAAAAGTTATGGCTCTGGGAAGGAGGGAAGTGATAAACGAGAACGTAAAAATGGAAAAGGGCAAGGTCTTGAAGGGGGTAATAGCCACAGGTGGATCGCGATTCCACCCGCAGCTGTTCCGAGCACATGTCAGTTGTTCAAAACAACTGACATGTGCAGGCAAAGATGTGGGCTCAGCACCGGATCCCACATCAAAGGGAGGGTGTCTGATAATGGCGTACTATTACACCAGATGTCGCAAAGGGGTTAAAAGGGTTTTCCATATCATCTTTGCTATAAAAATGTCCCACCAAGTCAAAAACAAACAAATAAAATGAATACATACCTGCCAGTCCCATATTGCTACCTTATAGCACTGCACTGGTCCCTCATGGGAGTCCAGTGGTGAAGTGAACATATTTTATATTTTTTGTATGTTGGGTCAGTGTTTATAGCAAAATGTAGAGCACAACCCCATTAAGTTAAATCAATCAGGGGCATGCCCCTATGAGTTTTATTTCAAGACTTTCAAAGTAAAGCATTGAAAATTATGTTTGGTCCATACTGAAGATGCTATGGGATCTGGCTATTTATAGTGCAATAAAATGACAACATTGCACTGCTAAAGGGAAAATGCAACGAATATGAAGTTTAATTATCATCACACCCTTCTTTCAGTAGCCAACTTTTGGCTATCCTTTGGCCCGTTCTCCAGTCACAGCTCATTAGTCTCATCATGATCTTCAGTAAATGCCATCTGTAGCTAAATTCAGTGACGCTTCACTGTAGAAATCATATGGACATAAATGGTAAAAGAGGAAAGAAAGGTGGCACTCATAATGAGCTTCAGTAAGTGCAATCCTTTCGAAGTGGACCCAAAGAATCACAACTTGCAGTGCAAAACAGCTGTGGCCCAGCTTTTTATTCTCCTTCGAGCCCCATGCCCACCGCTCCTCCTGATATCCTCGAATCAATAAAGGATTGCGTTTAGTTAAGATCATGGTGAGTGCCACCTTTCTCTCCTCATCTACAATTTATGTCCATGTGATTTCTAATGTGAAGCACCACTGATGTTAGCTACAGATGGCGTTTGTTCCACTAAGAACTGCCAAAGTTAATACCACTTAGGACTGGCACCATTCAGCTTCATTCAAACATTTACTTATCTAATTACTGTCACACTGAACAATATCGCTAGCGATCCGTGACGTTGCAGCGTCCTCGCTAGCGATATCGTCCAGTTTGACACGCAGCAGCGATCAGGATCCTGCTGTGCCATCGTTGGTTGCTGCAGAAAGTCCAAAACTTTATTTCGTCGCTGGATCTCCCGCAGACATCGCTGAATCGGCGTGTGTGACGCCGATTCAGCGATGTCTTCACTGGAACCAGGGTAAACATCGGGTTACTAAGTGCAGGGCCGCGCTTAGTAACCCGATGTTTACCCTGGTTACCAGCGTAAAAGTAAAAAAAACAAACACTACATACTTACCTTCCGCTGTCTGTCCCCGGCGCTCTGCTTCTCTGCACTGTGAGCGCCGGCCAGCCGGAAAGCAGAGCACAGCGGTGACGTCACCGCTCTGCTTTCCGGCCGCTGTGCTTACACAGTGCAGAGGAAAGCACAGCGCCGGGGGACAGACAGCGGAAGGTAAATATGTAGTGTTTTTTTTTTTTACTTTTACGCTGGAAACCAGGGTAAACATCAGGTTACTAAGCGCGGCCCTGCGCTTAGTAACCCGATGTTTACCCTGGTTACCAGGGAACCGGCATCGATGGTCGCTGGAGAGATGTCTGTGTGACAGCTCTCCAGCGACCAAACAGCGACGCTGCAGCGATCGACATCGTTGTCGGTATCGCTGCAGCGTCGCTTAGTGTGACGGTACCTTTAGAGCGAACTTTACAGCTGATACATGCTGCCCGATCCTCGATGATGTCAGCCAAGTTTGTTTCACCTTATTATACTGTGTTGTTTCAGAGAAAAAATACTTTAAAAGCCACAAGAGACTAAGCTGCATGAGAGACTAGTCAGACAGGCAGGTCATTAGTGGTTTCTCCCTGTCCGACTTATTCTACCTTGCGGCTTACTGCCCAGTAGATTTTAAAGTATATTATTCTCTGAAACATTGCAATATTTCAGAGTCAAACACATGGCTGAAAAAATGCAACCAGTGACTGATATATGCTGTCCATGGATCGGGCACTATGTATCAGCTTTAAGGTTCCCTTTTACACCTTAAACTTTCTGTCCACTTCTCATCCAACTATCCATTTGGCCAGCTGAAATCTATCACCACTCTAGTGAATCACCTTGACTAAAGTCACTAATGATTTATTAACTGGTAAGCTAAATTACATTGCTCTATGTTCATCCTCTTTGACATATCTTCTTCCTTCAACACAGTCAACCATTTTCTATTCTTACAAACTGTGTTAACCTTTGCCATCACCGACCTAACCCACTACTGCATCACCTCACACCTCACCAACTGCACATTTAATTTTCATTTCCACACTATTTTCTCACCTCTCCACCTCATTGTTGGAATCATTCGAGATTTTGTCCTATGACTCTTACTTTTCTCTATCTACACCTTTGGCCTGAGACAGCTCATAGAATTCCCCCGGATTTCAGTACCACTGTTATGCAAATGACACTTCAATTTATCTTTCTGACACAGATGTCACCTATCCATCAAATCCATGACCAGATTTTAAAAGCTTTATTAATGGCTCCATAATTTTCACAGTATCCCAAGTCTGAAGCCTTGGGTTAACCTTTGACTCCAGGCTGCCCTTCAAATAACGCATATAACTGGCCTCAAGCTCAAAATCATTTATCAAATCCACTACATTCTTAACTTTGAATGAACAAAAACATCTTCGCATCTCCTAACTAGTCTACTGCAATATTCTTTGTGGTGTTCCATATTTTAGTCCTGCACCCCTCCATTTCATACTTAACTCTGCTAAATAATCAACATTTCTCCTCATTACTCTCCTGTCACTCTTCTCTAACAATTTCTTCATTGGCTACCCATTATTAAGAGAATTCTGATCAATATGCTAATAACTAATTATAGGGCCACCCAGAAAGAGGCTTCTCCATACATCTCTGAAGTCCCCGTACTTCTTCCAATCACAATCTTCCAACTCACAGATTTGTTTTCCATTGCCCTCAAACTCTGAAACTCAGTATTCCAATTATTTCCCATCTTTGATACCTCCAAAGTCATCCTAAAAACTCATCTCTTCAAGACATCACGTGATCTGAAACCATGTTTCCACCGCGATGTCAAATCAACATCTTCTACGTCTATACTGTCTCCTTGTGATCAGGATCTGTTCTCCTATTGCACCTGTCTGTCACTTAGACATGTTTTCTTTTAATATATCTACCCTTTTATGTACTGTCAATTTATCGTTATGTACTTAAAAGCCAGTTTTCGCATGAACAGTTCTCTGGAATTAAGACTGCAAAATATAATAATTGTTATAACACCATTAGTTTTGTACACAGTAGGTATCACAAGGTTCTAAAATTAACAGTTTTCATTGATGCTCAGGTCCATTATGATATCCAGACTGTGCCGACTTGAGATTCCTCCTCTCCAATCCTATAGTAAACCAGCTCAGCCCAACAAGAAATTATAGGTATCCTAAACAAAAATAATTCACCAACGGTATATAAAATGTAGAAACAGTTTACATAGTATATTCAAAGTTTATATGGTGTAGGTAAAGTAGTCAAAATATTTAAAATACTAGGAAGAAATGTTATGTCTACATGTAGACAGGAATGTGTAAGGAAAAACAAGCAAAGCGGATTAAGTGCAAAACAATCCAATATCGGAATTAGATTTAGTACAGAAATTTACTTTGACGGCGGGACACATTATAGAATGACAGTAATTGCCTTTTATATTTACTTTTCTAATACGTTCTTGGACTTGTTTAAGGCTAACAACTGGTATATTTTTTTATTTTATTTTACTTACATCAACTAACGTAACGACACATTTTATTATTATTTTTATGTCAACTTTAATGGTGAAGACTGAAACTGAATTCAAAATAATAAATGCTACACAAATTATTATTTAATCTTTATGTCATATGCATTTTAAAATGCACTTTTACCTAAAAATAACCTGTCAGTTTTCCTGATATGCTTATTTCATTAAATACTACTATCCCTCACCAATTATAATTTTAAAGAACATTTTCTTAAAATTCTAATTCTCAAAAATCCTCTGAAAATATTTCACTACAATGATAACCACTGTACTTTTTTTGTTAGAACATATCCCTCTGATAAGACAGCGTCAGACACTTAAAGGATAGTTTACCTCCCTAAAGGAAAAAAAGATCAAACAGTTGAAATGTAACTCATCTTACCAAAAATTTGCCATTAAGTGAGGGTTGGAAGGTCAAAATATTATTATTATTATTTATTATTATAGCGCCATTTTTTCCATGGCGCTTTACATGTGAGAAGGGGTATACATAATAAAACAAGTACAATAATCTTGAACAATACAAGTCACAACTGGTACAGGAGGAGAGAGGACCCTGCCCGCGAGGGCTCACAATCTACAAGGGATGGGTGAGGATACAGTAGGTAGGGTAGAGCTGGTCATGCAGCGGTTTGGTCGATCGGTGGTTACTGCAGGTTGTAGGCTTGTCGGAAGAGGTGGGTCTTCAGGTTCTTTTTGAAGGTTTCGATGGTAGGCGAGAGTCTGATATGTTGTGGTAGAGAATTCCAGAGTAGGGGGGATGCACGAGAGAAATCTTGTATGCGATTGTGGGAAGAGGAGATAAGAGGGGAGTAGAGAAGGAGATCATGTGAGGATCGGAGGTTGCGTGCAGGAGAGTACCGGGAGACGAGGTCGCAGATGTATGGAGGAGACAGGTTGTGGATGGCTTTGTATGTCATGGTTAGGCTTTTGTACTGGAGTCTCTGGGTGATGGGGAGCCAGTGCAGGGATTGACAGAGGGGAGAGGCCGGGGAATAGCGGGAGGACAGGTGGATTAGTCGGGCAGCAGAGTTTAGAATAGATTGGAGGGGTGCAAGAGTGTTAGAGGGGAGGCCACAGAGCAGGAGGTTACAGTAGTCAAGGCGGGAGATGATGAGGGCATGGACTAGGGTCTTTTCAGATTCTTGGTTTAGGAATGTGCGGATCCGTGAAATATTTTTGAATTGGAGGCAGCAGGAAGTGGAAAGGGTTTGGATATGTGGTTTAAAAGAGAGATCAGTGTCAAGGATTACCCCAAGACAGCGGGCTTGATTACCCCAAGGCAGGGTGGCATGTGTGGCACCCCTAGAGGTATTTGCCACAAATATAGTTACTGACACTGAACACAAATACTAAAATAGCAAGACTGCACTACCTCCTCCGGCCAGAAGGGGGAGCTCCAGAGACTCCCCTTGATCCATTCTGGTCTGAGAGAAGAACTGGCAGTTGGGCAGTTGGGCTAAGGAGCTGAAAGTGAGAGGTCATACAGCTGAATTTCTAACAGCCCTATGATGGTTTCCAGGCCCAAATCACCGGCCTGAGGAGAAGAGGGATAGAGAAAAAGGACATTGTGAGAACCGGGTAGCATTAATCACTACCCAGAACAGGCGCAAAGACGGATACCGGATCCGTGGCTGTATTCATTACATATAATACAGCAACCGGAAAAACGTGAGGTGATATCAGCTTCACTAGTGTCGGACGCAGCAACAGACACAGAGTTCAGCGGTACTCCCGGAGGGGGTAAGCCGATAAAAGGACTCGGGTTGCCCGTCGAACCAGGACCCGGAGGGGACAGATTGGGCCGGCAGCCAGTTCACATACAGCAGCAGGGCCACACAGATATTGCGTACAATAAGAGGCGAAGACCCCGGCAGGGTCAAAGTAACTCAGAGTTCCCATACAGACTCCGGTGACAGGACTGGTTGTAAATCCTTTTTTTGTTAAAGTAAACTGGTTAAACGTTTCAGTGCCTCAGTCTTTCATTTGGACAATAGCCATCTATCCAGGATTGGGATCATCACCGCTGGGAGAACCTGCTGCTGATCAAGTAAGTGCCTGTTCCCTCACGATACCCTTTACACTGTGCATTGCCTGAGGCCACAGCACCGGGTCAAGCCACCCGTGACATCCCCCTCAAGAGACAGACCCCATTGGTCCGGTGCTGGGTACCCTGGTCTCTCGGGGGGCACAATTGGCGTCACAAACAGGATCGAGCCAGCCCATATACCGGGTATTGTGTGCCGTGATTGGAGCCCAAAACTTTGAAAACTTGGATGAAAAATCGTGAAAATTGACTTTATTAAAGAAAATTCCATTTCCCATTAAAAACTATTGAAAGTGACTTTTCCCCATTGGTTATAATGGAGTAAAGATGGCCGCCATCCCCTGAGGTAATCACCTCATAACCGTTAGGCGCGAGACTGTTAATTGAGCTACGCCATTACCTGAGCCCCAGTCTAACTGAAAAACTTCAGAATCCGCCATTACAGAGCGCGCGGCGGGCGGGAGCAGCAGGGGGCGTGTCATTGTGGGCGGCACCAAGCTGAGCGCTCTGACGTCAGAGCAAGGAGAAAACCAATCCTGCTGCACAGCAGAACGAATCTACACTATCCCGACAGAAGCGGAGGACCGGAAGGGTCCGGATTAACTAAGGGGGCACAGTATGTCGCAGCACGGAGACGCCGCATGTCATGATCCCAATGGCAGGGGATCACAAAAGGACAAGCACAAAAACAAAACAAGCTCTAGGGTGATGGAACCTGAGCTGACCGCGATCCTGAACCTAAACACACAACTAGCAGTAGCCGGGGAATGTGCCTACGATGATTCCTAGACGTCTCGCGCCAGCCGAAGGATTAACTTCACCTATTAGAAGAAACACAGACCTCACTTGCCTCCAGAGAAACACCCCACAGAAATAGCAGCCCCCCACATGTAATAACGGTGAAATGAGAGGAAAGCACATACGTAGTTATGAAAATAGAATCAGCAAAAATGAGGCCCGCTAAAGCTAGATAGCAGAGGATACAAAAGTGAACTGCGCGGTCAGCGAAAAACCCTTCAAAAAAACCATCCTGAAATTACTTGAACTCATGTGCCAACTCATGGAACATGAGGAGTAATTTCAGCCCACTAGAGCAACCAGCAGCAAGGAATCACATATCTGCAAGCTGGACTAAGACAAAAATAAAGCAAAACGTGGAACAGGAAAATCAAAACTTAGCTTGTCCTGAAGATAACAGACGCAGCGAGCAAAGGTAAAAAGACACACTGATTACATTGATAGCCGGCGAGGAAATGATAAAAAAGCCAGGTTAAATAGGAAACTCCCATAACCTGATGGAACAGGTGGACACCAGAGACCGCAGAGAACACAAGTCACCCAGTACCATCAGTAACCACCAGAGGGAGCCCAAAAACAGAACTCACAACAGTACCCCCCCCTTGAGGAGGGGTCACCGAACCCTCACGAGAACCACCAGGGCGACCAGGATGAGCCCTATGAAAAGCACGGACCAAATCGGCAGCATGAACATCAGAGGCAATCATCCAAGAATTATCCTCCTGACCATAACCCTTCCACTTGACCAAATACTGGAGTTTCCGTCTGGAAACACGAGAATCCAAGATCTTCTCCACAACATACTCCAATTCACCCTCCACCAGCACCGGAGCAGGAGGCTCAAGCGAAGGAACAACAGGTACCTCATACTTCCGCAACAACGACCGATGGAACACATTATGAATAGCAAACGATGCCGGGAGATCCAAACGAAACGACACAGGGTTAAGAATTTCCAAGATCCTATAGGGACCGATGAACCGAGGCTTGAACTTAGGAGAAGAGACCTTCATAGGAACAAAACGAGAAGACAACCACACCAAGTCCCCAACAAGAAGTCGAGGACCCACGCGGCGACGGCGATTAGCAAAACGCTGAGCCCTCTCCTGGGACAACTTCAAATTGTCCACCACATGACTCCAAACCTGATGCAACCTATCCACCACCATGTCCACTCCAGGACAATCAGAAGGCTCCACCTGACCAGAGGAAAAACGAGGATGAAACCCCGAATTACAAAAGAAAGGAGAAACCAAGGTACCAGAACTAGCCCGATTATTAAGGGCAAACTCGGCAAGCGGCAAAAAGGAAACCCAGTCATCTTGATCAGCAGAAACAAAACACCTTAAATAAGTTTCTAAAGTCTGATTAGTTCGTTCCGTCTGGCCATTCGTCTGGGGATGGAATGCAGATGAAAAGGACAAATCAATGCCCATCTTAGCACAGAACGTCCGCCAAAATCTAGACACAAACTGGGATCCCCTGTCAGAAACGATGTTCTCCGGAATGTCATGCAAACGGACCACGTTTTGAAAAAACAGAGGGACCAACTCAGAGGAGGAAGGTAACTTAGGCAAGGGTACCAGATGAACCATCTTAGAAAAGCGGTCACACACAACCCATATGACAGACATTTTTTGAGAGACAGGGAGATCCGAAATAACGTCCATGGAAATGTGCGTCCAAGGCCTCTTCGGGATAGGCAAAGGTGACAACAATCCACTGGCCCGAGAACAGCAAGGCTTAGCCCGAGCGCAAACTCCACAAGACTGCACGAAAGAACGCACATCCCTCGACAAGGAAGGCCACCAAATAGACCTGGCCACCAAGTCTCTAGTACCAAATATTCCAGGATGACCTGCCAACACAGAAGAATGGACCTCGGAGATGACTCTACTGGTCCAATTATCCGGAACAAACAGTCTTTCCGGCGGACAACGATCAGGTTTATCCACCTGAAACTCCTGCAAAGCACGTCGCAAGTCTGGGGAGACAGCCGACAAAATCACCCCATCCCTAAGGATACCAGTGGGCTCAGAATTTCCAGGGGAGTCAGGCACAAAACTCCTAGAAAGAGCATCCGCCTTCACATTCTTTGAACCTGGCAGGTATGAAACCACAAAATTGAAACGAGAGAAAAACAGTGACCAACGAGCCTGTCTAGGATTCAGACGCTTGGCAGACTCAAGGTACATCAGATTTTTGTGATCAGTCAAGACCACCACACGATGACTAGCACCCTCAAGCCAATGACGCCACTCCTCAAATGCCCACTTCATGGCCAAAAGCTCCCGATTACCAACATCATAATTCCGTTCAGCGGGCGAAAATTTTCTAGAAAAGAACGCACATGGCTTCATCACTGAGCCATCGGAGCTTCTCTGTGACAAAATCGCCCCCGCTCCGATCTCGGAAGCATCAACCTCAACCTGAAAAGGAAGCGACGTATCTGGCTGACGCAACACAGGAGTAGAAGAAAACCGGCGCTTAAGTTCCTGAAAGGCCTCCACAGCCGCAGGAGACCAATCAGTAACATCAGCACCCTTCTTAGTCAAATCCGTCAAAGGCTTAACAACACTAGAAAAATTAGCTATGAAGCGACGATAAAAATTAGCAAAGCCCAAGAACTTCTGTAGACTCTTAAGAGATGTAGGCTGCGTCCAGTCACAAATAGCCTGAACCTTGACGGGATCCATCTCAATAGTAGAAGGGGAAAAAATATACCCCAAAAAAGAAATCTTCTGGACTCCAAAGAGACATTTAGAACCCTTTACAAACAAAGAATTGGCCCGCAGGACCTGAAACACCTTCCTGACCTGCTGAACATGAGACTCCCAGTCATCAGAAAAAACCAAAACATCATCCAAATACACGATAATAAATTTATCGAGATATTCACGGAAAATATCGTGCATAAAAGACTGGAAGACAGAAGGAGCATTAGAAAGTCCAAAAGGCATCACCAAATACTCGAAATGGCCCTCAGGCGTATTAAATGCGGTTTTCCACTCATCACCCTGCCTTATCCGCACAAGATTATACGCACCCCGAAGATCAATCTTAGTGAACCATTTAGCCCCCTTAATGCGAGCGAACAAATCAGTCAACAATGGCAAAGGATACTGATATTTGACTGTAATCTTATTCAAAAGACGATAATCTATGCAAGGCCTCAAGGAACCATCTTTTTTGGCCATGAAAAAAAAACCTGCTCCCAAAGGGGACGAAGATGGACGGATATGTCCCTTTTCCAAGGACTCCTTAACATAATTCCGCATAGCAGCATGCTCTGGCAATGACAGATTGAACAAACGACCTTTAGGGAATTTACTGCCAGGAATCAAATCTATAGCACAATCGCAATCCCTGTGAGGAGGAAGCGAACTGAGCTTAGGCTCCTCAAAAACCTCCCGATAATCAGACAAAAATACCGGAACCTCAGAAGGAGTAGATGAAGCGATAGAAATCGGAGGTGCATCATCATGAACCCCCTGACATCCCCAGCTTAACACAGACATTGTTTTCCAGTCAAGGACTGGATTATGAGTTTGTAACCATGGCAGACCAAGTACTAGAACATCATGTAAATTATACAACACCAGGAAGCGAATCACCTCCTGATGAACGGGAGTCATACGCATGGTCACTTGTGTCCAGTACTGAGGTTTATTCATAGCCAAAGGTGTAGAGTCAATTCCTTTCAAAGGAATAGGAACTTCCAGAGGTTCCAGACTAAATCCACAGCGATTGGCAAATGACCAATCCATAAGACTCAGGGCAGCGCCTGAATCCACATAGGCATCGACGGAAATGGATGATAATGAACAAATCAGAGTCACAGACAGAATGAACTTAGACTGTAAAGTACCAATGGCAACAGACTTATCAACCTTTTATGTGCGTTTAGAGCATGCTGATATAACATGAGCTGAATCACCACAATAAAAACACAATCCATTTTTCCGCCTATAATTTTGCCGTTCACTTCTGGACTGAATTCTATCACATTGCATTATCTCAGGTGCCTGTTCAGAAGACACCGCCAAATGGTGCACAGGTTTGCGCTCCCGTAAACGCCGATCAATCTGAATAGCCATAGTCATGGACTCATTCAGAACTGTAGGCGCCGGGAACCCCACCATAACATCTTTAATGGCCTCAGAAAGGCCATCTCTGAATTTTGCAGCGAGAGCGCACTCATTCCACTGAGTAAGCACCGACCATTTCCGAAATTTCTGACAATATATTTCTGCTTCATCTTGCCCCTGAGAGAGAGCCAATAAAGCTTTTTCAGCCTGAATCTCTAGGTTAGGTTCCTCATAGAGCAAACCCAATGCCAGAAAAAACGCATCCACACTGAGCAACGCAGGATCCCCTGGTGCCAATGCAAATGCCCAATTTTGAGGGTCACCCCGCAGGAAAGATATAACAATCTTGACCTGCTGAGCAGGGTCTCCAGGGGAGCGAGATTTCAAGGAAAGAAACAACTTGCAATTGTTCCTAAAATTCAGAAAACTAGATCTATCTCCAGAAAAAAACTCTGGGATAGGAATTCTAGGTTCAGACATAGGCGTATGTACAACAAAATCTTGTATATTTTGAACCTTAGCAGCAAGATTATTCAGGCTGGAAGCCAAACTCTGGACGTCCATGATAAACAGCTGAGGTCAGAGCCATTCAAAGATTAAGAGGAGGAAAGAAGCAGCCAAGCTGCAATTAATGCTAGGCAGCAAACACTGAGGAGGGGGGAAAAAAAAAAAAAAAAAAAAAACTTCCTCAGAGTACTTTTCCTCCTACATCAGCCAAAACGATGACCAATTTTTTCGGGCCGGCTATACTGTCATGATCCCAATGGCAGGGGATCACAAAAGGACAAGCACAAAAACAAAACAAGCTCTAGGGAACCTGAGCTGACCGCGATCCTGAACCTAAACACACAACTAGCAGTAGCCGGGGAACGTGCCTACGATGATTCCTAGACGTCTCGCGCCAGCCGAAGGATTAACTTCCCCTATTAGAAGAAACACAGACCTCACTTGCCTCCAGAGAAACACCCCACAGAAATAGCAGCCCCCCACATGTAATAACGGTAAAATGAGAGGAAAGCACATACGTAGTTATAAAAATAGAATCAGCAAAAATGAGGCGCGCTAAAGCTAGATAGCAGAGGATACAAAAGTGAACTGCGCGGTCAGCGAAAAACCCTTCAAAAAACCATCCTGAAATTACTTGAACTCATATGCCAACTCATGGAACATGAGGAGTAATTTCAGCCCACTAGAGCAACCAGCAGCAAGGAATCACATATCTGCAAGCTGGACTAAGACAAAAATAAAGCAAAACGTGGAACAGGAAAATCAAAACTTAGCTTGTCCTGAAGATAACAGACGCAGGGAGCAAAGGTAAAAAGACACGCTGATTACATTGATAGCCAGCGAGGAAATGACAAAAAAGCCAGGTTAAATAGGAAACTCCCATAACCTGATGGAACAGGTGGACACCAGAGACCGCAGAGAACACAAGTCACCCAGTACCATCAGTAACCACCAGAGGGAGCCCAAAAACAGAACTCACAACAGCCGCAGCACCCGGCGCTAATGCAGCTAAAAGACAGAGTGTCGATAGAGCGTCTGGTAGCGCAGCAGTGCAAGGAGTGGCGCCCATCATGCCGGTGCTGATGCCATATACCCCAGGTGGCCCGTGGCTTCCAATGTATGAAGATGAGCCTAATACCCTTGACGATTTCAGAGAAAAGATGCTGGCCCATTTTAACATGTTTCCCGTGGGTGAAGTTCAGCGTGTTAGTCTCCTGATGATGCAGCTAAGTGGCCATGCTAAGCGAGAAGTCACAGCATGGGCAGCTGATCTAAAAGGCACTGTTGAACGCATATTTGCTGGATTAAAAGCTACATTTGAAACCACTGCCAGCAGCAAAGCTAAAATACGATTCTTTAATTGCAAACAAAAAGTTAATGAGGGCGTGAGAGACTTTGCCTTAAACCTGCAGGAAGCCCTTAAATCACTTACACTGGCTGAACCCATTTTTAACACCGGAGCGGATAAACTGCTAAGAGGTCAATTTATGGAGGGACTCTACACCCCTTCTCACCGGGGGCATGTGAGCATGCTTGTTTTTAAGAACCCTGAATTGACATTTGCTCAATTAAAGGAGAGCGCTATACGTCTCCAGCTGGCAGAGGCACCTCGGGATCAGGATCCTGCGCAACCTATGGCAGAGGCACCTCAACAACAGGGAGTGCCAGTGACATCAGCTATGTCCGGGGCCATTGCTAAGCCCCTGGGGCCCAGTACTAATGAGGCTCTTCAACAAAAGCTTGACTCTTTAACTGATGTTTTTGCTTCAATGGCTAAAACCATGCAGGAGATGAGAGGACCCAAGATAGAGTTCGCAAACCGTAGAGAGGATGTTCCATGGATGAGACCCCGGAGATACCCGACATGGAGAGGACGACCCCGCGACCGCTACCAACCGGATGGACAGCCCATTTGCCGCCGTTGCCAGCAGCCAGGCCACTTTGCACGAGATTGTGATTTAAACGGGAATCCCCTGTGAATGCGGGCCGCTTCGCAGGAATGAACTTTCAAGGCCCAACACCCTGGCACGACAGGTACATCAGAGGACGACCCATTATCCCTATCGTGCTGGACGGAATTCCCCTCAACGCTTTGCTGGACACAGGTTCCCAGATTTCATCTATACCGTATATCCTTTATAAGAGGTACTGGGCTGATGCAGATATTGATAAAGGGCCCTCTAATGTTGAACTAGATATATGGGCCAGTAATGGTAAGTTGGTACCGAAACTAGGATTCAGGGAAATGACCATAAAGATTGGTAAAGTAGAATTGAAGAAACAGGGTATAATTGTTGTTGATGTTGACCGGCGGAACTGTGAACCAACTGTATTGATAGGAATGAATGTGTTAGAGAACTGCTTTTCCGAAGTTATTTCTGCCTTACAGCAAATTGCTGAAACTGCCCAATCCTGCCAGCAGAGAGTTCTCCAAAGGGAAATAAAAGTATTGATGTTAAGGCAACAGGTAGAAGTTGCAGGTGGAGAAATCGGCAGTGTGAGGGTAAGTGATCCAACATCTATTGTAATCCCACCAAAAACAGAAATGCTGGTATGGTGTAGAGCAGCCATTGGTACTAAGGGACGAGATTATCAAGCCTTAATAGAACCAGTGTACACCGACAGCAGGCCCACTATACTCACAGCACGAGGGGTAGTCGAGGTACACCGGGGACGAGTGCCGGTACGACTTTTGAACTGTGGAGAGGAAGAGGTCACTTTGCCAAGGTATGCTACAGTGGCAAAGCTATATACTGTTGACAACAATGCCATCACAACCATTGAGCCCTTAGAACCAACCTGTCAGGTGGAAGGCAACGGCTCAGACGGAGAATTGGAGGATTGGTGTCAACAGCTACACGTGGGCATAAATTCAACACCTACCCATCAAAAACAAGGGGTGTATAGGCTAGTGACGGAATATGAACAAGTCTTCAGTAAACACCCATTGGACTTCGGACGGATAGAAGGGGTAGAACACACAATCCCCACCAGTGACCATCCCCCAATAAAAGAAAGATATAGACCCATACCGCCCGCTCACTATCAATGTGCAAAAGATATGCTGAGGGAGATGAAACAGGCCGGGGTAATAAGAGACAGCTGTAGCCCCTGGGCGGCCCCTCTAGTGCTTGTCAAAAAAAAGGACAGAACCATGAGAATGTGCGTATACTACCGGCGGATTAATAACATCACCCATAAAGACGCCTACCCCTTGCCTAGGATAGAAGAGTCCTTGACTGCTTTGAAATCTGCTAATTATTTTTCCACCTTAGACTTAACAAGCGGGTATTGGCAAGTCCCTGTGGCTGAGAGAGATAAGGAAAAGACGGTATTCACCACACCAATGGGTCTATGTGAATTTAATCGCATGCCATTCGGACTCTGCAACGCATCCGGTACCTTCCAGCGGCTGATGGAATGCTACCTCGGACACAAGAACTTCGAGACCGTCCTCCTGTACCTAGATGATGTGATCGTCTACTCAAAGACTTACGAACAACACTTAATAGACCTGGCAGAAGTGTTCGAAGCCTTATCCAGGTATGGCATGAAAATCAAGCCATCCAAATGTCACCTTCTCAAGCCAAAGGTACAGTACCTGGGACACATCGTGAGTTCGGAGGGAGTAGCACCGGATCCCGAGAAAATAAGCGCCATAAGGGATTGGCCAAGACCTACCAATGCAAAAGAAGTGAGGCCATTCCTGGGATTGGTGGGTTACTATCGCAGATTTATAAAAGGATTTACCAAATTGGCAGCACCCTTGCAAGACGCCTTGGTAGGGCAGACGAAGAAACCTTCAAACCGAAACCCTCCATTTCAGTGGAACGATGAAAGGGAAGACTCCTTTGAACAACTAAAGAAGGCACTAACCGGAGAAGAGGTTCTGGCATACCCAGATTACCATCAACCTTTCATCCTCTACACCGATGCCAGTAATGTGGGACTAGGAGCGGTGCTGTCACAAAAGCAAGAAGGTCGGGAGAAAGTCATCGCCTTTGCAAGTAGAAAGCTCCGGCCTACTGAAAGAAATCCAGAAAATTATAGCTCCTTCAAATTGGAACTACTGGCAGTAGTTTGGGCTGTGACTGAACGTTTCAAACACTATCTGGCTGCTGCAGAATTTATTGTCTATACTGACAACAATCCGTTGACCCACCTGGACACAGCCAAATTAGGTGCGTTAGAACAGCGATGGATAGCCCGGTTATCTAATTACAACTTCAAGATCAAGTATCGAGCAGGTCGCAAGAATGGAAATGCCGATGCCCTATCCCGGATGCCACACTTGAGAGATGTAGAAGAAGAAACGGGGGAGCTTGAAGAAATTGAACTACCAGCCTTCCATCATCCCAAGGCAAAACATCATCAGTCAAGTACCTATCAGAAACAACAAGAGGTGAATTTTAATCCGTTAGCACACCATAGATGGGCTGACACCCAAGACAGCAATCCGGCTGTGAAGTTGGTGAAGGAACTGTTAACTGAGCAAAGTGCATATCCCGATGAGGATGCCCCAGAAGAGACGCATCAACTCTGGAAAGAGAGAGGCAAAATGTTCCTGTATCAAGGGAAGCTCTGTAGAAGGTACACCAATCCGAAAACACATGAATTGGTTTGGCAGATTATCGTGCCTAAACAAGATGTCAAGATGGTCCTCGAAGCTTACCATAATGGTGCTGGTCACTTCGGTTGGAAAAAGTTAGAAGTACTTCTAAGAGAAAGATTTTATTGGGTCGGGATGAGAAAATCAATCGAACAGTGGTGCAGAAATTGTGGCCCGTGCAACCTCAGAAGAAACGATCAAAAGAACCAAAGAGCACCACTGCAGCCCATAATCACCAAACAACCACTTGAACTTGTAGCCATGCACCACGTGAAGTTGACACCAAGCTATGTCTATGCCTTGACCATCGTGGACCATTATTCACGCTTCTTGGTAGTAGTACCCGTAAAAGATCTGACAGCAAAAACAGCAGCCAAAGCATTCCAAACATACTTTTGTAGACCCCATGGATATCCGGAACAGGTTCTCACCGACCAAGGTACAGCCTTTGAATCAGAGATCTTCAGAGAATTCTGTAATATGTATGGTTGCAAAAAGAACCGACGACGGCCTATCATCCACAAACAAACGGCTTATGCGAGAAGATGAACCATATTGTAATGGAACTACTAAAGACTTTACCTGAGACAGAAAGGAATCAATGGCCAGAGAAATTGCCTGACTTGGTGGATCTGTATAATCATGTCCCGGTGAGCTCCACCAACTGCACCCCAGCTTACCTTATGCGTGCAAGACCCGGCCAATTACCAATCGATCTAGAAATGGGAATTCTGAAACCAGACGCAGAAGTTCAAGACTTCAATTGGGATATCATACGGCAAAAGCAGTATCGCCAAGTGCAAGAGAGTGTGGAAAGAAGCCTTCAGCAAACTAGAGAAAGACAAGAGCGAACTTTCAACCAGAATGCTCTAGCGACCCCATTAAGACCGGGTGACCAAGTGCTCAAGAGAAATCGTCGAACCAATAAACTAGACAATCAGTGGGAAGCCGTACCCTACACAGTTTTACCAACAAGAATGGATAATCCTAAAATGTGTCTCATTAGCAAAAACGGGGGCTTATCATCTGTACTAGTGTCAACAGACAATCTTAAATTATGTCCGGAAGCATTGAAAGAGACAGAAGTTGTCCAGCCAGAACCAGAAGTTATTCAACCCATTCAGGTCCAACCAGTAAAGGAAAAAGAAGAGGAAATGTATCACACCTGTATAGGAGACTTTCCCAAAACCCTACTAACATACCATGGTGCAGTAGTGGTTCCCATGGTGGCCTTTTACCCAACACCGAACCCAATACCAGAAGTCCCAAGACAGGAAGATGCTGACCCCGTACTACAGGAGATTCCAGGCCAGGAAGAACAGATTCCTGATCAGAGTGATCCCATTCACGGTGGACTTGCCAACTCCATAGTCGTGGAATTATCTTTAGCAGAGCGGGCAGATACTACATCCGCAGTAGACAGTAGTACACCACATGGAGAGATACCGCTGTTACGTAGATCACAGCGTAGTACCCAGGGTCAATTACCGGCCACGTATGCAGATTACCAACTATAAAACTATAGTCATTGTTATCATTCTGCAACGTTTAAGCCCAGTACCTACAGAGACTTGTCTGTATGAACTTCTTGCATATTCTTGAACTTTTTATCAGCCCGGAGGCACTAAATCAAAGCTCCGGAAAGACTGCTTTTTGAACTTTGCTTTTTGCTCTTTTTGAACTTTCTTTAGACGTTATATTGATAACTCCGTTGGAAAAATGGAACTAAATTCTTGGACAAAGTGCAGTGCCTTTCCTAGTACCTTCAAGGATAGAACTGTATTAATGGACGCTATTTGAAGTGACTTTTTACAGAACTCTATTTTTGTTTCCTTGAGTGGTTTTTGTAACTTTTCATTTTTAACACTCTGTACATATTAATTGTTATTTCAAAATGTTATCGTCCCACAGTCCCGGAGTACTGTTCTTAACTAAGGGGGAATGTGGCACCCCTAGAGGTATTTGCCACAAATATAGTTACTGACACTGAATACAAATACTAAAATAGCAAGACTGCACTACCTCCTCCGACCAGAAGGGGGAGCTCCAGAGACTCCCCTTGATCCATTCTGGTCTGAGAGAAGAAATGGCAGTTGGGCTAAGGAGCTGAAAGTGAGAGGTCATACAGCTGAATTTCTAACAGCCCTATGACGGTTTCCAGGCCCAAATCACCGGCCTGAGGAGAAGAGGGATAGAGAAAAAGGACATTGTGAGAACCGGGTAGCATTAATCACTACCCAGAACAGGCGCAAAGACGGATACCGGATCCGTGGCTGTATTCATTACATATAATACAGCAACCGGAAAAACGTGAGGTGATATCAGCTTCATTAGGGTCGGACGCAGCAACAGACACAGAGTTCAGCGGTACTCCCGGAGGGGGTAAGCCGATAAAAGGACTCGGGTTGCCCGTCGAACCAGGACCCGGAGGGGACAGATTGGGCCGGCAGCCAGTTCACATACAGCAGCAGGGCCACACAGATATTGCGTACAATAAGAGGCGAAGACCCCGGCAGGGTCAAAGTAACTCAGAGTTCCCATACAGACTCCGGTGACAGGACTGGTTGTAAATCCTTTTTTTGTTAAAGTAAACTGGTTAAACGTTTCAGTGCCTCAGTCTTTCATTTGGACAATAGCCATCTATCCAGGATTGGGATCATCACCGCTGGGAGAACCTGCTGCTGATCAAGTAAGTGCCTGTTCCCTCACGATACCCTTTACACTGTGCATTGCCTGAGGCCACAGCACCGGGTCAAGCCACTTGTGACATCCCCCTCAAGAGACAGGCCCCATTGGTCTGGTGCTGGGTACCCTGGTCACTCGGGCG
Organism: Ranitomeya imitator; assembly: GCF_032444005.1. NCBI lineage: Eukaryota > Metazoa > Chordata > Amphibia > Anura > Dendrobatidae > Ranitomeya > Ranitomeya imitator. Next base: position 53,071,095 of record NC_091284.1, read on the forward strand.
TCACACATGCATACAATAGTAAGAGGTGCAGACAGGGCGCCACTGTGCCTGTAGTGTGTAACAAACATAGACTAGCTCTCTTACAAGAAACCACATGATAGGAACAGTCCAAGGTGGTTTCACTTATATTCATCCAATATGGAGACACTTGTGCTCTCAATATTGCACAATAGCAAACCTTTTCCAAAAATGTATAGAGTCTTTGGTCTCTTTACCTTTCCTGGTATTTCTGATCTCACATTGCTACTTTAAAGGGAATCTGTCATCAGGATTTAACACCCCAAACTATTTGCAAGTGCATGCAGTTCTTTCACAGACAAGTCCAGCATTACCTTTACATGGCTAGTCTATTCCTCTGTTACTGAGAAACCAGTGTTTGAATTGATATGCAAATGAGACATAAGAGCTGTTAGTAGATGAGAAGCCTCCAGTTCTATTGGGCAGCATGGTGGCTCAGTGGTTAGCATTGCAGCGCTGGAGTGCGGGGTTCAAATCCCACCAAGGACAACATCTGTAAGGAGCTGGTATGTTCCCCCGTGTTTATGTGGGTTTCGTCCCATATTCCAAAGACATACTGATAGAGAACTTAGATTGTGATCCCCATCGGGGACAGTGATGATAATGTCTGTAAAGCTCTGTGCAATATGTTGGCGCTCTATAAATAAAGAGATTATTATTATCATTATTCCCAGCCCAGCAACACCTTATACAGCTTGACTATTACTTTAAGCAAAGGAGTCATCAGTCAAAGAGGAGTAGGTGGAGCTCTGTGGGGAACAGAGTTGGAGTTACAGAGGCTTCAGATCTAGCTCTTCATTTGCATACTATATAATTTCAAACACTGATTTCTCAGTAAGATGGGAATGGACTGGCCATGTAAAGGTCTAAGGTGATAATCTTTCCATAGAGTGGTGTCAGCTAACACTTCTTTCTTTTTTCTTTGTAGTTGAACCTCTGATTACGGCGCTTGCTTCCTTAGGTGAAGGGTGTGGAAGTTGCAGGTTTATTCATTACAGTGGAGTTTTATTTGTATGTAGGTGGCTTTGATGCAACTCACAAATTATAAGTTAGTTATATTCATACAATCACATATTTCCTCTATTTGTTTCCCAACACTAAAGTGGAAATGTGGCGTTTCAGACCCTTTTTTTGTTTGTTCCCTAACATCTGTAGGCAATTTGTGTTTACGTGTATTTCCTCCAGGTTCTCCCATTTTCCCCCACATTCCAGAGAAATATTGATAGAGAACTTAGATTGTGAACCTCAACCCCTTTACCCCCAAGGGTGGTTTGTACGTTAATGACTGGGCCAATTTTTACAATTCTGACCACTGTGCTTTTTATGAGGTAATAACTCTGAAACACTTCAAAGGATCCTGATGATTCTGACACTTTTTTCTTGTGACATATTGTACTTCATGATAGTGGTAAAGTTTCTTTGATATTACCTGCGTTTATTTGTGAAAAAAATGGAAATTTGGCAAAAAGTTAGAAAATTTCGCAATTTTCCAACTTTTAATTTTTATACCCTTAAATAACAGAGATATATCACACAAAATAAGTAACATTTCCCACATGTCTACTTTACATCAGCACAATTTTGGAACCAGCATTTTTTTTGTTAGGGACTTATAAGGGTTAAAATTTGACCAGCAATTTCTCATTCTTACAACACCATTTTTTGGGTCATTTTATGGGTCATTTGCATTAAAGCTGTTCCATGTAGCATGTCCACATGGATATTCCCTTTCTGAACCCTGTTTATACAGGTACTATACAGATGATCAGGTTTTTAAATACATCAGGTAGGGATTATATACATTAGTTAGGACTGCTCTATATGGGTTTACCTTGACGATTGGTGGAGCAGCTTAATATACATTTTTTTGCAAAAAACGTATCAACTAAATACCCTGTTTTTCCATCTTTTGACTAGCACTTGCTTATTACTGTGATTTTTTTTACAACAGAGTATTTTTGACCTCACTGTGCTCTTTTGTGTCTTCAAGTTTCTTGGTGGTTTGTGAACAGGTTCCTACAGACTTGTTCAATGTGCAAGTAGCCCATGTGTTTCTGGTTCTATAATTGTTCTCTTGTTTCTACAAGACTAGGAAGTCCACCACTCCTAATGGGTCATTTGCATCAAAGCTGTTCCATCCAGCATGTCCACATGGATATTCCCTCTCTGAAACCTGCTTATACAGGTTCTATACAGATGATCAGGTTTTTAAATACATCAGATAGGGATTATATACATTAGTTAGGACTGCTCTACATGAGTATACCTTGACGATTGGTGGAGCAGCTTAGTATACACTTTTTTGCAAGACTTGTTCAATGTGCAAGTAGCCCATGTGTTTCTGGTTCTATAATTGTTCTCTTGTTTCAACAAGACTAGGGAGTCCACCACTCCTTATGGGTGGACTCCCTAGTCCTTACTTTATACTGTGAATTTTTTTTACAACAGAGTATTTTTGACCTCACTGTGCTCTTTTGTGTCTTCACCATTTTTTTAGGGACCACATCACATTTGAAGTCACTTTGAGGGGTGTTTATGATAGAAAATACCCAAGTGTGACACCATTCTAAAAACTGCACCCCTCAAGGTGCTCAAAATTTTTGGAATGTTTGGCAAAAAATGAATATTTAACTTTTTTTCACAAAAAAACTTAATTCAGCTCCAATTTGTTTTATTTTACCCAGGGTAACAGGAGAATTTGGACTCCAAAAGTTGTACAATTTGTCTTGAGTACACTGATACCCCATATGTGGGGGTAAACCACTGTTTGGGTGCATGGCAGAGCTCAGAAGGGATGGAGCGCCATTTGACTTTTCAATGCAAAATTGACTGGAATTGAGATCGAACACCATGTCACGTTTGGAGAGACCCTGATGTGCCTAAACATTGAAACCCCCCACAAGTGACACCATTTTGGAAAGTCGACCCCCTAAGGAACTTATCTAGATGTGTGGTGAGCACTTTGACCCCCAAGTGCTTCACTGAAGTTTATAATGTAGAGCAGTAAAAATCATATTTTTTCACAAAAATGATCTTTTCACCCACAATTTTTAAATTTCCAAAGGGTAACAGAAGAAATTGGACCCCAAAAGTTGCGTTTGAAGAGCCCCTGATGTGCCTAAACAGTGGAAACTGTTGTGAATTCTGTTGTCAAGCTCCCTCCTGTGGTCATGAATGGTACTTCGGCTGGTTCTGTCCATGGGCTTCCTCTGTTGGTTGTGAGTGGGGCTGCGGCTTCTGAGTTTCCTTCCACAGGTGACGAGCTGGCTGCTCTATTTAACTCCACTTAGATCTTTGCTCCATGCCACCTATCAATGTTCCAGTATTGGTCTAGTTCACTCCTGGATCGTTCTTGTGACCTGTCTTCCCAGCAGAAGCTAAGTTCCTGCTTGTTTTTCTTTTGTTTGTTATTTTTCTGTCCAGCTTGCTATTTTGATTTTTGTCTTGCTTGCTGGAAGCTCTGGGACGCGTCTTTTGCGCCCTCTGCGTGGTCTTTTGTAGTTTTTTGTGCTGACCGCAAAGTTACCTTTCCTATCCTCAGTCTGTTCAGTAAGTCAGGCCTCACTTTGCTAAATCTATTTCATCTCTGTGTTTGTATTTTCATCTTTACTCACAGTCATTAAATGTGGGGGGATGCCTTTTCCTTTGGGGAATTTCTCTGAGGCAAGGTAGGCTTTATTTTTCTATCTCCAGGGCTAGCTAGTTCCTTAGGCTGTGACGAGTTGCATAGGGATCGTTAGGAGCAATCCACGGCTATTTCTAGTGTGTGTGATAGGATTAGGGATTGCGGTCAGCAGAGTTCCCACGTCTCAGAGCTCGTCCTATATTATTTGTAACTATCAGGTCATTCCGTGTGCTCTTTACCACCAGGTCCATTATTGTCCTAACCACCAGGTCATAACAGTACAGGTGGCCCAAAGTATTAATGCATCTCAATAGAGGGATAAGAGAAGTTCTGAGACCATTTTTTTTTCTTTGCAGTGTGTTTCGTCTCTCTTTTCCCCTTTACCTCTGGGTGGTTCAGGATACAGGTGTAGATATGGACATTCAAGGTCTGTCCTCTTGTATGAATAATCTCACTGCAAGGGTACAAAACATTCAAGATTTTGTGGTTCAGAATCCGATGTTAGAGCCTAGGATTCCAATTCCTGATTTGTTTTTTGGGGATAGATCTAAGTTTCTGAATTACAAAATTAATTGTAAATTGTTTCTTGCTTTGAAACCTCGCTCCTCAGGTGACCCTGTTCAACAAGTGAAAATCATTATTTCTTTGTTACATGGTGACCCTCAAGACTGCAAATAGATTAATGGCTGCACTCAAAATGAATCTGTGCTAGAGCAAGGAAATGTGTTATACATGAAATGGGAATAGCATAATGGCTTGTGAAATATATGAAAAAACACATGAGATTCTTAGCACAAGATTTGGCCAAAAATTGTGAGCCCATCCACCAATCGTCAAGGTAATCTCAGAACGGATGGGTACCTGAGCTGACTGCCTAGTGTGAACACTTACCTATGGCTAATAACGTGGTAAAGCCTGCTTATATAGGAAGCTCAGAACCAACTGTGTTAGGATGTAATTAAAATCACAGCATGGTGAAGGGCGGGGCGTTCAAGTCAGAAAAAATAGTACATAATAAATATAGAAAAACTGACCGAACAGCAATCTAATCTGACCTGGTGCATAACCAAAAAATTTTTATTATGACCCTCAAGACTGGGCATTTTCCCTTGCGCCAGGAGATCTGGCATTGCGTGATGTTGATGCGTTTTCTCTGGCGCTCGGATTGCTTTATGATGAACCAAATTCAGTGGATCAGGCAGAGAAAATCTTGCTGGCTCTGTGTCAGGGTCAGGATGAAGCGGAGATATATTGTCAGAAGTTTAGAAAGTGGTCCGTGCTCACTCAATGGAATGAATGTGCCCTGGCAGCAATTTTCAGAAAGGGTCTCTCTGAAGCCCTTAAGGATGTCATGGTGGGATTTCCCATGCCTGCTGGTCTGAATGAGTCTATGTCTTTGGCCATTCAGATCGATCGACGCTTGCGTGAGCGTAAAGCTGTGCACCATTTGGCGCTATTATCTGAGCATAGACCTGAGCCTATGCAATGTGATAGGACTTTGACCAGAGCTGAACGGCAAGAACACAGACGTCGGAATGGGCTGTGTTTTTACTGTGGTGATTCCACTCATGCTATCTCCGATTGTCCTAAGCGCACTAAGCGTTGCGCTAGGTCTGCCACCATTGGTACGGTACAGTCGAAATTTCTTTTGTCCGTTACTCTGATTTGCTCTTTGTCATCCTATTCTGTTATGGCATTTGTGGATTCAGGCGCTGCCCTGAATTTGATGGACTTGGAGTTTGCTAGGCGCTGTGGTTTTTTCTTGGAGCCCTTGCAGTATCCTATTCCATTGAGAGGAATTGATGCTATGCCTTTGGCCAAGAATAAGCCTCAGTACTGGACCCAATTGACCATGTGCATGGCTCCTGCACATCAGGAGGATATTCGCTTTTTGGTGTTGCATAATCTGCATGATGTGGTCGTTTTGGGGTTGCCATGGCTACAGGTCCATAATCCAGTATTGGATTGGAAATCAATGTCTGTGTCCAGCTGGGGTTGTCAGGGGGTACATGGTGATGTTCCATTTTTGTCTATTTCGTCATCCACCCCTTCTGAAGTCCCGGAGTTTTTGTCGGATTACCGGGATGTATTTGATGAGCCCAAATCCAGTGCCCTACCTCCTCATAGGGATTGCGATTGTGCCATCAATTTGATTCCTGGTAGTAAGTTTCCTAAGGGCCGACTGTTCAATTTATCTGTGCCAGACCACGCCGCTATGCAGAGTTATGTAAAGGAATCCTTGGAGAAGGGTCATATTCGCCCGTCGTCATCACCATTGGGAGCAGGGTTCTTTTTTGTGGCCAAGAAGGATGGTTCTTTGAGACCTTGTATTGATTACCGCCTTCTTAATAAGATCACAGTCAAATTTCAGTACCCTTTGCCGCTGCTGTCTGATTTATTTGCTCGGATTAAGGGGGCTTATTGGTTCACCAAGATAGATCTTCGTGGTGCGTATAATCTTGTGCGTATTAAACAGGGCGATGAATGGAAAACAGCATTTAATACGCCCGAGGGCCATTTTGAGTACCTGGTTATGCCATTCGGGCTTTCCAATGCTCCATCAGTATTTCAGTCCTTTATACATGACATCTTCCGAGAGTACCTGGATAAATTCCTGATTGTATATTTGGATGATATTTTGGTCTTTTCGGATGATTGGGAGTCTCACGTGAAGCAGGTCAGAATGGTGTTCCAGGTCCTTCGTGCGAATTCTTTGTTTGTGAAGGGGTCAAAGTGTCTCTTTGGAGTTCAGAAGGTTTCATTTTGGGTTTCATTTTTTCCCCTTCTACTATTGAGATGGACCCTGTTAAAGTCCAGGCCATTTATGATTGGACTCAGCCGACATCTGTGAAGAGTCTGCAAAAGTTCCTGGGCTTTGCTAATATTTATCGTCGCTTCATCAGCAATTTTTCTAGTGTTGCTAAACCGTTGACTGATTTGACCAAGAAGGGTGCTGATGTGGTCAATTGGTCTTCTGCGGCTGTGGAAGCTTTTCAGGAGTTGAAGCGTCGTTTTTCTTCTGCCCCTGTGTTGTGCCAGCCAGATGTTTCGCTCCCGTTTCAGGTCGAGGTTGATGCTTCTGAGATTGGAGCAGGGGCTGTTTTGTCGCAAAGAAGTTCTGATGGCTCGGTGATGAAACCATGTGCCTTCTTTTCTAGAAAGTTTTTGCCTGCTGAGCGCAATTATGATGTTGGCAATCGAGAGTTGTTGGCCATGAAGTGGGCATTCGAGGAGTGGCGTCATTGGCTTGAAGGAGCCAAGCATCGCGTGGTGGTCTTGACAGATCACAAGAATTTGACTTATCTCGAGTCTGCCAAACGGTTGAATCCCAGACAGGCTCAATGGTCGCTATTTTTCTCCCGTTTTGATTTTGTGGTTTCGTACCTTCCAGGCTCTAAGAATGTGAAGGCTGATGCCCTGTCAAGGAGTTTTGTGCCCGACTCTCCGGGTGTTCCTGAGCCGGCGGGTATTATCAAAGAGGGGGTAATTTTGTCTGCCATCTCCCCTGATTAGCGGCGGGTGCTGCAAAAATTTCAGGCTGATAGACCTGACCGTTGCCCAGAGGAGAAACTGTTTGTCCCTGATAAATGGACTAGTAGAGTTATCTCTGAGGTTCATTGTTCGGTGTTGGCTGGTCATCCTGGAATCTTTGGTACCAGAGATTTGGTGGCTAGATCCTTTTGGTGGCCGTCTTTGTCGCGGGATGTGCGTTCTTTTGTGCAGTCCTGTGGGACTTGTGCTCGGGCTAAGCCCTGCTGTTCTCGTGCCAGTGGGTTGCTATTGCCCTTGCAGGTCCTGAAGAGGCCCTGGACGCATATCTCTTATTTCAGATCTCCCTGTCTCTCAAAAGATGGCGGTCATTTGGGTGGTTTGTGATCGCTTCTCTAAGATGGTCCATTTGGTACCCTTGTCTAAATTGCCTTCCTCCTCTGATTTGGTGCCATTGTTTTTCCAGCATGTGGTTCGTTTACATGGCATTCCGGAGAACATCGTTTCGGACAGAGGTTCCCAGTTTGTTTCGAGGTTTTGGCGAGCCTTTTGTGCTAGGATGGGCATTGATTTGTCTTTTTCCTCGGCTTTCCATCCTCAGACAAATGGCCAAACCGAACGAACTAATCAGACTTTGGAAACATATCTGAGATGCTTTGTTTCTGCTGATCAGGATGATTGGGTGTCCTTTTTGCCTTTGGCTGAGTTCGCCCTTAATAATCGGGCCAGCTCGGCTACTTTGGTTTCGCCGTTTTTCTGCAATTCTGGTTTCCATCCTCGTTTCTCTTCAGGGCAGGTTGAGTCTTCGGACTGTCCTGTTGTAGATACTGTGGTGGATAGGTTGCAGCAGATTTGGACTCATGTGGTGGACAATTTAACATTGTCTCAGGAGAAGGCTCAACGTTTCGCTAACCGCCGGCGCTGTGTGGGTCCCCGACTTAGTGTTGGGGATTTGGTTTGGTTGTCGTCTCGTTATGTTCCTATGAAGGTTTCCTCTCCTAAGTTTAAGCCTCGTTTCATTGGTCCGTAAAAGATTTCTGAGGTTCTCAATCCTGTGTCGTTTCGTTTGACCCTTCCAGCTTCTTTTGCCATCCATAATGTATTCCATAGGTCGTTGTTGCGGAGATACGTGGCCCCTGTGGTTCCATCCGTTGATCCTCCTGCCCCGGTGTTGGTTGAGGGGGAGTTGGAGTATGTGGTGGAGAAGATTTTGGATTCTCGTATTTCGAGACGGAAACTCCAGCACCTGGTCATGTGGAAGGGTTATGGTCAAGAAGATAATTCCTGGGTCTTTGCCTCCGATGTTCATGCTGCCAATCTGGTTCGTGCCTTTCATTTGGTCGGCCTGGGGGCTCTGGTGAAGGTTCGGTGACCCCTCCTCAAGGGGGGGTACTGTTGTGAATTCTGTTGTCAAGCTCCCTCCTGTGGTCATGAATGGTACTTCGGATGGTTCTGTTCATGGGCTTCCTCTGTTGGTTGTGAGTGGGGCTGCGGCTTCTGAGTTTCCTTCCACAGGTGACGAGGTTAATTCGTTAGCTGGCTGCTCTATTTAACTCCACTTATATCTTTGCTCCATGCCACCTATCAATGTTCCAGTATTGGTCTAGTTCACTCCTGGATCGTTCTTGTGATCTGTCTTCCCAGCAGAAGCTAAGTTCATGCTGGTTTTTCTTTTGTTTGTTATTTTTCTGTCCAGCTTGCTATTTTGATTTTTGTCTTGCTTGCTGTAAGCTCTGGGATGCAGAGGGAGCGCCTCCGCACCGTGAGTCGGTGCGGAGGGTCTTTTGCGCCCTCTGCGTGGTCTTTTGTAGTTTTTTGTGCTGACCGCAAAGTTACCTTTCCTATCCTCAGTCTGTTCAGTAAGTCGGGCCTCACTTTGCTAAATCTATTTCATCTCTGTGTTTGTACTTTCATCTTTACTCACAGTCATTATATGTGGGGGGCTGCCTTTTCCTTTGGCGAATTTCTCTGAGGCAAGGTAGGCTTTATTTTTCTATCTCCAGGGCTAGCTAGTTCCTTAGGCTGTGCCGAGTTGCATAGGGAGCGTTAGGCGCAATCCACGGCTATTTCTAGTGTGTGTGATAGGATTAGGGATTGCGGTCAGCAGAGTTCCCACATCTCAGAGCTCGTCCTATATTATTTGTAACTATCAGTTCATTCCGTGTGCTCTTTACCACCAGGTCCATTATTGTCCTAACCACCAGGTCATAACAGGAAACCTCCAATTCTAATTGAAACCTTAACCCAAACACACCCCTAACCCTAATTCCAACCCTAACCATAACCCTAAATACACCCCTAACCAGAGCATGCCCCTAACCCTGATCCCAACCATACCCCTAACCCCAACACACCCCTAACCTTAATACCAACCCTAACCACACTCCCTAACTCCAACACACCCCTAACCCTAATCCCACCCCTAACCTTGACACACCCCTTACCCTAATCTCAAACTTAACTTTAGCCCCAACCCTAACTTTAGCTCCAACCCTAACTTTAGCCCCAACCCTAACCCTAACTTTAGCCCTAACCTTAACTTTAGCCCCAACCCTAATCCTAACTTTAGCCTCAACTCTAACCCTAATTTTAGCCCTAACCCTAACTTTTGCCCCAACCCTAACCCTAACCCCAACCTTAACTAGCCCCAAACCTAACCCTAATGGGAAAATGGAAATAAATACATTTTCTTTATTTTATTACTTTACCATAACTAAGGGGGTGATGACTGGGGGGCTTGATTTACTATTTATAGCGTTTTTTAGCAGATTTTTATGATTGGCAGCTGTCACACACTAAAAGACGCTTTTTATTGCAAAAAAATTGTTTTTACGTCTCCACATTTTGAGAGCTATAATTTTTCAATATTTTGGTCCACAGAGTCATGTGAGATCTTTTTTTTTGCGGGACGAGTTGGTCTTTTTATTGGTACCATGTTTGGGAACTTGCCTTTTTTTGATCGCTTTTTATTCCGATTTTTGTGCTGTAGAATGAACAGAAACCAGATTATTCATGAATTTCTTTTAGGGGGGCGTTTATACCATTCCGCGTTTGGTACAGTTGATAAAGAAGTTTTATTCTTCGGGTCAGTACGATTATAGTGATGCCTCAGTTATATCATTTTTTTATGTTTTGGCACTTTTATATGATAAAAACTATTTTATATAAAAAATAATTATTTTTGCATCACTTTATTCTGAGGACTATAACTTTTTTATTTTTTCGTTGATGATGCTGTATTGTGACTTATTTTTTGCAGGACAAGATGAAGTTTTCAGCAGTACCAGGTTCATTTATATCCGTCTTTTTGATCACGTGTTATTCCACTTTTTGCTTGGCCATATGATAATGCATTGTTTTTTGGCTCGTTTTATTTTATTATTATTCTACGGTGTTCACTGAACGGGTTAACTAGTGAGACAGTTTTATAGGTTGGGTCGTTATGATACTAAATATGTGTACTTTTATTGTTTTTTTATTTAGATAAAAAAATGTATTTGTTGGAACAATATTTGTTTTCTTTATTTAGGAATTTTTTAATTTTTTTTTTGCACATGTAAAAATGTTTGTTTTTTTTTTACTTTTTTTACATTTCCTCAGGGGGGACATCACTATATATAAGATCAGATCGCTAATCCGACACTTTGCAGTGCACTGTGTCAGATCAGCGATCTGACAGGCACTACAGGGAGGCTTCCTTGTTGTGATTTCTGTTGTCGGGCTCCCTCCTGTGGTCATGAATGGTACTTCGGCTGGTTCTGTCCATGGACTTCCTCTGGTGGGTGTTTCTGAGTTTCACAGGTGACGAGGTTAATTCGTTAGCTGCTGCTCTATTTAACTCCACTTAGATCTTTGCTCCATGCCACCTGTCAATGTTCCAGTATTGGTCTGTTCACTCCTGGATCGTTGACCTGTCTTCCCATCAGAAGCTAAGTTCCAGCTTGTATTTCTTTGGTTTGCTATTTTTCTGTCCAGCTTGCTTTTTAATTTGTTGTCTTGCTTGCTGGAAGCTCTGGGACGCAGAGGGAGCGCCTCCGCACCGTGAGTCGGTGCGGAGGGTCTTTTTGCGCCCTCTGCGTGGTCTTTTTGTAGGTTTTTGTGCTGACCGCAAAGTAACCTTTCCTATCCTCGGTCTGTTCAGTAAGTCGGGCCTCACTTTGCTAAATCTATTTCATCTCTGTGTTTGTATTTTCATCTTTACTCACAGTCATTATATGTGGGGGCTGCCTTTTCCTTTGGGGAATTTCTCTGAGGCAAGGTAGGCTTTATTTTTCTATCTTCAGGGCTAGCTAGTTTCTTAGGCTGTGCTGAGTTGCATAGGGAGCGTTAGGCGCAATCCACGGCTATTTCTAGTGTGTTTGATAGGTTTAGGGATTGCGGTCAGCAGAGTTCCCACATCCCAGAGCTCGTCCTTATTATCAGTAACTATCAGGTCATTCCGTGTGCTCTTAACCACCAGGTCCATTATTGTCCTGACCACCAGGTCATAACACTTCCCGGCGCCTGCTCTGAGCAGGCGCTTGAAAGCCACCTCCCTGCAGGACCTGGAAGGCCCCCTCGGCCATTTTTGATCCAGGCCTGCAGGAAGGAGGAGGTAGGAGACTATAACTTTTTTATTTTTTCGCTGATGATGTATAGCGGCTCATTTTTTGCGGGACAAGATGACGTTTTCAGCTGTACCATGTTTTTTTATATCTGTCTTTTTGATCGCATGTTATTCCACAGTTTGTTAGGCGGTATGATAATAAAGCGTTGTTTTTTGCCTCGTTTTTTTATACGGTGTTCACTGAAGGGGCAGTTTTATAGGTCGGGTTGTTACGGACGTGGCGATACTAAATATGCGTACTTTTATTGTTTTTTTTTTAATTTAGATAAAGAAATTTATTTTTTTCTTTATTAAGGATTTTTTTTTTTTACACATGTAAATATTTTTATTTTTACTTTGTCCCAGGGCGGGTCATCACAGTACAGTGTCAGATCACTGATCTGACACTTTGCAGTGCACTGTGTCAGATCACTGATCTGACAGGCACTGTAGAAGGCTTGCTGGTGCCTGCTCTGAGCAGGCACTTGCAAGCCACCTCAATGCAGGACCTGGAAGGAGCCCTGCGGCAATTTTGGATCTTGGGCCTGCAGTGAGGAGAAAGGAGGAGACCCTCGGAGCAACGCAATCACATCGCGTTGCTCCGAGGGTGTCAGGGAAGCACTCAGGGAGCCCGGTCTCAGCGCAATCATGTTTGATCACAGTGTTCCAGGGGTTAATGTGCCAGGAGCGGTCCATGACTGCTCCTGGCACATAGTGCCGGATGTCAGTTGTGATAGTCAGCTGACACCCAGCCCCGATTGGCTGCGCTCCCCCCGTGAGCACGGCTGATCGGTGATGACGTACTCTCCCGTCGGTAGTCATATGGGCCCACACCACCTCGACAGGAAAGTACATCAGATGTCAGAAAGGAGTTAATGGGGACAGCGATGATAATGTCTGTAAAGCACTGTGCAATATGATGGCGCTATATAAGCAAAACATAATAGATTATCCACCACTTATTGGTATAACATAAATGTAACCACTAACTACCATTATCTGTTAGTGGTAGTCACTGTACATTTTCTTCATTGAGTTTGATGAATATCAGTACAAGCAAAAATTGCAATATCAATATACTCTTATATATTGTAGCTGCACCTGATGTTTCCAGATTTTATTAGGTTTGGTTACCCGGATAAGAAATTAATGATAAAAAGCCATTAACAGCTAGCCAGGCATCTGAATGAACTCGGACCTTGACCTTATATAGTGATCACTTGCTTGGAAAACACAAAACCTGGAAAAAAAAGCCAAATTATATATAGCAAACATTTTATCCCTGAAGGATGTTAATTGTGGCCTCTTCGTATAATTCAACAGCTCATCCAGTATTACAGGGTTCAAAAAGGGTACAAAATCTTTGGTTTCTTAAAATGATAATCCATATTTCCTGCCAAACCCATAATATACCTTTTATAATACATTACTTCCATTCCCCCACCACACCCTTCATTTATATGCAAGATCTGCTCTCCATGTTATCATATTTTTATTTGACAATGCTTCAGGAATCAAAATGTGATAATCCAATGAATACTTTCTACTACACCAGTCCCTCTCCATTGCTCTATTAGAAAGTATTCATTGTCCCATAGCTGCATTGTCACAGTTTTTAGTTAGAGTTACATGCTAGAGAAGACTGAATCAATTTGGAGTGAATCCATTTCTGTTCATGAATTTTTTGAAAGTCCTCATACGTTCAATCAATTTTGCAATTCGATTTGCACAAATTGCCAATAAAATGTCCTTCCTCCTCCTTTTCATACGCTGCAAAAAATGTCTTCAGTTGCAGACGGCTGACATGATTTCATACAATCGAAAAGTACCGTATTTTACGGATTATAAAGCACCATGGTTTATAAGACGCACCCCAAATTTTGGGGAGGAATATAGAAAATAAATGTTTATTTTTAAATAAATTGGTTTGTGTTATAATCCACTCTTGCGGTAGTTTTCCTGGAGGACAGCGGTGGAGGATCGGGGTCCCAGGTGGCAGGGTCACTGCTGACCTAGGCAGGAGATGCTGCGGGCTCCATGCTTGTAGGACATGGTGTTCGGTGGCAGTAGGAGTCGGGCCATGGCTGCAGGCCACAGGCTGGTACTTTGAGGTGTTCAGTGGTATGGGGGCTCTTCTGAAATAATGTGAAAGCCTGGGCCCGCACATTCATACTTTTTAATGCGGTGGACTCCGGGAAAATGGCTGCTGGAGGCATTGCAAGTGCAATTAGGATCACGGAAGCCATGATTTCAGGAGATGAAATCTTAGCGCTGATATCTCAATTTGCATGTGCGCCACCTCTGATAGCCATTTTCTCGGAGTCCACCGCAAAGAAGAGTAAAGTGGAAAGTGCGGGGCTCGGAGTTGTCACAAAATGTTGGCAGAGCCCCCGAACGTCCGAATAACCTGTTGTATCATCCTGGGGCCCAAAGCCATCGCTTAACACCTGCCTCCGCCGCTGCCAAGAGCTTCAAGCAGCATTGATCCTGGGACTCTTCTCTATCGCAAAAGGTAAGTTCCACCGCAGCTACAATTCAAATTATAAGATATATCCCCATTTTCCCCCATTTTTTGGGAGGTGAGGAGTGAGGCTTAAAATCCAAAAAATACAGTACTTTAATAGCCTTTTCTAAAATTCTGGGCAGGATGCTCAGCATTAATTTTAGGGTGATTTTTAAATTGTGAGAATTTGTACTATCTCTCAGCTCAGTAATAGAGATAAGAAGAGAAAGCAAGGGGCACAAAAATATAAAATGATATCCAAATAAGGAATAATTAGTGCTTACCCATATTAATGTCTATTGAGGAGTTCATTAAGTTTCGCAGTGGTGCTTTCTCCAGGGGAGTGTATTTAGGTGTCCTCTCCTTCATATTCTTTTTTTTTAGTTACAGAGGAATATGATGGTGCTCGTTGATTGGCGCATGTAACACCAGCCCCTTGTCACCGGTGTATCCAGTCCTGGTACGCAGAGCCAGTGCACGTCAGGAGAAAATCTCTGTGATGCCGTAGACATGCGCCTATAGTGTACGAGGCCTTTACAGGTGCATTGAGATAAAGGGTCTAGTGCACTTTACATTTTTCTGTCCCTTGATTGCATTTGCAATTTACTTTCAAATGTACCTAGAATTTGAATTGTTACATGCTGAAGCACATTAACTCTATATTGTTATCAATTTGAGAAATATATTTATTTTGAGGTCCATTCTCTATTTACTTGATCTTCCTTAAAATGCCTAATTTTTAAGGTATGTATATTTTTCTATTTTGTCTAGTAAAGTAATATTGGAATTGTAATATTTGTTGGTGGTCTGTGAGAACAGTTGGTGCTATATTGTAGGTTTAATATTGGGTTGTTTCCACTCTGCAAGTCTTTTCCGGTGTTAATGGAGGGATTTGTGCTACTATGGTACTAGCCTTAAGATATATGTGCTACTTGAATATTTGTACAATATTTTACCTGCAGCTGTCTATCTTTACAGGGTGCTTGTCTCAAACTTTTTTTTATTTTTTCATATCTGTTTTACTAGTACATCTGCACACACCAAACCGATTTATGCCCTTTTTTAGATTTGCTCCTACCCAGCTTTTCTTATTATGTAATTTTTTAGAATTGGGTTGTATCTTGTTAAAAAACAAAAACATTACAACAATTGCAATTAAAAACGTAGGCATCTAATTGTGCATGTCTGTTTTTACACACTGTTTACTGGTTCAATCTGACAACTATTCATGCAACACCTGCAAAGTGGTTTTATTTCACATTTTGTTTCTGTGTGTGTACTCATTACATACTCTTTGGCCAGTGTTAAACAAATGGGGTTGAAATGATTGTCAAAAATTAATTTCTACAAAGTGCATGGTAAAAATGAAAATTGCAATGGACGGGGTTTTATAAAAGAAAAAAAAAAACATACTGCAGCTAACAATGTGGGAACCAATGGCAGCAGAAAAAGAACTACCACCGGCACCAACTGTCTGGAAATACTATTACCAAACAGTATTAGCATAATTCGTCTCCTCTGCCTCTGGCAAGCATATTAGTGGGAAAGATGCGGATGGTAATATGGAATATATGGCATATCATTCATCTTGGTCACAGCAGGGTAATGTTACCTCTAGCAATGACACCATCTGTTTGAGTCAGTGTTCTATATACTCCAGTGTGCTTGACCACAAATGATAAAGAGGGATAATTTTTGGACCATTTTTTTCATTAAAAAAAACATGGAAAGTATAGGATATTAATTATCCTTTTCTATTGCAGGGTCAATTTGACATCGCAAAGGCTACGTTTATGGTAAAGAGACTTAAAGGTCGTATTTCTTATATACAGTCCCATTAGAATGTTATGCACATTTTTTACGCCAACTGGAGCACCAATTTTTTTGACCACAAATCGAACATTTATGAAAAATTAGCTGAACCTGGCAAATTTGCATTTTAAAAGATTTAATAATCTATATTACATTAGTTAAAGGGAATTTGTCATCTCATTTATGCTGCGCAAACTTGATTGCAGCCATGTATGTTGTCCTTTGAAACACTGCAGAATTTTAAGTGAAAACTTGTTTTGAGGACGAAAACAGAGACTATGATGACTAGTCGAAACCTGATCCTTTGTAGTTTCTCCAAAAAAGGTGCTTGACTGAAAGTTCTCTCTCTTTGTGTGTGCATAGATAGATTTGTCACTCTAGAGAGGTAGAGTGAGAGAAGCTGATAGGGAATGGCCTATTGGACTACTCATAAAAAATGGTCTTTGGTCAGTTTTTCAAAGTAAGTTTTCTCTGGATCACCACGGTGTTTCAAAGTAAAGCATAAAAGGATGCAATAATGCCGCCATTGTCTGATTCATGCTGCTATTAGAACTTCCTAACTCCAAATCTGAACTCCATATCTCCAAATAAATCCCTGGATTGATGCACCATCTGCAGAAATATAATGCTCATAATTTGTAATATCATAAATTTGAATAAAGTCATCCAGGCCCATCTTACAGTGAATTACAGCATTATGAGTAAAAAAAATCAACTTCTGAAATTATGAATAAGGTTTCTTTCCTCTTAAACTAGTGGATGCAACCTTGTCATCATTGCCGGCTTAGCTGTAATAATCTTCCTCTTTAAAGAGTATGTGTACTCTAACAAAAAAGAAATAACAAGTAGAAGAGCAAGATTTTGCTGTCCTCATTCCCAATACAAATTTTGAACTGCACTGGTTCTCATTCTCTGCAATTTTCCTTCCATACTTGAGTGGTTCCTCTTCTTTATTTTCAGAAAGCATTGTAGGCGCTAAAACTTCATTTTTCTAATTTTCCATCATTCATTGCTCCTGCCATTGTTCAATGACTTGCATGCCCTGAATTGAAATGTAACTTTTTGTTTTGCCTCTACAGTGACCATTAGAGATGATTGGAACAATCCACGGAGGATCGAATTAGAGTAGAATTTTCTGAAATTGCCGGTTTCACGCAAATTCAAGTGTTGTGACATTAAAATTCTGGTTTTGCAACAATGAAAAAACTTGCCTGCAACCATGTGCCACATTGACTAAAGAGTGGGCTAACATAATTTTGCTTTTCAGGGGCCTACCTATGATGCCCTACAGCTATGACACTTTGCGGATTATCGTACCTGGTACAGTGGTGATCAGTTTTCCACCTCCAGAGTCACTGGGTTGTCCTCACCTCTATAGCGCAAGCTCTCATGGTTAGCAGGTTCCTCTCTCTATCTTGATTGTAAAGTGTAAGTTCTTTTGGTCAGCAGGATTCTTGCTCTGACTCCTATTCCACGTGTGTATATTCCCAGCAATTACAAGCTTTCCAGTATTGAGATATGGGTACATTTATTCCCCACGAATTCAATTTTCGGGGGAAATTTGGCAAAGTTGTCAAATTCGAATTTCAAAAGATCCGCTCATCTTTTTTGACCATTTAAATACATTCTGTGAATAAAACACTGTAGGCTGATGTTTGGCAAACAGATGAACTGCTATCTTTTCTAGAGAGCTGTCTTATCCAATCCGTAGCCCAAATTCACAAAATCATCCTGTGTCTTTTCCTTAAATAGGAAAACACTATAACTAATATAAAACAAATTACAACAATATGCAATGAAGAGATTTTGTATAATTCATACCAATATCCTAGGATGTCCTGCATACATTTCTACAACCTTGTGTTAGGGCTAGCGGAACGCACCAAATAATGAGACAGATAGAGTATGGTGCGTTCGCAGCCCGGGGTCCACCGTGCAGAGATGGAACCTGCTGCCAAGTAATGACGGACTATATGGCGGTACTCATAAGTATACACACGTGGGTTAGACTTCACCCAGCGTGAAGGAAGCGATCTTGTTGCGTCACAGGATCGCGGTACCGCACATAGAGCGCGAGCAAGTAGTCAGCGAACTCAACCCCAACTAGGATTGAAGTCCGATTAGACCCTTGCTGGCACAACACCGCAACTGGGTGTGTAAGGTAGCTAAATAGCAATATTAGGGCACAAGAGTGCATGCGGTGCCGCACTGACGAACGCCACTAACCACCCAGGCATGGGTAAGGAAAGCACAGAGGAAGTGCACGGCGCCGTACTGGCGGTCACAGCAACTGGACGCTGTAATGTGTGATTTGTGCTGTAGGATAAGTCGGGCGCTAGAAAGCAACCATACACCTTCCGCGAACAGACATTAAATAGGGAAGGGGTATCCAAGGACGACTTGCACTCACAACAAACACACGTAAGCAAATGTACACTAGTGCATGGCCGTGCGGTCATGCGCAGTTTATATAGTTGCAGCACAGGAAGTGGCCACAGAAACTTTGCCCTTCCAAGACCTGCCAAGAGGACCAATGGAATGTGCTGCAGGACCTGAGCACATGACCCTCGATCTCCAACGGGAGATCTTGCCCTGGGCATGCTCAGTGTGTGCAGACAAGGACTTGGTCCCAGAGAAGTCTGCTCGCTGCTGACCAGCACTGGCTTTAATGGCAGAAGCTGAAGAAGCAGCAGTAACTCTCTGTACAGAGTGAGACTGAGCAAGACGCTGGGACCGACGTCCCTCCTGAGCAGACTCCACTGCGGCTGGATAAGAATGGGAGACCGCAGCGGAGATGGCTCGAGATTCCCCCTGTGCAGAAGCGGGAACTCGAGACCTAACATTACCTCCCCCCTCCTAGGGCCCCCCCCCTCCTTGGGCCTCGCTACGCTCGAAGGCAGCAATGAGCTGTGGGGTCCGAATGTTTTCAGCAGGCTCCCATGACCTGTCCTCTGGGCCATAACCCTTCCAATCCAGCAGATAGAACTTTTTGCCGCGTACCACCTTGCACCCCAAAATAGCGTTCACCTCGTAATCGTCCGTAGACGAACCCGATGTCCCGGCAGATGACTCGGAAAACCGGGACATGTATACGGGTTTCAAGAGGGACACATGAAAGGTGTCGGTGATACCCAAGCGTGGAGGAAGAGCCAAACGGTAGACCACAGGATTAACCTGTTCGAGAACCTTGAAGGGACCCAAGTAGCGAGGAGCAAACTTAGTGGACTCAACTCGCAGCCTGATGTTACGGGCGGAGAGCCACACCAAGTCGCCAGGAGCAAAGGTCGGAGCGGGGCGCCGATGAACATCGGCGGAGGACCTCATTCTCTCCTTGGAGGCCCGAATGGCATCCTGCGTGCGGTCCCAAATGTCCCATGCCTCCACAGCCCAGTCTGCCACCCTGGAGTCAGCAGAAGACACAGGCATGGGCACAGGAACACGCGGATGCTGGCCGTAATTTAGGAGGAATGGAGTCTGACCGGTGGAGTCGGCTACGGCATTGTTAACTGCAAACTCTGCCCACGGTAGCTAGGATGCCCAGTCATCCTGCCTGGCAGAAACAAAATGTCGTAAATATGTGACCAAGGTCTGGTTGGCCCTCTCTACCAACCCATTCGTCTCGGGATGATATGCCGAAGAGAGATTCAACTCAATACTGAGTAGACAACAAAGCTCTCTCCAGAATCGAGACGCAAACTGGGGACCCCGGTCACTAACAATTTTGTCTGGCATACCGTGTAGGCGAAAGATATGCTTGACGAACAAGACAGCCCGTGCAGAAGGTAGCCGTGGAAGAGGCACCAAGTGCACCATTTTGGAAAAATGGTCGGTGATCACCCAGATGATGGTGCAGTTACGAGACTTGGGTAAGCCCACCACAAAGTCCATCCCGACCATCTCCCAGGGCCTGTCCGCCACCGGCAGAGGATAAAGCAAACCAGCTGGCCGTTGCCGAGGAGTCTTGTTCTTGGCGCAAGATACACACGCCTGAACATACTCTGCGACATCACGAGCCATATGCGGCCACCAGCATGTCCTCGCCAGTAACTCAGATGTCCTTTTGGTACCAAAATGTCCACCCACCCTGGACGAGTGTGCCCAAGAGAGGACCTCCGGTCGCAAACTGGATGGTACAAAAGTCTTGCCCGGAGGCACAGACTCTAGCGAAACCGGGGCCACAGTTCTCAAGCTCTCGGTGCGGACAATAAGCCGAGGCTCCTCCTCCTCCTCCGCAGATGACACAACGGAGCGAGAGAGAGCGTCGGCCCGAATGTTCTTCTCCCCAGAAAGAAAATGGAGGGTGAAATGAAACCGGGAGAAGAATAAGGACCATCTGGCCTGGCGAGAATTCAACCGCTGGGCTGTCTGCAGGTACACCAAATTTTTATGGTCTGTGAAGACTTGGAAGGGAAAACGTGCTCCCTCCAAGAGATGTCTCCACTCTGAGAAAGCCAACTTCATGGCTAGCAACTCCCTGTCCCAGATGGAATAATTCCTCTCTGCTGGGGAGAAGGTCTTGGAGAAAAAGAAGCAAGGATGCTTCCGACCTTGAGCATCCTTTTGGAAGAGGACTGCTCCAGCACCAACAGAAGAGGCATCCACCTCCATGATAAATGGCTTATCAACATCGGGGCGATGTAGGATGGGAGCGCTAGTGAAGTGTGACTTTATAGAGTTAAAGGCCTTGGAGACCTCCTCAGACCACAATTTGGGATTCGCCCCCTTCTTGGTGAGGGCAACCAAGGGAGCTACCAAAGTTGAGAAGTGCGGAATGAACTGGCGATAATAATTAATGAACCCCATAAAGCGCTGCACCGCTTTAAGAGAATGGGGTTCCTGCCAGTCCATCACAGCCTGTAGTTTGGCAGGATCCATAGCCAATCCCTGGGCAGAGATGATGTAGCCTAGGAAAGGTAAGGACTCCTGCTCAAACATACACTTCTCCAACTTGGCATAGAGGGAGTTTGCCCGTAAGAGGTCGAAGACTTTGCAAACATCTCTCCGGTGGGAGTCAATATCTGGAGAGTAGATGAGAATATCATCCAGATAGACTACGACCGAGGTGGAAAGCATATCCCGGAAGATATCGTTCACAAAGTCTTGGAAAACGGCTGGGGCATTACAGAGCCCGAAGGGCATCACCAGATATTCATAGTGCCCATCCCTGGTGTTAAAAGCCGTCTTCCATTCGTCCCCCTCACGGATGCGAATCAGGTTGTAAGCACCCCACAGATCTTATAAGTATCCTTTGCCCTTGATATCTGAGCTCTTCGATAGGCTTCGGGGAGCAAGGGTATTTATCCATGGACGACTTGCACTCACAACAAACACACGTAAGCAAATGTACACTAGCGCATGGCCGTGCGGTCATGCGCAGTTTATATAGTTGCAGCACAGGAAGTGGCCACAGAAACTTTGCCCTTCCAAGACCTGCCAAGAGGACCAATGGAACGTGCTGCAGGACCTGAGCACATGACCCTCGATCTCCAACGGGAGATCTTGCCCTGGGCATGCTCAGTGTGTGCAGACAAGGACTTGGTCCCAGAGAAGTCTGCTCGCTGCTGACCAGCACTGGCTTTAATGGCAGAAGCTGAAGAAGCAGCAGTAACTCTCTGTACAGAGTGAGACTGAGCAAGACGCTGGGACCGACGTCCCTGCTGAGCAGACTCCACTGCGGCTGGATAAGAATGGGAGACCGCAGCGGAGATGGCTCGAGATTCCCCCTGTGCAGAAGCGGGAACTCGAGACCTAACACCTTGCTTGACAATCTGAACTGATTCATAAATCTAAGCTCATAAATACATTTGAATACCTTATTAAATTTAAGCATCCAGTCACTGCAGTCAGTGGCAAAATATTAGATTTGTATGTAAACCCTGCCAAAGGGGCTTCTTTATCATTCAATAAGGAATAACTAGCAGAATTGTATCTTGTGCGCTAAAACTACCAGAATAATCCTCGGGAAAACTCTGCTTAATAGCTTTATGAAGTAGTAATATTGAGTTTTAAGGACACTTACAAAAATTTGCCACTGGCTCATTTCCTCTGCTTAGTTACATATGAAATAGATTTACATATTAGAAGTTATTACTTCCTTAAGCAATCCTCAATTCCTTCTAACTTCAGTAACTCATGTTAGTTTTTCCACTCATAATATCTACTATTTCATTAGTGTCTGCCTTCCTAGAATATAGTCAATCATTTAATGATACAGCCACTTTTAACTTTCAGGAATTAAGATCTTATTCATTTTTTCATATCAGCACTAGTACATCCACATCGGAATCCCTCCCTTTCCCTGTACATAACAGTTGTTTTGAAGAGCTGACATGTGACTCTAACAGCCGCAGGCAGAATCGCGATCCACTCATGGCTGTTAATCTGCTAAATGCTGCCGTTAATCTCTGACAGCGGCATTTAACTTGCGCTTGCTAGAAGTGCGCCGAAAATCCCACCCATCGGTGACCCCATCACGTTATCGCGGGTCACCGATGGGTTTGCAAGACAAACAGAGGTCTCCAGCAGACCTTTATGATTGTCATAGACAGATTGCTATGAGTGCCACCTTGTGGCTGGCGCACATAGCAAGTGAGCATATCTGCTACACACCGGCGATCTGATCATCACCTGTGTGTCAACAGACAACTGCAGCATCTAGTCTCCCATGGAGACCATTGAAGCATGCAAAAAGTGAAAAAAGTTTTTAAAAATATGAAAAAAAATTAAAAAATATAAAAGTTCAAATCACCCCCCTTTTGCTCCTTTCAAAATAAAACAATAAAAAAATCAAGTTCAGAATCGCCCGATCTATCAATATAAAAAATGATTCAACGTGTCAGAATTACGTTTTTTGGTCTCTGCTGTATTGAAATAAAATGCAATAATGGGCGATCAAAAGATCGTATCTACACCAGAATGGTATCTATAAAAATGTCAGCTCGGCGCAAAAAAATTAAATCCTCCCCCTACCCAGATAATGAAAAATGGAGATGCCACAGGTCTCAGAAAATGGCGCCTTTTTGTTTTGTTTTTTTTTACTCAAGTTTGGATTTTTTTTCACCACTTAAATAAAAAGAACCTAGAAATCTGTTCCTCATGTACAATGACTGATAACACCGCTATATAGAGTTGATAACACAGGATCCACCATTCACAATAGGTGATGTCACAACTCACCTCCTCCTGTACAATGACTGATAACACCTCTATATACAGGTCCTTCTCAAAAAATTAGCATATAGTGTTAAATTTCATTATTTACCATAATGTAATGATTACAATTAAACTTTCATATATTATAGATTCATTATCCACCAACTGAAATTTGTCAGGTCTTTTATTGTTTTAATACTGATGATTTTGGCATACAACTCCTGATAACCCAAAAAACCTGTCTCAATAAATTAGCATATCAAGAAAAGGTTCTCTAAACGACCTATTACCCTAATCTTCTGAATCAACTAATTAACTCTAAACACATACAAAAGATACCTAAGGCTTTTATAAACTCCCTGCCTGGTTCATTACTCAAAACCCCCATCATGGGTAAAGGTACCGTCACACATAGCGACGCTGCAGCGATACCGACAACGATCCGGATCGCTGCAGCGTCGCTGTTTGGTCGCTGGAGAGCTGTCACACAGACAGCTCTCCAGCGACCAACGATGCCGGTAACCAGGGTAAACATTGGGTAACTAAGCGCAGGGCCGCGCTTAGTAACCCGATGTTTACCCTGGTTACCATCCTAAAAAGTAAAAAAACAAACACTACATACTTACCTTCTGCTGTCTGTCCTCGGCGCTCTGCTTCTCTGGTCTGGCTGTGAGCGCCGGGCAGCCAGAAAGCAGAGTGGTGACGTCACCGCTCTGCTTTCCGGCTGACCGACGCTCACAGCCAGAGCAGGAGGAGAGCAGAGCACAGCGCTGGAGGACAGACGGCTGTAGGTAAGTATGTAGTGTTTGTTTTTTTACTTTTAGGATGGTAACCAGGGTAAACATCGGGTTACTAAGCGCGGCCCTGACCTGGGCTACAGAGAAGCAGCACTGGACTGTTGCTAAGTGGTCCCAAGTACTTTTTTCTGATGAAAGCAAATTTTGCATGTCATTCGGAAATCAAGGTGCCAGAGTCTGGAGGAAGACTGGGGAGAAGGAAATGCCAAAATGCCTGAAGTCCAGTGTCAAGTACCCACTGTCAGCTGCTGGTGTTGGTCCACTGTGTTTCATCAAGGGCAGGGTCAATGCAGCTAGCTATCAGGAGATTTTGGAGCACTTCATGCTTCCATCGGCTGAAATGCTTTATGGAGATGAAGATTTCATTTTTCAGCACGACCTGGCACCTGCTCACAGTGCCAAAACCACTGGTAAATGGTTTACTGACCATGGTATTACTGTGCTCAATTGGCCTGCCAACTCTCCTGACCTGAACCCCATAGAGAATCTGTGGATATTGTGAAGAGAAAGTTGAGAGACGCAAGACCCAACACTCTGGATGAGCTTAAGGCCGCTATTGAAGCATCCTGGGCCTCCATAACATCTCAGCAGTGTCACAGGCTGATTGCCTCCATGCCACGCCGCATTGAAGCAGTCATTTCTGCCAAAGGATTCCCGACCAAGTATTGAGTGCATAACTGAACATTATTATTTGATGGTTTTTTGGTTTGTTATTAAAAAACACTTTTATTTGATTGGATGGGTGAAATATGCTAATTTATTGAGACAGGTTTTTTGGGTTATCAGGAGTTGTATGCCAAAATCATCAGTATTAAAACAATAAAAGACCTGACAAATTTCAGTTGGTGGATAATGAATCTATAATATATGAAAGTTTAATTGTAATCATTACATTATGGTAAATAATGAAATTTAACACTATATGCACATTTTTTGAGAAGGACCTGTACAGTAGATAACACAGGATCCACCATTCACAATTGATGATGTCACAGCTCACCTCCTCCTTTACAATGAATGATAACACCTCTATATACAGTAGATAACACAGGATCCACCATTCACAATAGGTGATGTCACAGCTCACCTCCTCCTGTACAATGACTGATAACACAGGATCCACCATTCACAATAGGTGATGTCACAGCTCACCTCCTCCTCCTGTACAATGACTGATAACACCTCTATATACAGTAGATAACACAGGATCCACCATTCACAATAGGTGATGTCACAGCTCACCTCCTCCTCCTGTACAATGACTGATAATACTTCTCTATACAGTAGATAACACAGGATCCACCATTCACAATAGGTGATGTCACAGCTCACCTACACCATATGAAGGACAGGAAATTGAAGTTTGATATTAAACCTAGTGGCTTGTGAGTATGTTGTGTATCATAGTTGATATATTTAGTAATTCATTTCTGGTCTACCTGCCTGCGATATTAGGGAAATCTCATGCACAAATGCTACAGTAATATTTAGAATAAGACCACCTTAGTTTTGATTGCCTTTACAATTTTACCGCCCAATATGCCACATGTGTCCTTCCATAAATGATGTAAGACATACATTACCATGGTAACTGAGCATTGGGCATTCATTAATTACAAGGCAGATTTACTGTACTAGAGTCAGCGTGTTCCAGCCACACTGAGCCTAGATGTCCTGAAATCCCTCCAGCTGCCCAAACAGAGAAGGAACACTGGGAGAGAATGGGAGCTGAGCTGAACTCAGAAGGAGTATGGGAGAATAAGGATAAATTGTATATACCAAGGTCCCTGTTCCAAATTATGGCGCAAGCAACACATGGCCCAACTCACACCTCAAAATGTCACGTGTCCATGGTAGATGCCTTCTGGATCGCTCCTGGTTTCAGTTACAAAGCCGCAAAACTTGTACAGTCATGCCTCATCTGAGCACAGCACAACCCAGGTAAAACAGTAAAAATCCCTAAGAAAGAGACACTCAGGCCTCTCTACCCATTTCAGAGACTGCAGACTGGCTACATATAACTACCCAGGTAGGAGTGTGTGAAAAATGTCCTAGTATGTGTAGATCTCTTCTCTGGTTGGCCGGAAGCCTACCCGGTAAAATGTGCAAATGCTAAAGCGACTGCAGACAAACTGATGAAAGAACTGATCTGCAGGTATGGTGTCCCAGAAACCATAGAAAGCGATAGGGACACACACTTCATGGGAGAAATAATGAGGGAAGTCATGTAGGCCTTGGGAGTACAGCAAGCATTTCATGCATCATAAAGGCCACAAAGTAGTGGGAAAGTGGAGAAACTAAACGGGACACTTAAACTGAAAATTCAAAGGCCACGGCAGACACAAGAAAGAGCGGGGTAGAGTGCTTGCCTCTTGCACTCTTTTCAGTCAGACACACTCCAAAAAGAAAGACAAGCTTGTCTCCTTTTGAAGTCCTGTTTAGTAGTTTGCCAGAGGCTGATCTGTACTTCCCACAGGTGCTACAAATGCAACATGGTGCTATGACAACCTATGTCCAGGCCTTGCAGGAAAGACTTAATGTGGTGCATAAACATGTGTTTTCATCCATTCCAGATCCTAATGCCAGTGCAGATGTGCATCAGCTGAATCCAGGCGATTGGGTGGTTATACGCAGACACGTGAGAAGGAGCCTGGACCCACGATTTGACGGCCCCTTCCAAGTCCAGCTGACCACATCCACCTCAGTAAAACTTGAGTGAAAGCCCACCTGGATCCACGCCAGTCACTGCAAGAAGGTCCTGTCATCAGCAGAATGACTGTTCTCCTAAGCACTTGCTTATTTACTGTGACTTTTTTACAACAGAGTATTTTTTTACCTCTCTGTGCGCTTTTGTGTTTTCAAGTTCTTTGGTGGTGTGAACAGGTTCCTACAGACTTGTTCGCTATGCAGGTGGCCCATGTGTTTTTGGTTTTATAATTGTTCTCTTGTTTCTACAAGACTGGGGAGTTCACCACTCCTCTGTGGGTCATTTGCATTGTAGCTGTTCCATCTCGCATGTTCAACGTGGATATTTTCTCTCTGAGCCCTGTTCATACAGGTACTATACAGATACATCAGATAGGGATTATATACATTAGACAGGACTGCTCTATATGGGTATACCTTGGCGATTGGTGGAGCAGCTTAACATACTTTTTTTTGCAAAAAACGTATTAACTAAATACCCTGTATTTTTTCATTTTTTGACTAGCACTTGCTTATTTACTGTAACTTTTTTACAACAGAGTATTTTTTTACCTCTCTGTGCGCTTTTGTGTTTTCAGTAAAACTTGAGTGAAAGCCCACCTGGATCCACGCCAGTCACTGCAAGAAGGTCCTGTCATCAGTAGTGTTGAGCGATACCTTCCGATATCGGAAAGTATCGGTATCGGATAGGATCGGCCGATATTCAAAAAATATCGGATATCGCCGATACAGATACCCGATCCCAATGCAAGTCAATGGGACCAAAATATCGGAATTAAAATAAACCCTTTCTTGCCTTGTAGGTTCATTCTACATGAAGGAAAACAACTAAGAATAATGCCGGATGAATTTGGGGAGGTGGCGGAGACATTAAAGTCATAGAGGTTTATCCCAATCAAATAGAATAGCATGTTTTTTGTTTTTTTTTCAGACGTTCGGAGTGACAAAGATATTGACTATGTAAATTTTTTTTTTTATTTTGTCAGATATTGATGTTTCACTATTCCACGCCCTTCCCCTTCTTTTTTTTTTTTTTTTTTTTTACTTTTCCCACACTTTCATCTTCATCATCATCATCAGCATCTTTGACATCAACTTCTTCTTCACCTTATTCATCTTCTTCTTCATCCTTTACCTTTTTTTTTTTTGATTACATTCTTCATATTCATTTTATTCAACTATTATTATTCTTCCTATTCTACATATTCTTTTTATTCCACTGTTATTATTCTTCCTATTCTACTTCTTCATCATATTCTCATTTGTGACAGGCATTCCCGTAGTTGTTATCTATAAAAGTTGGAAGATTACACCTTCCGTTCTGCCAGTCACAAAAGTTACATTTGTCCGCGTTCAGTTTGGCCTGCAGCATCAGGCTTTATCCAGGGGCACCACGAGGAGGAACGGACTCACCCCCATACACTGCTTAGTCTTCTTCTGCATATAATTTAGATAATATCTTTTGCTCTGATATTAAGTCTTATGCTTAATGTTCTTCTGCTCTTTGTTCTGCAGCCTCTTGTTCTTCTGCTTCTCGGTCTTCCATGTCGTCGTCTCCAGGGTCGTCGTCTCCAGTGTCGTCATCTCCGCCGTCGTCGTCTCAGCCGTCGTCGTCTCCGCCGTCGTCGTCTCCGCCGTCGTCGTCTCCGCCGTCGTCGTCGTCGTCATCGGGGTGGTCTTCCGGGTCGTCGTCGTCGTCATCGGGGTGGTCTTCCGGGTCGTCGACTTTAGGGTCTTCAACTTGGAAATGTAGCAGAAGGTACAAGAAGGCTGAGAAAATGCCAAGAACCAGCTGATGGAACTGGAACTCGGATGGCTACCCGAAGGTTCAAGAGCCTATGGAACTACCGAGGACCAGCTGACGTTACTGGAACCCGGTTACTAAGCAGGAGGTACCTGTGCTAAAAAGCACTACCAAGGACCACCTGACGTTGGCGGAACTCGGATACCCAGAAGGAGGCACCTAAGCCAAAGGCTCTGCCCGGAACCAGCTGACGGTACTGGAACCAGGATGGGGAGCAGAAGGTACAAGAGCAAAAGACACTGCCGAGAACCAGCTGACGGTACTGGAACCCAGATGGGTAGCCGAAGGTCCAAGAGCCAATGGAACTACCGAGGACCAGCTGACGTTACTGGAACCCGGTTACTAAGCAGGAGGTACCCGTGCCTGAAAGCACTACCAAGGACCACCTGACGTTGGTGGAACTTGGATACCCAGAAGGAGGCACCTAAGCCAAAGGCTCTGCCCGGAACCAGCTGACGGTACTGGAACCAGGATGGGGAGCAGAAGGTACAAGAGCAAAAGACACTGCCGAGAACCAGCTGACGGTGCTGGAACCAGGTGGTGGACCTGAAGGCCCACAGGAGAGGAGAGAACAGCTAGGCCGCGAGGCAGCCGCAGTTACCGAACCCCAACAGTCCTACAGGGGGAGCTGGGCCTACTGGCACTACAGAACCAGCCTTGACTACCAGTTCACGCAGCCAAAATAGGAAGCTCCTAAACTGGAGGCACCCTGGAGTTGGCTAACCCGACAGCACCACGACGGGGCAAGCATAGGCGTCTCAGTGAACTTGACACAACCCGGAAACAGCTGACGGTGCTGAAACCAGGCTTGGCACGAGGGAGTACCTGTGTCAAAAACACTGCCGAGAACCAGCTGGCGTTGCTGGAACCCAGATGCGTTGCCCCAGTGTGCAAGAGCCAATGGCACGACCGAGGACCAGCTGGCGGTGCTGGAACCCGGTTACTAAGCTGTAGGTGCCCGCGCTTAAAAGCACTACCAAGGACCGCCTGGCGTTGGCGGAACTCGGATACCCAGGAGGAGGCACCTAAGCCAAAGGCTCGGCCCGGAACCAGCTGACGGTGCTGGAACCAGGAGGTGGACCCGAAGGCCCACAGGAGAGGAGAGAACAGCTAGGCCGCGAGGCAGCCGCAGTTACCGAACCCCAACAGTCCTACAGGGGGAGCTGGGCCTACTGGCACTACAGAACCAGCCTTGACTACCAGTTCAAACAGCCCACATAGGAAGCTCCTAAACTGGAGGCACCCTGGAGTTGGCTAACCCGACCGCACCACGACGGGGCAAGCATAGGCATCTCAGTGAACTTGACACAACCCGGAAACAGCTGACGGTGCTGAAACCAGGCTTGGCACGAGGGAGTACCTGTGACAAGAACACTGCCGAGAACCAGCTGGCGGTGCTGGAACCCAGATGCGTTGCCCCAGTGTGCAAGAGCCAATGGCACCGAGGACCAGCTGGCGGTGCTGGAACCCGGTTACTAAGCTGTAGGTGCCCGCGCTTAAAAGCACTACCAAGGACCGCCTGGCGTTGGCGGAACTCGGATACCCAGGAGGAGGCACCTAAGCCAAAGGCTCGGCCTGGAACCAGCTGACGGTGCTGGAACCAGGAGGTGGACCCGAAGGCCCACAGGAGAGGAGAGAACAGCTAAGCCGCGAGGCAGCCGCAGTTACCGAACCCCAACAGTCCTACAGGGGGAGCTGGGCCTACTGGCACTACAGAACCAGCCTAGACTACCAGTTCACGCAGCCCACATAGGAAGCTCCTAAACTGAAGGCACCCTGGAGTTGGCTAACCCGACAGCACCACGACGGGGCAAGCATAGGCGTCTCAGTGAGCTTGACACAACCCGGAAACAGCTGACGGTGCTGAAACCAGGCTTGGCACGAGGGAGTACCTGTGTCAAAAACACTGCCGAGAACCAGCTGGCGATGCTGGAACCCAGATGCGTTGCCCCAGTGTGCAAGAGCCAATGGCATGACCGAGGACCAGCTGACGGTGCTGGATCCCGGTTACTAAGCTGTAGGTGCCCGCGCTTAAAAGCACTACCAAGGACCGCCTGGCATTGGCTGAACTCGGATACCCAGGAGGAGGCACCTAAGCCAAAGGCTCGGCCTGGAACCAGCTGACGGTGCTGGAACCAGGAGGTGGACCCGAAGGCCCACAGGAGAGGAGAGAACAGCTAGGCCGCGAGGCAGCCGCAGTTACCGAACCCCAACAGTCCTACAGGGGGAGCTGGGCCTACTGGCACTACAGAACCAGCCTTGACTACCAGTTCACGCAGCCCACATAGGAAGCTCCTAAACTGGAGGCACCCTGGAGTTGGCTAACCCGACAGCACCACGACGGGGCAAGCATAGGCGTCTCAGTGAGCTTGACACAACCCGGAAACAGCTGACGGTGCTGAAACCAGGCTTGGCACGAGGGAGTACCTGTGTCAAAAAGACTGCCGAGAACCAGCTGGCGTTGCTGGAACCCAGATGCGTTGCCCCAGTGTGCAAGAGCCAATGGCACGACCGAGGACCAGCTGACGTTGCTGGAACCCGGTTACTAAGCTGTAGGTGCCCGCGCTTAAAAGCACTACCAAGGACCGCCTGGCGTTGGCGGAACTCGGATACCCAGGAGGAGGCACCTAAGCCAAAGGCTCGGCCTGGAACCAGCTGACGGTGCTGGAACCAGGAGGTGGACCCGAAGGCCCACAGGAGAGGAGAGAACAGCTAGGCCGCGAGGCAGCCGCAGTTACCGAACCCCAACAGTCCTACAGGGGGAGCTGGGCCTACTGGCACTACAGAACCAGCCTTGACTACCAGTTCACGCAGCCCACATAGGAAGCTCCTAAACTGGAGGCACCCTGGAGTTGGCTAACCCGACAGCACCACGACGGGGCAAGCATAGGCGTCTCAGTGAGCTTGACACAACCCGGAAACAGCTGACGGTGCTGAAACCAGGCTTGGCACGAGGGAGTACCTGTGTCAAAAAGACTGCCGAGAACCAGCTGGCGTTGCTGGAACCCAGATGCGTTGCCCCAGTGTGCAAGAGCCAATGGCACGACCGAGGACCAGCTGATGTTGCTGGAACCCGGTTACTAAGCTGTAGGTGCCCGCGCTTAAAAGCACTACCAAGGACCGCCTGGCGTTGGCGGAACTCGGATACCCAGGAGGAGGCACCTAAGCCAAAGGCTCGGCCTGGAACCAGCTGACGGTGCTGGAACCAGGAGGTGGACCCGAAGGCCCACAGGAGAGGAGAGAACAGCTAGGCCGCGAGGCAGCCGCAGTTACCGAACCCCAACAGTCCTACAGGGGGAGCTGGGCCTACTGGCACTACAGAACCAGCCTTGACTACCAGTTCACGCAGCCCACATAGGAAGCTCCTAAACTGGAGGCACCCTGGAGTTGGCTAACCCGACAGCACCACGACGGGGCAAGCATAGGCGTCTCAGTGAGCTTGACACAACCCGGAAACAGCTGACGGTGCTGAAACCAGGCTTGGCACGAGGGAGTACCTGTGTCAAAAAGACTGCCGAGAACCAGCTGGCGTTGCTGGAACCCAGATGCGTTGCCCCAGTGTGCAAGAGCCAATGGCACGACCGAGGACCAGCTGACGTTGCTGGAACCCGGTTACTAAGCTGTAGGTGCCCGCGCTTAAAAGCACTACCAAGGACCGCCTGGCGTTGGCGGAACTCGGATACCCAGGAGGAGGCACCTAAGCCAAAGGCTCGGCCTGGAACCAGCTGACGGTGCTGGAACCAGGAGGTGGACCCGAAGGCCCACAGGAGAGGAGAGAACAGCTAGGCCGCGAGGCAGCCGCAGTTACCGAACCCCAACAGTCCTACAGGGGGAGCTGGGCCTACTGGCACTACAGAACCAGCCTTGACTACCAGTTCACGCAGCCCACATAGGAAGCTCCTAAACTGGAGGCACCCTGGAGTTGGCTAACCCGACAGCACCACGACGGGGCAAGCATAGGCGTCTCAGTGAGCTTGACACAACCCGGAAACAGCTGACGGTGCTGAAACCAGGCTTGGCACGAGGGAGTACCTGTGTCAAAAAGACTGCCGAGAACCAGCTGGCGTTGCTGGAACCCAGATGCGTTGCCCCAGTGTGCAAGAGCCAATGGCACGACCGAGGACCAGCTGATGTTGCTGGAACCCGGTTACTAAGCTGTAGGTGCCCGCGCTTAAAAGCACTACCAAGGACCGCCTGGCGTTGGCGGAACTCGGATACCCAGGAGGAGGCACCTAAGCCAAAGGCTCGGCCTGGAACCAGCTGACGGTGCTGGAACCAGGAGGTGGACCCGAAGGCCCACAGGAGAGGAGAGAACAGCTAGGCCGCGAGGCAGCCGCAGTTACCGAACCCCAACAGTCCTACAGGGGGAGCTGGGCCTACTGGCACTACAGAACCAGCCTTGACTACCAGTTCACGCAGCCCACATAGGAAGCTCCTAAACTGGAGGCACCCTGGAGTTGGCTAACCCGACAGCACCACGACGGGGCAAGCATAGGCGTCTCAGTGAGCTTGACACAACCCGGAAACAGCTGACGGTGCTGAAACCAGGTTTGGCACGAGGGAGTACCTGTGACAAAAACACTGCCAAGAACCAGCTGGCGGTGCTGGAACCCGGATGCTTTGCCTATCAAACATTGTCTTCCTACAGCCCCAACTAGCGGTGTTGGAGCAAAGGGTAAGCAGGGGGAGCAGAGTGTAGGCCAAAGCCTGCACTGGAGTCAGCTTTGTGTCTGCGTTGCGTTTGCAGGACACTTTGCCGGCTACACAGTGGGGGAACAGCAGGCGGTGCTGAACCCCACTAACACATTGGCTGGTGTTTTTCTCTGTGCAGCTAGCACTTCCGGGCAAAAACTAGCGTTGTTACAGCCCAGGGTCAGCAGGAGGAGGAGAGGAGCAGAGTGTAGGCCGAAGCCTAGTTGAACCAATTTCAAAGGTAACCTTTAACCCCCCCTCAGGTGTTACAAAGTACAAGAGCCACACCTTGTGCAGCATTAATGCTGCACAAGAAAAGGTTGCTCTATTAATTTGTCTACTTGCACACGCTGAATGCAACACGTACACAATTTAGCCCATTCTACAGTCAAACTGTAGTTGAGGCGTGACTTGTATTTTTAAGGAGACGCAGCATAGGTGTCCCAAATAACGCCTTTGTGCTAGGCGCTGCTTCCTGAGCGTTGTGTTTTGCTGTACAGGAGTCTGCGCTCTTGTGTTATCCCTTGGCAATGCCCTGTTAGCGCTGCCCGTCTTTTGACCTCATTTCATGTTGGCCGCTGCGGTTAACGATGGCCATAAATCCCAGACCCACACTGCCTTTTCATAAAGTCACACTGCGGTGCTGGGATTCGTGGCCTTGAGCAGTAAATGTTTTCGACGCTCACACACGTCCTTACACCTGCTTCAGACTGGGCGGCCTCATCTGATCCCTTATCACTAGAGTTGAGCGACCTTGACCTTTTTAGAGTCGAGCCGGGTTTTGCGAAACCCGACTATGTCCAAAGTCGGGTCGAGTGAAATCGGCCGATTATGACGTAAAGTCGGGATCGACCGAAACACGAAACCCAATGCAAGTCAATGGGGCAGCATAGTCGGCAGTGAGTGGGGGCCAGGAAAACACCTAGAGTGCCCATTTTAATGTCAAAACCATCCATTCTTCTTAATGAAGCTTGTCAAGCGTAATTTACCTTATAATAATTGGAAGGCATTTGAAATTGGGGGTCATTTGGCTAAAGTTGTGGGGGGTAGGGCTGGTTCAAGTAATTAGTGGGCCCAGGAAATCTGGACCACGTCACGGCAGTGGAGCAGGGAGAGGTAAGTATTTCAACTTTGCAAGTGCTGTGAACCTGAGCAAGCAGGGGGGGCCCACTCGTTGGCATTGGCACTGGCACAGGGCCCCTCAAAGTACAGCGGTGTGTTTGCACGGCGGTGGCGCCTCCCACCGGCAGCAACACTTTTGCGTACTATGAGAGGCCCTGTGCCAGTGACGTCGCCAACTAGTATTCCTCCCCCCACCTGATGAAGGAACCTGCACTTTCATCTGCACCTTCCTCTTTGTCCCCGTGTAAGGTGGTATGGTATGCGGGAAGAGCAACCTGACTTTCAGCAGGGTCACAATGTTGTTGTGTAGCGTGCACGGGGAATGTTGCGTTATGGGTCAATGTACCAGCAGACTCATCTATCACTGGCTGGGCAATGGGCACGATGAAGTGGAAACACAGATATAGGCCCAAAGAAGAAAGTGGGCTAAATGCAGTTCAAAATTGGTAACACAGGAATAACCAGGGGGCATTGCAGTGGAGGACAACTGGAATGAGAGGCTGACACAGAGAGTAGGGCCAAATCAGTAAGTAGTCGAAATGCAGTTCAAAATTGGCAACCGTAGTAAACAGGCGGCACAGCTTTGTTCAGTGGAGGAGAACAGCAAGGAGTGGCAGACACCGATAGTAGGCCCCAACCCAACTAGTAGGCCAAATGCAGTCTAACATTAACAACTACTTAACGAGAGGCTGAAAATGGTATTTCAGGACAGGAAACCAGGAGAACAGCAAGGAGTGGCAGACACCGATAGTAGGCCCCAAACCAACTAGTACGCCAAATGCAGTTGTTCCATTTAACCACAATTTAATGAGAGCCTGAAGATAGAAGCTCAGGAAAGGCAACCTGGGGAACACCTTGGAGTGTAACACACCATCTCTCTCCACCCCATACCCATTTTGTAGGCCTAATGCTGTGTACTTTTCTACAACTACTAAACGAGAGTCGGAAGACCGAAGCAATGGCAAGGAAACCTGGGGAACACCTTGGAGTGTAACACACCATCTCTCTCCACCCCATACCCAATTTGTAGGCCTAATGCAGCCTACTTTCCGACACCTACTAAACGAGAGCATGAAGATCGAAGCTCAGGAAAGGCAACCTGGGGAACACCTTGGAGTGTAACACACCATCTCTCTCCACCCCATACCCA
Source organism: Ranitomeya imitator (assembly GCF_032444005.1). Lineage (NCBI taxonomy): Eukaryota > Metazoa > Chordata > Amphibia > Anura > Dendrobatidae > Ranitomeya > Ranitomeya imitator. The sequence goes on from NC_091284.1 coordinate 53,106,550, forward strand.
TTTTTTAGGCCTAATGCAGTGTACTTTTCTACAACTACTAAACGAGAGTCGGAAGACCGAAGCAATGGCAAGGAAACCTGGGGAACACCTTGGAGTGTAACACACCATCTCTCTCCACCCCATTCCCCATTTTTTAGGCCTAATGCAGCCTACTTTCCGACACCTACTAAACGAGAGCATGAAGATCGAAGCTCAGGAAAGGCAACCTGGGGAACACCTTGGAGTGTAACACACCATCTCTCTCCACCCCATACCCATTTTGTAGGCCTAATGCTGTGTACTTTTCTACAACTACTAAACGAGAGTCGGAAGACCGAAGCAATGGCAAGGAAACCTGGGGAACACCTTGGAGTGTAACACACCATCTCTCTCCACCCCATTCCCCATTTTTTAGGCCTAATGCAGCCTACTTTCCGACACCTACTAAACGAGAGCATGAAGATCGAAGCTCAGGAAAGGCAACCTGGGGAACACCTTGGAGTGTAACACACCATCTCTCTCCACCCCATACCCATTTTGTAGGCCTAATGCTGTGTACTTTTCTACAACTACTAAACGAGAGTCGGAAGACCGAAGCAATGGCAAGGAAACCTGGGGAACACCTTGGAGTGTAACACACCATCTCTCTCCACCCCATACCCAATTTGTAGGCCTAATGCAGCCTACTTTCCGACACCTACTAAACGAGAGCATGAAGATCGAAGCTCAGGAAAGGCAACCTGGGGAACACCTTGGAGTGTAACACACCATCTCTCTCCACCCCATACCCATTTTGTAGGCCTAATGCTGTGTACTTTTCTACAACTACTAAACGAGAGTCGGAAGACCGAAGCAATGGCAAGGAAACCTGGGGAACACCTTGGAGTGTAACACACCATCTCTCTCCACCCCATACCCAATTTGTAGGCCTAATGCAGCCTACTTTCCGACACCTACTAAACGAGAGCATGAAGATCGAAGCTCAGGAAAGGCAACCTGGTGAAAACCTTGGAGTGTAACACAACCTGTCTCTACACCCCATACACAATTAGTAGGCCTAATGCAGCGTAGTTTCCAACAGCTACTAAACGAGAGCCGGAAGATCGAAGCTCAGGAAAGGCAACCTGGGGAACACCTTGGAGTGTAACACAACCTCTCTCTACACCACGGAAGGGCTGATTCTTAGGAAGGAAGGCTGTTGTAAATAAGCATTGCGCGTCCGAGGGTGATTATATTCTTATTCGGTATCTACTCACCCTCGGACGCGCCATGCTTCTTGATTTGTAATTAATGTTTATTTGCAATGTGCTTTTGACTTACTCAATTATTTTTTTAATTATTGATTTTATTAAATTAATAGTTTAACATCTTATTGGAAATAATTTAAAGGAGACGCGACAGGACAACACTCGGTGGATGCCATATCTGTGTTAACAACTCCAAAAAACTTTCAGTTAACTTCTTGCAGGAGAAAGAAATTGTAGCTGTTGGACCTTTGTAGTACAGTTCCAGATATTTGTTGTGTGTTTGTTTTGATTGTTAAAATGTCTGCATTTGAGATCTCAACACGATCTTATTTTTTTTAATCAAATTAATTTTTTTTATATTTAATGATGTTGGTTCAAGGGGTACACGGGCAGCAATAGACAGGTCAGTGGAGGCCTAGTGGAAGGATTGACGGCAGACAGGCATCAAAGGCCTAACATTGGGCTGGCTGTAGGCAAGTTAAAATTGGTTCCAGGGGAACACGGCCATCAGTGGCCTGGTCAGTGTAGTTGTAGTTGAAAGAACGGGACGCAGACAGGCTTCGAAGGCCTAACATAATAACATAGGGCTGGCTGTAGGCAAGTTAAAATTGGTTCCAAGGGAACACGGCCATCAGTGGCCTGGTCAGTGTAGTTGTAGTTGAAAGAACGGGACGCAGACAGGCTTCGAAGGCCTAACATAACAAACTTGGGCTGGCTGTAGGCACTTTTAAATTTGTTCCAGGGGTACATGGGCAGCAGTGTATGGTCAGTGGAAGTCTAGTGGAAGGAGTGACCGCAGACAGGCTTCCAAGGCCTAACATAACAAACTTGGGCTGGCTGTAGGCACTTTTAAATTGGTTCCAGGGGTACACGGGCAGCAGTGGTCTGGTCAGTGGAAGTCTAGTGGAAGGAGTGACCGCAGACAGGCTTCCAAGGCCTAACATAACAAACTTGGGCTGGCTGTAGGCACTTTTAAATTGGTTCCAGGGGTACACGGGCAGCAGTGGTCTGGTCTGTGGAAGTCTAGTGGAAGGAGTGACCGCAGACAGGCTTCGAAGGCCTAACATAATAACATAGGGCTGGCTGTAGGCAAGTTAAAATTGGTTCCAAGGGAACACGGCCATCAGTGGCCTGGTCAGTGTAGTTGTAGTTGAAAGAACGGGACGCAGACAGGCTTCGAAGGCCTAACATAACAAACTTGGGCTGGCTGTAGGCACTTTTAAATTTGTTCCAGGGGTACATGGGCAGCAGTGTATGGTCAGTGGAAGTCTAGTGGAAGGAGTGACCGCAGACAGGCTTCGAAGGCCTAACATAACAAACTTGGGCTGGTTGTAGGCACTTTTAAATTGGTTCCAGGGGTACACGGGCAGCAGTGGTCTGGTCAGTGGAAGTCTAGTGGAAGGAGTGACCGCAGACAGGCTTCCAAGGCCTAACATAACAAACTTGGGCTGGCTGTAGGCACTTTTAAATTGGTTCCAGGGGTACACGGGCAGCAGTGGTCTGGTCAGTGGAAGTCTAGTGGAAGGAGTGACCGCAGACAGGCTTCCAAGGCCTAACATAACAAACTTGGGCTGGCTGTAGGCACTTTTAAATTGGTTCCAGGGGTACACGGGCAGCAGTGGTCTGGTCAGTGGAAGTCTAGTGGAAGGAGTGACCGCAGACAGGCTTCCAAGGCCTAACATAACAAACTTGGGCTGGCTGTAGGCACTTTTAAATTGGTTCCAGGGGTACACGGGCAGCAGTGGTCTGGTCAGTGGAAGTCTAGTGGAAGGAGTGACCGCAGACAGGCTTCCAAGGCCTAACATAACAAACTTGGGCTGGCTGTAGGCACTTTTAAATTGGTTCCAGGGGTACACGGGCAGCAGTGGTCTGGTCTGTGGAAGTCTAGTGGAAGGAGTGACCGCAGACAGTCTTCGAAGGCCTAACATAACAAACTTGGGCTGGCTGTAGGCACTTTTAAATTGGTTCCAGGGGTACACGGGCAGCAGTGGTCTGGTCAGTGGAAGTCTAGTGGAAGGAGTGACCGCAGACAGGCTTCCAAGGCCTAACATAACAAAATTGGGCTGGCTGTAGGCACTTTAAATTGGTTCCAGGGGTACATGGGCAGCAGTGTATGGTCAGTGGAAGTCTAGTGGAAGGAGTGACGGCAGACAGTCTTCGAAGGCCTAACATAACAAAATTGGGCTGACTGTAGGCACTTTTAAATTGGTTCCAGGGTAACACGGCCAGCAGTGGCCTGGTCAGTGTAGTAGTTGTAGAAAGAAGGGACCGCAGACAGGCTTCGAAGGCCTAACATAACAAAAATGTCAAAACAATGGTATTGTCAGTGCCAGGCATTGAAGGATGTCAGCGCCTAGACTACACATTGGTGAAGCTGTGAGAGATAATTTTGCTAGTGGTAGAGCACTGTTTGAGCTGGGGGGGGGAACTGTCTTGTGGCCGGCGGTACAGGCACAGGGCCCCTCATATTACAACGGTGTGTCTGACGTTGGGTGCGCACCACCACCGCCAGAGACACTTTATTGTACTATGAGGGACCCAGTGGCAGTGCCGTCGACCAAAAGCGGCCACACCCACCTCTTCAGACAAACAGCACTCTCAAGGGTCCAAGCGCAAAGTGGCGATAGCACGGCCCCGTGTGGGGAGTTTGGCCATTTCGTGAGGTGGAAACATGTCGTATGCTGGACAATCAGGTGAAGAAAATTACGAGATTGGAAAAGTCATTCAGAATAGTCCACAGGCAAGACCTTTTCATAGGAAAGCTAGGTGTCAGCCGGGCAGGGTGGGGCAAAAGATTTTGAAATCCAGTTGTGGTTCATTTTAATGAAGGTTAGATCATCTACATTTTGGGTAGCCAGACGAGTCCTTTTTTCTGTTAGTATTGAACCTGCAGCACTGAATACTCTTTCTGATAGGACACTAGCTGCCGGGCAAGCAAGCTCCTGCAATGCATATTCTGCCAATTCTGGCCAGGTGTCTAATTTGGATGCCCAGTAATCAAATGGGAATGACGGTTGAGGGAGAACGTCGATAAGGGATGAAAAATAGTTTGTAACCATACTGGACAAATGTTGTCTCCTGTCACTTTGAATTGATGCTGCAGTACCTGTCCTGTCTGCGGTCATAGAAAAATCACTCCACAACCTGGTCAGAAAACCCCTCTGGCCAACGCCACTTCTGATTTCTGCCCCTCTAACACCTCTGGTCTGCTGGCCCCTGGAGCTCGTGTGAGAACGATCACGGGCGCTGTGTGCAGGGAATGCCAGAAGCAAACGGTCAACAAGAGTTGATTGTTTTGTTGCTAATATTAGTTCCAAGTTCTCATGTGGCATAATATTTTGCAATTTGCCTTTATAGCGAGGATCAAGGAGGCAGGCCAACCAGTAATCGTCATCGTTCATCATTTTTGTAATGCGTGTGTCCCTTTTGAGGATACGCAAGGCATAATCCGCCATGTGGGCCAAAGTTCCCGTTGTCAAATCTGCGGTTGTGCTTGGTTGAGGGGCAGTTGCAGGCAAATCTACGTCACTTGTGTCCCTCAAAAAACCAGAACCCGGCCTTGCCACGCCACCAATTTCCCGTGCCCCCGGGAAAGCTTCCTCATTAAAAATATACTCATCCCCATCATCCTCCTCATCCTCCACCTCCTCTTCGCCCGGTACCTCGTCATGTACACTGCCCTGACCAGACAATCGCTGACTGTCATCAAGGCTTTCCTCTTCCTCTGGTGCAGACGCCTGATCCTTTATGTGCGTCAAACTTTGCATCAGCAGACGCATTAGGGGGATGCTCATGCTTATTATGGCGTTGTCTGCACTAACCAGCCGTGTGCATTCCTCAAAACACTGAAGGACTTGACACATGTCTTGAATCTTCGACCACTGCACACCTGACAACTCCATGTCTGCCATCCTACTGCCTGCCCGTGTATGTGTATCCTCCCACAAAAACATAACAGCCCGCCTCTGTTCGCACAGTCTCTGAAGCATGTGCAGTGTTGAGTTCCACCTTGTTGCAACGTCTATGATTAGGCGATGCTGGGGAAGGTTCAAAGAACGCTGATAGGTCTGCATACGGCTGGAGTGTACAGGCGAACGGCGGATATGTGCGCAAAGTCCACGCACTTTGAGGAGCAGGTCGGATAACCCCGGATAACTTTTCAGGAAGCACTGCACCACCAGGTTTAAGGTGTGAGCCAGGCAAGGAATGTGTTTCAGTTGGGAAAGGGAGATGGCAGCCATGAAATTCCTTCCGTTATCACTCACTACCTTGCCTGCCTCAAGATCTACAGTGCCCAGCCACGACTGCGTTTCTTGCTGCAAGAACTCGGACAGAACTTCCGCGGTGTGTCTATTGTCGCCCAAACACTTCATAGCCAATACAGCCTGCTGACGTATGCCAGTAGCTGCCCCATAATGGGAGACCTGGTGTGCAACAGTGGCAGGTGCGGATGGAGTGTTTGTGCGACTGCGGTCTGTGGACGAGCTCTTGCTTCTGCAGGAGGACGAGGAGGAGGAGGAGGAGGAGGGGGTGCGAACGGCTACAGACAACTGTTTACTAGACCGTGGGCTAGGCAGAACTGTCCCAAACTTGCTGTCCCCTGTGGACCCTGAATCCACCACATTTACCCAGTGTGCCGTGATGGACACGTAACGTCCCTGGCCATGCCTACTGGTCCATGCATCTGTTGTCAGGTGCACCTTTGTGCTCACAGATTGCCTGAGTGCATGGACGATGCGCTCTTTAACATGCTGGTGGAGGGCTGGGATGGCTTTTCTGGAAAAAAAGTGTCGACTGGGTAGCTCGTAGCGTGGTACAGCGTAGTCCATCAGGTCTTTGAAAGCTTCGCTTTCAACTAACCGGTAGGGCATCATCTCTAACGAGATTAGTCTAGCTATGTGGGCGTTCAAACCCTGTGTACGCGGATGCGAGGCTAAGTATTTCCTTTTTCTAACCATAGTCTCATGTAGGGTGAGCTGGACTGGAGAGATGGAGATCGTGGAACTAGCGGGGGTGCCGGTGGACATGGCAGACTGAGAGACGGTGGGAGATGGTATTGTTGCCGCCGGTGCCCTAGATGCAGTGTTTCCTACTACGAAACTGGTGATTCCCTGACCCTGACTGCTTTGGCCTGGCAAAGATACCTGCACAGATACAGCAGGTGGTGCGCTAAATGGTGGTCCTACACTGCCGGAAGGGATGTTGCGTTGATGACTAGCTTCATTGGCCGAGGGTGCAACAACCTTAAGGGACGTTTGGTAGTTAGTCCAAGCTTTCAAATGCATGGTGGTTAAATGTCTATGCATGCAACTAGTATTGAGACTTTTCAGATTCTGACCTCTGCTTAAGGTAGTTGAACATTTTTGACAGATGACTTTGCGCTGATCAATTGGATGTTGTTTAAAAAAATGCCAGACTGCACTCTTTCTAGCATCGGATACCTTTTCAGGCATTGCAGACTGAGCTTTAACCGGATGGCCACGCTGTCCTCCACCAGGTTTTGGCTTTGCCACGCGTTTTGGGCAAGATACGGGCCCGGCAGATGGAACCTGTGGCGATGTTGATGCCTGCTGCGGCCCCTCCTCCTCCTCTGCTTTAGAACTGCTGCCGCCTGCACCCTGTTCCCCCAATGGCTGCCAATCGGGGTCAAGAACTGGGTCATCTAATAACTCTTCTTGTACCTCCTGCGCAACTTCGTCTGTGTCACCGTGTCGTTCGGTGGTATAGCGTTCGTGATGGGGCAACATAGTCTCATCAGGGTCTTATTCTTGATCAGCACCCTGCGAGGGCAATGTTGTGGTCTGAGTCAAAGGACCAGCATAGTAGTCTGGCTGTGGCTGTGCGTCAGTGCACTCCATGTCAGATTCAATTTGTAATGGGCATGGACTGTTAACTGCTTCACTTTCTAAGCCAGGGACGGTATGTGTAAAGAGCTCCATGGAGTAACCCGTTGTGTCGCCTGCTGCATTCTTCTCTGTTGTTGTTTTTGCTGAAGAGGACAAGGAAGTGACTTGTCCCTGACCGTGAACATCCACTAACGACGCGCTGCTTTTACTTTTACCAGTTTCACGAGAGGAGGCAAAAGAGCTAGAGGCTGAGTCAGCAAGATAAGCCAAAACTTGCTCTTGCTGCTCCGGCTTTAAAAGCGGTTTTCCTAATCCCAGAAAAGGGAGCGTTCGAGGCCTTGTGTAGCCGGACGACGAACCTGGCTCCACAGCTCCAGACTTAGGTGCAATATTTTTTTCCCCACGACCACCTGATGCTCCACCACTACCACTACCCTCATTACCAGCTGACAATGAACGCCCCCGGCCACGACCTCTTCCACTAGACTTCCTCATTGTTTTAAAAACGTAACCAAACTAACGTTATTTGTTGCAGTCACACAACTTACACGGTGAGCTATAACTTCAGTATGATTTAGCTACCCCTTTACAGGTTGGTGAGACCACAGCGAAAATCAGGCCCAATGTTACACACTCTTTTTTTGGTGGCTGCAAATTAGAGAGATGCCCCACACGCAGGACTGTCACTGAAGCACAAATGTTAATATTAATGTCACACTATTATTTTTTTTTTATTTTTATTTTTTTCAGGAACACTTTAGAAACCCCCCCAAAAAAAAAAAATAGATTTTTGCAGGGAGAATTTAGAAAACAAATGTAACAAACTATATGCTTTCTATGGGCCACTGAGTGAGAGATGACGCACACAGGAATCAGGAGTGGCACACAAGCCCAGAGGCCAATATTTTTCTACCAATGATTGATGGAGTTATTTTCTCTGGTAGATTTTGGAACCCAAATCAAGGAAAAAAAATATAGGCTTTCTATGGACCACAATTGGAGAGAGAGAGAGAGAGAGAGAGGGCACACCCAGGAGTCAAGACTGGCACACAAGCAGAAAGGCCAATATTAATCTCCCACTGTTTTTTTTGGTTGTTTTTTTTTTTTTTTTTCAGGGAGACTTTAGAAAAAAAAATAATAAAAAAAATATGATTTTATCAGGAAGAATTTAGAAACCAAATAAAATAAAATGATTTTTTCAGGGAGAATTTATAAAAAAAATAAAAACAAAAATAGGCGTTCTATGGCCCACTGACTGAGAGATGACGCACACAGGAGTCAGGAGTGGCACACAAGCCCAGAGGCCAATATTTTTCTACCAATGATTGATGTAGTTATTTTCTCTGGTAGATTTTGGAACCCAAATCAAGGAAAAAAAATATAGGCTTTCTATGGACCACAATTGGAGAGAGAGAGAGAGAGAGAGAGAGAGAGATGGCACACCCAGGAGTCAAGACTGGCACACAAGCAGAAAGGCCAATATTAATCTCCCACTGTTTTTTTTGGTTGTTTTTTTTTTTTTTTTTCAGGGAGACTTTAGAAAAAAAAATAATAAAAAAAATATGATTTTATCAGGAAGAATTTAGAAACCAAATAAAATAAAATGATTTTTTCAGGGAGAATTTAGAAAACAAATAAAACCAAAAATAGGCGTTCTATGGCCCACTGACTGAGAGAGAGAGAGAGATGGAACGCTTAGTACTGGCACACAAGCCCAAAGGGCAATATTAATCTCCCTTTTTTTTCCAGGGAGAATTTCTAAAACCCAAAAAAAAAAAAAAATAGGCTTTCTATGGCCCACTATTTGTGAGAGAGATGGGACGCTCAGGACTGGCACAGATGGCACGCTCAGGACTGGCACAGAAGCCCAGAGGCCAATATTAATCTCCCTTTTTTTCTGGGAGAATTTATAAAACCAAAAAAATATTTAAATAGGCTTTCTATGGCCCACTATTTGTGAGAGAGATGGCACGCTCAGGACTGGCACAGATGGCACGCTCACAACTGGCACACAAGCCCAGAGGCCAATATTAATCTCCCTTTTTTCAGGGAAAATTTATAAAACCAAAAAAAAAATTAAATAGGCTTTCTATGGCCCACTATTTGTGAGAGAGATGGCACGCTCAGGACTGGCACAGATGGCACGCTCACAACTGGCACACAAGCCCAGAGGCCAATATTAATCTCCCTTTTTTCAGGGAAAATTTATAAAACCAAAAAAAAAATTAAATAGGCTTTCTATGGCCCACTATTTGTGAGAGAGATGGCACGCTCAGGGCTGGCACAGATGGCACGCTCAGGACTGGCACACAAGCCCAGAGGCCAATATTAATCTCCCTTTTTTTCAGGGAGAATTTATAAAACCCCCCAAAAAATAAAATAGGCTTTCTATGGCCCACTATTTGTGAGAGAGATGGCACACTCAGGACTGGCACACAAGCCCAAAGGCCAATATTAATCTCCCACTGTATTTTTATCAGGGAGAATTTATACACCCCACAAAAAAAAATACAGAAAAATGAAAAGGCTTTCTATGGCCCACTATGTGAGAGAGATGGCACACACAGGGATGGCACTCTAGCAGAAATGCCAAATTGCCAATCTTAATCTCCCACCAAAAAAAAAAAAAAAAAAAAAACAGGGAATGTCCTACAATTACCATCTCCCTGCCTGCAGTAATCTCAGCCAGGTATGGCAGGCAGCTACTATCTCCCTGCCTGCAGTAATCTCAGCCAGGTATGGCAGGCAGCAATAAGGAGTGGACTGATGCACAAATGAAATAAAAAGTGTGGACAAACAAAAAAGATAGCTGTGCAGAAAGGAAGGAACAAGAGGATTTGTGCTTTGAAAAAAGCAGTTGGTTTGCACAGCGGCGTACACACAGCAATGCAGCTATCAGGGAGCCTTCTAGGGCAGCCCAATGAGCTACAGCGCTGAGGGGAAAAAAAAAAAAAAAAACTTCCACTGTCCCTGCACACCGAGGGTGGTGTTGGACAGTGCAAATCGCTGCAGCACAAGCGGTTTTGTGGTTAATGGACCCTGCCTAACGCTATCCCTGCTTCTGACAAAGCGGCAGCAACCTCTCCCTAAGCTCAGATCAGCAGCAGTAAGATGGCGGTCGGCGGGAACGCCTCTTTATAGCCCCTGTGACGTCGCAGACAGCAAGCCAATCACTGCAATGCCCTTCTCTAAGATGGTGGGGACCAGGACCTATGTCATCACGCTGCCCACACTCTGCGTTTACCTTCATTGGCTGAGAAATGGCGCTTTTCGCGTCATTGAAACGCGACTTTGGCGCGAAAGTCGCGTACCGCATGGCCGACCCCGCACAGGGGTCGGATCGGGTTTCATGAAACCCCGACTTAGCCAAAAGTCGGCGACTTTTGAAAATGTTCGACCCGTTTCGCTCAACCCTACTTATCACATGCCGCGGTCATGAGGCCACCCAGTCTGAAGAAGGCGGAAGGAGATGAGTGAACACAGGCAAACATATGCACTGCACATGCCCATCAATCACATCCTCGTTGTCCAAAAAAATAAGACACAGAGGGGCGTTGTTTCGAGCAGGGCAGACGCACAGGCGCAGCCAGCTAACCAATGATGTCAAAAGACGGGCAGCGCTAACAAGGGTGGTGCTGCGTATCATTAGAAAGGAAAGTCACACCTCAGGGACAGTAGAATGGTCTCAATGAGACACATTTAGTACGTGTTTAATTAAACGTGGGCAAGGAGAAAAAGTCTGCCACCTTGTACAAATGCAGCAGTACTGCTGTACAAGGTGGCTGTTATACATAGAAACACCTGGGGGTGGGAGGCAGGCTTCCTTCAATTTCAGTTCATGTGCCTGCGTGGCGTTTGCAGGACACGTTGCCAGCTACACAGCAGGGGAACAGCTGGCGTTGCTGAACCCCATTGACACATTGACTGGTGTTTTTCTCTGTGCAGCTCGCATGTCCGGGCAAAAACTGGCGGTGTTAGAGCCCAGGGTCAGCAGGAGGAGGAGAGGAGCAAAGTGTAGGCCGAAGCCTGCACTGGTGGCAGCTTTTGGTCGGTTGTGCCAGCGTGGCTTGTGCTGGACACGATGCCGGCTACACAGCAGGGGAACAGCTGGCGGTGCTGAACCCCACTAACACATTGGCTGTTGTTTTTCTCTGTGAAGCTCGCATTTCCAGGCAAAAACTAGCGGTGTTAGAGCCCAGGGTCAGCAGGAGGAGGAGAGGAGCAAAGTGTAGGCCGAAGCCTAGTTGAACCAATTTCAAAGGTAACCTTTAACCCCCCCTCAGGTGTTGCAAGGTAGAAGAGCCACACCTTGTGCAGCATTAATGCTGCACAAGTAAAAGGTTGCTCTATTTAGTTTGCTCCTTGCACACGCTGAATAAAACACGTACACTATTTAGCCCATTAAACTGTCAAACAGTAGTGGAGGCGTGACTTGTCTTTTTAAGGAGACGCAGCACAGGTGTCAAAATTTACACCTAGGTGGTGGGCGCAGATTCCTGAGCGTTGTATTAGCTGTACAGGAGTCTGCGCTATTGTGTTCCCTTGGCCATGCGCTCTGAGCGCTGCCTGTCTTCTCACCTCATTTCATGTTGGCCGTTGCGGTTAGCAATGGATATGAATCCCAGGCCCACAGTGTGTTTTCAAAAAATCACACTGCGTGGCTGGGATTCGTGGCCTTGTGCAGTAAATATGTTTGCCGCTCACACATGTCCTTACACCTGCTTCAGACTGGGCGGCCTCAGCTGATCCCTTATCGCCTACCACGGCCAGGAGGCCGCACAGTCTGAAGAAGGCGGAAGGAGATGAGTTAAGACAGGCGAACATATGCACTGCACATGGCCATCAAGCACACCCTCGCAGCCAAAATATATGAAACGAGGGTGGTTGTGTCGGGCAGGGCGGACGCACAGGCACAGGCAGCCAACCAATGATGTCAGAAGACGGGCAGCGCTACCAAGGGGGGTGGTGCGTGTCATTAAAAAGTAAAGTCACACCTCAGGGACATTGTAATGGTCTGTAATGAGACACATATTTTACGTGTTTAATTCTACGTGGGCAAGGATAAAAATACAGCCACCTTGTACAAATGCAGCAGTACTGCTGTACTAGGTGGCTGTTATACATAGAAACACCTGGGGGGGTGGGGCCAGGTTCCCTTTAATTTCAGTTCATGTGCCTGCGTGGCGTTTGCAGGTCACGTTGCCGGCTACACAGCAGGGGAACAGCTGGCGTTGCTGAACCCCATTAACACATTGGCTGGTGTTTTTCTCTGTGCAGCTAGCACTTCCGGGCAAAAACTAGCGGTGTTTGAGCCCAGGGTCAGCAGGAGGAGGAGAGGAGCAGAGTCTAGGCCGAAGCCTGCACTGGTGGCAGCTTTTGTTCTGTTGTGCCAGCGTGGCTTGTGCTGGACACGTTGCCGACTACACAGCAGGGGAACAGCTGGCGGTGCTGAACCCCACTGACACATCATCTAGTGTTTTTTCTGTGTAGACAACACTTCCAGGTGGCAACTGACAGTGTTGAAACCCAGGGAATCAAAGAGGAGCAGAGTGTAGGCCGAAGCCTGCAGTGGAGCAAGTTGAAAGGGAACCTTTAACCCCCCCCCCCCAGGCATTTGTTGCTGAAAGAGCCATCTTGTACAGCAGTAATACTGCACATGGAAAATGGTGGCTCCGAAAATTATGCTCCTTGCAAACGCTGAAGTACACAGTCATATAATGTGTCCCCTCACACCGTCAAACCATCCCGGAAGTAGGACTTTCCTTTGTAATGTGACACAGCACAGCCGTCATTCCAACCCCCTTGGTGCCGGGCGCCACCTCCTCAACGTTGTTTGGTTCTGTCACGGAGCCCGCGCTGTAATGTTATCCCTTGGCCATGCACAGTTAGCGGTGCCCGTCTTCTGACATCATGTAGGTGTCAAGCTGGCAGTGCCTGTGCGTCCAAGCTGCCCGAGATCCAACCTTGCAGTGTAATCTAATGTAGTCCCACTGCGGGCCAGGGATCCATGGGCATGCGCAGTGCATATCATCGCCTCTCACTCACCTCCTTCCTGCTTCTTCAGACTGTGCGGCGTCACGGCCGTGGCATGCTATTAGGGATCAGCTGACGCCGCCTAGTCTGAAGAAGCGTGAAGAAGGGGAGTGAGAGGCTAGTATATGCACTGCGCATGGCCATGGATACCAGGCCCACTGTGGGATCACATTAGACGACACTGCGAGGTGTGATTTCGGGCAGCGTGGACGCACAGGCGCAGCCAGGACGACAACAAATGATGTCAGAGGACGGGCAGCGCAAACTGTGCATGGCCAAGGGATAACATAACAGCGCAGGGTCCATGACGGAATCAAACAACGCTAAGGAGGCAGCGCACGGTGCCAAGGGGGTAGCAATGACGGCTGTGCTGCGTCACATTACAAAGGAAAGTCCCACCTCCCGGACGGTTGGACGGTGTGAGGGGACACATTACATGAGTGTGTAGTTCAGCGTTTGCAAGGAGCATAATTTCAAGAGCGACCTTTCACTTGTGCAGTATTAGTGCTGCACATGGTGGCTCTTTCAGTAACAAACGCCTAGGGGGGGGGGGACAGGTCCCCTTACATTTTAGTTGTGCCAGCGTGGCGGTCGCATGACACGTTGCCGGATACACAGCTGGGGATCAGCTGACGTTACTGAACCCCAATAACAGAGGAGCGACTGTTGACTGTGCACACAGCACTTCCAGGCACCAACTGGCGGTGTTAGAGCCCAGGGACAGCAGGAGGAGCAGATTGGAGGTATTGCCGCACACACAGCTGGGGATCAGCTGACGTTACTGAACCCCAATAACAGAGGAGCGACTGTTGACTGTGCACACAGCACTTCCAGGCACCAACTGGCGGTGTTAGAGCCCAGTGACAGCAGGAGGAGCAGATTGGAGGTATTGCCGCACACACAGCTGGGGATCAGCTGACGTTACTGAACCCCAATAACAGAGGAGCGACTGTTGACTGTGCACACAGCACTTCCAGGCACCAACTGGCGGTGTTAGAGCCCAGGGACAGCAGGAGGAGCAGATTGGAGGTATTGCCGCACACACAGCTGGGGATCAGCTGACGTTACTGAACCCCAATAACAGAGGAGCGACTGTTGACTGTGCACACAGCACTTCCAGGCACCAACTGGCGGTGTTAGAGCCCAGGGACAGCAGGAGGAGCAGATTGGAGGTATTGCTGCACACACAGCTGGGGATCAGCTGACGTTACTGAACCCCAATAACAGAGGAGCGACTGTTGACTGTGCACACAGCACTTCCAAGCACCAACTGGCGGTGTTAGAGCCCAGGGACAGCAGGAGGAGCAGAGGAACAGAGTGTAGGCCGAAGCCTGATTGGAGCAAGTTGAAAGGGAACCTTTAACCCCCCCCAAGACGTTTGTAGCTGAAAGAGCCATCTTGTGCAGCACTAAGGATGCAAAAGGAAAAGGTGGTTCTTTTAATTATGCTCCTTGCAAACACCGAAGTAAACACTAAGAATGTGTCCCCTTATACCGTTAAACCGTCCCGGAGGTGCGAATTTCCTTCGTAATGGGACACAGCACAGCTGTCATTCCTATCCCCTTGGTGCCGTGTGCTGCCTCCTCAGCGTTGTTTTAAGCTGTCACGGAGCCTGCGCTGTTCTGTTAGCCCTTGGCCATGCCCAATTAGCACTGCCTGTCTTCTGACATAATTTGGTGTCAGGCTGTCAGTGCCTGTGCGTCCACGCTGCTCCAGATCCCACCTCGCAGTCTCGTCTAACGTAATCCCACTGCGGGCCTTGGAACCATGCGCATGCACAGTGCATATCCTCGACTCTCACTCCCCTCCTTCCCTCTTCTTCAGACTGTGCGGTGTCACGGCCGTGGCATGCTATTAGGGATCAGCTGACGGCGCACAGTCTAAAGAAGGCGGAGGGAAATGAGCGAGACCCCGAGAGGAAGATATGCACTGCGCATGCTCATGGATCCCAGGCCCGCAGTGTGACTCAATCAGAAGACACTGCGAGGCGGGATCTCGGGCAGCGCGGCCGCACAGGCGCAGCCAGCCTGACACCAAATTATGTCAGAAGACAGGCAGCGCAAATAGGGCATGCCCAAGGGATAACAGAACAGCGCAGGCTCCGTGACAGCTTAAAACAACGCTGAGGAGGCAGCGCATGGCACCAAGGGGGTAGGAATGACGGCTGTGCTGCGTCACATTACGAAGGAAAGTCCCAGCTCCGGGACAGTATAACGGTATCAGTGAACACATTTTATAAGTGTTAAGTTCTGCGTGTGCAAGGAGCTAAAAAAAAAGAGCTACCTTTTCCTTGTGCAGCATTACTGCTGCACAAGATGGCTCTTTCAGTAACAAATGACGGGGGGGGACAGGTTCCCTTACATTTAGGTTGTTGTGCCAGCGTGGCAGTCGCAGGACACATTGCCGGCTACACAGCTGGGGATCAGCTGACGTTACTGAAACCCAATAACACTGGGTCGTATGTTTTTACTGTGCAGCCTGCACTTCTGAGCCGCAACTGGCGGTGTTGGAGCCCAGGAATAGCAGTTCAGGTGGTAGAAAGATGAACACAGCAGGAGACCTGGATGACACCCAATTACTTAATCAGGCAGAGGAGTGGCAAATTCCTGCGAGATCCAGGCCTGGTTCATTTTCAGGAAAGTAAGCCGGTCAACGTTATCGGAGGATAGTCGCATGCGACGGTCTGTTAGTACACCACCTGCGGCACTAAAGACACGTTCCGATAAGACACTAGCCGCAGGGCAAGCCAGCACCTCCAATGCATACTGGCTTAGCTCTGGCCATGTATTCAGCTTAGAGACCCAAAACTTGAACGGGGAAGAGACGTCAGGGAGTACAGTAAGAGGGCAAGCCATGTAGTCTGTCACTATCTGACGGAACCGTTGCCTCCTGCTGACTGGAGCCGCCGGTGATGGTGTAGACATTTGGGGCGGGCACACAAAAGTGTGCCAGAGTTGTGCCATACTGGGCTTGCCTTGGGCAGAGGCACTGCTTCTGCTCCCTCTTTGGGCAGAGCCTCCCCCACTGCCTTGACGCACTGAGCTGCTTTGTAAAGCACTAGCAGCACTCCTCTCAGTTGGACAGGAGAAGATGATGGAATTCACCAGTGTGTCGTGGTACTCCCGCAATTTACGCTCCCGGGTCAATGCAGGGATGAGGTTTTGGACGTTGTCCCGGTAGCGAGGATCGAGGAGGGTGAACACCCAATAATCAGGCATGTTGAGAATGTGGTCGATGCGGCGGTTGTTTCTCAGGCACTACAGCATGAAATCCACCATGTGCTGCAGAGTGCCAACTGGCCCAGAAACGCAGTCCCCTGCTTGAGACATGATCTCTGCCCGCTCGTCATCACCCCACCCTCGCTGTACACACTGACCACTGGACAATTGTGTCGCTCCCTCCTCTGGACGGAGCTCTTCATCCTCCATTGACTCCTCCTCATCCTCCTCACAAATTGGCCCCTGCGTACCCCTTTGTGAGGAACCACGTGGCGCTGACTCTCCAGAAGCTGATGGAAAAGGTGACTCCTCATCCTCCACCTCTTCCACAACATCATCCCTTAACCCTTGCAAAGTTTGCTGAAGCAGGCAGATAAGGGGGACAGTCATGCTGACTAGTGCATCATCTGCACTTGCCATCCGCGTGGAATAATCAAAAGGACGCAAAACCTGGCAGACGTCCTTCATAGTGGCCCACTCTGTGGTTGTGAAGTCTGATCGGCGCTGACTGCGACTTCTTTGCGCCTGATGCAGCTGGTACTCCATAACTGCTTGCTGCTGCTCACACAACCGCTCCAACATATGTAACGTGGAATTCCACCGGGTAGGTAGGTCACATATGATGCGGTGTTCCGGAAGGCGGAATCGGCGCTGCAGAGCAGCAATGCGGGATCTGGCCAAGCTGGAACGCCGCAAGTGAGCACACTCTAGGCGGACCTTGTGCAGCAGGGCATCAAGATCCGGATAGTCCCTCAGAAAACTCTGCACAACCAAATTGAGCACATGTGCCAGACATGGGATGTGAGTGAGGTTGCCAAGGGCCAAAGCTGCCACCAGATTTCGGCCATTGTCACACACTACCATGCCTGGCTGGAGATTCGCTGGCAGTAACCACACATCGCTCTCCTGCTTGATGGCATTCCAGAGCTCCTGCGCTGTGTGGCTTCGATGCCCCAATGAAACTAGTTTCAAGACGGCCTGCTGACGTTTGGCCACGGCTGTGCTCATGTCGGTCATAGGTAAACGTTCACGGGTCCATATGAAGGTGGACTGTGACGGATCCTGCAGAGAGGAATCTGAGGAACTGGTGTAAGAGGAGGAGTCGATGCGTACAGACTGGATTCCTGCAATCCTTGGAGTGGGCAGGACACGTCCTGCGCCACTCGCACGATCTGTACCTGGCTCAACAACATTAACCCAATGGGCAGTGAGGGAAACATATCGCCCCTGTCCATGCTGACTGGTCCACGCATCGGTGGTGAGGTGGACCTTGCTACTGACGGCATTCAGTAGCGCATGTTTTATGTTTGCCTCAACATGCCTGTGCAGGGCAGGGACAGCCTGCCTGCTGAAGTAAAAGCGGCTGGGCACCTTGTACTGTGGGACTGCCAATGCCATCAAGTCACGGAAGCTGTCAGTCTCCACCAGCCTGAACGAGAGCATTTCCAGGGACAACAGTTTGGCAATGCCTGCATTCAGAGCCTGTGCTCGGGGGTGGTTGGCCGAGAATGCCCGCCTTTTCTCCCATGCCTGTACTACCGATGGCTGTAGAGTAGACTGGGAGTGTGAGGATGACTGGGAAGGTGGTGCTGTGGGTGGAATTACACTAGGTCTCTGGACAACAGTGGAGGAAGAGGCAACACGTGATGAAGAGGTGGTAGCTGCCGCTGTTGGTTGGCCTACGTCTTCACTGTGTTTCTGTAACTCCACCGCGTGCCTGGTCCGCACATGTTTCCACATATTTGTGGTACTGAGGTTGCTGACATTTTTCCCTCTTTTTACTTTCTGATGACACAGCTTGCATTTGACAAAACAAATGTCATCTGCAACTGTGTCAAAAAAGGACCAGGCACTGCAAGTCTTGGGAGCGCCCTTTTTGGCTTTGGAAAGAGACAGGCTCCTAACGGGTGCCAAAGTGGAGGCTACAGGCTCCGCAGTCTTCCCCCTCCCTCTCCCTCTTTGGCCCGTAAGGGGAAGCTCTTCCTCAGAGCTGCTCCCACCACCTTCCTGTTCCTCACGCCACGATGGGTCAAGGACCTCATCATCTCCACTACCCTCTGCCACCAACTGCTCCTCCTGGGTAGTCTCGGCAGCACAGTACGCATCAGAAAGCGGCACCTGAGTTTCATCATCAGATGCGTACTGCACTGTGGTCACCGGAGGCACTGGCCCACCTGCCTCTTCAGAGTCAGAGAGAAAAAGCTGTTGGGCATCACTGCACAGTGCCTCTTCTTCCATTTCTCCAATGCTGCTTGGCTGGCCCCCTGTTTCCAAGCCAAGAGATTCAGAGAACAGAAGTAGAGACGGCTCCTGTCCTGGGCTCTCTGACTGCCTGGCCAATTTGGCAGGTGGTGAAGAGACAGATGGCTGCTCTCCAGTGCTCTGTGCCTGAGAGGATGTGGCACTAACTGAAGTCGATGCCGAGGCGTTAGCTGCCATCCACCCGACAACGGCTTCAATTTGGTCTTCACGCAGCAGCGGTGCACGGCGCTCTCCGACAAAGCTGCGCATGAAGGACTGTTCCCTGCTGAAACTGAGTGACGACGAGTCACCGGCGCCCGCAGCAGGCACAGAATCACCACGTCCTCTCCCTGCTCCTCTCCCTGCTCTGCGCCCACGCCCACGTGCCTTACTCCCTGCCCTCTTCATCTTGGTTGACAGATAAAGATAAGCAGAAAAGTACTAAGGCCTTAGTGTGCTTATTCCTGAAATGCTCCTCCTAACAGGTGTAAGAAACACTAATGTTGTAAAGTGTGGACTAAACTTTATTATTTTTCAAATGTGGCCTACACAAGTGTTAAGTTGTGTTTGGTGAACTTTACTTTTTTTTTTGTGCAGATCGGGCTACAGAGCTAGTTTAAATCACACGGAGACCGTGCAGACAGCCGTAAACGGCGCTGCAAGGCCAAAAAACCCTCCTCTAGGTTATCCTATGTAGTGTTTTTCCACTATTTAGCTGGAGACGGGTGGAAAGACACTAATAGGAATTTTTTTTTTTAAATTTTAAACAGGCTGCACTATTTGAAAAAAAGGAAATTGTTTTTCAAGGTATGAGGCAGTAACGCACCCTGAGCTGAATCCAACCGGCTATGGCTGCACACAGACTACAGGGCGAGCTGCGCTCACACAGAGACCGTGCAGACAGCCGTAAACGGCGCTGCAAGGCCCAAAAAAACCCCTCTAGGTTATCCTATGTAGTGTTTTTCCACAATTTAGCTGGAGACGGGTGGAAAAACACTAATAGGGAATTTTTTTAAAAATTTTTAAACAGGCTGCACTATTTGAAAAAAAGGAAAATTTTTCTCAAGGTATGAGGCAGTAACGAACCCTGAGCTGAATCCAAACGGCTATGGCTGCACACAGACTACAGGGCGAGCTGGGCTCACACGGAGACCGTGCAGACAGCCGTAAACGGCGCTGCAAGGCCCAAAAACCCCCCTCTAGGTTATGCTATGTAGTGTTTTTCCACAATTTAGCTGGAGACGGGTGGAAAAACACTAATAGGGAATTTTTTTTTAAATTTTTAAACAGGCTGCACTATTTGAAAAAAAGGAAAATTTTTCTCAAGGTATGAGGCAGTAACGAACCCTGAGCTGAATCCAATCGGCTATGGCTGCACACAGACTACAGGGCGAGCTGGGCTCACACGGAGACCGTGCAGACAGCCGTAAACGGCGCTGCAAGGCCCAAAAACCCCCCTCTAGGTTATCCTATGTAGTGTTTTTCCACAATTTAGCTGGAGACGGGTGGAAAAACACTAATAGGGAATTTTTTTTAAAATTTATAAACAGGCTGCACTATTTGAAAGAAAGGAAAATTTTTCTCAAGGTATGAGCCAGTAACGAACCCTGAGCTGAATCCAACCGGCTATGGCTGCACACAGACTACAGGGCGAGCTGGGCTCACACGGAGACCGTGCAGACAGCCGTAAACGGCGCTGCAAGGCCCAAAAACCCCCCTTTAGGTTATCCTATGTAGTGTTTTTCCACAATTTAGCTGGAGACGGGTGGAAAAACACTAATAGGAAATTTGAGAAAAAATGTGCAGCAGGCTGCACTATGAGCAAAAAAGGACAACTGTGTGAGGCAGTGTGAACCCCCCCTGAGCTAAATACAACCGGGTATATGGCTGCACACAGACTACAGAGTGAGCTGCACACACACACACACACAGAGACCTTGCAGAACGCTGTTAAAACAGCGCTACAAGGCAAGAGCAAGGTGAACAGTGAAGAACACACAGCGTTTTGCTAAATTAGCCTTTGGAAAGGAAAATAAAGCAATTAGCTAGCTCAACTGGCCCTCAGTTAGAACACAGCGTCCTGTCCCTAACTGAAATCACAGCAGAGTGAGCGCAAAATGGCGGCAGCGTTTTTTATAGTGCAGAGTGACATCATTTCAGCAGCCAATCACAGCCTTGCCAGTACTTACATGCCCACCATGCTAAACAGGATGTGCCCACACTTCCAATCATTCCTCATTGGCTGCTGCGTTCAGTTTGAATTCTGGTAACTTCCGATTCCGGTATCCGATACGCGGGAAGTATCGGAATTCGGTATCGGAATACCGATACCGCAAATATCGGCCGATACCCGATACTTGCGGTATCGGAATGCTCAACACTAGTCATCAGCAGAATGACTGTTCTCCTAATCACATTGCTGGCAGTGAAAGGATTACTGCACTTTACAAAGACACAGGATAAACTTTTAAATGTTGACTGGGACAACAAGCTTATTCGACATCATGCTCTTTTTATAAAGGACATGGAAGGACAGAAACCAAATGACTGTTGGATCTGCACACACAGCCCAGTATCTGCAAGGACTATGCCATACTTAGCCTAACCACTGGAGCCATGGCAGGTACTAACCCCACACTGCATAAACAATGAGACTTGGACTCATTCTAGATTTTGGGGAAAAGATGTGCCCCGTGATATATCTGCCTCATTGGCTATAATCGGATGGACCGCTAATCCCTGGTTTCAGTTTAATATAACACGGCCTCATTTGGACCCCATTCCCAATGTTGAACTATGGTTCAGTCTTCAACACGCTGGAACAAATACCTGCGGTGAGGACAATAATTGTTTCTGTATATACACTAATGATCAAACACAAGTTAACGAGACGGTGTACAAAGATGGTGTTGAAGGCTGTAAAGCATCTATGAGTAAAACACTAAGGAAAAAAAGGGGTAAATGTACAGATGGTATAAGCAGAAAACAAATGAATAATACTTGGTGTGCCCATAAACCTATGTTGGGACTTTTGAGTTTATAGCAATGTATACAGACCCCTGGTCATGTTTGTGTTCTCCCAGAAGGAGTATTCTTAGTGTGCGGACATCGTGCATACTGGTGGGTGAGCCCGGACATAAGAGGGGTTTGCACTCTTGCCAAACTAACACCAGCCACCTTCATAGTTCCGCATTGTAAAATAGACACAGCAGCGGTCCAATTCACACCTTGTACAGAAGGGCTGCAGACAATAAGCCCCGCTCAAAGGGTAGACCGCATATAGTAGAAATGGGAATAACAAATAAAATATTCAGTTGTATACTAATATACCCTTTCATAGCACAAATGTGGGATAAATTAGTGGAAGCTACTGACTACCTGGACGATCAGATTTTCCAGGTTCTTGAGGTTCTTAATGAAACTAATACAATACAGAGACAATTAATCATAGTTACTAACAAATATACTATAGCATTAGATTACCTGACAGCAAAAGAAGGAGGAATGTGTCAAATAATTGGTCCCACCTGTGGCAATTATATTGACCCTGCTGGCAATCTCCAGATCAGGGCCAGTATAGATAATATAGGTGAACTTAGGGTACCGTCACACTATACGATTTACCTACGATCACGACCAGCGATATGACCTGGCCGTGATCGTAGGTAAATCGTAGTGTGGTCGCTGGGGAGCTGACACACAGACAGCTCTCCAGCGACCAACGATGCCGAGGTCCCTGGGTAACCAGGGTAAACATCGGGTAACTAAGCGCAGGACCGCGCTTAGTTACCCGATGTTTACCCTGGTTACAAGTGCTAAACTAAAAAAAAACAAACAGCACATACTTACATTCTGGTGTCTGTCAGGTCCCTTGCAGTCTGCTTCCCGCACTCAGTGACTGCCGGCCGTAAAGTGAAAGTGAAAGCACAGCCGCTGTGCTCTGCTTTCACTTTACGGCCGGCAGTCACAGTGCGGGAAGCAGACGGCAAGGGACCTGACGGACACCAGAATGTAAGTATGTGCTGTTTGTTTTTTTTTAGTTTAACGCTTGTAACCAGGGTAAACATCGGGTAACTAAGCGCGGTCCTGCGCTTAGTTACCCGATGTTTACCCTGGTTACAAGCGAACGCATCGCTGGATCGCATCGCTAGATCGCTAGATCGCTAGATCGGTGTCACACACACCGATCTAGCGATGACAGCGGGAGATCCAGCGATGAAAGAAAGTTCTAAACGATCTGCTACGACGTACGATTCTCAGCAGGATCCCTGATCGCTGCTGCGTGTCAGACACAGCGATATCGTAACGATATCACTGGAACGTCACGAATCGTACCGTCGTAGCGATCGAAATGTTATAGTGTGACGGTACCCTTAGAGACCAATGGTTAAACTAACAGAGTGCAAACAGAGACTCCTGGTGGGGGAACACATTCTCCTTTTTAAATCCAGAAAATTGGTTTAATGGCCTAGGAGGATGGATTTCTGGCATTATACAGACCTGAATGCAAATTATGTTGTTTTGCTTATTGTTTTGTGTAGCCGTAAAAGCGCTAATATATGTATTACTTAAGCTATGGAATAATGTATCTGTAGGAAAAAAATCTAAGGCTGAACCTTCTGTAGTGTATCATAGGCCCCGTATGGCCACTGCTGATGGGGGAGTTGAGTGTCCACACTGAGGGTGGATGGACGAAGCAGGTAGGAAGTCCCCTTGTGGGTACTAGACCCATGAGACAGTAGATCCTCTGTGGACATCAGCTGACCCCGTGGCAAAGGTTATACGATTTACAAAGGGGGGGAAATTGATATAGAAGGATTAATAGTTCGCCTTTAAGTGCCTTTTGCCTTTAATTGCTAGAATTTCTAGAATCTGTTGATGCAGTAGTCTGCTGGTCTCCTCTTCAAGGAGACGATACTTTTTATCATGTATGTGTTTAATAGTCAGCCACAACATGTTCTGGGTGCATGGTAAATAAAGTATGACCCTGCATGATGGTGGGGGCTACATGAGTTACATTGAAATGCATTTGTTGTAAATGGTATAAAACATTGCCTTGTTTTTTGAGATATCAGATAAAAGTGAATTTGCTCACAGAACATGTGCGATTCTTTTGTCTCTAAGCACTTGTTAATGACGGGTGTAACCTCCTGGATTTGGCCTCACTAGTGATCTGGCATGTCTGACATTGGGTCAGAAGGCAAACAGCTACAACACAGGTGTTAGAATGTCCAAGTCAAAGTCCAGACCTCAATCCAATCGAGAATCTGTGGAAAGAGCTGAAAACTGCTGTTCACAAACGATCTCCATCAAACCTCACTGAGCTCGAGCTGTTTACCAAGGAAGAATGGGCAAGAATTTCAGTCTCTTGATGTACAAAACTGATAGAGACATACCCAAAGCGACATGCAGCTGTAATCGCAGCAAAAGGTGGTGCAACAAAGTATTAAGTTAAAGGGGCCGAATAATATTGCACACCCCGCTTTCAGTTTTTGATTTTCCACAAAAATTTAAAATAAAAAATAACCAATAAATTTTGTTCAACTTCACAATTCTGTTCCACTTGTTGTTGATTCTTCACCAAAAATAAACATTTGGTATCTTTAAGTGGGAAAAGGTTGGAGGCCAGGGAGCCGAATACTTTTGCAAGGCACTGTAATTATGTGAATCAATGAACCTGTAGTAGAGAAGTAAAGTGGAAGTAAATTTTTCCCTATTTGGGGTCCAGATTCACAGTTTAGAAGTAAATGATGATATTTTTGCTATGATATAAAGAATGTAAAATGTCCTTCAACATGTTTATACAGTATAAGAAAAGTACCCTCGGATCTCCCCTGGTTTACTTTCTGACACATTATGTGGATATTTGTCAGGTTTAAGTGACCTCTAGAACAGTAGACCATGGTACAATCTTCAATTTATAAGCAAACAAAGAAACTTCAGACTGAAAACATTTCCACACACTCCTTGTTCTGTTTTATTGTCCTCGGGTATAATGAGGCAGAGGATGTGGCATTGTGTATGAGCACATTGCAATTATCACTATTGTATCACGAAAGACAACATGCATTATCAGTTATTCTACCTCTACTGGAAAAAAGCTTAATGTTTATGTGTCATTATCTTCAAAGAAAAAACAAGACATTTCTACAGTTTTCAAAAGTTGTCAGTAAGAATTCTTACACATTCATATAAAATAAGTCAGAAAAAAAATGCTGGGCTTGCATATTGCATGTGCCATAACCAATTTGGTCTTCAAAATATTGCTTCTTCCGAAGAATTCAGCACTTAGGAAGTCACATGCATCTTTACCCTCAGTGCCTATAGGTCCATAAGACAAAATTCTATAGAAATATATATATATATATATATACATATATATATACATACACACAGTGGGGCAAAAAAGTATTTAGTCAGTCAGCAATAGTGCAAGTTCCACCACTTAAAAAGATGAGAGGCGTCTGTAATTTACATTATAGGTAGACCTCAACTATGGGAGACAAACTGAAAAAAAAAAATCCAGAAAATCACATTGTCTGTTTTTTTAACATTTTATTTGCATATTATGGTGGAAAATAAGTATTTGGTCAGAAACAAACAATCAAGATTTCTGGCTCTCACAGACCTGTAACTTCTTCTTTAAGAGTCTCCTCTTTCCTCCACTCATTACCTGTAGTAATGGCACCTGTTTAAACTTGTTATCAGTATAAAAAGACACCTGTGCACACCCTCAAACAGTCTGACTCCAAACTCCACTATGGTGAAGACCAAAGAGCTGTCAAAGGACACCAGAAACAAAATTGTAGCCCTGCACCAGGCTGGGAAGACTGAATCTGCAATAGCCAACCAGCTTGGAGTGAAGAAATCAACAGTGGGAGCAATAATTAGAAAATGGAAGACATACAAGACCAC
Organism: Ranitomeya imitator; assembly: GCF_032444005.1. NCBI lineage: Eukaryota > Metazoa > Chordata > Amphibia > Anura > Dendrobatidae > Ranitomeya > Ranitomeya imitator. The sequence continues at coordinate 53,132,029 of NC_091284.1, forward strand.
TGATAATTTCCCTCGATCTGGGGCTCCACACAAAATCCCACCCCGTGGGGTCAGAATGATCACAAGAACGGTGAGCAAAAATCCCAGAACCACGCGGGGGGACCTAGTGAATGAAGTGCAGAGAGCTGGGACCAATGTAACAAGGCCTACCATAAGTAACACACTACGCCACCATGGACTCAGATCCTGCAGTGCCAGACGTGTCCCACTGCTTAAGCCAGTACATGTCCGGGCCCGTCTGAAGTTTGCTAGAGAGCATTTGGATGATCCAGAGGAGTTTTGGGAGAATGTCCTATGGTCTGATGAAACCAAACTAGAACTGTTTGGTAGAAACACAACTTGTCGTGTTTGGAGGAAAAAGAATACTGAGTTGCATCCATCAAACACCATACCTACTGTAAAGCATGGTGGTGGAAACATCATGCTTTGGGGCTGTTTCTCTGCAAAGGGGCCAGGACGACTGATCCGGGTACATGAAAGAATGAATGGGGCCATGTATCGTGAGATTTTGAGTGCAAACCTCCTTCCATCAGCAAGGGCATTGAAGATGAAACGTGGCTGGGTCTTTCAACATGACAATGATCCAAAGCACACAGGCAGGGCAACGAAGGAGTGGCTTCGTATGAAGCATTTCAAGGTCCTGGAGTGGCCTAGCCAGTCTCCAGATCTCAACCCTATAGAAAACCTTTGGAGGGAGTTGAAAGTCCGTGTTGCCAAGCGAAAAGCCAAAAACATCACTGCTCTAGAGGAGATCTGCATGGAGGAATGGGCCAACATACCAACAGTGTGTGGCAACCTTGTGAAGACTTTCAGAAAACGTTTGACCTCTGTCATTGCCAACAAAGGATATATTACAAAGTATTGAGATGAAATTTTGTTTCTGACCAAATACTTATTTTCCACCATAATATGCAAATAAAATGTTAAAAAAACCAGACAATGTGATTTTCTGGATTTTTTTTTCTCAGTTTGTCTCCCATAGTTGAGGTCTACCTATGATGTAAATTACAGACGCCTCTCATCTTTTTAAGTGGTGGAACTTGCACTATTGCTGACTGACTAAATACTTTTTTGCCCCACTGTATATATATATAATATGAAAATGTACATAAATGCTATTTTCTAAACTGAGACTCTAAACTCAGGGCCGTTTCTTTAAGACTGGTGCGTCATATATCAGTCTTAAAGGGAACCTGTCACCCCCAAAATCGAAGGTGATCTAAGCCCACCAGCATCAGGGGCTTATCTACAGCTTTCTGGAATGCTGTAGATCAGAGGTCCCCAACTCCAGTCCTCAAGGCCCACCAACATGTCATGTTTTCAGGATTTCCTTAGTCTTGCCCAGGTAATAATTGCATCACCTGTGCAATGCAAAGGAAATCCTGAAAACATGACCTGTTGGTGGGCCTTGAGGACTGGAGTTGGGGACCTCTGCTGTAGATAACCCCCAATGTATCCTAAAAGACGAGAAAAAGAGGTTAGATTATACTCACCCAGGGGTGGTCCCAGTCTGGTCGGATGGGTGTCGATGTCCAGTCCGGCACCTCCTATCTTCATCATATGACATCCTCTTCTTTTCTTCATGCTGTGGCTCCGGCGCAGGCGTACTTTGTTTGCCCTGTTGAGGGCAGAGCAAAGTACTGCAGTGCACAGGCGCCGGGCCTCTCTGACCTTTCCCGGCGCCTGCGCACTGCAGTATTTTGCAGACAAAGTACGCCTGCGCCGAAGCCTCAGCATGAAGACAAGAAGAGGACATCATCATAAGAAGATGGGAGGCCCTGGACTGGACCTCTACACCTTTAAGCTCATCAAGACAATGCCAAGAGTGTGCAAAGCAGTAATCAAAGCAAAAGGTGGCTACTTTGAAGAACCTAAAATATAAGACATAATTTCAGTTGTTTCACATGTTTTTGTTAAGTATATAATTCTACATGTGTTAATTCATTCTGGAATGCTGTAGGTAAGCCTCCGATGAATCCTAAAAGATGAGAAAAAGAGATTTGATTATACTCACCCAGGGGCGGTCCCGGTACGATGGGCATAACGGTTCGGTCCAGGGTCTCCCATCTTCTTATGATGACATCCTCTTCATGCTGTGTCTCCAGTGCAGGCGTACTTTGTCTGCAAAGTACTGCAGTGCGCAGGCGCCGGGAAAGGTCAGAGAGGCCCGGCGCCTGCGCACTGCAGTACTTTGCTCTGCCCTCAACAGGACAGATAAATTGAGCCTGCACCAGAGCCGCAGCATGAAGACCAGAAGAGAACGTCATCTGATGAAGATGGGAGGTGCCGGACCGCGACACCCATCGGACAGGACCGGGACCGCCCTGGGGTGAGTATAATCTAACCTCTTTTTCACATCTTTTAGGATACATTGGGGGCTTATCTAGTAAATAGAGCGGGGGCACCACAGAAGGAACAGGGATCCAACCTGGTCTATATTAGAATGAACCATAAACAGACAACACAAGACCAAAAAAAGGGGGATCACCCAAGGCAATGGATTACATGTAAAAAAATACACATTTTATTGATAAACACCAATGGACACAGAAAAAACCTCATGGAGCACACAATTAAAAACATTTAAAATTGGTCACACATGTGACCTACACACAATAACAAGTGGCCCATAATGGAGCCCTCCCCCTTAACACAAACACTCCCCAGACAAAATACAAAGGCTAGTTTTAATGAGCACAGGAGAGATATCTGCATGAACAGCAATCCTGAGCTATCAGGAGACGTGTCACTGCCTTGAAGATATAGTTATTTCTGTTAAATATCAGTACATGAATGATTATTACCGGCAGGCTGAGCTAAATACCATAGCAGATCAAATATAAGTAACCAAAACCTATTGCAATCAAGCCTGACAAAAAAAAAAAGCTTGTGGGAACCCATATACTGTGTTAGATTGAATTCCCTTCAGACCAACAAAAATAACAATAAGTGTGCTCTCAGAAGGTACACAATGACATATTATGCTGGTTTGATCAAATAAAGGTTCCACTAAGCTAGTTAAACAGGGTATAGAAACCATTGTGCTACAATACAGAGAATCCCCATGATGAGGAGTATATAAGAGACCTGCTGAGGAGTGAAAACCCAGGTTACCATATGACCAAATCTCGTATGCAAACCTAGGTGCTGTTCACAGCCTGTGCTGAGCCCTGGGGAGTATTGGCAGGAGGAGCAGAGACCCAACGCGTGTCGCCACAGCAGTGGCTTCGTCAGGGGTAACTCCTGCAGCGTTCCTGCGTCCTTATCTAGTGAAATAATTGCAGTTTAAGCAGATGCAGCTGTGCCGCTTACCAGAGACAGACATGTGTTCCACCAACCAGGGATTCCAGTGGGAGCGTCTTAGTGAGCTCAGCAACATGTGAGCCTGTGAAACTGCACCCCTAATACGTCATTGCATCTTGCGAGCAGCTGCCATGGCACCAAGTGAATGCGGCGGTCGCTGGATTGCTCTGTGTGCACGCATCAGGAGACTCCTCCTGTGCTGTGTCGTCACACTTCTGGTTCCGTTGCCCTGGATACCGATTGTGTGCGGCAGATAGAGTCTCTACCATTATGTGTTGCCGTATCTAATCGCTCCAGTGTGAACCGCACCGCTGGGCATTTGGCGGCACATAAATATTAAAGAACTTTCCACATTGACCGTCACACTGTTTATAGCAACATTGCCATAGTGATCACCCAACATGACACGGCATACCACATATGGCCATATTGGGGAAGACTCCACTACTTATGGACGCTGGTCAGCGAGTGATAATAATAATAATAATAATTTTATTTATATAGCGCCAACATATTCCGCAGCGCTTTACAAATTATAGAGGGGACTTGTACAGACAATAGACATTACAGCATAACAGAAATACAGTTCAAAACAGATACCAGGAGGAATGAGGACCCTGCTCGCAAGCTTACAAACTATGGGGAAAAGGGGAGACACGAGAGGTGGATGGTAACAATTGCTTTAGTTATTCGGACCAGCTATAGTGTAAGGCTCAGGTGTTCATGTAAAGCTGCATGAACCAGTTACCTGCCTAAGTATGTAGCAGTACAGACACAGAGGGCTAATACTGCATAAAGTGTATGAGAACATGATGCGAGGAACCTTTTTTTTTTTTTTATTATAAATAGGCCACACAGGGATCGTTAGGTTAATGCATTGAGGCGGTAGGCCAGTCTGAACAAATGAGTTTTTAGGGCACGCTTAAAACTGTGGGGATTGGGGATTAATCGTATTAACCTAGGTAGTGCATTCCAAAGAATCGGCGCAGCACGTGTAAAGTCTTGGAGACGGGAGTGGGAGGTTCTGATTATTGAGGATGCTAACCTGAGGTCATTAGCGGAGCGGAGGGCACGGGTAGGGTGGTAGACTGATACCAGGGAGGAGATGTAGGGTGGTGCTGAGCCATGGAGTGCTTTGTGGATGAGGGTAGTAGTTTTGTACTGGATTCTGGAGTGGATGGGTAGCCAGTGTAATGACTGGCACAGGGTAGAGGCATCGGTGTAACGGTTGGTGAGGAATATGATCCTGGCTGCAGCATTCAGGACAGATTGGAGCGGGGAGAGTTTTGCAAGAGGGAGACCGATTAGTAGAGAGTTACAATAGTCCAGACGAGAATGAATAAGTGAAACAGTAAGAGTTTTTGCAGAGTCGAAAGTAAGAAAAGGGCGAATTCTAGAAATGTTTTTGAGATGCAGGTAAGAAGAGCGAGCCAGTGATCGGATGTAGGGGGTGAATGAAAGGTCAGAATCAAGGATGACCCCAAGGCAGCGGGCATGTTGCTTTGGAGTAATGGTGGAACCGCACACGGAGATGGCAAAGGTAGGTTAGTAGAGGGAGAGAACACGAGGAGTTCAGTTTTTGACAGGTTTAGTTTCAGATAGAGGGAGGACATGATGTTAGAGACAGCGGTAAGACAATCACTGGTGTTTTCTAAAAAGGTCGGTGTGATATCGGGAGCAGAAGTGTATAATTGGGTGTCGTCAGCATAGAGATGGTACTGGAAACCAAATCTACTGATTGTTTGTCCAATAGGGGCAGTATACAACGAGAAGAGTAGGGGGCCTAGGACTGATCCTTGAGGAACCCCAACAGTAAGGGGAAGGTGAGAGGAGGAGGAACCAGCAAAACATACAGTGAAGGATCGGTCAGAGAGATAGGAGGAGAACCAGGAGAGAACGGTGTCCTTGAGGCCGATGGAGCGGAGCATAGTGAGGAGGAGCTGATGATCCACAGTGTCGAATGCTGCAGAGAGATCCAAGAGAATTAGCATGGAGTAGTGACCATTAGATTTAGCTGTTAGTAGGTCATTAGAGACTTTAATGAGGGCAGTTTCAGTAGAGTGTAAAGCGCGGAAGCCAGATTGAAGAGGGTCGAGAAGAGAGTTATCTGAGAGATAGCGGGTAAGACGGGAGTGGACCAGGCGTTCGAGGAGTTTAGAGATGAAGGGAAGATTAGAGACAGGTCTATAATTAGCTGCACAGTTTTGATCGAGGGATGGTTTTTTAAGTAATGGATGTATGATGGCATGCTTATGTATCTACACCAACCTGGAGCAACATTAACCCTATTACCTCCGTACCATAGCATGTTAGGAGCCACCTATACCTTTTAGGTTTTTTGTTTTTTTCTCTTCCTTCCCTTCTCCTTTTTTCTTTTTCTCCATCGCTGACCCCAAGTCACAAAGTCTTAGATCAGAAGGAATAGGACCCCATGCGATGATGGTCACTCACCTCGTACAGCAGTTCGTGAACCCATCAGCGCACGTATACACAACAATAACTCCTTTTTGTCATCACGCCCCTGATTCAGTTGTCATAATTGCTTAGTACACACAGAATTAAAGGGCCATGCACCAAATATAGGTGGATACCATCTTCATTCAATCACGGGGGCGCATGTACAAATGGGGGTTTCCCCTGCTGTTCCCCATGTATAAAACCATGGATCCCAATATCACCAGTGTGACATACACTGGGTCAGGATCTGGCCAGAGCCAAAAGACATGCCTCCATCGCTAAGTTGAGGCGGCACCTGTGCATCAGAGGATTCCCCCCGTTACAGACCATAGTAACTGAAACTGGGAGGCTATAAACACCAATATACAGTGGGGCAAAAAAGTATTTAGTCAGTCAGCAATAGTGCAAGTTCCACCACTTAAAAAGATGAGAGGCGTCTGTAATTTACATCATAGGTAGACCTCAACTATGGGAGACAAACTGAGATAAAAAAAATCCAGAAAATCACATTGTCTGTTTTTTTAACATTTTATTTGCATATTATGGTGGAAAATAAGTATTTGGTCAGAAACAAACAATCAAGATTTCTGGCTCTCACAGACCTGTAACTTCTTCTTTAAGAGTCTCCTCTTTCCTCCACTCATTACCTGTAGTAATGGCACCTGTTTAAACTTGTTATCAGTATAAAAAGACACCTGTGCACACCCTCAAACAGTCTGACTCCAAACTCCACTATGGTGAAGACCAAAGAGCTGTCAAAGGACACCAGAAACAAAATTGTAGCCCTGCACCAGGCTGGGAAGACTGAATCTGCAATAGCCAACCAGCTTGGAGTGAAGAAATCAACAGTGGGAGCAAAAATTAGAAAATGGAAGACATACAAGACCACTGATAATCTCCCTTGATCTGGGGCTCCACGCAAAATCCCACCCCATGGGGTCAGAATGATCACAAGAACGGTGAGCAAAAATCCCAGAACCACGCGGGGGGACCTAGTGAATGAACTGCAGAGAGCTGGGACCAATGTAACAAGGCCTACCATAAGTAACACACTACGCCACCATGGACTCAGATCCTGCAGTGCCAGACGTGTCCCACTGCTTAAGCCAGTACGTGTCCGGGCCCGTCTGAAGTTTGATAGAGAGCATTTGGATGATCCAGAGGAGTTTTGGGAGAATGTCCTATGGTCTGATGAAACCAAACTGGAACTCTTTGGTAGAAACACAACTTGTCGTGTTTGGAGGAAAAAGAATACTGAGTTGCATCCATCAAACACCATACCTACTGTAAAGCATGGTGGTGGAAACATCATGCTTTGGGGCTGTTTCTCTGCAAAGGGGCCAGGACGACTGATCCGGGTACATGAAAGAATGAATGGGGCCATGTATCGTGAGATTTTGAGTGCAAACCTCCTTCCATCATCAAGGGAATTAAAGATGAAACGTGGCTGGGTCTTTCAACATGACAATGATCCAAAGCACACCGCCAGGGCAACGAAGGAGTGGCTTCGTAAGAAGCATTTCAAGGTCCTGGAGTGGCCTATCCAGTCTCCAGATCTCAACCCTATAGAAAACCTTTGGAGGGAGTTGAAAGTCCGTGTTGCCAAGCGAAAAGCCAAAAATATCACTGCTCTAGAGGAGATCTGCATGGAGGAATGGGCCAACATACCAACAACAGTGTGTGGCAACCTTGTGAAGACTTACAGAAAACGTTTGACCTCTGTCATTGCCAACAAAGGATATATTACAAAGTATTGAGATGAAATTTTGTTTCTGACCAAATACTTATTTTCCACCATAATATGCAAATAAAATGTTAAAAAACCAGACAATGTGATTTTCTGGATTTTTTTTTCTCAGTTTGTCTCCCATAGTTGAGGTCTACCTATGATGTAAATTACAGATGCCTCTCATCTTTTTAAGTGGTGGAACTTGCACTATTGCTGACTGACTAAATACTTTTTTGCCCCACTGTAGCATGTAAAGGGTCATGAATAGAGTTGAGCGACCTTGACCTTTTTAGAGTCGAGCCGGGTTTTGCGAAACCCGACTATGTCCAAAGTCGGGTCGAGTGAAATCGGCCGATTATGACGTAAAGTCGGGATCGACCGAAACACGAAACCCAATGCAAGTCAATGGGGCAGCATAGTCGGCAGTGAGTGGGGGCCAGGAAAACACCTAGAGTGGCCATTTTAATGTCAAAACCATCCATTCTTCTTAATGAAGCTTGTCAAGCGTAATTTACCTTATAATAATTGGAAGGCATTTGAAATTGGGGGTCATTTGGCTAAAGTTGTGGGGGGTAGGGCTGGTTCAAGTAATTAGTGGGCCCAGGAAATCTGGACCACGTCACGGCAGTGGAGCAGGGAGAGGTAAGTATTTCAACTTTGCAAGTGCTGTGAACCTGAGCAAGCAGGGGGGGCCCACTCGTTGGCATTGGCACTGGCACAGGGCCCCTCAAAGTACAGCGGTGTGTTTGCACGGCGGGGGCGCCTCCCACCGGCAGCAACACTTTTGCGTACTATGAGAGGCCCTGTGCCAGTGACGTCGCCAACTAGTATTCCTCCCCCCACCTGATGAAGGAACCTGCACTTTCATCTGCACCTTCCTCTTTGTCCCCGTGTAAGGTGGTATGGTATGCGGGAAGAGCAACCTGACTTTCAGCAGGGTCACAATGTTGTTGTGTAGCGTGCACGGGGAATGTTGCGTTATGGGTCAATGTACCAGCAGACTCATCTATCACTGGCTGGGCAATGGGCACGATGAAGTGGAAACACAGATATAGGCCCAAAGAAGAAAGTGGGCTAAATGCAGTTCAAAATTGGTAACACAGGAATAACCAGGGGGCATTGCAGTGGAGGACAACTGGAATGAGAGGCTGACACAGAGAGTAGGGCCAAATCAGTAAGTAGTCGAAATGCAGTTCAAAATTGGCAACCGTAGTAAACAGGCGGCACAGCTTTGTTCAGTGGAGGAGAACAGCAAGGAGTGGCAGACACCGATAGTAGGCCCCAAACCAACTAGTACGCCAAATGCAGTTGTTCCATTTAACCACAATTTAATGAGAGCCTGAAGATAGAAGCTCAGGAAAGGCAACCTGGGGAACACCTTGGAGTGTAACACACCATCTCTCTCCACCCCATACCCATTTTGTATGGCCTAATGCAGTGTACTTTTCTACAACTACTAAACGAGAGTCGGAAGACCGAAGCAATGGCAAGGAAACCTGGGGAACACCTTAGAGTGTAACACACCCTCTCTCTACACCCCATACCCAATTTGAAGGCCTAATGCAGTGTAGTTTCCAAGAACTACTAAACGAGAGCCGGAAGATCGAAGCTCAGGAAAGGCAACCTGGGGAACACCTTGGAGTGTAACACACCCTCTCGCTACACCCCATACCCAATTTGAAGGCCTAATGCAGCGTAGTTTCCAACAACTACTAAACGAGAGCCGGAAGATCGAAGCTCAGGAAAGGCAACCTGGGGAACACCTTGGAGTGTAACAAACCCTCTCTCTACACCCCATACCCAATTTGTAGGCCTAATGCAGCGTAGTTTCCGACAACTACTAAACGAGAGCATGAAGATCGAAGCTCAGGAAAGGCAACCTGGGGAACACCTTGGAGTGTAACACACCCTCTCTCTACACCCCATACCCAATTTGTAGGCCTAATGCAGCGTAGTTTCCGACAACTACTAAACGAGAGCCGGAATATCGAAGCTCAGGAAAGGCAACCTGGGGAACACCTTGGAGTGTAACACACCCTCTCTCTACGCCCCATACCCAATTTGTAGGCCTAATGCAGCGTAGTTTCCGACAACTACTAAACGAGAGCCGGAATATCGAAGCTCAGGAAAGGCAACCTGGGGAACACCTTGGAGTGTAACACACCCTCTCTCTACACCCCATACCCAATTTGAAGGCCTAATGCAGTGTAGTTTCCAAGAACTACTAAACGAGAGCCGGAAGATCGAAGCTCAGGAAAGGCAACCTGGGGAACACCTTGGAGTGTAACACACCCTCTCGCTACACCCCATACCCAATTTGAAGGCCTAATGCAGCGTAGTTTCCAACAACTACTAAACGAGAGCCGGAAGATCGAAGCTCAGGAAAGGCAACCTGGGGAACACCTTGGAGTGGAACACACCATCTCTCTACACCCCATACCCAATTTGAAGGCCTAATGCAGAGTAGTTTCCAAGAACTACTAAACGAGAGCCGGAAGATCGAAGCTCAGGAAAGGCAACCTGGGGAACACCTTGGAGTGTAACACAACGTCTCTCTACACGACGGAAGGGCTGATTCTTAGGAAGGAAGGCTGTTGGAAATAAGCATTGCGCGTCCGAGGGTGATTATATTCTTATTAGGTATATACTCACCCTCGGACGCGCCCTGCTTCTTTATTTGGAATGAATGTTTATTTGCAATGTGGTGTTGACTTTCTCTATTATTTTGGTAATTAATGATTTTATTATTTTCATTATTTTGCATCTTCTCGGCAATAATATAAAGAAGACGCGACAGGACAACACTCGGTGGATGCCATATGTGTGTTTTCAATTTAAAAAAACTTTCAGTTAACTACTTGCAGGAGAAAGTAATTGTAGCTGGTGGCCATTTTTAGTACTGTACCAGATTAGAGTTGTGTGTTTGTTTTTAATGTTAAAATGTCTGCATTTGATATCTCACCAGTATTTTCTTTTTTATAAGCAAAATACTTATTTTTATATTTTCTGATGTTGGTTCCAGGGGTACACGGCCAGCAGTGCCCTGGTCAGTGTAGTAGTAGTTGAAAGAATGGACCGCAGACAGGCATCGAAGGCCTAAAATAATAACACATGGCTGTAGGCAATTTTAAATTGGTTCCAGGGGTACACGGACAGCAGTGCTGTGGTCAGTGGAGGCCTAGTGGAAGGAGTGACCGCAGACAGGCATCGAAGGCCTAAAATAATAACACATGGCTGTAGGCAATTTTAAATTGGTTCCAGGGGTACACGGGCAGCAGTGACCTGGTCAGTGTAGTAGTAGTTGAAAGAATGGACCGCAGACAGGCATCGAAGGCCTAAAATAAAAAAATTGGGCTGGCTGTAGGCAATTTTAAATTGGTTCCAGGGGTACACGGGCAGCAGTGGTGTGGTCAGTGGAGGCCTAGTGGAAGGAGTGACCGCAGACAGGCATCGAAGGCCTAAAATAATAACACATGGCTGTAGGCAATTTTAAATTGGTTCCAGGGGTACACGGGCAGCAGTGACCTGGTCAGTGTAGTAGTAGTTGAAAAAATGGACCGCAGACAGGCATCGAATGCCTAAAATAATAACACATGGCTGTAGGCAATTTTAAATTGGTTACAGGGGTACACGGACAGCAGTGACCTGGTCAGTGTAGTAGTAGTTGAAAGAATGGACCGCAGACAGGCATCGAAGGCCTAAAATAAAAAAATTGGGCTGGCTGTAGGCAATTTTAAATTGGTTCCAGGGGTACACGGACAGCAGTGGTGTGGTCAGTGGAGGCCTAGTGGAAGGAGTGACCGCAGACAGGCATCGAAGGCCTAAAATAATAACACATGGCTGTAGGCAATTTTAAATTGGTTCCAGGGGTACACGGACAGCAGTGGTGTGGTCAGTGGAGGCCTAGTGGAAGGAGTGACCGCAGACAGGCATCGAAGGCCTAAAATAATAACACATGGCTGTAGGCAATTTTAAATTGGTTCCAGGGGTACACGGACAGCAGTGACCTGGTCAGTGTAGTAGTAGTTGAAAGAATGGACCGCAGACAGGCATCGAAGGCCTAAAATAAAAAAATTGGGCTGGCTGTAGGCAATTTTAAATTGGTTCCAGGGGTACACGGGCAGCAGTGGTGTGGTCAGTGGAGGCCTAGTGGAAGGAGTGACCGCAGACAGGCATCGAAGGCCTAAAATAATAACACATGGCTGTAGGCAATTTTAAATTGGTTCCAGGGGTACACGGACAGCAGTGGTGTGGTCAGTGGAGGCCTAGTGGAAGGAGTGACCGCAGACAGGCATCGAAGGCCTAAAATAATAACACATGGCTGTAGGCAATTTTAAATTGGTTCCAGGGGTACACGGACAGCAGTGGTGTGGTCAGTGGAGGCCTAGTGGAAGGAGTGACCGCAGACAGGCATCGAAGGCCTAAAATAATAACACATGGCTGTAGGCAATTTTAAATTGGTTCCAGGGGTACACGGGCAGCAGTGACCTGGTCAGTGTAGTAGTAGTTGAAAGAATGGACCGCAGACAGGCATCGAAGGCCTAAAATAAAAAAATTGGGCTGGCTGTAGGCAATTTTAAATTGGTTCCAGGGGTACACGGGCAGCAGTGGTGTGGTCAGTGGAGGCCTAGTGGAAGGAGTGACCGCAGACAGGCATCGAAGGCCTAAAATAATAACACATGGCTGTAGGCAATTTTAAATTGGTTCCAGGGGTACACGGGCAGCAGTGACCTGGTCAGTGTAGTAGTAGTTGAAAGAATGGACCGCAGACAGGCATCGAAGGCCTAAAATAAAAAAATTGGGCTGGCTGTAGGCAATTTTAAATTGGTTCCAGGGGTACACGGACAGCAGTGGTGTGGTCAGTGGAGGCCTAGTGGAAGGAGTGACCGCAGACAGGCATCGAAGGCCTAAAATAATAACACATGGCTGTAGGCAATTTTAAATTGGTTCCAGGGGTACACGGACAGCAGTGGTGTGGTCAGTGGAGGCCTAGTGGAAGGAGTGACCGCAGACAGGCATCGAAGGCCTAAAATAATAACACATGGCTGTAGGCAATTTTAAATTGGTTCCAGGGGTACACGGACAGCAGTGGTGTGGTCAGTGGAGGCCTAGTGGAAGGAGTGACCGCAGACAGGCATCGAAGGCCTAAAATAATAACACATGGCTGTAGGCAATTTTAAATTGGTTCCAGGGGTACACGGGCAGCAGTGACCTGGTCAGTGTAGTAGTAGTTGAAAGAATGGACCGCAGACAGGCATCGAAGGCCTAAAATAAAAAAATTGGGCTGGCTGTAGGCAATTTTAAATTGGTTCCAGGGGTACACGGGCAGCAGTGGTGTGGTCAGTGGAGGCCTAGTGGAAGGAGTGACCGCAGACAGGCATCGAAGGCCTAAAATAATAACACATGGCTGTAGGCAATTTTAAATTGGTTCCAGGGGTACACGGGCAGCAGTGACCTGGTCAGTGTAGTAGTAGTTGAAAAAATGGACCGCAGACAGGCATCGAATGCCTAAAATAATAACACATGGCTGTAGGCAATTTTAAATTGGTTACAGGGGTACACGGACAGCAGTGACCTGGTCAGTGTAGTAGTAGTTGAAAGAATGGACCGCAGACAGGCATCGAAGGCCTAAAATAAAAAAATTGGGCTGGCTGTAGGCAATTTTAAATTGGTTCCAGGGGTACACGGACAGCAGTGGTGTGGTCAGTGGAGGCCTAGTGGAAGGAGTGACCGCAGACAGGCATCGAAGGCCTAAAATAATAACACATGGCTGTAGGCAATTTTAAATTGGTTCCAGGGGTACACGGACAGCAGTGACCTGGTCAGTGTAGTAGTAGTTGAAAGAATGGACCGCAGACAGGCATCGAAGGCCTAAAATAAAAAAATTGGGCTGGCTGTAGGCAATTTTAAATTGGTTCCAGGGGTACACGGGCAGCAGTGACCTGGTCAGTGTAGTAGTAGTTGAAAGAATGGACCGCAGACAGGCTTAGAAGGCCTAACATAACAAACTTGGGCTGGCTGTAGGCACTTTTAAATTGGTTCCAGGGGTACACGGGCAGCAGTGGTCTGGTCAGTGGAAGTCTAGTGGAAGGAGTGACCGCAGACAGGCTTCCAAGGCCTAACATAACAAACTTGGGCTGGCTGTAGGCACTTTTAAATTGGTTCCAGGGGTACACGGGCAGCAGTGGTCTGGTCAGTGGAAGTCTAGTGGAAGGAGTGACCGCAGACAGGCTTCCAAGGCCTAACATAACAAACTTGGGCTGGCTGTAGGCACTTTTAAATTGGTTCCAGGGGTACACGGGCAGCAGTGGTCTGGTCAGTGGAAGTCTAGTGGAAGGAGTGACCGCAGACAGGCTTCCAAGGCCTAACATAACAAACTTGGGCTGGCTGTAGGCACTTTTAAATTGGTTCCAGGGGTACACGGGCAGCAGTGGTCTGGTCAGTGGAAGTCTAGTGGAAGGAGTGACCGCAGACAGGCTTCCAAGGCCTAACATAACAAACTTGGGCTGGCTGTAGGCACTTTTAAATTGGTTCCAGGGGTACACGGGCAGCAGTGGTCTGGTCAGTGGAAGTCTAGTGGAAGGAGTGACCGCAGACAGGCTTCGAAGGCCTAACATAACAAAATTGGGCTGGCTGTAGGCACTTTAAATTGGTTCCAGGGGTACATGGGCAGCAGTGTATGGTCAGTGGAAGTCTAGTGGAAGGAGTGACGGCAGACAGTCTTCGAAGGCCTAACATAACAAAATTGGGCTGACTGTAGGCACTTTTAAATTGGTTCCAGGGTAACACGGCCAGCAGTGGCCTGGTCAGTGTAGTAGTTGTAGAAAGAAGGGACCGCAGACAGGCTTCGAAAGGCCTAACATAACAAAAATGTCAAAACAATGGTATTGTCAGTGCCAGGCATTGAAGGATGTCAGCGGCTAGACTACACATTGGTGAAGCTGTGAGAGATAATTTTGCTAGTGGTAGAGCACTGTTTGAGCTGGGGGGGGGAACTGTCTTGTGGCCGGCGGTACAGGCACAGGGCCCCTCATATTACAACGGTGTGTCTGACGTTGGGTGCGCACCACCACCGCCAGAGACACTTTATTGTACTATGAGGGACCCAGTGGCAGTGCCGTCGACCAAAAGCGGCCACACCCACCTCTTCAGACAAACAGCACTCTCAAGGGTCCAAGCGCAAAGTGGCGATAGCACGGCCCCGTGTGGGGAGTTTGGCCATTTCGTGAGGTGGAAACATGTCGTATGCTGGACAATCAGGTGAAGAAAATTACGAGATTGGAAAAGTCATTCAGAATAGTCCACAGGCAAGACCTTTTCATAGGAAAGCTAGGTGTCAGCCGGGCAGGGTGGGGCAAAAGATTTTGAAATCCAGTTGTGGTTCATTTTAATGAAGGTTAGATCATCTACATTTTGGGTAGCCAGACGAGTCCTTTTTTCTGTTAGTATTGAACCTGCAGCACTGAATACTCTTTCTGATAGGACACTAGCTGCCGGGCAAGCAAGCTCCTGCAATGCATATTCTGCCAATTCTGGCCAGGTGTCTAATTTGGATGCCCAGTAATCAAATGGGAATGACGGTTGAGGGAGAACGTCGATAAGGGATGAAAAATAGTTTGTAACCATACTGGACAAATGTTGTCTCCTGTCACTTTGAATTGATGCTGCAGTACCTGTCCTGTCTGCGGTCATAGAAAAATCACTCCACAACCTGGTCAGAAAACCCCTCTGTCCAACGCCACTTCTGATTTCTGCCCCTCTAACACCTCTGGTCTGCTGGCCCCTGGAGCTCGTGTGAGAACGATCACGGGCGCTGTGTGCAGGGAATGCCAGAAGCAAACGGTCAACAAGAGTTGATTGTTTTGTTGCTAATATTAGTTCCAAGTTCTCATGTGGCATAATATTTTGCAATTTGCCTTTATAGCGAGGATCAAGGAGGCAGGCCAACCAGTAATCGTCATCGTTCATCATTTTTGTAATGCGTGTGTCCCTTTTGAGGATACGCAAGGCATAATCCGCCATGTGGGCCAAAGTTCCCGTTGTCAAATCTGCGGTTGTGCTTGGTTGAGGGGCAGTTGCAGGCAAATCTACGTCACTTGTGTCCCTCAAAAAACCAGAACCCGGCCTTGCCACGCCACCAATTTCCCGTGCCCCCGGGAAAGCTTCCTCATTAAAAATATACTCATCCCCATCATCCTCCTCATCCTCCACCTCCTCTTCGCCCGGTACCTCGTCATGTACACTGCCC
This sequence comes from Ranitomeya imitator, assembly GCF_032444005.1. Taxonomy (NCBI): domain Eukaryota; kingdom Metazoa; phylum Chordata; class Amphibia; order Anura; family Dendrobatidae; genus Ranitomeya; species Ranitomeya imitator. Next base: position 53,147,766 of record NC_091284.1, read on the forward strand.
TGACCAGACAATCGCTGACTGTCATCAAGGCTTTCCTCTTCCTCTGGTGCAGACGCCTGATCCTTTATGTGCGTCAAACTTTGCATCAGCAGACGCATTAGGGGGATGCTCATGCTTATTATGGCGTTGTCTGCACTAACCAGCCGTGTGCATTCCTCAAAACACTGAAGGACTTGACACATGTCTTGAATCTTCGACCACTGCACACCTGACAACTCCATGTCTGCCATCCTACTGCCTGCCCGTGTATGTGTATCCTCCCACAAAAACATAACAGCCCGCCTCTGTTCGCACAGTCTCTGAAGCATGTGCAGTGTTGAGTTCCACCTTGTTGCAACGTCTATGATTAGGCGATGCTGGGGAAGGTTCAAAGAACGCTGATAGGTCTGCATACGGCTGGAGTGTACAGGCGAACGGCGGATATGTGCGCAAAGTCCACGCACTTTGAGGAGCAGGTCGGATAACCCCGGATAACTTTTCAGGAAGCACTGCACCACCAGGTTTAAGGTGTGAGCCAGGCAAGGAATGTGTTTCAGTTGGGAAAGGGAGATGGCAGCCATGAAATTCCTTCCGTTATCACTCACTACCTTGCCTGCCTCAAGATCTACAGTGCCCAGCCACGACTGCGTTTCTTGCTGCAAGAACTCGGACAGAACTTCCGCGGTGTGTCTATTGTCGCCCAAACACTTCATAGCCAATACAGCCTGCTGACGTATGCCAGTAGCTGCCCCATAATGGGAGACCTGGTGTGCAACAGTGGCAGGTGCGGATGGAGTGTTTGTGCGACTGCGGTCTGTGGACGAGCTCTTGCTTCTGCAGGAGGACGAGGAGGAGGAGGAGGAGGGGGTGCGAACGGCTACAGACAACTGTTTACTAGACCGTGGGCTAGGCAGAACTGTCCCAAACTTGCTGTCCCCTGTGGACCCTGAATCCACCACATTTACCCAGTGTGCCGTGATGGACACGTAACGTCCCTGGCCATGCCTACTGGTCCATGCATCTGTTGTCAGGTGCACCTTTGTGCTCACAGATTGCCTGAGTGCATGGACGATGCGCTCTTTAACATGCTGGTGGAGGGCTGGGATGGCTTTTCTGGAAAAAAAGTGTCGACTGGGTAGCTCGTAGCGTGGTACAGCGTAGTCCATCAGGTCTTTGAAAGCTTCGCTTTCAACTAACCGGTAGGGCATCATCTCTAACGAGATTAGTCTAGCTATGTGGGCGTTCAAACCCTGTGTACGCGGATGCGAGGCTAAGTATTTCCTTTTTCTAACCATAGTCTCATGTAGGGTGAGCTGGACTGGAGAGCTGGAGATCGTGGAACTAGCGGGGGTGCCGGTGGACATGGCAGACTGAGAGACGGTGGGAGATGGTATTGTTGCCGCCGGTGCCCTAGATGCAGTGTTTCCTACTACGAAACTGGTGATTCCCTGACCCTGACTGCTTTGGCCTGGCAAAGATACCTGCACAGATACAGCAGGTGGTGCGCTAAATGGTGGTCCTACACTGCCGGAAGGGATGTTGCGTTGATGACTAGCTTCATTGGCCGAGGGTGCAACAACCTTAAGGGACGTTTGGTAGTTAGTCCAAGCTTTCAAATGCATGGTGGTTAAATGTCTATGCATGCAACTAGTATTGAGACTTTTCAGATTCTGACCTCTGCTTAAGGAAGTAGAACATTTTTGACAGATGACTTTGCGCTGATCAATTGGATGTTGTTTAAAAAAATGCCAGACTGCACTCTTTCTAGCATCGGATACCTTTTCAGGCATTGCAGACTGAGCTTTAACCGGATGGCCACGCTGTCCTCCACCAGGTTTTGGCTTTGCCACGCGTTTTGGGCAAGATACGGGCCCGGCAGATGGAACCTGTGGCGATGTTGATGCCTGCTGCGGCCCCTCCTCCTCCTCTGCTTCAGAACTGCTGCCGCCTGCACCCTGTTCCCCCAATGGCTGCCAATCGGGGTCAAGAACTGGGTCATCTAATAACTCTTCTTGTACCTCCTGCGCAACTTCGTCTGTGTCACCGTGTCGTTCGGTGGTATAGCGTTCGTGATGGGGCAACATAGTCTCATCAGGGTCTGATTCTTGATCAGCACACTGCGAGGGCAATGTTGTGGTCTGAGTCAAAGGACCAGCATAGTAGTCTGGCTGTGGCTGTGCGTCAGTGCACTCCATGTCAGATTCAATTTGTAATGGGCATGGACTGTTAACTGCTTCACTTTCTAAGCCAGGGACGGTATGTGTAAAGAGCTCCATGGAGTAACCCGTTGTGTCGCCTGCTGCATTCTTCTCTGTTGTTGTTTTTGCTGAAGAGGACAAGGAAGTGACTTGTCCCTGACCGTGAACATCCACTAACGACGCGCTGCTTTTACTTTTACCAGTTTCACGAGATGAGGCAAAAGAGCTAGAGGCTGAGTCAGCAAGATAAGCCAAAACTTGCTCTTGCTGCTCCGGCTTTAAAAGCGGTTTTCCTAATCCCAGAAAAGGGAGCGTTCGAGGCCTTGTGTAGCCGGACGACGAACCTGGCTCCACAGCTCCAGACTTAGGTGCAATATTTTTTCCCCCACGACCACCTGATGCTCCACCACTACCACTACCCTCATTACCAGCTGACAATGAACGCCCCCGGCCACGACCTCTTCCACTAGACTTCCTCATTGTTTTAAAAACGTAACCAAACTAACGTTATTTGTTGCAGTCACACAACTTACACGGTGAGCTATAACTTCAGTATGATTTAGCTACCCCTTTACAGGTTGGTGAGACCACAGCGAAAATCAGGCCCAATGTTACACACTCTTTTTTTGGTGGCTGCAAATTAGAGAGATGCCCCACACGCAGGACTGTCACTGAAGCACAAATGTTAATATTAATGTCACACTATTATTTTTTTTTTATTTTTATTTTTTTCAGGAACACTTTAGAAACCCCCCAAAAAAAAAAAAATAGATTTTTGCAGGGAGAATTTAGAAAACAAATGTAACAAACTATATGCTTTCTATGGGCCACTGAGTGAGAGATGACGCACACAGGAATCAGGAGTGGCACACAAGCCCAGAGGCCAATATTTTTCTACCAATGATTGATGGAGTTATTTTCTCTGGTAGATTTTGGAACCCAAATCAAGGAAAAAAAATGTAGGCTTTCTATGGACCACAATTGGAGAGAGAGAGAGAGAGAGATGGCACACCCAGGAGTCAAGACTGGCACACAAGCAGAAAGGCCAATATTAATCTCCCACTGTTTTTTTTTTGTTTTTTTTTTTTTTTGTTTTTTTCAGGGAGACTTTAGAAAAAAAAATAATAAAAAAAATATGATTTTATCAGGAAGAATTTAGAAACCAAATAAAATAAAATGATTTTTTCAGGGAGAATTTATAAAACAAATAAAAACAAAAATAGGCGTTCTATGGCCCACTGACTGAGAGATGACGCACACAGGAGTCAGGAGTGGCACACAAACCCAGAGGCCAATATTTTTCTACCAATGATTGATGTAGTTATTTTCTCTGGTAGATTTTAGAACCCAAATCAAGGAAAAAAAATATAGGCTTTCTATGGACCACAATTGGAGAGAGAGAGAGAGAGAGAGAGAGAGAGAGAGAGAGAGAGAGAGAGAGAGAGAGAGAGAGAGAGAGAGAGATGGCACACCCAGGAGTCAAGACTGGCACACAAGCAGAAAGGCCAATATTAATCTCCCACTGTTTTTTTTGGTTGTTTTTTTTTTTTTTTTTTTCAGGGAGACTTTAGAAAAAAAAATAATAAAAAAAATATGATTTTATCAGGAAGAATTTAGAAACCAAATAAAATAAAATGATTTTTTCAGGGAGAATTTATAAAACAAATAAAACCAAAAATAGGCGTTCTATGGCCCACTGACTGAGAGATGACGCACCCAGGAGTCAAGACTGGCACACAAGCAGAAAGGCCAATATTAATCTCCCACTGTTTTTTTTGGTTGTTTTTTTTTTTTTTTTTTCAGGGAGACTTTAGAAAAAAAAATAATAAAAAAAATATGATTTTATCAGGAAGAATTTAGAAACCAAATAAAATAAAATGATTTTTTCAGGGAGAATTTATAAAACAAATAAAACCAAAAATAGGCGTTCTATGGCCCACTGACTGAGAGATGACGCACCCAGGAGTCAAGACTGGCACACAAGCAGAAAGGCCAATATTAATCTCCCACTGTTTTTTTTTTTTTTTTTCAGGGAGACTTTAGAAAAAAAAATAATAAAAAAAATATGATTTTATCAGGAAGAATTTAGAAACCAAATAAAATAAAATGATTTTTTCAGGGAGAATTTAGAAAACAAATAAAACCAAAAATAGGCGTTCTATGGCCCACTGACTGAGAGATGACGCACACAGGAGTCAGGAGTGGCACACAAACCCAGAGGCCAATATTTTTCTACCAATGATTGATGTAGTTATTTTCTCTGGTAGATTTTAGAACCCAAATCAAGGAAAAAAAATATAGGCTTTCTATGGACCACAATTGGAGAGAGAGAGAGAGAGAGAGAGAGAGAGAGATGGCACACCCAGGAGTCAAGACTGGCACACAAGCAGAAAGGCCAATATTAATCTCCCACTGTTTTTTTGGTTGTTTTTTTTTTTTTTTTTTCAGGGAGACTTTAGAAATAAAAATAATAAAAAAAATATGATTTTATCAGGAAGAATTTAGAAACCAAATAAAATAAAATGATTTTTTCAGGGAGAATTTAGAAAACAAATAAAACCAAAAATATGCGTTCTATGGCCCACTGACTGAGAGAGAGAGAGAGATGGAACGCTTAGTACTGGCACACAAGCCCAAAGGGCAATATTAATCTCCCTTTTTTTTTCCAGGGAGAATTTCTGAAACCCAAAAAAAAAATAAAATAGGCTTTCTATGGCCCACTATTTGTGAGAGAGATGGGACGCTCAGGACTGGCACAGATGGCACGCTCAGGACTGGCACAGAAGCCCAGAGGCCAATATTAATCTCCCTTTTTTTCTGGGAGAATTTATAAAACCAAAAAAATATTTAAATAGGCTTTCTATGGCCCACTATTTGTGAGAGAGATGGCACGCTCAGGACTGGCACAGATGGCACGCTCACAACTGGCACACAAGCCCAGAGGCCAATATTAATCTCCCTTTTTTCAGGGAGAATTTCTAAAACCCCAAAAAAAAATAAAATAGGCTTTCTATGGCCCACTATTTGTGAGAGAGATGGGACGCTCAGGACTGGCACAGATGGCACGCTCAGGACTGGCACAGAAGCCCAGAGGCCAATATTAATCTCCCTTTTTTTCTGGGAGAATTTATAAAACCAAAAAAATATTTAAATAGGCTTTCTATGGCCCACTATTTGTGAGAGAGATGGCACGCTCAGGACTGGCACAGATGGCACGCTCACAACTGGCACACAAGCCCAGAGGCCAATATTAATCTCCCTTTTTTCAGGGAAAATTGATAAAACAAAAAAAAAAATTAAATAGGCTTTCTATGGCCCACTATTTGTGAGAGAGATGGCACGCTCAGGGCTGGCTGGCACAGATGGCACGCTCAGGACTGGCACACAAGCCCAGAGGCCAATATTAATCTCCCTTTTTTTCTGGGAGAATTTATAAAACCAAAAAAATATTTAAATAGGCTTTCTATGGCCCACTATTTGTGAGAGAGATGGCACGCTCAGGACTGGCACAGATGGCACGCTCACAACTGGCACACAAGCCCAGAGGCCAATATTAATCTCCCTTTTTTCAGGGAAAATTGATAAAACAAAAAAAAAAATTAAATAGGCTTTCTATGGCCCACTATTTGTGAGAGAGATGGCACGCTCAGGGCTGGCTGGCACAGATGGCACGCTCAGGACTGGCACACAAGCCCAGAGGCCAATATTAATCTCCCTTTTTTTCTGGGAGAATTTATAAAACCAAAAAAATATTTAAATAGGCTTTCTATGGCCCACTATTTGTGAGAGAGATGGCACGCTCAGGACTGGCACAGATGGCACGCTCACAACTGGCACACAAGCCCAGAGGCCAATATTAATCTCCCTTTTTTCAGGGAAAATTTATAAAACAAAAAAAAAAATTAAATAGGCTTTCTATGGCCCACTATTTGTGAGAGAGATGGCACGCTCAGGGCTGGCACAGATGGCACGCTCAGGACTGGCACACAAGCCCAGAGGCCAATATTAATCTCCCTTTTTTTCAGGGAGAATTTATAAAACCAAAAAAAAAAATAAATAGGCTTTCTATGGCCCACTATTTGTGAGAGAGATGGCACACTCAGGACTGGCACACAAGCCCAAAGGCCAATATTAATCTCCCACTGTATTTTTATCAGGGAGAATTTATACACCCCACAAAAAAAAATACAGAAAAATGAAAAGGCTTTCTATGGCCCACTATGTGAGAGAGATGGCACACACAGGGATGGCACTCTAGCAGAAATGCCAAATTGCCAATCTTAATCTCCCACCAAAAAAAAAAAAAAAAAAAAAACAGGGAATGTCCTACAATTACTATCTCCCTGCCTGCAGTAATCTCAGCCAGGTATGGCAGGCAGCTACTATCTCCCTGCCTGCAGTAATCTCAGCCAGGTATGGCAGGCAGCAATAAGGAGTGGACTGATGCACAAATGAAATAAAAAGTGTGGACAAACAAAAAAGATAGCTGTGCAGAAAGGAAGGAACAAGAGGATTTGTGCTTTGAAAAAAGCAGTTGGTTTGCACAGCGGCGTACACACAGCAATGCAGCTATCAGGGAGCCTTCTAGGGCAGCCCAATGAGCTACAGCGCTGAGGGGAAAAAAAAAAAAAAAAAACTTCCACTGTCCCTGCACACCGAGGGTGGTGTTGGACAGTGCAAATCGCTGCAGCACAAGCGGTTTTGTGGTTAATGGACCCTGCCTAACGCTATCCCTGCTTCTGACAAAGCGGCAGCAACCTCTCCCTAAGCTCAGATCAGCAGCAGTAAGATGGCGGTCGGCGGGAACGCCTCTTTATAGCCCCTGTGACGTCGCAGACAGCAAGCCAATCACTGCAATGCCCTTCTCTAAGATGGTGGGGACCAGGACCTATGTCATCACGCTGCCCACACTCTGCGTTTACCTTCATTGGCTGAGAAATGGCGCTTTTCGCGTCATTGAAACGCGACTTTGGCGCGAAAGTCGCGTACCGCATGGCCGACCCCGCACAGGGGTCGGATCGGGTTTCATGAAACCCCGACTTAGCCAAAAGTCGGCGACTTTTGAAAATGTTCGACCCGTTTCGCTCAACCCTAGTCATGAATCCAGTGGAACCCATGAGAAAACCCCATTTTCTAGGGGTCATCACTCACTGGAAGAGATTACTATGTACCCAGCATGCATTGGAACACAAGAAGGCCCATCAAAATCATATATATATACATTTAAGGGCACTGTTCCTAATACATGCAAATCATGACCAACCAAATTTAGTGATCAGAGGCAGCATATATTGCTGCACTAAGGCCATGAGGAGGTTTTCTTGGAGGCACACACTTCAAAAAGTAGTTTGGCATGTGCTCTAAATATTCAGATATCCAAGGAAATTGTGTCATACACAGCATATCTCATGCCATATTACCCTTTCAGAATTTCATAATCATAGATGTCAACATTGCCACCGATTAGTTTATGGATGCACTCAGAGCAGAAACTGATGTAAATTTATAACCATATTTGCCCCCAGATATTGGTGTACAAGCACCCATGTTCCCACATACCTCGTGGGGGATAAGGAACACTCATAATCCAATAGGTGCGATTCCCACCAAGAAGGATAAAAGAAAGGAGTTATTGACCCATTAGGGATAACCACAAAAGACACCACATGCTCATGTATAATGAAGTTAGAAACTGATTTAAATAAATGTTACACTGTTCATGCAGACATCCAATGACATTACCTCATGTGTCACCTAAGATTATACTATTCATGCAGAGATCAGAAATGACATAGGTGAAAACATTAGGTTCACATGGACCAACTTGAAACTCCTCTAATCGCTAACAACATGTGTTCGAATATGTACTCAGGCCAAGAGGACTTTAAATAGTTATTCAAACCAACCACATATAACATGAGGTTCTAAGATTGTTTATAGAACCCTGTGAACAGAAGGTCTTCATTGAGTCCGAGTGGAGTTTGACTATTTAGATTGAAGATTCATTTTGACTCTCGTCTAAGCAGTTCCAGTGTGATGTCTCCACCTCTAATGTCCGATGGAACAGATTCCAAACCCAAGATCTTGATACCTCTACTTTGTGAGTTGTTTGTCGATAGAAAATGCGATGCCACAGAGGTCAATGGTTTACCCCTTTCCAAATCCTTCTTTGCCATTGTTATTGTTGAGAGGTGCTGTTGTACTCTTCTTCTTAATTCCTGTGTCGTTTGACCGATATACGTCTTTGGGCATGGGCAGATGAGGGCATACACCAAATTGCGAGACTTGCAATTAAAATAGGTTTTCACCGCTGTCTGCAATAAAGAGGAGGAAGATGAAGGGAGAATTTCAATGTTGCCAATAAATGGGCATATATTGCATTTGCCACAAGGGTATGTACCAGTCAACCTGATTCCTCTGTTCAGCCTGGTTACCGGACGTTTAAAATGGCTGTGACTCAAACAGTCCTTCAAATTTCTTGGCCTTCTAGCCATCAAGCTAGGCCGTTCCGATATGTGCGGCTTCAATTTTGGTTCACTACAGAGAATCCCCCAGTACTTTGTGAGTATCCTCCGAACCTCCCGCCACTGATTATTGAATGTGGTAATAACCCCTAGTGGCCTTGAGGAAGTTTTTAATCGGGGTTGTAGTAAACTACCTCTGTCAACATCTTTTGCGGTATTATATGCATTAGCAATTACCTTTCTGGGGTATCCTCTGTTTTTGAACCGTTGAGTCAAATCCTGTGAATGTCTTTGGAAATCCTCCTGAGTACTGCAGTTGCGCTTTATCCTATAAAACTGTCCCTTTGGAATGCCTCTCTTCAAATGCTGTGGATGGAAACTTGAAAAGTGTAAGAGGCTATTAATAGCCGTGGGTTTGCGATACAGGGTGGTTTGAACATACCCATCTCCAGGGTAGAGCTTGAGGTCTAGGAATTCCACTTCCATCTGTGAGAAGTGAGACGTCAATCTTATATTCCACGGATTTTGATTGAGAGCTTCAACAAATTGATGACATTCTTCCAGGGTGAATGTCCAGAGAAACAGGATATCATCTATAACACGATACCATTTGATGACATGTGATGAAAAAGCCTCCAGACAGTACACCCTGGTGACCTCCCACCACCCCAAGAAAAGGTTTGCGTACGAAGGCGCACAGCGTGCGCCCATCGCAGTACCTCTGGCTTGTCTGTAAAAAACTCGATCGAAGACAAAATAATTTTTGTCTAGGATGAAGGAAAGTAGATCGAGTAAGAAGGAGTCGTGTTGTCTATCACCTGTAGTGTTCTGATCCAGAAAGAAAGCGACAGCTTGCATGCCCAAATCGTGTCCAATGCAGGTGTATAGGGATTCAAAGTCTAATGTGACGAGCCATACATCAGGTGGAATTCTTAAATTTTGCAATTGCTGAATCAGATAGGTTGAGTCCCTGTTAGGACTGGCGGAACGCACCAAGACAGATGGTATAGATGCGTTCTCAGTCCGGGGTCCACCGTGCAGGTGAAAACCTGCTGCTAGCAATTAGCAGACTATATGGCGGTACACTAGAGTATACACGCGTGGGTTAGCCTCACCCAGCGTGAAAGAAGCAATCCTGTTAAGGCACAGGACCGCGGTACCGCACCTAAAGCGCGAGCAAGTAGTCAGCGAACTCAACCCCAACTGGGATTGAAGTCCGATTAGACCCTTGCTGGCGCAACACCGCAACTGGGTGTGAAATGAAACAGAAGAGCATGCAGTGCCGCACTGACGAACGCCACTAACCACCCAGGCTTGGGTAAGGAAAGCACAGAGTAAGTGCACGGCGCCGTACTGGCGGTCACAGCAACTGGACGCTATAATGTGTGACTAGTGCTGTAGGATAAGTCGGGCGCTAGGTAGCAGCCATACACCTTCCGCGAACAGTCATACTATAGGGTAGGGGTATCCAAGGACGACTTGCACTCACAACATACACACATTAGCAATTGTTTGACAATACTAGCGCATGGCCGTGCGGTCATGCGCAGTTTATATAGCAGCAGCACAGGAAGTGGCCACAGCACTTTTGCCCTTCTAGGACCTGCCAAGAGGACCAATGGAATGTGCTGCAGAGCCTGAGCACATGACCCTCGATCTCCAACGGGAGACCTTACGCTGGGCATGCTCAGTACGTGCAGACAAGGACTTAGTCCCAGAGAAGTCCGCTCGCTGCTGACCAGCACAGACTTTAATAGCAGAGACTGGAGAAGCAGCAGTAACTCTCAGAATAGAGTGAGAATGAGCAAGACGCTGGGACCGACGTCCTTGCTGAGCAGACTCCACTGCGGCTGGACAAGAATGGGACACCGCAGCGGAGGTGGCTCGAGATTCCCCCTGTGCAGAAGCGGGAACTCGACCCCTAACATTACCCCCGCCCTAGGGCCCCCCCCTCCTTGGGCCTCGCTACGTTCGAAGGCAGCAATGAGCTGCGGAGCCCGAATGTGCTCAGCAGGCTCCCAGGACCTATCCTCAGGGCCGTAACCCTTCCAGTCCACCCAAAAAAATGTTTTGCCACGTACCACCTTGCACCCCAAGATAGCGGTCCCGGCAGATGACTCAGAAAACCGAGACATGTATACGGGCTTAAGGAGGGACACATGAAAGGTGTCGGTGATACCAAGGCGTGGAGGAAGGGCCAGACGGTAGACCACAGGATTAACCTGTTCGAGGACCTTGAAGGGACCCAAGTAGCAAGGAGCAAATTTAGTGGACTCAACTCGCAGCCTGATGTTACGGGTGGAGAGCCACACAAAGTCGCCAGGAGCAAAGGACGGGGTGGGGCGCCGATGAGCATCGGCGGAGGACCTCATTCTCTCCTTAGAGGCCCGAATGGCATCCTGAGTGCGGTCCCAAATATCCCGTGCCTCCACAGCCCAGTCTGCCACCCTGGAGTCTGCGGAAGACACGGGCATAGGCACAGGTACCCGTGGATGCTGACCATAGTTGAGGAGGAATGGGGTTTGTCCAGTGGAGTCGGCTACGGCGTTGTTCAGCGCAAACTCTGCCCATGATAGCAAGGATGCCCAGTCATCCTGCCTGGCTGAAACAAAATGTCGCAGGTATGTGACCAAGGTCTGGTTGGCCCTCTCTACCAACCCATTCGTCTCGGGATGATAAGCGGAAGAGAGATTCAACTCAATACTGAGAAGACGACACAGCTCTCTCCAGAACCGAGACGCAAACTGGGTCACTGACAATTTTGTCAGGCATACCATGTAGGCGGAAGATGTGCTTAATGAACAACGCAGCCAAGGCCCGTGCAGAAGGTAACCGTGGTAGCGGCACCAAATGCACCATTTTCGAGAAATGATCGGTGATGACCCAAATGATGGTACAGCCGCGAGACTTGGGCAAACCCACGACAAAGTCCATCCCGACCATCCCCCAGGGCCTATCTGCCACCGGCAAGGGATAGAGCAACCCAGCTGGCCTTTGACGCGGAGATTTATTTTTGGCGCAGGAGACACACGCCAGAATATAATCCCTGACATCCCGGACCATATGCGGCCACCAGTACGTCCTCACCAGTAGCTCAGATGTCCTCTTTGTCCCAAAGTGTCCACCCACTCTGGACGAATGAGCCCAAGAGAGAACCTCCGGTCGCAAATTAATGGGCACAAAAGTCTTGCCCGGAGGCACAGACACAAGCGAAACCAGTGCTACGGTTCTCAGGCTCTCAGAGGGAACAATAAGCCGAGGCTCCTCTTCCTCCTCTTCAGTTGACATAAGGGAGCGAGAGAGAGCATCAGCACGAATATTCTTCTCCCCTGCGAGAAAATGAAGAGAAAAGTGGAACCGGGAAAAAATCAAGGACCATCTGGCTTGGCGAGAATTTAGCCGCTGGGCTGTCAGTAAGTAGACCAAATTTTTGTGGTCAGTGTAAACCTGGAAGGGAAACCGCGCACCTTCCAGAAGATGTCTCCACTCTGAAAAGGCCAACTTCATTGCTAGCAGCTCCCTATCCCCGATGGAGTAGTTTCTCTCCGCTGGCGAGAAAGTCTTAGAGAAGAAGAAGCATGGATACTTCCGACCTTGAGCATCCTTCTGGTAGAGGACTGCTCCAGCACCAATGGACGAGGCATCCACCTCCATTAGGAATGGCTTATCCACATCGGGACGATGTAAGATGGGAGCGCTAGCAAAGTGGGACTTAATAGAAGTGAAGGCCTTGGAGACCTCTTCCGACCACAATTTAGGATTCGCTCCCTTCTTGGTGAGGGCTACCAAGGAAGCTACCAGAGTTGAGAAGTGGGGAATGAACTGGCGGTAATAGTTAATGGACCCCATAAAGCGCTGCACCGCTTTAAGAGAATGGGGCTCTTGCCAGTCCATCACAGCCTGTAGTTTGGCAGGATCCATAGCCAATCCCTGGGCGGAGATGATATAGCCCAGGAACGGCAAGGACTCCTGCTCAAACATACACTTCTCCAACTTAGCGTAAAGAGAGTTTGCCCGAAGGAGGTCGAAGACTCTGCCAACATCTCTCCGGTGGGAGTCAATATCTGGAGAAAAGATGAGAATATCATCCAGATAGACTACAACTGAGGTGGAAAGCATATCCCGGAAGATGTCGTTGACAAAGTCTTGAAAAACAGCTGGGGCAATACAGAGCCCGAAGGGCATCACCAGATACTCATAGTGCCCATCTCTGGTGTTAAACGCCGTTTTCCATTCGTCCCCCTCACGGATGTGAATCAGGTTGTAAGCACCCCGCAGATCTAATTTAGTAAATACCCTTGCTCCCCGAAGCCTATCGAAGAGCTCAGATATCAAGGGCAAAGGATACTTGTTCTTAACGGTGATAGCGTTAAGACCCCTGTAGTCTATGCATGGACGTAGCTCCCCATTCTTCTTCTGCACGAAGAAGAACCCTGCCCCAGCAGGTGACACTGACTTCCTGATAAACCCTCTTGCCAGATTCTCTTGAATGTACTGAGACATGGCCTCCGTCTCCGGGAGAGATAATGGATAAACTCGACCCCGGGGAGGCTCCGCACCAGGCAAGAGATCGATAGGACAGTCATAGGGGCGATGGGGCGGAAGGGTCTCCGCAGCCTTCTTGGAGAACACGTCTGCGTAAGACCAATATTGCTTGGGGAGAGAGGATAGATCTGCGGGTACCTCAGTAGTAGCAACCTGAACGCACTCTCGGTGACACCTACCCCCACATGATTCACCCCATCCCAGAATTCTGCCTGAGGACCACTCGATGTGAGGAGAGTGGTACCGTAGCCAAGGTATCCCCAACAGGACTTCATCAATACCCTCAGGAATGACGAGCAGAGAAATAATCTCCTGATGGGATGGCGACAGGGACAGAGTAACAGGGATGGTCTGATGTGTTATCTGTGCGGGGAGTGTCGACCCATTCACCACTCGTACCGTTACTGGTTGAGATAGCATAACCAGGGGTATTGCGTGACGTTGGGCGAAGGCAGAAGACATAAAATTGCCCTCCGCCCCAGAATCCACACAGAGGTCTACCGAGTGGGAGGATGAGCCAAAGGTAATTGTCCCCTTAAAGGACAATTTGGAGGCAAACGTCGCAGTGTCTAATGCACCTCCACCTACTACCACTAGACGCTGATGTTTCCTCAACCGCTGATGACATCTGGTGGCAAGATGTCCTGACTGTTGGCAAACATGGCAACCCTGGAGTGCACGAGCGGTCTGGGACTTAGATCCCGCTCGTGACACCACCTTAGGTTCCTGGAACTCAGGAGCCTGGACTGGAGATTCCAAAGGTTTGGCGAAGGTGGGAGCCAGCCGAAACCTCTGCCTACACTGGGCTCGCTCTAACCTCTGCTCGTGAAAACGGAGGTCAATGCGAGTAGATACTGCTATTAACTCCTCCAGTGTGGCGGGAATCTCCCTAGTGGCCAGAGCATCCATAACGTGGTCAGCCAGCCCCCTCCAAAATATAGGGATAAGGGCTTTATCCGACCACTCCAGATCAGATGCCAGAGTGCGGAAATGGACAGCAAAAAGGCTGACCAAGGACGAGCCCTGAGTCAGTGCCAACAGTTGGAGCGCCGTGTCATGGGTGACACGAGGTCCTAGAAAGACCTGTTTCAGAGTGCTCAGGAATAACGGAGCACTCTGCACCACATGATCGCCACGCTCCCACAGCGGCGTAGCCCACTGCAACACCCTGTCCGACAATAAGGAAATTATAAAGCCCACCTTAGCCCGCTCTGTAGGGAAACGAGAGGCCAGAAGCTCGAGATGTATTGAGCACTGACTCACAAAACCCCTACAGGACTTACTGTCACCAGAAAATTTCTCTGGTAGCGGGAGGCGAGATAGCGTCGGTACAGGAGCGGCAGTGGACAAGGTAGCTGCAGCCACACTTGCAGCCTGAACAGCGACAGCAGTAACATCCACAGCTGAGGTTGAACGCTCAAGAGCCGCCAACCTTCCCTCCAGCTGCTGGATGTACCGCTGTAAACGCTGGTCGTCCGCCATTTTACTATAGTATTCTGTTAGGACTGGCGGAACGCACCAAGACAGATGGTATAGATGCGTTCGCAGTCCGGGGTCCACCGTGCAGGTGAAAACCTGCTGCTAGCAATTAGCAGACTATATGGCGGTACACTAGAGTATACACGCGTGGGTTAACCTCACCCAGCGTGAAAGAAGCAATCCTGTTAAGGCACAGGACCGCGGTACCGCACCTAAAGCGCGAGCAAGTAGTCAGCGAACTCAACCCCAACTGGGATTGAAGTCCGATTAGACCCTTGCTGGCGCAACACCGCAACTGGGTGTGAAATGAAACAGAAGAGCATGCAGTGCCGCACTGACGAACGCCACTAACCACCCAGGCTTGGGTAAGGAAAGACAGAGGAAGTGCACGGCGCCGTACTGGTGGTCACAGCAACTGGACGCTATAATGTGTGACTAGTGCTGTAGGATAAGTCGGGCGCTAGGTAGCAGCCATACACCTTCCGTGAACAGTCATACTATAGGGTAGGGGTATCCAAGGACGACTTGCACTCACAACATACACACATTAGCAATTGTTTGACAATACTAGCGCATGGCCGTGCGGTCATGCGCAATTTATATAGCAGCAGCACAGGAAGTGGCCACAGCACTTTTGCCCTTCTAGGACCTGCCAAGAGGACCAATGGAATGTGCTGCAGAGCCTGAGCACATGACCTTCGATCTCCAACGAGAGACCTTACGCTGGGCATGCTCAGTACGTGCAGACAAGGACTTAGTCCCAGAGAAGTCCGCTCGCTGCTGACCAGCACAGACTTTAATAGCAGAGACTGGAGAAGCAGCAGTAACTCTCAGAACAGAGTGAGAATGAGCAAGACGCTGGGACCGACGTCCTTGCTGAGCAGACTCCACTGCGGCTGGACAAGAATGGGACACCGCAGCGGAGGTGGCTCGAGATTCCCCCTGTGCAGAAGCGGGAACTCGACCCCTAACAGTCCCTTACAAACGAATCTAAGGAGGAGACAAAGGGCTGTAGAAAAAAGTCAATGTAAGTGCAGGGGCATTCCAAGAGGCCCCCATCCCAGACACAATAGGTCTACCTGGTGGTTTTTCCATAGATTTGTGGACCTTCGGGATGAGGTAAAAAGTTGGTACCCTGGGATGGCGACTGGTCATGAAGTCCCTCTCTCGTTTATTGATGATATTCATAGTAAATGCCGAGTCCAAAAGACGATCCAATTTGGACTTAAACACGTTGGTGGGGTCTGATGGTAGGACCTGGTAACATTCAAAGTTTGATAATTGACGCTTTACCTCATTTAGATATAATTCAGTGGGCCATATGACTAGGTTACCACCTTTGTCGGCCTCCTGGATAACAAAGTCCCGATTTGAGGCAAGTCCCACAATGGCTTTCTGTTCAGCCCTGTTCAAGTTTCTCCCCTTATTTGGATCTAATTTTAGACTTTGTACTTCATTACATACAGCGTTAAAAAAACTCTGTAAAGCCGGAAAAAGAGACAGAGAGGGTGTGGCTTGCGAAGGTAACCTACCAGGGAATTTCTTCTTTTTGGAATATCCAGTTTCCCCTTCTTCCAATAAATCAAGAAGATCCCTAAAGACTTCTCGCTCATCATCAGGTAGGCCATCCACAATGGAAGGTTGGTGATATAGCAGTTTAAAAGCCAGCTGTCTACATAAAAGATACACATCTTTGATTACAGTAAATTTGTCCAAAGTATTGGTTGGACAAAAAGAGAGCCCTCTCTCCAGTACTGAGATCTCCACATCTGAAAGACTGTATGATGAAAGATTAATGACTGACAGCTTACCAGAATCCGGGGCGCTTGTTGCTATAATAGGAGAATTCAGCGTTTCCTGTACTGTCTCGTCTCTCGCCTGTATTTGGGAGACCAGACTCTGTAGTTCTTCTTGCGTCTTTTTCGGACTGTGTCGCCTCCTTCGGCCCCTCCTGTTGCGCCTTCTGCCTCGCTTTGCTCCGACGATTAAAAAAAAAAAAAAAATCGCTTGATGTAAGCTCATGTAGGGTTGCTACATTCCTCTCTGTTGGTAGATTCAAGTTGGCCCTCCTTCTGTTGCCTTTATGCACCCATCTGTATGCTCGTCCGTTCGTAAAGTCTAGTTGATCCCTCTTGAATTTTTGCCTCTTCCCCCCTATGATCTCTTTTTCAAATTTTTCAATAATATTCTTAAGCTGACCTTGAAATGGTTCCACTAACTTTTTTTATCAAATTTTTCTAGTTTACATTCAGTACTCTTGATTTTTTCTTTAATTACAGATAGAATCTCCTGGTCATGTTCAATAAGTAAATCTATAAGAATATTTGAACACTTCAGCAATCCATTTTCCCATATTTTCTGAAAGCCCTCATCTGCTTCCCAGGCCGGAAAGATCTGCACTCTGAGTCCTCTGGGCACCAGACCCACTTTTTTGTATTCCTCTAATGTTTTAATGTTCTACCATGTTTTGGTGATGGATTTATGCAGACCCATTTGCTCACTAGTCACCCCCTGGAAATCCATATCTATATTATCACTATTGCCTGACCCAACTGGGTCATCTTCAAAGATATTACCTACTCGACTGTTCCATGCTGCCTCTCTAGCTGCTAAATCCATGCCAAAATACACTAATAATTCAATAGCAGTCAATCAATAATACACATAAATTAACCAACTGTGTGCCACTCCCAGAAAATGCAGGAGACCAGAGACAACTGCATATACACTAACAACCTAGTAAATAGAGCGGGGCACCACAGAAGGAACAGGGATCCAACCTGGTCTATATTAGAATGAACCATAAACAGACAACACAAGACCAAAAAAAGGGGGATCACCCAAGGCAATGGATTACATGTAAAAAAATACACATTTTATTGATAAACACCAATGGACACAGAAAAAACCTCATGGAGCACACAATTAAAAACATTTAAAATTGGTCACACATGTGACCTACACACAATAACAAGTGGCCCATAATGGAGCCCTCCCCCTTAACACAAACACTCCCCAGACAAAATACAAAGGCTAGTTTTAATGAGCACAGGAGAGATGTCTGCATGAACAGCAATCCTGAGCTATCAGGTGACGTGTCACTGCCTTGAAGATATAGTTATTTCTGTTAAATATCAGTACATGAATGATTATCACTGGCAGGTTTAACTAAATACCATAGCAGATCAAATATAAGCAACCAAAACCTATTGCAATCAAGCCTGACAAAAAAAAAAAGCTTGTGGGAACCCATATACTGTGTTAGATTGAATTCCCTTCAGACCAACAAAAATAACAATAAGTGTGCTCTCAGAAGGTACACAATGACATATTATGCTGGTTTGATCAAATAAAGGTTCCACTAAGCTAGTTAAACAGGGTATAGAAACCATTGTGCTACAATACAGAGAATCCTCATGATGAGGAGTATATAAGAGACCTGCTGAGGAGTGAAAACCCAGGTTACCATATGACCAAATCTCGTATGCAAACCTAGGTGCTGTTCACAGCCTGTGCTGAGCCCTGGGGAGTTTTGGCAGGAGGAGCAGAGACCCAACGCGTGTCGCCACAGCAGTGGCTTCATCAGGGGTAACTCTTGTAGCGTTCCTGCGTCCTTATCTAGTGAAATAATTGCAGTTTAAGCAGATGCAGCTGTGCCGCTTACCAGAGACAGACATGTGTTCCACCAACCAGGGATTCCAGTGGGAGCGTTCAAGAATGCTGTAGATAAGCCCCTGATGCTGGTGGGCTTAGATCACCTTCGATTTTGGAGGTGACAGGTTCCCTTTAAGACTGATATATGAAGCACCAGTCTTAAAGAAACGGCCCTGAGTTTATAGTGTCAGTTTAGAAAATAGCATTTATGTACATTTTCATATTTTTTCATGATTCCAAACACACTTATTTAATGACATCCATTTTATTAATATGGTTGTCTCAGAATATCAGTTTTTCCAACGACACTTACACTATTATTTCTAGAAAATGATTGCAAAAACCTAACACACTCATTTTATTACAGATAGTCTGAGAACGACTAAAGGTACCTTCACACATAACGATATTGTTAACGATATCGTTGCTATTTGTGACGTAGCAACGATATCGTTAATGAAATCGTTATGTGTGACAGCGACCAACGATCAGGCCCCTGCTGGGAGATCGTTGGTCGCTGAACAAAGTCCAGAACTTTATTTCGTCGCTGGACTCCCTGAAGACATCGCTGGATCGGCGTGTGTGACACCGATCCAGCGATGTCTTCACTGGTAACCAGGGTAAACATCGGGTAACTAAGCGCAGGACCGCGCTTAGTAACCCGATGTTTACCCTGGTTACCATGCTAAAAGTAAAAAAAAACAAACACTAGATACTTACCTACAGCTATCTGTCCTCCAGCGCTGTGCTCTGCACTCCTCCTGTACTGGCTGTGAGCCGGAAAGCAGAGCGGTGACGTCACCACTCTGCTTTCCGGCTCACAGACAGTACAGGAGGAGTGCAGAGAAGCAGAGCGCAGCGCTGGAGGACAGACGGCTGTAGGTAAGTATCTAGTGTTTGTTTTTTTTTACTTTTAGCATGGTAACCAGGGTAAACATCGGGTTACTAAGCGCGGCCCTGCGCTTAGTTACCCGATGTTTACCCTGGTTACCGGCATCGTTGGTCGCTGGAGAGCGGTCTGTGTGACAGCTCTCCAGCGACCAAACAGCGACGCTGCAGCGATCCGGATCGTTGTCGGTATCGCTGCAGCGTCGCTTAATGTGAAGGGGCCTTTAGCTTGGCTTTCTAACCACCCTGTCTCTACTTGTTGAAGCACTCAAGGATGGCGCAATGGCACATATAATAACTAGTTCATCTTATCAAATGTAATCTAGCTCTTGCTGCTGTTTATCTAGCTGCTTGTTGTAGCCCTAACCCTGACACAGGCAGGGGAGCATTGTGCCAGTGTGAATTATAGAGGAGTCTGGTGGTCAGTAGTGAAGGCATCTGCTTGGTGAAAGATTTGCAGAGCATGTAACACAGCTTATCTTTGTAATAAACCAATCTGACTAACGTTCTGAAGCTGCTTTTACAGTGAGGATTTAAAAGCATGTCTATCCTAAAGTCATCCCTTTGCTTGATGCTAATATTTTGCCCATCATCCTAAAAGCATTCCAGAATACCTTCCAGAATACTATTTGCTATGCTCACCAGAGGACCAAGGGCCCTTCATTTTTATCATCCTGCTGCAATGCTTGGTTATCATTGCCAGTACCATAATTGTCATACTTTTTACTATGAATGTTATTCACGTGACCGAGATATGCCAACTCAATGTATCTCTCCCCTCCTCAACCATGTGCTTTTGCTGCATCTCCTCTTCTTTCTCATCCTTCTCCTCCTTCAAATCTTGCAGCATATATCATAGATCTTGAGGGTTCCCAGCAGATAAAAGTCAGTGATGAAAAGGTGCGAGTTGCTGTTTCATGTCCATCCCTTTTTATGATCTGGTAAGTCTGTATTCCACTATATATCTAATGTTCTAATAATGTTGATTCTAAAAGATTCCCTACTGAATATTTTTGCCTCTACCTCGAAAGATTTTATCACGTGACACATGTCCCTCATCACCTGCCACTCCTCCATATTGTATTCCTGTTACTGTGTATAGACCTGTGGCTTCCCATCCCCTAAGCCACCTGCTGCTCCTCCTTATTGTATTGCAGTTCCTGTGTACCGACCTTTGGCTTCCCACTGACTACACTACCTGTCTATGCTACAAAAAGGGTTGCAATAAATAGACTGCAATCTAGACCTGGATAATTACTCTAGCCTTTTAAACTGTAAAACTGTTTGAAAGTTCTTTTGTTTAGAAATTACCTAAAAAAATAGGTCACTGTGTGGAACCAAAGCTGTGTCCTGGGACTTCAGGACATTGGGTCATGTCTGTTGAGTAGAGTCAAAGGGGTTAGTTCACAAAAAATACACTACGTAAAACATTACTTTTATTAGTTTATTTAAAATTTCCTAGGCCAAAAAATCCTTAATTGCTAGAAAATGGGTGGGGGATTGTTTAGTGGTAGTGGCAGGTACCAATACTGTACAAATGGGGCTGTGTCAACTAGGGTGGCATATGGGTTCAAAAGGATATCGACCCTATTGCCCTCTGCTTTGAGCTCTAACTAGTTTTGAAGGTTGGCACCATCCAAGCACAAATGTTGTCCCGTTCAATGTTGGCTATCCTTGTTTTGCCCTATTACGCTCTAGAAGTAATACTATTTATCAGAAATGGCTAATGTATAAAATCAAACCTATCACTGATTCAAACGACAACAGGGACCAATCCACCATGCACCCAAACCAAACATATAGACAAGTTATTGCAGCGTAATAACGGCTCAAAATAAGAAACCACATAGAGTGGTAAAATGTTGCTTGTACCCAGCACATCACAAGATGGATTTATATGTTTATATTCAAAATATTCTCAAAGTTTAATGTGAAAGGGTAATAATAAGCTAATTATCAAATGATATATTCTAAAAAAAGACGATATTTTAAGAAATGTAATAAAAGTAGGATTTTATGTAGCATAATTTCTGTGAATTAAAATTAGCCTATTATAAAGCCTTTATATAGATTTTGCAGGGCTTGTTTTTTTTTTTTTTAAGTGTTTTGGTCATTAGGAGAAGCATAGCAACACAAAGTGCATGTATCCAAAGGGAAATAATTCGGTAATACTTTCTGCCTCCTCATGAGTGGTAATAATTAGAAGAGCAGTGCAGGATTGACAAGCAGACTAGTGTACGGTAAGCAATCAGCGGGAAAGTGTCAGACTCCCCCGAAGGAGGAGGATGGGGTTAAAGCAAAAGACAAAGTCAGCACTCTCCTGATAGCATTCACCAATGAAAGGTGACAGCATGGAGTATAGATGACCCAAAGAAGCTGCTGAATAAAAATGAGGATAGAGAATTGTGCAGCTAGAAAGCAGAAAGTCTTGGTAGAGTATAGATTGGAAATAAATATATTTGTATTTGCATGGCGAGCTTAAAATAAGAGAAGAGCTGGAACAGCAGTTCTGGAAATACTCAGAAGACCAAAGGTACCAAAGTGTAAGACACATCGAAAATGGAAGTGACATTAAACAATACTGCTGAATAAGCAGCTGAAAATAAAGCGATGTTCCCTTTCATTTCACATCTACTGGAATATCAGGATCCTTTATGGCAGGGAATGTTATGATCTGCACTGGTAAAAAAGATTTTAATTTATATGTGTGTTTTAAAAAAAATATGAATTAGTATGTGCTTTCGTAAGCAGGCCGTGGGATGCAGAGACAGACAGGAGGCAGAGAAAGGGTTAACAAGCTTAACAATTTACTTAAACAGGGTGTTAAACTGTAGCTGTGGAAAGTGGGGTTCATATTTGTGGGGTTGATGTCACCTTTGTATTGTCAGGTGACATCAAGCCCACGGCATAATAATGGAGAGGTGTCTATAAGAGAAATATCCATTACTAATCCTATAGTTATATGGTAAATAAAGACACAGCCAGAATAAAGTCTTTTATTAGAAATAAAACAAAACACATTTTTCCATTTTATTTAAAAATAATAAACACAGTTATACTCATCTAATTCCTAATTCCACTGAATCCCTTGTCTTATTGCAGGGCAAGTGGGAAGAGCCGAGCAATGAGCCAGAATTGGTGCATCTAATAGATGTGCCTTTTCTGGATGGCTGTGGGCTTTTAATTTTAGGCTGGGGGCAATATCCATGCCTCTTACCAGCCTGATGATACCAGGCCCCAGCTGTCTGCTTTAGCAAGGCTGTTTGTCAAAAATATTTAAGTAATTAAAAGATATGGCAAGGGAGCTCCTCTATTCTTGATAACCAGCCTTGATGAAGCTGACAGCTAAGGATCGTAGTCCCCAGTTGTGAGTTTTGCCTGGCTGGTTATAGAAAATACAGGGGAAAACAAGCTGGATTTTTCATTCATTCATTTATTTATTTAGCGCAGGTAACGGGTGAGGAAAACTCTCATCAGCCGCTCCTGCTGTCACTGTTATTCGCAGCAGCAGGTGTTAGATGATAGGAGTAATTGTCTTAAAAGCAACCACCTGCTGTCATTATTCTCACTTGAATACATCTCTCATCATTCTCCCCTGCTCATGCTGATCACCAGCAGAGCAGGGGAGAATGTTGAGAGTCGTCTTCAGCACCTGGCACTAGGGAACAGCACTGTATGTCTGCTTCCCTGGCACCCACCAAGTGGTATTGATACGGCACATGGGCGGCACATGGTTGCCACACATGTGCCACACATATTACACACATGGACACTAACATTTCCGGTACATATTTAATATTAGCACGAGCGACGTGGGAAAGTTTCCCATGGCGCTCACGCTAACATCAGATAGGTGAAGTGAGTTAATTGACTGTGAACTTCCAGGACCTTTCTGATGGCACGGGGAGCAGGAGAACTTTCTCACACTCACAGTGACATCAGACAGGTCCGACCAGTTCACCGCAAGACACTGGGCAGCGGTAGCAGACTCTGCTCAGTGTCTCTGCTGGATGACAGGATGTATGGTGGCATCATGCATTCTGGCATTCAGATGTAGCAGAGCTAGGCCCATCACAGGACAAATGGATTATCATCTTCTCTGCGGAAAGGTGAGGAATATGGTTGCTTTTTATTTTAACTCTTTTGCAGAAAACAATGGTTTTGGTGGAATGAGCGAGGCCATAAATATGGTTTAATTAAGATTTACTAAGTGAGTCTGTGTCATTCTTTCAATTAAGGGACTTTTTTCTGTATCTGTGCTTTTATATGATACTACTATGGGGTTAGTAATTGGGGCATCTTATTGATGCCTCTCCATTGCTAACCTTGGGTCTTGATGTCACACAATACAAAGGTGACATCAACCCCCTCAGCTATCACACCACTTGCCACCGCTACAGAGCAAATGGAAAGATCGAGACTAAGTGCCAAAATTTGCACATCTTATAGATTCACCTTTTCTGGGGTATCTAAGAGCTGATGTTCTTAGCCTCAGGGGCAGTATCCATGGCCCTTTCCTAGGCTATTAATATGAGCCCGCAGCTGTTTGCATAGCTTTTGCTGTTTATTAATTACAGGGTGACCCTACATCATTTTCTTTTAGGGTCTCCCATTTTAATAGCAGGTAAAGGCTAAGCATACCACTGTGAGCTGATAGTAATAGCCTGGAAAGCTCCATGGGTATTGTCCCCTTCCCAGGCTATAAATATCAGCCCCCAGCCATGCTGCTGGTTAAGAGAATTACGAGGGAGCCCACACAATTTTTTTTTCCGAAAAATAATATTTTAATAAATACATGTGCAGTAAGCTGAGCATACTTTATACTTGTTAGGGGTCGAGTTCCCGCCTCTGCACAGGGGGAATCTCGGGCCATCTCCGCTGCGGTCTTCCATTCTTCTCCTGCTGCAGTGGAGCCTGCTCAGCGGAGACGTTGGTCCCAACGTCTCGCTCAGTCTGACTCTGTGCAAAGGGTTACTGCTGCTTTTCCAGCTTCTGCCATTGAAGCCAGTGTTAGTCCCAAAAGCGTCTGCTCGCTGCTGCCCAAGTCCTGCTTTTCCCCTTCTGAGCATGCCCAGGTTAAGATCTCTCATTGGAGATTGAGGGTCACATGCTTAGATACTGCAGCAAGATCCATTGGTTCTCCAGGAAGGTCCTGAAGTTCCTCAGGCTCTGTTGCAGTCTGTCATTGGTCCTTCTAGGAAGGTCCTGTATGTGCTGCAGCTATATAAGGTCCGCATGGCCACACGGCCATGCACTAGTATCAAATCTAAGTTATGTGCTTTGTGCCAGTGTGGTTATGTGAAAATGTATTCAGGGACTCGGCTGAAATAAGCCCCTAGAATACCGGCACCTCCGGTGAGGAGATTGTATGAGTGTGTTCAGGGACCCGGCTGAAATAAGCCCCTAGAATACCGGCTTCTCCGTTGAGGAGATTGCGTGTTGCATAACCACTGACTGCTATCAGCTTGGCAGTAAGCTTGTGCTCCTTTGAGGCTAACAGGGCACAGTGCTTTCCTTTCACGGCTACTCTGTGAGGTAACAGAGCTAGTCTATACCGCCAAACAGTGCCGCCATTCGCTAGCAGCAGGTTCCTCGTGCACGGTGGACCCCGGGCTGCGAATCCACCATTTATAATAAAAAAATCTCTATTTACTCGGTGCGTTCCGCTAGCCCTAACAATACTAATTTTATATGTCACTCACTCACGCTATCTATTTTATGTGTATTTACTGTATGTAATCCATCTATTCTATCCTGTCGGTTCCTGCTGTGATTTTACACTACTGTGGGTACTGAATTGCCAGCTTTTCTTCTAACTATCTATTGATATAGAAGGGTTAATAGTTTGCCTTTAACTACCTTGCCTTTAAGTGCTTTTTGCCTCTAAGTGTTAGAATTACTAGAATCTGTTGACTCAGTAGTCTGACGGTCTCCTCTTCAAGGAGACCGTACTTCTTATCATGTATGTTCTCAGTATGTTCCCAATAGTCAGTACAACATATTCTGGGTTATGGTAAATAAAGTGATGGTGGGGGCTACATGAGTTACATTGAAATGCATTATGTGTAAATGGTATAAAACATTGCTTCTTGCTCTATTACTTCAGATAAAAGTGACTTGCTCACAGGATATGTGTGAGGTGTCTTTTTGTCTCCAAGCGCTTGTCATTTAAGGGCGTAATTTCACAATTTGGCCTCCCTGGTGATCTAGCTATCTGACTAGGTCAGAGCGAAAACAGCTACAACACTATCTATGTAATATATACTGTACATATATATACAGTATGTGTGTGTCACTGACATCTATACATATACCTATTCTATGTGTATTTACTGTATGTAATCTGTCTATTCTATCCTGTCGGTTCCTGTGCGCGGTAGATGAATTTCCAGCTTTGCTGGGTCCAGCAGAAAAATATTCATCTTTCCCATTGACTTGCATTGGATCCATTATTTGGTACGAATAAACGGATATTAGAAATTATTTGTGCCAACTTTCCTGAATCCTAATATTTCACTATTCGCTCATCCCTGCTTATTAAGAAAGTAGAGAGAGGTTAACTTGCTATATTTTAGTGTGTGACATGAAATAGAAAGTTGACACTATGTATCAATTTAAGGCAGAACAATAGAAAAAGATTGATGACCTCCTCGAAAATGATTTCGAAAGCTCTCGATTCATTTGTAATCGTGTCAGACTGTTGTTCAACCATTGATCTATGTTTGTTAAAACATCTGTTTGAGAGCTCTCCTCATCATTTTAGAAACTCGTTTTTTATATGTGCCATATAGAAAGCCAAGGAAAATCAGTACGTAGACTTAATTGGTTTTGTTACATTAATTGCATTTTGCATTACTTTGACATTTGGGAAAAATATAATAATTTATGCCCTAAAGCAATGCATGCTGCCTAATTTATATGTTTCTAACCTCTTCTCGAACATTGAACATACCATTATGTCCTATTTTTAAGTTTCTTCCACATTTGGATGAACAGGTGTACCCCAGGTAATCCCAAACTGATCTTCACAGGAGTTCTTCTTAACTGATAGTCGAGCTCCTGTGCTAATATCAATGATTGGTGCCCAATTTCTGTTTATTAATGTGGATTATTATTATTATTATACATTTTTATAGCGCCATTTATTCCATGGCGCTTTACATGTGAATACGGGGCAAATATAGACAAATACATTAAACATAAGCAAATAACAAGGCACACAGGTACATAAGGATGGAGGACCCTGCCCGGGAGGGCTCACAGTCTGCAGGGGACGGGTGATGAAACACAGGGCAGGTTGTGCGGTGGTTCAGTAAGTTCAGGATCACTGCAGGCTGTAGGCTTGTCGGAAGAGGTGGGTCTTCAGGTTCTTTTTGAAGGTTTCTATGGTAGCTGAGAGTCTGATGTGTTGGGGTAGAACGTTCCAGAGTATGGGGGAAGCACGGGAGAAGTCTTGGATGCAGTTGTGGGAAGAAGAGATGAGAGGGGAGTAGAGAAGGAGGTCTTGAGAGGATCGGAGGTTGCGTGTAGGTAAGTACCAGGAGACCATGTCACAGATGTATGGAGGAGATTCCATGTTAATGCAATAGTAGCATACATAGTACATGGAGGTGAAAGAGTCTAAGTACTATGCAAAAATATTTTTTATTGAGGCATCATATGACAATATTTCATAGAAAAATCAATAAAAATCATGATGACAAAAAGAACAAGATCAGTCATAAAGGACTCGAGTAGAGATGTCTGGAGTCAATGCTAAATAGTAAATAGATCCGGGGAAACATATTAGTAAAAAGCATAACATTATTTGTATCTAAAGTAGTGGATATTGGCAATTGTCATTAAAAGGTCCAAAAATTACTATATCATGAAAAGTGTCAAACTAAGTGTAGCCATAAATATGTAGTAAGGAGCTAAATTGAACCTAAATAATAACAACTGAACAACCTAAAATGTAAAGGATTGATTTTCTTATCCATGTGCATCTTAGTAAGAGACCAGACAGACAACCCCAACACTCATTTTGCGTGGGTTTCCTCAGGGGGCCATCATGATATGTGTGCCAGCATTGTCTTATATGCAACCTTAACAGCTCCTCCATATGTGGACATAAATTGCATAAGTCTAATTGACCTAAAACAGGAAAGCCTGACTCTCTGCTCTGCTTAAGACTTTATAGTGGGAGCCTCTCTGCCGTATTCCATATAAAATGGCCATTCACATTTACCTAGTTGCCTAGGTAATACGGTTTAAAAATATACATATATCCATCAAACATATCTGAGCACAGGAGAGGATATGAATGTAAGCAATGGGTGTGGGTAAAATTATTATGCATGAACAAATCTGCCATGAAATTGAAAATTGTCCATCTGATCTCGAATGACGGTCAAACTAGATTAACATTCAGCTGTTGGCCAAATATGCCTTTGACAAACATCAATTACTCCAGACTTTTCCATAAACATATACTGTGTATGTACATGATGAAAAAGTTCAGCCGATCGTGCTTGTGTTCTCAATAATAAGCAAGGAATAAACATCTGCCAGACACCTTTGGTTGTGGCTTATCTTCCTCAAGGATTGGGAATGTTGAACTTCAACTGTCCCATACTTACCTCCCAAATAATAGACTAAATGAACATCCGCTGAACGTCTAATAAATCCGCTTTACATAGTCCCATCAATGTTTGCTTGATAGTTTTTATTCTCCTTTGTTGTTTACTCTGAAAATTAATGCATGGCACTGAAAGAGTACAAATTGCAGGGAAATAGCTGTTCTTGCATATCAATGCACTTACAGTATTTTTCGCGTATTATACTGATTGCCCAATTTAGTTAAAGATGTACACGTACAGCTTCAACAGTGGCAAATGTCATAAATAGAATATGAGGGAGTCATTCTACACTTATATGACAATATACCTTTTGTAATCTTGAGAATTATGCCAAACATAGAGAAGAATACCTGAAAATATTTACAAATTCAATACAATTCCTTCTATCTCGCATCAAGTTTGACTTTGAAATGACTTAGAATACCTAAGAGTGGCACATTTCCCATATTAATGTGGAAGCTAAAAAAGTTCGCCTAATGTGTAATAAACCATATGCCCAAAATCCTTTTAGAAGTCTGGCAAACATGCTTTTACCTTAGTACTTATGTATTCAGAGGAGAACCTGGATTGTTTGACCTTCATTGAGGCACAAAATATGGTTGTGTTACTGGTACTAGATTATCTTTTGAGACATAAACCATGGGCATGCAAAAATTTAATTGATTAAGTGCAGGTAAATTGAGTTTTTGGTTTAAGAAGAACCACCAGTATGATGTTGACCAGAAAATCCATGTTCTCCACAGATTCATGGAGTTGGAACTTTAGTTAAAGCCATAGGCTATGGCTTACATGGATATGTAACGTGACGCAGGGCAGTAGCTGTGGGTGAGGTACTCGTCACATACACACCGGCATATCAGATGAAGGTTGGGGTCCAGGCTGGGCACGTGGGCATCATATAAAGTGGTGCCATACTTTTCCAGACAACATGATGCCTGCGACTTCAGCTGGCCAGAATGAGATGAACAGTTCAATGAGAGAGGCCACCACTCAAAATAAACAGTCTTTTACTCAACATTGACTTAGTGAGAACTATTTACAATAGTAATATATATTCTATTACAATGTAATATAATATTTTAATCGAGGTTCTAATAGGCTTACATTAGGAAAAAAGCTAAAAGGCCATTGTGTGAGGCGGAAGATCAAAGTTGCGTCAACGTTATGTACGAGAGGTCTGGAGATGTTGGAAATAGCAGAGTGGGTAAGTATTTTAACACACAGAATTTTCACACATTACCTATGGTTAATTGGGCGCGCAATAAAAAAAATGTTGGAGTGGTACTTTAAGGCAATTATATGGCACTAAAAACATGGCAAATTGCAGGAAAAAATAGCTGCACTTGCATACCAATACACTTATAGTATGCTTTGCAAATCAAACTGATTGTCCAATTTAGCTAAAGATGCACACTTAAAGCTTTCACAGTGGCCATTATCATGAATGGAATATGAGGGAGGTGATCTATATTTATGTAGTGATGCACCCTTTCTTAACAAGAGGATTATGTGAAAAGTAAGGAATAATATCAATTCCTCATCAATGCGAATTTCCCAAAATGTGAAATCTTTCTTACCTGCCTAAATTATATTGCATTACTATGTATGCACTATTTAATATATGCAGTATGTTACTTTGTTGCCGTTTTGGGTTACTGTATACTAGGTGAGTGAATAAACGAAATTTGAATGAGAATTTGCCCAACATTGGATTGGAAAGGTTGAATTGCTGGTTTTCACACAGTTTCTAAATGACGGTTATTCAATCATCCAATTGGCACTCCGGGTAACTCTATTTGCTCATAGCTGAGGAGACAGAGAAT
Organism: Ranitomeya imitator; assembly: GCF_032444005.1. Classification (NCBI taxonomy): domain Eukaryota; kingdom Metazoa; phylum Chordata; class Amphibia; order Anura; family Dendrobatidae; genus Ranitomeya; species Ranitomeya imitator. The sequence goes on from NC_091284.1 coordinate 53,177,414, forward strand.
CTGTTAAAACTCTAGGAATTTTGATGGATCTTCCAGCTTTACGCTTTACAACCAAATGGTTTGCACACTGAACATAAGATACATTTCTGTATTTAAATTTGTCTCTTTTTCTAACTTATTAATTGAGATTTTTACATGGTTTATTGTATTTTACACTAATACTTGATATAATATGTTTAAATTTAGAATTAATTAGATAAGTGATGGACCCAACTAGTGACTAACTTTTCAGGGTATTAGGATTTTTTCCCTAGAATAACTGTGAATTGAATAGGTCAAATTAACTTATCAAATACACTTAATGACTAGATAAATCCATATAAAGCAAGTTAGTATTGGGACTATTCTCATAACATATCACTGATACTCACATGTTGTAGCGCCATAGCGCCATAGCTGGAGTCTGCTGCCTCGATTCATTCTAACCAGTTACCTTTGTGCTGGTGCCTATTTGGTTACAATGGTAACCAGTTGCACACATCTAATATCTTCATGCCATCATAGGCACCAGTGTGCTTTCTGAGAATTCAGGATTTTCTACATCCATATTGTTTACTACTTTGCTAGAACTCTATGAAACCAGAACACATGAGCTGCGCGCACAGTGAACAAGCCCGTAGAGACATGTTCACACAACCAAGAGACTTGAAAACACAAAAAAGCACAGTAAAACCAAAAACACACTGTTGCAAAAAAATCACAGCGGACAGCAAGTGCTAGTAAAAAGATGGAAAAAACAGGGTATTTGGTTGATACGTTTTTTGCAAAAAATGTATATTAAGCCGCTCTACCAAACGTCAAGGTATACCCATATCAGAGCAGTCCTAACTAATGTATGTAATCCCTATCTGATGTATTTAAAACCTGGTCATATGTACACTACCTGTATGAGCAGGATTCAGAAAAGGAATGTCCATGTGGACACGCTGAACAGAACGGCTCCTGTGCGCACAGCTCAGAAAAAGAGGGGTGGAGGCCTCCCCAGTCTTGTGGACACAAGAAAACAATTATATGAAACCAGAACACATGAGCTGCACGCACAGTGAACAAGCCCGTAGAGACATGTTCACACCACCAAGAGACTTGAAAACACAAAAAAGCACAGTAAAACCAAAAACACACTGTTGCAAAAAAATCACAGTGGACAGCAAGTGCTAGTAAAAAGATGGAAAAAACAGGGTATTTGGTTGATACGTTTTTTGCAAAAAATGTATATTAAGCCGCTCTACCAAACGTCAAGGTATACCCATATCAGAGCAGTCCTAACTAATGTATGTAATCCCTATCTGATGTATTTAAAACCTGGTCACATGTACAATACCTGTATGAGCAGGATTCAGAAAAGGAATGTCCATGTGGACACGCTGGACAGAACGGCTCCTGTGCGCACAGCTCAAAAAAAGTTTGCTAGAACTCTGTTAATTCCACAAGACCATTCCAGTTCTGCTTTTCATCAAGCATCTCTTCATCTCTCCCAAAGAGTGCCATCTGTCTAACACGTCTTCTGTTTCTAATTACACTTCACACATTCGGCACTGCTACTCTAATATGCCTCTGCTGACTCAGCTCTACTTTTCCTTTATGCTGACCACACACTCAGCTTTGCTACTTCAAAATACCTAGTCTGCTGACTCAGCTCTGCTTTTCCTGGGCACTGACCACAAACTCAGGTGTACTAATCCAAGGTACTTGTCTACCTAATCAACTTTGCTTCTCCTGGGTACTTATTACACACTTGGTTTTCCTACTCAAATATGACTGTCTGCTGACCCAGTTCTGATTTTCCAATTCAGCTGTGCTGCTCCTGTGTTCTGTTCACTGACTCAGCTCTGCTACTTCATGGTGCCTGTCTGCTGACTCAACTCTGCTGTTCTTTGGTACTGTCCACAGACTTGGCTCTTCATCAAGGAGCCTCTTAATCTATATACCTCTGCTATTCCAAGGTACCTGCTTGGCAAATAAAGACATACAACAATAAGATTCTTCTTTTTAATTAAATTTCTATTGAAAATTCAGACATACATGATAGAATAAGGAGGAAGTTACTCCCGAAATATCATATAGGTCTGCAGCCTCCGTCTCCTCTATTCTATTGCGATGTCTTGTCATGAAGAAACTTATGGCTTTGTGTCTTCATCTAAAGGAAGTAAAACTTAATGCAATAGCTGAATTTTACTAAAGAATCCAAGGAACCTGCTCATATATCAAGTTCTACTGATCCTCGATTTCTATATGCCATCCGGAGAATTCAGATTTCCCGTCCCACATTGCTCCAAATGTCAACTGGTAGCTCCTGATCTGTTTTTTACATATGTTGCTCATCCTATCCACCTATGCTGCAGCATTAATAACTTCAGTCAATGCTGCTTACTCTGACTTATAAATCAATTTTACCAGTTGAGCCTATAACACACAGCTAATAAGAACCCTTCTCTGTAATAATGAGGAACAAAAACATCAATATAAGCTGCCACATAAAGATGATCTCATATTTCAAGGCTCTTTTCATAGCTTTGGACTTTGACTAACAGTGTGGCCACCTACCATTAGACCTGAATACAGTTTTCGGTCTTCAAGACAAAAGAGATTTAGCGTATTTTACTTGTTTCATTAACCCCTTCCTACCATTGGACGTACTTGTTAAATATTAATTATTAATTGAATTATTCTTATTCTCATTTCTGTACTGAGCACATTGCTTCTTGCTGATATTACAAAAAGCTATTTCTGTGTATGTAGCTCAGAGTATAAGTCAACACCATATAGAGGGAACACGTGGTCTGTGGGACATATAAATAACGTCTCTTAGGAGGGTGTGGGGGCTTGTCATGTGGGGACTATCACCTCCTGCCTTCACCATCCTTCTCCATGGACATCAGACAAGTCACACAAGGAAGGAACAGCTGATAGCCATGACTCTACTCCATGAAAGAAAGATGATTTCAACTCCTTCTCTGAAACAAAGAGGAACAAGCTCTGATAGGAACAAATGAACAATCTGTTCGTAACTATTTCAACTATTTTTATGTTTTGCTGCAATGTGGTTTTTCTGTGGACAATTCAATAAACCACTACATTTTTAATGAAAATATCATGACATTTATTCTTTAAGAGTAACGCACTTGGTGAAAAGTCCTGATTAAATAAATGTGCAAAATAATCATATTTAACAGTACTATTACGTCCATGTGGCGTGGGCCCTACTTCCCATGGACGGAATAGTACATCCAGCGCGATCACGCGGCCGGGTGTCAGCTGACTAACGCAGCTGACAGACCGCTCCTGGCACATTAACTCCTGGAACACTGTGATCAAAGATGATTGCAGTGTTCCGGCGGTACAGGGAAGCATCGCGCAGAGAGAGGGCTCCCTGCGTGCTTCCGTGAGACCATCGGAGCAACGCTCCGAGGGTCTCCTACCTCCTCCTTCCTGCAGGCCCGGATCCAAAATGGCAGTGGGGGGCTGTTATGAAAGGCAATTCAGTACCACAATGGACATAGCGGTCAGAGCACATACAGTGATCTGACAATAACCCAAAATCATAGAACGAGCTCTGAGACGTGGGAACTCTGCAGACCGCAATCCCTAATCCTCACCAAACAACACTAGAGGCAGCCGTGGATTGCGCCTAACTCTGCCTATGCAACTCGGCACAGCCTGAGAAACTAACTAGCCTGAAGATAGAAAATAAGCCTACCTTGCCTCAGAGAAATACCCCAAAGGAAAAGGCAGCCCCCCACATATAATGACTGTGAGTAAGATGAAAAGACAAACGTAGGGATGAAATAGATTCAGCAAAGTGAGGCCCGACTTTCTTAACAGAGCGAGGATAGGAAAGATAACTTTGCGGTCTACACAAAACCCTAAAGAAAACCACGCAAAGGGGGCAAAAAGACCCTCCGTACCGAACTAACGGCACAGAGGTACACCCTTTGCGTCCCAGAGCTTCCAGCAAAACAATTAGACAAGCTGGACAGAAAAAATAGCAAACAAATAGCAAAGAAGAACTTAGCTATGCAGAGCAGCAGGCCACAGGAATGATCCAGGGAAAAACAAGTCCAACACTGGAACATTGATAGGAAGCCAGGATCAAAGCATTAGGTGGAGTTAAGTAGAGCAGTACCTAACGACCTCACCACATCACCTGAGGTAGGAAACTCAGAAGCCGCAATACCACTTTCCTCCACCAACAGAAGCTCACAGAGAGAATCAGCCGAAGTACCACTTGTGACCACAGGAGGGAGCTCTGCCACAGAATTCACAACAGTACCCCCCCCCTTGAGGAGGGGTCAGCGAACCCTCACCAGAGCCCCCAGGGCCAACCAGGATGAGCCACATGAAAGGCACGAACAAGATCGGGAGCATGGACATCAGAGGCAATAACCCAGGAATTATCTTCCTGAGCATAACCCTTCCATTTAACCAGATACTGGAGTTTCCGTCTTGAAACACGAGAATCCAAAATCTTCTCCACAATATACTCCAACTCCCCCTCCACCAAAACCGGGGCAGGAGGGTCAACAGATGGAACCATAGGTGCCACGTATCTCCGCAACAATGACCTATGGAATACGTTATGTATGGAAAAAGAATCTGGAAGGGTCAGACGAAAAGACACAGGATTAAGAACCTCAGAAATCCTATACGGACCAATGAAACGAGGTTTAAACTTAGGAGAGGACACCTTCATAGGAATATGATGAGAAGATAACCAAACCAGATCCCCAACACAAAGTCGGGGACCCACACAGCGTCTGCGATTAGCAAAACGTTGAGCCCTCTCCTGGGACAAGGTCAAATTGTCCACTACATGAGTCCAAATCTGCTGCAACCTGTCCACCACAGTATCCACACCAGGACAGTCCGAAGACTCAACCTGTCCTGAAGAGAAACGAGGATGGAACCCAGAGTTGCAGAAAAATGGCGAAACCAAGGTAGCCGAGCTGGCCCGGTTAATAAGGGCGAACTCAGCCAAAGGCAAAAAGGACACCCAGTCATCCTGATCAGCAGAAACAAAACATCTCAGATATGTTTCCAAGGTCTGATTGGTTCGTTTGGTCTGGCCATTAGTCTGAGGATGGAAAGCCGAGGAAAAAGGCAAGTCAATGCCCATCCTACCACAAAAGGCTCGCCAAAACCTCGAAACAAACTGGGAACCTCTGTCAGAAACGATATTCTCTGGAATACCATGTAAATGAACCACGTGCTGGAAGAACAATGGCACCAAATCAGAGGAGGAAGGCAATTTAGACAAGGGTACCAGATGGACCATCTTAGAAAAGCGATCACAGACCACCCAAATGACTGACATCTTTTGAGAAACGGGAAGATCTGAAATAAAATCCATAGAGATATGTGTCCAAGGTCTCTTCGGGACCGGCAAGGGCAAAAGCAACCCACTGGCACGAGAACAGCAGGGCTTAGCCCGAGCACAAATCCCACAGGACTGCACAAAAGTACGCACATCCCGCGACAGAGATGGCCACCAAAAGGATCTAGCCACTAACTCTCTGGTACCAAAGATTCCAGGATGACCAGCCAACACCGAACAATGAACCTCAGAGATAACTTTATTCGTCCACCTATCAGGGACAAACAGTTTCTCCGCTGGACAACGATCAGGTTTATTAGCCTGAAATTTTTGCAGCACCCGCCGCAAATCAGGGGAGATGGCAGACACAATTGCTCCCTCCTTGAGGATACCCGCCGGCTCAGACAAACCCGGAGAGTCGGGCACAAAACTCCTAGACAGAGCATCCGCCTTCACATTTTTAGAGCCCGGAAGGTACGAAATCACAAAGTCAAAACGGGCAAAAAACAGCGACCAACGAGCCTGTCTAGGATTCAACCGCTTGGCAGACTCGAGATAAGTCAAGTTCTTATGATCAGTCAATACCACCACGCGATGCTTAGCTCCTTCAAGTCAATGACGCCACTCCTCGAATGCCCACTTCATGGCCAGCAACTCTCGGTTGCCCACATCATAATTCCGCTCAGCAGGCGAAAACTTCCTGGAAAAAAAGCGCATGGTTTCATCACTGAGCAATCAGAACCTCTCTGCGACAAAACAGCCCCTGCTCCAATCTCAGAAGCATCAACCTCGACCTGGAACGGAAGAGAAACATCTGGTTGACACAACACAGGGGCAGAAGAAAAACGACGCTTCAACTCTTGAAAGGCTTCCACAGCAGCAGAAGACCAATTGACCACATCAGCACCCTTCTTGGTCAAATCGGTCAATGGTTTAGCAATACTAGAAAAATTGCAGATGAAGTGACGATAAAAATTAGCAAAGCCCAGGAACTTTTGCAGACTTTTCAGAGATGTCGGCTGAGTCCAATCATGGATGGCTTGGACCTTAACAGGATCCATCTCGATAGTAGAAGGGGAAAAGATGAACCCCAAAAATGAAACCTTCTGCACACCAAAGAGACACTTTGATCCCTTCACAAACAAAGAATTAGCACGCAGGACCTGAAAAACCGTTCTGACCTGCTTCACATGAGACTCCCAATCATCCGAGAAGATCAAAATGTCATCCAAGTACACAATCAGGAATTTATCCAGGTACTCTCGGAAGATGTCATGCATAAAGGACTGAAAGACTGATGGAGCATTGGCAAGTCCGAACATCACTAGATACTCAAAATGACCCTCGGGCGTATTAAATGCAGTTTTCCATTCATCGCCTTGCTTAATTCGCACCAGATTATACGCACCACGAAGATCTATCTTGGTGAACCAACTAGCCCCCTTAATCCGAGCAAACAGATCAGATAACAATGGCAAGGGGTACTGAAATTTAACCGTGATCTTATTAAGAAGGCGGTAATCTATACAAGGTCTCAGCGAACCATCCTTCTTGGCTACAAAAAAGAACCCTGCTCCTAATGGCGATGATGACGGGCGAATATGCCCCTTCTCCAGGGATTCCTTCACATAACTGCGCATAGCGGCGTGCTCAGGCATGGATAAATTAAACAGTCGACCTTTTGGGAATTTACTACCAGGAATCAAATTGATAGCACAATCACAATCCCTATGCGGAGGTAGGGTATCGGACTTGGGCTCATCAAATACATCCCGGTAATCAGACAAGAACTCTGGGACCTCAGAAGGGGTAGATGACGAAATTGACAGAAATGGAACATCACCATGTACCCCCTGACAACCTCAGCTGGACACCGACATGGATTTCCAATCTAATACTGGATTATGGACTTGTAGCCATGGCAACCCCAACACGGCCACATCATGCAGATTATGCAACACCAGAAAGCGAATATCCTCCTGATGTGCAGGAGCCATGCACATGGTCAGCTGGGTCCAGTACTGAGGCTTGTTCTTGGCCAAAGGTGTAGCATCAATTCCTCTCAATGGAATAGGACACTGCAAGAGCTCCAAGAAAAACCCACAACGCTTAGCATACTCCAAGTCCATCAAATTCAGGGCAGCGCCTGAATCCACAAATGCCATGACAGAATACGATGACAAAGAGCAGATCAAGGTAACGGACAGAAGAAATTTTTACTGTACCGTACCAATGGTGGCAGACCTAGCGTACCGCTTAGAGCGCTTAGGACAATCAGAGATGGCATGAGTGGAATCACCACAGTAGAAACACAGACCATTCAGACGTCTGTGTTCTTGCCGTTCAACTCTGGTCAAAGTCCTATCGCACTGCATAGGCTTAGGTTTAATCTCAGGTAATACCGCCAAATGGTGCACAAATTTACGCTCACGCAAGCGTCGACCGATCTGAATGGCCAAAGACATAGATTCATTCAGACCAGCAGGCATAGGAAATCCCACCATGACATCTTTAACCCTGCTGTTCTGTTCGGTCTGGGGAGACCTATTTTGAACTTTGGTATTTTTTGGGGTGTTCAAGATGCGGTTCTGAAACTTGTGGTTGATTGACTTAAATGAGGATGGGTCGGTCGGCCACGGGTTTCAGAGCCGCATCTTGAATATTTTAAAGAATATTGAAGTTCAAAGTCGGTCATTTTTGACCAACAGAACAGCAGGGTTAAGGGCTTCAGAGAGACCCTTTCTGAAAATCGCTGCGAGCGCAGCTTCATTCCATTGAGTGAGTACAGACCACTTTCTAAATTTCTGACAATATACCTCTATCTCATCCTGACCCTGACACAAAGCCAGCAAATTTTTCTCTGCCTGATCCACTGAATTAGGCTCATCGTACAGCAATTCGGGCGCCAGGAAAAACGCATCAATATTACTTAATGCAGGATCTCCTGGCGCAAGGGAAAATGCCCAGTCTTGAGAGTCGCCACGCTAAAAAGAAATAATAATTCTCACTTGTTGAGCTGGGTCACCAGAGGAGTGAGGTTTCAAGGCCAGAAACAGTTTGCAATTATTTTTGAAATTCACAAACTTGACTCTATCACCATAAAACAAATCAGGAATAGGAATTCTTGGTTCAAACATAGAATTCTGAACCACCAAATCTTGAATCTTTTGTACATTTATAACGAGATTATCCATTGAAGAGCACAGACCCTGAATGTCCATGTCCACACCTGTGTCCTGAACCACCCAAATGTCTAGGGGAAAACAAAGGCAAGACACAGTGCAAAGAAAAAAAAATGGTCTCAGAACTTCTTTTTTCCCTCTATTGAGAATCATTAGTACTTTTGGCTTCCTGTACTGTTATGAAAGGCAATTCAGTACCACAATGGACATAGCGGTCAGAGCACATACAGTGATCTGACAATAACCCAAAATCATAGAACGAGCTCTGAGACGTGGGAACTCTGCAGACCGCAATCCCTAATCCTCACCAAACAACACTAGAGGCAGCCGTGGATTGCGCCTAACGCTCCCTATGCAACTCGGCACAGCCTGAGAAACTAACTAGCCTGAAGATAGAAAATAAGCCTACCTTGCCTCAGAGAAATACCCCAAAGGAAAAGGCAGCCCCCCACATATAATGACTGTGAGTAAGATGAAAAGACAAACGTAGGGATGAAATAGATTCAGCAAAGTGAGGCCCGACTTTCTTAACAGAGCGAGGATAGGAAAGATAACTTTGCGGTCTACACAAAACCCTAAAGAAAACCACGCAAAGGGGGCAAAAAGACCCTCCGTACCGAACTAACGGCACAGAGGTACACCCTTTGCGTCCCAGAGCTTCCAGCAAAACAATTAGACAAGCTGGACAGAAAAAATAGCAAACAAATAGCAAAGAAGAACTTAGCTATGCAGAGCAGCAGGCCACAGGAATGATCCAGGGAAAAACAAGTCCAACACTGGAACATTGATAGGAAGCCAGGATCAAAGCATTAGGTGGAGTTAAGTAGAGCAGTACCTAACGACCTCACCACATCACCTGAGGTAGGAAACTCAGAAGCCGCAATACCACTTTCCTCCACCAACAGAAGCTCACAGAGAGAATCAGCCGAAGTACCACTTGTGACCACAGGAGGGAGCTCTGCCACAGAATTCACAACAGGGGGCCCTCTGGGACCTGCAGGGAGGTGGCTTTCAAGCGCCTGCTCAGAGCAGGCGCCGGGAAGCCTCCCTGCAGTTCCTGTCAGATCGCTGATCTGACACAGTGCACTGCAAAGTGTCAGATCAGCAATCTGATCATATATATAGTGATATTCCCCCTGGGGAAATGTAAATAAAATTTAAAAAAAACATTTACATGTTTAAAAAAAAATCCTAAATAAAGAAAAAAAATATTGTTCCAATAAATACAATTCTTTATCTAAATAAAAAAAAAATGAAAGTACACATATTTAGTATCGCCGCATCCGTAACGACCCGTCCTATAAACCTGTCCCACTAGTTAACCCCTTCAGTGAACACCGTAAAATAAATATAAAAAACGAGCCAAAAAACAACGCTTTATTATCATAACTCTTAAAAAAGTGGAATAACACATGATCAAAATGACGGATATAAATAACCATGGTACCGCTGAAAACGTCATCTTGTCTTGCAAAAAATGAGCCACCATACAGTGTCATCAACAAAAAAATAAAAAGGTTATAGTACTCAGAATAAAGTGATGCAAAAATAATTACTTTTATATAAAATAGTTTTTATCGTATAAAAGTGCCAAAACATTGAAAAATGATATAAATGAGGTATCGATATAATCATACTGACCCGAAGAAGAAAACTGCTTTATCAATTTTACCAAACGCGGAACGGTATAACCGCCCTCCCAAAAGAAATTCATTAATAGCTGGTTTTTGTTCATTCTACCTCACAAAAATAGGACTAAAAAGCGATCAAAAAATGTCACGTGCCCGAAAATGGTACCAATAAAATCATCAACTCATCCTGCCAAAACAAGACGTCACATGACTCTGTGGACCAAAAAATGGAAAAATTATAGCTCTCAAAATGTGCAGTGTCTTTTAGTGTGTGACGACTACCAATCATAAAAATCTGCTAATAACCCGCTATAAAAGTAAATCAAACCCCCCTTCATCACGCTCTTAGTTAGGGAAAAATAGTAAAATTTTAAAAAAATGTATTTATTTCCATTTTCCCCTTAAGCTTAGGGTTAGGATTGGGGCTAAAGTTAGGGATAGGGTTAGGGTTGGGGCTAAAAGTTAGGGTTAGGGTTGGGGCTAAAGTTATGGTTAGGGCTACAGTTAGGGTTGGGGTTAGGGTTGGGGTTAGGGTTAGGATTGGGGCTAAAGTTAGGGTTAGGGTTGGGGCTAAATTTAGGGTTAGTGTTGGGGCTAAAGTTAGGGTTTGGATTACATTTGTGGTTGGGATTAGGGTTGGGATTAGGGTTAGGGGTGTGGTTAGGGTTGGGATTAGGGTTAGTGGTGTATTTGGCTTAGGGTTTCAGTTAGATTTGCGGGGTTTCTACTATTTAGGCACATCAGGGTCTCTCCAAACGCGACATGGCGTCCAATCTCAATTCCAGCCAATTCTGCATTGAAAAAGTAAAACAGTGCTCCTCCCCTAATGAGCTCTCCCACATGTCAAAACAGGGGTTTACCCCAACATATTAGTTATATGCATACTCAGGACAAATTGGACAACTACTATTGGGGTCTAATTTCTCTTGTTACCCTTGGGAAAATACAAAGCCAGGGGCTAAAAAATAATTTGTGTGTTAAAGAAAAAGATTTTTTATTGTCACAGCTCTTTGTTATAAACTGTAGTGAAACACTTGGGGGTCCAAAGTTCTCACAACACATCTAGATAAGTTTCTTGGGGGGGTCTAGTTTCCAATATGGGGCCACTTGTGGGGGGTTTCTACTGTTTAGGTTCATCAGGGGCTATGCAAATGCAACGTGATGCCTGAAGACCAATCTATGAAAGTCTGCATTCCAAACGGTGCCTCCTTCCCTTCCGACCTCTGCCATGTGCCCAAACATGCCCCCCCACAAATGGGGTATCAGGGTACTCAGGACAAATTGATAACAACTTTTGGTGTCCAATTTCTCCTGTTACCCTTGGGAAAATACAAAACTAGGGGCTAAAAAATAATTTGTGTAGAAAAAAAATGATTTTTTATTTTCCAGGCTCTTCGTTATAAACTGTATTGAAACACTTGGGGGTTCAAAGTTCTCACAACACATCTAGATTCGTTCCTTGTGGGGTCTAGTTTCCATTATGGGGTCACTTGTGGAGGGTTTCTACTGTTTAGGTACATCAGGGGCTCTGCAAGCGCAATGTGACACCTACAGACCTTTCCATCTAAGTCTGCATTCCAAACGGAGCTCCTTCCCGTCCAAGCCCTGCCATGCGCCCAAACGGTGGGTCCCCCCACATATGGGGTATCAATGTACTCGGGACAAATTGGACAACTTTTGGGGTCCAATTTCTCTTGTTACCCTTGGGAAAATAAAAAAACTGGGGGCTAAAAAATAATTTTTGTGGGAAAATTTTTTTTTTATTTCACGGCTCTGCGTTATAAACTGTAGTGAAACACTCACCACACATCTAGATAAGTTCCTTAGGGGGTCTACTTTCCAAAATGGTGTCACTTGTGGGGGGTTTCAATGTTTAGACACATCTGGGGCTCTCCAAACATGACATGGCGACCTATCTCAATTCCAGTCAATTTTGCATTGGAAAGTCAAACGGTGCAACTTCCCTTCTGAGCTCTGCCATGCACCCAAACAGTGGTTTACCCCCACATATGAGGTATAAGCGTACTCAGGACAAAAATTGCACAACAAGTTTTGGTGTCCAATTTCTTCTGTTACCCTTGGGAAAATAAAAAATTCGGAGCAAAAATCATTTTTGTGAAAAAATATGATTTTTTATTTTTACGACTCTACATTATAAACTTCTGTGAAGCATTTGGTGGATCAAAGTGCTCACCACACATCTAGATAAGTTCCTTAGGGAGTATACTTTCCAAAATGGTGTCACTTGTGGGGGTTTTCAATGTTTAGGCACATCAGGGGCTCTCCAAACGCGACATGGCATCACATCTCAATTCCAGTCAAATTTGCATTGAAAAGTCAAACAGCACTTCTTCCCTTCCGAGCTCTGCCATGCTCCCAAACAGTGGTTTACCCCCATATATGGGGTATTATTGTACTCAGGACTAATTGCACAACAACTTTTGGGGTCCAATTTCTTCTGTTACCCTTGGGAAAATAAAAAATTGGGGTGAAAAGATAATTTTTGTGAAAAAATATGATTTTTTATGTTAACAGCTCTACATTAGAAACTATAGACCAACTAAAGGGGCACGCAAAATATAAGCTCCGCCATGTATTTAATATAGAAAACCCAAAACAAAAGGATGGACACTTGAGCTAAAAATATTGGAAAGTTTATTAGAAATATTCTAAAAAATTGTCAAACAACAATAATGAATAAATACTGATAAAAGACACAATAGAAAGAGGCAGGCAACAAACTACACTGTGTGCAGAATTATTAGGCAAGTTGTATTTTGATCACATGATACTTTTTATACATGTTGTCCTACTCCAAGCTGTTCAGGCTTGAGAGCCATCTACCAATTAAGTAAATCAGGTGATGTGCACCTCTGTAATGAGGAGGGGTGTTGTCTAATGACATCAAAACCCTATATAAGGTGGGCGTAATTATTATTGAGATGTCTTGCAGAGGGATGCAACTGTCTTGAAATTGCCAAACTTTTTGAAGCATGATCACCGAATAATCAAGCGTTTCATGGCAAATAGCCAAAAGAGTCACAAGAAGCGTGTTAGGCAAAAAAGGCGCAAAATAACTGCCCATGAATAGAGGAAAATCAAGTGTGAAGCTGCCAAGATGCCATTTGCCACCAGTTTTGCCATATTTCAGAGCTGCAACATTACTGGAGTAGCAAAAAGCACAAGGTGTGCGATACTCAGGGACATGGCCAAGGTAAGGACTGCTGAAAAACAACCACCTTTGAGCAAGAAACATAAGATACAATGTCAAGACTGGGCCAAGAAATATCTTTAGACTGATTTTTCAAAGGTTTTATGGACTGATGAAATGAGAGTAACTCTTGATGGGCCAGATGGATGGGCCAGAGGCTGGATCAGTAAAGAGCAGAGAGCTCCCCACCAACTCAGACACCAGCAAGGTGGAGGTGGGGTAGTGTTATGCGCTGGTATCATCAAAGATGAACTTGTGGGACCTTTTCGGGTTGAGGATGGAGTGAAACTTAACTCCCAGACCTACTGGCAGTTTCTCGAAGACAACTTCTTCAAGCAGTGGTACAGGAAAAAGTCAGAATCGTTCAAGAAAAACATGATTTTCATGCAGGACAATGCTCCATCACATGCCTCCAACTACTCCACAGTGTGGCTGACCAGTAAAGGTATCAAAGAAGAAAAAATAATGACATGGCCCCCTTGTTCACCTGATCTGAACCTCATAGAGAACCTGTGGTCCCTCATAAAATGTGAGATGTACAGGAAGGGAAAACAGTCCACCTCTCGGAACAGTGTCTGGAGGCTGTGGTGGCAATGTAAACAGATCAAGCACTGGCAGAATCTATGTATGGAAGTCTGTTGAGTGTCATCATAAAGAAAGGTGGCTATATTGGTCACTAATTTTTGGGGTTTTGTTTTTGCATGTCAGAAATGTTTATTTCTAAGTTTCGTGCAGTTGTATTGGTTTACCTGGTGAAAATAAGCAAGTGAGATGGGAATATATTTGTTTTTTATTAAGTTGCCTAATAATTCTGCACAGTAGTAGTTACCTGCGCAACAGATATCCTCCTAAGATAGCCAAATCTAAAAAAAAACACACTCCAACGCCAAAAATATTAAGCTTTGATATTTAAGAGTCTTTTGGGTTGATTGAGAACATAGTTGTTGATCAATAATAAAAATAATCCTCTAAAATACAACTTGCCTAATAATTCTGCACACAGTGTAGTACCACGACCTGGAAAGAGTATCGCAGGATAGTTCAAAAATAGCCACTACACACCATGAATAAACTAATACAGACAAAATAAATAATCTCTGAATCGCTCTCTGTAAGATTATTGTAATGGGTCACAGCTACGTAGATTAACTAGTGGTTCATAGTATGACATAAAATCCATTAAACGTATAAATTTGTAGTAGAATACATAGTGCCAGCAAGGATAGTCAGTATAAACACACAATAATGGACGAACAGACCCCAGAGGATGAAGGTGTGTTTCCCAGTACTATTCTTCCCAGATCCACGAGGTTCCCTCCCTTATCACTCTGCCCGGCGGTGGAGGTATTTACTAAACTAGTCTCTAATGAATTAAAAACTTTATCCCCACGCCGCCGTTATGATAATTTAACCAATAAACAGAGGGAAGCGATACGCCAACTACAATCGTTGGACGATGTGGTGTTCAAGGCGGCAGATAAGGGGGGGAACATCGTGGTCTGGCCTATTACTAAATATGAACGAGAAGCATTTAGACAACTACGGGACAGCCAGGTATATACGAAATTAGGCTATAACCCGATGGTGTCCTTCTCCGCACGGCTCCAAAAGATCCTAATTAAAGCCTTCGATTCAGGTATTATCAATAAAAAGGTTCTGGAAGGACTCACAGTGCAGTGCCCGAAGGTGCCGACATTATATTTACTTCCCAAAGTCCACAAGGACGCCGTCAACCCACCGGGACGTCCGATTGTATCTGGAATAGGTGGTCTGTGTGACCCTATATGTAAATTTATCGATTTCTACTTAAAACCTATTGTAGAGACATTGCCCTCACATGTGAGGGATACAACGGACGTCCTTGCGAGGGTTGACGGCCTCCTTGTGGATAAGGAAACCATCCTCGTGACTGCGGACGTAGAGACGTTGTACACGTGTATCAGTCACGAGGATGGGGTCCGAGCGGTCCGCTTCTTCCTGGAGACCTCCAACCTGGACGGCCCACTGTGTGAACTCATCCTGGAGCTGCTGCACTTTGCCCTCACGCATAATTTTTTTACTTTTAAAAACCAGTTTTATCATCAGAAGCGCGGCGCAGCCATGGGTGCGGCCTGTGCCCCCGCGTACGCCAACCTCTTCCTGGGTTTCTGGGAGAGGTTGGTGTTTGGTGCTTCGGGGGCGGGGGCCGCTGACCATGTGCTGTGCTGGTTACGCTATATCGATGATGTTTTATTTTTATGGCAGGGCACGGTGCAGCAGCTGGATGAGTTCATGGCTATGCTTAATGATAACAACTTTAATATTAAATTGACGTACAGACATGATGCAGTGAAAATTGATTTTTTGGACATTAGTCTGGAGGTGGATTTAGCTTCTACCATCCAGACTGATGTCTTTCGTAAGGAAACATCAGTCAATTCATTAATACATGCTACCACTGCACATAGTCATTCCACAGTTAGGGCCGTCCCGGTTGGACAGTTTCTAAGGGTGAGGCGGATCTGCTCAACGGACCAAAAATTTGAAAATCAAGCACTAGATTTGAAGAGGCGATTTGAGCAGCGCGGTTATAGTAAAAGGTGCATAAAAAATGGCTATAACAGGGCTAAATCGGTGTCTCGGAATTCTCTACTGTACCATAAAAAAAGAAGAAGTGACAAAAAGGAAGAAAATATAAGGTTCATTTCGGTATTCAACCACGAGTGGGATAATATGCGCCATATTTTAACTAAATATTGGCCTGTTCTCAGTGCGGAGCCCTCTCTGAGACCCTTCCTCACCGATAGACCTCTCATGACTCCCCGTCGCTCTAAAAATTTGAGCGACTTACTCATTAAAAGTCATTATGTTGCTCCGACCCCAAACTTTTTTGGTAGTACACACCCCAAAAAAGGTTTCTTTAAATGTGGTCACTGTGTGGCATGCGTGAATATGTACCAAACTTCTACCTTTAGTTCTGTTGACCAAAAAATATTCAATATCAGAGAATACATTTCATGTGGCACTAAGAATGTAGTTTACTACGCTACATGTGCCTGTTCCCTTATATATGTGGGACTAACATCACGGGAATTGAGAATACGGACCAGAGAGCACGTTAGGGACATCTGTGCAGCTAGAACAGTAGATGATGTATCAACCCTCAAAACGATTCCTAGGCATTTCCGATTGGCACACAACTGTGATCCCAAAGAATTTAAGGTTAGAGGGATTGATGCCGTACACACTGGTATTAGAGGTGGCAATATAAATAAATTGCTGGCACAACGGGAAGTTATGTGGATTGTCACTCTTGGCACCGTTAGGCCCGCTGGGCTTAATGAGGCCCTCAATTTTGGTCCTTATTTATAAATATGTATATGCGTTTAAGGTTCAGTTACCTTTTGACGTCATCACCCCTTTGTTTCCCTTTTCTTCCCTCTCCCTGCATTTTAATTATGTTTTTAATGCTCATTTGTTTTATATGTTTTTTGTTTCATGTTTTAAATTTAGGTTGTTCATTGCTCTCCGGTGTTTGATATGTTCCACTAGACTGGCGATACGTATTCGACTTATGGCATTTATCTAGTCACTAATGGAATGTGGAAATGGAATTGCCTGTGGTCGTCTATGGGAGCCGTGGTATCCAACTATGCACCTGGCACTTACGCAAAGATGTCTCCCTGCTCGCTTCCCTGCAGACATGGCTCACATGGGAAAAAAACTGAACTAGATATGGACCACTCTATGTTATGGACTTTTTCTTAAATGCGAGGTTACGTCCCCATGTCTGCGCAAGCTGCGATTGCTCAGTTACATTGAACATGGGAGGCGGTGTGTTATGGCTGGCAATCAGGCAACACAGCGTGCAGTAATCAGCGCACATACAGAGATCTGGCAATAACCAAAAACAATAGGACGAGCTCTGAGACGTGGAATCTCTGTAGACTGCAGTACCTGATCTATCCTCACACAACTATAAGCAGCAGTGGATTGCGCCTATAACTACCTATGCAACTCGGCACTGCCTGAGGAGCTGACTAGCCTGAAGATAGAAATACAAGCCTGACTTACCTCAGAGAAATACCCCAAAGGAATAGGCAGCCCCCCACATATAATGACTGTTAGCAAGATGAAAAGACAAACGTAGGAATGAAATAGATTCAGCAAAGTGAGGCCCGATATTCTAGACAGAGCGAGGATAGCAAAGAGAACTATGCAGTCTACAAAAAACCCTAAAACGAAAACCACGCAAAGGGGCAAAAAGACCCACCGTGCCGAACTAACAGCACGGCGGTGCACCCCTTTGCTTCTCAGAGCTTCCAGCAAAAGTTAATAGCAAGCTGGACAGAAAAAACAGAAAACAAACTAGAAGCACTTATCTAGCAGAGTAGCAGGCCCAAGGAAAGATGCAGTAGCTCAGATCCAACACTGGAACATTGACAAGGAGCAAGGAAGACAGACTCAGGTGGAGCTAAATAGCAAGGCAGCCAACGAGCTCACCAAAACACCTGAGGGAGGAAGCCCAGAGACTGCAATACCACTTGTGACCACAGAAGTGAACTCAGCCACAGAATTCACAACAGTACCCCCCCCTTGAGGAGGGGTCACCGAACCCTCACCAGAACCCCCAGGCCGACCAGGATGAGCCACATGAAAGGCACGAACAAGATCTGGGGCATGGACATCAGAGGCAAAAACCCAGGAATTATCTTCCTGAGCATAACCCTTCCATTTGACCAGATACTGGAGTTTCCGTCTAGAGACACGAGAATCCAAAATCTTCTCCACAATATACTCCAATTCCCCCTCCACCAAAACAGGGGCAGGAGGCTCCACAGATGGAACCATAGGTGCCACGTATCTCCTCAACAACGACCTATGGAATACATTATGTATGGAAAAGGAGTCTGGGAGGGTCAGACGAAAAGACACCGGATTGAGAATCTCAGAAATCCTATACGGACCAATAAAACGAGGTTTAAATTTAGGAGAGGAAACCTTCATAGGAATATGACGAGAAGATAACCAAACCAGATCCCCAACACGAAGTCGGGGTCCCACACGGCGTCTGCGATTAGCGAAAAGCTGAGCCTTCTCCTGGGACAAGGTCAAATTGTCTACCACCTGAGTCCAGATCTGCTGCAACCTGTCCACCACAGAATCCACACCAGGACAGTCCGAAGACTCAACCTGTCCTGAAGAGAAACGAGGATGGAACCCAGAATTGCAGAAAAATGGAGAGACCAAGGTAGCCGAGCTGGCCCGATTATTAAGGGTGAACTCAGCCACAGAATTCACAACAGTACTGTTATGGCTGGCAATCAGGCAACACAGCGTGCAGTAATCAGCGCACATACAGAGATCTGGCAATAACCAAAAACAATAGGACGAGCTCTGAGACGTGGAATCTCTGTAGACTGCAGTACCTGATCTATCCTCACACAACTATAAGCAGCAGTGGATTGCGCCTATAACTACCTATGCAACTCGGCACTGCCTGAGGAGCTGACTAGCCTGAAGATAGAAATACAAGCCTGACCTACCTCAGAGAAATACCCCAAAGGAATAGGCAGCCCCCCACATATAATGACTGTTAGCAAGATGAAAAGACAAACGTAGGAATGAAATAGATTCAGCAAAGTGAGGCCCGATATTCTAGACAGAGCGAGGATAGCAAAGAGAACTATGCAGTCTACAAAAAACCCTAAAACGAAAACCACGCAAAGGGGCAAAAAGACCCACCGTGCCGAACTAACAGCACGGCGGTGCACCCCTTTGCTTCTCAGAGCTTCCAGCAAAAGTTAATAGCAAGCTGGACAGAAAAAACAGAAAACAAACTAGAAGCACTTATCTAGCAGAGTTGCAGGCCCAAGGAAAGATGCAGTAGCTCAGATCCAACACTGGAACATTGACAAGGAGCAAGGAAGACAGACTCAGGTGGAGCTAAACAGCAAGGCAGCCAACGAGCTCACCAAAACACCTGAGGGAGGAAGCCCAGAGACTGCAATACCACTTGTGACCACAGAAGTGAACTCAGCCACAGAATTCACAACAGCGGTGCCAAGGTTACATCGAACCCTAGCCGTGGTGCGCGTGCGCGCGCTTTCGTCGGGGCTCCGCCCTCTCTCCTCCGGCGACTTCCTGCAGCGGGCGCGGGCGGGACCTGCTGGTGCCCGCCGGCTCCTGAAGCCGGATATGTCCGGGCGAGGGGGGATGGACCCTTGAGGGCAGCGCGCGCATGCGCCGGATCCTGACGGCGGTAATCTGGCACCGGACAGCTGTCTTCAATCTACACACTTTATAAAAGGTTCTATGGGCACGAATAGAGCATACTACCCCCTTGAGAAAGCTAGGCGAAACGCGCGTCGGGGCGTGTACAGCGGCCTATCTGCAGTGAGGTGAGACTCTGGTCCCCCATTATTTCTCTCCCCCCCTTACTTCTATAGTGGCTCATGTTAGGCACTTAGTGTGGGTGAAAGTCTCCAGCTACTTACACATTATAGTCAATATTTATTTCACATGAGATTTGGACTGCTGAGGAGACGTTATTGGGGATCTTTTTCTTGCCAGCACCTTACTATACCCTACTGTGCGGTGTCATGTTTACCAGTTGTATGCAGTAGACCCAACTTTTTCTGGTGTCTTTTACTTGTTGTGTCTGTGTCTGCACTGTCAATATGTGACAGTCGCATGTATTTATGTGTGTTTATTATTGTTAATAAAGTTATACTCATATCTGTTTTAATGAGCTTCCATGCGCCCTCCTTATTTATATAATTTATATGTACATTATGTGGCATATGCTGTTAAAATGAAACATTGAGATTTTAAATACTATTTTAGTCTTTATGGTCTCTTAGCGAATATTTACATTTCATTTTTTTCAACCTTTTTTTAAGAGGTCTGCTCAGAAAAAGAGCAAGAAAAAGTGCTCAGAAAATGCTTGACAATACTTTTCCTGTTAACTTCTATTTAAAAATGATGTTGTTCTTTTTACGTTTAGGCTTTTGATCATTCTTCAGGTGTTTTTCCACTACAAATTCACTCCATACCTTAAAATAAAAATCAACTGGAGGGCACAGAAAAATGCCTGGAAATTTTATTTTAGCATTTTATAAGTGTTTTTCTGTTAAAAAAAAATAGTGTTTTATGTGCTTAAAATAATAAGAGAAAATCCCTCCCAAAAAGCTGAAAGAACCCAAAAATAAGAGCAAAATATGTTAACAAAAACATTTCAGGTTAATAAAATATGCCTGTATTTCCTGAAGCAATTTCTGTGTGAAATACTTACAGTGTTTTGACCACTGGAATAAAAGGTAATGTAAACTTACCATTATAGGTTTATTCTGCAGGCATTCAAAGTAAATTGTAATGTCTTATTAACTTCTTATAAATTTACAAAAATCTAGATCGATGTTTTAGCATCTCAAAAAATCTGTAGCCCCAATTCATCAAATAGTTTTTGCCTGAAATATGAAGTAATACTTCATGAAATTAAGTACAATTTGGGGGAAATTCAAAGATGAGCAAAAATGTAGTGACTTTTGACTTGTTTTATGCCAACCGGCTCTACCATAATTTTAAAAGTAGATAGGGTTTAGCTGCGAGTGGTGTGGTCAAGCGACAAAAATTTGTCATACTTTAGTCTCAAAAGTAATTGAAGGTAAATTACATCAGAAAATTATTCCAGTCAGTGAATGTAGTCGTGCATGGCAGCTGAAAAAAGTTCCCAGTTTGCATCTTACTCCAGTGAATAATTCATCAAGACTGCTGTTTTGTAGTTGTCGCTGATACTTCTATTATTCTGGTCCATATTGCACTCAGAAGAACACTCAATTATGTCTTACGTGGTTTTTAGCTTTAACACACCATTAATGGCAATTTTTTAATAGGGATTTGTTTTTGTCTTGGTTGTTATAGCAGCAATTCAACATGGGTAATACATTTAAAATAGCACAATTTACTTTTATTTACATTGCCTACAGCATTGCATCACAAAAAATAAGCCCATTAAAGATTAATGTTTGGGCTGTGGACAGAATCAGGACCAACCAATATTCCTTTAACTAAAAGTAACTAGCTAAATACAGTTATAAGAAAAAGTTTGGGCACCCCTAAAAATCTCAAGCTTAATGTTTTATAAAAATGGATTTTTTTTGGAACAGCTATTTCAGTTTCATATATCTAATAACTGTTGGAAACAGTAATGTTTCTGCCTTGAATTGAGGTTTATTGTACTAAAAGAAAATGTGCAATCTGCATTCAAACAAAATTTGACAGCTGCATAAGTATGGGCACCCTTATCATTTTCTTGTTTTAAATACTCCTACCTACTTTTTACTGACTTACTAAAGCACTTTTTTTGGTTTTCTAACCTCATTGAGCTTTGAACTTCATAGCCAGGTGTATGCAATCATGAGAAAAGCTACTTAAAGTGGCCACTTGCAAGTTGTTCTCCTGTTTGAATCTCATCTGAAGAGTGGCATCATGGGCTCCTCAAAACAACTGTCTAATGATCTGAAAACAAAGATTATTCAACATAGTTTTTCAGGGAAAGGATACAAAAAGCTGTCTCAGAGTTTTAACCTGTCAATTTCCACTGTGAGGAACATAGTAAGGAAATGGAAGAACACAGGTACAGTTCTTGTTAAGGCCAGAAGTGGCAGGCCAAGAAAAACATCAGAAAGGCAGAGAAGAAGAATGGTGAGATCAGTCAAGGACAATCCTCAGACCACCTCCAGAGAGCTGCAGCATCAACTTGCTGCAGATGGTGTCACTGTGCATCGGTCAACTATACAACGCACTTTGCACAAGGGGAAGCTGTATGGGAGAGTGATGCGAAAGAAGCCGTTTCTGCAAGCACGCCACAAACAGAGTCGGCTGAGGTATGCAAAAGCACATTTGGAGAAGCCAATTTCTTTTTGGAAGAAGGTCCTGTGGACTGATGCAACCAAGATTGAGTTGTTTGATCATACAAAAAGGCGTTATGCATGGCGGCCAAAAAACACAGCATTCCAAGAAAAACACTTGCTACCCACAGTAAAATTTGGTGGAGGTTCCATCATACTTTGGGGCTGTGTGGCCAATGCCGACACTGGGAATCTTGTTAAAGTTGAGGGACACATGGATTTCTCTTAGTATCAGCAGATTCTTGACAATGAATTCATGAATCAGTGTCAAAGTTGAAGTTACGCAGGGGATGGATCTTTCAGCAAGACAATGATCCAAAACACTGCTCCAAATTTACTCAAGCATTCATGCAGAGGAACAATTACACTGTTCTGGAATGGCCATCCCAGTCCCCAGACCGGAATATCATTGAACATCTGTGGGATCATTTGAAGAGGGCTGTCCATGCTCGGCGACCATCAAACTTAACTGAACTGGAATTGTTTTGTAAAGAGGAATGGTCAAAAATACCTTCATCCAGGATCAAGGAACTCATTAAAAGCTGCAGGAAGCGACTAGAGGCTGTTATTTTTGCAAAAGGAGGATCTACTAAATATTAATGTCACTTTTCTGGTGGGGTGCCCTTACTTATGCACCTGTCAAATTTTGTTTGAATGCAGATTGCACATTTTCTGTTAGCACAATAAACCTCATTTCAAGGCAGAAACATTACTGTGTCCAACAGTTATTAGATATATGAAACTGAAATAGCTGTTGCAAAAAAACAATTTTTATAAAACATTAAGCTTAAGATTAATAGGGGTGCCCAAACTTTTTCATATAACTGTAAGAAAAATGCCCCTAAATATCACAATATAAACAAAAGAAAAATGGTGCTACAAAATATCTCACAAATATATCAACTTTATTAATTACAAAATATTATAACTAATTTTTTTTGGAAAACAGAATAACTCAATGGAGGGCTAACAACAAGCCTCCCAAGGCTATAAACAGCGTAACATTTTTTATTGAACATATTTGGACATGCAATTAAAGTATTCTAATGATCCACAGTTGGTACATAGTAAGTAAACTGGAACATTGGTAAGTTGGTTCTCAATTCTGAAGAAATTGGTGCCCAATTGTAGGTCTAAAGTTGTCTGGCCTCTTATGCTTCCATAATAAAGCTAGGCACTAGTGATGAGTGAGTGTTCTCGTTACTCGAGATTTCCGAGCATGCTCGAGTGTTCTCTGAGTATTTCAGCTTGCTCATATATTATGTTTGTGTCCCCGCAGCTGCATGATTGGCGGCTGCTAGATAGCCTGAATACATGTGGGGATTCCCTAACAAACAGGCAACTCCCACATGTATTCATGTTGTCTAACAGCTGCAAATCATGCAGCTGCGGGGACACAAACAATCTACGAGCACATCCAAGATACTCGGAGAACACCCGAGCATGCTCGGAAAACTCGAGTAACGAGCACACTCGCTCATCAATACTAGGCACGTGTCCAATGTGATTAGGAAACTAAAAGACAAGTATAAAATCAATGTAACTTTAACATCTTTCTTTTAAAAGTTTATTAGAAGTTGAATGTGTTTTATGTCCTGCTCCCACATTAAAATGCTAAAGAAATTGAAATCATTGAAAATGATTTGCATTCCACCTTGTCAAAGATTGAAAAGGAAAGAATAGCAAAATCTGTCAAGTTTCTATCCTCGCAAAATATTTCTACTACAATTAGGAGAAAACATAGTGACCTATCAGCTTAATGTGCTCGGTCTGAAATTGCAGGTTTTACCCGCTTTAGTAAAATGTCAAATATTGCATTAGGTTATTTCTTACTTTTTACAATATATTTTTGCCTGAACAGTAATTGAACAATAACACGAATAATAAGTAACAGTGGCATGATAATACAATTTCCAAAGAAAAAAATTATTGTAATTATTAGCACATAAAGAGAAGGTTTTTATCTGCATACTGTGCATTCAGTTTAAGCTGTTTTCGGGACTCAAGCTGATATCATTTGACTGCATATTAAAGCACAGGGAGCTCAGCATGACTGTAAATAAGGTAATTTGGTTGTAAATTATTTTGCACCTACAGAGTTGAAATTGAAGACATATATTTTATAGAATGCAATTATTTATTAACCTTTTAGTCAATGCGCTGTGATATTATATTAATGGAGGTAAGCTCCTGTGGAGGAAGGAACAGCAACTATGATACTTACATAATTAATTCTGCCAATGTCACTGGTGAAAGTAGAATAAATATGTCCTAAAATGTTAGTAAAGATGGAAAAATCTCTACGGGGGCTTTGAAACCAACCACTCAAATTTTTTATGGCAGTGATTCATGTCTTGAAGATTTGACAAGGATTGGTCATGGCTTTATAAACCAACAGAGCTGTCTTGGCATTCTTTCAAGATTTATCTGAAGAGCCTAAAGTGGACTTGTAACCTGCAAAGGTTAAAAATCACTAGAAAATGTCTATGTTTTTGAAAGAAGTAATGTTTTAGAGAAATTGTTTTATTAGCTATAACTATGCTGTTAATCAAAGTTCATTCATCACAGGCTCCGCCATTTCCCATAATTACAGCCCTGTAGACACTTGCTTTCCTAGCTGTTAATTTTTGCAAATATTCAAAGCAAATTATAACTGACAGCTTCTGCAGTCCATTTCATGACCTTCTATTAAAGCTTCCCTCAAGAACTCTATGAAGACAAAACCGATGAGATCTAACAAAACTGCTGGCTAGTCTATCAATTGCTGTGATTCTTGTTCTTCGTCAAATATTTTTTTTTACGTAATAGAATGATGTTTTCATTTATTTTCCTGCTGCATGTTGAAATCTGTACCAATCAAAAAAAATTGTATATAAGAAAGTTAAAGTAAAAGCCAGTTCGCCGTTATTGCAGCTTGAGGGTATTCGGAGCCCAAAAGCACCTTGTCAAGGCATGGAGAATACAAAATGAAGAGACTCTTGCTTAACGAACTGTAGTTGATTATTCACATAAGCAATTCTGAGGACATACACAGTCAGCAATGCAAATTCACATGACCCGCATCAACGCGTTTCAGGTGTCTGTGGACCCTTAATCATGAACTAAGGGTGCACAGACACCTGAAACGCGTTGGCGAATTTATATTGCTGACTGTTTATGTCCTCTAAATTGCTTATGTGAATAAAGAATCATAGTTAGCAAAGCTGGAGTCTCTTCATTAAAAAAAAAAATGTAGTCTCTTCTTTGACTCATTGTGGAGATTTCCCACATCAGTTAAATTTTCATCATACTATATCTTCTTATTGTTGAAATAAATATCCTCTTCATTTTCTTGAGCAGGGAATGTTAGTAGTTTTAGCAATAATTTCAGAACTACAGATCCCATTATGCTACAATTGGTGGGCTGTAGAATATATTTTTCCATTGATCAAACAAAGTGGCCAAAGCTAAAGTGGCTTGAATTCAGCAGACAAAATTAGTGTTACGGAACTGCAACACAGAACTAGGATAGAAGGGGGAGAACTGACCCTGCACTGAGACTAGGCTGATACCCTATGATGGAGTGTGTGACCCATTCCTTGCGAATAGACCCACCGACGATCCTAGGTTAATCTCAGTGAAGACCTATAGAAAGGGGAAGGAGGTCCCTGAAAGATCTAAGGACTGGGTATAAAACAGGTCACCTCCTAATAGAAACACAGAGATGGCTGCAGAAACCAACTGAAACCAGAACCTAAAGATATCAGAACCAGGGATCCCAGAACTGCACAATATCAAACACAGAAAGCTATCAAAGCACCTAGCCAGAACTCAAGCGGATTAACTCTTGTTCAGCAAGGAATGGGAGACAGGTGCTGGGTAATAAAGGGTGATACAATCACCTGACCTAAGACAACCAAGCACCAGGGGAAAAAGACCAGCAGCCAGAAAACCACAACAAGATGGCAGATGGTCAAAAAACAAAACAGATTCTAGCAATTAGTGCTTGTGGCATTGACAATGAGGCATTCTGTAAAAATAATTGTGCATGATTAACTAGATTCACATTTTTAATGAGCCAGTACCTACTTTACATTCACATCGCAAACATTTTGATTATACAAAGACCAAGAATGGAAAGTTTGCACTTCTTGTTACAGAGCTTTAAATCTGTGCAATCGTAAATCTATGGCACAGGACTAAAACTACTGCTCCTACAATCTAGCACTTCTATCTTCCCTGTTGTGTCTGACACCGCCAGCATATTTTTTTTTACCACTTTTGGCTTCCCTTTTGCTGGCTACATAGTACGAGCTATAAACACAATCCTCAGATCAGAAAACATGTTCTTAATCCAGCATACCCTAAACTCAATGGTACGGAGGGCTATAATAGCCAAGGACACTCTCAAAGAATATAGCCACACAAAAGAGGAAAAGAAAAGCACAAAAAGTCCCAGAATAAAATAATATCATATTTATTCAATAACAAATACAATCCAATAAATAAGTAGCAATAATCAATTGAAGATAAAGCTAAATTGTAGATATCCTTGTGTAAAACACTGGGTCCGCCAATATTCTAGTGGAGGGGGGTAGTAAATCGCAGCACATCAGAAAGAAATAAAGTGCAAGTGCAACCCAACAATGGGTGTTCCCATATTACTATAAGTCTTATTGAAAACAAAAAAACACACAATCTAAAGCTCACCTAATGTTAAATGAACACCACCACGTAAACCATCATGTGGAATATATTGAGCAATTAGAAGCATTAGATGGAAAGAGTCAACACCAGTAAGTCATATAAGACCACCTTGTAAAAAAGTGTATGTCACTTTAAGAGAATGAGAAATGTTTTAAATGAGCCAAAAGCTGCCCTTACCCATATTCACAATCTGGGGACCCAGTGTTGCAGCCCCAAAACGTTTTTCAGTTGGGCTTGCTCGGGGGGAAACCAACCAAGTTCTACAAAATATACTGTATGACAATAGCACATTTTGGAAAAAAAAAATTGTACTCCTTTGTCCTTATTGGAAACCAATTAAATTTCACACAAACCAAGTTCCACAGTAAATATGACAATAGTCAATTTTTGAACAACCAAATTTATACACCTATAGAAGGCCAATTTTTTTTAACTTCAAGCCAACAAAATTTCACACAAACCAAATTCTATAGTATATATGATCTTAGTCATTTTTTTAAACAACCACATTTATACACCTATCTTCTTGGGTACATTTAAAAACTATTAATGCCTCTAAAAACTTGTTCAAAAATGTATCTGTATTATATTGCTCATCCATAGGGTAATTCACGCTCCTGGGTACATTTTGTTCTTATAGAACCCTCAAAAAACTTGTTCAAAACTTTATCGGTATTATGTTGCTCATCCTTAGGTTACTAGTAGTGATGAGCGAAAATACTCGTTGCTCGAGATTTCCCTCCAAGTATTTGTAAGTGCTCAGAGATTTAGTTTTCCTTGCAGCAGCTGAAAGAGTCACATCTAATAGCCTGCTTGATTACATGTGGGGATTCCCTAGCAACCAGGCAACCCCCACATGTACTTATGCTGGCCCAGTAGCTGTAAATCATTCAGCTGCGGCGATGAAAACTAAATCTACGAGCACTTACAAATACTCAGAGATCACCCGAGCGTGCTCGGGAAATCTCGAGTAACGAGTACACTCGCTCATCACTAGTCACTACATCTTCTTGGGTACATTTAGGTGCGATATAAGCCAAACAAAAAAATGCCAAAAAATGAATCTTTATTACATTCACAGTATAACTTGTTCTTGGGTATATTTCGTTGTTATTGAAGCCTTTATTAACTTGGCCAAAATTGTATCGATATCACAATGCTCATCCATAGGGTATTACTTGTTCTTGGGAACATTTAGTTGCTATTTAACCCTCAACAAACTTGTTTAAAAATGTAATGCTGTCATATTGCTCATCCATACAGTATTATGTGGTCTTGGGTACATTTTGGTGATATATAACACTCCTAATTCAATTAGTCATCCATACAGTTTAACATGCTTTACATTAGGTTCAAATTTTTACAAACTGCTTGTCCTGGTACAGTTATTTATTTTTACTTTTTACAAAATTTGACTATTGTCACATATACTCTACTGCATGATTTGTGTCAATTCTATTTGTTTTGAAATAAAATTCAAAATAGGCCTGGTATAGGTTGAGAAATTAGTTCCCTCGGAACTCGGTCTCCAGCAGCCACTATTTTTCCCATTATGGCCTTCTCCCTGCAAGGGCAGCACGGTGGCTCAGTGGTTATCATTGCAGCACTAGAGTTGGGTTCAAATACCACCAAGGACAACAACTGTAAGGAGTTTATATGTTTTCCCTGTGTTTTCCCGGGGTTCCTCTGGGTACTCCTGTTTCCTCCCACATTCCAAAGACATACGCAGCGAAGATAGTGTGTGCAAACTGTAAAGCACTGTTAATTATTATTATTATTATTATTATTATTATTATTATTACTATTAAGTGTCCAGAAACATCACCCATGCCCTTATCAATGCACTTATTGAGATTGTCCACTTAAAACCAACACATGGGCAAGTGCTTGTGGCCAGCGATGCTACATTTCCCTAATGGCACACTGTGTGCCAAGGTCCAGTCCCACTCTGGAATGGCACATGTTCTTCTGAAGCCAAGTATTGCTGCTCCTACTTCTATTATGATTTCCTTCACTTCTTACACCAGTTCCTGCAGCCCCTCCTGCTCCTTGTCATGATCTATCTCTGATGTGCTATCTCAGAACAATCATCCACATCAGCAGGAAGCTCTGCAGCACTGCCTCTTTGAAGCAGAAACAGGCTCTGCTGAAGTCAGTTTGTCTAGGTGACAAAACACACACTGCGGCAGAGTTACTTAAAGGCATTAAAGACAAGAAAGATTTGTGGCTTTTGGCACTGAGTTTCCAACCTGGCATGGTCATATGTAAAAATGGGCATAATCTGGTGGCTGTGAAGCTCGGCAAGCTCACATGCACCATGCTTTGCACATGTGCTCAACTTGGTAGTTTAGCGGTTTGTAAAATCCTACCCAGATTTGCTAGAGCTTCTGTTCAAGGTGTGCTGCATCAGTGCCCATTTCCTTAAGTAGGCTACATATGCTGCCCCTCTGGCAGTTGTGCAGCAGTGCATGCATATGCCAGCCCACCGACTGGTGTGTGATGTGCCCACAAGGTGTGACTACACACTGCTTGCTCTGGCAAGGATTTGTGACCAGCAGAGGCCAGTTGTGCAATATTAGCAAAAACATGCCATTGGTATTCTGGTAAACCTCGGCACATAACAAATGAAGAGTTGGCATGGATGTTGGACATTTCTGTGGTTCTCCAAGGCTTTGATGACTCCATAAAGATGGTAGGTGGTGAAGACGTCATAATCAGTGCAATAATCCCACTTCTGTGCCTACTTAAACAGTCGCTGCTGACAATTAAACATGCAGACCAGGTGGAGATGGTGAAAGACATGAGACAAGAAGATATTGCCCAACCTCATCTCATCTGCTCAGCGAAAATTGGTAACAATGAGGAGGTTGAGGCTGCAGAAGAGGAGCTGGCTGAGCGCAAAGAAGCTAGTATCCACACAAGCTTCGCCCCGTCTATCCTACATAGATGGGCTGATTAAGTGAATGAGGGGAAGAGATGGAGGAGTAGGATGAGATGAAAGTAATCATCATGGTGGAGACAGGAAAGTGTTGGCTGCACAGACCTTGGCACATATGGCAGATTTTAAGTAACACTGCCTGTATTGTGACCTTCGCGTTAAATTCATTTTGTAAAAAAAAGTACTGTTTTTTCACCCTGCTAGACCCAAGCTACAAGGAGAACTTTGCATCTCTTCTTCCTGAGGCGGGAGGTCTTTTAAAATGCTATTAAAAGGACATTGTTGAAATATGCTGAAAAAATTTCCATCAGACAATGCCAAGCAGAAGGGGGCAAGCTTCCTGGCTGAACCAAGGTTGATAGTTGAGTGAGAGGCACACAAGGTACAGCAGAGGTAGAGGTACACTGTACAAGGCATGGGCCAAATTCATGACGCCCTCCCAGTGTCTATGCCCTCATATCCGTGGAGGTATTTTTGGCATGGAAGGGAAAGTTCTATAAGATGGTCAAGCAATACTTGGCCGAGCAAATCTGTGTACCCACTAGTTCTTCTGTGACCTTCAGCTATTGGGTTTCAAGACTGGACACCTGGCATGAGCTGTTTCTATATTCATTGAAGGTGTTTGGCTTCCCTGGTGCTACCATGTTGTCGGAGTGGGTTTTTATTGCCATAGTGGTAGTGGGGTCATAACGCTTTCTGCTATCAACAGAAAGTGCTAGCAGGCTAATTCTAAAAATAATGAAAAAAGCATGGCTTAGACCCAACTTTTACACACTACCAGATGATAGCAGCACATAAAGTGTTTTTAATGTTCTATAATTGAATGAGGCCCACCAGTTATTGCTTTCTATGGTCTATGGATGACCTTACAAATTTTTTCATGGCTTTGCACTTCGTTGAAAACCTTTATGAGTGTAAAAGTACCATAACTACTTTTTGTTCACAATATTTTAACAAAGCAATCCAGTTGGTGCCTTTAAGTGCGTTTGGATGACCATGCTTGTAATGTTTGGCAGGATTTGCACTTACTGCATAGCCCTTATGAGCCTAGGAGTAACAATAGATGCCATTTTGAACAGAATGTGTATGAAGCACTCCTTTATGTCTAATACAGATTGTATTACTTCATAAATTCAAATGAAATTTCCTATTTTTCATTTAAAAATATTTGTTTCACCTAAATTATAATTTTTTTAAATCCTTTTAAAATTTAGCTTTACGTACACGTCATTATGCATAAAAAAATTAACATTTTTTTTTTCTGAAAAATGCAATTTCTTGATGGTTTGGAATGTTTTATTGTATCTCCTTAACTCCTGTGCCATTTTCCATTTTTGCATTTCTGTTTTTTCTCCCCTTAATCTCAGAGTCATAACTAGAGTTGAGCAACTTTTACTTTTTTTGGATCGAGTCGGTTTTCGCGACACCCGACTTTGTCAAAAGTCGAGTCGGGTGAAATCGGCTGATTATTGCAAAAAGTCGGGGGCCGACTGAAACACGAAACCCAATGCAAGTCAATGGGGAATCAAATTCGGCAGTGAGTGGAGGACAGGAAAACACCTACAGTGCCCATTTTAATGCCAAAAACATCAATTCTTATTACTTAAGCTTGTCAAACTTAATTTACTTTATAATAGTTAGGCATTGAAAACTGTGGGTCATTTGGCTAAAGTTGTCGGGGGTAGGGCTGGCTCAAGACTTTTATGGGCCCAGGAAACGCGGAATAATTCACGGCAGTGGAGCAGGGAGAGGTAAGTATTTCAACTTTGCAAGTGCTGTGGTCCAGGGCAAGCAGGGGGGCCCACTCGTTGGCACTGGCACAGGGCCCCTCATAGTATGGCGGTGTGTTTGATGGCGGGTGGTGCCTCCCACTGGCAGAGACACTTTTGCGTACTATGAGGGGCCCTGTGCCAGTGACGTCGCCAACAAGTATGCCTCTCCTACCTGATGAAGGAACCTGCACTTTCATCTGCACCTTCCTCTTTGCCCCCGTGTAAGGTGGTATAGTATACGGGAAGGGGAACTTTCAGCAAGGTCAGAATTCTGGCTGTGTAGAGTGCAAGGGGAATGTAGTGGTCTGGGTCAATGTACCAGCAGATTCATCTAGCAGTGGCTGGGCAATGGGCAGGATGAGGAGGAAACACAGATATAGGCCCAAATAATAAAGTAGGCTAAATGCAGTTCAAAATTGGTAACAGGGCTAAACAGGTGGCATTGCTTTGTTCAGTGGAGGACAACTGTAATGAGTGGCAGACACAGTTAGTAGGCCCAAATACTAAAGTAGGCTAAATGCAGTTCAAAATTGGTAACAGGACTAAACAGGCGGCATTGCTTTGTTTAGTGGAGGACAACTGTAATGAGTGGCAAACACAGTTAGTAGGCCCAAATAATAAAGTTGGCTAAATGCAGTTTAAAATTGGTAACAGGACTAAATAGGCGGCATTGCTTTGTTCAGTGGAGGACAACTGTAATGAGTGGCAGACAACTGTAATGAATGGCAGACACAGTTAGTAGGCCCAAATACTAAAGTAGGCTAAATGCAGTTCAAAATTGGTAACAGGATTAAACAGGTGGCACAGCTAGGTACAGGGGTGGGCTCCTCTGCTGAATAGCAGAGAGTGGTAATAGGCGCAAAGTATTAACTAGTCTAAATGGAGGCCAGGCCCGCTGTATATATTAACTATCATCTATCATTTCAACAAATTAGTATTGGCAGTGCCATTGAAGGATTTAACAGCACAGACTACACAGTGGTGGAGCAGGGAGAGGTAAGTATTGCAAGTGGTAGAGCACTGTTCGAGCTGGGGGGACACTCTCTCGTGGGCGGAGGTACTGGCACAGGGCCCCTCATATTACGACAGTGTGTCTGATGTTGGTTGTGATCCACCACCATCAGAGACACTTCATTGTACTATGAGGGACCCTGTGCCAGTGCCGTCTCCCAAGAGTGGGCTCACCCACCTGTCCAGGCAAACGGCACTCGCACGGGTGCTTGCGCCAGGTGGTGACCACGGCCCTGTGGGGGGAGTCAGCCCATTTAGGGAGGTATAAAAATAGCCTATGGTGGACATTCAGCAGCTGCAAATGGAGGAATTGGAGAAGTCAGAAAGAGGAGGCCAAAAGCGAGGCATTTTTCCGGTAAGCTACGAGTCAGCAGGGGAAGGTGGGGCAAAATAATTTGAAATCCATGATTGGTTCATTTTAATGAAGGTTAGATCTTCAACATTCTGCATAGCCAGATGTGTCCTTTTTTCGGTCAGTATTAAACCAGCAGCACTGAAGACTCTTTCTGATAGCACACTAGCAGCAGGGCAAGCGAGCTCATGTAATGCATATTCTGCCAATTCTGGCCAGGTGTCTATTTTAGATGCCCAGTAATCAAAGGGGAATGACCTGTGAGGGAGAACATCGATAAGGGAGGAAAAGTAGTTTGTAACCATACTGGACAAATGCCGTCTCCTGTCACTTTGAATCGATGCAGCAGTACCTGTCGTGTCAGCGGTCATTGCGAAATCACTCCACAAACCGGTCATAGAACCCCTCTTTCCAATGCCACTTCAGATTTGTGCACCTCTAACACCTCTGCCATGTTGCCCCCTATGGCTTGTGTGAGAACCATCACCGCCGCTGTGGGCTGGGAATGCCTGAACCAAACGGTCTACAAGAGTTGCTTGTTTGGTAGCCAATATTTGCTCAAGGTTCTCATGTGGCATGATATTTTGTAATTTTCCTTTATATCGTGGATCCAAGAGGCAGGCCCACCAGTAATCGTCATTGGTCATCATTTTGATAATGCGGGGGTCCCTTTTTAGGATACGCAAGGCATATTCAGTCATGTGGCCAATGTTCCAGGTGTCAATTCACTGCTTTGTTGAGGAGCACTTTCTTGCAAATCAACATCAGTTGTGTCCCGCAAAAACCCTGTACCTGACCTTGCAACACCACCAGTTTGTATTGCCCCCTGAGAAGCATCCTCATCCCTTAAATATTCATCCCCATCATCCTTCTCCTCCTCCTCTTCGTCCGCCACCTCATCCAGGAGAGTTCCCTGAGCAGACAATGGCTGACTGTCATCAAGGCTTCCCTCCTCCTCGGCTGCAGACGCCTGCTCCTTAATGTGCGTCAAACTTTGCATCAGCAGACGCATTAGTGGGATGCTCATGCTTATGATGGCATCGTCTGCACTCACCAGCCATCAACAAAAGCCCTATGTATGGAAGTAAAACCGTAAATGACTTAAAAAGATAACCAAATGAAAAACCCAAGATAGTAATAGAAAACACAAGTAAAATAAGGTAAAATGCCTTTATTATGAAAAAATACACACTGGGCAATAAATGGCAACAGTCGTACTGTGCCTGTAACTAGAGGAAAGGATGTGTAATAAACCAAATATACAGCAAAATCACAAAAATATATTAAAAATGGACATAAAAAAGGAAGTAAGGTATGTATAGTATAAAATATATATTTAAAGCAGTGGTCGTATAATGGCTAGAAAACAGCACTCCATATATATAGTACTTATAGATAGTAGTTCCCAAATATGCTGTAATGTAACGATATATAAATAGTAATGCTGCTGCAGAGATATAGTGCCAATTAGAACAAAAATAGAAAAAATATATATAGAGAAAACTATATATAAAAATGAGTGAAAAAAATATATTATATATGAAAGATTAACACAAAAAGAAATGGTAATACTAAGACTCCAACCAACTCATAGAATATATATATCACAAGTGCTGTGCAAAAAGTGTATCCAATGTGTAAAAATTATATATATGAAATAATAATAGTGCACAAAACCTATAACGTATTATAACGTCTTAAACTTGCACAAAAAAGTGTATTATACGTGTATGTGAATACAGCAGCAAAAACTGGAGTTTGATGTAAAATATATTAATATGTCGACATATATGCAATAATTAAAGTAGCATGTGGGACTTAGAGCAAAAAAGCTCTGATGTGAGACCAAACACCACAGATAAAAAAGTGCAGAGTGCTATATAAGGATACCGCTGACCAATGCAGCGTTCAAAATACACAGCCACAATGTTATTACCTCCTCCTAAGAAATGCCCGTCCAATCCTCCAGGTACAGAGCACCCCGACGCGCGTTTCGGACCGTGTCCTTCGTCAGGGGGTGACGAAGGACACGGTCCGAAACGCGCGTCGGGGTGCTCTGTACCTGGAGGATTGGACGGGCATTTCTTAGGAGGAGGTAATAACATTGTGGCTGTGTATTTTGAACGCTGCATTGGTCAGCGGTATCCTTATATAGCACTCTGCACTTTTTTATCTGTGGTGTTTGGTCTCACATCAGAGCTTTTTTGCTCTAAGTCCCACATGCTACTTTAATTATTGCATATATGTCGACATATTAATATATTTTACATCAAACTCCAGTTTTTGCTGCTGTATTCACATACACGTATAATACACTTTTTTGTGCAAGTTTAAGACGTTATAATACGTTATAGGTTTTGTGCACTATTATTATTTCATATATATAATTTTTACACATTGGATACACTTTTTGCACAGCACTTGTGATATATATATTCTATGAGTTGGTTGGAGTCTTAGTATTACCATTTCTTTTTGTGTTAATCTTTCATATATAATATATTTTTTTCACTCATTTTTATATATAGTTTTCTCTATATATATTTTTCCTATTTTTGTTCTAATTGGCACTATATCTCTGCAGCAGCATTACTATTTATATATCGTTACATTACAGCATATTTGGGAACTACTATCTATAAGTACTATATATATGGAGTGCTGTTTTCTAGCCATTATACGACCACTGCTTTAAATATATATTTTATACTATACATACCTTACTTCCTTTTTTATGTCCATTTTTAATATATTTTTGTGATTTTGCTGTATATTTGGTTTATTACACATCCTTTCCTCTAGTTACAGGCACAGTACGACTGTTGCCATTTATTGCCCAGTGTGTATTTTTTCATAATAAAGGCATTTTACCTTATTTTACTTGTGTTTTCTATTACTATCTTGGGTTTTTCATTTGGTTATCTTTTTAAGTCATTTACGGTTTTACTTCCATACATAGGGCTTTTGTTGTTGTCTTTACCGAATGGTATGCCATTCATTTTTTAGTAGCAGGCTTCTTTTACGGATTAGATATATTTACATATTTCCTCATTTGGGTAGTTATATATATTATTTTTATTATTATTATATTATTTTATATCCATTTGAGCTATTTGTCCTCGTCCGCTGCTTTCTCTTTACTCACCAGCCATGTGCATTCCTCAAAACACTGAAGGACTTGGCAGAGGTCTTCTAGCTTCGACCACTGCACACCAGACAACTCCATGTCTGCCATCCAAGTGCCTGCCCGTGTATGTGTATCCTCCCACAAATTAATTACAGCACGCCTCTGTTCACACAGCCTCTGAACCATGTGCAATCTGGAGTTTCACCTTGTTGCAACGTCGATTATTAGGCGGTGCTGGGGAAGATTCAGCGATCGCTGATGGTTCAGCATACGGCTGGAGTGTACAGGCCACCGGCGGATGTGCGAGCAAAGTCTTTGCACCTTCAGGAGCAGGGCTGGTAACTCCGGATAATTTTTGAGGAAGCACTGCACTACCAGGTTCAATGTGTGAGCCAGGCAAGGTATGTGTTTAAGTTCTGAAAGGGCTATGACAGCCATAAAATTCCTTCCGTTATCACTGACCACCTTGCCTGCCTCAAGATGTACACTGCCCAGCCATGACTGAGTTTGTTGCTGCAAGTACTCTGCCAGTACCTCTGCGGTGTGTTTGATGTCGCCCAAACACTTCATTTGTAACACAGCCTACTGACGCTTACCACTAGCTGTTCGATAATGGAACACCTCGTGTGCAACACTGGCAGCTTCGGATGGAGTGGTCGTGCGACTGCACTCTGTGGATGAGCTTTCGCTTCTGGAGGAGGAGGAGGGGTGGCGAACGCCTACAGCCAACTGTTTCCTAGACCGTGGGCTAGGCAGAACTGTCCCACTATGGCTGTGCCCTGTGGACTCTGTATCCACCTCATTAACCCAGTGCGCCATGATGGACACGTAACGTCCCTGGCCATGCCTACTGGTCCATGCATCTGTTGTGAGGTGCACCTTTCCATTGACTGATTGCCTCAGTGCATGGACAATGCCGTCTTTGACATGCTGGTGGAGGGCTGGGATGGCTTTTCTCGCAAAGAAGTGCTGACTGGGTAGGTCATAGCGTGGTACAGCGTAGGCCATCAGATCTTTAAAAGCTTTGCTTTCAACCAACCGATAGGGCATCATCTCTTATGAGATTAGTATAGCAATGTGGGCGTTCAAACCCTGTGTACGTGGATGAGAGGATGAGTACTTTCTTTTCCTAACGAGAGTCTCTTGTAGGGTGAGCTGGACTGGAGAGCTGCATATGGTGGAACTAGCAGTGGTGATGAGGAAGGGTTGGTGATGGTATTCTTGATGTTGGCCTACATACAGTGTTTCCTACCAATAACCTTGTGATTCCCTGACTGCTTTGGCCTTACGACGATACCTCCACATTTGCTGCTGGTGGTGTCCTAACCGGTGGCCTTACAGTGATGGAAGCAATTTAGCGTTGCTGACTACCTTCATTCTGAGCAGGTGCACCAACAGTACGGGACGTTTGGTAGTTAGTCCAGGCTTGCAAGTGCATGCTGATTAAATGTCTAAGGATGCACGTTGTATTAACATTTTGAAGATTCTTCCCTCTGCTAAAGGTTTTTGAGCATTTCTTACAGATAACTTTTGACTGATCATTCGGATCTTGGTTAAAAAATTGCCACACTACACTCTTCCTACTATGGAATACCTTTTCAGGCATTGCATGCTGTGCTACTTTCACCGGTTGGCTATGCTGTCCTAAAACTGTTTTTATTTTTGACACACATTTTGGGCCTGGTACGGGCCTGCCAGATGACAGCTGTTGCGATGTGGATGGCTGCTGCGGATCATCCTCCTCTGCTTCTGAGCTACTGGCAGCGGCACCCTCTTCCCCCAATGGCTGCCAATCTGGGTCAATAACTGGGTCATCTATCACCTCCTCTTCAATGTCATGTGCACCTTCCTCTGTGTCACCGTGTAAGGTGCTATAGCGTTCGAGATGGGGCACCATAGTCTCAGGGTCAGGTTCTGGCTCAGTACACTGCAAGGGCAATGTAGTGATCTGAGCCAATGGAACAGCATAATAGTCTAGCTTTGGCTGTGCATCAGTGCACTGCATGTCCGATTCATCTTGTAATGGGCAGTTAACAATTTCCCTTTCTAACCCAGGCACGGTATGTGTAAACAGCTCCATGGAGTAACCTGTAGTGTCGCCTGATGCATCCTTCACTTTTGGTTTGGGTGAAGGACACAAAGAAACATCTTGTTCCTGACCGGGAGCATCCATTGACGACTCGCTGCTATTATATTTGGAACTTTCTGAAGAGGAGATGAAAGAGCTAGAGGCTGAGTCAGCAAGGAAAGCCAAAACTTTTTCCTGCTGCTCCGGCTTTAAAAGCTGTTTTCCTACTCCCAGATAAAGGAGCCTTTGAGGCCTTGTGTAGCCAGACGATGACACTGGCTCAACACCTCCAGCCTTAGGTGCTATTGTGCTTTTGCCGCTACCACCAGATGCGCCACCACCACCATCAGTACCAGCTGGCAACCACCACCAACGGGCTCTTCCACCAGACTTCATCATTTTTTGGAAAATCTAACCAAAATAACAACTGTTATATGGTATTTTAAAACAAGGTAGAAGGTGTTTATAAACTTGTTGAGAATTTAAATTTCCATTTTTTGGGGGGGAGACTGAACCAAAACTCAGGCCCAGTGTATAAAACAACACAATGTAAGTGGCAGAAAGTGGCTGGCTGATATACGACAAACTAACAGGACTGAAGTATATCCACTTTGTGATAATTTGAATCTCACTTTTTTTGGGGGGGAAACTGAACCAAAACTCAGGCCCTGTGCATAAAACAACACAATGCAAGTGGCAGAAAGTGGCAGGCTGACATACGACAAACTAACAGGACTGCAGTATATCCACTTTGTGAGAATTTAAATCTCACTTTTTTGGGGGGAGACTGAACCAAAACTCAGGCCCAGTGTATATAACAACGCAATCTAAGTGGCAGAAAGTGGCTGGCTGACATACTACACACTAACAGGACTGCAGTATATCCACTTTGTGAGAATCTGAATCTCACTTTTTGGGGGGGAGACTGAACCAAAACTCAGGCCCTGTGCATAAAACAACGCAATGTAAGTGGCAGAAAGTGGCTGGCTAACATACGACAAACTAACAGGACTACGGTATATCCACTTTGTGAGAATTTAAATCTCACTTTTTTGGGGGGAGACTGAACCAAAACTCAGGGCATGTATATAACAATGCAATCTAAGTGGCAGAAAGTGGCTGGCTGACATACGACAAACTTCCTTTTGGAAGTGCATTTGGACAGCAAGGTGGATTGCTGTTAAGGGAGAGAAAAAAAAAATCTTTAAATCTTCAGCATAGCGAGTGTGAGCGAGCTGAGTGTGAGCTGAGTGTAAGTGTGGACGGCGGTAAGTGTGACTTGTGATTCAGTGACTTTGGAGTCAGGGAGTTTCCAAGGGAGGAATTACTGAATTGCTGTCTGATTTTTATTAATACTTTGTATTTAATTTTTATTTTTTTTATTGAACTGTTCTGTCTGGTGCAATCCCCATTAGGAAATGTGCTCCACTCTTGTTAATGCCATCCAGTGCACGTCTTGCCACATGTATGCAGTCCTTGAGCAGCCGATCGAGGGTGCATACTGCTGTGCGAGATGTGAGCACGTTGTGCATTTGGAAACCCAGATTCTGACTCTAAATGTGCAGCTGGCAACACTGAGATCCATAGACAATATGGAGAGGAGTTTTCTGCTCACGGAGCAAACGCTCAATGGGACAGATGAGGGGGGGATGGTAGGATGGAGCTGCAGGATGGTGAAGTAGGAAGCTGGGTGACAGTTAGGAAGCGGGGTAGAGGGAAGAGTGCTAGGGAGGCTAGTCCTGACCTGGCACACCCCAATAAGTTTGCTAAGTTGGCAGATGAGGGGGGTGCCAGTACAGGGGTAGCACTGCTGCAGCCAGGCATGTCCTCTGAAAGCCGGAGGAGTGACTGCTCCAGTAAGGAGGGAAATAGGAGAGCAGGGCTGGCCAGACAGGTGCTGGTAGTGGGCGACTCAATTATTAGGGGAACAGATAGGGCAATCTGTCACAAAGACAGGGATCGTCGAACGGTGTGCTGCCTACCTGGCGCTCGAGTCTGACACATCGCTGATCGGGTGGACAGATTATTGGGAGGGGCTGGTGAGGACCCAGCGGTCATGGTGCACATTGGCACTAATGACAAAGTTAGAGGTAGGTGGAAGGTCCTTAAAGATGATTTCAGGGAATTAGGCTGCAAGCTGAAAGCAAGGACCTCCAACGTGGTATTTTCCGAAATACTGCCGGTACCACGTGCCATGCCAGAGAGGCAACGGGAGATTAGGGAGGTTAATAAGTGGCTCAAGAATTGGTGTAGGAAGGAGGGGTTTGGGTTCCTGCAGAACTGGGCCGACTTCTCAGTTGGCTACAGGCTCTACGCTAGGAATGGACTGCACCTCAATGGGGAGGGTGCAGCTGTGCTGGGGGAGAGAATGGCTAGAAGGTTGGAGGAGTGTTTAAACTAGGAATTGGGGGGGAGGGTATTCATTTTATAGGAGGGGAAGATAGTGCAGACAGAGACCTGGGCACAAATAAGGAAGTTGGGGGTGGCGGTGGCATGGGGGTGGGGTCAGAACAGTTAATAATTTAAGAAATAGAAGTACAGAGAGGAACATAAAGTGCATGTATACTAATGCCAGAAGCCTCGCCAACAAAATGGACGAATTAGAACTAATGTTGTTGGAGCATAATTATGACATGGTGGGGATATCTGAAACGTGGCTGGATGAGAGCCATGACTGGGCTGTTAACTTGCAGGGCTATAGCCTGTTCAGAAATGACCGTACAGATAAGCGAGGGGGAGGGGTGTGTCTATATGTAAAATCGTCCTTAAAACCCATCCTGCGCGATAATATAGGTGAATTTAATGAAAATGTAGAATCCCTGTGGGTGGAGATAAGGGGAGGGGGAAAAAATAATAAATTACTGATAGGGGTTTGTTATAAATCTCCAAAAATAATGGAAGCAATGGAGAATATCCTCGTAAAGCAAATAGATGAAGCTGCGACTCAAGGAGAAGTCATTATTATGGGGGACTTCAACTACCCTGAAATAGATTGGGGAACAGAAACCTGCAGTTCCAGCAAAGGTAATCGGTTTTTGACAACTATGAGAGACAATTACCTTTCACATCTGGTTCAGGACCCAACAAGAAAGGGGGCACTGCTAGACCTAATATTAACCAACAGGCCAGACCGCATATCAAATATAAGGGTTGGGGGTCACTTGGGAAATAGCGATCACAAAATAATAAGTTTTCATGTATCCTTTAAAAAGATGTGTAGTAGAGGGGTTACAAGGACACTAAACTTCAGGAGGGCAAATTTCCAACGGATGAGAGAGGATCTTGGTGCAATTAACTGGGACGATGTCCTGAGACACAAAAATACACAAAGAAAATGGGAGACGTTTATTAGCATCCTGGCTAGGACCTGTGCACAGTATATACCGTATGGGAATAAACATACTAGAAATAGGAGGAAACCAATATGGCTAAATAGAGCTGTAAGGGGCGCAATAAGTGACAAAAAGAAAGCATTTAGAGAATTAAAGGAAGTAGGTAGTGAGGAGGCATTAAATAAATACAGAAAATTAAATAAATTCTGTAAAAAGCAAATCAAGGCAGCAAAGATTGAGACAGAGAGACTCATTGCCAGAGAGAGTAAAAATAATCCTAAAATATTCTTTAACTACATAAATAGTAAGAAACTAAAAAATGATAGTGTTGGCCCCCTTAAAAATAGTCTGGGTGAGATGGTGGATGAGGATGAGGAAAAGGCCAATATGCTAAATGACTTTTTTTCATCAGTATTTACACAAGAAAATCCCATGGCAGACAAAATGAGTAGTGATAAAAATTCCCAATTAAATGTCACCTGCTTAACCCAGCAGGAAGTGCGGCGGCGTCTACAAATCACTAAAATTGACAAATCTCCGGGCCCGGATGGGATACACCCTCGAGTACTGCAGGAATTAAGTACAGTCATTGATAGACCATTATTTTTAATCTTTAAAGACTCCATAATAACAGGGTCTGTGCCACAGGACTGGCGTGTAGCAAATGTGGTGCCAATATTCAAAAAGGGAACAAAAATTGAACTTGGAAATTATAGGCCAGTAAGCTTAACCTCTACTGTGGGTAAAATCCTGGAGGGCATTCTAAGGGACGCTATACTGGAGTATCTGAAGAGGAATAACCTCATGACCCAGTATCAGCACGGGTTTACTAGGGACCGTTCATGTCAGACTAATTTGATCAGTTTCTATGAAGAGGTACCGTATTTTTCGGACTAAAAGACGCACTTTTTCCCCCCCAAAAAAGGGGGGAAAATGGGGGGTGCGTCTAATAGTCGCAATGCAGGCTTACCTAGGTGGCAGAGGTGCGGTGGCAGAGGTGCGGTTGCGGGGGTGTGGCGGCAGAGGAGGCGCAGTAAGCGGGGTCCCTTTCCCCGGTATGGTGATG
The DNA here is from genome assembly GCF_032444005.1 of Ranitomeya imitator. Lineage (NCBI taxonomy): Eukaryota > Metazoa > Chordata > Amphibia > Anura > Dendrobatidae > Ranitomeya > Ranitomeya imitator. The sequence goes on from NC_091284.1 coordinate 53,219,992, forward strand.
CAGCAGGCCCGGTATGCAGCAGAGCCGGGTGAATCCTCTTGTTATCGGTGGTGGCGGCCATTTTCCGGAGGCCGCGCGTGCACAGATGGAGCGCTCTGCTTCCCGGGGCTTCAGGAAAATGGCCGCCGCGATCTCCATCTGCGCACGCGCGGCCTCCCGCGGCCATTTTCCTGAAGCCCCGGGAGCAGAGCGCTTCATCTGCACACGCGCGGCCTCAGGAAGATGGCCGCGCCCACCGATAACAAGAGGATTCACCCGGCTCTGCTGCATACCGGGCCTGCTGCATCACCATACCGGGGAAAGGGACCCCGCTTACTGCGCCTCCTCTGCCGCCACACCCCCGCCACCGCACCTCTGCCACCTAGGTAAGCCTGCATGGTACGCCAGGGACCCCTCTCACGCCATACCTCTCACTGCACCTCCTGATCCCAGCACCTCCTGATCCCAGCACCTCCTGATCCCAGCACCTTCTCATCCCAGCACCTCCTGATCCCAGCACCTCCTGATCCCAGCACCTCCTGATCCCAGCACCTCCTGATCCCAGCACCTTCTCATCTCAGCACCTCCTGATCCCAGCACCTCCTGATCCCAGCACCTCCTGATCCCAGCACCTTCTCATCCCAGCACCTTCTCATCCCAGCACCTTCTCATCCCAGCACCTCCTCATCCCAGCATCACCCCACCTTGCCTCCTGTGACCCTGCTCTGCCACCGCCATAAGATACTGTAAATTCGGACAATAAGACGGACCCCCATGTTATAAAAAATCTTTTTTTCTGCAATTTTCACCCCAAATTTGGGGTGCGTCTTATGGTCCGGTGCGTCTTATAGTCCGAAAAATACGGTAAGTTCCGGATTGGACCAAGGGAACCCAGTGGATGTAGTGTATATGGACTTTTCAAAAGCTTTTGATATGGTGCCACACAAAAGGTTGATACATAAAATGAGAATAATGGGGATAGGGGAAAATATGTGCAAGTGGGTTGAGAGCTGGCTCAGGGATAGGAAACAAAGGGTGGTTATTAATGGAGCACCCTCGGACGGGGTAGCGGTTAGCAGTGGGGTACCACAGGGGTCAGTATTGGGCCCTCTTCTTTTTAACATATTTATTAATGACCTTGTAGGGGGCATTCAGAGTAGAATTTCAATATTTGCAGATGACACTAAACTCTGCAGGGTAATCAATACAGAGGAGGACAATTCTATATTACAGGATGATTTATGTAAACTAGAAGCTTGGGCTGATAAATGGCAAATGAGCTTTAATGGGGATAAATGTAAGGTCATGCACTTGGGTAGAAGTAATAAGATGTATAATTATGTGCTTAATTCTAAAACTCTGGGCAAAACCGTCAATGAAAAAGACCTGGGTGTATGGGTGGATGACAAACTCATATTCAGGGGCCAGTGTCAGGCAGCTGCTACAAAGGCAAATAAAATAATGGGATGCATTAAAAGAGGCATAGATGCTCATGAGGAGAATATAATTTTACCTTTATACAAGTCACTAGTTCGACCACACTTAGAATACTGTGCACAGTTCTGGTCTCCGGTGTTTAAGAAAGACATAGCTGAACTGGAGCGGGTGCAGAGAAGAGCGACCAAGGTTATTAGAGGACTGGGGGGTCTGCAATACCAAGATAGGTTATTACACTTGGGGCTATTTAGTTTGGAAAAACGAAGACTAAGGGGTGATCTTATTTTAATGTATAAATATATGAGGGGACAGTACAAAGACCTTTCTGATGATCTTTTTAATCATAGACCTGAAACAGGGACAAGGGGGCATCCTCTGCGTTTGGAGGAAAAAAGGTTTAAGCATAATAACAGACGCGGATTCTTTACTGTAAGAGCAGTGAGACTATGGAACTCTCTGCCGTATGATGTTGTAATGAGTGATTCATTGCTTAAATTTAAGAGGGGACTGGATACCTTTCTGGAAAAGTATAATGTTACAGGGTATATACACTAGATTCCTTGATAGGGCGTTGATCCAGGAAACTAGTCTGATTGCCGTATGTGGAGTCGGGAAGGAATTTTTTTCCCCAATGTGGAGCTTACTCTTTGCCACATGGGTTTTTTTTGCCTTCCTCTGGATCAACATGTTAGGGCATGTTAGGTTAGGCTATGGATTGAACTAGATGGACATATAGTCTTCCTTCAACCTTAATAACTATGTAACTATGTAACTATGTAACAGGACTGCGGTATATCCACTTTGTGAGAATTTGAATCTCACTTTTTTGGGGGGAGACTGAACCAAAACTCAGGCCCAGTGCATAAAACAACACAATGTAAGTGGCAGATCCATCTCCCTACAATGATCTCAGGAAAAGTATGGCAGCAATAAAAAGGACTGCTGCACACAAAACTGTGGACAAATAAACAAGATAACTGTGCAGAAAGGAGCAACAGGATTTTTGCTTTTAAAACCGCAGTTGGTTTGCACAGCAGCGTGCAAACAGCAATGCAGCTATCAGGGAGCCTTATAAGGCAGCCTAATAAGCTACAGAGCTGATGCACAAAAAAATAGCCTCCACTGTCCCTGCAAAAAAATGGTGGTGTTGGACAGTGGAAATCACTACAGCACAAGCAGTTTGGGGGTTAATCTTCCCTCCCTAACTATATCCCTTCTTCTGATGAAGCTGCAGCACCCTCTCCCTATGCTAAGCTCGGTAGAAGTAAGATGGTGGCCGCTGTGCATGACCCTTTATAGCCTTTGTGATGCCACAGAAAGCAAGCCAATCACTGTCATGCCCTTCTCTAAGATGGTCGGGACCGAGACCTATGTCATCACGCTGCCCACACTCTGCGTCCTCCTTCATTGGCAGAAAAATGGTGCTGAATAGGGTTGAGCGAAACGGGTCGTTCATTTTCAAAAGTCGCCGACTTTTGGCAAAGTCGGGTTTCATGAAACCCGATCCGACCCCTGTGCGGGGTCGGCCATGCGGTACGCGACTTTCGCGCCAAAGTCGCGTTTCAATGACGTGAAAAGCGCCATTTCTCAGCCAATGAAGGTAAACGCAGAGTGTGGGCAGCGTGATGACATAGGTCCTGGTCCCCACCATCTTAGAGAAGGGCATTGCAGTGATTGGCTTGCTGTCTGCGGCGTCACAGGGGCTATAAAGGGGCGTTCCTGCCGACCGCCATGTTACTGCTGCTGATCTGAGCTTAGGGAGAGGTTGCTGCCGCTTCGTCAGAAGCAGGGATAGCGTTAGGCAGGGTCCATTAACCACCAAACCGCTTGTGCTGTAGCGATTTCCACTGCCCAACACCACCTTCGGTGTGCAGGGACAGTGGAAGCTACATTTTTTTTTTTTCCCCTTAGCGCTGTAGCTCATTGGGCTGCCCTAGAAGGCTCCCTGATAGCTGCATTGCTGTGTGTACGCCGCTGTGCAAACCAACTGCTTTTTTCAAAGCACAAATCCTCTTGTTCCTTCCTTTCTGCACAGCTATCTTTTTTGTTTGTCCACACTTTTTATTTAATTTGTGCATCAGTCCACTCCTTATTGCTGCCTGCCGTACCTGGCTGAGATTACTGCAGGGAGATAGTAATTGTTGGACACTCCCTGTTTTTTTTTTTTTTTTTTTTGTGGGAGATTAAGATTGACATTTCTGCTAGAGTGCCATCCCTGTGTGTGCCATCTCTCACTCAGTGGGCCATAGAAAGCCTATTTATTTTTTTGCTTGATTTGGGTTCTAAAATCTACCTGAAAAAATCACTACATCAATCAGTGGGAGAAAAATATTGGCCTCAGGGCTTGTGTGCCACTCCTGACTCCTGTGTGCATCATCACTCACTCAGTGGGTCATAGAAAGCCTATTTTTTTTTTTTGCTTTATTTGGGTTCTAAATTCTACCTGAAAAAATCAATAAATCAATCAGTGGGAGATTAATATTGGCCTTTGGGCTTGTGTGCCAGTCCTAAGCGTGCCATCTCTCTCTCTCAGATAGTGGGCCATAGAAAGCCTATTTATTATTTTTTTCATTGGGTTTATAAATTTTCCCTGGAACAAAAAAAAAAAAGTGGGAGATTAATATTGGCCTCTGGGCTTGTGTGCCAGTCCTGAGCGTGCCATCTCTCTCACAAATAGTGGGCCATAGAAAGCCTATTTATTTTTTTTTTTTTTGGTTTTATAAATTCTCCCTGAAAAAAAAAGGGAGATTAATATTGGCCTTTGGGCTTGTGTGCCAGTCCTAAGCGTGCCATCTCTCTCTCTCAGATAGTGGGCCATAGAAAGCCTATTTATTATTTTTTTTATTGGGTTTATAAATTTTCCCTGGAACAAAAAAAAAAAAGTGGGAGATTAATATTGGCCTCTGGGCTTGTGTGCCAGTCCTGAGCGTGCCATCTCTCTCACAAATAGTGGGCCATAGAAAGCCTATTTATTTATTTTTTTTTGGTTTTATAAATTCTCCCTGAAAAAAAAAGGGAGATTAATATTGGCCTTTGGGCTTGTGTGCCAGTCCTAAGCGTGCCATCTCTCTCTCTCAGATAGTGGGCCATAGAAAGCCTATTTATTATTTTTTTTATTGGGTTTATAAATTTTCCCTGAAAAAAAATAAAAAGTGGGAGATTAATATTGGCCTCTGGGCTTGTGTGCCAGTCCTGAGCGTGCCATCTCTCTCACAAATAGTGGGCCATAGAAAGCCTATTTATGTTTTTGGTTGATTTGGGTTCTAAATTCTACCTGAAAAAATCAATAAATCAATCAGTGGGAGATAAATATTGGCCTCTGGGCTTGTGTGCCACTCCCGACTCCTGTGTGCGTCATCTCTCACTCAGTGGGCCATAGAAAGCCTATTTTTTGTTTTATTTGTTTTATAAATTCTCCCTGAAAAAATCATTTTTATTTTATTTGGTTTCTAAATTCTTCCTGAAAAAATCATTTTTTTTTTTATTATTTTTTTTTTCTAAAGTCTCCCTGGAAAAAAAAAAAAATCAAATCAGTGGGAGATTAATATTGCCCTTTCTGCTTGTGTGCCAGTCTTGACTCCTGGGTGTGCCATCTCTCTCTCTCTCTCTCCAATTGTGGGCCATAGAAAGCCTATTATTTTTTTAGCTTGATTTGGGTTCCAAAATCTACCTGAAAAAATCACTACATCAATCATTGGGAGAACAATATTGGCCTCTGGGCTTGTGTGCCACTCCTGACTCCTGTGTGCGTCATCTCTCACTCCGTGGGCCATAGAAAGCCTATTTTTTCTTTTATTTGTTTTCTGAATTCTCCCTGAAAAAATCATTTTATTTTATTTGGTTTCTAAATTCTTCCTGAAAAAATCATTTAATTCTATTATTTTTTTTTCCTAAAGTCTCCCTGAAAAAAAAAAAAATCAAATCAGTGGGAGATTAATATTGCCCTTTCTGCTTGTATGCCAGTCTTGACTCCTGGGTGTGCCATCTCTCTCTCTCCAATTGTGGGCCATAGAAAGCCTATTATTTTTTTAGCTTGATTTGGGTTCCAAAATCTACCTGAAAAAATCACTACATCAATCAGTGGGAGATAAATATTGGCCTCTGGGCTTGTGTGCCACTCCTGACTCCTGTGTGCGTCATCTCTCACTCAGTGGGCTATAGAAAGCCTTTTTTTGTTTTATTTGTTTTCTAAATTCTCCCTGAAAAAATCATTTTATTTTATTTGGTTTCTAATTTCTTCCTGAAAAAATCATTTTATTCTATTATTTTTTCCTAAAGTCTCCCTGAAAAAAAAATCAAATCAGTGGGAGATTAATATTGCCCTTTCTGCTTGTGTGCCAGTCTTGACTCCTGGGTGTGCCATCTCTCTCTCTCTCTCTCCAATTGTGGGCCATAGAAAGCCTATTATTTTTTAGCTTGATTTGGGTTCCAAAATCTACCTGAAAAAATCACTACATCAATCAGTGGGAGATAAATATTGGCCTCTGGGCTTGTGTGCCACTCCTGACTCCTGTGTGCGTCATCTCTCACTCAGTGGGCCATAGAAAGCCTTTTTTTGTTTTATTTGTTTTCTAAATTCTCCCTGAAAAAATCATTTTATTTTATTTGGTTTCTAAATTCTTCCTGAAAAAAATCATTTTATTCTATTATTTTTTTTTCCTAAAGTCTCCCTGAAAAAAAAAAAAAAATCAAATCAGTGGGAGATTAATATTGCCCTTTCTGCTTGTGTGCCAGTCTTGACTCCTGGGTGTGCCATCTCTCTCTCTCTCTCCAATTGTGGGCCATAGAAAGCCTATTATTTTTTTAGCTTGATTTGGGTTCCAAAATCTACCTGAAAAAATCACTACATCAATCAGTGGGAGATAAATATTGGCCTCTGGGCTTGTGTGCCACTCCTGACTCCTGTGTGCGTCATCTCTCACTCAGTGGGCCATAGAAAGCCTTTTTTTGTTTTATTTGTTTTCTAAATTCTCCCTGAAAAAATCATTTTATTTTATTTGGTTTCTAAATTCTTCCTGAAAAAATCATTTTATTCTATTATTTTTTTTTCCTAAAGTCTCCCTGAAAAAAAAAAAAAAATCAAATCAGTGGGAGATTAATATTTACATTTGTGCTTCAGTGACAGTCCTGCGTGTGTGGCATCTCTCTCATTTGTTGCCACCAACAACAGAGTGTGTAACATTGTGCCTGATTTTCGTTGTGGTCTCACTCACCTGTAAAGGAGTAGCTAAATCATACTGAAGTTATAGCTCACCGTGTAAGTTGTGTGACAGCAACAAATACCGTTAGTTTGGTTACGTTTTTAAAACAATGAGGAAGTCTGGTGGAAGAGGTCATGGCCGGGGGCGTTCATTGTCAGCTGGTAATGAGGGTAGTGGTGGAGCATCAGCTGGTCGTGGGAAAAAAAATATTGCACCTAAGTCTGGAGCTGTGGAGCCAGGTTCGTCGTCTGGCTACACAAGGCCTCGAACGCTTCCTTTTCTGGGAGTAGGAAAACCGCTTTTAAAGCCGGAGCAGCAAGAGCAAGTTTTGGCTTATCTTGCTGACTCAGCCTCTAGCTCTTTTGCCTCCTCTCGTGAAACTGATAAATGTCAAAGCAGCGCGTCGTTAGTGGATGTTCACGGTCAGGGACAAGTCGCTTCCTTGTCCTCTTCAGCAAAAACAACAACAGAGAAGAATGCAGCAGGCGACACAACGGGTTACTCCATGGAGCTCTTTACACATACCGTCCCTGGCTTAGAAAGTGAAGCAGTTAACAGTCCATGCCCATTACAAGTTGAATCTGACATGGAGTGCACTGATGCACAGCCACAGCCAGACTACTATGCTGGTCCTTTGACTCAGACCACAACATTGCCCTCGCAGGGTAATGATCAAGAATCAGACCCTGATGAGACTATGTTGCCCCATCACGAACGCTATACCACCGACCGACACGGTGACACAGACGAAGTTGCACACGAGCTACAAGAAGAGGTAATAGATGACCCAGTTCTTGACCCCGATTGGCAGTCATTGGGGGAACAGGGTGCAGGCGGCAGCAGTTCTGAAGCGGAGGAGGAGGGGCCGCAGCAGGCATCAACATCGCAACAGGTTCCATCTGCCGGGCCCGTATCTTGCCCAAAAAGCATGGCAAAGCCAAAACCTGTTGGAGGACAGCGTGGCCATCCGGTTAAAGCTCAGTCTGCAATGCCTGAAAAGGTATCCGATGCTAGAAAGAGTGCAGTCTGGCATTTTTTTAAACAACATCCAATTGATCAGCGCAAAGTCATCTGTCAAAAATGTTCAACTACCTTAAGCAGAGGATAGAATCTGAAAAGTCTCAATACAAGTTGCATGCATAGACATTTAACCACCATGCATTTGCAAGCCTGGACCAACTACCAAACGTCCCTTAAGGTTGTAGCACCCTCGGCCAATGAAGCTAGTCAGCAACGCAACATCCCTTCCGGCAGTGTAGGGCCACCATTTTCCGCACCACCTGCAGTATCTGTGCAGGTTTCTTTGCCAGGCCAAAGCAGTCAGGGTCAGGGAATCACCAGTTTTGTAGTAGGAAACACTGCATCTAGGGCACCGGCGGCAACAATACCATCTCCCACCGTCTCTCAGTCTGCCATGTCCACCGGCACCCCCGCTAGTTCCACGATCTCCAGCTCTCCAGTCCAGCTCACCCTACATGAGACTATGGTTAGAAAAAGGAAGTACTTAGCCTCGCATCCGCGTACACAGGGTTTGAACGCCCACATAGCTAGACTAATCTCGTTAGAGATGATGCCCTACCGGTTAGTTGAAAGCGAAGCTTTCAAAGCCCTGATGGACTACGCTGTACCACGCTACGAGCTACCCAGTCGACACTTTTTTTCCAGAAAAGCCATCCCAGCCCTCCACCAGCATGTTAAAGAGCGCATCGTCCATGCACTCAGGCAATCTGTGAGCACAAAGGTGCACCTGACAACAGATGCATGGACCAGTAGGCATGGCCAGGGACGTTACGTGTCCATCACGGCACACTGGGTGAATGTTGTGGATGCAGGGTCCACAGGGGACAGCAAGTTTGGGACAGTTCTGCCTAGTCCACGGTCTAGGAAACAGTTGACTGTAGCCGTTCGCACCCCCTCCTCCTCCTCTTCGTCCTCCTGCAGAAGCGAGAGCTCGTCCACAGACCGCAGTCGCACAACCACTCCATCCGCAGCTGCCACTGTTGCACACCAGGTCTCCCATTATTGGGCAGCTACTGGCAAACGTCAGCAGGCTGTATTGGCTATGAAGTGTTTGGGCGACAACAGACACACCGCGGAAGTTCTGTCCGAGTTCTTGCAGAAAGAAACGCAGTCGTGGCTGGGCACTGTAGATCTTGAGGCAGGCAAGGTAGTGAGTGATAACGGAAGGAATTTCATGGCTGCCATCTCCCTTTCCCAACTGAAACACATTCCTTGCCTGGCTCACACCTTAAACCTGGTGGTGCAGTGCTTCCTGAAAAGTTATCCGGGGTTATCCGACCTGCTCCTCAAAGTGCGTGGACTTTGCTCACATATCCGCCGTTCGCCCGTACACTCCAGCCGTATGCAGACCTATCAGCGTTCTTTGAACCTTCCCCAGCATCGCCTAATCATAGACGTTGCAACAAGGTGGAACTCAACACTGCACATGCTTCAGAGACTGTGCGAACAGAGGCGGGCTGTTATGTTTTTGTGGGAGGATACACATACACGGGCAGGCAGTAGGATGGCAGACATGGAGTTGTCAGGTGTGCTGTGGTCGAAGATTCAAGACATGTGTCAAGTCCTTCAGTGTTTTGAGGAATGCACACGGCTGGTTAGTGCAGACAACGCCATAATAAGCATGAGCATCCCCCTAATGCGTCTGCTGATGCAAAGTTTGACGCACATAAAGGATCAGGCTTCTGCAGCAGAGGAAGAGGAAAGCCTTGATGACAGTCAGCCATTGTCTGGCCAGGGCAGTGTACAGGACGAGTTAGCGGGCGAAGAGGAGGACGAGGAGGAGGAGGAGGATGATGGGGATGATTATATTTTTAATGAGGAAGCTTTTCCGGGGCCACTGGAAATTGGTGGCGCGGCAAGGCCGGGTTCTGGTTTTTGGAGGGACACAAGTGACGTGGATTTGCCTGAAACTGCCCCTCAACCAAGCACAACCGCAGATTTGAGAACTGGAACTTTGGCCCACATGGCGGATTATGCCTTACGTATCCTCAAAAGGGACACACGCATAACTAAAATGATGAACGATGACGATTACTGGTTGGCCTGCCTCCTTGATCCTCGCTATAAAGGCAAATTGCAAAATATAATGCCACATGAGAACTTGGAACTAATATTAGCAACCAAACAATCAACTCTTGTTGACCGTTTGCTTCTGGCATTCCCTGCACACAGCGCCCGTGATCGTTCTCACACGAGCTGCAGGGGCCAGCAGACCAGAGGAGTTAGAGGGGCAGAAATCAGAAGTGGCGTTGGCCAGAGGGGTTTTCTGACCAGGTTGTGGAGTGATTTTGCTATGACCGCAGACAGGACAGGTACTGCAGCATCAATTCAAAGTGACAGGAGACAACATTTGTCCAGTATGGTTACAAACTATTTTTCATCCCTTATCGATGTTCTCCCTCAACCGTCATTCCCATTTGATTACTGGGCATCAAAATTAGACACCTGGCCAGAATTGGCAGAATATGCATTGCAGGAGCTTGCTTGCCCGGCAGCTAGTGTCCTATCAGAAAGAGTATTCAGTGCTGCAGGTTCAATACTAACAGAAAAAAGGACTCATCTGGCTACCCAAAATGTAGATGATCTAACCTTCATTAAAATGAACCACAACTGGATTTTGAAATCTTTTGCCCCACCTTGCCCGGCTGACACCTAGCTTTCCTATGAAAAGGTCTTGCCTGTGGACTATTCTGAATGCCTTTTCCAATCTCGTAATTTTCTGCACCTGATTGTCCAGCATACGACATGTTTACACCTCACTAAATGGCCAAACTCCCCACACGGGGCCGTGGTATCGACACTTGGCGACAGCACCCGTGAGAGTGCTGTTTGTCTGAAGAGGTGGGTGTGCCCGCTTTTGGTCGACGGCACTGCCACTGGGTCCCTCCTAGTACAATAAAGTGTCTCTGGCGGTGGTGGTGCGCACCCAACGTCAGACACACCGTTGTAATATGAGGGGCCCTGGGCCTGTACCGCCGACCACAAGACAGTCCCCCCCCCAGCTCAAACAGTGCTCTACCACTTGCAAAATTATCTCACAGCTCCACCAATGTTTAGTCTATGCGCTGACATCCTTCAATGCCTGCCACTGACAATACCATTGTATTGACATTTTTGTTATGATAGGTCTTCGAAGCCTGTCTGCGGTCACGCCTTCCACTATGCCTCCACTGACCACACCACTGCTGCCCGTGTACCCCTGGAACCAATTTAAAATTGCCTACAGCCAGCCCAATTTTTTTATTTTAGGCCTTCGATGCCTGTCTGCGGTCCGTTCTTTCTACTACTACTACACTGACCAGGCCACTGCTGCCCGTGTACCCCTGGAACCAATTTAAAATTGCCTACAGCCATGTGTTATTATTTTAGGCCTTCGATGCCTGTCTGCGGTCACTCCTTCCACTAGGCCTCCACTGACCACACCACTGCTGCCCGTGTACCCCTGGAACCAATTTAAAATTGCCTACAGCCAGCCCAATTTTTTTATTTTAGGCCTTCGATGCCTGTCTGCGGTCCGTTCTTTCTACTACTACTACACTGACCAGGCCACTGCTGCCCGTGTACCCCTGGAACCAATTTAAAATTGCCTACAGCCATGTGTTATTATTTTAGGCCTTTGATGCCTGTCTGCGGTCACTCCTTCCACTAGGCCTCCACTGACCACACCACTGCTGCCCGTGTACCCCTGAAACCAATCTAAAATTGCCTACAGCCAGCCCAATTTTTTTATTTTAGGCCTTCGATGCCTGTCTGCGGTCACTCCTTCCACTAGGCCTCCACTGACCACACCACTGCTGCCTGTGTACCCCTGGAACCAATTTAAAATTGCCTACAGCCAGCCCAATTTTTTTATTTTAGGCCTTCGATGCCTGTCTGCGGTCACTCCTTCCACTAGGCCTCCACTGACCACACCACTGCTGCCCGTGTACCCCTGGAACCAATTTAAAATTGCCTACAGCAAGCCCAATTTTTTTATTTTAGGCCTTCGATGCCTGTCTGCGGTCCGTTCTTTCTACTACTACTACACTGACCAGGCCACTGCTGCCCGTGTACCCCTGGAACCAATTTAAAATTGCCTACAGCCATGTGTTATTATTTTAGGCCTTCGATGCCTGTCTGCGGTCACTCCTTACAATATGCCTCCACTGACCACACCACTGCTGCCCGTGTACCCCTGGAACCAATTTAAAATTGCCTACAGCCAGCCCAATTTTTTTATTTTAGGCCTTCGATGCCTGTCTGCGGTCACTCCTTCCACTAGGCCTCCACTGACCACACCACTGCTGCCCGTGTACCCCTGGAACCAATTTAAAATTGCCTACAGCCATGTGTTATTATTTTAGGCCTTCGATGCCTGTCTGCGGTCACTCCTTACAATATGCCTCCACTGACCACACCACTGCTGCCCGTGTACCCCTGGAACCAATTTAAAATTGCCTACAGCCAGCCCAATTTTTTTATTTTAGGCCTTCGATGCCTGTTTGCGGTCCGTTCTTTCTACTACTACTACACTGACCAGGCCACTGCTGCCCGTGTACCCCTGGAACCAATTTAAAATTGCCTACAGCCATGTGCTATTATTTTAGGCCTTCGATGCCTGTCTGCGGTCACTCCTTCCACTAGGCCTCCACTGACCACACCACTGCTGCCCGTGTACCCCTGGAACCAATTTAAAATTGCCTACAGCCAGCCCAATTTTTTTATTTTAGGCCTTCGATGCCTGTCTGCGGTCCGTTCTTTCTACTACTACTACACTGACCAGGCCACTGCTGCCCGTGTACCCCTGGAACCAATTTAAAATTGCCTACAGCCATGTGTTATTATTTTAGGCCTTCGATGCCTGTCTGCGGTCACTCCTTCCACTAGGCCTCCACTGACCACACCACTGCTGCCCGTGTACCCCTGGAACCAATTTAAAATTGCCTACAGCCAGCCCAATTTTTTTATTTTAGGCCTTCGATGCCTGTCTGCGGTCACTCCTTCCACTAGGCCTCCACTGACCACACCACTGCTGCCCGTGTACCCCTGGAACCAATTTAAAATTGCCTACAGCCAGCCCAATTTTCTTATTTTAGACCTTCGATGCCTGTCTGTGGTCACTCCTTCCACTAGGCCTCCACTGACCACACCACTGCTGCTCGTGTACCTCTGGAACCAATTTAAAATTGCCTACAGCCAGCCCAATTTTTTTATTTTAGGCCTTCGATGCCTGTCTGCGGTCCGTTCTTTCTACTACTACTACACTGACCAGGCCACTGCTGCCCGTGTACCCCTGGAACCAATTTAAAATTGCCTACAGCCATGTGTTATTATTTTAGGCCTTCGATGCCTGTCTGCGGTCACTCCTTCCACTAGGCCTCCACTGACCACACCACTGCTGCCCGTGTACCCCTAGAACCTATTTAAAATTGCATAGAGCATCCTTTTTTTAATAGTAGGCGTACAAAGTCTGTCTGCGGTTCACTATTGAAATTGTCCTCCACTGCCCAGAGCACTGCAGCTTGTGTACCCCTGTAACTTTTTTCTGCTGCAGTGAGCCACATTTTTGGTTTGAGTCCTACTACCTGCGTCTGTCTGCGCCACTCAATTCAGCTGTGTTCCTTTGAAAAAAGCTGAGCGTCAATAGTCTTGTTTTCAGCCTCTAGGAATTTTAAAACTGCATTGGGTGTACAACTTTGGTAGGGCCTACTAACGGTGTCTGCCTCCCCAAGGTGTTCCCCAGATTTCCTCTCCATTGCTTCAATCTTCATGCTCTCGTTTAGTAGTTGTTGGAAACTACGCTGCATTAGGCCTACAAATTGGGTATGGGGTGTAGAGAGATGGTGTGTTCCACTCCAAGGTGTTCTCCAGGTTGCCTTTCCTGAGCTTCAATCTTTATGCTCTCGTTTAGTAGTTGTTGGAAACTACGCTGCATTAGGCCTACAAATTGGGTATGGGGTGTAGAGAGATGGTGTGTTCCACTCCAAGGTGTTCTCCAGGTTGCCTTTCCTGAGCTTCAATCTTCATGCTCTCGTTTAGTAGTTGTTGGAAACTACGCTGCATTAGTCCTACAAATTGGGTATGGGGTGTAAAGAGATGGTGTGTTCCACTCCAAGGTGTTCTCCAGGTTGCCTTTCCTGAGCTTCAATCTTCATGCTCTCGTTTAGTAGTTGTTGGAAACTACGCTGCATTAGGCCTACAAATTGGGTATGGGGTGTAGAGAGATGGTGTGTTCCACTCCAAGGTGTTCTCCAGGTTGCCTTTCCTGAGCTTCAATCTTCATGCTCTCGTTTAGTAGTTGTTGGAAACTACGCTGCATTAGGCCTACAAATTGGGTATGGGGTGTAGAGAGATGGTGTGTCCCACTCCAAGGTGTTCCCCAGGTTTCCTCTCCATTGCTTCGATCTTCATGCTCTCGTTTAGTAGTTGTAGAAAACTACACTGCATTAGGCCTACAAATTGGGTATGGGGTGTAGAGAGATGGTGTGTTCCACTCCAAGGTGTTCCACAGGTTTCGTCCACATTGCTTCGGTCTTCCGACTCTCGTTTAGTAGTTGTAGAAAACTACACTGCATTAGGCCTACAAATTGGGTATGGGGTGTAGAGAGACGGTGTGTTACACTCCAAGGTGTTCCCCAGGTTTCGTCCACATTGCTTCAATCTTCCGACTCTCGTTTAGTAGTTGTTGAAAACTACACTGCATTAGGCCTACAAATTGGGTATGGGGTGTAGAGAGATGGTGTGTTCCACTCCAAGGTGTTCTCCAGGTTGCCTTTCCTGAACTTCTATCTTCAGGCTCTCATTAAATTGTAGTTAAATGGAACAACTGCATTTGGCGTACTAGTTGGTTTGGGGCCTACTATCGGTGTCTGTCACTCCTTGCTGTTCTCCTGGTTTCCTGTCCTGAAATTCCATTTTCAGGCTCTTGTTAAGTAGTTGTTAATGTTAGACTGCATTTGGCCTACTAGTTGGGTTGGGGCCTACTATCGGTGTCTGCCACTCCTTGCTGTTCTCCTCAACTGAACAAAGCTGGGCCGCCTGTTTACTACGGTTGCCAATTTTGAACTGCATGTCGACTACTTACTGATTTGGGCCTACTCTCTGTGTCAGCCTCTCATTCCAGTTGTCCTCCACTGCAATGCCCCCTGGTTAGTCCTGTGTTACCAATTTTGAACTGCATTTAGCCCACTTTATTCTTTGGGCCTATATCTGTGTTTCCTCCTCATCCTGCCCATTGCCCAGCCAGTGATAGATGAGTCTGCTGGTACATTGACCCATAACGCAAAATTCCCCGTGCACGCTACACAGCAAGATTGTGACCCTGCTGAAAGTCAGGTTCCTCTTCCCGCATACCATACCACCTTACACGGGGACAAAGAGGAAGGTGCAGATGAAATTGCAGGTTCCCTCATCAGGTGGGGGGAGGAATACTAGTTGGCGACGTCACTGGCACAGGGCCTCTCATAGTACGCAAAAGTGTTGCTGCTGGTGGGAGGCGCCCCCGCCGTGCAAACACACCGCTGTACTTTGAGGGGCCCTGTGCCAGTGCCAATGCCAACGAGTGGGCCCCCCCTGCTTGCTCAGGATCACAGCACTTGCAAAGTTTAAATACTTACCTCTCCCTGCTCCACTGCCGTGACGTGGTCCAGATTTACTGGGCCCACTAATTACTTGAACCAGCCCTACCCCCCACAACTTTAGCCAAATGACCCCCAATTTCAAATGCCTTCCAATTATTATAAGGTAAATTACGATTGACAAGCTTCTTTAACAAGAATGGATGTTTTTGCCATTAAAATGGGCAGTGTAGGTGTTTTCCTGGCTTCCACTCACTGCCGACTATGCTCCCCCATTGACTTGCATTGGGTTTCGTGTTTCGGGCGATACCCGACTTTTCGCGATAATCGGCTGATTCCACTCGACTCGACTTCTAAGATAGTCGGGTTTCGCGAAACACGGCTCGACTCTAAAAAGGTCAAGGTCGCTCAACCCTAGTGCTGAAAGCATCACACGAATCGCGACTTTTGCGCACAGATCATCAACCTCATGGCCGATCCCACACTAGGATCGGGTCGGGTATCATGAAACTCGACTTTGTCGAAAGTCGGCGATTTTTTAATTTGTCCGATCCGTTTCACTCAACCCTAGTCATAACTTTTTTATTTTTCAGTCAATATGGCCATGTAAAGGCATGATTTTTGCGGGACATGATGTATTTTGATCGACACCATTGGTTTTAACAAATCGTGTACTGAAAAACAGGAAAAAAATTCCAAGTGTGGTGAAATTGCCAAAAAAAGTGCAATTCCACAGTTGTTGTTTTTTTACCATGTTAACTAAATGCTAAAACTGAACTGCCATTTTGATTCTCCAGGTCATTATGAGTTCACAGACACCAAACATGTATAGATTCTTTTTTATTTAAATGGTGAAAAAAAATCCAAAATTTGTTAAGAAAGGAAAAACTATGGTGACATTTTCTGAGCCCTGTAGCATTTCTATTTTTTGTGATCTAGGGCTAGGTGAGGGCTTATTTTTTGCGCCCCGAGCTGGCGGTTTAAAGATACCATTTGAGTCTAGATACAATCTTTTGATTGCCCAATATTGCATTTTATTGCATCATAACGGAAACCAAAAAAAGTAATTCCGGAGTTTTTAATTATTTTCTCGTTATGTCATTTAGTGATCAGGTTAATTTTTTTTATATTGATAGATTGGGCGATTATGAGCACAGCGATGCCAAAAATGTGCATAATTGATTTTGTTTGTTTTATTTTGAATGGAGCAAAACGGGTTATTTGAATTTTTATAAATTTTTTATTTTTTAGTATTTTTAAAACCTTTTTTTACTTTTTGCATGCTTCAGTAGTCTCCATGTGAAACTAAATGCTGTAGTACTTTGATCGCCTCTGCTACACTCAGGCAATGATCAGATTGCCTGTGTATAGTAGAAATGCTCACTTGCTATGAGTGCCCACCACGGGGCTATGTTCATAGCAATCTAGCAATCACAACCAAACATGTCTGCTGCAGACCTCTGGTTGTGATGCCGACCCATCAGTGACCCGAGATCATGTGGCTAGGTCACCGATGGGCAGGATTAGTGATGTGCTTCCTGTAAGCGCGAGTTAAATTTAATGCAAATTAAGTTCAGTGCTGGAGACCGCACCATCCATGGGGATGTCTGACATGTGTGTACTATTACGCCACATGTCAGCAAGGCATTAAAGTGGAGTAAAAGTGTTACACTATTGTTCTCAGCAGTGATTTGGGAATCAGAGATGCTTCCCCATACTGTTCTCCTTCCATTTAGCACTTTTCCCATCCATTTGAAAATTTTCACTGCACCAACAGACCTGTTTGCCGGAAAAAGCTCAGATTTCTCATTGAGTCCCATTATACTCATCACTGTAAATAGGCATAACGAGGGTAATACAGTAATCCTCTACAGGTGTCTGCTTCTTATTCTCCTTCCTCAGGAGGCTGGGGGAAATGCCTCTACCTGCTTCCTGGAGCCCAATTCCCACATGCCTGAGCTGTAAGTGACCCAGCTTTGGGTAGAGCCGGAGTCCCCGACATGTAGAAATGGGCCACAACCCCTGTGTCACCTACACCATCGCCTGCTCCAACATAGGAGACGGGGAACCCCAAAGACAGTCTGATCCCTTGGGGTTGTAACCTCATCTCGAGCCACCTTGAGGAGCCTCTCCCAGGCCCATTAATTTTGCAAGAAGGGTTCATCTTGCTCCCTTCCTTCTCAGATCAAACTTATCACATACCAGAGCTGTTGCCCCTACATCTTTTGGAGCGGGATCCTGGTTCCAACCATCAGCTATTGTAGCCTTTGAGGCAAGTGTTCCAAATCTACTGCCTGCTGGTTGAACAAGATGTGATGACAGTTCCCAAACTTTTCTGTGGACCCCCATCTCACCTGTCAGTCATAAGTAAAGACCTCCCATAGAATACCAACTCTTGGTACGTTGCAGCTAGCTAGTTCCCTAGCATTTTTGCAGCCCTATTCCTGGCTCACCTCATCTAACTTCTGAGCAGGCTAGGCCCCGCAGTCTGCTCAATAGTTGCTGGATCCTGGCTTTTCAATTTGCAGACTGCAAGAGCCCCAGCAGTGAAAGATGTGGTCTGGGTTCAGGCCTTGGTGGTTCTGGGAAAATGGTTGGTTCTGGACCACAGGCTCCTGCCATCTCCACTTTCACACCAGCTAAGTCTGGCTCTGATATTCCTCGGGTCGCTCCCTTGGAAGTCTAGCGGGATTCTCCCATCTTTGGCACCTTGTCACCCACTAAGCACGTTAAACTGTATGGATTACTTATTCAATCCAGAAAAAAATGTAACGCTTTTTGGGAGTGTTATTTAACACTAAAATGTAAAACAAAATACGCAATCCCCTATGGATGACTAGTTGAATCCAGAAAAAGTTTTGATTGCTTTTTTGGAGTGTTAAATAACATTGAAATGTAAATCAAAGACTGTAATACTCTATGGGTGATTATTTGGATCCAGGACACAATTTGAAAGCTTTGTTTTGGAGTGTTACATACCACGGAAATGTAAAACAAATCACAAATCACAGATGACAATATAGTCAATTTTTTCAACCCCCACATAAAGATTGTCCCCTGGCCTGGATAACTGTTTTCTCCCTCCATTCAGAACTGTTCCTGAGCTGTGCTATGGTGCAAGTGAGCCGAACATGGTGGCGCCAGATCTTTTATAAGCTCTGATGAGGTAATGCGGCAGGCCAAACACAGTAATACCATTGCAAAGATGGTTACTGCACTGCAGTGATTGAGAGTCAATCCCTACATGCCTATTAATTGAATAACAGGTGCTAAACCTGCAGGGTGAGGATTCAAGCTTCAAATCTGAGCATCAGTCAATGCTCCTTGAGTGCCAAACACATCAGAGCTCCCAGATATTCGATTGATATCTGAGTATCACCAAATACATTCGCTCATCCCTATTAATATCGAAATGCTTTGGAGAAGCCTTGAATTTTTTTTTTACTTGAAAAATTACTTATGAATAGTGTTAAGCATTCCGATACTGCAAATATCGGGTATCGGCTGATATTCGCTGTATCGGAATTCCGATACCGAGTTCCGATACTTTTGCGATATCAGATACCGGAATCGGAAGTTCCCATAGTGCAATGATGCACTATAATGGAGTGTGGGCGGTGCGTGGGTGGAGACTGCATGTGTGTGAGTGGGCAGAGTCTGTGCGTGACCATGGGGGTCTATGCGGGTCTGCCGGGGGTCTGTGCGGACCTGCCGGGGCTCTGTGCGGGCTGCAGGGAGTCTGTGCGGGCCTGCTTGGACTCTGTGTGGGCTGCCATGGGTCTGTGCGGGCTGCCAGGGGTCTGTGTAGGCCTGCCGGGGCTCTGTGCGGGCTGCTGGGGGTCTGTGCTGGCTGCTGAGAGTCTGTGTGGGCCTGCCGAGGCCCTGTGCGGGCTTCTAGGGCTTTGTGCGGGCCTGCCGGGGCTCTGTGTAGGCTGCCAGGGGTCTGTTCGGGCTGCCAGGTGTCTGTGGGGCCTGCCGGGGGTCTGTGTGGGCTGCCTGGGGTCTGTGTGGGCTGCCGAGGGTCTGTGCGGCCTGCTGGGGGTTTATGTGGGATGCTGGGGGTCTGTGTGGGCTGCCAGGTGTCTGTGCGGGCTGCCGGGGGTCTGGGCGGGCCTGCCGGGGCTATGTGTGGGCTGCCTGGGGTCTGTGTGGGCTGCCAGGGGTCTGTGTAGGCCTGCCGGGGCTCTGTGCGGGCTGCTGGGGGTCTGTGCGGGCTGCTGAGAGTCTGTGTGGGCCTGCCGAGGCCCTGTGCGGGCTTCTAGGGCTTTGTGCGGGCCTGCCGGGGCTCTGTGCAGGCTGCCGGGGGTCTGTTCGGGCTGCCAGGTGTCTGTGGGGCCTACCGGGGGTCTGTGTGGGCTGCCTGGGGTCTGTGTGGGCTGCCGGGGGTCTGTGCGGCCTGCTGGGGGTTCATGTGGGCTGCTGGGGGTCTGTGTGGGCTGCTGGGGCTCTGTACGGACTGCCAGGTGTCTGTGCGGGCTGCCGGGGGTCTGGGCGGGCCTGCCGGGGCTCTGTGTGGGCTGCCTGGGGTCTGTGTGGGCTGCCAGGGGTCTGTGTGGGCCTGCCGGACTCTGTGTGGGCTGCCGGGGGTCTGTGTGGTCTGATGGGGGTCTGTGCGGGCCTTTTGGGGCTCTGTGCGGGCTGCCGGGCCTCTATGCGGGCGGCAGGGACTCTGTGCGGGCTGCCGGGGGTCTGTGTGGGCCTGCCGGGGCTCTGTGCGTGCTGCCTGGGGTCTGTGCGGGCTGCCGGGGGTCTGTGCGGGTCTGCCGGGGCTCTGTGCGGGCTGCTGGGGGTCTGTGCGGGCTGCTGGGGGTCTGTGCAGGCTGCGGGGGGTCAGTGCGGGCCTACCGGCAGTCTGTGTGGGCTGCCGGGGGTCTGTGCGGGCTGCCGGGGCTCTGTATGGGCTGCCGGGGGTCTGTGCGGGCTGCTGGGGGTCTGGCGGGCCTGCCGGGGGTATGTGCAGCCTGCTGGCGGTCTGTACAGGCTTGCCAGGGCTCTGTGCGGGCTGCCGGGGCTCTGTGCAGGCATCGTCCGATAGGACTACCATTCCCGTCGGACGATGCCTGCTACAGTGACAGTGTTTGACACATTAGCCAATGATGGGACAGTAGTAGTCCCATCATCCGGCTGATGTGTTGAATGTTAAAAAAAATAAAAAAAAATACAACATACATGCTACATACATACAACATACTACATACGTACTACATACTATATACTACATGCATACTTCATACATACTACATACATACATACTACATACATACTACACACTACATACAATACATTAATACATTACATACAATATATGCATACAGACATACAGTACATATAACATAGATTACATACTCACCATCACTTGTCACTTTGTTCCCCGAAGCCAGTGTCATCTGTAAAAAATATTAAAATAACAAACAACCAATAGACTCCCTGATCCACAGAACTCCACTAGAGTCCCACGACGATCTCTCGTGGAGAACAGCAGCATCAGCTGATGCGACCGCTCTCCAGGGGCTCTAGGAATCCAATGACGGGAGAAAGGTATCCTTCCGCACTGTATTCCTCCGCCGCTGTAAAAAAATAGTCCCTAGTCTCACTTTTGGCATTGCTGTGTGAGAAATTTTCCCTTGCAGCAATTGCCATAAAGTGAAACTTTGAACTATAGTAACCTCAGTGATGCACTGCAGGAGCCATTGTCTCCTGTCAGTGTGTCACTGAGGGTCTTATAGAGCAGTGACATCATCCGATGTCACTGTTCTATAGGGGAGATCTTTGTGGGATTATTATTAATTGGACTACAGCGGACAGGTAGTATACGGTATATTATTTTACGTTTTTTGCAGGCGCTGAAGTATGGTAAGTATGGTTAAATGAAGAATATTAAAAAGGTTTTTTCCTAATGTGTGCGTGTTTTATTAACCCTTTATTACTTCTGGATAAATAATGGATAGGCGTCTTATTGACGCCTCTCCGTTATTAACCCGGCTTAATGTCACCTTACAATAGCAAGGTGACATTAACCCCTTATTACCCCATATCCCACCGCTACATGGGAATGGGAAGAGAGGGGCTAAGTGCTGGAATTGGTGCATCTTACAGACTGGTATTTGTAGTCGGGGGGCCAAGATCCATGGCCCCTCTCTAGGCTATGAATATCAGCCCGCAGCTGTCTGCGTAGCCTTTCTGGCTATAACATACAGGGGACCCCACGTCATTTTTTGGGGGGTCCCCCTATTTTAATAACCATTAAAGGTTATGCAGACAGCTGCGGGCTGATACTCATAGCAGGTTTAAATAATGGCCCCCGGCCGTCAGCTTTCCTCCTCTGGTGCAGAAAATTGCGAGGGAGCCCACACCGTTTTTTTCTGTTTTTTTTTTTAATTCAACGCTCATTAAGGCCTCTTTTACACTTGCGTCGGTACGGGTCCGTCGCTATGCGTTGGGCCGACGTACGGATGCACGTTGTGAAATTTGTGCATGACGTGGGCAGCGGATGCATTTTTTCAACGTATCCACTGCCAATTCTGAAGTCCGGGGAGGGGGAGGCGGAGTTTCGGCCGCGCATGCGCAGTAGAAATTGGCGGACGCGACGGACAAAAAAACGTTCACTTGAATGTTTTTTCGTGCCGACGGTCCGCCAAAACACGACGGATCTGTTGCACGATGGACGCGACGTGTTGCCATCCGTCGCGATCCGTCGCTAATACAAGTCCATAGGTAAAAAAACGCATCCTGCAAGCACATTTGCAATCTCCGTTTTTTTCTCCAAAATGACGGATTGCTAAAAACGCAAGTGTGAAAGTAGCCTTAGAAACATCGGCATTTCTATTATATATCTATGGATATATCTATCTATACGTCGGCCCAACGCATAGCGACGCAAGTGTGAAAGAGGCCTTAATGAACGTTGAATTAAAAAAAATGGAAAAAAACGGCGTGGGCTCTGGTGCAATTTTCTGCGTCAGAGGGGGAAAGCCGACGGCCGGTGGCAAACATTTGTAGCCTGCTATGAATATCAGCCCGCAGCTGTCTGCGTAACCTTTACTGGCTACTAAAATAGGGTGACCCCCCAAAAAAATGACGTGGGGTCCCCCTAAATTTTATAGCCAGAAAGGCTATGCAGACAGCTGCGGGCTGATATTCATAGCCTAGAGAGGGGCCCTGGATATTGCCCCCCCGGCTACAAATGCCAGTCCGCAGCCGCACAAGGAAATTACGGTACTTAGCCCCTCTCCTCCCACTCCCATGTAGTGGTGGGATATGGGGTAATAAGGGGTTAATGTCACCTTGCGTTTGTAAGGTGACATTAAGCTGGGTTAATAACGGAGAGGTGTCAATAAGACGCCTATCCATTATTAATCCAATAGTAAAAAAGGTTTAATAAAACACACACACATTAGGAAAAAAGTATTTTAATATTCTTCATTTAACCATACATAGCATAATTCAGCGCCTGCCAAAACCATAAAATAAACCGTATACTACCTGTCCGCTGTAGTCATATTAATAACGAGTGTCCCACGACGATCTCCGCTATAGAACAGTGACATCGGGTGATGTCACTGCTCTATAGGACCCTCAGTGACACGCTGACAGGAGACAATGGCTCCTGCAGTGCATCACTGAGGTTACTATAGTTCAAAGTCTCACTTTATGGCAATTGCTGCATGGGAAAATTTTTCACACAGCAATGCCAAAAGTGAGACTAGGGACTTTTTTTACTGGGCAGAGGAATACCTTCCACCCATCATTGTGTTCCTGGAGCCCTTGAAGAGCGCTCGCATCAGCTGATACTGCTGTTCTCCACGGGAGATCATCGTGGGACACTCGTGGATTTCTGCAGACGGAGTATATTGGTTGTTTGTTATTTTAATATTTTTTACAGGTGACACTGGCTTTGGGGATCAAAATGACAAGTAATGGGGAGTATGTACTCTATGTTTAATGTACTGTATGTCTATATGTATGCATTGTATTTAATGTATGAATGTACTGTATGTAGTATGTATGTATTTTGTATGTATGTAGTATGCATGAAGTATGTATGTAGTATGTATGTTTTTTTTTTTTCATTCAACACATTAGCCGGATGATGGGACTACTACTGTCCCATCATTGGCTAATGTTTCAATCACTGTCACTGTAGCAGGCATCATCTGATGGGACTTGTAGTCCCATTGGACTATGCCTGCACACACACACAGACCCCTGGCAGCCCGCACAGACCCCCGGCAGCCCACACAGACCCCCGGCCGCCCGCACAGAGCCCCGCAGGCCCACACAGACCCCCGGCAGGCCGCACAGACCCCCAGCCGGCCCGTACAGACCCCCAGCAGGCACATACAGACCCCAGGCAGCCCGCATAGAGCCCCGGCAACCCGCACAGCGCCCCGGCAAGCCCGCACAGACCCCCGGCAGCCCGCACAAACCCCTGGCAGGCCCCTACAGACCCCCGGCAGGCCTGCACAGACCCCCGGCAGCCTGCACAGACCCCCGGCAGGCCCATACAGACCCCCAGCAGCCCGCAAAGACCCCCGGCAGGCACGCACAGACCCCTGGCAGCCCGCACAGACCCCCGAGAGGCCTGTACATATCCCTGGTAGGCCCGCATAGACCCCGCCTGCACACACGGACACGCACAGTCTCCGCCCACGCACCTCCCACACTCTTCACCCTCCAGAACAGGATGTAGAAGGACAGAAAGGGCTTATTTACATTCCGATATTTGTGCCCCATTGACTTGCATTGGTATCGGGTATCGGTATCGGCAATATCCGATATTTTTTGGATATCAGCCGATGCAATCCGATATCGATACTTCTGGATATCGAAAGGTATCGCTCAACACTACTTATGAAACATTAAAAAATAAAAAATGAACAAACAATGATGAAACTCAGATCCAAAAGCACTGATGAACAAGGGTCCATGGTGGGGCATAACTATGTGGCTACCTGGTGTTCAATAAAGCCTCTGATGGTGAAGATAGGCTTGTGTGGCAGATAGCCAAAAGGATCCACTTCAGGGCAGTCCATGGTTCTGCAGCAACTGACCCCAAAGGGGAGGATTACAGAGATGGACTTCGGAGTCCTAGGCAGGATGGGATCGGAGACACAGGACAGGTTCTGGTACCGTGACATAGATGTAGACTCAGAGCCCCAAGCAGGTCTGGATCAGGAATACTGACAGACTGGTAACTGGTGCTTGTTCAGACAGGGCTAATACATGAATGTAAGGCAAAGGTATAGGTGCGGACAAGGCAGGTTCAGGTTCAGAGCAATAAACTGGTAGTAGTTGGCAAAACCCAAAAATCGCAGGATTGCCTTTATGCCAGTTGGATACTGCCATTTAGAGATGGAATACAACTTGTCAGGATCCATCTCCAAGCCCCTGGCAGACATTATATAACATAGGAAAGGCAAAGTGGACTGTTTAAAGACGCATTTCTCAAATTTGGGGTACAGATGATTCTCCCTAATTCTTGGTCAGACCTGGCGGATGTTCCTTCTATGAGAGGGCAGATCTATAGAGAGGACCACGATATTATCCAGATGAATCACTACCCAAGAGTAAATGAAATCTGTGAAGATGTCGTTCCTGAAATCTTGGAAGACAACTGGGGCGTTCTTGAGCTAAAACTTCATAACATGGTATTCATATTGACGGTCTTGGGAGTTGAAAGCCGTCTTCCACTTGTATTCTTGATGCATGCAAATCGGACTATATGCTTCTCTCAGATTGAGCTTGGTGAAGATCTTAGCACCTCTAAGACAATCAAAGAATTCTGGAGTCAGTGATAGCAGATATTTGCTTTTGATCATGATCTGGTTGAGGCCACTATAATATATACAAGGCTAGGGAGATCCATCGTTCTTCTTAACAAAGAAAAAACAGCTCTGGAATGAGATAAAACTATTTTTTTTCATGTTCCACCTCTCTGGAGTGTTCTTGGTACCTGAGGTTAATATTAATAGCCAGTGAAATTAGGTTGTGAATGGTAGTAGGGATATCACGGCCAGCCAGTTCATGTTTAATATTTCCAGACAAACCCTCCTAGAAGGCTGCTAACAGTGCCTTGTTGTTTCAGTTGATTTCAAAAAACGTATGGAACGTAGCGTATGGAACCGGATTGCAAGCTGACCCACAGTCAGACTACCCTGATGCAATCTAAGGAGAGAGAATGCGACAGAGGTGACTCACCAAAGACCTTGTGGGACCCTGGAAGGTCTGCAGATCTGAGGTCACAGAATCCCCTCTCTCCCATAAGGGGTCTAGCCATGTAAGACTTTCTCCTACGAGATACATACAAAAGAAAGAGAGCAGTTCACCAGCGAAGACAAATCCAATTAAAATTGAAAAGCGCACTGATCACCATGAAAGTCCACAATTCATAAACAATGCGTTTCAGCTAGAAGACTTAAGGTACCGTCACACTAAACGATATCGCTAGCGATCCGTGATGTTTCAGCGTCCTGGCTAGCGATATCGTTCAGTTTGACAGGCAGCAGCGATCAGAATCCTGCTGTGATGTCGTTGGTCGCTGCAGAAAGTCCAGAACTTTATTTCGTCGCTGGACTTTCTGCAGACATCGCTGAATCGGCGTGTGTGACGCCGATTCAGCGATGTCTTCGCTGGTTACCAGGGTAACATAGTAACATAGTAACATAGTAACATAGTTAGTAAGGCCGAAAAAAGACATTTGTCCATCCAGTTCAGCCTATATTCCATCATAATAAATCCCCGACTAAGGGCCGCGCTTAGTAACCCGATGTTTACCCTGGTTACCAGCGTAAAAGTAAAAAAAAAACAAACAAACACTACATACTTACCTTCCGCTGTCTATCCCTCGGCGCTCTGCTTCTCTGCCCTGTGTAAGCACAGCGGCCGGAAAGCACAGTGGTGACGTTACCGCTCTGCTTTCCGGCCGCTGTGCTCACAGTCAGTGCAGGAAAGCACAGCGCCGGGGACAGACAGCAGAAGGTAAGTATGTAGTGGTTTTTTTTTTTTACTTTTACGCTGGTAACCAGGGTAAACATCGGGTTACTAAGCGCGGCCCTGCGCTTAGTAACCCGATGTTTACCCCGGTTACCGGGGACCTCGGGATCGTTGGTCGCTGGAGAGCTGTCTGTGTGACAGCTCTCCAGCGACCAAACAGCGACGCTGCAGCGATCCGGATCGTTGTCGGTATCGCTGCAGCGTCGCTTAGTGTGACGGTACCTTAAATCATGGCATACCATGGTTAAGGCTTCTAGCTGAAAGGCGTTAGTTATGTACTGTGGACTTTCATGGTAACCAGTGCATTTTTACATTTTTTATTAGTTCAATAAATATTTTTTTTCAGTTTTTACTACCTCTTTTTTTTTTGGGTTGTTGCTATCACGTCCCATATTGATACGGCTCCATGAGATTATCCCTGTCTAACCAGAGTGCATCTGAATGCGTTGAGCTGACTTTCCTTGTTCCATATACCTCTGTTATTTCTCTCCTTCTAGATGGGATGTTAGAATTGGCACTTTTTCACAATCGGAGTAAAACTTGTGAACCAACAGTTCATAGTATAGTCTGCCCTCATTGGTCAACCCACTGCATTACTTAGGATATCTGTTAAAACATAGTACAGCAAAGAAATGAAAACCATTTTCACGTACATGGACAACAGCTGCTAAGGTTGTTGCATCTTTATCAGATGCTGGTACAGAGCAGGCAGCTGGCATCAGTGCTTTTAAACAGGTGTTAACCGACCTCAAGTATGTTAAAATGTTATCCTGCTGCTCACGTTGCTGGGACATCTCCTGGTACAACTCAGGGAGACAAGGAGTATTGGAACCACAAGGAATGCATAGCCTGACCAAACAGTCATGCTAGTGCATGTGTACCCACTGCACCACGGGTCAGGCTAACCCTGGAGAGTCATAACTATGGAGGTACCTGGTGTTCACTAGAGCCTCTGATGGTGAGGATAGGCTTGTGCGGCAGGAAGCCACCTGGTACTACTCCAGGGGAGTCTACGATACTGCAGCAGCTGAACCCAAAGGACAGAATTGCAGAGATTGACTTCAGAGTCTGAGGCAGGATGGAATCGGAGATACAGGACAGGCTCTGGTACTGAGACGTAGATATAAAGTCGGAGTCCCAGGCAGGGCCAGATCAGGAATATTAACGGACTGGTAACTGGAGCTTGTTCAGACAGGACTAATACAGGAATACAGGGCAAAAGTATAGGTGCGGACAAGACAGGTTAAGGTTCAGAGCAAGGTACAGACAGGGCAGAGTCAGGAACAGGTACAGACAGTGCAACTTTTGGATCACAAAATGGAAAGCAGGGTGCTAGTTCAGACTGGAATAGATACGTGTACTGTTCAGATAGCACAACTTCTGGATACAAGACAGATACAGGAAAAGGGACCTGTCAACAGTCTTAGCAGGTCTTAACTAAGGACTAATGTTGTCAGACATCTCCCAACAGGTGGAGGCTCTTCAATTATTAAATGCCTGCCAGCTGTTGGCTGAGGACACAATAAGAGGCTGCACGCTGCCTTCAAAAATTGGTACAAGCCTATTCCCAGATAGAAAATATGGTTGATTCTCCAAGATTTTTAGACAACTTGTCAAGTTCCTTCGCAGCTAAACACTGTTTGGAAACAGAGTGTACCAGACCATCTTTGTAAAATATATAACGTATACAGGTAATATGGTCACGTTAATGAGTCTTGTAGCACAACTTCTCTGAAATCTCAGTAACAATTGCTGCTTTCCCATTACTGGGGGACTAATTCCACTAGGTTGCTTGAAATAAAAGACAAACTATGGTTTTGCAAAAAAACTGTGAATTATTTTTTTTTCTTCATGTTCGTTCACAAACATACATAGAGCAAAATAATTTTGCATAGATGAATTGATATTTTGAAGACGAAGAGCACAAAGGGTCACACTAAATATTGATTTGAGCTAGATCTAGATTTCTCTTTTGTCCATTCACTTTGCATTTTGTGAATGCTAAAAATTTTGTATTAACCTTTCTATTTTTCAAAGCATTCTTACTTTGCGGCATTTTGTCCACACCTTCAGAAACCTTTAGCACAATATTATATACTAGATGGTGGCCCGATTCTAATGCATTGGTATTCTAGAATATATATGTAGTTTATTTATGAAGTTTTCAGAATAATGCAATTTCTACACAGGATTCAGCCGGCCGGCCGAGACCAATTAGCGAAGCGTGGTTCGAATTCCGTGCCAATTCGCAGGCGGACTGTGCCTGTCGCTGATTGTTCGTGGCCAGGCGTGACCAATCAGTGAAGCCAGGGCCGGCTCCAGGTTTTTGAGGGCCCGGGCGAAAGAAGTCTCAGTGGGCCCCCTCTTTAACACATACCACGATTCATGATGCACAGATACAACAGACAAATATACCACAGCCAAGTAGCATATAACACAGCCCACATAGTATATAGCACAGCCACGTAGTATATAACACAGCCATGTAGTATATAGCACAACCACATAGTATATAACACAGCCACATAGTATATAGCACAGCCACGTAGTATATAGCACAGCCCACGTAGTATATTGCCCAGCCACGTAGTATATTGTCTAGCCATGTAGTATATTGCCCAGCCACATAGTATATAGCACAGACACATAGTATATTGCCCAGCCACGTAGTATTTAGCACAAACACATAGTAAATAGCACAGACACATAGTATATAGCACAAACACGTAGTATATAGCAAAGCCACAAAGTATATTGCACAGCCACATAATATATTGCACAGCCACATACTGTAGTACACTGCACGGCCACATAATATATAGCACAGAGATGTAGCATATAACACTACCGATGCAGTATATAACACAGACACAGACCACGTAGTATAGAGCACAGCGATGTAGTATATTGCCCAGCCACGTAAAATATACCACAGCCACGTAGTATATAGCACAGCCATATAGTATATAGCACAGAGATGTATTATATAACACAGCCCACACAGTATATAGCACAGCCCACATACTATATGGCAATGTGGGCCCCATATCCCTGTTAAAAAAAGAATTAAAATAAAATATAGTTACAAACTCACCCTCCGTCGGCCCCCCGGATCCAGCCGAGGCGTTTACCGATGCTCCTCGCGACGCTCCGGTCCCAAGAGTGCATTGCGATCTCACGAGATAATGGTGTAGTGGTCTCGTGAGACCACTACGTCATCATCTCGCGAGACCGCAATGCATGGACCGGTCACTGGAGCATCGCAAGGAGCGGGAAAGGCCTCGGCTGGATCCGGGGGGCCCACGGAAGATGAGTATATAATGATTTTTTATTTTTTATTATTTTTAACATTAGATCTTTTTACTATTGATGCCGCATAGGCAGCATCAATAGTAAAAATTTGGTCACACAGGGTTAATAGCAGCGTGAATGCAGTGCGTTACACTGCGGCATAACGTGGTCCGTTAATGCTATCATTAAGGCTGGTTTTACATTTGCGTTTTTTGCCGCTGCGTTTTAGCGCAAAAAAAGCACGCTTTTTTTTTCTATACATGCATTTTGCCGCGTTTTGCCGACGCATGCGTCGTTTCTATGCTTGCGTTTTGTTTGCCGCAAAAAAACGCATTGCTGTCTATGTAAACGCATGCGTTTTTAAGCACATGTGTTTGCATGCATTTTTAAATGCATGGGTTTCAAAAAACACAAGAATACACACTGATAAGCCACCCCCCAACCCTAACCCTAACCCTAGGGATCCTAACCCTAACCCTAGGGATCCTAACTCTAACCCTAACCCTAACCCTAGGGATCCTAACCCTAACCCTAATCCTAAGGGTTAGGATCCTAACCCTAACCCTAAAGCTGAGGGTTAGGGTTAGGATCCCTAGGGTTAGGGTTAAGGTTAGGATCCCTAGGGTTAGGGTTAGGGTTAGGATCCCTAGGGTTAGGGTTAGGATCCCTAGGGTTAGGGTTAGAGTTAGGATCCCTAGGGTTAGGGTTAGGGCTAGGATCCCTAAGGTTAGGGTTAGGGTTAGGGTTAGGATCCCTATGGTTACTAGGGATCCTAACCCTAACTCTAACCCTAGCTATTTCTGTTTATAGTGGGTATTCTAGTTGATTTTGATGATTGGCATCTGTCACACACTTCTCATCATGTGTTTCAAAAATGCAAACGCAGGAAAAAACGCATGTAAACGCATCAAAATGCCGTGTTTTTTTACCACATGCAAAAACGCATGCGTCTAAAAATTGCAGCATTTTAACGCGTTTACATGCGTTCTTTGCACGACATGTGTTTGCGTTAAAGGGAGCGGCCATTTTCCCGCCGGACTGTGCCTGTCACTGATTGGTTGTGGCCATTTTGCCGCAACTAATCAGCGACTTGGGATTTCCGTTACAGACAGACAGAAAGAAAGACAGACAGACAGAAAGATGGAAGTGACCCTTAGACAATTATATAGTACTGTAGATTGAGATACATTTTAAAATCTTCCTTTCTTGTTGAAGGGGTTACCAAATGCTCTACTTTTAGATGTGCACTACTCCCCTACCTTACGGCTTTCTGCTTTCCATAGTTTGGTACTCTCCAGATTGATTGACAGTTTGGGCCAGCAGCATCGTGAAACTTCTGGCTCAAAATGTGTGCTCTCAAATACTACAATCAAAGGTCCACGTCCAGCAATCTGTCCAGCATTGGAGCTGCCCTTACAAGCTATATAGAGAAATGCTCGTAAGCACTGTGCTCATTGCCTAGAGGATGGGATATAGCTGATAAACTATAGTGTAGATATGACTTTTGATAACAAGTTACCGTATATACTCGAGTATAAGCCGAGATTTTCAGCCCATTTTTTTGGGCTGAAAGTCCCCCTCTTGGCTTATACTCGAGTCATATATCGGGAGGTCAGCAGGGGAGGGGGAGGGGGAGCGGGGGCTGTGTAATTATACTTACCTGCTCCCGGCGCGGTCCCTGCAGTCCCTGGCTTCCCCGGCGCTGCAGATTCTTCCTGTACTGAGTGGTCACATGGTACCGCTCATTACAGAAATGAATATGCGGCTCCACCTCCCATAGGGGTGGAGCCGCATATTCATTGCTGTAAATGAGCGGTAACTGTGACCGCTCAATACAGCAAGAAGATGCAGCGCCGGGGAAGCCAGGGACATCCAGGGACCACGCCGGGAGCAGGTAAGTATACGGGGAGCGCAGCGCTGCGCGATATTTACCTGCTCCTTGCTCTAGTGCTGCTCCGTCTCTGGCGTCCTCTAGCAGTGACGCTCAGGTCAGAGGGCGCGGTGACGTGGTCAGTGCGCGCCCTCTGCTGAGCGTCAGTGCTGGAGACGGAGCCGCACGAGGAGCAGGTAAATATTGAAAGCGCCGGCGTCCTGAGCGAAGAGAGGTGAGTGTGTGATTTTTTTTTTAATTGCTTCAGCAGCAGCATTCTATATGGCACAGCATTATAAGGAACATCCATGGGGCAATAATGAACGGTGCAGAGCAATATATATGGGGCACAGCATTATAAGGAGCATCTATGGGGCCATAATCAATGGTGCAGAGCATTCTATATGGCACAACATTATAAGGAGCATCCATGGGGCAATAATGAACGGTGCAGAGCATTCTATATGGCACAGCATTATAAGGAGCATCCATGGGGCAATAATAAACAGTGCAGAACATTATATGTGGCACAGCTTTATAAGGAGCATCTATGGGGCCATAATGAACGGTGCAGAGTATTATATATGGGGTACAGCTTTCTATGGAGCATCTATGGGGCCATAATGAATGGTGCAGAGCATTATATATGGGGCACAGCTTTCTATGGAGCATCTATGGGGCAACAATGAACAATATGGAGAATTATATGTGGCACAGCTTTATATGGAGCATCTATGGGGCAATAATGAACGGTATGGAGCATCTATTTTTATTTTTGAAATTCACCGGTAGCTGCTGCATTTCCTACTCTAGGCTTATACTCGAGTCAATAAGTTTTCCCAGTTTTTTGTGGCAAAATTAGGGGGGGTCGGCTTATACTCGAGTTTATACGGTAATTGCAAATGTTCTTGCTATTGCAAAAACTTTGCAATTTTAAAAATGAGTATATAATAGTAAATAGTAAATAACAAAATGAGAATAATGAGAGTTGATCAGATTTATCTGCAGAAGATCAAATTTGAGTTGAATTTCCCACACTGGTACAACATCACGGAATGGGCTAATGTGCGGAAAAGAGGGCTTCACCATAATAACCAGCAGCTATGACATCAGATCCCAGATATCAAGTAGATTATCATGCCATTTATATGTAAGTGCTCACAACACTTGGTTTATCTCCTGAGACCTCAATCTGTTCATGCGCTGCCTCAGGCGGCCATTTTATAGAAGACCACCCTAGGGAAATCAATTTAAAGAGGGTTCTGCTGACCACCAATATTATGATAATGTGTTTTCGTTGTCATGGATACTTTACTATTTTAAATAATTTTCAATAAATGTAAGGCTTCATTTGAAGTTGGACTTTTTTCTTCATTAGTTTCCTGTTAAGCAGTCCATTAGAGTCCATTCTTCCACAAGCTTTTTACAAGGTGAGCTGGTTTTTCTTTTCTCTTTCTATGTTTTATGAAAGCTCAGGGCCCACAGCCTTTCACCAAAAGGACACGCTCTCCTCCCAGACCTGGGCCCGCAGCATTGACCTACTCCTGTTGCTCCCGGTCTCCTGCAGCAGCGACCCTTCCTCTTGTGGCCCACTCCACTGCAGCTGCCCCCTGGAAAGCTACCTTAGGATTATAGGACACAAATTTTGGGGAAAAAAGTGCTTTTATAATCCAACAAATAAGATACTCACAATAAATGTGATCTGTCAAATAACTGAGAAGTTTTCCTCATCTCTGCGAGGAATCTATTCTACACAAAATAAGAAATGGTCTTGCAAATATTCATTATTAAGTATTGAAAGAAAAGTTCCAAATCTTAGAGTTTTTTGATTGTCCCTGAACCTAAACTAAATATGCTTTATACAGCAGTGCTAGCCATGCAGATAATGACTAAATTGGAAAAAAAAAATGAAATTATAATGCTTTTCAAACGCAGGTGCCCTTTTATGTAAAATATTTTGTTAGAATGCTACACTACTTAATGGAAATGTGTATATGATATTGCCAGAAGCTACATATAATTAACTGTTCATTTTGTAATTCCTCTTGACTTTGTGAATGCCCTAAGGTAAGAAAGCTGTTGCATATCTTAGAATTAATTATTCTTTGACTGGAATGATAAAGCGCACATAATTCAACAGGATAAAGGCTAAAAGTACTCACTGTACTTTTGGATGATTATTTAAAAAGATGTAATACTCGCCTTGCAAATTTGTAAGTAGTGTGTGGTCTCATCATGCTTACACAATGTTACAGTAAACTATCTAGAATGCATTTTTATTAAATATTAGATGTTTATGATCTTATTAGGGAAAGCTCCATTTCTATAGGATATGGGAATATTGGTTGCAACATATGGCATGTGGTGTCCATAGGTGCCCAATTACGGTTTTAATCTGACTGATAAAAGTGCTTGGGGGTAATTACTGCATCTGTGGACATACACTAAGCTGTTTGTCTCACATGTACTAGAAATGTTTCCCTAATCTTTAGAATCACAATGTATCCTATTTTTAATGAAATCTCAGCCTAGATGTTGAATTATGGCTCAGTGGCTGTGTATAATGGCATAGTATGGCTTTAAAAGTGATGCATTAGCTCTGTTGTCTACATGTTGTTGGTCTGAAAATAATTTGTGGAGGTGCTGCAGTTTCTCGAGCCTGTGTAGCCACAATATATTGAATCCGCTCTGCAAAGTCCTGAATCAAATCAGGCCTGCATTTGATCGATCATCGATCACAGCCTGGAATCAGTCTATATATATATAAGCTAGTTATTCTGTAAGTTAGCAATGTCAATAAGATATTGGAAGCTCTTAAAAGGGCTTCCAGAGACAGGCGCTGAGCAAGTCATTTTATATGGCAGGTCACAGGGGAACTCTGGCATTCACCCTTGAACCCTTTTATATTGATCTGGACTAACACAAGGCCCCCTGGGTTGAATCCATGGAGTGGCTGGTGGCTGATGGAGCTGGCTGGCAGAGGATAATCACAAAGCTTGGTAAGTATCAAAAGGTCAGGATAAGAAAGAAATTGCAAAGCAGTAGCATAGTTTAAACACAAGCTACTAGGGTCAAGGATTCAAATAACATACTAAGTCAGAGCAGTGCAAAGACCTAAATCAGAGTCAGTAACTCCTACAGTGGCATGGAAAATTTCGAGCACTCCTGGTCAAAATAACTGTTGTTGTGAACAGTTAAGCAAGTTAAAGATTAAAGGGAACCTGTCACCTGAATTTGGCGAGACCGGTTTTCGGTCATATGGGCGGAGTTTTCGGGCGTTTGATTCACCATTTCCTTACCCGCTGGCTGCATGCTGGCCGCAATATTGGATTGAAGTTCATTCTATGTCCTCCGTAGTACATGCCTGCACAAGGCAATCAATTGTGTTGATTCCAGCACTTTCATTGGTGGCCTTTTCCTTGTTGTGTTCATGAATGTTATGTGATGATCTTATAAAATAATAAACTATATATTGTTTTCAAGAAATGAAGTATGTATCATGTGCTTAGATTTATAGTGATTGGCAGGTACATGTCAGCTTTGTTTTTACTTCTTTGTATGATATATATGGATTAAGAATTTGTTGAAATTTCATCGAATCCTTTCTTACCTCTTTTTGTAAAATGTTAGCCCATACCATTGACTGCAACACAACCCCAAAGCATGATTGATCTACCCCCATGCTTAATGACTGTCGATGTTAGGGCTAGCGGAACACACCAAGTACTAGAAAGATAGATACGAGGTGCGTTCGCAGCCCGGGGTCCATCGTGCAGAAATACCTGCTGGAAAGTAATGGCGGATAGACACCGAGCTCACACGTGGGTCAAACTTCACCCCGTGTGAAATGGAAGCGAGCTCTGTTGCCTCACAGAGTCGCACTGTACACAGAAACTATTCCCCTAACTAGGGTTGTGCTTGCTCTGGAACTCTTCTGCTTTCCTGCACTGGCTGTGAGCACAGCGGCCGGAAAGCAGAGTGGTGACGTCACCGCTGTGCTTTCCGGCTGGCTGGCGCTGACACAGAATGCAGGAGGAGTGCAGAGAAGCAGAGCGCCGGGGACAGACAGCTGAAGGTAAGTATGTAGTGTTTGGTTTTTTTACGTTTACGCTGGTAGCCAGGGTAAACATCGGGTTACTAAGCGCGGCCCTGCGCTTAGTAACCCGATGTTAACCCTGGTTACCAGAGAAGACATTGCCGATTCAGCGATGTCAGTGGGAGATCCAGCGACGAAAGAAAGTTTCAAACGATCTGCTACGACGTACGATTCTCAGCGGGGTCCCTGATCGCAGGAGCGTGTCAGACACAGTGAGATCGTAAGGATATCGCTGGAACATCACGAATCGTACCGTCATAGCGATCAAAATGCCACTGTTTGACGGTACCATTAGTCTTTCAGACCTTATCTTGACCTCCACTGTTCCTGTTAACTACCATTACTTGATTACTTTTCAAACTGAGGAAAGGGCAACTTGAAAACGCTTTGCTATCTTCTTATAACCTTCTCCTGAATTGTGGGCATTCACCACTTTAATTTTCAGAGAGCTAGGCAGCTGCTTAAAAGATCCCATGGCTACTGTTTTTTGGCACAAGGTTAGAGAAGGCTGAGTTTTCATAAAGCTGGAAAATTTGCGGCACCTGGCCTTTCCTAATGATGATAGTGAACAAACCATAATCCTAACAGGTTATTTAAGGCTTTAAACCTTGGTCAAAGTTATCTGAGCACGCAAATCTCCAAAGGTACCCAAGCTTTTGCATCAGCTCATTTTCCTGTTTGTAATTTTAAAATGTAAAAAAAAGACTTTATATATTTTTTTGACTAAAATATAAAGGGAACGTGTCATTTTAACTTTAGGCGTTTTAGAGATCATTTCATCTATAACATGATTAACTGTTCACAATTTCAGTAATTTTGACCAGGGGTACCCAAACTTTTATTTTTTACAAAGTAGGGAACTAGGAATTTAAAAAGTGAGTAGCCTTGTCCAATGGTCAGTGCAGTGAATTGAAGAGACAACACTGTTAATGAATTAACCCACAAGCTATCTATCTAGACGATACTACAAATCTCTGAATGCTAAATAGAACTGCTCCTTTGTTTCCCCACATTGCTTGTAATAAAGCTGGGGTCACACTAAAGAAAAATACGGACAACTGAGAGGCGCAAAAACAACACATTGCACTCGGACCAATGTTTCTCTATGGGGCATCTCCCATCAGCCGTATATTTCTCAGCCGTATTTTATGGGCTGAGAAAATTGCAGCGTGCTGCGATTGTCAGTATATTCCTCCAAAAATACGCCAATGCAAGTCTATGGGGGTGAAAAAAATATGGATTACACAAGGACAATCAGTGTGACTTGCGAGAAATATGCATCGGTGTCCTATAGAAAAGCCGGCAATTCAGTGTCGTGTACAGTAAAATCACACTGACAGGTTAGAATAGAATAGATAAAATAAATGTCTACACATAGTATAGATATATAAATGTGTGTGTGTCTCCCTGACATATTAATATAAATATATATATATATATATATATATATATATATATATATATATAGACTGTATATATGTTTTCACGAATATTTGAGCCCATGGATCCATTACTGTATATGTCCATTTTGCAAGCCGGTGAAAAAATCTCGCTGTACGGATGACACACGGATACTTTTTGGAGAAAAAATCTCATCCTCGCATTGAATACGGATGACACACAGATCACTGTTCATGAACATTTCTGCGTATCTCGGCCATGTAAAAAACGGACTGATTTTTTATACGTTGTGTGTGACTCCAGCCTCAAGGTGACAGAAACTGAAGTAGAAATAGAGAGTATGGTTGAGCGACTTTTAGTTTTTTAGGGTCGAGTCGGGGTTTCGCGAAACCCAACTATCTCAAAAGTCGAGTCGAGTGGAATCGGCCGATTATCGCGAAAAGTCGGAGATCGATCGAAACACGAAACCCAATGCAAGTCAATGGGGGAGCATAGTCGGCAGTGAGTGGAAGCCAGGAAAACACCTACAGTGCCCATTTTAATGGCAAAAACATCCAATCTTGTTACTGAAGCTTGTCAATCATAATTTACCTTATAATAATAGTAAGGCATTGGAAATTGGGGGTCATTTGGCTAAAGTTGTGGGGGGTAGGGCTGGTTCAAGCAATTAGTGGGCCCAGGAAATCTGGACCACGTCATGGCAGTGGAGCAGGGAGAGGTAAGTATTTAAACTTTGCAAGTGCTGTGATCCTGAGCAAGCAGGGGGGGCCCACTCATTGGCATTGGCACTGGCACAGGGCCCCTCAAAGTACGGTGGTGTGTTTGCACGGCGGGGGCGCCTCCCACCGGCAGCGACACATTTGTGTACTATGAGGGGCCCTGTGCCAGTGACGTCGCCAACGAGTATCCCCCCCCACTTGATGAAGGAACCTGCACTTTCATCTGCACCTTCCTCTTTGTCCCCGTGTAAGGTGGTATGGTATGCGGGAAGGGGAACCTGACTTTCAGCAGGGTCACATTCTGGCTGTGTAGCGTGCACGGGGAATGTAGCATTCTGGGTCAATGTACCAGCAGACTCATCTATCACTGGCTGGGCAATGGGCAGGATGAGGAGGAAACACAGATATAGGCCCAAATAATAAAGTGGGCTAAAGGCAGTTCAAAATTGGTAACAGGACTAACCAGGGGGCATTGCTTTGTTCAGTGGAGTACAACTGTAATGAGAGGCTGACACAGTGAGTAGGCCCAAATCAGTAAGTAGGCTAAATGCAGTTCAAAATTGGTAACAGAAGTAAACAGGCGGCACTGGTTTGTTCAGTGTAGGAGAACATCAAGGAGCGGCAGACACCGTTAGTAGGGCCAACAAAACAAGTAGGCCAAATGCAGTGTTATATTAAAAACAATTTAACGAGAGCCTGAAGATAGAAGCTAGGGAAAGGCAACCTGGAGAACACCTTGG
Source organism: Ranitomeya imitator (assembly GCF_032444005.1). Lineage (NCBI taxonomy): Eukaryota > Metazoa > Chordata > Amphibia > Anura > Dendrobatidae > Ranitomeya > Ranitomeya imitator. The sequence goes on from NC_091284.1 coordinate 53,258,294, forward strand.
AGCGGAAGACATCGTTTGTAGAACCCAGAACCAACTTGTAGGCCTAATGCAGTGTTGTTTCAACAACTACTTAACGAGAGCTTCAAAGATAGAAGCTAGGGAGAGGCAACCTGGAGAACACCTTGAAGCGGCAGACACCGTCCCTACAACCCAGACCCAACTTGTAGGCCAAATGCAGTGTTGTTTCAACAACTACTTAACAAGAGCTTGAAGATAGAAGCTAGGGAGAGGCAACCTGGAGAACACCTTGGAGCCGCAGACACCGTCCCTACAACCCAGACCCAACTTGTAGGCCAAATGCAGTGTTGTTTCAACAACTACTTAACGAGAGCTTCAAAGATAGAAGCTAGGGAGAGGCAACCTGGAGAACACCTTGGAGCGGCAGACACCATCCCTACAACCCAGACCCAACTTGTAGGCCAAAATGCAGTGTTGTTTCAACAACTACTTAACAAGAGCTTGAAGATATAAGCTAGGGAGAGGCAACCTGGGGAACACCTTGGAGCGGCAGACACCGTCTCTACAACCCAGACCCAACTTGTAGGCCTAATGCAGTGTTGTTTCAACAACTACTTAACGAGAGCCTGAAAATGGAATTTCAGGACAGGAAACCTGGAGAACAGCACGGAGCGGCATACACCGTTAGTAGGCCCCAACCAAACTAGTAGCCCTACTGCAGTTGTTTGATTAAAAAACTATTTAACAAGAGCCTGAAGATTGAAGCTCAGGAAAGGCAACCAGGAGAACACCTTGGAGCGGCAGACACCGTCTCTACAACCCAGACCCAACTTGTAGGCCTAATGCAGTGTTATTTCAACAACTACTTAACAAGAGCTTCAAGATAGAACGAAACTTGTGGCCCAAATGCAGTTTTATAATTCTGACAAGCTGAAAATCAGCCTTTTTTTTTTTACAGGAGGACAGCTGTATTAAGTGGCGCAGACAGACACTGCTAGTAGGCCTTACACCACAAAGTAGGCTCACTGCAGGATGAAAAAAGTTACATGGGTACACGGTCGGTATTGGTGTGCTCAGCGGAGGACAAATCGAAGGAGGGACCGCAGACAGACTTAGTAGGCCTAAAATTTAAAAAAAATAGGCTCAAAGCAGTTTGAATTATCTTGCAGGCGTACACAGGCAGCATTGATGTGGTCAGTGGAGGACAATTGGAAGGAAGGACCGCAGACAGACTTGGTAGGCCTAAAATAAAAAAAATTAGGCTCAATGCAGTTTGAATTATCTTGCAGGGGTACACAGGCAGCATTGGTGTGGTCAGTGGAGGACGATTGGAAGGAGTGTCTGACACAGTTAGTACTCCCCAAAAATAAATAGATGTTAATGTCTCGCAAAACAACAAAACCAAAAAACAAACGGGTGGCATACTTAGGTACAGGGGTGGGCTCCTCTGCTGAGTTTCAGACATAGTAATTTGGCACTAAGTATTTACTCGTGTCAATATAGGACACTGACCCTGACTATTTTAACTAGCATCGTACATGTCAACAAATTGGTATTGTCAGTGCCAGGCATTGAAGGATGTCAGCGCATAGACTAAACATTGGTGGAGCTGTGAGAGATAATTTTGCAAGTGGTAGAACAGTGTTTGAGCTGGGGGGGAACTCTCTTGTGGCCGGCAGTACAGGCTCAGGGCCCCTCATGTTACAATGGTGTGTCTGACGTTGGTTGCGCGCTACCACTGCCAGAGACACTTTATTGTACTATGAGGGACCCAGTGGAAGTGCCGTCGACCAAAAACGGGCACACCCACCTCTTCAGACAAACGGCACTCTCACGGGTGCTTGCGCCAAGTGGTGAGACCACGGCCCCATGGGGGGAGTTAGCCCATTTAGGGAGGTGTAAACATGTCGTATGCTGGACAAACAGCTGCTGCAAATTAAGAGATTGGAACAGTCAGTAAGACCAGTCCACAAGCAAGACCTTTTTTATAGGAAAGCTAGGTGTCAGCCGGGAAAGGTGGGGCAAAATAATTCGAAATCCATGAGTGGTTCATTTTAATGAAGGTTAGATCATCAACATTTTGGGTAGCCAGATGAGTCCTTTTTTTGGTCAATATTGAACCAGCAGCACTGAATACTCTTTCTGATAGCACACTTGGTGCTGGGCAAGCAAGCTCCTGCAATGCATATTCTGCCAATTCAGGCCAGGTGTCTATTTTGGATGCCCAGTAATCAAATGGGAATGACGGTTGAGGGAGAACATCGATAAGGGATGAAAAATAGTTAGTAACCATAATGGACAAATGTTGTCTCTTGTCACTTTGAATTGATGCTGCAGTACCTGTCCTGTCTGCGGTCATTGCAAAATCACTCCACAACCTGGTCAGAAAACCCCTCTGTCCAACGCCACTTCTGATTTGTGCAACTCTAACACCTCTGCCCTGTTGCCCCCTGCAGCTCGTGTGAGAACCATCACCGGCGCTGTGTGCTGGGAATGCCTGAATCAAACGGTCTACAAGAGTTGCTTGTTTGGTTGCTAATATTTGTTCGAGGTTCTCATGTGGCATATTTTGCAATTTGCCTTTATAGCGAGGATCAATGAGGCAGGCCAACCAGTAATCATCATCGGTCATCATTTTAATAATGCGTGGGTCCCTTTTGAGGATACGTAAGGCAAAATCTGCCATGTGGGCCAAAGTTCCAGTTGTCAAATCTGCAGTTGTGCTGGGTTGAGGGGCAGTTTCAGGCAAATCTACGTCACTTTTCTCCCTCAAAAAACCTGAACCCGGCCTTGCAACGCCACCAGTTTCTATTGGCCCCGGAGAAGCTTCCTCATTCAAAAAATACTCATCCCCATCATCCTCCTCATCCTCCTCCTCTTCGCCCGCTACCTCGTCCTGTAGATTGCCCTGACCAGACAATGGCTGACTGTCATCAAGGCTATCCTCTTCCTCGGCTGCAGACGCCTGCTCCTTTATGTGTGTCAAACTTTGCATCAACAGACGCATTAGGGGGATGCTCATGCTTATTATGGCGTTGTCTGCACTAACCAGCCATGTGCATTCCTCAAAACACTGAAGGACAAGACACAGGTCTCGTACCTTCGACCACTGCACACCTGACAACTCCATGTCTGCCATCCAACTGCCTACCCGTGTATGTGTATCCTCCCACAAATACATAACAGCACGCCACTGTTCGCACAGTCTCTGAAGCATGTGCAGTGTGGAGTTCCACCTTGTTGCAACGTCAATGATTAGGCGATGCTGGGGAAGGTTCACAGACCGCTGATGGTTCTGCATGCGGCTGGAGTGTACGGGCGAACGGCAGATATGCGTGCAAAGTCTGCGCACTTTGAGGAGCAGGTCGGGTAACCCCGGATCACTTTTCAGGAAGCACTGCACCACCAAGTTTAAGGTGTGAGCCAGGCAAGGAATGTGTTTCAGTTGGGAAAGGGCTATGGCAGCCATAAAAATCCTTCCGTTATCACTCACTACCTTGCCTGCCTCAAGATGTACAGTGCCCAGCCATGACTGAGTTTCTTTCTGCAAGAACTCAGACAGAACTTCTGCAGTGTGTCTGTTGTCGCCCAAACACTTCATTGCCAATATAGCCTGCTGACGCTTGCCACTAGCTGTCCCATAATAGGACACCTCGTGTGCAACACTGGCAGCTGCGGATGGAGTGGTTGTGCGACTGCGGTCTGTGGACGAGCTCTCGCTTCTGCAGGAGGACGAGGAGGAGGAGGAGGGGGGGCGAACGCCTACAGCCAACTGTTTCCTAGACCGTAGGCTAGGCAGAACTGTCCCAATATTGCTGTCCCCTGTGGACCCTGCATCCACCACATTGACCCAGTGTGCCGTGATGGACACGTAACGTCCCTGGCCATGCCTACTGGTCCATGCATCTGTTGTCAGGTGCACCTTTGTACTCACAGATTGCCTGAGTGCATGGACGATGCGGTCTTTTACATGCTGTTGGAGTGCTGGGATGGCTTTTCTCGAAAAGAAGTGTCGACTGGGTAGCTCGTAGCGTGGTTCAGCGTAGTCCATCAGGGCTTTGAAAGCTTCGCTTTCAACTAACCGGTAGGGCATCATCTCTAATGAGATTAGTCTAGCAATGTGGGCGTTCAAACCCTGTGTACGTGGATGCGAGGATGAGTACTTCCTTTTCCTAACGAGAGTCTCATGTAGGGTGAGCTGGACTGGAGAGCTGCAGATCGTGGAACTAGCGGGGGTGCCGGTGGACATGGCAGACTGAGAGAGGGTTGGAGATGGTATTCTTGCTGGTGCCCTACATGCAGTGTTTCCTACTACGAAACTGGTGATTCCCTGACTGCTTTGGCCTGGCGATGAAACCTGCACATTTACTGCAGGTGGTGCGGGAAATGGTGGGCTTACAGTGAGGGAAGGGATGTAGCGTTGCTGACTAGCTTCATTGGCCGAGGGTGCTACAACCTTAAGGGACGTTTGATAGTTAGTCTAGGCTTGCAAATGCATGGTGGTTAAATGTATACGCAGGCAACTTGTATTTAGACTTTTAAGATTCTGACTTCTGCTTAAGGTAGTTGAACATTTTTGACAGATGACTTTGCGCTGATCATTTGGATGTTGTTTAAAAAAATGCCAGACAGCACTCTTTCTACTATCGGATACCATTTCAGGCATTGCAGACTGAGCTTCTTTAACCGGATGTCCACGCTGTCCTACAACTGGTTTTGGTTTTGCCACACGTTTTTGGCCAGATACGGGCCTGGCAGATGGAACCTGTTGCGATGTTGATGCCTGCTGCGGCCCCTCCTCCTCTGCATCAGAGCTACTGCCGCCTGCACCCTGTTCCCCCAAGGGCTGCCAATCGGGGTCAACAACTGGGTCATCTATAGCCTCCTCTTCTATCTCGTGTGCAACTTCGTCTGTGTCACCATGTAAGCCAGTGGTATAGCGTTCATGACGGGGCACCATAGTCTCATCAGGGTCTGATTATGGATCAGTACACTGCGAGGGCAATGTTCTGGTCTGAGTCAAAGGAACAGCATAGTAATCTGGCTGTGGCTGTGCATCTGTGCACTCCATGTCCGATTCAACTTTTAATGGGCATGGCCTGTTAACTGTTTCACTTTCTAACCCAGGAACGGTATGTGTAAAGAGCTCCATGGAGTAACCCATTGTGTCGCCTGACGCATCCTTCTCTGTTGTTCTTGGTGAAGAAGACAAGGAATCAACTTGTCCCTGACCGTCAACATCCACTAATGACGCGCTGCTTTTACATTTAGCAGTTTCAGAAGATGAGGCGAAAGAGCTAGAGGCTGAGTCAGCAAGGAAAGCCAAAACTTGTTCTTGCTGCTCTGGCTTTAAAAGCGGTTTTCCTACTCCCAGAAAAGGGAGCATTCGAGGCCTTGTGTAGCCAGACGACAAACTTGGCTCAACAACTCGAGACTTAGGTGCTATATTGCTTTTCCCACGACCACCTGATGCTCCACCACCACTACCATCATTACCAGCTGGCAATGACCGCCCACGGCCACGACCTCTTCCACCAGACTTCCTCATTGTTTGAAAAACGTAACCAAACTAACGGTATTTGTTACTGTAAAACCAGTTACAAGGTGAACTCAAACTTCTGTTGGATTTATATATCCCTTTAGAGGTGGGTGAGACTGCAGGGAAAATCAGGCCCAATGTTGTATAACAGTACACAGCTTCAGTGGCAGACAGATATGACACTAACACAACTGACGCTGATGCAGACACTGTTGTGTATTCCGTTCTGGAGCTCCCTCCTGTGGTTGCTAATGGTATTTTTGTGAGTTCTGCCCTTGGGCTCCCTCTGGTGGTTTCGAGTGGAACTGCTGCTCCTTTAGGTAGCTGTAGCAGCTGCCTTCACTAATCGCCTTGCCTGGGTTTGATATTTAAACCTGCTCTGGGCTTTAGTCCATGCCTGCTGTCAATGTTCTTGTTTGGATTTGGTTCTCTCCTTGGAATTCTCATATGGCCAGTCCTTGTCTGCAAAAGATAAGTTTTTGCTAGTTTTTGTTTGTCCATTTGTTTGGACTCTATTGCTCTGCAAATATGTCTCTTTTTGTCCAGCTTGTCACTATGTCTTATTCAGGCTAGCTGGAAGCTCTGGGAAAGCAGATTTGCCCCTCCACACCGTGAGTCGGTGTGGAGTTCATTTTTGTAAACTCTGCGTGGATTTTGTAGTTTTTTATACTGACCGCACAGTATCCTTTTCTCTCTGTCTATCTAGTTTAGCATTGGCCTCCTTTGCTGAGTTCTGATTTCATTTCTGTGTACGTCATTTCCCTCTCCATTCACAGTCAATATTTGTGGGGGGCTATCTTTCCTTTTGGGGGTTTTCTCTGAGGCAAGATAGCTTTCTATTTCCTTCTTTAGGGGTAGTTATTTCTTAGGCTGTGAAGAGGTGTCTAGGGAGAGTCAGGAACATCCCACGGTTATTTCTAGTGTTGTTGTTAGGATTAGGGACTGCGGTCAGTAGAGATACCACCTTCTCAGATCTCGCTCCATGTTGCGTTTTAGCCACCAGGTCATATCAGTGTGGCCTCTTAACCACCAGGTCATAACAGTACAGCAGGCCAGAAATGAATTAAATGCATCTCAAAAGAAGGAAAAGAAAGTTCTGAACCATTTTTTTTTTGTGCTCTGTTCTATCTTTTTTTCCTCTTGATATCTGGGTGGTGCTGGATATATGCTCTGGTATGGAGGTTCAGAGTTTGTTTTCTCGTGTGGATCAACTTGCTGCAAGAGTCCAGAGTATCCAAGATTATATTGTCCAGACTCCGGCTCTAGAGCCTAGAATTCCTACTCCTGATTTGTTTTTTGGGGACAGATCCAAGTTTTTGAACTTTCAAAATAGCTGCAAATTGTTTTTTGCTTTGAAACCCCGTTCTTCTGGTGATCACATTCAGCAAGTAAAAATCATCATATCCTTACTGCATGGTGATCCTCAAGACTGGGCTTTTGCTCTTGAAACAGGGGATCCGGCATTGTAGAGTGTGGATTCATTTTTTCAAGCGCTCGGATTGTTGTATGACGAACCTAACTCAGTAGAGCATGCTGAGAAAACACTGTTGGCCCTGTGTCAGGATCAAGAAGCGGCAGAGTTATACTGCCAGAAATTTAGAAAATGGTCTGTGCTCACTAAGTGGAATGAAGAGGCTCTTGCTGCTATTTTCAGAAAAGGTCTTTCTGAAACCCTTAAAGATGTTATGGTGGGCTTTCCTATGCCTAACGGTTTGAGCGAATCTATGTCTCTAGCCATTCAGATTGATCGGTGCTTGCGTGAACGCAAGGTGGTGCACCATATGGCAGTGTCCTCTGAGCAAAGTCCTGACTCTATGCAATGTGATAGGATTTTGACTAGAGCAGAAAGACAGAAATTCAAACGTCAGAATAGGCTGTGTTTTTACTGTGGTGATTCTGCTCATGCTATTTCTGATTGCCCTAAGCGTACTGGGAGGGTTCCTGGGTCTGTTACCATTAGTACTGTACAGCCTAAATTTCTCTTGTCTGTTACCCTGATTTGCTCATTGTCGTCCTTCTCTGTTATGGCATTTGTGGATTCTGGCGCTGCCCTGAACTTAATGGACTTAGAATTTGACAGGCGCTGTGGTTTTTCCTTGGAGCCTTTGCAGAGTCCTATTCCCTTAAGGGGGATTGATGCTACGCCATTAGCCAAGAATAAACCTCAGTATTGGACTCAGTTAACCATGTACATGGCTCCAGCACATCAGGAAAATATTCGCTTTTTGGTGTTGCATAATTTGCATGATGTTGTTGTGCTGGGTTTTCCATGGTTACAAGGTACATAACCCAGTGCTGGATTGGAGATCTATGTCTGTAACTGGTTGGGGTTGTCAGGGGATACATAGTGATATTCCTTTGATGTCCATTTCCTCATCCCCTTCTTCTGAAGTTCCTGAGTTTTTGTCGGATTTCCAGGATGTATTTGATGAGCCCAAGTCCAGTTCCCTGCCTCCTCATAGGGACTGCGATTGTGCCATTAATTTGATTCCTGGCTGTAAGTTCCCTAAGAGCCGACTTTTCAATCTGTCTGTGCCAGAGCATGCCGCTATGCGGAGTTATGTAAAGGAGTCCTTGGAGAAGGGGCATATTCGCCCGTCTTCATCACCGTTGGGAGCGGGATTTTTTTTGTTGCCAAGAAGGATGGCTCCTTGAGACCCTGTATAGATTATCGCCTTCTCAATAAGATCACTGTCAAATTCCAGTACCCTTTACCTTTACTTTCTGATTTGTTTGCTCGGATTAAGGGTGCCAGTTGGTTTACTAAAATCGATCTTCGAGGGGCGTATAATCTCGTGCGTATTAAACAAGGTGATGAATGGAAAACAGCATTTAATACGCCCAAAGGCCATTTTGAATATCTTGTGATGCCATTCGGGCTCTCTAATGCTCCATCGGTATTTCAGTCCTTTATGCATGATATCTTCCGGAATTATCTGGATAAATTCATGATTGTGTATTTGGATGATATTTTGGTTTTCTCCGATGATTGGGAGTCTCATGTAAAACAGGTTAGGATGGTATTTCAGGTCCTTCGTGCTAATGCGTTGTTTGTGAAGGGGTCTAAGTGCCTCTTTGGAGTTCAGAAGGTTTCTTTTTTGGGTTTCATTTTTTCCCCCTCGGCTATTGAAATGGACCCTGTTAAAGTCCAGGCCATTCATGATTGGATTCAACCTACAGAATCAGAGCAGAACAATATTGTATCATACAATTATTAGGTTCTGTAGAAGGACGTAGATCTGGGTATTTATTATGATGGAATATAGGCTGAACTGGATGGACAAATGTCTTTTTTCGGCCTTACTAACTATGTTACTATGTTACTATGTTACATCTGTAAAGAGCCTTCAGAAATTTTTGGGCTTTGCCAATTTTTATTGCCGCTTTATTGCTAATTTTTCTAGTGTGGTGAAGCCTCTGACCGATTTGACGAGGAAGGGCGCTGATGTGGTGAATTGGTCCTCTGCGGCTGTTGAGGCCTTTCAGGAGCTTAAACGTCATTTTACTTCTGCCCCTGTGTTGCGTCAGCCAGATGTTTCTCTCCCTTTTCAGGTTCAGGTTGATGCTTCTGAGATTGGGGCAGGGGCCGTTTTGTCTCAGAGAAATTCTGATGGCTCTTTGATGAAACCGTGTGCTTTCTTCTCCAGAAAGTTTTCGCCTGCTGACCGTAATTATGATGTCGGCAATCGGGAGTTGTTGGCTATGAAGTGGGCATTTGAGGAGTGGTGACATTGGCTTGAGGGGGCCAAGCATCACGTGGTGGTCTTGACTGATCACAAGAATCTGATTTACCTCGAGTCTGCTAAGCGGTTGAATCCTAGACAGGCTCGGTGGTCTCTGTTTATCTCACATTTTGATTTTGTGGTCTCGTATATTCCGGGTTCTAAGAATGTGAAGGCTGATGCCCTTTCTAGGAGTTTTTTGCCTGATTCTCCGGGAGTTCTTGAGCCGCCTGGGATCCTCAAGGAGGGGGTGATTCTTTCTGCCATCTCCCCTGATTTGCGGCGGGTACTTCAGGAGTTTCAGGCTGATAAACCTGACCGCTGTCCTGTGGAGAAATTGTTTGTTCCTGATAGATGGACTAGTAGGGTAATTTCTGAGGTTCATTGTTCGGTGTTGGCTGGTCACCCTGGGATTTTCGGTACCAGAGATTTGGTGGCTAGGTCCTTTTGGTGGCCTTCCTTGTCGCGGGATGTGCGTTCGTTTGTGCAGTCCTGTGGGACCTGTGCTCGGGCTAAGCCTTGCTGTTCCCGTGCCAGCGGGTTGCTTTTGCCTTTGCCTATGCCTGAGAGACCCTGGATGCATATTTCCATGGACTTTATTTCTGATCTTCCTGTCTCTCAGAAGATGTCTGTCATCTGGGTGGTTTGTGACCGGTTTTCTAAGATGGTCCATTTGGTGCCGTTGCCTAAGTTGCCTTCCTCCTCTGATTTGGTTCCATTATTTTTTCAGCATGTGGTTCGTTTGCATGGTATTCCGGAGTATATTGTGTCTGACAGAGGTTCCCAGTTCGTTTCTAGGTTTTGGCGGTCCTTTTGTGCTAGAATGGGCATTGATTTGTCTTTCTCTTCAGCATTCCATCCTCAGACAAATGGCTAAACGGAGCAAACCCATCAGACCTTGGAAACCTATTTGAGATGCTTCGTGTCTGCTGATCAGGATGATTGGGTGACCTTTTTGCCGTTGGACGAGTTTGCCCTTAATAATCGGGCTAGTTCTGCTACCTTGGTTTCGCCTTTCTTTTGTAACTTTGGTTTTCATCCTCGTTTTTCTTCAGGGTAGCTTGAGCCTTCTGACTGTCCTGGTGTGGATTCCGTGGTGGACAGGTTGCAGCAAATTTGGACTCATGTGGTGAACAATTTGACGTTGTCTCAGGAAAAGGCTCAGCGTTTTGCTAACCGTCGTCGGTGTGTTGGTCCCCGGCTTCGTGTTGGTGATTTGGTCTGGTTGTCTTCTCGTCATGTTCCTATGAAGGTTTCTTCCCCTAAGTAGGGATGAGCGATACCGTCCGATACTTGAAAGTATCGGTATCGGATAGTATCGGCCGATACCCGAAAAATATCGGATATCGCCGATACCGATATCCGATACCAATACAAGTCAATGGGACATCAAGTATCAGAATGTATCCTGATGGTTCCCAGGGTCTGAAGGAGAGGAAACTCTCCTTCAGGCCCTGGGATCCATAGGGAGGTGTAAAATAAAGAATTAAAATAAAAAATATTGATATGCTCACCTCTCCGGCGGCCCCTGGACATCACGCGGCTAACCGGCCGGCTTCAGGACCTGCGAATGACGTCGCGGCTTCTGATTGGTCGCGTGCCGCTCATGTGACCGCCACGCAACCAATCACAAGCCGCTACGTCATCGAAAGCTATTAACGCGCTCATTTTTAAAAATGAGCGTGGTAATAGCTTTCGATGACGTAGCGGCTTGTGATTGGTCACGTGGCCGCGACCAATCACAAGCCGCGACGTCATCGAAAGCTATTACCGCGCTCATTTTTAAAAATGAGCGCCTTTAGGACCTGCGGAATGACGTCGCGGCTTCTGATTGGTCGCGTGCCGCCCATGTGACCGCCACGCGACCAATCAGAAGCCGCGACGTCATTCCTCAGGTCCTAAAGGCGCTCATTTTAAACAAAGAAGCCTGTCAGACGCCGGTGACTCGCGGTGATGTTCCAGGGGCCGCCGGAGAGGTGAATATAACAATATTTTTTATTTTAATTCTTTATTTTACACCTCCGATACCGATACCTGATACCACAAAAATATCGGATCTCGGTATCGGAATTCCGATACCGCAAGTATCGGCCGATACCCGATACTTGCGGTATCGGAATGCTCAACACTACCCCTAAGTTCAAGCCTCGCTTTATTGGGCCTTATAAGATTTCTGAAATTATCAATCCAGTGTCTTTTCATTTGGCCCTTCCAGCTTCCTTTTCCATTCCTAATGTGTTCCATAGATCCTTGTTGCAGAGATATGTGGTACCTATGGTTCCCTCCGTTGATCCTCCTGCTACGGTGTTGGTTGAGGGGGAATTGGAATATGTGGTGGAGAAGATTTTGGATTCTCATTTTTCGAGGCGGAAGCTTCAGTATCTGGTCAAGTGGAAGGGTTATGGCCAGGAGGATAATTCTTGGGTTGTTGCCTCCGATGTTCATGCTGCCGATTTGGTTCGCGCTTTCCATTTGGCTCGTCCTGATCGGCCTGGGAGCTCTGCTGAGGGTTCGGTGACCCCTCCTCAAGGGGGGGTACTGTTGTGAATTCCGTTCTGGAGCTCACTCCTGTGGTTGCTAGTGGTATTTTTGTGAGTTCTGCCCTTGGGCTCCCTCTGGTGGTTTTGAGTGGAACTGCTGCTCCTTTAGGTAGCTGTAGCAGCTGCCTTCACTAATCGCCTTGCCTGGGTTTGTTATTTAAACCTGCTCTGGGCTTTAGTCCATGCCTGCTGTCAATGTTCTTGGTTGGATTTGGTTCTCTCCTTGGAATTCTCATATGGCCAGTCCTTGTCTGCAAAAGATAAATTTTTGCTAGTTTTTGTTTGTCCATTTGTTTGGACTCTATTGCTTTGCAAATATGTCTCTTTTTGTCCAGCTTGTCACTATGTCTTATTCAGGCTAGCTGGAAGCTCTGGGAAAGCAGATTTGCCCCTCCACACCGTGAGTCGGTGTGGAGTTCATTTTTGTAAACTCTGCATGGATTTTGTAGTTTTTTATACTGACCACACAGTATCCTTTTCTCTCTGTCTATCTAGTTTAGTATTGGCCTCCTTTGCTGAATTCTGATTTCATTTCTGTGTACGTCATTTCCCTCTCCATTCACAGTCAATATTTGTGGGGGGCTATCTTTCCTTTTGGGGGTTTTCTCTGAGGCAAGATAGCTTTCTATTTCCTTCTTTAGGGGTAGTTATTTCTTAGGCTGTGAAGAGGTGTCTAGGGAGAGTCAGGAACATCCCACGGCTATTTCTAGTGTTGTTGATAGGATTAGGGACTGCGGTCAGTAGAGATACCACCTTCTCAGAGCTCGCTCTATGTTGCGTTTTAGCCACCAGGTCATATCAGTGTGGCCTCTTAACCACCAGGTCATAACAAGACACTACCAATAAAAATCTCCCCCTTTTTATTTTTTCTGGGAGAATATTGAAGAAATGTGGCCCACTCTTATACAGTATATGTTCTGTGGCACAAAATTAGAGACAGATGCCACACACAGCACTGGCAATGAGGCAGAATTGCCAATCTTAATCTCCCAGTATTACACACTATGTTTAATGTGGCACAAAATTTGAGACAGGTGGCACACACAGGACTGGCACTGAAGCAGAAATGTCAATCTTTATCTCCCACTATTTTTTTTTTCAGGGAAAATTTAAAAGAAATCTGGCCCAGTATTACATACTAGGTTTAATGTGGCACAAAATTTGAGACAGGTGGCACACACAGGACTGGCACTGAAGCAGAAATGCCAATCTTAATCTCCCACTATTTTTTTTTTCAGTGAGAATTTAAAAGAAATCTGGCCCAGTATTACACACTAGGTTTAATGTGGCACAAAATTTGAGACAGGTGGCACACACAGGAGTGGCACTGAAGCAGAAATGCCAATCTTAATCTCCCACTATTTTTTTTCAGGGAGCATTTAAAAGAAATCTGGCCCAGTATTACACACTAGGTTTAATGTGGCACAAAATTTGAGACAGGTGGCACACACAGCACTGGCAATGAGGCAGAATTGCCAATCTTAATCTCCCACTATTTTGATTTTTTCAGGGAGAATTTAAAAGAAATCTGGCCCAGTATTACACACTAGGTTTAATGTGGCACAAAATTTGAGACAGATGGCTCACACAGGACTGGCACTGAAGCAGAAATGCCAATCTTAATCTCCCACTGTTTTTTTCAGGGAGAATTTAAAAGAAATCTGGCCCAGTATTACACACTAGGTTTAATGTGTCACAAAATTAGAGACAGATGCCACACACAGAACTGGCACTGAGGCAAAATTGCCAATCTTAATCTCCCACAATTTTTTTTTATTTATGGGAGAATTGGCAAGAAATCAGGCCCACTGTTAGGGCAGTCTCACACGTCCAGATATTTCCGGTACCAGAAAAATCGGTGCCGGAATTATCCGTGTCCGTGTGCCGATGCCTTTCTGTGGAACATCAGTGTGGCACACGAGCGGCACACGTGTGCCACCCGTGTGCCCACTGGGTACCACACGCACCGTGCCGGAGACAGCGCTAAAGTTTAGCGCTGTCCCCGGCATTGTGCTGAAGCCCCATTCATATCTTCCCTGCAGCAGCGTTTGCTGTAGAGAAGATATGAATATTAGTGTGTAAAATCAATATCCAGGTCCCTACCCCCCTCCCACGCTCTGTGCGCCCCCACCGCTGTGATTAAAATACTCACCTAGCTTCCGGATCCCTCGCAGCGCCCTGTCCTGGCTGCACCTTGTACTGTATGAGCAGTCACGTGGGGCCGCTCATTTACAGTAATGAATATGCGGCTCCACAGGTTTTAGCACATAGGTCTTTATTTTAAACACACTTATTCATATCTTCTCTACAGCAAATGCTGCTGCAGGGAAGATATGAATCACGGCTTTAGCACCAGTGGCGGGGATAGCGCTTAATGTAGCGCTGTCTCCTGCATGGCACATGGTCTGCACTGACTTTAATGGGTCCGTGTAATACGTGCGCTCCCACAAAGACTGACATGTCTCCGTGTTTGGCACACGGAGACACGGTCCACAAAAAATCAATGACATCTGAACAGATGCATTGATTTTTATGTGTCTACGTGTGTCAGTGGCTCCGGTACGTGAGGAAACTGTCACCTCACGTACCAGAGCCACTGACGTGTGAAACCGGCCTTAGACTGTATGTTTTCTGTGCCAGAAAATGAGACACAGATGCCACACACAGGACTGCCACTGATACAGATTTGCCAATTTTAATCTGCACCCTTTTTTTTTTCTCCAGGGAGACTTGTGAATAAATCTGGGCCACTGTATTAGAGTATATTTTCTGTGGCAGAACGTGGCTTGAAAAGATATAACGAAACACAAAAAAAAGGGACTGTCCTACAATTACTATCTCCCTGCAGTAATCTCAGCCAGGTATGGCAGGCAACAATAACAAGGAGTGGACTGCTGCCCAAAAAAATCAAAAATGTGGACAAACAAACAAGATAGCTGTGCAGAAAGGAAGGAGCAACAGGATTTGTGCTTTGAAAAAAGCAGTTGGTTTGCACAGCGGCATACACACAGCAATGCAGCTATCAGGGAGCCTTCTAGGGCAGCCCAATGAGCTACAGCGCTGAGGAAAAAAAATGTAGTTTACACTGTCCCTGCAAACAAAAGGTGGTGTTGGACAGTGGAAATTGCTACAGCACAAGCTGTTTGGGGGTTAATGTACGCTGCCTAACGCTATCCCTGCTTCTGACGAAGCGGCAGCAACCTCTCCATATGCTCAGATCAGCAGCAGTAAGATGGCGGTCGGCGGGAACGCCCCTTTATAGCCCCTGTGACGCTACAGAAAGCAAGCCAATCACTGTCATGCCCTTCTCTAAGATGGTGGGGACTGAGACCTATGTCATCACGCTGCCCACACTCTGCGTCCACCTTCATTGGCTGAGAAATGGCGCTTTTCGCGTCATTGAAACGCGACTTTGGCGCAAAAGTCGCGTACCGCATGGCTAACCCCACACAGGGATCGGGTCGGGTTTCATGAAACCCGACTTTGCGAAAAGTCGGCGACTTATGAAAATGACCGACCCGTTTCGCTCAACCCTAGTAGAGAGCATAGATGTGATTGTTTCAAATATAATGTCACATATTCTGTTTCTTAATAAATACAAATTTAATTCATTGCCATTAGAACTTTAAAGCTAAGAAAACCAGGCAATTTATTGCTATCTTTTATGGCTTATACATAGACAGCATTATTATTTCTCAGCACTCCGTGTGGATAATCATGGTATTGTAAGAAAGCAAATTTGCTGAAGTGTTTATTCACAATAGGAGAAAATAATTTTAAAAGGAAAATCTACACGCATACAAGAAAACAAGGTTATATCAGGACAAGTATGCATTTTTTTTTTCTATAATGAATACATAATAATGTTATTATAAAAAAAATATGTTTTTCATTTCTTTGGATTTTCTTATTTCTTGAGTGCAGTGAAATAAAGCAAGCAAAACTTGACTCAACTCAGTGATGTCCTCTAAGATGAGCTCAGCTTGCTTTTTGCGATTTGTAATTAAAGAAAATTGCATTAATTGGTGCTTCAGCTAATACTTCTTTGAGAGTAAATTAACAAAAGACCTGACTACACTAATAAACACTCTAGGAGTTTAAAATATTCAACCTATTCTGGCATTTTTAGAGTTTTACTGTATATTTTTTAGGTTTCTTTTTTTTTTTGTTAAACACAAAGGAAATGTATTGTACTATACACAACAAGAAGAACGGTACAGACATGTTATGTTCTGTAGTCCATAGAGTTTTGTGTGATGGATTGACAAAAGTAATAAAAGTAAATAAAGTGTGTTTGTGGGAAAGATAAAGGTAGAATTTATTATAGCAGCTTATTAAAGGATGAAAAGAAAATGTTCTCATATTGAGTTATTGCAGATATTGAACTGCTGTATAAAATGCAGTATTCTGAGGACAATAGTCAACTCATCTGAACCTCTATTAATGAATCTATAGTACAGTATGTGCTGATAGTGTTTAAAAAATGTGAATTTCAATATTGTTGTGATATAATGCTCAGTGCTTCTACATTTTTATAAAGAGGTGATTGAATTGATTTGATTTACCATTTTTGCAGCTGATGGATTGATTTATTGATATTAGCTTTTTACGAAAGAAGAGAATTATTGTAGAAGCACACAAGGATATTTTTCCATCACTGCACCCTTTCCCTAATGGTATGTGAACACAGCAAGTATTTGGTGCCGAAATTTCTCCACCATTTCTGTGTTTTTTTGTATTGCTTTTTTGGTGCAGATTTTTCCCAACTCATTAGTATGGTCGGGGTCACACTTGCAACTGCAATGTGAGAAACTCGCATAAGTCTCTCACCTCAAAACCCGGCACTGCCACCGGCACTCGGGACCGGAGTGTGCAGTTGCTTGTATTTTTATGCAGGTGAACGCTCTGGTCTTGAGTGCCGGCGGCAGTGCCGAGTATTGAGGCGAGAGACTCCCGCTAGTTTCTCGCATTGCCGTTCCAAATGGGACACCGGCGTCTGCTGCAAAAATGTTGAAAGAACTGGCATGCTACAGATTTAAAACTGCACCAAAGCTGCAAGTCACAAAGAAATAACTTTTTGATGCGATGTCACGATTCTCATTCACTTTGCTGGCATCAGGAAACTTATCAGGTATTATGTCAAATCTGCACTGAAAAAAACAGCAAAAATGCAGCATTAGCGCAACATGTGCACACAGCCTTATTGTGTCTATAGTTTAACCAATTTTTGCATTTACTCAGACACTATTTTGGTTTTACCATTTCACCCTGTATTTTATTCCTTTATGCTCTGCTGTAAATCCCATGATACATCAGTGTACGATCGTATGGGCAGATAGTTATCATTGGAGCATTTAAATTCACTTGGATGAGAAAAGAGGATATTAATATACATTCAGGGAGGCTGAATCTGGATTATTGTGATTTACATTTTTAATTGTGTAAAAAGAGAGGAATAGATTGATCCATGCTGGATCGAGTTCTAGTCAAAGTTCCTGAAATGCTGCAGTTTCACAAAAATGCAAACATTTGGGATTCAATTCGAGGCTCACTAAAAATTAAAACTTGCTGGTCATTATTTCCCACACTGTTGAAGCCTCGGAGAGCAGGCTAATAACATTTTATGTGGCTATGAAGCCCTACACCTAATGCCCTGCAGCTATGACATCTTATGGATTATCATACCTGGTACAGTGGTGGTCAGTATCTGGAACATCTCAGATCAGCGTGTCCCAGCAGAGCACAGTTTGTACGACAGAGTTGTATTCCATCTCTAGAGTTACTGAATGAGTCTATCTCTCCTGTAGAGTGCAATATTTTATGGTCAGCAAGGTCCTGTTGCTCTTTCTCTCTTATCTGTTGAGTGTAAGCTCTTATGATCAGCAGAAGTCTCTTTCTCTCTCCAATGCAGAATTAAATGCAAGCTCATATTGTCAGTTGGGATAATCTCTTTCCTTTAGAGTTTATACTTTTATGGACTGTGAGGTCCTCTCTCTCTCTCTCTGTAGAGAGTAAGCTCCTATGGTTTTCTGGAGTTTCCTAGCTCTTTACTGTAGAGTTTAAGCTCTTATGGTCAGCATGGTACTCTCTCTCCTGAAGAGTGTAAGTTCTTTTGGTCAGCAGGGTCCTCTATCTCTCTCTTCCATCTACTTCGTGTATTTCCTGAGCAATTACAAACTTTGCAGTGTTGATATTTGCAAATCTATTAGCTGCAAATCTAATTTTTGGGGAATATATGGTGAGGATGATGAACTTGAATATTTTTTAAATGGTCTGCTTAACTTTAGAGCTGTGTAATCATCATCAGTAATGTTGATTAGAGTTTCTGTCCTTTCAGTCTCTTATAAAAATTCTGTGTGGCATAGTAGAGTTTCATCAAACAGGTAGTTTTGGTTATTGCGCTTGAGAGAACATAAAGTCATGCGTGAGTTCACAATGTGTTCAAAAGACCTAACTGAAGAGAAGGAATCTTTCAATTTTCAGATAGAAAAGAAAAAACTTAAACGGTAATACTAGTTGAATCATATACTGTGTATTGGGGAACTATAAAAATAATTAAATATTTTCTAGAGTGCTTCTTTAAGCATTGGATCATCCATTTTATTTCAGTTTCATTAAATAGAAAATGTAAATTAATGTTAATAGAAATGAAAAAATGGTGCAGATTATACTAAACCTCTGGTGTGATGTAAGTTTAAACTAGAAAGAAAATATGGCAACAGAATCTTATCTAGCGCATGCCCATTTGATGTGGTTTTAGACATTTTTTGCATAACTTGTCTTTAACTTCATCATATACATGAGATTGTTACACGTGTGGTCTAATTCAAGGGAGGAGTCAAAGTTCTGCAGCTATCTTCGCTTATACTGTAAGTCTACAGATGTAAATCCGGTAATGATGGTAGAAGGATTTGCAGCATGAAAAGAACCTGAAGACCCACCTCTTCCGACAAGCCTACAACCTGCAGTAACCACCGATCGACCAAACCGCTGCATGACCATCTCTACACTCACCTACTGTATTCTCACCCATCCCTTGTAGATTGTGAGCCCTCGCGGGCAGGGTCCTCACTCCTCCTGTACCAGTTATGACTTGTATTGTTTAAGATTATTGTACCTGTTTTTATTATGTATACCCCTCCTCACATGTAAAGCGCCATGGTATAAATGGCGCTATAACAATAAATAATAATAATAATAACTTCTATATGGTAGGTCTCACAGTTTCATCATTCAGAGATATAGTTTGAGTGAGGTTAGTGAGGGCGATATTCCTGCAGTTGGGTGATAGACTTGTCAACAAGTCTGCTTTTATTAAAGTATCTATACAATATATTAGAGAAACATTGAATTTTATTATTATTCATTTTATGACAGATATTTTGTCATCTTAATCTTCATGTATCAAATATATGTGTTCATCGTTACCTTTATGTTAATTTAGTTAAGGAATTCAAATTCGCTATAATCAAACTCAACACATTATCCCATCATGTTAGCAGTAACCTTTTCAGGTTTTAATTCTCATCACAACCACTGGACACATATAGAATAAAGGTCTTCCCACAGAATATTTCAAAATCACATTTTCATTCAACGCTTATTACATATATCTGCGGCGGGATATGTTGAGCGAAGAGAAAAGACAATGAAAGGCACATCTGAATCTTGACAAATCAAGCAGAGTCCTGAGTTTAGAAATGGAAATATTAATGGCTCTAATGAGTAACAAGATCTCACACCTCGTGGTTAGAAATAATATATTACTTCAATAATTTTTATCATATTAAATATGCCAAAATAATTCTTATGTGATGCCTACTTAGGCTCGATTTAGAGGCACAACTATTATAGACCAAGTGCCGACTGTGATTTCTCGAGTTAACTGCATGTTTTGACTCAAAGTCAATCAGCTTTGTAGGTGTATATGAGTTTGGATTAAGAGACCTGGGGAGGCATGAACGGTCTGTAATCGGACCGTGAAGCACTGATTTCTGAATTAAATTTTGTTTTCGGACTGTGGTCACAAAGTAGAGTTTCTTTGCAGAGTATTATAATGTGAGAAAGTTCAGCGAGCATAGGGCAATATATTTTTCTCTAAATGTCAAATCCATACTTCTTACAATACCACATATTAGGCTGAACTTTTAAAACAAGCATTCCAGTGATTTGCTTAGCTCTGTATTCTACTAATGGACACTGTAAAGGTTTGAGGGCTTATTTTCACTTAAAGACACAGATATGTAAATGAAATACTGGGAAAGAATTCACCTTTCAGCATTTTGTCCTTTTTGGTAATATAAAAAGGCATCTAGTTATACAGCACTGTTTAACATTCTTTAACTTTATATCTACCTTTTGATGTGAGTTTCGGGTTCAATATTAAAATCCTGACCCCCTGCAAAAAAAAAAAAAATATTTCAGAAAATTAGACAGGACAGAATTTCAGATCTGTTTAGACTCAGGAGATTTTCATGCACGTAAATAAAAAAAAAAATACTAATAATTGTAAAAAATATTTTAAAATGTAATACTTGCCTTATTAATCCTATTGCATTGCTATTTGATACTTTTCAGGTCCTCCACCCATCTCTTGACTTCTTGCTATCATATAGATGTGCATGTTGCCTCTGCATCAAATTCTTTGCCGCATCGGTGACCAATATATTAAAGCTACAGCCAGATGAATATTATCTTTTATTATTTTACATTATTCAGGATGTTTTATAAAATGTACGTGACCAAAAAACTTTATTTAATAAAAAAAAACTCATAGTGATCCTGGATGGATATTTTCTTTAAAGGGAGCCTGTAAGCAGGTTTTTACTATGTAATCTGAGGACAGCATGAATTCAACTATGTGTCTCTTATCAGGTTGTGTGCTGTTGTTTACTTACAATGAAGATTTTATCACCACAGGATTATCATTAGCCAGACAAGTAGCCTCTTTCCAAGTCATTTAGCCACGCCCCCTGCTCTAATAAGCAGCTCACTGTCAATAGACAATGTACATGGAAAGCCTGGTGTGGATGGGGTTAGCATTCTGAGTTCTGCTACATATTGTATCTAAGAACTCTGATTGTGTTACAATAGCTGCACCCAGTATACTAATTATTATTATTAATAATAATACACAAACAAACCTTTTTTATATTGAGATGTGGTCCATTATGTGAAAAATAAATACAAAAAAGTCCAAAATATGTGGTAATGCCATATCTGTAATAGCTCCATCTATAAGTGTATCATGCTCTGTAACTCACACAGTCCATGCTATAAAAAGCATATAAGAAAAATAAATGAATGACAACTAATATTTTAATATCCTGCCTCACAAAAAATAGAATAAATAATGATCAAAGAGAAGAATGAATTTTGAATTTATACCAGTTGAAATGTGAAGTCATAAATCAAAAAACAAACCGCACAGAACTCTGTTGGTTGAAAATTTGCATATCAGACAGCTCTGTAATGGTCTTCAGTATTTTTATTCATAGAAAACTTAGAACTAGGAAACTTTTAGTCCTTAATGTTCATTTCATTTTCATAAGATGAAGACACAAAAGCGCACAGAGAGGTCAAAAAATACTCTGTTGCAAAAAAGTCACAGTAAATAAGCAAGTGCTAGTCAAAAAATGAAAAAATACAGGGTATTTAGTTGATACGTTTTTTTGCAAAAAAAAGTATGTTAAGCTGCTCCACCAATCGCCAAGGTATACCCATAATAGAGCAGTCCTACCTAATGTATATAATCCCTATCTGACGTATTTAAAAACCTGATCATCTGTATAGTACCTGTATGAGCAGGGCTCAGAGAGAAAATATCCATGTGGAACTTGCAGGATGGAACAGCTACAATGCAAATGACCCACAGAGGAGTGGTGGACTCCCCAGTCTTGTAGAAACAAGAGAACAATTATAGAACCAAAAACACATTTTCATAAGATGTCTAGCTCTTCCCACTCCTTAGTCTTTAGACTAGTAAATTAGCTAATCACAGTGTCCATGTTTTTAGGAGGTAATCTTGTTTAACCCATTAACCCATTCCCAGCAGTGTACTATCTATTGACAGCTGGTGGAGCAAGTTCTGAGTTTGCAGACGCTGTCTGGTGAGAAGACAGAAATGTCTTTTTACTGCTTCTGCCTTCAGTGTCTCAAAATACAAAGCTATCAATTGGCGCTGTGTAGTGAATCGCCAAAGACGATGAGAGTATGGGACACATTAATTACATGACAGCTCTGGTGGTGATGTGTGGACTGTTTTTCTTGTAACTGGAGCTTCTATTGATAAAAAACTGACCAAATGAAAAAAATATATAATGTCCTTAAGAGGTGTTTTTCACCTCTTTGAGGACATATTAGGTTACAAATATATGTAAATGGACAATATTAGAAAAATTGGATACAGATGTGATTACAAAAAATTTAAAAAATGTTGTTTAAAAAAAACACTTTTTCTATGGTGGGAATTGTATGTGATAATAAGGTACTGTTGGAAGTCTCATTTGTTGTATAGGGAATCTCTGAGAAGAAGAAAACGGCAAGAAATAATTTAGAGACATGGAAAAACAGTGCGTGGCTACATTACTCAGCAGCATATTTAAGGTCTAGGAATGCCAGAATAATCAACAAGTGTTAAGAGTACGATCATTGCACATGTGATAGGTGTCTGCCATGGCTCTGCAGTCCATGCTCATATACTAACCATTTCTTAACATGACCCTGATATTTCATTGAAGTATGTAGTTTTCCAGCAAGGCGTTATACTTTCTGTTCTTGCTGCAGTCTTTTTTTTTTTAATTGGTAAACAAAATTAAAGTTTCATGATTTTGGGACATTTCCAGATGTAACCAGAATGATTACAGCACATGCTTTACTTTTAAGTATCAAAAGTAGTTATTTAATTGTTTTGTCAAATATATGTGTAAAAAAATTACTTATTAAGTCCACTAAATTAAAATCTTGCATTTGCTGACCATACATAGTTGTAGAATTAACTATAAGATTGCTAAACTACATTTATTCACTGGTTTGTAAGCTAGATAGATAGAGCAGCCAGTAGACTGTTGGTATGGATTGGGAAAAAGAAGAGAGCCGTAGGGTTACATTGAAACCTGTTTTAGCTCTATGAAGGAAAATTGTCCTATATTATAGGTCTTGCGTGTATGGCCGGATTTTTGGTCCAAGTGCGATCCAACAAAACATCCACCAATGTTAGTTCATAGGGCCGTGCGCATGTCAGAATTTTTCTTCAGACCAAGTCGTTCTTGTCGGGATCACACTCAGTCGGAGCAGCCTTTGGAAGTCTGGAATCACCAGAAATAATACACAAGACACGTCTTGTATAGTGTATCACTGGGAAGTCTCTGATGCACGCCTGCCTTCAATGTGCTATCCCTTCTTTATATAGCTGTTTCAGTAGGTTTAGTGGTTATACAAGTTTTGCATGTTTAAACAAAGAGACAAAACAGGAAAGAAAGAAAAGATAAGAAAACAGTTTCGTGGGCGGCAGTTTCACAACAAACAGTACAAAGGCAAATTCCACAGACAAGAAAAACAGGATTTCATACTATAGCTAAAATGTCCTTGAATGGACAGGTCAATATTTATCACAAAGTGAGGTAATCATTTTTGTTCTGCTCTTCACAATCCCCCCTTTGACATATTCCATTCAAAACCTTGTCGATCATTTTAGTCATTCTTTTTGTGATATTACAAAAAAAAACTTTATATTCTCGCATCCATTACACAAAATTTATTTGTGCATACCGAGATACCCTTGAGTACAACCTTGAACAATACATATATAATTACAATAACCATAACTGTATGTATTAGGCTTTGCATAATCCCGGTAACCCACCCACCGATCCCTCTGAACCAATTGGCCGGGTTAAGAAAAGAAAAGGTATCTGACCACCAGCTATCCTTATTTTGGTCATTGTCTTTGTCATACTGATCCCTGAGTCGTTGTACATCTTTTAATTTAAATCTCATACTCGTAGTACTATTCGGGTCTATATAATGACAGCAGGTGGGTCCGATGATTTGACACATACCCCCTTGTGAGGCAGTTAGGTAATCCAATACCAGGGTATGTTGGTTAGTGACTATTATAAGCTGATTCTGTACAGCTATACTAGTATTTAATATGTCCAATATATCCCAAATCTGATCATCTAGATAATCCGTGGCTCTAACTAATTTATCCCACATCTGTGTTAACATAGGATAAATAAAAATGGTACTAGCAATTTTGTTGGGAATTCCCATTTGTACTATATGTGGCCTCCCCGAGGGACGTGGTGAGTTATCTGCAGCTCTTTTATACAGTGTGTGCTTGGGCACGGCTTGCATATTCACTTGTTTATTTGAAATTATGAAAGTAGCCGGGGTTAGGCGTCCTAATGTACAAGTACCCTTTATACCTACGGGAAGCCATTTATATGCTCCTTCTCCGCATATCCAAAATGTACCCTCAGGCAGATCCCACAAAGCTGAGTGCTGCAATACCAATCTGTGAGCCAAATCCACAAAACTAGATACATTCTGAAGCATACACCAAGAGGGTTTTTGTCCCAAGGGGCTACAGTACCTGGCTGCGGGATTCCCACATACATGCATTCCGTTGACATACTCATTGGATTCATTACAAACCAGGTTCCCCAGCTTACTTGTACAATGTCTGCATCACCTTGGGGGAACAACTCAGAATGTTCCCATTTTCTATTATGTATGTATCTTTCCAATACTGTAGGTTTGAAAGCATCAGAGGAAGGGGTGGTTGTACTGAAACTGAGCTGTAGATTTTCAGTGGGGACCTGTCCTAAATCAGTTAATCCAGTCTTATTCCTAGGTACCCATTTTCCTCCCTTGAATGCTAAATATTGTAAGTTGTCTATTTTTCCTGTAAGATTGCCCTGCCACCAAGGAAATTCTACCCATCCCACAATTGGTATGGCGATTGTAGTATTCCATAGTCTAGTATTGCCAGGTTGGTTGTTGGCCAGGTTGTCTGAACAATTAGGCCAAGCGAATATTTCTTCAGCTGACACGGGAACTGCTAGAAAAGGTATACTTGTGGCTGATACTGGTGAATGGGTACAGATCCAACAATCTGCCAGGGGTTGCGTATTATTTAACAAGTCATGCACTAATTTTCTATGATGTTGTACGAATCTATTGTTCAAAGGGGCTAGAGAATTCAGTATTTCCCATGCCTCCGTTGAGGTTAACATTATTAACATCAATATCATGAGTCTTATACTGCTTTTTTGCAATGGCTTGCATGTATCCATGATGCCTTTCCTTCAAGCTTGACTGCTGTTGGAGTTGTTAACAGGACTTGGAAAGGTCCGTCAAATCTCGGTTCCAGAGTCTTTCTGGTGTGTCTTTTCACGTAGACTTGATCACCAGGTTCCAACTTGTGGCCTCCTTCGAGATTTTCTGGATCTGGAAGGGAAGCAAAAACTTGCGAATGCACTTTAGTTAAACGTTTTTGTAATTCTTGTACATAAGCAGTTAAAGTCTCAGTATTCAACATCAGTTGTTGTGGAAAATAACAACCCAAATTTGCTGCTCTACCAAAAAGAATCTCATGTGGTGACAGCTTAGCCTTCCCCCTTGGGGTGTTTCGGATGGAATACAGGGCAAGTGGTAGACACTCGGTCCAAGGCTTTCCTGTTTCTGCCATGGCCTTCTGGATTTTTAATTTTATTGTCCCATTTAATCTTTCCACTTTACCTGAACTCTGTGGATGATATGGAGTGTGAAACTGGTTTTCTACTCCCAACATTTTCATAACATTCTGGAATATTTCCCCAGTAAAATGGGTACCTCTATCTGACTCGATCACCTCAGGCATGCCGTAACGGGGTATCAGTTCATGTGCTATTTTAATGGCAGTAGTTTTTGCTGAGGCTTTACGAACTGGATAAGCCTCTGGCCACCCTGAGAACATGTCCACACACACAAGCACATATTCGTATCCATTGTACCTAGGAAGTTGGATGTAGTCGATCTGGAGTCTTTGAAAGGGATACAGTGGTCTTACATGATGCTTGGTTGGGGTTTTAATGGCCTGACCTGGATTGTGTGCCAGGCATATAGTGCATGCAGCACACATGCTCCGAGCAAAATTACCAAAACCTGGAGCCAACCACCTTTCTTTTACCTTGAGCGTCATACCATTTGCCGACACATGCGTGGGTAGGTGGAGGTCACTTGCCACTGCGGGGTACCAGGCTCTGGGTAAACACAACAAAGTTCCTTTTTTCCATAATCCTTGCTGATCTTCTGCCCCTTTTTTCTGCCACTGCCCTCGTTCTTCGTCGTCTACCTGTTTCTGAGCTTCCTTCAATCTTTCCTCATCATCTTCAGAGCTATCTAGTGTGTGGGCATGATGTAAGGGTTTACGTGCTGCCTGTTTTGCTGCCTTATCGGCTTTATCGTTACCCCTGGCTTCCTCGGTGTCGAGTCTCACATGTGCAGCTACCTTTATCACCGCTATTTCTTTAGTTTCTTGTGCTGCCTCCAGAATCTGTCTAATGAGGGAGGCATGTTTAACAGGTTGGCCTGAAGCAGTCATATAACCTCTGGCTCTCCATATTACGCCAAAATCGAAACTAATGCCATGTGCATATCTAGAATCAGTGTATATGTTTGCTGTCTGATCTTTGGCTATTTTTAGAGCTTCAACTAATGCCGTAAGTTCTGCTTCTTGTGCAGACTGATTAGCAGGGAGAGGTTCTGCTTTCAGCACTTCATGCTGAGTTACTACCGCATAACCTGTATGAAATTGTCCATTCATATCTGCATATCTACTGCCATCTATGAAAAGTTCAAATGTAGCATTACAGAGTGGCTTGTCACGTACATTACATAAGCCCTGAGTCTCTTGTTCCATTAATTGTACACAATCATGCATTGACTTTGATGGGTCAAAGGAGTTGGAGAGTGCAGTTTCAAAGGAGTTGGAGAGTGCAGTTTCCTCAGGTATGGTACCCCCCTCAGACTCTAAAGGGAGCAAAGACGCGAGATTAAGAGTCTGAATCCTGGCAAAGGAAATGTTGGGCGGCAGTAGTAGGGAACATTGGAGACGGAGGTGTCTGGCCATTCAAATATGTTTAGGTTGGACCTGGTTAAGAATGCCATGTACATCATGAGTGGTCTGAACTAGAAGTGGGTGATCAAGAACAATCTCAGAAGCTTTATCTAATAACAGTGAAATTGCGGCTACTACTCTTACACTAGAAGGTGCGGCTCTAGCTACAGGGTCCAGATGAGCTGATATGTATGCCACAGGTCTCTGTTTGTTTCCATGTTTTTGTGTGAGCACCCCTGTAGCATGTGAGGATATCTCAGCTGCCATCAATTGAAAAGGTTTAGTGTAGTCTGGGAGTCCCAAAGCCGGAGCTGATACCAGTGCTGTTTTCAAAGAGGAAAATGACTGTTTAGCCTCTTCACTGAGTGAATATGGTGTGTTGGCAATACAGTCATATAAAGGCTGCATGAGTTGACTTGCATGTATGATCCACTGTCTACAGTGTGAAACAATACCTAGGAAAGCACGCAGCTGTTTGTAATTCCTGGGTTCAAGCATGTTACGTATGGCTTCCGTACCTTGAGGTGTGAGGTGTCTGATGCCCTGTGATATGCAGTGACCTAAAAACACGACTGTTTGTTGACAAGCCTGGAGTTTCTGTCTATTTACTTTACAGCCTTCTTGCGCTAGGAAAATTAAGAAATTACCAGTTGAGGTAACTGCCGTCTGTTCATCAGGGCAACAAATAAGTAAGTCATCTACATACTGTAGAATGACTACTCCTGGTTCTGGGATGAAATTTTTTAGCACGGTCTGCATTGCTTCAGAGTACAAAGTTGGTGAGTGTACCATACCTTGTGGCAATCTTGTTCATGCTAATTGTTTACCCTTGAATGTAAAGGCAAACAAATGCCAACAGTTCTTATGTAGTGGCACAGAAAAAAATGCGTTTGATAAGTCAATTACCGTAAAATATGCAGCAGTGCTGGGAATTTGAGACAGTAAGGTATGAGGATTCGGTACCACAGGGGTGACCGGTGCCAAAACCTTATTGATTTCCCGTAAGTCGTGCACCATGCGATATTTCACCATAGTTTCTTTGGAGGACACTTTCTTTTTAACAGGATATAAGGGTGTATTGGCGGGTGACCTGATTTCTACCAAAACACCTTGTAACACATAATCCTGAATTTGTTGAGAAATCGCCTGTTCTTGCTGGGCGCTGATGGGGTATTGCCTAAGCTGAGGTAATATGGTTCCCGGGGCAGTTTCTAACAGTATAGGAGCTACTGATAAAAATCCTACATCAGTGTCTCCTTTTGCCCATAGGCTGTCAGGAACCCGAGACAAGTCAATTTTTGCTTGTTGAGTGTAAATTTCGGGAAAATCCTCCATTGCCTGTATTCTAACATATGGTTCCAGAGTTTCTGCATCTTCAGGGATGGTCAGCATAACTGTGCCATCTTCTCTAAAATGGATGTTTGCATGCATTTTACTTAAGACATCAGTACCCAACAAGCAGGTAGGTGCACCTTTAGCAAATAAAAATTTGGATACAAAAGTTTTAGGGCCAAAGCTCACATTTAAAGGTTTTGTAAAGGGCAACGCCTGAATTTTACCATCATACCCTTCTGCATATGTAACCTTTGAGGATATATTGTCAGGATATGGTAAAAAGTCCTGATTTAAAATGGAGGATGTTGCTCCCGTATCTATCAGAAAAGGTACATTTTTACCCTCAACTTCAACTTGTATTATTGGTCTTCTAGAAGGAAGAGAGACCTGCATAACTTTCAGTCATTCTGAGCTGTCTGTTTGATCAGGCACTGGGTTATTTATCCTATTTTTGGGTACAAAGGTTCCTGAATCTATATCTGTTTTTCTCTTCCTACATTCCCTTTGGAAATGTCCTGGCTTCTTACAGTAATGACAAGTAAACTTTTGATTAGCAGAGCCAGTATTAGCCTGTGCAATTCTTACTGGCTTAGAATTTTCTCTTAAGTCCATTTCTATCCCTACAGCTTTCTGTCTAGCCAGGTGTGGGTCTTCCAAGGTTCTCTAATCAGGGGTTGCGGCCTTAAGCTTTTCCTTCACTTTTGGAGACAATCCATCTATAAAGGTTTTTGTAACTAACCTCATCATTCCTGGAGCGGTTAGATCCATGCCTTCATCTCTGAAATTATTTTTTACACTTAGATAATATTCGTCTACTGATTGTCCAGATTTCTGAGCCACCACTCCCGTTGTTCCTCTCTGCCTCTGTCTCTCCCTCATGAAAACCATTAAGTGATCTACAAATTGTGTACCTGATTCTATCGTTTGTAAGGCACCATCTCCTGCTTGGGGCCTATGTACCTGTAGATTTGCTAATAGCTCCTGGAAGAGTCCAGGAGTCATTTTCATTCTACATAATTCTTCTCCATCTGCCCAAACTCCAGCGTGAGTCTGCATAATTTGCTGTATATATTGTGCAAATCTAACTGGACACTGGGTGGGATCTGGTGCGTTGTGCAAGAGAGACATGCCTTCAGCGGGGGACCAAGGGAAATATTGTCGATTTTGGTGATATCTAGTTCCCATTACTCCGTCAGCACCAGGTTCCCTAAAGGGTCTTGGTACTACCCTAACAGGGGCAAGTACAGCGCCATGTCTAGGTGTACCACAGGTTAGGCAATCATTTCTCCAGTCTGGATTTTGTTGTCCACAGTGCGGACATACCTATCCTCCTGGTCCGGCTAAACTTTGAGGTGGTGTTTGGAGAAAAGATGGGGCATGTGGGTTAAAGTATGGGGGTGGGGTATTTTTAGATTCCACATTTTGTTTTTCTCCACAGCCTGTGGGTCTAATACACCACTTTTTACTCTGTTGATTATATGTCCATCCCTCATTTTCTGCTACCCTAGAGACATCAATCAATGCTTGGATCTGATCTATCCATTTCTTGTCTCTGATTATGCCTTTTTTCCTTTCCTGAATTCCTTCCCATAGTTTTCTACTAAAAGCTTCTGCCCTAGCAACTCCAAACTTACTAAAAATCTTTTTCAGCCCCTTAGTGGCATCTTCACCACTTCTCTCCTTTATGATAGTATAGATATCTAATTCTTCTGGTTCCGACTTTGCTTGCTTATTCCCCATTTTTCTTATCCTGAGCTTTCTTGCCCTAGGTGGCGTTTGGGTATGAGAATACCTCGTTACCTTCTTCCTAAGGAGCTAGGATGTCTTTTTCTTGCCCTAGGTGGCGTTTGGGTATGAGAATACCTCGTTACCTTCTTCCTAAGGATCTAGGATGTTTAAACTGTGTTGATGTAAGAAAATCCTGATTCCTACACCTATAGCAAACAACACAAATGCAACCAGACAGAAAAAGAAAAAGAACATACAACGTATTCTTGTCCCAGGCTAATTTATCTGTCCTGGGCTCATACTATCATACACTTATCCGTCACCAGGTTTTTGTCAAAGACAGGATCAGAGATTGAACATAGGCGCGGAGGTCTCCCCGAAAGGACGCAACCACGTTGCCCAGTGGGACAGTCACTTCTTCTGTTTCAACCCCCTGGGCGGCTTATAGGGCTATTCCCAACTTCCACACACCTTCTATTCACATTCACTCTCATTCAATGCCGTACTCCGTGAGGTGATCAATTCCTAAATAGTTCAAGAACCCGAGCTATAGGTATCCTCCTCTACTAGAACTACCCGCTAAAGAACACGACACAGAAAATCTTACGGACAGTGCAGGGCAGATATAAGAGATCTAACAGTGTCTCTTACCTGGCCAGGTTTTTGTTCATCTGCCGTCCATTATCCCAGATTCTCTTTTCGTTCGTATTCTGCCGGTGTTCTTGAAGGAATACACAGACCTCGGGTCCCTGTTCGGGCGCCAGGAAATGTCGGGATCACACTCAGTCGGAGCAGCCTTTGGAAGTCTGGAATCACCAGAAATAATACATAGTGTATCACTGGGAAGTCTCTGATGCACGCCTGCCTTCAATGTGCTATCCCTTCTTTATATAGCTGTTTCAGTAGGTTTAGTGGTTATACAAGTTTTGCATGTTTAAACAAAGAGACAAAACAGGAAAAAAAGAAAAGATAAGAAAACAGTTTCGTGGGCGGCAGTTTCACAACAAACAGTACAAAGGCAAATTCCACAGACAAGAAAAACAGGATTTCATACTATAGCTAAAATGTCCTTGAATGGACAGGTCAATATTTATCACAAAGTGAGGTAATCATTTTTGTTCTGCTCTTCACATTCTTGTGAAAAAAATTGCAGCATGCCCGAGTTTGATCTGCTAATTGGTTTGCATTCGTCCATTCAAGTCAGAGTCCGTTGAAAACGTTGGACTCCACTTAGTAGACATGTGAGTGCAGTCCGATTTCCATGGCCTTGCGAAACTTAGAAGATGGAGACACCTGGATATGATATGGATGTGATTTAAATGTAAACCATATAGAGTATTTCTCATGCATTGATGTGATAAGTATGGTATACCTGCAAAACCATTTCAGGCTTAGTGGATCTTTTATGGCTAAGTCATCATACACAACATGCACGAAGAAGTCTTTTCTTTATTTGCACATTTGTTTATGTCGCACGTTCAAAGGTATGTGTCTTTTATTGCTGCGTTGTTTGAGAAGAGCGCAATAGTTAAGAAAGTAATTTCCAATCTCAATAGGTTTATTCTTTTGTGTTGGGTCTGGGACCTCAATTTCAATCAGTGCTTCTTAGCTGAGACGAAGAACCGTAGGCCACCACCAGAACTGACAAGCGAAAAGAGATTAGGTACTTAACAGCTCAGTTGCTTGGTAGCTAGATCCCAGAGTGAATCTAAAAAAGAATAGGAATAAGAAGCTTCAGGGGGATAGCAAGTCTGAAAAAGAAAATCTCCTATTTGCAGCTGCTGATGAATATAGCACTGCCAGCACTTTTCAAAGAAAGCCTAACACACCTTTTTTTTTTTAATTTATATTTTACTTTTTTTATTTTTACTTTTATGTGCTTGGCATATTTATTTTAGAGCTTTTTTTCCCCTTCAATCCTTTTCCAAGACTGCCCACAACCCCTTGTATTTACTTTTATTCCATTCCTTTGTATAATTTGGCTGTACCTTAATTTGTGTGCTTGCCCGCCTGCCTGACTTCGTTACAATCTTCTGAAAGGAAACGAGCATGGGGGAAAATTGCACATATTACTGTTAATTTTCTTTTTTTCCTGAATACCTTCCACCATCAGCTTTCACAAGTGGAAATAATCAATATATGTTTTATGTAAAATGTAGCTCTTCAGTACAGAATTCTGCCAGCTTTATTTTCCTTCTCTTTTTTTTATTTATGACAATCACAAGCGCAACAACCATAATTTCTTCTAGGAGGACTGCCAAAAATTGTTCACTCGAGAGAAAGAGAGAGAAAAAAACACTGGGATTGCTTATGAACAATTGTTTTAAAAAATATATATATATATTTTTTCTTCTACTATAAGTATTGCTCATTTTTCTACCAATTTAACTTCTTTGTGTCAATGCTTTCTAACATTTCTTTTTTTTACATATTTGTTTCCTGGAGCAGACCATTAAAATATCATTGAGTCATTTGTTTTTATAGGGATATGTATGTTATATTGAAACCTTCTGCTGTAGGTGCTTGGTCGAGCTCTAAAATTTACAAGGAGCAATAAAATAAAAAATATAAAGCTATAAAACATAACATAATAAAGAAATGTTATGGGTTTTAAGTAATACCTATCTGTTCCTTTCTCAATGATTGTTTTATGCCTACCTTCACTTCTGCTAGGATATATATATATGTATATATATATTTTTTACTGGTTACAATCTAGGAATGCCTCATGCATTATGAAATTTCAATTGGTATGAAGTAGAATGAGTTAGCTGGTACTTAAATGAGCCATCGTCAGCCTACCCAGCAGGATTTTTAGTTTCAAGGTCAACTTTGATGCAATCTGTATCGGGAAGGATTCTAGATTTTCTGCTGCATACACAATATAATGTTCAAAGCTAGCACAGAAAAGGAAATAAAATATAGACATATTGTATGTAAAAAAGTTATATTGTCAACTAAGTGTTAAAAATATTGAAAAATAATATAAAGCGTTAAAAAGTTATATTCCTATTTAAATAATGACATATCAGGAAAACAAGTTGAACACAAAATTGTACTTTTCAAGTTTTAGATCAAGCAAGGTCATTGTCAAATTAAAGAGGCTGTACAGCATTTTTATTAAATTGCCTATCGCTCCAATGCCACTACTGCTGCCTGCAATTGTCCTGCGGTTGGAATGTACTGACCCTACACACATGAATAAGGCCGGTGTCACACTTGCAACTGCAATGTGAGAAACTCGCGCCAGTCATTCGCCTCAATACCCGGCACTTCCGCCGGCGGTTCAAACCGAAGTATTCAGCAGCATAGAAATACATGCAGCCGCATACTCCGGTCCCGAGTGCCAGTGGCAGTTGAGGCGAGAGACTCGCGCCAGTTTCTCGCATTGCAGTTGCAAGTGTGACACTGGCCTAATACAGTTACTGATAGAAAAGCAGAAAAATATTGCACTCCACAATATTTTGATCAAATGTGGTAAAAATTTGAGGTTTAATTGGTTTTCAATTAACCCCTTTACCCCCAAGGGTGGTTTGCATGTTAATGACCGGGCCAATTTTTACAATTCTGGCCACTGTCCTTTTATGAGGTTATATTTCTGGAGCGCTTCAATGGATCCCGGTGATTCTGACAATCTTTTCTTGTGACATATTGTGCTTCATGTTAGTGGTGAAATTTCCTTGACATTACTTGAGTTTATTTGTGAAAAAAATGGAAATTTGGCAAAAATTTTGAACATTTGCAATTTTTCAAATTTGAATTTTCATGCCCTTAAATCACAGAGATATGTCACAAAAAAACACTTAATAAGTAACATTTCCCACGTGTCTACTTTACTTCAGCACAATTTTGGAACCAAAATTTTTTTTGTTAGGGAGTTATAAAGGTTAAAAGTTGACCAGCAATTTCTCATTTTTACAACACCATTTGTTTTTTAGGACCCATATCACATTTGAAGTCACTTTGAGGGGTCTATATGATAGAAAATAACCAAGTGTGATACCATTGTAAAAACGGCATCCCTCAAGGTGCTCAAAACCACATTAAAGAGGTTTATTAACCCTTCAGATATTTCACAGGAATTTTTGGAATGTTTAAAAAAATGAATATTTACCTTTTTTTTTTACAAAAAAATTGCTTCTGATCCAATTTGTTTTATTTTACCAAGAGTAACAGGAGAAATTGGACCCTAAACGTTGTTGTAAAATTTGTCCTGAGTATGCAGATACCCCAAAAGTGGGGGTAAATCACTGTTTGGGCACATAGCAGAGCTCGGAAGGAAAGGAGCACCATTTGACTTTTTAATGCAAAATTAGTTGGAATTGAGATAGGACGCCATGTCGCGTTTGGAGAGCCTCTGATGTGCCTAAACAGTGGAAACCCCCAAAAGTGACCCCATTTTGGAAAGTAGACCCCCTAAGGAACTTATCTAGATGTGTGGTGAGCACTTTGAACCCCCAAGTGCTTCACAGAAGTTTATAATGTAGAGCCGTAAAAACAAAACATCTTATTTTTTTCACAAAAATGAATTTTCACCCCCAAATTTTTATTTTCCCAATAGTACCAGAAGAAATTAGACCCCAAAAGTTGTTGTACAATTTGTCCTGAGTACGCTGATACCCCATATAGGGGGTTAAACCACTGTTTGGGCTTATGGCAGAGATCAGAAGGGAAGGAGCGCCATTTGACTGTTCAATGCAAAATTGTCTGGAAGTGAGATGGGATGCCATGTCTCGTTTGGAGAGCCCCTGATATGCCTAAACAGTGGAAACCCCCCAAAAGTGACCCTATTTTGGAAAGTAGACACCCTAAGGAACTTATCTAGATGTGTGGTGAGCACTTTGAACTTCCAAATGCTTCACAGAAATTTATAATGTAGAGCTGTGAAAATTAAAAACTCTTTTTTTCCTCAAAAATGATATTTTAGCCCCAGTTTTGTATTTTCCCAGGGGTAGCAGGAGAAATCGGACCCAAAAGTTGTTGTGCAATTTGTCCTGAGTACGCTGATACCCCATATGTGGGATAAAACTACTGTTTGGGCGCATGGGAGAGCTCGGAAGGGAAGGAGTGGCGTTTTGGAATGCAGACTTTTATGGAATGGTCTGTGGGCATCACGTTGCATTTGCAGAGCCCCTGATGTACCTAAACAGTAGAAATTACCCACAAGTGACCCCATTTTGGAAAATAGATCCCCCAAGGAACTTATCTAGATGTGTGGTGAGCACTTTGAACCCCCAAGTGTTTCACTAAAGTTTATAATGCAGAGCTGTGAAAAAAAAAAATCCTTTTTTTTTCCACAAAAGAGATTTTTTAGCCCCCAGTTTTGTATTTTCCTATGGGTAACAGGAGAAATTGGACCCCAAAAGTTATTGTCAATTTGTCCTGAGTACCCTGATACCCCATATCTAGAAGTAAACAACTGTTGGGGCGTACGGCAGAGCTTGGAAGGGAAGGAGTATCGTTTCACTTTTTTCAATGCAAAATTGTATGGATTGAGATAGGACGTCATGTTGTGTTTGCAGAGCCCCTGGTGTGCCTAAACAAAGGAAACCTCCCAATTCTAACTCCAACCCTAACCCCAGCACACCCCTAAACCTAATCTCAACCCTAACTACACCCCTAACCCGAACACACCCCTTACCCTAATCCCAACCCTAACCACACCCCTAACCCCAACACACTCCTAACCCTAATCCTAACCCCAACACACCCCTAACCCCAACAGGTCCCTAACCCTAATCCCAACCCTAACCACACCCCTAACCCTGACACATCCCTAACCCAACTGTAAACGTAATCCAAACCCTAACCCCAACTCTAGCCCCACATTATCTTTAGCACCAACCCTAACTTTAGCCTCAACCCTAACCATAACTTTAGCCCCAACCCTAAGCCCAACTTTAGCCCCAACCCTAACTCTAGCCCCAACCCTAGCCCTAAAATAAATACATTTCTTTATTTTATTATTTTTCCCTAACTAAGGCGGTGATAATGGGGGGTTTGGTTTACTATTTATAGCTGGTTTTTATAGCGAGTTTTTATGTTTGGCAGCTGTTACACACTAAAAGACGCATTTTTTGCGTTACCACATTCTGGTAACTATACTATTTCCATGTTTTGGTCCACAGAGTCATGTGAGTTTTTTTTTTTTTGCTGGACGAGCTGACATTTCTATTGGTATCATTTTTGGGCACATGACATTTTTTGATCGCTTTTTATTCTGATTTTTTTTAGGCAGAATGAACAAAAACCAGCAATTTGTGAATTTCTTTTGGGGAGGCGTTTATACCTTTCCGCATTTGGCAAAATTGATAAAGCAGTTTTATTCTTCAGGTCAGTACGATTACTGCAATACCTCATTTATATCATTTTTTTTATGTTTTGGCACTTTTATACAATAAAAACTATTTTATAGAAAAAATAATTATTTTTGCAGTGCTTTATTCTGAGGGCTATACCTTATTTATTTTTCTCGCTGATGATTTGTATGGTGGTTTGTTTTTTGCTGGACAATATGACGTTTTCAGTGGTATTATGTTTATTTATATCCGTCTTTTTAATTGTGTGTTTTTTCTACTTTTTGTTCGGCGGTATGATGATAAAGCATTGGTTTTTGCCCAGATTTTTTTTTACGATGTTCACTGAAGGCGTTAACTAGTGGGATGGTTTTAGGATATGTGCACACGCTGCGAATTTTGCTGCAGATCCGCAGCAGTTTCCCATGCATTAACAGTACCATGTAAAGCAATGGGAAATGAAATCCGCAGTGCACATGCTGCGTAAAAAAACGCGTGGAAACGCAGCGGTTTATTTTCCGCAGTATGTCAATTCTTTCTGCGGATTCCGCTGCGGGTTTGCTCTGCTCCAATAGAAATCTGCAGGTGAAAACCCGCAGAGGAAACCGCAAAAGAAACCGCAGTAAATCCGCAGTAAAAACCGCAGCCGTTTTTCACTGCGGATTTTGCAAATCCGCTGTGGAAAATTCCGCAATGGAATCCGCAGCGTGTGCACTTAGCCTTATAGTTCGGGTCGTTACGGACACAGCGATACTAAATATGTGTACTCTTATTGTTTTTTTTAAAATTTACATAAAGAAATGTATTTATTGGAAGAATAAATTTTTTGCTATAATTTGTTTAGAATGTTTGTTTTTTTCACACATGTAAATATTTATTTTTACCTTTTTACTTTGTCCCAGGGGGGGGACATCGCTATATAACGTCAGATCGCCAATCTGACACTTTGCAGTGCACTGTGTCAGATCAGCGATCTGACAGGCACTGCAGGAGGCTTTCTGGAGCCTGCTCTGAGCAACCGCTTGCAAGACTCCTCCATGCAGCTCCCAGAAGGAGCCCTGCCCCTATTTTGGATCCGGGGCCTGCAGGGAGGAGGACGGAGGAGACCCTCCGAGGGTCCCAGGGAATCACGCAGGGAGCCTCCTCCCTGTGCGATGCTTCCCTATGCCGCCGTTACGCTGTGATCATGTTTCATCGCAGTGTTCCGGGGGTTATTGTGCCAGTAGTAGTCCGTGACTGCTCCTGGCACATAGTGCTGGATGTCAGCTGTGATAGGCAGCTGACACCCAGCCGCGATTGACCGCGCTCCCCCTGTGCGCACGGCTGATCGCGTTAGATGTACTATTTCATCGGTGGTCATACAGGCCCATACCACCTCGATGGGATAGTACATCTAATGTCAGAAAGGGGTTAAAAGGTTTTGATAAATATATTTTTCATTGTTTTACTGTTTTTATTTTTTCAACAAAATGAATTTGTAGTGTATTTTCTTTTTCCAGTATAATTGTTTTTGTCACAATAAAGACTTTGAAATTGCAATTATCTTCATCTGTCCTGTATTTCTGTGCTCGTGTTATTTCAACATTTTGGTGGGTTATGAATGTTATAAGGGCACACTATCAATAGAAAATGACCATACAAATAGAATATAGTTTAAAGAGGAGGTGCTACCAGGGTAGTAATATTAGTCAATCAGAAATAAGAAGAGAAAGAACTACCCAATAAGTGTGCACACTCCAGTAGGATAAACTAGCACTGACACTACACACAAGTGAATTAAAAACAGTTTAACCCCTTAGTGACAGAACCAATTTGGTACTTAATGACCAGGCCAATTTTTGCAATTCTGACCACTGTCACTTTATGAGGTTATAACTCTGGAACGCTTCAACGGATCCCGCTGATTCTGAGATTGTTTTTTCGTGACATATTGTACTTCATGTTAGTGGTAACATTTCTTCGATATTACTTGCGATTATTTATGAAAAAAAAACGGAAATATGGCGAAAATTTTTAAAATTTTGCAGTTTTCAAACTTTGTATTTTTATGCCCTTAAATCAGAGAGATATGTCATAAAAAATAGTTAATAAATAACATTTCCCACATGTCTACTTTACATCAGCACAATTTTGGAAACAAAATTTTTTTTTGTTAGGGAGTTATAAGGGTTAAAAGTTGACCAGCAATTTCTCATTTTTACAACACCATTTTTTTTTAGGGACCACATCACATTTGAAGTCATTTTGAGGGGTCTATATGATAGAAAATAATGAAGTGTGACACCATTCTAAAAACTACACCCCTCAAGGTTCTCAAAACCACATTCAAGAAGTTTATTAACCCTTTACGTGCTTCACAGGAACTGAAACAATGTGGAAGGAAAAAATGAACATTTAACTTTTTTTTGCAAACATCTTAATTCAGAACCATTTTTTTTATTTTCACAAGTGTAAAAACAGAAATGTAACCATAAATTTTGTTATGCAATTTCTCCTGAATACGCCAATACCCCATATGTGGGGGTAAACCACTGTTAGGGCGCACCGCAGAACTTAGAAGTGAAGGAGCGCCGTTTGACTTTTTCAATGCAGAATTGGCTGGAATTGAGATCGGACACCATGTCACATTTAGAGAGCCCCTGATGTACCTAAACAGTGGAAACTCCCCACAAGTGACACCATTTTGGAAACTAGACCCCTTAAGGAACTTATCTAGATGTGTGGTGAGCACTTTGAACCCCCAAGTGCTTCACAGAAGTTTATAACGTAGAGCCGTGAAAATAAAAAATCGCTTTTGTTTACACAAAAATGATCTTTTTGCCCACAAATTCTTATTTTCACAAGGGTAACAGGAGAAATTAGACCACAAGAGTTGTTGTGCAATTTCTCCTGAGTACGCTGATACCCAATATGTGGGGGTAAACAACTGTTAGGGCGCACCGCAGAGCTTGGAAGAGAAGGAGTGCCGTTTTACTTTTTCAATGTAGAATTGGCTGGAATTGAGATTGGACGCCATGTCGCGTTTGGAGAGCCCCTGATGTGCCTAAACAGTGGAAACCCCCCACAAGTGACACCATTTTGGAAACTAGACCCCTTAAGGAACTTATCTAGATGTGTGGCGAGCACTTTGAACCCCCATGTGCTTCACAGAAGTTTATAACGTAGAGCCGTGAAAAAAAAAATTGCATTTTTTCTACAAAAATGATATTTTTGCCCACAAATTTTTATTTTCACAAGGGTAACAGGAGAAATTAGACCACAAAAGTTGTTGTGCAATTTCTCCTGAGTACGTTGATACCCAATATGTGGGGTAAACCACTGTTTGGGCGCACCGCAGAGCTTGGAAGAGAAAGAGTGCCGTTTTACTTTTTCAATGTAGAATTGGCTGGAATTGAGATCGGACGCCATGTCGTGTTTGGAGAGCCCCTGATGTGCCTAAACAGTAGAAATCCCCCACAAGTGACCCCATTTTGGAAACTAGACCCCCCATGGAACTTATCTAGATGTGTGGTGAGAACCTTGAATGCCCAAGTGCTTCACAGAAGTTTATAATGCAGAGCCGTGAAAATAAAAAATATTTTTTTTTCCACAAAAAAGATTTTTTAGCCACCAAATTTTTATTTTCACAAGGGTAACAAGAGAAACTGGACCCCAAAAGTTGTTGACCAATTTGTCCTGAGTATGCTGGTACCCCATATGTGGGGGTAAACCACTGTTTGGGCGCACGGCAGAGCTCGGAAGGAAGGAGCGC
The DNA here is from genome assembly GCF_032444005.1 of Ranitomeya imitator. NCBI lineage: Eukaryota > Metazoa > Chordata > Amphibia > Anura > Dendrobatidae > Ranitomeya > Ranitomeya imitator. The sequence goes on from NC_091284.1 coordinate 53,298,266, forward strand.
CGTTTTGGAATGCAGACTTTGATAGAATGGTCTGCGGGTATTATGTTGCGTTTGCAGAGCCCCTCATGTACCTAACCAGTAGAAACCCTCCACAAGTGACCCCATTTTGGAAACTAGACCCCCCAAGGAACTTATCTAGATGTGTGGTGAGAACTTTGAATGCCCAAGTGCTTCACAGAAGTTTAGAATGCAGAGTCGTGAAAATAAAAAATATTTTTTTTTCCACAAAAAAGATATTGTAGCCCCCAAGTTTTTATTTTCACAAGGGTAACAGGAGAAATTGGACTGCAATAGTTGTTGTCCAATTTATCCCGAGTACGCTGATGCACCATATGTGGCGGTAAACCACTGTTTGGGCGCACAGCAGAGCTCGGAAGGGAAGGAGCGCCTTTTTGGAATGCAGACTTTGATAGAATGGTCTGTGGGCATTATGTTGCGATTGCAGAGCCCCTGATGTACCTAAACTGTAGTAACCCCCCACAAGTGACCCCATTTTGGAAACTAGACCCCCCAAGGAACTTATCTAGATGTGTGGTGAGAACTTTGAATGCCCAAGTGCTTCACAGAAGTTTAGAATGCAGAGTCGTGAAAATAAAAAATATTTTTTTTTTCACAAAAAAGATTTTGTAGCCCCCAAGTTTTTATTTTCACAAGGGTAACAAGAGAAATTGGACCCCAGAAGTTGTTGTCCAATTTATCCCGAGTACGCTGATGCCCCATATGTGGGGGTAACCCACTGTTTGGGCGCACGGCAGAGCTCAGAAGGGAGGGAGCACCATTTGACTTTTTGAGCGCAAAATTGGCTGTCGTGTTTGGAGACCCCCTGATGTACCTAAACAGTGGAAACCCCCCAATTCCAGCTCCAACCCTAACCCCAACACACCCCTAACCCTAATCCCAACCTCATCCATAATCCTAATCACTAACCCTAACCATAATCACAACCCTTACCCCAAAACAACGCTAATGTCAACCCTAACCATAACCCTAATCAAAACCCCAAATCCAACACACCCCTAATCCTAATCTCAACCCTAACCTCAAACCTAACCCTAATCCCAATACACCCCTAATCACAACCCTAACCTTAACCCTAATCCCAAACCTAACCCTAATCCCAAGCGTAACCCTAATGCCAACCCTAACCCTAATACGAACCCTAATCCAAACCCTAACCCTAATCCCAGCTCTAACCCTAACTTTAGCCCCAACCCTAGCCCTAACTTTAGCCCCAACCCTAACCTTAGCCCTAGGGCTACTTTCACACTTGCGTCGTTTGGCATTCCGTCGCAATCCGTCGTTTTGGACAAGAAACGGATCCTGTAAATGTGCCCGCAGGATGCGTTTTTTGCCCATAGACTTGTATTGCCGACGGATCGTGACGGATGGCCACACGTCGCGTCCGTCGTGCACTGGATCAGTTGTGTTTTGGCGGAGCGTCGGCACAAAAAAACGTTCAATGAAACGTTTTTTTGTACGTCGCATTCGCCATTTCTGACCGCGCATGCGTGGCCGTAACTCCGCCCCCTCCTCCCCAGGACATAGATTGGGCAGCGGATGTGTTGAAAAACTACAGCTGCTGCCCACGTTGTGCACAATTTTCACAACGTGCGTCGGTATGTCGGGCCGACGCATTGCGACGGCCCCGTACCGACGTAAGTGTGAAAGAAGCCTAACCCTAAGTTTAGCCCCAACCCTAACCCTAAATTTAGCCCCAACCCTAACCCTAAATTTAGCCCCAACCCTAGCCCTACCCCTAACCTAACCCTACCCCTACCCCTAACCTAACCCTACCCCTAACCCTACCCCTAACCCTACCCCTAACCTAACCCAACCCTAACCCTACCCCTAACCCTAACCCTACCCCTAACCCTAACCTAACCCTACCCCTAACCCTACCCCTAACCCTACCCCTAACCTAACCCTACCCCTAACCCTACCCCTAACCCTAACCTAACCCTAACCCTACCCCTAACCCTACCCATAACCCTACCCCTAACCCTAACCCTACCCCTAACCCTAACCTAACCCTACCCCTAACCCTACCCCTAACCTAACCCTACCCCTAACCCTACCCCTAACCTAACCCTAACCCTACCCCTAACCCTAACCCTACCCCTAACCCTAACCTAACCCTACCCCTAACCCTAACCTAACCCTACCCCTAACCCTACCCCTAACCCTACCCCTAACCTAACCCTAACCTAACCCTACCCCTAACCCTAACCTAACCCTAACCCTACCCCTAACCCTACCCATAACCCTACCCCTAACCTAACCCTAACCTAACCCTACCCCTAACCCTAACCCTACCCCTAACCCTACCCCTAACCCTACCCCTAATTTTAGCCCCAACTGCTGTTCTCCTGCCGGCCGGCAGATGGAGACAGATGGCGGGCGCACTGGGCATGCGTCCGCCATGTTCTGCTGCCGGCGGCCAGGAGGAGCAGCAAGAGGATCCAGGGACCTAGGTGAGTATGCTAGGGTCCCCGAATCCCCCTATTTCTCTGTCCTCTGATGTGCGATCACATCAGAGGACAGAGAATTACACTTTACTTTTTTTTTTTTTTTTTTGCGGTCGCCGGTAAACAGTTAATTACCGGCGATCGCAAAACAGGGGTCGGTAATACCGACCCCGATCGTGCTCTTTGGGGTCTCGGCTACCCCCGGCAGCCGAGACCCCAAAGATTCTCCCGGTGCCGGCCGGCGGGCGCACTGCGCATGCGCCCGCCATTTTGAAGATGGCGGCGCCCACCGGGAGACACGAGGAGCATCGGGGGAGCTAGGTGAGTATTGGGGGGGCCTCCTGGGACCCCTTTTCTCTATCCTCCGATGTGCGATCATGTGCGACCCCGGAGAAAATCGGCCTCTGGGGGGCGCTATGGACTTTTTCCACAGCGCCGTTAATTAACGGCGCTGTGGTTTAAGTACCCTTAGCGGCCGCCGTTAAAAGGCGTATCGGCGGTCGCTAAGGGGTTAAAAAGTACAAAAACTGTAGGGTCCCAAAACCGGATGGCCAGAAAATATCCACTTAAATGATAAACAGACCAAAACCTGCAGGAAAACAGTCCAAGCCAATATAGAAATCAGTGTATGGTATAACAGCACAATAAAGAATCAAATAACATAGCAATTTTGACTTACATATCTTTATCAGCCGGACCTCAGTAACCTTTACTATGTTATTTGATTCTTTATTGTGCTGTTATAACATATACTGATTTCTATATTGTCTGAGACTGTTTTCCTGCAGGTTTTGGTCTGCTTATCATCAAAGTGGAATATTTTCTGGCCATCCGATTTTGGGACCCTACTGTTTTTTTTTTAACTGTTTTTAATTCACTTCTGTGTAGTGTCAGTGTTTACAAGAAAAAGTGTTTTTTTTTTTTTCATCCTACTGGAGAGTGCTCACTTATCGGGTATTTATTTCTCTTCTTGTTTCTAATTTCAACATTATGATTAAGAGTTAGCCAGGCTTGAAATGCATCAGTATTTTTCAATGTTCATGCTACTAATTTAATGAAGTCGCAATAAATAATTTTTTGCTTTTAACTGTCTTTGCTGGGTTGTAAAATCTTTTTCATCACTTCAAACAAAGCTGCTTGATACTTCACAAGCCTTATCCATGCACAGTGGACTAAATTGTCCAAGAACCAGATTGAATGTGATACATATATTTGATGGAGTTAGCTGTATCCAAAATCTTTCTTATATTACCTTTCAACATTCTTCTTGACTTCCCTAATCCTATTATTACACTCTTTTTGGATGTTAACATATTGCAGGAATTTCAAACTTCCATATACTGTATGCTGCTAGGTTTGGATTTACTCTTGTTACCTGACTCTACATCATCCGCGTCACTAGACTCCTTGTATTTTGTGACAGCGGTCTGGGAAGGGCTCTGGAAAGTCCCCCTCCCTTTTGGCAGTGGGTGAAGAAAATCCCAGGACTTGCCTAGCAGTAGTGGCTTGGGCAAAGTGCCTCTATGTCTGTGCTTTGCTTGTCCAATGTGAGTCACTACAGATTAGGTATTCCTGGGCATAATAATCTCAAGCCATAGTGACATGATGGATGAACACTCTGTAGGTAGATCGATCTTGTGCAATCCTAGATAGGTCCAACAGGGTCTTCTCTGCCATTATCTTGATTGTACCAAGTCATCAGATTGATGGTCTTCCTTAGGCTTGATTCGTTTCCTATAATAATGTTCTTCTCCAGTGATTGCTCTAGGCAAGTCATAGCTTGGTGATCTTTGCTTCACGTGGCATGTCTGGCTTGACTTGTTTCAAAATTGATTTGTTTATTCTTATTGCCATTCATTATATTGGTAGTAACTTTCTCCAGTACCATATTTCAAAGGTGTTGAGTCTTCTTCTGTCATGTTTCTTGATCGTCCAAGTTTTGCATCCTTATATTACTACGGAAAACACCAGACTGTGTACGAGCTGAGTCTTCTTCATTAGGGTTGAGCGAAACGGGTCGTTCATTTTCAAAAGTCGCCGACTTTTGGCAAAGTCGGGTTTCATGAAACCCGATCCGACCCCTGTGCGGGGTCGGCCATGCGGTACGCGACTTTTGCGCCAAAGTCGCGTTTCAATGACGCGAAAAGCGCCATTTCTCAGCCAATGAAGGTAAACGCAGAGTGTGGGCAGCGTGATGACATAGGTCCTGGTCCCCACCATCTTAGAGAAGGGCATTGCAGTGATTGGCTTGCTGTCCGCGGCGTCACAGGGGCTATAAAGGGGCGTTCCCGCCGACCGCCATGTTACTGCTGCTGATCTGAGCTTAGGGAGAGGTTGCTGCCGCTTCGTCAGAAGCAGGGATAGCGTTAGGCAGGGTCCATTAACCACCAAACCGCTTGTGCTGTAGCGATTTCCACAGCCCAACACCACCTTCGGTGTGCAGGGACAGTGGAAGCTACATTTTTTTTTTCCTCAGCGCTGTAGCTCATTGGGCTGCCCTAGAAGGCTCCCTGATAGCTGCATTGCTGTGTGTACGCCGCTGTGCAAACCAACTGCTTTTTTCAAAGCACAAATCCTCTTGTTCCTTCCTTTCTGCACAGCTATCTTGTTTGTTTGTCCACACTTTTTATTTAATTTGTGCATCAGTCCACTCCTTATTGCTGCCTGCCATACCTGGCTGAGATTACTGCAGGGAGATAGTAATTGAAGGACAGTTCCTTTTTTTTTTTTTTTTGTGGGAGATTAAGATTGGCATTTCTGCTAGAGTGCCATCCCTGTCTGTGTCATCTCTCACTCAGTGGGCCATAGAAAGCCTATTCATTTTTTTGCTTGATTTGGGTTCTAAAATCTACCTGAAAAAATCACTACATCAATCAGTGGGAGAAAAATATTGGCCTCAGGGCTTGTGTGCCACTCCTTACTCCTGTGTGTGCCATCTCTCACTCAGTGGGCCATAGAAAGCCTATTTATTTTTTTGCTTGATTTGGGTTCCAAAATCTACCTGAAAAAATCACAACATCAATCAGTGGGAGAAAAATATTGGCCTCAGGGCTTGTGTGCCACTCCTGACTCCTGTGTGTGCCATCTCTCACTCAGTGGGCCATAGAAAGCCTATTAATTTTTTTGCTTGATTTGGGTTCTAAATTCTACCTGAAAAAATCAATAAATCAATCAGTGGGAGATTAATATTGGCCTTTGGGCTTGTGTGCCAGTCCTAAGCGTGCCATCTCTCTCTCTCAGATAGTGGGCCATAGAAAGCCTATTTATTATTTTTTTTATTGGGTTTATAAAATTTCCCTGGAAAAAAAAAAAAAAAGTGGGAGATTAATATTGGCCTCTGGGCTTGTGTGCCAGTCCTGAGCGTGCCATCTCTCTCACAAATAGTGGGCCATAGAAAGCCTATTTATTTTTTTGGTTGATTTGGGTTCTAAATTCTACCTGAAAAAATCAATAAATCAATCAGTGGGAGATTAATATTGGCCTTTGGGCTTGTGTGCCAACCCTGAGCGTGCCATCTCTCTCTCTCAGATAGTGGGCCATAGAAAGCCTATTCATTATTTTTTTTATTGGGTTTATAAATTTTCCCTGGAAAAAAAAAAAAAAAGTGGGAGATTAATATTGGCCTCTGGGCTTGTGTGCCAGTCCTGAGCGTGCCATCTCTCTCACAAATAGTGGGCCATAGAAAGCCTATTTATTTTTTTGGTTGATTTGGGTTCTAAATTCTACCTGAAAAAATCAATACATCAATCAGTGGGAGATAAATATTGGCCTCTGGGCTTGTGTGCCACTCCTGACTCCTGTGTGCGTCCTCTCTCACTCAGTGGGCCCTACAAAGCTTATTTTTTTTTATTTGTTTTCTAAACTCTCCCTGAAACAATCATTTTATTTTATTTGGTTTCTAAATTATTCCTGAAAAAATCATTTTTTTTGTATTTTTTTTTTTCTAAAGTCTCCCTGAAAAAAAAAAAAAAAACAAATCAGTGGGAGATTAATATTGCCCTTTCTGCTTGTGTGCCAGTCTTGACTCCTGGGTGTGCCATCTCTCTCTCTCCAATTGTGGGCCATAGAAAGCCTATTAATTTTTTTGCTTGATTTGGGTTCCAAAATCTACCTGAAAAAATCACTAAATCAATCAGTGGGAGATAAAAATTGGCCTCTGGGCTTGTGTGCCACTCCTGACTCCTGTGTGCGTCCTCTCTCACTCAGTGGGCCATAGAAAGCATTTTTTTTTTTTATTTGTTTTCTAAATTCTCCCTGAAACAATCATTTCATTTTATTTGGTTTATAAATTCTTCCTGAAAAATTCATTTTTTTGTATTTTTTTTTCTAAAGTCTCCCTGAAAAAAAAAAAAAAATCAAATCAGTGGGAGATTAATATTGTCCTTTCTGCTTGTGTGCCAGTCTTGACTCCTGGGTGTGCCATCTCTCTCTCTCTCTCCAATTGTGGGCCATAGAAAGCCTATTTATTTTTTTTGCTTGATTTGGGTTCCAAAATCTACCTGAAAAAATCACTAAATCAATCAGTGGGAGATAAATATTGGCCTCTGGGCTTGTGTGCCACTCCTGACTCCTGTGTGCGTCCTTTCTCACTCAGTGGGCCATAGAAAGCCTATTTTTTTTTTATTTGTTTTCTAAATTCTCCCTGAAACAATCATTTAATTTTATTTGGTTTATAAATTCTTCCTGAAAAATTCATTTTTTTGTATTTTTTTTTCTAAAGTCTCCCTGAAAAAAAAAAAAAAATCAAATCAGTGGGAGATTAATATTGCCCTTTCTGCTTGTGTGCCAGTCTTGACTCCTGGGTGTGCCATCTCTCTCTCTCCAATTGTGGGCCATAGAAAGCCTATTAATTTTTTTGCTTGATTTGGGTTCCAAAATCTACCTGAAAAAATCACTAAATCAATCAGTGGGAGATAAATATTGGCCTCTGGGCTTGTGTGCCACTCCTGACTCCTGTGTGCGTCCTCTCTCACTCAGTGGGCCATAGAAAGCCTATTTTTTTTTTATTTGTTTTCTAAATTCTCCCTGAAACAATCATTTCATTTTATTTGGTTTCTAAATTCTTCCTGAAAAATTCATTTTTTTGTATTTTTTTTTCTAAAGTCTCTCTGAAAAAAAAAAAATCAAATCAGTGGGAGATTAATATTGCCCTTTCTGCTTGTGTGCCAGTCTTGACTCCTGGGTGTGTCATCTCTCTCTCTCTCTCCAATTGTGGGCCATAGAAAGCCTATTTATTTTTTTGCTTGATTTGGGTTCCAAAATCTACCTGAAAAAATCACTAAATCAATCAGTGGGAGATAAATATTGGCCTCTGGGCTTGTGTGCCACTCCTGACTCCTGTGTGCGTCCTCTCTCACTCAGTGGGCCATAGAAAGCATTTTTTTTTTTTATTTGTTTTCTAAATTCTCCCTGAAACAATCATTTCATTTTATTTGGTTTATAAATTCTTCCTGAAAAATTCATTTTTTTGTATTTTTTTTTCTAAAGTCTCCCTGAAAAAAAAAAAAAATCAAATCAGTGGGAGATTAATATTGTCCTTTCTGCTTGTGTGCCAGTCTTGACTCCTGGGTGTGCCATCTCTCTCTCTCTCTCTCCAATTGTGGGCCATAGAAAGCCTATTTATTTTTTTTGCTTGATTTGGGTTCCAAAATCTACCTGAAAAAATCACTAAATCAATCAGTGGGAGATAAATATTGGCCTCTGGGCTTGTGTGCCACTCCTGACTCCTGTGTGCGTCCTTTCTCACTCAGTGGGCCATAGAAAGCCTATTTTTTTTTTTATTTGTTTTCTAAATTCTCCCTGAAACAATCATTTCATTTTATTTGGTTTCTAAATTCTTCCTGAAAAATTCATTTTTTTGTATTTTTTTTTCTAAAGTCTCCCTGAAAAAAAAAAAATCAAATCAGTGGGAGATTAATATTGCCCTTTCTGCTTGTGTGCCAGTCTTGACTCCTGGGTGTGTCATCTCTCTCTCTCTCTCCAATTGTGGGCCATAGAAAGCCTATTTATTTTTTTGCTTGATTTGGGTTCCAAAATCTACCTGAAAAAATCACTAAATCAATCAGTGGGAGATAAATATTGGCCTCTGGGCTTGTGTGCCACTCCTGACTCCTGTGTGCGTCCTCTCTCACTCAGTGGGCCATAGAAAGCCTATTTTTTTTTTATTTGTTTTCTAAATTCTCCCTGAAACAATCATTTCATTTTATTTGGTTTATAAATTCTTCCTGAAAAATTCATTTTTTTGTATTTTTTTTTCTAAGATCTCCTTGAAAAAAAAATAAAAAATAAAATCAGTGGGAGATTAATATTGTCCTTTCTGCTTGTGTGCCAGTCTTGACTCCTGGGTGTGCCATCTTTCTCTCTCTCTCCAATTGTGGGCCATAGAAAGCCTATTTATTTTTTTGCTTGATTTGGGTTCCAAAATCTACCTGAAAAAATCACTAAATCAATCAGTGGGAGATAAATATTGGCCTCTGGGCTTGTGTGCCACTCCTGACTCCTGTGTGCGTCATCTCTCACTCAGTGGGCCCTAGAAAGCCTATTTTTTGTTTTATTTGTTTTCTAAATTCTCCCTGAAAAAATCATTTTATTTTATTTGGTTTCTAAATTATTCCTGAAAAAATCATTTTTTTTGTATTTTTTTTTTCTAAAGTCTCCCTGAAAAAAAAAAAAAATCAAATCAGTGGGAGATTAATATTGCCCTTTTTGCTTGTGTGCCAGTCTTGACTCCTGGGTGTGCCATCTCTCTCTCTCCAATTGTGGGCCATAGAAAGCCTATTAATTTTTTTGCTTGATTTGGGTTCCAAAATCTACCTGAAAAAATCACTAAATCAATCAGTGGGAGATAAATATTGGCCTCTGGGCTTGTGTGCCACTCCTGACTCCTGTGTGCGTCCTCTCTCACTCAGTGGGCCATAGAAAGCCTATTTTTTTTTTATTTGTTTTCTAAATTCTCCCTGAAACAATCATTTCATTTTATTTGGTTTATAAATTCTTCCTTAAAAAATTTTTTTTTTTTTTATTTTTTTTTTCTAAAGTCTCCCTTTTAAAAAAAAAAAAACAAATCAGTGGGAGATTAATATTTACATTTGCGCTTCAGTGACAGTCCTGCGCGTGTGGCATCTCTCTCATTTGTTGCCACCAACAACAGAGTGTGTAACATTGTGCCTGATTTTCGTTGTGGTCTCACCCACCTGTAAAGGGGTAGCTAAATCATACTGAAGTTATAGCTCACCGTGTAAGTTGTGTGACAGCAACAAATACCGTTAGTTTGGTAACGTTTTTAAAACAATGAGGAAGTCTGGTGGAAGAGGTCGTGGCCGGGGGCGTTCATTGTCAGCTGGTAATGAGGGTAGTGGTAGTGGTGGAGCATCAGGTGGTCGTGGGAAAAAAAATATTGCACCTAAGTCTGGAGCTGTGGAGCCAGGTTCGTCGTCTGGCTACACAAGGCCTCGAACGCTCCCTTTTCTGGGAGTAGGAAAACCGCTTTTAAAGCCGGAGCAGCAAGAGCAAGTTTTGGCTTATCTTGCTGACTCAGCCTCTAGCTCTTTTGCCTCCTCTCGTGAAACTGGTAAAAGTAAAAGCAGCGCGTCGTTAGTGGATGTTCACGGTCAGGGACAAGTCGCTTCCTTGTCCTCTTCAGCAAAAACAACAACAGAGAAGAATGCAGCAGGCGACACAACGGGTTACTCCATGGAGCTCTTTACACATACCGTCCCTGGCTTACAAAGTGAAGCAGTTAACAGTCCATGCCCATTACAAGTTGAATCTGACATGGAGTGCACTGATGCACAGCCACAGCCAGACTACTATGCTGGTCCTTTGACTCAGACCACAACATTGCCCTCGCAGGGTGCTGATCAAGAATCAGACCCTGATGAGACTATGTTGCCCCATCACGAACGCTATACCACCGACCGACACGGTGACACAGACGAAGTTGCACACGAGCTACAAGAAGAGGTAATAGATGACCCAGTTCTTGACCCCGACTGGCAGCCATTGGGGGAACAGGGTGCAGGCGGCAGCAGTTCTGAAGCGGAGGAGGAGGGGCCGCAGCAGGCATCAACATCGCAACAGGTTCCATCTGCCGGGCCCGTATCTTGCCCAAAACGCGTGGCAAAGTCAAAACCTGTTGGAGGACAGCGTGGCCATCCGGTTAAAGCTCAGTCTGCAATGCCTGAAAAGGTATCCGATGCTAGAAAGAGTGCAGTCTGGCATTTTTTTAAACAACATCCAATTGATCAGCGCAAAGTCATCTGTCAAAAATGTTCAACTACCTTAAGCAGAGGGCAGAATCTGAAAAGTCTCAATACAAGTTGCATGCATAGACATTTAACCACCATGCATTTGCAAGCTTGGACTAACTACCAAACGTCCCTTAAGGTTGTAGCACCCTCGGCCAATGAAGCTAGTCATCAACGCAACATCCCTTCCGGCAGTGTAGGGCCACCATTTTCTGCACCACCTGCAGTATCTGTGCAGGTTTCTTTGCCAGGCCAAAGCAGTCAGGGTCAGGGAATCACCAGTTTCGTAGTAGGAAACACTGCATCTAGGGCACCGGCGGCAACAATACCATCTCCCACCGTCTCAGTCTGCCATGTCCACCGGCACCCCCGCTAGTTCCACGATCTCCAGCTCTCCAGTCCAGCTCACCCTACATGAGACTATGGTTAGAAAAAGGAAGTACTTAGCCTCGCATCCGCGTACACAGGGTTTGAACGCCCACATAGCTAGACTAATCTCGTTAGAGATGATGCCCTACCGGTTAGTTGAAAGCAAAGCTTTCAAAGCCCTGATGGACTACGCTGTACCACGCTACGAGCTACCCAGTCGACAGTTTTTTTCCAGAAAAGCCATTCCAGCCCTCCACCAGCATGTTAAAGAGCGCTTCGTCCATGCACTCAGGCAATCTGTGAGCACAAAGGTGCACATGACAACAGATGCATGGACCAGTAGGCATGGCCAGGGACGTTACGTGTCCATCACGGCACACTGGGTAAATGTGGTGGATGCAGGGTCCACAGGGGACAGCAAGTTTGGGACAGTTCTGCCTAGCCCACGGTCTAGGAAACAGTTGGCTGTAGCCGTTCGCACCCCCTCCTCCTCCTCCTCGTCCTCCTGCAGAAGCGAGACCTCGTCCACAGACCGCAGTCGCACAACCACTCCATCCGCAGCTGCCACTGTTGCACACCAGGTCTCCCATTATGGGGCAGCTACTGGCAAACGTCAGCAGGCTGTATTGGCTATGAAGTGTTTGAGCGACAACAGACACACCGCTGAAGTTCTGTCCGAGTTCTTGCAGAAAGAAACGCAGTCGTGGCTGGGCACTGTAGATCTTGAGGCAGGCAAGGTAGTGAGTGATAACGGAAGGAATTTCATGGCTGCCATCTCCCTTTCCCAACTGAAACACATTCCTTGCCTGGCTCACACCTTAAACCTGGTGGTGCAGTGCTTCCTGAAAAGTTATCCGGGGTTATCCGACCTGCTCCTCAAAGTGCGTGGACTTTGCTCACATATCCGCCGTTCGCCCGTACACTCCAGCCGTATGCAGACCTATCAGCGTTCTTTGAACCTTCCCCAGCATCGCCTAATCATAGACGTTGCAAGAAGGTGGAACTCAACACTGCACATGCTTCAGAGACTGTGTGAACAGAGGCAGGCTGTTATGTTTTTGTGGGAGGATACACATACACGGGCAGGCAGTAGGATGGCAGACATGGAGTTGTCAGGTGTGCAGTGGTCGAAGATTCAAGACATGTGTCAAGTCCTTCAGTGTTTTGAGGAATGCACACGGCTGGTTAGTGCAGACAACGCCATAATAAGCATGAGCATCCCCCTAATGCGTCTGCTGATGCAAAGTTTGACGCACATAAAGGATCAGGCGTCTGCAGCTGAGGAAGAGGAAAGCCTTGATGACAGTCAGCCATTGTCTGGCCAGGGCAGTGTACAGGACGAGGTAGCGGGCGAACAGGAGGAGGAGGACGAGGAGGATGATGGGGATGATTATATTTTTAATGAGGAAGCTTTTCCGGGGCCAGTGGAAATTGTTGGCGCGGCAAGGCCGGGTTCTGGTTTTTGGAGGGACACAAGTGACGTGGATTTGCCTGAAACTGCCCCTCAACCAAGCACAACCACAGATTTGAGAACTGGAACTTTGGGCCACATGGCGGATTATGCCTTACGTATCCTCAAAAGGGACACACGCATAACAAAAATGATGAACGATGACGATTACTGGTTGGCCTGCCTCCTTGATCCTCGCTATAAAGGCAAATTGCAAAATATAATGCCACATGAGAACTTGGAACTAATATTAGCAACCAAACAATCAACTCTTGTTTGACCGTTTGCTTCTGGCATTCCCTGCACACAGCGCCCGTGATCGTTCTAACACGAGCTGCAGGGGCCAGCAGACCAGAGGTGTTAGAGGGGCAGAAATCAGAAGTGGCGTTGGCCAGAGGGGTTTTCTGACCAGGTTGTGGAGTGATTTTGCTATAATCGCAGACAGGACAGGTACTGCAGCATCAATTCAAAGTGACAGGAGACAACATTTGTCCAGTATTGTTACTAACTATTTTTCATCCCTTATCGACGTTCTCCCTCAACCGTCATTCCCATTTGATTACTGGGCATCAAAATTAGACACCTGGCCAGAATTGGCAGAATATGCATTGCAGGAGCTTGCTTGCCCGGCAGCTAGTGTCCTATCAGAAAGAGTATTCAGTGCTGCAGGTTCAATACTAACAGAAAAAAGGACTCGTCTGGCTACCCAAAATGTAGATGATCTAACCTTCATTAAAATGAACCACTACTGGATTTCGAAATCTTTTGCCCCACCTTGCCCGGCTGACACCTAGCTTTCCTATGTAAAGGTCTTGCCTGTGGACTATTCTGAACGACTTTTCCAATCTCGTAATTTGCAGCACCTGATTGTCCAGCATCCGACATGTTAACACCTCCCTAAATGGCCAAAGTCCCCACACGGCGCCGTGGTATCGCCACTTGGCGCCAGCACCCGTGAGAGTACTGTTTGTCTGAGGAGGTGGGTGTGCCCGCTTTTGGTCGACGGCACTGCCACTAGGTCCCTCATAGTACAATAAAGTGTCTGGCGGTGGTGGTGCGCACCCAACGTCAGACACACCGTTGTAATATGAGGGGCCCTGGGCCTGTACCGCCGGCCACAAGACAGTCCCCCCCCAGCTCAAACAGTGCTCTACCACTTGCAAAATTTTCTCTCACAGCTCCACCAATGTTTAGTCTATGCGCTGACATCCTTCAATGCCTGGCACTGTCAATACCATTGTATTGACATTTTTCTTATGTTAGGCCTTCGAAGCCTGTCTGCGGTCATTCCTTCCACTAGGCCTCCACTGACCTGTCTACTGCTGCCCGTATTCCCCTGGAACCAATTTTAAATTGCCTACAGCCCAATTTTTGTTATGATAGGCCTTCGAAGCCTGTCTGCGGCCCGTTCTTTCCACTACTACTACACAGACCAGGCCACTGCTGCCCGTGTTCCCCTGGAACCAATTTTAAATTGCCTACAGCCAGCCCAATGTATTATGTTAGGCCTTCGAAGCCTGTCTGCGGTCCCTCCTTCCACTAGGCCTCCACTGACCTGTCTCCTGCTGCCCGTGTACCCCTTGAACCAACATCAGAAAATATAAAAATAAGTATTTTGCTTATAAAAAAGAAAATACTGGAGAGATATCAAATGCAGACATTTTAACATTAAAAACAAACACATACAACAAAAATCTGGTACAGTACTAAAAATGGCCACCAGCTACAATAACTTTCTCCTGCAAGTAGTTAACTGAAAGTTTTTTTCAATTTAAAACACAGATATGGCATCCACCGAGTGTTGTCCTGTCGCGTCCTCTTCATATTATTGCCAAGAAGATGCAAAACAATGAAAATAATAAAATCATTATTTACCAAAAAAATAGAGTAAGTCAAAACCACATTGCAAATAAACATTCATTACAAATAAAGAAGCAGGGCGCGTCCGAGGGTGAGTATATACCTAATAAGAATATAATCACCCTCGAACGCGCCCTGCTTCTTTCCGACAGCCTTCCTTCCTAAGAATCAGCCCTTCCGTGGTGTAGAGAGAGGGTGTGTTACACTCCAAGGTGTTCCCCAGGTTGCCTTTCCTGAGCTTCGATCTTCATGCTCTCGTTTAGTAGTTGTCGGAAAGTAGGCTGCATTAGGCCTACAAATTGGGTATGGGGTGGAGAGAGATGGTGTGTTACACTCCAAGTTGTTCCCCAGGTTTCCTTGCCATTGCTTCGGTCTTCCGACTCTCGTTTAGTAGTTGTAGAAAACTACACTGCATTAGGCCTACAAAATGGGTATCGGGTGGAGAGAGATGGTGTGTTATACTCCAAGGTGTTCCCCAGGTTTCCTTGCCATTGCTTCGGTCTTCCGTCTCTCGTTTAGTAGTTGTACAAAACTACACTGCATTAGGCCTACAAAATGGGTATCGGGTGGAGAGAGATGGTGTGTTACACTCCAAGGTGTTCCCCAGGTTTCCTTGCCATTGCTTCGGTCTTCCGACTCTCGTTTAGTAGTTGTAGAAAACTACACTGCATTAGGCCTACAAAATGGGTATCGGGTGGAGAGAGATGGTGTGTTACACTCCAAGGTGTTCCCCAGGTTTCCTTGCCATTGCTTCGGTCTTCAGACTCTCGTTTAGTAGTTGTAGAAAACTACACTGCATTAGGCCTACAAAATGGGTATGGGGTGGAGAGAGATGGTGTGTTACACTCCAAGGTGTTCCCCAGGTTTCCTTGCCATTGCTTCGGTCTTCCGACTCTCGTTTAGTAGTTGTAGAAAACTACACTGCATTAGGCCTACAAAATGGGTATCGGGTGGAGAGAGATGGTGTGTTACACTCCAAGGTGTTCCCCAGGTTTCCTTGCCATTGCTTCGGTCTTCCGACTCTCGTTTAGTAGTTGTACAAAACTACACTGCATTAGGCCTACAAAATGGGTATCGGGTGGAGAGAGATGGTGTGTTACACTCCAAGGTGTTCCCCAGGTTTCCTTGCCATTGCTTCCGTCTTCCGACTCTCGTTCAGTAGTTGTAGAAAACTACACTGCATTAGGCCTACAAAATGGGTATCGGGTGGAGAGAGATGGTGTGTTACACTCCAAGGTGTTCTCCAGGTTGCCTTTCCAGAGCTTCGATCTTAATGCTCTCGTTTAGTAGTTGTTGGAAACTACACTGCATTAGGCCTCCAAATTGGCTATGGGGTGGAGAGAGATGGTGTGTTACACTCCAAGGTGTTCTCCAGGTTTCCTCGCCATTGCTTCGATCTTCCGACTCTCGTTTAGTAGTTGTAGAAAACTACACTGCATTAGGCCTACAAAATGGGTATCGGGTGGAGAGAGATGGTGTGTTACACTCCAAGGTGTTCCCCAGGTTTCCTTGCCATTGCTTCGGTCTTCCGACTCTCGTTTAGTAGTTGTAGAAAACTACACTGCATTAGGCCTACAAAATGGGTATGGGGTGGAGAGAGATGGTGTGTTCCACTCCAAGGTGTTCTCCAGGTTGCCTTTCCTGAGCTTCTATCTTCAGGCTCTCGTTAAATTGTGGTTAAATGGAACAACTGCATTTGGCGTACTAGTTGGTTTGGGGCCTACTAACAGTGTCTGCCGCTCCTTGCTGTTCTCCTGGTTTCCTGTCCTGAAATTCCGTTTTCAGGCGCTCGTTAAGTAGTTGTTAATGTTAGACTGCATTTGGCCTACTAGTTGGGTTGGGGCCTACTATCGGTGTCTGCCACTCCTTGCTGTTCTCCTCCACTGAACAAAGCTGTGCCGCCTGTTTACTACGGTTGCCAATTTTGAACTGCATTTCGACTACTTACTGATTTGGGCCTACTCTCTGTGTCAGCCTCTCATTCCAGTTGTCCTCCACTGCAATGCCCCCTGGTTATTCCTGTGTTACCAATTTTGAACTGCATTTAGCCAACTTTATTCTTTGGGCCTATATCTGTGTTTCCTCCTCATCCTGCCCATTGCCCAGCCAGTGATAGATGAGTCTGCTGGTACATTGACCCATAACGCAACATTCCCCGTGCACGCTACACAACAACATTGTGACCCTGCTGAAAGTCAGGTTGCTCTTCCCGCATACCATACCACCTTACACGGGGACAAAGAGGAAGGTGCAGATGAAAGTGCAGGTTCCTTCATCAGGTGGGGGGAGGAATACTAGTTGGCGACGTCACTGGCACAGGGCCTCTCATAGTACGCAAAAGTGTTGCTGCCGGTGGGAGGCGCCCCCGCCGTGCAAACACACCGCTGTACTTTGAGGGGCCCTGTGCCAGTGCCAATGCCAACGAGTGGGCCCCCCCTGCTTGCTCAGGTTCACAGCACTTGCAAAGTTGAAATACTTACCTCTCCCTGCTCCACTGCCGTGACGTGGTCCAGATTTCCTGGGCCCACTAATTACTTGAACCAGCCCTACCCACCACAACTTTAGCCAAATGACCCCCAATTTCAAATGCCTTCCAATTATTATAAGGTAAATTACGCTTGACAAGCTTTATTAAGAAGAATGGATGGTTTTGACATTAAAATGGGCACTCTAGGTGTTTTCCTGGCCCCCACTCACTGCCGACTATGCTGCCCCATTGACTTGCATTGGGTTTCGTGTTTCGGTCGATCCCGACTTTACGTCATAATCGGCCGATTTCACTCGACCCGACTTTTGAGATAGTCGGGTTTCGCGAAACCCGGCTCGACTCTAAAAAGGTCAAGGTCGCTCAACTCTATTCTTCATCACAGAAATGTTTCTCGATTAATTTTTTTCATTTGACCCAATACTTCTGTTCTTCAGCTCCAGTAAAACTCTCTGTTGCAGCAGGAAGGTATCGCTTATAAGTCCTGATCAATCTTTATTTTTATATATTTGCATTTACCATTGTATTTTTAGCTAAGTATTGTATACATTTTAACCTTGAATATAAAGACTATCTGATGAAGACAGTGTCATCAAGATCATGATAAAGCTTGAACTTTGCAAAACTATCTACCACATATTACACATAATACATATGTTTTTGCGATTCACAACATGGACTATACCAAAATACGTCATATTTTAAAATTCTGTTCCATACTGAAATCTGAATTGGAGTGAAATGCTAAATAACTTCCTGCACATGGCACAACACAGCTGTGAAGGGTTTGCAATAAAACCAAGCAAACAAGTGTATGTCTGAGTATTGCCAATTAACTATTTAAAATTCAATGTTAATTGATTTGATTTGTAACGGACGCATAGTTTAGCATGGTTTTTGGTTGTGAGGCTTCGTTACAGCCACACCTTGCCCCCATGAGAGTTGCTAGTCAGATTGGACCCTAACATTTACCTTGATTTGGTCTATTGAATATCTAAAAACTAGAGATAATATAAACTTGAGCAAATCATAGTGTAGCTTTTTATTAGCACACCACATGGCAACGTGATTATATATGTGTTTGACAAATAGCTGCAAGCCGTTTATGTGAGTAAAATGAAAAGATTTTTTTCTTTAATTAAAGTGGACTTATTCTACACGGACGGGTATTATGTTTTCATTATTGCAGATTTGTTCCACTGTAATTTGTTCCTTTATGATATTTTATATCCAGAAAATAATAAAAGAAAAATTGCACTTTTATATTTACATATTTTATAGTGTTTTTTATATACTCTTGGGCATTTTTAAAATTTATTAGCATAGGATTATTGCCTAATAAACACTATGTTCTCCAAAACAGAATTACGCTGGAAATGTTTCTATTAACTTTGTACTGTTGTCGTTTATTAATGAGAAGCTATCATCAGATAACGAACTACTGTTTACATCCAATTTTTGTGTTACATGTTTTTCTTTAATTTGGCAATGTGAAAATCATTCTAATTATTGGCGTTTTTCCCTTAATGCCATGGCGAGTTTCTGCTTTTTGTTTTAGCTTTTTCCTCCCCTTTTTCCAAGAGCCATAACTTATTTCTTTTTTAGTAAATACAGCCATATGATGGCTTGATATTGCAGGACGAATTGTGCTTTTGATTGACACCATTCATTCTACCACATTCTATCACACTGGAAAGCGGGAAGAAAATTCCAAGTACGTTGAAATTGTAAAGAAGTGCCATTTCATAATTGTTTATTGTGTTTTTTTATTTACCATGTTCAATATATGGTAAAAAGGACCTGGAAAAATGATTCAAGAATTTGATATGAGTATGAGTCGATATCAAACATATATTTTTTTTATT
Source organism: Ranitomeya imitator (assembly GCF_032444005.1). NCBI lineage: Eukaryota > Metazoa > Chordata > Amphibia > Anura > Dendrobatidae > Ranitomeya > Ranitomeya imitator. The sequence continues at coordinate 53,317,006 of NC_091284.1, forward strand.
AAAGCAATGAAACAAAATTCAGAAATTTGTAAGAATTTTTTTTTTTTGCTTCTGTCGCTATTTTAGTTTTATTTTTCAGAATCTGGGGTTATGTGAGGGCTTATTTTTTACGCCCTGAGCTGATGTTTTTACTTACACTATTTGGGGATGGGTACAATGTTTTAATTGCATTCTGTTGCAAGTTGCGACAGCCAAAAACAAAAAAAAGTAGATTCATGATTATTTTTTGGATACACCGTTAACCATTTGGATTAATTTGTTTAAAATGTTGATGGATTGGACATTTATGAACGAAGCAATATGAAATATGTGTTTTTTTAACTTTTTTATTTTTATTGGAGAAAAAGTGGATGATTTGAACTTTTGTGTTTTTTTTATATATATTTCTTGCATATTTTTAAAAACTTTTTTAAATTTTTACTGGATTTGTTATTAATGAATGTGAGTACTCATGTACAGAAGACCCATGCGTTTTGCCAATGAGTGTGGCTTCTTCAGGGTATTGGTGCTGTGTTTTGAGGTGCTATAAACATCATTGGTGATCAATAAATAATAAGCAATATAGCACCTCTGTGATTTTAGGTCCAGGAGCACTCTGGAGACCAATCCCCCTTATTAGCGCAAGAAAGTGATTCTACTAACTCAGGGCTGATGTCAGCACCCGGCTCAGTGCTGTGTACCTGAGCAGGTGGAGGTGCCCCACTCACCATTGGGAACTTACCTCTTCCTGTTCCTCCACAGCTGCAGCTTATTCCACATCTTCTGACTCTGTGATGTTTCAGGTTTCAGGTCAGAGGGCGCGATGATGTCACTACACTCACTTCACTCTCTGCTCTGAACAGTCAGTGCAAATAGCTATTAGACAGTGACGCCGTGAAGTCCAGAGCAGAGCAGTGACGAGTGAGGAGTGTTAAGTACTTCATTTTTTTATGTTTGGAGAAATATATTGGTCCATTCTGCATGGAGCATTATATGGGGCCCATCATTTACTTGCAGCATCATATGGGGCAAACCATATATGGATAAATATATGGGGCCTATCATATACTGGATCATTATATGAGGCCCATTCTGTGTGGAGCATTATATGGGGCCCATTATGTATGCTGCATTATGTTAGGCTCTTTATATATGGAGCAATATATGGGGCCCATTATGTATGTAGCTATATATGGGGCCCATCATATATTGTATGGAAAAATATATGGAAATCATTATGTATGTGTTAGGGACTGGCGGAACGCACCAAGTATAGATGATATGAAACTAGGTGCGTTCGCAGTCTGAGGTCCACCGTGCAGGTATAAACCCTGCTGCTAGTAAGACGGACTATATGGCGGTACTATAAGTATACACGCATGGGTTAACTTCACCCTGCGTGAAGGAAGCAATCCTGTTGCATCACAGGACCGCGGTACCGCACATAGAGCGGTCCCAGATGTCACGTGCCTCCACCGCCCAGTCTGCCACCCTAGAATCGGTGGATGACACGGGCATGGGCACAGGGACACGCGGATGCTGGCCGTAATTAAGGAGAAAAGGAGTCTGACCAGTGGAATCGGCTAAGGCGTTGTTCAAGGCAAATTCCGCCCAAGGTAGCAAAGATGCCCAGTCATCCTGCCTAGCAGAGACGAAATGTCGCAAATATGTCACCAGAGTCTGGTTGGTTCTCTCCACCAACCAATTCATCTCGGGATGGTATGCAGAGGAGAGGTTTAACTCTATGCTGAGTAAACGGCAAAGCTCTTTCCAAAACTGAGACGCGAACTGGGGACCCCGATCGCTGACAATCTTATCAGGCATACCATGCAATCGGAAAACGTGCTTAATTAACAACACCGCCAAGGCCCGTGCTGAGGGTAACCGAGGAAGCGGCACCAAATGCACCATCTTAGAGAAATGGTCGGTGACAACCCAAATAATGGAGCAGCCACGTGACTTGGGTAAGCCCACCACAAAGTCCATCCCGACCATCTCCCAGGGCCTGTCTGCCACCGGTAGAGGGTAAAGCAACCCAGCAGGCCGTTGCCAAGGAGAGCGATTCTGGGCGCAAGAAACGCATGCCTGAATATAGTCCCTGACATCTCGGGCCATATGCGGCCACCAGTATGTTCTCGCCAAAAGATCAGATGTCCTCTTGGTCCCAAAATGCCCACCCACTCTGGAGGAGTGAGCCCAAGAGAGAACCTCCGGTCGCAAGTTAGCTGGTACGAAAGTCTTGCCCGGGGGCACAGACTAGCGAAACCGGAGCTACAGTTCTCAGGCTCTCAGAAGGGACAATAAGCTGAGGCTCCTCCTCCTCCTCCTCTGATGACACTACGGAGCGCGAGAGAGCGTCAGCACGAACGTTCTTCTCCCCGGAGAGGAAATGGAGAGTAAAATGGAACCGGGAGAAGAACAGGGACCATCTAGCCTGGCGAGAATTCATCCGCTGGGCCGTTTGTAGATATACCAAGTTCTTGTGGTCAGTGAAGACTTAAAAGGGAAAGTGAGCTCCCTCCAAGAGATGTCTCCACTCTGAAAAAGCCAACTTCATGGCTAGCAACTCCCTGTCCCCGATGGAATAATTCCTCTCCGCTGGTGTGAAGGTCTTGGAGAAGAAGAAGCAAGGATGCTTCCGACCATGAGCATCCTTTTGGAAAAGGACTGCTCCAGCACCAACGGATGAGGCATCCACCTCCAAGATAAATGGTTTATCAACATTGGGGCGATGTAGGATGGGAGCGATAGCGAAGTGTGACTTGATCGAGAGAAAGGCTTTGGAGACCTCCTCTGACCACAACTTGGGATTTGCTCCCTTCTTGGTGAGGGCAACCAAGGGAGCTACCAAAGTTGAGAAGTGTGGGATGAACTGGCGATAGTAATTAATGAACCCCATAAAGCGCTGCACCGCTTTAAGAGAATGGGGTTCCTGCCAGTCCATTACAGCCTGTAGCTTGGCAGGATCCATAGCCAAACCCTGGGCAGAGATGATATAACCAAGGAAAGGCAAGGACTCTTGCTCAAACACACACTTCTCCAACTTGGCGTAGAGGGAGTTTGCCCGTAAGAGGTCGAAGACTTTGCGAACATCTCTCCGATGGGAGTCAATATCTGGAGAGAAGATGAGAATATCATCCAGATAGACTACGACCGAGGTGGTGAGCATATCCCGGAAGATGTCGTTCACAAAGTCTTGGAAAACGGCTGGGGCATTACAGAGCCCGAAGGGCATCACCAGATATTCATAGTGCCCATCCCTGGTGTTAAAAGCCGTCTTCCATTCATCCCCCTCACGGATGCGAATCAGGTTGTAAGCACCCCGCAGATCTAACTTAGTAAATATCCTCGCTCCCCGTAGCCTATCAAACAGCTCAGATATCAGGGGTAATAGGTACTTGTTCTTAACGGTGATGGCGTTAAGACCCCTGTAGTCTATACATGGACGTAAGTCTCCAGTCTTCTTCTGTACGAAGAAGAACCCAGCCCCTGCCGGTGACACTGACTTCCTAATGAATCCTCTTGCCAGATTCTCTTGGATGTACTGAGACATTGCCTCCGTCTCCGGGAGAGATAACGGATTGACTCGACCCTGGGGAGGCTCAGCACCAGGCAAGAGGTCAATAGGACAGTCATAGGGGCGGTGAGGCGGAAGGGTCTCCGCAGCTCTTTTGGAGAACACGTCTGCATAGGGCCAATAGTGCTTGGGAAGAGAGGAAAGATCTGCGGGTACCTGTGTAGTAGCAACCTGAACGCACTCCCTCTGACATCTACCCTCGCAGGATTTACTCCATCCCAAAATTCTCCCAGAGGACCACTCAATATGAGGAGAATGGTAGCGAAGCCATGGTATCCCCAACAGGACCTCATCAATTCCCTCAGGAATGACTAATAGGGAGATTATCTCCTGATGTGATGGAGACACAGAAAGCGTGAAAGGAATGGTTTGGTGGGTAATCTGTGAGGGTAGTGTTGACCCATTTACCACTCGAACGGTTACAGGCTTGGCGATCATCACCAAGGGTATTGCGTGACGCTGGGCAAAAGAGGAAGACATAAAATTACCCTCTGCCCCAGAATCCACGCATAGCTCGACCATAAGAGTGGATGGGCCTATGGTAATTGTCCCCTTGAAAGACAACTTTGAGGCAAACGTCGCCGTGTCTAGTGTACCTCCTCCAACTGCCACTAGACGCTGGCATTTCCCCGACCGCTGAGGACCCTTGGAGGCAAGATGTCCTGACTGCTAGCAAACATGACGGACCCTATGTGCACGGGCAGACTGAGATTTGGATCCCGCTCGTGTCACCTCTAAGGCCTCATGTGACTCAGATGCCTGGATTGGAGATTCCAAAGGTTTGGCGAAGGTGGGAGCCAGCCGAAACCTCTGCCTACACTGGGCTCGCTCTAACCTCCACTCGTTAAAACGGAGGTCAATACGAGTAGAGACAGTTATTAACTCCTCCAGTGTGGCAGGAATCTCCCTAGTGGCCAGAGCGTCCTTAACGTGATCAGCCAGGTCCCTCCAAAATATGGGGATAAGGGCTTTATCCGACCACTCCAGCTCAGAAGCTAAAGTACGGAAGCGGACGGAAAAATGGCTGACCAAGGACTCACCCTGAGTTAATGCCAGTAGTTGGAGCGCTGTGTCATGGGTGACTTGAGGTCCTAAAAAGACCTTTTTCAGAGTGCTCAGAAACAACGGAGCACTCTGCACCACATGATCACCACGCTCCCACAGCGGCGTAGCCCACTCCAACGGCCTGTCCGACAAGAGAGAGACAATAAATCCCACCTTAGCCCGCTCTGTAGGAAAACGTGCAGCCAGGAGCTCGAGGTGGATAGAGCACTGACTCACGAATCCCCTACAAGTTTTGCAATCTCCAGAATATTTTTCTGGCAACGGGAGGCGAGATAATGTCGGAACAGGGGTGGCAGTGGACAAGGTTGCTGCAGCCACGCTAGCAGCCTGTACAGCAACTGCGGTAACATCCACAGCTGAGGTTGAGCTCTCGAGAGCCGTTAACCTACCCTCCAGCTGCTGGATATACTGCAAAGATTGCTGAATGTCCGCCATTTACTAGCCAGACCTTGGCGCTAGTATTATGTTAGGGACTGGCGGAACGCACCAAGTATAGATGATATGAATCTAGGTGCGTTCGCAGTCCGAGGTCCACCGTGCAGGTATAAACCCTGCTGCTAGTAAGACGGACTATATGGCGGTACTATAAGTATACACGCATGGGTTAACTTCACCCTGCGTGAAGGAAGCGATCATGTTGCATCACAGGACCGCGGTACCGCACATAGAGCGTGAGCAAGAAGTCAGCGAACACAACCCCAACTCAGGATTGAAGTCCGTATAGACCACTTGCTGGCACAACACCGCAACTGGGTGTGTAAGGAAACTATTAGGCAACGTTCACACTAGCGTTGTGCTAGTGTGCGTCGGGTTAGCGTCGGGCGACGCTGCGGCGACGCACGCGTCATGCGCCCCTATGTTTAACATGGGGGACGCATGCGTTTTTGCTTGTTGCGTTTTGCGACGCGTGCGTCTTTTTTGCCGCAAGCGTCGGACCAAGAAAACGCAACAAGTTGCATTTTTCTTGCGTCCGATTTGCGGCAAAAAACGACGCACGCGTCGCAAAACGCAGTGTTTTTGCGTGCGTTTTGCCGCGTTTTTGCGTGCGTTGTGCGTTGCGTCGCCGACGCAGCGGCGCACAACGCTAGTCTGAACGTAGCCTTAAATAGTGTATAGAGGCACGAGAGTGCATGCGGTGCCGCACTGACAGACGCCACTAACCACCCAGGCTTGGGTAAGGAATGCGCAGAGGAAGCGCACGGCGCCGTACTGGCAGACACAGCAACTGGACGCTGTGATGTGTGTTACGTGCAGATGGCTAGTCGGGCGCTAGATAGCTACCATCATCCGCGAGCAATCAACAACACTATAGAGGGATACTTAGGAGCTTTCATCCATCGACATACATCCATCTACACACACACATTATAACAAGACAATACTAGCGCATGGCCGTGCGGTCATGCGCAGTTTATATAGTTGCAGCACAGGAAGCAGCTACAGAAGTTTTGCCCTTTCAGGACCTGCCAAGAGGACCAATGGGATGTGCTGCAGTGCCTGAGCATGTGACCCTCGATCTCCAACGGGAGATCTTGCCCTGGGCATGCTCAGTGTGTGCAAATAAGGACTTAGTCCCAGAGAAGCCCGCTCACCGCAGATCAGTGCAGGGTACAACAGGAGAGCCAGAAAAGGCAGCAGTAACCCCCTGCACAGAATCAGTCCCAGCAAGACGCTGGGAGCGACGCCTCCGCTGAGCAGAGCCCACTGCGGCCGAAGCAGAATGGGAGACCGCAGCAGACACGGATCGAGATTCCCCCTGTGCAGCAGAGGAAACTCGACTCCTAACAGTATGTAACATTATATGGGGCCCATAATGTTTGGAGCTTTATATGGGGACCATTATATATGGAGCAACATATGGGGCTCATTATTCTGTATGGAGCAATATATGGGGTCCATTATACTGCATGGAGCACTCTGTAGTGCCCATAATACTGTATGTAGGACTATAGTGTCCAGTTTCTGAGCTATTATAGAATTTACAATAGCTGTCACTCATGTAATGTAAGTGAAATGTTTGGTATTGTACTATGCCTATATTTCTCTGTCGTATCTATGCATCATGATTTGTGGTATGTGTTAAAGGGGCCCACTGAGACTCTTTCACCAGTGACCCATAAAAACCTAAAAACGGCCTGTGCTGACTACCTGAACTTTCTAAGATGACTGCACTGCAAATACATAGTGACACTGGAGGGGTCATGCAGATTCCACCGCTGCCACCAATTGTCAAGGATCGAAACCAGGAGAGTTACACTGAACCACCCTGCTTTTTTTTCCTTTTTGTCACAAACAGCTTCTGATGATCCTATAGTCAGGTCAATTACACAATTCATGCCTAATTGTTTGCTAAATAATGGTGTTTATTAAGGATATAGAACAATATGGGGTAGGGGGGGAAACAAAATACCAAAAGGAGGCGCTATACCAGGGGACGACAACAAAGAGAGATAGTATATTGTGCTGTGGTAATACATGAAAGTCCATAGATTAAAGTATTTGATTAAAATCAACTTCATATAGCCCAATAGTTGTTATCATATATAAATACCATAGCAAAAATGAAAATCAATGAGGGATGGTGTAACAGGTATATCTATATGAAAAATTCCATAGATAAATAAGGTGCTGATGCAGACATGCTAAAGGCCTAGGCAGCAAATTCATAAAAGGCAAACAATTAGATCCATACAGTTATGTGCTGCTGACTTACAAAAGGTCACACATTAGGCCGCATGAAGTTTACCTGATGCTTGTGTAGAGGACGTCCCCTGCATGCTCCCTACCCCGACGCGTGTTTCGGCGTCTGCCTTATGATAACAACTATTGGGCTATATGAAGTTGCCTTTAATCAAATACTTTAATCTATGGATTTTCATGTATTACCACAGCACATTGTAGTATCTCTCTTTGTTGTCGTCCCCTGGTATAGCGCCTCCTTTTGGTATTATGTTCCCCTCTACCCCATATTGTTCTATATCCTTAATAAACACCATTATTTTGCAAACTATTAGGCATGATTTTGGTTTCTTTTTCCTTTTTTCTTTGCTTGTAATAGCTGAGTTGCCCTCTATACTGTCCATATGGTATACGTAGGGTTGATGGTTGAGAATCTTTCCCTTACTTTTTTGATTTGTTTCTAATCTATTTATTTATATGTATACCTTGCCATGAGATTTGTATTTAATCAATTACATAATTGGCCTATGATTAATGAGTGAGGCTGCGGCTGTTACCACTGATAGGCTGGTTATTGGAAAACTAACAGGGAGTGTATGGTATGTACGCCTCCAATTTCAATGCATGGTATTGCATATGTATGGATACATATTGCATATGTATGTATGTATATCATGCATATGCATGGTATTGCATGCATATATATACCCTGGTACGGTCACTGCTAACTTCACGATAACCAAATAACTACTTGCTGCCACCACCATTTGTCATACAGGCCTATTGAATGCCTAATTTCTGGTAGTGTATGGCTTTCAGGAGTGTGGATTACAGAAAAAAAGACAGAACTATTCAATTTTATATTTAATCCAGATTTTACAAAAGGGACAAAGCAATACAGCAAATACAATTAGATGAACTAAAAGGAGAGACAAAAGAAACTTACTATTTTGGTCATAGAGATGGCTCAGCTTAGTGAAAGAGAATACTTCAATTGGAAGTGTCCAATGAATGGGAATTATGCATACACTGATATGTATCTCTCTGCATGGAACACAAATCATAATTTACCTTGTCATTTTATGAGCACCTAAGTTACACCCACATAGCTCCCTTCAATAACTCACAACAGAGCTCGTCATTGGATGTGGCTTCAGTTTTTGAAAATTATGAAATTACCAACATCCATGATATCTTCACTCCTGACTGTTGCAGGAGTTCGATATCACTGCCATATTTTTCATTGGAACTTTACTTTTTCATAGATAGGAAACTAGGCATTGCTCTTGTTGGTGATCTGGCCATTATTGACTTGGGGATTATAGGCATGTGTCACAGTTATGAAAAAAATATGCATATTCTTCCTCAATTAGAATTAAAATTGAAGATGTAGGTTCCTTTCAAAATTGGATCTATGAAAACCCAAATATTCATAACTTTCCACCGATACTCAAATTTCTAGTTGCAAATGTAAAGTTCCCTCTAACGGTCTTACATTTCCAGCTACTCTTCATCTCTTATCTATAAATTTCACAATAGACATCCTGCTTGGCCCTGCTGGGGTGCTTTGCTTTAAAGTGAGTTTCAATTAATTTTCTCACTCCCAGCTATACGTAATTTGTTCTCATCCCATATGTTAAATAGGTGGTTCGGTTACCTAAAGAGGTTTGTAGATTGTAAGTTCTTTCTCCTATTACATTTGTGTGTGAGAGGAGGGGGTTGAATGCCCCCTTCCTGGAAAAGTCTCAAGGGGCTTTAACTTTTTCTATGACACATAGTACATAGGTACTGTATACACAGTACCTGATCAGATGGATCACAAAAGCATGCACAAGGCCTACATTGTATGTGTAGGACATAGATAATGTGCAGTCTGCATGCACTGGAGCCTGAAAAATGCATCAGCATATAGACCTGTTAATTCATAGCTCATGACTTATAAAAACTAATGGCAGATATTTGACAATGCAATTCTAGGCTTACATCTTAAGCCAGCATTCAACTAATGTTCCCAGTTGTCCAAAATGTACATCTATGAAGTGATCAACACAGAAAATGACTTGAACATAATTCCAAAAAATTGATAGGAATGATGTCCCTGAAAGAAATATCTCAACTCTCTGCCAACATAATCTAGCAGACGTATGGTGAAACATGACTACTTGTAAAGACTATTTTAATCTTTTTCTCCCCTATTTGAAAATTGGCATTTATTAATATGATCACTGCTGTTCCAAAGTTATAATAAACAATATATGAACCCAAACCATGTTTAGCAAGCAATTCTGCCTATAAATACACTGCAGTCTGTCTAATGTATTTCTATGTGAAGAAACTACCAATTTAATACTGTTGCTTTCAGTTATTAAAGTTCATTCAGCCATAGGTTAAAAGAAAAGCCAGAACTTCTATTCTAGTTGTATGTATATAAATATAAGATGCTTGCAATTTCATTATTCTGCCACTGCAATTTCATTGGTCTACTGGATTTTATAATTCCATTTACTAAGCCATGCTAATGGTATTTTGTACGCATTTACCTGTGTGTGGCATTTCTAAGCAAAGGTGAGTCACTTGCTAATGTTCCGGATTTTTTAATACAGAAAGAAAGCATTGGACCCTGTTAATATATGACTTATGGAAAAAGTCATTGGAATTATGTCATTATGCTTTTAAGATAATTTTTCACGGCTTGTTCTTGTATTTTTCTGCTGCAAATGGAGATTTAATTTATCTTTTGGGACAATCTGAAATGCGCATTCCATCGTGTGACCTCAAACGAATTTAAAAAAGGCAAAAATTGACAAAATTGTCAAGGTGTATAGACAGTTACCACTCAAAGTAAAACATGACCCAATACAATCAGAAAGATGAGAATGTCAAACATTGTAACAGCTATTTATGTTTTGTCTCCAATTTGTTACACCTTGACTTAAAATTTATTGAGAAATCCCCAAAAATTTGAGAAATCAATAGCAATTAAAGTTGAAGGTAAAGCAAGAAATGAAACATTAAGGTGAGACCATCCCAACTAGTTGCGGTGGGATGGCTTATATGCTTTTTTGACAAAAATAGCATTAACTAATTACCCTATGCTATTTGCAAACACTATTACTGTTTACTTAATTACTTACTATAGGGTACAGTATGTGCTCAATTTTTTTTCTTGAAATGCCGTCAACATTTGACTTACAAATTACTGTGAAATCCTTATTAATTGTAGAAATCAATTACAATTAAATTTGAACGGTAAGCAAGAAACGGAACATTAGAAATAAGGTGGATTTTCATAGACCAAACCTTTATAAAATATAGAACATTTTGGAGGAATGCCATTAAAGTCAATATTGATCAACATTGCAAAAACTATGCCTGGATTTTTTTTTAAATTAAACTAGTTAAAGTAATTGCCCCCCTTAGTTGTTATTCTTCAATATTTTCTGCATATTCCTGAAAGTCGGTATTTGTAAAAATCATACAAGGAACAAAGGGCTAAATCTCCTGCTGATCAGTTACATATTTGCCTAGTACACACTAAAACTCTTCCCTTTGACGAAACGGATTTACAGGGTACGGGAAGAAGGCTTCTGCTTTAGCCATTCATAAAACAGTGAGGAGGAGGAAGAGAGAGGATCATACTGCAGCAAGTTGTCTTACAGCAAGTGAGGAGGAGGAAAAAGAGAGGGGATGGGACGATCCTGCTGCAACCAATTCTTTTACAGCTGCACATGGGGGCAGTGAGGTAGAGGGGCATGGCTGAACTTCGAAGTCACAGAGAGAAGATTTCTTTATATTTTTCTCCTTTTTAACTGTTATACGAAAAAAAATTGGATCAATGAAAATAAGGAAATGTTGGGATTTTTTTTGTTTAATTGCGTTCCAAGCCCTATTATGTACCCACTTAATGAAAAACAAGAATAAAATGTGTTTGGTATTTAATGTAGCGGTAGAAATAAGAGAACATGATAAAGTATGCTTAATTTCAAGTGCCTTTGTAGCTTCAAAAAAAAAAAAAGACAGCAAATGTAAGGAAATCCATTTTTTCCTCCAGTTTTGCTACTGTTAATCTTTTTAAGTAAAATTAGAAAGTTCATTCTGTTCTGGAGAAAACACAAGACAAAATGCATGCAGACTAGTACACATGGTTAAAACTTGAAAATGTAGCTGGTCATGAAAGGAGAAAAGCTTCTGGTCCCGAAGCAGTTATTAATAAGCAGATCACAAGGTGTCTAACTACTGTGACCCTCAACGATCACCTTTCAACTTTCTGCAAAATAGGATGTAAGTATTCCGTATCCCTGCAGCGCCCCAATAGGACAAATGAAGAATTACAACATAACTATTTTCATCAATTGACATTGCATGAATGAGCCCTTCCTCCGAACTTTTCAAGGTTATTACAGAGTTGCAATTCCTGTTCCTGAACATCATAAAGACTCACTTGGATATTAATCCTATTCTGTCCAAATAAAAGATAATATACATTAACTTGAAATGGGCAGCTGACACCTGTCGTTAAAATTGTATGTATGCATTGTGCTTGATATATGAGATGACAGAGCGAATTGTGTCAGATGTTCATTCATGGCTTCTTGTTTAATCTTGTTTATTTTAATCTTGTGACTATTACTTTACAATCCCAAATCTGTAAGAGAAGGATTACATAGATTGTGATAGTCTTCAGTCTGTGATTACATTGTGCCAGGTGCTCCCGGCATTGGAAGGTGGATTTCAGCAATAATCCGCAGATAATTTGTTATGTCCTGTCTGTGAGATTAAGCACTATAGATCTTTAGGACGGAAATAAAGTAAGTGCATGTGTTCTTCCTCATTATGTACCTTGTAAATCCATTTCCATTACAAGGTTAAACATACTGTATGTGGTATAAAGAAATCTAATTACGGAACACAAAGATATTAATGTACTGCGGACTCAATGTGACATTAATAAAGAAGTACTGCCTGTAACTTCTCCTGTTCATTATGTTGTACTGAAGCAGGCTGTACTATTTATTTAGCCAGAGTACAGGTGCGTGAATCTGCTGGAATTTAATTTTGTCAGAATTTCTCAAATTGGGCTGGAATTTTGATTCGCATGAAATTTATTTGAATGTGGCTCATTGTAATCTGCAGTATTTCCAGACACCGAGCATACAAAAAATAAAGTTTAATGAATAAGTTCTCAACTGAACCTCCACGCAGCTCCCTAGCAGGTCTTCAACTTGCAACTTGCTTTCTCTAATATATTTTTTCATCTTCAGCGCTCATAGGAAAATCCACAGCTTAGGTCTCAAAATCGCATCATAATGTGTGTCGCCCCATCACATCACAACTCGACATGAGTCTGGGTAAACACAGAAGAGCCAATTAGCAAAGTGAACAGAAACATTGGACTAGTGGGAGCTAACTGTGTAGAGGATTGGGGACCTGCACATAGGGCCGAGTGAGAGCCATGGTGAATTGTGTATAATTGTGTATAATTTGTTTTTGCTGCCCTTCCTGGCTTAAAAAAAAATCTAGCAAAATGACAGCTGTCATGTTGCTGGATTTGAACAAATCACATTTTTGGAAAAATCAAGGTGAATTTGATTTGCTTCAAATAGATTTGTTTATTGTGAGTCCAGAGTCAATCTGAATTTACTATAAACAGGATATGATCTTCCTAAGGCTCTGTGTACACGGTTTGGAGTTCTGTGCTCCGTTAATCTTTGCAACTACAGAACTTCTGAGTGCAGTTGTACAAAAAAAGCTCCATTAAATGCTGTATTTATGGAGCTATTCAAGATATCCTCTACACATTCAGTAAGCGAATCTAAATAACAAAGCACAGCAATGTCAAAACAACATTCCTGTGCACATGTTCCATCTTATGTCACATCTTTTAACTACTTCAAGGTTTGAAAACCCAGAAGCATGTATAATTTGTGCCACGCTTATCGTATTTTAATTCTTTATTTTACACTTAAATATAGATTCCGATACCGATTTCCGATATTGCAAACATATCGGAACTCAGGATCGGAATTCCGATACCAGATTCAGAAGATTGCCGACTTCATGGCCGAAACCACACAGGGGTCGGGTTTCATGAAACCCGACTTTGCCAAAAGTTGGCGACTTCTGAAAATGGCCGACCCGTTTCGCTCAACCCTACTGTATAGAGTAAAAGACTCTGCGGTCCAAGAACAGCAGTAAGAAAGCCAGTAAAGCTACTTTAATACCTTTAAAAATCATAAATATCATACAGAAGTCCTCCAGAGCTGGAGGCATTCATTGTCTGGCCTTGTGTTTTTTTTTTCTATGGCACCATGTTGAAAAAAATTTAATCCCTATAAACAAAACTTTTTTCAGAGAAGAACTTCAAAGTATAATTTATGTGTGTACATAGGTCGTAGAATGCAGACAGTTTGTAATATACTCCTTGTCAACATACTGCTTGATGACTTAGGTATCACATTTAGCCATGTGAGCTGCTTTCTCCTGATTCTGGAGGAGCTGCTCACTCCCTGACTAGAGTTTTCCTGTCTGGCAGAGAATGGTCAGTAATGTCACAACAAACTTCACACCCTCAGCCACTGTCAGACCCTCTCCCTCCTGCCTCCTGCTCCAGTCACCCTGTGCAGCACACAGTGAGAGGCAGCAGTGGAAAGACTCAGCTAATTGGACTAACCAGGAAGGAAAAGACTTCTACATAGGTAAGTATAATGTGCTGTGTGCATCCATTCCTCCCTCATCCATCATCTATCCATCCATCCATCTCTTCCTCATCTATCCATCCATCCTTCCCTCATCCATCCATCCATGCATCATTCCTATTTTATTCCTATTTTTCTATTTTTTTTTTTAGCATTTTTGTGTATTTTTCCTTTTAATTACTGGGATAGTTATGGGGGTGTCTGATAAACACCTCTCCATTACTAACTCCAGGGATTGAGATCAGCTGACACTACACAGCTGACATTAACCCCAAATACCATTATCTTGATTACCACAGCACCAGGGTAATTGGGAAGAGGAGGGCAAAAAAAACAAAATTGTAGCATCTAATGTGATGCGCCATTTTTGGGTGTCTGTGGGCTGGTATTTTTAGGCTAGGAAGGACCCAATAAATATGGACCTTCCCAGTCTGATAATATCAGCTCACATCTGTCTGCTTTACCTTGACTGGTTATCAAAAATGGATGGGGGACCACCACACATTATTGTTTCTATTTATTTAATGTTTAATACAAAGCTGAACAATCAGCACCACATGCCATGCACTAAAGGGTGCAATTTTATAATATCTTGTGTGGTAGTGAAGTTATATATTAGCCGGATATCTATTATCAACCACTTTATCTATAGCTCTATGCATCATTATCTTTGCACATCATTAAATGGAACCTTTCAAAAGAAAAAAACACTATTAATCTGCAGATATGACGTCAATCTGCAAGTTTATAGCATTACTAACCTGCCTTGAAGAAAATGAACTTTATTCTCCCCCACAGTGTTCTGATGTCAGTCACGGGGGAGGTGCTGGTTCAGTCATCCCTCTGAGAATACAAAGCTCTGGCTGTAATTGCCATCCCCGCCCGACTCTGACTAAAGGTACCGTCACACTCAGCAACTTTGCAAAGAGAATGACAACGATCCGTGACGTTGCAGCGTCCTGGATAGCGATCTCGTGTTTGACACGCAGCAGTGATCTGGATCCCGCTGTGCCATCGCTGGTCGGAGCTAGAAGTCCAGAACTTTATTTCGTCGCCAGGTCGGCGTGTATCGTCATGTTTGACATCAAAATCAACGACGCCAGAAACGAGCATAGGGCCCCTAGATGTGTGTCGGATAGGTACACTCCGGCTGTTTGACATGGAGCTAACAACCAGCGAGAACGAGAAGTGAGTCGCCGTTACGTCACTGGATCGCTCCTGCATCGTTCTGGAGTTGCTGTGTTTGACGTCTCTACAGCGACCTAAACAGCGACGCTCCAGCGATCGGCTCGTTGTCTATATCGCTGCAGCGTCGCTGAGTGTGATGGTACCTTGACACTGGCTCTGCATTGTGGCTGGCTGTCAGTCAGGACCTAGGATGCAGTTAGAACCAGCACTCTGTACATTCCAGAGCAATGACCGAGTCAGCACCTCATCCATTACTGCCAGTAAAGTGCATTTTATCCCTGCCCCTGCAGCTTTTAACTAAATATGGGCATCATGCAGGTTAAAAATTATTTTAACCTGCAGAATAACACCATATTTGCTGATTATGTTTCTGGTGACAGGTTCCCTTTAACACATAAAAATCAGTAATTTCTTGAATGCATTTTATCCTGGTACAAAGTCACATGGACGGCACATACGTACACACAGATGGTAAAAATGGACTGGGCCACACTTTCATGTGTCCATGTGAAGGAGGCCTAAGATGTATTATGAGGTTCTGCAGCAGATGAGGTGTGAATTGAGAGGTTCTGCAGCAGCTGAAAAGTACTAGGAGGTATATATGTAGATTAACAAACACACACATACACTCTTGTGCACACACACACACATACACACACATCACTATAGACTGAGGTTCTGCCGCAGCTAAAGTGTATTATGAGGTATACACGTAGATATACACATACATACTTAGTACTACAGTAGCTCTATCACCACTGTGGATGTTTTGCGGAGTGCAGTGATTGTGCCGCTTTCCACAGATGAGGACACTGCTCTGGTATTTCCAATACTGGACATGTGCCCCTAACAGCCACCAGTGGAATGGCGTCACTTGCTCCACCGATGGGTTGACATGACAACCCAGGGTCTGCAGGAGACTCCCATGGTTATCATTGCTGATCTGCTATGAGTGCCGCCCCCTGGCCAGCGCTCATAGCAGATGATCAATTCTGCTACACATAGCAATGCCGAAACCCTGCTATGTGTAAGGCTACGTTCACATTGGCGTTCCGCCAATGTGCGTCGCTGTTGCGCCGGCGACGCAGCGGCGACGCAGCGGTGACGCGCCCCTATGTTTAACATAGTGGACGCGTGCGTTTTTAGGGTGGCGTTTTTCGACACTTGCGTCGTTTCCGACGCTAGCGTCGGACGCAAGAAAATGCAAAAAACGACGCACGCGTCGCAAAACGCGTGCGTTTTTGCGCGCGTTTGCGTGCGTTTTTTCGTGCGTCGCGCGTTGCGTCGCCGACGCAGGGCGGCGCAACGCTAGTGTGAACGTAGCCTAAAACAAGAGCAGCTTCAAGGAGACTATTGAAGAAAGTATAAAGTGAAAAAAAGTTTTAAAAAAACTAAAAAATATATATAAGTTTAAATCATCCCCGCTCTCCCCTTTTCAAAATAAAACTATAAAAAAATTAAAAAATACACATATTTGGTATAGCCGTATTCAGAAATGCCAGATCTTACAAAATATAAAAAATAATTAATCCGATTGGTAAACAGCGTAACGAGAAAAAACTTCAAAATGCCAGAATTATGGGTTTTTGGTTGCGCAACATTGCAATAACAGGCGATTAGGACATTGCATCTATCCCAATATGGTATCAGTAAAAATGTCTGCTCTGTGCTTAAAAAATAAGCCCTCACCCAGCACAAGATTCTAAAAAATGGAGACGCTACGGATCTCGGAAAATTGCACCACTTGGTTTTTTTAAATGAACTTTAAATTTTTTTTTCACCACTTAAAGGGAACCTGTCACCTGAATTTGGAGGGAAAGGTTTTGGGTCATATGGGCGGAGTTTGGGTATTTGATTCAACATTTCCTTACCAACTGGCTGCATGCTGGCCACAATATTGGATTGAAGTTCATTCTCTATCCTCCGTAGTACACGCCTGCGCAAGGCAATCTTGCCTTGCGCAGGCGTGTACTACGGAGGACAGAGAATGAACTTCAATCCAATATTTCGGCCAGCATGCAGCCAGCGGGTAAGGAAAGGGTGAATCAAAAACCCCAAATCTCCGCCCATATGACCCAAAACCGGTCCCGCCAAATTCAGGTGACAGGTTTCCTTTAAATAAAACAGGTTTGTTATCTACAAACTCATAATGACCTTGAGAATCATAGTGGCAGGTCAGTTTTAGCATTTAGTGAACATAGTAAAAGCAACACCTCAAAACAATTGCGGAATGTCACTTTTTTGCAATTTCACTGCAATTGTTTGCCGGTTTTCCAGTACAATATATGGTGAAATAAATGGTGTTCTTCAAAAGTACAACTCCAGCTGCATTAAACAAGCACTCACATGGCCATATTGACGGAAAAATAAAAAGTCGTGGCTCTGGGAAGAAAGGGTTCGAAAACGAAAAAGAAAGAATTGAAAATGTCCTAGAGGTGAAGGGGTTAAGGATAAACTACTTTGCTTAATGGCTAATAAACATCAAACAAAAAAAAAGTTTGAGACGTAAAAGAGAAAATGTCAGATAAGTCAAAGAAGCTCAATATAAAACTTCATGAGTTGCTAATGAAAATGGAAAAATCTCTAATTTCATGTGATATAATTATAATGAGGAAAATAAATTAGAACATGCTGTAATGCATGAGGTGTAACGCACGTAAGCTTTCCTGGAAGCACTTCTTTTAAGAGAAATAGAAGAAAATATAACGTCTTACAGAGGAGCTATATGACAAATACATGCTTTGTGACATACTTTTACAAAAACTTTTCACTGCTTTTAATACAGTTGTATCTTTGGAAAGAAAAACATAAGGCTGTATGTCCATGATAAGGCGATTTTGGTGAGTTTTTGATGCTGTGTATTTTCTCCACTTTAAAAAATGCAGCATCTTACAGTTCCTGTGATATGGACTGGAGCTATAAAAATCTCATGCACAATGTGCTTTTTTCGCTCAGCATAAACTGATCTGCAGTGCTTGTTTTAAATCCACAACATGTCCATTACTCTTGCAAGTAGACTGAATTTTATGCGCATTTTTTTCCCAAAAGACTTGCATTAGATGCGGAAAGTCTGCAGGTAAAAAATGCACTAAATATCCGTGTTAAAAAAGCCCTAAAAATGCAATTAAAAAATAATAAAAAGATCTGAGAAAAAAAAGAGAGGAAAAACGGGTGCGATATCTAAGCATAATGTTAAAAGTGTAACATCAAAGTGGGTTACGAGCAATTAATCTCATCTTATGGAGTTGTGCAAGCAACTTGAAAGGCATGTGTCATCAATATGGATTCCTGTTGGTGGTTTGCCGCCAGTGTATTTGCGTGGATGATTCCTGAAAATGGTTCCAACGTGATAGGTAGAGCAAAGAAACAGAATACCAGGCTGTAAGTCACTTCCCCTCAGATGCATTGAGGATCCAGAGAGATGGAAGGATGGAAATGTTTCATTTTAAAAACCTGCAAATTGTTACTACATGACATATGACACATTTAAAAAAACCTAATAAAACATAAACAAAATGTGTTTCAGCTGTCTAGTTTTCATCAGGTGTACAAGAAAAAAAATGCACGTAAGCTAATTTAACCCCTTCTCATGTACAGCACCATGGAATTAATGGTCCTATATAAATAAATAATAATAATAAAAATAATAATAATTATTATAATAATTTACTTAATTGGTGCAGAAATTATGTAGAAAATCTGCAACATCAAAACCTCACCAAAAGCTCATTGTGGGAACATAGCTTTGGACAATGATAAACGCTTAGCATGTATGCTTGAAAACCTCACAACAATCACCAGTAGAGGAAACACGTCCTCTGGCATTTCGGAGCACATGTATTTTTTTCTATTGGATACTGTATATTGCCGCAGAAGAGCTTGGGAGTAAACAGGTTATTACCTCCTTTTTTCTTATGCTTATCACACCTATTCACTTTCAGTGATTTAGCTTATGGTAACTTTAAAGTGTTAAATTTTATTGCATATTTGGAAGGCATATAACGGTGTAACGTTGACTCAACTTTACTGAAAAGAACTATTGTATGCCGAAAAATCTATATTATGGATTTGGGCATACAGCTACATATTATACATGAAGGATATGAGGAAAAATGTTTGGTGCACCGTTTCAAATGTTCCCATTGATTATGATTCCCATATATGGCATGAGCCTAGTCTTATATTTTCCTATTTATTATTATCATTATTATTATTATTATTATAATTAGTGCCATTTATTTCATGGCGCTTTACATGTGAGGAGGGGTATATATAATAAAAACAAGTACAATAATCTTAAACAATACAAGTCACAACTGGTACAGGAGGAGAGAGGACCCTGCCCGCGAAGGCTCACAATCTACAAGGGATGGGTGAGAATACAGTAGGTGAGGATAGAGCTGGTCGTGCAGTGTTTTGGTCAATCGGTGGTTACTGCAAGTTGTAGGCTTGTCTGAAGAGGTGGGTATTCAGGTTCTTTTTGAAGGTTTCCATGGTAGGCAAGAGTCTGATGTGTTGTGGTAGAGAGTTCCAGATTAGGGGTGATGCGCAAGACAAATCTGGTATGCGATTGTGGGAAGAGAAGATAAGAGGGGAGTAGAGAAGGAGATCTTGTGAGGATCGGAGGTTGCGTGCAGGTGAGTACCAGGAGATGAGGTCACAGATGTATGGAGGAGACAGGTTGTGGATGTCATGGTCAGTGTTTTGTACTGGAGTCCTTGGGCAATGGGGAGCCAGTGAAGGAATTGACAGAGGGGAAAGGCCAGGGAATAGCGGGGGGACAGGTGGATTAGTCTGGCGCAGAGTTTATAATAGATTGGAGGGGTGCAAGAGTGTTCAAAGGGAGGCCACAGAGCAGGAGGTTGCAGCAGTCGAGGCGGGAGATGATGAGGGCATGGACTAGGGTTTTTCCAGATTCTTGGTTTAGGAATGTACGGATCCTTGAAATATTTTTGAGTTGAAGGTGGCAGGAAGTGGAAAGGGCTTGGATATGTGGTTTGAAGGAGAGATCAGTGTCGAGGCAGCGAGCTTGTGGGACTGGGGAAAGTGGGTAGCCGTTTACTGTAATAGATAGGTTTGTTGGAGAGGTCACGAGAGACGGGGGAAAGATGATGAATTCCGTTTTGTCCATGTTAAGTTTTAGAAATCTAGAGGAGAAGAAGGATGAAATAGCGGATTGACATTGAGGGATTCTGGTTAGTAGGGTGGTGATATCTGGCCCAGAGATGTAGATCTGTGTGTCATCAGCATAGAGGTGATACTGAAAGCCGTGAGATTCTATGAGCTGTCCCAGGCCAAAGGTGTAAATGGAGAAGAACAGTGGCCCTAGGACTGAACATTACCGGACTCCGACAGATAGGGGGAGAGGTGAGGAGGCAGTGTGCAAGTGGGAGACTCTGAATGTCCGGTCTGCTAGGTATGATGAGATCCAGGATAGGGCCAGGTCTGTGATTGCAAGGGATGAGAGTGCCTGTAATAATAGGTAATGGTCCACTGTGTCAAAGGCAGAGGACAGGTCCAGGACGAGGAGGACAGAGTAGTGTTGCTTGGTCTTGGCGGTTAATAGGTCATTGGTGACCTTAGTTATTGCAGTTTCAGTTGAGTGGTGTGCCCGTAAGCCAGATTGTAAGCAGTCAAAGAGGAAGCAGAAATAGAGATGGGAGGACAGTTCAAGATGGACGTGATGTTCCAGTAGTTTTGAGCCATAGGGGAGAAGTGATGTAGGGCGATAGCTGTATGCAGAGGATTGGTCAAGAGAGTGTCTTTTGAGGATAGGTTTGATGGAGGCATGTTTAAAGCTTGAGGGGAAAATACCATTTGTTAGTGATAGGTTGAAGAGATGGGTTAGGGATGTGATGAAGACTGTGACGAGGTTTGAGATGAAGTGGGAAGGGATCAGGTCAAGTGCACAGTTGGTGAGATGTGATTTTGAGAGTAGAGTGGAGAGTCAATCTTCTGTAATGGTGGAGAAGTTGGTTTTGGAGTTGGAGGGCTGGGAAGTTGGGAGGAAGGGCTCTGGGGGTTGTCGACCAAAACTGTCTCTGATGTTATCAATCTTCTGCTTGAAAAATAAGGTAGCTGAGATGAATGGGGAGGGAGGAGGTGATGGGGGACAGAGGAGAGAATTTAAGGTGTTGAATAACTGTTTAGGGTTGTGAGACAGGGAGGATATGAGAGATGAGAAGTAGGTTTGTTTAGCTGTGGCGAGTGTGGCCTCAAAAGTAGTGAGGGACTATAATTATAAATAGTGATGATCGAATAGTGAAATATTCTGATTCGGAAAAATTGGTATGAATAATTTCTAATATCAGTGTATCGATAATGAATAACGAATTCAATGCAAGTCAATGGGAAAGCTGAATATTTTTATGCTGCACCCAACAAACAGGTCTGGGGGCATAGGAAAAAAAAAGCTGAAATTGATGGGAAAGAGCTAAAACTAAATGGGAACAACATGGAGAAAATGTATGCATGCTTTCCTGATTCACATCTGGTATCTGGGAATAATGTTGTCAGACTATTGCACCAGTTTTACGGATTTTAAACCCCTTTATCCCCAAGGGTGGTTTGCACGTTATGGACCGGGCCAATTTTTACAATTCAGACCACTGCCCCTTTATGAGTTTATAACTCTGGAACTTTTGAATGGATCCCAGTGATTCTGACAGTGTTTCCTCGTGACCTATTGTACTTCATGATGGTAAAATTTCTTTGACATGACTTGCGTTTATTATTGTCAAAAATGCGAAAATATGGCGAAAATGTAAAAGATTTTGCAATTTTCCAACTTTGAATTTTCATGCCCTTAAATCACACAGATATGCCACATAAAATACTTAATGAGTAACATTTCCCACATGCCTACTTTACATCAGCACAATTTTGGAACCACATTTTTTTTTGTTAGAGAGTTATAAGGGTTAAAATGACCCTCATTTTTACAAAACCATTTTTTAAGGGACCACATCACATATAAAGTCACTTTGAGGGGTCTATATGATAGAAAATACCCCAAAATGACATGATTCAAAAACCTGCACCTCTTGAGGTGTGCAAAACCACATTCAAAAAGTTTATTAAGCCTTCTGGTACTTCACAGGAATTTTTGGAATGTTTTTTAAAAAATGAACATTTACATTTTTTAAAACCAAAAAATACTTCAGATCCAATTTTTTTTATTTTCCCAAGAGTAACAGGAGAAATTGGACCCCAAAAGTTATAGTGCAATTTGTCTTGAGTACACTGATACCCCATATGTAGGGGGAACCACTGTTTGTGTGCATGGCAGAACTCGAAAGTGAAGGAGCACCATTTGACTTATTCAATGCAAAATTGGCTTGAATTGAGATCGGACGAGCCCCTGATGTGCTTAAGTAGTAGAAACCCCCCCAATTCTAATTCCAGTCCTAACCCCAACACACCCCTAAGCCTAATCCCAACCCTAACCATAACCCTAGCCACAAACCTTGCCCTAATCCCAGCCATAACCATAACTCTAAATTTAGCCCCAACCCTAACTCTAACTTTAGCCCCAACCATAACTTTAGCCCAACCCATCCCTAACTTTAGCCCTATCCCTAACCCCAATGGAAAAAAAAATATTTTATTTTATTATATATCCCTAACTAAGGGGGTGATAAAGGCAGGTTTGATTTACTATTTATAGAGTGTTTTTATAGCGGGTTTTTATGTTTGGCAGCTGTAACACACTAAAAGATGCTTTTTCTTGCAAAACATAGTTTTGCATCATCACATTTTGAGAGCTATAATTTTTCCATATTTTGGCCCACAGAGTCATGTGGGGCTTGTTTCTTGTGGGACATGTTGCCATTTTTATTGGTACCTTTTTCGAGCACATTGCTTTTTTTGATCGCTCTTTATTCTGATTTTTGTGAGGCAGAATGAACAAATACCAGCAATTCATGAATTTCTTTTGGGGGGCGTTTATACTGTTCCGCGTGTGGTAAAATTGATAATTAGTTTTATTCTTTAAGTCAGTACGATGACAGCAATACCTCATTTATTTTTTTATGTTTATACAATAAAAATTATTTTATATAAAAAATAGTGTAATTATTTTTGTATCGCTTTATTCTGAGAGCTATGAGTTTTTTATTTTTCTGGTGATGGAGCTGTATAGTGACTTGGTTCTTGTGGGACAAGATGATGTTTTCAGTGGTACCATGCTTATTTATATCCGTCTTTTTAATTACATGGTATTCCACTTTTTGTTTGGCAGTTTGATGATAAAGCTTTTTTTTCCTTTTTTTTTTAATGGTGTTCACTAGTGTTGAGCATTCCGATACCGCAAGTATCGGGTATCGGCCGATACTTGCGGTATCGGAATTCCGATACCGAGATCCGATATTTTTGTGATATCGGGTATCGGTATCGGAAGTGTAAAATAAAGAATTAAAATAAAAAATATTGTTATATTCACCTCTCCGGCGGCCCCTGGACATCAGCGGGAGGATCCGGCGTCCGGCACGGCTTCTTTCTTCAAAATGCGCGCCTTCAGGACCTGTGGAATGACGTCCCGGCTTCTGATTGGTCGCGTGCCGCCCATGTGACCGCCACGCGACCAATCAGAAGCCGCGACGTCATTCCTCAGCTAAAGTCCTAGAATGAGCGCCTTCTAGGACCTGAGGAATGACGTCGCGGCTTCTGATTGGTCGCGTGGCGGTCACATGGGCGGCACGCGACCAATCAGAAGCCGGGACGTCATTCCACAGGTCCTGAAGGCGCGCATTTTGAAGAAAGAAGCCGTGCCGGACGCCGGATCCTCCCGCTGATGTCCAGGGGCCGCCGGAGAGGTGAATATAACAATATTTTTTATTTTAATTCTTTATTTTACACTTTAATATGGATCCCAGGGCCTGAAGGAGAGTTTCCTCTCCTTCAGACCCTGGGATCCATGAGGATACATTCCGATACTTGATGTCCCATTGACTTGTATTGGTATCGGATATCGGTATCGGCGATATCCGATATTTTTCGGGTATCGGCCGATACTATCCGATACCGATACTTTCAAGTATCGGACGGTATCGCTCAACACTAGTGTTCACTAGTTAACTAGTGGGACAGTTTTATAGGTCAGGTTGTTATGGACGCGGCAATACTAAATATCTGTACTTTTATTGTATAGATTTTTTTAATTCAAATATTTATTTATTTATTGATGGAAATATTGATTTTTTTATTATTATTTTATTATTTTTTTGTAAATATTTTTACAATTATTTTTATTTTTTTAATTCATTCTTACTTTTACACTTTGTGCAGACTGATCGCTTCTAGATCTGCATGCTATTGAAGCTGTCAGCACTGCAGTTTCTATAACACTGACATGGGAGACTTCCTGGTCATCACAGCGCATGACAGGAAGACTCTCAGGTCTGGAGACCACGGATGTTGTCATGCCGCGGGGTCTCTGATCTAAAGGCAGAGGGGCTGTCAGTCCCTCTGCAAGCTCTGGAATGCTGCGATCACGTTTGATCATGTTTGATCGCAGTGTCCTGGAGGTTAAAGTGCCGGGAGCAGTCCGTGACCACTGCTGGCACTTAGCTCCAGGTGTCAGCTGTGACAATCAGCTAACATCCGGCCGCGATCAACGGCGCTCCCCTCGTAGGCGCGGCTGATCGGCCTATGAAGTACCATTCCGACCATGGGAATTTAATAATTAGTATTTTTTTAATATCGCCTTGCTGACACACTGCAACAGCAGAGTAATGAAAATTATTGCCACTGGTAAATTCTGATGTTTGACTATCTCTACTCAGATTGTGGAAGTTGCACAACAGCTAGATAAAGATAAGCTATTTATTAAACCAATAGAAAATTATGATTTTTTTTATATTGCATATTGCCTTGCTGACACACTGCAACAGTAGACTAATGAAACAAATTGTCACTGCTAAATTGTGATGATTGATTATCTCTGCACGGATTGCAGCAGTCACACAACTGTTAGATAAAAAAATGCTTTTTTTTAACAATAGAAATTTTGTAGGATTTTTTTATATCATTTTTATGAGACATGCCAACAGCAGACTCATTAAAATTACTAGTAAATAGTGACGTTTCCGTAGCTCCACAGGTATTGTGCTAGTCACACAACTGCCAGACAAATATTAGGTATTTAACCCCTTTACCCCCAAGGGTGGTTTGCACGTTAATGACCAGGCCAATTTTTACAATTCTGACCACTGTCCCTTTATGAGGTTATAACTCCGAAACGCTTCAACGGATCCTGGTGATTCTGACATTGTTTTCTCGTGACATATTGTACTTCATGATAGTGGTAAAATTTCTTTGATAGTACCTGCGTTTATTTGTGAAAAAAACGGAAATTTGGCGAAAATTTAGAAAATTTCGCAATTTTCAAACTTTGAATTTTTATGCAATTAAATCACAGAGATATGTCACACAAAATACTTAATAAGTAACATTTCCCACATGTCTACTTTACATCAGCATAATTTTGGAACCAATTTTTTTTTTTGTTAGGGAGTTATAAGGGTTAAAAGTTGACCAGCAATTTCTCATTTTTACAACACCATTTTTTTTTAGGGACCACGTCTCATTTGAAGTCATTTTGAGGGGTCTATATGATAGAAAATGCCCAAGTGTGACACCATTCTAAAAACTGCACCCCTCAAGGTGCTCAAAACCACATTCAAGAAGTTTATTAACCCTTCAGGTGTTTAATAGGAATTTTTGGAATGTTTAAATAAAAATGAACATTTAACTTTTTTACACAAAAAATTTACTTCAGCTCCAATTTGTTTTATTTTACCAAGGGTAACAGGAGAAATTGGACACAAAAAGTTGTTGTCCAATTTGTCCTGAGTACGCTGATACCCCATATGTGGCAGTAAACCACTGTTTGGGCGCATGGGAGAGCTCGGAAGGGAAGGAGCGCTATTTGACTTTTCAATGCAAAATTGACAGGAATTGAGATGGGATGCCATGTTGCGTTTGGAGAGCCACTGATGTGCCTAAACATTGAAACCCCCCACAAGTGACACCATTTTGGAAAGTAGACCCCCTAAGGAACTTATCTGGATGTGTGGTGAGCACTTTGACCCACCAAGTGCTTCACAGAAGTTTATAATGCAGAACCGTAAAAATAAAAAATCATATTTTTTCACAAAAATTATATTTTTGCCCCCAATTTTTTATTTTTCCAAGGGTAAGAGAAGAAATTGGACCTCAAAAGTTGTTGTCCAATTTGTCCTGAGTACGCTGATACCCCATATGTGGCAGTAAACCACTGTTTGGGCGCATGGGAGAGCTCGGAAGGGAAGGAGCGCAGTTTGACTTTTCAATGCAAAATTGACAGAAATTGAGATGGGACGCCATGTTGCGTTTGGAGAGCCACTGATGTGCCTAAACATTGAAACCCCCCACAAGTGACACCATTTTGGAAAGTAGACCCCCTAAGGAACTTATCTAGAGGTGTGGTGAGCACTTTGACCCACCAAGTGCTTCACAGAAGTTTATAATGCAGAACCGTAAAAATAAAAAATCATATTTTTTCACAAAAATTATATTTTTGCCCCCAATTTTTTATTTTTCCAAGGGTAAGAGAAGAAATTGGACCTCAAAAGTTGTTGTCCAATTTGTCCCGAGTACGCTGATACCCCATATGTGGCAGTAAACCACTGTTTGGGCGCATGGGAGAGCTCGGAAGGGAAGGAGCGCCGTTTGACTTTTCAATGCAAAATTGACAGAAATTGAGATGGGACGCCATGTTGCGTTTGGAGAGCCACTGATGTGCCTAAACATTGAAACCCCCCACAAGTGACACCATTTTGGAAAGTAGACCCCCTAAGGAACTTATCTAGAGGTGTGGTGAGCACTTTGACCCGCCAAGTGCTTCACAGAAGTTTATAATGCAGAACCGTAAAAATAAAAAATCATATTTTTTCACAAAAATTATATTTTGCCCCCAATTTTTTATTTTTCCAAGGGTAAGAGAAGAAATTGGACCTCAAAAGTTGTTGTCCAATTTGTCCCGAGTACGCTGATACCCCATATGTGGCAGTAAACCACTGTTTGGGCGCATGGGAGAGCTCGGAAGGGAAGGAGCGCCGTTTGACTTTTCAATGCAAAATTGACAGGAATTGAGATGGGACGCCATGTTGCGTTTGGAGAGCCACTGATGTGCCTAAACATTGAAACCCCCCACAAGTGACACCATTTTGGAAAGTAGACCCCCTAAGGAACTTATCTGGATGTGTGGTGAGCACTTTGACCCACCAAGGGCTTCACAGAAGTTTATAATGCAGAGCCATAAAAATAAAACAAAATTTTTTTCCCACAAAAATTATTTTTTAGCCCACAGTTTTGTATTTTCCCTAGGGTAACAGGAGAAATTGGACCCCAAAAGTTGTTGTCCAATTTGTCCTGAGTACGCTGATACCCCATATGTGGGGGGGAACCACCGTTTGGGCGCATGGGAGGGTTTGGAAGGGAAGGAGCGCCATTTGGAATGCAGACTTAGATGGAATGGTCTGCAGGCGTCACATTGCGTTTGCAGAGCCCCTAATGTACCTAAACAGTAGAAACCCCCCACAAGTGACACCATTTTGGAAAGTAGACCCCCTAAGGAACTCATCTTGATGTGTTGTGAGAGCTTTGAACCCCCAAGTATTTCACTACCGTTTATAACGCAGAGCCATGCAAATAAAAAATATTTTTTTTTCCACAAAAATTATATTTTAGCCCCCAGTTTTGTATTTTTCCAAGGTTAGCAGGAGAAATTGGACCCTAAATGTTGTTGTCCAATTTGTCCTGAGTACGCTGATACCCGATATGTTGGGGGGGAACACCGTTTGGGCGCATGGGAGGGCTCGGAAGGGAAGGAGCATCATTTGGAATGCAGACTTAGATGGATTGGTCTGCAGGCGTCACATTGCGTTTGCAGAGCCCCTAATGTACCTAAACAGTAGAAACCCCCCACAAGTGACCCCATATTGGAAACTAGACCCCTCAATGAACTTATCTAGATGTGTTGTGAGAACTTTGAACCCCCAAGTGTTTCACTACAGTTTATAACGCAGAGCCGTGAAAATAAAAAATCTTTTTGTTTTCCCACAAAAATTATTTTTTAGCCCCCAGTTTTGTATTTTCCCAAGGGTAACAGGAGAAATTGGTCCACAAAAGTTGTTGTCCAATTTGTCCTGAGTACGCTGATACCCCATATGTTGGGGTAAACCCCTGTTTGGGCACACAGGAGAGCTCGGAAGGGAAGGAGCACTGTTTTACTTTTTCAACGCAGAATTGGCTGGAATTGAGATCGGACGCCATGTCGTGTTTGGAGAGCCCCTGATGTGCCGAAACAGTGGAAACCCCCCATTTATAACTGAAACCCTAATCTAAACACACCCCTAACCCTAATTCCAACGGTAACCCTAACCACACCTCTAACCCTGACACACCCCTAACCCTAATCCCAACCCTATTCCCAACTGTAAATGTAATCTAAACCCTAACCCTAACTTTAGCCCCAAACCTAACTGTAGCCTCAACCCTAACCCTAACCCTAGCCCTAACCCTAGCCCTAACCCTAGCCCTAACCCTAGCCCTAACCCTAGCCCTAGCCCTAGCCCTAACCCTAGCCCTAACCCTAGCCCTAACCCTAACCCTAGCCCTAACCCTAGCCCTAACCCTAGCCCTAACCCTAGCCCTAGCCCTAACCCTAGCCCTAACCCTAGCCCTAATGGGAAAATGGAAATAAATACATTTTTTTTTATTTTTCCCTAACTAAGGGGGTGATGAAGGGGGGTTTGATTTACTTTTATAGCGAGTTTTTTAGCGGATTTTTATGATTGGCAGCCGTCACACACTGAAAGACCCTTTTTATTGCAAAAAATATTTTTTGCAATACCACATTTTGAGAGCTATAATTTTTCCATATTTTGTTCCACAGAGTCATGTGAGGTCTTGTTTTTTGTGGGACGAGTTGACGTTTTTATTGAAAACATTTTTGGGCACGTGACATTTTTTTATCGCTTTTTATTCCAATTTTTGTGAGGAAGAATGACCAAAAGCCAGCTATTCATGAATTTCTATTGGGGGAGGCGTTTATACCGTTCCGCGTTTGGTAAAATTGATAAATCAGTTTTATTCTTCGGGTCAGTATGATTACAGCGATACCTCATTTATATCATTTTTTTATGGCTTGGTGCTTTTATACGATAAAAACTATTTTACAGAAAAAATAATTATTTTTGCATCGCTTTATTCTCAGGACTATAACTTTTTTATTTTTTTGCTGATGATGCTGTGTGGCGGCTCTTTTTTTGCGGGACAATATGACGCTTTCAGCGGTACCATGGTTATTTATATCTGTCCTTTTGATCGCGTGTTATTCCACTTTTTGTTCGGCGGTATGATAATAAAGCGTTGTTTTTTGCCTCGTTTTTTTTTTTTTTTTCTTACGGTGTTTACTGAAGGGGTTAACTAGTGGGACAGTTTTATAGGTCGGGTCGTTACGGACGCGGCAATACTAAATATGTGTACTTTTATTGGTTGTTTTTTTTATTTAGATGAAGAAATGTATTTATGGGAATAATATTTTTTTTTTTTTTTTCATTATTTTGGAATATTTTTTTTAATTTTTTTTACACATTTGGAAATTTTTTTTTTTACTTTTTTACTTTGTCCCAGGGGGGGACATCACAGATCAGTGATCTGACAGTTTGCACAGCACTCTGTCAGATCACTGATCTGACATGCAGCGCTGCAGGCTTCACAGTGCCTGCTCTGAGCAGGCTCTGTGAAGCCACCTCCCTCCCTGCAGGACCCGGATCCGCGGCCATCTTGGATCCAGGGCTGGAGGGAGCAGGGAGGGAGGTGAGACCCTCGCAGCAACGCGATCACATCGCGTTGCTCCGGGGGTCTCAGGGAAGCCCGCAGGGAGCCCCCTCCCTGCGCGGTGCTTCCCTGCACCGCCGGCACATCGCGATCATCTTTGATCGCGGTGTGCCAGGGGTTAATGTGCCGGGGGCGGTCCGTGACCGCTCCTGGCACATAGTGCCGGATGTCAGCTGCGATAAGCAGCTGACACCCGGCCGCGATCGGCCGCGCTCCCCCCGTGAGTGCGGCCGATCGGCTATGACGTACTATCCCGTCCAGGGTCAGATAAGCCCAGGGCACCTCGACGGGATAGTACGTCTAAGGTCACAGAGGGGTTAAGCAATAGAAGAGGAATATTATTTAGCAATTAGATTTTAAAATGGATGTTACTATATGCTGGCACTGAGAAATTTTATTTTGCTGTAAAATAAATTATAGGCTGCTACACAGGAATATTATGTAGCTCCAAAAAATGGTTTTGTATATGCTGTCACTGTCTAATATTATTTGCTTCTAAAAATAGCTGATTTGTATATTTTGATAGTGGATGAAACCCTCCCTACTTCACCCAAATCATACAGTCTGTTCCTAATAGTAAACTATACAACACAAAGGAAAATAGGAGATATGCAGCATGTACATTATTTGCAATGATAAGAGCATCTAGGTGCCTGCCTTTTACTCTCCCTCCTATTAAATCTCTCCATACACTATGTTAGGTGTTGAGTTCCCACTGCTACACAGGGAAATCTCAAACCATGTCCACTGCGGTCTCCCATTCTCCTCCAGCCACAGTGGCACCTGCTCAGCAGAGACGTCGATCCCAGCATCTGGCTCAAGCTGATACTGTGCGCTTGGGTACTGCTACCTTTCCAGGCTCTGCCTTTGTAGCCAGCACTGTTCAGCAGCAAGCAGGCATTTCATGGACTAAGTCCTGCTTTTCTCACAGTGAGCATGCCCATGGGACGTCCTCCCATTGGAGGTCGGGGTCACATGCTCAGGTCCTTTTGCGGCTCCCATTGGACCATCAGAAAGGTCCTGGAGCGCTATTGCTATAAAAGGTTTGCATAGCCACTCGGCCATGCGCTAGTGTAAACTTACTAACTTGTGTGTGAGTTAGTGATGAGCGAGCATACTCATTGCTCGGGTTTTCTTGAGCATGCTCGGGTGACCTCCGAGTATTTGGTATTGCTCGGAGATATAGTTTTCGTCACCTCAGTTGCATGATTTACGGCTTCCAGATACGCTGAATACATGTGGGAATTCCCTAACAAACAGGCATTCCTCACATGTATTCAGTGTATCTGGAAGTTGTAAATCATGCAACTGAGGCGATGAAAACGATATCTCCGAGCAATAACAAATACTCAGAGGTCACCCAAGCGTGGTCGGGAAAACTCGAGCAACGAGTACACTCGCTCATCAATAGTGTGTGTAGATGAATGCCTGTCCATGGATTAAAGCTCCGAATCATTTCCATTCCTAGTGTTGTTGCCTGCTTGCGAATGGGCGAATAGGCGACAGTCCTATCCTGCACAATTGCACACATTGCTGATTCCAGTTAGCAGTGACCGCCAGAGCGGCGCCGTGTGCAGATAATGCACTTTCCTGGCCCTAGATTGGGTGGTTAGTGGCATTCGCCAGAGCATCCTACACACACTCCTCAGCAGAGGAGCCTGCTCAGCAGAGACATCGGTCCTAGCGTCTTGCTCAAGCTGATGCTGTGCATCTAGTTACTGCTGCCCTCCCAGGTCTAGCTATTGTAACCAGCATTAGTCAGGGTAGAGCAGTCACTCCTGGGACTAAGTCCTGCTTTTTACTTACTAATAATGCCCATGGGATGACTTCTCAATGGAGGTCAGAGGTCACATGCTCAGGTCCTCAAGCAGCTCTGATTGGACCACTGGCAAGGACCCAGAACACTGCAACTATAAAAGGTTTGCATGGCTGCTTGGCTATGCCCTAGTATAACCTCAAATTGTGGTGTGTGTGGATGCATGTATGTTATCTGGTGAAAGCACCTAATCAACCCTAACCCTAGAGTTGTTGTATGTGGTTGGGTGTCTGAAGCAAGTACAGCGCCAGATAGTGCAATTCAGCACAGAGCATGAAGTACAGCGTCAATTTAGCAATGTTCACCAGTGCGGCGCTGTGCGCAAATGGTGCGCTTTTGTTGTCCCTAGTTAGGGCGGTTAGTGGCGTTTGCCAGAGTGACGCTGCATGCACTCAGTGCACTGAATTCTTATTTTGTTTTTCTCTGCCACCTCATGTGCGGCGCCATGCATTTGTGGGTCTAGAAGGAAACTATCCCCTTGTCCTTGGGGCAGAGTTCTGTGACAAAATACTTGCGCTCATTTAGCGCATTACGGCTCTGTGAGGCAACAGGGTTCATTTCTGTGCATAGCAGGTAACGATAACCTGTGTGTGTGTGGCACCCCTAGGGGTATTTGCCACAAAAATAGTTACTGACAGTAAGTACAAATACTAAAATAGCAAGACTGCACTACCACCTCCGGCCAGAAGGGGGAGCTCCAGAGACTCCCCTTGATCCATTCTGGTCTGAGAGAACAAATGGCAGTTGGGCCAAGGAGCTGATAGTGAGAGGTCATACAGTTGGATCTCTAACAGCCCTGTGACTGTTACCAGGCCTAAATCACCGGCCTGAGGAGAAGAGGGATAGAGAAAAAGGACATTGTGAGAACCGGGTAGCATTAATCACTACCCAGAACAGGCGCAAAGACGGATACCGGATCCGTGGCTGTATTCATTATATATAATACAGCAACTGGAAAAACGTGAGGTGATATCAGCTTCACTAGGGTCGGATGCAGCAACAGACACAGAGTTCAGCGGTACTCCCAGAGGGGGTAAACCGATAAAAGGACTCGGGTTGCCCGTCGAACCAGGACCCGGAGGGGACAGATTGGGCCGGCAGCCAGTTCACATACAGCAGCAGGGCCACACAGAAATTGCGCACAATAAGAGGCGAAGACCCCGGCAGGGTCAAAGTAACTCAGAGTTCCCATACAGACTCCGGTGACAGGACTGGTTGTAAATCCTTTTATGTTAAAGTAAACTGGTTAAACGTTTCAGTGCCTCAGTCTTTCATTTGGACAATAGCCATCTATCCAGGATCAGGATCGTCACCGCTGGGAGAACCTGCTGCTGATCAAGTAAGTGCCTGTCCCCTCATGATACCCCTTACACTGTGCATTGCCTGAGGCCACAGCACCGGGTCAAGCCACCCGTGACATCCCCCTCAAGAGACAGACTCCATTGGTCCGGTGCTGGGTATCCCGGTCTCCTGGGCGTCACAATTGGCGTCACGAACAGGATCTAGCCAGCCCGTATACCGGGTATTGTGTGCCGTGATTGGAGCCCAAAACTGTGAAAACTGGGATGAAAAATCTTGAAAATTGACTTTATTAAAGAAAAATCCATTCCCCATTGAAAACTATTGAAAGTGACTTTTCCCCATTGGTTATAATGGAGTAAAGATGGCCGCCATCCCCTGAGGTAATCACTTCATAACCGTTAGGCACGAGACTGTTAATTGAGCTACGCCATCACCTGAGCCCCAGTCTAACTGAAAAACTTCAGAATCCGCCATTACAGAGCGCGGTGGGTGGGAGCAGCAGGGGGCGTGTCATTGTGGGCGGCACCAAGCTGAGCGCTCTGACATCAGAGCAAGGGGAAAATCGATCCTGCTGCACAGCGGAATGAATCTACACTATCCCGACGGAAGCGGAGGACCGGAAGGGTCCGGATTAACTAAGGGGGCACAGTATGTCGCAGCACGGAGACGCCGCAGCACTCGGCAACGCTAATGCAGCTGAAAGACAGAGTGTCAATAGAGAGTCCGGCAGCGCAGCGGTGCAAGGAGTGGCGCCCATCATGCCGGTGCTGATGCCATATACCCCGGGTGGCCCATGGCTTCCAATGTATGAAGGTGAGCCTAATACCCTTGACGATTTCAGAGAAAAGATGCTGGCCCATTTTGACATGTTCCCTGTGGGTGAAGTTCAGCGTGTTAGTCTCCTGATGATGCAGTTAAGTGGCCATGCTAAGCGAGAAGTAACAGCATGGGCAGCTGATCTAAAAGGCACTGTTGAACGCATATTTGCTGGATTAAAAGCTACATTTGAAACCACGGCCAGCAGCAAAGCTAAAATACGATTCTTTAGTTGCAAACAAAAAGCTAATGAGGGCGTGAGAGACTTTGCCTTAAACCTGCAGGAAGCCCTTAAATCACTTACACTGGCTGAACCCATTTTTAACACCGGAGCGGATAAACTGCTAAGAGATCAATTTATTGAGGGACTCTACACCCCTTCTCACCGGGGGCATGTGAGCATGCTTGTTTTTAAGAACCCTGAATTGACATTTGCCCAATTAAAGGAGAGCGCTATACGTCTCCAGCTGGCAGAGGCACCTCGGGATCAGGATCCTGCGCAACCCATGGCAGAGGCACCTCAACAACAGGGAGTGCCAGTGACATCAGCTATGTCTGGGGCCATTGCTAAGCCCCTGGGGCCCAGTACTAATGAGGCTCTTCAACAAAAGCTTGACTCTTTAGCTGATGTTGTTGCTTCAATGGCTAAAACCATGCAGGAGATGAGAGGACACAAGATGGAGTTGGCAAACTGTAGAGAGGATGTTCCATGGATGAGACCCCGGAGATACCCGACATGGAGAGGACGACCACGCGACCGCTACCAACCGGATGGACAGCCCATTTGCCGCCGTTGCCAGCAGCCGGGCCACTTTGCACGAGATTGTGATTTAAACGGGAATCCCCTGGGAATGCG
The DNA here is from genome assembly GCF_032444005.1 of Ranitomeya imitator. NCBI lineage: Eukaryota > Metazoa > Chordata > Amphibia > Anura > Dendrobatidae > Ranitomeya > Ranitomeya imitator. Next base: position 53,351,862 of record NC_091284.1, read on the forward strand.
GGCCGCTTCGCAGGAATGAACTTTCAAGGCCCAACACCCTGGCACGACAGGTACATCGGAGGACGACCCATTATCCCTATCGTGCTGGACGGAATGCCCCTCAACGCTTTGCTGGACACAGGTTCCCAGATTTCATCTATACCGTATATCCTTTATAAGAGGTACTGGGCTGATGCAGATATTGATAAAGGGCCCTCTGATGTTGAACTAGATATATGGGCCAGTAATGGTAAGTTGGTACCGAAACTAGGATTCAGGGAGATGACCATAAAGATTGGTAAAGTAGAACTGAAGAAACAGGGTATAATTGTTGTTGATGTTGACCGGCGGAACTGTGAACCAACTGTATTGATAGGAATGAATGTGTTAGAGAACTGCTTTTCCGAAGTCATTTCTGTCTTACAGCAAATTGCTGAAACTGCCCAATCCTGCCAGCAGAGAGTTCTCCGGAGGGAAATAAAAGTATTGATGTTAAGGCAACAGGTAGAAGTTGCAGGTGGAGAAATCGGCAGTGTGAGGGTAAGTGATCCAACGTCTATTGTAATCCCACCAAAAACAGAAATGCTGGTATGGTGTAGAGCAGCCATTGGTACTAAGGGACGAGATTATCAAGCCTTAATAGAACCAGTGTACACCGACAGCAGGCCCACTATACTCACAGCACGAGGGATAGTCGAGGTACACCGGGGACGAGTGCCGGTACGACTTTTGAACTGTGGAGAGGAAGAGGTCACTTTGCCAAGGTATGCTACAATGGCAAAGCTATATACTGTTGACAACAATGCCATCACAACCATTGAGCCCTTAGAACCAACCTGTCAGGTGGAAGGCAATGGCTCAGATGGAGAAATGGAGGATTGGTGCCAACAGCTACACGTGGGCATAAATTCAACACCTACCCATCAAAAACAAGGGGTGTATAGGCTAGTGACGGAATATGAACAAGTCTTCAGTAAACACCCATTGGACTTCGGACGGATAGAAGGGGTAGAACACACAATCCCCACAGGTGACCATCCCCCAATAAAAGAAAGATATAGACCCATACCGCCCGCTCACTATCAATGTGCAAAAGATATGCTGAGGGAAATGAAACAGGCCGGGGTAATAAGAGACAGCTGTAGCCCCTGGGCGGCCCCTCTAGTGATTGTCAAAAAAAAGGACGGAACCATGAGAATGTGCGTAGACTACCGGAAGATTAATAACATCACCCATAAAGACGCCTACCCCTTGCCTAGGATAGAAGAGTCCTTAACTGCTTTGAAATCTGCTAATTATTTTTCCACCTTAGACTTAACAAGCGGGTATTGGCAAGTCCCTGTGGCTGAGAGAGATAAGGAAAAGACGGCATTCACCACACCAATGGGTCTATGTGAATTTAATTGCATGCCGTTCGGACTCTGCAACGCATCCGGTACCTTCCAGCGGCTGATGGAATGCTGCCTCGGACACAAGAACTTCGAGACCGTCCTCCTGTACCTAGATGATGTGATCGTCTACTCAAAGACTTACGAACAACACTTAATAGACCTGGCAGAAGTGTTCGAAGCCTTATCCAGGTATGGCATGAAAGTCAAGCCATCCAAATGTCACCTTCTCAAGCCAAAGGTACAGTACCTGGGACACATCGTGAGTTCGGAGGGAGTAGCACCAGATCCCGAGAAAATAAGCGCCATAAGGGATTGGCCAAGACCTACCAGCGCAAAAGAAGTGAGACAATTCCTGGGATTGGTGGGTTACTATCGCAGATTTATAAAAGGATTTACCAAGTTGACAGCACCCTTGCAAGACACCTTGGTAGGGCAGATGAAGAAACCTTCAAACCGAAACCCTCCTTTTCAGTGGAACGACGAAAGGGAAGACTCCTTTGAACAACTAAAGAAGGCACTAACCGGAGAAGAGGTTCTGGCATACCCAGATTACCATAAACCTTTCATCCTCTACACCGATGCCAGTAATGTGGGACTAGGAGCGGTGCTGTCACAAAAGCAAGAAGGTCGGGAGAAAGTCATCGCCTTTGCAAGTAGAAAGCTCCGGCCTACTGAAAGAAATTCAGAAAATTACAGCTCCTTCAAATTGGAACTACTAGCAGTAGTTTGGGCTGTGACGGAGCGTTTCAAACACTATCTGGCCGCTGCAGAATTTATTGTCTATACTGACAACAATCCGTTGACCCACCTGGACACAGCCAAATTAGGTGTGTTAGAACAGCGATGGATAGCCCGGTTATCTAATTACAACTTCATAATCAAGTATCGAGCAGGTCGCAAGAATGGAAATGCCGATGCCCTATCCCGGATGCCACACTTGAGAGATGTAGAAGAGGAAATGGGGGAGCTTGAAGAAATTGAACTACCAGCCTTCCATCGTCCCAAGGCAAAACATCATCAGTCAAGTACCTATCAGAAACAACAAGAGGTGAATTTTAATCCGTTAGCACACCATAGATGGGCTGACACCCAAGACAGCAATCCGGCTGTGAAGTTGGTGAAGGAACTGTTGACTGAGCAAAGTGCATATCCCTATGAGGATGCCCCAGAAGAGACGCATCAACTCTGGAAAGAGAGAGGCAAAATGTTCCTGTATCAAGGGAAGCTCTGTAGAAGATACACCAATCCGAAAACACATGAATTGGTTTGGCAGATTATTGTGCCTAAACAAGATGTGAAGATGGTCCTCGAAGCTTACCATAATGGTGCTGGTCACTTCGGTTGGAAAAAGTTAGAAGTACTTCTAAGAGAAAGATTTTATTGGGTCGGGATGAGAAAATCAATCGAACAGTGGTGCAGAAATTGTGGCCCGTGTAACCTCAGAAGAAACGATCAAAAGAACCAAAGAGCACCACTGCAGCCCATAATCACCAAACAACCACTTGAACTTGTAGCCATGGACCACGTGAAGTTGACACCAAGCCGGTCCGGCTATGTCTATGCCTTGACCATCGTGGACCATTATTCACGTTTCTTGGTAGTAGTACCCGTAAAAGATCTGACAGCAAAAACAGCAGCCAAAGCGTTCCAAACGTACTTTTGTAGACCCCATGGATATCCGGAACAGGTTCTCACCGACCAAGGTACAGCCTTTGAATCAGAGATCTTCAGAGAATTCTGTAATATGTATGGTTGCATAAAGATCCGGACGACGGCCTATCATCCACAAACAAACGGCTTATGCGAGAAGATGAACCATATTGTAATAGACCTACTAAAGACTTTACCTGAGACAGAAAGGAATCAATGGCCAGAGAAATTGCCTGACTTGGTGGATCTGTATAATCATGTCCCGGTGAGCTCCACCAACTGCACCCCAGCTTACCTTATGCGTGCAAGACCCGGCCAATTACCAATCGATCTAGAAATGGGAATTCTGAAACCAGACGCAGAAGTTCAAGACTCCAATTGGGATATCATACGGCAAAAGCAGTATCGCCAAGTGCAAGAGAGTGTGGAAAGAAGCCTTCAGCAAACTAGAGAAAGACAAGAGCGAACTTTCAACCAGAATGCTCTAGCGACCCCATTAAGACCGGGTGACCAAGTGCTCAAGAGAAATCGTCGAACCAATAAACTGGACAATCAGTGGGAAGCCGTACCCTACACAGTTTTACCAACAAGAGTGGATAACCCTAAAATGTGTCTCATTAGCAAAAACGGAGGCTTAACATCTGTACTAGTGTCAAGAGACAATCTTAAATTATGTCCGGAAGCATTGAAAGAGCCAGACGTTGTCCAGCCAGAACCAGAAGTTATTCAACCCATACAGGTTCAACCAGTAAAGGAAAAAGAAGAGGAAGTGTATCACACCTGTATAGGAGACTTTCCCAAAACCCTACTAACATACCATGGTGCAGTAGTGGTTCCCATGGTGGCCTTTTACCCAATACCGAACCCAATACCAGAAGTCCCAAGACAGGAAGAGGCTGACCCCGTACTACAGGAGGTTCCAGGCCAGGAAGAACAGATTCCTGGTCAGAGTAATCCCATTCACGGTGGACTTGCCAACTCCATAGTCGTGGAATTATCTTTAGCAGAGCGGGCAGATACTACATCCGCAGTAGACAGTAGTACACCACATGAAGAGACACCGCTATTACGTAGATCACAGCGTAGTACCCAGGGTCAATTACCGTCCAGGTATGCAGATTACCAACTATAAAGCTCATAATGTGAATTGTATATATGTTATGCCGTATATAGTTAAACAGAAAATGTAGTATAGTCATTGCTATCAGTCTGCAACGTTTAAGCCCAGTGCCTACAGAGACTTGTCTGTATGAACTTATTGCATATTCTTGAACTTTTTATCAGCCCGGAGGCACTAAATCAAAGCTCCGGAAAGACTGCTTTTTGAACTTTGCTTTTTGCTCTTTTTGAACTTTCTTTAGACTTTATATTGATAACTCCGTTGGAAAAATGGAACTAAATTCCTGGACATTAAGTACAGTGCTGTTCCTAATACCTTCAAGGATAGAACTGTATTAATGGACGCTATTTGAAGTGACTTTTTACAGAACTCTATTTTTGTTTCCTTGAGTGGTTTTTGTAACTTTTCATTTTTAAGACTCTGTACATATTAATTGTTATTTCAAAATGTTATTGTCCCACAGTCCCGGAGTACTGTTCTTAACTAAGGGGGAATGTGGCACCCCTAGGGGTATTTGCCACAAAAATAGTTACTGACAGTAAGTACAAATACTAAAATAGCAAGACTGCACTACCACCTCCGGCCAGAAGGGGGAGCTCCAGAGACTCCCCTTGATCCATTCTGGTCTGAGAGAAGAAATGGCAGTTGGGCCAAGGAGCTGATAGTGAGAGGTCATACAGTTGGATCTCTAACAGCCCTGTGACTGTTACCAGGCCTAAATCACCGGCCTGAGGAGAAGAGGGATAGAGAAAAAGGACATTGTGAGAACCGGGTAGCATTAATCACTACCCAGAACAGGCGCAAAGACGGATACCGGATCCGTGGCTGTATTCATTATATATAATACAGCAACCGGAAAAACGTGAGGTGATATCAGCTTCACTAGGGTCGGATGCAGCAACAGACACAGAGTTCAGCGGTACTCCCAGAGGGGGTAAACCGATAAAAGGACTCGGGTTGCCCGTCGAACCAGGACCCGGAGGGGACAGATTGGGCCGGCAGCCAGTTCACATACAGCAGCAGGGCCACACAGAAATTGCGCACAATAAGAGGCGAAGACCCCGGCAGGGTCAAAGTAACTCAGAGTTCCCATACAGACTCCGGTGACAGGACTGGTTGTAAAACCTTTTATGTTAAAGTAAACTGGTTAAACGTTTCAGTGCCTCAGTCTTTCATTTGGACAATAGCCATCTATCCAGGATCAGGATCGTCACCGTTGGGAGAACCTGCTGCTGATCAAGTGCCTGTCCCCTCATGATACCCCTTACACTGTGCATTGCCTGAGGCCACAGCACCGGGTCAAGCCACCCGTGACATCCCCCTCAAGAGACAGACTCCATTGGTCCGGTGCTGGGTATCCCGGTCTCCTGGGCGTCACATGTGTTTACTCTTATACTGCCATAGAGTGTCTTCCATTACTCAGCAGCAGGTAACATCTCTGCACAGGGGATCCCAGTCTGCAAATGCACCTTACTACTACCCTTTATTATTTGGTGCGTTCCGCCAGCCCTACCACACTATCCCCACCTAGCAAAGAACTAATCTATTCATTTTCACAATTTTTAGCTCTTAAAAGAGGTTTTTGGAATGAATAATGCTCCCTATACACTCTTATCACTCTTCCTATGCTCACGCTACACTCTCTCTGTGCTTTTTCCAACTGCAATGTGCGCTGGCAGCCTTTAAATATCCTCTATGACACTGTAAGGTCAGACAATCACAGTAATGCCACAACAAAGATGGTGCCGGCATAACTGTGATTGGCAAACTAGCCCAGCATGTTCATTGGCTGCAAATAAAGCGCCAAGCATGCTTGGCGGGCCACTCAATATACCGGCACGAATACCTAATCACTCATCGAATATCGAATAGCCCATATAGCGTACTATTCGTGCAAGTAACGAATAGTGCTGAATGTATTCACTCATTACTAGTTATAAAGAAATGGTCAACTATCCAGATCAATATTTTTATATCTATAACTAGTGTTGAGCATTCCGATACCGCAAGCATCGGGTATCGGCCGATACTTGCGGTATCGGAATTCCGATACCGAGATCCGATACTTTTGTGGTATCGGGTATCGGTATCGAATCCATAGGGATGTGTAAAATAAAGAATTAAAATAAAAAATATTGATATATTCACCTCTCCGGCGGCCCCTGGACATCACGCTGGTAACCGCAGGCTTCTTTGTTTAAAATGAGCGCCTTTAGGACCTGCGAATGACGTCACGGGTTCTGATTGGTCGCGTGCCGCTCATGTGACCGCCACGCGACCAATCAGAAGCCGCGACGTCATTCTCATTCACTAAACTCCTAATTCTAGGAATTAAGGACCTGCGAATGACGTCGCGGCTTCTGATTGGTCGCGTGGAGGTCACATGGGCGGCACGCGACCAATCAGAACCCGCGACGTCATTCGCAGGTCCTAAAGGCGCTCATTTTAAACAAAGAAGCCTGCCGGTTTCCAGCGTGAAGTCCAGGGGCCGCCGGAGAGGTGAATATATCAATATTTTTTATTTTAATTCTTTATTTTACACCTTAATATGGATCCCAGGGCCTGAAGGAGAGTTTCCTCTCCTTCAGACCCTGGGAACCATCAGAATACCTTCCGATACTTGGTGTCCCATTGACTTGTATTGGTATCAGATATCGGTATCGGCGATATCCGATATTTTTCGGGTATCGGCCAATACTATCCGATACCGATACTTTCAAGTATCGGACGGTATCGCTCAACACTATCTATAACATAATAGCTATAACATAGGACAGTCACTTGTGCTTAGAACTAGCAAAATGAATATGAACAAGAACAAGCATTCATTTCATCTCATTGAGTGAAACACAAATGGCTATATGTAAGTAAGAAGAAAGGTTTAGGTTTTTCTATTACAGAAAGAACACATTTAGTAAAATACACAGAAATGATTTAAAATCATTTAACTAAAAGCATATAACTCTGCAGAGGGACTTCCATCTGTTGGCAATGTAATCAGCTTCCACCTGGTTCTAGTAAAGGACAATTTAAGATTATGGCCCTGAAAATGTCAAAATTTCCATTTAAAAATATCATCAAAAGTCTACCTCTTTACAGACTAAATAATAAATGTTATTGTACGGAAGTGTGTTATCAAATTTTGCCTAACAAAGGAATTAAAAGGGCAGACAGATAGAAATAATTATAAAATTTGAGTTTGAATACCATTACAATGTTTTTTACAAATCCCTTTTAAGTTTATTTTTTTGTTGGTGGTAGGGGAGAATCATGTTAACTACCCCGTGATAATGTATCAATAATGTCACTATATTTTGGCAAACATTAATAACAGCTAGAGATCAGCAGTTCTTTTGAAATTCAAAATTGTTTTTTCCAAATATTTGTTTTGTGGCAAATACATTTTCATAGATCACATAAGTAAAAAGCATGTAATTACCTGAAAAATATGTGAAGTACACTATGAGTTTCCTTAAAAGTCAATTGAATATGTTTTACAGTCAGTAATGCAAACACAGCCATTACAATGTCAATTTGACAACCTATTAGGGTACGTGAAAATTGATGGTGCCAGAGGAAATTAGTAGCATAGTCAATAGCAAGCTGCAAGATTATAGTTTTTAGACAACTAATAATTGTCTTTTTTAAAGGTGGGAGATGTATGCATTGCTTTTGTTTATGAACAGGTTGTGAAAACAGAAAAAGCTGTGGTACTGTAATTTGCACTTTTTTACAATATGATTATGGGGTTATTAATGGGGTGTCTTATAGATGCCTCTCCATTACTAACCCATGGGCTTGATGTCAGCGGCCATAAAACAGCTGACATCAACCCCAACCCTATTTCCCCATTAGCCACTGCACCAGAGCAAGTGGGAAGAGCGAGGCTAAGGGCCAGATTTGGCGCATCTTATGCATGTGCCATTCCTGGGGCAGCTAGGGGGCGGACATTGTTAGCCTGGGAGGGGGACGAATATCTGTGGCCCTTTCCCAGGCTACAAAAATCAGCCCAAAGCCCTTAAACTAACCAGTAAAGGCTAAGCAAACACACCTGTGAGCTGTTATTAACAACCTGCGAAACTTATCCAGATTATTAATATCAGCCCCCAGCCGTGGGATTTCCCTTTCGCTGGTTCTGAAAATTATGTGGGAGCCCATGCCATTTTTTGTTTAATTATTTATTTTACACACAATGTACAAAGAGGGTGCTGAATACAACTCTCATCATTATAGCTTAGTCGTGCTGAGATCAGCTGTCTTCAGCACCCGGCGCCTGAGAACAGCGCAAACTGCTCCACTTTTCTCAGAAGCCAGTATGAGTTACACTGATGTGGAACATGGACGGTACACGGATGACACACATATGGCACACATATGTAACATACACACATGATAGTTAGCTCTAATAGTGGTTTTTCCAGTACCAGAAATATTAGGACGTGTGAAAGAGCCCTAACTGCGATCAGACCTGTGAAATAGGGATGATCGAACAGCTTATATAAGAGCTTATTTGAATAGCTATAGCATTTCCCGAATAGCTGCCTCAGTAACCTGGGTACCTGGAGGACTCCCAATAATCAGCTGTTCGGTGCCACAAAAAAAACAGCATACAAAATAAATAAAAACAATTTTTAATGTGCTGTTGATTGTTCATTCTGCCTCCCAAAGATCGCAGTAAGGCTTGGCTCACATATATCCTGCACTATAGGCTGAGTGCTTACACTGGAGTTTCCACGTAAATCTTTGAAATACGTGATTCAGATGAAACTCCCGGTGGAAGATTCTTTATAATGAGGCAGCGAGAGTCAATGCAGTCTGGCCTGTACTCTGGCAGTGTCCTTCTTTTTAGGTGCGCATAACAGTGTCATTGGCCACAAGTTTGTGCACCTCTTAAAAGAAGGAAAGTGCTGAACAGAGGCCAGGCGGAGACCAGAAAAACTCTGCTGCCTCTGTACAGTCAATGGATCCCTAGGGCATTTCATCTGAATCAAATCATTCAGAGATTTAGATGGAAATCTTGATATAAGTGCTCAGTGTAGAGTGCGGGATAAATGTGATCCAAAACTATGTTTAAAATGATCCCAATTAAATCTTAAACTCAATCCACAAAAAAAGCAAGTCCCCACTCAGGTCCATCATCTGCTAATGGAAATATAGGGGGCTTGTACGGATAGTATAAAGGCTCTGTAGAGCACTATGGCGCCTCGCCTCCAAAAGATATCCAGCAAATTCTGCCAAATCCAACTGCCTCCCTCCCTCCCTTCTGAGCTCCACAGTGTGCCTAATCCACATTTAGCATTCATATGTTTGGCATCTCTGTAGCGGTGAGAGGCTGCTTAGTTTATTGTTGCATGTCTCCAGAAGCATGAGCTGTTTATAAAGTAACTAGATTGTGGCCCGATTCTAACGCATCGGGTATTCTAGAATATGCATGTCCCCGTAGTATATGGACAATGATGATTCCAGAATTCGCGGCAGACTGTGCCCGTCGCTGATTGGTCGAGGCAACCTTTAGGACATCATCGTCCCCATGGCAACCATTATGACATCTACGTCGATACTGTGCCCGTTGCTGATTGGTCGAGGCCTGGCGGCCTCGACCAATCAGACGCGGGATATCTACGTCCTTTATGACATCATCGTCGCTGTGCCCGTCACTGATTGGTCGAGGCCTGGCGGCCTCGACCAATCAGAGAGGCGGGATTTCCAGGACAGACAGACAGACAGACGGAAAAACCCTTAGACAATTATATATATAGATACTAGATTGTGGCCCGATTCTAATGCATCGGGAATTCTAGAATATGCATGTCCCCGTAGTATATGGACAATGATGATTCCAGAATTCGCGGCAGACTGTGCCCGTCGCTGATTGGTCGAGGCAACCTTTATGACATCATCGTCACCATGGCAACCATTATGACATCATCGTCGCTGTGCCCGTTGCTGATTGGTCGTGGCCTGTCGGCCTCGACCAATCAGATTCGCGGGATGTCTACGTCCTTTATGACATCATCGTCACTGTGCCCGTCGCTGATTGGTCGAGGCGGCAAAGCCTCGACCAATCAGAGATGCGGGATTTCTACGTCGATACTGTGCCGGTCGCTGATTGGTCGAGGCCTGGCGGCCTCGACCAATCAGGGACGCGGGATTTCCACGACAGACAGACAGACGGAAAAACCCTTAGACAATTATATATATAGATGGGTACTACAATTATACTAGCACTGCAATAGCAGATTTGCAGTTTTCACTTGGTAACATCCGCTGCTTCTTGTTTCTGGAAAATACCCATGAAGTCAAAATCATCACTACACTTGTACATACATTTCCAAAGGGTTATCATTTCCAAAATGGTGTCATTCAAGGGTGTATTCTAATCCTCTAGCTCTTAGGGCCTCTGTATATGGAGTCTGCAAACTAGAGTTGAGCAACTTTTACTTTTTTAGGATCGAGTCGGGTTTCACGAAACCCGACTTTCTCAAAATTCGGGTCAGGTGAAATCGGCCGATTATTGCGAAAAGTCGGGGGGCCGACTGAAACACGAAACCAAATGCAAGTCAATGGGGAATCAAAATCGGCAGTGAGTGGAGGGCAGCAAAATACCTACAGTGCCCATTTTAATGCCAAAAACATCAATTCATATTACTGAAGCTTGTCAATCTTAATTTACTTTATAATAATAGTTAGGCATTGAAAACAGGGGGCCATTTGGCTAAAATTGTGGGTGGGTAGGGCTGGCTCAAGATTTTCATGGGCCCAGGAAACGCAGAATATGTCACGGCAGTGGAGCAGGGAGAGGTAAGTATTTCAACTTTGCAAGTGCTGTGATCCTGAGGAAGCAGGGGGACCACTAGTTGGCACTGGCACAGGGCCCCTCATAGTACGGCAGTGTGTTTGACGGCGGGTGGTGCCTCCCACTGCCAGAGACACTTTTGCGTACTATGAGGGGCCCTGTGCCAGTGCTAATGAGCATGCCCCCCCACCTGATGAAGGAACCTGCACTTTCATCTGCACCTTCCTCTTTGTCCCCGTGTAAGGTGGTATAGTATGCGGGAAGGGGAACCTGACTTTCAGCAAGGTCAGATTCTGGCTCTGTAGCGTGCAAGGGGAATGTAGTGGCCTGGGTCAATGTACCAGCAGACTCATCAAGCAGTGGCTGGGCAATGGGCAGGATGAGGAGGAAACACAGATATAGGCCCAAATAATAAAGTAGGCTAAATGCAGTTCAAAATTGGTAACAGGAGTACACAGGGGGCATTGCTTTGTTCAGTGGAGGAGGACAACTGTAATGAGTGGAACAGAGAGACTTATTAGGCCCAAAAAAAAAATAGGCTAAATGCAGTTCAAAATTGGTAACAGGAGTACAGAGGCGGCATTGCTTTTTTCAGTGGAGGAGGACAACTGTAATGAGAGGCAGACACAGTTACTAGGCCCAAATCAGTAAGTAGGCTAATGGTTACAGTTCAAAATTGGTAACAGGACTAGACTGGCGGCATTGCTTTGTTCAGCGGAGCGCAGTCGCACAACCACTCCGTCCGCAGCTGCCAGTGTTGCACACGAGGTGTCCCATTATCGGACAGCTAGTGGTAAGCATCAGCAGGCTGTGTTAGAAATGAAGTGTTTGGGTGAGAACAGACACACCGCGGAAGTATTGGCCAAGTACTTGCAGCAACAAACTCAGTCATGGCCGGGCAGTGTACATCTTGAGGCAGGCAAGGTAGTCAGTGATGACAGAAGGAATTTTATGGCTGCCATAGCCCTTTCAGAACTTAAACACATACCTTGCCTGGCTCACACCTTGAACCTGGTGGTTGCGTGCTTCCTCAAAATTTATCCAGAGTTACCAGTCCTGCTCCTGAAGGTGCGAAGACTTTACTCGCACATCCGCCAGTCGCCCGTATACTCCAGCCGTATGCTGAACCATCAGCAATCGCTGAATCTTCCCCAGCACCGCCTAATAATCGACGTTGCAACAAGGTGGAATTCCACACTGCACATGGTTCAGAGACTGTGCGAACAGAGGCATGCTGTGATTAATTTGTAAGAGGATACACATACACAGGCCGGCAGTTGGATGGCAGACATGGAGTTGTCTGGTGTGCAGTGGTGGAAGCTCCAAGACCTCTGTCAAGTCCTTCAGTGTTTGAAGGAATGCACATGGCTGCTAAGTGCAGACAACATCATCATAAGCATGAGCATCCCACTAATGCATCTGCTGATGCAAAGTTTGACGCACATTAAGGAGCTGGCGTTTGCAGCCGAGGAGGAGGGTCAGCTGACAGTCAGCCATTTTCTGCTCAGGGAACTCTCCTGGACGCGGTGGCAGACGAAGAGGAGGAGGAGGTTGATGGGGATGAATATTTATGGGAGGAGGATGCTTCTCTGGGGGCAATAGAAACTGGTGGCGTTGCAAGGTCAGGTACAGGGTTTTGCGGGACACAAGTGTTGTTGATTTGCAAGAAAGTGCTCCTCAAGCCAGCACAAGCAGTGAATTGACACCTGGAACATTGGCCCACATGGCTGAGTATGCCTTGCGTATCCTAAAAAGAGACCCGGCATTATCAAAATGATGACCGATGACGATTACTGGTTGGCCTGCCTCCTGGATCCATGATATAAAGGAAAATTACAAAATATCATGCCACATGAGAACCTTGAGCAAATATTGGCTACCAAACAAGCCACTCTTGTAGACAATTTGGTTCAGGCATTCCCAGCACACAGCGGTGGTGATGGTTCTCACACGAGCCATAGGGGGCAACATGGCAGAGGTGTTAGAGGTGCACAAATCCGAAGTGGCATTGGACAGAGGGGTTTTGCAAACAAGTTGTGGAGTGATTTCGCAATGACCGATGACACGACAGGTAGTGCTGCATCGAATTCAAAGTGACAGGAGACAGCATTAGTCCAGTATGGTTATGAACTACTTTTCCTACCTTATCGATGTTCTCCCTTACAGGTCATTCCCCTTTGATGACTGGGAATCTAAACTAGACACCTGGCCTGAATTGGCAGAATATGCATTACAGGAACTCACTTGTCCTGCTTCTAGTGTGCAATCAGAAAGTGTCTTCAGTGCTGCTGGTTCAATCCTGACCGAAAAAAGGACATGTCTGGCTACCCAGAATGTTGATGATCTAACCTTCATTAAAATAAACCAATCATGGATTTCAAATTATTTTGCCCCACCTTCTCCTGCTGACACGTAGCTTGCCTGAAAATGTCTTGCTTTTGGCCTCCTCTTACTGACTTCTCCAATTCCTCCATTTGCAGCTGCTGAAAGTCCACCATAGGCCATTTTTATACCTCCCTAAATGGGCTGACTCCCCCCACAGGGCCGTGGTCACCACCCGGCGCAAGCATCCATGCAAGTGCTGTTTGCCTGGACAGGTGGGTGCGCCCACTCTTGGGCGACGGCACTGGCACAGGGTCCCTCATAGTACAATGAAGTGTCTCTGACGGTGGTGCACAACCCACGTCAGACACACCGTCGTAATATGAGGGGCCCTGTGCCAGTACTGCCGCCCACGAGAGAGTGTTCCCCCGCAGCTCGAATAGTGCTCTACCGCTTGCAATACTTACCTCTCCCTGCTCCACCACTGTGTAGTCTTTGCTGTTAAATCCTTCAATGGCACTGCCAATACAAATTTGTTAAAATATACAGGGGCCCTGGCCTCCAGTTAAACCAGTTAATACGGGCAGCACGGTGGCACAGTGGTTAGCACCACAGCCTTGCAGCGCTGGAGCCATGGGTTCTAATCCCATCCAGGACAACATCTGTGAAGAGTTTGTATGTTCTCTCCGTGTTTGCGTGGGTTTCCTCCCACATTCCAAAGACATACTGATAGGGAATTTAGATTGTGAGCCCCATTGGGGACAGCGATGATAATGTGTGCAAACTGTAAAGCGCTGCGAAATATGTTAGCACTATATAAAAATAAAGATTTGATTTACTTTGCTCCTACTACCACTGTCTGCTACTCAGCAGAGGAGCCCACCCCAGTACCCAGCTATGCCGCCTGTTTAGTCTTGTTACTAGTGTTGAGTAGAGTTGAGCGACTTTTAGTTTTTTAGGGTCAAGTCGGGTTTCACGAAACCCGACTATCTCAAAAGTCGAGTCGAGTGGACTCGGCCGATTATCGCGAAAAGTCGGGGATCGACCGAAACACGAAACCCAATGCAAGTCAATGGGGGAGCATAGTCGGCAGTGAGTGGAGGCCAGGAAAACACCTACAGTGCCCATTTTAATGGCAAAACATCCATTCTTGTTACTGAAGCTTGTCAATCTTAATTTACCTTATATTAATAGTAAGGCATTGGAAATTGGGGGTCATTTGGCTAAAGTTGTGGGGGGTAGGGCTGGTTCAAGTATTTAGTGGGCCCAAGAAATCTGGACCATGTCATGGCAGTGGAGCAGGGAGAGGTAAGTATTTAAACTTTGCAAGTGCTGTGATCCTGAGCTAGCAGGGGGGGCCCACTCGTTGGCATTGGCACTGGCACAGGGCCCCTCAAAGTACGGCGGTGTGTTTACACGGCGGGGGCGCCTCCCACCGGCAGCAACACTTTTGCGTACTATGAGGGGCCCTGTGCCAGTGACGTCGCCAACGAGTATTCCCACCCACCTGATGAAGGAACCTGCACTTTCATCTGCACCTTCCTCTGGGTCCCCGTGTAAGGTGGTGTGGTATGTGGGAAGGGGAACCTGACTTTCAGCAGGGTCACATTCTGGCTGTGTAGCGTGCACGGGGAATGTAGCATTCTGGGTCAATGTACCAGCAGACTCATCTATCACTGGCTGGGCAATGGGCAGGATGAGGAGGAAACACAGATATAGGCCCAAATTATAAAGTGGGCTAAATGCAGTTCAAAATTGGTAACAGGACTAACCAGGGGGCATTGCTTTATTCAGTGGAGTACAACTGTAATGAGAGGCTGACACAGTGAGTAGGCCCAAATCAGTAAGTAGGCTAAATGCAGTTCAAAATTGGTAACAGAAGTAAACAGGCGGCACTGGTTTGTTCAGTGTAGGAGAACATCAAAGAGCGGCAGACACTGTTAGTAGGGCCAACAAAACAAGTAGGCAGTGTTATATTAAAAACAATTTAACGAGAGCCTGAAGATAGAAGCTAGGGAAAGGCAACCTGGAGAACACCTTGGAGCGTAAGACACCATTTGTAGAACCCAGACCCAACTTGTAGGCCTAATGCAATGTTGTTTCAACAACTACTTAATGAGAGCTTCAAAGATAGAAGCTAGGGAGGGGCAACCTGGAGAACACCTTGGAGTGGCAGACACCGTCCCTACAACCCAGAACCAACTTGTAGGCCAAATGCAGTGTTGTTTCAACAACTACTTAACAAGAGCTTGAAGATAGAAGCTAGGGAGAGGCAACCTGGAGAACACCTTGGAGCGGCAGACACCGTCCCTACAACCCAGACCCAACTTGTAGGCCAAATGCAGTGTTGTTTCAACAACTACTTAACAAGAGCTTGAAGATAGACGCTAGGGAGAGGCACCCTGGAGAACACCTTGGAGCGGCAGGCACCGTCTCTACAACCCAGACCCAACTTGTAGGCCTAATGCAGTGTTGTTTCAACAACTACTTAACGAGAGCCTGAAAATGGAATTTCAGGACAGGAAACCTGGGAAACAGCACGGAGCGGCATATACCGTTAGTAGGTCCCAACCAAACTTGTAGCCTCACTGCAGTTATTCGATTAAAAAACTATTTAACAAGAGCCTGAAGATTGAAGCTCAGGAAAGGCAACCAGGAGAACACCTTGGAGCGGCAGACACTGTTAGTAGGCCCCAACCAAACTAGTAGCGCGACTGCAGTTGTTCGATTAATAAACTATTTTACAAGAGCCTGAAGATTGAAGCTCAGGAAAGGCAACCAGGAGAACACCTTGGAGCGGCAGACACTGTTGGTAGGCCCCAACCAAACTAGTAGCCCCACTGCAGTTGTTTGATTAAAAAACTATTTAACAAGAGCCTGAAGATTGAATCTCAGGAAAGGCAGCCAGGAGAACACCTTGGAGCGGCAGACACTGTTAGTAGGCCCCAACAAAACTAGTAGCCCCACTGCAGTTGTTTGATTAAAAAACTATTTAACAAGAGCCTGAAAATTGAAGCTCAGGAAAGACAACCAGGAGAACACCTTGGTAGCGGCAGACACTGTCTCTACAACCCAGACCCAACTTGTAGGCCTAATGCAGTGTTGTTTCAACAACTACTTAACAAGAGCTTCAAGATAGAAGCGAGGGAGAGGCAACAGAGAGAACACCTTGGAGCGGAAGACTCAGTTTGTAGACCACAACGAAACTTGTGGCCCCAATGCAGTGATATAATCCTGACAAGCTGAAAATCAGCCTTTTTTTTTTTTAAAGGAGGAGGACAGCTGTATTAAGTGGCGCAGACAGACACTGCTAGTAGGCCTTACACCACAAAGTAGGCTCACTGCAGGATGAAAAAAAGTTACATGGGTACACGGTCGGCATTGGTGTGCTCAGCGGAGGACAAATGGAAGGAGGGACCGCAGACAGACTTAGTAGGCCTAAAATTTTAAAAATAGGCTCAAACCAGTTTGAATTATCTTGCAGGGGTACACAGGCAGCATTGGTGTGGTCAGCGGAGGACGATTGGAAGGAGTGTCTGACACAGGTAGTACTCCCAAAAAATAAATAGATGTTAATGTCTCGCAAAACAACAAAACCAAAAAACAAAAGGGTGGCATACTTAGGTAGAGGGGTGGGCTCCTCTGCTGAGTTTCAGACATAGTAATTTGGCGCTAAGTATTTACTGGTGTCAATATAGGTCACTGACCCTGACTATTTTAACTAGCATCATACATGTCAACAAATTGGTATTGTCAGTGCCAGGCATTGAAGGATGTCAGCGCATAGACTAAACATTGGTGGAGCTGTGAGAGATAATTTTGCAAGTGGTAGAACAGTGTTTGAGCTGGGGGGGAAACTCTTGTGGCCGGAGGTACAGGCCCAGGGCCCCTCATGTTACAACGGTGTGTCTGACATTGGTTGCGCTCCACCACCACCGGAGTCACTTTATTGTACTATGAGGGACCCAGTGGCAAAAACGGGCACACCCACCTCTTCAGACAAACGGCACTCTCACGGGTGCTTGCGCCAAGTGGCGAGACCACGGCCCCGTGGGGGGAGTTAGCCCATTTAGGGAGGTGTAAACATGTCATATGCTGGACAAACAGCTGCTGCAAAATAAGAGATTGGAACAGTCAGTAAGACCAGTCCACAAGCGAGACCTTTTTATAGGAGAGCTAGGTGTCAGTCGGGAAAGGTGGGGTGAAATAATTCGAAATCCATGAGTAGTTCATTTTAATGAAGGTTAGATCATCAACATTTTGGGTAGCCAGACGAGTCCTTTTTTCAGTCAATATTGAACCAGCAGCACTGAATACTCTTTCTGATAGCACACTAGCTGCTGGGCAAGCAAGCTCCTGCAATGCATATTCTGCCAATTCAGGCCAGGTGTCTATTTTGGATGCCCAGTAATCAAATGGGAATGACGGTTGAGGGAGAACATCGATAAGGGATGAAAAATAGTTAGTAACCATACTGGACAAATGTTGTCTCCTGTCACTTTGAATTGATGCTGCAGTACCTGTCCTGTCTTGCGTCATTGCAAAATCACTCCACAACCTGGTCAGAAAACCCCTCTGTCCAACGCCACTTCTGATTTGTGCACCTCTAACACCTCTGCCCTGTTGCCCCCTGCAGCTCGTGTGAGAACAATCACCACCGCTGTGTGCTGGGAATGCCTGAACCAAATTGTCTACAAGAGTGGCTTGTTTGGTAGCCAATATTTGCTCAAGGTTCTCATGTGGCATGATATTTTGCAATTTGACTTTATAGCGAGGATCAAGGAGGCAGGCCAACCAGTAATCATCATAGGTCATCATTTTAATAATGTGAGGGTCCCTTTTGAGGATACGTAAGGCATAATCTGCCATGTGGGCCAAAGTTCCAGTTGTCACATCTGCGGTTGTGCTGGGTTGAGGGGCAGTTTCAGGCAAATCTACGTCACTTGTCTCCCTCAAAAAACCTGAACCCGGCCTTGCAACGCCACCAGTTTCTATTGGCCCCGGAGAAGCTTCCTCATTCAAAAAATACTCATCCCCATCATCCTCCTCATCCTCCTCCTCTTCGCCCGCTACCTCGTCCTGTAGATTGCCCTGACCAGACAATGGCTGACTGTCATCAAGGCTATCCTCTTCCTCGGCTGCAGACACCTGCTCCTTTATGTGCATCAAACTTTGCATCAGCAGACGCATTAGGGGGATGCTCATGCTTATTATGGCGTTGTCTGCACTAACCAGCCGTGTGCATTCCTCAATACACTGAAGGACTTGACACAGGTCTTGTACCTTCGACCACTGCACACCTGACAACTCCATGTCTGCCATCCAACTGCCTGCCCGTGTATGTGTATCCTCCCACAAATACATAAAAGCACGCCTCTGTTCGCACAGTCTCTGAAGCATGTGCAGTGTGGAGTTCCACCTTGTTGCAACGTCAATGATTAGGCAATGCTGGGGAAGGTTCAAAGACCGCTGATGGTTCTGCATACAGCTGGAGTGTACGGGCGAACGGCGGATATGCGTGCAAAGTCTGCGCACTTTGAGGAGCAGGTCGGGTAACCCCTGATAACTTTTCAGGAAGCACTACACCACCAGGTTTAAGGTGTGAGCCAGGCAAGGAATGTGTTTCAGTTGGGAAAGAGCTATGGCAGCCATAAAATTCCTTCCGTTATCACTCACTACCTTGCCTGCCTCAAGATGTACAGTGCCCAGCCATGACTGAGTTTCTTTCTGCAAGAACTCGGACAGAACTTCCACGGTGTGTCTGTTGTCGCCCAAACACTTCATTGCCAATACAGCCTGCTGACGCTTGCCACTAGCTGTCCCATAATGGGACACCTCGTGTGCAACAGTGGCAGCTGCGGATGGAGTGGTTGTGCGACTGCGGTCTGTGGATGAGCTCTCGCTTCTGCAGAAGGACGAGAAGGAGGAGGAGAAGGGGTGGCGAACGCCTACAGCCAACTGTTTCCTAGACCATGGGCTAGGCAGAACTGTCCCAATATTGCTGTCCCCTGTGGACCCTGCATCCACCACATTAACCCAATGTGCCGTGATGGACACGTAACGCCCCTGGCCATGCCTACTGGTCCATGCATCTGTTGTCAGGTGCACCTTTGTACTCACAGATTGCCTGAGTGCATGGACGATGCGGTCTTTTACATGCTGGTGGAGGGCTGGGATGGCTTTTCTCGAAAAGAAGTGTCGACTGGGTAGCTCGAATCGTGGTACAGCGTAGTCCATCAGGGCTTTGAAAGCTTAGCATTCAACTAACCGGTATGGCATCATCTCTAATGAGATTAGTCTAGCAATGTGGGAGTTCAAACCCTGTGTACGTGGATGCGAGGATGAGTACTTCCTTTTCCTAATGAGAGTCTCATGTAGGGTCAGCTGGACTGGAGAGCTGCAGATCGTGGAACTAGCGGGGGTGCCAGTGGACATGGCAGACTGAGAGAGGGTTGGAGATGGTATTCTTGCTGGTGCCCTACATGCAGTGTTTCCTACTACGAAACTGTTGATTCCCTGACTGCTTTGGCCTGGCGATGAAACCTGCACATTTACTGCAGGTAATGGTAATGGTGAGCTTACAGTGAGGGAAGGGATGTAGCGTTGCTGAATAGCTTCATTAGCCGAGGGTGCTACAACCTTAAGGGACGTTTGGTAGTTAGTCCAGGCTTGCAAACGCATGGTGGTTAAATGTCTATGCATGCTGTTAGGTCTCGAGTTCCCGCTTCTGCACAGGGGGAATCTCGAGCCATCTCCGCTGCGGTCTCCCATTCTTATCCAGCCGCAGTGGAGCCTGCTCAGCAGGGACGTCGGTCCCAGCGTCTTGCTCAGTCTCACTCTGTACAGAGAGTTACTGCTGCTTCTTCAGCTTCTGCCATTAAAGCCAGTGCTGGTCAGCAGCGAGCGGACTTCTCTGAGACTAAGTCCTTGTCTGCACACACTGAGCATGCCCAGGGCAAGATCTCCCGTTTGAGATCGAGGGTCATGTGCTCAGGCTCTGCAGCACATTCCATTGGACCTCTTGGCAGGTCTTGGAAGGGCAAAGTTTCTGTGGCCACTTCCTGTGCTGCAGCTATATAAACTACCCTCATGCAGCTCCTTGTCAATTTTAACACTGGCAGTATTGCTGAATTAGATAAATCCATAGATTTAATACAGGCTGAAGTGAGAAATGGGTGCCCCCCTACTAAATTACAACAGTTCGAAGGTGACTTGGAGAAATCAATGGATTCTTTGGTAAAAAAAATCCAGGAGTCCCAGACATCTAAATATAGTAGGGACACCAAGGATTATCAATCGAAGAGGGTCTACTTATGGAGGACAAAGACGATCCAACAATCTGATAGAGCCTTGTCTGTTACCTCTCTTTCATCTATGAGTGAACATTCGGACATATCATTAGTCTCTGCATCTGGAGATGGCGGAAACAGGCTACGGGACCATACGTATCACCCATATAGGAGGAATAATAAGATATCAAAGACCTCTAAATGAGATAACAAGGTGATTAATCTGAGTAGTCATGTTCTCTCCGATACTGATGTACAATTATTGGAGAGGGGTCTGTCTTTTTCTCCAGCGTCCAACTTCGATCTTTTTTCAACAATTAAAGATCTTCATTTGTTTGCCCGGTCGTTGCTGTTCAGGAGATACCATTTTAACCCTCCGTCACATACAATATTCGGACTAACGAGTTCACATACAATGTGCCTGTCAGGCGCCTGCTGGAAAAATACCTATAATATCTAATGTTTGCAATTTCAGTGCTCTACAAGTGATCAGTGACCTTCATAGGGATGTAATAAAAGAGACTACACATAATCAGTTGCAAAAAAAAAACATTTACTTAACATAAAACTAATAACTATGAAATACAAACTTTTCAAAACTCCCGCCAAATAGTCCCCAGTTCGACTCTCTCAAAAAAATGTACAAAGAAAATTTTTGAACACAAACTTAATTTTAAGGTACCTTAAGTACTATTAAAAACATATTCAATCAGAAGTAGATGCTGAGGTTTCCCCAGAAAAGTCACACTTGCAGAGCAAATAGCAAGAATTACACACCATTTTTGCATGTGTCAGGCAAATTGCTTTATGACATTTGAGACATTCATAATTTGAAAGCCTTCTGGTTCCGCTTTCCGTTTAATAATAATTTTATTTATATAGCGCCAACATATTCCGCAGCGCTTTACAAATTATAGAGGGGACTTGTACAGACAATAGACATTACAGCATAACAGAAATACAGTTCAAAACAGATACCAGGAGGAGTGAGGGCCCTGCTCGCAAGCTTACAAACTATGGGGAAAAGGGGAGACACGAGAGGTGGATGGTAACAATTGCTTTAGTTATTCGGACCGGCTATAGTGTAAGGCTCAGGTGTTCATGTAAAGCTGCATGAACCAGTTACCTGCCTAAGTATGTAGCAGTACAGACACAGAGGGCTAATACTGCATAAAGTGTATGAGAACATGATGCGAGGAACTTTTTTTTTTTTTTTTTATTATAAATAGGCCACACAGGGATCGTTAGGTTAATGCATTGAGGCGGTAGGCCAGTCTGAACAAATGAGTTTTTAGGGCACGCTTAAAACTGTGGGGATTGGGGATTAATCGTATTAACCTAGGTAGTGCATTCCAAAGAATCGGCGCAGCACGTGTAAAGTCTTGGAGACGGGAGTGGGAGGTTCTGATTATTGAGGATGCTAACCTGAGGTCATTAGCGGAGCGGAGGGCACGGGTAGGGTGGTAGACTGATACCAGGGAGGAGATGTAGGGTGGTGCTGAGCCATGGAGTGCTTTGTGGATGAGGGTAGTAGTTTTGTACTGGATTCTGGAGTGGATGGGTAGCCAGTGTAATGACTGGCACAGGGTAGAGGCATCGGTGTAACGGTTGGTGAGGAATATGATCCTGGCTGCAGCATTCAGGACAGATTGGAGCGGGGAGAGTTTTGCAAGAGGGAGGCCGATTAGTAGAGAGTTACAATAGTCCAGACGAGAATGAATAAGTGAAACAGTAAGAGTTTTTGCAGAGTCGAAATTAAGAAAAGGGCGAATTCTAGAAATGTTTTTGAGATGCAGGTAAGAAGAGCGAGCCAGTGATCGGATGTAGGGGGTGAATGAAAGGTCAGAATCAAGGATGACCCCAAGGCAGCGGGCATGTTGCTTTGGAGTAATGGTGGAACTGCACACGGAGATGGCAATGTCAGGCAAAGGTAGGTTAGTAGAGGGAGAGAACACGAGGAGTTCAGTTTTTGACAGGTTTAGTTTCAGATAGAGGGAGGACATGATGTTAGAGACAGCGGTAAGACAATCACTGGTGTTTTCTAAAAAGGTCGGTGTGATATCGGGAGCAGAAGTGTATAATTGGGTGTCGTCAGCATAGAGATGGTACTGGAAACCAAATCTACTGATTGTTTGTCCAATAGGGGCAGTATACAACGAGAAGAGGAGGGGGCCTAGGACTGATCCGTTTGGCAGGTGGTGCATCTCCTTCTTTTGTGAGGTGGTGCAGATGGTGACTTTTCACCATCATCTTCTGGGCGGAACCTTTTGAGCTGAACTTGAAGGCGAGAGGGGATACCGATTGTTTTCACGCTTCTCCTGCGTAGCTCTCCAAGTACTAGTTCATGGGCCAATTTTTTCAGATACAATCGTCTACGGAGTGGTTCAAGCTTGTTTTCAAGATAAATTACTTGTGAATTTATACCACCCAAATTCAACATAGCAAAAAATATGACCATTGGCCAGCGTTTGATGTTTCTGCTGACGTTGAAAGTGGAGCACATCTGATCTGCTGTATCCACACCCCCTTTGGTGGCATTGTAAAATGTAATTATCTCCGTTTTTTTTCTGCCCCAGTCCCAGGATCGATGGCAGCATCATCATGAAGTGTTGATAGAAGAAGTACGATTTTTTTGGCATGTGGTACATAGGAAACTAAAGCCTTTCCATTATGGAATGCAAACATACTGCTGTACTGTTGTCTCTCTTTCACACTTACAAACTGTGGCGGCAATTCCCTTTTGTTTTTTCTTACAGTTCCCACATATGACAGCTTCTGAATTTTCAGATAATCAATCAGATCTCCCTTATTTCTATGAAATATCCTCACATTTTGTGCTATACATTCATAAAACAAGCTAAATAAACTATTGTGATGAATAAAAACATAAAATACCAACCTTACTGAATGTGACGTATTCACATACAATGAGCCTGAGAGATCTGTGCAGCTATATCCTCTCCCCTGAAGCTCTGAAATCCAACTGTGATATCAGGTTTCACAGACCTTCAAGAGACAGGAGACTACCTGGAGGGAGGGGGTTTCCTCACAATCTGGTGAGGAAGGAGAAATGAAAGTAAAAGAGAAGCGCCTGTCAGATCAGTTGTATGTGACGGAGGGTTAATAATGAGTTACACCTTTTGTTCCCCACAGAGGAGGAGCAAAATACTCTGAGAATCCTGGAGGAGCTGGCGGTGGAACATACACATGAAGGTAATTTGATCCCTCCATCTATTCGTCCTCGCTCCAGCAGGTTCCCCCCACTGTCGTCCTGTTCTTCTATCGATACGTTTGTCCGGGTGGTGACAGAGGAGCTTGGAAAAATCCAAAGGTCCTCTTCGCACGACAATCTATCTAGAGCGGAAAGGAGTAGATTACAGTACCTTCAGAATCTACCGAATGTGGTTATAAAGCCGGCGGACAAAGGTGGTAACGTCGTCCTCTGGCCCGTGGATATGTATGAGAGGGAGGCATTTAGATAGCTTGGTAATAACACCTGCTATAAAAAGCTTACCTACAACCCCCTCTCTGCATTCTCTGCACAACTGGAATCCATTATCCAGCGGGCCGTGGGGGACGACGTTATCACCAAAGATCTGGCGACGGCATTAATGGTAAGGGAGCCAAGTATCCCTACCTTTTATTTATTACCAAAAATTCATAAGGGCCTCCAATCCCCACCTGGTAGACCTATTATTTCAGGCAGGGGTAACCTGCTGGAGAATGTGAATAGATGGATAGATTTCCACCTCCAGCCCCTAGTCTCCAGCCTTCCCTCCTTCCTCAGGGATACTGGGGATCTTCTGCGTAGGGTCGACGGATTGTGTCTAGAGGGTGGTACTCTATTAGTTTCAGCGGATGTTGAGTCTCTTTATACGAACATCAGGCACTGTGATGGCATCCGTGCTGTTAGATATTTTTTGGATTATTCATCTCTTTCCACTGGTATGAGATCGCTTCTACTGGAACTTCTGGAGTTCACCCTCACTCATAATTTTTTTGTTTTTAAAGGGTCCTTCTACCTACAGCTCCAGGGGACCGCTATGGGGGCGGCTTTTGCGCCCGCATATGCTGGTCTTTTCCTGGGGTTGTGGGAGAGGGACCTCCCCCTGTCAGATGAACAGGGATCGATTGACCGTGTCCCTTTGTGGACACGGTATATCGATGACATCTTCTTCATCTGGCAGGGCACATCCGTCGACCTTACGCAGTTTATGTCTCTCCTGAACAGCAACGACCTAAACATTCATCTCACATTTGTGTGTAGTAATGAATCCATTGACTTCTTAGATGTCACAATTAAAAGGGATATGGGGGGTATCCTAAATACGGACATTTTCCGCAAAAAAACATCGACCAACACCCTGTTACATGCCACATCGGGACACCCCACACATATGATCAAATCCATACCGGTGGGTCAATTTCTTCGTCTGAGACGAATTTGCTCGAATATGGGGGATTTTGAAAAGAGAGCAGATGAGCTTCGTCACAGATTCAGGGAACGTGGGTACAGCGGTAGGTCCATAAAAAGAGCGTACTTAAGAGCGAAACACACCTCCCGTGATAGCCTAATCTATGGTCACGTTAATCAATCTTCAGATGATGCTAGTGGAAAAACTAGGTTTATTACTACCTTTAGTCTTCAATCGAATCAGATACGGCAGACTCTGGAGAGAGCTTGGCCAATTTTGAGGGTGGACCCAATTATTGGGAAATTTCTCCCCGATCGGCCACTTGTTACATTCAGGCGAGCTAGAAACCTCCGGGATTGCTTGGTCCGAAGTCATTATGTGGGCAAACGTCCTCCTACCTTTTTGGATAGATACTCTCCAAAGGCTGGATGTAGTCCGTGTGGCCACTGTGTCGCCTGCCCTAATATGGATACCTGTGACACATTTGTTGATTCAAAAGGTGCGAGGATTTATTGCATTAGAACACATATTACGTGTACTACACGGTACGTCATCTATTATGCCACCTGCCCCTGCGGACTTATTTATGTAGGATTGACTACTCGTCAATTAAAAGTCCGCATTCGGGAGCATGTTCTTGGTATCCAGGCGGCACGTGACCACACGGACCCATCTATGCTTAAAACGCTGCCCAGACACTTCTGGGAGCAGCACGGATGTGATGCAGCTCTGCTAAGAGTTAGGGGGATTGACGCACTACGTATTAACATCAGGGGGGGCCAGCTTTCAAAGAAACTTGGTATGCTGGAGACGCGATGGATTTGGCGTCTCCGGACTACCCACCCGGAGGGCCTGAATGAAAATATTTTATTCGCCCCATTCCTGTAGTCCACTGGTTGCTGTTGCTAGTATCTCTGCATGCGCCTCCGCATGTATTGTATTTTATGTGATTTTAATGGGTGTTTTTTTATTCTTTAGTACTGATGTGTTTGGCACGAGAGGATGACCTATCATTGACTTCCCTATGAATATTTTAAGGAGTCGTCATGCAATTCTACATATTCGTTCCGCCGATGAGACAACCACCGAAATGGGCTACTCAAGAAATTCCATCTTGGTGTATTGCGGTGGATATCTCTTCCACTCGTATTCTTCTCTGATGGACATTATTTTGTGTTTAGGTTATTCTCTAATATACCGTCCCGTATGTTGCGGTTCAAAAATTGGGGGGTTCTCTGTTGTTAACCTTTATATTCGTTTATATATGTTTTTTGTGCTATTTTGTTTGTTTTTTTCTTTTGTATTTGGGCACAGCCTTTCATGACCTCTATTGATCTTAAAGTGTACTGATTGTATGTTTAGTGCTTACCACATCATATATTTAACGTATATTGATGCACATTGTTTACCTATAGCGTTCCTTATTTACACCGGCCTGATGTAGTAACCGGGGTTTCCCTGTTTATATATGTATAGCATAAGCGGTTAAGATGGTATTTTTATACCACGGATGTTATCCAATTACTATATTTAGGGTTTCCCTAGTACCGTAGTTATGGGCCTGTACAATGTGGCCATTGCGCTAAGTACATTTTGGCCCTCTATGTAATGGCCACACAATGTGCTCCTCGGCTGGTCTCCTTTAGGATGTCCGATGTATGCGCTCCGCGCATGCGCGGATGCTTTGTTATTTTCTATGCGGCCACTAGTGCATGATCCTCCGGACTCCTTGAAGATGGCCGACAGAGGCGATATGCGCATGCGCGGATGACGTGCAATATCCCGGCGATCCGGAAGTATTGATTCTACCCTGCCATCATGGCGCCATCGCTGTAGTAGCACATGGGGCCCCATGTGGCTGCTGCGGCGTGGCGCCCAGGTGCTGCGGGAGCGGATCTATTAGATACTGTCATCAGGTACTCTTCGCCACTATTGTTCGGTTATTTAGACTTTGCCCAATCATTTTGTGCCCCCTTCTTCTTATACTCCACCCAGCCTGTCACTAGCATACCCCTTGAGAAAGGCAGTAGCCGAAACGTGCGTCGGGGGGGACAGGTGTGCGGTGTCTGCTCATACTAAGATTCTCCACTTCTACCCGGTATGTATACACTCTGTTATGCATGGAGATGGTCATAATGATTTGTACCATATGGTCTCTCAGGTTATTTAGCTACAATGGGCCACTCCTGCATGGCCTCTATTGAATATGAGCTGTGCTCTTAGGGTAGTCTTAGTGTGTACCTATATTATGTGGATACCAATCACCTGTCCAATGCTTACATGCTCTGTGTAGTGTGGGGATTATTCTATCCCTCTGTCATGGTTTTATCTGGTGTCATTTAATAAAAAGTTTCTATATTTTCATTACTTTGGACTATTTGCTGCTTTTTTTCTCTTGCTGCTTTTAGCTATATAAACTGCGCATGACCGCACGGCCATGCGCTAGTGTACAATTGGTAATGTGTCTATGTTGTGAGTGCAAGTCGTCCTTGGATACCCCTACCCTATTGAATGTCTGTTCGCGGAAGGTGTATGGCTGCTATCTAGCGCCCGACTTATCCTACTGCACGAATCACACATTACAGCGTCCAGTTGCTGTGACCGCCAGTACGGCGCCGTGCACTTCCTCTGTGCTTTCCTTACCCAAGCCTGGGTGGTTAGTGGCGTTCGTCTTGTGCCTTAATATTGTTATAAAGTTTCCTTACACACCCAGTTGCGATGTTGTGCCAGCAAGGGTCTAATCGGACTTCAATCCTAGTTGGGGTTGAGTTCGCTGACTACTTGCTCGCGCTCTATGTGCGGTACCGCGGTCCTGTGACGCAACAGGATCGCTTCCTTCACGCTGGGTGAAGTTTAACCCACGTGTGTATACTTATGAGTACCGCCATATAGTCTATCATTACTTGGCAGCAGGTTCCATCTCTGCACGGTGGACCCCGGGCTGCGAACGCACCATACTCTATCTGTCTTATTATTTGGTGCGTTCCGCTAGCCCTAACATTACACTAGTGCCAGGGTCTGGCTAGTAATGACGGACAAACAGCAATCCTTGCGGTATATCCAGCAGCTGGAGGGTAGGTTGGCGGCTCTTGAGAGCGCAACCTCAGCTGTGGATGTTACCGCAGTTGCTGTACAGGCTGCTAGCGTGGCTGCAGCAACCTTGTCCATTGCCACCCCTGCTCCGACATTTTCTCGCCTCCCGCTGCCAGAAAATTTTTCTGGTGATAGCAAATTTTGTAGGGGATTTGTGAGTCAGTGCTCTATTCACCTCGAGCTCCTGGCTGCACGTTTTCCCACAGAGCGGGCTAAGGTGGGATTTATAGTGTCTCTCTTGTCGGACAGGGCGTTGGAATGGGCTACGCCGCTGTGGGAGCGTGGCGATCATGTGGTGCAGAGTGCTCCGCTGTTTCTGAGCACTCTGAAACAGGTCTTTTTAGGACCTCAAGTCACCCATGATACTGCGCTCCAACTGCTGGCATTAACTGAGGGTGAGTCCTTGGTCAGTCATTTTGCCGTCCCATTCCGCACTTTAGCTTCTGAGCTGGATTGGTCGGATAAAGCTCTTATCCCCATATTTTGGAGGGGCCTGGCTGACCATGTTAAGGACGCTCTGGCCACTAGGGAGGTTCCTGCCACACTGGAGGAGTTAAGAACTGTCTCCACTCGAATTGACCTCCATTTTAACGAGCGGAGGTTAGAGCGAGCCCAGTGTAGGCAGAGGTTTCGGCTGGCTCCTACCTTCGCTAAACCTCTGGAATCTCCGCTCCTGGTTCCTGAGTCACATGAGGCCAGGGAAGTGTCACAAGCGGGATCTAAGTCCCGGACCGCTTGTGCACTCAAGGTCTGTCATGTTTGCCAGCAGTCAGGACATCTAGCCACCAGATGTTCTCAGCGGTCGAGGAAACGTCAGCGTCTAGTGGTAGTAGGTGGAGGTACACTAGACACGGCGACGTTTGCCTCTAAATTGTCCTTTAAGGGGACAATTACTATAGGCTCATTCCACCACTCGGTAGAGCTCTGCGTGGATTCTGGGGCGGAGGGCAATTTTATGTCTTCTGCCTTCGCCCAACGTCACGCAATACCCCTGGTTATGCTAGCTCAACCAGTAACGGTACGAGTGGTGAATGGGTCGACACTGCCCTCACAGATAACACACCAGACCATCCCTTTTACTCTGTCCATGTCGCCATCTCATCAGGAGATTATATCTCTGCTCGTCATTCCTGAGGGAATTGATGAGGTCCTGTTTTGAATACCTTGGCTACGGTACCACTCTCATCATATCGAGTGGTCCTCTGGCAGAATCCTGGGATGGGGCGAATCCTGTGGGGGTAGGTGTCAGAGGGAGTGCGTTCAGATTGCTACTACTGAGGTACCCGCAGATCTTTCCTCTCTCCCCAAGCAGTATTGGTCTTATGCAGACATGTTCTCCAAAAAGGCGGCGGAGATCCTTCCGCCCCATCGCCCCTATGACTGTCCTATTGATCTCTTGCCTGGTGCTGAGCCTCCCCGGGGTCGAGTCTATCTGCTATCTCTCCCGGAGACGGAGGCAATGTCACAGTACATCCAGGAAAATCTGGCAAGAGGATTCATTAGGAAGTCAGTGTCACCTGCTGGGGCAGGGTTCTTCTTCGTGCAGAAGAAGAATGGGGAATTGCGCCCATGCATAGACTACAGGGTTCTTAATGCCATCACCGTTAAAAATAAGTATCCTTTGCCCTTGATATCTGAGCTCTTCGATAGGCTTCGGGGAGCAAGGGTATTTACTAAACTAGATCTGCGGGGTGCTTACAACCTGATTCGCATCCGTGAGGGGGACGAATGGAAGACGGCTTTTAACACCAGGGATGGGCACTATGAATATCTGGTGATGCCCTTCGGGCTCTGTAATGCCCCAGCCGTTTTCCAAGACTTTGTGAACGATATCTTCCGGGATATGCTTTCCACCTCGGTCGTAGTCTATCTGGATGATATTCTCATCTACTCTCCAGATATTGACTCCCACCGGAGAGATGTTTGCAAAGTCTTCGACCTCCTACGGGCAAACTCCCTCTATGCCAAGTTGGAGAAGTGTATGTTTGAGCAGGAGTCCTTACCTTTCCTGAGCTACATCATCTCAGCCCAGGGATTGGCTATGGATCCTGCCAAACTACAGGCTGTGATGGACTGGCAGGAACCCCATTCTCTTAAAGCGGTGCAGCGCTTCATGGGGTTCATTAATTATTATCGCCAGTTCATTCCGCACTTCTCAACTTTGGTAGCTCCCTTGGTTGCCCTCACCAAGAAGGGGGCAAATCCCAAATTGTGGTCTGAGGAGGTCTCCAAGGCCTTTAACTCTATAAAGTCACACTTCGCTAGCGCTCCCATCCTACATCACCCCGATGTTGATAAGCCATTTATCATGGAGGTGGATGCCTCTTCTGTTGGTGCTGGAGCAGTCCTCTTCCAAAAGGATGCTCAAGGTCGGAAGCATCCCTGCTTCTTTTTCTCCAAGACCTTCTCACCAGCAGAGAGGAATTATTCCATCGGGGACAGGGAGTTGCTAGCCATGAAGTTGGCTTTCTCGTAGTGGAGACATATCTTGGAGGGAGCACGTTTTCCCTTCCAAGTCTTCACAGACCATAAAAATTTGGTGTACCTGCAGACAGCCCAGCGGTTGAATTCTCGCCAGTAGGGTTGAGCGAAACGGGTCGTTCATTTTCAAAAGTCGCCGACTTTTGGCAAAGTCGGGTTTCATGAAACCCGATCCGACCCCTGTGCGGGTCGACCATGCGGTACGCGACTTTCGCGCCAAAGTCGCGTTTCAATGACGCGAAAAGCGCCATTTCTCAGCCAATGAAGGTAAACGCAGAGTGTGGGCAGCGTGATGACATAGGTCCTGGTCCCCACCATCTTAGAGAAGGGCATTGCAGTGATTGGCTTGCTGTCTGCGGCGTCACAGGGGATATAAAGGGGCGTTCCCGCCGACCGCCATGTTACTGCTGCTGATCTGAGCTTAGGGAGAGGTTGCTGCCGCTTCGTCAGAAGCAGGGATAGCGTTAGGCAGGGTCCATTAACCACTAAACCGCTTGTGCTGTAGCGATTTCCACTGCCCAACACCACCTTCGGTGTGCAGGGACAGTGGAAGCTACATTTATTTTTTTTTTCCCCTCAGCGCTGTAGCTCATTGGGCTGCCCTAGAAGGCTCCCTGATAGCTGCATTGCAGTGTGTACGCCGCTGTGCAAACCAACTGCTTTTTTCAAAGCACAAATCCTCTTGTTCCTTCCTTTCTGCACAGCTATCTTTTTTGTTTGTCCACACTTTTTATTTAATTTGTGCATCAGTCCACTCCTTATTGCTGCCTGCCATACCTGGCTGAGATTACTGCAGGGAGATAGTAATTGTTGGACACTCCCTGTTTTTTTTTTTTTTTTGTGGGAGATTAAGATTGACATTTCTGCTAGAGTGCCATCCCTGTGTGTGCCATCTCTCACTCAGTGGGCCATAGAAAGCCTATTTATTTTTTTGCTTGATTTGGGTTATAAACTCTACCTGAAAAAATCACTACATCAATCAGTGGGAGAAAAATATTGGCCTCAGGGCTTGTGTGCCACTCTTGACTCCTGTGTGTGCCATCTCTCAGTCAGTGGGCCATAGAAAGCCTATTTATTTTTTTGCTTGATTTGGGTTCTAAAATCTACCTGAAAAAATCACTACATCAATCAGTGGGAGAAAAATATTGGCCTCAGGGCTTGTGTGCCACTCCTGACTGCTGTGTGCATCATCACTCACTCAGTGGGCCATAGAAAGCCCATTTATTTATTTTTTTTGCTTTATTTGGGTTCTAAATTCTACATGAAAAAAATCAATAAATCAATCAGTGGGAGATTAATATTGGCCTTTGGGCTTGTGTGCCAGTCCTAAGCGTGCCATCTCTCTCTCTCAGATAGTGGGCCATAGAAAGCCTATTTATTTATTTTTTTATTGGGTTTATAAATTTTCCCTGAAAAAAAATAAAAAGTGGGAGATTAATATTGGCCTCTGGGCTTGTGTGCCAGTCCTGAGCGTGCCATCTCTCTCACAAATAGTGGGCCATAGAAAGCCTATTTATTTATTTTTTTTTGGTTTTATAAATTCTCCCTGAAAAAAAAAAGGGAGATTAATATTGGCCTTTGGGCTTGTGTGCCAGTCGTAAGCGTGCCATCTCTCTCTCTCAGATAGTGGGCCATAGAAAGCCTATTTATTTATTTTTTTTATTGGGTTTATAAATTTTCCCTGAAAAAAAATAAAAAGTGGGAGATTAATATTGGCCTCTGGGCTTGTGTGCCAGTCCTGAGCGTGCCGTCTCTCTCACAAATAGTGGGCCATAGAAAGCCTATTTATGTTTTTGGTTGATTTGGGTTCTAAATTCTACCTGAAAAAATCAATAAATCAATCAGTGGGAGATAAATATTGGCCTCTGGGCTTGTGTGCCACTCCTGACTCCTGTGTGCGTCATCTCTCACTCAGTGGGCCATAGAAAGCCTTTTTTTGTTTTATTTGTTTTCTAAATTCTCCCTGAAAAAATCATTTTATTTTATTTGGTTTCTAAATTCTTCCTGAAAAAATCATTTTATTCTATTATTTTTTTTCCTAAAGTCTCCCTGAAAAAAAAAACAAAAACAAATCAGTGGGAGATTAATATTGCCCTTTCTGCTTGTGTGCCAGTCTTGACTCCTGGGTGTGCCATCTCTCTCTCTCTCTCCAATTGTGGGCCATAGAAAGCCTATTATTTTTTTAGCTTGATTTGGGTTCCAAAATCTACCTGAAAAAATCACTACATCAATCAGTGGGAGATAAATATTGGCCTCTGGGCTTGTGTGCCACTCCTGACTCCTGTGTGCGTCATCTCTTACTCAGTGGGCCATAGAAAGCCTTTTTTTGTTTTATTTGTTTTCTAAATTCTCCCTGAAAAAATCATTTTATTTTATTTGGTTTCTAAATTCTTCCTGAAAAAATCATTTTATTCTATTATTTTTTTTTCCTAAAGTCTCCCTGAAAAAAAAACAAAAAACAAATCAGTGGGAGATTAATATTGCCCTTTCTGCTTGTGTGCCAGTCTTGACTCCTGGGTGTGCCATCTCTCTCTCTCTCTCCAATTGTGGGCCATAGAAAGCCTATTATTTTTTTAGCTTGATTTGGGTTCCAAAACCTACCTGAAAAAATCACTACATCAATCAGTGGGAGATAAATATTGGCCTCTGGGCTTGTGTGCCACTCCTGACTCCTGTGCGAGTCATCTCTCACTCAGTGGGCCATAGAAAGCCTTTTTTTGTTTTATTTGTTTTCTAAATTCTCCCTGAAAAAATCAATTTTTTTTATTTGGTTTCTAAATTCTTCCTGAAAAAATCATTTTATTCTATTTTTTTTCCCTAAAGTCTCCCTGAAAAAAACAAACAAAAACAAATCAGTGGGAGATTAATATTGCCCTTTCTGCTTGTGTGCCAGTCTTGACTCCTGGGTGTGCCATCTCTCTCTCTCTCTCCAATTGTGGGCCATAGAAAGCGTATTATTTTTTTAGCTTGATTTGGGTTCCAAAATCTACCTGAAAAAATCACTACATCAATCAGTGGGAGATAAATATTGGCCTCTGGGCTTGTGTGCCACTCCTGACTCCTGTGTGCGTCATCTCTCACTCAGTGGGCCATAGAAAGCCTTTTTTTGTTTTATTTGTTTTCTAAATTCTCCCTGAAAAAATCATTTTATTTTATTTGGTTTCTAAATTCTTCCTGAAAAAATCATTTTATTCTATTATTTTTTTTTCCTAAAGTCTCCCTGAAAAAAAAAAAAAAACAAATCAGTGGGAGATTAATATTGCCCTTTCTGCTTGTGTGCCAGTCTTGACTCCTGGGTGTGCCATCTCTCTCTCTCTCTCCAATTGTGGGCCATAGAAAGCCTATTATTTTTTTAGCTTGATTTGGGTTCCAAAATCTACCTGAAAAAATCACTACATCAATCAGTGGGAGATAAATATTGGCCTCTGGGCTTGTGTGCCACTCCTGACTCCTGTGTGCGTCATCTCTCACTCAGTGGGCCATAGAAAGCCTTTTTTTGTTTTATTTGTTTTCTAAATTCTCCCTGAAAAAATCATTTTATTTTATTTGGTTTCTAAATTCTTCCTGAAAAAATCATTTTATTCTATTTTTTTTTCCCTAAAGTCTCCCTGAAAAAAACAAACAAAAACAAATCAGTGGGAGATTAATATTGCCCTTTCTGCTTGTGTGCCAGTCTTGACTCCTGGGTGTGCCATCTCTCTCTCTCTCTCCAATTGTGGGCCATAGAAAGCCTATTATTTTTTTAGCTTGATTTGGGTTCCAAAATCTACCTGAAAAAATCACTACATCAATCAGTGGGAGATAAATATTGGCCTCTGGGCTTGTGTGCCACTCCTGACTCCTGTGTGCGTCATCTCTCACTCAGTGGGTCATAGAAAGCCTTTTTTTGTTTGATTTGTTTTCTAAATTCTCCCTGAAAAAATCATTTTATTTTATTTGGTTTCTAAATTCTTCCTGAAAAAATCATTTTATTCTATTATTTTTTTTTCCTAAAGTCTCCCTGAAAAAAAAACAAAAAACAAATCAGTGGGAGATTAATATTGCCCTTTCTGCTTGTGTGCCAGTCTTGACTCCTGGGTGTGCCATCTCTCTCTCTCTCTCCAATTGTGGGCCATAGAAAGCCTATTATTTTTTTAGCTTGATTTGGGTTCCAAAATCTACCTGAAAAAATCACTACATCAATCAGTGGGAGATAAATATTGGCCTCTGGGCTTGTGTGCCACTCCTGACTCCTGTGTGCGTCATCTCTCACTCAGTGGGCCATAGAAAGCCTATTTTTTGTTTTATTTGTTTTCTAAATTCTCCCTGAAAAAATCATTTTATTTTATTTGGTTTCTAAATTCTTTCTGAAAAAATCATTTTTTTTTATTATTTTTTTTTTCTAAAGTCACCCTGAAAAAAAAAAAAAATCAAATCAGTGGGAGATTAATATTGCCCTTTCTGCTTCTGTGCCAGTCTTGACTCCTGGGTGTGCCATCTCTCTCACTCTCTCTCCAATTGTGGGCCATAGAAAGCCTATTTATTTTTTTGCTTGATTTGGGTTCCAAAATCTACCTGAAAAAATCACTAAATCAATCAGTGGGAGATAAATATTGGCCTCTGGGCTTGTGTGCCACTCCTGACTCCTGTGTGCGTCCTCTCTCACTCAGTGGGCCATAGAAAGCCTATTTTTTTTTATTTGTTTTCTAAATTCTCCCTGAAACAATCATTTCATTTTATTTGGTTTATAAATTCTTCCTTAAAAAATCATTTTTATTTATTATTTTTTTTTTTCTAAAGTCTCCCTGTTAAAAAAAAAAAAACAAATCAGTGGGAGATTAATATTTACATTTGCGCTTCAGTGACAGTCCTGCGTGTGTGGCATCTCTCTCATTTGTTGCCACCAACAACAGAGTGTGTAACATTGTGCCTGATTTTCGTTGTGGTCTCACCCACCTGTAAAGGGGTAGCTAAATCATACTGAAGTTATAGCTCACCGTGTAAGTTGTGTGACAGCAACAAATACCGTTAGTTTGGTAACGTTTTTAAAAAAATGAGGAAGTCTGGTGGAAGAGGTCGTGGCCGGGGGCGTTCATTGTCAGCTGGTAATGAGGGTAGTGGTAGTGGTGGAGCATCAGGTGGTCGTGGGCAAAAAAATATTGCACCTAAGTCTGGAGCTGTGGAGCCAGGTTCGTCGTCTGGCTACACAAGGCCTCGAACGCTCCCTTTTCTGGGAGTAGGAAAACCGCTTTTAAAGCCGGAGCAGCAAGAGCAAGTTTTGGCTTATCTTGCTGACTCAGCCTCTAGCTCTTTTGCCTCCTCTCATGAAACTGGTAAAAGTAAAAGCAGCGCGTCGTTAGTGGATGTTCACGGTCAGGGACAAGTCGCTTCCTTGTCCTCTTCAGCAAAAACAACAACAGAGAAGAATGCAGCAGGCGACACAACGGGTTACTCCATGGAGCTCTTTACACATACCGTCCCTGGCTTAGAAAGTGAAGCAGTTAACAGTCCATGCCCATTACAAGTTGAATCTGACATGGAGTGCACTGATGCACAGCCACAGCCAGACTACTATGCTGGTCCTTTGACTCAGACCACAACATTGCCCTCGCAGGGTGCTGATCAAGAATCAGACCCTGATGAGACTATGTTGCCCCATCATAAACGCTATACCACCGACCGACACGGTGACACAGACGAAGTTGCACACGAGCTACAAGAAGAGGTAATAGATGACCCAGTTCTTGACCCCGATTGGCAGCCATTGGGGGAACAGGGTGCAGGCGGCAGCAGTTCTGAAGCGGAGGAGGAGGGGCCGCAGCAGGCATCAACATCGCAACAGGTTCCATCTGCCGGGCCCGTATCTTGCCCAGAACGCGTGGCAAAGTCAAAACCTGTTGGAGGACAGCGTGGCCATCCGGTTAAAGCTCAGTCTGCAATGCCTGAAAAGGTATCCGATGCTAGAAAGAGTGCAGTCTGGCATTTTTTTAAACAACATCTAATTGATCAGCGCAAAGTCATCTGTCAAAAATGTTCAACTACCTTAAGCAGAGGGCAGAATCTGAAAAGTCTCAATACAAGTTGCATGCATAGACATTTAACCACCATGCATTTGCAAGCTTGGACTAACTACCAAACGTCCCTTAAGGTTGTAGCACCCTCGGCCAATGAAGCTAGTTATCAACGCAACATCCCTTCCTGCAGTGTAGGGCCACCATTTTCTGCACCACCTGCAGTATCTGTGCAGGTTTCTTTGCCAGGCCAAAGCAGTCAGGGTCAGGGAATCACCAGTTTCGTAGTAGGAAACACTGCATCTAGGGCACCGGCGGCAACAATACCATCTCCCACCGTCTCTCAGTCTGCCATGTCCACCGGCACCCCCGCTAGTTCCACGATCTCCAGGTCTCCAGTCCAGCTCACCCTACATGAGACTATGGTTAGAAAAAGGAAGTACTTAGCCTCCATCCGCGTACACAGGGTTTGAACGCCCACATAGCTAGACTAATCTCGTTAGAGATGATGCCCTACTGGTTAGTTGAAAGCGAAGCTTTCAAAGCCCTGATGGACTACGTTGTACCACGCTACGAGCTACCCAGTCGACACTTTTTTTCCAGAAAAGCCATCCCAGCCCTCCACCAGCATGTTAAAGAGCGCATCGTCCATGCACTCAGGCAATCTGTGAGCACAAAGGTGCACCTGACAACAGATGCATGGACCAGTAGGCATGGCCAGGGATGTTACGTGTCCATCACGGCACACTGGGTAAATGTGGTGGATGCAGGGTCCACAGGGGACAGCAAGTTTGGGACAGTTCTGCCTAGCCCACGGTCTAGGAAACAGTTGGCTGTAGCCGTTCGCACCCCCTCCTCCTCCTCCTCGTCCTCCTGCAGAAGCGAGACCTCGTCCACAGACCGCAGTCGCACAACCACTCCATCCGCAGCTGCCACTGTTGCACACCAGGTCTCCCATTATGGGGCAGCTACTGGCAAACGTCAGCAGGCTGTACTGGCTATGAAGTGGTTGGGCGACAACAGACACACCGCTGAAGTTCTGTCCGAGTTCTTGCAGAAAGAAACGCAGTCGTGGCTGGGCACTGTAGATCTTGAGGCAGGCAAGGTAGTGAGTGATAACGGAAGGAATTTCATGGCTGCCATCTCCCTTTCCCAACTGAAACACATTCCTTGCCTGGCTCACACCTTAAACCTGGTGGTGCAGTGCTTCCTGAAAAGTTATCCGGGGTTATCCGACCTGCTCCTCAAAGTGCGTGGACTTTGCTCACATATCCGCCGTTCGCCCGTACACTCCAGCCGTATGCAGACCTATCAGCGTTCTTTGAACCTTCCCCAGCATCGCCTAATCATAGACGTTGCAACAAGGTGGAACTCAACACTGCACATGCTTCAGAGACTGTGTGAACAGAGGCGGGCTGTTATGTTTTTGTGGGAGGATACACATACACGGGCAGGCAGTAGGATGGCAGACATGGAGTTGTCAGGTGTGCAGTGGTCGAAGATTCAAGACATGTGTCAAGTCCTTCAGTGTTTTGAGGAATGCACACGGCTGGTTAGTGCAGACAACGCCATAATAAGCATGAGCATCCCCCTAATGCGTCTGCTGATGCAAAGTTTGACGCACATAAAGGATCAGGCGTCTGCAGCTGAGGAAGAGGAAAGCCTTGATGACAGTCAGCCATTGTCTGGCCAGGGCAGTGTACAGGACGAGGTAGCGGGCGAACAGGAGGAGGAGGACGAGGAGGATGATGGGGATGATTATATTTTTAATGAGGAAGCTTTTCCGGGGCCAGTGGAAATTGTTGGCGCGGCAAGGCCGGGTTCTGGTTTTTGGAGGGATACAAGTGACGTGGATTTGCCTGAAACTGCCCCTCAACCAAGCACAACCACAGATTTGAGAACTGGAACTTTGGGCCACATGGCGGATTATGCCTTACGTATCCTCAAAAGGGACACACGCATAACAAAAATGATGAACGATGACGATTACTGGTTGGCCTGCCTCCTTGATACTCGCTATAAAGGCAAATTGCAAAATATAATGCCACATGAGAACTTGGAACTAATATTAGCAACCAATCAATCAACTCTTGTTGACCGTTTGCTTCTGGCATTCCCTGCACACAGCGCCCGTGATCGTTCTAACACGAGCTGCAGGGGCCAGCAGACCAGAGGTGTTAGAGGGGCAGAAATCAGAAGTGGCGTTGGCCAGAGGGGTTTTCTGACCAGGTTGTGGAGTGATTTTGCTATGACCGCAGACAGGACAGGTACTGCAGCATCAATTCAAAGTGACAGGAGACAACATTTGTCCAGTATGGTTACTAACTATTTTTCATCCCTTATCGACGTTCTCCCTCAACCGTCATTCCCATTTGATTACTGGGCATCAAAATTAGACACCTGGCCAGAATTGGCAGAATATGCATTGCAGGAGCTTGCTTGCCCGGCAGCTAGTGTCCTATCAGAAAGAGTATTCAGTGCTGCAGGTTCAATACTAACAGAAAAAAGGACTCGTCTGGCTACCCAAAATGTAGATGATCTAACCTTCATTAAAATGAACCACAACTGGATTTCAAAATCTTTTGCCCCACCTTGCCCGGTTGACACCTAGCTTTCCTATGTAAAGGTCTTGCCTGTGGACTATTCTGAACGACTTTTCCAATCTCGTAATTTGCAGCACCTGATTGTCCAGCATCCGACATGTTAACACCTCCCTAAATGGCCAAAGTCCCCACACGGGGCCGTGGTATCGCCACTTGGCGCCAGCACCCGTGAGAGTACTGTTTGTCTGAGGAGGTGGGTGTGCCTGCTTTTGGTCGACGGCACTGCCACTAGGTCCCTCATAGTACAATAAAGTGTCTGGCGGTGGTGGTGCGCACCCAACGTCAGACACACCGTTGTAATATGAGGGGCCCTGGGCCTGTACCGCCGGCCACAAGACAGTCCCCCCCCCAGCTCAAACAGTGCTCTACCACTTGCAAAATTTTCTCTAACAGCTCCACCAATGTTTAGTCTATGCGCTGACATCCTTCAATGCCTGGCACTGTCAATACCATTGTATTGACATTTTTCTTATGTTAGGCCTTCGAAGCCTGTCTGCGGTCACTCCTTCCACTAGGCCTCCACTGACCTGTCTACTGCTGCCCGTGTTCCCCTGGAACCAATTTTAAATTGCCTACAGCCCAATTTTTGTTATGTTAGGCCTTCGAAGCCTGTCTGCGGCCCGTTCTTTCCACTACTACTACACTGACCAGGCCACTGCTGCCCGTGTTCCCCTGGAACCAATTTTAAATTGCCTACAGCCAGCCCAATTTATTATGTTAGGCCTTCGAAACCTGTCTGCGGTCCCTCCTTCCACTAGGCCTCCACTGACCTGTCTACTGCTGCCCGTGTTCCCCTGGAACCAATTTTAAATTGCCTACAGCCAGCCCAATTTATTATGTTAGGGCTTCGAAGCCTGTCTGCGGTCCCTCCTTCCACTAGGCCTCCACTGACCTGTCTACTGCTGCCCGTGTTCCCCTGGAACCAATTTTAAATTGCCTACAGCCCAATTTTTGTTATGTTAGGCCTTCGAAGCCTGTCTGCGGCCCGATCTTTCCACTACTACTACACTGACCTGGCTACTGCCGCCCGTGTTCCCCTGGAACCAATTTAAAATTGCCGACAGCAAGCCCAATTTATTATGTTAGGCCTTCGAAGCCTGTCTGCGGTCCCTCCTTCCACTAGGCCTCCACTGACCTGTCTACTGCTGTCCGTGTTCCCCTGCAACCAATTGTAAATTGCCTACAGCCAGCCCAATTTATTATGTTAGGGCTTCGAAGCCTGTCTGCGGTCCCTCCTTCCACTAGGCCTCCACTGACCTGTCTAATGCTGCCCGGGTTCCCCTGGAACCAATTTTAAATTGCCTACAGCCAGCCCAATTTATTATGTTAGGGCTTCGAAGCCTGTCTGCGGTCCCTCCTTCCACTAGGCCTCCACTGACCTGTCTACTGCTGTCCGTGTTCCCCTGGAACCAATTGTAAATTGCCTACATCCCAATTTTTGTTATGTTAGGCCTTTGAAGCCTGTCTGCGGCCCGTTCTTTCCACTACTACTACACTGACCAGGCCACTGCTGCCCGTGTTCCCCTGGAACCAGTTTTAAATTGCCTACAGCCAGCCCAATTTATTATGTTAGGCCTTCGAAACCTGTCTGCGGTCCCTCCTTCCACTAGGCCTCCACTGACCTGTCTACTGCTGCCCGTGTTCCCCTGGAACCAATTTTAAATTGCCTACAGCCAGCCCAATTTATTATGTTAGGGCTTCGAAGCCTGTCTGCGGTCCCTCCTTCCACTAGGCCTCCACTGACCTGTCTACTGCTGCCCGTGTTCCCCTGGAACCAATTTTAAATTGCCTACAGCCCAATTTTTGTTATGTTAGGCCTTCGAAGCCTGTCTGCGGCCCGATCTTTCCACTACTACTACACTGACCTGGCTACTGCCGCCCGTGTTCCCCTGGAACCAATTTAAAATTGCCGACAGCAAGCCCAATTTATTATGTTAGGCCTTCGAAGCCTGTCTGCGGTCCCTCCTTCCACTAGGCCTCCACTGACCTGTCTACTGCTGTCCGTGTTCCCCTGCAACCAATTGTAAATTGCCTACAGCCAGCCCAATTTATTATGTTAGGGCTTCGAAGCCTGTCTGCGGTCCCTCCTTCCACTAGGCCTCCACTGACCTGTCTACTGCTGCCCGGGTTCCCCTGGAACCAATTTTAAATTGCCTACAGCCAGCCCAATTTATTACGTTAGGGCTTCGAAGACTGTCTGCGGTCCCTCCTTCCACTAGGCCTCCACTGACCTGTCTACTGCTGTCCGTGTTCCCCTGGAACCAATTGTAAATTGCCTACATCCCAATTTTTGTTATGTTAGGCCTTTGAAGCCTGTCTGCGGCCCGTTCTTTCCACTACTACTACACTGACCAGGCCACTGCTGCCCGTGTTCCCCTGGAACCAGTTTTAAATTGCCTACAGCCAGCCCAATTTATTATGTTAGGCCTTCAAAGCCTGTCTGCGGTCCCTCCTTCCACTAGGCCTCCACTGACATGTCTACTGCCGCCCGTGTTCCCCTGGAACCAATTTTAAATTGCCTACAGCCAGCCCAATTTATTATGTTAGGGCTTCGAAGCCTGTCTGCGGTCCCTCCTTCCACTAGGCCTCCACTGACCTGTCTACTGCCGCCCGTGTTCCCCTGGAACCAATTTTAAATTGCCTACAGCCCAATTTTTGTTATGTTAGGCCTTCGAAGCCTGTCTGCGGCCCGTTCTTTCCACTACTACTACACTGACCTGGCTACTGCCGCCCGTGTTCCCCTGGAACCAATTTTAAATTGCCTACAGCCAGCCCAATTTATTATGTTAGGGCTTCGAAGCCTGTCTGCGGTCCCTCCTTCCACTAGGCCTCCACTGACCTGTCTACTGCTGCCCGTGTTCCCCTGGAACCAATTTTAAATTGCCTACAGCCAGCCCAATTTATTATGTTAGGGCTTCGAAGCCTGTCTGCGGTCCCTCCTTCCACTAGGCCTCCACTGACCTGTCTACTGCCGCCCATGTTCCCCTGGAACCAATTTAAAATTGCCTACAGCCAGCCCAATTTATTATGTTAGGGCTTCGAAGCCTGTCTGCGGTCCCTCCTTCCACTAGGCCTCCACTGACCTGTCTACTGCTGCCCGGGTTCCCCGGGAACCAATTTTAAATTGCCTACAGCCAGCCCAATTTATTATGTTAGGGCTTCGAAGCCTGTCTGCGGTCCCTCCTTCCACTAGGCCTCCACTGACCTGTCTACTGCCGCCCGTGTTCCCCTGGAACCAATTTTAAATTGCCTACATCTCAATTTTTTTTATGTTAGGCCTTCGAAGCCTGTCTGCGGCCCGTTCTTTCCACTACTACTACACTGACCTGGCTACTGCCGCCCGTGTTCCCCTGGAACCAATTTTAAATTGCCTACAGCCAGCCCAATTTATTATGTTAGGGCTTCGAAGCCTGTCTGCGGTCCCTCCTTCCACTAAGCCTCCACTGACCTGTCTACTGCTGCCCGGGTTCCCCTGGAACCAATTTTAAATTGCCTACAGCCAGCCCAATTTATTATGTTAGGGCTTCGAAGCCTGTCTGCGGTTCCTCCTTCCACTAGGCCTCCACTGACCTGTCTACTGCTGTCCGTGTTCCCCTGGAACCAATTGTAAATTGCCTACATCCCAATTTTTGTTATGTTAGGCCTTCGAAGCCTGTCTGCGGCCCGTTCTTTCCACTACTACTACACTGACCAGG
Source organism: Ranitomeya imitator (assembly GCF_032444005.1). Classification (NCBI taxonomy): domain Eukaryota; kingdom Metazoa; phylum Chordata; class Amphibia; order Anura; family Dendrobatidae; genus Ranitomeya; species Ranitomeya imitator. Next base: position 53,394,686 of record NC_091284.1, read on the forward strand.
CCACTGCTGCCCGTGTTCCCCTGGAACCAATTTTAAATTGCCTACAGCCAGCCCAATTTATTTTGTTAGGCCTTCAAAGCCTGTCTGCGGTCCCTCCTTCCACTAGGCCTCCACTGACCTGTCTACTGCCGCCCGTGTTCCCCTGGAACCAATTTTAAATTGCCTACAGCCAGCCCAATTTATTATGTTAGGGCTTCGAAGCCTGTCTGCGGTCCCTCCTTCCACTAGGCCTCCACTGACCTGTCTACTGCCGCCCGTGTTCCCCTGGAACCAATTTTAAATTGCCTACAGCCAGCCCAATTTATTATGTTAGGGCTTCGAAGCCTGTCTGCGGTACCTCCTTCCACTAGGCCTCCACTGACCTGTCTACTGCTGCCCGGGTTCCCCTGGAACCAATTTTAAATTGCCTACAGCCAGCCCAATTTATTATGTTAGGGCTTCGAAGCCTGTCTGCGGTCCCTCCTTCCACTAGGCCTCCACTGACCTGTCTACTGCTGTCCGTGTTCCCCTGGAACCAATTGTAAATTGCCTACATCCCAATTTTTGTTATGTTAGGCCTTCGAAGCCTGTCTGCGGCCCGTTCTTTCCACTACTACTACACTGACCAGGCCACTGCTGCCCGTGTTCCCCTGGAACCAATTTTAAATTGCCTACAGCCAGCCCAATTTATTATGTTAGGCCTTCAAAGCCTGTCTGCGGTCCCTCCTTCCACTAGGCCTCCACTGACCTGTCTACTGCTGCCCGTGTACCCCTTGAACCAACATCAGAAAATATAAAAATAAGTATTTTGCTTATAAAAAAGAAAATACTGGAGAGATATCAAATGCAGACATTTTAACATTAAAAACAAACACATACAACAAAAATCTGGTACAGTACTAAAAATGGCCACCAGCTACAATAACTTTCTCCTGCAAGTAGTTAACTGAAAGTTTTTTTCAATTTAAAACACAGATATGGCATCCACCGAGTGTTGTCCTGTCGCGTCTTCTTTATATTATTGCCAAGAAGATGCAAAACAATGAAAATAATAAAATCATTATTTACCAAAAAAATAGAGTAAGTCAAAACCACATTGCAAATAAACATTCATTACAAATAAAGAAGCAGGGCGCGTCCGAGGGTGAGTATATACCTAATAAGAATATAATCACCCTCGGACGCGCCCTGCTTCTTTCCGACAGCCTTCCTTCCTGAGAATCAGCCCTTCCGTGGTGTAGAGAGAGGGTGTGTTACACTCCAAGGTGTTCCCCAGGTTGCCTTTCCTGAGCTTCGATCTTCATGCTCTCGTTTAGTAGTTGTCGGAAAGTAGGCTGCATTAGGCCTACAAATTGGGTATGGGGTGGAGAGAGATGGTGTGTTACACTCCAAGGTGTTCCCCAGGTTTCCTTTCCATTGCTTCGGTCTTCCGACTCTCGTTTAGTAGTTGTAGAAAACTACACTGCATTAGGCCTACAAATTGGGTATCGGGTGGAGAGAGATGGTGTGTTACACTCCAAGGTGTTCCCCAGGTTGCCTTTCCTGAGCTTCGATCTTCATGCTCTCGTTTAGTAGTTGTCGGAAAGTAGGCTGCATTAGGCCTACAAATTGGGTATGGGGTGGAGAGAGATGGTGTGTTACACTCCAAGGTGTTCCCCAGGTTTCCTTTCCATTGCTTCGGTCTTCCGACTCTCGTTTAGTAGTTGTAGAAAACTACACTGCATTAGGCCTACAAATTGGGTATCGGGTGGAGAGAGATGGTGTGTTACACTCCAAGGTGTTCCCCAGGTTTCCTTGCCATTGCTTCGGTCTTCCGACTCTCGTTTAGTAGTTGTAGAAAACTACACTGCATTAGGCCTACAAAATGGGTATCGGGTGGAGAGAGATGGTGTGTTACACTCCAAGGTGTTCCCCAGGTTTCCTTGCCATTGCTTCGGTCTTCCGACTATCGTTTAGTAGTTGTAGAAAACTAATTTGCATTAGGCCTACAAATTGGGTATCGGGTGGAGAGAGATGGTGAGTTACACCCAGGTTTCCTTGCCATTGCTTCGGTCTTCCGACTCTCGTTTAGTAGTTGTAGAAAACTACACTGCATTAGGCCTACAAAATGGGTATCGGGTGGAGAGAGATGGTGTGTTACACTCCAAGGTGTTCCCCAGGTTTCCTTGCCATTGCTTCGGTCTTCCGACTCTCGTTCAGTAGTTGTAGAAAACTACACTGCATTAGGCCTACAAAATGGGTATCGGGTGGAGAGAGATGGTGTGTTACACTCCAAGGTGTTCTCCAGGTTGCCTTTTCAGAGCTTCGATCTTAATGCTCTCGTTTAGTAGTTGTTGGAAACTACGCTGCATTAGGCCTCCAAATTGGCTATGGGGTGGAGAGAGATGGTGTGTTACACTCCAAGGTGTTCTCCAGGTTTCCTCGCCATTGCTTCGATCTTCCGACTCTCGTTTAGTAGTTGTAGAAAACTACACTGCATTAGGCCTACAAAATGGGTATCGGGTGGAGAGAGATGGTGTGTTACACTCCAAGGTGTTCCCCAGGTTTCCTTGCCATTGCTTCGGTCTTCCGACTCTCGTTTAGTAGTTGTAGAAAACTACACTGCATTAGGCCTACAAAATGGGTATGGGGTGGAGAGAGATGGTGTGTTCCACTCCAAGGTGTTCTCCAGGTTGCCTTTCCTGAGCTTCTATCTTCAGGCTCTCGTTAAATTGTGGTTAAATGGAACAACTGCATTTGGCGTACTAGTTGGTTTGGGGCCTACTAACAGTGTCTGCCGCTCCTTGCTGTTCTCCTGGTTTCCTGTCCTGAAATTCCGTTTTCAGGCGCTCGTTAAGTAGTTGTTAATGTTAGACTGCATTTGGCCTACTAGTTGGGTTGGGGCCTACTATCGGTGTCTGCCACTCCTTGCTGTTCTCCTCCACTGAACAAAGCTGTGCCGCCTGTTTACTACGGTTGCCAATTTTGAACTGCATTTCGACTACTTACTGATTTGGGCCTACTCTCTGTGTCAGCCTCTCATTCCAGTTGTCCTCCACTGCAATGCCCCCTGGTTATTCCTGTGTTACCAATTTTGAACTGCATTTAGCCAACTTTATTCTTTGGGCCTATATCTGTGTTTCCTCCTCATCCTGCCCATTGCCCAGCCAGTGATAGATGAGTCTGCTGGTACATTGACCCATAACGCAACATTCCCCGTGCACGCTACACAACAACATTGTGACCCTGCTGAAAGTCAGGTTGCTCTTCCCGCATACCATACCACCTTACACGGGGACAAAGAGGAAGGTGCAGATGAAAGTGCAGGTTCCTTCATCAGGTGGGGGGAGGAATACTAGTTGGCGACGTCACTGGCACAGGGCCTCTCATAGTACGCAAAAGTGTTGCTGCCGGTGGGAGGCGCCCCCGCCGTGCAAACACACAGCTGTACTTTGAGGGGCCCTGTGCCAGTGCCAATGCCAACGAGTGGGCCCCCCCTGCTTGCTCAGGTTCACAGCACTTGCAAAGTTGAAATACTTACCTCTCCCTGCTCCACTGCCGTGACGTGGTCCAGATTTCCTGGGCCCACTAATTACTTGAACCAGCCCTACCCACCACAACTTTAGCCAAATGACCCCCAATTTCAAATGCCTTCCAATTATTATAAGGTAAATTACGCTTGACAAGCTTCATTAAGAAGAATGGATGGTTTTGACATTAAAATGGGCACTCTAGGTGTTTTCCTGGCCCCCACTCACTGCCGACTATGCTGCCCCATTGACTTGCATTGGGTTTCGTGTTTCAGTCGATCCCGACTTTACGTCATAATCGGCCGATTTCACTCGACCCGACTTTTGAGATAGTCGGGTTTCGCGAAACCCGGCTCGACTCTAAAAAGGTCAAGGTCGCTCAACTCTAGTCAATAACAAGCTGCAAGATTATAGTTTTTAGACAACTAATAATTGTCTTTTTTAAAGGTGGGAGATGTATGCATTTCTTTTGTTTATGAACAGGTTGTGAAAACAGAAAAAGCTGTGGTACTGTAATTTGCACTTTTTTACAATATGATTATGGGGTTAGTAATGGGGTGTCTTATAGATGCCTCTCCATTACTAACCCATGGGCTTGATGTCAGCGGCCATAAAACAGCTGACATCAACCCCAACCCTATTTCCCCATTAGCCACTGCACCAGAGCAAGTGGGAAGAGCGAGGCTAAGGGCCAGATTTGGCGCATCTTATGCATGTGCCATTCCTGGGGCAGCTAGGGGGCGGACATTGTTAGCTTGGGAGGGGGACCAATATCTGTGGCCCTTTCCCAGGCTACAAAAATCAGCCCAAAGCCCTTAAACTAACCAGTAAAGGCTAAGCAAACACACCTGTGAGCTGTTATTAACAACCTGCGAAACTTATCCAGATTATTAATATCAGCCCCCAGCCGTGGGATTTCTCTTTCGCCGGTTCTGAAAATTATGTGGGAGCCCATGCCATTTTTTGTTTAATTATTTATTTTACACACGATGTACAAAGAGGGTGCTGAATACAACTCTCATCATTATAGCTTGGTCGTGCTGAGATCAGCTGTCTTCAGCACCCGGCGCCTGAGAACAGCGCAAACTGCTCCACTTTTCTCAGACACCAGTAAGATATGATGTGGAACATGGACGGTACACGGTTGTCACACATATGGCACACATATGTAACATACACACATGATAGTTAACTACAATAGTGGTTTTTCCAGTACCAGAAATATTAGGACGTGTGAAAGAGCCCTAACTGCGATCAGACCTGTGAAATAGGGATGATCGAACAGCTTATATAAGAGCTTATTTGAATAGCTATAGCATTTCCCGAATAGCTGCCTCAGTAACCTGGGCACCTGGAGGACTCCCAATAATCAGCTGTTCGGTGCCACAGCTGCATGTGTCCTGGCTGGCTCTCCATACATGTGCAGAAGTTATATAGCTATTTGGATAAGCACTTATCCGAAGCTATTCGATCAACCCTTCTGTGAAAGTGAAAGTGTCATAGAATGACTAGGTAAATAAGAACAAAAAAAGTTATAGATATTCTACATTTAAAAAAAAAAATCAAAAAAATAATAAAAGAAGTACACATATTTGGTATCGCTCAATCCATAATGACCTGACTTATAAAACTGTCCAGCTAGTCAACCTCTTAAGTGAACACTATAAAAAAAAAATAAAAAACAAGTAAAAAACTATGCTTTTTCATCATACCGCCAAATAAAAATTATAATTTTACCACACGTGGAATGGCATGAAAAAACAAAAACAAAAATCAATTCCTGAACTGCTGTTTTAGTTGGTTCTGCCTCCCAAAAATCTGGATAGAAAGTGATCAGTAAATGTTATGTGCCCAAAAATGGTACCATTAAAATGAAAACTCGTCCCACAAAAAACAAGCCCTCACATGACTCTGTAGGCAGATATAATTAATTAAAAAATTAAGATGCTAAAAACTGTTTTGTTTTTTTTAAGAAAAAGTATTTTAGTGTGTGATGATAGTCAAACATAAAAACCCAAAATAATTCCAGTAAATGCATCGGCCTGAAAAACAGCATACAAAATAAATAAAAACAATTTTTAATGTGCTGTTGATTGTTCATTCTGCCTCCCAAAGATCGCAGTAAGGCTTGGCTCACATACACACTGCACTATAGGCTGAGTGCTTACACTGGAGTTTCCACGAAAATCTTTGAAATATGTGATTCAGATGTAACTCCCGGTGGAAGATTCTTTATAATGAGGCAGCGAGAGTCAATGCAGTCTGGCCTGTACTCTGGCAGTGTCCTTCTTTTTAGGTGTGCATAACAGTGTCATTGGCCACAAGTTTGTGCACCTCTTAAAAGAAGGAAAGTGCTGAACAGAGGCCAGGCGGAGACCAGAAAAACTCTGCTGCCTCTGTATAGTCAATGGATCCCTAGGGCATTTCATCTGAATCAAATCATTCAGAGATTTAGATGGAAATCTTGATATAAGTGCCCAGTGTAGAGTGCGGGATAAATGTGATCCAAAACTATGTGTAAAATGATCCCAATAAAATTTTAAACTCAATCCACAAAAAAGCAAGTCCCCACTCAGGTCCATCATCTGCTAATGGAAATATAGGGGGCTTGTACGGATAGTATAAAGGCTCTGTAGAGCACTATGGCGCCTCGCCTCCAAAAGAAATCCAGCAAATTCTGCCAAATCCAACTGCCTCCCTCCCTTCTGAGCTCCACAGTGTGCCTAATCCACATTTAGCATCCATATGTTTGGCATCTCTGTAGCGGTGAGAGGCTGCTTAGTTTATTGTTGCATGTCTCCAGAAGCATGAGCTGTTTATAAAGTAATGGGTACTACAATTATACTAGCACTGCAATAGCAGATTTGCAATTTTCACTTGGTAACATCCGCTGCTTCTTGTTTCTGGAAAATACCCATGAAGTCAAAATCATCACTACACTTGTACATACATTTCCAAAGGGTTATAATTTCCAAAATGGTGTCATTCAAGGGTGTATTCTATTCCTCTAGCTCTTAGGGGCTCTGTATATGGAGTCTGCAAACTATAGATGAGCAACTTTTACTTTTTTAGGATCGAGTCGGGCTTCACGAAACCCGACTTTCTCAAAATTCGGGTCAGGTGAAATCGGCCGATTATTGCGAAAAGTCAGGGGCCGACTGAAACACGAAACCAAATGCAAGTCAATGGGGAATCAAAGTCGGCAGTGAGAGGAGGACAGGAAAATACCTACAGTGCCCATTTTAATGCCAAAAACATCAATTCGTATTACTGAAGCTTGTCAATCTTAATTTACTTTATAATAATAGTTAGGCATTGAAAACAGGGGGTCATTTGGCTAAAGTTGTTGGGGGGGGTAGGGCTGGCTCAAGATTTTCGTGGGCCCAGGAAATGCGGAATACGTCACGGCGGTGGAGCAGAGAGAGGTAAGTATTTCAACTTTGCAAGTGCTGTGATCCTGAGCAAGCAGGGGGACCACTAGTTGGCACTGGCACAGGGCCCCTCATAGTACGGTGGTGTGTTTGACGGTGGGTGGTGCCTCCCACTGCCAGAGACACTTTTGCGTACTATGAGGGGCCCTGTGCCAGTGCTAATGAGCATGCCCCCCCACCTGATGAAGGAACCTGCATTTTCATCTGCACCTTCCTCTTTGTCCCCGTGTAAGGTGGTATAGTATGCGGGAAGGGGAACCTGACTTTCAGCAGGGTCAGATTCTGGCTCTGTAGAGTGCAAGGGGAATGTAGTGGCCTGGGTCAATGTACCAGCAGACTCACAAAGCAGTGGCTGGGCAATGGGCAGGATGAGGAGGAAACACAGATATATGCCCAAATAATAAAGTAGGCTAAATGCAGTTCAAAATTGGTAACAGGAGTACACAGGCAGCATAGCTTTGTTCAGTGGAGGACAATTGTATTGAGTGGCGCAGACAGACTTAATGGGCCGAAAATAAAAAAGTAGGCTAAATGCAGTTCAAAATTGGTAACAGGAGTACAGAGGCGGCATTGCTTTTTTCAGTGGAGGAGGACAACTGTAATGAGAGGCAGACACAGTTACTAGGCCCAAATCAGTAAGTAGGCTAATGGTTACAGTTCAAAATTGGTAACAGTACTAGACTGGTGGCATTGCTTTGTTCAGCGGAGCGCAGTCGCACAACCACTCCATCCGCAGCTGCCAGTGTTGCACACTAGGTGTTTCATTATCGGACAGCTAGTGGTAAGCATCAGCAGGCTGTGTTAGAAATGAAGAGTTTGGGCGACAACAGACACGCTGCGGAAGTACTGGCCGAGTACTTGCAGCAACAAACTCAGTCATGGCTGGGCAGTGTACATCTTGAGGCAGGCAAGGTAGTCAGTGATGACAGAAGGAATTTTATGGCTGCCATAGCCCTTTCAGAACTTAAACACATACCTTGCCTGGCTCACACCTTGAACCTGGTGGTTGCGTGCTTCCTCAAAATTTATCCAGAGTTACCAGCCCTGCTCCTGAAGGTGCGAAGACTTTACTCGCACATCCGCCAGTCGCCCGTACACTCCATCCGTATGCTGAACCATCAGCAATCGCTGAATCTTCCCCAGCACCGCCTAATAATCAACGTTGCAACAAGGTGGAACTCCACACTGCACATGGTTCAGAGGCTGTGCGAACAGAGGCATGCTCTGATTAATTTGTAAGAGGATACACATACACGGGCAGGCAGTTGGATGGCAGACATGGAGTTGTCTGGTGTGCAGTGGTGGAAGCTCCAAGACCTCTGTCAAGTCCTTCAGTGTTTGAGGGAATGCACATGGCTGGTAAGTGCAGACGACGTCATCATAAGCATGATCATCCCACTAATGCATCTGCTGATGCAAAGTTTGATGCACATTAAGGAGCTGGCGTCTGCAGACGAGGAGGAGGGAAGCTTTGATGACAGTCAGCCATTTTCTGCTCAGGGAACTCTCCTGGACGAGGTGGCAGATGAAGAGGAGGATGATGGGGATGAATTTTTATGGGAGGAGGATGCTTCTCTGGGGGCAATAGAAACTGGTGGCGTTGCAAGGTCAGGTACAGGGTTTCGCGGGACAGAAGTATTGTTGATTTGCAAGAAAGTGCTCCTCAAGCCAGCACAAGCAGTGAATTGACACCTGGAACCTTGGCCCACATGGCTGAGTATGCCTTGCATATCCTAAAAAGAGACCCCGCATTATCAAAATGATGACCGATGACGATTACTGGTTGGCCTGCCTCCTAGATCCATGATATAAAGGAAAATTACAAAATATCATGCCACATGAGAACCTTGAGCAAATATTGGCTACCAAACAAGTCACTCTTGTAGACAATTTGGTTCAGGCATTCCCAGCACACAGCGGTGGTGATGGTTCTCACATGAGCCGTAGGCGGCAACATGGCAAAGGTGTTAGAGGTGCACAAATCCAAAGTGGCATTGGACAGAGGGGTTTTATAAACAAGTTGTGGAGTGATTTCGCAATGACCGATGACACGACAGGTAGTGCTGCATCGATTCAAAGTGACAGGAGACAGCATTTGTCCAGTATGGTTATGAACTACTTTTCCTACCTTATCGATGTTCTCCCTTACAGGTCATTCCCCTTTGATGACTGGGCATCTAAAATAGACACCTGGCCTGAATTGGCAGAATATGCATTACAGGAACTCACTTGCCCTGCTTCTAGTGTGCAATCAGAAAGTGTCTTCAGTGCTGCTGGTTCAATCCTGACCGAAAAAAGGACATGTCTGGCTACCCAGAATGTTGATGATCTAACCTTCATTAAAATAAACCAATCATGGATTTTAAATTATTTTGCCCCACCTTCTCCTGCTGACACATAACTTGCCTGAAAATGTCTTGCTTTTGGCCTCCTCTTACTGACTTCTCCAATTCCTCCATTTGCAGCTGCTGAATGTCCACCATAGGCCATTTTTATACCTCCCTAAATGGGCTGACTGCCCCCCACAGGGCCATGGTCACCTGCTCTACCACTGTGTAGTCTGTGCTGTTAAATCCTTCAATGGCACTGCCAATACAAATTTGTTGAAATGATAGATGATAGTTAAATTATACTGGGGCCCTGGCCTTCAGTTAAACCAGTTAATACAGGCAGCACGGTGGAAGTGGTTAGCACCGCAGCCTTGCAGCGCTGGAGCCATGGGTTCTAATCCCACCCAGGACAACATCTCTAAAGAGTTTGTATGTTCTCTCCGTGTTTGCGTGGGTTTCCTCCGGGTACTCCGGTTTCCTCCCACATTCCAAAGACATACTGATAGGGAATTTAGATTGTGAGCCCCATTGGGGACAGCAATGATAATGTGTGCAAACTGTAAAGCGCTGCAAAATATGTTAGCGCTATATAAAAATAAAGATTTAATTTACTTTGCGCCTACTACCACTGTTTGCTACTCAGCAGAGGAGCCCACCCCAGTACCTAGCTATGCCACCTGTTTAGTCTTGTTACTAGTTTTGAGCATTCCGATACCGCAAGTATCGGGTATCGGCCGATATTTGCGGTATCGGAATTCCGATACCGAGTTCCGAAATTTTTGCGATATCGGGAATCGGTATGGGGAAGAAGAATCATGTGTAAAATAAAGAATAAAAATAAAAAATATTGATATACTCACCCTCAGACGTGCCCTGGTTGTAACCGCTGCAACCGCCATGCTTCCCTTCCTAAGAATGAGCGCGTGAAGGACCTGCGATGATGTCGTGGCTTGTGATTGGTTGCGTGAGCGGTCACATGAGCGGTCACGTGACCAATCACAAGCCGCGACGTCATCGAAGGTCCTTCATGCGCTCATTCTTAGGAAGGGAAGCATGGCGGTTGCAGCGGTTACAACCAGGGCACGTCCGAGGGTGAGTATATCAATATTTGTTATTTTTATTCTTTATTTTACACATGAATATGGATCCCTGGGCCTGAAGGAGAGTTTCCTCTCCTTCAGACCCTGGGAACCATTACAGGATAAATTCCGATATTTGTGTCCCATTGACTTGTATTGGTATCGGATATCGGTATCAGCGATACCCGATATTTTTCGGATATCGGCCGATACAATCCGATACTTTCAAATATCGGAAGGTATCGCTCAACACTACTTGTTTCCAATTTAGAACTGCTTTTAGCCTACTTTTGTATTTTGGGCCTACTAACTATGTCTGCGCCACTCATTACAGTTGTCCTCCACTGAACAAAGCAATGCCGCCTGTTTATTCCTGTTACAAATTTTGAACTGTTTTTAGCCTACTTTTGTATTTGGGCATACTAACTGTGTCTGCACCACTCGTTACAATTGTCCTTCACTGAACAAAGCTATGCCACCTGTTTAGTCCTGTTACCAATTTTGAACTGCATTTAGCCTACTTTTTATTTTGGGCCTACTAACTGTGTCTGCGGCACTCGTTACAATTGTCCTCCAATGAACAAAGCAATGCCGCCTGTTTAGTCCTGTTACCAATTTTGAACTGCTTTTAGCCTACTTTTTTATTTTGGGCCTATATCTGTGTTTCCTCCTCATCCTGCCCATTGCCCAGCCACTGCTAGATGAGTCTGCTGGTACATTGACCCTGACCACTACATTCCCCTTGCACTCTACACAGTCAGAATCTGACCCTGCTGAAAGTCAGGTTCCCCTTCCCGCATACTATACCACCTTACACAGGGACAAAGAGGACGGTGCAGATGAAAGTGCAGGTTCCTTCATCAGGTGGGGGGGGCATACTCGTTAGCACTGGCACAGGGCCCCTCATAGTATGCAAAAGTGTCTCTGGCAGTGGGAGGCACCACCCACCGTCAAACACACTGCCGTACTATGAGGGGCCCTGTGCCAGTGCCAACTAGTGGGCCCCCTGCTTGCTCAGGATCACAGCACTTGCAAAGTTGAAATACTTACCTCTCCCTGCTCCACCGCCGTGACGTATTCCGCGTTTGCTGGGCCCACGAAAATCTTGAGCCAGTCCTACCCCACCACAATTTAAGCCAAATGACCCACTGTTTTCAATGCCTAACTCTAATTATAAAGTAAATTAAGATTGACAAGCTGAAGAAATAAGAATTTATGTTTTTGGCATTAAAATGGGCACTGTAGGTGTATTCCTGTCTCCACTCACTGCCGACTTTGATTCCCCATTGACTTGCAATGGGTTTCGTGTTTCGGTCGGCCCCCGACTTTTCGCAATAATCGGCCAATTTCACCCGACCCGACTTTTTCGCGAAAGCCGACTCGATCCTAAAAAAGTAAAAGTCGCTCAACTCTAATAACAATATCAGGCTAATTAAGGTCTAAAACCTTGGTCAAATCTATCTGAGCACTCAAATGTCCAGATGTACCCAAACGTTTGCATTGGCCCATTTTACTTTTTGCAAATTTTTAAAATGTAAAAAAATAATATTATTTTATTCTTTGCCTAAAGAACAAAGGAAATGGGTCATCTTTAACGTGAGCCCTTTTAGAGATCATTTCATTTTCAACAGTAAATTTGACCAGGGGTACCCAAACTTTTACATGCCACTGCATGTTTGACTTTGAAACTTTGCAGTGTTTCACAGAAAAACATACTTTTAAAGCCACCGAGCTGCAAGATAATGCTATAGAATAAATGGATAAGCATGCCTTTTTTGACTTCTCCCTGCTAACTGCCCTAGAATGACACGTCTCTGCATATATGCGCAATAAGTCAGAGACCAGCCAATAATGGGTAACAGATGGGGAGAAGCAAATGTGGACCCACCTTCTTGACTAGTCTATAGTGCAGTCCTAGTCCCCCGCTGCTTTTAACGGACGTTTTTCTCTGAAACACGGTATCGTTTTAGATTCAAACATACCCGGCATTTTCATGAAGCCAGTACCTGATTCATGCTGCCCAAGAATAAAGACTGCGAAGCATGTATCAGGTTCTCTTTATTTCAAATTTCCTTGCCAAATTAGAATAAAAGTGCATAATTCCATTTTCAGCAGCTTCACTCGTCACTACTTAGTCTCCTAATATTTTTTGCTGTTACAGTAGCTCGTGTGGGATGGCTATCATCTACTCATGTAAAATTAAAATAAAATCTGATGATATATTTGTTCATTATATTAATTAATGTCTCTTTTTTAAATATTTTTGTAGATAAGAAGGCAATGCTGTCTGATAATAGTACCGAAATAATTTTCTCAGAGTTGTAAAAAGTATATGTTCTAAAAAACTGAGATAAAACTTTTGAATATTAAAATAAATAACTATTGTGTTTTAGGTGCATGGGGAAATAATATCTAAGGAAAGAAATCTGTTGATAGGGATTACGCAGTCTTTGAAGATTTATTCAGTTCATCCACAAGGGCAGAATTGCTATATGAACTATCTAGCTGCACAGACATTTATAAGTTGTTGTATGAACGGCTCATTAAGTGTAGTTCATATCATCGCACAATATATTCCTCCATCTTGCCCTCAGCAGCTTTCTGGTGCCTGTGGATTACTAGCTTTTCTGCAGAAGACCTCTTAGCTTTTTGACATTTAATCAGAATTTTGTATCTTTCTTCCAGTATCATTTTGTGACTAAGTACGGCAATTGTGTCATTTCAGGAGGAAACCAAACTAAAGATGATAAATTGCTATATGGCAAGTTCCGAGCATACGCTGTGTTATTATTTATTTTTGTCGTGTTAGCATCAGATGGGACATGAATTGATTCTTTGTAAATAATGTCCAGGAGCGAAATCTTCCCTTGTTAATTTTTTTCTTTGTTAATTAGGAAGATTCACGTTTAACTGAACAATATGAAAAAAAACTTCAGACTAATGACTAGAACAGTCCAGTGATTTTAATTAGGTATGTAGTAGTTCAAGAGTGAGTCGAACAAATATATGAAATATTTATTTGAGGCACTTTGCCAACAAGCAAAGTCATTTAATGGAGCCATATTCCTTGCTTATATAAGTCAACAGAGGCTGAGACCCATTAGAAATAATCCGTATTTCAGATTTCATGAACATACATGTAGAATAAGCAATCAGTTTGTAACAAATTAATGTCATTTGTGAATTCCTCATAAGTCAACTCATGTGCCTTTCAGTAAAAGGATGGCACTCCCATTACTTCTCCCACCTCTCTCTTTCTGGGTGTCTTTCACATGGGGAACAGCGTAGTCCCATGACAGAGTAGGCAGAACAGTAAAGCAAGAGGCTCAGGAAAAGAAACTGAGAAGAAGAAAGAAAAGCCAATCAGAGAGGTATGGAGAGGTCCATGGAAAGGTTCTTATAAGCATTTTTTAACCTTTTCCAGACAGATTAATTTTGGATGAGATTAGCTGACAGACTTTAAGTGCATCTAATAAATTAGAAATTAGGCAAATTCATTCATTCTCAACATATATGGAAAAAACATGATTTTGATTCAGGATATCCATCCAAGAGATTTACCTATTCTTATGACAGTCAGCTTGATGTTGTGGGTCCAAAGAATCTCTGGTCTTTTAATCTCTAGTCTGAAATTTAAACAAGGAGACCCATTTAAAAGTTTATACCAAAACTTATACCCTTATCAAAACAATATCTTAATTCAAAAATTGTCAGGAACATCTGAGATACATGAAAACAAACTCTCAAACTATTTTCTTTTCAAATAGGTAGCATTTTTTACATGTACAAAATATTATTTTTCAAAAATTTGCCACATCCTTGCTAAGGTTCAGAGACACAATAAAGTTTATGGCACATTTCTGTTCCTAGCTTTATATAGCCTGGAACAGTGTTATACTATAATACTGTGTATTTTATGATAGATAGTGATATTGCATAGATTATCACAAGACATGAGCGTACCACTGTATTCTACCCTGGTCCATGGTTCAGTTAAGTGCACTCTGGCCGTGGACATGGGTTGTTAAAATTTTCTTACATTCTAGGTTCCTTGATTGATTTGCCAGAGTGGCATGATGTTATCAATGTGCTTTGCAGTAGCCAAGTAATGACGGTCTAGCGCCACAAATCTTAGAGATGAGCGACACTGGTAGGAAAACGTGTGGCAATCTCAAATTTGGCATGAACATAGCACATTTGGATTTGTGTTTGCTTTCACAAGCTTTTTTACTCAAAGTCGGAAAAAAGTCAGTCAACGTTCAGTAAATCATTGCGTTTCCTCTAATGCTTTTGCTATTACTTTGGCTATAATAGTGGTGCTGTATGATGAGAGGAGGGGCAGGGTGTTGTGTTCGTTGAGGGGAAGGCGGTGTGTCTAGGTCAGTGGAGCATGTGGAGAGGTTACGCTTCTTTTATGTTTTTTCGTTCCTTAACCTTACGTGTGTTTAGTCCTGCAACCAATCAGAGCACATAAACCATCCACAATGTCCCATGACACAAGGTGTTCTCTGATGGGTTGCTAAAGTCACATGTCTCTGGCCATATAAAAAGCAGACATCTTGCTTTGCTGGCACTATTTGCTCAGTGTCACAGTGCAAAAAGGTCACTCCAGCATCATTTGCCGCTGATAGCACAAAATGATATGTTTGAACGCAGCACAAATACTTCTGTTGAAAAAGTTGTTAGTATTGGAGATATCATTAAGATGTTCATTAATTCTGATAATCATGCAGCGGCTAATGCAACCAGCATAATTCAAATGACATGAGGTACATTGAATACAATAGATTACATTTTTAGTATTACAGTTAACAGAGGTGTATCTAGGGTTTCTGGCACCCGGGGCAAGAATTCATCTTGGCGCCCCCCCAGGACATATGCGATTTGCACACTTAGTCTTGTACCCACGAGCTCCTCTCCCTAATGCTCTCAATGATCAGTGAAAAACTGAGAGAAGCAGGAAGAGAAGCTCAATGTCACAGGGCCACAAGTATGAAAGTCGCATATGAGAGACGTGTCCATGTGACGACTACTGGAACCTGCAGAGCTGAATTCTGACATTACAGACTTCTGAATTATCACAATTAATGCATTGCACACTTTTAGGATTCTCCCTTGCCTGTGGACAGTCATGTCAGCACAAGCACGCGATTTGTATACCTCTGGCCACATTTCGACTAGATGTGCCTGGCCTCACTCAGTTCACTTTCATTGAGTGAGGCCACACATGTCTAGTCAGCACGTGGCCGCATGTATCTAAATCGCCAGCATGAGAGAATCCTGACAGCGTGCAGTGCGCACTGTGAGAATTCAGAAATCTGCAGTCACAAAGAATAACTGCAGACTCATTACAAACCTGGACATCCCCCTTAAAGCTCCTAACATAAATAAAAACATGAGAGTTAGTTAGCATCACACATAACATTTACATCCAGGTACCTTATAGATGACGTCGTCTCTGGAGCTGTTCTCCTTCTTTTCTTCATCTTGTCCAGACCCCATGATGAGTTTTCTCATACACAGTCGTCTCTGCAGACTTCCATCTTCTCCGTTCTTTTGCAGAAAATCTCCACGTGACGCCCTTAAAGATACAAGTGTCATTAAAATGCTCCTGAATAAAAAATTATCCCTCACTATATTGTCTGCACAAAATATGACCCCCATACTGTCCCTCTTATGGTTCATGCTCTTCACCCTGACCTCTCCTTTCCATACCGACCCCCTCTTCACACTGTCCTCTCATACTGTGTTCCCCCTATAGGGCCCAGTATTTATACTGTACTCTCTCATCACACTCCCCCTTCCTGGTATACTGTCCCCTAATGGTTGTGCCCTCACACTGTCCCTCCATGCTACACCCCCACTATTCAGTTTCTATTCTGTGCCCACTCACTTTTGTCCCCCCATACTGTCTCCTCACACTATTCCCCTCCCTCCTTATACTGTCTCCTCTCACATCCCCCTGTTCACCATACTGTCTCCTCATATATTTACCCCCTCACTTTCTATACTACCTGCTCACCTAACTCCCCATACTGTGTCTGCACACATCCCATCACCCTCACTCCCCGTACTCTGTCCACATACATTTTTCACATCGCTACTCATACTGTGCCCTCATTCTCCCATTTTGTTTCCTCATACATGCCGCCCATTGCCTCATACTGTTTCCTCATACATGCCCCCAATTCCCCCATACTGTTTCCTCAAACATGCCCCCAATTCCCCCATACTGTTTCCTCATACATGCCCCCATTCCCCCATACTGTTTCCTCATACATGCCCCCCATTCCCCAGTACTGTTTCCTCGTACATGCCCTCATTCTCCAATACTGTTTCCTCATACATATTCCCCATTCCCCAATACTGTTTCCTCGTACATGCCCTCATTCTCCCATACTGTTTCCTCATACATGCCCCCCATTGCTCTTCATTTTGTTTCCTCAAATCTCCCACACACATTAAAACCCCATCCCCACTCCAAATCTCACCCCACACATAAAAAATACCCCATCCCCAAATTCTCCCCACATATAATAAATCCCCCTATCCCCACTCAAATTGTCCACACAGATATTATTGTCCTCTACCCCACCCCATCATTGCTCTCTTCACCACCTCCATCATTGCCTTCTCCGTCATGCCCATCATTGCCCATTTCACCACCTCCAGCATTTCCTCCCCAGCAATCCCATCATTGCCCTTTCCACCACATTCATCATTTCCTTGTCCCCCACCTTCCCCATCATTGCCCATTCCACCACTTCCATCATTTCCTCCTCCCCCACCATCCCCATCCTTGCCCATTCCACCACTTCCATCATTTCCTCCTCCCCCACATCCCCATCCTTGCCCATTCCACCACTTCCATCATTTCCTGCTCCACCACCATCCCCATCCTTGCCCATTCTACCACTTCCATCATTTCCTCCTCCACCACCATCCCCATCCTTGCCCATTCCACCACTACCATCATTTCCTCCTCGACCACCATCCCCATCCTTGTGTTATGAATAGGTAATTCAGAACCACAATGGACCTTGAAGTTCAGAGCACACAAGTGACCTGACAAAAACCACAAAACATAGGACGAGCTCTGAGACGTGGGAACTCTGCTGACCGCAATCCCTAAACCTATCAAACCACACTAGAGGTAGCCGTGGATTGCGCCTAACGCTCCCTATGCAACTCGGCACAGCCTGAGAAACTAGCTAGCCTGAAGATAGAAAAATAAGCCTACCTTGCCTCAGAGAAATACCCCAAAGGAAAAGGCAGCCCCCCACATATAATGACTGTGAGTTAAGATGAAAATACAAACACAGAGATGAAATAGATTTAGCAAAGTGAGGCCCGACTTACTGAATAGACCGAGGATAGGAAAGATAGCTTTGCGGTCAACACAAAAACCTACAAACAACCACGCAGAGGGGCAAAAAGACCCTCCACACCGACTAACGGTACGGAGGTGCTCCCTCTGCGTCTCAGAGCTTCCAGCAAGCAAGCAAAACCAAAAAAGCAAGCTGGACAGAAAAAATAGCAACAAAAGTAACACAAGCAGAACTTAGCTTATGCTGAGCAGACAGGCCACAGGAACGATCCAGGAGGAAGCAAGACCAATACTAGAACATTTACTGGAGGCCAGGATCAAAGCACTAGGTGGAGTTAAATAGAGCAGCACCTAACGACTTAACCTCATCACCTGAGGAAGGAAACTCAGAAGCCGCAGTACCACTCGTGACCACAGGAGGGAGCTTGATCACAGAATTCACAACAGTACCCCCCCTTGAGGAGAGGTCACCGAACCCTCACCAGAGCCCCCAGGCCGACCAGGATGAGCCATATGAAAGGCACGAACAAGATCGGCAGCATGGACATCAGAGGCAACGACCCAGGAATTATCTTCCTGACCATAACCCTTCCACTTAACCAGATACTGGAGTTTCCGTCTCGAAACACGAGAATCCAAAATCTTCTCCACTATATACTCCAACTCCCCCTCCACCAAAACCGGGGCAGGAGGATCAACAGATGGAACCACAGGCGCCACGTATCTCCGCAACAATGACCTATGGAATACGTTATGGATGGAAAAAGAATCTGGAAGGGTCAAACGAAAAGACACAGGATTAAGAACCTCAGAAATCCTATACGGACCAATGAAACGAGGCTTAAACTTAGGAGAGGAAACCTTCATAGGAATATAACGAGATGACAACCAAACCAAATCCCCAACACGAAGTCGGGGACCCACACAGCGTCTGCGATTAGCGAAACGTTGCGCCTTCTCCTGGGACAAGGTCAAATTGTCCACTACATGAGTCCAAATCCGCTGCAACCTGTCCACCACAGCATCCACACCAGGACAGTCCGAAGACTCAACCTGCCCTGAAGAGAAACGAGGATGGAACCCAGAATTGCAGAAAAACGGTGAAACCAAGGTAGCCGAGCTGCCCCGATTATTAAGAACGAGCTCAGCCAACGGCAAAAAGGACACCCAATCATCCTGATCAGCAGAAACAAAACATCTCAGATATGTTTCCAAGGTCTGATTGGTTCGTTCAGTCTGGCCGTTTGTCTGAGGATGGAAAGCCGAGGAAAAAGACAAATCATTGCCCATCCTAGCACAAAAGGCTCGCCAAAACCTCGAAACAAACTGGGAACCACTGTCAGAAACGATGTTCTCTGGAATGCCATGTAAACAAACCACATGCTGGAAGAACAATGGCACCAAATCAGAGGAGGAAGGTAATTTAGACAAGGGTACCAAATGGATCATCTTAGAGAAGCGATCACAAACTACCCAAATGACCGACATTTTTTGAGAGACGGGGAGATCCGAAATAAAATCCATAGAGATATGTGTCCAAGGCCTCTTCGGGATCGGCAAGGGCAAAAGCAACCCACTGGCACGAGAACAGCAGGGCTTAGCCCGAGCACAAATCCCACAGGACTGCACAAAAGAACGCACATCCCGCGACAGAGACGGCCACCAAAAGGATCTAGCCACCAAATCTCTGGTACCAAAGATTCCAGGATGACCAGCCAACACCGAACAATGAACCTCAGAGATAACTTTATTCGTCCACCTATCAGGGACAAACAGTTTCTCTGCTGGGCAACGATCAGGTTTATTAGCCTGAAATTTTTGCAGCACCCGCCACAAATCAGGGGAGATGGCAGACACAATTACTCCCTCTTTGAGAATACCCGCCGGCTCAGGCAAACCCGGAGAGTTGGGCACAAAACTCCTAGACAGGGCATCCGCCTTCACATTTTTAGAGCCCGGAAGGTACGAAACCACAAAGTCAAAATGGGAGAAAAACAGCGACCAACGAGCCTGTCTAGGATTCAACCGTTTGGCAGACTCGAGATAAGTCAAGTTCTTGTGATCAGTCAAGACCACCACGCGATGCTTAGCTCCCTCAAGCCAATGACGCCACTCCTCGAATGCCCACTTCATGGCCAGCAACTCTCGATTGCCAACATCATAATTTCGCTCAGCAGGCGAAAACTTCCTGGAAAAGAAGGCACATGACTTCATCACCGAGCAATCAGCACCTCTTTGCGACAAAACAGACCCCGCTCCAATTTCAGAAGCATCAACCTCAACCTGGAACGGAAGCGAAACATCTGGTTGACACAATACAGGGGCAGAAGAAAAACGTCGCTTTAACTCTTGAAAAGCTTCCACAGCAGCAGAAGACCAATTGACCACATCAGCACCCTTCTTGGTCAAATCGGTCAATGGTTTAGCAATACTAGAAAAATTACAGATGAAGCGACGATAAAAATTAGCAAAGCCAAGGAACTTTTGCAGACTCTTCAGAGATGTCGGCTGAGTCCTATCATAAATGGCCTGGACCTTAACAGGGTCCATCTCGATGGTAGAAGGGGAAAGAATGAACCCCAAAAATGAAACCTTCTGAACACCAAAGAGACACTTTGATCCCTTCACAAACAAAGAATTAGCACGCAGGACCTGGAACACCATTCTGACCTGCTTCACATGAGACTCCCAATCATCCGAGAAGACCAAAATATCATCCAAGTATACAATCAGGAATTTATCCAGGTACTCTCGGAAGATGTCTTGCATAAAGGACTGAAATACTGATGGAGCATTGGCAAGTCCGAATGGCATAACTAGGTACTCAAAATTCCCCTCGGGCGTATTAAATGCAGTTTTCCATTCATCGCCCCGTTTAATACGCACAAGATTATATGCACCACGAAGATCTATCTTGGTGAACCAACTAGCCCCCTTAATCCGAGCAAACAAATCAGATAGCAGCGGCAAGGGGTACTGAAATTTGACCGTGATTTTATTTAGAAGGCGGTAATCAATACAAGGTCTCAGCGAACCATCCTTCTTGGCCACAAAAAAGAACCCTGCTCCCAATGGCGATGACGACGGCCGAATATGACCCTTCTCCAAGGATTCTTTTACGTAACTCCGCATAGCGGCGTGCTCAGGTACAGATAGATTAAACAGTCGACCCTTAGGAAACTTACTACCAGGAATCAACTCGATAGCACAATCACAATCCCTATGCGGAGGTAGGGCATTGGACTTGGGCTCATCGAATACATCCCGGTAATCAGACAAGAACTCTGGGACCTCAGAAGGGGTGGAAGATGAGATAGACAGAAATGGAACATCACCATGTACCCTCTGACAACCCCAGCTGGACACAGACATTGATTTCCAATCTAATACTGGGTTATGGACTTGTAGCCATGGCAACCCCAACACGACCACATCATGCAGATTTTGCAACACCAGAAAGCGAATATCCTCCTGGTGCGCAGGAGCCATGCACATGGTCAGCTGGGTCAAATACTGAGGCTTATTCTTGGCCAAAGGCCTAGCATCAATTCCTCTCAATGGAATAAGACACTGCAAGGGCTCCAAGACAAACCCACAGCGCCTAGCAAACTCCAAGTCCATCAAATTCAGGGCAGCGCCTGAATCCACAAATGCCATGACAGAATAGGAAGACAAAGAGCAGATCAAAGTAACGGACAAAAGAAATTTCAACTGTACCGTACCAATGGTGGCAGACTTAGCAAACCGCTTAGTGCGCTTAGGACAATCGGAGATAGCATGAGTGGAATCACAACAGTAGAAACACAGCCCATTCTGACGTCTGTGTTCTTGCCTTTCAGCTCTGGTCAAAGTCCTATCGCACTGCATAGGCTCAGGTTTATGCTCAGATAATACCGCCAAATGGTGCACTGATTTATGCTCACGCAAGCGTCGACCGATCTGAATGGCCAAAGACATAGACTCATTCAGACCAGCAGGCATAGGAAATCCCACCATGACATCCTAAAGGGCTTCAGAGAGACCCTTTCTGAAGATTGCTGCCAAAGCACATTCATTCCATTGAGTGAGCACAGACCACTTTCTAAACTTCTGACAATAAATCTCTATCTCATCCTGACCCTGACACAGAGCCAGCAAATTTTTCTCTGCCTGATCTGTTGTGAGTTCTGTTTTTGGGCTCCCTCTGGTGGTTACTGATGGTACTGGGTGATTTGTGTTCTGCTGTCTCTGGTGTCCACCTGTTCTATTAGGATTTGGGAGTTTCCTATTCAACCGGGCTTTCTTGTCATTTCCCCGCCGGCTATCAAGGTTATCAGAGTGTTTTGTTACCTCAGCTTCTGGCTTCAGTTATCTTCAGGACAAGCTAAGTTTTTGATTTTCTTGTTCCACGTTTTGCTTTATTTTTGTCTAGTCCAGCTTGCATATAATTGTTTCTTTGCTGCTGGTTGCTCTAGTGGGCTGTAATTACTCCTCATGTTCCATGAGTTGGAACATGAGTTCAAGTAATTACAGGATGGTTTTTTGAAGGGTTTTTTGCTGACCGCGCAGTTTACTTTTGTATCCTCTGCTATCTAGTTTTAGCGGGCCTCATTTTGCTGAATCTGTTTTCATACTGTGTATGTGCCTTCCTCTCATTTCACCGTCATTATATGTGGGGGGCTGCTATTTCTGTGGGGTATTTCTCTGGAGGCAAGAGAGGTCTGTGTTTCTTCTAATAGGGGAAGTTAGATCTTCGGCTGGTGCGAGACGTCTAGGATCAACGTAGGCACGTTCCCCGGCTATTGTTATTTGTGTGTTCAGGTTTAGGGTCGCGGTCAGCTCAGGTTCCATCACCCTAGAGCTCGTTGGTGCTTGTCCTTTTGTGATTCCCTGCCATTGGAATCATGACAGTATAGCCGGCCAAAATGTTTGGGCTGAAGTAGGAGGAAAAGTAGTCTTAGGAAGTTTTTTTTTTTTTTTTTCTCTCCTCTGAGGTTGCTGCCTAGCCTTAATTGCAGCCTGGCTGATTTTTTATTTTTTATTTTTTATTTTTTTCCTCCTCTTAATCCTTGAATGGCTCTGACCTTAGCTGTTTATCATGGACATCCAGAGTTTAGCTTCCAGCTTGAATAATCTTGCTGCTAAGGT
Organism: Ranitomeya imitator; assembly: GCF_032444005.1. Taxonomy (NCBI): domain Eukaryota; kingdom Metazoa; phylum Chordata; class Amphibia; order Anura; family Dendrobatidae; genus Ranitomeya; species Ranitomeya imitator. The sequence goes on from NC_091284.1 coordinate 53,417,468, forward strand.
TCAAAATATACAAGATTTTGTTGTACATGCTCCTATGTCTGAACCTAGAATTCCTATTCCAGAGTTCTTTGCTGGAGATAGATCTAGTTTTCTGAATTTTAGGAACAATTGCAAGCTGTTCCTTTCTTTGAAATCTCGCTCTTCTGGAGACCCTGCTCAGCAGGTTAAGATTATTATATCTTTCCTGCGGGGTGACCCTCAAAATTGGGCATTTGCATTGGCACCAGGGGATCCTGCGTTGCTTAATGTGGATGCGTTTTTTCTGGCATTGGGTTTGCTCTATGAGGAACCTAACCAGGAGATTCAGGCTGAAAAAGCTTTATTAGCTCTCTCTCAGGGGCAAGATGAAGCAGAAATATATTGTCAAAAATTTCGGAAATGGTCAGTGCTTACTCAGTGGAATGAGTGCGCCCTGGCTGCAAAGTTCAGAGATGGCCTTTCTGAGGCCATTAAAGATGTTATGGCGGGGTTCCCTGCGCCTACGGGTCTGAATGAGTCTATGACTATGGCTATTCAGATTGATTGGTGTTTACGGGAGCGCAAACCTGTGCACCATTTGGCAGTGTCTTCTGAACAGACACTTGAGACAATGCAATGTGATAGAGTTCAGTCTAGAAGTGAACGGCAAAACTATAGGCGGAAAAATGGGTTGTGCTTTTATTGTGGTGATTCAGCTCATGTTATATCAGCATGCTCTAAACGCACAAAAAAGGTTGATAAGTCTGTTGCCATTAGTACGTTACAGTCTAAGTTCATTCTGTCTGTGACTCTGATTTGCTCATTATCATCCATTTCCGTCGATGCCTATGTAGATTCAGGCGCTGCCCTGAGTCTTATGGATTGGTCATTTGCCAAGCGATGTGGGTTTAGTCTTGAGCTTCTGGAAGTCCCTATTCCTTTGAAGGGAATTGACTCTACACCTTTAGCTATGAATAAACCTCAGTACTGGACACAAGTGACCATGCGTATGACTCCCGTTCATCAGGAGGTGATTCGCTTCCTGGTATTGTATAATTTACATGATGTTCTAGTACTTGGTCTGCCATGGTTACAAACTCATAATCCAGTCCTTGACTGGAAAACAATGTCTGTGTTAAGCTGGGGATGTCAGGGGGTTCATGATGATGCACCTCCGATTTCTATCGCTTCATCTACTCCTTCTGAGGTTCCTGTATTTTTGTCTGATTATCGGGATGTTTTTGAGGAGCCTAAGCTCAGTTCGCTTCCTCCTCACAGGGATTGCGATTGTGCTATAGATTTAATTCCTGGTAGTAAATTTCCTAAAGGTCGTTTGTTCAATCTGTCAGTGCCAGAGCATACTGCTATGCGGGATTATGTTAAGGAGTCCTTGGAAAAGGGACATATCCGTCCATCTTCGTCCCCTTTGGGAGCAGGTTTTTTTTTCGTGGCCAAAAAAGATGGGTCCTTGAGGCCTTGTATAGATTATCGTCTTTTGAATAAGATTACCGTAAAATATCAGTATCCTTTGCCTTTGTTGACTGATTTGTTTGCTCGCATTAAGGGGGCTAAATGGTTCACTAAGATTGATCTTCGGGGTGCGTATAATCTTATACGAATAAAGCAAGGTGATGAGTGGAAAACCGCATTTAATACGCCTGAGGGCCATTTTGAGTATTTGGTAATGCCTTTCGGACTTTCTAATGCTCCTTCAGTCTTCCAGTCCTTTATGCACGATATTTTCCGTGAATATCTGGATAAATTTATGATTGTGTATTTGGATGATATTTTGGTTTTTTCTGATGACTGGGAGTCTCATGTTCAGCAGGTCAGGAAGGTGTTTCAGGTCCTGCGGGCTAATTCCTTGTTTGTAAAGGGCTCAAAGTGTCTCTTTGGAGTCCAGAAGATTTCTTTCTTGGGGTATATTTTTTCCCCTTCTACTATTGAGATGGATCCCGTCAAGGTTCGGGCTATTTGTAACTGGACGCAGCCTGCATCTCTTAAGAGTCTGCAGAAGTTCTTGGGCTTTGCTAATTTCTATCGTCGTTTTATAACTAATTTTTCTAGTGTTGTTAAGCCTTTGACGGATTTGACTAAGAAGTGTGCTGATGTTGCTGATTGGTCTCCTGCGGCTGTGGAGGCCTTTCAGGAACTTAAATGCCGGTTTTCTTCTGCTCCTGTGTTGCGTCAGCCTGATGTTTCGCTTCCTTTCCAAGTTGAGGTTGATGCTTCCGAGATTGGAGCGGAGGCGGTTTTGTCACAGAGAAGCTCCGATTGCTCGGTGATGAAGCCATGTGCGTTCTTTTCTAGAAAATTTTCGCCCGCTGAGCGGAATTATGATGTGGGTAATCGGGAACTTTTGGCCATGAAGTGGGCATTTGAGGAGTGGCGTCATTGGCTGGAGGGTGCTAGACATCGTGTGGTGGTCTTGACTGATCACAAAAATCTGATTTACCTTGAGTCTGCCAGGCGTCTGAATCCTAGACAGGCTCGTTGGTCACTGTTTTTCTCTCATTTCAATTTTGTGGTTTCATACCTGCCAGGTTCAAAGAATGTGAAGGCGGATGCTCTTTCTAGGAGTTTTGTGCCTGACCCCCTGGAAATTCTGAGCCCACTGGTATCCTTAGGGATGGGGTGATTTTGTCGGCCGTCTTCCCAGACTTGCGACGTGCTTTGCAGGAGTTTCAGGCGGGTAAACCTGATCGTTGTCCGCCTGAGAGACTGTTTGTTCCGGATAGTTGGACCAGTAGAGTCATCTCCGAGGTCCATTCTTCTGCGTTGGCAGGTCATCCTGGAATATTTGGTACTAGAGACTTGGTGGCCAGGTCTTTTTGGTGGCCTTCCTTGTCGAGGGATGTTCGTTCTTTTGTGCAGTCTTGTGAGGTTTGTGCTCAGGCTAAGCCTTGCTGTTCTCGAGCCAGTGGATTGTTGTCACCTTTGCCTATCCCGAAGAAGCCTTGGACGCACATTTCCATGGACTTTATTTCGGATCTACCTGTCTCTCAAAAAATGTCCGTCATCTGGGTTGTGTGTGATCGCTTTTCTAAAATGGTTCATCTTGTACCCTTGCCTAAGTTGCCTTCCTCCTCTGAGTTGGTCCCTCTGTTTTTCCAGAACGTGGTTCGTTTGCATGGGATTCCGGAGAACATCGTTTCTGACAGGGAATCCCAGTTTGTGTCTAGTTTTTGGCGGACGTTCTGTGCTAAGATGGGCATTGATTTGTCCTTTTCGTCTGCATTCCACCCTCAGACGAATGGCCAGACGGAGCGAACTAATCAGACCTTGGAAACTTATTTGAGGTGTTTTGTTTCTGCTGATCAGGATGACTGGGTTACCTTTTTGCCGCTGGCCGAGTTTGCCCTTAATAATCGGGCTAGTTCTGCTACCTTGGTTTCTCCTTTCTTTTGTAATTCGGGGTTTCATCCTCGTTTTTCCTCTGGTCAAGTGGAGCCTTCTGATTGTCCTGGAGTGGACATGGTGGTGGATGGGTTGCATCGGATTTGGAGTCATGTGGTGGACAATTTGAAGTTGTCCCAGGAGAAGGTTCAGCAGTTTGCTAATCGCCATCGCCGCGTGGGTCCTCGACTTCGTGTTGGGGACTTGGTGTGGTTGTCTTCTCGTTTTGTTCCTATGAAGGTCTCTTCTCCTAAGTTCAAGCCTTGGTTCATCGGTCCTTATAGGATCTTGGAAATTCTTAACCCTGTGTCGTTTCGTTTGGATCTCCCGGCATCGTTTGCTATTCATAATGTGTTCCATCGGTCGTTGTTGCGGAGGTATGAGGTACCTGTTGTTCCTTCGCTTGAGCCTCCTGCTCCGGTGCTGGTGGAGGGAGAATTGGAGTATGTTGTGGAGAAGATCTTGGATTCTTGTGTTTCCAGACGGAAACTCCAATATTTGGTCAAGTGGAAGGGTTATGGTCAGGAGGATAATTCTTGGGTGGTTGCCTCTGATGTTCATGCTGATGATTTGGTCCGCGCTTTTCATAGGGCTCATCCTGGTCGCCCTGGTGGTTCTCATGAGGGTTCGGTGACCCCTCCTCAAGGGGGGGGGGTACTGTTGTGAGTTCTGTTTTTGGGCTCCCTCTGGTGGTTACTGATGGTACTGGGTGATTTGTGTTCTGCTGTCTCTGGTGTCCACCTGTTCTATTAGGATTTGGGAGTTTCCTATTTAACCGGGCTTTCTTGTCATTTCCCCGCCGGCTATCAAGGTTATCAGAGTGTTTTGTTACCTCAGCTTCTGGCTTCAGTTATCTTCAGGACAAGCTAAGTTTTTGATTTTCTTGTTCCACGTTTTGCTTTATTTTTGTCTAGTCCAGCTTGCATATAATTGTTTCTTTGCTGCTGGTTGCTCTAGTGGGCTGTAATTGCTCCTCATGTTCCATGAGTTGGAACATGAGTTCAAGTAATTACAGGATGGTTTTTTGAAGGGTTTTTTGCTGACCGCGCAGTTTACTTTTGTATCCTCTGCTATCTAGTTTTAGCGGGCCTCATTTTGCTGAATCTGTTTTCATACTGTGTATGTGCCTTCCTCTCATTTCACCGTCATTATATGTGGGGGGCTGCTATTTCTGTGGGGTATTTCTCTGGAGGCAAGAGAGGTCTGTGTTTCTTCTAATAGGGGAAGTTAGATCTTCGGCTGGTGCGAGACGTCTAGGATCAACGTAGGCACGTTCCCCGGCTATTGTTATTTGTGTGTTCAGGTTTAGGGTCGCGGTCAGCTCAGGTTCCATCACCCTAGAGCTCGTTGGTGCTTGTCCTTTTGTGATTCCCTGCCATTGGAATCATGACACTGATCCACTGAATTAGGTTCATCGTACAGTAATCCGAGCGCCAGAAAAAACGCATCAATATTACATAATGCAGGATCTCCTGGCGCAAGGGAAAATGCCCAGTCTTGAGGGTCGCCACGTAATAAAGAAATAATGATCTTAACTTGTTGAACTGGGTCACCAGAGGGGCGAGGTATCAACGCCAGAAACAGTTTGCAATTATTTTTGAAACTCAGAAATTTAGCTCTATCTCCAGAAAATAACTCAGGAATAGGAATTCTTGGTTCTAACATAGAATTCTGAACCACAAAGTCTTGAATATTTTGTACTCTTGCCGTGAGCTGATCCACACATGAAGACAGACCTTTAATGTCCATCACCACACCTGTGTCCTGAACCACCCAAATGTCTAGGGAAAAAAAAAGGCAAAACACAGTGCAAAGAAAAAAAAATGGTCTCAGAACTTCTTTTTTCCCTCTATTGAGAAGCATAGTACTTTGGGCCTCCAGTACTGTTATGAATAGGTAATTCAGAACCACAATGGACCTTGAAGTTCAGAGCACACAAGTGACCTGACAAAAACCACAAAACATAGGACGAGCTCTGAGACATGGGAACTCTGCTGACCGCAATCCCTAAACCTATCAAACCACACTAGAGGTAGCCGTGGATTGCGCCTAATGCTCCCTATGCAAATCGGCACAGCCTGAGAAACTAGCTAGCCTGAAGATAGAAAAATAAGCCTACCTTGCCTCAGAGAAATACCCCAAAGGAAAAGGCAGCCCCCCACATATAATGACTGTGAGTTAAGATGAAAATACAAACACAGAGATGAAATAGATTTAGCAAAGTGAGGCCCGACTTACTGAATAGACCGAGGAAAGGAAAGATAGCTTTGCAGTCAACACAAAAACCTACAAACAACCACGCAGAGGGGCAAAAAGACCCTCCGCACCGACTAACGGTACGGAGGTGCTCCCTCTGCGTCTCAGAGCTTCCAGCAAGCAAGCAAAACCAAAAAAGCAAGCTGGACAGAAAAAATAGCAACAAAAGTAACACAAGCAGAACTTAGCTTATGCTGAGCAGACAGGCCACAGGAACGATCCAGGAGGAAGCAAGACCAATACTAGAACATTTACTGGAGGCCAGGATCAAAGCACTAGGTGGAGTTAAATAGAGCAGCACCTAACGACTTAACCTCATCACCTGAGGAAGGAAACTCAGAAGCCGCAGTACCACTCGTGACCACAGGAGGGAGCTTGATCACAGAATTCACAACACCTTGCCCATTCCATCACTTCCATCATTTCCTCCTCCCCCACCATCCCCATCCTTGCCCATTCCACCACTTCCATCATTTCCTCCTCCACCACCATCCCCATCATTGCGCTCTCTCCGTCAGCCCCATCATTGCACTCTCCTCCCCACCATTCACATCATTGCCGTCTCCCCATCAGCCCCATCATTGCCCTCTACTCCCCCACCATCCCCATCGTTGCCCTCTCTCCATCAGCCCCATCATTGCCCTCTCCTCCTCCACCATCCCCATCATTGGCTTCTACCCGTCAGCCCCATCATTGCCCTCTCCTCCCCCACCATCCCTATCATTGGCCTCTCCCCGTCAGCCCCATCATTGCCCTCCTCCCCCACCAGCCCCATAATTGGCCTCTCCCCGTCAGCCCCATCATTGCCCACTCCTCCCCCACCATCCCCATCATTGGCCTCTCCCAATCAGCCCCATCATTGCCCTCTCCTCCCCAACATCCCCATCATTGCCCTCTCCTCCCCCACCATCCCCATCATTGGCCTCTCCCCATCATCCCCATCATTGGCCTCTCCCCATCAGCCCCATCATTGCCCTCTCCTCCCCCACCATCCCCATCATTGCCCTCTCCTCGTCAGCCGCATCCTTGCCCTCTCCTCCCCCACCATCGCCATCATTGGCCTCTCCCCGTCAGCCCCATAATTGCCCTCTCCTCCCCCACCCTCCCTATCATTGGCCTCTCCCCGTTAGCCCCATCATTGCCCTCTCCTACCCCACCATCCCCATCATTGGCCTCTCCCCATCAGCCCCATCATTGCCATCCCCTCCCCCATCATCCCCTTCATTGGCCTCTCCCCATCAGCCCGATCATTGCCCTCTCCTCCCCCACCATCCCCATCATTGGCCTCTCCCCATCATCCCCATCATTGCCCTCTCCTCCCCCACCATCCCTATCATTGGCCTCTCCCCGTCAGCCCTATTATTGCCCTCTTCTCCCCACCATCCCATCATTGGCCTCTCCCCGTCAGCCCCATCATTGCCCTCTCCTCCCCCACCATCCCCATCATTGGCCTCTCCCCATCAGCCCCATCATTGCCCTCTCCTCCCCACCATCCCCCTCAATTGCCTCTCCCCATCAGCCCCATCATTGCTCTCTCCTCCCCCACCATCCCCATCATTGCCCTCTCCTCGTCAGCCCCATCATTGACCTCTCCTCCCCCACCATCCCCATCATTGGCCTCTCCCCATCAGCCCCATCATTGCCCTCTCCTCCTCCACCATCCCCATCAATGCCCTCTCCTCGTCAGCCCCATCATTGCCCTCTCCTCCCCATCCTCCCCATCATTGGCCTCTCCCTGTCAGCCCCATCATTGCCCTCTCTTCCCCCACCATTCCCATCATTGGCCTCACCCCGTCAGCCCCATCATTGCTCTCTCCTCCCCCACCATCCCCATCATTGGCCTCTCCCCATCAGCCACATTATTGCCCTCTCTTCCCCCACCATCCCCATCATTGCCCTCTCCCCGTCAGCCCCATCATTGCCTTCTCCTCGTCAGCTGCATCCTTGCCCTCTCCTCCCCCTACACACACATGCACACCATTTACTTCTCTGCACATTCCCCTGCAGTGTGACACACACACACACACCTCTCACCTCTCCTCACGCTCTGCTGCAGCATCTCCATCGCCTTCCTCTGACACAGCCGGCCGCTGAATGATGACGTCATCCAGCGGGGCGTCTGTGTGAGAGGAAGCGCGGGCAGGAAGCAGGAAGACAGATTGCTGCAGCTCCGCTGCTATTTTCTCTTGTAGGCAGCAGAGCTACAGGGATTTCTCCCTGCCCTCTGCAGCCACCCTGCAGGGCCCCGCCCCACCTCCGCACATGTTGGGAGCAGGTGCCCTGCAGCTTCTCTGTGCCGGCTGTCAGCTTGACAGTCGGCGCAGAGAACAGCTGACTCCCAGACCGGGTGCGGCAGAATGCAGCCGCCGGGGGAGACACTGCAGACCGCCACATTACCCTGCCGGCTGCGCCCGGGGCACATGCCCCGGCTGCTCCCCCTATATACGCCACTGACAGTTAATAAACTGTTAAATCATGTGGTTTTGAGTATTATTATAATTAGAGAAGGTTTTGCATGGACTAGCAAGTCTGCATGTTTTGCAGCGTGTTGCTCCACAGCGAAAAAAACATTTAAAGTTGAGCCATGTATTTTTGGGAATACAATTCTTTATGCAGCCAGTGGTCATACTTAAGATGTCATAAAATGCAAAAATTGCAGTGACAATTCTGTTTGCTCCAAGGAACTGGTGAATTTAGAAACCAAACTTACAGATAGGGAATATCCAAAATGGATGATAAAACCTGCTCATGATATCCCCAAAAATAAAAATAAATCCCAACTGATTCAATATAACGAAAAAAAAGAAATTCCTCATGTCAGTGCTAGTTCTCCTAAACCAGTTCTATCATTGCAATATAGCTCTCAATTGATTACACGAGGATGAGATTTTGTCTTTTATTCTTCAATCGGGCTGCAACTTGTTGCAAAAGAAGCTCTTTTTTGGGGCAACATGTCATCACCCAGTTTTTTAAATTCTACTAAGTCCAAAAATACATGGCTCAACTTTAAATGTTTTTCTTTTCACTGTTGAACGACACGCTGAAAAACATGCAGATTAACTAGTCCGTGCAAAACCTTCTCTAATTATAATAATACTCAAAACCACATGATAAAACAACTTATTAACTGTAATACTAAAAATTTCATGTATTGTATTCAATATACCTCATGTCATTTGTATTACCGTATGTTGGTTGCATTAGCCGCTGCATGAAAATCAGAATTAATGACCGTCTTAATGATATCTCCACTACTAACAACTTTTTCAATAGGAGTATTTCTGCTGCATTCAAACATTTCATATTGTACCATCAGCAACATGTGATGTCCCTACGAGTCTTTGGCATTGAAAGGGTCAGGGATCCTCCACGGGGCGGAGACATCAAGAGATTGCTTCTCAACACAGAGGCATTAAGGATTTTTAATTTAGGATCCAGATCACCAGAGGGTCTCAATCTGTGCTCTGATATTATGTGCAATTATTAGGCTCATTTTTCCCCCCTGTATTTTTATATTTTGTTCATATTGATCTTCCATTGTATTTTTTTACACATATTTTGTTGTGCTTTTTCTCTTTTGTTTTGTTTATCCATATTGTTTTAGATCATGTGATTTTTTCTGGCCAACTACCTTCATTCACTGTGGTTTTAAGACTGATGGGAAATATCAGGCCTTGAGGAAGAATGCTGTTTGTGTTCGAAATGCGTCAGTCACAACCAAAAGTGACACAAACTATAATAAACACATAAATAAAGTACAAGTGCTTAAACCAGTGCTCAATAAAAATGGTTTGGTCTAACCAATATGCTGAATATTCTTTGTAGCAGGTCTGTATTACACAGGAGCAATACATATAGTCCATATGTACAGGGGGAATTTTCCTCGTATTCCCTGTCATGCCCCTGCATTGCTCATGTCCTCACAAGGACAATCCCCATGTGTGAGCTAATACCAGTTGCCCACCAATGATGTAAACAAGTTGATCTCCCTACGTATTTCCTCCCCAGTAGAGGGGATTCATCACGGGAGCAAAGAAAATAATAGTAGTGGGAAAATAAAGGGACCATGCAGTGGCAGGAGTCCTTATCTCAGATATGATCTTTTGTGTCACACAACCCTTGTGTTGAAAGTAAGTGGTACGAATGAGCCCTGCATACTCTGCTCCTATAAATAGAGGCGCGCCATGCCTCACTTACCCCGGCATGTGACACCACCTCCAGGTCTCTGATCCAATACAGAAGCACTGGGGATTCCAGAGGTAATGTCCTGATTCTATCCCATTCGGTGGATAAGGTGTATGGTATCGTGTTGTCCACCATGGAACACAGATGGCCCGGAAGTAGTGGCGCCATCTTGGCAGTGTCATGTTCAGTAGCGGTCCCCGCACGTTACCCAGTTTTCCATGAATAAGTAAATTTGTCAGCTATTCAAAGTAATTGGACCGCTATGCTGACATGCATCTAGATCCATATGGGGGGGGGGGGCGTTCCCATTCAATGATGTGGAAATTCCCCCATTCATTACGGCCAAGGAAGTCGCATTATATCTTAGAGGAAAGTTCTTAGGTGTCACCCGGACAGTAAGCCAGCATATATTTAGACTGGATAATGCGACATGTGAATTTTTTAAATTGTTTCCCTGTAGAAGAAGGAATAGCACAATAAGAGGAAAGATAGAGTGTCCATCTATTAGAACTAAATCTTAAAAATCTTAAATAGTTCAATTTCCTGTATCATATGCGATTATCCCATGGTAAAAAAATGGAGTCTTAGATACACAGAGAATTTGGTATGAATATGATTAGTAGTGATACTCTTAAGTCCTAATAGACCTCATAATATAATCTGTTTTCAACGGAGGCCCCCACGGCAGACAAACAGATACAAGGCCACTGAGAATTGATCATGGCATTAATATTTTCATAATAGCAAAAACTAAACAATCAGACAAGGAATAGGGGAGAAAAAGGAAGAAGGGAGGGGGGTTTAGGGGTAGGGGGAGAAGGGGTGGTGGTTTTTGTTTGAGAGACCTAGGGGGAATTAGGAGGGATTAAAGAAAGGGGTTCTTGTAATTCCATGAGTGTATTACCAGTGGATGCAAGATACTCACTTCTTAAAGGAAACATCCATAATTTAACTGCTCATTAAGACCCCAAGGGTGGCAAGTATCCAATCGGAAAAGCACAGATTTGAAATGACTACTTAGATGGTTAGCGCTGATGATGCCTTCATCAGCATCACTATTCCGGTCATCTACATGCTGGTGCACTCTTTGAAAAGTCTGCGTGAGAAGGTGATGGTCCCAGAGGATGAGTTGGAAGCAAAGGAGGATGCAGAATAGATAACAGTATCTCAAATTTTCGGACTGTCATTACACAGGCGGATGCAATGGGAGGGTGGCTGACAGCGATCAAGGGGGTATCATGATACCAGACAAACTGTTAGTGAAGATGCAGGAGCCAAGGAACAAATTGAAGAGGACAAGGTGATAGACGAGCAACAGTCAGGAGATGAAAAGGATAACGATACACTATCTGTTTTCTGTGGTAGGCAGGAGTGGATGGAGGAATGAGACCACCTCGTCACATTTTGCTAAATTCACACAAAGTGAAAGTCAAAAAATATGGATTTTTGAGAATTCAATTCAACTCAAGAAGTTTGCTCATCTTTAAATAAAACCCTTTGCAAATACGTCACATTCTGTATCACTAGTACCAAATGTCCTGAGTAGAGATAAGCAAACTGTTTTGGAAAAGGTTTGTCAATTTTAAATTCAGGATGAACCTTGCGCATTCGGATTCGTGTTCAGATTCCCAAGCATTTTCCTCAAAATTGGCAAATGATCAAGTTTCCAGTAATGCCTTTGTTAGGATCTTGGCTAGGATAGTAATGCTATATGATGAGCGGGGGAGACGTGTTTGATGAGGGGAGGGGGTGGGGAGCGGTCATAGGAGCAGCAGATTGTTATACTTTTTTTAATTAACTGAATGTGTGGAGACTCTGGCAGCCAATCAGGGTGCAGAAACCATCCACAACATCACACAAGCTCTTGAGTCATTGGCTGCTGAAGTTTAGGGGTAAGGGGAGGAGGGGCAGTGGTTTTTGTTTGAGAGACCTAGGGGGAATTAGGAGGGATTAAAGAAAGGGGTTCCTTTAATTCCAAGAGTGTATTACCAGTGGATGCAAGATACTCACTTTTTAAAGAAAACATCCATAATGTACATGTAACTGTCCATTAAGACCCCTAGGATGGCAAGTATCCAGCCGGAAAAGCACAGATTTGAAATGACTATAAATCTGCAGTGCTAATTCTGTGGTTCAGCCACAAGTCACCATTTCATCATATGAATCCATAGCGCTGCTGATTCTGTGGTGCAGCCTCAAGTTGCTACTTCAGCACATAAATCGATAGTGCTGCTGATTCTGTAGTACAGCAACCAGTCACCATTTCAGCATATCAATCCTTTGTGCTAATTGTGTGGTCAAGCCATCAGTCCACATTTTCAGCATATAATTTCTTTATTCTAATTGTGTGGTTCCGTCAGCAGTTCACATTTCAGCATATAAATGCATATAAATGTTTTGTTCTAATTCTGTGGCCCAACCATACTATCTCAGCAAATAAATACTGATTGTTAATTTAGTGACAGGTGACTGACAGGTCTGGGCCTAGGGTTGTAAAACAACTAGTTAAAAAAGGGGAAGGGTACATCCAACATGAGTGGGAAAAAGCGAGGTTGTGGTGGAAGGAATAGGTGTGGTGTTTGAGGTGTACGTGGGGTAGGTGGTAATGTTATTTAAAGCTCTACTGAACAAACAATGGCTCATCCTATGCAAAGACAGCTTACAACTTCTGTTACTGGATGGGCCACTCAACTCCCTTTATTTGGCACCAGCACAGTAGTACGTCTTGTATACAATTTTTGGAAATGTGGAAACTCCAAGTTGGGTCTCCATCTGGTGGGTTGCCTGTAGTGTAGGGTTGAGCGAAACGGGTCGTTCATTTTCAAAAGTCGCTGACTTTTGGCAAAGTCGGGTTTCATGAAACCCGATCCGACCCCTGTGCGGGGTCGGCCATGCGGTATGCGACTTTCACGCCAAAGTCGCGTTTCAATGACGCGAAAAGCGCCATTTCTCAGCCAATGAAGGTAAACGCAGAGTGTGGGCAGCGTGATGACATAGGTCCTGGTCCCCACCATCTTAGAGAAGGGCATTGCAGTGATTGGCTTGCTGTCTGCGGCGTCACAGGGGCTATAAAGGGGCGTTCCCGCCGACCGCCATGTTACTGCTGCTGATCTGAGCTTAGGGAGAGGTTGCTGCCGCTTCGTCAGAAGCAGGGATAGCGTTAGGCAGGGTCCATTAACCACCAAACCGCTTGTGCTGTAGCAGTGCCTCAGCACTGTAGCTCATTGGGCTGCCCTAGAAGGCTCCCTGATAGCTGCATTGCTGTGTGTACGCCGCTGTGCAAACCAACTGCTTTTTTCAAAGCACAAATCCTCTTGTTCCTTCCTTTCTGCACAGCTATCTTTTTGGTTTGTACACACTTTTTATTTAATTTGTGCATCAGTCCACTCCTTATTGCTGCCTGCCATACCTGGCTGAGATTACTGCAGGGAGATAGTAATTGAAGGACACTCCCTGTTTTTTTTTTTTTTTTTTTGTGGGAGATTAAGATTGACATTTCTGCTAGAGTGCCATCCCTGTCTGTGCCATCTCTCACTCAGTGGGCCATAGAAAGCCTAATTATTTTTTTGCTTGATTTGGGTTATAAAATCTACCTGAAAAAATCATTCACTACATCAATCAGTGGGAGAAAAATATTGGCCTCAGGGCTTGTGTGCCACTCTTGACTCCTGTGTGCATCATCACTCACTCAGTGGGCCATAGAAAGCCTATTTATTTTTTTGTTTGATTTTGGTTCTAAAATCTACCTGAAAAAATCACTACATCAATCAGTGGGAGAAAAATATTGGCCTCAGGGCTTGTGTGCCACTCCTGACTCCTGTGTGCATCATCACTCACTCAGTGGGCCATAGAAAGCCCATTTTGTTTTTTTTTTTGCTTTATTTGGGTTCTAAATTCTACCTGAAAAAATCAATAAATCAATCAGTGGGAGATTAATATTGGCCTTTGGGCTTGTGTGCCAGTCCTAAGCGTGCCATCTCTCTCTCTCAGATAGTGGGCCATAGAAAGCCTATTTGTTTTTATTTTTTTTTATTGGGTTTATAAATTTTCCCTGGAAAAAAAAAAAAAGTGGGAGATTAATATTGGCCTCTGGGCTTGTGTGCCAGTCCTGAGCGTGCCATCTCTCTCACAAATAGTGGGCCATAGAAAGCCTATTTATTTATTTATTTTTGGTTTTATAAATTCTCCCTTAAAAAAAAAAGGGAGATTAATATTGGCCTTTGGGCTTGTGTGCCAGTCCTAAGCGTGCCATCTCTCTCTGTCTCTCAGATAGTGGGCCATAGAAAGCCTATTTATTATTTTTTTTATTGGGTTTATAAATTTTCCCTGGAACAAAAAAAAAAGTGGGAGATAAATATTGGCCTCTGGGCTTGTGTGCCACTCCTGACTCCTGTGTGCGTCATCTCTCACTCAGTGGGCCATAGAAAGCCTTTTTTTGTTTTATTTGTTTTCTAAATTCTCCCTGAAAAAATCATTTTATTTTCTTTGGTTTCTAAATTCTTCCTGAAAAAATCATTTTATTCTATTTTTTTTTTTCCTAAAGTCTCCCTGAAAAAACAAAAAACAAAAAACAAATCAGTGGGAGATTAATATTGCCCTTTCTGCTTGTGTGCCAGTCTTGACTCCTGGGTGTGCCATCTCTCTCTCTCTCTCCAATTGTGGGCCATAGAAAGCCTATTATTTTTTTAGCTTGATTTGGGTTCCAAAATCTACCTGAAAAAATCACTACATCAATCAGTGGGAGATAAATATTGGCCTCTGGGCTTGTGTGCCACTCCTGACTCCTGTGTGCGTCATCTCTCACTCAGTGGGCCATAGAAAGCTTTTTTTTGTTTTATTTGTTTTCTAAATTCTCCCTGAAAAAATCATTTTATTTTCTTTGGTTTCTAAATTCTTCCTGAAAAAATCATTTTATTCTATTTTTTTTTTTTCCTAAAGTCTCCCTGAAAAACAAAAAACAAAAAAACAAATCAGTGGGAGATTAATATTGCCCTTTCTGCTTGTGTGCCAGTCTTGACTCCTGGGTGTGCCATCTCTCTCTCTCTCTCCAATTGTGGGCCATAGAAAGCCTATTATTTTTTTTAGCTTGATTTGGGTTCCAAAATCTACCTGAAAAAATCACTACATCAATCAGTGGGAGATAAATATTGGCCTCTGGGCTTGTGTGCCACTCCTGACTCCTGTGTGCGTCATCTCTCACTCAGTGGGCCATAGAAAGCCTTTTTTTGTTTTATTTGTTTTCTAAATTCTCCCTGAAAAAATCATTTTATTTTCTTTGGTTTCTAAATTCTTCCTGAAAAAATCATTTTATTCTATTTTTTTTCCCTAAAGTCTCCCTGAAAAAACAAAACAAAAAAACAAATCAGTGGGAGATTAATATTGCCCTTTCTGCTTGTGTGCCAGTCTTGACTCCTGGGTGTGCCATCTCTCTCTCTCTCTCCAATTGTGGGTCATAGAAAGCCTATTATTTTTTTAGCTTGATTTGGGTTCCAAAATCTACCTGAAAAAATCACTACATCAATCAGTGGGAGATAAATATTGGCCTCTGGGCTTGTGTGCCACTCCTGACTCCTGTGTGCGTCATCTCTCACTCAGTGGGCCATAGAAAGCCTTTTTTTGTTTTATTTGTTTTCTAAATTCTCCCTGAAAAAATCATTTTATTTTATTTGGTTTCTAAATTCTTCCTGAAAAAATCATTTTATTCTATTTTTTTTTTTCCTAAAGTCTCCCTGAAAAAAAAAAAAACAAAAACAAATCAGTGGGAGATTAATATTGCCCTTTCTGCTTGTGTGCCAGTCTTGACTCCTGGGTGTGCCATCTCTCTCTCTCTCTCCAATTGTGGGCCATAGAAAGCCTATTATTTTTTTTAGCTTGATTTGGGTTCCAAAATCTACCTGAAAAAATCACTACATCAATCAGTGGGAGATAAATATTGGCCTCTGGGCTTGTGTGCCACTCCTGACTCCTGTGTGCGTCATCTCTCACTCAGTGGGCCATAGAAAGCCTTTTTTTGTTTTATTTGTTTTCTAAATTCTCCCTGAAAAAATCATTTTATTTTATTTGGTTTCTAAATTCTTCCTGAAAAAATCATTTTATTCTATTATTTTTTTTTCCTAAAGTCTCCCTTAAAAAAAAAAAAAAAATCAAATCAGTGGGAGATTAATATTTACATTTGTGCTTCAGTGACAGTCCTGCGTGTGTGGCATCTCTCTTGTTTGTTGCCACCAACAACAGAGTGTGTAACATTGTGCCTGATTTTCGTTGTGGTCTCACTCACCTGTAAAGGGGTAGCTAAATCATACTGAAGTTATAGCTCACCGTGTAATTTGTGTGACAGCAACAAATACCGTTAGTTTGTTTACATTTTTAAAACAATGAGGAAGTATGGTGGAAGAGGTCGTGGCCGGGGGCGTTCATTGTCAGCTGGTAATGAGGGTAGTGGTAGTGGTGGAGCATCAGCTGGTTGTGGGAAAAAAAATATTGCACCTAAGTCTGGAGCTGTGGAGCCAGGTTCGTCGTCTGGCTACACAAGGCCTCGAACGCTCCCTTTTCTGGGAGTAGGAAAACCGCTTTTAAAGCCGGAGCAGCAAGAGCAAGTTTTGGCTTATCTTGCTGACTCAGCCTCTAGCTCTTTTGCCTCCTCTCGTGAAACTGGTAAATGTCAAAGCAGCGCGTCGTTAGTGGATGTTCACGGTCAGGGACAAGTCGCTTCCTTGTCCTCTTCAGCAAAAACAACAACAGAGAAGAATGCAGCAGGCGACACAACGGGTTACTCCATGGAGCTCTTTACACATACCGTCCCTGGCTTAGAAAGTGAAGCAGTTAACAGTCCATGCCCATTACAAGTTGAATCTGACATGGAGTGCACTGATGCACAGCCACAGCCAGACTACTATGCTGGTCCTTTGACTCAGACCACAACATTGCCCTCGCAGGGTGCTGATCAAGAATCAGACCCTGATGAGACTATGTTGCCCCATCACGAACGCTATACCACCGACCGACACGGTGACACAGACGAAGTTGCACACGAGCTACAAGAAGAGGTAATAGATGACCCAGTTCTTGACCCCGATTGGCAGCCATTGGGGGAACAGGGTGCAGGCGGCAGCAGTTCTGAAGCGGAGGAGGAGGGGCCGCAGCAGGCATCAACATCGCAACAGGTTCCATCTGCCGGGCCCGTATCTTGCCCAAAACGCGTGGCAAAGCCAAAACCTGTTGGAGGACAGCGTGGCCATCTGGTTAAAGCTCAGTCTGCAATGCCTGAAAAGGTATCCGATGCTAGAAAGAGTGCAGTCTGGCATTTTTTTAAACAACATCCAATTGATCAGCGCAAAGTCATCTGTCAAAAATGTTCAACTACCTTAAGCAGAGGACAGAATCTGAAAAGTCTCAATACAAGTTGCATGCATAGACATTTAACCACCATGCATTTGCAAGCCTGGACTAACTACCAAACGTCCCTTAAGGTTGTAGCACCCTCGGCCAATGAAGCTAGTCAGCAACGCAACATCCCTTCCGGCAGTGTAGGGCCACCATTTTCCGCACCACCTGCAGTATCTGTGCAGGTTTCTTTGCCAGGCCAAAGCAGTCAGGGTCAGGGAATCACCAGTTTCGTAGTAGGAAACACTGCATCTAGGGCACCGGTGGCAACAATACCATCTCCCACCGTCTCTCAGTCTGCCATGTCCACCGGCACCCCCGCTAGTTCCACGATCTCCAGCTCTCCAGTCCAGCTCACCCTACATGAGACTATGGTTAGAAAAAGGAAGTACTTAGCCTCGCATCCGCGTACACAGGGTTTGAACGCACACATAGCTAGACTAATCTCATTAGAGATGATGCCCTACCGGTTAGTTGAAAGCGAAGCTTTCAAAGCACTGATGGACTACGCTGTACCACGCTACGAGCTACCCAGTCGACACTTTTTTCCAGAAAAGCCATCCCAGCCCTCCACCAGCATGTTAAAGAGCGCATCGTCCATGCACTCAGGCAATCTGTGAGCACAAAGGTGCACCTGACAACAGATGCATGGACCAGTAGGCATGGCCAGGGACGTTACGTGTCCATCACGGCACACTGGGTAAATGTGGTGGATGCAGGGTCCACAGGGGACAGCAAGTTTGGGACAGTTCTGCCTAGCCCACGGTCTAGGAAACAATTGGCTGTAGCCGTTCGCACCCCCTCCTCCTCCTCTTCGTCCTCCTGCAGAAGCGAGAGCTCGTCCACAGACCGCAGTCGCACAACCACTCCATCCGCAGCTGCCACTGTTGCACACCAGGTCTCCCATTATGGGGCAGCTACTGGCAAACGTCAGCAGGCTGTATTGGCTATGAAGTGTTTGGGCGACAACAGACACACCGCGGAAGTTCTGTCCGAGTTCTTGCAGAAAGAAACCCAGTCGTGGCTGGGCACTGTAGATCTTGAGGCAGGCAAGGTAGTGAGTGATAACGGAAGGAATTTCATGGCTGCCATCTCCCTTTCCCAACTGAAACACATTCCTTGCCTGGCTCACACCTTAAACCTGGTGGTGCAGTGCTTCCTGAAAAGTTATCCGGGGTTATCCGACCTGCTCCTCAAAGTGCGTGGACTTTGCTCACATATCCGCCGTTCGCCCGTACACTCCAGCCGTATGCAGACCTATCAGCGTTCTTTGAACCTTCCCCAGCATCGCCTAATCATAGACGTTGCAACAAGGTGGAACTCAACACTGCACATGCTTCAGAGACTGTGTGAACAGAGGCGGGCTGTTATGTTTTTGTGGGAGGATACACATACACGGGCAGGCAGTAGGATGGCAGACATGGAGTTGTCAGGTGTGCAGTGGTCGAAGATTCAAGACATGTGTCAAGTCCTTCAGTGTTTTGAGGAATGCACACGGCTGGTTAGTGCAGACAACGCCATAATAAGCATGAGCATCCCCCTAATGCGTCTGCTGATGCAAAGTTTGACGCACATAAAGGATCAGGCGTCTGCAGCTGAGGAAGAGGAAAGCCTTGATGACAGTCAGCCATTGTCTGGCCAGGGCAGTGTACAGGACGAGGTAGCGGGCGAAGAGGAGGAGGAGGACGAGGAGGATGATGGGGATGATTATATTTTTAATGAGGAAGCTTTTCCGGGGCCACTGGAAATTGGTGGCGCGGCAAGGCCGGGTTCTGGTTTTTTGAGGGACACAAGTGACGTGGATTTGCCTGAAACTGCCCCTCAACCAAGCACAACCGCAGATTTGAGAACTGGAACTTTGTCCCACATGGCAGATTATGCCTTACGTATCCTCAAAAGGGACACACGCATAACTAAAATGATGAATGATGACGATTACTGGTTGGCCTGCCTCCTTGATCCTCGCTATAAAGGCAAATTGCAAAATATAATGCCACATGAGAACTTGGAACTAATATTAGCAACCAAACAATCAACTCTTGTTGACCGTTTGCTTCTGGCATTCCCTGCACACAGCGCCCGTGATCGTTCTCACACGAGCTGCAGGGGCCAGCAGACCAGAGGAGTTAGAGGGGCAGAAATCAGAAGTGGCGTTGGCCAGAGGGGTTTTCTGACCAGGTTGTGGAGTGATTTTGCTATGACCGCAGACAGGACAGGTACTGCAGCATCAATTCAAAGTGACAGGAGACAACATTTGTCCAGTATGGTTACAAACTATTTTTCATCCCTTATCGATGTTCTCCCTCAACCGTCATTCCCATTTGATTACTGGGCATCAAAATTAGACACCTGGCCAGAATTGGCAGAATGTGCATTGCAGGAGCTTGCTTGCCCGGCAGCTAGTGTCCTATCAGAAAGAGTATTCAGTGCTGCAGGTTCAATACTAACAGAAAAAAGGACTCGTCTGGCTACCCAAAATGTAGATGATCTAACCTTCATTAAAATGAACCACAACTGGATTTCGAAATCTTTTGCCCCACCTTGCCCGGCTGACACCTAGCTTTCCTATGAAAAGGTCTTGCCTGTGGACTATTCTGAATGCCTTTTCCAATCTCGTAATTTTCTGCACCTGATTGTCCAGCATACGACATGTTTACACCTCACTAAATGGCCAAACTCCCCACACGGGGCCGTGGTATCGACACTTGGCGACAGCACCCGTGAGAGTGCAGTTTGTCTGAAGAGGTGGGTGAGCCCGCTTTTGGTCGACGGCACTGCCACTGGGTCCCTCCTAGTACAATAAAGTGTCTCTGGCGGTGGTGGTGCGCACCCAACGTCAGACACACCGTTGTAATATGAGGGGCCCTGGGCCTGTACCGCTGGCCACAAGACAGTTTCCCCCCACCCCAGCTCAAACAGTGCTCTACCACTTGCAAAATTATCTCACAGCTCCACCAATGTTTAGTCTATGCGCTGACATCCTTCAATGCCTGCCACTGACAATACCATTGTATTGACATTTTTGTTATGTTAGGCCTTCGATGCCTGTCTGTGGTCACTCCTTCCACTAGGCCTCCACTGACCATACCACTGCTGCCCGTGTACCCCTGTAACCAATTTAAAATTGCCTACAGCCATGTGTTATTATTTTAGGCCTTCGATGCCTGTCTGCGGTGACTCCTTCCACTAGGCCTCCACTGACCACACCACTGCTGCCCGTGTACCCCTGTAACCAATTTAAAATTGCCTACAGCCACGTGTTATTATTTTAGGCCTTCGATGCCTGTCTGCGGTCACTCCTTCCACTAGGCCTCCACTGACCACACCACTGCTGCCCGTGTACCCCTGGAACCAATTTAAAATTGCCTACAGCCATGTGTTATTATTTTAGGCCTTCGATGCCTGTCTGCGGTCACTCCTTCCACTAGGCCTCCACTGACCACACCACTGCTGCCCGTGTACCCCTGGAACCAATTTAAAATTGCCTACAGCCATGTGTTATTATTTTAGGCCTTCGATGCCTGTCTGCGGTCACTCCTTCCACTAGGCCTCCACTGACCACACCACTGCTGCCCGTGTACCCCTGGAACCAATTTAAAATTGCCTACAGCCATGTGTTATTATTTTAGGCCTTCGATGCCTGTCTGCGGTCACTCCTTCCACTAGGCCTCCACTGACCACACCACTGCTGCCCGTGTACCCCTGGAACCAATTTAATATTGCCTACAGCCATGTGTTATTATTTTAGGCCTTCGATGCCTGTCTGCGGTCACTCCTTCCACTAGGCCTCCACTGACCACACCACTGCTGCCCGTGTACCCCTGGAACCAATATAAAATTGCCTACAGCCATGTGTTATTATTTTAGGCCTTCGATGCCTGTCTGCGGTCACTCCTTCCACTAGGCCTCCACTGACCACACCACTGCTGCCCGTGTACCCCAGGAACCAATTTAAAATTGCCTACAGCCATGTGTTATTATTTTAGGCCTTCGATGCCTGTCTGCGGTCACTCCTTCCACTAGGCCTCCACTGACCACACCACTGCTGCCCGTGTACCCCTGGAACCAACATCAGAAAATATAAAAATAAGTATTTTGCTTATAAAAAAGAAAATACTGGAGAGATATCAAATGCAGACATTTTAACATTAAAAACAAACACATACAACAAAAATCTGGTACAGTACTAAAAATGACCACCAGCTACAATAACTTTCTCCTGCAAGTAGTTAACTGAAAGGTTTTTTCAATTTTAAACACAGATATGGCATCCACCGAGTGTTGTCCTGTCGCGTCTTCTTTATATTATTGCCAAGAAGATGCAAAACAATGAAAATAATAAAATCATTATTTACCAAAAAAATAGAGTAAGTCAAAACCACATTGCAAATAAACATTCATTACAAATAAAGAAGCAGGGTGCGTCCGAGGGTGAGTATATACCTAATAAGAATATAATCACCCTCGGACGCGCCCTGCTTCTTTCTGACAGCCTTCCTTCCTAAGAATCAGCCCTTCCGTGGTGTAGAGAGAGGGTTTGTTACACTCCAAGGTGTTCCCCAGGTTGCCTTTCCTGAGCTTCGATCTTCCGGCTCTCGTTTAGTAGTTGTTGGAAACTACGCTGCATTGGGCCTACAAATTGGGTATGGGGTGTAGAGAGATGGTGTGTTCCACTCCAAGGTGTTCCCCAGGTTGCCTTTCCTGAGCTTCGATCTTCCGGCTCTCGTTTAGTAGTTGTTGGAAACTACGCTGCATTAGGCCTACAAATTTTGTATGGGGTGTAGAGAGATGGTGTGTTCCACTGTAGAGAGATGGTGTGTTCCACTCCAAGGTGTTCCCCAGGTTTCCTCGCCAATGCTTCGATCATCATGCTCTCGTTTAGTAGTTGTTGGAAACTACGCTGCATTAGGCCTACAAATTGGGTATGGGGTGTAGAGAGATGGTGTGTTCCACTCCAAGGTGTTCCCCAGGTTTCCTCTCCATTGCTTCGATCTTCATGCTCTCGTTTAGTAGTTGTTGGAAACTACGCTGCATTAGGCCTACAAATTGCGTATGGGGTGTAGAGAGATGGTGTCTTACACTCTTTAAGGTGTTCCCCAGGTTTCCTCTCCATTGCTTCGATCTTCCGGCTCTCGTTTAGTAGTTGTTGGAAACTACGCTGCATTTGGCCTACAAATTGGGTATGGGGTGTAGAGAGATGGTGTGTTACACTCCAAGGTGTTCCCCAGGTTTCCTCTCCATTGCTTCGATCTTCCGGCTCTCGTTTAGTAGTTGTTGGAAACTACGCTGCATTAGGCCTACAAATTGGGTATGGGGTGTAGAGAGATGGTGTGTTACACTCCAAGGTGTTCCTCAGGTTTCCTCTCCATTGCTTCGATCTTCCGGCTCTCGTTTAGTAGTTGTTGGAAACTACGCTGCATTAGGCCTACAAATTGGGTATGGGGTGTAGAGAGATGGTGTGTTCCACTCCAAGGTGTTCCCCAGGTTGCCTTTCCTGAGCTTCGATCTTCCGGCTCTCGTTTAGTAGTTGTTGCAAACTATGCTGCATTAGGCCTACAAATTGGGTATGGGGTGTAGAGAGATGGTGTGTTCCACTGTAGAGAGATGGTGTGTTCCACTCCAAGGTGTTCCCCAGGTTTCCTCGCCAATGCTTCGATCATCATGCTCTCGTTTAGTAGTTGTTGGAAACTACGCTGCATTAGGCCTACAAATTGGGTATGGGGTGTAGAGAGATGGTGTGTTCCACTCCAAGGTGTTCCCCAGGTTTCCTCTCCATTGCTTCGATCTTCATGCTCTTGTTTAGTAGTTGTTGGAAACTACGCTGCATTAGGCCTACAAATTGGGTATGGGGTGTAGAGAGATGGTGTGTTACACTCCAAGGTGTTCCCCAGGTTTCCTCTCCATTGCTTCGATCTTCCGGCTCTCGTTTAGTAGTTGTTGGAAACTACGCTGCATTAGGCCTACAAATTGGGTATGGGGTGTAGAGAGATGGTGTGTTACACTCCAAGGTGTTCCCCAGGTTTCCTCTCCATTGCTTCGATCTTCCGGCTCTCGTTTAGTAGTTGTTGGAAACTACGCTGCATTAGGCCTACAAATTGGGTATCGGGTGTAGAGAGATGGTGTGTTACACTCCAAGGTGTTTCCCAGGTTTCCTCTCCATTGCTTCGATCTTCCGGCTCTCGTTTAGTAGTTGTTGGAAACTACGCTGCATTAGGCCTACAAATTGGGTATGGGGTGTAGAGAGATGGTGTGTTCCACTGTAGAGAGATGGTGTGTTCCACTCCAAGGTGTTCCCCAGGTTTCCTCGCCAATGCTTCGATCATCATGGTCTCGTTTAGTAGTTGTTGGAAACTACGCTGCATTAGGCCTACAAATTGGGTATGGGGTGTAGAGAGATGGTGTGTTCCACTCCAAGGTGTTCCCCAGGTTTCCTCGCCAATGCTTCGATCATCATGCTCTCGTTTAGTAGTTGATGGAAACTACGCTGCATTAGACCTACAAATTGGGTTTGGGGTGTAGAGAGATGGTGTGTTCCACTCCAAGGTGTTCTCCAGGTTGCCTTTCCTGAACTTCTATCTTCAGGCTCTCATTAAATTGTGGTTAAACGGAACAACTGCATTTGGCGTACTAGTTGGTTTGGGGCCTACTATCGGTGTCTGCCGCTCCTTGCTGTTCTCCTGGTTTCCTGTCCTGAAATTCCGTTT
Source organism: Ranitomeya imitator (assembly GCF_032444005.1). NCBI lineage: Eukaryota > Metazoa > Chordata > Amphibia > Anura > Dendrobatidae > Ranitomeya > Ranitomeya imitator. Next base: position 53,441,350 of record NC_091284.1, read on the forward strand.
TCAGGCGCTCGTTAAGTAGTTGTTAATGTTAGACTGCATTTGGCCTACTAGTTGGGTTGGGGCCTACTATCGGTGTCTGCCACTCCTTGCTGTTCTCCTCCACTGAACAAAGCTGTGCCGCCTGTTTACTACTGTTGCCAATTTTGAACTGCATTTCGACTACTTACTGATTTGGGCCTACTCTCTGTGTCAGCCTCTCATTCCAGTTGTCCTCCACTGCAATGCCCCCTGATTAGTCCTGTGTTACCAATTTTGAACTGCATTTAGCCCACTTTATTCTTTGGGCCTATATCTGTGTTTCCTCCTCATCCTGCCCATTGCCCAGCCAGTGATAGATGAGTCTGCTGGTACATTGACCCATAACGCAACATTTCCCGTGCACGCTACACTGCAAGATTGTGACCCTGCTGAAAGTCAGGTCCCCCTTCCCGCATACCATACCACCTTACACGGGGACAAACAGGAAGGTGCAGATGAAAGTGCAGGTTCCTTTATCAGGTGGGGGGAGGAATACTAGTTGGCGACGTCACTGGCACAGGGCCTCTCATGGTACGCAAAAGTGTTGCTGCCGGTGGGAGGCGCCCCCGCCGTGCAAACACACCGCTGTACTTTGAGGGGCCCTGTGCCAGTGCCAATGCCAACGAGTGGGCCCCCCTGCTTGCTCAGGTTCACAGCACTTGCAAAGTTGAAATACTTACCTCTCCCTGCTCCACTGCCGTGACGTGGTCCAGATTTCCTGGGCCCACTAATTACTTGAACCAGCCCTACCCACCACAACTTTAGCCAAATGACCCCCAATTTCAAATGCCTTCCAATTATTATAAGGTAAATTACGATTGACAAGCTTCATTAAGAAGAATGGATGGTTTTGACATTAAAATGGGCACTCTAGGTGTTTTCCTGGCCCCCACTCACTGCCGACTATGCTGCCCCATTGACTTGCATTGGGTTTCGTGTTTCGGTCGATCCCGACTTTACGTCATAATCGGCCGATTTCACTCGACCCGACTTTTGAGATAGTCGGGTTTCGCGAAACCCGGCTCGACTCTAAAAAGGTCAAGGTCGCTCAACTCTACTGTAGTGGAAGGGGTTTCAGGGCCCATTATACTATTTCTACTCTGGGGAAATTGATGCCACTTTAATGGTGTGTGCCAATACATTTTTTTACCTTCGTGTGTGTTGAATTTGGCAGAGCTGCAAGCACAGCAGGCCTACACCATTCCTTCACCCATCTCTTAATTTTAACTTAATTTCAAAGCTGAAAATGCTGGTCCAGACCCTGTCTCTTGCATAGCTCATGCCTGACTGCTGACACCATTATAAAATTTCAACTGTGGGTTAATTGATGCCACTTTTCTGGTGGCTTCCCCTAATTTTTGGAAATGTTTGGACTCCAAGTTGGGTCTCCTTCACGTGTGTTGCCTGAATTTGGCAGGGCTCTCAGAGCACCAGGCCTATACCTGTCGCTCAACCACCTGATCAATGCTTAAAGGGACACTGTCACCTGAATTTGGAGGGAACAATCTTCAGCCATGGAGGCGGGGTTTTGGGGTTTTTGATTCACCCTTTCCTTACCCGCTGGCTGCATGCTGGCTGCAATATTGGATTGAAGTTCATTCTCTGTCCTCCATAGGACATGCCTGCGCTGTGCAAGATTGCCTTGTGCAGGCATGTACTACGGAGGACAGAGAATGAACTTCAATCCAATATTGCAACCAGCATGCAGCCAGCGGGTAAGGAAAGGGTGAATCAAAAACCCCAAAACCCCGCCTCCATGGCTGAAGATTGTTCCCTCCAAATTCAGGTGACAGTGTCCCTTTAAGCTAGAAATTCTGGTCCAAGCCCTGTCCCAGACCCTGTCAAATGAATCCATGCTGTGCAATTATACTATTAGTGCTCTGGGTCAATTTATGCAATTTTTCCTGCTGTCTATCCCTAATTTGAGCCTTTTTGTGCAGCTTTTGCCCCTCCCATAGGGTTTTGTTTATGCCTTTGATTTTGCCAAACATTGAATTGGATGGGGTTCATATAAGTTCAGAGAACATTGTAAAGTTCACCGTGCTGAATCGTAAAGAGTTCACTCATCTCTAGTCCTGACTCCTTGGGGAATCACCTCATAAGGAAGCTCAGAACTGACTCCTGCGGACAGTTGAGTCTTTTGTATAATGGACATATGACTTATACAAAGGTTTTATTTATTTTAATGATATGTATTTAGAAACATAATTTTGGGAGTTCTAATGTCTTAAAAAAACACATATTTCTAAGCTAGGTTTTTAATATCTTCCATTCTGATATATCATTTGGCTAGATAAACTAGCTCACCTAAATTAAAGAGGTGTCCTGAAAATGCATTTTCTGACTTATTAATTACATGTGTGAGTGGTCCATCAATTAGACCCTCTTTTCCCCCCTTCAATGCCCCTGATGAGTTATTATCTAGACCTGTATTCACCTCTGATTTGTTGATGTCAACTGACATTGTCATTATTTTGCTAATATGTTGTCTTTTATTCAAGACATGAGTGAAGAATAGACCTTGACACATTGATATGGGTTTTTGCATTTCTGATTGATGGATCTTAAATGTGTTTACATTTAATAGTAAGTTTAGACCCTTAAGCAATGGACCAAAAACTTAAGAATGTTAGAATTTCAACAAATTATAATAAGGATTAGGAAACTTAATTTGAAGTCAAGCGATAATACTCTATTTTGTAATAATTAAAGTTTCATGTTATCTTACAGATGAGGATAGTGTCTAAATGATGGTTTAAGCAAAGGTAATTAGAGGTGCCATATTTAACTTCTCCTTCATTTTCTAATATTCAGTCAATCAAGAGACCTTAAATGAGTGCAACAGTAAGGCATTGAGCTGGACTTCAAATCGACTCCAACACATTGCATTTTATCACTTTTAATAGTGTCAAGACATCTCACAGTAGGGTTTACATTGGGTTTTGACATGTAATAGACTGTTCCTAAGGCAAGCCATAATTTCAATCCATTAGACTAATGTACTGCAGCTGCTGTTAGCAGAGGCTGTCATGTTTAAGCATAATGAGGCCTTGAAAGCATATCAAACTGAATAAACCAAAAAATTGCACAATTTATCACACAATAAAAAAGAGTTATCTCTTATGAGAGTAAAAGGATACTTTACTATCACAAAAAGGATTGATTTCTTATGTAATTATTTTATAGAAGAATTTTTAGCACTGATTGCACTTTAACCCTTTTTAAGTCGTAGCAAAATTATATATTTAGATTGTTATATGCATACTGCACTGCAAAGTTACTAAAATATGACAAAAATGTCCAATAGTGATGAAGTTCTAGGGTTGGATTACCAGTGTCATGTAGGCCTTGTCCTGGACATCTCCAGCACCTTTAATCACTTTCTGAAAGAAAGGAGTAATTGGAGCTTTTAAATTCTGGACTATACAGTGGGGGAAATAAGTATTTGATCCCTTGCGCTGATTTTGTAAGTTTGCCCACTGACAAAGATATGAACAGTCTATTATTTTAAGGGTAGGTTAATTTTAACACTGGGACATAGAATATCAAAAATGAAATCAAGAAAATCACATTGCATAAATTATGTAAATTTATTAGTTCTAGTCCTTTTCCTCTCTGAAGAGACAATTTGCACAATTAGTTTCCACGAGGAGCACTGCAAGCCTTAAAAGTCTCCTCACCTTGGGATGCCAAGCTTGACATGTCACTCTCCCTTGGATCCCATGCAAATAAATAGAATTTACAAAACGGTAACTTCCCTTACAGAAAACTTTTTTGACAGAAAAGCATAACAAAATATACGTGTAGCATGCTGCATATTTCAACCTTTTGTTGCAAGTCAGGGACGTCGTAATAACTGTTACGTTTTTATGTGCTTCAAACATTGCAGATCTCAATATATTTGAAGGCAAATTTTGCCCATTATATTTGGAAAGGAGCATTAATAGTTCCAGGTGGAATTATTTATGGCCATTTTATAGCTTAGCTAACAAGAATGAGAAGTTCACTTGAGCTGATTGAAATTCTATTTATAATTTGAGAAAAATATATATTTAATTTAGGATAAAAAGATATTTGCTCTCAGTAAAGTTTTATGAAGTCATTGTATTTTTGGCAATGAGCTTTCACAGTCTTAATACCCAACAAGACAATTAGCAATTACATGTTGCTGCAAACTCAAGGCTATAAGAATTAAATATATTACCTACACTGCCTGATGTCAATTCCCTTAATTGTGATTGTTGCTGAAAAGAGCTAAAGTATGCTTATTACCAGTTTTAATGTTTTAGTGTATTGCTCTCATCGCTACTTTAGTTTGTCTCTGTGATCAAGAAGTACACGTTTTAATTATTTTCAGTCTTATTCACAGCATGTCGGAAACAAAGGAAATTAAATGTCTTATTTTTAATATAACCTTGAACTTCAATTGTAAGCTATTCCATTTTGTTTTTTCTGGAGTATACATCTAATGATTTGGTTTTACAAGCTATATAATTAGCTATTTGCATCATTGTTTATTGGTGAAATGCCACGGGTAGGAAACTTGCCCAAATCAAATCAGCTGCCTGTAAGACATCATACTGAAACATATAGATTGTACATATTTTAAAATGTAAATATTTTTATAGATGGGAAATTATTTTTTCCTCCCATTATTGTAGTACCATTAATGTGCATTGGAGAATAAGCATTTTTTTTTACTCATAGGCTGATTAGACAGTCTGAAGATGTGGTGCACAAATTCTCCAAACCTAACATGTAAGGAACCAATGTTACTCCAACAAAAGGTCACTATTAACCCCTTTCTGAGATTAAACTTAATGATCCGCCCATGTGCCCTGGGCCTATTTGACCAGGGATGGATCACTACATCATTGCAATCGCCCGCAAAGACAGGGGGTGTGCGGGTGATCGCCGCCAGATGTCAGCTGATTCTGACAGCTGACACCCAGCAAGTGCCAGAAGCGGTCAAAGACTGCTCCCGGCACTGTAACCCCTAAAATGCTGTAATCTAACACAATTGCAGCATTCTGGGAGCAGGAATAGGGCTGACAGACACTCTGCCTTTGGATCGGAGACCCCGCGTTGTGATGCAGGGTCCTGATCGTTGCCATGGTGACTGGATGTCGCCATGACAACATCCGGGTCACCACAGCTATGAAACTTGCTTTTCATGTGCAGTGCAAATTTCTCTATCAATGCAGAACTGACAGTTTCTGCAGCATGGAGATGCTGCTTCATCTCTATGCTGCAGAAGAAATCAGCCGGCAAAAAATGTTAGTTCACTAGTGGGACAAAGGAAAAAAGTTAGAAAAAAGTAAAAAAAAAGTTATAAATAATTGTAAAAATATATATTTTTTAAAAATAAAAAATAATAATAAGAAGAAAATCTAAACAAATTCTACCTCAAAATAAATATTTGAGTGAAAAAAGCGAAAACAATAAAAGTACACATATTTGGTATCACCACGTCCGCAATGACTGTACCTATATAACTGTCCCCTTTGGTGAATGAAAAATGTCATGTGCCTGAAAATGGTACCAATTAAAACATTAACTCGTCCCACAAAAAAACAAGCCCTCGCTTGACTCTGTGGGCCAAAATCTGGAAAAATTATAGCTCTAAAAAAGTGGGGATGCAAAAACTATTTTTTGCAACAAAAAGCGTCTTTAAGTGAGTGACAGCAGCCAAACATAAAAACTCAATATAAATCTGGTATCGCTGTAATCGCACCGACCCGAAGAATAAAGTTGCCTAATCACTTATGCGACCGAGGAACGGCATCAAAAATAAGTAAAACCAATTCTTCACATGCTGTTGATTTTTTGATTCTGCCTCCCAAAGATTGCAGTAAGGCTCGACACACATTTATCCTGCGCTATGTGTTGAGCTCTTACACTGGAGTTTCCGTGTAAATCTCAAATACTTGATTCAGATGGAACCTTTGGTGAAAGATTTCCTATAATGAGACAGATGGAGGCACTGTGGATGCTGTGTGCCAGTTTTGTGCACTTCTGAAAAGAAGGACACTGCTGAAGAGAGGCCAGACGGAGTCGAGAGTAGAGAGACAGACAATTCAAGCTGCTTATGGTCTTGTGTGAAGATTTCACAATCAGTGATGGTTTGGCGAGCTATGTCATTTGCTGATATAGGGTACACTGAATTTTATCAGCGCAGCCATCTATCTGGAAATTTTAGAGGACTTCATGCTTCCCTCTGCCGACAAGCTTTTTATATATGGAAATTTCATTCTCCAGCAGGACTTGGCTTCTGTTCCCACAAAGTACCAATACCTGGTTAAAAAACAACAGTATCACTGTGATTGACTGGCCAGCAAACTCACCTGACCTTCACCCCATAGAGAATTAATGGGTATTGTCATGAGGAAGATGGGAGACACAAGACCCAACAATGTAGACAAGCTGCTATCAAAGCAACCTGGGCTTCCGTATCACCTCAGCAGTGCCACAGACTGATCACCTCCATGTCACACCGCATTCATGCAGTAATTGATGCCAAAGGAGCCCCGACCAAGTATTGAGTGCATTTACTGAATATATATTTCAGTAGACCAATATTTTGGATTTCAAAATCATTTTTTCAAGCTGGTGTTATAACGTATTCTAATTTACTGAAATAATGACTTTTCGGTTTTCATTGGCTGTAAGCCATAATCATCAACATTAACAGAAGTAAACACTTGAAATGCATCATTCTGTTTGTAATGGCTATCTAATATATGAGTTTCACATTTTGTATTAAAGAACTGATATAAATTAACTTTTTGATGATATTCTAATTTTGTGAGATGCACCTGTATGTAGCTGTACAGAACTTCTTAGCCAAATGACAAAACTCAGGAGGCTCTATTTGCCTCCTGAAGCACAGATTTTCTTAGAATAGTTTGTGAACTCCATATACAGAGCCTCAAGTTAGTGTTCCCCAACTCTGGCCCTAAGGAGCTAAGAATAGGTCATGTTTTCATGATTTCCTTAGTATTATTCAGGTGAAAATTGCATCACCTTAACAGGCAATAATTTCATCACTGTGAAACACTAAGGAAATCCTGAAAACATGATCTGTTGGTGGCTCTTGAGGTCCGGAGTTGGGGAACACAGTCCTAAGTGCAAGAAGAGCAGAATCCCTCCCTCAAGTGACCCCATTTTGTAAATTATACCGCTTTGGGAAATTTTCTACAAGTATAGTATGGATTTTGACTCAAAGGGTGTTTTTCAGAAGCAAGCAGCAACAAATGTTGCCTAGTGAATATTGCAAACTGCTGTTGTAGTAACCAATACGTTGTAGTGACAAGTACCTTATAGTGTTCAGTAAATTATGCCCAGACCATGCTACTGGAGACACAAACCCATAATTTAGGCTTGCTCTTATCTCTTGAGAAATGCCAAACATGTGGATGCTATATCTGGTTTAGGCACACTGTGGGGCTCAGAAGGGAGGGCACAGTTGGATTTGAGAGCGCAGAGCTTGCTATATTTCTTTGGTGGGTGAAGAGCCATTTTGCTTTTCCAAAGCCTTTGTACTACCAGTTACGTGGAAGCACCGATATTTCCATTAACAGATTTCGGACCTGAGTGGAGACTTGCTTTTTTGTGGATTGAGTTCAAGCTTTTGTTAGGAACATTTTACATAATGTTTAGGATTACATTTTTATGGCGCTTTACGCTGAGCACTTACAGCAGGGTTTCCATCTAAATATCTGAGTGATGTGATTGAGATGAAACCCTTGAGGGATCCAATCACTATAATGAGGAAGCAGAGTTACTCTGTACTCATTCTTGCTTCTGTTTAGTGCTGTCCTTCTTTTCTGAAGTGCACAAAACAGTGGCCGACTGCACCAAATGCATGCCTGCAAGACGGACACCGTCGGATAATAGGTCAGACGATGTCCGCAGTGCTTCCATCTGCCTCATTATGGGCAATCTTTCTCCATGGTTCTGTCTGAATCACATATTTCAGAGATTTACATGGAAACCCCAGTATAAGCGCTCAGTATAAAACGCAGGATAAATGTGAGCCAAGCCTTATTGTGCTCTTTTGGGAGGCAGAATGAATAAATCAACCGCATGTGAAGAATTGGTTTTATTTATTTTTTACGCTGTTCCCTTGTGTAGCATATGTAATACACTGTGTGCAGAATTATTAGGCAAGTTGTATCTTGATCACATGATACTTTTTATACATGTTGTCCTACTCCAAGCTGTTCAGGCTTGAGAGCCAACTACCAACTAAGTAAATCAGGAGATGTGCATCTCTTTAATGAGGAGGGGCGTTGTCTAATGACAACAAAACCCTATATAAGGTGTGCTTAATTATTAGGCAACTTCCTTTCCTTTGGCAAAATGGGTCAGAAGAGAGATGTGATGGGCTCTGAAAAGTCCAAAATTGTGAGATGTCTTGCAGAGGGATGCAGCAGTCTTGAAATTGCCAGACTTTTGAAGCGTGATCACCGAACAATCAAGAGTTTCATGGCAAATAGACAACAGGGTCTCAAGAAGCGTGTTGGCCAAAAAGATGCAAAATAACTGCCCATGAATTGAGGAAAATCAAGTGTGAAGCTGCCATGATGCCATTTGCCACCAGTTTTTGCCATATTTCAGAGCTGCAACATTACTGGCATAACCAAAAGCACAAGTTGTGCGATACTCATTGACATGGCCAAGGTAAGGAAGGCTGAAAAACGACTATCTTTGATCGAGAAACAAGATAAAATGTCAAGACTGGGCCAAGAAATATTTTAAGACTGACTTTTCAAAGGTTTTATGGACTAATGAAATGAGAGTGACTCTTAATGGGCCAGATGGATGAGCCAGAGGCTGGATCAGTAAAGGGCAGAGAGCTCCACTCCGACTCAGACCCCAGCAAGGTGGAGGTGGGTTACTGGTATGGGCTGGTATCATCAAAGATGAGCTTGTTGGACATTAAATAAGTGTACTTTTATTGTTTATATTTTTTTCATAAAAAAATGTATTCATGAGTACAATATATTTTATTTTTTTATATTTTTCAATTTTTTAAAACTTTTTTTTTACTTTTTTCACTTTGTCTCATTATGGAACTTTCATTTTTTGCAGTCTGATCGACTGTATAGGATAGCTATGTTAGCGTTGTACTGACAGACAAACATGCTCCATCATACCCTGACTATGATCAAGCAACTTTGCTAGCTCTGGTGACCCAGATGTCCTCATGACAACATCTGGTCACCATGCAATGATTGGAAACTGATGAAAGGGCAGAGGTGCTTTCATCTCTCTGCCTGCTCCCGAAATGCTGCTATTGAGTTCAGCTCCTTAGTACCGGGTGTCAGCTGTCAGAATCAGATAACACCTGGCGGTGATCACATAAGCACAGCATCTGTGCATGCAAAATTGCCTAGACGTACCCATATGTCCCAGGTCAATAAGTACCAGGTCACAGGGACGTATGGATATGTCTAAAGTGGTAAAAGTGTTTCAATCACATGCCAAAAAAATGAAAACCAGAAACATATTAAAACAAAAACTACCGCATTTCTCAACAGCCACCAAATAGCCTCAGGATTTCATGACATAACTATTACTGGCTTGTGTTTTTGCAGCCATGGCAGACCTAGAAGCAAAGATTGAGACAAACCAGAAAGCATAGAGGAATATTTTATGAATGCATCATTCCTACCCGAAGTTCAACTGGTTCGGTGACGGAAAGGAGGCCTCGTAAAGGGGTCTTCCATCAACGGTACCTCTAGATGTTGGACCGGTATCTGATATCACTCCACAAGAGACTTTTAGATTAAATTACCTACAGACACAGAGTCCAGGAAAGCTAGTTCAGACCAGTCCAGTCCAGTCCAGTACACAGCTACTGTCAGAGACAGTGATGGAGAGTTTTAATTCTTGCCCAGAGTGACCTCTTCCACGCACCTTAGGCTCTGAAGTTTCCTGGTCTCTCATGACAGGAGTGGATGACGTGCTTGGAACTGCCACAATAGAAGCACCTACCCTCGGTACGATGGAACTTTTAGCCCCAGCGATTTTTGGTCATCATCACCTCGTCCACTTGCATAGGCTCTGGTTAGGATACCAGTTTTTGAAAAGTAGGTGTCGGTGTAAGGGTCTTCTCTCATGTATCACCTCTCTGGAGCACTTCTGGAACCTGATGTCAATCCATGTTGCCAGAGACACCATGTCATTCAGAGAAGAGGGCATGTCATGACCGGCCAGCTCATCTTTGATTCACCTGGAAAGACCCTCTCAGAAATTTACACCCAGAGCTTTGTTATTCCAGGTGAGATTAAATGAGAGTGTGTGGAAACGTGCAGCATACTGGTCCACTGTGAGGTTTCACTGGAGGAGAGAAGAGGCCTCTGAGGACACAAGTCAGGACTTATCAAAAACCTTCCTGAAGGCCTCTAGGAAGGACTGGAGATTCGTTACAAGGGGATCCCCTTTCTCCCATAGGGGATTGAGTCAAGCCAAAGCCTCACCAGAGAAATGGAACATAATGAAAACTACATTGGCTTAGTCAGAGATGTACTGATGAGCCAAGAGTTTGAAGTGCTCATCAGAGTCTCCCTCATAGCATGGAAACACAGACAGACGGGGTCTAGAACCAGGCATATAGCAGGCAGGCTGTTGGATAACAGCTGAGGTGGTCACAGCTGGAGAGCGTGCAGGTGTTGCCAGTGTATTTAATGCATCAAGATGGGTGGTTACAGTCCATAGGAGAGCATTTTATCAAGCTGCTACTTCTGGTGGGAGACCTCCAAGTACAGATCTAAGAAAAGGGAGGTCTGGGAGCCAGTGGATTTCATAGCCTGTGTAAACTGTAATGGGCTGGGTGGTGGAAATGCTGTGTCAGGGACCAAAGAAAGCCTCAAGAGGTTTAACTATGGGCTTCAGTTTATCTGCCCACCGATACACAGCGGCATATGATATAGTGATCTGAGGATAGTCAAAGGAGGTGGATCAGGTGCTATACCCGGACTGACCTTTGGTAAGTGGCAGCTGACCCCCTAGGGATGGGTAGCTGGGATGACCCAAAGGAAAGTACTGATTATGCAGGCTCAGTAGAAACACAGGAACCACGGAATACAGATGGGATCGGATCAGCTGATGTACTGATGAGCACTAGCAGGTGTGGCTGGACTAGCAGACATGGAGTCGAGCACTGGCAGGTGCATCTGGACAAGCTAACATAGAGATGAGCACCAGCGGGTGCAGTGGGACCAACTGGCATAGAGATGAGCTCTGGCAGGTGTAGTTGGACCGGCTGACGTAAAGTTGGGCCCTGGCAGGTACAGGTGTAGACTGCTGATAGACCGACAGGAGGGCACAGATGATAGGCTAGCGGGCACGGCTGATAGACAGGCAGGTATACAGGAATACGAGCACTGTGACCTGAGAACTAACAATAATGTTTAGGAACAAACTTATAAAGTTGCCCAGGCACCTCCTTTCAGGTGGAGTTGCCTTAGATATTGAGTGTCTCCTAGCCATTTACTGGAGACACTTTATGACAGTGCGCACTGTCCGTTTAGGAGGATGGAACCATGCACATGAGCTAACCATGGTGCCAGGGGATCTGCATGCAGCGCGCACCTCAGACATTAGCAGCAGAAGCAGTAATTTGGAACCAGGGCAGTGTCGAGAAGTAAGTCATGGTCTCTGCTGGGGAAGAGTGGCAGCCGGCAGAGGTGCCAGCCTTAAAAAAATATTTTCTTCAGTGGAACTTGAAAATTCTAAATTTCAAACAATCTGTCGAACTCTAGAATTGGGATCTACTTTAAAAGTTTTGTAAGGAAAAAAATAACACAAATTTCTATAGTACATTTTTAATCATTGGAAACAGCTGTTATCAATGTGGAAATCAAAGAGTCCCAACAGCATGATTTTCTTCCCAATCAGATCTTAGTTGAAAAAGTGTTTATTCTGATTAATTGTTAAGCTTCTGAAAACATGACTTAACTTTTTTAATTATATCTCAAAATATTAAAGTAAATCAATTGTCAGAGAAAACCGATTTTTATATACACTATTAGAAAATTAATTAATGCTGGGGATCTTCTATTCAGGATATTCATCTTTTATGCAAAGGGAATAGCGGTTACAAAGAAAACGATCTCCTGGAAGTTAAAGGGTATGTGCACATGATCATTAAAACTGCAGGTTGGATTCTGCGTGCTTGTGTAGAGTCTAACCCGCAGCGGCCAGATGACACAGCAAGAAATCTCATGCCCACTATGTGTCCATAGATGTCGGCGTTTCACCAGCATGTCATGATGCTAGTCTCCGCAAGAGAAAATTCACCAACAGAGTGTATTGGACTTTGTGAATCTGCATGGCTCAATGAACACATGCAGATTCACCTGAGTTCAAAAGACGGCAGCGATTTGGAAGCTATGAGCATGCGCTGCGTCCAAAATGCTGCAACTTACGGATCGTGTGCACATAACCAAAGGGGTATTACTATGTACAAGATCCTATACCAATATGTAGTAGGTGTAATAATAATATAATTAACAAATATCTCCAATTAGAAATGTAACACAGTTCTTCTGATTTGCTGTGTTGCTTACCCCATGTGCAGGGCATCCAGTATCTTAGATAACCACTGATATAGTGGCAGTTAGTTAGCTAATTAGTTAGTTAGCTGTTAGTGGTCTTAACCATGGATACCTAAGCTACTGCAATGGCCTGCACATGGAGAAGCCACATAGCTAATCAGAACTGTACTACATTTCTAATTGGAGGTATTTGCAATTTTTTTTATTATTACACCTATTACATATTGGGATGGAATCATGGAGATGGGAACACCCTTTTAATAGTAAAGTGCTGCGGAACATGTAGGCACTATAGATATATAAAATAAAAATTATTAATATTATCAATATATGTCCTATCTTGTATTACACACAAAGCTCGGTAATTTGAATGATAAACATGTAATCTTTATTTTCTCCTGTGGTGGCAAATAAAATCTGATGTAGTTTTAGGTCAAATTTACGTAGAAATATAGAAAATTCTGAAGGGTTCACAAGCTTTCAGGGATACATGTATATTTCAGATTAAATAATAAATTGCACTTTCATTTATTAATTGTGCATGTAATTACCCTGGTGAATGGAATATGGTAATTTGTGTCTGGAGGTTCATACATTTTCACAACTCAAATCCATGTAGTGTGGCCTTTTCATACTTGTCTCTATACATTTCATGGTAGCTAATGATTCAATTAAGACACATTTAGAGAAAATTTCTTACTAATGAACTGAATTGTAGAAAGTACTAGTTCATTTTGTATAACCAAAAGAAGATCAATTTGCACCTGATCATATACTGTAATTTTCAAAAACTATCTATAATTGTTTTCATGAATGATCTGCACAGACTTGTTGCTATGTTCACTTTTCTCTAATACCATATGTCAGTGAGATACATAAAATTAGTGCTTTGCATGTCAGGACGGGCGGAACGCACCAAATAATATTTAGAGAGGATATGAGGTGCGTTCACAGCCCGGGGTCCACCGTGCAGAAAGGACACCTGCTGCTCAGTAATGGCGGACTAGATGGCGGTATAACGAGGATACACACGGGTTAGCTTCACCCGGTGTGAAGAAAGTGAGCCCTGTTGCGTCACAGGGCTGCGATACCGCCCAGAGAGCGCAAGTAAAGGGTTACATAACTCTGTCCCAAGACACAGGGAAAGAGTTCCCCTAGACCTCTTACGCTTGACACCGTTACTGTGGTGTCAGGGGTAGAACTAAATAAATAATTTATCTCACAAGAGTGCGTACAACGCCGCTCTGGCGAACAACACTAACCACCCTACCCTGGGCCAGGAAAGCGCATTAAGCGCATGGCGCCGCACTGGCGATGGCTGTTGAGAGACGCTGAATTGTGTGCTGGATGTGCAGAGTAGCACTGTCTGGCACTAGGTAGCTTCCAGCATTCGTGAGCAGGCAACAACACTAGGGATGGGAATGAGTCGGAGCTTTCATCCATCAACAGGCATTCATCCACACACAAGTAAATCAGTTTACACTAGCGCATGGCCGAGCGACTATGCGAACCTTTTATTGCAGTAGCGCACCAGGACCTTTCTGATGGTCCAATAGGAGCCGCAACAAGACCTGAGCATGTGACCTCTGACCTCCAATGGGAGGTGATCCCGTGGGCATGCTCAGTATGGGAAAAGGAGGACTTAGTCACAGAAAGGCCTGCTAGCTGCTGATCAGTGCTGGCTACAAAGGCAGGGCCTGCAAAGGCAGCAGTAACCATTCGCACAGTATCAGCTTGTTATGATCTGGTGGTTTAGGAACAACATGAGACAAGCTCTGAAGTAGGTGGTATCTGTACTGCCGCAGACCCTGAACCTAGCAGCGCAACTAGAAATAGCCGTGGGGGGTACCTGACGCTCCCTAGACCCCTCGGCACAGCCTAAGATCTAACTTCCCCTAAAGATGGAAACAGGAAACCTATCTTGCCTCAGAGAAAATCCCCAAAGGAAAGATAGCCCCCCACAAATATTGACGGTGAGAGGAGGGGAAAATAACATATGCAGAGATGAAATCAGATTTTAGCATAGGAGGCCAGTCTAGCTTGATAGATAGGACAGGAAAGGATATGGTTATGGGGGACTTTAACTACCCGGATATTAACTGGGAAACAGAAACCTGTGAAACCCATAAAGGCAACAGGTTTCTGCTAATAACCAAGAAAAATTATCTTTCACAATTGGTGCAGAATCCAACCAGAGGAGCAGCACTTTTAGACCTAATACTATCTAATAGACCTGACAGAATAACAAATCTGCAGGTGGTTGGGCATTTAGGAAATAGCGACCACAATATTGTGCAGTTTCACCTGTCTTTCACTAGGGGGACTTGTCAGGGAGTCACAAAAACATTGAACTTTAGGAAGGCAAAGTTTGAACAGCTTAGAGATGCCCTTAATCTGGTAGACTGGGACAATATCCTCAGAAATGAGAATACAGATAATAAATGGGAAATGTTTAAGAACATCCTAAATAGGCAGTGTAAGCGGTTTATACCTTGTGGGAATAAAAGGACTAGAAATAGGAAAAACCCAATGTGGCTAAACAAAGAAGTAAGACAGGCAATTAACAGTAAAAAGAAAGCATTTGCACTACTAAAGCAGGATGGCACCATTGAAGCTCTAAAAAACTATAGGGAGAAAAATACTTTATCTAAAAAACTAATTAAAGCTGCCAAAAAGGAAACAGAGAAGCACATTGCTAAGGAGAGTAAAACTAATCCCAAACTGTTCTTCAACTATATCAATAGTAAAAGAATAAAAACTGCAAATGTAGGCCCCTTAAAAAATAGTGAGGAAAGAATGGTTGTAGATGACGAGGAAAAAGCTAACATATTAAACACCTTCTTCTCCACGGTATTCACGGTGGAAAATGAAATGCTAGGTGAAATCCCAAGAAACAATGAAAACCCTATATTAAGGGTCACCAATCTAACCCAAGAAGAGGTGCGAAACCGGCTAAATAAGATTAAAATAGATAAATCTCCGGGTCCGGATGGCATACACCCACGAGTACTAAGAGAACTAAGTAATGTAATAGATAAACCATTATTTCTTATTTTTACTGACTCTATAGCGACAGGGTCTGTTCCGCAGGACTGGCGCATAGCAAATGTGGTGCCAATATTCAAAAAGGGCTCTAAAAGTGAACCTGGAAATTATAGGCCAGTAAGTCTAACCTCTATTGTTGGTAAAATATTTGAAGGGTTTCTGAGGGATGTTATTCTGGATTATCTCAATGAGAATAACTGTTTAACTCCATATCAGCATGGGTTTATGAGAAATCGCTCCTGTCAAACCAATCTAATCAGTTTTTATGAAGAGGTAAGCTATAGACTGGACCACGGTGAGTCATTGGACGTGGTATATCTCGATTTTTCCAAAGCGTTTGATACCGTGCCGCACAAGAGGTTGGTACACAAAATGAGAATGCTTGGTCTGGGGGAAAATGTGTGTAAATGGGTTAGTAACTGGCTTAGTGATAGAAAGCAGAGGGTGGTTATAAATGGTATAGTCTCTAACTGGGTCGCTGTGACCAGTGGGGTACCGCAGGGGTCAGTATTGGGACCTGTTCTCTTCAACATATTCATTAATGATCTGGTAGAAGGTTTACACAGTAAAATATCGATATTTGCAGATGATACAAAACTATGTAAAGCAGTTAATACAAGAGAAGATAGTATTCTGCTACAGATGGATCTGGATAAGTTGGAAACTTGGGCTGAAAGGTGGCAGATGAGGTTTAACAATGATAAATGTAAGGTTATACACATGGGAAGAGGGAATCAATATCACCATTACACACTGAACGGGAAACCACTGGGTAAATCTGACAGGGAGAAGGACTTGGGGATCCTAGTTAATGATAAACTTACCTGGAGCAGCCAGTGCCAGGCAGCAGCTGCCAAGGCAAACAGGATCATGGGGTGCATTAAAAGAGGTCTGGATACACATGATGAGAGCATTATACTGCCTCTGTACAAATCCCTAGTTAGACCGCACATGGAGTACTGTGTCCAGTTTTGGGCACCGGTGCTCAGGAAGGATATAATGGAACTAGAGAGAGTACAAAGGAGGGCAACAAAATTAATAAAGGGGATGGGAGAACTACAATACCCAGATAGATTAGTGAAATTAGGATTATTTAGTCTAGAAAAAAGACGACTGAGGGGCGATCTAATAACCATGTATAAGTATATAAGGGGACAATACAAATATCTCGCTGAGGATCTGTTTATACCAAGGAAGGTGACGGGCACAAGGGGGCATTCTTTGCGTCTGGAGGAGAGAAGGTTTTTCCACCAACATAGAAGAGGATTCTTTACTGTTAGGGCAGTGAGAATCTGGAATTGCTTGCCTGAGGAGGTGGTGATGGCGAACTCAGTCGAGGGGTTCAAGAGAGGCCTGGATGTCTTCCTGGAGCAGAACAATATTGTATCATACAATTATTAGGTTCTGTAGAAGGACGTAGATCTGGGGATTTATTATGATGGAATATAGGCTGAACTGGATGGACAAATGTCTTTTTTCGGCCTTACTAACTATGTTACTATGTTACTATGATACTGTGCGGTCAGTATAAAAACTACAAAACAATCCACACAGAGTTTACAAAATCTCCACACCTGACTAAAGGTGTGGAGGGTAAATCTGCTTCCCAGAGCTTCCAGCTAACAGAAAAAAATCCATAATGACAAGCTGGACAAATATAGAATGCACAGAACAATAAGTCCACAACATGTGGACTGAAATGAGCAAAGCCAGAACTTATCTTAGCAGAACTGGTCAGGAAACCAGGAGAATCCAAGCAGAGATGTGAATCCAGCCTGAAATCATTGACAAGTGGCATAGGCTGAAGACTAGAGCCAGGTTAAATAGCAGAGCCAGGAGAGACGATTAGTGAAAGCAGCTGCTAAAGCTAAACCCAAGGAGCGGCAGTTCCACTCAAAACCACCAGAGGGAGCCCAAGGGCAGAATTCACAAAAGTGCCATTTACAACCACCGGAGGGAGCCCAAGAACGAAATTCACAACACAGCTTGAGCCAAATACTGGGACCGACGTCTCCGCTGAGCAGGCTCCACTGCAGCTGGAGGAGAATGGGAGACCGCAGTAGACATGGTTCGAGATTCCCCCTGTGCAGCGACGGGAAATCGACATCTAGCATTGCGTGCTTAGTTTTCTGTACTTGTACTTAGCCAATAATTAAATAATTGGATAAAAAAAATAGTGTGGGGTCCCCCTTATTTTTAATATCCAACTTAGGGACCTGTGAGCTGGTGTTATTATTCTGGGAAGGGAGCAATATCTATTGAGCTTACCAGAAAAATAATATTGTCTCATAACTGTTTGTGTAGACTTTACTTGTAATTTAAAAGGGGGAATAAAATAAATTGCTTTGGGTCCCATCTTTTTTAATAACTAGCAAAGGCTAAGCAGGCAACTGTGGGCTGGTATTAATAAGCTTGGAAGGGTCCATGGATATTGGCCCCTTTCCAGACTTATAACACCAGCACTCAGCTACCCCAGAAATGGCGCATCCATCTAATTAATTAATTATTTAATAGGTTAAATAAGGCTAAACACTCTTTAGTGCCACATGAAAAGAACTCAAGGGTCCTAGTTTATTATACAGGACACCTATCCTATTCATTCTATCTATCTATCTATCTATCTATCTATTCTATCTTTATCTGTATATAAAATTTCTTTATTAGTTTACAAACTAGCTTTAAATATCAAAGAGAATTGCAGTATGTCAAAGCTGATGTTAAAACACTTTGCAAACGAACTGCAAACGCATGTAAAACTAATGCTAAAGTAGGTGAGAAAAATCGCATTGTACTCGCATAACACTCACATGACACTCGTCCTACTTTTCTGGATCAACGTCTGACCAATTTTTTATACGCTAGTGTGACTCCAGACTTACACTGACACTTCATCTGTTACACCTTGCTTATTGCAGAGGCTTTCTGTCCACTGTAGCTGATCAAAGGATATTAATTGGCCTATTTCTTATTACAATAGCATTTAGCAACACGCCGAGATTGTGAAGTGCCAATAAGCTTAAAAAGGAGCCTCTTCCTTTAAATAACCATTTAAATGCCTCTGTCACTATTGACAGCATTATGTAAGGGGTTAAATGAACACAACTGGTGAAAATATCTATTGTGGCCACTGCAGCTGGGTGTTAGCTATAATAAACAGCAGACACCCGCTGATAGTGGAGTTGATTCTGCTTATGTGCCAGCCATCATCATCATCATGCTGTATATGCAATTTCATTTGCGGACCATCGCCTTCCACTACACAAAGGATTTACAGTGAATTTTGGAAAGGGACTGAAGCAAAACAAAATCGTTTCCCTAGCACCAGCGATCCAGCAGCACTGGAATCACATGCCTCCTCTCCAACACACTGCACTCTGACACTCTGAGCTCCAGCATGATGCGCCAATACACTACTCCTTTGCCTTGCTTCTTGGGAGCGCAAATGTGCCCCAAGGTGATAACCTGCAGGCCATGTGTTTGAGACTCCTGGTCTAGATCTAGAATTGAAAGCATTGTGGGGAAGATAACCTTGATGCTCAGTGCCAGGTGATGATAAACAAGGTACATACTGTAAGGTTCCTATGGTAGCTAAGAATAAGTTTTGGGCAGCAAAGTGACTATTTGCCTAGTTGTAAAATTAAAAAAACATTACTCATTTCTCTAATCCCTCACTGTCCTCAATGGTCAGACGTATATGCAAACAATGTGAAACACACAAAGCAATTATAAATTAAAACATTTCCTTATTGCTATGTATGCAAAAAATATGCTGTTCTTATTTGTAGAAATCAAGTACTTGTTAATTGCAAGTGAATTACATAATGTTTGCATACATGTCTCTTTTATTGGCTTTGGCACATGTGCACCTGCACAGTAATTCAATAGTGTAGGAGTCCTGACGTTGTCCACATTTGTCCTCAATGGGCTCAGTGTTGAGTGGCTACCGACTGGCTGAAGTGGTCAATTTCTGGCCAGCTGCTGGAATCATCAGATCAGAGGGAAATGACAGAGTTTAGTAACATGCCTTGCCATTCATTTGTACCACAGTCCCTTATCTGATCCTCTATGAAGCTCACTCTAGCAACATTTAGGCTATGTGCACACGTCAGGATTTCTGGCAGAAATTTTCCTGACAAAAACCTGACATTTCTGCCAGAAATGCGCATGGGTTTTTTGCGCAGTTTTTTTGCGTGTTCTTGATGCGTTTTTGATGCGTTTTTTCTTGCGTTTTTCTAAATGCATAGAATAACCGGAAAAAAACGCATCATGTGCACAAAAATTGCAGAATGCATTCTAAATGATAGGATGCATATGTCTGCAGCTTCTAATGCGGTTTTGTTGCGTTTTTATCATGAAAAAAATGCGAAAAAACCTGAACGTGTGCACATACCCTTACACAGCATCCTCTTTGGCTCTTCCAGAATCTTCACTCAACAATGAACCTTCTGAAGCAAAGTAAGCCTCATGTCATGATACACATTGATCAAGGTCTAGACAGTACATTGGCCGATGCACATCATGATATTCTGACAGGATTTAAGAGGGCTGCTTGGTGCTGGAATTTTCAGCACCAAGTGTCTTAGTGGCAAGTGAAGATGCTTTAAGAAGTGAAGTGGACGTTGGGTATGGTGCTGGAGGGAGCTGCCGAGAGAATATTGGCAGGGTGGATATAGGCAGGGGGCTGCAGTGGAAGGACAGGTGAATATCAGGGTGTTTTCTTCTTTTCATCACCTTTTCCATCATTTTGCAAATCAGCAGAATCGGGTTCGGATGTGATCTTACTGAATTTGCAAGAAGGCAGTCACAAAAAAATTTTAATTAGGTGAATCTATTTTCTGTTCAACAAAAAAGCTTTATTAAAAAATGTCAACTTATAATAGATATGGTATTCAAAGGAAGAAATTAAAAAAGGGTATATTGTATCTGAGCTTATTTTGTAAAAGAGGCCATGTTAACATCAGTATTTGTAGCCCAAATCAGGAGTGGGTGAAAAATGCAGAGGTGGTGACATGTTTCTATTACAGTTTTCCTCTGATTGTCCTTCTCCTGGTTTTAATTTACAGATACTGAGTTAAAAAGTCCCAAATACAGAATGTGTGAACGTGGCCTAACATTGAGGTATAACTGCTAGTTGACCCCTGATCCTTAGCAATCCCTGTAAATATGACCCAGAAGTCATATGCTCATTGACCAGTTACTAAAATATACCCTATAACCTTATGTTTTCCCTATTTGGTGCATGGTGATTTTGTCCCTACACCGGAAGCATTTTTTCTACTTTAAATTCTGCCTCTTTGCTATTATTTAACATACTAATGAAATATGGCCACACACCCTAAACACATTATTACATTTTTATGTTTTTACACTTTGTAATGCTTTAAGAGCATACAATACAGCAACTATTCACCTAATTATGCTTGTTAAATATAAGAGCACATAACGCTAAGGAAGCATTAACATACAAAATGCTGGGTACACAATTAATAATGCTATTTTATAATGTCAATTATAATAATGAAAAACTACTTGATAATAATTATTTCAAGTGACTAAAAGATACACTTTGTACCAAACCCAGCAGGAGAAATCAGCAGGAAGCGAAATAATAAAAACTAGGCATTAGCTGAGATGAGCATGTTGATTGTACACCACTGCTGAGATAATTCGGTTATAGGCGCCGCGCTCCTTGGGTTTCTTTTTTCAGACTAGCCACTGTAATTGTTTGTTTTCATGCATGGTATGACCGGGATACATTTTCCTTATTTACGCTCAGCAGACATTAAGCTGCTATGGTTGAAGTCAACTATCATGTGCATAAAACCAAACGGGTTTGTTTGGAAATATTGGCATTGATACGCTTCATTTCTTTATTTAGACTTACGAAGCTTCTTAGATTGTAATCACCTACAGTAATTGTATGTTAACTGTTCGCAGTGGGTATAAGGGTCTATAAAAATAAATGATGAAATAGCTGGCTATTCATAAGACATGCTTTTACATACTTTCATATACTTCATTCATCTACTGCATTCATCCTTGGAAAGCTTCAACCTTCATTTCAATCTGTGCATGTGTTAAGGGTATAAACTTCATTTATCTGCTGTGTTTCATCACTGAGGCTGCAAGGTCATCTCACTTACTTTGACAGTTTATGATCCATGTGTTTCTGTGAGTTTGTTTGCTTGTCTGTGCATTTTATCATCTACCGCTGTCTTAAGCTAGCTAATTGATTGCCATTGAGTTACATTTGTGTTAGATCTAAGCACATACTTTCCTATGTATCTGGCCATAGCCGAAGGGATGCACATGTGCAGGAGTGCACTTGTGCAGATTGTATCAAAGTGCAATTGTTCTAAGTGCCAGGGCAGTTAAACATGATAGTTCTTCAATTGTTCTAAATGCTAGGGGAGCTAAACATGGCAAATGGACAGGGAAAGCTATAGGTAAGACATGCAAGCCACTCAAACAAACTTGCTTTCGGGTCATCTGAGTTGCAAAGAATATTCACCATATGTATTTGTATGTACATTTATGGTCTACCTGCTGAAATCACTCACGTCTACCCTGTACACTCTCTCCATATCAACCCCTCTCTCCTTTCTTTGCCTCTGTACAGCTCTCATGCTTTCTTCACATTGTTAAACCTCACAGATCCATTCACTTCCACCATACAACTCAAGAGACTCTTTCACAAGTCACTCAACCATTTGCTCACTCTCTCTATTCTCCTCCCAGTTGCAGAAGATAGCTCTCCTTATCCTGGCCCTTCTTGTAACTAACTTCTTCCTGCTACACTCAGAAACCCTGCTAATCTCATTAATATTTCTTGCATGAATTCTGTCACTTGTATCCTTTGGAACTCATGGTCAGTAAGTTACAAACTCTCCTTCTTCCATGACTTTTTCCTTTCAATTTCCCTTAGCCTCTGGCTGTTACTGAAACCTGGACACAGCAGTGAGATACCACCACCACTGCTGCTGCTCTCTCATATGGTGGCCCACATTTCTCTCATACCCCGAGATGACAATAAATCAGGTGGAGGTATTGGTCTGCTCTTTTCTTTTAAGGTCCACACTGTCAGACTCTACCTGCTTGGGATCCTCCCATCAGTTCTTGGATTACTTTGCCACTTGGCTTCCAAACTTTCTATCCCGTGACATTACCATCCTCATCATGGGGGATGTTAACATCCCCTTTGGTGATCCCCCTCCCCAGCTGCCTCCCACTTTTTATCGCTAATTTCCTCCTTCAGCCTTTTACAGCTTACTAACTCTCCTATGCAAGTAAATACACTGGACCTGATATTCTCCCAATTCTGCTCAGGGTATAACTTTAGTAACTCCTCTCTTCCATTCTCTGACTACAACCTTCTTTCATTCTCTGTGAGTAACTGTCACCCTGCTCACGACACCCCCACTTTCCACATATATAGAAATATACATGCTATTAACACTCAGAAACTTATTAAGAATTTACAGTCTTCATTAGAGATCAGCAAACTTGTTCAGAAAATGTTTGCAAATCTCAAAGTTGGCACAAACCTTGCACATTTGGATCATTGTTAGAATTCCTGAGCATTTTCCTCAAAATTGTCAAAACTCGGGTAAAGTTCAGCAAATTATATGGTTTCCACTATGGCTGCGTGCACAAGGCAACTATGATAGGTGGTAATGATACTGCTAGTAAGATTGTTACTGTCAGTCAGAGTGCTGTGAGGTCATGCTGTCATATGTCAGACAGCAGGAACAGGTGGCGGCTGATGGGCGTAGTCATCAGCCAGCACCGATGCTCAAAGTAAAGAAAAAGAAGTTAAAATAAAGAAACACATATTGAAATAAAAGTAAAAAACTGTATATACCCACTGTTAGGGACTGGCGGAACGCACCAAGAATCAGATGTTATGGTATTAGGTGCGTTCGCAGTCCGAGGTCCACCGTGCAGGTGAAAACCCTGCTGCTAGTAGAGACAGACGATATGGCGGTACAATAAGTATACACACATGGGTTAACTTCACCCTGTGCGAAGGAAGCGAACCCTGTTGTGTCACAGGGCCACGGTACCGCACATAGAGCGCAAGCAAGAAGTCTCAGAACACAATCCCAAGACACAGGATTTGGGTTCAAAGACCTCATGCACTCGACACCACAACTGGGGTGTCAGAGAAACAGAAACAATAATATAAAAAGGCACGAGAGTGCATGCGGTGCCGCACAAATGGACGCCGCTAACCACCCAGGCTTGGGTAAGGAAAGCGCACGGCGCCGTACAGGCGGTCACAGCAACTAGATGCTGTTATGTGTGTTTTGTGCTGATGGCTAGTCGGGCGCTAGATAGCTACCATCATCCGCAAACAGACAACAACACTAGGGAGGGATACTTAGGAGCTTTCATCCTTCGACATACATCCATCTACACACACACATATATTTTCAAGACAATACTAGCGCATGGCCGTGCGGTCATGCGCAGCTTATATAGTTGCAGCACAGGAAGCTGCTACCGCAGTTTTGCCCTTCCAGGACCTTCCTGGAGGACCAATGGGACATGCTGCAGTACCTGAGCATGTGACCCTCGATCTCCAACGGGAGATCTTGCCCTGGGCATGCTCAGTGTGTGCAAATAAGGACTTAGTCCCAGAGAAGCCCGCTCGCCACAGATAAGTGCAGGGTACAACAGGAGAGCCAGAAAAGGCAGCAGCAACCCTTTGCACAGAATCAGTCCCAGCGAGACGCTGGGAGCGACGCCTCCGCTGAGCAGACTCCACTGGGGCCGATGCCGAATGGGAGACCGCAGCAGACACGGATCGAGATTCCCCCTGTGCAGCAGAGGAAACTCGACTCCTAACATTACCCCCCCTCCTAGGGCCCCCCCTCCTTGGGCCTCGCTACGCTCGAAGGCAGCAATGAGCTGCGGAGCCCGAATGTGCTCAGCAGGCTCCCAGGACCTGTCCTCAGGACCATAACCCTTCAAGTCCACCAAATAAAATTTTTTGCCACGTACCACCTTGCACCCCAAAATAGCGTTCACCTCTAAATCGTCCGTAGACGAACCCGATGTCCCGGCAGATGACTCAGAAAACCGAGACATGTATACGGGCTTAAGGAGGGACACATGAAAGGTGTCGATGATACCAAGGCAGGGAGGAAGGGCCAGACGGTAGACCACAGGATTAACCTGTTCGAGGACCGTAAAAGGGACCCAAGTAGCGAAGTGCAAACTTAGTGGACTCTACACGCAGCCTGATGTTACGGGCGGAGGGCCACACTAAATCGCCAGGAGCAAAGGTCGGGGCAGGGCGCGGATGTGCATCGGCGGAGGACCTCATTCTCTCCTTCGAGGCCCGAATGGCATCTTGAGTGCGGTCCCAAATGTCCCGTGCCTCCACTGCCCAGTCTGCTACCCTGGAGTCAGCAGAGGACACGGGCATAGGCACAGGAACCCGCGGATGCTGGCCGTAATTAAGGAGGAAAGGAGTCTGACCGGTGGAGTCGGCTACAGCGTTATTAACCCCTGCTGATCGCTGCTATGTAGCAGAAATGGAGGTGTGCTGTGAGCGCCGACCACAGGGTGGCGCTCACAGCCACCGCTCATCAGTAACCATAGAGGTCTCTGGGACCTCTATGGCTACAATATACAAGCATCGCCGACCCCCGATCATGTGACGGGGGTCGGCGATGACGTCATTTCCGGCCGCCCGGCCGGAAGCGGTAGTTAAATGCCGCTGTCTGCGTTTGACAGCGGCATTTAACTAATTAATAGGCGCGGGCAGATCGCGATTCTGCCCGCACCTATTGCGGGCACATGTCAGCTGTTCAAAACAGCTGACATGTCCCGGCTTTGATGCGGGCTCACCGCGGAGCCCTGCATCAAAGCAGGGGAGCCAGCATCGGACGGTATAGTACGTCCAATGCGGGTAAGGGGTTAAGGGTGAACTCTGCCCATGGTAATAAAGATGCCCAGTCATCCTGCCTGGCAGAAACAAAATGTCGTAGATATGTCACCAGAGTCTGATTGGCCCTCTCTACCAACCCATTCGTCTCGGGATGATATGCGGAAGAGAGATTTAACTCAATGCTGAGAAGACGACAAAGCTCTCTCCAGAACCGAGACGCAAACTGGGGACCCCGGTCACTGACAATTTTGTCTGGCATGCCGTGTTGGCGGAAGATGTGTCTTATGAACAACGCTGCCAAGGCCCGTGCAGAAGGTAACCGTGGGAGCGGCACCAAATGCACCATTTTCGAGAAATGATCGATAATAACCCAAATGAAGGTACAGCCGCGAGACTTGGGCAAACCCACTACAAAGTCCATCCCGACCATCTCCCAGGGCCTGTCTGCCACCGGCAAGGGATAGAGTAACCCAGACGGCCGTTAACGAGGAGACTTATATTTGGCGCATGAGACACACGCCAGAACGTAATCTCTGACATCTCGGAGCATATGCGGCCACCAGTACGTCCTCGCCAGCAGCTCAGATGTCCTTTTTGTCCCAAAGTGTCCACCCACCCTGGAGCAATGAGCCCAAGAGAGAACTTCCGGTTGCAAATTTATGGGCACAAAAGTCTTGCCCGGAGGCACAGACTCAAGCGACACCGGAGCTACGGTTCTCAAGCTCTCAGAAGGAACAATAAGCCGAGGCTCTCCTTCCTCCTCCTCAGATGACACAACAGAGCGAGAAAGAGCATCAGCTCGAATATTCTTCTCCCCAGCGAGATAATGGAGGGTGAAGTGGAATCGGGAGAAGAATAAGGACCATCTGGCCTGGCGAGAATTTAGCCGCTGGGCTGTTTGCAAATATAGCAAATTTTTGTGGTCTGTAAAAACTTGAAAGGGAAAACGAGCCCCCTCCAAGAGATGTCTCCACTCTGAGAAAGCCAATTTCATCGCTAGCAACTCCCTGTCCCCGATGGAATAATTCCTCTCCGCTGGTGTGAAGGTCTTGGAGAAGAAGAAGCACGGATGCTTCCGACCTTGAGCATCCTTTTGGAAGAGGACTGCTCCAGCACCAACGGAAGAGGCATCCACCTCCATTATAAACGGCTTATCAACATCGGGACGATGTAGGATGGGAGCGCTAGCAAAATGAGACTTAGTAGAAGAAAAGGCCCTGGAGACCTCTTCAGACCACACTTTGGGATTTGCTCCCTTCTTGGTGAGGGCTACCAAGGGAGCTACCAAAGTTGAGAAATGGGGAATGAACTGGCGGTAATAATTAATGAACCCCATAAAGCGCTGCACCGCTTTAAGTGAATGAGGTTCTTGCCAGTCCATCACAGCCTGTAGTTTGGCAGGATCCATAGCCAATCCCTGGGCAGAGATGATATAGCCCAGGAAAGGTAAAGACTCCTGCTCAAACACACACTTCTCCAACTTTGCGTAAAGAGAGTTTGCCCGTAAGAGGTCGAAGACTCTGCCAACATCTCTCCGGTGGGAGTGAATATCTGGAGAGAAGATGAGGATATCATCCAGATAGACTACGACCGAGGTGGAAAGCATATCCCGGAAGATGTCGTTGACAAAGTCTTGGAAAACGACTGGGGCATTACAGAGCCCGAAGGGCATCACCAGATACTCATAGTGCCCATCTCTGGTGTTAAACGCCGTCTTCCATTCGTCCCCCTCACGGATGTGAATCAGGTTATAAGCTCCCCGCAGGTCTAATTTGGTAAATACCTTAGCTCCCCGTAGCCTATCAAAAAGCTCAGAAATCAGGGGCAGCGGGTACTTATTTTTAACGGTGATGGCGTTAAGACCCCTGTAGTCTATGCAAGGACGCAATTCTCCATTCTTCTTCTGTACGAAGAAGAACCCTGCCCCTGCTGGTGACACTGACTTCCTAATAAACCCTCTTGCCAAATTCTCCTGGATGTATTTGGACATAGCCTCCGTTTCCGGGAGAGAGTGAGGATAGACACGTCCCCGAGGAGGTTCTGCTCCAGGCAAGAGATCTATAGGACAGTCATAGGGACGGTGAGGCGGAAGGGTCTCCGCGGCCTTTTTGGAGAAGACGTCTGCATAAGACCAATAGTATTTGGGGAGAGTAGAGAGATCTGCGGGTATCTCAGTGGTGGAAACCTGAACGCACTCTTTCACACATCTGCCCTTACAGGATTCACTCCAACCCAATATCCTCCCAGAGGTCCACTCAATATGTGGGGAGTGGAAACGGAGCCAGGGCATTCCCAGCAGAATCTCATCCATTCCCTCGGGAAGGACAGGAAGGGAAATAATCTCCTGGTGGGATGGGGACATGGCTAACGTGAAAGGGACAGTCTGATGTGTGATCTGTAACGGAAGTGTCGACCCATTCACCACTCTAACGGTTACTGGTTTGGCAAGCATAACCAGAGGTACTGCGTGGAGCAGAGCAAAAGCAGAAGACATAAAATTTCCTTCTGCTCCTGAATCCACACAAAGCTGTACTGTAAGAGTGGATGTGCCTAACAGGATTGTCCCTTTAAAGGACAATTTGGAGGAAAATGCAGCTGTGTCCAGTGAACCTCCTCCAATGGTCACTAGACGCGATCGTTTTCCCGACTGCCGTGGACATTTATTAGCGTAATGTCCCGGTTGCTGGCAATTTTTACACACCACAGGTACTCGAGCGGTCTGAGACCTAGGTCCCGCTCGAGAAGCCTCCATGGCCTCATGGGAGTCGGACGCCATAACAGGAGATTCTAGAGGTTTGGCAAAGGTGGGAGCCAGCCGAAACCTCTGCCTACACTGGGTCCGCTCCAACCTCCGCTCGTTAAAACGGAGATCGATGTGGGTAGCTATAGTAATAAGCTCCTCCAGTGTGACGGGAATCTCCCTGGTGGCCAAGGCGTCCTTTACATGATCTGCCAATTCTTTTTTTACAGAACACCGGAATAAGGACTTTATCCGGCCATTCCAGCTCAAAAGCTAGAGTCCAGAATAGGATGGCGAACTGGCTGACCATGGACGAAGCCTGAGTAATTGCCAACAATTGGAGCGCGGTATTGTGGGTGACACGGGGTCCCAAAAAGACCTGCCTCAGAGCGTCCAGGAAGATAGGAGCACTCTGTACCACACGATCACCACGTTCCCAAAGCGGCGTTGCCCACTCCAACGCCCTGCCTGACAAAAGAGACAAAATGAATCCCACCCTCGCCCGTTCCGTAGGAAAATGTGCAGCCAGCAGCTCGAGATGTATAGAGCACTGGCTCACGAACCCCCACATAGCTTACTGTCACCAGCAACTTGTCTGGAAGCGGGAGACGGGATAAGGTCGGAGCAGGGGTGGCAGCGGACAAACTGGCTGCAACTGCACTTGCAGCCTGAACAGCGACAGCAGTAACGTCCACAGCTGAGGTTGCACGCTCTAGAGCCGCCAACCTACCCTCCAGCTGCTGGATGTACCACTGTGAACGCTGATCGTCCGTCATTACTAGCCAGACCTTGGCGCTAGTATTCTGTTAGGGACTGGCGGAACGCACCAAGAATCAGATGTTATGGTATTAGGTGCGTTCGCAGTCCGAGGTCCACCGTGCAGGTGAAAATCCTGATGCTAGTAGAGACAGACGATATGGCGGTACAATAAGTATACACACATGGGTTAACTTCACCCTGTGTGAAGGAAGCGAACCCTGTTGCGTCACAGGGCCGCGGTACCGCACATAGAGCGCAAGCAAGAAGTCTCAGAACACTATCCCAAGACACAGGATTTGGGTTCAAAGACCTCATGCACTCGACACCACAACTGGGGTGTCAGAGAGACAGAAACAATAATATAAAAAGGCACGAGAGTGCGTGCGGTGCCGCACAAACGGACGCCGCTAACCACCCAGGCTTGGGTAAGGAAAGCGCACGGCGCCGTACAGGCGGTCACAGCAACTAGACGCTGTTATGTGTGTTTTGTGCTGATGGCTAGTCGGGCGCTAGATAGCTACCATCATCCGCAAACAGACAACAACACTAGGGAGGGATACTTAGGAGCTTTCATCCTTCGACATACATCCATCTACACACACACATATATTTTCAAGACAATACTAGCGCATGGCCGTGCGGTCATGCGCAGCTTATATAGTTGCAGCACAGGAAGCTGCTACCGCAGTTTTGCCCTTCCAGGACCTTCCTGGAGGACCAATGGGCCATGCTGCAGTCCCTGAGCATGTGACCCTCGATCTCCAACGGGAGATCTTGCCCTGGGCATGCCCAGTGTGTGCAAGTAAGGACTTAGTCCCAGAGAAGCCCGCTCGCCGCAGATCAGTGCAGGGTACAACAGGAGAGCCAGAAAAGGCAGCAGTAACACTTTGCACAGAATCAGTCCCAGCGAGACGCTGGGAGCGACGCCTCCGCTGAGCAGACCCCACTGCGGCCGATGCCGAATGGGAGACCGCAGCAGACACGGATCGAGATTCCCCCTGTGCAGCAGAGGAAACTCGACCCCTAACACCCACCTTACACCTAATCCCTGAAGCCCTTGTTTTCTTTAAAAAATAAAAAACACAATATACTCACCTAAGTGCCTAATTCTTGATGCCCATGTCATCTGGAAAACAGAAAAAAAGAATAAAACCACCATATCCCTCACCTATTGGATGGATGTAATCCTTACTGTCCCACGATGATTTGGATCACTTGCACAGTAGTAGAGCTGTGGTGAGAAAGGTCACCAGAGTCAATTAGATGATGAGCCCCTGTGATTTCATGGCACCTTTGCTGTGTGAGGGATATGGTGGTTTGACATAGGCATCAGTGATTAGGTGTCGAGTTCCTGCCTCTGCACGGGAGGAATCTCGAACCATCTCCGCTGCAGTCTCCCATTCTTCTCCAGCCGCAGTGGAGTCTGCTCAGTGGAGACGTCAGTCCAAGCGTCTAGCTCAGGCTAATACTGGACGACTGGTTACTACTGCCCTTCCAGGCTCTGTCTTTGTAGCCAGCAATGTTCAGCAGCGAGCAGGTCTTTCTGGGACTAAGTCCAGCTTTTCCCCTTCTGAGCATGCCCACGGGACGACCTCCCATTGGAGGTCGGGGGTCACATGCTTAGATACTGCAGCAAACCCCATTGGTCCTCTAGGAGGGTCCTGAAAGTGTCTTCTTCTGTGGCAGACTCCCATTGGTCCTTCTGGGAAGGTGCTGTACTTGCTGCAGCTGTAAAAGGTTTGCATGGCCGCTCGGCCATGCGCTAGTATACATTTGAAAACGTGTGTGTGTTGATGAGTGCAAGTCATTCTTTAAACATCCTCTCCCTTGTGTATGACTGCTCACGAAAGGTGGATGTCTGCTATCTAGCGCCCGGCTAAGCTATCAGCACAAAGCCACACGTAAACAGCGTCTACTGCTGTGACTGCCAGTGCAGCGCCTTGTGCTATTTGAGCGCTTGCCTTGCCCAGGTCTGGGTGGTTGGTGGCGTCTGCTAGTGTGGCACAGCACACACTTCTGTGCATGTTAGGTACTTTGATACCCCAGTTGTGGTGTCGATCGCAAGAGGTCTACAGGAACTCTAATCCTGTGTCCTGGGATAGAGTTCTGTGATTCCTTGCTTGCGCTCTCTGTGCGGTACCGCGATCCTGTGACGTGACAGGGTTCGTTTTCTTCATACAGGGTGAAGTTAACCCATGTGTATCCTCATTGTAACGCCATATAGTCCATCATTACTTAGCAGCAGGTTCCATCTCTGCACGGTGGACCCCGGGCTGCGAACGCACCTTATTCTATCTTTCTTATTATTTGGTGCGTTCCACAAGCCCTAACATTGTGTTTTTTATTTTTTACAGAAGAAAAAGGCTTCAGGGATTAGGTGTAAGGTGAGTATGTATTGTGTGTTTTATTTTTATTTTAATATACAACATTATTTCAACATTATCGACTGCTCTCAAAGTCATCAGGATTATTGTGAGACATTATGGATTATCTCTTCACTTTGCACAGGTGATGAACATTGTTGTTTATTATTTTAATTTATTTGCAGAGTACATTGGCTTCTGTGGACTGGGTGATGATGTTAGTATGGTTTAATTTAGAGTCAATAAAGAAGTCTGTGTCATTATTTCAAATAAAGGACTTTATTCTGGGTCTGTATTTTTTAATACAATATCACTATGAGGTTAGTAATGGGGGTGTCTTATAGATGTCTCTCTGTTACTAACCTTTAGGCTTGATGTCACTGGAAAATACAAAGTTTGAACAAACATGAACCCCACTTGCCACCATCATAGAGCAAGTTGGAAGAGTTGGGCAAAGCGCCTGAATTGGTACATCTAATAGATGCAACTTTTCTTGGGAGGCTGTGGGCTGCTATTTTTAGGCTGGGAGGGGGGCAATATCCATGACCCCTTACCAGCGTGAGAATATCAGCCCCCAGCTGGCAGCTTTAGCTTGGCTTGTTGTAAAAAATGAGGGAGTCCCCACACCATTTTTTCAATTATTTATTTAAATGTATTCTTGATAACCAATCTCACTAAAGCTGACAGCTGAGGGTCGCAGCCCACAACTGTCAGTTTTCCCTTGCTAGTTATCAAAAATACAGGGGAAGCCATGTCAGTTTTGTTTTTAAGTTATTTATAGTGCAATTGATGGATCAATTGATGCTACTTTTCCTTGTGTGTGCCCCTAATTTGAGCTATTTTGGTAGCTTTTGGGCCCCTTGAATGTGTTTATCCATTTGGTCTTGCCTCCCATTGAGTTCCATGGTGTTTGGTTATGTTTGGCAAACTGTTCCACAAACATCGGGAGGTAAGCCGAACATAGCCAATCAGAACCGTAAAAGATTTGCTTATCTCTAAGTATCATTGGTTTTAATCTCCCTCTCAAGTCCTGAATCTGCACTGAAGCATTACAATGAAACTCTGCAAAGAGCCCCGGTTGGCAGCAGAGACCCCGGAGAAAATTCGACTCTGGGGGACGCTATACACTTTTTCCACAGCGCCGTTATTTAACGATGCTGTGGTTTAAGTACCCCTAACTACCACCGTTAAAAGGCGTATCGGCGGTCGTTAAGGGGTTAAAGATAGATAAATGCCTATACCGGACCCCAATGAATATTAGAGAGAGATCTGACTTGTTTCAAAAGAGTGCAATGTTTAAAAGCGTTGTCCCAGAAACAATGCACATTTTAATTAATAAATTAATCAATAAATCTTTAAATAATAACAATTTCAACAATGGATGTGTTTAAAAAAAGTTTTTGTGCTGAGATAATTTTATAGATGTGCCCCTGCTGTGTACTATGTAATGGCGGTGTCTCACCGTACAGGAATATCGTCTGATCGTACCACATCTCCTGGGCAGGGGAGGAAGAAAATGGAGTATACCGAGAGCACAGAAGGGGATCACAGCTGATTAGTTCTGTGATGTAAAACATGTTTTTGGTATGTGCCACCCATGTTCCTAAAGGTCAGACGCAGCCATTACACAGTACACAGCATGGACACATTTATAAGATTATCTCGGCACAGGAACATATTTTATTAACACATCCAAATGTGGAAATTATTATTATATATTATTATTTCAAGACATATTGATTGAAATCTCTTTAAATCAATATTATTGCCATGAAGTTTCCACGCATGCTCAGAGAACATAACAATTATTAGTTCTCAAAGATAATTCCTTGAAACTTGGAGGTGCCTCATGTAAATCACAATATCTTATCTATATTACAGCATTTACAGAACTTTCTGACAACTGCAGGCGCAGCCTTGGTTTCTGTTAGCTGAAACAAAACTAGATTCTATAAAGCTGTTACAAAGTTGAAATATCACAAGTAAGATAACATATTGGCAAATTATGGATTGTAAAAGCTGCAGTGATTATTTTCTTTATCAGTTCCCTGCTTTTGTTTATATGTAAACACAGTTATCAATCACAGAACTATTATAATCAGAAGCAGCTGTTAAGAGTTGGAAGTTCACTGTTTGCAAATACACATGGAAATTCAGAATACAAACTATTGGATTAAGG
The DNA here is from genome assembly GCF_032444005.1 of Ranitomeya imitator. Lineage (NCBI taxonomy): Eukaryota > Metazoa > Chordata > Amphibia > Anura > Dendrobatidae > Ranitomeya > Ranitomeya imitator. Next base: position 53,474,912 of record NC_091284.1, read on the forward strand.
TAAAAACAAGAATTGCAACAATTGGAGAATGGATTACATTCACTTATTTTAATAATAATAATCTTTATTTAATAATAATAATCTTTATTTTTATATAGCGCTAACATATTCCGCAGCGCTTTACAGTTTTCACACATTATCATCACTGTCCCCGTTGGGGCTCACAATCTAAATTCCCTATCAGTATGTCTTTGGAATGTGGGAGGAAACCGGAGAACCCAGAGGAAACCCACGCAAACACAGAGAGAACATACAAACTCTTTGCAGATGTTGTCTTTAGTGGGGCTTGAACCCAGGACTCCAGCGCTGCAAGGCTGCAGTGCTATCCACTGTGCCACCGTGCTGCCCGGTGTATTTATATATTTTGTATTTTAACCCTTGGTGCTCTTTCACCTTTGTGATATAATGCTTGCCGACTAAGCTGCAGAGGGAGACCCGATACATGGAGCACGCCGGTTGATCAGCTTATCGGCACCGCATGTGTCGCGGCTGTGTGACAGTCACAGCACATGCATGGAGAGCCTATGTGTTGGGCTCTCCATGCATGTGCTATGACAGTTTTTTGTTAGGAAGTTAGAAGGGTTAAAATTTGACCAGCAAATTCTAATTTTTCCAACAAAATTTACAAAGCCATTTGTTTAGGACCACATCACATTTGAAGTAACGTTGAGGGGCCCATATGGCAGAAAGTACCAAAAACTTACACCATTCTAAAAACTGCACCCCTCAAGGTGCTCAAAACCACATTCAAGAAGTTTATTAACCCTTCGGGTGCTACACAGGATTTGTGAAGCAATGTGTAAGGAAAAAATTAATATTTCATTTTTTTCACAAAAATTTTTTTTTGATCGTAAGTTATTTATTTAACAAAGGTAACTGGAGAAAATAGACCCTCAATCACCCGAATATCACAGGTGCTCAAGTGACATGCTTGAGTCCGAGTCCCATAACATGCAGGGATCTGTGATACTCTGTGCATACCCAAACACCCAATGCAGACTTGAGTAGCGAGCACTTGAGCTCAATACTAGCCGTCATATTGTCATTTTTTTGGTTTTGAAAAGAAACAATTCTAACCCTTAGGGTATGTGCACACTGTAGCGTGGCTAAAGGATGTCTAATCGATGGGAGATATGTGTCTTATAGATGGCTTGTTGCTGTGATGTAACCATGGCTACCTATATGTGTTTCAGGACCTGTGGTGATGTCACAACCACATGTCTGGTCATGTGATGGGTTCTGGGTGTGGTTAGACATATAAAAGAAAGCCTAATGCTTAACACAGGTAGGTATGTGTGGAGGTGAAACCCTCCTGAGTGTGTTACGGCTTCAGGACTGAGCCGGATGAACTGGACACTTGTTTTTCTTTACCTGAACCAAAGGCTATTTGTTTTCTGTTGTTTGCCACATGGTTTATGAAGCAATAACTTTAAAGGAACACGTCTCCTGAGTGTCAGCCGTCGCAGCTGAGTGAGTGAAATCCCTACAATTGGTGGTAGACGTGCGAGCAGCGTTCCCAGCGGAGACGTGAGTTTATTTTGAATGTCCTGGGTCAAGGCTGTTGCAAGCCAGCAAGCATTGCCGGAGAAAATGGAGTACCTGCTGAAACAATTGGTCCAGATGCAGTCACAGCAGGAGAAAAGGCAGCAAGAGACCAACAGGCTGTTGATGCAGCAGATACAACAGAGCCAGCAGGAGCAACGGCAGCAGATTCAACAAAGCCAGCAGGAGCAACGGCAGCAGTTACAACAGAGCCAGCAGCAGATGCAGCAGAGCCAGCAGGAGCAACGGCAGCAGATGCAGCAGAGCCAGCAGGAGCATCAGCAGCAGATGCAGCTTCTGGCAACCGCCATCCAGGGCAAGGCGAGCGCCCCAACCCCAGGTTTGGCTGATGACACCCACGTCCGGAAGACGATAAGACGCGCATTGCAGAAAATGACTCCCGGGGATGATGTTGAGGCCTTCCTGACGGTGTTTGAGAGGGTCGCTGAGAGGGAAAAACTTCCGCCAGAGCAGTGGGCAGAGGTACTTGCGCCATACCTGACGGGAGAACCCCAGAAGGCGTACTATGATTTGACCTTGCAGGATGCCAAAGAGTATCACAAATTGAAAGCCGAGATTCTCGCACGTTTGGGGGTGACACTGACTGTCAGGGCACAGCGAGTTCACTCCTGGGGCTATCACCGGGACAAACCACCTCGTTCCCAAATGTTTGATCTGTTGCACCTGGTCCAGAAATGGCTGCAGCCAGAGTCCTCTGCGCCTGCACAGATGGTAGAACGGGTGATGATGGATCGGTTTGTCCATTCCCTCCCGAGGCCTATACAGTCTTGGGTTGCCCAGGGTGATCCCCAGAATGCCGACGAGCTGATCGGACTGGTTGAGAGGTACCAAGGGTTGGAAGGCTCCTTCGGGAGGCAGCCCATGCCGTACTGGGGATCCCAGAAGACAGCTGAGTCCCAAAAAGGGGTGGTGCGTCCAAGGTCACAAAGGGCGGGGGAGGTGGTGCCCAAGGTCCCCACGGTTGATATTATTTGTTGGAGGTGCCACAAGCCAGGACATATAGCTGCCCGTTGTTCCCAAACCACTGAGCAGATGGACTGCAGCATGGGACGCCGTTGTTCATACTATGCGTATCCAGCTTGCAGTGTGAACTCTCCGCCCAACGAGGGACCTCAAGCATGTCCCGTGAAGGTGAACGGTCAAGCAGTAACGGCACTGTTAGACTCGGGGAGCCTAGTGACCCTGGTGAGGGCCACTTTTCCTCTCCACCTGGTCCCGGGAAAGAAGGTCGGAGTGCGGTGCATACATGGTGATGCAAAGGACTACCCTGTGGCCAGTGTGAACATTGAAACGACATGTGGCACGGAGTCCCACGTAGTCGGCGTCGTTCAGGACTTGTTGCACCCTATAATTATTGGCCGGGATTTCTGTTTGTTTTGGGATTTGTGGGGGAAACGTTCTGAGCTCCCTAGCAAGAGTAGGGAACCAGTGAACCCGGGAAGGGTGGTGCCACACCCAGAGTCAGACAGATTTCCTTTTTGTGTCCTGGCTGGAGATGAGGAGGAAGTGTCCCCTGCATCTGACATTCTGGAGTTAGAGGTATCCGGTGAAAATTTTGGGACTGCCCAACATAGGGACCCCACTCTGAGGGAAGCCTTTAATAATGTCACAGTTATTGACGGGGTGGTACAGGAGCCGGGGGCAGACACAAGATTTCCCCATTTTCTAATGAGCAGGGAGTTGTTGTACCGGGTCACGAAAATAAGGGAGGAGTTGGTAGAGCAGTTGGTAGTGCCGGGTCCATATAGACGGAAGGTGTTGGACATGGCCCATTCACACATCTTGGGTGGACACCTAGGGGTGGAAAAAACGCAGGAACGGGTTGTGCAGAGGTTCTATTGGCCTGGGTGCCACCGGGAAATAGTGAACTATTGCAGGTCCTGCCCTACATGTCAGCTAACTGCTCCCACTCCTCATTTCCGGAACCCCCTTGTGCCACTGCCCATTATTGAGGTGCCATTCGAGAGAATTGCCATGGACTTGGTCGGTCCCTTAGTTAAATCAGCCCGGGGCCATCAGTATATATTAGTCATCCTGGACTACGCCACACGCTATCCTGAGGCAATTCCCTTGAGAAATTCTTCTTCAAAGAGTATAGCTCGCGAGTTGGTCCATGTCTTTTCCCGGACAGGTCTGCCGAAGGAGATCCTGACTGACCAGGGGACACCTTTCATGAGCAAGGTGATGAGGGAACTATGCAAAGCCCTGAAAATCTCCCAGTTGAGGACCTCGGTGTACCATCCCCAGTCAGATGGCCTTGTTGAGAGATTTAACAAGACACTGAAGAGCATGCTGAGAAAAGCTATAGAGAAAGACGGTAGAGACTGGGATTGTCTCTTACCCTATTTGATGTTTTCCATTCGTGAAGTTCCACAGGCCTCCACAGGTTTCTCACCGTTTGAGCTTCTGTATGGCCGACATCCACGAGGACTCCTGGATATAGCCAAGGAAACCTGGGAAGCCGAAGTCACGCCCCACAGAAGCGTCATTGAGCATGTGGCCCTGATGCAGCAGAGGATTGCAAAGGTGATGCCTATCGTGAAAGAACACCTTCTCCAAGCACAAGAAGCTCAGGCCAGGGTCTACAACCGGTCTGCAAGAGTGAGGCAATTCAATCCGGGAGACCGAGTTCTTGTGTTAGTTCCGACAGTGGAAAGCAAGTTCTTGGCCAAATGGCAAGGGCCATATGAGGTTGTCGAGAAACTTGGTGAAGTAAACTATAAAATTCACCAACCAGGAAGACGGAAACCATTCCAAGTATACCATGTCAACCTTATCAAGCCGTGGCAAGATAGAGAGCCGACAGTAACTCCATCGTTGTTAAGCAACCCAGAAGATGAGGTTGGAGCGGTTACTATAGCGGAGACGCTATCGGAGTCCCAGAAACAGCAATGCCGGGAGTTACTCCAGAAAAACAGGGACCTGTTTTCCGAGTTGCCTGGGTACACGAAGGTCATAGAGCATGAGGTCCTGACAGAGCCCCATGTGCGCGTGAACGTGAAGCCCTATAGAATTCCTGAGGCCCGTCGAGAAATAGTCTCCAAGGAAGTGGAGCGTATGTTGAAGCTTGGAGTCATTGAGGAATCCAAGAGCGGTTGGTCGAGCCCAATTGTCCTGGTCCCAAAACCTGATGGGGAGTGGAGATTTTGCAACGACTATAGGAAGTTGAATGAAATCCACCTTGGATTTGACAAAGGGGTATTGGCAGATCCCCATGGCACAGGAAGCCAAGGAGAAGACGGCGTTTTCTACACCAGATGGATGCTTCCAGTATGTCCGGATGCCATTTGGCCTACAGGGAGCTTCGGCCACCTTCCAAAGGGCTATGGATAGAGTCCTTGCACCCCACAAGGCATACGCTGCTGCGTACCTAGATGATATCGTCATCTTTAGCCCGGACTGGGAGAGTCATCTGGAGAAAGTCCAAGCGGTGTTTGATGCTATAAGAGAGGCCGGATTTACAATAAACCCGAAGAAGTGTGCATTGGGTAAAGAAGAAGCTAAGTACCTTGGATACATAGTGGGTCATGGAGAAATAAAACCCCAAATCAGTAAAGTGGAGGCAATTCAAACATGGCCAAAACCAGTTTCCAAGAAGCAAGTTAAAGCCTTCCTGAGAATCGTGGGATATTACAGGAGGTTCATCCCAAACTTCGCCACAATGGCGGCGCCTCTGACTGACCTGCTAAAAGGGACAAAATCAGTAATGGTTAAGTGGTCCGAAGAAACAGATTCAGCCTTCCAAGAAATGAAAGAGGCTTTATGTAAGCAACCCGTTCTGATGGCCCCAAACTTCAAGAAAGAGTTTATTCTTCAGACAGATGCCTCAGATGTTGGGGTGGGAGCAGTCCTTTCCCAAGAACTACATGGAGAGGAGCATCCTGTTCTCTATCTGAGTAGGAAGCTGTCCTCGTCTGAAAAGAACTACTCAGTCGTTGAAAAGGAGTGCTTGGCCATAAAATGGGCAGTCGACACATTACAGTACTATTTGCTGGGACGTAAATTTAGACTGATATCCGACCATGCCCCACTTAGGTGGATGAGGGAAACGAAGGGTAGAAATGCTAGGGTCACCCGTTGGTTCTTAGCCCTGCAGGACTTCTGTTTCCATGTGGAACATAGGGCCGGAAAGCTGCACGGTAATGCTGATGCCCTGTCAAGAATCCCTTGTCTAGTGGGAGAAAGTGCCAAACCCCACGGCTTTAGGCAGAGGGGGGAGGTATGTAGCGTGGCTAAAGGATGTCTAATCGATGGGAGATATGTGTCTTATAGATGGCTTGTTGCTGTGATGTAACCATGGCTACCTATATGTGTTTCAGGACCTGTGGTGATGTCACAACCACATGTCTGGTCATGTGATGGGTTCTGGGTGTGGTTAGACATATAAAAGAAAGCCTAATGCTTAACACAGGTAGGTATGTGTGGAGGTGAAACCCTCCTGAGTGTGTTACGGCTTCAGGACTGAGCCGGATGAACTGGACACTTGATTTTCTTTACCTGAACCAAAGGCTATTTGTTTTCTGTTGTTTGCCACATGGTTTATGAAGCAATAAACCCAGTGAACTTTAAAGGAACACGTCTCCTGAGTGTCAGCCGTCGCAGCTGAGTGAGTAAAATCCCTACAACACGTATTCTGGGTCCACTGTGGATTTTTCTGCAGTGTATTCCAGCAGATTTGATAAATCTGCAGTGGAAAATCGCTGCGGATTTACCGCGGATTAACTGCAGATTTACCGCGGTTTTTCAGCGGTTTTCACTGCGGTTTTACATCTGCGGTTTTCCATAGGGACAGTTGTAAAATCGCTGCAGAATCCACAGAAAGGAGTGACATGCTGTGGAATGTAAGCCACTGTGTTTTTGCGTGTTTTTTTACGCAGCATGTGCACAGCGTTTTTGGTTTTCCCATAGGTTTACATTGAACTGTAAACGCATGGGAAACTGCTGCGGATCCGCAGATGCGGAAACGCTGCGGGTCCGCAGCAAAATCCGCATCGTGTGCACATAGCCTAACCCTAATCTAACCCTATCGCCAACCCTAACAATAATCCAACCGTAACACCGACCCTAACCCCAACCCTAAGCATAATAGAACCCTAACTCCAACTGCAAAGAATGAGAAAAAAAGTGTTTTATACTTTTTATATAACTAAGTGGGTGACAAAGAGCGATTTGATTTACTAATTATTATTTTTTATCACTGTGATAGGGTCTACGGTCTATCACAGTGATCAAAATGAACCTTTTTAAAGATTTCCTATAGTTGCTTGCCTGATACCGACCGGCAGATCTCAGCGGGCGTATAGTACACCCGCCATTGTTTTTTCCAGGAAAATGATGCCGGGTCGGGGGATGGATCATGAGGGTTCGAGCATGGTTGAGGTATCGGCTCTCCCTGGGAGGCATAATTTCTCTCTCCTCTGACATGTACATCATGTCAGAAAAGATAAAACAGTAACAGCGGGAACACTTTTTTGTGATCCGGGACCGGAAAATCTGGTCATGATCATGTTCAGACTCTGGGGAGGCTACAGGGCATAATTACCCTTAGCAACAGCAATTTTAATGGTATTGACGGTTGTTAAGGTTTAAGCTGATAAGGATGTTCAGGTCATTGGCAAAGGACTCAATCTGACAAATGGATTTATGACTCACTATATGAATATTACACCCCTCTACTAGACTGACTCCAGATCACTAAGCCAACACTCCCACTACCTCTCTATTTGTAGAAAAAACCTTCATTTTAGAATCTTTTTGTACCTTGAGAAAGTTGCCGGTCCAGGACAGAAATGTGTTGGTATTAATAAAAACTGATTTGTAATCCCAAGGCTCTTCATTCCAGCAGTGCAACCTGCATAAACATGCCAGTTTCCTACATTTGGAACTTGAAGAACCCTTTCCTCCAGCCATAGGGCAGCAGCGGGTTTCTATGCTTTTATAGGTTTTTGCCTTCACGCAACATCTGCAGGTGAGCGCTGCCATCACTTTCATTTATCCTTCACTATATGGTATTACCCTATTTTGTGAGGCAGGATCACTCATTTTGGCAACTGTGGCAGTTCTCCCAAACCTGGTCCCAGACTTTTGCCAACAACGTATGCTGGATACATTACTTCCCATGCCTTCTTTTGTTTTATTTTTTGGTGCACAACCAAGCATTCAGGCAGAACCCTGTTATGAACAGGTGATTCAGAACCTCAGGAAACTCAGAAGCCGCAGCCCCACTCACATCCACCAGAGGAAGCTCATAGACAGAACCAGCCGAAGTACCAATCATGACCACAGGAGGAAGCTTGACCACAGAATTCACAACAGTACCCCCCCCTTGATGAGGGGTCACCGAACCCTCACCAGAGCCCCCAGGACGACCAGGATGAGCCAAATGAAAGGCGCGAACCAGATCGGCTGCATGAACATCAGAGGCAAAGACCCAGGAATTATCTTCCTGACCATAACCCTTCCACTTAACCAGGTACTGGAGTTTCCGTCTCGAAATACGAGAATCCAAAATCTTCTCCACTATATACTCCAACTCCCCCTCAACCAAAACCGGGGCAGGAGGATCAACGGATGGAACCACAGGTGCCACAATGACCTATGGAATACGTTATGGATGGAAAAATAAGCTGGAAGGATCAAACGAAAAGACACAGGATTAAGAACCTCAGAAATCCTATATGGACCAATGAAACGAGGCTTAAACTTAGGAGAGGAAACTTTCATAGGAATATAACGAGATGACAACCAAACCAAATCCCCAAAACGAAGTCGGGGACCCACACAGCGCCTGCGGTTAGCGAAACATTGAGCCTTCTCCTGAGACAATGTCAAATTGTCCACCACATGAGTCCAAATCTGCTGCAACCTATCCACCACAGTATCCACACCAGGACAGTTAGAAGACTCAACCTGCCCTGAAGAGAAACGAGGATGGAAACCAGAATTGCAGAAAAATGGCGAAACCAAAGTAGCCGAGCTGGCCCGATTATTAAGGGCGAACTCAGCCAAAGGCAAAAAGGACACCCAATCATCCTGATCGGCAGAAACAAAACATCTCAGATATGTTTCCAAGGTCTGATTGGTTCGTTCAGTCTGGCCATTTGTCTGAGGATGGAAAGCCGAGGAAAAAGACAAATCAATGCCCATCCTAGCACAAAAGGCTCGCCAAAACCTCGAAACAAACTGGGAACCTCTGTCAGAAACGATGTTCTCCGGAATTCCATGTAAACAAACCACATGCTGGAAGAACAATGGCACCAAATCAGAGGAGGAAGGCAATTTAGACAAGGGTACCAAATGGACCATCTTAGAGAAGCGATCACAAACAACCCAAATGACCGACATTTTTTGAGAGACGGGGAGATCCGAAATAAAATCCATATGGATATGTGTCCATGGCCTCTTCGGGACTGGCAAGGGCAAAAGCAACCCACTGGCATGAGAACAGCAGGGCTTAGCCCGAGCACAAATCCCACAGGACTGCACAAACGAACGCACATCCCGTGACAGAGACGGCCACCAAAAGGATCTAGCCACCAAATCTCTGGTACCAAAGATTCCAGGATGACCAGCCAACACCGAACAATGAACCTCAGAGATAACTCTACTCGTCCATTTATCAGGGACAAACAGTTTCTCCGCTGGGCAACGGTCAGGTCTATTAGCCTGAAATTTTTGCAGCACCCGCCGCAAATCAGGGGAGATGGCAGACAAAATTACCCCCTCTTTGAGAATACCCGCCAGCTCAGACAAACCCGGAGAGTCGGGCACAAAACTCCTAGACAGGGCATCCGCCTTCACATTTTTAGAGCCCGGAAGGTACGAAACCACAAAGTCAAAACGGGAGAAAAACAGCGACCAACGAGCCTGTCTAGGATTCAACCGTTTGGCAGACTCAAGATAAGTCAAGTTCTTGTGATCAGTCAAGACCACCATGCGATGCTTAGCTCCTTCAAGCCAATGACGCCACTCCTCGAATGCCCACTTCATGGCCAGCAACTCTCGATTGCCAACATCATAATTACGCTCAGCAGGCGAAAACTTCCTGGAAAAGAAGGCGCATGGTTTCATCACCGAGCCATCAGAACTTCTTTGCGACAAAACAGCCCCTGCTCCAATCTCAGAAGCATCAACCTCGACCTGGAACGGGAGCGAAACATCTGGTTGGCACAACACAGGGGCAGAAGAAAAACGACGCTTCAACTCTTGAAAAGCTTCCACAGCAGCAGAAGACCAATTGACCACATCAGCACCCTTCTTGGTTAAATCAGTTAACGGTTTAGCAATACTAGAAAAATTATTGATGAAGCGACGATAAAAATTAGCAAAGTCCAGAAACTTTTGCAGACTCTTCAGAGATGTCGGCTGAGTCCAATCATAAATGGCCTGAACTTTAACAGGGTCCATCTCGATAGTAGAAGGGGAAAAAATGAAACCCAAAAACGAAATCTTCTGAACACCAAAGAGACACTTTGACCCCTTCACAAACAAAGAATTCGCACGCAGGACCTGGAACACCATTCTGACCTGCTTCACGTGAGACTCCCAATCATCCGAGAAGACCAAAATATCATCCAAGTATACAATCAGGAATTTATCCAGGTACTCTCGGAAGATGTCATGCATAAAGGACTGAAACACCGATGGAGCATTAGAAAGCCCGAGTGGCATAACCAGGTACTCAAAATGGCATTCGGGCGTATTAAATGCTGTTTTCCATTCATCGCCCTGTTTAATACGCACAAGATTATACGCACCACGAAGATCTATCTTGGTGAACCAACTAGCCCCCTTAATCCGAGCAAACAAATCAGACAGCAGCGGCAAGGGGTACTGAAATTTGACCGTGATTTTATTTAGAAGGCGGTAATCAATACAAGGTCTCAGCGAACCATCCTTCTTGGCCACAAAAAAGAAACCTGCTCCCAATGGCGACGACGACGGGCGAATATGACCCTTCTCCAAGGATTCTTTTACGTAACTCCGCATAGCGGCGTGCTCAGGCACAGACAAATTAAACTGTCGACCTTTAGGAAACTTACTACCAGGAATCAAATCGATAGCACAATCACAATCCCTATGCGGAGGTAGGGCACTGGACTTGGGCTCATCAAATACATCCCAGTAATCCGACAGGAACTCTGGGACCTCAGAAGGGGTGGATGATGAAATAGACAGAAATCGAACATCACCATGTACCCCCTGACAACCCCAGCTGGACACAGACATTGATTTCCAATCCAATACTGGGTTATGGACTTGTAGCCATGGCAACCCCAACACGACCACATCATGCAGATTATGCAACACCAAAAAGCGAATATCCTCCCGATGCGCAGGAGCCATGCACATGGTCAGCTGGGTCCTGTACTGAGGCTTATTCTTGGCCAAAGGTGTAGCATCAATTCCTCTCAATGGAATAGGATACTGCAAGGGCTCCAAGAAAAACCCACAGCGCCTAGCATACTCCAAGTCCATCAAATTCAGGGCAGCGCCTGAATCCACAAATGCCATGAAAGAATAGGACGACAAAGAGCAGATCAAAGTAACGGACAAAAGAAATTTCGACTGTACCGTACCAATGTTGGCAGACCTAGCGAACCGCTTAGTGCGCTTAGGACAATCGGAGATAGCATGAGTGGAATCACCACAGTAAAAACACAGCCCATTCTGACGTCTGTGTTCTTGCCGTTCAGCTCTGGTCAAAGTCCTATCACACTGCATAGGCTCAGGTTTATGCTCAGGTAATACCGCCAAATGGTGCACAGTTTTACGCTCACGCAAGCGTCGATCGATCTGAATGGCCAAAGACATAGACTCATTCAGACCAGCAGGCATAGGAAATCCCACCATGACATCCTTAAGGGCTTCAGAGAGACCCTTTCTGAAAATTGCTGCCAGAGCACATTCATTCCATTGAGTGAGCACAGACCACTTCCTACATTTCTGTCAATATATCTCTACCTCATCCTGACCCTGACACAGAGCCAGCAAGATTTTCTCTGCCTGATCCACTGAATTAGGTTCATCATAAAGCAACCCGAGCACCAGAAAAAACGCATCAATATCACATAATGCAGGATCTCCTGGTGCAAGGGAAAATGCCCAGTCTTGAGGGTCGCCATGTAATAAAGAAATAATGATCTTAACTTGTTGAACTGGGTCACCAGAGGAGCGGGGTTTCAAAGCCAGAAATAGTTTACAATTATTTTTGAAATTCAGAAACTTAGCTCTATCTCCAGAAAATAACTCAGGAATAGGAATTTTAGGTTCTAACATAGGATTCTGAACCACTAAATCTTGAATGTTCTGTACACTTATAGCGAGATTATCCATCAAAGAGGACAGACCTTGAATGTCCATGTCTACACCTGTGTTCTGAACCACCCTGATGTAAAGGGGAAAAGAAAGACAAAACACAGTGCAAAGAAAAAAAAATGGTCTCAGAACTTCTCTTTTCCCTCTATTGAGAAGCATTAGTACTTTGGGCCTCCAGTACTGTTATGAACAGGTGATTCAGAACCACAATGGACCTGGTGGTTACGAGCCCAGAAAATGACCTGATAGTTGCTAATCACATAGGACGAGCTCTGAGATGTGGGAACTCTGCTGACTACAATTCCTAATCCTATCATACCACACTAAAGGTAGCCGTGGAGCGTTCCTGACCAGACCTAGACGCCTCGGGCACAGCCTGAGAAACTAGCTAGCCCTGAAGATAGAAAAATAAGCCTACCTTGCCTCGGAGAAATTCCCCAAAGGAAAAGGCAGCCCCCCACATATAATGACTGTGAGTTAAGATGAAAATACAAACACAGGGATGAAATAGATTTAGCAAAGTGAGGCCCGACTTACTGAATAGACCGAGGATAGGAAAGACATCTTTGCGGTCAGCAAATTTAGAAATTCCTGAAATCGCTTGCCTGAACACAGCCATGACACACGCATATTGCCTGTCAGTAGCAGCCAATCCCACGTGTGAGGGATTTCCCAATCCCACATATTGACACTAACTAGTAAAATCAAGACTTACAATTATATAAACATTTGAAGAAGCACTGCCATAAAATGTTTTTATTCTCTTAGCATATTGCAGTTATCATGTTATTAAACAGCACTGTGTCATCACAATTGCTCATTTTGCCCTTCTACCCAGCTAAATATTAATTCTCAAGGATAATTCCTTGAGACTTGTACCTCATTTCTGTTAGGAATATGTTATCTACCTAAAGCATGGACACCTAGTCAAGATACATATTTTCAACAAATTAAATTTATTAACAACATCTTATTTAATTTATTAAGTTAGAATATTAATTTATTAAGTTAGAATATTAAATGACTTCTTCAATATAATTTCTATCATTTGCAATGCAAAAGTTGATTGTAAAATTGACATGAATTTGATGTAATAAATGCACACTGCTGTCAAGTTTAGCACATTTATTCTAGTTAATGAGAATTCCTATGTGTCAAGACTTTAGGGCCACCCTGTATATTACAATGTCTTACAGAACGTTCTTACAACATTTGCAGGTGCAGCCTTTTTTTCTGTTAGCTGAAACAAAATAGGATTTTATAAATCTGTTACATAATTGAACTATCATAAGAAATATAACATTGGCAAATGGATTATGATAGCTGTATTGCTTATTTTCTTTATCAATCATGAACTAAAATGGTATTTCCATCACCAAAATCCTATGCCAATATGTAGGTGTAATAATAATATTATTAATACATATCTTCACTTAGAAATGTAGTATAGTTCTTCTGATTTGCCATGTCACTTACACTATGTGCAGTGCATTGCAGCAGCTTAGGTATCGATGGTTACGGTTAGGCCCCTTTCACACATCAGTTTTTTTGCTATGAGTCACAATCCCTCGAATTTTGAAAAAACTAATGCCGCCGGGTCCATTTTTTCTCTCATAGACTTGCATTAGCGATGGATTGCGACAGAAGGCCTCACGTTTCATCCGTCGTTCGCCGGATCCAATTGAAAATTGTTTGTACGGTGGCCGGAGACGACGGACAAAGTAACTTTTTTGTGTACGGCGAAAAATCGCCGTCCGTCGTTTGCTCGAATGGAAGCCTATGGGTGCCAGAGCCGTCAAATGATGGAATCCGGTGACGGATCCCGTTTTTTTTAACTGAGCATGTTCAAATTTATTTAAGATCCAATTTGCCAATTTGCTAGTCGGATCTGTCGAAAAAACTAATCCGTCCCATCAGTTTTTCACAATCTGCGATGGATCCGTCTATCCGTCGAGCCAACAAATTGTGACTGACAGCAAAAAACTGATGTGTGAAAGGGGCCTTAATGATATACTGACAGTTAGCTGATAGTTGTCGTAACCATGGATTAAAAAATACAGCTGAAAAAGGGGCAGCACCGCATACCTGCCTAGGTCTCTGAATAAATGCACTACAGGTGGTATTTTTGAATTTTTGGAGGATTTTCAGTCCTCTTTTGTGGCTTTGCTACTAGTCGTAACAATAGATACCTAAGATACTGAAATGTCTTAAACATGGGGTAAGCGACATAGCGAATAAGAACAACTATACTACATTACTAATTGGAGGTATTTACTAATATTATTATTAATAATAATTATTACAATTTTTAACAATAAAAATAATAATAAGTAAATATTATTATTATATTATTATACAGGTGCTTTTCACAAAATTAGAATATCATCAAAAAATTTATTTCTTTCAGTTTTTCAAAACAAAAAGTGAAACTCCTACATTATATAGAGTCATTACAAACAGAGTGATCTATTTCAAGTGTTTATTTCTGTTAATGTTGATGATTATGGCTTACAGCCAATGAAAACCCAAAAGGCATTTTCTCAAATTAGAATACTTTATAACACCAGCTTGAAAAATCATTCTAAAACCAAAATGTTGGCCTACTGAAATGTATGTTCAGTAGTGTTGAGCATTCCGATACCGCAAGTATCGGGTATCGGCCGATACATGCGGTATCGGAATTCCGATACCGAGATCCGATACTTTTGTGGTATCGGGTATCGGTATCGGATACATAGAGATGTGTAAAATAAAGAATTAAAATAAAAAATATTGATATATTTACCTCTCCGGCGGCCCCTGGACTTAGCGCGGGTAACCGGCAGGCTTCGTTGTTCAAAATCAGCGCTTTTAGGACCTGAGAATCACGTCCCGGCTTCTGATTGGTCGCGGGCCGCCCATGTGACCGCCACGCGACCAATCACAAGCCGCGACGTCACCGCAAGCTATTAGCGCGCTCATTTTTGAAAAATGAGCGCGTTAATGACTTTCAAAGACGTAGCGGCTTGTGATTGGTCGCGGCCACGCGACCAATCACAAGCCACGACGTCACCGCAAGCTATTAACGCGCTCATTTTTAAAAATGAGCGCGTTAATGGCTTTGAAAGATGTAGCGGCTTGTGATTGGTCGCGTGGCCGCGACCAATCACAAGCCGCGACGTCACCGCAAGCTATTAACGCGCTCATTTTTAAAAATGAGCGCGTTAATGGCTTTCAAAGACGTAGCGGCTTGTGATTGGTCGCGTGGCCGCGACCAATCACAAGCTGCGACGTCACCGCAAGCTATTAACGCGCTCATTTTTAAAAATGAGCGCGTTAATGGCTTTCAAAGACGTAGCGGGTTGTGATTGGTCGCGGCCGCGACCAATCACAAGCCGCGACGTCACCGCAAGCTATTAACGCGCTCATTTTTAAAAATGAGCGCGTTAATAGCTTGCGGTGACGTCGCGGCTTGTGATTGGTCGCGTGGCCGCGACCAATCACAAGCCGCTACGTCTTTGAAAGTCATTAACGCGCTCATTTTTCAAAAATGAGTGCGCTAATAGCTTGCGGTGACGTCGCGGCTTGTGATTGGTCGCGTGGCGGTCACATGGGCGGCCCGCGACCAATCAGAAGCCGGGACGTGATTCTCAGGTCCTAAAAGCACTGATTTTGAACAAAGAAGCCTGCCGGTTACCCGCGCTGAGTTCAGGGGCCGCCGGAGAGGTAAATATATCAATATTTTTTATTTTAATTCTTTATTTTACACATCCCTATGGATCCCAGGGCCTGAAGGAGAGTTTCCTCTCCTTCAGACCCTGGGAACCATGAGAATACCTTCCGATACTTGATGTCCCATTGACTTGTATTGGTATCGGATATCGGTATCGGCGATATCCGATATTTTTCGGGTATCGGCCGATACTATCCGATACCGATACTTTCAAGTATCAGACGGTATCGCTCAACACTAATGTTCAGTAAATGCACTCAATACTTGGTCGGGGCTCCTTTTGCATCAATTACTGTATCAATGCAACGTGGCATGGAGGTGATCAGCCTGTTGCACTGCTGAGGTGTTATGGAAGCCCAGGTTGCTTTGATTGCAGCCTTCAGCTGGAATAGTTCCCAAGACCGCTAATGTCCCGCTCAGATCCTCCAGACAATACCATTCTGTATGGCGGAAGGGACTAATCATTCTCAATATTTATAAAGAAAACCAATTAACATTTTTCATAGCCGGAATACTTTCCCTGCAGATTTTATTTTACTCCTTTCCCCCTCTATTAATTCAATTCCCAGTAAGTATTTCATCTGGGCTATTATCATTACCATTTATGGATGCTTGGTTTAAGCCATTTGCCAAATAAACCATGTAAGGCTACAATTAGGAATGTGTGAATATTTTTAGGGATCTTTTCTTTATCTCCTGTGGATTGTGTCTTCAGGGGTCTTAACTGGTGAAATAACATTGTTTGTGGTGTTTGTGGAAGATGGATTCCCCAGCACGATCAAATCTGCTCCCCTACCTGTTTCCAGTACTCTTTAGCTACCCCGCATTCCCACACCCCATGCCAGAGATTCATTGAAGGCGTTCTGCACTTAGGACACTATCAATTATTGTTTTAAAATAGTCAAAATGTATTTAGTTATAACAATAAAAAAGGGTTAAAAATAAGCAAAATAGGTATCAAAAAAATATGGGACAAGGCCAAAACACCTATAGTATTACAATGATGTGCAGGTGCATGTACACCATGGCCATGATATTTTACAGACATGAATTCCACTTTTGCAATACACTTAAAATTTGTAACATAAATTGATTATTGAGTCAATAGAGATAAGTGTCACTCCATTGAGGCCACCTTGTTGCTGGCAGATGGCTTAAAGGGAACCTGTCACCTGAATTTGGCGGGACCGATTTTCGGTGATATGGGCGGAGTTTTTGGGTGTTTGATTCACCCTTTCCTTACCCGCTGGCTGCATGCTGGCCGCAATTTTGGATTGAAGTTCATTCTATGTCCTCCGTAGTACACGCCTGTGCAAAGCAAAGATTATTATTATTATAAACTGGTGCAAGGTGCAATATAGAAATGGAGTTAGGGAATAAGAAAGAAAAACAAATTGCTAATAATATTGCAAGGGATATGTAGGTTAAATCAAAGACTATTATTAACCCCATAGAATGTAAGTCCGCAAGGACAGAGTCCTCTCCCCTCTGTATCAGCCTGACATTGTAAATTTGTTTACTGTTAACGATATCTATAACCCTGTACGTAACCCCTTTTCTCATGTACAGCACCACAGAGTTAATGGTGCTATGTAAATACATAATAATAAGAATAACCCAAATAGCATGAATCGACATTCAAAATTATACAGCTTGATAGTAGAGAAGAGAGGACCACTTTTTGCTCCCAAATCCATGGTCCAGATCAATATCTGAACGTGTACATGAGCTGTGCAAATGACCTGAGTTTCCAAGTTTCCCTGCATGTTGTTTGATTCGCTGGTCTGGTGTAATGTAACCTGGGTGATGTATAGCACACAGATGATGATGTGCCAGCCCAGCAAGTCATAAGCTGATCCTTGATGGTAAGGAAATTCAAGCGGCTGACAGTTGCCTGGACCGCAGACCGGAGTTGTGCAAAGCAATCTGCTCATGTCTTCTTGATAGCCTTAATTGGAAGAAATTGTGATAATATCATAATATAATATGAGCCATGGTAGACCAGTCAATAAAGTCCCCACAAGTAAACAACTCATTTATCTCATGGTAAAACATGTTGCTTATTATAGAATGCAAAAGCATCACCTAATAATATCCTCAGGTTCAACAGAGAACAAAAGATGGGGCTATAGAGTGGTGTGCCGGAGGACAGCGATATCCGCCACTCTATCCTCCTCCTCAATATTAGAAATGGTTTATTGACTAAGCTATAGACTTTTTATTTATTCACATATTTTATGATGTATGTAAAGTGTATTGCTTTTAAATGATCATTGCTGCAAGAATATAAGAGCTAAAGCGTAGATCTAATACCAAAGCATATTGTATATCATATTACAGAATCTTAGCTTTGAAATGATATTGAGTTCAATATTCTAAGTGCAATATTCAAGGCACAGAACTGTGAGCTAAAAGTGACGTCAAGAATATATATCCCATCCTGTAGCTCTGCATCCTACAGTGATACCAGTGGGGATTCAGAAACCTTTTTTCATGTTATCATCCCCTTTATCAAAAAGATGTATAGTTGCTTTCGTAATAACCCTGAGCACCTAATTAGATAATTTGTTGACTTTTTTTCTACTGGTTTTTGGATCATGGAGAGTGTTAATGAATATCTGAAAATATGTGCATGCGCTGTAGATACAGACCAAACCAAAGCAGAATATGTGAGTTCTGAACATTTTAAACATTTATATTAAATTATTGTATTTCTCAGTCTCTGCATCAGAATTTGGGGCTTTTTAACAAATCTGTTTGCGTTAAATCTGTTTGCGTGAGCGTAGAAATCTTTAATGCCTTTTGTTACATTGTGCCAGATGTCTTTTTTCAGAAAATAAATTAACTTAGGTATTAGGTGTTTTTTAGTGTTTGTTAACAGCAGGAAATTGTCACAACAGCAAAAGGTGATAATGTCGATAATTTCTGTAAACTGCTGTGGGATTAATGATGCTATATACTGCACATGAGTAAAATTAAAAAAAACATTATTCCTAATTTTGAACTCACTGATAATGTAATATGCAAAAAATGCCAGAATTCCTTTAGGTGAAAAATGCAAATATTTTGAATTTTATAATTTAAAGTTTATATTTAATTTTTGGTGGTGTTATAACATTGACTGTATGTGTACATGAGTAGTAATGTTATTGATGGTCATTACATAACTTGATTCCTGCACTTTGTGTTCCCTTCCCCTACAGATGTTATCTTCAGATGTCAGGTGTCTTTGAGCCAATAGGTGGAGACCAGCTACTATGATGTCTCCCATACACAGAAAAGACAGACATGAGGAATACCTGTTCTCCTGTCTTTATATAGCATATAGGGACCTTATAAAGCAGCACAGACCACTATAGCTGTTAATCCAACATTGAGATAAAAATAAAATACTTATTAGAAAGCAGAACCATTAAAGGGACTCTGTCACCTGAATTTGGAGGGAACAATCTTCAGCCATAGGGGCGGGGTTTTCGGGTGTTTGATTCACCCTTTCCTTACCCACTGGCTGCATGCTGGCTGCAATATTGGATTGAAGTTCATTCTCTGTCCTCCGTAGTACATGCCTACATGCCTGCACAAGGCAATCTTGCCTTGCGCAGGCGTGTACTATGGAGGACAGAGAATGAACTTCAATCCAATATTGCAGCCAGCATGCAGCCAGTGGGTAAGGAAAGGGTGAATCAAACACCCGAAAACCCCGCCCCCATGGCTGAAAATTGTTCGCTCCAAATTCAGGTGACAGAGTCCCTTTAAGCAGGTCTGTGTTAGGGCTAGCGGAACGCACCAAATAATAAGACTGATAGTGTACGGTGCGTTCGTAGCCCGGGGTCCACCGTGCAGAGATGAGACCTGCTGCTGAGTAATGACGGACTATATGGCGGTACTCATAAGTATACTCGCGTGGGTTAAACTTCACCCAACGTGAAGGAAGCGATCCTGTTGCATCACAGGATCGCGGTACCGCACATAGAAGGCGAGCAAGCAGTCAGCGAACTTAACCCCAACTAGGATTGAAGTCTGATTAGACCACTTGCTGACACAACACCGCAACAGGGTGTGTTAGGCAACTCTTATAATTAGAGCACCGAAGTGCGAACTGTGCCGTGCTGGCAGGCACCACTAAGCACCCAGACGTGGGTCAGGAAGCGCACTACTGGTGCATGGCGCCGCACTGGCGGTCACAGCAATAGACGCTGATACGTGTGTGACACGTTGAGTGATTTGTCGGGCGCTAGATAGCAGCCATACTCCATACGCGAACAGTCAAACAATAGGGTAGGGGTATTTAATGAACGACTTGCACTCACAACAAACACACGTATTCAATTGTACACTAGCGCATGGCCGTGCGGTCATGCGCAGTTTATATAATTGCAGGACAGGAAGTGGCCACAGAAACTTTGCCCTTCCAGGGCCTGCCAAGAGGAGCAATGGAATGCGCTGCAGAGCCAGAGCACATGACCCTCGATCTCCAACGGGAGATCTTGCTCTGGGCATGCTCAGTGTGCGCAAACAAGGACTTAGTCCCAGGGAAATCCGCTCGCTGCTGACCAGCACTGACTTTAATGGCAGGAGCTGAAGAAGCAGCAGTAACTCTCTGTACAGAGTGAGAGCGAGCAAGACACTGGGAGCGACGTCCCTGCTGAGCAGACTCCACTGCGGCTGGAGGAGAATGGGAGACCGCAGCGGAGACGGATCGAGATTCCCCCTGTGCAGCAGAGGACACTCGACTCCTAACAGTCTGTGTGTCTTTCTGCCTCTTTTGCTCCTCCTCCTTGCCATCAGCCTTAACAGGCAGTTGTAACATGATCTCTCAGTGAAATAAAAGTCCATCTTTTTGTGACTTTATTCACAATAAGTGCAACAATTGAACTTTTTTTCTTTGTAGGAGATTTAACGCTATAAACTTAAAGACAACTTTGCTTATTCACATACTTACATCTTCATCTTTATCTATCTATGCTTACACAAACCTTAGATGAACTATGCTATCAACAAGTTGAATATTTATTTGACCCTTTACTCTGTTTGTGTGAGGCAGCTTAGAGTTATAAATGAAGTTTTATGCAAATAGGTTTAGAAAGCCATAGAAGACAAATACAGTGCACCATGGGTAAAAGCATAGAGCTATTAATGTAGCACGTTTTATGTCAGCATGACTCCAGCCACATCTATGCATCTGAATCTTTCTTCTTTCTCCATGTCATCCTTCCTCGTTTATTCCCATAATTTAAATTGGTCACCCTGACTTCTTTTTCTTCGTTTATTTTTTCTCCTTTTAGGATTCTGCTAGATGAGTACATTTTTGTGGCATTAATTACTGCATAAAACCCTCATTAACACCTCTGTGGAATGCTTCCATGTCTAACTAGAGTGCATCCTAAGAACATTTTACTAGCCATGAAACTTTAGAGAATACATTGTCTAAGCAAATGTGCACTGTCTACCATTCCCCAAAGTAATTACATTTTTATTTTTTTAATTAGTCAGCACAGTGACTTAATAGATTTTCTTTATTCTGAGTTAACAAGAAAAGTTTGTTTTTTTAATCTTTTTTCCTTTGTTCTTCTATTTGTAAAAAAAAATAAACAAATGTAATAAATGTTTATTCAAGCTTCCAATATACGACTTATTAAACTAGTGTTTTGCATACAAATCACTTTACTTTGGCCATGCTCTTTTGGGAAATCAAACTGAGTCGGGCAGAATGAATAGTGACATGTCTATTTCTTCTGCATGTAAATATACGGACATAAAGCACAAACTGATTGATTAATTATGAACTTAGTAAAAAGAAAGATCGATAAGTTACCTTTCTTACAGGTTAGTATATATAATACTTAGACAAGGTTCACAATTATCTGCAGACAAGTACGGATTAAGGGTAACCCAGGTCAGTTTAGACTGCTTGCACCCCCTTGCGTCTGATGTATAATTTGACATATTGCCGGGCATTTTTTAGAAGCCGTTTTATAGGTCACATGATGAACACACAGATAATCTGGAGCACATCAGCAGAAAAAAGTAGATGTTTTTTACTATTTTATAAGGGACAAACAAAATATAAGTAGAGGTGGGCACCCTCAAAGATATACTGTGGGGGAAAAAAGTATTTAGTCAGCTACCAATGGTTAAAGTTCCCCCACTTAAAAAGATGAGAGAGACCTGTAATTGACATCATAGGTAGACCACAAGTATGAGAGTCAAAATGAGAAAACAAATCAAGAAAATCACCTTGTCTGTTTTGGAAAGATTTATTTTGCAAATTATGGTGGAAAATAAGTGTTTGGTCACCTAAAAACATGCAAGATTTCTGTCTCTCACAGACCTGTAACTACTTCTTTAAGAGGTTCCTCTGTCCTCCAAATGAACATTTAATTGTTTTCCACAAAAACTTTACTTTAAACCCAATTTATTTTATCTTCACAAGTGTAATAGGAGACAACGGACACAAAAAATGTGTTGTACAATTTCTCCTGAGCACTCTCATACCAGATATCTGGTGGAAAACTACTGTTTAGATGCATGGCAGGGCTCAGAAGGTAAAGAGCATCATTTGAATTTTTCAATTCAAAATTTGCTGGAATCATTAGCGGACGCCATGTCATGTTTAGAGAGCCCCTGATGTGTCTTAACAATGGAAACCTCCACAAATTACTCCATTTTGGAAACTAGACTGGTGAAGGAACTTGTGATGAGCACCTTAAACCCCCAGGTGCTTCACAAAGTTTATAACCTAGAGCCGTGAAAATAAAAAAAATAACATTTTTTCCACAAAAATATGTTTTAACCCCAAATTATTCATTTTCACATGAATAACAGGAGAAAATGTACTGCACAATTAATTTTGCAATTTCTCCTGAGAAGGCTAATACCCCATATGTGGAGGAAAACTATTATTTGGGAGCACTGCAGGGCTTGAAAGGGAAGGAGCGCCACTTGACTTTTTGAATGCAAAATTTGCTGGAGTTATGTTGCATTTTTAGAGCCTCTGAATTGCCAAAACAGTGGAAAACCCTCACAAGTGACCCCATTTTGGAAACTGAACCCCTCCATGAATTATCTAGATGTGTGGTGAGCACCTTGAATCCCCTGGTGCTTCCCCGAAGTTCATAAAGTTGAGCCATGAATGCCGAGTACGCAGATACCCCATATGTGGGAAAACCTACTGTTTGGATGCACAGCGGGGCTCATAAAGGAAGGAAGGAGTGAAGTCTTGGAAAGCAGATTTTAATGGAATGTTCTATGTATTTCATGTCAGGTTTGGAGAGCTCCTGATGTGCCTAAACAGTGAAAACTCACCACAAGGGACCCCATTTAAGGAACTAGATATCTCAATAAATGTATCTAGACAAGGGATGATAGACTTGAACCCACGGTGCTTCACATCATTTTACAAATGTGGTCTGTGAAATTAAAAAATAAAAAATTTCCCACAAAAATATTGTTTTAGTCCTTATTTTTTCAATTTATGCAGGATAGCAGGAGAAAATGAACCCCAGAATTTGTTGTGCATTTTCTCCTGAGTACAACAATACCCTATATGTGTTTGAAAACTAGTTTTGATGCACAGTATTGTTAGGACTGGCGGAACGCACCAAGTAAGATGATATAGATGCGTTCACAGTCCGGGGTCCACCGTGCAGGCGAAACCCGCTGCTAGTGAATGACAGACTATATGGCGGTACTAACAGTATAAACACGTGGGTTAAACCTCACCCAACGTGAAGAAAGCGATCCTGTTAAGTCACAGGACCGCAGTACCGCACATAGAGCGCGAGCAAGTAGTCAGCAAACTTAACCCCGAAAGGGATTGAAGTCCGATTAGACCCTTGCTGGCACAACACCGCAACTGGGTGTGTAATGAACCTTATTAGTAATAAATGAGCACAAGAGTGCGTGGGATGCCGCACTGACGGACGCCACTAACCACCCAGGCTTGGGTATGGAAAGCGCAAGGCAAGCGCACGGCGCCGTACTGGCAGGCACAGCTATAGGACGCTGTGATGTGTGTAACATACATATGGATAGTCGGGCGCTAGAGAGCTACCATCATCCGCGAGCAATCAACAACTCTAGGGAGGGATACTTAGGAGCTTTCATCCATCGACATACATCCATCTACACACACACATAATAATTGTACACTAGCGCATGGCCGTTCGGTTATGCGCAGTTTATATAGTTGCAGGACAGGAAGTGGCCACAGAAACTTTGCCCTTCCAAGACCTGCCAAGAGGACCAATGGAATGCGCTGCAGAGCCTGAGCACATGACCCTCGATCTCCAACGGGAGATCTTGCCCTGGGCATGCTCAGTGTGCGCAAATAAGGACTTAGTCCCAGAGAAGTCCGCTCGTTGCTGACCAGCACTGACTTTAATGGCAGGAGCTGAAGAAGCAGCAGTAACTCTCTGCACAGAGCGAGACCGAGCAAGACGCTGGGACCGACGTCCCTGCTAAGCAGACTCCACTGCGGCTGGATAGGAATGGGAGACCGCAGCGGAGACGGCCCGAGATTCCCCCTGTGCAGAAGTGGGAACTCGAGACCTAACATTACCCCCCCTCCCAGGGCCCCCCCCCTCCTTGGGCCTCGCTACGCTCGAAGGCAGCAATCAGCTGTGGGGCCCGAATGTTTTCAGCAGGTTCCCATGACCTGTCCTATGGACCATAACCCTTCCAATCCACCAAATAGAACTTTTTGCCGCGTACCACCTTGCACCCCAAAATAGTGTTCACCTCATAATCGTCCGTAGACGAACCCGATGTCCCGGCAGATGACTCGGAAAACCGAGACATGTATACGGGTTTCAAGAGGGATACGTGAAAGGTGTCGGTGATACCCAAGCGTGGAGGAAGAGCCAGACAGTAGACCACGGGATTAACCTGTTCGAGAACCTTGAAGGGACCCAAGTAGCGAGGAGCAAACTTAGTGGACTCAACTCGCAGCCTGATGTTACGGGCGGAGAGCCACACCAAGTCGCCAGAGGCAAAGGTCGGAGCGGGGCGCCGATGAACATCGGTGGAGGACCTCATTCTCTCCTTGGAGGCCTGAATGGCATCCTGCATGCGATCCCAAATGTCCCGTGCCTCCACAGCCCAGTCTGCCACCCTGGAGTCAGCGGAAGACACAGGCATGGGCACAGGAACACGTGGATGCTGGCCGTAATTTAAGAGGAATGGAGTCTGACTGGTGGAGTCGGCTACGGCATTGTTAAGTGCAAACTCTGCCCACGGTAGCAAGGATGCCCAGTCATCCTGCCTGGCAGAAACAAAATGTCGCAGATATGTGACCAAGGTCTGGTTGGCCCTTTCAACCAACCCATTCGTCTCTGGATGATATGCCGAAGAGAGATTTAACTCAATACTGAGTAGACGACAAAGCTCTCTCCAGAATCGAGACGCAAACTGGGGACCCCGGTCACTAACAATTTTGTCTGGCATACCGTGTAGGCGAAAGATATGCTTGATAAACAAGACAGCCAACGCCCGTGCAGATGGTAGCCGTGGAAGAGGCACCAAATGCACCATTTTGGAAAAATGGTCGGTGATCACCCAGATAATGGTGCAGTTACGAGACTTGGGCAAGCCCACCACAAAGTCCATCCCGACCATCTCCCAGGGCCTGTCCGCCACGGGCAGAGGATACAGCAAACCAGCTGGCCGTTGCCGAGGAGTCTTGTTCCTGGCGCAAGAGACACACGCCTGAACATACTCCACGACATCACGGGCCATATGCGGCCACCAGTATGTCCTCGCCAGTAGCTCAGATGTCCTTTTAGTACCAAAATGTCCACCCCCCTGGACGAGTGCGCCCAAGAAAGAACCTCCGGTCGCAAACTGGATGGAACAAAAGTCTTGCCCGGGGGCACAGATTCCAGCGAAACCGGAGCCACAGTTCTCAAGCTCTCGGTGGCGACAATAAGCCGAGGCTCCTCCTCCTCCTCCGCAGATGACACAACGGAGCGAGAGAGAGCGTCGGCCCGAATGTTCTTCTCCCCAGAAAGGAAATGGAGGGTGAAATGAAACCGGGAGAAGAACAAGGACCATCTGGCCTGGCGAGAATTCAACCGCTGAGCTGTCTGCAGGTATACCAAATTTTTATGGTCTGTGAAGACTTGGAAGGGAAAACGTGCTCCCTCCAAGAGATGTCTCCACTCCGAGAAAGCCAACTTCATGGCTAGCAACTCCCTGTCCCTGATGGAATAATTCCTCTCTGCTGGTGCGAAGGTCTTGGAGAAAAAGAAGCATGGATGCTTCCGACCTTGAGCATCCTTTTGGAAGAGGACTGCTCCAGCACCAACAGAAGAGGCATCCACCTCCATGATAAATGGCTTATCAGCATCGGGGCGATGTAGAATGGGAGCGCTAGCGAAGTGTGACTTTATAGAGATAAATGCCTTGGAGACCTCCTCAGACCACAATTTGGGATTCGCCCCCTTTTTGGTGAGGGCAACCAAGGGAGCTACCAAAGTTGAGAAGTGCGGGATGAACTGGTGATAATAATTGATGAATCCCATAAAGCGCTGCACCGCTTTAAGAGAATGGGGTTCCTGCCAGTCCATCACAGCCTGTAGTTTGGCAGGATCCATAGCCAATCCCTGGGCTGAGATGATGTAGCCTAGGAAAGGTAAGGACTCCTGCTCAAACATACACTTCTCCAACTTGGCATAGAGAGAGTTTGCACGTAGGAGGTCGAAGACTTTGCTAACATCTCTCCGGTGGGAGTCAATATCTGGAGAGTAGATGAGAATATCATCCAGATAGACTACGACCGAGGTGGAAAGCATATCCCGGAAGATATCGTTCACAAAGTCTTGGAAAACGGCTGGGGCATTACAGAGCCCGAAGGGCATCACCAGATATTCATAGTGCCCATCCCTGGTGTTAAACGCCGTCTTCCATTCATCCCCCTCACGGATGCGAATCAGGTTGTAAGCACCACGCAGATCTAATTTAGTAAATACCCTTGCTCCCCGAAGCCTATCGAATAGCTCGGATATCAGAGGCAAAG
This sequence comes from Ranitomeya imitator, assembly GCF_032444005.1. Taxonomy (NCBI): domain Eukaryota; kingdom Metazoa; phylum Chordata; class Amphibia; order Anura; family Dendrobatidae; genus Ranitomeya; species Ranitomeya imitator. The sequence continues at coordinate 53,501,518 of NC_091284.1, forward strand.
GGTACTTATTCTTAACGGTGATGGCGTTAAGACCCCTGTAGTCTATGCATGGACGCAATTCCCCATTCTTCTTCTGCACGAAGAAGAACCCTGCCCCAGCAGGTGACACTGACTTCCTGATGAACCCTCTTGCCAGATTTTCCTGGATGTACTGTGACATTGCCTCCGTCTCCGGAAGAGATAGCGGATAGACTCGACCCCGGGGAGGCTCAGCACCAGGCAAGAGGTCAATAGGACAGTCATAGGGGCGATGGGGCGGAAGGGTCTCCGCCGCCTTTTTGGAGAACACGTCTGCATAAGACCAATACTGCTTAGGGAGAGAGGATAGATCTGCGGGTACCTCTGTTGTAGCAACCTGAACGCACTCCCTCTGACACCTACCCCCACAAGATTCACCCCATCCCAGAATTCTGCCAGAGGACCACTCGATATGAGGAGAGTGGTACCGTAGCCAAGGTATTCCCAACAGGATCTCATCAATTCCCTCTGGAATGACGAGCAGAGAAATAATCTCCTGATGAGATGGCGACATGGACAGAGTAAAAGGGATGGTCTTGTGTGTTATCTGTGAGGGCAGTGTCGACCCATTCACCACTCGTACCATTACAGGTTGAGCTAGCATAACCAGGGGTATTGCGTGACGTTGGGCGAAGGCAGAAGACATAAAATTGCCCTCCGCCCCAGAATCCACGCAGAGCTCTACTGAGTGGGAGAATGAGCCTATAGTAATTGTCCCCTTAAAGGACAATTTAGAGGCAAACGTCGCCGTGTCTAGTGTACCTCCACCTACGACCACTAGACGCTGACGTTTCCTCGACCGCTGAGGACATCTGGTGGCTAGATGTCCTGACTGCTGGCAAACATGACAGACCCTGAGTGCACAAGTGGTCCGGGACTTAGATCCCGCTTGTGACCCTTCTCTGGCCTCATGTGACTCAGGAACCAGGACCGGAGATTCCAGAGGTTTGGCGAAAGTAGGAGCCAGCCGAAACCTCTGCCTACTCTGGGCTCGCTCTAACCTCCGCTCGTTAAAACGGAGATCAATTCGACTGGAGACTGTTATTAACTCCTCCAGTGTGGTAGGAATCTCCCTAGTGGCCAGAGCGTCCTTTACGTGGTCAGCCAAGCCCCTCCAAAATATGGGGATAAGAGCTTTATCCGACCATTCCAGCTCAGATGCTAAAGTGCGGAATTGGACGGCAAAATGACTGACCAAAAACTCACCCTGAGTTAATGCCAGCAGTTGGAGCGCAGTATCATGGGTGACTTGAGGTCCTAAAAAGACCTGTTTCAGAGTGCTCAAAAACAGCGGAGCACTCTGCACCACATGATCGCCACGCTCCCACAGCGGCGTAGCCCATTCCAACGCCCTGTCCGACAATAGAGATACAATAAATCCCACCTTAGCCCGCTCTGTGGGGAAGCGTGCAGCCAGGAGCTCAAGATGAATAGAGCACTGACTCACAAATCCCCTACAAAATTTGCTATCACCAGAAAATTTTTCTGGCAGCGGGAGGCGAGAAAATGTCAGAACAGGGGTGGCAATGGACAAAGTTGCTGCAGCCACGCTGGCAGCCTGTACAGCAACTGCGGTCACATCCACAGCTGAGGTTGCGCTCTCGAGAGCCGCCAACCTACCCTCCAGCTGCTGGATATACCGGAAGGATTGCTGTTTGTCTGTCATCACTAGCCAGACCCTGGCGCTAGTGTAATGTTAGGACTGGCGGAACGCACCAAGTAAGATGATATAGATGCGTTCGCTGTCCGGGGTCCACCGTGCAGGCGAAACCCGCTGCTAGTGAATGACAGACTATATGGCGGTACTAAAAGTATAAACACGTGGGTTAAACCTCACCCAATGTGAAGAAAGCGATCCTGTTAAGTCACAGGACCGCGGTACCGCACATAGAGCGCGAGCAAGTAGTCAGCGAACTTAACCCCGAAAGGGATTGAAGTCCGATTAGACCCTTGCTGGCACAACACCGCAACTGGGTGTGTAATGAACCTTATTAGTAATAAATGAGCACAAGAGTGCGTGCGATGCCGCACTGACGGATGCCACTAACCACCCAGGCTTGGGTATGGAAAGCGCAAGGCAAGCGCACGGCGCCGTACTGGCAGGCACAGCTATAGGACGCTGTGATGTGTGTAACATACAGATGGATAGTCGGGCGCTAGAGAGCTACCATCATCCGCGAGCAGTCAACAACTCTAGGGAGGGATACTTAGGAGCTTTCATCCATCGACATACATCCATCTACACACACACATAATAATTGTACACTAGCGCATGGCCGTGCGGTCATGCGCAGTTTATATAGTTGCAGGACAGGAAGTGGCCACAGAAACTTTGCCCTTCCAAGACCTGCCAAGAGGACCAATGGAATGCGCTGCAGAGCCTGAGCACATGACCCTCGATCTCCAACGGGAGATCTTGCCCTGGGCATGCTCAGTGTGCGCAAATAAGGACTTAGTCCCAGAGAAGTCCGCTCGTTGCTGACCAGCACTGACTTTAATGGCAGGAGCTGAAGAAGCAGCAGTAACTCTCTGCACAGAGCGAGACCGAGCAAGACGCTGGGACCGACGTCCCTGCTGAGCAGACTCCACTGCGGCTGGATAGGAATGGGAGACCGCAGCGGAGACGGCCTGAGATTCCCCCTGTGCAGAAGTGGGAACTCGAGACCTAACACAGTACAAAGCTCAGAAGGGGAGAAGTAACATATTGGAGTTCAAATGTTGCTGGATTGATTTGAGGGTGCTATGCATATTGGTAGACACCCTGATGTTCCAGAATAGCAGAACCCCCATAAGTGATTGATTTTGTAAGCTACACCTTTCAATGAATGCATCTTGTGATCATATTGACATCACAGGTGTGTCACATAATTTTATACCATTTGGTAGTGAAGAAAAAGTAATTACATTTTTACCACCAAAATTTAGGTTTAGCCCCAAATTTAACATTTCCACACTGGGAAATGGGTAAAAATGGCACCAAAATTTGTCCCATAATTTCTGCTGAATGTGGAATTACCACATTTGCGGCTGTACAGTACTGCTTAGCCACATGGCAAGAATCGAGAGGGACAAAGCACTATTTGCCTCCTCTAGAACATATTTTCCTAGAATAGTTAACAGACTCAATATACAATGCCCTTAAGTACTAGAAGAGCAGAATACCCTCTCTAGTGTCTCCAGTTTGGAAATTATACCCTTTTGGGAATTTGCTTTAGGTGTAGTGATGATGTTGACTCCATGGATGTTTCCTAGAAAAAAAAACAGTAGTGGGTGTTGCTGAATGAAAATTGCAAACTGATATCCTAATTCCAGCATGTTGTAAGCACCAGTATGTTGTAGTGCCCAGCTCATGCTTCTGGAGACAAGTGCCTGTAAATTGGGCAGACTCTCATAGAAATGCCAACTATTTGCATGCTAAGTGTAGTTTAGGCACACTTCGAGGTTCACAAGAGAAGGTGTATTTTGATTGGTCAGTGCAGAATTTGCTGAATTTTTTGGGGCGCAAGAAGCAATAGCACTTTCTCAGAGCTTTGGCACTAGCAGTAACATGGAAACCACCTATATTTCCATTAACAGATGATGGACCTGAGTGGGGACTTGCTTTATTTGCAGATTGATTGAAGCTTTTATTGGGAACATTTTGCATAATATTTTGGATCACATTTATACCACACTCTTTGCTGAACATTTATATCGGGTTTTCCATCTAAATCTCCGAGTGACATCATTCATATGAAACCCCCAAGGGAGCCACTCACTATAATTAGGCAGTAGAGTTACTCTGGACTCCATCTGGCCTCTATTCAGCATTATCCTTATTTTCAGAAGTGCGCAAAACTGTGGAGGACTGTGCTTTTATGCATGGTTAAAAAGACAAACACTGCCTGACCACAGGTCAGATGGTGTCCTCAATGACTCCATCTTCCTCAATATAGGGAACCCTCTGCTGGGAGTTCCAACTGAATAATGTGTTTCAGATATTTACAGGGAAACCTCAGTGTACGTACTCAGTGTAGAATGCAGGAGAAATGTGAGCTGAGCCATACTGCGATTTTTGGGAGTCAGAATGAAAAAATCAACAGCAAGTGAAGAATTGGTTTTATTTATTTTTTAATATATTCAAGAAGTCCGAAACAGGCGATTTCCCAGTGTCGTTTATGCGGACTACAGCCACACTTGCCACCGATTCATCAGCGAGCTCCTATTGGAGCCGTATGCCTCACAGGTCGGCCTATGTTAAATCACTACGCTTTCCAGAGTTCCTACATTTATCTGTCTGACGAAGGTCATAAAGACCGAAACGTTACTTTGAATTTACTGGGAACGCATGAATTAATAAAGCATATAAATATCATTTTGAGTGCCGGGCTTCTTGAATATATTGAATTTAGGGACTGGCAACCCTCGTCTGTGCACCATATTTACATAAGGAGTGACGTGATATTCTTTGAACTTATTTCTTTTTTACGCCATTCCTAGCACTGTATAAGTGATTAGACTACTTTATTCTTCAAGTCGGTGCGATTACAGCAATATCAGATTTGTATCTTTTTTATGTTTGGCTGCTGTCACACGCTAAAAGACACTTAGTATTTCAGGGTATGTGCACACGTCAGGATTTTTAGCGTTTTTTTTGCAGAATTTCGCTATAAAAACGCTATAATTCCGCATCAAAAATGCTAAAATTATGCATCCTATCATTTAGAATGCATTCCGGATTTTTTGTGCAGTTGTAAACGTTTTTTTCCGCAAAAAAAAAAACCGCATACCGCAAAAAATCCGGACATGCTCTATCTTTTTCCGGAATTTTTGCGGATTTCTAAGCAAAAATGACATTCAGGAAAAAAAAAAATCAGCAAAAATTCCGCAAAAAATCTGCGCAAAATCTGCGCAAAAAATGCGCAATTTCCATGAGAAATCCACGCAAAAAAAAACCGCGGATTTCTGGCAGAATTCTCAGGATTTGGTCAGGAAAAAATCCTGACGTGTGCATATACCCTCAGGGTATGTGCACACGTCAGGATTTTTAGGGTTTTTTTTGCGGAATTTCGCTATAAAAACGCTATAATTCCGCATTAAAAATGCTAAAAATATGCATCCTATCATTTAGAATGCATTCCGGATTTTTTGAGCAGATGTAAGCGTTTTTTTCCGCAAAAAAAACGCTTACCACTAAAAATCCGGACATGCTCTATCTTTTTCCGGAATTCTTGCGGATTTCTAAGCCAAAATGACATTCCGGAAAAAAAAAAATCCGCAAAAATTCCGCAAAAAATCAGTGCAAAATCGGCGCAAAAACCGCGCAATTTCCGCGAGAAATCCGCGCAAAAAAAAAACGTGGATTTCTGGCAGAAATCTCAGGATTTTGTCAGGAAAAAATCCTGATGTGTGCACATACCCTCAAACTGTTTTTGCATCTCTAAATTTAGATAGCTATAATTTTTCATATTTTGGACAACAGAGTCAGGTGAGGGCTTGTTTTTTGCTGGACGAGTCGATGTTTTATTGTTACCATTTTCATGCACATGTCTTTGTTTTATCCCATTCTATTCTGATTTTTGTGAGGCAGAAAGAACAAAAACCAGCAAATCAGGAATTTTTATTTGCCAATCCTCGTGTAGTAAAATTGATAAGGCAGCTTTATTCTTGTGTCAGTACGATTACAGTGATACCACATTTATATTTTTTTTATGTCTTTACTAGGGTTGAGCGAAACGGATCATTCATTTTCAAAAGTCGCGGACTTTTGGCAAAGTCGGGTTTCATGAAACCTGACCCGATCCCTGTGTGGGGTCGGCCATGCGGTACGCGACTTTCGCGCCAAAGTCGCGTTTTCGTATGACGCGCTTGGCGCCATTTTTTTCAGCCAATGAAGGAGCGTGGGCAGAGTGATGACATAGGTCTTAGGGGCGTGGACGCCTATCGCCATGTTGTCGCTTGTGCGCTGTAGCGATTTGCACTGTGTAACACCAGCTTTTCAGTTCAGGGACGGACGGAGGAGAGAGAGAGAGAAAGAGAGAGAGAGAGAGAGAGAGAGAGAGAGAGAAAAAAAATAAAATAAAATAAAATAAAAAAAAAATTCCCATTGACTTTGCATTGGGTTTCGTGTTTCGGTCGATCCTCGACTTTTCGCCATAATCGGCCGATTTCACTCGACTCGACTTTTGAGATAGTCGGGTTTCGCGAAACCCGGCTCGACCCTAAAAAAGTCAAGGTCGCTCAACCCTAGTCTTTACGCGTTTACACAATTAAACCTATTTTATAGAGAAAATAATTATTTTTGCTTTGTTTTCTCTGAGAGCTATACCTTTATTTTCCTGCTGACATAGTGAAATGGCAGCTTGTTTTTTGAGTGACAAGATGACATTTTCAGAGATGCCATTTTTATTTACGTTTGTCTTTTTGATCGCGTTCTATTCCACTTTTTTTTCAGCGATGTGATGATAAAGCATCATTTTTGTCACGTTCTTTTTCTTACTGTGTCCAATGAAATGGTTAACTAGTGAGAAAGTTTTGGTTGTTCTGGTCACATCTATACCAATTATGTATACTTTTTACGTGCACATAATTGTAACATAACAATTACACATATAATGTAAATGTAATTTTTTTCATTCTCTATTTTGAAATTTTTTTAAAATATTTCTACAATTTGAAAAAACTGTTTTTTTCCTTTTTACATTACATTATCACTGGGTGGTACATAATCTTTCCATCCCCTGATTGCTGATCTTATACTCTGCAATGCCTGGAGTCGTCCTGGAGACCATCAGCACAATGTGATCTGATTCGAATTTCGCCAAAGGGAGCAAAGAGGGAGTCCCCTCCTTCTGTGATGCCTATCGATGTTGCAGTGACTATTGACAGTGGCATAACAGGGGTTAAACGCATGCGTTCAGTGCTAGTAGGCATTGCTGCAGGGTGTCGGCTCTCACATAAAGCTGACACCCACATTTGGTCCCAGTGGTGCTCAGCGTGAGCCCATGAGATTGTGAAGCAGTATATGTACTGAGGTTTGCGGGAATGCAGCTCCTGCAGCACCGTACAAATACGGCACATGTTGGAAAGGGGTTAATAATGCTCATTTCATGATAATCTTTCAATGTAAAAAGGCTGCCAATCACCCAGTGAAATTATCTTTATTGCAGTGCAAAAGCTGTTCTAGGCAAGGCATTGTCATGTGTAAACAGCACTTATACTGCTGAGAACTATTGCAGCCTATGTGGACTGAATGATCAATTACAGATCGTTCAGTATGCATCATTTTCTGTGCTCTGCTTGTGTGAACAGACTATTGCATCACTGACGACTGGTAAATGTTTACTAATTGGTAGTTGTTTAGTGCTGCTGGTGGGTCAGTGTAAATGCAGAATAAAATTTTGCAGCAACTTACTGCAGACGGCTCATCTTTAGAGACTTTTTTTTGTTTCTTCTCCATCTCATCAAACCTTCATGTCAATGTAAGCAGGTGCTGAGATGCAGTAAGCAGGGATTGCAGAGAAGTATGGTATAACAATACTATTTATTCTTTTAACAGTAAAAGTTAGTCGTCTCATCGCAGAGATTTATAAGCAGTGGCAAAGAGCTATTGGAACAGTAAGGGTTAAATGAAATAAACAAAACTAGTGCTACAGTCTAAGTTTTAAGCAACGCTTATCGTAGCTCCTGGTGGGGTCCTTAATCCACAGTCCAATGGGGGTAGTAGTACCGGCAACGGCTGGTGTAGGGTCCTCAGATGGGGTCCAGGGTTAACAATCCGTCTTCTGGCGGCAGTGGGTGGTCACCGGTTTTATCCGCTGAGTCCCTAGATCATAAGTCCACGCAATCAAAGTGGGAAAAGCTGCAGAAGTCTTTGCACCGACTGTGGGGTGATGCGTTCTGGCCAGCAAAGGAAACCGCACTTTAATGTTCTGAAACAGGGCCCACGCTTCTCTGCACGCACCCGATCTTATGTTTAGCCATACGCACAGCGCTTCCCAAACCAGAAGGTATCGGCTGCCGTACGTCACAGTGCCAAGGCTCAGGGGGGCGGAGTGAGTTTCTCACCGACTGGAACCTGACCTCCTGCTTCTCACACTTTTTTTCTGTTTCCGGCCTAAACATGCCTCCTCTTCCCAGGTCATGTGACCTGTCCGTTCCCTTATTTTTTCCCCCGGGCAACATGGGACGCAGCCTCGACAGTTCTGGACCCAGCTCAGTGCAGGTACCTGCAGCCCGGTCTTTCTCCTTACATCAACATCCCAAAGCCATGACTCAGTCACTGCAGAGTTACCCACACTGATCACCGCGCCTATGAAAATATAAAGGTCCCATATGTATGCATTTGGTTTCTGCATAAAAATCCCATACACTGCAAATACAAATATGCACCCAAAACTTAATATATAATTGCCATTGTGCAAACCTCCATTCAAAATATAAATTGATACACCAACACTGTGCCCCCCCACTAACTGTAATTAGCAACTTTTTTTGCACCCAAAAAAGATAAATAGCAATTACCAATCTACTTGATCCCCAAATCATTAGTCATTCTTCTGTTTCATCAAGCCCCTAACACTGTGCTCTTCCTCCTCCCCATTTCATTATATATAGATAAACTCCATTTATGTATTATAATGTTATGTCTACTCTCCCTACCCTCAAAACCAATTCATTATAATGTCATGTTCTATCTGTTTTAATCTTGACTTTTTTCTCCATAGAAAATGCTCACAACAGAATCAACCTATAGATGCAAAAGCTGTACTTGTGTATCACAAAATAATGTTTTTCATGGTAATTCCTATATATACAGCTCTGGCAAAAATGAAGAGACCTCCACATCAAAACCCTGTCATGAGCAGCCCAATCTCCAGACCTGAACACCATTGAAAACCTTTGGAATGTAATCAAGAGGATGATGGATAGTCACAAGCCATCAAACAAAGAAGAACTGCCTGAATGTTTGCGCCAGCAGCAGAGTGGAAAAGACTGGTGGAAAACATGCCAAGATGCATGAAAGCTGTGATTAAAAATCATGGTTATTCCACAAAATATTGATTTCTGAGCTCTTCCTGAGTTTAAACATTAGTATTGTTGTTTCTAAATTATTATTATTAACCTACTTCCTTTGCATTATTTGTGGTCTGAAAGCCCTGCTTTTTTTGTTTTAAGTTTGACCATTTCTCCTTTTCAGAAAAAAATATAAAATTTATTGCTTGGAAATTCAGAGTAATGTTGTCAGAAATTTATAGAATGAATGAGCAATTTACATTTTACTCAAAAAATACCTATAAAGAGAAAAATCAGACAAACTGAACATTTTGCAGTTGTCTCTTAATTTTTTGCCAGAGCTGTATATTATTTGCATTGACAGACTATTCATTTTTACATTACCTGCTTATCGCTGTTTTCTAAGATTTGTCTTATGAATTCATATTTTTATTCACTTCCTGGTGTTAGGGCTGGCAGAACGCACCAAATAATAATAAGGAAGATATAAGGTGCGTTTGCAGCCCGGGGTCCACCGTGCAGAGATGACACCTGCTGCTCGATAATGGCGGACAGGATATGGCGGTATAATATGAACACATGGGTTAGCTTCACCCGATATGTAAGGAGGCAAACCCTGCTGCATCACAAAGCTGCAATACGGCAGAGTGAACACTAGTAGGAGGTCCCAGGACTCTGCCCCAAGGACACGGGGTTAGAGTCCCCCTAGACCACAAGCGCTTGGCGCCACAACTGCGGTGCCAGGGCAAAAACTAAATAAAGATTAACAGGACAGCGCACATTCAGCGCCGCTCTGGCTGACGCCACTAACCACCCTAACTAGGGCCTGGAAGCACACTGGTTGCGCAACGTGCCGCACTGGAGGTATATACATAGTATGCTCGTGCCTAATGCTGGATGGCACAGTCTGGCACTAGATAGCTCAATCACCCAAGAACATGCAACAACACTAGGGATGGGTATGATTAGGAGCTTTCAACACATACAATCACATATCCACACACACACGAGTACAATTCTATACTAGCACATGGCCGAGCAGCCATGCGAGCCTTTTATAGATACTGCCTTCCAGGACCTTCCTAGAGGTCCAATCGGAGCCACTACAGGACATGAGCATGTGACCTCTGACCTCCAATGAGAGGTCATCCCACGAGCATGTTCAGTAGACGAAAAGCAGGACTTAGTCCCTTTAACGTCTGCTCGCTGCTGATCAATGCTGGTTACAAAGGTTGAGCCTGGGACAGCAGCTGTAACCAGATGCACAGTATCAGCTTGAGCCAGATGCTGGGACCTACGTTTCTGCTGAGCAGACACCACTGCAGCTGGGGAAGAATGGGAGACCGCAGAGGACATTGTTCGAGATTCCTCTTGTACTGCGGCAGGACCTCGACATCTAATACCAAGTCATGACTTGCTGTTTTACTGGTTTGTAGAGGGCCAATAAAGGAGTGGAAAAATAACTCACGGCTGCAGTTCCCCCATCTGGTTTAGTCAGCGACCAATTGTGCAATTTCTCCCACTTGAAAAGATGAAAGAGGCCTGTAATTGATATCATAGGTAGGCCACCATTATGAGAGTCAAAATGAGGAAACAAATCCAGAAAGTCACCTTGTCTGATTTGGCAAGAGTTATTTTGCAAAATATGGTGGAAAATAAATATTTTGTCACCAAAAATATGCAAGATTTCTGGCTCTCACAGACATGTAACTTCTTCTATAAGAGGCTCCTCTGTCCTCCACTCATTATCTGTAGTAATGGCACCTGTTTGAACTTGTTATCAGTATAAAAGACACCTGTCCAAAACCTAAAACAGTCTGACTCCAAACTCCACTATGGTGAAGACCAAAGAGCTGTCAAAGGATACCTTAAACAAAATTGTAGCCCTGCACCAGGCAGGGAAAACTGAATCTGCAATATGCAAGCAGCTTGATGTGATTACATCAACTGTGGCAATAATAAGAAAATGAGGCTCCACTCAAGATCTAACCCTGTGGGGTCAAAATGATCACAAGAATGGTGAGCAAAAATCCCAGAACCACACAGGGGACCTAGTGAATTACCTGCATAGAGCTGAGACAACTGTAACAAAGGCTACCATCAGTAACACACTACGCCGCCAGGGACTCAGATCCTGCAGTGCCAGACAAGTTCCCCTGCTTAAGCCAGTTCATGTCTGGGCCTGTCTGAAGTTTGCTATAAAGCATTTGGATTATCTAGAAGAGTATTGGGAGAATGTCATATGGTCTGATGAAACCAAAGTAGAACTGTTTGACACAAACAAAACTCATCATGTTTGAAGGAGACAGAATGCTGAGTTGCATCCAAAGAACACCATATTTACTGTGAAGCATGGGTGTGGCAACATCATGCTTTGGGGCTGTTTCTCTGGATAGGGACCAGGACTATTGATCTGAGTACATGAAAGAATGAATGGGGCCATGTATTGTGAGATTTTGAGTGAACACCTTCTTTCATCAGCAACGGTATTGAAGATGAAACGTGGATGGGTCTTTCAGCATGATATTGATCCCAAGCACACCACCAGGGCAGCAAAGGAGTGACTTTGTAACAAGCATATGAAGATCCTGGAGTGGCCTAGCCAGTCTCTAGATCTCCAGATCTCAACCCCATATAAAACCTTTGGAGGGAGTTGAAAGTCTGTGTTGTCCAGCGACAGGCCCAAAACACCACTGCTCTTTAGGAGACCTGCATAGAGGAATGGGCCAACAGTGTGTGCCAACCTTGTGAAGACTTGTAGAAAACATTTGACCTCTGTCATTGCCATCAAAGGATACATAACAAAATATTGAGATGAACTTTTGTTAATGACCAAGATCTTATTTTTCACCATAATTAGCAAAATAAATCTTGCCAAATCAGGCAAGGTGATTTTCTAGATTAGTTTTCTCATTTTGACTCTCGTACTGGTTCAGTTCGCTCTTGGATCTTTCTGGTGACCTGTCTACTCCAGCAGAAGCTAAGTCCCTGCTAGTTAATTATTTGTTCATTGTTTTCTTGTCCAGCTTGCTATCATGATTTTGCCTTGCTAGCTGGAAGCTCTGGGATGCAGAGTGGCACCTCCGCACCGTGAGTCGGTGCGGGGGTCTTTTTGCACACTCTGCGTGGTTTTTTTGTAGTTATTGTGCTGACCGCAAAGATACCTTTTCATATCCTCGGTCTGTTTAGTAAGTCTGGCCTCCTTTGCTGAAACCTGTTTCATTTCTTTGTTTGTGACTTTCATCTTAACTCACAGTCAATATTTGTGGGGGGCTGCCTTTTCCTTTGGAGAATTTCTCTGAGGCAAGATAGGCTTTATTTTCTATCTCTAGGGCTAGTTAGCTCTTAGGCTGTGAAGAGGCGTCTAGGCAGAGTTAGGTACGCTCCACGGCTATTTCTAGTGTGTGTGATAGGATTAGGGGTTGCGTTCAGCAGAGCTCCCACTTCCCAGAGCTTGTCCCATGTATGTTTAACCATCAGGTCATTCCGTGTGCTCTTAACCACCAGGTCCATAACAGTACAGCAGGCCAGAAAGTGTTAATGCATCTCAATAGAGGGATAAGAGAAGTTCTGAGACCATTTTTTTTTCTCTGCAGTGTGTTTTGTCTTTCTTTTCCCCTTAACCTCTGGGTGGTTCAGGACACAGGTGTAGATATGGACATTCAAGATCTGTCCTCTTGTGTGGATCATCTCACTGCAAGGGTACAAAACATTCAAGATTTTGTGGTTCAGAATCCGATGTTAGAGCCTAGAATTCCAATTCCTGATTTGTTTTCTAGGGATAGATCTAAGTTCCTGAATTTCAAAAATAATTGTAAACTGTTTCTTGCTTTGAAACCCCGCTCCTCTGGTGACCCCGCTCAACAAGTAAAAATCATTATTTCTTTGTTACGTGGCGATCCTCAAGACTGGGCATTTTCCCTTGCGCCAGGAGATCCTGCATTGCGTGATGTAGATGCGTTTTTTCTGGCGCTTGGATTGCTTTATGATGAACCTAATTCAGTGGATCAGGCAGAGAAAATCTTGCTGGCATTGTGTCAGAGTCAGGATGAAGCGGAGGTATATTGTCAGAAGTTTAGAAAGTGGCCTGTGCTTACCCAGTGGAATGAGTGTGCCCTGGCGGCAATTTTCAGAAAGGGTCTTTCTGAAGCCCTTAAGGATGTTATGGTGGGATTTCCCACGCCTGCTGGTCTGAATGAGTCTATGTCCTTGGCCATTCAGATCGATCGGCGCTTGCGTGACCGCAAAGCTGTGCACCATTTGGCGGTATTCTCTGAGCATAGGCCTGAGCCTATGCAATATGATAGGACTTTGACCAGAGCTGAAGGGTAAGAACACAGACGTCGGAATGGGCTGTGTTTTTACTGTGGTGACTCCACTCATGCTATCTCCGATTGTCCTAAGCGCACAAAGCGGTTCGCTAGGTCTGCCACCTTTGGTACGGTACAGACTAAATTTCTTTTGTCCGTTACTCTGATTTGCTCTTTGTCGTCCTATTCTGTTATGGCATTTTGTGGATTCGGGCGCTGCCCTGAATTTGATGGACTTAGAGTTTGCCAGGCGCTGTGGTTTTTTCTTGGAGCCCTTGCAGTATCCTATTCCATTGAGAGGAATTGATGCTACGCCTTTGGCCAAGAATAAGCCTCAGTACTGGACTCAATTGACCATGTGCATGGCTCCTGCACATCAGGAGGATATTCACTTTTTGGTGTTGCATAATCTGCATGATGTGGTCGTTTTGGGGTTGCCATGGCTACAGGTCCATAATCGTGTATTGGATTGGAAATCAATGTCTGTGTCCAGCTGGGGTTGTCAAGGAGTACATGGTGATGTTCCATTGCTGTCAATTTCGTCTTCCACTCCTTCTGAAGTCCCGGAGTTTTTGTCGGATTACCGGGATGTATTTGATGAGCCCAAATCCAGTGCCCTACCTCCTCATAGGGATTGTGATTGTGCTATTAATTTGATTCCTGGAAGTAAGTTTCCTAAGGGTCGACTGTTCAATTTATCTGTGCCAGAACACGCCGCTATGCGGAGTTATATAAAGGAGTCCTTGGAGAAAGGGCATATTCGCCCGTCGTCATCACCGTTGGGAGCAGGGTTCTTTTTTGTGGCCAAGAAGGATGGTTCTTTGAGACCTTGTATTGATTACCGCCTGCTTAATAAGATTACGGTCAAATTTTAGTACCCTTTGCCACTGCTGTCTGATTTGTTTGCTTTGGATTAAGGGGGCTAGTTGGTTCACCAAGATAGATCTTCGAGGGGCGTATAATCTTGTGCGTATTAAACAGGGCGATGAATGGAAAACAGCATTTAATACGCCCGAGGGCCATTTTGAGTACCTGGTGATGCCATTCGGGCTTTCTAATGCTCCATCTGTGTTTCAGTCCTTTATGCATGACATCTTCCGAAAGTACCTGGATAGATTCATGATTGTATATTTGGATGATATTTTGGTCTTTTCGGATGATTGGGAGTCTCATGTGAAGCAGGTCAGAATGGTGTTCCAGGTCCTTCGTGCGAATTCCTTGTTTGTGAAGGGGTCAAAGTGTCTCTTTGGAGTTCAGAAGGTTTCATTTTTGGGTTTCATTTTTTCCCCTTCTACTATCGAGATGGACCCTGTTAAAGTTCAGGCCATTTATGACTGGACTCAGCCGACATCTGTGAAGAGTCTGCAGAAGTTCCTGGGCTTTGCTAATTTTTACCGTCGCTTCATCGCTAATTTTTCTAGTGTTGCTAAACGGTTGACTGATTTGACCAAGAAAGGTGCTGATGTGGCCAATAGGTCCTCTGCGGCCGTAGAGGCTTTTCAGGAGTTTAAGCGTCGTTTTTCTTCTGCCCCTGTGTTGTGCCAGCCAGATGTTTCGCTCCCGTTTCAGGTCGAGGTTGATGCTTCTGAGATTGGAGCAGGGGCTGTTTTGTCTCAAAGAAGTTCTGATGGCTCGGTGATGAAACCATGTGCCTTCTTTTCTAGAAAGTTCTCGCCTGCTGAGCGCAATTATGATGTTGGCAATCGAGAGTTGTTGGCCATGAAGTGGGCATTCGAGGAGTGGCAACATTGGCTTGAAGGAGCCAAGCATCGCGTGGTGGTCTTGACGGATCACAAGAATTTGACTTATCTCGAGTCTGCCAAACGGTTGAATCCTAGACAGGCTCGATGGTCGCTGTTTTTCTCCCGTTTTGATTTTGTGGTTTCATACCTTCCGGGCTCTAAGAATGTGAAGGCTGATGCCCTTTCAAGGAGTTTTGTGCCTGACTCTACGGGTGTTCCTGAGCCGGCAGGTATTCTCAAAGAGGGGGTGATTTTGTCTGCCATCTCCCATGATTTGCGGCGGGTGCTGCAGAAGTTTCAGGCTGATAGACCTGACCATTGTCCAGCGGAGAAACTGTTTGTCCCTGATAGATGGACTAGTAGAGTTATCTCTGAGGTTCATTGTTCGGTGTTGGCTGGTCATCCTGGAATCTTTGGGACCAGAGATTTGGTGGCTAGATCCTTTTGGTGGCCTTCTTTGTCGCGGGATGTGCGTTCTTTTGTGCAGTCCTGTGGGACTTGTGCTCAGGCTAAGCCCTGCTGTTCTCGTGCCAGTGGGTTGCTTTTGCCCTTGCCGGTCCCGAAGAGGCCCTGGACGCATATTTCCATGGATTTTTTTTCAGATCTCCTTGTCTCTCAAAGGATGTCGGTCATTTGGGTGGTTTGTGATCGCTTCTCTAAGATGGTCCATTTGGTACCCTTGTCTAAATTGCCTTCCTCCTCTGATTTGGTGCCATTATTTTTCCAGCATGTGGTTCATTTGCATGGCATTCCGGAGAACATCGTCTCGGACAGAGGTTCCCAGTTTGTTTTGAGGTTTTGGCGGTCCTTTTGTGGTAAGATGGGCATTGATTTGTCTTTTTCTTCGGCTTTCCATCCTCAGACAAATGGCCAAACCGAACGAACTAATCAGACTTTGGAAACATATCTGAGATGCTTTGTTTCTGCTGATCAGGATGATTGGGTGTCCTTCTTGCCTTTGGCTGAGTTCGCCCTTAATAATCGGGCCAGCTCGGCTACTTTGGTTTCACCTTTTTTCTGTAATTCTGGTTTCCATCCTCATTTCTCTTCAGGGCAGGTTGAGCCTTTGGACTGTCCTGGTGTGGATTCTGTGGTGGACAGGTTGCAGCAAATTTGGACTCATGTAGTGGACAATTTGACATTGTCCCAGGAGAGGGCTCAACGTTTCGCTAACCGCCGGCGCTGTGTTGGTCCCCGACTTCGTGTTGGGGATTTGGTTTGGTTGTCGTCTCATTATGTTCCTATGAAGGTGTCCTCTCCTAAGTTTAAGCCTCGTTTCATTGGTCCTTATAAGATTTCTGAAGTTCTCAATCCTGTGTCATTTCGTTTGGCCCTTCCAGCTTCTTTTGCCATCCATAATGTGTTCCATCGATCGTTATTGCGGAGATACGTGGCGCCTATGGTTCCCTCTGTTATCGAACTCCCTCCTGTGGTCATGAGTGGTACTTCGGCGAGTTCTGTCTATGGACTCCCTCTGGTGGCTGTGAGTGGAGCTGCTGGTTCTGAGGTTCCTTCCACAGGTGACTTAGTTTATTCTTAGGCTGGCTGCTCTATTTAACTCCACTCAGATCGTTGCTCCAGGCCTGCTGTCAATGTTCCTGTACTGGTTCAGTTCGCTCTTGGATCTTTCTGGTGACCTGTCTACTCCAGCAGAAGCTAAGTCCCTGCTAGTTAATTATTTGTTCATTGTTTTCTTGTCCAGCTTGCTATCATGATTTTGCCTTGCTAGCTGGAAGCTCTGGGATGCAGAGTGGCACCTCCGCACCGTGAGTCGGTGCGGGGGTCTTTTTGCACACTGCGTGGTTTTTTTTGTAGTTTTTGTGCTGACCGCAAAGATACCTTTCCTATCCTCGGTCTGTTTAGTAAGTCTGGCCTCCTTTGCTGAAACCTGTTTCATTTCTTTGTTTGTGACTTTCATCTTAACTCACAGTCAATATTTGTGGGGGGCTGCCTTTTCCTTTGGGGAATTTCTCTGAGGCAAGGTAGGCTTTATTTTCTATCTCTAGTGCTAGTTAGCTCTTAGGCTGTGAAGAGGCGTCTAGGCAGAGTTAGGTACGCTCCACGGCTATTTCTAGTGTGTGTGATAGGATTAGGGGTTGCGGTCAGCAGAGCTCCCACTTCCCAGAGCTTGTCCCGTGTTTGTTTAACCATCAGGTCATTCCGTGTGCTCTTAACCACCAGGTTCCTAACAGACACGATACTGGGAGAAATAGTGCCAACTGGGAAACAAGTACCAAGGGATTAAATTTGTACACCTGTAACAGGGCAATTTTGGATTTTATTTAACACCAACAAAATTTCACAGAAAGCAAGTTATGGAGTATATATGACAATAGTCAATTTTTGAACTACCAAATTTGCACACCTGTAGCAAGCCAATGTTTTTCATTATTTTCAAACCAATAACATTTAGCAGAAATCAAGTTCTATAGTATTTATGACAATAGTCAATTTTTTAACAACCAAATTTGTACACCTGTAGCAGGCCAATTTTGGACTTTAATTTAAACCAACAAAATTTCACAGAAAGTAGGCGCTACAGTATATATGATAATAGTGAATTTTTGAACAACCAACTTTGTACACCTGTAGAAAGCCAATTTAAGATTTTATTTGAAATCAGCAAAATTTAACACAAACCAAATAATACAGTATACTGTATATGAAATAGTCAATTTTTAAACAACCAAATTTTCAAACCAACAAAATTTCACACAAAGCAGGTTCTAGAAAATACAGTATATGACAATAGTCAACATTTTAACAATCAAATTTGTACAACTGTAGAAGCCAATTTTGTTTTTCATTTCAAGCCATCAAAATTTCACATAACCCAAATTATATACAGTGGGTTACAAAAGTTATCAGACCCCTTTACATTTTTCACTCTGTTTCATTGCAGCCATTTGGTAAATTCAAAAAAGTTCATTTTTTTCACATTAATGTACACTTTGCACCCCATCTTGACTGAAAAAAACCCAGAAATGTACTAATTTTTGCAAAATTAATAAAAAAGAAAAACTGAAATATCACATGGTCATAAGTATTAACCCCTCTGTGACCTTAGACGTACTATCCCGTCGAGGTGCCCTGGGCTTATCTGACCCTGGACGGGATAGTACGTCATAGCCGATCGGCCGCGTTCACGGGGGGAGCGCGGCCGATCGCGGCCGGGTGTCAGCTGCTTATCGCAGCTGACATCCGGCACTATGTGCCAGGAGCGGTCACGGACCGCCCCCGGCACATTAACCCCTGGCACACCGCGATCAAAGATGATCGCGATGTGCCGGCGGTACAGGGAAGCACCGCGCAGGGAGGGGGCTCCCTGCGGGCTTCCCTGAGCCCCCCGCAGCAACGCGATGTGATCGCGTTGCTGCGAGGGTCTCCTCACCTCCCTCCCTGCTCGAGCCCCGGATCCAAGATGGCCGCGGATCCGGGTCCTGCAGGGAGGGAGGTGGCTTCACAGAGCCTGCTCAGAGCAGGCACTGTGAAGCAGCCTGCACTCCTATCAGATCAGTGATCTGACAGAGTGCTGTGCAAACTGTCAGATCACTGATCTGTGATGTCCCCCCCTGGGACAAAGTAAAAAAGTAAAAAAAAAAATTTCCAAATGTGTAAAAAAAATAAAAAAAAATATTCCAAAATAATGAAAAAAAAAAAAAATATTATTCCCATAAATACATTTCTTCATCTAAATAAAAAAAAAAAACCAATAAAAGTACACATATTTAGTATCGCCGCGTCCGTAACGGCCCGACCTATAAAACTGGCCCACTAGTTAACCCCTTCAGTAAACACCGTAAGAAAAAAAAAAAAAAAACGAGGCAAAAAACAACGCTTTATTATCATACCTCCGAACAAAAAGTGGAATAACACGCGATCAAAAGGACAGATATAAATAACCATGGTACCGCTGAAAGCGTCATATTGTCCCGCAAAAAACGAGCCGCCATACAGCATCATCAGCAAAAAAATAAAAAAGTTATAGTCCTGAGAATAAAGCGATGCAAAAATAATTATTTTTTCTGTAAAATAGTTTTTATCGTATAAAAGCACCAAACCATAAAAAAATGATATAAATGAGGTGTCGCTGTAATCGTACTGACCCGAAGAATAAAACTGATTTATCAATTTTACCAAACGCGGAACGGTATAAACGCCTCCCCCAATAGAAATTCATGAATAGCTGGCTTTTGGTCATTCTTCCTCACAAAAATCGGAATAAAAAGCGATAAAAAAATGTCACGTGCCCAAAAATGTTTTCAATAAAAACGTCAACTCGTCCCGCAAAAAACAAGACCTCACATGACTCTGTGGACCAAAATATGGAAAAATTATAGCTCTCAAAATGTGGTATTGCAAAAAATATTTTTTGCAATAAAAAGGGTCTTTCAGTGTGTGACGGCTGCCAATCATAAAAATCCGCTAAAAAACTCACTATAAAAGTAAATCAAACCCCCCTTCATCACCCCCTTAGTTAGGGAAAAATAAAAAAAAATGTATTTATTTCCATTTTCCCATTAGGGCTAGGGTTAGGGCTAGGGTTAGGGCTAGGGCTAGGGTTAGGGCTAGGGTTAGGGCTAGGGTTAGGGCTAGGGTTAGGGTTAGGGCTAGGGTTAGGGCTAGGGTTAGGGCTAGGGTTAGGGCTAGGGTTAGGGCTAGGGCTAGGGTTAGGGCTAGGGTTAGGGCTAGGGTTAGGGCTAGGGTTAGGGCTAGGGTTAGGGCTAGGGTTAGGGCTAGGATTAGGGTTAGGGTTGGGGCTACAGTTAGGGTTGGGGCTAAAGTTAGGGTTAGGGTTTAGATTACATTTACAGTTGGGAATAGGGTTGGGATTAGGGTTAGGGGTGTGTCAGGGTTAGAGGTGTGGTTAGGGTTACCGTTGGAATTAGGGTTAGGGGTGTGTTTAGATTAGGGTTTCAGTTATAATTGGGGGGTTTCCACTGTTTCGGCACATCAGGGGCTCTCCAAACACGACATGGCGTCCGATCTCAATTCCAGCCAATTCTGCGTTGAAAAAGTAAAACAGTGCTCCTTCCCTTCCGAGCTCTCCTGTGTGCCCAAACAGGGGTTTACCCCAACATATGGGGTATCAGCGTACTCAGGACAAATTGGACAACAACTTTTGTGGACCAATTTCTCCTGTTACCCTTGGGAAAATACAAAACTGGGGGCTAAAAAATAATTTTTGTGGGAAAACAAAAAGATTTTTTATTTTCACGGCTCTGCGTTATAAACTGTAGTGAAACACTTGGGGGTTCAAAGTTCTCACAACACATCTAGATAAGTTCATTGAGGGGTCTAGTTTCCAATATGGGGTCACTTGTGGGGGGTTTCTACTGTTTAGGTACATTAGGGGCTCTGCAAACGCAATGTGACGCCTGCAGACCAATCCATCTAAGTCTGCATTCCAAATGATGCTCCTTCCCTTCCGAGCCCTCCCATGCGCCCAAACGGTGGTTCCCCCCCACATATCGGGTATCAGCGTACTCAGGACAAATTGGACAACAACTTTTGTGGACCAATTTCTCCTGTTACCCTTGGGAAAATACAAAACTGGGGGCTAAAAAATAATTTTTGTGGGAAAACAAAAAGATTTTTTATTTTCACGGCTCTGCGTTATAAACTGTAGTGAAACACTTGGGGGTTCAAAGTTCTCACAACACATCTAGATAAGTTCATTGAGGGGTCTAGTTTCCAATATGGGGTCACTTGTGGGGGGTTTCTACTGTTTAGGTACATTAGGGGCTCTGCAAACGCAATGTGACGCCTGCAGACCAATCCATCTAAGTCTGCATTCCAAATGATGCTCCTTCCCTTCCGAGCCCTCCCATGCGCCCAAACGGTGGTTCCCCCCCACATATCGGGTATCAGCGTACTCAGGACAAATTGGACAACAACATTTAGGGTCCAATTTCTCCTGCTAACCTTGGAAAAATACAAAACTGGGGGCTAAAATATAATTTTTGTGGAAAAAAAAATATTTTTTATTTGCATGGCTCTGCGTTATAAACTGTAGTGAAATACTTGGGGGTTCAAAGCTCTCACAACACATCAAGATGAGTTCCTTAGGGGGTCTACTTTCCAAAATGGTGTCACTTGTGGGGGGTTTCTACTGTTTAGGTACATTAGGGGCTCTGCAAACGCAATGTGACGCCTGCAGACCATTCCATCTAAGTCTGCATTCCAAATGGCGCTCCTTCCCTTCCGAACCCTCCCATGCGCCCAAACGGTGGTTCCCCCCCACATATGGGGTATCAGCGTACTCAGGACAAATTGGACAACAACTTTTGTGGTCCAATTTCTCCTCTTACCCTAGGGAAAATACAAAACTGGGGGCTAAAAAATAATTTTTGTGGGAAAAAAATTTTGTTTTATTTTTATGGCTCTGCATTATAAACTTCTGTGAAGCCCTTGGTGGGTCAAAGTGCTCACCACACATCCAGATAAGTTCCTTAGGGGGTCTACTTTCCAAAATGGTGTCACTTGTGGGGGGTTTCAATGTTTAGGCACATCAGTGGCTCTCCAAACGCAACATGGCGTCCCATCTCAATTCCTGTCAATTTTGCATTGAAAAGTCAAACGGCGCTCCTTCCCTTCCGAGCTCTCCCATGCGCCCAAACAGTGGTTTACTGCCACATATGGGGTATCAGCGTACTCGGGACAAATTGGACAACAACTTTTGAGGTCCAATTTCTTCTCTTACCCTTGGAAAAATAAAAAATTGGGGGCAAAAATATAATTTTTGTGAAAAAATATGATTTTTTATTTTTACGGTTCTGCATTATAAACTTCTGTGAAGCACTTGGTGGGTCAAAGTGCTCACCACACCTCTAGATAAGTTCCTTAGGGGGTCTACTTTCCAAAATGGTGTCACTTGTGGGGGGTTTCAATGTTTAGGCACATCAGTGGCTCTCCAAACGCAACATGGCGTCCCATCTCAATTTCTGTCAATTTTGCATTGAAAAGTCAAACTGCGCTCCTTCCCTTCCGAGCTCTCCCATGCGCCCAAACAGTGGTTTACTGCCACATATGGGGTATCAGCGTACTCAGGACAAATTGGACAACAACTTTTGAGGTCCAATTTCTTCTCTTACCCTTGGAAAAATAAAAAATTGGGGGCAAAAATATAATTTTTGTGAAAAAATATGATTTTTTATTTTTACGGTTCTGCATTATAAACTTCTGTGAAGCACTTGGTGGGTCAAAGTGCTCACCACACATCCAGATAAGTTCCTTAGGGGGTCTACTTTCCAAAATGGTGTCACTTGTGGGGGGTTTCAATGTTTAGGCACATCAGTGGCTCTCCAAACGCAACATGGCGTCCCATCTCAATTCCTGTCAAGTTTGCATTGAAAAGTCAAATAGCGCTCCTTCCCTTCCGAGCTCTCCCATGCGCCCAAACAGTGGTTTACTGCCACATATGGGGTATCAGCGTACTCAGGACAAATTGGACAACAACTTTTTGGGTCCAATTTCTCCTGTTACCCTTGGTAAAATAAAACAAATTGGAGCTGAAGTAAATTTTTTGTGTAAAAAAGTTAAATGTTCATTTTTATTTAAACATTCCAAAAATTCCTATTAAACACCTGAAGGGTTAATAAACTTCTTGAATGTGGTTTTGAGCACCTTGAGGGGTGCAGTTTTTAGAATGGTGTCACACTTGGGCATTTTCTATCATATAGACCCCTCAAAATGACTTCAAATGAGACGTGGTCCCTAAAAAAAAATGGTGTTGTAAAAATGAGAAATTGCTGGTCAACTTTTAACCCTTATAACTCCCTAACAAAAAAAAAAATTGGTTCCAAAATTATGCTGATGTAAAGGAGACATGTGGGAAATGTTACTTATTAAGTATTTTGTGTGACATATCTCTGTGATTTAATTGCATAAAAATTCAAAGTTTGAAAATTGCGAAATTTTCAAAATTTTCGCCAAATTTCCGTTTTTTTCACAAATAAACGCAGGTACTATCAAAGAAATTTTACCACTATCATGAAGTACAATATGTCACGAGAAAACAATGTCAGAATCACCAGGATCCGTTGAAGCGTTTCGGAGTTATAACCTCATAAAGGGACAGTGGTCAGAATTGTAAAAATTGGCCTGGTCATTAACGTGCAAACCACCCTTGGGGGTAAAGGGGTTAAGACCTATTACTCAGACCCTTTGCTCAGACACTCATATTTAAGTCACATGCTGTCTATTTCCTTGTGATCCTCCTTGAGATGGTTCTAGTCCATCATTGGAGTTCAGCTGTGTTTAATTAAGCTGATAGGACAATCCCAAACTTGGCTAAATCTGGTTGCATTACTGAGTGGTGATAAATATTACCAATCAGCTCACACAGAGCTGAGAATGAGAATGTTCTCACGCTCGGCTCATTGTGATATGGTTATGCATGTCCCATACTTGCTGTTTCATGACCGCCCGTTCACACTGCCGGAACGAGAGAATTCTGACAGCTTGCACTATGCAGTACTCTTTGCAGCCATGCCAGCTTTATCAGAAGAGAGCATCTGAATAAAGCCTCCTAGTATCTGCATAAAAGCATCTAACAACCTGAAGCAAGAGACAGATCCTTTGGTAGAATTTTAAATAACTTTGTCTAAAATGGAATAATTTTCTGCTACGGTTTTGAGAAAGTACTTAGTACAATTAACAAATGCTGAGTCCATTATGGTGATCAAATACTAAATAGGTCACGCAGTAATTAATAATCCATTGCCTTCACATGAAAATTCCATTAAAATTATGTTTTATTGAAATGTGCAGAATAAATCTGTAAGGAACATTTTTAAAAAACATAAAATGCACAATGATAATGGAGCAGTAACTATACACCTGCTTTCTAATGGGTATTAAAATTACTATAAGGCACCACTAGTGTCATTCCATTTGTGAAATGCGAACAAGGAAGAAGCTATTATTTCATGTGGTGTTAAGCCATTTTTATAATTACTCCAATTATTAATCCACAAAACCTATCCAACATGCAAATCACATGACACATAGATCAAAAGTAGATACAAGACCACAATATTAAAGCAACAGTTAAAAATTAGAGTCAGGAAGAGCTTGTATTAAAGCAGAAGCTTAGTCATAAATGGTACCATCCAGCAAAGAGATAGACAATGCCAAAATATTACCAGCTAGTATGCCAGTTGTTAAGGGTCTGTCTACCGACCAACCAGCGTCATTAAATGTCTACTGTTGGTAAACATTTATTGATCAATGATCATATATTGGCCATTTACACGAGCTCTATATAATCTGCAGTATGCAGTAGAATGTTCAGTGTGTATAGGCAGCCATTTTTTTGGCAGTGCGAGTCCTGTGTATACTGGATGATTCAACACCAAGAATGATCATCTTTTGCTATGTACAAAAGATCATTTCACACAATGTATGAGCATTTTGTTCATTTATTGGGTACTTGGCCTATTTACACTAAAAGATTATTATTAAATAAGTGTTTGTAAGAATGCTCCTTCATTATAATCTTTCAGTGTAAAAACACAAATCTTTAACAGTTTAAGACTATCAGGAAAAAATGCAATTAACAAAAGGCACAAACTTATTGAACCACATGAAGAACCAAGAGCCTAATAAACCTTGTAAAGAACAAGGAATCTAATGATCTTTTTGAAGAACCAAAAACCTAATGAACCTAGTGAAGAACCAAGAAACTAATGAACCTAACAAAGAACCTATAACTTAATGTACCTTGTAAAGAACCAATAACCTAATGAACCTAGTGAAGAACCAAAAACCTAATGAACTTAGTGAAGAACCAAGAATCTAATCCACCTAGTAAATAACCAAGAGCCTAATGAACCTAATGCAGAACCAAGCACAACCAAGCACCTAATGAACCTAATCAAGAATCAAGAACCTAATCAAAAGTATTTCTCAGTCCTACATAGAAGGATTAGCGTAATACATGGAACCAAGACACTGCTAGATGGCAATGGTAATTGACATTACATAAGCTTTAGGAGTCAATGTATGGCAAAATACAGAATGACAGTAACAGTCAAGAAGTAGATGCACACAAGTGACAAAATTAGGATGGCACAGCATAATACTTGGCAATGGACAAGCTCTCTACAGTGCATCCACCATGTTCCTAATGTGGAGAATATAGGAGCTGCAGCATAGTACAGTAGACGTTCCAATAGAGCCATATTGGACTTCAAACTACAGCTTCTAAGCCATGTGCATTTGGTCTCGAAAGTGGTTTTACGAAAATCCATTTATAAATACTGCAACTAGAAATTCAGAATTAATATAGGGATTACTCAAAGTCGAAAAACTCTTTAAAATTGTAATTTGCAACCTATAATAAATCTATACATTGACCAATAAAAGTAGACACATTTACAACTGTAACTAAAACATGTTTACAAGTTTGCATCCCCAGTTAATGCGAATATTAATTATATGAGCACATTTATCAATGAAGCTGAGAATATTTTATTCCTTAATTATGTGAGAAACCAATTACCTTGCCTCTTCTGTACTAGTACTTTCAAAAAGTACACCTTTTATTTTAGTCTCAGCACAATACAACAAAGTGAATGATTGAAACACACTATAATTTGGACAATAAGCACACATCTTTATTAATGCTGCTCTTAGCCACTATTAACAACACTTTAATAATTATCTGCAGAAAAACTATATTATAAGCTAGGTCAGTTCATTAAATACATCAAATAAGTTGCAAAAATAATACTGAGAATGAGTAAATTATGCAGATTAAATTAAAGGAGATTAGGTATGGTTCATCTGTTAAAAGTAACATAGGGAATATATCTTTCAGGCAGTCAAGACCAGCCCGTACCCCAGTTCTGAATGCAAATACGAAAAATAATACATGAAAAAAAAGACTAAGTTCAAATTTTAAGCTGCAAGATATTTTTTTAAATTTAAAGAATAAAAAATTCAAAAGTTTTATTGACTGTTAGGATTGCTACTTCCAATACGTGGCACTAGAGTTCTAGTCCTCTTCCTCCCTGAAGAGACAATGAGACAATCTGCATATTTCCCAGAGGAGCATTGCGGCTTTAAATCTCCTCACCTTGACATGCTTAACATGTCACTCTCCGCAAGGAGAAATTATACTTCTTGGATCCCAAAAGATTTAACTGCATTCCTGCCAATTGTCCCAAGCTGTTCAATAAGTAAGATGTGTCAAAGCACTGCCATATAAGTTATTTATAGGGATGAGCAAGCACAAAAATGCCTGGATGCTTGTTACTCCAACTGAGCAATTCCTAATGATTGGATGCTTCTTTCAAGTAATGAGTAAAATGGAAATTTGAGCTTTTTCCAGGACACCTCATGAGGGGGTCTGAGTGACAGTGAAAATGTTGAAATGGATGGAAAAAGTGTTGAATGGAAGGAAAACAGCACTGGGAAGACCCCTGAAAGCCTCTCTGTCCTTCATTGCTGCTGAGAGCAATGGTGTCAACCTTTTGCCCAAGTTTAAGAACTGACTATAAAACATTAAAAAATGATGTGAAATTGGAGTTTACAGGAAAAACATAAAGAAACATTCTTCCTGTATAATGACTTGTATAAAAGGCAAAACTAAACCCCTTTCCTACCGGAGGTGTATCCATACATCCATGTGACCTGAGTCTTATTGACCTGGGTTGTATGGATATATCCCGATGATTTTGCGCATGTGATTGCCGCCGGCTGTTAGCGGATTCAGACAGCTGACACCCGGCACTAAGTGCCAGGAGTGGACGCACACCGCTCCCTGCACTTTAACCCCCTATATGCTGAGATCAAACTCGGTCGCAGCATTTTGGAAGCAGGCAGAGGTGAGACAGCGTCTCTGCCTTTGGATTGGAGACCCCACGACATCATTGCGGGGTCTCGATTGTTGCCATGATGACGACATCCGAGTCACCAGAGCTAGTAAAATTGCTAGATGACGCTCAGAGCATGATCAGCAACTTTGTCTATCATTGTAGTGCTGACAATTTGCATAGTACAGGGATGCTGCTGCATTCCCATGCTATACAAGCGATCTGCCAGCATAAAATGAAAGTCCAATAGTGGGACAAAAACGTTAAAGAAAGTTAAAAAAAAAATCAAAAATTCTAAAAATATTTATAAAATATAAAATAATAAAAAATAAATAACATATTGTACCTATAAATAAATCTTTTTATGAAAACAAAATTAACAATAAAAGTGCATATATTTGGTATTGCAGCATCCGGAATGACCTGACCTATGAAACTGTTGCACTAGTTTACCCCTTTAGTAAACACCATAAAAAAGAAAGCAACAAACAATACTTTATCACCATACCACCAAACAAAAAGTAAAAATAAAACATGATTAAAAGACAAATATAAATAAACATGGCACCGATGAAAACGCCATATTGTCCCGTAAAAAGCAAACCATCATACTGCTCCATCAGCAGAAAAATAAAAAAGTTATAACACTCAGAATAAAATGATGCAAAAATTATTATTTTTACTATAAAATAGTTTAATTGTGTAAAAGCACTAAAACATAAAAGAATATAAATGGGGTATCGCTGTAATCAAACTGACTAATAGAATAAAACTGATTAATCAGTGTTACCACATGCGCAAAGACATAATTCTCCCCAAACAATTCCTGAATTGTTTTTTTTGCTCATTCTGCCTCTTAAACATCAGAAGAGAAAGCGATCAAAAAATGTTAGTGCGTTTGAAAATGGTACCAATAAAAATGTCGACATGTCTCACAAAAAACAAGCCCTCACATGACTCTGTGGGCCAAAATATGGAAAAATTAAAGTGCTCAAAATATGGTGATGTTTGCAATAAAAAGTGTCTTTTAGGCTGGTTTCATACATCAGTGCCTCTGGTATGCGTAGTGACAGTTTTCTCACATACCAGAGACACTGACAAACATAGTAACATAGTAACATAGTTAGTAAGGCCGAAAAAAGACATTTGTCCATCTAGTTCAGCCTATATTCCATCATAATAAATCCCCAGATCTACGTCCTTCTACAGAACCTAATAATTGTATGATACAATATTGTTCTTCTCCAGGAAGACATCCAGGCCTCTCTTGAACCCCTCGACTGAGTTCGCCATCACCACCTCCTCAGGCAAGCAATTCCAGATTCTCACTGCCCTAACAGTAAAGAATCCTCTTCTATGTTGGTGGAAAAACCTTCTCTCCTCCAGACGCAAAGAATGCCCCCTTGTGCCCGTCACCTTCCCTGGTATAAACAGATCCTCAGCGAGATATTTGTATTGTCCCCTTATATACTTATACATGGTTATTAGATCGCCCCTCAGTCGTCTTTTTTCTAGACTAAATAATCCTAATTTCGCTAATCTATCTGGGTATTGTAGTTCTCCCATCCCCTTTATTAATTTTGTTGCCCTCCTTTGTACTCTCTCTAGTTCCATTATATCCTTCCTGAGCACCGGTGCCCAAAACTGGACACAGTACTCCATGTGCGGTCTAACTAGGGATTTGTACAGAGGCAGTATAATGCTCTCATCATGTGTATCCAGACCTCTTTTAATGCACCCCATGATCCTGTTTGCCTTGGCAGCTGCTGCCTGGCACTGGCTGCTCCAGGTAAGTTTATCATTAACTAGGATCCCCAAGTCCTTCTCCCTGTCAGATTTACCCAGTGGTTTCCCATTCAGTGTGTAATGGTGATATTGATTCCTTCTTCCCATGTGTACAACCTTACATTTATCATTGTTAAACCTCATCTGCCACCTTTCAGCCCAAGTTTCCAACTTATCCAGATCCATCTGTAGCAGAATACTATCTTCTCTTGTATTAACTGCTTTACATAATTTTGTATCATCTGCAAATATCGATATTTTACTGTGTAAACCTTCTACCAGATCATTAATGAATATGTTGAAGAGAACAGGTCCCAATACTGACCCCTGCGGTACCCCACTGGTCACAGCGACCCAGTTAGAGACTATACCATTTATAACCACCCTCTGCTTTCTATCACTAAGCCAGTTACTAACCCATTTACACACATTTTCCCCCAGACCAAGCATTCTCATTTTGTGTACCAACCTCTTGTGCGGCACGGTATCAAACGCTTTGGAAAAATCGAGATATACCACGTCCAATGACTCACCGTGGTCCAGCCTATAGCTTACCTCTTCATAAAAACTGATTAGATTGGTTTGACAGGAGCGATTTCTCATAAACCCATGCTGATATGGAGTTAAACAGTTATTCTCATTGAGATAATCCAGAATAACATCCCTCAGAAACCCTTCAAATATTTTACCAACAATAGAGGTTAGACTTACTGGCCTATAATTTCCAGGTTCACTTTTAGAGCCCTTTTTGAATATTGGCACCACATTTGCTATGCGCCAGTCCTGCGGAACAGACCCTGTCGCTATAGAGTCCCTAAAAATAAGAAATAATGGTTTATCTATTACATTACTTAGTTCTCTTAGTACTCGTGGGTGTATGCCATCCGGACCCGGAGATTTATCTATTTTAATCTTATTTAGCCGGTTTCGCACCTCTTCTTGGGTTAGATTGGTGACCCTTACTATAGGGTTTTCATTGTTTCTTGGGATTTCACCTAGCATTTCATTTTCCACCGTGAATACCGTGGAGAAGAAGGTGTTTAATATATTAGCTTTTTCCTCGTCATCTACAACCATTCTTTCCTCACTATTTTTTAAGGAGCCTACATTTTCAGTTTTTATTCTTTTACTATTGATATAGTTGAAGAACAGTTTGGGATTAGTTTTACTCTCCTTAGCAATGTGCTTCTCTGTTTCCTTTTTGGCAGCTTTAATTAGTTTTTTAGATAAAGTATTTTTCTCCCTATAGTTTTTTAGAGCTTCAATGGTGCCATCCTGCTTTAGTAGTGCAAATGCTTTCTTTTTACTGTTAATTGCCTGTCTTACTTCTTTGTTTAGCCACATTGGGTTTTTCCTATTTCTAGTCCTTTTATTCCCACAAGGTATAAACCGCTTACAGTGCCTATTTAGGATGTTCTTAAACATTTTCCATTTATTATCTGTATTCTTATTTCTGAGGATATTGTCCCAGTCTACCAGATTAAGGGCATCTCTAAGCTGGTCAAACTTTGCCTTCCTAAAGTTCAGTGTTTTTGTGACTCCCTGACAAGTCCCCCTAGTGAAAGACAGGTGAAACTGCACAATATTGTGGTCGCTATTTCCTAGATGCCCAACCACCTGCAGATTTGTTATTCTGTCAGGTCTATTAGATAGTATTAGGTCTAAAAGTGCTGCTCCTCTGGTTGGATTCTGCACCAATTGTGAAAGATAATTTTTCTTGGTTATTAGTAGAAACCTGTTGCCTTTATGGGTTTCACAGGTTTCTGTTTCCCAGTTAATATCCGGGTAGTTAAAGTCCCCCATAACCAGGACCTCATTATGGGTTGCAGCTTCATCTATCTGCTTTAGAAGTAGACTTTCCATGATTTCTGTTATATTTGGGGGTTTGTAACAGACCCCAATGAAAATTTTGTTACCATTTTTCCCTCCATGAATTTCGACCCATATGGACTCGACATCCTCATTTCCTTCGCTAATATCCTCCCTTAAAGTGGACTTTAGACAAGACTTTACATAGAGACAAACCCCTCCTCCTCTCCGATTTTTACGATCCTTTCTAAACAGACTGTAACCCCGTAAGTTAACTGCCCAGTCATAGCTTTCATCTAACCATGTCTCGGTTATTCCCACTATGTCAAAGTTACCTGTAGATATTTCTGCTTCTAGTTCTTCCATCTTGTTTGTCAGGCTTCTGGCGTTTGCGAGCATGCAGTTTAGAGGATTTTGTTTTGTTCCAATCTCCTTTCTGTGGATTTTTTTAGAAATGTTCTTACCTCCCTTCTGAGTATGTTTTCCTGGGTCTTCTTTGGTCGAGTCTAATGTTTTTCTTCCCGTCCCCTCTTCTTCTAGTTTAACGCCCTCCTGAGTGTAGCGAGTCTTCTGGCGAATGTGTGTTTCCCAGGTTTGTTGAGGTGTAGTTCGTCTCTGGCGAGGAGTCCATCGTACCAGTAATTCACACCGTGGTCCAGGAATCCGAATCCTTGTTGTCTGCACCATCGTCTTAGCCAGTTGTTTGCATCAAGGATCCTGTTCCATCTCCTGGTGCCATGCCCGTCTACTGGAAGGATAGAAGAAAAAACTACCTGTGCATCCAGTTCCTTTACTTTCTTCCCCAACTCTTCAAAGTCTTTGCAGATTGTCGGTAGGTCCTTCCTTGCCGTGTCATTGGTGCCAACATGTATCAGAAGAAATGGGTGGACGTCCTTGGAGCTGAAGAGCTTTGGTATCCTATCGGTTACATCCTTGATCATCGCACCTGGAAGGCAGCATACTTCTCTTGCAGTTATGTCCGGTCTGCAGATGGCTGCTTCTGTGCCTCTCAGTAGTGAGTCTCCCACCACCACCACTCTTCGTTGCTTCTTGGCTGTACTTTTTGCTGTCACTTGTTGCTGTGTGCCCTTTTCTTTTTTGCTTGCTGGTATTGCTTCATCCTTAGGTGTGCCATCTTCATCCTCTACAAAGATTTGATATCGGTTCTTCAGTTGTGTGGTTGGTGATTTCTCCATGGTCTTCTTGCTTCTTTTGGTCACATGCTTCCACTCATCTGCTTTTGGAGGTTCTCTGACACTTTTTTCACCTTCTGTGACCAGTAGAGATGCTTCTGTTCTGCCTAGAAAGTCTTCATTCTCTTTGATGAGTTTCAAAGTTGCTATTCTTTCTTCCAGACCCCGCACCTTTTCTTCTAAAAGGGCCACTAGTCTACACTTCTGACAGGTGAAATTGGATTCTTCTTCTGGTCGATCTGTGAACATGTAGCACATGCTGCAGCTCACCATTTAGGTTGTCACATCTGCCATGTTGCTCCTAGATCCTGCTGACTTGCTGTGTGTTTTCCTTCTTGTGTAATCTACTCAGCGAAGCTCTCATGCAATAATGTCCTACAGGCATATACAGGCCTTACGGCGCGCGGTTTGGTGATGCTTTCCAAGCAGCTGGTCCCGGCTGTACCCAACGATCTTCTAGCTTAGGGAGACTTCGCTTTTCCCAGAAGGCACCTGGAATATGCAAATTAGCCTCCTCAAGCTTGAAGCCCTGGTTTGGTGATGCTTTCCAAGCAGCTGGTCCCGGCTGTACCCAACGATCTTCTAGCTTAGGGAGACTTCGCTTTTCCCAGAAGGCACCTGGAATATGCAAATTAGCCTCCTCAAGCTTGAAGCCCTGGTTTGGTGATGCTTTCCAAGCAGCTGGTCCCGGCTGTACCCAACGATCTTCTAGCTTAGGGAGACTTCGCTTTTCCCAGAAGGTACCTGGAATATGCAAATTAGCCTCCTCAAGCTTGAAGCCCTGGTTTGGTGATGCTTTCCAAGCAGCTGGTCCCGGCTGTACCCAACGATCTTCTAGCTTAGGGAGACTTCGCTTTTCCCAGAAGGCACCTGGAATATGTAAATTAGCCTCCTCAAGCTTGAATCCCTGGTTTGGTGATGCTTTCCAAGCAGCTGGTCCCGGCTGTACCCAACGATCTTCTAGCTTAGGGAGACTTCGCTTTTCCCAGAAGGCACCTGGAATATGCAAATTAGCCTCCTCAAGCTTGAATCCCTGGTTTGGTGATGCTTTCCAAGCAGCTGGTCCCGGCTGTACCCAACGATCTTCTAGCTTAGGGAGACTTCGCTTTTCCCAGAAGGCACCTGGAATATGCAAATTAGCCTCCTCAAGCTTGAATCCCTGGTTTGGTGATGCTTTCCAAGCAGCTGGTCCCGGCTGTACCCAACGATCTTCTAGCTTAGGGAGACTTCGCTTTTCCCAGAAGGCACCTGGAATATGCAAATTAGCCTCCTCAAGCTTGAATCCCTGGTTTGGTGATGCTTTCCAAGCAGCTGGTCCCGGCTGTACCCAACGATCTTCTAGCTTAGGGAGACTTCGCTTTTCCCAGAAGGCACCTGGAATATGCAAATTAGCCTCCTCAAGCTTGAATCCCTGGTTTGGTGATGCTTTCTAAGCAGCTGGTCCCGGCTGTACCCAACGATCTTCTAGCTTAGGGAGACTTCGCTTTTCCCAGAAGGCACCTGGAATATGCAAATTAGCCTCCTCAAGCTTGAATCCCTGGTTTGGTGATGTTTTCCAACCAGCTGGTCCCGGCTGTACCAAACGATCTTCTAGCTTAGGGAGACTTCGCTTTTCCCAGAAGGCACCTGGAATATGCAAATTAGCCTCCTCAAGCTTGAATCCCTGGTTTGGTGATGCTTTCCAAGCAGCTGGTCCCGGCTGTACCCAACGATCTTCTAGCTTAGGGAGACTTCGCTTTTCCCAGAAGGCACCTGGAATATGCAAATTAGCCTCCTCAAGCTTGAATCCCTGGTTTGGTGATGCTTTCCAAGCAGCTGGTCCCGGCTGTACCCAACGATCTTCTAGCTTAGGGAGACTTCGCTTTTCCCAGAAGGCACCTGGAATATGCAAATTAGCCTCCTCAAGCTTGATTCCCTGGTTTGGTGATGCTTTCCAAGCAGCTGGTCCCGGCTGTACCCAACGATCTTCTAGCTTAGGGAGACTTCGCTTTTCCCAGAAGGCACCTGGAATATGCAAATTAGCCTCCTCAAGCTTGAATCCCTGGTTTGGTGATGCTTTCCAAGCAGCTGGTCCCGGCTGTACCCAACGATCTTCTAGCTTAGGGAGACTTCGCTTTTCCCAGAAGGCACCTGGAATATGCAAATTAGCCTCCTCAAGCTTGAATCCCTGGTTTGGTGATGCTTTCCAAGCAGCTGGTCCCGGCTGTACCCAACGATCTTCTAGCTTAGGGAGACTTTGCTTTTCCCAGAAGGCACCTGGAATATGCAAATTAGCCTCCTCAAGCTTGAATCCCTGGTTTGGTGATGCTTTCCAAGCAGCTGGTCCCGGCTGTACCCAACGATCTTCTAGCTTAGGGAGACTTCGCTTTTCCCAGAAGGCACCTGGAATATGCAAATTAGCCTCCTCAAGCTTGAATCCCTGGTTTGGTGATGCTTTCCAAGCAGCTGGTCCCGGCTGTACCCAACGATCTTCTAGCTTAGGGAGACTTCGCTTTTCCCAGAAGGCACCTGGAATATGCAAATTAGCCTCCTCAAGCTTGAATCCCTGGTTTGGTGATGTGTTGTGAATTCTGTGGCTGAATTCACTCCTGTGGTCACAAGTGGTGCTGCAGCTTCTGAGCTTCCTCCCTCAGGTGTTCTGGTGAGCTCGTTAACTGCTTCATTACTTAACTCCGCCTGATGCTGCTATCCTTGCTCCTTGTCAATGTTTCAGTGTTGGATCTGAGCTTCTCCTGATTGTTCCTGTGACCTGCTGCTCTGTATAGCTAAGTGCTTTTTGCTTTTTTGTTGCTTTTTTTCTGTCCAGCTTGTCTTTTGTTTTGCTGGAAGCTCTGAGACGCAAAGGGTGTACCGCCGTGCCGTTAGTTCGGCACGGTGGTTTTTTTTTGCCCCCTTTGCGTGGTTTTGCTTTAGGGTTTTTTGTAGACTGCAAAGTTCGCTTTACTGTCCTCGCTCTGTCCTAGAATATCGGGCCCCACTTTGCTGAATCTATTTCATCCCTACGTTTTGTCTTTTCATCTTACTCACAGTCATTATATGTGGGGGGCTGCCTTTTCCTTTGGGGAATTTCTCTGGGGCAAGTCAGGCCTATTTTTCTATCTTCAGGCTAGCTAGTTTCTTAGGCTGTGCCGAGTTGCCTAGGTAGTTGTTAGGCGCAATCCACAGCCGCTTTTAGTTGTGTTTAGGATAGGATCAGGTGTGCAGTCTACAGAGTTTCCACGTCTCAGAGCTCGTTCTTGTATTTTTGGGTATTTGTCAGATCACTGTGTGCGCTCTGATCGCTAAGCACACTGTGTTTCTGGATTGCCTTCATAACACCTGTCATTAGCAAACATAACAGTACAAGGAGCCCAAACTAATGATTCTCAATAGAGGGAAAGAAAAAGTTCTGACATCATTTTTTTTTTTTTCTGCTCTGTGTTCCCTTTTTTTTTCCCCCCTAGACATTTGGGTGATTCTGGACACAGGTGTGGACATGGATATTCAGGGTCTGTGCTCTTCAATGGATAATCTCGTTATAAATGTACAAAAGATTCAAGATACTATTGATCAGAAATCTATGTTAGAACCAAGAATTCCTATTCCTGATTTGTTTTTTGGAGATAGAACTAAGTTTCTAAGTTTCAAAAATAATTGTAAGCTATTTCTGGCCTTGAAACCTCATTCTTCTGGTAATCCTATTCAACAGGTTTTGATTATTATTTCTTTTTTGCGCGGCGACCCTCAAGACTGGGCATTTTCTCTTGCGCCAGGAGACCCTGCATTGAGTAGTGTCGATGCGTTTTTCCTGGCGCTCGGATTGCTGTACGATGAGCCTAATTCAGTGGATCAGGCTGAGAAAAATTTGCTGGCTTTGTGTCAGGGTCAGGATGAGATAGAAGTATATTGTCAGAAATTTAGGAAATGGTCAGTACTCACTCAGTGGAATGAATCTGCGCTGGCAGCTTTGTTCAGAAAGGGTCTCTCTGAGGCTCTTAAGGATGTCATGGTGGGATTTCCTATGCCTGCTGGTTTGAATGAGTCTTTGTCTTTGGCCATTCAGATCGGTCGACGCTTGCGCGAGCGTAAATCTGTGCACCATTTGGCGGTACTGCCTGAGGTTAAACCTGAGCCTATGCAGTGCGATAGGACTATGACTAGAGTTGAACGGCAGGAATACAGACGTCTGAATGGTCTGTGTTTCTACTGTGGTGATTCCACTCATGCTATTTCTGATTGTCCTAAGCGCACTAAGCGGTCTGCTAGGTCTGCCGTCATTGGTACTGTACAGTCCAAATTCCTTCTGTCCATTACCTTGATATGCTCTTTGTCGTCGTTTTCTGTCATGGCGTTTGTGGATTCGGGCGCTGCCCTGAATCTGATGGATTTGGATTATGCTAAACGTTGTGGGTTTTTCTTGGAGCCTTTGCGGTGTCCTATTCCATTGAGAGGAATTGATGCTACACCTTTGGCCAAGAATAAACCTCAATACTGGGCCCAGCTGACCATGTGCATGGCTCCTGCACATCAGGAAGTTGTTCGCTTTCTGGTGTTGCATAATCTGCATGATGTGGTCGTGTTGGGGTTGCCATGGCTACAAACCCATAATCCAGTATTGGATTGGAATTCCATGTCGGTATCCAGCTGGGGTTGTCAGGGGGTACATGGTGATGTTCCATTTTTGTCGATTTCGTCATCCACCCCTTCTGAGGTCCCAGAGTTCTTGTCTGATTATCAGGATGTATTTGAAGAGCCCAAGTCCGATGCTCTACCTCCGCATAGGGATTGTGATTGTGCAATCAATTTGATTCCTGGTAGTAAATTCCCTAAAGGTCGATTATTTAATTTATCCGTGCCCGAATACGCCGCTATGCGCAGTTATGTGAAGGAATCCCTGGAGAAGGGACATATTCGCCCATCGTCATCACCACTGGGAGCAGGGTTCTTCTTTGTAGCCAAGAAGGATGGTTCGCTGAGACCGTGTATTGATTAACGCCTTCTTAATAAGATCACTGTTAAATTTCAGTATCCCTTGCCATTGTTATCTGACTTGTTTGCTCGGATTAAGGGGGCTAGTTGGTTCACTAAGATAGATCTTCGTGGTGCATATAATCTGGTGAGAATCAGGCAAGGAGATGAATGGAAAACTGCATTCAATACGCCCGAGGGTCATTTTGAGTATCTAGTGATGCCGTTCGGACTTGCCAATGCTCCATCTGTGTTTCAGGCTTTTATGCATGACATCTTCCGTGAGTATCTGGATAATTTCCTGATTGTTTACTTGGATGACATTTTGATCTTCTCAGATGATTGGGAGTCTCATGTGAAGCAGGTCAGAATGGTTTTTCAGGTCCTGCGTGCTAACTCTTTGTTTGTGAAGGGATCAAAGTGTCTCTTCGGTGTGCAGAAAGTTTCATTTTTGGGGTTCATCTTTACCCCTTCTACTATCGAGATGGATCCAGTTAAGGTCCAAGCCATCCAGGATTGGATTCAGCCGACATCTCTGAAAAGTCTGCAAAAGTTCCTGGGCTTTGCTAATTTTTATCGTCGCTTCATCTGTAATTTTTCTAGCATTGCCAAACCATTGACCGATTTGACCAAGAAGGGTGCTGATTTGGTTAATTGGTCTTCTGCTGCTGTGGAAGCTTTTCAGGAGTTGAAGCGTCGTTTTTGTTCTGCCCCTGTGTTGTGTCAGCCAGATGTTTCTCTTCCGTTCCAGGTCGAGGTTGATGCTTCTGAGATTGGAGCAGGGGCGGTTTTGTCACAGAGAGGTTCTGATTGCTCAGTGATGAAACCATGTGCTTTCTTTTCCAGGAAGTTTTCGCCCGCTGAGCGTAATTATGATGTGGGCAATCAAGAGTTGCTGGCCATGAAGTGGGCATTCGAGGAGTGGCGTCATTGGCTTGAAGGAGCTAAGCATCGCGTGGTGGTATTGACTGATCATAAGAACTTGACTTATCTCGAGTCTGCCAAGCGCTTGAATCCTAGACAAGCCCGTTGGTCGTTATTTTTTGCCCGCTTCGACTTTGTGATTTCGTACCTTCCGGGCTCTAAAAATGTGAAGGCGGATGCTCTGTCTAGGAGTTTTGTGCCCGACTCTCCGGGTTTATCTGAGCCAGCGGGTATCCTCAAGGAAGGAGTCATTGTGTCTGCCATCTCCCCTGATTTGCGGCGGGTGCTGCAAAAATTTCAGGCGAATAAACCTGATCGTTGTCCAGCAGAGAAACTGTTCGTCCCTGATAGGTGGACTAATAAACTTATCTCTGAACTTCATTGTTCGGTGTTGGCTGGTCATCCTGGAATCTTTGGTACCGGAGAGTTAGTGGCTAGATCCTTCTGGTGGCCATCTCTGTCACGGGATGTACGTACTTTTGTGCAGTCCTGTGGGATTTGTGCTAGGGCTAAGCCCTGCTGTTCTCGTGCCAGTGGGTTGCTTTTGCCCTTGCCGGTCCCAAAGAGGCCTTGGACACATATTTCGATGGATTTCATTTCTGACCTTCCCGTTTCTCAAAAGATGTCAGTCATTTGGGTGGTCTGTGATCGCTTTTCTAAAATGGTCCATCTGGTGCCCTTGGCTAAATTGCCTTCCTCCTCTGATTTGGTACCTTTGTTCTTTCAGCATGTGGTTCGGTTGCATGGCATTCCTGAGAATATTGTTTCTGACAGAGGTTCCCAGTTTGTTTCAAGGTTTTGGCGAGCCTTTTGTGGTAGGATGGGCATTGACCTATCCTTTTCCTCGGCTTTCCATCCTCAGACTAATGGCCAGACCGAACGAACCAATCAGACCTTGGAAACATATCTGAGATGTTTTGTTTCTGCAGACCAGGATGATTGGGTGTCCTTTTTGCCGTTGGCTGAGTTCGCCCTTAATAACCGGGCCAGCTCGGCTACCTTGGTTTCTCCATTTTTTTGCAATTCTGGGTTCCATCCTCGTTTCTCTTCAGGACAGGTTGACTCTTCGGACTGTCCTGGTGTGGATTCTGTGGTGGATAGGTTGCAGCAGATCTGGACTCAGGGAGTGGACAATTTGATCTTGTCCCAGGAGAAAGCTCAACTTTTCGCTAATCGCAGACGCCGTGTGGGTCCCCGACTTCGTGTTGGGGATCTGGTTTGGTTATCTTCTCGTCATATTCCTATGAAGGTTTCCTCTCCTAAATTTAGACCTCGTTTTATTGGTCCGTATAGGATTTCTGAGGTTCTCAATCCTGTGTCTTTTCGTTTGACCCTCCCAGACTCCTTTTCCATACATAATGTATTCCATAGGTCGTTGTTGCGGAGATACGTGGCACCTATGGTTCCATCTGTTGAGCCTCCTGCCCCGGTTTTGGTGGAGGGGGAATTGGAGTATATTGTGGAGAAGATTTTGGATTCTCGTGTTTCTAGACGGAAACTCCAGTATCTGGTTAAATGGAAGGGTTATGCTCAGGAAGATAATTCCTGGGTTTTTGCCTCTGATGTTCATGTTTCCGATCTTGTTCGTGCCTTTCATGCGGCTCATCCTGGTCGGCCTGGGGGCTCTGGTGAGGGTTCGGTGACCCCTCCTCAAGGGGGGGGTACTGTTGTGAATTCTGTGGCTGAATTCACTCCTGTGGTCACAAGTGGTGCTGCAGCTTCTGAGCTTCCTCCCTCAGGTGTTCTGGTGAGCTCGTTAACTGCTTCATTACTTAACTCCGCCTGATGCTGCTATCCTTGCTCCTTGTCAATGTTTCAGTGTTGGATCTGAGCTTCTCCTGATTGTTCCTGTGACCTGCTGCTCTGTATAGCTAAGTGCTTTTTGCTTTTTTGTTGCTTTTTTTCTGTCCAGCTTGTCTTTTGTTTTGCTGGAAGCTCTGAGACGCAAAGGGTGTACCGCCGTGCCGTTAGTTCGGCACGGTGGTTTTTTTTTGCCCCCTTTGCGTGGTTTTGCTTTAGGGTTTTTTGTAGACTGCAAAGTTCGCTTTACTGTCCTCGCTCTGTCCTAGAATATCGGGCCCCACTTTGCTGAATCTATTTCATCCCTACGTTTTGTCTTTTCATCTTACTCACAGTCATTATATGTGGGGGGCTGCCTTTTCCTTTGGGGAATTTCTCTGGGGCAAGTCAGTCCTATTTTTCTATCTTCAGGCTAGCTAGTTTCTTAGGCTGTGCCGAGTTGCCTAGGTAGTTGTTAGGCGCAATCCACAGCCGCTTTTAGTTGTGTTTAGGATAGGATCAGGTGTGCAGTCTACAGAGTTTCCACGTCTCAGAGCTCGTTCTTGTATTTTTGGGTATTTGTCAGATCACTGTGTGCGCTCTGATCGCTAAGCACACTGTGTTTCTGGATTGCCTTCATAACACCTGTCATTAGCAAACATAACAGTGATGCTTTCCAAGCAGCTGGTCCCGGCTGTACCCAACGATCTTCTAGCTTAGGGAGACTTCGCTTTTCCCAGAAGGCACCTGGAATATGCAAATTAGCCTCCTCAAGCTTGAATCCCTGGTTTGGTGATGCTTTCCAAGCAGCTGGTCCCGGCTGTACCCAACGATCTTCTAGCTTAGGGAGACTTCGCTTTTCCCAGAAGGCACCTGGAATATGCAAATTAGCCTCCTCAAGCTTGAATCCCTGGTTTGGTGATGCTTTCCAAGCAGCTGGTCCCGGCTGTACACAACGATCTTCTAGCTTAGGGAGACTTCGCTTTTCCCAGAAGGCACCTGGAATATGCAAATTAGCCTCCTCAAGCTTGAATTCAAATGAATGGGTCTATGCAGATGTCAGCATGTGTCCGTGTGGAAAACGCGGAGACATGTCCGTTTTTACCCAGACACATGGCCCACCAAACGGCCTGCACATGTGCACACGGAAAACAGTGTACACTGTCCTCCGTGTGCATGGATGACCGTGGGAGAAACAGTGCTCCTGTAAGCCACTGTCCCCCTGCGTGTGGTGTTGAAGCCGGCTCTCGTCCATTGTCCCCTGCTCTGCTGGCGATCAGCGAAGCAGGGGACAAAGAATGAAAGAAAAACCTGACGTAGGGTCCCCTTTATATTTTACAACCAACCTGACAAAACTCACAGGTGCGGGCTGCGATTCTCAGGCTGGGAAGGGGCCATTGATCTGGGCCCCCAGCCTAAAAACAGCAACCCGCAGCTGCCCAGAAAAGGTGCATCTATTAGATGTGCCAATTCTGGAGCTTTGCCCGGTTATTCCCACTGCCCTGTAGCATTGGCATACGGGGTAATGAAGGGTTAATGTCACCTTCCTATTGTAAGGTGACATTAAACTGGCTTAGTAATGGAGAGGTGTCAATAAGACACCTATCCATTACTAATCCCACAGTTGTTAAAGGGTTAATAAAACACACACACAGTAACAAAAAATAATTTTAATGAAATAAAACAATACACACAGTTTGACCATTTTATTGTTACAGGTAATCCAAGCGATGCCCTTGATCTCCTGTAATAAAAGTCAAAATAAAAAGCCAACAATATACAGTGGGGCAAAAAAGTATTTAGTCAGTCAGCAATAGTGCAAGTTCCACCACTTAAAAAGATGAGAGGCGTCTGTAATTTACATCATAGGTAGACCTCAACTATGGGAGACAAACTGAGAAAAAAAAAATCCAGAAAATCACATTGTCTGTTTTTTTTATCATTTTTTTGCATATTATGGTGGAAAATAAGTATTTGGTCAGAAACAAACAATAAAGATTTCTGGCTCTCACAGACCTGTAACTTCTTCTTTAAGAGTCTCCTCTTTCCTCCACTCATTACCTGTAGTAATGGCACCTGTTTAAACTTGTTATCAGTATAAAAAGACACCTGTGCACACCCTCAAACAGTCTGACTCCAAACTCCACTATGGTGAAGACCAAAGAGCTGTCAAAGGACACCAGAAACAAAATTGTAGCCCTGCACCAGGCTGGGAAGACTGAATCTGCAATAGCCAACCAGATTGGAGTGAAGAAATCAACAGTGGGAGCAATAAATAAAAAATGGAAGACATACAAGACCACTGATAATCTCCCTCGATCTGGGGCTCCACGCAAAATCCCACCCCGTGGGGTCAGAATGATCACAAGAACGGTGGGCAAAAATCCCAGAACCACGCGGGGGGACCTAGTGAATGAACTGCAGAGAGCTGGGACCAATGTAACAAGGCCTACCATAAGTAACACACTACGCCACCATGGACTCAGATCCTGCAGTGTCAGACGTGTCCCACTGCTTAAGCCAGTACATGTCCGGGCCCGTCTGAAGTTTGCTAGAGAGCATTTGGATGATCCAGAGGAGTTTTGGGAGAATGTCCTATGGTCTGATGAAACCAAACTGGAACTGTTTGGTAGAAACACAACTTGTCGTGTTTGGAGGAAAAAGAATACTGAGTTGCATCCATCAAACATCAAACACCATACCTACTGTAAAGCATGGTGGTGGAAACATCATGCTTTGGGGCTGTTTCTCTGCAAAGGGGCCAGGACGACTGATCCGGGTACATGAAAGAATGAATGGGGCCATGTATCGTGAGATTTTGAGTGCAAACCTCCTTCCATCAGCAAGGGCATTGAAGATGAAACGTGGCTGGGTCTTTCAACATGACAATGATC
Source organism: Ranitomeya imitator (assembly GCF_032444005.1). Classification (NCBI taxonomy): domain Eukaryota; kingdom Metazoa; phylum Chordata; class Amphibia; order Anura; family Dendrobatidae; genus Ranitomeya; species Ranitomeya imitator. The sequence continues at coordinate 53,543,732 of NC_091284.1, forward strand.
CAAAGCACACCGCCAGGGCAACAAAGGATTGGCTTTGTAAGAAGCATTTCAAGGTCCTGGAGTGGCCTAGCCAATCTCCAGATCTCAACCCTATAGAAAACCTTTGGAGAGAGTTGAAAGTCCGTGTTGCCAAGCGAAAAGCCAAAAACATCACTGCTCTAGAGGAGTTCTGCATGTAGGAATGGGCCAACATACCAACAACAGTGTGTGGCAACCTTGTGAAGACTTACAGAAAACGTTTGACCTCTGTCATTGCCAACAAAGGATATATTACAAAGTATTGAGATGAAATTTTGTTTCTGACCAAATACTTATTTTCCACCATAATATGCAAATAAATTTTTAAAAAAACAGACAATGTGATTTTCTGGATTTTTTTTCTCAGTTTGTCTCCCATAGTTGAGGTCTACCTATGATGTAAATTACAGACGCCTCTCATCTTTTTAAGTGGTGGAACTTGCACTATTGCTGACTGACTAAATACTTTTTTGCCCCACTGTACCTATACCTGTCCGCCATACAGTCAAGTCCCACGCAGTAATCCATATCCGGGGCATTTACATTTTTCAACTGGGAGCCCTGCTAATACGACCACTCCCAGCTGTAAACGACTGGGGAATGAATGAAATGCAGGGAGCTGCGCTTCGGTGACTAGCGGTGACGTCACCGAAGCTGTGCCCCCTGGTGGCATGAACTCAAATGAACTCTTCAGCGTGGGAAAATCATTTCAGTTCATGCCACCAGGGGGCGCAGCTTCAGTGACGTCACCGCTAGTCACTGAAGCTCCGCTCCAATCATTTCATTTATTTCCCAGTCATTTACAGCTGGGATCAGTCACATTAGCAGCACTCCCAGCAGAGTTTGACAGTGGCATTTAACCAGTTAATAGCGATGGATGAATCACGTTTCCACATGCCGCTATTGCAGACACATGTCTGCTGTTCAAAACAGCTTACATGTCCCGGCTTTGAAGTCGGCTCAACACCGGAGCCCACATCAAAGAGGGAGATGTGACATGCGCCATACTAGTACTGCTCATATCATGAAGGGGTTAACTGCTTTGTGTGATACATCTCTCTGATTTGAGGGCATAAGAATTCAAAGTTTAAAAATTGCAAAATTTCCCAATCTTTTGCCAAATTTCAGTTTTGTTTCACAACTAAAGGTATATTGAAGAAATGTTACCATTATCATGAAGTACAATATATTTCACGAAAAAACAGTCTTATAAACAGCGGGACCTGTTAAAGCGTTCCAGAGTTAATACCTCTTAAAGTGACACTGGTCATAATTGTGAAATTGGCCTGGTCATTAACATGCAAACCACTTCAGGGGGTAAAGGGCTTAATCCAGAAATTATTTTTGAATTTTTTGTTTGTTTTAAAATGCCACTGTAATGTAATGCTTGCCAAGGTAAACTGATTAAACGAAGTTGTATTCACCTCCATAATGCTACACACCAGTGTATTAAAGTACATGGGTGACTATGTAAATCCATAAAAAATGTTTTAATGATTTTTTGTCAGTTTTATATACCACTGTAATGTAACACTAACCACGTTAACCGTATGAATGACTAATTGAATCCAGAAAAAAAATTACCTTTTGAAGTTTCATATTCCACAGTAACATTCCACTAAGCACACTAAAATCTAAGGATGGCTAATTGAATCCAGAAAAAAAAATGTTTAACATACATCCGTAATATAACACTAAACATGTTAAATTCTATGGATGAGTAGTTCAAACCAGAAAAAAATCTTTGAACTTTTTTGAGTTTTATATATCACAGTAATGTAACACTCAGCAGGTTATACTCAATGGATGACTAATTCAATCCAGAAAAAAAATGAATGTGCTTTTAGAGTTTTACATACCACCATAATGAAACACTAAGCATTGTAAACTGTATGGATGACTAATTGAATCCAGAATGTTTTTAAAACTTTTTTTTGGAGTTTTATATAACACGGTCAGGTAACATTAACCACATTATACTCTATGGATGACTAATTGAATCCAGAAAGAAAACTTGATTTTTTTTGGTGTTTATATACTATTTTAATAAAACATTTTGCACCTTAAACTCTATGGATGACTAATTGAATCCGTAAATACTTTTGTAACTTTATTTGGAGTTTTATATACAACAGACATGTAACGTTAACCACATTAAACCCTATGGTTGGCTAATTAGATGCAAAACAATTTTTGTAACCTTTTTTGTTAGTTTTATACACCACCATAATGCAACATTAACCAAGTTCAACTCTATGAATGACTAATTCAATCCCCAATTTTTTAAAAACAATTTTAGTGTTGTATATATTATCCAATGAAACACTATACACGTTAAACTCTATAGATGACTGTTTGAAACTAGGAAAAAATGTTGACGTTTTCTTGGAGTTTTACATACCACTGTAATGTAACATTAACCACATTAAACTCCATGGATGACTAATTAAATTCCCCTAAAATTTTTATTGTTGTTTTGGAATTTTATATACTACTATAATGTAACACTAAGCATGCTACACTCTATGGATGACTAATTCAATCTAGAAAAAAATATATATATGTTTTTTATACCTCACCGTAATGGAGCACTAACCATGCTGAACTCTATGGGTGATTAATTCAATCATCCAAAAATTTGGAACTTTTTAAGTTTTATATACCACCATAGTGCAACATTTAACACATTAAACTCTATGGATGACTAATTGAGTCAAGAAAAAAAGATGAACTTTTTTTGCTTTATATATCTTTTTAATGTAATACTAAGCATGTTAAGCTCTATGAATGACTAATTTAATCCAAAAATGTTTTGAATTTTTAGGGGAGTTTTATATACCATGTAATGAAGCACTGAGCATGTTAAACTTTATGGATGACTGATTGAATCTAGAAAAAAATGTGGAAGTTTTTTTGGGAGTTTTACATATCACCGTAATGTAGCATTAATCATATTAAACTCCATGGATGACTAATTCAATACAAAACAAATTAAATATTGTTTTGGAGTTTTATATACCACCATAATGAAACACTAAGCATGCTATACTCTATGGATGACTAAATCAATCCCCCAAAAATGCTGAACTTTTTAAAACGTTTCATATACCGCTGTAATGTAACACTAAGCACATTAAACTCTATGGATGACTAATTGAATTCAGATTTCGCTTTGTAGTTTTATATACCATCGTAACATAAAACTTACCAGGTTAAACTTTATGGGTGACTAATTTAATCCAGAATTGTTTTTTTTTTCGGAGTTTTATATGCCATGGTAATGTAACACTAACCAAGTTAAACTCTTCAGATGACTAATTCAATCCAGAAAAAAATGTGAACTGTTTTTGGAGATTTATATACCACTGTAATGAAACACTAAGTATGGTAAACTGTATAGATAACAATATAGTAATTTTTTACCCCATAAAAAGAATTTGATCACGTACAGCAGCTATATAATTAGCAACAGACTGCAAAGCCCTAAGCCCTGACTTGAGGCTGTATTCTGCCACTGCTTCTGCAACTGTCCTTAGGCTAAATGCAGAATGTATCTGCCATAAACAGCAAAGCACAGGATTAGCCATTAGAATGTCTGTTAGCATTATGGCTTTGCATCAGAACCAGTATTAACACTAGAGAATTCTGATTAGATAAACTGTGTACACACAGGCCCGGATAACTTTTTGAGATGTGCAATGTCATCAGTGAACTGAGCGTAGTGGCACCTGTCCTTTTAGAACCTTTTATGAGGTAATGCGGCCAATCACAGTAATGACACTACCAAAATGGCTAGGGCATTATAGTGACTGGCAGGCAATCCCCGCATGTTTATTGGTAACATTCACCAAACATGCTGGGTGGGGATTTGAGCTACAAATCCAAGTATCAGTCAATGCTCGTCTAGTGCCAAGCATATCCGAGCACCCAGACACTCAAATGATATCTGAGTATTACCAAGAACGTTTCCTCATCCCTAGTTATATGGTTTATTATTATTGAGCAAAAACACATACAACAGCACTGTTTTGGCAAGTAGGATGCTTCTCATATTCAGATATTTTATCGGATAGCACTCAGACCAATGTTTTACTATGAGGTAGTGTAGATCTGTTTTATTTTCTTCATGCCCCATAGGCATGAGAAAAAAATGACAGCATGCTGTGAGTGGCTCCACAAATCAGACCATTCACACTCATTCAAGGCAATAGATGCATGTAAAACATTACACTGCACATGGATGTCATTCAATTGCAGTCAGATCTACGCTGACACATACAATGAAGAAGATGGAGAAATTAAGTTCTCCATCTTCTACGCACCTGCCATATGATTCTTTCATGAGTGAGAATCAGATCACAATTTACTGACACTCAGCTCAAACTCTGACCATAGTTTGAGTCAAAAGTCATTTCCATAATTGGTTCGACTCTCTCTAAAAAGAGAATCATCGCTTGTGTGCCTGAACGAGCATTTAGTCCCAAGCTGCTCAATACCTGGAATAGAAGTGGTTTACCAAATAGCAGAGTGATTTAATTAGACAATTTCAAATAATTGGCTGATCAACTCGCGTTATTTAGCTACATTGTTTAGTTGGATGGACTTATTTACATATATTGGATCTATCTAAAACTAGATTTTATTATTGTTAAGGGTTACACAGAAATGTATTGTGATTGTCATATTTGCAATCGGAATGAAGATTAGATAGATAAGTTTCCAAGTGTAAGTCAGACCCTTAAGCCGGGGTCACACTTGCGAGTGCAATACAAGAAACTCGCGCGAGTCTCTCTCATCAATTCCAAGCACTGGCGCTGGCACTCAGGACCGGAGCGTTCAGTTGCATAGAAATACATGTAGTTGCACACTCTGGTCCCGAGTGCCAGCAGCAATGCCGGGTATTGAGGAGAGAGACTCATGTGAGATTCTCGCATTTCACTCACAAGTGTGACTCCGGCCTTATAGTGACCCTTCAGCTGTATAGAAAACATACCACATGCTCTCCTTTGGAATGTTGATACTAGTAATGCAAAGTTAAGGTCTGCAATCTGTCCTTTTCCCAATTTGATGTCACATTTTCATTAAGAGAATTTTGGAAATGTCAAAGGCATAAACTCCTTTAGTGACTACTCTTTTTGTAGAACCAGTGTATTGTATACGTACAGGTGACTGGATGTACAGGTGACTTTTTGACATATTTTCCCCAGATTTGAAGAATAAATGTAAAAAATATATGTTATATTCTGGCTGTGTAAAAAAGTATCCCCAAAAATGCTTGAAAAAAAATGCATAAAGTTAGAAAGCCAAAAAAGAAAAATGTTGCAAAAAACCTTTGTGTGAAGGATACCATTATCAAGAGTTCAATCTCTCCGGATTCTCTAGTCTCCAGTGACAGCTGGAAGCCATAGGAATTGTATCTCCTGTGTGTCATGTACATTACCAGCATCAGACTAGAGCACCTTGGGCCCACCAGAGAAAATCATTCTTGGGGCCCACTATGTAGATACATAGAAATAAATACAAGACCCCAATTGTGTGGTAAAACACGCTAATATCAGGGTATAATATAAGGTAGCACACGTCTTAATTATGCAGCAGAGGTTGGGGTAGCCCCCCTCATAGAACATAAAGTAGCCCCTCATAGAATGTAAAGTAGCCCCCTCATAGGGTATAATGCAGCCCCCTTCATATAGTATAATGTAGCCCTCTCAGAGTATAATGCATCCCCTCCATAGAATATAATGTAGCCCCCTCAGAGTATCATGCTGCCCCCTCAGGGTATAATGCAGCTCCCCCATAGGGTATAATGTAGCCCTCCCTCATAGGCTACAATGCAACTTCCCCCATAGGGTATAATGCAGCTTCCCCCATAGGGAATAATGCTGCCCCTATAGGGTATAATGCAGCTTCCCCCATAGGGAATAATGCTGCCCCCTTATAGGGTACAATGCAGCTCCCCCATAGAGTATAATGCTGCCCCCATAGGGAATAATGCTGCCCCCTCCTAGGGAATAATGCTGCCTCCTTCGCAGGGTATAATGCTGCCCCATAGGGCATAATGCTGCCTTCCATAGGGTATAATGTATCTCCCCACAGGGAATAATGCTGCACCCTCATAGGGAATAATGCTGCTCCCTCTCATAGGGTATAATGCTGCTCCCCTCATAGGGTATAATGCTTCCCCTCATAGGGAATAATGCTGCTCCTTCATAGGGAATAATGCTGCCCCATAGGGAATAATGCTGCCACTCCATAGGGAATAATGTTGCCCCCCTCATAGGGTATAATGCTGCCCCCATAGGGAATAATGTTTTCCCCCTCATAGGGTCTAATGCTGCCCCCATAGGGAATAATGCTGCCCCACTCATAGGGAATAATGCCCCCTCATAGGGTATAATGATGCCCCCCATAGGGTATAATGCTGCCCTTCATAGGAAATAATGCTACCCCCATAGGGAATAATGCTGCCCCAGACTCACTGATATATATATATATATATATATATATATATATATATATATATTAAAAAACCCACAATACTCACCTCTCCTCCTCACTTTCACACTGATTCTGGTGGTGGCTCTGCTCCGATGTCAGGAGCTGTGCTGCAGTTGGCCTCACACACAGCAGGTATGCGATGATGTGACATCATTTCGCACCCTCCTGTGTGTAAGAGGCAAGGGAAATGATGGAAGAGGGAGTGTCATTTGATGCTATCTCCTCCAATAATGTGTGGTGGGGCGGTGCTGGCGACGGGTCCCCCTGGCTTACGGTCCCACAGCAGCTGTGTGGGCTGGGGGGCCTCTGAGGGAGCAGGGTGGGGGCCCTGGTCTGCGGACCCTGATAGCGGGAAATGTTAGCTGCAGCATGCAACTAACGCTGCCCGCTATTATAGTGAAATGAATTCAATCCTCTCCACACACATGGGGGCATGGGGAAGCGTGAATATGCATTTCACTTTAGCAGCGGGAACAAGCTTAGGCTTCCTGTCACCCGCTGCTGCTCTGCTGGCACCGGGGGCCCCATAGCAGCTGTGTAGTGTGCCACTATTAACGATACCCCACTGGCTGGGGGCCCCTGGAGCAGCAGGGGCCCTAGGCAGCTGCCGGCCCTGTATGCCAGCAGGTGTCAGGGCCTGGGCTCACCAGAGAATCTGGGTGGCCCAGTCCGACCCTGTACATTACCCTATATCATATCATTGACTTTATCTTTTCATGGCCTGTTACTTTGAATCTCTTACTACTCTGGGGATCAATTTGGATTAATCTTCATTTTTTTCTAAATCGACTTTATTTCTGTTTACTCTCATTCTCTTATGTTACTGTCTGACTTTCTGGACTTGAACATTTGAACTCATTTTTGGCACTGATTTTGAACATGTCCATGTCTGATTGGCATTTTAAGAAGGTCCTTCAACTGATTGACCCATAGCTAATGCAAGAGTAAGCCATGGGCCTCTGTACTATAGAAAAGGCCATATCACTTCGTAGGGGAGAAAATTTGCATGTAAGGGAATTTCTTGGATTTGCTAGTGCAAAGTCTGTCCTTTAAAGGGAACCAGGCGCCGCCTCCTCTTCCTTCATTAGCGTTCCCGACGCCTGCTCTGCTATTTTTTTTCTTCGAGCATGCGCAGTTGCACTGCCCTTCGAACTTACAGCGCAGGTGTCAGGGGACGCTAATGAAGGAAGAGGAGGCAGCACCCGACCCGCAGAGGGCCTGAGCGACGGCTGTGGTGCATCTGTGTTAGGGGGGAAAGATTTGCCCCCAGGTCTAATTCGAGGTATGAGGGGGCACATTATAAAAGTGATTATTTCAGCTTTGCAGGGACCAGAACTAAAATAGCCACCTTGACAGAATGCAGCATTAGTGCTGCACAAAGTGTCTCTTTTAGTTAAAAATGCCAGGAGGGGGGACAGGTTCTCTTTAATTTCTTTGTGAGTTACCACATTCCTAAGGCCTTATTCACATAGCAGTATCATGCAGTACTATTTGTAAGCTAAACTCACGAGAGCTACCTACACAGAAAATTACTATAAAAAAAAAATATTCACATGTCCATGCTTTTGAACGACTTCAGGTTTTGACATAAAAAACCTGACTAAAAAAACTTATGCGTGACTAAGTCAGTAGAGAAGGCAAAAATATAAGGGCACCGTCCCCATTCAATTATACTCTGTAGCCAATTCATTAAGCAGTTTTCACAAGAATTCCAGTTGAAAAATGTTTTAAATGGCATAAAAAATGTTATTCAATTTGATATTGCAAAAAAAGTTACAATTCTTACATTTTTAAGGCAGTTAAAATCACCTCCGACAAGGTTTTGACAAATGACAAGGAGGGGCATGACTGGGACAGCCCAAAGTCAAGTGCACACATAAACATTTATTAAAATTTACTTTAAAAAGTTCAACATAAATCTGCACCATTTTCTAACTGGCATATATTTTTTTTGTGGTTGCATATGGAAAATTCAATTCATTTGATGTAGCATAACATATTTTTTTTCTAATTGAAATACCACATAAAAGAAAAGTATTTTCAGATTCCATGTTACAAAAAGGTAATATACTTTATGGATACATGTGCTTAATTGTAAAGCTATTAAGTGTTCATTTCATTAATAGCATGTGGGGTGTCAGGGTTGTGTTTTCCCAGTGCTAGTAAAAGCTTGGCTTTTTAAAATGTATATGTGACTATAGGGACTTGAAGTAAAGGTGATAATTGCTCGTCATCTGGCTGCAGAAGGTTAATTAGACCTCTTCATCACTGCTTTCAAAAAGAACTTGTGTGCAGTGAGTATGGAGATATTTAACTACAGTCAAAACTTCATTTGCAGTCTGTATGTATCCCTAAAAGGCAATATCAATTATGAAAATGTTTTCTAGCAGAGTAAGGTTGTTGTGCAGCAGAAAATGCAAAGTGGTTTTACAAGAACAATAACAAGCACATCTAATTCTTTGTTTGCGATTCAGATGGTAGAAGTTTGCTTAAAAAGCATTTTTTTCAAGGTAAACAGTTTGTTTGCAAAACATCAAATTGTTCATTATGGTGCAAATCTTTCTTTACAAGATTTCACATATTAACTGGTTTACATACTGCACCAAAAATGCACAAAGTTCTCAGCTAGAATTTTACACTTAGCATTTGCAGTACATCTTCCAAACATCACACACCACTGCATTGGCTATAAAAATGTAAGTACTAGTGATGAGTGAGAGTGCTCGGAAAAGATGTTATCCGAGCATGCTCATGTGCTAACCGAATGTCTTCAGCGTGCTCAAAAAATATGCCGTGGCTGCATGTCTTGTCTTGTCTTGTGGCTGTTCGACAGTCTCAACACATGCAGGGATTGCCTGTTTGTTACCTTACCCGAACACGATCACTAGTAGATACCACTGAGATATTGTGATCAATAGCAATCGTTGCATAATTGAAAGGTGGGCACCTCCTAAGGGTTCATATACATGTCTGATTTTTCCACATATGAGAAAAACAGATCAATTATTCTGATCAGACTTTGATCAGGGTTGAACAGAGTATCCACGTGTCATCCCTTTTTCTTGTACGTGGAGAAATTTAAAAAAAATATATGTTTTTCAACCTTCTCAATTCTGACAATCTGTGAAAATAGTATTATCAATGAATGACGTGGTACAACCGTGGGTTGGTGCTCAAAGTAGGGTCCTAGACCTTAAACTATAGTAGACTGAAAACTTGGCACTCAATGTGTTAGGGGTCGAGTTCCCGCTTCTGCACAGGGGGAATCTCGAGCCACCTCCGCTGCGGTCTCCCATTCTTGTCCAGCCGCAGTGGAGTCTGCTCAGCAAGGACGTCGGTCCCAGCGTCTCGCTCATTCTCACTCTGTTCTGAGAGTTACTGCTGCTTCTCCAGTCTCTGCTATTAAAGTCTGTGCTGGTCAGCAGCGAGCGGACTTCTCTGGGACTAAGTCCTTGTCTGCACGTACTGAGCATGCCCAGCGTAAGGTCTCCCGTTGGAGATCGAGGGTCATGTGCTCAGGCTCTGCAGCACATTCCATTGGTCCTCTTGGCAGGTCCTAGAAGGGCAAAAGTGCTGTGGCCACTTCCTGTGCTGCTGCTATATAAACTGCGCATGACCGCACGGCCATGCGCTAGCATTGTCAAACAATTGCTAATGTGTGTATGTTGTGAGTGCAAGTCGTCCTTGGATACCCCTACCCTATAGTATGACTGTTCGCGGAAGGTGTATGGCTGCTACCTAGCGCCCGACTTATCCTACAGCACTAGTCACACATTATAGCGTCCAGTTGCTGTGACCGCCAGTACGGCGCCGTGCACTTCCTCTGTGCTTTCCTTACCCAAGCATGGGTGGTTAGTGGCGTTCGTCAGTGCGGCACTGCATGCTCTTCTGTTTCATTTCACACCCAGTTGCGGTGTTGCGCCAGCAAGGGTCTAATCGGACTTCAATCCCAGTTGGGGTTGAGTTCGCTGACTACTTGCTCGCGCTTTAGGTGCGGTACCACGGTCCTGTGCCTTAACAGGATTGCTTCTTTCACGCTGGGTGAGGTTAACCCACGTGTGTATACTCTAGTGTACCGCCATATAGTCTGCTAATTGCTAGCAGCAGGTTTTCACCTGCACGGTGGACCCCGGACTGCGAACGCATCTATACCATCTGTCTTGGTGCGTTCCGCCAGTCCTAACACAATGGATGTGTTGGCAGGAATTTAATAGTGGTCAAAACACAGTACAACAATGCAAACGTTTCAGTCAAAACATGACCTTCATCAGTGTCCGACTGCAATGATGTGTTCCAAATACTCAAATGTCCATAGATGAGCAAGAAATTCTATATGCCAGAACCGTCCTTAGGCATGTGAATGAGAAAATAACCCAAATGGTGTGGTAATCAATTGCAGTTATGTTACTTGCCGGTGTGTGAAGGGTATGGAGGTCACTCATCTGACGTGGTATCCACCGCTGCTCTTGACTGATGAAGGTCGTCTTTCGACCGAAACATTTGCATTGTTGTACTGTGTTTGGACCACTATTAAATTCTTGCCCACACATCCATTGAGTGCCATGTTTTCTTTCTACTAATCTGTGAAAATAGGACCACATTAGGATGTCAGCCAAATGTGGTCCAATTTTTTCTTGGATCCCTTGACTTGGATTGTCGATTTTGATCCAATGCTTGGATCAAAATCGGACATGAATCTTTCTGCAGACATGTGAATGACTCCATAGATTAACACAGGTACAAGCGCTATTCATGAAAAACACGGATGTGCAAGAGAATCGGAAGTGTGAATGAGCCTTTAATGTAGCAGTTTTAGGTTACGCTCCCATGATGAAATCTTGGTGAGTTTTTGATGCTGTGTATTTTCGCTGCACTAAAAACACAGCATCCTATAGTTCTATCAAATTTCTGGAAATCTCACATCAGCTTTGCTTCTTTTACACAGCGTAAATTGACCTGTGGAATGTGTTTGAATTCTGCAGCATGCCAATTTCTCTTGCTAGTATGCTGTAGTTTACTGTATGTGTGGATTTTCCCCATAGAATTACATTAGGTGCACAAAGTCAGCAGGTAAAACAAATGCACATGAATTTGTAGTACAATTATGCTCTCAGAATTCACTAAAAAGCATACAATTTGCATCAATAAAGTTTTTCAAAGACATATATTGGGATGTATCAAAAAACAAAATAGGCTTATTTAAAGTATGATACACCAAAAAGAGACAAAACGGCACAAATCAAAAATGCAATAAAAGACATGTAAAAAAGCATAACAAAATACAATGAAAAAAATAACTCAAGTGATCTAATTTACCTAACAGATGAAGAAATGTTGGAGAAAATCTGCAATATTGAAAGCTCAGTAAATGCTTTGAGGGAACACAACGTAATATTAGTAAAATTTACAAGTGCTGCCCTAAGATAATGTATCAGTAGGAAGTAGTCCCAAAATCCTTAGGAAATGCATAACACTTCACTAAACATACAATTAACCACAACCCAGTAAATAGTGGATAATATCAGGACAAGAAGAGAATCATGCAGAAAATCTTATTATTTCAAAGTTATAGTTTTATTGGAAAAATACATAAAAAAATCTATAAAATGACACAGAAAATGTCATAACAGGGACACAATAATAAGCCTGGAGGAACCTAAAAAGTGATGTGAGGGTCAAAAACAAAATAGCGAAGGGTACAAAGCAATAAAGTGGAAGTACTCACGGTAAATAAACATACTGTATATCTATAACTACCCTTAGTGCTAAGCTAATTTGATCCCCGAATTCCTATATACCCCATAGCAGCATCACAATGGTATAATATGAGTAAGTAAAGTTACCTGAAAATTAATCATTTCAATGCCTATGGGGTCCCAGGTACTGTGTTCTTTCATCAAAATGTCATTTCACAGTAAAGGGGAGATATATTATTATTAAATATTTCTATATTTATATCAGAAAAAAAGCTAAAGTTTTTTTCTATGGATAAACACAATGAAAGGGTCATTCAAAGTTATTGAACTGGTGAATGGTGTTCATCAAGGGAAGTTATAACTTAAATACTTAGAACAACCTTTTCCATTTGTACTGAACCGATAGAGAAGTGAGAACTCTTTAAAATTCCAGAGTATTTGTGAGACTAATAGTGACAGATGTAAACTTAATTAGGTTGAATTGCTGAGGCTAAAATTAATCAAGATTTCTCAACAAAATTATTCTGGTATTATATGCATAAAATAGTAATAAGTCCTGCAATTTCTTGCCTTGAAAAGTCAGGCATTTTTAATTATGACCAATATTAGCATGTAAAGAGCATGTGTTTTTTTTATAGGTCTAACTAACTGTAATATCCAACAGAAGCATAAAAAATTACTATGATCAAAATAAATATGGCATCTTGAAACTCAACTTTCCAAAAGATTGCTAACTAACCCATAGAGAGTATAATTTTTTTTTAGTATTCTCTCATCTCTGGAGTATAAATTGCCTCGATTTCTATTATACTATCATCTTCAGTATTTATAAAGGTTATTAGTTGTGAAATGTTTCATGTCACGAAGATGCCTCAAGCAGAGAAATGTTTAACTACTGCACAACCAGCTTTGTTACTTTGTAAGGAACCGTCATTAACTTGCACAGTTCAACATTGACCTATTTATTAAAATGTTGCTCGTGGTAAATGTTTTTTATGCTACTTCAGAAATTCATGTTGTTACATATTTCTTAAGGCAACACTTTTAATAAAATCTAATAATTGGTGGTCTCATAAAAAATAAACAATTAGTCAGGGGAAAGTTTATATAAGATGCAAGAATTCAAAGGGAACCTGTCACCAGGTTTTTCCCATATAAAGTACGGCCCACACTTGTATGCCATCATATTCAGCACTCCAAGATATGGGGCGCAAGGTCATCTGTAACTTCCTATGCCTGTACCGTTGCCAGTCGTCTTGCGATTAGTTCTTCTATCTCTTATCATTCTTCCAGTGGTGTCATCTTTTCACTAGGCACCACATCATTATCTGGTATGTGATTAATGTGCGTCACAATGCATGTGGTCACCGGTAAGTCATGTTCTATTTGTATTGAATCTCATATTAGTTTACTGAATGGAGATTTCATTCAGAGATTGAGAAATACTGATATTATACTTTAACTATAATACCCTCCTTAAGAACCAGGGCAACAATGTTGGTTCCACTGAAAACAGTAGTTGCTGGTGCCCCCAACAAACAGCCTAATAGTGCCCCCAAAATAATAAAGCCCACAGAAATTGATTTACTACATGAAATAGTGCATCACAAAGCACAAACATGGTGGTTCCAGGTAGTAATAGCATTTGGAATGGTAAAGTGCCCCCATTGTGCCCCGCAAAGTAATAGTGACACCTTTTGAACCCCCTAGTGCATTACTGACCTCTTTCTGCAATACTGATATTCTTAGTGCCCACAAGCAATAATAATTAAACTTTTGTATCCTTGCAATACTGTTACATCACATTAATACCTGCAAGCACAGTACAGACCAAAAGTTTAGACACACCTTCTCATTTAAAGATTTTTCCAAATTTTCATGACTATGAAAATTGTACATTCACACTGAAGGCATCAAAACTATAAATTAACACATGTGGAATTATATACTTAACAAACAAGTGTGAAACAACTGAAATTATGTCTTATATTCTAGGTTCTTCAAAGTAGCCACCTTTAGCTTTGATGACTGCTTTGCACACTCTTGGCATTCTCAGAAGCTTTCACAAGCTGTGATACTTGCACAAGTGGGTGCTACTAGGTACTAACCTGCAGGGTGCCCATTTTCCTTTTTGAATTTTTAGCACTAGGTTAGAGGATGCTGTTTATTTTATATAGCTGGGAAATTTGCATTACCTGGCCTTTCATAACGATAACAGTGAACAAGCCATACCCCTAACAGACTAATTAATATCTTCAAGGATTTCCAAAATATTGCATTTGCCCATTTCCTTTTTGTCATTTTTATAATGAAAAAATTGACAATATCTTTTTTTTCCTAAAATGCATAGGAAATGTGTCATCTTTAACTTTAGTCCTTCCAGAGATCTTTTAATCTTCAACTTGCTTAACTGTTTACAATAACAATAATTTTTACCAGGGGTGCCCAAACTTTTACATGCCACTGTATGCTTGGAAGTGCTTTGCATAAGCAAAATAGTAAGTTAGTGGGTGGAATCAACAATGTGCTTTGTGGCCATTGGGGATGGGGTCTTGTCTGTTGAGTAGTATTCATGTGAGGCTTAGGAGGTGCCAGATTACTTCTACCTGGTGATGAAAAGAAGCATAGCTACCAGTATCAAGTCTTCATCACCTGTCTTTGTTGCAGTGGTATATCATTGCTGCTCAAAATATTCAAGTATTGTGTTGGTACATAATTTCTGCTACAGGTGTCTACAGTGCAGTGAATTTTGGTGCTCAAAAACAAATTTAAGAAGCTTACATTTTCCTGCACATGAGAGGACAGAACAGGCACCCTTTTTGTGATAAATAATTTCAGTTATGCATCTTCCAAGAAGGCTCAGTGCATCCATCATTTCTGGAAAGTCAGCAAACTCTACAAGATGGTATGACAATGACTGCATCAATAGCAACTTCACCAGATGGAAGTTCACATGACTCACAAGCAGATGATTGGGAAATACTCTGCTTTCATTAACAAGTAGTGTTGAGCATTCCGATACCGCAAGTATCGGGTATCGGCCGATACTTGCAGTATCGGAATTCCGATACCGAGATCCGATACTTTTGCGGTATCGGGTATCGGTATCGGATCCATAGAGAGGTGTAAAATAAAGAATTAAAATAAAAGATATTGATATATTCACCTCTCCGGCGGCCCCTGGACATCATCGCGGGTAACTGTCAGGCTTCTTTGTTTAAAATGAGCGTGTTTAGGACCTGAGGAATGACGTCGCGGCTTCTGATTGGTCGCGTGCCGCCCATGTGACCGCCACGCGACCAATCACAAGCCGCGACGTCATTCTCAGGCACCAAACTCCTCATTCTAGGAATTTAGGACCTGAGGAATGACGTCGTGGCTTCTGATTGGTCGCGTGGCGGTCACATGGGCGGCACGCGACCAATCAGAAGCCGCGACGTCATTCCTCAGGTCCTAAACGCGCTCATTTTAAACAAAGAAGCCTGCCGGTTACCCGCGGTGATGTCCAGGGGCCGCCGGAGAGGTGAATATATCAATATTTTTTATTTTAATTCTTTATTTTACACATTAATATGGATCCCAGGGCCTGAAGGAGAGTTTCCACTCCTTCAGACCCTGGGACCCATCAGGATACCTTCCGATACTTGGTGTCCCATTGACTTGTATTGGTATCGGATATCGGTATCGGCGATATCCGATACTTTTCGGGTATCGGCCGATACTATCCGATACCGATACTTTCAAGTATCGGACGGTATCGCTCAACACTATTAACAAGCAATCAGAGATGGATATCTGCTGATTCGATGGAGAAAAAGGAGGAGGCATACTTGAAGTTTCACAAGCAGAGATGATGGATGGCAATATGATGATGTTGACACTGGCCAGTTACCACTTGGGGATGCAGTTGGCTGACAAAAATAATAAAAAAGAGAAGAAGTGATAGGGCAACAACTTGAGGCATGCTATGATTGATGGTTGGTTTACTATTTTCAAGTGAGCAGTTGATGTTTCTACAAATGCTGATGAAAAGCAATAGTTACTAGGCTATATGCACCCAGCAATAACATGCAAAAGTACTCCCACATAAGCAATGCCCATATATATATATGACTCAAATCTGCAGTGACAACACCATTCAGTCTCAAAGGATCTTTTTAGCTGCGCATGTGTATCGCCAAGAAATATACCTTATTTCTTTGATTACTTCAACTCCTTGACACCCCTGTCTGGTTACCATGTCTTGTGCACCCTGTATGGTAACCTTAACTGCCAATATGTTTATTTTAGCTCAATTTTACTACCAAGCATAAATATTACTGTCGTTGTTTGTACAAATTATTAGGAAGACATTGCAATCCAACATGTTGAATATGCAGACATTTGCTTTTCATAGTTGAGCATTTTTAAGCAAAAGGTGAATAGTGAACTTCTCGTATAAAATTAATTAGAAGAAAAAAAGCCATGTCTTCAAAAACGAATCTTTGTTCTGCTCTATAGTATTCCTTCCAGCATATTTTAAAGGCCTCTGATTTTTTTTTGCTATCAATTTGCAATGTACATTGCCTGAAATGACTTTTGATACAATTCATGTTTCACAAAATATTAGATTGTTTGTGTTTAGAGATGGGCGAACATTCGTACCGAACACCTACTGCTCATGCACAGACACTGAACACAGACTTCACCAGGAAACACCCGAAGACAGAGTGTTTGTCACGCTGTCATGTGCAGAGCATCAGTTTTGTTTCTGTGTGCGAATAACACAGCTCAGTTGCAGTGCATCTGTTTAGTTTCTGTGTGTGAGTGACACAGCTCAGTTGTAGAGCATCAGCTTAAATTCTGTGTGCGAGTGGCACAGCTCAGTTGCAGAGCATCTGTTTTGTTTTTGTGTGCGAGTGACACAGCTCAGTTGCAGAGCTTCTGTTTCATTTCTATGTGCGAAGCCTGGATGTCATCCTGGAGCAGAACAATATTGTATCATACAATTATTAGGTTCTGTAGAAGGACGTAGATCTGGGGATTTATTATGATGGAATATAGGCTGAACTGGATGGACAAATGTCTTTTTTCGGCCTTACTAACTATGTTACTATGTTACTATGTGCTTGCCCTGTGCCGTTTAACAGGACAAAGCACTTAGTATTCATTTGTACTGTTCCGTCCTGTAGAGTAACAGAGTTTGGAACTCAGCGTCCTGTTCACACTGAGTGGCGCTAACACAGTGTGTACAGGCAATCACTCACCATGTGTTCTGTCATTGTTTACTAGCAGCAGTTTTCCATCTCTTCACAGTGGACCCTGGGTTTGTGATTGCGCTTTATTTATTTTATTTAGCGCAATCTGCCAACCCTAAGGGTACCGTCACACAGTGCAATTTTCATCGCTACGACGGTACGATCCGTGACGCTCCAGCGTCGTAACAATATCGCTCCAGCGTCGTAGACTGCTGTCACACTTTGCAATCTACGACGCTGGAGCGATAATTTCATGACGTATGTGCGATGTAGAAGCCGTTGGTTACTATGCGCACATCGTATACGATATATGTTACACCATGCGATCATGCCGCCACAGCGGGACACTAGACGACGAAAGAAAGTTTCAAACGATCTGCTACGACGTACGATTCTCAGCGGGGTCCCTGATCGCAGGAGCGTGTCAGACACTGCGATATCATAACTATATCGCTCGAACGTCACAAATCGTGCCGTCGTAGCGATCAAAATTGCACTGTGTGACGGTACCCTAACAGATGCCTTATCAAATTTTATCACACTCAGAGAGGTATAAAATAAAAACAAAAAACAATTTCTGAATTACTGGCTTTTGTTCATTCAACCTCCCAAAAAAAGGAATCGAAAGCTATAAAAAAAAGTCATGTGCGCAAAAATAGTACCAATGAAAATGTATAATTGCAAATGCAAAAAACAAACCCTCACATGACTCTGTTGGCTGAAATATGTAAAAGTTATAATTATAGCTATCTAAATACGATGTATTGCTTTGTCTGCACCGACCTGAAGAATAAAGTCATCTAATCATTTATACCAAATGAGGAACATCATAAAAAATAAATTAAACCAATTATGCACCTGCTGTTGATTTTTTTCATTCTGTCTTCCAAAGATCGCAGTAAGGCTCTGTGCACATTTCTCTGAAATACGTGATTCAAACAGAAACCCCTGAGGAATATACCCTACAATGAGGCAGATGGAGGAACTATGGACGCCATAGGACCTGTGACCTGCCAATGTCCGTCTTTTTAGGCCTACATAAAAGCACGGTCGTTCACAGTTTTATGCACTTCTGAAAAGAACAATGCTGAACAGAGGCCAGGCGGAGTCATAGAATCAAAGAATGTTAGAGTTGGAAAGGACCTCAAGGGTCGTGTCCAACCCCCTGCTCTATGCAGGATTCACTAAATTATCTCAGAAAGATGTCTGTCCAGCCTCTGAAGACTTTCATTGAATCAGAACTCACTGCTTCTCGAGGTTCATTGATCACCCTCACTGTCAAGGTCCAGAGTAACTCTGCTGCAACAATATAGTGAATGGATCCCTTGGGAGTTTCATGTGTAAAGTCCCTCAGAGATATAGGTGGAAACCCCAAAGTAAGTGCTCTATGTAAAGCGCTAGATAAATGTGGTTCTATATGTTATGTAAAATGTTCCCAATAAAACCTTCAACTAAATCCACAAAAAAATCAAGTTCCCATTCCGGTCCATCATGTGTTAATGAAATATAGGGGACTTCCATATTACTGGTAGCACAAAGCTCTGGAAAAACAAAATGGGTCCTCACCCCTCAAAATTAATTGAGCAAATTATGTGCTCCCAAATCCAAATGTTCCCTCCCAGTGTGTTTAAACCACATTTAAAGTCCACATTAGGGTTGAGCGAAACGGGTCGAAAAAATTCAAAAGTCGCCGACTTTTGGCAAGGTCGGATTTCATGAAACCCGACCCGACCCCTGTGTGGGGTCGGCCATGAAGTCGGCGATCTTTTGAATCTAGAATCGGAATTCCGATACCGATTCCCGATATGTTTAAGATATCGGGAATTGGTATCGGAATTCAGATTTAAGTGTAAAATAAAGAATTAAAATAAAAAATCTCGCAATACTTACCCTCTGACGCGCCCTGCTTCTTTCCGGCAGCCATCCTTCCTAAGAATCAGCCCTTCCAGGACCTTCGGTGACGTCGCGGTGACGTCGCGGCTTGTGATTGGTCGCACGAGCGGTCACATGGGCGGCCGCGCGGCCAATCACAAGCCGCGACGTCACCGCGACGTCACCGTAAGGTCCTGGAAGGCTGATTCTAAGGAAGGAAGGTTCCCGGTTAGTACCAGGGCGCGTCAGAGGGTAAGTATTGCGATATTTTTTATTTTAATTCTTTATTTTACACTAAAATATGGATTGCAGGGCCTGAAGGAGAGTTTCCGCTCCTTCAGACCCTGGGAACCATGGAAACCCAATGCACTGCATTGGGTTTCGGGTTTCGGCCGACCCCGACCCCGACTTTTTTATAGGATCGGCCGATTTCACTCGACCCGACTTTTGAAAAAGTCGGGTTTCGTGAACCCGACCCGATCCTATAAAAGTAAAGGTCGCTCAACCCTAGTCCACATGTTTGGCATTCCTGTAGTGATGAGAGCCTGCCTAATTTACTGATTCGTGCCTCCAGAAGCATGAGCTGTGCATAACATACTGTTCAATGCAAACTACTGGTCTCTACAATGGTTGTTTGCAATTTTCACTCAGCAACATCCACTACTGCTTGTTTCTGGAAAACACCCATGGAGTAAAAATCATCATTATTCCTGTAGATAAATTTCCAAAGGGGTATAATTTACAAAATGGGACTACTTGTGAGGGGATACTGCTTTTCCAGCACTTAGGGGCTCTGAATATGGAGTCTACAAAACTATTCTAGGAAAATCTGTGCTTCAGGAGGTAAACAGTGTTCCGTCCCTCCTGAGTCTCACAGTGTGGCTAAGCAGTACTATACAGCCACATATGGAGTATCTCTACATTAAGCAGAAATTGTGGGACAAAATTTAGTGCAATTTTTACATATTTCCCAGTATTAAAATGTAAAATTTGGGGCTAACACTCAACACTCAACCTTGGTGGTAAAAATTTTAATTATTTTTTCTTCAGTGCCCAATGGTATAAAATGATGTGACACATCTGTGTATAAATATGATCACTGCACCCGTAGATAAATTCATTGAGAGGTGTAGTTTTTAAAATAACGTCATTTATGGGGGGGTTATGCTGTTCTAGCACCTCAGGGGCTCTACCAAAGTGACATGGCTTCCTCATATCTTTTCTTTTCAATGTTCTTTTTATTGATTTTAATAAAAGAACAGATATACAAACATACATAAAATATAAGAAGCAGTTAATAGAACGACAATAGTTAAACTTCGAGTAAGAGCTCTTAGAACAGGTATAGAGCTTTGAGGCTACTCAGAATATATGAAGGTAAGACAAGTGTAACATATGAATGACAAGCAGTAATCATTTGAACTGCATAGAAATCCAGTTATATATTAAATGATAGGTAATATATCCTGCAATCAACTATTATTCAAGGTCAGCCTAAGATTGCTGGTCGTCTGAGAAAAAAAAAAACACAATTTAAAGGGATAGAATAAAGAGAAGGAAAGAGGGTAGAAAAGGAGGGACCAGGATTTAGGGAAACAGATGGGGGGATGCACCTTGTTCTGCAGCTGATTTTGTTTAAGGTAAGTTTTCAGGTATAAGATGTTTGTTAGACCTATAGAGAACCCAAGGGTTCCATATTTCTTTGAACGGTAGGGTCGTATGATTCACGGAGGCTGCTAATTCAGCCATTCTGTAAAGTTGGTCAATTTTGGAGAATAATTGTGAGAGTGTGGGTATTTTTGTTGATTTCCAAAGTGTCGGCACCAGTAGCTAAGCAGCCGCTATGATGTTGTAGGCTAAGGAAGAGGAGCGGCGAGGTAGATTGGGACAAATGGGGAGGTTTAAAAGAGCGGACTCTGATGTCAGCTTCAGTTTTTTCCCTGTGATATCCAGGATGGTCGCCTCTACAAGAGACCAAAATTGTTTTAGGATGGGACATGACCACCATAAATGTAAATAGTCACCTGTTCCTTTTTTGCATCTCCAACACAAGGTAGGAGCATCTGGTTTCCAGTTCCGTATTTGGGTTTGTGAGGTATACCACAGGGATACTATTTTAAAGGAATTTTCCTGTGTTTTCACACAGCTTGTGGGGCCATGTGAGTATTTGTAGATATGTTGGACTTGAGATTTATTAAATGTATATCCTAAGTCCTTTTCCCAGCATGTTATGTATGCTCTTTTTAAGCAATGGCCTTCAGTCAGAAGAGTTTGGTATAGAATGGATAGCGTTTTCGGTGGTTTGGATACTCTGGCGCATTGAGTTTCGAAAGTCGTGAGGTTTCGGGTAGTGTCAGAGTTGTATTGCATTATTCTCAGTGATTCTTTGAGGGTGGAGTACTGTATCAAATTAAAATTCGATAGGCCCGCAAATTTTTCAATTTCAGAGAGCGGCCATGGCTTC
The DNA here is from genome assembly GCF_032444005.1 of Ranitomeya imitator. Classification (NCBI taxonomy): domain Eukaryota; kingdom Metazoa; phylum Chordata; class Amphibia; order Anura; family Dendrobatidae; genus Ranitomeya; species Ranitomeya imitator. The sequence continues at coordinate 53,565,517 of NC_091284.1, forward strand.
CTCATATCAATGCAGCCTAATCGGTATTACGATACGATACGATACGATACGATACACTTTATTGATCCCGTGGGAAATTATGGTATCACAGCAGCACGACTTAAATCATAAAAATCATAAAGGAATTACATAGTTGACATGACAGTTTGTTGACAGAAGAACATTATACATTAGAATAGGACATACACAACAAGTGAACTGAAATGTAGAGAAATAAGTACACATTCACCTTGGTGGTTTAACCCTAATGTTATTGTTGTACATTCCCATGGCAGTTGGCACAAACGATTTCCTATATTTTTCCTTCTTACACCTCAGAAGTATTAGCCGGTTGCTGAAGGTGCTCTTCTGTCTCATGAATAGCTCATATAATGGATGTGCATTATTGTTCATAATTGCCATACACTTTTTCAGAGTTCTTTTCTCCACTACCTCCCCAAAAGAGTACAGATTACAGCCGACAGCAGAACTTGCCTTCTTAATAATCTTATTCAGCTTATTAGCATCAGAGGCCCGCACACTACTACCCCAGCACGTGATTGCAAAAAAGATGGCACTTGCCACTACAGATTGGTAGAACATTTCTAACATTTTGATACACACATTAAAAGACCTCAGTTTCCTTAGGAAATACAGTCTGCTCATCCCCTTCTTGTAGACAAACTCTGAGTGGCATCTCCAGTCCAGTTTGCTATCCAAATGGACCCCCAAATATTTGTAACTCTCCACCTGCTCTACCTCCTGACCAGCAATAGTGATCGGTAAGCATTCCAACTTACTCCTGCTATAGTTGGCCACCAACTCCTTAGTTTTCTTAACATTTAGTTGTAGATAGTTACCATTGCACCAATCCACGAAATTCGACACCACCCTTCTGTATTCCTCATCCCCCTGATCTCCCCTAATGCATCCCACAACCACAGAGTCATCCGAAAATTTTTGAAGGTGGCAAAGTTCAGATTTATACTGAAAGTCTGAAGTATACAGTGTGAATAGAAAGGGCGCAAGCACCGTTCCCTGGTGGGCACCTACACTGCTCAGTAATCTGCTTGACACCACTGCTCCCATCTGTACAAACTGTAAATTGGTATTGTATTGGTATGGTACTGTATACTGGTATTGTAGTAAGGCGCTCCTTCCGTTCTGAGCTTTGCACTGTGCCTCAAAAGTTTTTTTTGACCACATATGGGGTATCGTTGAACTCAGGAGAAATTGAACAACAAATTTTGCAGTCCATTTTCTCCTGTTACCCTTGTGAAAATACAAAATATGGAGCTAAAATACATTTTTGTTGGGAAAATGTGATTTTTTTATTTTCATGGCTCAACGTTATAAACTTCTGTGAAGCACCTGGGTTTTCCATGTCCTCAATACACATTTAGATAAGTTCCCTGAGTGGTCTAGTTTACAAAATAGTGTCACTTGTGGGGGTTTCCACTGATTAAGCACATCAGGGGCTCTCCTAACACGGCATGGCGTAAGCTAATTATGCCAACAAATGTTACATTCAGAATGTCAAAATGTCCCTTCTGGCCCTGCCATGCACTTAATCAGTGGTTTTACCCCGATATGAGGCATCACCATGCTCAGAAGAAATTGCACAGCAAATGGTATGGTCTATTTTCTCAACTTTTTCCAAGAACACATCTCCAAAGTCCTTCAGGTATCCCAGCAGACCCTTCAGACTTGGAGAGCATTTTTGTACAATTTTTAGTCATTTCTTGCAACAATTGGGGCACCATTTAACAACTTCCTTCTGACATTAATAACAGAATTGTTAAGAAGCAGCCAGGTAAGCCCCAATACCAATTCAGCAGGTAAATCATACAAATTGAAACAGGAGATGGATTCAGAGTGGTGTGCTCCCAATTGGTACATGAAATCCACCATTATCCTCTTGGCCAAAATCCAGGCTTATGGTCTCTTGCCAAGGGTGAAACTGTGAATGGGTCTACCTAAACTAACTGTCCCTAACTCTTACTTCAGAATCAGTCCCGAATAAATAAAGTTACCAGCAGACCCACAGTCAATGATCACCAATGTTGATAACACCTTGTTCTTGAAGGATAACACTGTCTTTATCAGTACTTATTTTGTTAAGGTTCAAATAATTGTGATGAATAAATAAATGCTCACATGACAATTGAATAAACTAATATGAATGTCCTTAACCCCTTTACCCCCAAGGGTGGTTTGCACGTTAATGACCAGGCCAATTTTTACAATTCTGACCACTGTCCCTTTATGAGGTTATAACTCCGAAACGCTTCAACGGATCCTGGTGATTCTGACATTGTTTTCTCGTGACATATTGTACTTCATGATAGTGGTAAAATTTCTTTGATAGTACCTGCGTTTATTTGTGAAAAAAACGGAAATTTGGCGAAAATTTTGAAAATTTCGCAATTTTCAAACTTTGAATTTTTATGCAATTAAATCACAGAGATATGTCACACAAAATACTTAATAAGTAACATTTCCCACATGTCTCCTTTACATCAGCATAATTTTGGAACCAATTTTTTTTTTGTTAGGGAGTTATAAGGGTTAAAAGTTGACCAGCAATTTCTCATTTTTACAACACCATTTTTTTTTAGGGACCACGTCTCATTTGAAGTCATTTTGAGGGGTCTATATGATAGAAAATGCCCAAGTGTGACACCATTCTAAAAACTGCACCCCTCAAGGTGCTCAAAACCACATTCAAGAAGTTTATTAACCCTTCAGGTGTTTAATAGGAATTTTTGGAATGTTTAAATAAAAATGAACATTTAACTTTTTTACACAAAAAATTTAATTCAGCTCCAATTTGTTTTATTTTACCAAGGGTAACAGGAGAAATTGGACCCAAAAAGTTGTTGTCCAATTTGTCCTGAGTACGCTGATACCCCATATGTGGCAGTAAACCACTGTTTGGGCGCATGGGAGAGCTCGGAAGGGAAGGAGCGCTATTTGACTTTTCAATGCAAAATTGACAGGAATTGAGATGGGACGCCATGTTGCGTTTGGAGAGCCACTGATGTGCCTAAACATTGAAACCCCCCACAAGTGACACCATTTTGGAAAGTAGACCCCCTAAGGAACTTATCTGGATGTGTGGTGAGCACTTTGACCCACCAAGTGCTTCACAGAAGTTTATAATGCAGAACCGTAAAAAAAAAAAATCATATTTTTTCACAAAAATTATATTTTTGCCCCCAATTTTTTATTTTTCCAAGAGTAAGAGAAGAAATTGGACCTCAAAAGTTGTCCAATTTGTCCTGAGTACGCTGATACCCCATATGTGGCAGTAAACCACTGTTTGGGCGCATGGGAGAGCTCGGAAGGGAAGGAGCGCCGTTTGACTTTTCAATGCAAAATTGACAGGAATTGAGATGGGACGCCATGTTGCGTTTGGAGAGCCACTGATGTGCCTAAACATTGAAACCCCCCACAAGTGACACCATTTTGGAAAGTAGACCCCCTAAGGAACTTATCTGGATGTGTGGTGAGCACTTTGACCCACCAAGGGCTTCACAGAAGTTTATAATGCAGAGCCATAAAAATAAAACAAAATTTTTTTCCCACAAAAATTATTTTTTAGCCCCCAGTTTTGTATTTTCCCTAGGGTAACAGGAGAAATTGGACCCCAAAAGTTGTTGTCCAATTTGTCCTGAGTACGCTGATACCCCATATGTGGGGGGGAACCACCGTTTGGGCGCATGGGAGGGTTCGGAAGGGAAGGAGCGCCATTTGGAATGCAGACTTAGATGGAATGGTCTGCAGGCGTCACATTGCGTTTGCAGAGCCCGTAATGTACCTAAACAGTAGAAACCCCCCACAAGTGACACCATTTTGGAAAGTAGACCCCCTAAGGAACTCATCTTGATGTGTTGTGAGAGCTTTGAACCCCCAAGTATTTCACTACAGTTTATAACGCAGAGCCATGCAAATAAAAAATATTTTTTTTTCCACAAAATTTATATTTTAGCCCCCAGTTTTGTATTTTTCCAAGGTTAGCAGGAGAAATTGGACCCTAAATGTTGTTGTCCAATTTGTCCTGAGTACGCTGATACCCGATATGTGGGGGGAAACCACCGTTTGGGCGCATGGGAGGGCTCGGAAGGGAAGGAGCATCATTTGGAATGCAGACTTAGATGGATTGGTCTGCAGGCGTCACATTGCGTTTGCAGAGCCCCTAATGTACCTAAACAGTAGAAACCCCCCACAAGTGACCCCATATTGGAAACTAGACCCCTCAATGAACTTATCTAGATGTGTTGTGAGAACTTTGAACCCCCAAGTGTTTCACTACAGTTTATAACGCAGAGCCGTGAAAATAAAAAATCTTTTTGTTTTCCCACAAAAATTATTTTTTAGCCCCCAGTTTTGTATTTTCCCAAGGGTAACAGGAGAAATTGGTCCACAAAAGTTGTTGTCCAATTTGTCCTGAGTATGCTGATACCCCATATGTTGGGGTAAACCCCTGTTTGGGCACACAGGAGAGCTCGGAAGGGAAGGAGCACTGTTTTACTTTTTCAACGCAGAATTGGCTGGAATTGAGATCGGACGCCATGCCGTGTTTGGAGAGCCCCTGATGTGCCGAAACAGTGGAAACCCCCCAATTATAACTGAAACCCTAATCTAAACACACCCCTAACCCTAATTCCAACGGTAACCCTAACCACACCTCTAACCCTGACACACCCCTAACCCTAATCCCAACCCTATTCCCAACTGTAAATGTAATCTAAACCCTAACCCTAACTTTAGCCCCAACCCTAACTGTAGCCCCAACCCTAACCCTAACCCTAGCCCTAACCCTAGCCCTAACCCTAACCCTAGCCCTAACCCTAACCCTAACCCTAGCCCTAACCCTAACCCTAGCCCTAACCCTAACCCTAACCCTAACCCTAACCCTAGCCCTAACCCTAGCCCTAACCCTAGCCCTAACCCTAACCCTAACCCTAGCCCTAACCCTAGCCCTAACCCTAGCCCTAACCCTAACCCTAGCCCTAGCCCTAACCCTAGCCCTAGCCCTAACCCTAGCCCTAACCCTAGCCCTAACCCTAACCCTAATCCTAGCCCTAACCCTAGCCCTAATGGGAAAATGGAAATAAATACATTTTTTTTTTATTTTTCCCTAACTAAGGGGGTGATGAAGGGGGGTTTGATTTACTTTTATAGCGAGTTTTTAGCGGATTTTTATGATTGGCAGCCGTCACACACTGAAAGACCCTTTTTATTGCAAAAAATATTTTTTGCAATACCACATTTTGAGAGCTATAATTTTTCCATATTTTGGTCCACAGAGTCATGTGAGGTCTTGTTTTTTGCGGGACGAGTTGACGTTTTTATTGAAAACATTTTTGGGCACGTGACATTTTTTTATCGCTTTTTATTCCGATTTTTGTGAGGAAGAATGACCAAAAGCCAGCTATTCATGAATTTCTATTGGGGGAGGCGTTTATACCGTTCCGCGTTTGGTAAAATTGATAAATCAGTTTTATTCTTCGGGTCAGTACGATTACAGCGATACCTCATTTTTATCATTTTTTTATGGTTTGGTGCTTTTATACGATAAAAACTATTTTACAGAAAAAATAATTATTTTTACATCGCTTTATTCTCAGGACTATAACTTTTTTATTTTTTTGCTGATGATGCTGTATGGCGGCTTTTTTTTGCGGGACAATATGACGCTTTCAGCGGTACCATGGTTATTTATATCTGTCCTTTTGATCGCGTGTTATTCCACTTTTTGTTCGGCGGTATGATAATAAAGCGTTGTTTTTTGCCTCGTTTTTTTTTTTTTTTTCTTACGGTGTTTACTGAAGGGGTTAACTAGTGGGACAGTTTTATAGGTCGGGTCGTTACGGACGCGGCGATACTAAATATGTGTACTTTTATTGTTTTTTTTTTTTTATTTAGATGAAGAAATGTATTTATGGGAATAATATTTTTTTTTTTTTTCATTATTTTGGAATATTTTTTTTTATTTTTTTTACACATTTGGAAAATTTTTTTTTTACTTTTTTACTTTGTCCCAGGGGGGGACATCACAGATCAGTGATCTGACAGTTTGCACAGCACTCTGTCAGATCACTGATCTGACATGCAGCGCTGCAGCCTTCACAGTGCCTGCTCTGAGCAGGCTCTGTGAAGCCACCTCCCTCCCTGCAGGACCCGGATCCGCGGCCATCTTGGATCCGGGGCTCGAGCAGGGAGGGAGGTGAGGAGACCCTCGCAGCAACGCGATCACATCGCGTTGCTGCGGGGGGCTCAGGGAAGCCCGCAGGGAGCCCCCTCCCTGCGCGGTGCTTCCCTGCACCGCCGGCACATCGCGATCATCTTTGATCGCGGTGTGCCAGGGGTTAATGTGCCGGGGGCGGTCCGTGACCGCTCCTGGCACATAGTGCCGGATGTCAGCTGCGATAAGCAGCTGACACCCGGCCGCGATCGGCCGCGCTCCCCCCGTGAGCGCGGCCGATCGGCTATGACGTACTATCCCGTCCAGGGTCAGATAAGCCCAGGGCACCTCGACGGGATAGTACGTCTAAGGTCACAGAGGGGTTAATAATAGATAATAAATATAAACAGTTACTCAAAATAGCAAATCATCAATAAAGTCATACATCACATAGGAGTCAATCAGACTGGTCTCTCAGTGTCCTCTCTCTTCCAATCTGTCTTCTGTCCCCTGTCTCCGGCATACCCCTATTTATATGCTAAACCAACTCCTTTGCTACTTCTGTAAAGGTTTGATGTTTATCCTGGTATGTGTTCTGAAGCCTTAAGGCCAAATAGATAAGACTTCACCACCTGGCATCCCTGGGGCTTTAAGACCTCCAATCAACATATGTAGGTCTAGGAAGATCTCTCATATTTGAAGATAAGTGTAACGTGTACACTAAATGTAAATAACTGGGTCATTTACATTCCTTTCCTTAAACTGACCATTTGGAACAATTGACATGTGGCTGGACAAGTTTTCAATTAGCTTTCTGCTATACTCTTTGTGTTGGTCCGGGCCCAGCGGGTACATCAGTGGGAGTTTAACCCCTCCAAGCCAGCTCGCTCCCAGTATTATGACCTGTTGCACTTGTTTCAGAAATGGTTACAGCCTGAGGTTCTGTCTCCCGTGGCCATGCTGGACCGCTTAGTGACTGATAAATTTTGGAGGGGTCTGCCCCGCGACCTCCAGTCATGGGTCGGACAAGCATCCCCTACTAATGCTCTCCAGATGATGGACCTGATAGAACGATATGGGGCAACCAAAGAGATCCAGGGAGGCACTCCCCGGAAAGTGTCCGGAAGGTTCCCTAAATCTCCACCCCTGGCTCGACAAGCAGAGCCCAGAAAGGCCACTCAAGACTTATCTGGAGGAGAAAGAGGCCCCATAGTCTGCTGGCGGTGCCATATGAGAGCTGATTGCCCCCATCTGGCTGAGCCCATGGAGACAAACTTTGGGTATCGCCAATCCCATTATGCCGAACTGATTTGCGCTACAGGTATCCAGGAGGGATCCAATATGGGACATTTGTGTAAGGTGGATGTGGAGGGTACCCCAGCCGTGGCCTTACTGGACTCAGGGAGTCTCGTGACCCTGGTACGAGCCAGTCTGGTACAGTCCAGCGAGTACACTGGTCGGAAAATTGGGGTGAAATGTATACATGGGGACTTAAAAGACTATCCTACCGCACTAGTGGTGATAAACACGCCAGTGGGGAGGCGGTGCCACGAGGTGGGGGTTGTGGTTAACTTACATTATGAATTGATACTTGGTAGAGATTTTCCTTTATTTTCTGTACTTTGGCCCACAGTTGTCTCACCCAGTGGACAACTGCCGTCACCGGTGACAACCAGGCTACATTCTCCAGAAGTGGGGCATGAACCTGGTAGCCCAGAGGAAGAAGAGTTGGCGGTAGGCGTGTCCTCCCCTTCGGTGGAGGAGGGGGAAAATTCTCCCATAGCAGTGTTGGCCGGGGATGTGGAAGACTTGCCGCCAGGACCTGAATTGTTAGATTTAAATGTATCGAGCGATAATTTTGGTACAGCGCAACTCCGAAACCCTACTTTGACTAGGGCCAGGGAAAATGTACTGTTTATTAACGGGGAACCCCAACAACCTGGGGCATCTACCCAGTTGCAACGCTTTGAGCTAAACCGAGACCTGATGTATCGAGTTGAGAAAGTACGTGGGGAAATGGTAGAACAGTTATTGGTACCTCAGGCCTATCGTAGGCTGGTAATGGACCTAGCGCATGCGCATGTGCTCGGGGGGCATTTGGGCCAAAAGAAAACCCTGGACCGAATTTTGCAGCGGTTTTACTGGCTAGGGGTCCATGAAGACGTTAAACGGTATTGTAATTCCTGTCCTGTGTGCCAGGTAACCAGTCCCCAGCCACACTTTCGGAGTCCTTTAGTGCCTTTACCTATTATAGAGGTGCCTTCCGAAAGAGTGGCAATGGATCTGGAAGGTCCTGTCAATAAGTCAGCAAGGGGGCACCAACATATCCTAGTAGTTCTAGATTATGCCACCCGGTATCCGGAGGCTGTTCCGCTGCGCCACACGTCAGCTAAGCTCATAGCAATGGAACTCATGGGAATGTTTTCTAGGGTGGGGATTCTGCAAGAGATTTTAACAGACCAAGGAACCCCCTTTATGTCAAAAATTATGAAAGAGCTCTGCCGTTTGTTAAATGTCAAACAGTTGCGCACCTCAGTTTATCACCCCCAAACAGATGGGCTGGTAGAAAGATTCAACAAAACGCTAAAGAGCATGCTAAAAAAACAGTTTCTAAAGATGGGAAGGATAGGGATCTTTTACTCCCATATTTGTTGTTTGCAGTACGGGAGGTGCCGCAGGCATCTACGGGGTTCTCGCCCTTTGAATTGTTGTATGGCCGACATCCCCGGGGCTTACTTGATATAGCCAAGGAGGCTTGGGAGAACCAACCAACCCCCCACAAAAGTGTAATAGAGCATGTTGCAAAAATGCAGTAAAGGATGGAGACAGTCCTACCATTGGTACGGGAACATATGGAAGCAGCACAACAGTCTCAGAGTCGGGTCTATAACCGGGAGGCTCGGGTAAGAACCTTTAGTCCTGGGGATCGCGTATTGGTACTTGTGCCCACAGTGGATAGCAAATTTCTGGCAAGGTGGCTGGGGCCCTATGAGATTATGGAGAAGGTGGGACCGGTAGACTATAAGGTACACCAACCAGGCCGGAGGAAACCAGAGCAGGTTTATCATCTTAATTTGCTTAAACTGTGGAAAGACAGAGACCACCTTGGCGGGGATAGTCCGCTGCCTACATTTTCTGTAGAGAAGGCTCCATTACCTCTGAGTGAGTCAGGAGAAGCCTTGTCTGTAGTCAAAATACCAGATACATTGTCTTCTAAACAGGTTCAGGAGGTCCGGGAGTTTGTTAGCCGAAATACGGACGTTTTTTTCTGAACTCCCTGGACGTACCTCCATAGTCCAACATGACATTGTTACGGAGCCACAGGCCAAAGTCCGATTAAAGCCATATCGGGTGCCTGAGGCTCGGCGACAAGCCATATCCCGGGAGGTGGAAAATATGTTACAATTAGGGGTCATAGAAGAGTCGTAAAGTGACTGGGCCAGTCCAATAGTCCTAATACCTAAGCCTGATGGGACCCTAAGATTCTGTAATGACTTCAGAAAACTTAATGAAGTTTCAAAATTTGATGCTTACCCCATGCCCCGGGTGGATGAATTCATAGAACGATTTGGGCAGGCACGGTATTTTACAACCCTTGACCTTACAAAAGGGTATTGGCAGGTGCCCCTAACAAAGGCAGCTAAGGAAAAAACGGCGTTTGTAATGCCCGAAGGGTTGTTTCAGTATAAGGTGTTACCTTTTGGTTTGCATGGTGCGCCGGCGATGTTCCAACGGCTAATAGATATTGTCCTCCGTCCCCATCGCCGTTATGCCTCAGCCTATCTGGATGATATTATTGTGTACAGTGCAGACTGGGAAAGTCACTTACCCAAGGTACAGGCGGTGGTTGATTCCCTCCGACAAGCAGGGCTAACAGCCAATCCAAAGAAGTGTTCCATAGGGATGGAGGAAGCTCGGTACTTGGGTTATGTCATTGGGAGAGGGGTCCTTAAGCCCCAAATAAACAAAGTGGAGGCAATACAGAACTGGCCCCGTCCCCTCACAACAAAGCAGGTAAAAGCCTTTTTAGGCTTAGTGGGATATTACAGGCGATTTGTTCCCAACTTTGCAACGTTGTCCGCGCCTTTAACAGACTGTTTGAAATGGAGGAAGTCTGTGATGGTCCAATGGAATGATCAGTTAGAAGAGGCCTTTGTAAAGTTAAAATCAGTACTGTGTGGTACACCCGTTCTGATTACACCTGATTTCAAAAGAGAGTTCATCGTGCAAACCGATGCCTCTGAGATAGATCTTGGTGCCGTGTTGTCTCAAGAAATTAACGGAGAAGAGCATCCCGTTAGTTTCCTGAGCCGGAAGCTTACCCCAGCCGAAAGCAGGTACAGTATTGTGGAGAGAGAGTTCCTGGCCATTAAATGGGCACTTGAGTCTCTTCGCTATTATTTGCTGGGCAGAAAATTTTGCTTGGTGACAGATCACTCCCCTCTTACATGGATGAGTCAAGCTAAGGAGAGAAATGCACGAGTCACCAGATGGTTTCTGTCCCTGCAAAATTTTAAATTTTCAGTAGAACATCGGGCCGGCAGACTACAGGGGAATGCAGATGCCCTGTCCAGAGTCCACTGTATGTCATGTGTCCACCCCCAGGGTTGAACAAAGCGGGAGGTATGTGGTGCACTAAAAGGTGTAGTGCTGGACGGAAGCTATGTTTCTCCCAGCAGGATGAGTTTTGGCCTGTTATTTCCCTAAGGTTGAGGACCTGCAGTGATGTCACGATCATGTGATCAGCCCATGTGATGGATACCTCACCTGTGGGTGTGGCTATAGACTATGTAATGGAGTTTCTTTTGTTTTGCACATGTCATTCTGGGGACGGAACTAGGCTGGAAGGAGACTGAACTGTTTTCTCTCCCACACATGTCACAAAGGTTGGTGACACGACTGTTAGCAGCCCTGGGAAGGGCACCTGGCGGAAGCCGCTGACCTGGCAGCCACTTAGTTAAGCCCATCCCGTATAAGGGTGAGTCTGAGACCAGTGGTTCTCCAAGCTGGAGTATGTTTGGTTTTTTCTCTTACTTTCTGTCTCGGACTGTTTAAAGTGACAATAAACCACTGAAGTTTTGACTGGAAGCCTGTGTGTTGCCTCATTACTGCGGCCAATCCCTACAATATATATATATATATATATATATACTACACAGTACTTCATGGTGGTTTTTTGTTATTGCAAGCTGTTAGCTTTCCTAAAAAGATGGGTATCCAAGTTTCATCTGAAAGTTCCAAATGTGGTGGATAATAGAATGTGTTGAGAACCAGAATTCCAGAGTAAAAGGGATACTCAGAAGAAGTCTTGAAGGCGATTGAATGAGGAACCTACAAGTATGAAGGAGAGAAGGAGGTTTTTGGAGAACTGGAGATTATACATAAGAAAGTATCTGGAGATTAGTTCTGAGATATATGGAGGAGACAGATTAGGATTGTTTTTAGATCAATGTTAGTAGTTTAATCTGGATATGTTGGGGAATTGGAAGCCAATGAAGGGATTTGCAAAGGAGAGAAGCGGGGGAGTAGTAAGGAGAGAGGTGGACCAGAGTGGTGTGTGTTATGACCTGGTGGTTAGGAGCACCCGGAATGACCTGATAGTTAAACCTCATACAGGACGAGCTCTGGGATGTGGAAACTCTGCTGACCGCAAGCCCTAATCCTATCACACACACTAGAAATAGCCGTGGAGCGCTCCTGACCAGACCTAGGCGCCTCGTCACAGCCAAAGAACTATCTAGCCCTAGAGATGGAAAATAAAGCCTACCTTGCCTCAGAGAAATTCCCCAAAGGTAAAGGAAGCCCCCCACATATATTGACTGTGAGTAAAGATGAAAGTCACAAACGCAGAAATGAAACAGGTTTCAGCAAAGGGAGGCCAGACTTACTAAATAGACAGAGGATAGGAAAGGTAACTTTGCGATCAGCACAAAAACCTACAAAAGACCACGCAGAGTGTGCAAAAAAGACCTCCGCACCGACTCACGGTGCGGAGGGACCACTCTGCATCCCAGAGCTTCCAGCTAGCAAGACAAAATCATGATAACCAGCTGGACAAGAAAACAAAGAACAAATAATGACTATCAGGAACTTAGCTTCTGCAGGAGAAGGCAGGTCACCACAGAGATCCAGGAGCGAACTGAACAAATGCAAAAACATTGACAGCTGGCATGGAGTAACGATCTGAGAGGAGTTAAATAGAGCAGCCAACCAAAGGATAAACCACGTCACCTGTGTAAGGAACCTCAGAAGCCGCAGCTTCACTCATAGCCACCAGAGGGAGCCCATAGACAGAACTCGCCGAAGTACCATTCACGACCACAGGAGGGAGCTCGACAACAGAATTCACAACAGGTGTGAGAATGTTAGTAGGGAGGCTACAGAGGAAGATATTGCAGTAGTTGAGGTGGGAGATGATGAGGGCATACATTAGTATTACACTAGTAATAGCAATATGTAATGCAAGGTCAAATACTGTGTCATTGGGCAGCTCATTGGAAGAACAATCTATGCAACCCATTAAATATTTTCCTTTTCAGTTTACTAGTCCGAAGCTCAAATGATCTTTAAGAAAAATATCACTCAACTGAGTGATGTGCCAAAAAATATTGAAGCAAAAGTGTGAAATAAAAAACATGCGACAAGATAACATGTCAGTAGTCTCTAAAAGGCATTTCAATGTTGCGTGTACAGGATCAGTGGGGATCCCTATGGTCAGATTCCCAGTGATCAGTATCACCTATGCCAAACATTCTATATCCTGAGAAGGCTATATTTTATATTTTTTTATTTAATTTAATGTTTCAGTTGTGATATTTCATGTTAGATTTCTGTATGGGTAACACAAGCTAAACTTGTATTACAACCAGATGTAGGATTAATAATAAATGAAAGTTAGATCAAAATGCAGATGCAAAGAAAATAAAAGTTCCTTTAATGACTTTCTCAAAGCTCGATCTATCAATTTTTATAGGTGTGACCATGGTGTGCTTACAGGTAACTTCATTTCCTGCTTCACTGAGATGGCTGAAGAAAAAATCTAAAAGCATGAATATTCATTACATGAAACCTTAAGAGTCTAATTCCACTACATATTAGAAATTTTAAAACAACAGTGAATATTAGCAGCAGCTGATTTCTTAATGAAATTTCTCTAATTTACATTTTTCAAATGTTAATTTTTGAATCTATCAGTAAAATAACTGAATGCGCAGTTGGAATACAGAATCATCCAAATACATATTAATACAAATGAATGTAATATTTTAAGAAGGAAATGTAATTGTATGGTAATTATATCATTTTCATATAATATTTTTAACTTTTGTAGTTTATTATCACAAATTCAATTTTTGTGTGTAATTAAGTTAATAAAGTTAACTCTTCAAAGCACCACTCCAGGGTTTTTTGTCTTTTTTTCAACTCTGGAGTGGCACTTTAAATGTAAGTTCCCTGTCCCCTATCTTATAATCACTGTCCAGTGTCTTTACCTTTTTTGTAGCATTGCTGCACTCCCGTGGCACCATCTTGTGACAGCAGCTTATGAATGGCCGGAAGGCAGAATTTATGTCACAAGCTCTAATTACAATTCTATGACACCCAGAACAAGGCTGTCGTAGACTTGTATTGACAGTAACCTCCACGCCGCTCCATAAAATACAGGAACAGCCAGTAGGTCACTTTTCGCTGGAGACTGACGGTAACGTTGGTGAAAAAATGATGAAAATACTGGAAGGTGAGTGTGAGACAGGGGCGGGGGACTAACATTAAAAGCACCACTCCAGCTGTGCAGTAAAAAAAAATGTTGGAGTGGTGCTTTAAAAAGGAATCTGTCAGTAGGTTTTTAATATGTAATCTGAGGACAGCATGAGGTACGGGATGAGACATTGAATTCAAGGATGTGTCTTTTATTCGTGCTGATGTTTACTTACACTGAAGGTTTTATCACTAGGAGCTTATCATTGCCAGGACTTATGTGCATGTGACTGCCAGTCCAACCTCACCTCCTCTAGTGATAAGCAGCTCACTTTCAATAGACTACGTACATCAAAAGCCTGGTGTGGGCGCGGGCTAAAACCTTGATTGTGTCAGGACTGTTGTACGCAATGACAAAAGTGATACATCGTTGGTTTCCGCTTCTCTTTGCCTACATCACGCTGCTCTCAGATAAAGAAGCCAAAACCTTCTGACAAATTTCCTTTAAAAAATAAAGAATTAGATATCCTTCATGAGTAGGTGCTAGTCCCGACGTCACAATGTAGATATCCATAATAATGATTTTGTGAGTAGAGTACTGCCCAATGTACTCATAAGGGTACAGTGACAGAGAGCTGTAAAATACCTCTGATGTTCAAAAATTAACCATTTAGATGTAGGCAAAGCATAGCAATTGTCTGCCCATTGGTGCCATACATTGTTATAATGGGGTGGTTATAGCTTACAATATCAAACGGGAGCATAGCAATAAACCCCAGACTTGTCATTGTTATCTGATTAGCAGGCATGCTATATTGTCTATGAGAATACTGCTGACCGTTCACAATATTTTGGAATAATCTGCTGATATTTACCCCTTTAAAATGTGAAATTCTAAAAGTGGCATTTCAAGTGTGTATCCCGGGGAATTGTAAGGGTATGTGCACACGTTCAGGTTTTTTCGTGTTTTTTTCACGTTTTTTCGTGATAAAAATGTGATAAAGCCGCATTAGAAACTGCAGACATATGCATCCTATCATTTAGAATGCATTCTGCAATTTTTGTGCACATGATCGCGTTAAAAAAAGCAGCATGTTCATTAATTTTGTAAATTTGGGAAAAACGCACAAAAAACGCACCAAAAATGCGTCAAAAACGCATCAAAAACGCGTCAAAAACGCATGAAAAAGCGTGAAAAAAACGCGTGCGGAATTCTGGCAAAAATGTCCGGTTTTTGTCAGGAAAATTTCTGCAAGAAATCCTGATGTGTGCACATATCCTAAATCAGGGGTGTCAAACTGCATTCCTCGAGGGCTGCAAACAGGTCATGTTTTCAGGATTTCCTTGTACTGCACAGGTGATAATTTAATCACCAACTCATTATTTGTGTAGGTGATTAAATTATCACCTGTGCAGTACGAGGAAATCCTGAAAACATGACCTGTTTGCAGCCCTCGAGGAATGCAGTTTGACACCCCTGCCCTAAATCATAACTTTCAGTGATGTTAACAGCAGCATGCGCAAGATAGCCACTTTCATAATCAAGATAGCCACTTTCATAATCATGTACAAAGAGATATCTACAGTCAGAAAACATACTTTCAACAGTTTTGAATGCCATCTTAACTTTCATTTGTTGAAGGGTTGGAAACCTACAGCAGCTGCTATTCTGGCCCTGTCAT
Source organism: Ranitomeya imitator (assembly GCF_032444005.1). NCBI lineage: Eukaryota > Metazoa > Chordata > Amphibia > Anura > Dendrobatidae > Ranitomeya > Ranitomeya imitator. The sequence continues at coordinate 53,581,063 of NC_091284.1, forward strand.
TTGCCTATTCAACCTCGCTTTGAACCTATTATTCAGTTCCTACATGGGTTCTCTAACAGGAAGGTGATCATCATACCCAAGCTGATCTAACAATAGGTTATAATTAGTTAAAAAGATAAATTTGTTTTATTTTTTTTAAATCATGAGTGCATTATTTGCCTATTCCTAATCTTGGCTCTGATTTTACTTTTTACCAAAAACATATTGTTGTCTCAATGGCAAAGTATCTATAAAATAAGTAAAACATTCTAGTGTTAAAATTAATTCTGAACTTTTTAAAAAGTCAAAATGGAAAAATGTTATAGATTTTCAGAAGATTCTGAAAATGAGTCCTTTAGTGCATTCTACAAATCAAACTGATTTTTTTTCCGGGGATCATAGAGAATACACAACGCTTTGCCTATGTAGATTATATAATTTCTCCAGCCAAAAAATCTTATGTGGAAATTTTAATCAAAAGCTGGCTTCAGCTCACAAGTTCTCTTGAAAGGCTTGCAAGGTAAGACATTGCACCTCAATTTATAAATATTTATGTTGAAGTGATACATTACAGACATAGCAAAAATGCAGAATAAATGGAAAGGGTAAAATGTAAGAAGAATTCCCCTTGAACAAAAAGATTTGGCAGTCTTAAAGTTCATGCTTATTATATAGTAATTTCTGGACTCGCTCTAAGACTAGGATATAGTAATTATACATGGTAAATTCAAGGCTTGTATCATGTACTGTAGTTAATGAATAATGAATGTGTTTCTGCTGATGAGTTTGCCATAATATCTATAATGGCTGTATTTAATATTTGCTACAGTTACTATTTCAAAGCATGAGTATACTGAGTTATAAGACAAGGGTGGAAATTTTCATATGGTATAGAAGAAACTTGTGTTAGTCATTTGTTGCCTTATAGTGATCTATCATGAATAAATAACATTTTTGCCCAAAAATATAAATTAAAAAAGTATTTTTAGATTACTAATTGTTAATATAATACATATATGCAAAAACAACAATGGCCTAGATCAAGGGTGGGCAATTAATTTTGCCATGGGGCCGCATGAGAAAGTGGGATGGTTTTAGAGGGCCGAACTAATATAATTACCGTATTTTTTGGACTATAAGACTCACCGGACCATAAGGCACACCCCAAATTTGGGGTGAAAATTGCAGAAAAAAAGATTTTTTATAAGATGAGGGTCCGTCTTATTGTCCGAATTTACAGTATCTTATGGTAAGATTCTTACCTGAGGGCTGGCGGTGGCAGAGCAGGGTCACAGGAGGCATGGTGTCGGCAGAGGTGGGGTGATGCGGTGTGGCGTGCGGCGTGCACCTGAGCAGGGTCCCTTCCTGCTAAGGCGGGCGACGCCACGGCCTGGTGTCCATGGGGGGGTTGCAGCAGTGGTGGTGCGGCGGCGGCAGAGGTGCGATATGGCGTGCGCAGGTTTCCTTCCACCGGTGAGGTGACGCAGCAGCCAGGAATGCGATGTGCGCACCAGAGCCGGGTTGAATATCGGTGGCGGCGGCCATCTTCCCGAGGCCGCGCGTGCGCAGATGGAGTGCTCTGCTTCACGGGGCTTCAGGAAAATGGCCGCGGGAGGCCACGTGTGCGCAGATGGAGATCGCGGCTGACATTTTCCTGAAGCCGAGATCTAAATCTGCAATCTCGGCTTCAGAAAAATGGCCGCCGCGATCTCCATCTGCGCACGCGCGGCCTCCCGCGGCCATCTTCCTGAAGCCCCGTGAAGCAGAGCACTCCATCTGCGCACGCGCGGCCTCGGGAAGATGGCCGCCACCACTGATAAATAGGTAATCAACCCGTCTCTGCTCCTCCTCAGAAAGCGGCTGGCCGAGCGGTGCCGAGGGCGGCTGTCAGAAGTGACAGCTAGCTGGCGGGCCGCTTAAAATCATCAGGCGGGCCGCATCTTGCCCAGGTCTGGCCTAGATCAATGGCACTTCCATCAATATACGCAATCCTATAAACACAAGGAAATCTTATGCCATGCATGTAAATAAACAAGGATCTTAAATATATACATACACAAAAATTGTAAAAAAAATGGGGGTGATCCAAAAACAAAAAATTACTGCATACAAAGGGTGTATACTGATTCCATCAAGGATTGAAAAAAACCCTCCATATATCATCATGGCTTGCATATTGTTACAAAACATTAGTCTCAAAGAGGTTACTGCCTGAGACCAATAAAGATTAGTCTATAAAGAGATGAGCCACATACACAAAAGTTATGGAAGAGCACGGGAGTTAGGCTGAGTAGGCCTTATTGATAGATATTAAGAGTCAGTGTTGCTTTTTTATTCAATTTCTGTGTATGGGGGGGGAGTCTCCTATGGTGAAGGTGTGGTAGTATAGTAACCTGAGCAATGCACTGATATATAAAGAAAGTTAATTTCAATAACTCAAATATTGACTTATCTTAGAGAGATTGCTCAAGAAAAAAATATATTACAGTGCTTTAGTGCATAATTAAATATAAATATAAAAGTCAAACTTGATATAGGCAAAATACCTTTAAGCATAAAGCAGCACACCATGGTAAAATTTTAGCAGCACATCCTGAGGAATAGCACAGCAATTACACTGGGAATAGGCATACAGGGTAAAAATAGCATCGCAATATAAAGTAAGTAGACAAAGCAAGTTTACACAACCTGAGGATGCAGCACTGGTCCCCAATGCGCGTTTCGCATTAGCTTCTTCCTCGGGGTGGGGTTTCTATTTTAAAGCATGAGTATACTCAGTTATGAGAGAAGGGTGACATTTTTCATATAGTATTGAAGAAACTCATGTTAGTCATTTGTTGCCTTATGGTGACATATCATGAATAAATAACATTTTTACCCTAAGAAATTAATGAAAATAAGTATTTTTTAGATTACTAGCTATTAATCTAAGAATATACGATATGTTATGACAGTCTGCCGGGCACGCATGCGCGTTGTGCCGCTCTGTGTCCCTTGGCTCTTGGCGTCTTTTGGGAGGTGCGATGCTGGGGCACATGATGTGTCCGGGTCCCGCCCTCTGCTGACTCCGACGCCAATCGACAGGGTCCGGTATGCAGCTGCCCATGCGTCGAGATCTGAGCGACTTACATGTCAGTGATAAGTTATGACTCCTCCCCGCCTTGACGTGACAGCCGGAGATTGGCATTCGGCCCGGAATAGGATGAATGGGGTTGTGGTGTTGTGCATATTATGTAATCTTAGTCACACTTAGGTCGGGCACTCTACCACGAATATGTATAAGCACTTGTTGGTATATTCTAATAGTTTGATAAGCGGTAGCGTGTACGGTTGTCATGACGATACTCGTCACTTCTGGGTTGTCCCTATTGGTTCCGGCTCCCTTTTTATAGCATGCACGAGAGATTCTGACATGCCCCCTGATGAAGGCTGTGCCGAAACGTGCGTCGGGGTGACGTGGACGGCACTGGCGTGTCCCCTGACTATTCTGCTTGGTAGTGGACGGCTGCACTTTGGGTAAGCATATGGCCTGTATACTCTCTATTTGAGCAAGGATTCTGACACTATGGCAGGTCTTAGTGCCTGACCAGTATAAGATACATAGGCTAGCGCTTCAAACCTGTATGATTCTCCAAAACCGTCATACCATTTATGTGGGGATATATAATGTTGATACTATAGGGGTTTAGTACTCCGAATGTATGTCAAAATACTTAAATAACGCCAGACCATCCATGTCCCATTTTTGCTGCTGAAATTGATGCATATGTCATGTGGGAATACCCACCACTGCACCTGTTTTTAGTGTATTTGTATAATAAAGTATATCATTTTTTCTATATATTCTGGCCTATTGATCGTTTTTCGTTTGCTGTGTTTCTTATATATTCTTATAACGATTGGCCTAACAACGTAGTCCTACACATGTAGCATAAGTATGTGTTTTGTTGTGAAATTGGTACCAGTGGGATATTAATCACATGAATAATGCTACTAATGTGTATGCTGAGATATGTGTTCACTATTAATCTAATATGTATATACAGTGGCTACATCTATGGTGAGCTTTAAAGACCCTGCATAGATACTAAAAGTTGGAAGGGGTGTCCGATGGACAGAAAAATGTGTTTATTGTTTTATAGCTGAAGATTAAATTAATTCGGTAATGTTATTTCATTTTCCAAACTGTGTGTTTTGTTTTATTACATACCTCCCTTTCATGCTGCTGGAAATGCCACTTCTTCTGATTTTCCTACCCCTTTCCTATCCCTTGAGGGTAGTTAGCTTTTATATTTTGACCACCCATTTTCTCCGTGTCTATATCGGCCAAGACAAGAAATGGGGTTCATTTAAGTAATGAACTAAGTTGCATAGATGACATAACGTTATCACATATTGACTTATACATGGTTTCGTTTAGGTTTCTGATTATGATTAAGTAGTAGAAGCACGAGAATTGAGATCCCTGAAATAGAATGATATACAGGTGCTTCTCACAAAATTAGAATATCATCAAAAAGTTAATTTATTTCAGTTCTTCAATACAATAGTGAAACTCATGTCTCCTTCCCCATAATCCTGTAGAATGTTAGCCCGCAAGGGCAGGGTCCTCGCCCCTCTGTATGAGTCCATCATTGTTAATTTGTTTACTGTAAGTGATATCTGTAACTTGTATGTAACCCCTTCTCATGTACAGCACCATGGAATCAATGGTGCTATATAAATAAATAAATAATAATAATAATAATATTATATAGAGTCATTACAAACAGAGTGAACTATTTCAAGTGTTTATTTCTGTTAATGATGATGGTTATGGCTTACAGCCAGTGAAAATCCAAAAGTAATTTTCTCAGAAAATTAGAATGCTTTATGACTAGTGTTGAGCGATACCGTCCGATACTTGAAAGTATCGGTATCAGATAGTATCGGCCGATACCCGAAAAATATCGGATATCGCCGATACCGATATCCGATACCAATACAAGTCAATGGGACATCAAGTATCGGAATGTATCCTGATGATTCCCAGGGTCTGAAGGAGAGGAAACTCTCCTTCAGGCCCTGGGATACATAGTGAGGTGTAAAATATAGAATTAAAATAAAAAATATTGATATGCTCACCTCTCCGGCGGCCCCTGGACATCACGCTGGTAACCGGCCAGCTTCTTTGTTTAAAATGAGCGCGTTTAGGACCTGCGAATGACGTCGCGGCTTCTGATTGGTCGCGTGTCGCTCATGTGACCGCCACGCGACCAATCAGAAGCCGTGACGTCATTCGCAGGTCCTTAATTCCTAGAATTAGGAGTTTAGTGAATGAGAATGACGTCGCGGCTTCTGATTGGTCGCGTGCCGCTCATGTGACCGCCACGCGACCAATCAGAAGCCGCGACGTCATTCGCAGGTCCTAAACGTGCTCATTTTAAACAAAGAAGCCGGCCGGTTACCAGCATGATGTCCAGGGGCCGCCGGAGAGGTGAGCATATCAATATTTTTTATTTTAATTCTTTATTTTACACATCCCTATTGATCTGATACCGATACCCGATACCACAAAAGTATCGGATCTCGGTATCGGAATTCCGATACCGCAAGTATCGGCCGATACCCGATACTTGCGGTATCGGAATGCTCAACACTATTTATGACATCAGCTTGAAAAATCATTTTAAAATCCAAAATGTTGGCCTACTGAAATGTATATTCAGTAAATGCACTCAGTACTTTGTCAGGGCTCCTTTTGCATAAATTACTGCATCAATGCAGCGTGGCATGGAGGCGATCAGCCTGTGGCACTGCTGAGATGTTATGGAAGCCCAGGTTGCTTTGACAGCAGCCTTCAGCTCGTCTGCATTGTTGGGTCTGGTGTCTCTCTTCTTCCTTTTGATAATACCCCATAGATTCTCTATGGCATCCTGGCACCATCAAGGTTGAAAGCTATTTATCCCCAGACATGGAATACGGCGTGGGAAAGAATCACAGACTGGTGATGAATATAGTTGTTTTTTGTTTTTATTTTCTTACACGAGATGAGGAATTCCATGGAATGGGCGCTAGGTGAGTATAACTATGTTTGTTATTTTTAAATAAAAAAAGGAAAAGTGTGCTTTATTAATTTCAAATAAAAGAATTTATTCTTGCTGTGTATTTATTTACATATAACTATAGAATTAGTGATGGAGTGGTGTCTGATCAGCGAAAAATATGTGGACAATGAAAATCATGCTCACATTCTCTAGCAAAACCAAAAAAGTTAAAAAATAAACAAATAAATTGCGGGTTAAGGTCAGCCATAGATAATGTGTAATTGGTCAAGAAAGGTTTTATTTTTATGTATTTTTTCAACTTATATAATTATGTAACTACAATGTATAAAAAAAAAGAAAACAAAAAGCAGCACCCAAAGAAAACAAAGGGTGCGAAAAATTCTTCCAGGTGTGTACCAAACCTCATGCTATAATCCAAAAAAAGAAGGCAGCACTCCAAGAGAAAAAATAAATGTGATTTATTGGCCCATGTGCGACGTTTCGGTCCAAGATGTGGACCTTTCTCAAGCCGGAGAAAGGTCCACATCTTGGATCGAAACATCGCACATGGGCCCAATAATTCACATTTATTTTTTCTATTGGAGTGCTGCCTTTGTTTTTTTGGACTATACAATGTTTCTAAGTGATACGAGACTACCATATGCTGATAATACTTTTGTGTGGTTGGGACATCGCTGACCTTATTTATTGTGAAAACTCAGATATGATAGAAGTAAAAAAGGCACTATAGCTATCAGTATATGACTGTTTTCTCTACAGTATTTTGGAATTATTTATTTCTACCATTAGACAGTATTATTTATGTTTGTAGAGTAAATTACCTCAATACATTTGAATTGATTTATTAACAACTTATCCCCAAAAAACTCAAACAAGTTTAATACCTTGACTTTTCGATTCAGGGTAGAAATGTTCTTTAATACATATAAGGAATCATATTTTAATGTGTTATTTTGACAGATGTTTCACACGATTTATACAGTAAAAGCGGTGCTATTTAAAGAATACATTGAACATTTTCTCACTTTTTCTCTCAGCGGTGCAATTCGTAAAAGAACAAATTATTGAAACTTCTAGTTTTGCTATTCTTTATCTAATGAGACTAAAATGCTTAATTTGTCTAAAGCTTAAAAGCGCTCTGCAGCTATCCAATTCTACAGAGGCCAGTGACTAAGCAAATCGATGCATGGTCCATTGCAACCAGCAGGCGGAATATCTATTTTGCATAGAATTGTCTTTTGCACAAAGAGACTAATGGACGCTGAAGGCTGGCTTAATTTTTTTTCTTTTAAACACCCATGGTTTTAATTAATCTGATGTCAATGTAGATGGCTTTCTCTGAATCTACAGCTCTCTTGCCAACAAACGTTTAAATATTTTGATCCATATTTACAAATGAAGAAAAATATAACTTTCTATATGAAAAATTAAATAATTTTCTATACAACTTTGTAATACAATAAAATAACTCTTAATATTAATATAGTATATCGAAGGAGTTGTCATTTTTAACTTGTAAAATGAACATAACATGCACTGACCTCTCCCACGGTTGCTGTTTGAATGATGTCATCACTGGGTCTCCCAGGGCTCACGTGACATTGTTATGCCACGTGAGACATGCAGACAATCAGGTGTCACTATTGGGTTGCTACTCTCTTACTTTCCATGGATGAATTTTGGACAAATTGAAGAAGTGAAGGCAAAACTGCCCAATAGCAGGAGCTGACTGATTGCAGGGCTCAAGAGGCATAATAATGTCACATGAGCCCCAGTAGACCTGGTGCTGAAGTCATTGGAATGGTGCCAGTGACAGAGGTAATTTATTTTACAACTGGAATCCTTCTTTTTAAAACAAAGCTGTTTGAGCTAGTGGACATCCCTTTTGCTGAAATCAATAATAATTGTACTTAAAAAAAACAATTAATAGAAATAAATTATTTTTTACATTTATATTTTACATATTCGATGACCACTTTGGTCCTAAGCTACCACCTGTAAGGCTCACATAGCATATTACGTCTTTCTTTTAGGCACATTTTGCTATGGCAGATCTAAACTTAACGCCTTCATGACCCAGCCTATTTTGACCTTAATGACCTGGCCGTTTTTTGCAATTCTGACCAGTGTCCCTTTATGAGGTAATAACTCAGGAACGCTTCAACGGATCCTAGCGGTTCTGAGATAGTTTTTTCGTGACATATTGGGCTTCATGTTAGTGGTAAATTTAGGTCAATAAATTCTGTGTTTATTTGTGATAAAAACGGAAAATTTTGAAAATTTCACAATTTTCACATTTTGAATTTTTATTCTGTTAAACCAGAGAGTTATGTGACACAAAATAGTTAATAAATAACATTTCCCACATGTCTACTTTACATCAGCACAATTTTGGAAACAACATTTTTTTTTTGCTAGGAAGTTATAAGGGTTAAAATTTGACCAGCAATTTCTCATTTTTACAACGAAATTTCCAAAATCATTTTTTTTAGGGACCACCTCACATTTGAAGTCAGTTTGAGAGGTCTATATGGCTGAAAATACCTAAAAGTGACACCATTCTAAAAACTGCACCCCTCAAGGTGCACAAAACCACATTCAAGAAGTTTATTAACTCTTCAGGTGCTTCACAGCAGCAGAAGCAACATGGAAGGAAAAAATGAACGTTTAACTTTTTAGTCACAAAAATGATCTTTTAGCAACAATTTTTTTATTTTCCCAATGGTAAAAGGAGAAACTGAACCACGAAAGTTGTTGTCCTATTTGTCCTGAGTATGCTGATACCTCATATGTGGGGGTAAACCACTGTTTGGGTGCACGGCAGGACTTGGAAGGGAAGGAGCGCCATTTGACTTTTTGAATGAAAAATTGGCTCCACTCTTTAGCGGACACCATGTCGCGTTTGAAGAGCCCCCATGTGCCTAGAAATTAGAGCTCCCCCACAAGTGACCCCATTTTGGAAACTAGACCCCCCAAGGAACTTATCTAGATGCCTAGTGAGCACTTTAAACCCTCAGGTGCTTCACAAATTGATCCGTAAAAATGAAAAAGTACTTTTTTTTCACAAAAAATTTATTTTCGCCTCAATTTTTTCATTTTCACATGGGCAATAGGATGAAATGGATCATAAAATTTGTTGACCAATTTCTCCCGAGTACGCCGATACCTCACATGTGGGGGTAAACCACTGTTTGGGCACACGGTTGGGCTTGGAAGGGAAGGCAAGCCATTTGACTTTTTGAATGGAAAATTAGCTCCAATTGTTAGAGGACATCATGTCGCGTTTGGACAGCCCCTGTGTGCCTAAACATTGGAGCTCCTCCACAAGTGACCCCATTTTGGAAACTAGACCCCCCAAGGAACTTATCTAGATGCATATTGAGCACTTTAAACCCCCAGGTGCTTCACAGAAGTTTATAACGCAGAGCCATGAAAATAAAAAATAATTTTTCTTTCCTCAAAAAATATTTTTTAGCCTGGAATTTCCTATTTTGCCAAGAGTAATAGGAGAAATTGGACCCCAAATTTTGTTGTCCAGTTTCTCCTGAGTACGCTGATAACCCATATGTGGGGGTAAACCGCTGTTTGGGTCCACGGCAAGGCTCGGAATGGAAGGCACGCCATTTGGCTTCTTAAATGGAAAATTAGCTCCAATCATTAGCGGACACCATGTTGCGTTTGGAGAGCTCCTGTGTGCCTAAACATTGCAGGTCCCCCACAAATGACCCCATTTTGGAAACTAGACCCCCAAAGGAACTAATCTAGATGTGTGGTGAGCACTTTGAACCCCCAATTGCTTCACAGAAGTTTATAACACAGAACCATGAAAATATAAAAAAAAATTATTTTCTCAAAAATGATTTTTAGCCCGCAATTTTTTATTTTCCCAAGGGTAACAGGAGAAATTTGACTCCAAAAGTTGTTGTACAGTTTCTCCTGAGTACGCTGATACCCCATATGTGGGGGTAAACCACTGTTTGGGCACACGTCGGTGTTTGGAAGGGAAGTAGTGATGTTTTGAAATGCAGACTTTGATGGAATGCTCTGCGGGCGTCACGTTGCGTTTGCAGAGCCCCTGATGTGCCTAAACAGTAAAAACTCCCCACAAGTGACCCCATTTTGGAAACTAGACCCCCAAAGGAACTTATCTGGATATGTGGTGAGCACTTTGAACCCCCAAGTGCTTCACAGAAGTTTATAACGCAGAGCAGTGAAAATAATAAATACGTTTTCTTTCCTCAAATATAATTTTTTAGCCCAGAATTTTTTAATTTTCCCAAGGGTAACAGGAGAAATTTGACCCCAATAGTTGTTGTCCAGTTTCTTCTGAGTAAGGTGATACCCGATATGTGGGGGTAGAGCACTGTTTGGGCACATGCCGGGGCTCGGAAGTGAAGTAGTGACGTTTTGAAATGCAGACTTTGATGGAATGCTCTGTGGGCGTCACGTTGCGTTTGCAGAGACCCTGATGTGCCTAAACAGTAGAAACCCCCACAAGTGACCCCATTTTAGAAACTAGACCCCGAAAGGAACTTATCTAGATGTGTGGTGAGCACTTTGAACCCCCAAGTGCTTCACAGAAGTTTATAACGCAAAGCCATGAAAATAATAAATATGTTTTCTTTCCTCAAAAATAATTATTTAGCCCAGAATTTTTTATTTTCCCAAGGGTTACAGGAGAAATTGGACCGCAAAAGTTGTTGTCCCTTTTCTCCTGAGTACGCTGATACCCCATGTGTGGGGGTAAACCACTGTTTGGGCACACGTCGGGGCTCAGAAGGGAAGTAGTGACTTTTGAAATGCAGACTTTGATGGAATGGTCTGCGGGCGTCACGTTTCATTTGCAGAGCCCCTGGTGTGCCTAAACAGTAGAAACCCCCCACAAGTGACCCCATTTTGGAAACTAGACACCCCAAGGAACTTATCTAGATATGTGGTGAGCACTTTGAACCCCCAAGTGCTTCACAGACGTTTACAACGCTGAGCCGTGAAAATAAAAAATCATTTTTCTTTCCTCAAAAATAATGTTTTAGCAAGCAATTTTTTATTTTCACAAGGGTAACAGGAGAAATTGGACCCCAATAATTGTTGCGCAGTTTATCCTGAGTATGCTGGTACCCCATATGTGGGGGTAAACCACTGTTTGGGCACATGTCGGGGCTCGGAAGTGAGGGAGCACCATTTGACTTTTTGAATACAAGATTGGCTGGAATCAATGGTGGCGCCATGTTGCGTTTGGAGACCCCTGATGTGCCTAAACAGTGGAAACCCCTCAATTCTACCTCCAACACTAACCCCAACACACCAATAACCCTAATCCCAACTGTAGCCATAACCCTAATCACAACCCTAACCACAACCCTAATTCCAACCCTAACCCTAAGGCTATGTGCCCACGTTGCGTGTGAGATTTTTCCGCACCATTTTTGAAAAATCCATGGGTAAAAGGCACTGCGTTTTACCTGTGGATTTACTGCGGATTTCCAGTGTTTTTTGTGCGGATTTCACCTGCGGATTCCTATTGAGGAAGAGGTGTAAAATGCTGCGCAATCCGCACAAAGAATTGACATGTTGCGGAAAATACAACTCATTTCCGTGCTGTATTTTCTGCACCATGGGCACAGCGGATTTGGTTTTCCATAGGTTTACATGGTATTGTAAACCTGATGGAACTCCTCTGCGAATCCGCAGCAGCCAATCCGCTGCGGATCCGCAGCAAATCCGCACCGTGTGCACATAGCCTAATTCTAAAGGTATGTTCACACACTGCGGAAAACGCTGCGGATCCGCAGCAGTTTCCCATGAGTTTACAGTTCAATGTAAACCTATGGGAAACAAAAATCGCTGTACACATGCTGCGGAAAAACTGCACGGAAACGCAGGGTTTACATTCTGCAGCAAGTTACTTCTTTCTGCGGATTCTGCAGCGGTTTTACAACTGCTCCAATAGTAAACCGCAGTTGTAAAACCGCAGTGAAATGCGCAGAAAAACCGCGATAAATCCGCCGCGGTTTAGCACTGCGGATTTATCAAATCCGCTGCGGAAAAATAAGCAGAGGACCAGAATACGTGTGCACATACCGAAACCCTAACCCTAACCATAACGGAAGAAAAAAAAATTTCTTTATTTTATTATTGTCCCTACCTATGGGGATGACAAAGAGGGGCGTCATTTAGAATTTTTTTTATTTTGATCAATGTGAAGTTTTATCACAGTGATCAAAATGCACTTGAAACAAATCTGCCGGCCGGCAGATTCGGCGGGCGCACTGCGCATGCGCCCGCCATTTTGGAAGATGGCGGCGCCCAGGAAAGAAGACGGACGGACACCGGGAGGCTCGGTAAGTATGATGAGGTGGGGGGGAAGCATGGGGAGGTGGATCGGAGCACGGGGAGGTGGATCGCAGTGCGGGGGGGTGGATCGCAGTGCGGGGGGGTGGATCGGAATGCGGGGGGGTTGGATTGGAGCATGGGGGTGGGATTGGAGCACGGGGGAGCAGACAGGAGGACGGGGGAGTGGAGCACAGGACGGAGGGGAGCGGACCACAGATCGGAGGGCTGGGGGGCGATCGGTGGGGTGGGGGCACATCAGTGTTTCCAGCCATAGCCGATGAAATTGCAGCATCGGCCATGGCTGGATTGTAATATTTCACCAGTTTTTTAGGTGAAATATTACAAATCGCTCTGATTGGCAGTTTCACTTTCAACAGCCAATCAGAGCGATCATAGCTACGGGGGGGTGAAGCCACCCCCCCTAGTCTAAAGCACAACTCCTGTCCCTGCAGGCCGGGTGAAATTACAGTTAACCCTTTCACCCGGCCTGCAGGAGCCCAATCCAGCCATGACGCATATGCTGCGTCACAGGTCGGAATGGCACAGGTTTTCATGACGCATACGGTGCGTCAAAGGTCGGGAAGGGGTTAAAGTAATAGTATACTTTTAATGAAATCTCTAAAGCCTCTTATACCTAGTGCATGTTAAATACCACTGACAGACTTTGACCGCGGAATTTAACAGTCAACAGTCGCGGACAAAGCTTTGCTCCACCTTCCTTCTGTTAGAGGCAGATGATGGCTGAATAACAAAGCCATCATCTACTGGCAAAGAATTGGTTCGACTTGAGAGCCAGGAAAATCAAGGGGCCTGCATCTGACAGACATAGTGAGTAATCCTGTATGTCAGGATCATGTATGTATGTAAGGGGTTAAGTAAGCTTTGCATTCAGTGTGTTCAGTTACCTTTGACCTTGGAGTTTTCACTACCAATTCTCTCACCTCCAATCACCTCATCAAACTCCTGTTTATTTCAATCTGCATTTACCTAAAGGCTCAGGTCTTATTAACACTTTGTAGTTAGCATACTAAAATGGCCTCTGGACTTGTTCACGTTTTGAACTCTCCTACATCATGTTATATCTCCTCCAGAAATAAGTTTGCCTATTCATCCATGCTGCCAGTAGCTATCCATTTGCTGATTAAGTTTTTGCCTGCTGCAGGCATAATGAAAAGTTCTCCAGTCGTGTTTACACTGCAAGTTCTGCTGCAAGTCCTCAACTGACCATATATCTTCAGTTCTTTTTATGTGTCACTCCTGGTTCTGTGTCTTCTGGTTTACCCTGTTTATCTCCTTGCTTGTGCCAAATGATAGGTCCTGTTCTGTATGACATCGCCATACCTCAGTGTACTGCACCCTGACATTGCTTGGAAAATTCACACTTACCTTTACTAAAGATCATCTTTAAAAGGCAAATCCTGTCGGCCCATGATAATGGAAGCTGCCTCCAGATTTAGATTGTAGATTGAAACAATTTAGCAAAGGGATAGACACAAAAGTGATCTGTCCCCAGATTTTACCATAAAAACAGCATATTTCATTTAAACAGGTCTCTTAGAACAACTTTAAAAGGTTATGAAAGGTTAACTCAATCTCCCCTCACTACTAAGATTTCCAAAACATTTCTGATGTGATCTCACTCTGTTCAGAACAAGCTGAAGCTATCAGTCAGGTTGGATGGATGGAGACTGAATATTACCAGTATGGAGCTGTTCTAGCATGACATTTCAGTGTAAATATGCAAGTGTCATCAGGGGTAAGAGATCTTTTTAGAGATATATACAGTTTGCATTGTGAAATCTGTTGATGGATTCACTTAAAGTTCCCCAAAAAATCCTGAAAGTGGTTACTAGGCTTAATTACTTTAATATCAGGTAGACCATCTCTTACTATTGGACCCAAAGGGAGAAGAATTGGCTTCCCTAGTTTATCACCACTGTATTTCTGAAAAGTATATAAACATGACTATCGGCTGTACTATACTACATATTCTTCTCAAAATCTTGACTCGGCTAAAATTAAGAGTTGTGCTAAAAGCAACAAAGAAAATTTCATTGAAAGGTATACCTTAAACTGCTCTTTTGTACTATGGACCTAAGAACTTGCAGGCAGGTCGTTCCTAAGGACCTGCCCATTCTGCCTAACGCAGACAGCTCCGACGGCTTCCACTTGCATCACATCAACATAGAAACTATTTATTTTGTGCTCTGTTCTGTGCGTAGAGCATAGGTCAGGTATTGACCGAAACGTCTCATTTATTTCTGGAATTTCTTCACTCAATCAATAAGTTGTTGAACACACCTATACGAGTGCCAAGTATTTCTACATCACATCATCACTCCAAGGCCCACTTAACCGACCAGCGCTCTTTCTCTACCATGCTATCATTTTTCTCTGCCGGGGTCAGTTTCCTGCTCAAGTAGGTGACTGGATGCTCATCCCCGTTCACCTCTCTACTTTTACAATACATGGACTTTCACAAAACAATATAGTTAAAGAACTTAAATAAATAAGCCATAAACCACAAAGACAGAAAGATTTTTATTATTATCTAGTTGATTATGGTTACAGTATCAGCTAGAAATGCTTGCAGCATAAATGATGGAAATATTTATTTGTATAAAGACTGTAACCAAGCAAAATTACATCTCTAAAAGACGAGCAGATGGCGAAGACTGTATTCTCAGCAGACTCAAGTTAGATAGGATATAATCTAGATTTTACCTATACTGTATATTTACACTCTGATAATTACATCCAGTAGTCAAGGAAATAACTGTAACTATTGACGTACAGTAAATTTAAAGATCATGTCATGTCAGTAAGAAATAAAATGTGATTCCATAGAGAATTTCATGGATTAAAATTGTGACTCTCTATAATCTTTGGCTTTTCAGAAGAATTGAATAATTTATATACCTACTTTTGAAGACAATTATGATTTTACATATTATTTGTTTTGTAATAATAAATTATATATTTTTAAAAAAGCTATTAACTTGCTGACTAAACCTATATCTCTAGGTTCATCTTGTTATCCAACCTTGTAAATTACATTTAATGTATATTTATGGTATGTATTGCATCTTCAGTATCCTTTATTAGTAGGGACTCTTCTAGAAGAGAAGTAGAACGGACTTCCAGCTGTAGATATCTCGAGGCAGCTTATGCAAGGAATCCTGAAGTTGTCTCATTACAGACCTGGATTTTAGTTGTTAGGGAATACTTATTTAATCTCTATGAAAAGGCCCAGAGAAGTCTATTTTTTATGAAACAGATACATTTTGAGTTAACCTATTCAGCCTTTTTTTGTTCCCATTATTAAACAAAATCAGGCCTCTTCTGTCATTTTTTGGTATTAATTTAACAGATGATTATGCTCCTTTTTGGCTTCATTTGATATAGTTAACAGATGTAAGGAATTCTGTGTAGAAACCAAAACACAGCATCTACAAAATGAGATTCTGATTTGGCTTTTATCCTAAGTCATGTAGCAAGGATTGTTAACCCCTTCCGGCCGCGGCCCATTTTCGTTTTTGCGTTTTTGTTTTTCGCTCCCCTTTTTAATTTTTTTGTCAATATGGTCATGTGAGGGCTTATTTTTTGCGGGACAATTTGTACTTTTGAAGGACATCATTGGTTTTACCATGTCTTGTACTAAAAAACGGGAAGAAAATTCCAAGTTCGGTGAAATTGCAAAAAAAGTGCAATCTCACACTGGTTTTTTGATTGGCTTTTTGCTAGCTTCAGCAAATGCTAAAACTGACCTGCCATCATGATTATCCAGGTCATTATGAGTTCATAGACACCTAACATGACTAGGTTATGTTTTATCTAAGTGGTGAAAAGAAATTCCAAAATTTGCTAAAAAAAAAAAAATGCACCATTTTTCGATACCTGTAAGCGTCTCCATTTTCGTGATCTGGAGTCAGGTGAGGGCTTATTTTTTGTGTGCCGAGCTGACTTTTTAATGATACCACTTTTGATCAGGTGATTCTGAACGCGGCGATACCAAATATGCATAGGTTTGATTTGATTTTTTTTTTTTATTGTTTTATTTTGGATGGGGCGAAAGGGAGGTGATTTAAACTTTTATATTTTATATATAATACTAGTCCCCTTTCTCTCTGAAGAGACAATTTGCATGTAAAATTATGTGAACAAAACTGCTCGTATGAGGAAGTTTAGAAATATTTGGCAAAATTGATTTTCCCCAGCACTCATCTGAGACTCAACAAGCTCAGGATAAAATATTAAAGGCCCCATAAATATGAATCACATCTAGACTATCATTGTCATACTAAATCTTTTGGGGTCTTATTAGAAGATACATAAGGCCCCCAGAATAATTTATTGCTTATCTAAGGAAGTCATTACAGATGAAGAAAATGTGTAAATCTTTGGAGAAGTTCAATGATTTGATAGGGGGGGACTCAACTATGAGACAACTCTGAATATTGACATTTATTTTCATTAATAGTTGAAGAAGCATGGAGTCTTGATAATTTATCACATTCTTCCAAATGACATGTGCTGATTTCTGGCATCTACTATATGATACTGTACTGAGATTGAAGGTTAGGCCACCAATTTAAAAGTCCCAGGCAAGCTCTGTAAGTGAACGGTTGGTGGACTGTAGTGTCCTAACTTTATTGCTTGTAGGTTGATAATTATCATTTTTTTAATTTAATATAATTGAATACATGTTTTAGGAAAATCAATTAAATTACTGAATAGTAGGATCCTAGCCCATACATTTAATGTATGTTCTGTGAATTTATTTATAGTAATTTGTACAATTTGTTAACTGTCTTATGTCTCTCTATCTTTTTTTTTATTATTATTATTATTATTATTTATTTATATAGCACCATTAATTCCATGGTGCTGTACATGAGAAGGGGTTACATCAAAATACAAATATCACTTACAGTAAACAAACTAACAATGACAGACTGGTACAGAGGGGCGAGGACCCTGCGTTTGCAGGCTTACATTCTACATGATTAAGGGGAAGGAGACAGTACGTCGAGGGTTGCAGTAGCTCCAATGGTGTTGAGGTAGCCATGTGGTCTTTACAGGCTGTAAGCTTCCTTGAAGAGGGGAGTATTCAGGTTTCTTTCGAAGGATCCAAAAGTAGTGGATAACCGGATGTGTTGGGGCACTGAATTCCAGAGGATGGGTGATATTCGGGAGAAGACTTGGAGGCGATTGGGTGTGATTGGGAGCGAATAAGCGTAGAGGAGAGGAGGAGGTCTTGTGAGGACCGAAGATTACGTGAGGGAAGATATTGAGAGATTAGTGTGGAAATATACAGAGGAGAAAGGTTATGGATGGCTTTGTAGGTCAGTGTTAGTAATTTAAACTGGATACGCTGGGAAATAGGGAAGGGATTTGCAAAGAGGGGAAGCAGGAGTGTAGCGAGGAGAGAGATTAATTAGTTGGGCAGCAGAGTTAAGGAGGGACTGGAGGGGTGCGAGAGTGTTAGAAGGTAGGCCACAGAGGAGTATGTTGCAGTAGTCCAGGCGGGAGATGACTAGGGCATGCACAAGCATTTTGGTAGAGTGTGGGTTGAGGAAAGGACGGATTCTGGAAATGTTTTTGAGCTGGAGGCGACAGGAGGTGGCGAGAGCTTGGATGTGTGGTTTGAAGGACAGGGCAGAGTCAAGGGTTAATCCGAGGCAGCGGATTTAGGGGACAGGGGAAAGTGTGATTTCATTTATTTTGATAGATAGATCAGGTAGGGAAGATATGCGAGATGGAGGAAAGATAATGAGTTCAGATTTGTCCACATTGAGCTTGAGGAAGCGAGAGGAGAAGAAGGAGGATATGGCCGATAGACACTCTGGGATTCTGGAGAGCAGAGAGGTGACATCTGGGCCAGAGAGGTAGATCTGAGTGTCATCTGCATATAGATGGTACTGGAAGCCATAGGACCTTATGAGTTGTCCCAGGCCGAGTGTATAGATTGAGAAGAGTAAGGGTCCTAGGACAGAGCCTTAGGGGACTCCAACAGAGAGGGGGCGAGATGAAGAGGTAGTATGGGAGTAGGAAACGCTAAATGTGCAGTTGGAAAGGTATGAGGAGATCCAAGATAGGGCGAGGTCTTTGACCCCAAAGGAGGAGAGGATCTGTAGTAGGAGGCAGTGGTCAACTGTGTAGAAGGCAGAGGACAGGTCTAGGAGAAGGAGTATAGAGAATTGTCTGTTAGCTTTGGCTGTAAGTAAGTAGTTAGTAATTTTGGTCAGGGCAGTCTCAGTGGAATACTGGGGACGGAAGCCAGATTGTAGGTTGTCGAAGAGAGAGTTAGATGCAAAGTGAGAGGAAAGTTCAGCATGGACATGCTGCTCAAGTCATTTGGGAGCAGACGGGAGCAAAGATATGGGGCGATAGCTGGACATACCGCTTGGGTCAAGGGATGGCTTTTTGAGGATAGGTGTGATGGTGGCATGTTTGAAGGCAGAGGGGAAGGTACCAGAAGTTAGTGAAAGGTTGAAGAGATGGGTTAGGGATAGGATTAGTGTGGTGGTGAGGTTGGGGAGGGGGTGGGATGGGACGGGGTCAAGTGCACAAGTAGTGAGGTGTGATTTGGAGAGAAGATGAGCAAGCTCCCCTTCAGAGATTTTGAAGTTATGGAGTTTGGGCATTGGTCTCTCATACAAAGGGGTTGTGGTGGTTGGCCAACAAAGACTTGCCTTGTTTGGGCTATCTTATTTTGAAGTGCATGGCAAAGTCCTCAGCAATGATTAGGGAACTCGGAGTGGGCAGTGGTGGGTGGAGGAGGGAGTTAAAAGTATTGAACAACTGTTTGGGTTGTGGGATAAGGAAGATACGAGGGTTGTGAAGTAGGCCTGTTTAGCAGAGGTGAGAGCTGATTTGAATACCAGTGTTGCTTGTTTGAGTGCAGTGAAATCATCTTGTGAATGCGTTTTCTTTCAACGCCGTTCTGCAATTCTGGATACTTGCCAAAGCTTTTTAGTGATGTTATGATGTTATTGTGCCAGGGTTGTCTATGGGTTCGTCACACTCTGCTATGCATGACAGGGGCGACTGTGTCAATAGCTGATGCAAGAGTGGCATTGTAGAAAGCAGTGGCAGTGTCTGTGTCTTTCCTCTTATTATCTAGTTTCACCACAATATGGCTACTGTACATTAGGCTTCTTGTTTTATAAAGCTTTAATAGTCTCTCCTGAATTGCTATAACATATGACGTGATGGCTGACATGAAATATGGGGATCCTTCTCTGGTTCATACAATTTTCAGCAATGTGTAAAATGTCAGGAGGCATTTAAAGTGATTCTAATTGTTTGAATTTGCTGGGTCTAGTAAGCTCCTATAAATTTAGCTTTCAGAGGTTTTCCACTACTAATTTTACCTCCTTTCATATGTCTTTACTCTTACTAGTAATCTGTTTTGTAATATTATTATCATTATTATTTATTTATAGAGCACCATTGATTCCATGGTGTTGTACATGAGACAGGGTTGCATAAAAATACAAATATCATTTACAGTAAACAAAACTAACAATGACAGACTGGTACAGAGGGAGGAGTGAGGACCCTGCCCTTGCGGGCTTACATTCTACAGGATTGTGGGAGACAGTAGGTTGGGGGTTGCGGTAGCTCCGATGGTGTTGAGGTGGTCGTGTGGTCATTACAGGTTGCCAGCTTCTCTGAAGAGATGGGTTTTCAGGTTTCGTTTGAAGGATCCAAATTTGGTGGATAGCCGGACATGTTGGGGCACAGAATTCCAGATGATGGGGAATATTTGGGAGAAGTCTTGGAGGCGATTGGGTGAGGATTGAATAAGCGTGGAGGAGAGAAAGAGGTCTTGGGATGACCGGAGAATACGTGAGGGAAAATATTGAGAGATTAGTTCAGAAATATATGGACTCGATTACAAAAAGTTTTATCTAAAAAAAAGGCTCATTCCAAAAAAAGTTTCTTGTAACAGAGAAGTATTTTGTTATATGTACACATAGACACATAAGAGTTAAATAGTTTTTAATATATATTTATATATTTATCATAATCTTTAGGAGTCGAGGATTCAGCACTTAATTTTCGATGGTTTTAGTTCTTTAACTTATGTGTGAAGAGTTTTGTGTAAGGCCAAAGTCCTTGACTAACAAAACCCTTTGCCACACTCCTGACACTTGAAGGGTTTTTCTTTTGAGTAGATGTCCCTGTGGTCTTTCAGATGGTCTTGTCTTCTGAACGCTTTGTGACAAATTTCACAAGCGTAGGGTCTTTCGTCTGTGTGGGTTCTTTTGTGAATATAGCACTGTTACCTGCCTTGCTCCTGTAAGCTCATCTCTAAGTGGGTTACCCAACCTTCTGTTATGATTCTGGCTTTGCTATTTCTGATTGGAACATCAGAATCGGATGAAGTGAGAAGCGCATGTCATTGTTGTGAGCAGGGCTACCTATGGAGTGACAGCAGTCTGAGCACACATGCGTAGATCAGACCTCACTCTCCTCTTCTGTTGATGCTTTGGAATGCCTTGCCTTCAGCTGAAAAGCACTGCAATGGGCTGCTGATCATTAGGAATCATATCAGAGGGATAGTCAGCTTAAAGAATGGCACTTTAAATCTTCAGCAGAGTCAATCTGCATCACACTTGACCAAGCCCAGATCAGGCTGATTGTTAGGAAGAGTTAAGACATGTGAAATGGGTTAAAATTAATAGTGGAAAACTTCTGTAAGTTTGATTGACGAATCCAATATATACCGTATTTTTCGGACTAAAAGACGCACTTTTTCCCCCCCAAAAAAGGGGGGAAAATGGGGGGTGCGTCTAATAGTCGCAATGCAGGCTTACCTAGGTGGCAGAGGTCCGGTGGCAGAGGTGCGGTTGCGGGGGTGTGGCGGCAGAGGAGGCGCAGTAAGCGGGGTCCCTTTCCCCGGTATGGTGATGCAGCAGGCCCGGTATGCAGCAGAGCC
This sequence comes from Ranitomeya imitator, assembly GCF_032444005.1. Lineage (NCBI taxonomy): Eukaryota > Metazoa > Chordata > Amphibia > Anura > Dendrobatidae > Ranitomeya > Ranitomeya imitator. The sequence goes on from NC_091284.1 coordinate 53,602,369, forward strand.
AGGTGAATCCTCTTGTTATCGGTGGTGGCGGCCATTTTCCGGAGGCCACGCGTGCGGAGATGGAGCGCTCTGCTTCCTGGGGCTTCAGGAAAATGGCCGCCGCGATCTCCATCTGCGCACGCGCGGCCTCCCGCGGCCATTTTCCTGAAGCCCCGGGAGCAGAGCGCTTCATCTGCACACGCGCGGCCTCAGGAAGATGGCCGCGCCCACCGATAACAAGAGGATTCACCCGGCTCTGCTGCATACCGGGCCTGCTGCATCACCATACCGGGGAAAGGGACCCCGCTTACTGCGCCTCCTCTGCCGCCACACCCCCGCCACCGCACCTCTGCCACCGGACCTCTGCCACCACACCTCTGCCACCTAGGTAAGCCTGCATGGTACGCCAGGGACCCCTCTCAGAGGTTTTGCCATACCTCTCACTGCACCTCCTGATCCCAGCACCTCCTGATCCCAGCACCTCCTGATCCCAGCACCTCCTGATCCCAGCACCTCCTGATTCCAGCACCTTCTCATCCCAGCACCTTCTCATCCCAGCACCTCCTCATCCCAGCATCACCCCACCTCTGCCGACACCTTGCCTCCTGTGACCCTGCTCTGCCACCGCCATAAGATACTGTAAATTCGGACAATAAGACGGACCCCCATGTTATAAAAAATCTTTTTTTCTGCAATTTTCACCCCAAATTTGGGGTGCGTCTTATGGTCCGGTGCGTCTTATAGTCCGAAAAATACGATATATATATATATTTTCTTTTAGGGAATACCACTGCCATGAAGTGATGCATGTGGTCTTCAACACTTAGTATGTGTCAAAGTATTGTCCATATGAATGCCAAAACCTAGGAATTATAAGCAGAACATATCAATATATCAGCTTGCCTTACTCTGCCATCCACATGCTTTAGAAGAAAATACAATTCATTAAACCATATCACCCTGTTCCATTGCTACATAATCCAGATCATGTGGCCTTTTTGTTTTTGGTAGTAGACAGGGTTCAGCATTTGGACTAATTTTTGTAAGTACTAACTACTGAATATTAGGACTAACAAGACCTATGAATTTGGAGATGTTATGACCCAGTCTAGCCATTACAATTTGGCCCCTGTACTTCAGATACTTAAGTCGACTAATAATAAAATAAATATTAAATGTATTATTATTATTATTATTATTATTACATAGTTTAAAACTTGGGCCCTATGTTTCTCCTGGTGCCTGACAATGATTCTCCTCAAGTGGCAAGAGTTTATGGATAGTAAATAGATGGTAAAGGCATTGATACAATTGAATTGTCAGATCCTGCACAGACCTGAATCCAATCGAGAACTTTGAATAAAATGTATGCTAGTTGGACCCCCCTGTGATTTTAATTTTACTTTGAGTTTATGGTGATTTGGAATCCAGCCCACTATTGGTAGACGATTTGGTTGACACTGACCATTGATACAGAGTATCCTTTTGTTCCCATCAAACAGCAAAATTTATATCAGTAATTTTTTTCAAATTGAATATTTATTTTGTGCAGATCCAGTGTGTGATTTAAATGATCAATGTGTGACGCTGCCTCATTTTTTTTATTAGGGATTTAAACAAATACAAGTATTTACATTTTAAAACATGAACAGATTTTAATAATGCATTGAAAGTAGTAAAAATGAAATATTAGTCCAGAAGGAGAAACCAACCAACAAACCGTCATTTCCATTCTCAATGATAGGAAAATCTGTCTTCACTGAATACAGATTTTATTCATGAATTGAGAGTGAAAGATCAATAAAATCAGATTTGTCTGATAAGATATATTACAAAGTTTTATATTTTGATGTATACTATTAATTCATAAAAGAATAAATAAATACATAAATGTGTCACTAATAGTGTTGAGTGATACCTTCCGATATCGGGAAATATCGGATCGGATTGGATCGGACCGATACGGCAAAAATATCGGATATGCAATGCAAGTCAATGGGACACAAATATTGGAATAAAAATAAACCCTTTCTTTCCTTGTAGATTAATTCTACATGAAGGAAAACAACTAAGAATAATGTAAAATGTATTGGGGGAGGTGGAGGAGACATTAAAGGCATAGAGGTTTAGCCCAATCAAATGGAATAGCAGAAATTTTTTTTTTAAGATGTTCAGAGTTACAAAGATATTGACTATGATAAGCTTTTTTTATATTTTGTCAGATATTTATGTTTCACTACTTCCATGCTCTTCACCTTCTTTTTTACTTCTCCCACACTTTCTCCTTCATCATCCTCAGCAGCAGCAGCATCTTTTTCATCAACTTCTTCTTCACCTTATTCATCTTCTTCTTCACCTTCTTCCTATTATTCTTTTTACATTCTTCATATTCTTCTTATTCAACTATTCTTCTTCTTCATATTCTACTTCTTTATCTTCTTCTTCTTCATATCTTATTTGTGACAGGCCTTCCTGTAGTTGTTATCTATAAAAGTTTGATGATTACACCTTCTGTTCTGCCTGTCAAAAAAGATTTACAACAGGATTTGTCCGCGTTCAGTTTTGCCTGCAGCAGCAGGTTTTTTCCAGGGGCACCACGAGGAGGAACGGACTCACCCACATACACTGCTTAGTCTTCTTCTGCTTATAATTTAGATAATATCTTTTGCTTTGATTTTTAGTCTTATCCTTAATGTTCTTCTGCTTTTTGTTCTGCAGCTTCTTGTTCTTCTGCTTCTTGGTCTTCTGTCTCTTGTTCTTCTGTATCTTAGTGGATGTCTTCTTGTTCTTTGTCCTTTTGGTCATCTTCTTCAGGGTCATCTTCTTGGTCTTTTTCGGGGTGGTCTTCAGGGTCGTCGTCTCCGGGGACGTCGTCTTCTTCGGGGTGGCCTTCAGGGTCATCATCTCCAGGGTTGTCGTATCCGGGGTCATCGTCTCCTTCGGGGTTGTTTTCAGGGTCGTCGTCTCCAGGGTCGTCGTCTCCGGGGTCGTCGTCTCTGGGGTTGTCGTCTTCTTCGGGGTGGTCTTCAGGGTCGTCGTCAGGGAGATCCAGAGTGATTACCAAAAACCATTTAAAAAATCTTGAACTTGAAAATGTAGCAGAAGGTACAAGAAGGCTGAGGATCTGCCGAGAACCAGCTGACGGTACAGGAACCCGGATGCGTAGCAGAAGGTACAAGAGCCAATGGAACTACCAAGGACCAGCTGATGGTACTGGCGCCTTGTTACTAAGCAGGAGGTACCTGTGCCAGAAAGCACTATTAAGGACCACAAGACATTGGTGGAACTCAGATACCAAGAAGGAGGCACCTAAGCCAAAGGCTCTGCCTGGAACCAGCTGACGGTACTGGAACCCAGGGGGACCTATTCAAGTTTGACTTCCAAAGAACCAGCTAATGGTGATGGAACTCAGATAGGCAGCAGAATTTCCACATGAAAAAAAATTGCAAGGCCGCGAGCTGGACGCAGATACCAAAACCCACAGTCCTACAGGGGGTCCTTGTCCTATTGGCACTAGGGAACCAGCCTTTGTTGCCAGATCTCGCAGCCCACATAGGAAGCACCTAAACTGCAGGCACCATAGAGTCGGCTAACCCGACCACAACCCGACAGGACAACGTATTGGAGGCAAAGTGACCTTGACACTACCCGGAAACAGCTGGCATGCTGGAACCAGGCTTGGCAGGAGGGAGTACCCATGCCAAAGACACTGCTGAGAACCAGCTGACGGTACTGGAACCCAGATGAGTAGCAGAAGTGTTATGATCCGGTGACCTTGGAGCTGCATGAGAACTTTCACTGGAGAAAGTTGTCACTATACTGACCTAACCTAAACTTAACACCGCAACTAGAAGTAGCTGTGGAGTGTACCTAACACATCTAGACACCTCGTCACAGCCGGAGGACTAAATACCCCTAAAGATGGAAATCGGAATACTGTCTTGCCTCAGAGAAAATCCCCAAAGGATAGACAGCCCCCCACAAATATTAACAGTGAGTCGGAGAGGAAAAAACATACACAGGCAGAAAAAACAGGATTTAGCACAGGATGCCACTCTAGTTAGATAGGACAGGATAGGACAGAGTTCTGTGCGGTCAGTATTAAAACCCTTCAAAAAATCCACAGCAGAATATACAAAAAACATCCTACATCTAACTAAAGATGTAGGAGCGTATATCTGCAACTCCAATGAAACCAATCAGACTGAGAAAACACAGACACAGTCTAATCTGGACAAAAGAAAAACAAACGAACAGTACTGAAAATAAGCACACTGCATGTGTGCCACAGGAAAAGAAACAAACACTTATCTTTGCTGAACTGGCAGATAAGCTGGAGAGGCCAGGCAGAGATCCAACACTTCCAGAGAAACATTGACAACTGGAAAGGGCTAAAGGATCCAGCACACCTAAATATCCCAGTCAGAATTGTAATTATCCGACACACCTGGCCGGGACTGCAAGTCAGAAACAACTGCATTCCCACCAACAACCACTGGAGGGAACCCAAGAGCAGAATTCAGAACACAGAAGGTAGAAAAGCCAAAGACACTGCTGAGAATATGCTGATGGTACTGGAACCCGGATGGGTAGTAGAAGGTACAAGAGCCAATGGAACTACCGAGGACCAGCTGATGGTACTGGAACCCGGTTACTAAGCAGGAGGTACCTGTGCCAGAAAGCACTACCAAGGACCACAAGACATTGGTGGAACTCGGATACCGAGAAGGAGGCACCTAAGCCAAATGCTCTGCCTGGAATCAGCTGACGGTACTGGAACCCAGGGGGACCTATTCAAGATTGACTTGCAAAGAACCAGCTAATGGTGATGGAACTCAGATAGGCAGCAGAAGGTCCACATGAAAAGAAAAATTGCAAGGCCGCAAGCCGGCCGCAGTTACCGAAAACCACAGTCCTACAGGGGGTGCTTGTCCCATTGGCACTACGGAACCAACCTTCATTGCCAGATCCCGCAGCCCACATAGGAAGCACCTAAACTGCAGACACCATAGAGTCGGCTAGCCCGACCGCAACCAACAAGACAACGTATTGGTGGCAAAGTGACCTTGACACTACCCAGAAACAGCTGGCATGCTGGAACCAGGCCGGGCAGGAGGGAGTACCCATGCCAAAGACATTTCTGAGCAGCAACTGGCAGTGTTGGAGCCCAGGGTAAATACTAGAAACAGAGTGGAGGCAGAGGCGTAATTGGAGCAAGATTAAAATAGTAGTAGTGTGAATATGGACAGAGCAGGAGAAATTTCCGGACACACCGCAGGGGCCAGCTGGCGTTAAGGAACTCTAATAACACAGGAGCAAGTGTTGACTGTGTAGACGGCACTTCTGAGCAGCAACTAGCGGTGTTGGAGCCCAGGAATTACAGGAGAAACATAGTGTAGCCAGAGGCCTAATTGGAGCAAGTTTAGTATATGTAGTATTGTGAGTGTGGACAGAGCAGGCGAAATTGCCGGATACACGGCAAGTGATCAGCTGACGTTACTGAACCCCAATAACACAGGAGCAAGTGTTGACTGTGCAGACCGCACTTCTGAGCAGCAACTGGCAGTGTTGCAGCCCATGGTCAATGCTAGAAACAGAGTGTACCCAGAGGCCTAATTGGATCAAGTTTAATATCTGTAGTAGTGTGAGTGTGTACGGAGCAGGAGAAATTGCCTGATACACAGCAGGGGATCAGCTGACGTTACTGAACCCCATTAACACAGGAGCAAGTGTTGACTGTGCAGACGGCACTTCTGAGCAGCAACTGGCAGTGTTGCAGCCCAGGGATTAGAGGAGAAACAGAGTGCAGCCAGAGGCCTAATTGGAGCAAGTTTAATATCTGAAGTAGTGTGAGTGTGGACGGAGCAGGAGAAATTGCCGGATACACAGCAGGGGATCAGATGACGTTACTGAACCCCAATAACACTGGGGCATGTGTTGACTGTGCAGACGGCACTTCTGAGCAGCAACTGGCAGTGTTGGAGCCCATGGTCAATGCTAGAAACATGTGAAACAATGCTAGTGTGAGTGTGGATGGAGCAGGAGAAATTGCCGGATACACAGCAGGGGATCAGTGTTGTGAATTCTGTGGCAGAGCTCCCTCCTGTGGTCACAAGTGGTACTTCGGCTGATTCTCTCTGTGAGCTTCTGTTGGTGGAGGGAAGTGGTACTGCGGCTTCTGAGTTTCCTCCCTCAGGTGATCTGGTGAGGTCGTTAGGTGCTTCTCTACTTAACTCCACGTAATGCTTTGATCCTGGCTTCCTGTCAATGTTCCAGTGTTGGACTTGCTTTTCCCTGGATCATTCCTGTGGCCTGCTGCTCTGCATAGCTAAGTTCTTCTTTGCTATTTGTTTGCTATTTTTTCTGTCCAGCTTGTCTAATTTGTTGCTGGAAGCTCTGGGACGCAAAGGGTGTACCTCCGTGCCGTTAGTTCGGTATGGAGGGTCTTTTTGCCCCCTTTGCGTGGTTTTCTTTAGGGTTTTGTGTAGACCGCAAAGTTACCTTTTCTATCCTCGATCTGTTAAGAAAGTCGGGCCTCACTTTGCTGAATCTATTTCATCTCTACGTTTGGCTTTTCATCTTAACTCACAGTCATTATATGAGGGGGGCTGCCTTTTCCTTTGGGGTATTTCTCTGAGGCAAGGTAGGCTTATTTTCTATCTTCAGGCTAGTTAGTTTCTCAGGCTGTGCCGAGTTGCATAGGCAGAGTTAGGCGCAATCCATGGCTGCCTCTAGTGTTGTTTGGAGAGGATTAGGGATTGCGGTCTGCAGAGTTCCCACATCTCAGAGCTCGTTCTATGATTTTGGGTTCTTGTCAGATCACTATATGTGCTCTGACCGCTATGTCCATTGTAGTACTGAATTGCCTCTCATAACAGATCAGCTGACGTTACTGAACCCCAATAACACAGGAGCAAGTGTTGACTGTGCAGAAGGCACTTCTGAGCAGCAACTGGTGGTGTTGGAGCCCAGGGATTACAGGAGAAACAGAGGGTAGCCAGAGGCCTAATTGGAGCAAGTTTAATATCTGTAGTAGTGTGAGTGTGTACGGAGCAGGAGAAATTGCCGGATACACAGCAGGGGATCAGCTGACGTTACTGAACCCCATTAACACAGGAGCAAGTGTTGACTGTGCAGACGGCACTTCTGAGCAGCAACTGGCAGTGTTGGAGCCCATGGTCAATGCTAGAAACAGAGTGTAGCCAGAGGCCTAATTGGATGAAGTTTAATATCTGTAGTAGTGTGAGTGTGGATGGAGCAGGAGAAATTGCCGGATACACAGCAAGGGATCAGCTGACGTTACTGAACCCCAATAACACAGGAGCAAGTGTTGTCTGTGCAGACCGCACTTCTGAGCAGCAACTGGCAGTGTTGCAGCCCATGGTCAATGCTAGAAACAGAGTGTACCCAGAGGCCTAATTGGATCAAGTTTAATATCTGTAGTAGTGTGAGTGTGTACGGAGCAGGAGAAATTGCCGGATACACAGCAGGGGATCAGCTGACGTTACTGAACCCCATTAACACAGGAGCAAGTGTTGACTGTGAAGGCGGCACTTCTGAGCAGCAACTGGTGGTGTTGGAGCCCAGGGATTACAGGAGAAACAGAGGGTAGCCAGAGGCCTAATTGGAGCAAGTTTAGTATCTGTAGCATTGAGTGTGGACAGAGCAGGTGAAATTGCCGGATACACAGCAAGTGATGAGCTGACGTTACTGATCCCCAATAACACAGGAGCAAGTGTTGACTGTGCAGACTGCACTTCTGAGCAGCAAATGGCAGTGTTGCAGCCCATGGTCAATGCTAGAAACAGAGTGTAGCCAGAGGCCTAATTGGATCAAGTTTAATATCTGTAGTAGTGTGAGTGTGTACGGAGCAGGAGAAATTGCCGGATACACAGCAGGGGATCAGCTGACGTTACTGAACCCCATTAACACAGGAGCAAGTGTTGACTGTGCAGACGGCACTTCTGAGCAGCAACTGGCGGTGTTGCAGCCCAGGGTAAATACTAGAAACAGAGTGGAGGCAGAGGCATAATTGGAGCAAGATTAAAATCTGTAGTAGTGTGAATGTGGACAGAGCAGGAGAAGTTTCCGGACACACAGCAGGGGCCAGCTGGCGTTAAGGAACTCTAATAACACAGGAGCAAGTGTTGACTGTGCAGGCGGCACTTCTGAGCAGCAACTAGCGGTGTTGGAGCCCAGGGATTACAGGAGAAACAGAGTGTAGCCAGAGGCCTAATTGGAGCAAGTTTAGTATATGTAGTATTGTGAGTGTGGACAGAGCAGGCGAAATTGCCGGATACACAGCAAAGGATTAGCTGACATTACTGAACCCCAATAACACAGGAGCAAGTGTTGTCTGTGCAGACCGCACTTCTGAGCAGCAACTGGCAGTGTTGCAGCCCATGGTCAATGCTAGAAACAGAGTGTACCCAGAGGCCTAATTGGATCAAGTTTAATATCTGTAGTAGTGTGAGTGTGTACGGAGCAGGAGAAATTGCCGGATACACAGCAGGGGATCAGCTGACGTTACTGAACCCCATTAACACAGGAGCAAGTGTTGACTGTGCAGACGGCACTTCTGAGCAGCAACTGGTGGTGTTGGAGCCCAGGGATTACAGGAGAAACAGAGGGTAGCCAGAGGCCTAATTGGAGCAAGTTTAGTATCTGTAGCATTGAGTGTGGACAGAGCAGGTGAAATTGCCGGATACACAGCAAGGGATCAGCTGACGTTACTGATCCCCAATAACACAGGAGCAAGTGTTGACTGTGCAAACTGCACTTTTGAGCAGCAAATGGCAGTGTTGCAGCCCATGGTCAATGCTAGAAACAGAGTGTAGCCAGAGGCCTATTTGGATCAAGTTTAATATCTGTAGCAGTGTGAGTGTGTACGGAGCAGGAGAAATTGCTCGATACACAGCAGGGGATCAGCTGACGTTACTGAACCCCATTAACACAGGAGCAAGTGTTGACTGTGCAGATGGCACTTCTGAGCAGCAACTGGCGGTGTTGAAGCCCAGGGATTACAGGAGAAACAGAGTGTAGCCAGAGGCCTAATTGGAGCAAGTTTAATATCTGTAGTAGTGTGAGTGTGGACAGAGCAGGCGAAATTGCCAGATACACAGCAGGGGACCAGCTGACATTACTGAACCCAATAACACTGGAGCATGTGTTGACTGTGCAGATGGCACTTCTGAGCAGCAACTGGCAGTGTTGGAGCCCAGGGTCAATACTAGAAACAGAGTGCAGCCAGAGTCCTAATTGGAGCAAGTTTAATATCTGAAGTAGTGTGAATGTGGACGGAGCAGGAGAAATTGTCGGATACACAACAGGGGATCAGATGACGCTACTGAACCGCAATAACACTGGGGCATGTGTTGACTGTGCAGACGGTACTTCTGAGCAGCAACTGGCAGTGTTGGAGCCCAGGTTCAAGGCTAGAAACAGAGTGTAGCCAGAGGCCTAATTGGATCAAGTTTAATATCTGTAGTAGTGTGAGTGTGGATGGAGCAGGAGAAATTGCCGGATACACAGCAGGGGATCAGCTGACGTTACTGAACCCCAATAACACAGGAGCAAGTGTTAAATGTGCAGAAGGCACTTCTGAGCAGCAACTGGCGGTGTTGGGGCCCAGGGATTACAGGAGAAAAAGAGTGTAGCCAGAGGCCTAATTGGAGCTAGTTTAATATCTGTAGTAGTGTGAGTGTGGACAGAGCAGGCGAATTTGCTGGATACACAGCAGGGGAGATGACGTCATCTCTGCCTGCTCTACATCACCCCACCCTCGCTCTACATACTGACAACTAGACCCTTGTGTACCTCCCTCCTCTGGACAGATGTCTTCATCCTCCATTGACTCCTCCTCATCCTCCTCACAAAGTGTCCCCTGCCTAGGCCTTTGTGAGGAATCACATTGCACAGACTTTCCAGAAGCAGATGGCATGTGTGACTCCTCATCCTCCACCTCTTCAACAACCTCCTCCCTTTAGTCTTTGCAGTGTTTTTTCAAGCAGGCAGATAAGCGGGATAGTCCTGGAGACTAGTGCATCATACGCACTCGCCAGCCGCGTGGAATCATCGAAGGCATGCAAAACGTAGCAGATGTCCTTCATAGAGCAAACTCAGTGGTGGTGAAGTGTGAACGGCGCACAGTGCGACTTGTTTGCGCCTGATGCAGCTGGTACTCCATTACTGCTGCCTGCTGCTCACACAACCGCTCCAACATATGTAATGTTGAATTCCACCTGGTGGGTAGGTCACATATGATGCGATGTTCCAGAAGGCAGAATCGGAGCTACAGAGCTGCAAAGCACGATCTTGCCATGCTGGAACGCGCAAGTGAGCACACTCTAGGTGGACCTTGTACAGCAGTGCATCAAGATCTGGATAGTCCCTCAAAAAACTCTGCATGGCCAAGTTGAGCACAAGTGCAAGACATGGGATGTGAGTGAGGTTGCCTAGGCCCAGAGCTGCCACCAGATTTTGGCCATTGTCATACACTACCATGCCTGACTGTAGATCCTCTGGTACAAACCACACGTCGCTCTCCTGCTTGATGGCATTCCAGAGCTCCTGCGCTGTGTGGCCTCGATTCCCCAAAGAAATTAATTTCCATATGGCCTGTTGACATTTGACCACGGCTGTGCTCATATCGGTTGTAACTAGGGTTGAGCGAAACGGGTCGAAATATTTCAAAAGTCGCCGACTTTTGGCAAGGTCGGGTTTCATGAAACCCGACCCGACCCCAGTGTGGGGTCGGCCATGAAGTCGGCGATCTTTTGAATCTGGAATCGGAATTCCGATACCGATTCCCGATATGTTTAAGATATCGGGAATTGGTATCGGAATTCAGATTTAAGTGTAAAATAAAGAATTAAAATAAAAAATATTTCAATACTTACCCTCTGACGCGCCCTGGTACTAACCGGCAGCCTTTCTTCCTTAGAATCAGCCTTCCAAGACCTTGCGGTGATGTCGCGGCTTCTGATTGGTCGCGCGGTGGTCACATGGGCGGTCACCGAAGGTCCTGGAAGCGCTGATTCTTAGGAAGGACCTTCGGTGACGTCGCGGTGACGTCGCGGCTTGTGATTGGTCGCGCGGCCGCCCATGTGACCGCCGCGCGACCAATCAGAAGCCGCGACGTCACCGCAAGGTCTTGAAAGGCTGATTCTAAGGAAGAAAGGCTGCCGGTTAGTACCAGGGCGCGTCAGAGGGTAAGTATTGCGATATTTTTTATTTTAATTCTTTATTTTACACTAAAATATGGATCGCAGGGCCTGAAGGAGAGTTTCCGCTCCTTCAGACATTGGGAACCATGGAAACCCAATGCACTGCATTGGGTTTCGCGTTTCGGCCGACCCCGACCCCGACTTTTTTATAGGATCGGCCGATTTCACTCGACCCGACTTTTGAAAAAGTCGGGTTTCGTGAAACCCGACCCGATCCTATAAAAGCAAAGGTCGCTCAACCCTAGTCGTAACAGGTAAGCGTTCATGGGTCCTTGTGGAGATAGACTGTGACGGCTCCTGCAGCGCTGATTCAGAGGAACTGGAGTATGAGAAGGAGTCAATGTGTACAGACTGGATTTCTGCAATCCTTGGAGTTGGCAGAATACGTACAGCACCACTCTCAAGATCAGTACCTGGCTCCACAACATTTACCTAAATGGGCAGTGAGGGAAAGGTTGGAGAAATCACCAACCACACAACTGAAGAACCGATATCAAATCTTTGTAGAGGATGAAGATGGCACACCCAAGAATGAAGCAATACCAGCAAGCAAAAAAGAAAAGGGCACACAGCAACAAGTGACAGCAAAAAGTACAGCCAAGAAGCAACGAAGAGTGGTGGTGGTGGGAGACTCACTACTGAGAGGCACAGAAGCAGCCATCTGCAGACCGGACATAACTGCAAGAGAAGTATGCTGCCTTCCAGGTGCGATGATCAAGGATGTGACCGATAGGATACCAAAGCTCTTCAGCTCCAAGGACGTCCACCCATTTCTTCTGATACATGTTGGCACCAATGACACGGCAAGGAAGGACCTACCGACAATCTGCAAGGACTTTGAAGAGTTGGGGAAGAAAGTAAAGGAACTGGATGCACAGGTAGTTTTTTCTTCTATCCTTCCAGTAGACGGGCATGGCACCAGGAGATGGAACAGGATCCTTGATGCAAACAACTGGCTAAGACGATGGTGCAGACAACAAGGATTCGGATTCCTGGACCACGGTGTGAATTACTTGTACGATGGACTCCTCGCCAGAGACGGACTACACCTCAACAAACCTGGGAAACACACATTCGCCAGAAGACTCGCTACACTCATCAGGAGGGCGTTAAACTAGAAGAAGAGGGGACGGGAAGAAAAACATTAGACTCGAACAAAGACGACCCAGGAAAACATACTCAGAAGGGAGGTAAGAACATTTCTAAAACAATCCACAGTGAGGAGATTGGAACAAAACAAAATCCTCTGAACTGCATGCTCGCAAACGCCAGAAGCCTGACAAACAAGATGGAAGAACTAGAAGCAGAAATATCTACAGGTAACTTTGACATAGTGGGAATAACCGAGACATGGTTAGATGAAAGCTATGACTGGGCAGTTAACTTACAGGGTTACAGTCTGTTTAGAAAGGATCGTAAAAATCGGAGAGGAGGAGGGGTTTGTCTCTATGTAAAGTCTTGTCTAAAGTCCACTTTAAGGGAGGATATTAGCGAAGGGAATGAGGATGTCGAGTCCATATGGGTTGAAATTCATGGAGGGAAAAATGGTAACAAAATTCTCATTGGGGTCTGTTACAAACCCCCAAATATAACAGAAACCATGGAAAGTCTACTTCTAAAGCAGATAGATGAAGCTGCAACCCATAATGAGGTCCTGGTTATGGGGGACTTTAACTACCCGGATATTAACTGGGAAACAGAAACCTGTGAAACCCATAAAGGCAACAGGTTTCTGCTAATAACCAAGAAAAATTATCTTTCACAATTGGTGCAGAATCCAACCAGAGGAGCAGCACTTTTAGACCTAATACTATCTAATAGACCTGACAGAATAACAAATCTGCAGGTGGTCGGGCATCTAGGAAATAGCGACCACAATATTGTACAGTTTCACCTGTCTTTCACTAGGGGGACTTGTCAGGGAGTCACAAAAACATTGAACTTTAGGAAGGCAAAGTTTGAACAGCTTAGAGATGCCCTTAGTCTGGTAGACTGGGACAATATCCTCAGAAATAAGAATACAGATAATAAATGGGAAATGTTTAAGAACATCCTAAATAGGCAGTGTAAGCGGTTTATACCTTGTGGGAATAAAAGGACTAGAAATAGGAAAAACCCAATGTGGCTAAACAAAGAAGTAAGACAGGCAATTAACAGTAAAAAGAAAGCATTTGCACTACTAAAGCAGGATGGCACCATTGAAGCTCTAAAAAACTATAGGGAGAAAAATACTTTATCTAAAAAACTAATTAAAGCTGCCAAAAAGGAAACAGAGAAGCACATTGCTAAGGAGAGTAAAACTAATCCCAAACTGTTCTTCAACTATATCAATAGTAAAAGAATAAAAACTGAAAATGTAGGCTCCTTAAAAAATAGTGAGGAAAGAATGGTTGTAGATGACGAGGAAAAAGCTAACATATTAAACACCTTCTTCTCCACGGTATTCACGGTGGAAAATGAAATGCTAGGTGAAATCCCAAGAAACAATGAAAACCCTATATTAAGGGTCGCCAATCTAACCCAAGAAGAGGTGCGAAACCGGCTAAATAAGATTAAAATAGATAAATCTCCGGGTCCGGATGGCATACACCCACGAGTACTAAGAGAACTAAGTAATGTAATAGATAAACCATTATTTCTTATTTTTAGGGACTCTATAGCGACAGGGTCTGTTCCGCAGGACTGGCGCATAGCAAATGTGGTGCCAATATTCAAAAAGGGCTCTAAAAGTGAACCTGGAAATTATAGGCCAGTAAGTCTAACCTCTATTGTTGGTAAAATATTTGAAGGGTTTCTGAGGGATGTTATTCTGGATTATCTCAATGAGAATAACTGTTTAACTCCATATCAGCATGGGTTTATGAGAAATCGCTCCTGTCAAACCAATCTAATCAGTTTTTATGAAGAGGTAAGCTATAGGCTGGACCACGGTGAGTCATTGGATGTGGTATATCTCGATTTTTCCAAAGCGTTTGATACCGTGCCGCACAAGAGGTTGGTACACAAAATGAGAATGCTTGGTCTGGGGGAAAATGTGTGTAAATGGGTTAGTAACTGGCTTAGTGATAGAAAGCAGAGGGTGGTTATAAATGGTATAGTCTCTAACTGGGTCGCTGTGACCAGTGGGGTACCGCAGGGGTCGGTATTGGGACCTGTTCTCTTCAACATATTCATTAATGATCTGGTAGAAGGTTTACACAGTAAAATATCGATATTTGCAGATGATACAAAACTATGTAAAGCAGTTAATACAAGAGAAGATAGTATTCTGCTACAGATGGATCTGGATAAGTTGGAAACTTGGGCTGAAAGGTGGCAGATGAGGTTTAACAATGATAAATGTAAGGTTATACACATGGGAAGAAGGAATCAATATCACCATTACACACTGAACGGGAAACCACTGGGTAAATCTGACAGGGAGAAGGACTTGGGGATCCTAGTTAATGATAAACTTACCTGGAGCAGCCAGTGCCAGGCAGCAGCTGCCAAGGCAAACAGGATCATGGGGTGCATTAAAAGAGGTCTGGATACACATGATGAGAGCATTATACTGCCTCTGTACAAATCCCTAGTTAGACCGCACATGGAGTACTGTGTCCAGTTTTGGGCACCGGTGCTCAGGAAGGATATAATGGAACTAGAGAGAGTACAAAGGAGGGCAACAAAATTAATAAAGGGGATGGGAGAACTACAATACCCAGATAGATTAGCGAAATTAGGATTATTTAGTCTAGAAAAAAGACGACTGAGGGGCGATCTAATAACCATGTATAAGTATATAAGGGGACAATACAAATATCTCGCTGAGGATCTGTTTATACCAAGGAAGGTGACGGGCACAAGGGGGCATTCTTTGCGTCTGGAGGAGAGAAGGTTTTTCCACCAACATAGAAGAGGATTCTTTACTGTTAGGGCAGTGAGAATCTGGAATTGCTTGCCTGAGGAGGTGGTGATGGCGAACTCAGTCGAGGGGTTCAAGAGAGGCCTGGATGTCTTCCTGGAGCAGAACAATATTGTATCATACAATTATTAGGTTCTGTAGAAGGACGTAGATCTGGGTATTTATTATAATGGAATATAGGCTGAACTGGATGGACAAATGTCTTTTTTCGGCCTTACTAACTATGTTACTATGTTACTATGTCCCTGTCCATGGTTACTGATCCACGCATCTGTGGTGAGGTGGACCTTGCTACTGACGGCGTTTAGTAGCGCATGTTTAATTTTTCCCTCCACATGCTTTTGCAGGGCAGGGATGGCTTGCCTGGTTAAATAAAAGCGGCTGGGCACAATGTATTGTGGGACTGCCAATGCCACCAAGTTACGGAAGGTGTCAGTCTCCACCAGCCTGAATGAGAGCTTTCAAGGGACAGTAGTTTTGCAATGCCAGCATTCAGAGCCTGTGCTCGGGGGTGGTTTGCTGAGTATGGGTGCCTTTTCTCCCATGCCTGTGCTACTGATGGATGTAGACTGGCCTGGGAGTGTGAGGATGAAAGGGAACGTGGTGCTGTGGGTGGAATTACACTGTGTCTCTGTACAACAGTGCCAGAGGTTCTTCCATGGTGATCCTGTGAGGAAGCCAAACCAGCTGTGTGTGAGCTGGAGGAAGAAGCTGCAACATGAGCTGAAGAGGTGGTAGGTGGCGCTATAGGTTGGCGTAGGTCTTCAGTGTGTCTTTGTAACTCCACCACATGCTTGGTAAGCACATGTTTCCACATATTTGTGGTATTGAGGTTGCTGACTAGTGTTGAGCGATACCTTCCGATATCGGAAAGTATCGGTATCGGTTTGGATCGGCCGATATTCAAAAAATATCGGATATCGCCGATACCGATACCCGATCCCAATGCAAGTCAATGGGACCAAAATATCGGAATTAAAATAAACCCTTTCTTTCCTTGTAGGTTCATTCTACATGAAGGAAAACAACTAAGAATAATGTAGGATGTATGGGGGAGGTGGCGGAGACATTAAAGGCAATGAGGATTAGTCCAATCAAATAGAATAGCATGATTTTTTTTTTTTTTAAAGACGTTCGGATTGAAAAAGATATTGACTATGTAAATTTTTTTTTATTTTGTCAGATATTGATGTTTCACTATTCCACGACCTTCCCCTTCTTTTTTTTCCTTTTCCCACACTTTCATCTTCATCATCATCAGCATCTTTGACATCAACTTCTTCACCTTATTCATCTTCTTCTTCATCTTCTACCTATTTTTTTTTTTTATTACATTCTTCATATTCATTTTCTTCAACTATTATTATTCTTCCTATTCTACATATTCTTTTTATTCCACTGTTATTATTCTTCCTATTCTACTTCTTCATCATATTCTCATTTGTGACAGGCATTCCCGTAGTTGTTATCTATAAAAGTTGGAAGATTACACCTTCCGTTCTGCCAGTCACAAAAGTTACATTTGTCCGCGTTCAGTTTGGCCTGCAGCATCAGGCTTTATCCAGGGGCACCACGAGGAGGAACGGACTCACCCCCATACACTGCTTAGTCTTCTTCTGCATATAATTTAGATAATATCTTTTGCTCTGATATTAAGTGTTATGCTTAATGTTCTTCTGCTCTTTGTTCTGCAGCCTCTTGTTCTTCTGCTTCTCGGTCTTCCATGTCGTCGTCTCCAGGGTCGTCGTCTTCAGTGTCGTCATCTCCGCCGTCGTCGTCTCCGCCGTCGTCGTCTCCGTCGTCGTCGTCGTCATCATCGGGGTGGTCTTCCGGGTCGTCGTCGTCGTCGTCATCGGGGTGGTTTTCCGGGTCGTCGACTTTAGGGTCTTCAACTTGGAAATGTAGCAGAAGGTACAAGAAGGCTGAGAAAATGCCAAGAACCAGCTGATGGAACTGGAACTCGGATGGCTACCCGAAGGTTCAAGAGCCTATGGAACTACCGAGGACCAGCTGATGTTACTGGAACCCGGTTACTAAGCAGGAGGTACCCGTGCTAAAAAGCACTACCAAGGACCGCCTGACGTTGGCGGAACTCGGATACCCAGAAGGAGGCACCTAAGCCAAAGGCTCTGCCCGGAACCAGCTGACGTTACTGGAACCAGGATGGGGAGCAGAAGGTACAAGAGCAAAAGACACTGCCGAGAACCAGCTGACGGTACTGGAACCCGGATGGGTAGCCGAAGGTCCAAGAGCCAATGGAACTACCGAGGACCAGCTGACGTTACTGGAACCCGGTTACTAAGCAGGAGGTACCCGTGCCTGAAAGCACTACCAAGGACCACCTGACGTTGGTGGAACTTGGATACCCAGAAGGAGGCACCTAAGCCAAAGGCTCTGCCCGGAACCAGCTGACGTTACTGGAATCAGGATGGGGAGCAGAAGGTACAAGAGCAAAAGACACTGCCTAGAACCAGCTGACGGTGCTGGAACCAGGTGGTGGACCCGAAGGCCCACAGGAGAGGAGAGAACAGCTAGGCCGCGAGGCAGCCGCAGTTACCGAACCCCAACAGTCCTACAGGGGGAGCTGGGCCTACTGGCACTACAGAACCAGCCTTGACTACCAGTTCACGCAGCCCACATAGGAAGCTCCTAAACTGGAGGCACCCTGGAGTTGGCTAACTCGACCGCACCACGACGGGGCAAGCATAGGCGTCTCAGTGAAGTTGACACAACCTGGAAACAGCTGACGGTGCTGAAACCAGGCTTGGCACGAGTTAGTACCTGTGACAAGAACACTGCCGAGAACCAGCTGGCGGTGCTGGAACCCGGATGCGTTGCCCCAGTGTGCAAGAGCCAATGGCACGACCGAGGACCAGCTGACGGTGCTGGAACCCGGTTACTAAGCTGTAGGTGCCCGCGCTTAAAAGCACTACCAAGGACCGCCTGGCGTTGGCGGAACTCGGTTACCCAGGAGGAGGCACCTAAGCCAAAGGCTCGGCCCGGAACCAGCTGACGGTGCTGGAACCAGGTGGTGGACCCGAAGGTCCACAGGAGAGGAGAGAACAGCTAGGCCGCGAGGCAGCCGCAGTTACCGAACCCCAACAGTCCTACAGGGGGAGCTGGGCCTACTGGCACTACAGAACCAGCCTTGACTACCAGTTCACGCAGCCCACATAGGAAGCTCCTAAACTGGAGGCACCCTGGAGTTGGCTAACTCGACCGCACCACGACGGGGCAAGCATAGGCGTCTCAGTGAAGTTGACACAACCCGGAAACAGCTGACGGTGCTGAAACCAGGCTTGGCACGAGGGAGTACCTGTGACAAGAACACTGCCGAGAACCAGCTGGCGGTGCTGGAACCCGGATGCGTTGCCCCAGTGTGCAAGAGCCAATGGCACGACCGAGGACCAGCTGACGGTGCTGGAACCCGGTTACTAAGCTGTAGGTGCCCGCGCTTAAAAGCACTACCAAGGACCGCCTGGCGTTGGCGGAACTCGGTTACCCAGGAGGAGGCACCTAAGCCAAAGGCTCGGCCCGGAACCAGCTGACGGTGCTGGAACCAGGTGGTGGACCCGAAGGTCCACAGGAGAGGAGAGAACAGCTAGGCCGCGAGGCAGCCGCAGTTACCGAACCCCAACAGTCCTACAGGGGGAGCTGGGCCTACTGGCACTACAGAACCAGCCTTGACTACCAGTTCACGCAGCCCACATAGGAAGCTCCTAAACTGGAGGCACCCTGGAGTTGGCTAACTCGACCGCACCACGACGGGGCAAGCATAGGCGTCTCAGTGAAGTTGACACAACCCGGAAACAGCTGACGGTGCTGAAACCAGGCTTGGCACGAGGGAGTACCTGTGACAAGAACACTGCCGAGAACCAGGTGGCGGTGCTGGAACCCAGATGCGTTGCCCCAGTGTGCAAGAGCCAATGGCACGACCGAGGACCAGCTGACGGTGCTGGAACCCGGTTACTAAGCTGTAGGTGCCCGCGCTTAAAAGCACTACCAAGGACCGCCTGGCGTTGGCGGAACTCGGATACCCAGGAGGAGGCACCTAAGCCAAAGGCTCGGCCCGGAACCAGCTGACGGTGCTGGAACCAGGTGGTGGACCCGAAGGTCCACAGGAGAGGAGAGAACAGCTAGGCCGCGAGGCAGCCGCAGTTACCGAACCCCAACAGTCCTACAGGGGGAGCTGGGCCTACTGGCACTACAGAACCAGCCTTGACTACCAGTTCACGCAGCCCACATAGGAAGCTCCTAAACTGGAGGCACCCTGGAGTTGGCTAACTCGACCGCACCACGACGGGGCAAGCATAGGTGTCTCAGTGAAGTTGACACAACCCGGAAACAGCTGACGGTGCTGAAACCAGGCTTGGCACGAGGGAGTACCTGTGACAAGAACACTGCCGAGAACCAGCTGGCGGTGCTGGAACCCAGATGCGTTGCCTTGCCTATTAAAGATTGTCTTCCTAGAGCCCCAACTAGCGGTGTTGGAGCAAAGGGTAAGCAGGGGGAGATGAGTGTAGGCCGAAGCCTGCACAGGAGGCAGCTTTGTGTCTGCGTTGCGTTTGCAGGACACTTTGCCGGCTACACACTGGGGGAACAGCTGGCGTTGCTGAACCCCACTAACACAATGGCGTGTGTTTTTCTCTGTGCAGCTAGCACTTGCGGGCAAAAACTAGCGATGTTAGAGCCCGTGTTGAAGCAGGAGGAGGAGAGGAGCAGAGTGTAGGCCGAAGCCTAGTTGAACCAATTTCAAAGGAAACCTTTAACCCCCCCTTCAGGTGTTACAAAGTACAAGAGACACACCTTGTGCAGTATTAATGCTGCACAAGTGAAAGGTTGCTCTATTAATTTGTCTACTTGCACACGCTGAATGCAACACGTACACAATTTAGCCCATTCTACAGTCAAACTGTAGTTGAGGCGTGACTTGTATTTTTAAGGAGACGCAGCACAGGTGTCCAAAATAACGCCTTGGTGCTTGGCGCAGCTTCCTGAGCGTTGTTATTTGCTGTACAGGAGTCTGCGCTCTTGTGTTATCCCTTGGCAATGCCCTGTTAGCGCTGCCCATCTTATGACATCATTTCATGTTGGCCGGTGCGGTTAACGATGGCCATAAATCCCAGACCCACAGTGTCTTTTCATAAAGCCACACTGCGGTGCTGGGATTCGTGGCCTTGAGCAGTAAATATTTTGGCCGCTCACACACGTCCTTACACCTGCTTCAGACTGGGCGGCCTCGGCTGATCCCTTCTCGCATGCCGCGGCCATGAGGCTGCACAGTCTGAAGAAGGCGGAAGGAGATGAGTTAAGACAGGCGAAGATATGCACTGCTCGTGCCCATCAATCACACCCTCGCAGTCAAAATAATTAAGACAACGAGGAGCATTTTATTCAGGCAGGGCGGACGAACAGGCGCAAGTAGCCAACCAATGATGTCAGAAGACGGGAAGCGCTACCAAGGGGGGTGCTGCGTATCATTAGAAAGGAAAGTCACACCTCAGGGACAGTGGAATGGTCTCAAAGAGACACATTTTGTACGTGTTGAGTTCCACGTGGGCAAGGAGAAAACATCAGCCACCTTGTACAAATGCAGCAGTACTGCTGTACAAGGTGGCTGTTATACATAGAAACACCTGGGGGTGGGGGCCAGGCTCCCTTCAATTTCAGTTCATGTGCCTGCGTGGCGTTTGCAGGTCACGTTGCAAGCTGCACAGCAGGGGAACAGCTGGCGTTGCTGAACCCCACTAACACATTGGCTGGTGTTTTTCTCTGTGCAGATCGCATGTCCGGGCAAAAACTGGCGGGGTTTGAGCCCAGGGTCAGCAGGAGGAGGAGAGGAGCAAAGTGTAGGCCGAAGCCTGCACTGGTGGCAGCTTTTGGTCGGTTGTGCCAGCGTGGCTTGTGCTGGACACGATGCCGGCTACACAGCGGGGGAACAGCTAGCGGTGCTGAACCCCACTAACACATTGGCTGGTGTTTTTCTCTGTGCAGCTAGCATTTCCGGGCAAAAACTAGCGGTGTTTGAGCCCAGGGTCAGCAGGAGGAGGAGAGGAGCAAAGTGTAGGCCGAAGCCTGCACTGGTGGCAGCTTTTGGTCGGTTGTGCCAGCGTGGCTTGTGCTGGGCACGATGCCGGCTACACAGCGGGGGAACAGCTGGCGGTGCTGAACCCCACTAACACATTGGCTGGTGTTTTTCTCTGTGCAGCTAGCATTTCCGGGCAAAAACTAGCGTTGTTAGAGCCCAGGGTCAGCAGGAGGAGGAGAGGAGCAGAGTGTAGGCCGAAGCCTAGTTGAACCAATTTCAAAGGTTACCTTTAACCCCCCCTCAGGTGTTACAAAGTACAAGAGCCACTCCTTCTGCAGCATTAATGCTGCACAAGTAAAAGGTTGCTCTATTAATTTGTCTACTTGCACAAGCTGAATGCAACACGTACACTATTTAGCCCATTATACTGTTAAACAGTAGTGGAGGCGTGACTTGTCTTTTTAAAGAAAAGCAGCACAGGTGTCGAAAACAACACCTTTTTGCATGGGCGCAGCTTCCTGAGCATTGTTAGTTGCTGTACAGGAGTCTGCGCTCTTGTGATCCTTTGGCCATGCGCTGTGAGCGCTTCCTGTCTTATGACCTCATTTTATGTTGGCCGTTGCGGTTAGCGATGGACATGAATCCCAGACCCACAGTGTGTTTTTAAAAAATCACACTGCGGTGCTGGGATTCGTGCCCTGGTGCACTAAATATGTTTGCCGCTCACACATGTCCTTACACCTGCTTCAGACTGGGCGGCCTCATCTGATCCCTTATCGCATGCCGCGGCCATGAGGACACCCAGTCTGAAGAAGGCGGAAGGAGGTGACTTAAAACAGGCGAACATATGCACTGCACATGCCCATCAATAACACCCTCGCATCCAAAATATGAGACAACGAGGGGCGTTGTGTCGGGCAGGGCGGACGCACAGGCACAGGCAGCCAACCAATGATGTCAGAAGACGGGCAGCGCTAACAATGGGGGTGCTGCGTGTCATTAAAAAGGAAAGTCACACCTCAGTGACATTAGCATTGGTCTCTAATGAGACACATTTTGTACGTGTTGAGTTCCACGTGGGCAAGGAGAAAACATCAGCCACCTTGTACAAATGCAGCAGTACTGCTGTACAAGGTGGCTGTTATACATAGAAACACCTGGGGGTGGGGGGCAGGCTCCCTTCAATTTCAGTTCATGTGCCTGCGTGGCGTTTGCAGGTCACGTTGCAAGCTACACAGCAGGGGAACAGCTGGCGTTGCTGAACCCCACTGACACATTGACTGGTGTTTTTCTCTGTGCAGATTGCATGTCCGGGCAAAAACTAGCGGTGTTAGAGCCCAGGGTCAGCAGGAGGAGGAGGAGAGGAGCAAAGTGTAGGCCGAAGCCTGCACTGGTGGCAGCTTTTGGTCGGTTGTGCCAGCGTGGCTTGTGCTGGACACGATGCCGGCTACACAGCGGGGGAACAGCTGGCGGTGCTGAACCCCACTAACACATTGGCTGGTGTTTTTCTCTGTGCAGCTAGCATTTCCGGGCAAAAACTAGCGTTGTTAGAGCCCAGGGTCAGCAGGAGGAGGAGAGGAGCAGAGTGTAGGCCAAAGCCTAGTTGAACCAATTTCAAAGGTTACCTTTAACCCCCCCTCAGGTGTTACAAAGTACAAGAGCCACTCCTTCTGCAGCATTAATGCTGCACAAGTAAAAGGTTGCTCTATTAATTTGTCTACTTGCACAAGCTGAATGCAACACGTACACTATTTAGCCCATTATACTGTTAAACAGTAGTGGAGGCGTGACTTGTCTTTTTAAAGAAAAGCAGCACAGGTGTCGAAAACAACACCTTTTTGCATGGGCGCAGCTTCCTGAGCGTTGTTAGTTGCTGTACAGGAGTCTGCGCTCTTGTGATCCTTTGGCCATGCGCTGTGAGCGCTTCCTGTCTTATGACCTCATTTCATGTTGGCCGTTGCGGTTAGCGATGGACATGAATCCCAGACCCACAGTGTGTTTTTAAAAAATCACACTGCGGTGCTGGGATTCGTGCCCTGGTGCACTAAATATGTTTGCCGCTCACACATGTCCTTACACCTGCTTCAGACTGGGCGGCCTCATCTGATCCCTTATCGCATGCCGCGGCCATGAGGACACCCAGTCTGAAGAAGGCGGAAGGAGGTGACTTAAAACAGGCGAACATATGCACTGCACATGCCCATCAATAACACCCTCGCATCCAAAATATGAGACAACGAGGGGCGTTGTGTCGGGCAGGGCGGACGCACAGGCACAGGCAGCCAACCAATGATGTCAGAAGACGGGCAGCGCTAACAATGGGGGTGCTGCGTGTCATTAAAAAGGAAAGTCACACCTCAGTGACATTAGCATTGGTCTCTAATGAGACACATTTTGTACGTGTTGAGTTCCACGTGGGCAAGGAGAAAACATCAGCCACCTTGTACAAATGCAGCAGTACTGCTGTACAAGGTGGCTGTTATACATAGAAACACCTGGGGGTGGGGGGCAGGCTCCCTTCAATTTCAGTTCATGTGCCTGCGTGGCGTTTGCAGGTCACGTTGCAAGCTACACAGCAGGGGAACAGCTGGCGTTGCTGAACCCCACTGACACATTGACTGGTGTTTTTCTCTGTGCAGATTGCATGTCCGGGCAAAAACTAGCGGTGTTAGAGCCCAGGGTCAGCAGGAGGAGGAGGAGAGGAGCAAAGTGTAGGCCGAAGCCTGCACTGGTGGCAGCTTTTGGTCGGTTGTGCCAGCGTGGCTTGTGCTGGACACGATGCCGGCTACACAGCGGGGGAACAGCTGGCGGTGCTGAACCCCACTAACACATTGGCTGGTGTTTTCCTCTGTGCAGCTAGCATTTCCGGGCAAAAACTAGCGGTGTTTGAGCCCAGGGTCAGCAGGAGGAGTAGAGGAGCAGAGTGTAGGCCGAAGCCTAGTTGAACCAATTTCAAAGGTTACCTTTAACCCCCCCTCAGGTGTTGCAAGGTACAAGAGCCACACCTTGAACAGCATTAATGATGCACAAGTCAAAGGTTGCTCTATTTAATTTTGCTCCTTGCACACGTTGAATTAAACACGTACACTATTTAGCCCATTATACTTTTCAAACAGTAGTGGAGGCGTGACTACTAGTCTTTTTAAGGTGACGCAGCACAGGTGTACAAATTTACACCTAGGTGCTGTGCGCAGATTCCTTACCGTTGTTATTTGCAGTACAGGAAACTGCGCTCTTGTGTTATCCCTTGGCAATACCCTGTTAGTGCAGGCCGTCTCATGACCTCATTTCATGTTGGCCGGTGCGGTTAACGATGGCCATAAATCACAGACCCACAGTGGCTTTTCCTAAAGTCACACTGCGGTGCTGGGATTCGTGGCCTTGTGCAGTAAATATGTTCGCCGCTCACACATGTCCTTACACCTGCTTCAGACTGGGCGGCCTCAGCTGATCCCTTATCGCATGCCGCGGCCATGAGGCCGCACAGTCAGAAGAAGGCGGAAGGAGGGGAGTGAAGACAGGGGAACCAATGCACTGCTCGTGCCCATCAATCACACCCTCGCAGTCAAAATATATGAGACAACGGGGGGCGTTGTGTCGGGCAGGGGGGACGCACAGGCACAGCCAGCCAACCAATGATGTCAGGAGACGGGCAGCGCTAACAATGGGGGTGCTGCGTGTCATTAAAAAGGAAAGTCACACCTCAGGGACATTGTAATGGTCTGTAATGAGACACATTTTGTACTTGTTGAGTTCCACGTGTGCAAGGAGAAAAAGTCAGCCACCTTGTACAAATGCAGCAGTACTGCTGTACAAGGTGGCTGTTATACATAGAAACACCTGGGGGGGTGGGGGGCAGGCTCCCTTCAATTTCAGTTCATGTGCCTGCGTGGCGTTTGCAGGACACGTTGCCAGCTACACAGCAGGGGAACAGCTGGCGGTGCTGAACCCCACTAACACATTGGCTGGTGTTTTTCTCTGTGCAGCTAGCATGTCCGGGCAGAAACTGGCGTTGTTTGAGCCCAGGGTCAGCAGGAGGAGGAGAGGAGCAAAGTGTAGGCCGAAGCCTGCACTGGTGGCAGCTTTTGGTCAGTTGTGCCAGCGTGGCTTGTGCTGGACACGATGCCGACTACACAGCAGAGGAACAGCTGGCGGTGCTGAACCCCACTAACACATTGGCTGGTGTTTTTCTCTGTGCAGCTAGCATGTCCGGGCAGAAACTGGCGTTGTTTGAGCCCAGGGTCAGCAGGAGGAGGAGAGGAGCAAAGTGTAGGCCGAAGCCTGCACTGGTGGCAGCTTTTGTTCTGTTGTGCCAGCGTGGCTTGTGCTGGACACGTTGCCGACTACACAGCAGGGGAACAGCTGGCGTTGCTGAACCCCACTAACACATTGGCTGTTGTTTTTCTCTGTGCAGCTAGCATTTCCGGGCAAAAACTAGCGGTGTTTGAGCCCAGGGTCAGCAGGAGGAGTAGAGGAGCAGAGTGTAGGCCGAAGCCTAGTTGAACCAATTTCAAAGGTTACCTTTAACCCCCCCCTCAGGTGTTGCAAGGTACAAGAGCCACACCTTGAACAGCATTAATGATGCACAAGTCAAAGGTTGCTCTATTTAATTTTGCTCCTTGCACACGCTGAATTAAACATGTACACTATTTAGCCCATTATACTGTCAAACAGTAGTGGAGGCGTGACTACTAGTCTTTTTAAGGTGACGCAGCACAGGTGTACAAATTTACACCTAGGTGCTGTGCGCAGATTCCTTACCGTTGTTATTTGCAGTACAGGAAACTGCGCTCTTGTGTTATCCCTTGGCAATACCCTGTTAGTGCAGGCCGTCTCATGACCTCATTTCATGTTGGCCGGTGCGGTTAACGATGGCCATAAATCCCAGATCCACAGTGGCATTTCCTAAAGTCACACTGCGGTGCTGGGATTCGTGGCCTTGTGCAGTAAATATGTTCGCCGCTCACACATGTCCTTACACCTGCTTCAGACTGGGCGGCCTCAGCTGATCCCTTATCGCATGCCGCGGCCATGAGGCCGCACAGTCAGAAGAAGGCGGAAGGAGGGGAGTGAAGACAGGGGAACATATGCACTGCTCGTGCCCATCAATCACACCCTCGCAGTCAAAATATATGAGACAACGGGGGGCGTTGTGTCGGGCAGGGGGGACGCACAGGCACAGCCAGCCAACCAATGATGTCAGGAGACGGGCAGCGCTAACAATGGGGGTGCTGCGTGTCATTAAAAAGGAAAGTCACACCTCAGGGACATTGTAATGGTCTGTAATGAGACACATTTTGTACTTGTTGAGTTCCACGTGTGCAAGGAGAAAAAGTCAGCCACCTTGTACAAATGCAGCAGTACTGCTGTACAAGGTGGCTGTTATACATAGAAACACCTGGGGGGGTGGGGGGCAGGCTCCCTTCAATTTCAGTTCATGTGCCTGCGTGGCGTTTGCAGGACACGTTGCCAGCTACACAGCAGGGGAACAGCTGGCGGTGCTGAACCCCACTAACACATTGGCTGGTGTTTTTCTCTGTGCAGCTAGCATGTCCGGGCAGAAACTGGCGTTGTTTGAGCCCAGGGTCAGCAGGAGGAGGAGAGGAGCAAAGTGTAGGCCGAAGCCTGCACTGGTGGCAGCTTTTGGTCAGTTGTGCCAGCGTGGCTTGTGCTGGACACGATGCCGACTACACAGCAGAGGAACAGCTGGCGGTGCTGAACCCCACTAACACATTGGCTGGTGTTTTTCTCTGTGCAGCTAGCATGTCCGGGCAGAAACTGGCGTTGTTTGAGCCCAGGGTCAGCAGGAGGAGGAGAGGAGCAAAGTGTAGGCCGAAGCCTGCACTGGTGGCAGCTTTTGTTCTGTTGTGCCAGCGTGGCTTGTGCTGGACACGTTGCCGACTACACAGCAGGGGAACAGCTGGCGTTGCTGAACCCCACTAACACATTGGCTGGTGTTTTTCTCTGTGCAGCTAGCAGTTCCGGGCAAAAACTAGCGGTGTTTGAGCCCAGGGTCAGCAGGAGGAGTAGAGGAGCAGAGTGTAGGCCGAAGCCTAGTTGAACCAATTTCAAAGGTTACCTTTAACCCCCCCTCAGGTGTTGCAAGGTACAAGAGCCACACCTTGAACAGCATTAATGATGCACAAGTCAAAGGTTGCTCTATTTAATTTTGCTCCTTGCACACGCTGAATTAAACACGTACACTATTTAGCCCATTATACTGTCAAACAGTAGTGGAGGCGTGACTACTAGTCTTTTTAAGGAGACGCAGCACAGGTGTACAAATTTACACCTAGGTGCTGTGCGCAGATTCCTTACCGTTGTTATTTGCAGTACAGGAAACTGCGCTCTTGTGTTATCCCTTGGCAATACCCTGTTAGTGCAGGCCGTCTCATGACCTCATTTCATGTTGGCCGGTGCGGTTAACGATGGCCATAAATCCCAGACCCACAGTGGCTTTTCCTAAAGTCACACTGCCGTGCTGGGATTCGTGGCCTTGTGCAG
The DNA here is from genome assembly GCF_032444005.1 of Ranitomeya imitator. NCBI lineage: Eukaryota > Metazoa > Chordata > Amphibia > Anura > Dendrobatidae > Ranitomeya > Ranitomeya imitator. Next base: position 53,630,009 of record NC_091284.1, read on the forward strand.
TAAATATGTTCGCCGCTCACACATGTCCTTACACCTGCTTCAGACTGGGCGGCCTCAGCTGATCCCTTATCGCATGCCGCGGCCATGAGGCCGCACAGTCAGAAGAAGGCGGAAGGAGGGGAGTGAAGACAGGGGAACATATGCACTGCTCGTGCCCATCAATCACACCCTCGCAGTCAAAATATATGAGACAACGGGGGGCGTTGTGTCGGGCAGGGGGGACGCACAGGCACAGCCAGCCAACCAATGATGTCAGGAGACGGGCAGCGCTAACAATGGGGGTGCTGCGTGTCATTAAAAAGGAAAGTCACACCTCAGGGACATTGTAATGGTCTGTAATGAGACACATTTTGTACTTGTTGAGTTCCACGTGTGCAAGGAGAAAAAGTCAGCCACCTTGTACAAATACAGCAGTACTGCTGTACAAGGTGGCTGTTATACATAGAAACACCTGGGGGGGTGGGGGGCAGGCTCCCTTCAATTTCAGTTCATGTGCCTGCGTGGCGTTTGCAGGACACGTTGCCAGCTACACAGCAGGGGAACAGCTGGCGGTGCTGAACCCCACTAACACATTGGCTGGTGTTTTTCTCTGTGCAGCTAGCATGTCCGGGCAGAAACTGGCGTTGTTTGAGCCCAGGGTCAGCAGGAGGAGGAGAGGAGCAAAGTGTAGGCCGAAGCCTGCACTGGTGGCAGCTTTTGGTCAGTTGTGCCAGCGTGGCTTGTGCTGGACACGATGCCGACTACACAGCAGGGGAACAGCTGGCGGTGCTGAACCCCACTAACACATTGGCTGGTGTTTCTCTCTGTGCAGCTAGCATGTCCGGGCAGAAACTGGCGGTGTTTGAGCCCAGGGTCAGCAGGAGAGGAGCAGAGTGTAGGCCGAAGCCTAGTTGAACCAATTTCAAAGGTTACCTTTAACCCCCCCTCAGGTGTTGCAAGGTACAAGAGCCACACCTTGTGCAGCATTAATGCTGCACAAGTAAAAGGTTGCTCTCTTTGTTTTGCTCCTTGCACACGCTGACTAAAACACGTACACTATTTAGCCCATTATACTGTCAAACAGTTGTGGAGGCGTGACTTGTCTTTTTAAGGAGACGCAGCACAGGTGTCAAAATTTGCACCTAGGTACTGGGCGCAGATTCCTGAGCGTTGTTATTTGCTGTACAGGAGTCTGCGCTATTGTGATCCCTTGGCCATGCGCTGTGAGCTCTTCCTGTCTTCTGACCTCATTTCATGTCAGCCGTTGCGGTTAGCGATGGACATGAATCCCAGACCCACAGTGTGTTTTCAAAAAATCACACTGCGTGGCTGGGATTCGTGGCCTTGTGCAGTAAATAGGTTTGCCGCTTACACATGTCCTTACACCTGCTCCAGACTGGGCGGCCTCAGCTGATCCCTTATCGCCTACCACGGCCAGGAGGCCGCACAGTCTGAAGAAGGCGGAAGGAGATGAGTTAAGACAGGCGAACATATGCACTGCTCGTGCCCATAAACCACACCCTCGCTGACAAAATAAATATGACAACGAGGGGCGTTGTTTCTAGCAGGGCGGATGCACAGGCGCAGCCAGCTAACCATGATGACAAAAGACGGGAAACGCTACCAAGGGGGGTGCTGCGTATCATTAGAAAGGAAAGTCACACCTCAGGGACAGTGGAATGGTCTCAATGAGACACATTTTGTACGTGTTGAGTTCCACGTGGGCAAGGAGAAAAAGTCAGCCACCTTGTACAAATGCAGCAGTACTGCTGTACTAGGTGGTTGTTATACATAGAAACACCTGGGGGGGTGGGGCCAGGTTCCCTTTAATTTCAGTTCCTGTGCCTGCATGGCGTTTGCAGGTCACGTTGCCGGCTACACAGCAGGGGAACAGCTGGCGTTGCTGAACCCCACTAACACATTGGCTGGTGTGTTTCTCTGTGCAGCTAGCACTTCCGGGCAAAAACTAGCGGTGTTTGAGCCCAGGGTCAGCAGGAGGAGGAGAGGAGCAGAGTGTAGGCCGAAGCCTGCACTGGTGGCAGCTTTTGTTCTGTTGTGCCAGCGTGGCTTGTGCTGGACACGTTGCCGACTACACAGCAGGGGAACAGCTGGCGGTGCTGAACCCCACTGACACATCACCTAGTGTTTTTTCTGTGTAGACAACACTTCCAGGTGGCAACTGACAGTGTTGAAACCCAGGGAATCAAAGAGGAGCAGAGTGTAGGCCGAAGCCTGCAGTGGAGCAAGTTGAAAGGGAACCTTTAACCCCCCCCCCAGGCATTTGTTGCTGAAAGAGCCATCTTGTACAGCAGTAATACTGCACATGGAAAATGGTGGCTCCGAAAATTATGCTCCTTGCAAACGCTGAAGTACACACTCATATAATGTGTCCCCTCACACCGTCAAACCATCCCGGAAGTGGGACTTTCCTTTGTAATGTGACACAGCACAGCCGTCATTCCAACCCCCTTGGTGCCGGGCGCCACCTCCTCAACGTTGTTTGGTTCTGTCACGGAGCCCGCGCTGTAATGTTATCCCTTGGCCATGCACAGTTAGCGGTGCCCGTCTTCTGACATCATGTAGGTGTCAGGCTGGCAGTGCCTGTGCGTCCAAGCTGCCCGAGATCCAACCTTGCAGTGTCATCTAATGTAGTCCCACTGCGGGCCAGGGATCCATGGGCATGCGCAGTGCATATCATCGCCTCTCACTCACCTCCTTCCTGCTTCTTCAGACTGTGCGGCGTCACGGCCGTGGCATGCTATTAGGGATCAGCTGACGCCGCCTAGTCTGAAGAAGCGTGAAGAAGGGGAGTGAGAGGCTAGTATATGCACTGCGCATGGCCATGGATACCAGGCCCACTGTGGGATCACATTAGACGACACTGCGAGGTGTGATTTCGGGCAGCGTGGACGCACAGGCGCAGCCAGGACGACAACAAATGATGTCAGAGGACGGGCAGCGCAAACTGTGCATGGCCAAGGGATAACATAACAGCGCAGGGTCCATGACGGAATCAAACAACGCTAAGGAGGCAGCGCACGGTGCCAAGGGGGTAGCAATGACGGCTGTGCTGCGTCACATTACAAAGGAAAGTCCCACCTCCGGGACGGTTGGACGGTGTGAGGGGACACATTACATGAGTGTGTAGTTCAGCGTTTGCAAGGAGCATAATTTCAAGAGCGACCTTTCCCTTGTGCAGTATTAGTGCTGCACATGGTGGCTCTTTCAGTAACAAACGCCTAGGGGGGGGGGGGACAGGTCCCCTTACATTTTAGTTGTGCCAGCGTGGCGGTCGCATGACACATTGCCGAATACACAGCTGGGGATCAGCTGACGTTACTGAACCCCAATAACAGAGGAGCGACTGTTGACTGTGCACACAGCACTTCCAGGCACCAACTGGCGGTGTTAGAGCCCAGGGACAGCAGGAGGAGCAGATTGGAGGTATTGCCACACACACAGCTGGGGATCAGCTGACGTTACTGAACCCCAATAACAGAGGAGCGACTGTTGACTGTGCACACAGCACTTCCAGGCACCAACTGGCGGTGTTAGAGCCCAGGGACAGCAGGAGGAGCAGATTGGAGGTATTGCCGCACACACAGCTGGGGATCAGCTGACGTTACTGAACCCCAATAACAGAGGAGCGACTGTTGACTGTGCACACAGCACTTCCAGGCACCAACTGGCGGTGTTAGAGCCCAGGGACAGCAGGAGGAGCAGATTGGAGGTATTGCCGCACACACAGCTGGGGATCAGCTGACGTTACTGAACCCCAATAACAGAGGAGCGACTGTTGACTGTGCACACAGCACTTCCAGGCACCAACTGGTGGTGTTAGAGCCCAGGGACAGCAGGAGGAGCAGATTGGAGGTATTGCCGCACACACAGCTGGGGATCAGCTGACGTTACTGAACCCCAATAACAGAGGAGCGACTGTTGACTGTGCACACAGCACTTCCAGGCACCAACTGGCGGTGTTAGAGCCCAGGGACAGCAGGAGGAGCAGATTGGAGGTATTGCCGCACACACAGCTGGGGATCAGCTGACGTTACTGAACCCCAATAACAGAGGAGCGACTGTTGACTGTGCACACAGCACTTCCAGGCACCAACTGGCGGTGTTAGAGCCCAGGGACAGCAGGAGGAGCAGAGGAACAGAGTGTAGGCCGAAGCCTGATTGGAGCAAGTTGAAAGGAAACCTTTAACCCCCCCCCCAAGACGTTTGTAGCTGAAAGAGCCATCTTGTGCAGCACTAAGGATGCAAAAGGAAAAGGTTGCTCTTTTAATTATGCTCCTTGCAAACACCGAAGTAAACACTAAAAATGTGTCCCTTTATACCGTTAAACCGTTCCGGAGGTGCGAATTTCCTTCGTAATGGGACACAGCACAGCTGTCATTCCTATCCCCTTGATGCCGTGCGCTGCCTCCTCAGCGTTGTTTTAAGCTGTCACGGAGCCTGCGCTGTTCTGTTAGCCCTTGGCCATGCCCAATTAGCGCTGCCTGTCTTCTGACATAATTTGGTGTCAGGCTGTTAGTGCCTGTGCGTCCACGCTGCTCCAGATCCCACCTCGCAGTCTCATCTAACGTAATCCCACTGCGGGCCTTGGAACCATGGGCATGCACAGTGCATAACCTCGACTCTCACTCCCCTCCTTCCCTCTTCTTCAGACTGTGCGGTGTCACGGCCGTGGCATGCTAGGGATCAGCTGACGGCGCACAGTCTAAAGAAGGCGGAGGGAAATGAGCGAGAGCCCGAGGGGAAGATATGCACTGCGCATGCCCATGGATCCCAGGCCCGCAGTGTGACTCAATCAGAAGACACTGCGAGGCGGGATCTCGGGCACCGCGGCCGCACAGGCGCAGCCAGCCTGACACCAAATTATGTCAGAAGACAGGCAGCGCAAATAGGGCATGCCCAAGGGATAACAGAACAGCGCAGGCTCCGTGACAGCTTAAAACAACGCTGAGGAGGCAGCGCATGGCACCAAGGGGGTAGGAATGACGGCTGTGCTGCGTCACATTACGAAGGAAAGTCCCAGCTCCGGGACGGTATAACGGTATCAGTGAACACATTTTATAAGTGTTAAGTTCTGCGTGTGCAAAGAGCTAAAAAAAAAGAGCTACCTTTTCCTTGTGCAGCATTACTGCTGCACAAGATGGCTCTTTCAGTAACAAACGACGGGGGGGGGGGACAGGTTCCCTTACATTTAGGTTGTTGTGCCAGCGTGGCGGTCGCAGGACACATTGCCGGCTACACAGCTGGGGATCAGCTGACGTTACTGAAACCCAATAACACTGGGTCGTATGTTTTTACTGTGCAGCCTGCACTTCTGAGCCGCAACTGGCGGTGTTGGAGCCCAGGAATAGCAGTTCAGGTGGTAGAAAGATGAACACAGCAGGAGACCTGGATGACACCCAATTACTTAATCAGGCAGAGGAGTGGCAAATTCCTGCGAGATCCAGGCCTGGTTCATTTTCAGGAAAGTAAGCCGGTCAACGTTATTGGAGGATAGTCGCATGCGACGGTCTGTTAGTACACCACCTGCGGCACTAAAGACACGTTCCGATAAGACACTAGCCGCAGGGCAAGCCAGCACCTCCAATGCATACTGGCTTAGCTCTGGCCATGTATCCAGCTTAGAGACCCAAAACTTGAACGGGGAAGAGCCGTCTGGGAGTACAGTAAGAGGGCAAGCCATGTAGTCTGTCACCATCTGACGGAACCGTTGCCTCCTGCTGACTGGAGCCGCCGGTGATGGTGTAGACATTTGGGGCGGGCACACAAAAGTGTGCCAGAGTTGTGCCATACTGGGCTTGCCTTGGGCAGAGGCACTGCTTCTGCTCCCTCTTTGGGCAGAGCCTCCCCCACTGCCTCGACGCACTGAGCTGCTTTGTAAAGCACTAGCAGCACTCCTCTCAGTTGGACAGGAGAAGATGATGGAATTCACCAGTGTGTCGTGGTACTCCCGCAATTTACGCTCCCGGGTCAACGCAGGGATGAGGTTTTGGACGTTGTCCCAGTAGCGAGGATCGAGGAGGGTGAACACCCAATAATCAGGCATGTTGAGAATGTGGTCGATGCGGCGGTCGTTTCTCAGGCACTGCAGCATGAAATCCACCATGTGCTGCAGAGTGCCAACTGGCCCAGAAACGCTGTCCCCTGCTTGAGACATGATCTCTGCCCGCTCGTCATCACCCCACCCTCGCTGTACACACTGACCACTGGACAATTGTGTCGCTCCCTCCTCTGGACGGAGCTCTTCCTCCTCCATTGACTCCTCCTCATCCTCCTCACAAATTGGCCCCTGCGTACCCCTTTGTGAGGAACCACGTGGCGCTGACTCTCCAGAAGCTGATGGAAAAGGTGACTCCTCATCCTCCACCTCTTCCACCACATCATCCCTTAACCCTTGCAAAGTTTGCTGAAGCAGGCAGATAAGGGGGACAGTCATGCTGACTAGTGCATCATCTGCACTTGCCATCCGCGTGGAATAATCAAAAGGACGCAAAACCTGGCAGACGTCCTTCATAGTGGCCCACTCTGTGGTTGTGAAGTCTGATCGGCGCTGACTGCGACTTCTTTGCGCCTGATGCAGCTGGTACTCCATAACTGCTTGCTGCTGCTCACACAACCGCTCCAACATATGTAACGTGGAATTCCACCGGGTAGGTAGGTCACATATGATGCGGTGTTCCGGAAGGCGGAATCGGCGCTGCAGAGCAGCAATGCGGGATCTGGCCAAGCTGGAACGCCGCAAGTGAGCACACTCTAGGCGGACCTTGTGCAGCAGGGCATCAAGATCCGGATAGTCCCTCAGAAAACTCTGCACAACCAAATTGAGCACATGTGCCAGACATGGGATGTGAGTGAGGTTGCCAAGGGCCAAAGCTGCCACCAGATTTCGGCCATTGTCACACACTACCATGCCTGGCTGGAGATTCGCTGGCAGTAACCACACATCGCTCTCCTGCTTTATGGCATTCCAGAGCTCCTGCGCTGTGTGGCTTCGATGCCCCAATGAAACTAGTTTCAAGACGGCCTGCTGACGTTTGGCCACGGCTGTGCTCATGTCGGTCATAGGTAAACGTTCACGGGTCCATGTGTGGGGTGGACTGTGACGGATCCTGCAGAGAGGAATCAGAGGAACTGGTGTAAGAGGAGGAGTCGATGCGTACAGACTGGATTCCTGCAATCCTTGGAGTGGGCAGGACACGTCCTGCGCCACTCGCACGATCTGTACCTGGCTCAACAACATTAACCCAATGGGCAGTGAGGGAAACATATCGCCCCTGTCCATGCTGACTGGTCCACGCATCGGTGGTGAGGTGGACCTTGCTACTGACGGCGTTCAGTAGCGCATGTTTTATGTTTGCCTCAACATGCCTGTGCAGGGCAGGGACAGCCTGCCTGCTGAAGTAAAAGCGGCTGGGCACCTTGTACTGTGGGACTGCCAATGCCATCAAGTCACGGAAGCTGTCAGTCTCCACCAGCCTGAACGAGAGCATTTCCAGGGACAACAGTTTGGCAATGCCTGCATTCAGAGCCTGTGCTCGGGGGTGGTTGGCCGAGAATGCCCGCCTTTTCTCCCATGCCTGTACTACCGATGGCTGTAGAGTAGACTGGGAGTGTGAGGATGACTGGGAAGGTGGTGCTGTGGGTGGAATTACACAAGGTCTCTGGGAGGAAGCCAAACCAGCTGTGCGTGAGCTGGAGGAAGAGGCAACACGAGCTGAAGAGGTGGTAGCTGCCGCTGTTGGTTGGCCTACATCTTCAGTGTGTTTCTGTAACTCCACCGCGTGCCTGGTCCGCACATGTTTCCACATATTTGTGGTATTGAGGTTGCTGACATTTTTCCCTCTTTTTACTTTATGATGACACAGCTTGCATTTGACAAAACAAATGTCATCTGCAACTGTGTCAAAAAAGGACCAGGCACTGCAAGTCTTGGGAGCGCCCTTTTTGGCTTTGGAAAGAGACAGGCTCCTAACGGGTGCCAAAGTGGAGGCTACAGGCTCCGCAGTCTTCCCCCTCCCTCTCCCTCTTTGGCCCGTAAGAGGAAGCTCTTCCTCTGAGCTGCTCCCACCACCTTCCTGTTCCTCACGCCACGATGGGTCAAGGACCTCATCATCTCCACTACCCTCTGCCACCAACTGCTCCTCCTGGGTAGTCTCAGCAGCACAGTACGCACGAGAAAGCGGCACCTGAGTTTCATCATCAGATGCGTACTGCGCTGTGGTCACCGGAGGCACTGGCCCACCTGCCTCTTCAGAGTCAGAGAGAAAAAGGTGTTGGGCATCACTGCACACTGCCTCTTCTTCCATTTCTCCAATGCTGCTTGGCTGGCCCCCTGTTTCCAAGCCAAGAGATTCAGAGAACAGAAGTAGAGACGGCTCCTGTCCTGGGCTCTCTGACTGCCTGGCCAATTTGGCAGGTGGTGAAGAGACAGATGGCTGCTCTCCAGTGCTCTGTGCCTGAGAGGATGTGGCACTAACTGAAGTCGATGCCGAGGCGTTAGCTGCCATCCACCCGACAACGGCTTCAATTTGGTCTTCACGCAGCAGCGGTGCACGGCGCTCTCCGACAAAGCTGCGCATGAAGGACTGTTCCCTGCTGAAACTGAGTGACGACGAGTCACCGGCGCCCGCAGCAGGCACAGAATCACCACGTCCTCTCCCTGCTCCTCTCCCTGCTCCGCGCCCACGCCCACGTGCCTTACTCCCTGCCCTCTTCATCTTGGTTGACAGATAAAGATAAGCAGAAAAGTACTAAGGCCTTAGTGTGCTTATTCCTGTAATGCTCCTCCTAACAGGTGTAAGAAACACTAATGTTGTAAATTGTGGACTAAACTTTATTATTTTTCAAATGTGGCCTACACAAGTGTTAAGTTGTGTTTGGTGAACTTAACTTTTTTTTTGGTGCAGATCGGGCTACAGAGCTAGTTTAAATCACACGGAGACCGTGCAGACAGCCGTAAACGGCGCTGCAAGGCCAAAAAACCCTCCTCTAGGTTATCCTATATAGTGTTTTTCCACTATTTAGCTGGATACAAGTGGAAAGACACTAATAGGAATTTTTTTTTTCAAATTTTAAACTGGCTGCACTATTTGAAAAAAAGGAAATTGTTTTTCAAGGTATGAGGCAGTAACGCACCCTGAGCTGAATCCAACCGGCTATGGCTGCACACAGACTACAGGGCGAGCTGCGCTCACACAGAGACCGTGCAGACACCCGTAAACGGCGCTGCAAGGCCCCAAAAAAACCCTCTAGGTTATCCTATGTAGTGTTTTTCCACAATTGAGCTGGAGACTGGTGGAAAGACACTAATAGGAATTTTTTTTTTTTCAAATTTTAAACAGGCTGCACTATTTCAAAAAAAGGAAAATTTTTCTCAAGGTATGAGCCAGTAACGAACCCTGAGCTGAATCCAACCGGCTATGGCTGCACACAGACTACAGGGCGAGCTGGGCTCACACGGAGACCGTGCAGACAGCCGTAAACGGCGCTGCAAGGCCAAAAAACCCTCCTCTAGGTTATCCTATATAGTGTTTTTCCACTATTTAGCTGGATACGAGTGGAAAGACACTTATAGGATTTTTTTTTTTCAAATTTTAAACAGGCTGCACTATTTGAAAAAAAAGGAAAATTTTTCGCAAGGTATGAGCCAGTAACGAACCCTGAGCTGAATCCAACCGGCTATGGCTGCACACAGACTACAGGGCGAGCTGGGCTCACACGGAGACCGTGCAGACAGCCGTAAACGGCGCTGCAAGGCCAAAAAACCCTCCTCTAGGTTATCCTATATAGTGTTTTTCCACTATTTAGCTGGATACGAGTGGAAAGACACTAATAGGAATTTTTTTTTTCAAATTTTAAACAGGCTGCACTATTTGAAAAAAAGGAAAATTTTTCTCAAGGTATGAGCCAGTAACGAACCCTGAGCTGAATCCAACCGGCTATGGCTGCACACAGACTGCAGGGCGAGCTGGGCTCACACGGAGACCGTGCAGACAGCCGTAAACGGCGCTGCAAGGCCCTAAAAACCCCCTCTAGGTTATCCTATGTAGTGTTTTTCCACAATAGAGCTGGAGACTGGTGGAAAAACACTAATAGGAAATTTGAGAAAAAATGTGCAGCAGGCTGCACTAAGAGCAAAAAAGAACAACTGTGTGAGGCAGTGTGAACCCCCCCTGAGCTGAATACAACCGGGTATATGGCTGCACACAGACTACAGAGTGAGCTGCACACACACACACACACAGAGACCTTGCAGAACGCTGTTAAAACAGCGCTGCAAGGCAAGAGCAAGGTGAACAGTGAAGAACACACAGCGTTTTGCTAAATTAGCCTTTGGAAAGGAAAATAAAGCAATTAGCAAGCTCAACTGGCCCTCAGTTAGAACACAGCATCCTGTCCCTAACTGAAATCACAGCAGAGTGAGCGCAAAATGGCGGCAGTGCTTTTTTATAGTGCAGAGTGACATCATTTCAGCAGCCTATCCCAGCCTTGCCAGTACTTACATGCCCACCATGCTAAACAGGATGTGCCCACACTTTCATTCATTCCTCATTGGCTGCTGCGTTCAATTTGAATTCTGGGAACTTCCGATTCCGGTATCCGATACACGGGAAGTATCGGAATTCGGTATCGGAATTCCGATACCGCAAATATCGGCCGATACCCGATACTTGCGGTATCGGAATGCTCAACACTATTGCTGACACTTTTCCCTCTTTTGACTTTCTGATTACAGAGCTTGCATTTGACAAAGTAAATGTCATCTGCAACTGTGTCAAAAAAGGACCAGGTACTGCAAGTCTTGGGAGCGCCCATTTTGGGTTTTGGAAGAGGCATGCTCCTAATGGGTGCCGAAGTGGAGGCTACAGGCAACCCAGTCTGCCCCCTACCTCTCCCTCCTTTTTGGGCTCTTCAGGGAATCTCTTCCTCAGAGCTGCTCCCACCACCTTCCTGTACCTCACACCATGATGGGTCAAGGACCTCATCATCTATACTACCCTCTTCCAACAACTGCTTCTCCTGGGTTGTCTCGGAAGCACAGTACGCACCAGAATGTGGCACCTGAGTCTCATCATCAGATGCGTACTGAGGTGTGCTGACCATAGGCACTCGCCCACCCGCCTCTTCAGATTCAGAGAGACAAAGCAGTTGCGCATCACTGCATACTGCCTCTTCTTCCATTTCTCGAATGCTGCTTGTCTGGCCCCCTCTTTCCAAGCCAAGAGATTCAGAGAACAGAAGTAGAGATGGCTCCTGTCCAAGGCTCTCTGACTGCCTGAGCAATTTGGCAGATGGTGAAGAGACAGATGTGTGTTCTTCAGTGCTCTGGACCTGAGAAGATGTGGCACTAATTGAAGTCGATGTGTTAGCTGCCATCCATCCGACAACGGCTTTAATTTGTTCGTCCCGCAGCAGTGGGGTACGGCAAGCTCCTACAAAGCTGCACATAAAGGACTGTTCTCTGGTAAAACTGGGGGATGCTGGGTCACTGTTGCCCAAAGCAGGCACAGAATCCCCACATCCTCTCCCTGCAGAAACTCCACAACCACGTGCCTTCCTCCCTGCCTTCTTCATCTTGGTAGGCTGATAAAGATAGGCAGAAAAGTACTAAGTGCTTAGTGTGCTTATTCATGAACAACTGCTAACAGGTATAAGAAACACTAATTTTATAAAGTGTGGACTATGAGCTAATGTGGCCTACACAACTGTAAAGTGGAGTGTTTGATGAACTTTATTAACTTTTTGTTTTTTTTCACAAAAAGACACTGGATGTGCCCAAAGATGTAAAACCAATAGTTTCACAAACTCTTTGTAGCTATTACAATGCAGGAAGGTAACCTACAATGCAATAGATGAGGCTCCAAAAAATAGGCTAATACTAATCTGGCTGGGGTTGCAGGGCACAAGCCAGCAGAAAAGCTCCTCTATCTACTCCTATATAGTGTTTTCAAGCAATCTAGCTGGATACGGATGGAACCACACTAATACTAATCAGGAAAAATTAGCTGCACTAATGAAAAAAAGGACAATGTATGAGGCAGTGACACACGCTGAGGGGACTACAACCGGAGGTGGCTGCAGAACACAACTACAGTGTGAGCTGCACTCACACATACAGACCTCGTAGACAGCCGTGAACAGTGCTGCAAGGCTGCAGAAAAGCTCCTCTATCTACTCCAATATAGTGTTTGCACGCAATCTAGCTGGATACGGATGGAAACACACTAATAGGAGAAATCAGGAAAAATCTTGTTAGGACTGGCGGAACGCACCAAGTTTAAGATGGAACAGTATCTGGTGCGTTTGCAGTCCGGGGTCCACCGTGCAGGTGAAAACCTGCTGCTAGTGATGACGGACGATATGGCGGTACAATGTGAATACACAAACGCGTTTACTTCACTCTGTGTGAAGGAAGCGAACCCTGTTGCGTCACAGGGCCACGATACCACACCAAGAGCGCAAGCAAGGAGTCTCAGAACTCAATCCCAAGACACAGGAACAGAGTTCATAAAACCTCATGCGCTCAACACCGCTACTGGGGTATCAGAGTGACAGAAATAAATGTATTAAAGATGCACGTGAGTGCGTGCAGTACCGCACTCGCAGACGCCACTAACCACACAGGCTTGGGTCAGGAAAGCGCTGAGAAAGCGCACGGCGCCGCACTGGTGGTCACAGCAACTAGACGCTGTAATGTGTGTTTCGTGCTGATTGCTTAGTCGGGCGCTAGATAGCTACCATCATTCGCGAACAGTCAACAACACTAGGAATGGGAATGATTTAGGAGCTTTCATCCATCGACTTACATCCATCTACACACACACATTATATCAAGTCAATACTAGCGTATGGCCGTGTGGTCATGCGCAGCTTATATAGTTGCAGCACGTTCAGGACCTTCCAATAAAGGACCAATGGGAAGCTGCTACCGAAATTTTGGATATCTGAGCTTTCAGCTGAGCACAGTTAGCAACTCCAATCCCCTGCATAATCTGGATCCTGACTGACACACATCATCAGAGCTAGCTTATGTGGCTTATCTGGGAGGATAGTAGTTTTGTGGTTATATGAGAAGGCATATGGTGGGTTTATTAGTGACTGTTCTTTGGTTTGTAAGTGTGATAATTCCTTCTTCTACTTTGGTTTTTCCCAATCCTCCACTCCTCGGTGCATTCCTTTTTTATATGTGAGTGAATATTTGTATGCCTGGAATTTTCAGTTGCCTTTGTTCATTTTGCCTTGTCCATCTGGTTGGTCTACTGCAGTGCATGGCTGCTCCCTTCTTTCCTGGGTGGGGGAAGGGTACAGATGGAGGGTGGATATAGTAAATGAGGCAAGTTATGTGGCCCCGGCATCTTCAACTGAAGAAGTAACCCAGGGAATAGGGTAAGCTAGGGCGCTCCCTAGCGTTAGGTACATGATAAAAAGCCCCTGGTCCCTGGTCACCCGACAGCCAAGTCGTGACATTATAGAAGTCTCAAAGATGTAACATCTTTCAATATCAAAACATTTACATACAGTTAGCTGATAATTCTTCAAAACCTTTTCACCAGAAAACTGTTGTAAACTGCTTTAAAAAGTCTCAAAATTGAACAAATGTTGCCATTGCCATGCAATTTGAAGCAGCTCTGCAAAACTGGACATAGGTGTGGAGGAGTCAGGGTGGGACGGAGCATCAAGAAAAAGAGCATTTTTATTTCAGAAATGCTATCCCAGTCCTTTTTTGAGTAGCATTTCTGGTGAGGTAAAAGGCAGCAAACACCACTGAGAAGGTGTGTTGAATTAGTTAAGGGGCAAACTGCTGGTAACGAAACATCCAAATCCCGCTGCAGAGAACTTTTCATAAAGACTGGCATGAGATATACCAGTATCAAAGAATCGGCCCCTTAGTGTCTATTTAAAGTTGTTTTTCCTCTACACTTTGAAACTTATCAGTGAGAGGTAAAGTTAATGAAATAAAAAAATGAAGTCATGCTTGCCACCACAATCCATCCCCAGCTCAAACTTAGCTGCTCCTACTGTTTTTCCAGGACTGGAAGCAATAAAGTCGCTATCACCAATGAATGGAACAGTGATGCCGATGGTTTGCTGTTGAGTCAGGTGACGGGTAGTTGGAATATTATCACTTGTGGTTAGGTCAAACTTTTTTGAGGGACAGGGTGTTAGGGCTAGCGGAACGCACCGAGAAAATAGAGATGTTTATTATAAATGGTGCGTTCGCAGCCCGGGGTCCACCGTGCAGGAGGAACCTGCTGCTAGCGAATGGCGGCACTGTTTGGCGGTATAGACTAGCTCTGTTACTCCACAGAGTAGCTGTGAAAGGGAAGCACTGCACCCTGTTAGCCTCACAGGAGAACAAGCTTACTGCCAAGCTGATAGCAGTCAGTGGTTATGCAACATGCAATCTCCTCACCGGAGAAGCCGGTATTCTAGGGGCTTATTTCAGCCGGGTCCTGAACACACTCATACAATCTCCTCACCAGAGGTGCTGGTATTCTAGGGGCTTATTTCAGCCGGGTACCTGAACACACTCATGCATAACCACACTGGCGCAAAGCACATATATGAATTGATACTAGCGCATGGCCGTGCAGCCATTCGAGCCTTAAATAGCTGCAGCACGTTTAGGACCTTTCAAAGGACCAATAGAGTTGCTGCAGTACCTGAGCATGTGACCCTAGATCTCCACTGAGAGATCTTTCCCTGGGCATGCTCAGTGTGTGCAAAGTAGGACTTAGTCCTAGCACCTACAAGGACCTTCCAAGAAGGACCAATGACCTAGCTGCAGTATCTGATCATGTGACCCTCGATCTCCACTGGGAGATCTTACTCTGGGCATGCTCAGAACGTGAAAAGCAGGACTTAGTCCCAGAAGCGTCTGCTCGCCGCTGCCCAGCACTGACTTCAATGGCAGAAGCAGGAAATGCAGCAGTAACATAGTAACATAGTAACATAGTTAGTAAGGCCGAAAAAAGACATTTGTCCATCCAGTTCAGCCTATATTCCATCATAATAAATCCCCAGATCTACGTCCTTCTACAGAACCTAATTGTATGATACAATATTGTTCTGCTCCAGGAAGACATCCAGGCCTCTCTTGAACCCCTCGACTGAGTTCGCCATCACCACCTCCTCAGGCAAGCAATTCCAGATTCTCACTGCCCTAACAGTAAAGAATCCTCTTCTATGTTGGTGGAAAAACCTTCTCTCCTCCAGACGCAAAGAATGCCCCCTTGTGTCCGTCACCTTCCTTGGTATAAACAGATCCTCGGCGAGATATTTGTATTGTCCCCTTATATACTTATACATGGTTATTAGCACAGAGTCAGACTGAGCGAGACGCTGGGATCGACGTCTCCGCTGAGTAGGCTCCACTGCAGCAGGAGAATAATGGGAGACCGCAGCGGAGATGGCCCAAGATTCCCCCTGTGCAGAGGCAGGAACTCGACCTCTAACACAGGGATGGACCATTGCATACAGTACAGACCAAAAGTTTGGACACACCTTCTCATTTAAAGATTTTTCTGTATTTTTATGACTGTAAAAATTGTACATTCACACTAAAGGCATCAAAACTATGAATTAACACATGTGCAAAGCAGTCATCAAAGCCAAAGGTGGCTATTTTGAAGAACCAAGAATATAAGACATAATTTCAGTTTTTTCACACTTTTTTGTTAAGTATATAATTCCACATGTGTTAATTCATAGTTTTGATGCCTTCAGTGTGAATGTATAATTTTTGTAGTCATGAAAATAGAGAAAAATCTTTAAATGAGAAGGTGTGTCCAAACTTTTGGTCTGTACTGCCTATTCCGATGTTAAGTATGCCTTTTTTTTTTCTTTCCACAGTTTTGCTTCCACTTTTAAAGAGGTTGTCCAGACACCACAAATTGATGACCTATCTGTAGGATAACTCACCAATTGGAAATCCATGGTGTCTGACACCCAGCATTCTTACCAATCATTGCTTATTTGCTCTAAAGATTGCTGTGTGACAACATTTCAAATGGAGTAGCAAAGTGAAGCTCTCTTAGCTGTTTTCTTGCATAAGGAATGCCTTTGAAAACTTACTATATACTGATTGGGTGTCTCTCCTGAACTGTGCAACAAGTAACCATGGAGCATTATAACGAAAAGGTTCTTATGGTCGTAAATGCAACAGAAAATAGTTAAACAAATGGGAAAAAAAATATGTTCACTGTTTGAACTTTTGTTCTTTCCTCTAATTCACAAAATTTTACATTGTGGCCATTTGTAAGTATTGTATTATGGTCTTTACTGACTTCTATGACCTCTTTTTGCCTTATTTTTCCTCTTTATTCTATTATTTTATATTTCCCCCTTCCATTTAAAAATGAATACCACCTTTTACATTATCTACTGTGACATATTTCTCTAAATAAACATTTAATCAATTATTGGAATGAGAAAATAACAGTTATGAAATTATTTTCCTGCATTACTGCCGAACACTGGAGAAAAATGTAATTATGAAGTTTTCTTTACTCTGTTCAATTTTCTAGGAAGAAATCTTCTAAGCCCAGTTTCCTACTTTTTTTTTCTTCTCAATTTGCATAAGTTGAGCGATCTCCTCCATTTAAATACAATTAAAATGTTATTTGTAGCTGCAAAGTTCAAGAACTTTGCATATAGAAACTGAAATGAGACAGACACCAAAGGTCATGATGGAAACACTTGGTCCATGTTGCTGTCTAATTAACACGGTGGTGAAGTGTTAATGTGAAGTGTCGGAGAGTAATGACAATTGAAGAATAATGTAGAAAGCACATTGTGTTACAAGGAAATCTGTCATAAGTGCAAACTGAAAGCACTAAACAATGGCAATTATAGGCAGATCTGTGAATTTAATTAATTGCTATCACATTACGTTAAAACAGCAAGGACAAACGTATTGTTGGTATTCAAATCATATTGCATTTGTGGAGCGACGTGCAATAAATCTGCATTTATGTAACATCTACAAGAGCAGTGGTGTCATCATTTCAAATTGCTGTGGACCATATATCCAAAGAGGACCTACGATTTGATTGTAATCCTAAATTATAATTATTAATTAAATATAATTTAATTATCAATTGTTAACTAATGTATACCTTATTTTTCGGACTATAAGATGCACTTTTTCTCAAAAAATTTTGGGGAAAAATGGGAGTGCATCTTATAGTCGGAATATACTTTCAAGTAGTGTAGCGGGAGCAGGAGTCAGGTGATTGTATGAAGGTCCATCCCTGCAGGGTGGTGATCACACTCACTTCACAGGCTGGTGCGGCAGACTCGATGATGATCTGTGGTGCGGGGGGCATTTTGTGAAAGCTCAAAGGCCCCCCCTGCACATCCATTGCTGCGATGCTGTAGCCTCCAGGAAAATGGCCGCCGGGGGCAGTGCATGCTCAGATTGAGATCTCGGCAGCGAGATCTCGTCTGGAGATCTCAGCATCGAGATCTCGTCTCCCGAGATCTCAATCTGCTGTGATGCAGTGGCCTCCAGGAAAATGGCCGCCAGGGATGGAGCATGCTCAGATTGAGATCTCAGCAACGAGATCTCAGGAGACAAGATCTCAGGATGACATCTCATTGCCGAGATCTCAATCTGAGCATGCGCCACCCCCCCCAGATGGCCATTTTCCTGGAGGCCATCACATAGCAACAATGGATGTGTGGGGGCTCCTGCAACACTAGGACCGCCAAACGTGCTGCACCAGTCTGGGATGGGAGTCATATCGACGGACCACTGAAAACCCCCAGTGATAACGCTCTACAAGCGCTGATGATCTCCCAGTAAGCTGAATTCAGACTGTAAGATGGACCCCCATTTGACACATTAATTTTTTTACATTTTATCCTTCTGAAAATTTGGGGTGCGTCTTATGGTCCAGTGCATCTTATAGTCCAAAAAATATGGCAAATATTTTTTTTTTAAACGTATAATTCTCAGAAAATGAATCTAAAGATAAAAATTTAAAACCCAGTTCACACTACTGATTGGTCACTTTCTGACTACACTGTGCATAGGCATAAAATTGCCAATCAGTGGAGGGGGCGAGGTTATACAGAGCTCATAGATATGGAGGGCTACATGGCAAGAGGTTTACTAGTCCCCTAGTGATAATCAGCTGCTGATAGAACTGTGATCTTATCGAAACACTACATAGCTCAGTAAACATCACTTGAATCAGGGTATCTGTCTCTATATTATGCTACTTCAATTATAAAAACGAGAAATTGGAGGCAGCACACCGTTTGTAGTGAAACAGAGCTTATTTAATCAGCCCAGAAAGCTGACTTAATCAGCCCAGAAAGCCCAGGTTTGGTATGTGCCTGGGGGGCTCTGCATGGCTCAAAAGAGCCAGAGGGTATATACGGTGTGACTATTTTACACTATTGTTCTTCTGGGGGGCTCTACACCCAGACTTTTTCTTTGTCCTGCTCTAATTCTCTTTTTTTCTTATATTATGCTGCTGCTAGATTGTGTCACAAAAGCCTGTTGAGAAAGTCCATGTTAACTAAGATTAGGTAAGTTCTCTTATCCAATTCTTACCAGTTTAAAGGGATGAGAGTGTCAGCAAAAGAGTTGTATTATTAACTTAGGACAAGAAATAAAGAGATAAAACTTAGTAAAAATATTACAGGTGATAATAAATGAAGCCTCATTATAATGCAGAATTTAGTTTCAATAATGAAACACAAAGCAGACCAGAAAAGCAAAAAAAGGGGTGGTCTCCTTTCAGAAAGTCTTAAAGGGAACTTGTCACCCCCAAAATCGAAGGTAAGCTAAGCCCACCAGCATCAGGGGCTTATCGACAGCATTCTGGAATACTGTAGCTAAGCCCCATATGTATCCTAAAATATGAGAAAAAGAGGTTAGATTATACTCACCCAGATGACTTGACATTAGCACAGTCAATACTGGATACCAGGAGAACTGTCAGGGACTCAGTAATAGATAAGAAATAGTGAGTAAAACGCAGTTTGTAATCCTATAAAAAACTGCAACCTGGAACCAAAATTTTCTGCAATGGGATAAATGGGTTTTGGATGCCTATTTGTCATGGTTCCACCCCTCAGTGTGTCTGGGATGCAGTTATTGACTGTTCAGCCATCCAGTCTGGTACAGGGGCATGCTGAAGCTGTCGGTGCTTTGATTGACAGATTGGTGATCCAGTCAGGTACAGGGTTATGCTGAGCAGTCAGTGTGTTGATTGACAGCTCGACTATCCAATCTGAGTCTGGGAGGCATTGGTTGTCTCCAAGTGTTCATTATCTCAGGTGATTGGCATGTTTCTTAACTGAGCTGTTTCTCCCGGAGCTATGCCTGCCTGACGTAGATTCAGCTTGTGAGGTTTGTTTCCTATGTGCCTTGAGTTTTGTATGCTTGATCTTTCATTGCCTGTCCTTGGACCTCGCTCTGACCATCCATTTGTTTAACCATTTCTGCTCTACTCTTAACCCCTTTCTGACCTCGGACGGGATAGTACGTACGAGGTCAGATCCCCTGCTTTGATGCGGGCTCCGGCGGTGAGCCCGCATCAAAGCCGGGACATGTCAGCTGTTTTGAACAGCTGACATGTGCCTGTAATAGGCGCGGGCAGAATCTCAATCTGCCCGCACCTATTATCTAGTTAAATGCCTCTGTCAAACGCAGACAGCGGCATTTAACTACCGCTTCTGGCCGGAAATTACGTCATCGCCGACCCCTGTCACATGATCGGGGGTCGGCGATGCGTCAGGATGGTAACCATAGAGGTCTTAGAGACCTCTATGGTTACTGATCACCGGTGGCTGTGAGCGCCACCCTGTGGTCGGCGCTCACAGCACACCTCCATTTCTGCTACATAGCAGCGATCAGCAGATCGCTGCTATGTAGCAGAGGCGATCGAGTTGTGCCTGCTTCTAGCCTCCCATGGAGGCTATTGAAGCTTGGCAAAAGTAAAAAAAAAAAGTAAAAAAAAAATGTGAAAAAAATAAAAAAATATAAAAGTTTAAATCACGCCCCTTTCGCCCCAATCAAATTAAATCAATAAAAAAAAATCAAATCTACACATATTTGGTATCGCCGTGCTCAGAATCGCCCGATCTATCAATTAAAAAAAGCATTAACCTGATCGCTAAACGGCGTAGCGAGAAAAAAATTTGAAACGCCAGAATTACGTTTTTTAGGTCGCCGCGACATTGCATTAAAATGCAATAACGGGCGATCAAAAGAACATATCTGCACCAAAATGCTATCGTTAAAAACGTCATCTCGGCACGCAAAAAGAATAAGCCCTCAACCGACCCCAGATCACGAAAAATGGAGACGCTACGAGTATCGGAAAATGGCGCAATTTTTTTATTTTTTTTTTAGCAAAGTTTGGATTTTTTTTTCACCACTTAGATAAAAAATAACCTAGTCATGTTAGGTGTCTATGAACTCGTACTGACCTGGAGAATCATAATGGCAGGTCAGTTGTAGCATTTAGTGAACCTAGTAAAAAAGCCAAACAAAAAACAAGTGTGGGATTGCACTTTTTTTGCAATTTCACCGCACTTGGAATTTTTTTCCCATTTTCTAGTACACGACATGCTAAAACCAATGATGTCTTTCAAAAGTACAACTCGTCCCGCAAAAAATAAGCCCTTACATGGCCAAATTGACGGAAAAATAAAAAAGTTATGGCTCTGGGAAAGAGGGGAATGAAAAATGAACACGGAAAAAACGAAAAATCCCAAGGTCATGAAGGGGTTAAAGTAGAGTAGCCGTGCACACAGTGGATGAGGTGCTGGTGAAAGGGGGTGGTGAGCTGTAGTGCCCCCTAGGGTCAGAAAATATCCAGGATCTTGGCTACTGGTGATAGCTGAGACCCGGGAAAACATGTTCAGGGCCGGATTTTCCAGTCCTCGATCACATGATCTCCATTATTCAGTGAATAACCTCAATGACGTCACCACTAGACACTGAAGCGGCGCTCGCTGCACCTCATTCTAATGTGGTTTTCAGCATGAACGGTCACATCATGGCACCGTCCAGGTTGTAAACCACATATCGCAGACATTGATTACAGCGTGGGGCATCTTCACTTCAGACAGGTGAGGGATATCTTTTATACTTAGGATCTGCAAAGGGTCTGACACCCAGACAGGCAAAATGGTTGTTGTTCTTCAACAGAATCTATTTTTTGTGATGTATAGATCCTTTGCTAGGTGAAGAGAATGGGGCATCAGACTGCGCTGCTCACCTGTCAGAATAATGTACCAGAGAAGTCCAAATAGATGTAATAGAGAATAGACTTTATTTCTACGCGTTTCGTGGTGATCACACCGCTTCCTCAGGACAGTCTATACACATACACATACAGAGTCTTGTACTTATAGCAAAAGAAAGCACATGGAGACGCCTCCTTTCAAACAATACGCCACATCCAGTGGGCGGGGAATCAGACTTAAATACATACTCAAACACATACGTACATCATAAAACACAAGAAACAATCATAAAATATCATTGATCATAGCACTTAAAACCATTGATCATACATGTAAAAATCTAAATACAGAGAAACGCATTAAAAAGAGTAAAGTAAATGCATAACTTTTGCAAGCTGGGGGAGTGCTTGAATCTATGGTGTTAAAACACTTATTCTTTGTCAGGACCCTGCTACTGATGTTTTGAACCATTGAGCCATGAGTGGATTTGATTGGATTGCTTTATTTGGTGGCAGTTTCACAAGAGTCTGTGAAATCAAAGAGATAAAAGTGGGAAAAAAATGAAGAAAGTTTCCGAGAATTTCTTTTTTTTCCCCTTTTCTTCTCTTTTTCCTTTTCCCTCCCCGTTTTATTTTTTTTCATCCTTGGCCTGACATCCTTGTAGTAAAGCCATCACAGATCTTCTTACTCATCTTTTTGATGGTCTCGAGTGCATCAAGATGTTTGGAGTATGTAGCTGCCTGCAGTATTTGTACGTATTTTGATACCCCAAATACTCATCCCTGTGGGGTCTTTCATCCTTTTGGCAATTCCTTGTAGATCTTGGATTAATTTTTTTTTTTATTTCATTACTGATCTACCCGTGTAGTCAGGTAATACTGTTATATTAATGGTGATGGAGAGATTCAGCAAGATGTCTTAATTCATTGCGCTTCACACTTTACCTAATGCCAAGTCCTTGGCGCAAATTCTTATCAAAGAGATCGTGAGGTTGCATGGGATTCCTTCTGATGTTGTTCCTGACTGTGAACCAAAGTCTTGAGACATATCTGAGGTGTTTTGTGTCTGAGAATCAGAAGGATTGGGTTTCTTACTTACTACTAGATATATTTGCTGTTATTAACCAGTATCATGAATCTACTGGCAAGTTTCCATTTTTCCAGGTATATGGATTTCATTCTCAATTCAGCTGTTTCAATAGGAATCATTCTTTAGGATTACATGAGAAGGAACAGTTTTATTCATCTAGTACAGTAGTGCGGCAAGCTGTTCTAGATAATTTGAAAAAAGATGGGGTCCAAATATAAGTGTGGCTAATGAGAGAAGTTTGATGTGTCCAGATCTGTGTATTTGTGATTTGGCATGATTGTCTTTGAAGGACATTAGTTTGAAGGCTTCTTCTTGGAAATTGGGACCCTGGTTCATTGGTCCTTAAATAATTGTGGCCGTCTTCAATCCAGTAATGTTTTGCTCTGCACTGCAACCCACTTTTATGATTCATAATGTATTTTGCAGATCTCTACTCAAAAAGCATTGCTTCCTCTGGACCAGCTCCACCGCCACCTTCCCTGTTGTGAATTCTGTGGCAGAGCTCCCTCCTGTGGTCACAAGTGGTACTTCGGCTGATTCTCTCTGTGAGCTTCCGTTGGTGGAGGAAAGTGGTACTGCGGCTTCTGAGTTTCCTCCCTCAGGTGATGTGGTGAGGTCGTTAGGTGCTTCTCTACTTAACTCCAGCTAATGCTTTGATCCTGGCTTCCTGTCAATGTTCCAGTGTTGGACTTGTTTTTCCCTGGATCATTCCTGTGGCCTGCTGCTCTGCATAGCTAAGTTCTTCTTTGCTATTTGTTTGCTATTTTTTCTGTCCAGCTTGTCTAATTGTTTTGCTGGAAGCTCTGGGACGCAAAGGGTGTACCTCCGTGCCGTTAGTTCGGTATGGAGGGTCTTTTTGCCCCCTTTGCGTGGTTTTCTTTAGGGTTTTGTGTAGACCGCAAAGTTACCTTTCCTTTCCTCGCTCTCTTAAGAAAGTCGGGCCTCACTTTGCTGAATCTATTTCATCTCTACGTTTGTCTTTTCATCTTAACTCACAGTCATTATATGTGGGGGGCTGCCTTTTCCTTTGGGGTATTTCTCTGAGGCAAGGTAGGCTTATTTTCTATCTTCAGGCTAGTTAGTTTCTCAGGCTGTGCCGAGTTGCATAGGCAGAGTTAGGCGCAATCCACGGCTGCCTCTAGTGTTGTTTGGAGAGGATTAGGGATTGCGGTCTGCAGAGTTCCCACGTCTCAGAGCTCGTCTATGATTTTGGGTTATTGTCAGATCACTGTATGTGTTCTGACCGCTATGTCCATTGTGGAACTGAATTGCCTGTCATAACACTTCCCCAGTCATTATTGTTGGGAAATTGGAGTTTCAGATAGCTGAGATTATCAATTCTTGCTTGGTTTGTCAGTCTCTTCAGTCTCTAGTAATCTAGAAGGGTTACGTTCCTGGAAAGAGAATGTGGGTACCAGGATCTGATGTTCATACAATCAGGTTGGTCTTATCTATTCATCCTGCAGACCGTGATAAACCTGTCCCAAAGGTCCCTCTTAGAAGGAGGGGTTCTGTCATGGAGATTTTGCAACAGAGAGAGGCCGGAAGATTGTGGCATCTGGTTTCACAAGCTTCCCCACTGGTTAAAAGTACTTCACCATCTTATTTAACAGTGCAGGTTATTTCCTTGCTAACACTTAGGTATTGCTGGTCTTACTTCTTGCTGCCTGGTTTGGATTTGGAAGTGTAGTTCATGGTTGGAGAAGGCATTTTGAGATTTATTCAGGAGATTGTGTTGTGTGCACATCCTCATTCTCTCCTATTTGGTTTGTCCTTCCTTTTACTCCCCTGTGTTCCACTCTGTTCTTTGATGAGTGTATTTTAAATGATTGTTATTTTCAATTATTGCTGTTTGTCTTACCTTGTTTGTCTGGTTAATGTTTAGTATACACTTCAGCTTCCCATCTCCCTGGATGGGGAGAAGACAGATTAGAGTTGATATAGAAGCAAAGCAAGGCATGTGTACCCCTCAAGACTGACTAGGGGACAGAGATAGATAGAGCACCCCTAGTTCGAGGGACGTGGTTATCGCCCACAGTCCCAAAGTACTGTATGACATTAGGTTATTATTATTATGCTTTGCTAATACTGTATAACGCTATCATATTCCTCAGCTCTATACAGTAATTATTATCACTGTCCCCAATGGGGCTCACAATGTAAATTTCATATCAATATGTCTTTGGAGTGTTGAAAGTAACCAGAGGAAACCCATGCAAACAAGAAGAGAACATACAAACTCCTTACAGATGTTAACCTTGGTGGGATTTGAACCCAGGACCCCAGCGTTGCAAAGCAAAATGCTAACTAATGTGCTACCACGCTGCTCTAAGTTGACTTGATTTTACTTGACTTGACTTTACTTGACTTACTTATGTGGACATTAGTTTTGCTTTAAAGAGTTTAATTGGCACTCAAAGAGTCTTTAGAGACATCAGAGTGTTGGAGTATGTGCACAAAATGTTTTTCTGTTTTTCTGTCGGTAGAACAGAAAAAAATGCTTCAGGAATATGTTGACAGACATTTTCGAGAAAAGTCTTCTCCAGCTTCTTTTCAATTGTTTCTACAGACGATGTATTTTCTTATACTGTTAAGTATATAGAGTGGTCAGCTTTCAAATGAAGCCACCCAAAGAATGAACATTATCTTCATTTAACTGCTTTAAGGTTTCTAAACCCTGTAGTGGATAAAAGAAATAACAGGAGATGGAACATGTTCACAGCAATGTGATTTTAGAGTTGTTGTGCATTAGGTTAATTTTTTTGAGGAACCTTGTCTGTCGGGTGCACATACTGTGCCATGATACATGTTTTGCCAGAGCAATTGGAGGCGTTGCAATATTATGATTCTCAGCAAATTGCTTAGCAAAGCTGGTTAATTAGAATTTCAAAAGATTTGTTCATCTCTGTATTTGTTTGCATTTTCCTTTCCAGTAAATAAAAAAGATACAATATGATGATAGATATATGTCAAGTGGAAGCGAAAAATAGTCATTTGCAGAAGTCCATTATCAAGTTGAACATCTATTCATAGTATTTGCCAATGTACATCTGAATGTACACATAAAATATGGTGCGAATAAACCCAAAGATGTGTATATTATGATACAATTAGGAATCCTTAATGCTAGCTGGATATTTTCATTATCAAGCGGTCAATATTTTGCGAATGGTGAATATCAACTGTAACCATAACAAAAACAGATGTATAAATTGGTGACAGCATTTAATATACTTGATAAGCACATAAAGCTAATTTAGCTAAGATGTACTTCTGGGATATATAAGGTTACAATGTGAAAGAAGGTCAGCAAGGACATTATTGATCCCACATCCATAGAAAGCTGTATTGATCTTACCATCTATAGATTACGTTTGAGTATGACATTCCATTAATAAGGGGTTCTTTTTATTTTCTATTTGGAAATACATATTGAGAGAAGGTCACTGTTAAGATACCAGAGGGGCGATATGTGACATGTAGGATGTTAGCCTCAATGGTATGAAGAAAGAAAAATGCTCCAGCATGCTAAGTGCTGAAAGGGGTTAATCGGCCATTTTAAGGGCTGGGTTTTTGTGAAAAGCTGAAGAGTGGATGGGAAGCTGTTCACAATATCTCCACCCCAGGGTGTGGTCTAGAAGCTAAATGTGGAGCCTTTGTACTCATTCAGTGTTTTGTGTTCTGGAGGTGAGAGATCCAGAACTGTGCACCGGTTAATCTTGTGTTTTTTCTCTGAGCAGACAGATCCCCCAGCCACATACACTGTACTGTATGCCCTTTTTTTCTGTCTGTGTCTTTTTAATCTTAAACTGGTTAATGTAGCACATTTTTTAATAAACCAGTGGAAGACTTTAGAATAAAACGTTCCTGTGTCTACCTTTGTGAGCAGCCGAGTGAGCCGATCTACCACAATTGGTGCTAGAAGTACAGGCAAACACCCCAAGACGCACATTTGATGGCTGTGGACAAACTGCATGCCTTGGGTGAAGGTGGATGCAGGATTAAATTAGACTATTTGGGGGAGATGTACCTGAGTTGGGGGGTTTTGATGGGAATTTTGGGACCGTTTAAATGAACAACCTTACATTAAAAAGGGGGATTTGATATTACTTTTCTTAATGGGGTTGATCAAGAGTCAGGGGCTGACATCAGGTTTTCATGCGTTGCAATAAATGAAGACTTGCTAAACTCACTGAATAATTATAAACTAAGTATCTCCAAGGAATATCACCAATATTTCACTGTCTAATCCAACTGGAATAAAATGTAGAATTACAAAACTAACTTTCAATGGATGGATAAATGGATAAACACACATTACAACATCAAATATACAAAAGTGCAAAAATTCTCTCAGTACATAGACTACGAATGATCCTATTTCTGTAGCAAAGTATTATTTGGGCCTTGGTATATTAAATGGATATTATATAAATATTCTTATCTCAAAAATACTGGTCAAACATAACCAATTATTAACATTAAAGGACACCTTAAATCTCCAATCAACGACTAACATATACTATACTTAATTTTACTTAGATGTCAGCCACCACCGGGGGTTAACCATGGCTAGCAATCTTGCCAATATGATACATTATCATTTATCAGCAGTATTACAGTGTAAACACTGCCAGCCACTGATGAATCACACAGTAAACTATATTTCATGAAACACGCAGGGATATCGCTACAGTCTTAGGGCTATGATCCTGTAAAAGGGATTAGTCCTGTTAAAGGTTAGTGAGCACCTTTATATATCTAAAGAGAAATAGTTGCTATTTGGCAAACAATTAGGTGGACACCCATGTTACTGGTCATGGTATTGATCTATATAGTATTGATTATAGTGAACAGTTATTTTAGTGTTCAATGTAACTGACATCTATTAAATGCGTGTTAACCTTAACATCATGCACGGCAATTGAGAGTTTCCAGAGAACACCAAGATTGGCAGATTTGACATTGGCACCTTGTGCTTTTCATAGATGAGATCACGTACTCAATGAGCACATGTGAAAGACGTGACAGAGTCTAGAGTCACCGTGGCAAATGCTCAACTGCCTGCAACACCCAACAGCATGACCATTTTGGTTAGGAATAATGTGGGGAGGCAATTCTTGGAGGGTCACACAGCCCTCCATGTGCTATAGCCAGAGGTACTCTGACTGCAATTAGGTACCAGGATAAGATCTTCAGAACTCATGTGAAACAGTTTGTAGGTGCACTGGGCCCTGGGTTCCTTCTGACACATGGCAATGCTAGCCATCATATGGCTGAGGTGTGTTGGCAGTTCCTGCATGATGAAGGCATTGATGCTATGGACTGGCCGGCCAGTTCCCAAAACCTGAATCCAATCAAATACATCTGGGACATCATGTCTCGTTCCATCCTCAAATGCCACATTGCACCACAGACTGTTCAGGAGTTGACTGACACTTTAATCCAGGTCTGGGAGAAGATCCCTTAGGAAAACAAGTAGGAAGTCATACAGGCACGTGTAGGCCACACACACTACTGAGCATCATTTCCTTGCATTGAGCCATTTCCACTGAAGCTGAATCAGCCTGTAATTTGACTTTTCACTTTGATTTTTAGTATCATTCCAAATTAAGACCCTCATTGGATATGAATTTTTATTTGCACTGATTATTTTTATGCTTTATTCTTCTCAACGCATTTCACTATGTAATGAATAAAAAGAAGTATTTGAAAATTCACATGTTTTGTTATAAATATTTTTATCTCCTTTGTGTGTATTGGTACAACCCCCAAAAATAGAGAAATCAAGGAAAATTGGACTTAGTTTCACACAAACCCCCCAAACTGGGCCATACTTTGTTACAAGCACGTGATGCTTTTTCCAGGCCATTTTTAGGGTTTTATGTGAAATTATGTCCAATGTGCCTGTTTTTCCATTTTTTTGTGTTGTTCCAATACATACAAAGGAAATAAATGTGTATAACAAAACATGTGCAATTGCAATCATTTTGTGGGAGAAATAATTCAATTTCACGGGTGCCATCACTTTGGCCATGGATACATATACAGTTGAAACCAGAAGTTTACAAACACTATAACTTTGTAAAAAAGAACCTAGACATGTTTGGTGTCTATGAACTCATAATGGCTTTTAGAATCATAATGGCCGGTCAGTTTTAGCATTTAGCGAACATGGTAAAAAAAAAAACTGTGGAATTGCACTTTTTTTTTTCTATTTCACCGCACTTGGAATTTTTTTTCCCATTTTCCAGTTCATGATATGTTAAAACCAATGGTGTATTTCAAAAGTACAACTGATCCTGAAAAAAAAGCCCTCACATGGCTATTTTGACCAAAAAATCCCAAAAATAAAACAGTTATGGCTTTGGGAACAAGGGGAGCAATAAACGAAAATGCAAAAACGAAAGGGTTAAGGGCAATGGTACCAAATACTAATGAAATGTATGTAAACTTTTGACTTTGCAGTAAGCAAAACAAATGCCTTAACCCCTTTCTGCCATTGGACGTACTATTCCGTCCATGTGGGGTGGGCCCTAATTCCCAAGGACGGAGTAGTACGTCCAGCGCGATCGGCCGCGCTCACGGGGGGAGCGCAACCGATCGCGGCCGGGTGTCAGCTGCCTATCGCAGCTGACATCCGGCACTATGTGCCAGGAGCGGTCACGAACCGCCCCCGGCACATTAATCCCCGGCACACCGCGATCAAACATGATCGCGATGTGCCGGCGGTACAGGGAAGCTTCCTGCAGGGAAGGGGCTCCCTGCGGGCTTCCCTGAGCCCCCCGCAGCAACGCGATGTGATCGCGTTGCTGCGAGGGTCTCCTCCCCTCCTTCCTCGCTGCAGGCCCCAGATCCAAGATGTCCGCAGCATCCGGGTCCTGCAGGGAGGGAGGCGGCTTCACAGAGCCTGCTCAGAGCAGGCACTGTGAAGCCTGCACTGCTCTCAGACAGATCGGTGATCTGACAGAGTGCAGTGCACACTATCAGATCACCGATCTGTGATGTCCCCCCCGGGACAAAGTAAAAAAGTAAAAAAAACATTTCCACACGTGTAAAAAAATTAAAAAAAAATTCCTAAATAATGAAAAAAAAAATATTATTCCCATAAATTCATTTCTTTATCTAAATAAAAAAACAAACAATAAAAGAATACATATTTAGTATCGCCGCGTTTGTAACGACCCCACCTATAAAGCTATATCACTAGTTAACCCCTTCAGTAAACACCGTAAGAAAAAAAAAAAAAAACCGAGGCAAAAAACAACACTTTATTATCATACCGCCGAACAAAAATAGATATAGATATAAATAAACACAGTACCGCTAAAAGCGTCATCTTGTTCCGCAAAAAACGAGCCGCCATACAGCATCATCAGCAAAAAAATAAAAAAGTTATAGTCCTCAGAATAAAGCGATGCAAAAATAATTATTCTTTCTATAAAATAGTTTTTATCGTATAAAAGCATCAAAGCATAAAAAAATGATATAAATGAGGTATCGCTGTAATCGTACTGACCCGAAGAATAAAACTGCTTTATTAATTTTACCAAACGCGGAATGGTATAAACGCCTCCCCCAAAAGAAATTCATGAATAGCTGGTTTTTGGTCATTCTGCCTCACAAAAATCAGAATAAAAAGCGATCAAAAAATGTCACGTGCCCGAAAATGTTACCAATAAAAATGTCAACTCGTCCCGCAAAAAACAAGACCTCACAAGACTCTGTGGACCAAAATATGGAAAAATTATAGCTCTCAAAATGTGGTAACGCAAAAAATATTTTTTGCAATAAAAATCGTCTTTCAGTGTGTGACGGCTGCCAATCATAAAAATCCGCTAAAAAACCCGCTATAAAAGTAAATCAAACCCCCCTTCATCACCCCCTTAGTTAGGGAAAAATTAAAAAATTTAAAAAATGTATTTATTTCCATTCTCCCATTATGGTTAGGGATAGGGTTAGGGCTAGGGTTAGGGCTAGGGTTAGGGTTAGGGCTAGGGTTAGGGCTAGAGTTAGGGCTAGGGCTAGGGCTAGGGTTAGGGCTAGGGCTAGGGCTAGGGTTAGGGCTAGGGTTAGGGTTAGGGCTAGGGTTATGGCTAGGGTTAAGGCTACAGTTAGGGTTGGTGCTAAAGTTAGGGTTAGGGTGTGGATTACGGTTGGGAATAGGGTTGGGATTAGGGGTGTGTCTGGGTTAGAGGTGTGGTTAGGGTTACCGTTGGGATTAGGGTTAGGGGTGTGTTTGGATTAGGGTTTCAGTTATAATTGGGGGGTTTCCACTGTTTAGGCACATCAGGGGCTCTCCAAACGCGACATGGCGTCCGATCTCAATTCCAGCCAATTCTGCGTTGAAAAAGTAAAACAGTGCTCCTTCCTTTCCGAGCTCTCCCGTGTGCCCAAACAGGTGTTTTCCCCAACATATGGGGTATCAGCGTACTCCGGACAAATTGGACAACAAAGTTTGGGGTCCAATTTCTCCTGTTACCCTTGGGAAAATACAAAACTAGGGGCTAAAAAATAATTTTGGGGGGAAGAAAAAGGATTTTTTATTTTCATGGCTCTGCGTTATAAACTGTAGTGAAACACTTGGGGGGTTCAAAGTTCTCACAACACATCTAGATAAGTTCCTTGGGGGGTCTAGTTTCCAATATGGGGTCACTTGTGGGGGGTTTCTACTGTTTAGGTACATATGGGGCTCTGCAAACGCAATGTGACGCCTGCAGACACCAATCCATCTAAGTCTACATTCCAAATGATGCTCCTTCCCTTCCGAGCTCTGCCATGCACTCAAACGGTGGTTCCCCCCCACATATCGGGTATCAGCGTACTCAGGACAAATTGGACAACAATATTTAGGGTCCAATTTCTCCTGTTACCCTTAGAAAAATACAAAACTGGGGGTTAAAAAATAATTTTTGTGGGAAAAAATTTTTGTTTTATTTTTACGGCTCTGCATTATAAACTTCTGTGAAGCCCTTGGTGGGTCAAAGTGCTCACCACACATCTAGATAAGTTCCTTAGTGGGTCTACTTTCCAAAATGGTGTCACTTGTGGGGGGTTTCAATGTTTAGGCACATCAGTGGCTCTCCAAACGCAACATGGCGTTCCATCTCAATTCCTGTCAATTTTGCATTGAAAAGTCAAATGGCGCTCCTTCCCTTCCGAGCTCTGTCATGCGCCCAAACAGTGGTTTACCCCCACATATGGGGTATCAGCGTACTCAGGACAAATTGTAGAACAACATTTGCGGTCCAATTTCTTCTCTTACCCTTGGGAAAATAAAAAATTGGGGGCGAAAAAATAATTTTTGTGAAAAAAAAAGATTTATTATTTTTACGGTTCTGCATTATAAACTTCTGTGAAGCACTTGGTGGGTCAAAGTGCTCACCACACATCTAGATAAGTTCCATGGGGGGTCTACTTTTCAAAATGGTGTCGCTTGTGGGGGGTTTCAATGTTTAGGCACATCGGTGGCTCTCCAAACGCAACATGGTGTCCCATCTCAATTCCTGTCAATTTTGCATTGAAAAGTCAAACGGCGCTCCTTCCCTTCCGAGCTCTACCATGCACCCAAACAGTGGTTTACTCCCACATATGGGGTATCAGCGTACTCAGGACAAATTGTACAACAATGATTGGGGTCCAATTTCTTCTTTTACCCTTGGGAAAATAAAAAATTTGGGGCAAAAAGATATTTTTTGTGAAAAAAAAAACGATTTTTTATTTTTACGGTTCTGCATTATAAACTTCTGTGAAGCACTTGGTGAGTCAAAGTGCTCACCACACCTCTAGATAAGTTCCTTAGGGGGTCTACTTTCCAAAATGGTGTCACTTGTGGGAGGTTTCAATGTTTAGGCATATCAGTGGCTCTCCAAACGCAACATGGCGTCTCATCTCAATTCCAGTCAATTTTGCATTGAAAAGTCAAATGGCGATCCTTCGTTTTCGAGCTCTGTCATGCGCCCAAACAGTGGTTTACCTCCACTTATGGGGTATCGGCGTACTCAGGACAAATTGTACAACAACGTTTGGGGTCCATTTTCTCCTGTTACCCTTGGTAAAATAAAACAAATTGGAGCTGAAGTAAATTTTTTGTGAAAAAAAGTTAAATGTTCATTTTTATTTAAACATTCCAAAAATTCCTGTGAAACACCTGAAGGGTTAATAAACTTCTTGAATGTGGTTTTGAGCACCTTGAGGGGTGCAGTTTTTAGGATGGTGTCACACTTGGGTATTTTCTATCATATAGACCCCTCAAAATGATTTCAAATGAGATGTGGTCCCTAAAAAAAAATGGTGTTGTAAAAATGAGAAATTGCTGGTCAATTTTTAACCCTTATAACTCCCTAACAAAAAAAAATTTTGGTTCCAAAATTGTGCTGATGTAAAGTAGACATGTGGGAAATGTTACTTATTAAGTATTTTGTGTGACATATCTCTGTGATTTAATTGCATAAAAATTCAAAGTTAGAAAATTGCGAACTTTTCAAAAATTTTGCCAAATTTCCATTTTTTTCACAAATAAATGCAGGTAATATCAAAGAAATTTTATGACTATCATGAAGTACACTATGTCTCGAGAAAACAATGTCAGAATCAGCGGGATCCGTTGAAGCGTTCCAGAGTTATAACCTCATAAAGGGACAGTGGTCAGAATTGTAAAAATTGGCCCGGTCCATAACGTGCAAACCACCGTTGGGGGTAAAGGGGTTAAAAAATTCTCTCTCTCTCATTATTCTGGCATTAGGCAAATATTAATAACTAGATTGTGACCTGACTCTAACGCATCGAGTATTCTAGAATATGTAGTGTATGTATGTATATATATAGCAGCCACATAGAAATTAGCACAGCCACGTAGTATATAGGAGCCACGTAGTATATAGCATCCACGTAGTATATAACACAGCCACGTAGTATATACCACAGCTATGTAGTATATATCAGCCACGTAGGATATAGCACAGCCACGTAGTATATCAGCAACGAATTATATAGCATCCACATAGTATATAACACAGCCACATATTATATAGCACAGCTATGTAGTATATAGCAGCCAAGTAGTGAATAGCACAGTCCACCTAGTATATAGCAGCCACATAGTACAGACATGGCCAAAAGTTTTGAGAATGACACCAAAATTATATTTTTACATGATCTGCTGCCCTCTGGTTTTTATTAGTGTTTGTCTGATGTTTATATCACATACAGAAATATAATTGCAATCATATTATGAGTACCAATAGGTTATATTGACAGTTAGAATGAGTTAATGCAGCAAGTCAATATTTGCAGTGTTGACCCTTCTTCTTCAAGACCTCTGCAATTCTCCCTGGCATGCTCTCAATCAACTTCTGGACCAAATCCTGACAGATAGCAGTCGATTCTTGCATAATCAATGCTTGCATTTTGCCAGAATTTGTTGGTTTTTGTTTGTCCACCCATCTCTTGATGATTGACCACAAGTTCTCAATGGGATTAAGATCTAGGGAGTTTCCAGGCCATGGACCCAAAATCTCTATGTTTTGTTCCATGAGCCATTTAGTTATCACCTTTGCTTTATGGCAAGGTGCTCCATCATGCTGGAAAAGGCATTGTTGGGCGCCAAACTGCTCTTGGACAGTTGGGAGAAGTTGCTCTTGGAGGACATTCTGGTACCATTCTTTATTCATGGCTGTGTTTTTAGGCAAGACTGTGAGTGATCCGATTCCCTTGGCTGAGAAGCAACCCCACACATGAATGGTTTCAGGATGCTTTACAGTTGGCAGGAGACAAGACTGGTGGTAGCGCTCACCTCTTCTTCTCCGAATAAGCTGTTTTCCAGATGTCCCAAACTATCGAAAAGGGGATTCATCAGAGAAAATGACTTTGCCCCAGTCCTCAGCAGTCCACTCCCTGTACCTTTTGCAGAATATCAGGCGGTCCCTGATGTTTTTTCTGGTAAGAAGTGGCTTCTTTGCTGCCCTCCTTGAAACCAGGCCTTGCTCAAAGAGTCTCCGCCTCCCAGTGCGTGCAGAAGCACTCACACCAGCCTGCTGCCATTCCTGAGCAAGCTCGGCACTGCTGGTAGTCCGATCCCGCAGCTGAAACAGTTTTAAGATACGGTCCTGGCGCTTGCTGGTCTTTCTTGGGCACCCTGGAGCCTTTTTGACAACAATGGAAGCTCTCTCCTTGAAGTTCTTGATGATGCGATAGATTGTTGACTGAGGTGCAATCTTTGTAGCTGCGATACTCTTCCCTGTTAGGCCATTTGTGTGCAGTGCAATGATGGCTGCACGTGTTTCTTAGAGATAACCATGGTTAACTGAAGAGAAACAATGATACGAAGCACCAGCCTCCTTTTAAAGTGTCCAGTGATGTCATTCTTACTTAATCATGACTGATTGATCGCCAGCCCTGTCCTCATCAACACCCACACCTGTGTTAATGGATCAATCACTAAAACGATGTTAGCTGCTCCTTTTAAGGCAGGACTGCAATGATGTTGAAATGTGTTTTGGGGGTTAAAGTTCATTTTCTGGGCAAATATTGAATTTGCAAGTACAGTAATTGCTGTTAAGCTGATCACTCTGACATTCAGGAGTATATGCAAATTGCCATTAGAAAAAATGAAGCAGTAGACTTTGGAAAAATTAATATTTGTCTCATTCTCAAATTTTTTGTCCATGACTGTATTTAGCACAGCCCACACAGTATATAACACAGCCCACATAACACAGATAGCCACATAGTATATAGCAGCCATGTAGTATATAACACAGCCACGTAGTAGATAACACAGGCAGCCACGTAGAATATTACACAGGCACGTAATATATAGCAGCATCGTAGTATATAGCACAGCCATGTAGTATATAGCAGCCACTTAGTGTATAACAGCCACACAGTATATAACACAGACAGCCACATAGTATATAACACAGCCCACATAGTATATTGCAGCCACGTAGTATATAACACAGCCCACGTAGTATATAGCAGCCATGTAGTATATAGCACAGCCACGGAGTATAGCAGCCACGTAGTATATAATAGCCACGCATTATATAACACAGACAGCCGCACAGTATATAACACAGCCCACATAGTATATAGCAGCCACGTAGTATACAGCAGCCACGTAGTATATAGCACAGCCAGATAGTATATAGCATAGCCATGTAGAATATAGCAGCCATGTAGTATAATAACAGCCATGCAGAATGTAACACAGACAGCCAGGCAGTATATAGCACAGCCCATGTAACACAGACAGCCAAGTAGTATATAACACAGCCCATATAATATATAGCAGCCACGTAGTATATAACACTTTCCACGTAATATATATAGCACAGCCACATAGTATATAGCAGACATTAGTATATAACACAGCCCACACAGTATATAACACAGCCCACGTAATATATAGCAGTGTGGGTACCATATCCCTGTTAAAAAAAAATTTAAAATAAAAAATAGTTATATACTCACCCTCCGGTGTCCAGCAAAGCTGTGCCGATGAGCGTGACGCTGCCGCCAGCTTCCGTTCCCAGAGATGCATTGCAAAATTACCCAGATGACTTAGCGGTCTCACGAGTAATTTCGCAATGCATCTCTGGGAACAGAAGCTGGCGGCAGCGTCGCTCACATCGGTGGATGTCGGAAGGTGAGAAGAGCATGATTTTTTATTTTTTTATTATTTTTAACATGATATCTTTTTACTATTGATGCTGCATAGGCATAGGTAAAAAGTTGGTCACACAGGGTTAATAGCAGCGTTAACGGATAGTGTTACACCACGGCATAACGCGGTCCGTTAACGCTGCCATTAACCCTGTGTGAGCGCTGACTGGAGGGGAGTATTGAGTGGGCACTGACTGGACGGAAGTAGGGAGGGGCGAATTTGCAGATTTCCATTACAGACAGACAGAAAGACAGACAGACAGATGGAAGAAACCTTATAAAATTATATATAGATTATGGTAATCCTAATTGACCTAAAATGGGAAATGTTTATTCTGATTTCATGTCAGATATTGAGATAAACATCCGTATTTTTCTTTTATATAGTGGATGGAAACTTCTGGTTTCAACTGTATATAATGCATATGGACACATAAACTGAAGCAATATTGGCATTTAGGACAGCTCATCACTGTAGCTTTCACTTAGGACTGCAAATAATCTTTCTCAATTACCTATCTCAAGATTTGTAACATTGAACATACATGCTAGCCACCTTAGGGAGAGACC
Source organism: Ranitomeya imitator (assembly GCF_032444005.1). Lineage (NCBI taxonomy): Eukaryota > Metazoa > Chordata > Amphibia > Anura > Dendrobatidae > Ranitomeya > Ranitomeya imitator. The sequence goes on from NC_091284.1 coordinate 53,666,537, forward strand.
CAAGTTGGGCTAAATGTAGCGGGACGAAAGAGACCGAAAAGCCCTCTACTTAAAGGAAATACATAGTGGATGCTTTCCTGAAACGGAAAGTACTTGCAAGCAGCATAATACAAAGAATAGCAGGTTTACCCAGAATCCTTTGCAGTAGGCGGAGCTATGCAAATCATCTCTTTCCACCCCTGTCTAATCCACAGCGCTTGGAATCGCCAAGCGTGCAATGCTGCGGATTAGTTTCTAAATTTACACAGCCAACCAATTCCTACCTGTGGACACGTGTTTCGGGCTTTAGGCCCTCATCAGCACAGGGCTGGAATTGGTTGGCTGTATGGAGTGGGGCTCGGTGAGCAAGCGATACATACATGCTAGCCACCTTAGGGAGAGACCCAAGTTGGGCTAAATGTAGCGGGACGAAAGAGACCGAAAAGCCCTCTACTTAAAGGAAATACATAGTGGATGCTTTCCTGAAACGGAAAGTACTTGCAAGCAGCATAATACAAAGAATAGCAGGTTTACCCAGAATCCTTTGCAGTAGGCGGAGCTATGCAAATCATCTCTTTCCACCCCTGTCTAATCCACAGCGCTTGGAATCGCCAAGCGTGCAATGCTGCGGATTAGTTTCTAAATTTACACAGCCAACCAATTCCTACCTGTGGACACGTGTTTCGGGCTTTAGGCCCTCATCAGCACAGGGCTGGAATTGGTTGGCTGTATGGAGTGGGGCTCGGTGAGCAAGCGATACATACATGCTAGCCACCTTAGGGAGAGACCCAAGTTGGGCTAAATGTAGCATTGAACAAACATTTCAGTATAGTCTAATGTGCAGCTTTGACTTAGATTTGACTCTATATATCTATAGTAATTTCAGATAATCATATGTCATTTTCATGAAAACTCAGAGCTCAGTTCTCCTTCTATAAGTTGTATAGGATAAATGTCATATGTTATAAGTCATGCATTGGTTGGTTTACTTACTTATCCAAATCCAATCTGCATGTGCATGCAGGCATGAAGCTTAAGACAAATTGGCAAATCACTTTCTGATATTCTTGTGTATCATTTTACAATATACTAATGACTTGAAGGGTTTAATTATGCCTGATATTAGCAAAATGACTTCTAAAGTATAAAGGTCATAGCCAAGTGTCTGTAATTTAACATTATTTAGTTTTATGTGTTTTTTTTTGTGTCTTTGTGGTCAAAATAGAAACAAACCAAAATCCAGCATCCAAGAAGACAAATATTCTGATTATCGAGGATTTTTTGAAAATCTAAATATTTCCATTCCTAAGACCACAAATCTGTACTCAGTGGATTGATTATGAAAATTCGTTATAAAGGGCATAATGAAATATATTAACAGCATTGTCTGACTTGTATACAAGCCGGAAATCTGGTAAAATATATTTATATAAAAAATAATTTAAATTCACTTGCTTATTCTTCCCTATTTCATTGCCACTCTAGCAATCAACACTTGTCTTTCACTTGATCTACAGGGAGCACGTGCCAAAAACTGGCTTCAGCATGGATTCTTACTGACAGTGAAGGGACCCTGTGCACATTTTGATTTCTCCTCACTCTGCTCCCTAGGCCACCCCCATGTAAATACCCACACATATAAATGCATTTTCACATTAGAAACAATATGAAAAAGTGCACGTGCTAATACTTTATACATGTGCATGTACCTGTTATGTATGCAAGAATGTATTATATACATGCACACAAACATAAGTAAAATATCCATATAAACACATAATACATACATATGCACAGCAAAATATTCCTTTAATATGCAAGCTGAACGCTGTGGTAAAGGTTTTCATGGTAGCTAGTCCTAAGTGTGTTAATCCTATAGCAATGTGCAGGCGGTGATATTAGAAAATAACTGGGTCTATCCTGACACACATTGACTAGGTACTAACTAATTCTGTCAACACATGAAAAAGGATCCCCTGCATATGTGGATAAACCAAAGTGACCAGCAAAATGAGCAAGGCTCAAGCTATCCTCATGATTGCCTTTCTGGTAACCAGTCTGCACCCACGAGTATGCACCCACTTTTATTTTCATCATCAATATCCTCATGCTTACCTAGTTGCTCTCCATACACTTTTTCTTCTAACGCCATTGTGTCATCAGGTCTCCCTTTGTGTGCCCCCCAAAAAACATATGTTCTCTGCAAGCATTAAATATTACATGGAATCTGTTCTCTGAAGTTCGCAATCATCACAATTGATGCCAGAGCACCAGGATTGCACGACCTTTTGCAAGAGAAATTTATGTGCTCAGTCTTAGGTGTGCTCAGGCTACATGGAAAATACATAGCTGTCTTTATCTTTTGTACCAAAAAGCAGCCCGTGCCAGGTTCAGGCATACAATGGAGGGGAATTCACTTTTTTGGCAATCATTTTTCCAGTAGCACCCTGATCAAAAATGTGAGAAAATGCAAAATTGTTTAAAATTATGAAACTAACATTCTTTGAATTCCTTCAGCAAAATTTTCTTACCAAATTGTAAGAATTTTTGTGGAAGGGAAAATCTGGTGAAGCTAATCTTTGAAGTTTCGTGGACAGTTGCCAATTGCAAGTATGACCAGATGACCCCTCTCTGCAGAGTTAAGATTTCCCTTTGTATGTGGCCTGTGTGCCAAGCAAGTCAGAAAAGTAAAAAAAAATTACAATTTCAAAACAAAATTATTTGATTCATTTAAGTGAAAAATTATAATTTTTTAAAAAAATTGTTAAGAAATATTTGGAGCAGGGGAATTGGCATATTACCGTATTTTCTGGCGTATAAGATGACTTTTTAACCCCTGAAAATCTTCTCAAAAGTCAGGGGTCGTCTTATACACCGGATACGGCGTGTGCAAGGAGCGGTCCTGGATGGTTCCCAGGGTCTGGAGGAGAGACTCTCCTTTAGGCCCTGGGATCCATATTTATGTAAAAAAAGAATAAAAATAAAAAATATGGATATACTTACCGTCCGACGGCCCGGCTCTCAACGGTGCAAGCGGCGGCCTCTGTTCCCAAGTATGCATTGCGCTCAGGACCGGAGATGACGTCGTGGTTGCTGTTTTCATAATGCTAAACAGTTTCATATATGTTGAGAAATATCCTCTCTTGAGGCTACATAAACAATACGTCCCAGACAAGGCTAATTTTTTAAAAGGCTTGGTGACAAGAAGCCATATCTACTTCAAATTGAAAACTGTGCTCCTGTTTGGTCTCAGTAAAAAAGAGATAATTTTTGGACAGATAAACATGTGTACTTGCCTAATCATTTTGTGTTTAGCAAACCAGTTGAGGACCCACAAAAAAGTGATCATTTTTCCATCAGAGAAACAATGTTTGTCACATGCAAAACAGTTTTGATTCCCTTATTAAACATATAATTTTTGGATTGCTTATACAAAAAGTAGCTGTTTGCACTGAATGTGTATAAACAACAGAAAAGCAAGCAACTGTCCCAGTAAAAGGGATTATTTTTTGGCCCATTTTAACAATGTACTGTAAGTAGCATACAAAGTCTAGATCTGCTGTGTCTGGTTAAAGAAACTGCTTCTTACCACTGCTTACCATCTATTTTCCCCTATTCAGATAAGTTGAGGTCATTTTCAGTTTCACTCATGCCAAAAAACCTGTAGCCTATTTTCTCTGAAATCTTTAGCGATGAAAATTGTATAATGTTATAAACATAACAAATATCATGCATTTTTATTATAAAACTGCAATGATGGATGAGTGAAAAATAAATTGTACAATTTGTCAATTATTTACATACAAAAGGCCAAAAATAGTGACATTTCATAAGAAACAAAAATGTCCTGTCCACAGCTTGAGAAAATCAATTTAGATGGACAATAAATATATGGTAGAAATGAAATGTCCATTTAATAGAATGACAAGTGGCATGAAGAAAATAAAGTTGCAAATAGGGGACCATAAGCGAAAATAGAGCCTGTAAAAGTTTATTTTTAACTTTTAAAAAACATAGAATTTTTTATGACAAAACCCTATTAGTCTAAAGTTTGGACCTTTTATAGTCTGGAATAATAGAAATGGTCAAGCAACAATTTGTTTCTGAAGGTTTTATAAGCAGTTAGTACTTAGATGACTCTTAATGAGATCTGGGCAAACTGTGTCCTGATTGTTGGATTGTGTGGATCAATTTAGAAGAGACCTGGGCACACTGCAGTCCATGGGCTGCATACAGACTTTTGGCTGTTCCTGCCAGGCAAGCGGACCAGGACAACTTAAGGGCTAAAAATAGTGATGTACCATTAATCAGTTGGGGAAGCCCAGTGTCAACTGGCATCCTGACCCACCTACCTGATGCCATAGCTTCAATGGTAAGAAAAATTATAGCAGTACTCTGAAATATTAAAAATAAAAAAATGTGAAAATTGGAACAGCGTTACTGCCATAAAAAATAGGTAAACGCTACATTATCTACATATGGAATATTGGAAATATGGAGGTACAAAATTGCTATGGAAAAATTACGGTTAATAAGGAGTTACTTAGCGCATAGATTGGACCAATATTTGTGAGCCCAACAGCCATCATCAAGGCGTAGCTAATTGTTGGGTCCCTAACCTGATAAGTCACCTCTCCTGGGCTGAATAGCCTACAATTTATAGGGCAGGAAAGAACTAGCTAATTAAAATCACCTTAGGCTGATGGGAGTAGGAGTGCACATGTGATAGGAGTTGGCTATAAAGAAAAATACCAACCAGCACATCCAAGTGTGTGTACAGGTGCCAGCTAAGACAATAATTGTAGGAAAGAATATAGGTGCACTCTGAAATGCTAAGACTAACAAATTTAGAGAATTGGAACTGCATTACTGCCGTAGAAAATAGGTAAACACTATATTATATACATACGGTATATTGAAAAATTGGAACTGCAAAATTGCTATAGAAAAATTTTCTGTAGCGGTAATACAGTTCCAATATTAATCAAACTATTTTTGGGTGCTATGGGGGAATCATAATTTGTGAAGAGGCATCATATTATGTCTGGGTGACTGTGTAACCATCATACTGTCTGGGGAGCTGTGGTGTCATCAGTGTTTTGGGGACTGTTTTGGCATCATATTTTGTGTAGGGGATGGCTGTGGGGACATATTACTGTTTGGGGGCTGTAGGTATTCATAATATGTGTGAGAAGCTGTGGGGACATTATTCAGTAGTGTTGAGCGATACCGTCCGATACTTGAAAGTATCGGTATCGGATAGTATCGGCCGATACCCGAAAAATATCGGATATCGCCGATACCGATATCCGATACCAATACAAGTCAATGGGACATCAAGTATCAGAAGGTATTCTCATGGTTCCCAGGGTCTGAAGGAGAGGAAACTCTCCTTCAGGCCCTGGGATCCATAGGGATGGTAAAATAAAGAATTAAAATAAAAAATATTGATATGCTCACCTCTCCGGCGGCCCCTGGACTTCACGCTGGTAACCGGCCGGCTTCTTTGTTTAAAATGAGCGCCTTCAGGACCTGCGAATGACGTCACAGCTTCTGATTGGTCGCGTGCCGCCCATGTGACCGGCACGCGACCAATCAGAAGCCGCGACGTCATTCGCAGGTCCTTAATTCCTAGAATTAGGAGTTTTGTGAATGAGAATGACGTCGCGGCTTTCTGATTGGTGCTACTTGGTGAATATTTCTGAATGCTAGCTGGGAAGCTTGAATCTTCACACCGCATGTTTGGCGCTTGTTAAACAGCCAATAAACATGCAGGGATATTCTGCCAGTCACTTTAATGCCATACCCATCTTGGTTGTGGAATTACTGTGATTGGATGACTGCATAGCATCATCGGGTTTATATAAGATCTGTGAAGATTTTAGCATCTCTCCCTGACGAGGTAGTGAATGATAAAGTCACTGACCCAACCTGGGAAGGTGACATGCAGAGTGAAGACAGCAGCGCAGAAGGGGAGGTATCAGCAACACCACAACAGACAGAAAGAGGCAGTGGGGTGGCCAGAGACACAAGGCAGGCAATTGTTCCCCAAAGCACCAACACGAGTGAAGTTGCCAGGCCAAGGGTTAGTTGTTCCCGAGTCTGAAACAATTTTAAAGAAAGTCCAGCTAACCCAAAAAAGGTCATTTGCAACATCTGCCATGCCAGCATCAGCAGGGGTAGCACAACTACCAGTGTGACCACTGGCATTCCGGTCAGCCTCTGCACCTAAGAGCTGATAAGTGGGCATAGATGTCTGACATCTGTGCGGATCTCAAAAACTTTGCGCTTCTCTGCCTACTGAAATGCTCGCTGTTCACAACTAAAGAGAAGGCTTTGCAGGCTGGGCAAGTTGAGCTGGACCAAGAAGCTATAAAGGTTAATGCTACACAGCCTAGTCTCATGTCATCTTTTCAACATGGATTGGATGATAATGAGGAGAAGGAGGAGGAGAAACAGGAGCTGGATGCCTGCATGACAGACAGTGCCACCCACACCAGCTTCATTCAGTCTATTCAGTGTAGATTGCCTTAAGACGAGGAGGAGAGGGAAGATGAAAAAGAGGACTAAGAGGATAAGATGGACAATCATCCTCTTGGTGGGCACAGATAAGTCTTGGCTGTTGGCAGTCAGGCACACATGGCTGAGTTTATGTTCCATTACCTTTCCCGTGACCCTGCTGTTACAGGTACGGCCATTATAAAACCTTATGGCCACTACAATGCACGTAATTAGATTTACTACATACTGTACTACCACCTTGTATGACAGAACATATACAAGTTATTCTACTAACCCTTTCCTCAACCCACCAGGTATCTGATGACTACCTACCCCCATCTCTTATCACGCTGGATCTTTCTAAAGAACACTGATCTTCCTGCTCTATTCTTTGCTATACTGGTAGAAATACTTCCCATTTTGACTTTTCCGTGGGACATCGTTGTATCCTTTATATTTCATTGCTATGCTTGACACTTTTCCAAAAAATCTAGCTAAAAGATTGATTAAAATGTGATGTTGTTTATAGCTGTGACTCTGAATATTTTCTCCCTGGCTGTATTAGGGCTCATACTGTATTGAAGATAGGACGTTCTGCTATTGTCTGTACAATGATGTGACCCAATTTTTATATTCGTCACTACCACTTTATCTTGATGTATTTGGATTTGTCACTTTTTTGACACATATTTCTTTTGTATATCTCCATAGTTTCTAGTGAAGGTCTATACCCAGACCGAAAACGTTTAATTGATCACTGTACGCAAAATAAATTAGAACCCTTTTTTTCAACACAATACATTTTGAGTGCCAAGTTTTTTTCTTATATTAATATTGGGATGGATACCCTACTTGAGCACCTATTCCAATGACTTTATGAGTGCCGTATACAATCCATTACTAAATTCCAATTGGTCACCCTTCTACTCCCATGCTGCAGGTAGAATTTTCCATCTCTCCTTCCTGTGGCAGAGAGGTCTGATAAAATGTTGCAGTACCAGAAGGTCCTAGTTGAAGAATTATATTAAAAAAAATCCCATCTGACAATTATGATGGCAGAGGTCACAGTTCCTCGGACTACCAAGGAGTAACATAGTGACATAGTAACATAGTTAGTAAGGCCGAAAAAAGACATTTGTCCATCCAGTTCAGCCTATATTCCATCATAATAAATCCCCAGATCTACGTCCTTCTACAGAACCTAATAATTGTATGATACAATATTGTTCTGCTCCAGGAAGACATCCAGGCCTCTCTTGAACCCCTCGACTGAGTTCGCCATCACCACCTCCTCAGGCAAGCAATTCTAGAGTAGAGATGGAGGAGACACACACCAGATGCAGTGGAGGCAGAGGAACACTCTCAAAGGTCTGGTACATTTTTCGCAGACCTTCCCATTTCCCAGGACCTAATGCATGGTGTACTCTGACAAGGAGGGAAAAGTTTTGGAAGATGCTGAAAGAGTACCTTGCCAACCGAACCAGCATCCTCCGCGATTTATCTGTGCCTTAACACTACTGGGTTTCCAAGCTAGACACATGGAATTAGCAGTCTCTCTATGTTTTGGAGGTAATGGCCTGCCCTAATGTTAGCATTTTGTCAGAATGGGTATTTAATGCCGCCAACTGAAAATGCTGATTCTTATCAAAATAAACAAGGGCAGGATTGGCCCAGACTTCTCAAGACCACTGGAGTACAGCAACAGAACATAAACTCCAGTGTTTTTTTCTGGTGTATTCCCATGCACCCCTTCCCACCTAAACATGGGTATACTCTTCACGATTTTGTCTTTTTTGTGTCACCATCCATATTCTTCTCCACTCCCATATCAACAGGGTGATCATGCTACCCTTACTATTAATTTTTTAAGAGTGTTTAGGAAGTTCTCACGCTATACTACTGTAAAGGATTTCTCAAGTAGAATTTCAGAAACTAATATAATACCATAGGATCTCAAGAGACTATCATAAACTATCCTAAAATAACAAATCTTTATTCATAAATGAAAAGAACCTATATTGGTTCACACCGCAAAAAACGGACAAAAATAACAAAAACAAAAAATGTGCTCAAAACAAAACACTAAGTTAAAATTGGGGGGGTACTATGAATCCCTAATTAGTACTATGCTTCTACCCTACCTGGCTGTGGAGGTTGACACCCTACGGGGGAGCGTTGTGGCGCAAGTAGGACAGGAGACTTTCTGCAGCAAATACAGAAGATCCTCCATGTCAGGCTGTGTAGATGTGAAACTCTCTGTGTGTCGATACGCGTGGGGCCTTTCCCCCTCTTGTTCACAGGACGTTATCTACAAGGGTCTTTATGGGCTGCTCAGCACTCTATTACTGAGTTAGGTTTGGACCTTATTTGGAAATGGATTTGCCATCTAGGCAGTAGATTATCATAGGCTACCAAGAGGCATATATCTACATGTCTTGATTATATAGTAGCCTTCCCTATTTCATGGGTTTATTTTCCTTTATTCCGTTACTTGTTCATTCGCATGGTTCCTCTATTTGGTGATTTTCCTTTGAGCTGGCAGCACAAGATCTATGAGGTTGTTATACGTTTTGAATTACTCATTATGTGGCACTTGTAATGCAGCATTTATTATTTATCATACATTAGTATTTAATATGAGATATTTTATGTAGCATCTGCAAACTGACTTTATTATTATTATTATTTATTTATTTATATAGCACTATTGATTCCATGGTGCTGTACATGAGAAGGGGTTACATACAAATTACAGATATCACTTACAGTAAACAAACTAACAGTTACAGACTGATACAGAGGGGCGAGGACCCTGCCCTTGCGGGCTTACATTCTACAGGATTATGGGGAAGGAGACAGTAGGTTGAGGGTTGCAGGAGCTCCGGTGTTGGTGAGGCGGTAGCTCCGGTGTTGGTGAGGCGGTAGCTCCGGTAATGATGAGGAGGCAGCGGGGTCAGTGCAGGCTGTAAGCTTTCCTGAAGAGATGGGTTTTCAGGTTCTGTCTGAAGGATCCGAATGTGGTTGATAGTCGGACTTGTTGGGGCAAAGAATTCCAGAGGATGGGGGATATTCGGGAGAAGTCTTGGAGGCGGTTGGATGAGGAGCGAATAAGTGTGGAGAAGAGAAGGAGGTCTTGGGAGGACCGGAGATCACGTGAGGGAAGATATCTGGAGATTAGTTCAGAGATATATGGAGGAAACAAGTTGTGGATGGCTTTGTAGGTCAGTATTAGTAATTTGAACTAATTCACAGATTGTTCAGACGGTTTACCCTTTCACTACTAGGTGCTCGTTTGGGGAGTACCTTATTACTTGGTCCAGTTCTTATTAGCCTTTGGCTTTTATAATTGTTTTTAAACTTTCTTGTGGTTTGTATGTACAGTATGTTTTAGTATAATTAATAAATTATTAAAGATGATCCCTATGTTTTGCATGCTTCTTTTTCTCTTGTTTTTGTTAATTCTATTTAGTATGCATTAGGTTAATCCCTGTCATATACATTTTTATGGTGCCTACCTACACATCATATTTTGCTTGAATTTGATACACATACTGCAGAAGAGTTTACTAGGCATAAAACGTACAGTGGGCATGAGGTTTCTATAAATCCCATTTATTTAAATTCCATTGATGGAACTGTAAGGTTATGTTCACATAACATTTAAACCTATGTTTAGTGGGTCCACATATACTGACAAAAATGATATAAAATAGGGTACACTGTGACTCCTTCAGCAACTTTATACTCAATAGCCCAGTCAGGGAGTATGCCAGAATCCCATTTTGTGAAGGTTTGGATGTAAGCCCTGATGGAGCCACTAAACATAGGTTCATGCCTAATTTAACCCTGCATAAGACACTGCATTTATTGCACAGAGAAAATACAATGCATCTAAAAAATCTCCAAAAACTCATTCTGGGAACTCAACCTAAGTCTTTCTCTTGGCTTGTCTGAAGAACTATGCTGCTACCTGCTATGAAATAAACCTTTGGGATTGCTCTGGCAGCAGCTCAAACAAGATTTATGTTTGTAAAGTTGTGTAGAGACAAACTAGGCTTGAAATGTAGATGAATATAGAAGGAATATAAATATTAAAAAAATTATTTTTTATGGTAGGGTACACCTTTATTTTGGGGAAAAAAATCAAGATCAATTATCTAGAATATTATTAAATGGATTTAAATCATTGATGTTTGCTAATTTTGGGGAATTGCATCATTATTCTCACTGTGTCCGTGCCTAAAATAAATTATGCACAGCTTTGCAAGCAGTCAAACTCTCCCTTTACTGTGTTAAATGGTATTACAACCTATGACAAATCTAATCTCTCGGCTGTCAGCTTAGATTTATTTCACTTATGAAATTCAAGTGTCCAGACTTATTTACTGTACATATATCATATTGTGTTGGCAATTTACAAGCTGCTGAAGTTATGAATCAGAAAATCTCCGGTGTAAGGAAAGCCATTCTACTTTGATATTCTTTCTTTTATTGTAATGATTCCATTTCGACCAGGAAATCTTTAGTTGTGTAGAGGACTTTGAACTGTGTCTATTAAATAAGGAATAATCTTCGCCTCGGGTTTCTTATTGTAATTGCTATTGTAGATTTTCTTTCTGAAATCATCAATAAGAACATTTGTGTTTTTCTAAAGTTTTTTTTTTCCTGTTTGGAAAGTTAACGACTGGACATTATTTACCATTGCTCCCATAACATGATTGATTAATATCCCGTGATCCGCCATGTATTTCTGCAATTTATTTCTCTTTCAGAGAAAATGTGATTGTAAATGAATTTCACCTTCTTACATATGGATTGTGCATATGTGATATGACTATTTGTCAGAATTTTTCATTGAACTGCAGTTTTTATGCTACCTTATCCTAAATCCATGGGTGAACATTAGAGTTGAGCGACCTTGACCTTTTTAGAGTCGAGCCGGGTTTTGCGAAACCCGACTATGTCCAAAGTCGGGTCGAGTGAAATCGGCCGATTATGACGTAAAGTCGGGATCGACCGAAACACGAAACCCAATGCAAGTCAATGGGGCAGCATAGTCGGCAGTGAGTGGGGGCCAGGAAAACACCTAGAGTGGCCATTTTAATGTCAAAACCATCCATTCTTCTTAATGAAGCTTGTCAAGCGTAATTTACCTTATAATAATTGGAAGGCATTTGAAATTGGGGGTCATTTGGCTAAAGTTGTGGGGGGTAGGGCTGGTTCAAGTAATTAGTGGGCCCAGGAAATCTGGACCACGTCACGGCAGTGGAGCAGGGAGAGGTAAGTATTTCAACTTTGCAAGTGCTGTGAACCTGAGCAAGCAGGGGGGGCCCACTCGTTGGCATTGGCACTGGCACAGGGCCCCTCAAAGTACAGCGGTGTGTTTGCACGGCGGGGGCGCCTCCCACCGGCAGCAACACTTTTGCGTACTATGAGAGGCCCTGTGCCAGTGACGTCGCCAACTAGTATTCCTCCCCCCACCTGATGAAGGAACCTGCACTTTCATCTGCACCTTCCTCTTTGTCCCCGTGTAAGGTGGTATGGTATGCGGGAAGAGCAACCTGACTTTCAGCAGGGTCACAATGTTGTTGTGTAGCGTGCACGGGGAATGTTGCGTTATGGGTCAATGTACCAGCAGACTCATCTATCACTGGCTGGGCAATGGGCACGATGAAGTGGAAACACAGATATAGGCCCAAAGAAGAAAGTGGGCTAAATGCAGTTCAAAATTGGTAACACAGGAATAACCAGGGGGCATTGCAGTGGAGGACAACTGGAATGAGAGGCTGACACAGAGAGTAGGGCCAAATCAGTAAGTAGTCGAAATGCAGTTCAAAATTGGCAACCGTAGTAAACAGGCGGCACAGCTTTGTTCAGTGGAGGAGAACAGCAAGGAGTGGCAGACACCGATAGTAGGCCCCAAACCAACTAGTACGCCAAATGCAGTTGTTCCATTTAACCACAATTTAATGAGAGCCTGAAGATAGAAGCTCAGGAAAGGCAACCTGGGGAACACCTTGGAGTGTAACACACCATCTCTCTCCACCCCATACCCATTTTGTATGGCCTAATGCAGTGTACTTTTCTACAACTACTAAACGAGAGTCGGAAGACCGAAGCAATGGCAAGGAAACCTGGGGAACACCTTAGAGTGTAACACACCCTCTCTCTACACCCCATACCCAATTTGAAGGCCTAATGCAGTGTAGTTTCCAAGAACTACTAAACGAGAGCCGGAAGATCGAAGCTCAGGAAAGGCAACCTGGGGAACACCTTGGAGTGTAACACACCCTCTCGCTACACCCCATACCCAATTTGAAGGCCTAATGCAGCGTAGTTTCCAACAACTACTAAACGAGAGCCGGAAGATCGAAGCTCAGGAAAGGCAACCTGGGGAACACCTTGGAGTGGAACACACCATCTCTCTACACCCCATACCCAATTTGAAGGCCTAATGCAGAGTAGTTTCCAAGAACTACTAAACGAGAGCCGGAAGATCGAAGCTCAGGAAAGGCAACCTGGGGAACACCTTGGAGTGTAACACAACGTCTCTCTACACGACGGAAGGGCTGATTCTTAGGAAGGAAGGCTGTTGGAAATAAGCATTGCGCGTCCGAGGGTGATTATATTCTTATTAGGTATATACTCACCCTCGGACGCGCCCTGCTTCTTTATTTGGAATGAATGTTTATTTGCAATGTGGTGTTGACTTTCTCTATTATTTTGGTAATTAATGATTTTATTATTTTCATTATTTTGCATCTTCTCGGCAATAATATAAAGAAGACGCGACAGGACAACACTCGGTGGATGCCATATGTGTGTTTTCAATTTAAAAAAACTTTCAGTTAACTACTTGCAGGAGAAAGTAATTGTAGCTGGTGGCCATTTTTAGTACTGTACCAGATTAGAGTTGTGTGTTTGTTTTTAATGTTAAAATGTCTGCATTTGATATCTCACCAGTATTTTCTTTTTTATAAGCAAAATACTTATTTTTATATTTTCTGATGTTGGTTCCAGGGGTACACGGCCAGCAGTGCCCTGGTCAGTGTAGTAGTAGTTGAAAGAATGGACCGCAGACAGGCATCGAAGGCCTAAAATAATAACACATGGCTGTAGGCAATTTTAAATTGGTTCCAGGGGTACACGGACAGCAGTGGTGTGGTCAGTGGAGGCCTAGTGGAAGGAGTGACCGCAGACAGGCATCGAAGGCCTAACATAACAAACTTGGGCTGGCTGTAGGCACTTTTAAATTGGTTCCAGGGGTACACGGGCAGCAGTGGTCTGGTCAGTGGAAGTCTAGTGGAAGGAGTGACCGCAGACAGGCATCGAAGGCCTAAAATAATAACACATGGCTGTAGGCAATTTTAAATTGGTTCCAGGGGTACACGGACAGCAGTGGTGTGGTCAGTGGAGGCCTAGTGGAAGGAGTGACCGCAGACAGGCATCGAAGGCCTAAAATAATAACACATGGCTGTAGGCAATTTTAAATTGGTTCCAGGGGTACACGGACAGCAGTGGTGTGGTCAGTGGAGGCCTAGTGGAAGGAGTGACCGCAGACAGGCATCGAAGGCCTAAAATAATAACACATGGCTGTAGGCAATTTTAAATTGGTTCCAGGGGTACACGGGCAGCAGTGACCTGGTCAGTGTAGTAGTAGTTGAAAGAATGGACCGCAGACAGGCATCGAAGGCCTAAAATAAAAAAATTGGGCTGGCTGTAGGCAATTTTAAATTGGTTCCAGGGGTACACGGCCAGCAGTGCCCTGGTCAGTGTAGTAGTAGTTGAAAGAATGGACCGCAGACAGGCATCGAAGGCCTAAAATAATAACACATGGCTGTAGGCAATTTTAAATTGGTTCCAGGGGTACACGGACAGCAGTGGTGTGGTCAGTGGAGGCCTAGTGGAAGGAGTGACCGCAGACAGGCATCGAAGGCCTAAAATAATAACACATGGCTGTAGGCAATTTTAAATTGGTTCCAGGGGTACACGGACAGCAGTGGTGTGGTCAGTGGAGGCCTAGTGGAAGGAGTGACCGCAGACAGGCATCGAAGGCCTAAAATAATAACACATGGCTGTAGGCAATTTTAAATTGGTTCCAGGGGTACACGGGCAGCAGTGACCTGGTCAGTGTAGTAGTAGTTGAAAGAATGGACCGCAGACAGGCATCGAAGGCCTAAAATAAAAAAATTGGGCTGGCTGTAGGCAATTTTAAATTGGTTCCAGGGGTACACGGGCAGCAGTGACCTGGTCAGTGTAGTAGTAGTTGAAAGAATGGACCGCAGACAGGCATCGAAGGCCTAAAATAAAAAAATTGGGCTGGCTGTAGGCAATTTTAAATTGGTTCCAGGGGTACACGGGCAGCAGTGACCTGGTCAGTGTAGTAGTAGTTGAAAGAATGGACCGCAGACAGGCATCGAAGGCCTAAAATAAAAAAATTGGGCTGGCTGTAGGCAATTTTAAATTGGTTCCAGGGGTACACGGGCAGCAGTGACCTGGTCAGTGTAGTAGTAGTTGAAAGAATGGACCGCAGACAGGCATCGAAGGCCTAAAATAAAAAAATTGGGCTGGCTGTAGGCAATTTTAAATTGGTTCCAGGGGTACACGGGCAGCAGTGGTGTGGTCAGTGGAGGCCTAGTGGAAGGAGTGACCGCAGACAGGCATCGAAGGCCTAAAATAATAACACATGGCTGTAGGCAATTTTAAATTGGTTCCAGGGGTACACGGGCAGCAGTGACCTGGTCAGTGTAGTAGTAGTTGAAAGAATGGACCGCAGACAGGCATCGAAGGCCTAAAATAAAAAAATTGGGCTGGCTGTAGGCAATTTTAAATTGGTTCCAGGGGTACACGGGCAGCAGTGACCTGGTCAGTGTAGTAGTAGTTGAAAGAATGGACCGCAGACAGGCATCGAAGGCCTAACATAACAAACTTGGGCTGGCTGTAGGCACTTTTAAATTGGTTCCAGGGGTACACGGGCAGCAGTGACCTGGTCAGTGTAGTAGTAGTTGAAAGAATGGACCGCAGACAGGCATCGAAGGCCTAAAATAAAAAAATTGGGCTGGCTGTAGGCAATTTTAAATTGGTTCCAGGGGTACACGGGCAGCAGTGACCTGGTCAGTGTAGTAGTAGTTGAAAGAATGGACCGCAGACAGGCATCGAAGGCCTAAAATAAAAAAATTGGGCTGGCTGTAGGCAATTTTAAATTGGTTCCAGGGGTACACGGGCAGCAGTGGTGTGGTCAGTGGAGGCCTAGTGGAAGGAGTGACCGCAGACAGGCATCGAAGGCCTAAAATAATAACACATGGCTGTAGGCAATTTTAAATTGGTTCCAGGGGTACACGGGCAGCAGTGACCTGGTCAGTGTAGTAGTAGTTGAAAGAATGGACCGCAGACAGGCATCGAAGGCCTAAAATAAAAAAATTGGGCTGGCTGTAGGCAATTTTAAATTGGTTCCAGGGGTACACGGGCAGCAGTGACCTGGTCAGTGTAGTAGTAGTTGAAAGAATGGACCGCAGACAGGCATCGAAGGCCTAAAATAAAAAAATTGGGCTGGCTGTAGGCAATTTTAAATTGGTTCCAGGGGTACACGGGCAGCAGTGACCTGGTCAGTGTAGTAGTAGTTGAAAGAATGGACCGCAGACAGGCATCGAAGGCCTAAAATAAAAAAATTGGGCTGGCTGTAGGCAATTTTAAATTGGTTCCAGGGGTACACGGGCAGCAGTGGTGTGGTCAGTGGAGGCCTAGTGGAAGGAGTGACCGCAGACAGGCATCGAAGGCCTAAAATAATAACACATGGCTGTAGGCACTTTTAAATTGGTTCCAGGGGTACACGGGCAGCAGTGGTCTGGTCAGTGGAAGTCTAGTGGAAGGAGTGACCGCAGACAGGCTTCGAAGGCCTAACATAACAAAATTGGGCTGGCTGTAGGCACTTTAAATTGGTTCCAGGGGTACATGGGCAGCAGTGTATGGTCAGTGGAAGTCTAGTGGAAGGAGTGACGGCAGACAGTCTTCGAAGGCCTAACATAACAAAATTGGGCTGACTGTAGGCACTTTTAAATTGGTTCCAGGGTAACACGGCCAGCAGTGGCCTGGTCAGTGTAGTAGTTGTAGAAAGAAGGGACCGCAGACAGGCTTCGAAGGCCTAACATAACAAAAATGTCAAAACAATGGTATTGTCAGTGCCAGGCATTGAAGGATGTCAGCGGCTAGACTACACATTGGTGAAGCTGTGAGAGATAATTTTGCTAGTGGTAGAGCACTGTTTGAGCTGGGGGGGGGAACTGTCTTGTGGCCGGCGGTACAGGCACAGGGCCCCTCATATTACAACGGTGTGTCTGACGTTGGGTGCGCACCACCACCGCCAGAGACACTTTATTGTACTATGAGGGACCCAGTGGCAGTGCCGTCGACCAAAAGCGGCCACACCCACCTCTTCAGACAAACAGCACTCTCAAGGGTCCAAGCGCAAAGTGGCGATAGCACGGCCCCGTGTGGGGAGTTTGGCCATTTCGTGAGGTGGAAACATGTCGTATGCTGGACAATCAGGTGAAGAAAATTACGAGATTGGAAAAGTCATTCAGAATAGTCCACAGGCAAGACCTTTTCATAGGAAAGCTAGGTGTCAGCCGGGCAGGGTGGGGCAAAAGATTTTGAAATCCAGTTGTGGTTCATTTTAATGAAGGTTAGATCATCTACATTTTGGGTAGCCAGACGAGTCCTTTTTTCTGTTAGTATTGAACCTGCAGCACTGAATACTCTTTCTGATAGGACACTAGCTGCCGGGCAAGCAAGCTCCTGCAATGCATATTCTGCCAATTCTGGCCAGGTGTCTAATTTGGATGCCCAGTAATCAAATGGGAATGACGGTTGAGGGAGAACGTCGATAAGGGATGAAAAATAGTTTGTAACCATACTGGACAAATGTTGTCTCCTGTCACTTTGAATTGATGCTGCAGTACCTGTCCTGTCTGCGGTCATAGAAAAATCACTCCACAACCTGGTCAGAAAACCCCTCTGTCCAACGCCACTTCTGATTTCTGCCCCTCTAACACCTCTGGTCTGCTGGCCCCTGGAGCTCGTGTGAGAACGATCACGGGCGCTGTGTGCAGGGAATGCCAGAAGCAAACGGTCAACAAGAATTGATTGTTTTGTTGCTAATATTAGTTCCAAGTTCTCATGTGGCATAATATTTTGCAATTTGCCTTTATAGCGAGGATCAAGGAGGCAGGCCAACCAGTAATCGTCATCGTTCATCATTTTTGTAATGCGTGTGTCCCTTTTGAGGATACGCAAGGCATAATCCGCCATGTGGGCCAAAGTTCCCGTTGTCAAATCTGCGGTTGTGCTTGGTTGAGGGGCAGTTGCAGGCAAATCTACGTCACTTGTGTCCCTCAAAAAACCAGAACCCGGCCTTGCCACGCCACCAATTTCCCGTGCCCCCGGGAAAGCTTCCTCATTAAAAATATACTCATCCCCATCATCCTCCTCATCCTCCACCTCCTCTTCGCCCGGTACCTCGTCATGTACACTGCCCTGACCAGACAATCGCTGACTGTCATCAAGGCTTTCCTCTTCCTCTGGTGCAGACGCCTGATCCTTTATGTGCGTCAAACTTTGCATCAGCAGACGCATTAGGGGGATGCTCATGCTTATTATGGCGTTGTCTGCACTAACCAGCCGTGTGCATTCCTCAAAACACTGAAGGACTTGACACATGTCTTGAATCTTCGACCACTGCACACCTGACAACTCCATGTCTGCCATCCTACTGCCTGCCCGTGTATGTGTATCCTCCCACAAAAACATAACAGCCCGCCTCTGTTCGCACAGTCTCTGAAGCATGTGCAGTGTTGAGTTCCACCTTGTTGCAACGTCTATGATTAGGCGATGCTGGGGAAGGTTCAAAGAACGCTGATAGGTCTGCATACGGCTGGAGTGTACAGGCGAACGGCGGATATGTGCGCAAAGTCCACGCACTTTGAGGAGCAGGTCGGATAACCCCGGATAACTTTTCAGGAAGCACTGCACCACCAGGTTTAAGGTGTGAGCCAGGCAAGGAATGTGTTTCAGTTGGGAAAGGGAGATGGCAGCCATGAAATTCCTTCCGTTATCACTCACTACCTTGCCTGCCTCAAGATCTACAGTGCCCAGCCACGACTGCGTTTCTTGCTGCAAGAACTCGGACAGAACTTCCGCGGTGTGTCTATTGTCGCCCAAACACTTCATAGCCAATACAGCCTGCTGACGTATGCCAGTAGCTGCCCCATAATGGGAGACCTGGTGTGCAACAGTGGCAGGTGCGGATGGAGTGTTTGTGCGACTGCGGTCTGTGGACGAGCTCTTGCTTCTGCAGGAGGACGAGGAGGAGGAGGAGGAGGGGGTGCGAACGGCTACAGACAACTGTTTACTAGACCGTGGGCTAGGCAGAACTGTCCCAAACTTGCTGTCCCCTGTGGACCCTGAATCCACCACATTTACCCAGTGTGCCGTGATGGACACGTAACGTCCCTGGCCATGCCTACTGGTCCATGCATCTGTTGTCAGGTGCACCTTTGTGCTCACAGATTGCCTGAGTGCATGGACGATGCGCTCTTTAACATGCTGGTGGAGGGCTGGGATGGCTTTTCTGGAAAAAAAGTGTCGACTGGGTAGCTCGTAGCGTGGTACAGCGTAGTCCATCAGGTCTTTGAAAGCTTCGCTTTCAACTAACCGGTAGGGCATCATCTCTAACGAGATTAGTCTAGCTATGTGGGCGTTCAAACCCTGTGTACGCGGATGCGAGGCTAAGTATTTCCTTTTTCTAACCATAGTCTCATGTAGGGTGAGCTGGACTGGAGAGCTGGAGATCGTGGAACTAGCGGGGGTGCCGGTGGACATGGCAGACTGAGAGACGGTGGGAGATGGTATTGTTGCCGCCGGTGCCCTAGATGCAGTGTTTCCTACTACGAAACTGGTGATTCCCTGACCCTGACTGCTTTGGCCTGGCAAAGATACCTGCACAGATACAGCAGGTGGTGCGCTAAATGGTGGTCCTACACTGCCGGAAGGGATGTTGCGTTGATGACTAGCTTCATTGGCCGAGGGTGCAACAACCTTAAGGGACGTTTGGTAGTTAGTCCAAGCTTTCAAATGCATGGTGGTTAAATGTCTATGCATGCAACTAGTATTGAGACTTTTCAGATTCTGACCTCTGCTTAAGGAAGTAGAACATTTTTGACAGATGACTTTGCGCTGATCAATTGGATGTTGTTTAAAAAAATGCCAGACTGCACTCTTTCTAGCATCGGATACCTTTTCAGGCATTGCAGACTGAGCTTTAACCGGATGGCCACGCTGTCCTCCACCAGGTTTTGGCTTTGCCACGCGTTTTGGGCAAGATACGGGCCCGGCAGATGGAACCTGTGGCGATGTTGATGCCTGCTGCGGCCCCTCCTCCTCCTCTGCTTCAGAACTGCTGCCGCCTGCACCCTGTTCCCCCAATGGCTGCCAATCGGGGTCAAGAACTGGGTCATCTAATAACTCTTCTTGTACCTCCTGCGCAACTTCGTCTGTGTCACCGTGTCGTTCGGTGGTATAGCGTTCGTGATGGGGCAACATAGTCTCATCAGGGTCTGATTCTTGATCAGCACCCTGCGAGGGCAATGTTGTGGTCTGAGTCAAAGGACCAGCATAGTAGTCTGGCTGTGGCTGTGCGTCAGTGCACTCCATGTCAGATTCAATTTGTAATGGGCATGGACTGTTAACTGCTTCACTTTCTAAGCCAGGGACGGTATGTGTAAAGAGCTCCATGGAGTAACCCGTTGTGTCGCCTGCTGCATTCTTCTCTGTTGTTGTTTTTGCTGAAGAGGACAAGGAAGTGACTTGTCCCTGACCGTGAACATCCACTAACGACGCGCTGCTTTTACTTTTACCAGTTTCACGAGATGAGGCAAAAGAGCTAGAGGCTGAGTCAGCAAGATAAGCCAAAACTTGCTCTTGCTGCTCCGGCTTTAAAAGCGGTTTTCCTAATCCCAGAAAAGGGAGCGTTCGAGGCCTTGTGTAGCCGGACGACGAACCTGGCTCCACAGCTCCAGACTTAGGTGCAATATTTTTTCCCCCACGACCACCTGATGCTCCACCACTACCACTACCCTCATTACCAGCTGACAATGAACGCCCCCGGCCACGACCTCTTCCACTAGACTTCCTCATTGTTTTAAAAACGTAACCAAACTAACGTTATTTGTTGCAGTCACACAACTTACACGGTGAGCTATAACTTCTGTATGATTTAGCTACCCCTTTACAGGTTGGTGAGACCACAGCGAAAATCAGGCCCAATGTTACACACTCTTTTTTTGGTGGCTGCAAATTAGAGAGATGCCCCACACGCAGGACTGTCACTGAAGCACAAATGTTAATATTAATGTCACACTATTATTTTTTTTTTATTTTTATTTTTTTCAGGAACACTTTAGAAACCCCCCAAAAAAAAAAAAATAGATTTTTGCAGGGAGAATTTAGAAAACAAATGTAACAAACTATATGCTTTCTATGGGCCACTGAGTGAGAGATGACGCACACAGGAATCAGGAGTGGCACACAAGCCCAGAGGCCAATATTTTTCTACCAATGATTGATGGAGTTATTTTCTCTGGTAGATTTTGGAACCCAAATCAAGGAAAAAAAATGTAGGCTTTCTATGGACCACAATTGGAGAGAGAGAGAGAGAGAGATGGCACACCCAGGAGTCAAGACTGGCACACAAGCAGAAAGGCCAATATTAATCTCCCACTGTTTTTTTTGGTTGTTTTTTTTTTTTTTTTTTTCAGGGAGACTTTAGAAAAAAAAATAATAAAAAAAATATGATTTTATCAGGAAGAATTTAGAAACCAAATAAAATAAAATGATTTTTTCAGGGAGAATTTAGAAAACAAATAAAACCAAAAATAGGCGTTCTATGGCCCACTGACTGAGAGATGACGCACCCAGGAGTCAAGACTGGCACACAAGCAGAAAGGCCAATATTAATCTCCCACTGTTTTTTTTGGTTGTTTTTTTTTTTTTTTTTTTCAGGGAGACTTTAGAAAAAAAAATAATAAAAAAAATATGATTTTATCAGGAAGAATTTAGAAACCAAATAAAATAAAATGATTTTTTCAGGGAGAATTTAGAAAACAAATAAAACCAAAAATAGGCGTTCTATGGCCCACTGACTGAGAGATGACGCACCCAGGAGTCAAGACTGGCACACAAGCAGAAAGGCCAATATTAATCTCCCACTGTTTTTTTTGGTTGTTTTTTTTTTTTTTTTTTTCAGGGAGACTTTAGAAAAAAAAATAATAAAAAAAATATGATTTTATCAGGAAGAATTTAGAAACCAAATAAAATAAAATGATTTTTTCAGGGAGAATTTAGAAAACAAATAAAACCAAAAATAGGCGTTCTATGGCCCACTGACTGAGAGAGAGAGAGAGATGGAACGCTTAGTACTGGCACACAAGCCCAAAGGGCAATATTAATCTCCCTTTTTTTTTCCAGGGAGAATTTCTGAAACCCAAAAAAAAAATAAAATAGGCTTTCTATGGCCCACTATTTGTGAGAGAGATGGGACGCTCAGGACTGGCACAGATGGCACGCTCAGGACTGGCACAGAAGCCCAGAGGCCAATATTAATCTCCCTTTTTTTCTGGGAGAATTTATAAAACCAAAAAAATATTTAAATAGGCTTTCTATGGCCCACTATTTGTGAGAGAGATGGCACGCTCAGGACTGGCACAGATGGCACGCTCACAACTGGCACAGAAGCCCAGAGGCCAATATTAATCTCCCTTTTTTTCTGGGAGAATTTATAAAACCAAAAAAATATTTAAATAGGCTTTCTATGGCCCACTATTTGTGAGAGAGATGGCACGCTCAGGACTGGCACAGATGGCACGCTCACAACTGGCACACAAGCCCAGAGGCCAATATTAATCTCCCTTTTTTCAGGGAAAATTTATAAAACCAAAAAAAAAATTAAATAGGCTTTCTATGGCCCACTATTTGTGAGAGAGATGGCACGCTCAGGACTGGCACAGATGGCACGCTCACAACTGGCACACAAGCCCAGAGGCCAATATTAATCTCCCTTTTTTCAGGGAAAATTTATAAAACCAAAAAAAAAATTAAATAGGCTTTCTATGGCCCACTATTTGTGAGAGAGATGGGACGCTCAGGACTGGCACAGATGGCACGCTCAGGACTGGCACAGAAGCCCAGAGGCCAATATTAATCTCCCTTTTTTTCAGGGAGAATTTATAAAACCCAAAAAAAAATAAAATAGGCTTTCTATGGCCCACTATTTGTGAGAGAGATGGCACACTCAGGACTGGCACACAAGCCCAAAGGCCAATATTAATCTCCCACTGTATTTTTATCAGGGAGAATTTATACACCCCACAAAAAAAAATACAGAAAAATGAAAAGGCTTTCTATGGCCCACTATGTGAGAGAGATGGCACACACAGGGATGGCACTCTAGCAGAAATGCCAAATTGCCAATCTTAATCTCCCACCAAAAAAAAAAAAAAAAAAAAAACAGGGAATGTCCTACAATTACTATCTCCCTGCCTGCAGTAATCTCAGCCAGGTATGGCAGGCAGCTACTATCTCCCTGCCTGCAGTAATCTCAGCCAGGTATGGCAGGCAGCAATAAGGAGTGGACTGATGCACAAATGAAATAAAAAGTGTGGACAAACAAAAAAGATAGCTGTGCAGAAAGGAAGGAACAAGAGGATTTGTGCTTTGAAAAAAGCAGTTGGTTTGCACAGCGGCGTACACACAGCAATGCAGCTATCAGGGAGCCTTCTAGGGCAGCCCAATGAGCTACAGCGCTGAGGGGAAAAAAAAAAAAAAAAAAATTCCACTGTCCCTGCACACCGAGGGTGGTGTTGGACAGTGCAAATCGCTGCAGCACAAGCGGTTTTGTGGTTAATGGACCCTGCCTAACGCTATCCCTGCTTCTGACAAAGCGGCAGCAACCTCTCCCTAAGCTCAGATCAGCAGCAGTAAGATGGCGGTCGGCGGGAACGCCTCTTTATAGCCCCTGTGACGTCGCAGACAGCAAGCCAATCACTGCAATGCCCTTCTCTAAGATGGTGGGGACCAGGACCTATGTCATCACGCTGCCCACACTCTGCGTTTACCTTCATTGGCTGAGAAATGGCGCTTTTCGCGTCATTGAAACGCGACTTTGGCGCGAAAGTCGCGTACCGCATGGCCGACCCCGCACAGGGGTCGGATCGGGTTTCATGAAACCCCGACTTAGCCAAAAGTCGGCGACTTTTGAAAATGTTCGACCCGTTTCGCTCAACCCTAGTGAACATACCATTGGTGGGTCATGAGCCACCACACAGGGACTCAAGAAGTAAGGGGGCACACTTCATACTTATTTTATTTTGCACCCTTCTACTTTTCAAAGAAACACTCTATAGTTAATTTAGTGACAAAATATCACACGATGACCCTTGAGGTCCCTTCCAACTGTAACATTCTATGTACGATTGGTGGAGAAAGGTTGAACTTGATGGACCTAGGACTTTTTTTCAACCTGTATAACTATGTAACTCTCGTCAAAAATGTCGAATCTGGCTTTTGAAGAAAATGAATCATAGGTGTAATGCAACCCACAACCTGAGGACAGGTGTGGCACTTGAAGATAACAGGCATTTTTTCTAATCCTGTACACCCTTTAAACTTTTTTATTTGGTATCAGTTAGGATGTATGTGCACATCAATTCCGAGGATTTAGGGAGTTTAGCATTTTTGTGAAGAACATGTAGAGTTTCTGTTCCAAATAATCGTAAAAAAAATCTCAGAGAGCAAATAATTTAAAGCAGGTTCAAATAGGTACACCATCTGTTCTACTTACATTCTAGGTGCTCATGCTCATGGCTGTACAATCCGTCTGGGTGCCATCCGACAAAACATAGAATTACACTCGGATTAATGTTAAACTATGGGACCGCGCACATGTCAGATTTTTTCCAAGCCAGCCTGAGGAAAAAATTGCAGCGTGCCCGAGATGGATCTGATATTCCGAGCGCACTCAGATATGCAAGCCAAAGAGTCTGTGGAAACCATTGGACTGCACTTGGATGCAAACTGATTGCAATTTGATTTCCGAACACTGACAGAATGAAGAAGATGCTGAATTTTTTTTTCCATCTTCTCTTCATCCAAGAGAATCAGATTGCTCTTTGATGAAACTCTGATTACAATGTAAATTGCATAATCTGCCTGATTTTCTCAGATGATAAAACATACATTCGTTGGCACATAGCCTTACACACGATTTTGTAACAGAACAGTGGCCATTTTCAGTTAGACTCATGTGTACTTCTATAAATAAATAGAATGTACAATATGTTGCTAATTAAAAATATATTAATATATTTATAATTATATCTTTTTTATTAATATATTTTTTTATATATATTTATTTTTAAATGTTATGATTTAAAAACATTGACCCCTGCTTTTGAATAAATCAGATGATGTCACCTTTCACCTTAGGAAATGTGCACACGTTCAGCATGTAAAATACACTCTTTGTGCCACATTTTTAATGCATTTTTTATGTGATTTTTTGATGCATTTCTTCCAAGTTATTAAAGTGGGTGAAAAATACTACAAAAACGCTGAATGAATTGACATGTTGCTGGTTTGAAACCATTTAAAATCTGCAAGAAAAAAATTAGCATCATGTTCATGAGATTTGAGAACTCTCATTCACTTTCCCGAAACAGTAAAGTGCTGCATTTATCAAAGTAAAAATAGGCTGAAAAAAAACAGGGATATATTGTTATGTGTTTAATATAGTCTTAGACTTTCCCTTGGATCAGCACAGCCTTGCTTTTGCAAAGTTTGGATAAAAGTTAGTTGCTTCTGAGGTTACCAGATAAACTGAATTATTATGTGTAATTGTTAGTGTATATTGTCGGAAGGAAGGCCAAACATGGTAGATCTTCTGCAGTCTGTAAGGTTACCAGACAGGCTGTACACTTAAAAAAAATATAAAATATACTACTTAAAACAAAGTAAATAACAGGAAATTTTCATGTATCCAAATATTCTTGATAACAAACAAACTTTACATACAGTACAGACCAAAAGTTTGGACACACCTTCTCATTTAAAGATTTTTCTGTATTTTCATGACTATGAAAATTGTACATTCACACTGAAGGCATCAAAACTATGAATTAACACATGTGGAATTATATACTTAACAAAAAAAGTGTGAAACAACTGAAAATACGTCTTATATTATTATTATTATTATTATTTATTTATATAGCACCATTAATTCCATGGTGCTGTACATGAGAAAGGGGCTACATACAGGGTAATAGATATCATTTACAGTACACAAGTTTATGATGACAGACTGGTACAGAGGGAAGAGGACCCTGTTTTTGTGGACTTACATTCTAGGTGCTTCAAAGTAGCCACCTTTTGCTTTGATGACTGCTTTGCACACTCTTGGCATTCTCTTGATGAGCTTCAAGAGGTAGTCACTGGGAATGGTCTTCCAACAATCTTGAAGGACTTCCCAGAGATGCTTCGCTCTTGTTGGCCCTTTTGCCTTCACTGTCTAGTCCAGCTCACCCCAAACCATCTCAATTGGGTTCAGGTCTGATGACTGTGGATGCCAGGTGTTAGGTGTCGAGTTCCCACCTCTGCACAGGGGGAATCTTGAACCATCTCTGCTGCGGTCTCCCATTCTTCTAAAGCTGCAGTGGAGTCTGCTCAGCGGAGACGTCGGTCCCAGCGTCTTGCTCAGTCTCACTCTGTGCATAGGGTTGCTGCTGCTTCTGCCATTGAAGCCAGTGCGGGGCAGCAGCGAGCAGACGTTTTTGAGACTAAGTCCTACTTTGCACACACTGAGCATGCCCAGGGCAAGATCTCTCAGTGGAGAACTAGGGTCACATGTTCAGGTACTGCAGTGACTTCCATTGGCCCTTTTCACGGAAGGTCCTGTAGGTACTAGGACTAAGTTCTGCTTTGCACACTGAGCATGCCCAGGACAAGATCTCTCAGTGGAGATCTAGGGTCACGTGCTCAGGTACTGCAGCAATTCCTTTGGTCCTTCTTTGGAAGGTCCTATACGTGCTGCAGCTATTTGAGGCTTGCATGGCCGCACGGCCATGCGCTAATGTACATTTGTAATTGTGTGTGTGTTGTGAGTGACAGTCGCTCGTTAAATAACTCTCCCTATTGGATGACATTTCACGGAAAGTGTATGATTGCTATCTAGTGCCTGACTTATCCAACAGCATGTTACACACTATTACAGCGTCTTGTTGCTGTGTCCGCCAGTGCGGCGCCATGCGCTTTCACAGCGCTTTCCTGACCCAAGCCTGGTTGGTTAGTGGCGTCCGCCAGTGCGGCACCGCATGCACTCTCGTGCATTCCTTTGTTTATTATTTTGGTTACACCGACACCCCAGTTGCGGTGTCGACCACAAGTAGTCTACACAGACTCAGATCCCAAGTCTTTGGACTGAGCTCAGAGACTCCTTGCTTGTGCTCTTGTTTGCGGTACCGCGGCCCTGTGACTTAACAGGGTTCGCTTCCTTCACACTGGGTGAAGTTAACCCGTGTGTATTCACATTGTACCCCCATATAGTCCGTCATTACTTGGCAGCAGGTTCCATCTCTGCACGGTGGACCCCGGGCTGCGAACGCACCTTATTCTACCTATCTTATTATTTGGTGAGTTCCGCTAGCCCTAGCATCAAGTCATCTGGCGTAGCACCCCATCACTCTCCTTCTTGGTCAAATAGCCCTTACACAGCCTGGAGGTGTGTTTGGGGTCATTGTCCTGTTGAAAAATAAATGATGGTCCAACTAAACGCAAATCGGATGGAATAGCATGCCGCTGCCAGTTGCTGTGGTAGCCATGCTGGTTCAGTATGCCTTCAATTTTTAATAAATCCCCAACAGTGTCACCAGCAAAGCACCCCCACACCATCACACCTCCTCCTCCATGCTTCACGGTGGGAACCAGGCATGTAGAGTCCATCTGTTCATCTTTTCTGTGTCGCACAAAGACACTGTGGTTTGAACAAAAGACCTCAAATTTGAACTCATCAGACCAAAGTACAGATTTCCACTGATCTAATGTCCATTCCTTGTGTTCTTTAGCCCAAACAAGTCTCTTCTGCTTGTTGCCTGTCCTTAGCAGTGGTTTCCTAGCAGCTATTTTACCATGAAGGCCTGCTGCACAAAGTCTCCTCCTAACAGTTCTTGTAGAGATGTGTCTGCTGTTAGAACTCTGTGAGGCATTGACCTGGTCTCTAATCTGAGCTGCTTTTAACCTGCGATTTCGGTGGCTGGTGACTCGGATAAACTTATCCTCAGAAGCAGAGGTGACTCTTGGTCTTTCTTTCCTGGGGCAGTCCTCATGTGAGCCAGTTTCTTTGTAGCGCTTGATGGTTTTTGCCACTGCACTTAGGGACACTTTCAAAGTTTTCCCAATTTTTTCGTACTGACTGACATTAATTTCTTAAAGTAATGATGGCCACTCGTTTTTCTTTACATAGCTGCTTTTTTCTTGCCATAATACAAATTCTAACAGTCTATTCAGTAGGACTATCAGCTGTGTATCCACCAGACTTCTGCACAACACAACTGATGGTCCAAACCCCATTTATAAGGCAAGAAATCCCACTTATTAAACCTGACAGGGCACACCTGTGAAGTTAAAACTATTCCCCGTGACTACCACTTGAAACTCATCAAGAGAGTGCCAAGAGTAACATAGTAACATAGTAACATAGTTAGTAAGGCCGAAAAAAGACATTTGTCCATCCAGTTCAGCCTATATTCCATCATAATAAATACCCAGATCTACGTCCTTCTACAGAACCTAATAATTGTATGATACAATATTGTTCTGCTCCAGGAAGACATCCAGGCCTCTCTTGAACCCCTCGACTGAGTTCGCCATCACCACCTCCTCAGGCAAGCAATTCCAGATTCTCACTGCCCTAACAGTAAAGAATCCTCTTCTATGTTGGTGGAAAAACCTTCTCTCCTCCAGACGCAAAGAATGCCCCCTTGTGCCCGTCACCTTCCTTGGTATAAACAGATCCTCAGCGAGATATTTGTATTGTCCCCTTATATACTTATACATGGTTATTAGATCGCCCCTCAGTCGTCTTTTTTCTAGACTAAATAATCCTAATTTCGCTAATCTATCTGGGTATTGTAGTTCTCCCATCCCCTTTATTAATTTTGTTGCCCTCCTTTGTACTCTCTCTAGTTCCACTATATCCTTCCTGAGCACCGGTGCCCAAAACTGGACACAGTACTCCATGTGCGGTCTAACTAGGGATTTGTACAGAGGCAGTATAATGCTCTCATCATGTGTATCCAGACCTCTTTTAATGCACCCCATGATCCTGTTTGCCTTGGCAGCTGCTGCCTGGCACTGGCTGCTCCAGGTAAGTTTATCATTAACTAGGATCCCCAAGTCCTTCTCCCTGTCAGATTTACCCAGTGGTTTCCCGTTCAGTGTGTAATGGTGATATTGATTCCCTCTTCCCATGTGTATAACCTTACATTTATCATTGTTAAACCTCATCTGCCACCTTTCAGCCCAAGTTTCCAACTTATCCAGATCCATCTGTAGCAGAATACTATCTTCTCTTGTATTAACTGCTTTACATAGTTTTGTATCATCTGCAAATATCGATATTTTACTGTGTAAACCTTCTACCAGATCATTAATGAATATGTTGAAGAGAACAGGTCCCAATACTGACCCCTGCGGTACCCCACTGGTCACAGCGACCCAGTTAGAGACTATACCATTTATAACCACCCTCTGCTTTCTATCACTAAGCCAGTTACTAACCCATTTACACACATTTTCCCCCAGACCAAGCATTCTCATTTTGTGTACCAACCTCTTGTGTGGCACGGTATCAAACGCTTTGGAAAAATCGAGATATACCACGTCCAATGACTCACCGTGGTCCAGTCTATAGCTTACCTCTTCATAAAAACTGATTAGATTGGTTTGACAGGAGCGATTTCTCATAAACCCATGCTGATATGGAGTTAAACAGTTATTCTCATTGAGATAATCCAGAATAACATCCCTCAGAAACCCTTCAAATATTTTACCAACAATAGAGGTTAGACTTACTGGCCTATAATTTCCAGGTTCACTTTTAGAGCCCTTTTTGAATATTGGCACCACATTTGCTATGCGCCAATCCTGCGGAACAGACCCTGTCTCTATAGAGTCCCTAAAAATAAGAAATAATGGTTTATCTATTACATTACTTAGTTCTCTTAGTACTCGTGGGTGTATGCCATCCGGACCCGGAGATTTATCTATTTTAATCTTATTTAGCCGGTTTCGCACCTCTTCTTGGGTTAGATTGGTGACCCTTAATATAGGGTTTTCATTGTTTCTTGGGATTTCACCTAGCATTTCATTTTCCACCGTGAATACCGTGGAGAAGAAGGTGTTTAATATGTTAGCTTTTTCCTCGTCATCTACAACCATTCTTTCCTCACTATTTTTTAAGGGGCCTACATTTTCAGTTTTTATTCTTTTACTATTGATATAGTTGAAGAACAGTTTGGGATTAGTTTTACTCTCCTTAGCAATGTGCTTTTCTGTTTCCTTTTTGGCAGCTTTAATTAGTTTTTTAGATAAAGTATTTTTCTCCCTATAGTTTTTTAGAGCTTCAATGGTGCCATCCTGCTTTAATAGTGCAAATGCTTTCTTTTTACTGTTAATTGCCTGTCTTACTTCTTTGTTTAGCCACATTGGGTTTTTCCTATTTCTAGTCCTTTTATTCCCACAAGGTATAAACCGCTTACACTGCCTATTTAGGATGTTCTTAAACATTTCCCATTTATTATCTGTATTCTCATTTCTGAGGATATTGTCCCAGTCTACCAGATTAAGGGCATCTCTAAGCTGTTCAAACTTTGCCTTCCTAAAGTTCAATGTTTTTGTGACTCCCTGACAAGCCCCCCTAGTGAAAGACAGGTGAAACTGCACAATATTGTGGTCGCTATTTCCTAAATGCCCAACCACCTGCAGATTTGTTATTCTGTCAGGTCTATTAGATAGTATTAGGTCTAAAAGTGCTGCTCCTCTGGTTGGATTCTGCACCAATTGTGAAAGATAATTTTTCTTGGTTATTAGCAGAAACCTGTTGCCTTTATGGGTTTCACAGGTTTCTGTTTCCCAGTTAATATCCGGGTAGTTAAAGTCCCCCATAACCAGGACCTCATTATGGGTTGCAGCTTCATCTATCTGCTTTAGAAGTAGACTTTCCATGCTTTCTGTTATATTTGGGGGTTTGTAACAGACCCCAATGAGAATTTTGTTACCATTTTTCCCTCCATGAATTTCAACCCATATGGACTCGACATCCTCATTCCCTTCGCTAATATCCTCCCTTAAAGTGGACTTTAGACAAGACTTTACATAGAGACAAACCCCTCCTCCTCTCCGAGTTTTACGATCCTTTCTAAACAGACTGTAACCCTGTAAGTTAACTGCCCAGTCATAGCTTTCATCTAACCATGTCTCGGTTATTCCCACTATGTCAAAGTTACCTGTAGATATTTCTGCTTCTAGTTCTTCCATCTTGTTTGTCAGGCTTCTGGCGTTTGCGAGCATGCAGTTTAGAGGATTTTGTTTTGTTCCAATCTCCTCACTGTGGATTGTTTTAGAAATGTTCTTACCTCCCTTCTGAGTATGTTTTCCTGGGTCGTCTTTGTGCGAGTCTAATGTTTTTCTTCCCGTCCCCTCTTCTTCTAGTTTAACGCCCTCCTGATGAGTGTAGCGAGTCTTCTGGCGAATGTGTGTTTCCCAGGTTTGTTGAGGTGTAGTCCGTCTCTGGCGAGGAGTCCATCATACCAGTAATTCACACCGTGGTCCAGGAATCCAAATCCTTGTTGTCTGCACCATCGTCTTAGCCAGTTGTTTGCATCAAGGATCCTGTTCCATCTCCTGGTGCCATGCCCGTCTACTGGAAGGATAGAAGAAAAAACTACCTGTGCATCCAGTTCCTTTACTTTCTTCCCCAACTCTTCAAAGTCCTTGCAGATTGTCGGTAGGTCCTTCCTTGCCGTGTCATTGGTGCCAACATGTATCAGAAGAAATGGGTGGACGTCCTTGGAGCTGAAGAGCTTTGGTATCCTATCGGTCACATCCTTGATCATCGCACCTGGAAGGCAGCATACTTCTCTTGCAGTTATGTCCGGTCTGCAGATGGCTGCTTCGGTGCCTCTCAGTAGTGAGTCTCCCACCACCACCACTCTTCGTTGCTTCTTGGCTGTACTTTTTGCTGTCACTTGTTGCTGTGTGCCCTTTTCTTTTTTGCTTGCTGGTATTGCTTCATTCTTAGGTGTGCCATCTTCATCCTCTACAAAGATTTGATATCGGTTCTTCAGTTGTGTGGTTGGTGATTTCTCCATGGTCTTCTTGCTTCTTTTGGTCACATGCTTCCACTCATCTGCTTTTGGAGGTTCTCTGACACTTTTTGCACCTTCTGTGACCAGTAGAGATGCTTCTGTTCTGTCTAGAAAGTCTTCATTCTCTTTGATGAGTTTCAAAGTTGCTATTCTTTCTTCCAGACCCCGCACCTTTTCTTCTAAAAGAGCCACTAGTCTACACTTCTGACAGGTGAAATTTAATTCTTCTTCTGGTCGATCTGTGAACATGTAGCACATGCTGCAGCTCACCATGTAGGTTGTCACATCTGCCATGTTGCTCCTAGATCCTGCTGACTTGCTGTGTGTTTTCCTTCTTGTGTAATCTACTCAGCCAAGCTCTCTTGCAATAATGTGTGCAAAGCAGTCATCAAAGCAAAAGGTGACTACTTTGAAGAACCTAGAATATAAGACAAATTTACAGTTGTTTCACACTTTTTTTGTTACGTATATAATTCTACATGTGTTAATTCATAGTTTTGATGCCTTCAGTGTGAATGTACAATTTTCATAGTCATGAAAATACAGAAAAATCTTTAAAAGAAAAGGTGTGTCCAAACTTTTGGTCTGTACTGTATATGTGTTTTAGGGTGGCTATTGGTTGCATAGTTGATGGGAGGTATGTGTCACAGAGATGGCTGGCCTCTGTGATGTAACTCAAAGCATTTTCTCACACCTACAAAGCCATCCACAACCTGTCTCCTCCATATATCTCTGAACTAATCTCTCGATATCTTCCCTCACGTGACCTCCGGTCCTCCCAAGACCTCCTTCTCTCCTCCACACTTATTCGCTCCTCATCCAATCGCCTCCAAGACTTCTCCCGAATATCCCCCATCCTCTGGAACTCTCTGCCCCAATACGTCCGACTATCAACCACAGTCGGATCCTTCAGACGGAACCTGAAAACTCATCTCTTCAGGAAAGCCTATAGCCTGCACTGACACCGGTACTGCCTCATCACCAACGAAGCTACCGCCTCACCAACACCGGAGCTACCGCCTCACCAACACCGGAGCTACCGCCTCACCAACACCAGAGCTCCTGCAACCCTCATCCTACTGTCTCCTTCCCCATAATCCTGTAGAATGTAAGCCCGCAAGGGCAGGGTCCTCGCCCCTCTGTATCAGTCCGTCATTGTTAGTTTGTTTACTGTATGTGATATTTGTAACTTGTATGTAACCCCTTCTCATGTACAGCACCATGGAATCAATGGTGCTATATAAATAAATAATAATAATAATAATAGTGCATGTAAACATTGGGAGGCTCGTTTGTGGCACCTGGGACCGGGTTTATGCTTAGCTGTGATAGATGGGCAGGCCTTGTTACCCACATACCTCACCTCTGGGTGTGGTTAATAGCCTATATAATCGAGGCTGTTGTTTGGCATATGGTCTGTGATTGGAGGTGTGGAGGACTCCAGTGTTTGTTTGCTAAGACACTGACCTGAGCAGAAGGACCAGCAGTGCTATATGGACTGTTTGTTTTCTGTTTGTTTTCCCTTTGTGCCACAGAAGGCTATCTTTTGTTTCCTTAAGCTTAACCCCTTAGTGACGGAGCCACATTTTTGAAATCTGACCAGTGTCACTTTATGTGGTAATAACTCTGGAATGCTTCAACAAAGCCCAGTGATTTTGAGATTGTTTTTTCGTGACACATTATACTCTATGATAATGGTAAATTTAGGTTGATATGCTTTATGTTTATTTATAAAAAATATCAGAAATTTGAAAAAAATGTTACAAAATTAGCAATTTTCAAACTTTGAATGATTATCCCTTTAATCCCGATAGTCATACCACAGCAAAACATTAATAAATAACATTTCCCACATGTCTGCTTTACAACAGCACCATTTGAAAAATGTTATTTTATTTTGTTAGCATTTTAGGAGGTTTAAAAATGTAGCAACAATTTAAATTTTTTTCAAGGAAATTTACAAAATGTATATTTTTAGGGACCTATCCATGTTTGAAGTGAATTTGGGGGTCCTATATATAGGGAAATCCCCACAAGTGATACCATTTTAAAAACAGCACCCCCTGACATATTGAAAACTGCAGTCAGGTCGTTTGTTAACCCTTCGGGTGATTTTCAGGAATTAATGCAAAGTGGCATGAGAAAAATGAAAATGTGTATTTTTATCACCTAAATGTCACTAACTTCTGAACAGGTTACTACAGCCGACAGACTCTAAGGCCACTATTTGGTCATGAATTTCCATGACAAACATCAGGACCATGCAATCATGATCTGAGACCACCAATTGGGATAAAGAGGAAGCCCCCACAGTCTGTTAACCGTTTATAATGATGTAGTCACTATTGACAGCAGCATCTAAGGGGTTAAATAGATTTGGATGGTGCAAACACTTATCATGGCTGATGCAGCAAGTTGTCAGCTATAGTGGACAGCTGACAGCTACTGGATTGTCACCTGTATGGGGATATAAGTCTCTTATATCTCAGGTCAGTTAAAAGGCGTATTGGCGGTCACTAAGGGGTTAAGCAGGTTCATCGAGCTAATAAACCTGACTGGACATTTTTTATGAAAACAGCTTCCTGTGCTTACATCAAACCGCAGATGCGTGAGTAAAACCTTACAGTGAATACAACTGTTGAAGAAAGAGGATTATAAGCATACCATAAAACCTGAAAGGAAAGAGCAGTGGAGTCAGTGATAACTCACATAATGGTTCAGTATTGTTGATAAAATATATATTACAGCAATCAAGCAGTTAAGACACAACACTTTTTATCTAAATGCAGATATAATAAGGGAAGTCAACACATGATGATAAGATGCAATAACATAAAATGCATAATAAAAAGCTATGATGCAAAAAATGACCCCACAAGGAGAGAGCTCCTAACAAAATACAGCACAGCAAAAGCATCCACTACAAGCCACAATCAATGGACCAGAGAGAGACCACACTGTCCAATATTCCGACTTGCGTTTCTTGTATAGCTTCATCAAGAGGTTTCACTATAACATTTTGCCCACAGCACGCGTAAAACCTCTTGTAAGTATTGCTGACAGTTTCTGACCTTGCCTATAATGTACTCTGATACAATGAAAACGCATTCATGTTAAATAACAAGACAGGGACTTTGAGCCCTTGCCAGACGGTGGTATTTGAAAGATGTAAATGCAAAAAAGTGCTATCATTTTATTATGGCATGTGATAATTGAAAGTTGTTTTATAAAAAAAAACAAAATTAGAAGTTATCAAATACATAGTTAGTAACCCACATGCTTCTTCTCTTCGCAGTTTTTTTC
Source organism: Ranitomeya imitator (assembly GCF_032444005.1). NCBI lineage: Eukaryota > Metazoa > Chordata > Amphibia > Anura > Dendrobatidae > Ranitomeya > Ranitomeya imitator. Next base: position 53,701,789 of record NC_091284.1, read on the forward strand.
AGTAGACATCTTTACAACTTTAAAAAATGTCCCATTAACAAACATATTAGCAATTATCACTGTTATAAACTCTATACCTGTAACGGGAAGCAGTGCTACCTTTCATTAATTTATTTTCCAGTGGTTACTCTGAGGAGATTTAGGAGAAGCAACCATCCATGACTACTTGTATTACCCCTCTTCTTTTGCAATCTTCTTTAGCTTTTCCCATTTACTGGAGGAGCACAGTCCTATTGTGCGCACAAGCTGATAAATGACAAGTTTTTATTGATCTATTTGCTTTTCCTACCAAGTCCGTTTGCTGCTGTCCGACATATTTGTACATTTTTAGACTCTTTCTGCAAATATGATCCAAGTGAATTTCTCTCTCAAGAGTTTATATAATAAGTTTCCTAAGTTTTACGTCACAAGATGACTGATAGTTTTACAGCTCAGTTTTATTTGGTGACAACTTAAATTGTTAGAAATAATAGGATTGTTTTTTTTAAATTTTGGATTAAAAAGAGATTCTTATATTTATTCATCTAATAACACTTATTTATATGGTGTAACAAAATTACAGTTTCTTAAATAGTAAAACCTAATAAGGTCATGCATCTCCCCAGGGTCATTAACTCTGACACTTCGGTCCGTCAATACAAGAATCTAATATACTTTGTTGGCAATGGGTACTTTTCCCTTTAATTAAAGAAGTACTCTCATCAAAATTTTTATCCCCTTAATTTATTGCAATCATCATATTATATTGCACTCTGTACTTACAATTTCTCATTTTGACCATGCAGCCAGCTAATTTGTCTGTTTACATTAGGTCTATTATTTCATGTGATTTAAAGCTGACTAGCTGAATCCTTGTAAGCGCTATGTAGAAATAGGAGGTCAATTTTCCTGCATGACTCATGAGTCACTGCAAAAGTCCCTGGCAGGGAGGAGGAGGAAGAAGCTTTGTCAGGGGTTGAAGAAGAGAATGACTAATGCAGGGACAGGACAGTTCTTATTCCAATTGTAAGTACACAGTGTTTTATCATATGATGACTGCAATGTATTAAGAATGTAAAAAATTTGATGGGAGCGCTTCTTTAGGATTTGACTTCCATGGTTTAAACACTACAATAACTTATATATCTTCAAGGATGAACAAAGGATGAGGCAACGATCTTTAGGTCAAATAAGAAACAAATATTAAGCATTTCTGTTTTATGGTAGACTCACCTGATAAGACGTACTCTTACTTAATTTTAAAACATTGATTTTAAGCAAAATTGGATGGTCAAGGCTAAGCCAAGACTTTTGTCTTTGATGATACCCGGTACGGATCTACACATGCACACAAGGTTATAGTGCATGTTGTGAAGTCATGACGTTGTGATCTTTTGCACGCTTGCAGAGAACCCTCTCAGATGTCATTAATATCTGAAGTCCTTTGGAGGAGTTCAGTGCTGTTTGTGGTGATAAAAAGATGAGGACTGGATGGGGCACAGTGAGGAGTGGAGTAACCAGAGAGGTGAATGGTAAGGTAAGTAAAAAGATTTTTTTTCTTACATTTTACATTTATTATGCTCTGGGGTCTGCAGAGACCTGAAAGCATAATAAGAGACACTACATTTGCAAAGAATAATTTCTCTGCAAATTGAATTTCCTGGGAAAATTCACGCGAACAAGAAACTTAGAATTTTACCTGATTCATTCATTGCTAGTATAAGCAGAAATATGTGAAATACCACAAGGGTTGTGTGCCTGTTTTCCCATTACCTCAAGGTATAAAGCCTCTTGTTGAACATTTATAATACTTACCAGCATGTTGTCCACTTCTTTGATGCTCTAGTCCCTTTGACAAGATTTGGAGTAATCCAGAGCTCAATAATTAACTTTTATGTTCAGTTCTTTGTGTTAAAGAAATTGCTAATGTTGGCTTTCAAGCATAAGTTCACCTCGGTTTATTGACTTTTTCTTATGGCATATTTTTTAAAAAGTTCTGTAATTCAGTGTTTCACAGCTCCGGTCATCAAGTCCCCCCCAGGTCATGTTTTGTGCACATCCTGTAAAGAGAACATGTCATAATTTTTGATGCTTTGATAATAATTCAATCATCAATGCGATACTAACGTAGTACTGAAAACATGATTTGACTTTGAGGATGGGAGATGAGAGTCACTGCTCTAAATCATAAGCGTTTTCGCGCAAAATGATATATTGTTTTTATGCATACATTGTTTTCACTAATAGATTGTGCAAGAAAAAGTGACTCAGCAAAGTGACCCTTTAGACAAATTGTCATTCAGTTTGTCAACAAATGAACTCTATAAAACAAACATGTCTGAAGTTTATGAAAGTACTATGAGCAATTGTGATAAATTTCAATGTGAAGTTTAAGTAATACTGCTCTAGCCTAACCTTAAACCTCAAATAACGAGCTACTAGTCATAGGTTTAGAATAAATCAATTGTGTTTTCTTTATAAAAAATGTAATTGCTGCAGGTAAGATAATGGCATATTTATGATCTGTAGTCTAGAATTTCACCTTAAAGGTAGAGAGAAGTCAAATAGTAAGAAAAAAAAATTCCAGAGTTTTCTTTTTTTTCGATCTCAAAGCTATCTATCTATCTATCATGGAAAAAATCGAAGAAGCACCAGGAAAAACTTCAGGTGCCAAGATTCCAGGACAATGACCAAAGTGGAGGTGGCACACCAAATATAAAATGCAAAGTAAAAAGGTTCTTATTTTGAACCAAAACTTAGACACAGCAGGCTATGAAGACCTGAATACTATATGCTATAATCTCTGGCCTGCTTTCATATATTTTTTTGTATCTATCAGATCTATTTCATATCTATCTGACTGGCAATCCTAAATCTATCAATTAAAGATGAGTGAATCAATTCACTCATGTTGATCCAGCCGATCAACTCAATAATTTGATGCAAAATCAAATATGTCTTTTAATGTTTAGGACTTTGCCGAATCTCTCAAATTCACCCGATATTTGCCTTTCTTCATGTAAATTGCTTATAATAACTGCTGCCATTTCATACACTGCAGATGATTCCTGTGTCATTTCTCATTATTAACTTAATTTACGGACATCTATGGTTTGATTTCTATCTATCTATCATTTTTATGTTAGACCTTTATTGGAAGAATTTAATGAAAGTCGCAAATGTATGTAAGTATAAAACATTGCTTAAATACACTTTGCTAATTGACTGAAATCTAAAAAATATTTTCCTGCTTTCTATATTTAATTCAAGATGATTGTAGCAGACAGATTACTTTTGACTTGGTTGATGCAATAGGACAGGCTTCACCAAAATGCCTTATAGTTAAGACTTCACATGGTATAGGACTACCAAGCAGCCTGCAAAAAAGCAAAAGCAGAGAATGCAGCAAACATGTTGTAGTGAAATTAAAAGGTGAGAGGACTTCACAGCTCTCTGGCTCTCTAGAGATACTGCAGGTGGAGAAAGCCATAAGACATTGAAAAAACAGTAAAGTATGTGACAGCACACGTGTGTGACTAAAGATGAATAATACAGATGTAATTAATAGGAAGAAAGGGAGATTAGAGAGTCATTGTGTCTGTAAGACAAGGCAAATGAGGTACATGTAACTGATACCTGCTGCCTGCTTGCTTTGTTTTTTTGTGGTTAAAGTACTTATGTAATTTAGTCGCACACACAATTCGTGAAATAAGTATTGAACATATCACCAATTTTCAATAATTATACATTTTTCTGTAGCCAATTCTGAATGTATGTTTTGCAACAATAAGGCTGTAAAGGTCTTTAGGCAGCTCACTGTATGAACCCATCATGAGTTGTTTCTTGTGTGGCATCTTGGTAATGAGACACGTTTTTATAGGCCATCAATTGAATCAGCTAATATTATTTTTCAGTAAGTGACAAGATTGTTTTCTAATTACTGATAGATTTCAGCTGGTGTCATGACTTTCCATGGCTTGTTGCAAGAAAAGAGTTCTTCATGTGTTTAATACTATTTTCCTGTGTTGTTTCTCATTATTACACGTAGCTTAATTTATGGACATCTATAGTTTGATCTATATCTCTTTACCTATCTATCTATCTATCTATCTATCTATCTATCAATCATTTTAATGGTAGAACATTATTGGAAGAATTTAATGAACATCGCAAATTTGTTTATATTTAAAACATTGCTTAACCTTCCTCTAGTGTTAGCTTTCTGTTACTCTTTCTTATGTTAACGGGTCGGTTTTGACCCGTGTCTTAAATCACCCCTAGGATACCCTAAAAACAGTTATTTATGATCCAATTTGTTTCTTACCTCTTAGTTACATTGTTAGGGTTTCTCATCCATGGAAGGATTGATTTTAATATTTTTGTTGTGGCCCCCTGGGCCTTTCATTTGAGAGCATACCCTTCATTTTCAATATAAAAATATTGTCAAATGAACCTCAAGAGAATAATATAATTTTATATTTTTTAATAGAACTTTAATACAAATAAAAGATGAAAATTATATTAACAATATTAGCAATAAAAATAAAAAGTATATATATAAAAACCTATAAGTTTGTTTTGCGCTGAACAAAATAATCTCTACTAGCACTTAGATACACTCTATATGTCTCATATAGTCGACAGCTGAATTAGCCAACAGAGATAAGTAATCATGAAAAATGAACAGTCTTAGTTTGGCTCAAAATTCCCTATAGCATGTCCCAAGTGCCATATACAAAAGCGCTAAAAAATACCTTAATATGTAGTGAAGTCAATCTCCACGGTAGCGGTGTGGTCCCAGCCGTTGTCCGGGAAGATTGTGAAAGTACAGGGGAAAGTATTTCTTCAGGAGTGTAGTCCCGGCCGGTGACTTACACCCCCCTTTTTCCACGTACTTACTGGTGGTGCACAGATGGAGCCGATGCACGCTTGGAACCTGTGGCGCTGCAGACGCCAAAGCAGGACCTTGCGTGACCTTGGTGATCACGTGCCCATCCGAGGTAAGGAACGATGTGTGGACCAGTTCCTACGCATTTCGAAGATCTCGGTCTTCTTCGTCAGGGATGGTCCACCAGCGTTGTAAGCTTCCTTATATAGAATTTCTATGTGTACTCTAAAACAGAAGGACTTCATTATGTGAGCGCAAACAATTCAACTCCACAGTTAAGATCCATCGGTCTCAGCGTATCTAAATTAAAAATCCATCTGCTTTCAGCCCTGGACATTTTCTTAATGTAGTCACCTCTGCGCCAGTCCAGTGGTATAATTTCTAGGCCAGCAATCTTTCACCCATCCATCATGGTGATCAGCAAAGTGCTTAGAGAGTGGATGTCCACAGAATTTCTTTTTAATGTTTCTAAGGTGTTCGTTCACTCTTACATTAAGGGGGTATTTGGTCCGCCCCACATATAATTTCCCGCAGGGACATTATTTATTGAGGACAACACTGGTGGTTGGTATCCTGTTTTTGCAGCTGCAATAATATCTCTAACATTGCCTATTTTGCGCCAACCATACTATATAATTTGTAATAATAAAAAGTAGCTTTTCTAGGTCAAACAAACAAACAACAATCAATCAAACAAATCAAATCAACAGAAATCAAGTACTTGTTTTTAGATGCATTAGTATTTAGATGCATGTGTGGCAAAAAGTGACACTTTTTGTGTGTTCTTTGCAGAGGTATTTTTTGCAGGCGAAGCACGATGTGTTTGTCTTTCTGTCCTTATTGCTAGGGCAGACCTGACACCTCTTTCTTTTAGAATCAGGTGGTCTCACTGGGGTTGTGGCTGTTGTGGTTGATGTTGAGGCACGTCTGGTTGAGGAGGATATACCGTATATACTCGAGTATAAGCTGAGATTTTCAGCCCAAATTTTTGGGCTGAAAGTGCCCCTCTCGGCTTATACTCGAGTCAAGGTGGGTGGCAGGGTTGGCGGGTGAGGGGGTGAGGGCGCTGAGGCATACTTACCTGCTTCCAGCGGTCCTGACGCTCCCCCTGCCGTCCCACGGTCTTCGGTGCTGCAGTTCTTCCTCTATCAGCGGTCACGTGTGACCGCTCATTAGAGAAATGAATAGGCGGCTCCACCTCCCATAGTGGTGGAGCCGCCTATTCATTTCTCTAATCAGCGGTAACGGTGACCGCTGATAGAGGAAGAAGCTGCGGCACCGAAGACAGCTGTCCGGGAGAAGGAGCCAGACGCCAGGACCAGGTAAGTATCGCAAAGTCACCTGTCCACGTTCCAGCCGCCGGGTGCCGCTCCATCTTCCCGGCGCCGCTCCATCTTCCCGGCGTCTCTGCGCTCTGACTGTTCAGGTCAGAGGGCGCGATGACGCATATAGTGTGCGCGGCGCCCTCTGCCTGATCAGTCAGTGCAGAGACGCCGGGACGAGACGCCGGACCGGACGCCGGGAGCTGCAAGCAAGAGAGGTGAGTATGTGTTTTTTTTTTTTTTACTGCAGCAGCAGCAGCGACAATGGCACAGCTTTCTATGGGGAAATATGAACGGTGCAGAGCACTATATGGGGCACAGCTATAGGGCAATAATGAACGGTGCAGAGCACTATATGGGGCACAGCTATAGGGCAATAATGAACGGCGCAGAGCACTATATGGGGCATAGCTATAGGGCAATAATGAATGGTGCAGAGCACTATATGGGGCACAGCTATAGGGCAATAATGAACGGCGCAGAGCACTATATGGGGCACAGCTATAGGGCAATAATGAACGGTGCAGAGCACTATATGGCACAGCTATGGGGAAATAATGAACGGTGCAGAGCACTATATGGGGCAATAATGAACAGTGCAGAGCACTATATGGCACACCTATGGGGAAATAATGAACGGTGCAGAGCACTACATGGCACAGCTATGGGGAAATACAGAGCACTATATGGCACAGCTATGGGGAAATAATGATCTATTTTTATTATTGAAATTCACCGGTAAATGCTGCATTTCCACCCTAGGCTTATACTCGAGTCAATAAGTTTTCCCAGTTTTTTGTGGCAAAATTAGGGGGGTCGGCTTATACTCGGGTCGGCTTATACTCAAGTGTATACGGTAGATTCCATGTATAGTAAATTCCATTGAGTAAATCTGTAGATTACATGCATAGCTAGTTTTTGCATCACAGGCTGCCCAGATTTTTATGCCGAATTTGCCTGGCTTACTTGGCATGTATTGCCGGAAGAGGCATATTCCGCGGAAAGGGAGAAAACGTTCCTCTACTGTCACCTCTGGCCCTGGGTTGAACATCAGTGGAAGGAGCTGCAGCCATTTCTCCCAAACATCCCTGATGGGAGCAATTTTGTCAGATTTTGATCTGGTGTCTCTGTTGTCAAATCTGAGGACTCTTGATATCATTTGAAACTTTTGAAGGGACATTGTTGCCCGGAAAATATTCCTGCCTGTCAATGCATCCCAGAGACTATCAGTGCCTTCATTGCAGGATTTGTACACTCCAGCAAGGAGAAGAACACCAATGTAGGCATCCAGGACATCATCATGAAGGTCATTCCACATGGACTATTTTTCCTTCAAGGTTTGTCATAGCAATAATGACTTCTTTAATTGACAATGGCATAAACAGATCAAAACATGTCTTGATGTAACTTACTCTTGTCACAGCAAATCTTGTGATCCCAGGGGTCATTTTTATGACATTTGCAGCATCTGCCCTGCCATGTACATCTGAAGGTACTGCGCTCCAACTGATCTAGCCACTTTTGGATTTGAATCTTTCAGCGGGAGCAGCTTCAGCACCAGTGACCTCCACATCAGACTGATCAGAACTGTCTGTGTCTTCCGGTTGATACTCCTCATCATCTTCCTCCTCAGAAACCTGTTCATCTGTATCAGTTTGCTGCTGTGTCCTCTGATTCATTATCATCTAAGATATAATCCAGAATTTGGCTTACATCAAATCTTCTCCTCAATGTTGCATGTGTAAACTGGAGATGTATACTCTGCAAAGTACCAACTCTAAGCTGATTTGGCCATACATGCCTGGACATGTCCCTAACTCAAGTTGTTGGAAGTAGAGCTGGCTGTGGGCTGTTGGTTTATATTGTGTTTATGAGTTCAGTTTTGGGACTTATTATTGTTTTTTTATTCTTATATTAGACCTGGGTCGAAATTGACCCCAACAACACAAATGTTATAATTTTAATAAGATCATTTTACAATTTAGTAAAATAGTTTTATTTTATTGTATTTTGTTTAAGTACACTTTGCCAATTGACTAAAATGTAAAAAATATTTATCCTGCTTTTTTTTAAAGCAAATAAACATCTGAATTGAAGGCACTTTAGATAAATCTTGGAATACGGAGTAATATTTCACATGCCTTTCAAAGTCACATTTTTTGTTAAGAGCTCTCTTGGGGATTAACTATTGGTTTAATTTAATTTTTTATTAGTCTTGTCATCAAGAACTTTTTTTCTCGTTTCTTTGCATAGTTATATTAGAATGCCATTAGATTTCAACAATTTTCATTAGGAATGCTTCTGACTAATTAACATTTTAATATAATGACTTTGTAATTAAATGTAAATGGCTGTAATACTAGAGATATCCAATTATCATAAAAAATAAATTGCTGTCTTATAATTAGGATTTCTTCGTAGATGTAGGTCCATACTTAAATCCTGAGGACAAATAGTTTTGTAAAGAATTTTTGATAGATTTAAATTTGTTTCTGCCAGGTTCTGTAAACAGTTTTAATAGTGCATCATTGGGAATAATTCTGTAATTTAATATACGTTTCTTCACTCAAATTTTAACACGTTTGACAATTTATTATAAGTTTTCAATAAAATATGCTGTAAAGCGTTGAGTTAAATATAAAAAATTCTTAAATGCTGGCACAATCATACCCCAACTATACTGGATTATTAAAGAGGGCTGACCTTTAACCTGGGAATTTTCATGGAGTGAAAAGAGATCAAAATATTAAATTATTCTCAGATACATATACATATGATTATGAAAAATTTAATATTTTCTTTTCTAATTAACCCCTTTCTGACATCGGACGGGATAGTACGTCCGAGGTCAGAAGCCCCACATTGATGCAGGGCTCCGCGGTGAGCCCGCATCAAAGCCGGGACATGTCAGCTGTTTTGAACAGCTGACATGTGCCCGTAATAGGCGCAAGCAGAATCGCGATCTGCCCGTGCCTATTAACTAGTTAAATGCTGCTGTCAAACGCAGACAGCGGCATTTAACTACCGCATTCGGCCAGGCGGCCAGAAATGACGTCATCGCCGACCCCGTCACATGATCGGAGGTCGGCGATGCTTCTCCATTGTAACCATAGCGGTCCTTGAGACCTCTATGGTTACTGATCGCCGGTGGCTGTGAGCGCCACCCTGTGGTCGGCACTCACAGCACACCTGCAATTCTGCTACATAGCAGCGAACAGCAGATCGCTGCTATGTAGCAGAGGCGATCGTGCTGTGCCTGCTTCTAGCCTCCCATGGAGGCTATTGAAGCATGGCAAAAGTTTAAAAAAAAAGTTAAAATAAAATGTGAAAAAAAAAAAAACTTTAAATCACCCCCCTTTCGCCCCAATCAAAATAAATCAAGAAAAAAAAATCAAACCTACACATATTTGGTATCGCCGCGCTCAGAATCGCCCGATCTATCAATTAAAAAAAAGCATTAACCTGATCGCTAAACAGCGTAGCGAGAAAAAAATTTGAAACGCCAGAATTACATTTTTTTGGTCGCCGCAACATTGCATTAAAATGCAATAACGGGCGATCAAAAGAACGTATCTGCACCAAAATGCTATCATTAAAAACATCATCTCGGCACGCAAAGAATAAGCCCTCAACCGACCCCAGATCATGAAAAATGGAGACGCTACGAGTATCGGAAAATGGCGCTTTTTTTTTTTTTTTTTTTTTTTTTTAGCAAAGTTTGGAATTTTTTTTCACCACTTAGGTAAAAAATAACCTAGACATGTTAGGTGTCTATGAACTCGTACTGACCTGGAGAATCATAATGGCAGGTCAGTTTTAGCATTTAGTGAACCTAGCAAAAAAGCCAAACAAAAAACAAGTGTGGGATTGCACTTTTTTTGCAATTTCACCGCACTTGGATTTTTTTCCTGTTTTCTAGTACAAGACATGCTAAAACCAATGATGTCGTTCAAAAGTACAACTCGTCCCACAAAAAATAAGCCCTCACATGGCCAAATTGACAGAAAAATAAAAAAGTTATGGCTCTGGGAAGGAGGGGAGTGAAAAACGAACACGGAAAAATGAAAAATCCCAAGGTCATGAAGGGGTTAAAGCTCTTGCCTTGCACTGCTGAGAACAAAAGCAGCATATGCACCTTGAATTTTCTAGTGTAGATTGCTTAGTGCTCATTGTTTGCTGCGTAAAAAGGCATACATCTTAAATAAGAAAACAGACTCTAAAAGAAGCACACCTCCCATTATAGTTTTTATCCACTTAACATATTGCCGTCACCATATGTAACGGGCAGACAGCAATACTGAAGTGTAAATACCGAGTGGTCAAAATAGTCCAAGTACTCAGCTAAGTATACTATGGGGCTGCAGTGATCCCTGACATTCAGAAATTCCTGAAACCATTTGCCTAAATACATCTTTCGGAAATTAATATTGCTTATATATAACAGTGACAGCATGTAAGGGATGTCAAAATTTCACATTTTGCAACTTGTTAGTAGAACAAAAACATACATTTGTACAAACACATAAAAGGAACCTGTCAGCAGGATTGTGCTCAGTAACCCACAGACATTGTCAGGTTGGCACCATTATACTGATTACAATGATACCTTGGCTGATTAAATCCATCTTGTGCTTGTTATTTAACCTTTATTTTCAGCTTTCAGTTAACGAGATTCTCATGTTCCGGGGCAGCCTGTGGGTGGGGCTTCATGTGGTGCTTAGATTAGGTATTCATACTGATGGCTTATGACAGGTCACTGATCCCTCAGTGACATGCCCCATATTTTACATACTGATTATTATATGTATTGAAAAAAATCACCTTCAGCAGTTAGGTAGAGTGTAATGGTTAAGTGCACTGCCTATGACATGGGAGACGGGGTTTCAAATTCCAGATCTTACCTGTGGAAAAATAAATTAAATAAATTATTTACCAAGGCTCCTAACACCATAATATACTATAATACCTTCCCTAGGTGGCTGTTATAGCATAGCGGTTAAGGTGCACAACCACCAATCTGGCTCTGCCCTTTTGGAAATAATATAACAGTAGTAGTTCTTGGGCAAGACTACTAACACTATAGTGCCTACCTCAATAAACATGAGAGTGCAACGAACAAAGAGAGTCATGCCGGCTTGGACGTGACCAGGACAATCTGATGATAAATGGGCTACTGGAACAAAACCATACATGGACAATGCAAGAGAACCTGGATCTGATGATATGCTACTATAGCAGCAAACCAAATGAGACTCTGGATGGATACAAGATCTACATGTTCACTGACAGAGAAACAACTAGTTACCCAATGTTTCAATATCATAAAGAGAAAGCTATGAGATGGATCAACTGCACTGCAGATTCACCACACGTGAAGACCTGGAAGAACAACATGTGCAATCTTGCAACTAGAGAGCACTGCAGATCTGAAACAGAAGATCTTAGATAAACTAAATAACATCAATACCAGAGATTGACTGCCAAGGCTCAGCAAAGAAACACCACTAGACATGCTAGAAGATGCCAATATAGCACTTGCATCAATACATACCACCACCATAATTCAAACCAATAAACTGATATATGCTACTGCCTTAGCAACCATGGAAATGCTTGGCTATACAAACAGCAAGAACAAACCAATAAACCAATAAACTAATCTATGCTACTGCCTCAACAACCATGGAAATACTTGGCTATACAAACAGCAAGAAGTATGTGATTCCCTTGGAAGAGAAGACTGATTAAGGTGACATGAAGGAAAGTCAGTCAGCTAACAGAAATACAGCAGGGTATAAAGATCAAGAATAAGACCAAGTTAGACAAGTACAAAGATCTGACCCCAACTGAAGCCCTAGAGACTTCTAAGCAAAGGCTGACAGCACTCACTGCAAGACTAGGGAGATACACCAGAGAAGCTGAGGCCAAGAGGATAAATACCATGTTCTCTGAAGAAACATGCAAGGTGTACTGCCAACTACAGAGTAAGAGCACAAAGTCAGCAACTCCACCAGTAGCAGAGACTGAACAATACTGGAGGAACATATGGGAGAAGGAAAAACACACAACACCAGTGCAATGTGGCTGCAAGATCTGAGAATGAAACACAGCAACCACCTAGAGCAAGAACCAGTCACCATTACAGAAGCAGACATCCAGCAGTGCATCAAGAACATGAAGAGCTGGACAGCACCTGGCCCAAGACATAATCCACACCTACTGGCTAAAGAAATCAACAGCGGTACATGAACGCATGGCAAAGCAAATGAACCAACTGCTAGAAGCAGTCCACCACCCAACTTGGCTAACACAAGGAAGAACAGTGCTGATCATGAAGCATCCTCACAAAGGAACAGTTCCATCCAATTACTGCCCAATAACCTGCCTTACAACAACATGGAAACTCCTGTCAGGCATCATAGCCACCAAGCTACAGAACAATATGAACCAGTGCATGAATTCAGCTCAGAAAGGTATTGGGTCTGACACCAGAGGCTCTAAGCACCAGCTGCTATTAGATAGAGCAGTCGCTCAAGACTCAAGATCCAGACAGAAAAATATTAGCACAGCCTGGAATGACAACAGGAAAGCCTATGACTCAATAATGCCAGACACATGGTTCTGTGAATGCTTCGCTCTATACAATGTCAACAGGAAATTAAGAGCCTTCCTCAGAAATTCAATGGGGCAATGGAGAACAACAATGAAAGTCAACTCAAGATAACTAACACAAGTGACAATCAAATGCGGCATATATCAAGGAGATGCACTATCCCTATTGCTGTTCTGCATAGGCTTGAACCCCTCAGATAATTACAGAGTCTGGCTATGGATACAAGTTCAAGAGTGGAAGCACCATCAGCCACCTCTTCTACATGGGTGACATCAAGCTGTATGCAAAAAATGAACGAGACATCAACTCACTGATCCACCTGACAAGGAACTACAGTGAAGATATCGGGATACCCTTCGGACTGGAGAGGTGTGGCCGGTTGGTAATAAAGAGAGGAAAGGTACTCAAGACTGATGGAGTGGAATTTCCAGCAGGGCACGTAGCAGATGTACAGGCATGCTACAAGTACCTCGGCATCCCACAGGGATGCGGTAACCATGATGAGAAGGCAAGGAAAGTAGCAACATCCAAATACCATCAAAGGGTAAGACAGGTCCTGAAGAGCCAGTTCAATGGGAAGAATAAAATCTGAGCCATCAATACATATGTCCTGCCAGTTATCAAATACTTTGCTGGCATAGTGTGCTGGCCAAAAGAAGAGATGGAAGCTGCAGATGTGAAGACACAAAAGCTCCTCACAATGCATGGAGGTCTCCACCCTACAAACAAAGATTGTATACCAACAGAAATGAGGGTGTTTGAGGCTTGATAAGCATCCAGGCCCCCATCATGGATGAAACAAGGAGTATCCAGGAAAACATCAGGAAAATGGCACCAAAAGATCTGATGCTGAGAGAAAGCCTAAGGCAGCATCAACAACAGATCTGGAAGGAAGAACAGGAACATGATATGTCATGAAGTGACCTGAAGAGAAGCCTCTGCATGGGACGTACCATCGACAGATAATGGAGGTGGCTGACATGGAGAAATCCTACCAATCGCTGTAGAAAGCAGGACCATGAGACAGCACGGAGACACTAATCATAGCGGCACAAAAGCAAGTACTAAGTACCAGATCCATAGAAGCAGGAATCTACCACAGAAGCCAAGACACAAGGTGCAGACTATGCAAAGAAACCTCAGAAACCGGCCAACATATAGTGGCAGGATGCAAAATGCAAGCAGGAACAGCGTATACCAAACGCCACATCCAAGTAGCGCAGGTTGTATACAGGAACATCTGCACAGCATATGGGTTAAGTCCCCTTAAGTCCAAGAGGGAGAGCCCAGAAGAAATGGAGGAGAATGAAAGGGCTAAAATCCTGTGGGACTTCAAGATACAGATGGATAAGCAGGTGTTGTCAAAGCAACCAGACATTGTGATAGTAGACTAGGATCAGAAGAGAGCAATGATAATAGATGTGGCAGTGCCAAGTGACAGCAACATCAGAAAGGAATATGAGAAGTTGGAGAAATACAAGGGCCTCAAAGGAGAACTTGAGAAGATGTGGAAGGTGAAGGCAACTGTGACACCAGTGGTGATAGGAGCACTTGGAGCAGTGATCCTTAAGTTGGAAGAATGGCTACAACAGATCTCAGGAGCAACATCTGAGCTGTCTGTCCAGAAGAGCACAATGCTGGGAACAGCTAAAGTCCTGCGAAGAAACATCAAACTCCCAGGCCTCTGGTAAAGGACCCAAGAATGAGAAAGGACAACAAAGACAACTCGCATTTGGGGTGAGAAGGAAGTTTATATATATATATATATATATATATATATAGTCATCTCTTACATTTTTAAAATTGCAAAAATGAAAATGTGCTATTGCAACAGTTTGGCACTCTTGGAGATTTGTGTGCTCAGATAACGTTGACCAAGGTTTCAGACCTTAATTAGCCTATTAGGGTTATGGCTTGCTCACAATCATCATTAAGAAAGGCCAGGGGATGCAAATCTCGGCTTTATAGAAACTCTGTCTCCTTCATCTTATGCCAAAAAAACAGCAGCCATGGGTTCTTCTAAGCAGCTGCCTAGAACTCTGAAACTGAAAATGGTGGAGGCCCCAAAAGCAGGAAAAGGCTATAAGAAGATAGCAAAGCATTTTCAAGTTGCCATTTCCTCAGTTCGAAAAGTGCAACCTTATCTTGACCTTCAGGAACAGTGAAGGTCAAGATAAGGCCTGGAACACGAAGCAAAATTTTAGTGAGACCTGCCAGAGGGTTGCTAGAGAAGCAAATCAGAACCCCCACTTAACTGCAAAAGACTTTCAGAAATAATTAGCAGACTCTGTAGTTATGATACATTGTTCCACTGTTCAGAGACACCTTCAAAAATATGGCCATCAGGAAAAAAACTCTCCTGTGTCCTAACCATAAAATTTAGAGTCAGAAGTATGTGAAAGAACATCTAACCAAGCATGATGCATTTTGGAAACAAGTCCTGTGAAATGGTGATTTTAAAATAGAACTCTTTGGCCACAATGATCAAATGTATGCATGGAGGGAAAAAGGGCACATCATTTCAGGAAAAGAACATCCTGCCAATCATTAATCATGGGGGTGGATCAAGCATGCTTTGGAGTTGTGTTGCAGCCAATGACATGGGGAACATTTCATAGGTAGAAGGAAGAATGGATTCAATGAAATTTCATCAAAATCTTCATGCAAACATACAACCATCTGTAAAAAACCTGAAGTTGAAAAGAGAATGGCTTCGACAAATGACTAATAATCCTAAATACATGTCAAAATCCACAATATACTACTTCAAAAGGCGCAAGTTGAAGGTTTTACAATGGCCCTCACAGCCCCCTTATCTGATCATCATTGAAAATCTTTGGCTAGACCTCAAAATAGCAGTGCACAGAAGACAACCCAGAAACCTCACAGAACTCAAAGTATTTTCTAATCTTCTGGTGTTTTGGTGTTAGTGATCTAAAGCAAAAATGTTATAATTTTTGTCAGGTGTAC
This sequence comes from Ranitomeya imitator, assembly GCF_032444005.1. Taxonomy (NCBI): domain Eukaryota; kingdom Metazoa; phylum Chordata; class Amphibia; order Anura; family Dendrobatidae; genus Ranitomeya; species Ranitomeya imitator. The sequence continues at coordinate 53,717,561 of NC_091284.1, forward strand.
TATTGTCATTTACAAGTCATGATGGGTAGCACTCTACTTTAATAGTGAAGCACATTTTGTTCTGTGCTTTATTTACGTAAGTAAACATGTCGGTGTTCCTGCAGGGGGAAGGAGACAAATGCAAGGACGCCGACACTGTGATAACATCATCTATGGTGGGTGTTGGTTGCTAAATAGTGCAAATGCACAAAGAAAAGGCTAGGACCACACAAGCATCTCATCTGAGAGAATCAGGATGATTATGCAGATCACACTGTGATTAAATCTTGATCAAAGTTTGATCAGAGTGTGATCATGGTGTGATCTCATTCTCTCGGATGAAGAGAAAATGGAAACTTTTTTTTCCATTTTCTCCATTCTGTCAGTCATTAGAAATAATATTGCACTCAGAAATCATCTGAGTACAGTCCAATGATTTGTACAACTTTTTGACTTGCACAGCCGAGTACGATCCGAATATTGGATCAAACTCGGATATGTTGCGTTTTTTTCCACAACAAAAGCTCTGTCCACAGAAAAATCGGACATGAGTGTGGTCCCACAGACTAGCATTGATCCAATTGCGATCCGATGTTTTGTAAGATCGCACTAGGACCAAAAATATGGTCATCTGCATGAGCTCCTAGGCTTGCCAATCACAAAAATATCTGAGTATTACAAGCCTTTTCCATGTGCATTACAAGCCTTATCCGTTCTTCCATGGATGGTAGGTGTGTGAGTGATTTTCACCTTTTGCTGCCTCCACCTTTTATCATGTGCATGCTGGAGTGCATTAGTAATGTTACCAGGGATTCTGGATAAAAGTCATTTGCTGTCTCTCGCTTTTGGAGTAGAATGTTGGCATCAAAACCTGGCAATTTTACTTGCTTAGAACATATAATCTAATATATAATTGCCTAGAATACTACTTCCTGCAATTTGTGCCAACTTCCGTGGCTTTGTCCGGAGCTAATGTCCGGAGCTAATGTCCGGAGCTAATGTCCGGAGCTAATGTCCGGAGATTAATTGCCTAGAATACTACTTCCTGCAATTTGTGCCAACTTCCGTGGCTTTGTCCGGAGCTAATGTCCGGAGCTAATGTCCGGATCTAATGTGCGGAGATAATGTCCGGAGCTAATGTCCGGAGCTAATGTCCGGAGCTAATGTCCCGAGATAAGTGACGTCAAGTGTCCAGTGTCTGATTGGTTGCCGCCTGCTGCGAGCGACCAATCAGAAACGTGCCGTACTGTGACACACTCCGCCCCCCATTTTGGTGTGATTTTTGAATTTTTACCTCACAGCAAGTTTCTACTGCGTGGAGGCGGGCCCAGTGACGTTGCTCTTCAAGCTCCTGCCGAATTTCGTCAAAAAAATGATAATACCATTTACCAAAACTATATATATTTAGTTGTGAAGTGGTTCAGTGACATTTTCACACCAATTTTGAACTTTTGTTTGGTGTTTTCTCCATATACTGCCTATTATTTTTGTTCTTTCTTACTATTATTTATTAATTGTATTATTCTTACATTTGAATAAATAAAGTATGTATGGATTCTAGACTCCCGATTCTTTAGAATCGGGCTGCCATCTAGTATCAAATAATTTTATCTCAGCACAGAATACAAATATTCCATAGTATTTTTTCGATTTTTATTTACATTAAGAAAACATAAAGAGTATATATCTTTTTCTACTTTAAGTTTGAATGGCTGCACTGAATTTGCACTAAGTCCTTTAACCCCTTCCCGACCCATGACGCCACGTAGGCGTCATGAAAGTCGGTGCCAATCCGACCCATGACGCCTATGTGGCGTCATGGAAAGATCGCGTCCCTGCAGATCCGGTGAAAGGGTTAACTCCCATTTCACCCGATCTGCAGGGACAGGGGGAGTGGTAGTTTAGCCCAGGGGGGGTGGCTTCACCCCCTCGTGGCTACGATCGCTCTGATTGGCTGTTGAAAGTGAAACTGCCAATCAGAGCGATTTGTAATATTTCACCTATTATAACGGGTGAAATATTACAATCCAGCCATGGCCGATGCTGCAATATCATCGGCCATGGCTGGAAATACTAATGTGCCCCCACCCCACCCCACCGATCGCCCCCCCAGCCCCCCGATCTGGCCGGTACACTGCTCCGGCTCCCCTCCATCCAGTGCTCCGCTCCCCCCCGTGCTCTTGTCCGCTCCCCCCGTGCTCCAATCACCCCCCGTGCTCCAATCACCCCCCCTGCATTCCGATCCACCCCCCCGTGCTCCGTTCCAGCCCCCCCGTGCTCCGTTCCACGCCCCCCGTGCTCCGTTCCACGCCCGCCGCGCTCCGATTCCCCCCCATGCTCCGATCCCCCCCCCATGGTCCCCCCCACCCCATCATACTTACCGATCCTGCCGGGGTCCCGTCCGTCTTCTCCCTGGGCGCCGCCATCTTCCAAAATGGCGGGCGCATGCGCAGTGCGCCCGCCGAATCTGCAGGCCGGCAGATTCGTTCCAAAGTGCATTTTGATCACTGAGATAGATTATATCTCAGTGATCAAAATAAAAAAAATAATAAATGACCCCCCCTCTTTGTCACCCCCATAGGTAGGGACAATAAAAAAATAAAGACATTTTTTTTTTCCACTAATGTTAGAATAGGGTTAGGGGTAGGGTTAGGGTTAGGGGTAGGGTTAGGGGTAGGGTTAGGGTTAGGGGTAGGGTTAGGGGTAGGGCTAGGGTTAGGGCTAGGGTTAGGGTTAGGGGTAGGGTTAGGGTTAGGGGTAGGGTTAGGGGTAGGGTTACGGTTAGGGCTAGAATTAGGGTTTCGGTATGTGCACACGTATTCTGGTCCTCTGCAGATTTTTCCGCTGCGGATTTATGGCGGATTTACCGCATTTTTTTCTGCGCATTTCACTGCGGTTTTACAATTGCGATTTTCTATTTGAGCAGTTGTAAAACCGCTGCGGAATCTGCACAAAGAAGTGACATGCTGCGGAATGTAAACCGCTGCGTTTCCGTGCAGTTTTTCCGCAGCATGTGTACAGCGATTTTTGTTTCCCATAGGTCTACATTGAACTGTAAACTCATGGGAAACTGCTGCGGATCTGCAGCGTTTTCCGCAGTGTGCACATACCTTTAGAATTAGGCTATGTGCACACGGTGCGGATTTGGCTGCGGATTGGCCGCTGCGGATTCGCAGCAGTATTCCATCAGGTTTACAGTACCATGTAAACATATGAAAAACCAAATCCGCTGTGCCCATCGTGCAGAAAATACCGCGCGGAAACGCTGCGTTGTATTTTCCGCAGCATGTCAATTCTTTGTGTGGATTCCGCGGCGTTTTACACCTGTTCCTCAATAGGAATCCGCAGGTGAAATCCGCACAAAAAACACTGGAAATCCGTGGAAAATCCGCAGGTAAAACGCAGTGCCTTTTACCCGCGGATTTTTCAAAAATGGTGCGGAAATATCTCACACGAATCCGCAACGTGGGCACATAGCCTTAGGGTTAGGGTTGGAATTAGGGTTGTGGTTAGGGTTGTGATTAGGGTTATGGCTACAGTTGGGATTAGGGTTAGGGGTGTGTTGGGGTTAGTGTTGGAGGTAGAATTGAGGGGTTACCACTGTTTAGGCACATCAGGGGTCTCCAAACGCAACATGGTGCCACCATTGATTCCAGCCAATCTCGTATTCAAAAAGTCAAATGGTGCTCCCTCACTTCCGAGCCCTGACGTGTGCCCAAACAGTGGTTTACCCCCACAAATGGGGTATCAGTGTACTCAGGATAAACTGCGCAACAATTACTGGGGTCCAATTTCTCCTGTTACCCTTGTGAATCTAAAAAAATGCTTGCTAAAACATCATTTTTGTGGAAAGAAAAATGATTTTTTATTTTAACGGCTCTGCGTTGTAAACGTCTGTGAATCACTTGGGGGTTCAAAGTGCTCACCACATATCTAGATAAGTTCCTTGGGGGGTCTAGTTTCTAAAATGGGGTCACTTGTGGGGGGTTTCTACTGTTTAGGCACACCATGGGCTCTGCAAACGCAACGTGATGCCCGCAGACCATTCCATCAAAGTCTGCATTTCAAAAGTCACCACTTCCTTTCTGAGCCCCGACGTGTGCCCAAACAGTGGTTTACCCCCACACATGGGGTATCAGCGTACTCAGGAGAAACTGGACAACAACATTTGTGGTCCAATTTCTCCTGTAACCCTTGGGAAAATAAAAAATTCTGGGCTAAATAATTATTTTTGAGGAAAGAAAATGTATTTATTATTTTCACGGCTCTGCATTATAAACTTCTATGAAGCACTTGGGGGTTCAAAGTGCTCACCACACATCTAGATAAGTTCCATTCGGGGTCTAGTTTCCAAAATGGGGTCACTTGTGGGGGGTTTCTACTGGTAAGCCACATCAGGGGCTCTGCAAACGCAACGTGACGCCCACAGAGCATTCCATCAAAGTCTGCATTTCAAAACATCACTACTTCACTTCCGAGCCTCGGCATGTGCCCAAACAGTGGTTTACCCCCACATATGGGGTATCAGCGTACTCAGGAGAAACAGGACAACAACTTATGGGGTCCAATCTCTCCTGTAACCCTTGGGAAAACAAAAAATTCTGGGCTAAATAATTATTTTTGAGGAAAGAAAACGTATTTATTATTTTCACGGCTCTGCATTATAAACTTCTATGAAGCACTTGGGGGTTCAAAGTGCTCACCACACATCTAGATAAGTTCCTTTCGGGGTCTAGTTTCCAAAATGGGGTCACTTGTGGGGGGTTTCTACTGTTAAGCCACATCAGGGGCTCTGCAAACGCAACGTGACGCCCACAGAGCATTCCATCAAAGTCTGCATTTCAAAACATCACTACTTCACTTCCGAGCCTCGGCATGTGCCCAAACAGTGGTTTAACCCCACATATGGGGTATCAGCGTACTCAGGAGAAACAGGACAACAACTTATGGGGTCCAATTTCTCCTGTAACCCTTGGGAAAATAAAAAATTCTGGGCTAAATAATTATTTTTGAGGAAAGAAAACGTATTTATTATTTTCACGGCTCTGCATTATAAACTTCTATGAAGCACTTGGGGGTTCAAAGTGCTCACCACACATCTAGATAAGTTCCTTTGGGGGTCTAGTTTCCAAAATGGGGTCACTTGTGGGGGGTTTCTACTGTTAAGCCACATCAGGGGCTCTGCAAACGCAACGTGACGCCCACAGAGCATTCAATCAAAGTCTGCATTTCAAAACGTCACTACTTCACTTCCGATCCCCAGCATGTGGCCAAACAGTGATTTTCCCCCACATATGGGGTATCAGCATACTCAGGAGAAACTGGAAAACAACTTTTGGGGTCAAATTTCTCCTGTTACCCTTGGCAAAATAAAAAATTGCAGGCTAAAAGATCATTTTTGAGAAAATAATTTTTTTTTTTTATTTTCATGGCTCTGCGTTATAAACTTCTGTGAAGCACTTGGGGGTTCAAAGTCCTCACCACACATCTAGATTAGTTCCTTTGGGGGTCTAGTTTCCAAAATGGGGTCATTACTGGGGGATCTCCAATGTTTAGGCACACAGGGGCTCTCCAAACGTGACATGGTGTCCGCTAATGATTGGAGCTAATTTTCCATTTAAAAAGCCAAATGGCGTGCCATCCCTTCCGAGCCCTGCCGTGCGCCCAAACAGTTGTTTACCCTCACATATGGGGTATCAGCGTACTCAGGACAAACTGGACAACAATATTTGGGGTCCAATTTCTCCTATTATCCTTGGCAAAATAGGAAATTCCAGGCTAAAAAATCATTTTTGAGGAAAGAAAAATTATTTTGTTATTTTCATGGCTCTGCGTTAGAAACTTCTGTGAAGCACCTGGGGGTTTAAAGTGCTCAATATGCATCTAGATAAGTTCCTTGGGGGGTCTAGTTTCCAAAATGGGGTCACTTGTGGGGGAGCTCCAATGTTTAGGCACACAGGGGCTCTCCAAACGCGACATGGTGTCCGCTAACAATTGGAGCTAATTTTCCATTCAAAAAGTCAAATGGCGCTCCTTCCCTTCCGAGCCTTACCATGTGCCCAAACAGTGGTTTACCCCCACATGTGAGGTATCGGTGTACTCAGGAGAAATTGCCCAACACATTTTAGGATCCATTTTATCCTGTTGCCCATGTGAAAATGAAAAAGTTGAGGCTAAAAGAATTTTTTTGTGAAAAAAAAGTACTTTTTCATTTTTACGGATCAATTTGTGAAGCACCTGGGGGTTCAAAGTGCTCACTATGCATCTAGGTAAGTTACTTGGGGCGTCTAGTTTCCAAAATGGGGTCACTTGTGGGGGAGCTCCAATTTTTAGGCACACGGGTGCTCTCCAAACGTGACATGGTGTCCGCTAAAGAGTGGAGCCAATTTTTGATTCAAAAAGTCAAATGGCGCTCCTTCCCTTCCAAGCCCTGCCGTGCGCCCAAACAGTGGTTTACCCCCACATATGAGGTATCAGCGTACTCAGGACAAATTGGACAACAACTGTCATGGTTCAGTTTCTCCTTTCACCATTGGAAAAATAAAAAAATTGTTGCTAAAAGATAATTTTTGTGACTAAAAAGTTAAATGTTCATTTTTTCCTTCCATGTTGCTTCTGTTGCTGTGAAGCACCTGAAGGGTTAATAAACTTCTTGAATGTGGTTTTGAGTACCTTGAGGGGTGCAGTTTTTAGAATGGTGTCACTTTTGGGTATTTTCAGCCATATAGACCCCTCAAACTGACTTCAAATGTGAGGTGGTCCCTAAAAAAAATGGTTTTGTAAATTTTGTTGTAAAAATGAGAAATCGCTGGTCAAATTTTAACCCTTATAACTTCCTAACAAAAATAAATTTTGTTTACAAAATTGTGCTGATGTAAAGTAAACATGTGGGAAATATTATTTATTAACTATTTTGTGTCACATATCTCTCTGGTTTAACAGAATAAAAATTCAAAATGTAAAAATTGCGAAATTTTGAAAATTTTTGCCAAATTTCCGTTTTTATCACAAAGAAACGCAGAATTTATTGACCTAAATTTACCACTAACATGAAGCCCAATATGTCACGAAAAAACAATCTCAGAACCGCTAGGATCCGTTGAAGCGTTCCTGAGTTATTACCTCATAAAGGGACACTGGTCAGAATTGCAAAAAACGGCAAGGTCTTTAAGGTCAAAATAGGCTGGGTCATGAAGGGGTTAAAAAAACAATTACCACTGAGAGTTATAAAAGACAAATATATAATGGAAGCTTTAATATAATACCATAGCTCAATGAATCATATTAACTCTCTGTATATCAGACATATCAAGTACATCGCTCAATGTTCATCTTTAATATGACTGATAGCCTAAAGTTATTGAACTTCACATTTGAACAGCAAATCTGATCCAAATAATATCTCAGCCTTCTTCCAATGTCTGGAATGTCATATCAACAGTAACAAGCAGATTTATCAAAAGACTACAGAAATCAATGCAAGTGCAAGGAAATGGGATGACATTGTGAAATAATTTAGCTAAAAGTCTTAGGTTTTTGTAACACATTTCGAAAATTAATTTCCTGTCATTGCATGAAATGTTAGGTTTTAAACTTGGGTTTAGAAATTTGAGTTAAATCCTCCAAGCCAATGTTAACGGAAGAGAGTTACAGAAAGTAATACAAGCCTTGTACATATAAGGTCACGGGCCCTTGACTAACTATGATAAATTTGATATGGTGTAATAAGATGTAGATTCTGGACTTTCCTTTTTTTTGAATACACTAAATTGATCATGGGTCTCTCTCTCTGTCCCATTATCCTGCAATAATTATTCTGTCTGTGGTTGCAATGTCATTACTCTTCCACCTTTATGTATCTATGCCATTTATTAGGATAAACACATTTGCTGAGATTCAAATAGGGCAGATTTGCTTAAATTAAGCTTTGAAAATTTGATTTCCACCAAATTTATTTAATGAAAGTTGAATGTTTATTATTATGATCTGAAGTCTCACCAGACAAGAGAGAATAATGAATATACCGAAAACAAAAATTAGACAAGCATATCCTCACCTGTTTTCCATGCACAGTTTCTTTCTGATCTTATCGTCTTCTTTGGCCTCTTCTCCAGTCTGGTACTATGTGTTCCTCCGGCTCCTGGATGAGTGACTACAGACCATGAAAACACAATAGGGTTTAATCCGATGATAAAAGTATTTTTAGCAATATTAGTGAAAAGGTAATGTTCATAACATATAAAACACAAAAAGTACCAACTGCTACAGCACCAGGGGTTGAAAAAATAATATAGTTCCAGGTTGGAAAAGGAAATATGGGTATTCTGTGCTGCTGGTAGGGATTCAAATGAAGATTCAATGAGACAATGAAGGTAGCAATGCCTTTTTTTCAACAGTTATCCAAATTCTTCATCAGGAAAAACCACAAACATTGGTCTAAATATTATACCAGTCAGTTCTATTGCTTTTATTAAGGACCAACAGTCCTTGTCTATATAATTATAATCCTGCACTAGCATGTGTTTCTGCACTCTTACCCTACTATTTTACATCAATTTGATTTAAATTTGTGAGAAATTGTTCTTGCTCATCCATACTTATGTCCAAAATTGTGGCCATTTCTGTATGAATCTCCTCCTCCCCTTTCTGATTTTAATTGCATTGTTATAGAGAATCTTTGCAGATGCAATTCTTTTGCAATTTGCTTTTGTTTAAATCCTACTAGGCCATGCACTTGATGTCATGACATTCATCGCATCTTGTCAGCACATAAGATCCACAGACTAACAGGAAGACAATGCACTCAGGACCAAATAATATGATGGGAACAGTGTAAGGCTGGGCAGCAAGACAGGTGCAGATTTACTGAGTGCTGAGTGGAAAATGTGAGAGATGGGTACGTAAAATATAATTTATTGTTTCCCCTTTCTTCCCATTTATATTCCAGCCAAATGGCAGCTGGCCAAAAGTTTGCTGTAATTGCATAAAAAATTCAGATTTAGGCAAGTTGAATCCATTTGTAAAAATCAAGGAGAATTTGATTTGCTTCAAAACGATTTGTTAATGGGATAAATGAGCATGACAGATGGCAGATGTCTGTGAAATGTTAATTAGCTATGTTGGAGTTTTCAGTAGTTGTCAGCTGGAAAATTATTAGTTTGAAATGACAGACCTGCATCTCGGGTCACTGAGATCAATTAGTGATTTGACATTTTAACTAGTGACCTAGTCATACAAAATTACTGTAGACATAGACAAAACATAAGTAACAAGACATACAGAATAATAATAATAATTATTATTTTTATATAGCGCTAACATATTCTGCAGCACTTTACAGACATTATCATCACTCTTCCCGATGTGGCTCACAATCTAAATTGCCTATCTGTATGTCTTTGGAATGTGGGAGGAAACCCATGCAAACACGGGGAGAACATACAAACTCCTTACAGATGTTATCCTTGGTGGGATGTGAACCCAGGACTCCAGCACTGCAAGGCTGCAGTACTAACCAATGAGCCATTGTGCTGCCCATAGATACAATCCTTTACACATGACCAATATGAAATGTCCAGTTGGTCAATTCAATCTAAAGTAGAAACTTTATTAATTTGACTATTACCACTATGTCTACTCTATATTTGTCACACACAGTGTGGGAAAGACTAAGTGCAATGCAAAGGGATGAGGGGAAGGAAGCCCAAACTCTAGGGAATGGGGGAGTGGAGACCCTAAGGCCGATCTTATAACACCCTGCCTACCCTAGTGTCCCTAAATTGGTTTCACACTAATCTCTGAGCAGGAAATCTAAGCCCTGTATATCCCTAGAGCTAGGTCCTGAATAGGGAGGGGGGTGCCAATGGTCAATCCCCACTGATAACTATAGAAAACAAAGGAGACAACCAAGGAGAGAGGAACTTAGCTAGAGCAGACTCCAGAGAGATAGCTCCAAACATCCTCCAAGAGCAACAGAGAGGAAGTTAGCCTACAGCTACAGCTCCAAGCCTACACAAGGGAAAAAGTGAATATCACCGGCGATTCCCTGAAGCAGACTCGGAGTTTATAAACACCAAGGTCCAGGTGTATAAATTAGAGCCGTAGGAAGGTTGCTGCTGGGTCCAACAGTCAGAAGGATTAAGGAGGCATCTGCAATGCCAAACACAGAGACCTTCTGCAGCCTGATGTAGAGCGACTGTCTGTTGCATCTGACACACCCATTCAAATCATGTGTTCAACCACTCCCCAATCCTTATTAAAAAAGGAAGTGTTTCATAATACAAAATCTTAAGGACAGAAAACATTAAATACACCGTGGTTCTAGGCCTCTCTAACTGAATCACCAAAGGCACAATGACAGAGTTTCAATAACAACAAAACAGGTGCAACAAGAAAAGGGATCAGGTGCAACATGTTAGGTTAGAGATTAATAATCAAACACATAAATAAAGTAAAGTAACAGTGCAGTAGTATGAGACCAGTGCGACTTAGTCAGTGCAGACATAGCAATTTTAACATGAAGTTATAATACACAAATATATAGCGCTGACTAAGATAGCACAAGAATCACACATCATGATCGCTCTTACCAATCACTGCGCTGTGGCGCTGCACATGCTGCCCCAATGCTCGTTTTGCATGGGCTTCTTCCAGGGGCTACTGCTTAAAATGAAGTGTTGTAGCGCCCTGGCTAAAATGGACCTATAGAAGCACAGTAATAGTGCTAAACAGCCATCATCAGGCTTGTTCACCCTCTCAATCCCCTGTCTCCTGCACACCACAACATGCACTTTATTGAGATGTTGATATCATCTAAGAAGGATTAAAGGAATTTCAACAACAAAGACCCTGGGTGAGTGCTCCATTTCTTTTTTTCTTGTTTGTGCAATATGCCCCAGACCATAGAATAGGGTATGGGTAAGAAATGTAACCAAGAACATTTTGTAAAAGTTTTTTTGGACTGTTATACAGTATACCACCAAAATGTGACAGAAAGCAGGTAATACTCCATGGATGAGTAATCTAATCCAGAAATATTTTTCAATGCTTTTGTGAGTTTTTCATACCACCATAATGCAGCAATATCCATGTTAAATTGTATGGATGACTCATTGAATCCATAAAAATATTTAAAATTAAAATAATGTGAAAATTGTAAGGATGGAGAGTTATCCATAGACCCCACAATTGAAACAACTGGCAGGTATTATTCAAATGTTTAAAAAGTGTACTTGCTGTACTCCTACACTCATAAAGGCTTTGTGCAAAGTACAAAGCCAGGAAAAAATTATAAGGATGGTAAGACATTAATTCTCTTAAGCTGTGCATTTCTTCTTCTCCTTCCTTGGGAGGTGGTGGGGACTACCTCCATTGGCTACCTAGAGCCAGATTCCCAGGTGCCTGGGATGTAAATGACCCGGCTTACCAGTAGTGCCGGAGCCCCTGACATATAGAGCCCCCTGTCAACAGCCCTCTGTATCATCTGCTCCCACATAGGAGGTTGTGAACCTCAAGTGCAGTACGCTTGTATGGTAGTAGCTCTGTTTAAGCCCCCTCAAGGAGCCTCTCTCAGGCCCATTCATTTCTCAAAATTGGTTCATCCTACTCCCTTCCTTCTGAAATTATGTCCACTGCATAGCAATGATGTTGACCCTCCATTTTGAAGAACGAGACCTTGATTCCAGCTGCCAACTCTTGCAGTATTCAAGGCAAATGTTCCTTCTCTACTGCCCGATGGTTCAACAAGATGTGATGAAGGGTCCCAAACTCTTCAATGGACGCCCTTTTCCACTGATGAGCATAAGTAATGACCAAACCCCTGTATGCCTACTATCAGTACCTTGTGGCTAGTTTTCCCTATAATATTTCTCAAGATATTATCATGGCTCGCCTCTGTTAGGACTAGCGGAACGCACCGAGTAAATAGAGATGTTTATTGATATTGGTGCGTTCGCAGCCTGGGGTCCACCGTGCAGGAGTACCTGCTGCTAGCAAACGGCGGAGCTATATGGCGGTATAGACTAACTCAGTTAATTCACTGAGTAGCCGTGAAAGGAAAGCACTGTGCCCTGTTAGACTCCACAGAGGCACAGGCTAACTGCCCAAACAGAGAGCAGTCAGTGGTCACACAAACACACAAAACTCCTCGCCGGAGGAGCCAGCATTCTAGGGGCTTATTTCAGCCGGGTCCCTGAATACACTCAGACTCAATCTCCTCGCCGGAGGAGCCAGCATTCTAGGGGCTTATTTCAGCCGGGTCCCTGAACACACATACATGTGACCACACTGGCGCAAAGCACATAACATAAGACAATACTAGCGCATGGCCGTGCGGTCATGCGCAGTTTATATAGTTGCAGCACAGGAAGCTGCTACTGAAGTTTTTGCCCTTTCAGGACCTTCCAGAAGGACCAATGGAAAGTGCTGCAGTACCTGAGCATGTTTTGCCCTTTCAGGACCTTCCAGAAGTACCAATGGAATGTACTGCAGCACCTGAGCATGTGACCGAACATGTGACCCTCGACCTCCAATGGGAGACCCTGCCCTGGGCATGCGCAGTGTGAGTAAACAAGGACTTAGACCCAGAGAGGCTCGCTCGCCGCAGATCAGTGCAGGGTACCATAGGAAAGCCAGAAAAGGCAGTAGTGACCCTATGCACCGAATCAGCCCCAGCGAGGCACTGGGAGCGACATCTCCACTGAGCAGAGCCCACTGCGGCCGATACCGAATGGGAGACCGCAGCAGACACGGATCGAGATTCCCCCTGTGCAGCAGAGGAAACTCGACTCCTAACAGCCTCCTTGTCTCTTCTGATCAGGCTAGGCCCTGCAGTCCACTCACCAGTTCCTGGATTCATCTGCAGTCTGCAAAAATCCCAATGGTGGGTTCAGGTCTTGGTGATTCTGGGAAATCGTCCAAATGTGTACCACAGGATCCTGCCACCTCTGCTATTGCGTTAGCTTCCTCTGGCTCTAATATTTTTCCAGTCACTCCCTTAGGATTCTTGCCTGGTTCTGCAATCTTTGTTGTGTAATAATCATGTTACGTGGTATGGATGACTAATTGAATACAATAAAAAAGTATGCTTTTTTTAAGTGTTAGATATCACAGAAATGTTCCACAGTACACTTGAAGCTGTATGGCTAAGAAATGTAAGCCTGTAAAAAAGTTAACACTTTAATCAGTTTTGTAGATCACAGAAATGTACCCAAGACCACATAATACTGTATGGGTGACAAATTTAACCCCGTGAAATGTTTAAAGAGAACCTATCAGCAGGATTGTCCTTAGTAAGCTACAGGCTACAGACAGTGTCAGGTTGGCGCCATTATACTGATGAAAATTATATCTTGGTTGATGAAATATGTGTTGTGTTTGTTGTTTAATCTTTATTTTCAGCTTTCAATTAATTAGATGTTCATGCTCGGGGGGAAGGAGGGGGGGTGTGAGGAGGTCTTTATGTGGTCCTTTGCTTACATATTCCCCTGTATGGCTTATGACAGGTTACTGATCCCTCTGTGACCTGCCCCCTATTTAACATATTGAATATAATATGGTTTGAAAACAAAATCACATTCAGCTCATCGCTATAAATAACTGGAGTCAGAGGTTTTTTAAACCCCTTTAATATCACTGATAATTTGTATAATTCTGTTTAAAACCAAACTGAATTTTCTTCAAGTAGAAAAATAAAAATAAATAACTAAAATAATGTGGTTCTAAAAGTATGCATGCTCTCAAACTAATGCTTTTATGAAGCTCCCTTTGACTTTATGACAGCGTTCAGTACTTTTGGGAAGGAATCAAACAGCATGGCAGATCTAGAATGGGCAATCTTTTACACTGTTCCTTGCAATTGTGACCAAATATGTCAGATCTTTTTATCCTGCACCCACTTCAGATGAAACCACAGATTTTCAAGTGGATTTAGATCTGAGTGTGCCTGGACAATTTCAAAACTTTGATCCTTTTTGGCAAAGCCATTCTTTTGTTTAATTGGAAGTATGCTTAGGGTCATTGTGGTACTGAAATTCCTCTTCATCTTCAGCTTTTTAGCAGAGACTTGAAAGTATTGTTTCAAAACTGATTAATATTTGAAACTATTCATAATTCCCACCACCCTGACTAAAGCCCTAATTCAAGTTATCTAAAAACAGCCTAAACGCATAATGCTGTCTCCTATATGCTTCCCTGTGGGTATTGTTATCTTTCTATGATGCAAAACTTTGGCTTTTCACCAAATTTATCTTTTGGAATGATGGTTAAAACATCTCACCTTGGTCTCAGCAGACCACAACACATTTTTCCACAAGCTTTTGGCAGAACTGATGTAGGGTATAGCGGACTGTATGGCGCATGCGACCATTCTAATCTTCCATGTGCAAATGGTACTTCCGAGAGTGCTTGACTCTGGGCTTGCATGCGTTCCAGCATGCGATCCAGAGAACACATTCCCGGAAGTGCCATTTGCACATGGAAGATGAGAATGGCCACATGGGCCGGAGAGTCCGCTGCGGGTATTAGCCACCGGTGGAGGTTTGTCTGATCACAGCACGCTCGTTGGCTTTCACTTTCTTTAAAGAGACCCCCCTACTCTTCTATGACATGTCCCCAGAAGAAGCTAAGGGTGAAAAGTGCATCGGGGCAATGGGGAACCACCAGACCACCCATATTCTCTGTTTTCTACCTCTATTTGCTGTCACAGCTCCTGAGTTCATGTAACATGTCCATACTTTATGTGCAATACTGTATTTCTTTATATCTATCTAGCAGGGTCTAATTAGATCTGGGTATTATTATTGAAAGACGCCATAGGCACTTACTGTATTAACCCTCATTACCTTGTTTTGTTATCTATTGCTTTATATAAGCATGGCTATGATGTTATCACATTTTTTGTACTAAGTTTTTATAATTCCTACTCAGTTGCGAATTATATTGATCAGTTTGATATTTAATTTTTGGGTAGGTCTTTCTTTGGTCCTCCTACTGGGTATGTTTTGTCTAATGATGAATTGTGTTTTTAATAATTTTAATAATATTCATTAATACATGCTAAATTTTAATTTTAATTTTGGTTCTCTTCGTTTGACCTGCTGTTTAATTACAGATAGGCTTTATGTTGTTATAGCAAAACATAGCCAGGCTAGGATGTTTTTTATTTGTAAGAAAAGGCATCCATCTTGCCACACTACCCAACAGGCCAGACATATGAAGCGTATGGGACATTGTTGCAGCTTCTAATGTTGCTGTAGGCTACTTGACAGCCTCTAAGTAATATGACTATTGTGCCAAATATAAGCCAGCTCTTTATGACTGTTTTAACAGTGTTCCATGGTATATCTAATGTCTTTGACATTTTTATTATTATTATTTATTTATATAGCATCATTTGTTAGGGATCGAGTTCCCGCTGCTGCACAGGGGGAATCTCGAACCATGTCTGCTGCGGTCTGCCATTCTCCTCCAGCTGCAGTGGAGTCTGCTCAGTGGAGATGTCGGTCCCAGTTTCTGGCTCTGCCTGATACTGTGCGGATGGTTACTGCTGCCTTTCCAGGCTCAGCCACTGTAACTAGCACTATTCATCGGCGAGCAGAAGCTTTTGGGACTAAGTCCTGCTTTTCTGCTACTGAGCATGCCTAAGGGACGACCTCTCATTGGAGGTCGGGAATCACATGCGCAGGTCCTGTAGCAGCTTCAATTAGTCCTTTTGGAAGGTCCTGAAGTTGCTGCGACTATAAAAGGTTTGCATGGCCGCACAGCCATGCGCTAGTATCAACTATGTTACGTGTTCAGCGCTAGTGTGGTCATGTGCATGTGGTTTCAGCGCTCGGCTGAAAAAAGCCCCTAGAATACCGGCACCTCCGGTGAGCAGTTTTGTGTGTATTTATTCAGGGCTTGGCTGAAATAAGCCCCTAGAATACCGGCACCTCCGGTGAGAAGTTTTGTGTGTGCTGCTGACTACATGACCACTGTTCGCTCTAGTTTATAACTGTGTTCCTCTGTGAGGTTAACAGGGCACAGCGTTCTCTTGTCATAAAGCGACTCTGTGAGGTAACAGAGTTCACTTATACCACCATATAGTGCCATCTGTTTACTAGCAGCAGGTTCTCTCCTGCACGGTGGACCCGTTCAGGCTGCTAGCATGGCTGCAGCAGCTTTACCCACTGCCACCTCTGTTCCGACCTTATCCCACCTCCCACGGCCAGAGTAATACTCTGGTGACAGTAAATCCTGTAGAGATTTTGTGAGCCAGTGCGGTATACACCTCGAGCTCCTGGCTGCACGTTTTCCCACAGAGCAGGCAAAGGTGGGATTCATAATCTCTCTTCTGTCGGACAGGGAGTTGGAGTAGGCTATGCCGCTGTCGGAGCGCGACAATCATGTGGTGCAGAGTGCTCTTTGGTTTTTGAGCACTCTGAAACAGGTCATTTTGGGACCTCAAGTCACGTCACCCATGATACTGTGCTCCAACTGCTGTCATTGACTCAAGGTTCGTCCATGGTCAGCCATTTTGCTGCCTTTTTCCGGACTCTAGCTTCTGACCCAGTGTGGCCGGATAAATCCCTCATCCCGGTATTTTGGAGGGGGCTGGCTGACCATGTGAAGGACGCTTTGGACACTAGGGAGATTCCAGCCACACTGGAGGAGCTCATAGCTGTATCAACTCGCATCGACTTTCGCTTTGCCGAGCGAGGGTTGGAGCGAGCCCAGTGTAGGCCGAGGTTTCGGCTGGCTCCCACCTTCGCCAAACCTCTGGAATCTCCAGTCCAGGTGTCCGAGTCACATGAGGCCCTGGAAGTATCACGAACGGGATCTAAGTCACGGACCGCTTGTGCACTTAACCCCTTCATGACCCAGCCTATTTTGACCTTAAAGACCTTGCCGTTTTTTGCAATTCTGACCAGTGTCCCTTTATGAGGTAATAACTCAGGAACGCTTCAACGGATCCTAGCGGTTCTGAGATTGTTTTTTCGTGACATATTGGGCTTCATGTTAGTGGTAAATTTAGGTCAATAAATTCTGCGTTTATTTGTGATAAAAACGGAAATTTGGCGAAAATTTTGAAAATTTCGCAATTTTCACATTTTGAATTTTTATTCTGTTAAACCAGAGAGATATGTGACACAAAATAGTTAATAAATAACATTTCCCACATGTTTACTTTACATCGGCACAATTTTGGAAACAAAATTTTTTTTTGTTAGGAAGTTATAAGGGTTAAAATTTGACCAGCGATTTGTCATTTTTACAACGAAATTTACAAAACCATTTTTTTTAGGGACCACCTCACATTTGAAGTCAGTTTGAGGGGTCTATATGGCTGAAAATACCCAAAAGTGACACCATTCTAAAAACTGCACCCCTCAAGGTACTCAAAACCACATTCAAGAAGTTTATTAACCCTTCAGGTGCTTCACAGCAGCAGAAGCAACATGGAAGGAAAAAATGAACATTTAACTTTTTAGTCACAAAAATTATCTTTTAGCAACAATTTTTTTATTTTCCCAATGGTAAAAGGAGAAACTGAACCACGAAAGTTGTTGTCCAATTTGTCCTGAGTACGCTGATACCTCATATGTGGGGGTAAACCACTGTTTGGGTGCACGGCAGGGCTTGGAAGGGAAGGAGCGCCATTTGACTTTTTGAATCAAAAATTGGCTCCACTCTTTAGCGGACACCATGTCACGTTTGGAGAGCCCCCGTGTGCCTAAAAATTGGAGCTCCCCCACAAGTGACCCCATTTTGGAAACTAGATGCCCCAAGGAACTTATCTAGATGCATAGTGAGCACTTTGAACCCCCAGGTGCTTCACAAATTAATCCGTAAAAATGAAAAAGTACTTTTTTTTCACAAAAAAATTCTTTTAGCCTCAATTTTTTCATTTTCACATGGGCAACAGGATAAAATGGATCCTAAAATGTGTTGGGCAATTTCTCCTGAGTACACCAATACCTCACATGTGGGGGTAAACCACTGTTTGGGCACATGGTAAGGCTCGGAAGGGAAGGAGCGCCATTTGACTTTTTGAATGAAAAATTATTTCCATCGTTAGCGGACACCATGTCGCGTTTGGAGAGCTCCTGTGTGCCTAAACATTGGCGCTCCCCCACAAGTGACCCCATTTTGGAAACTAGACCCCCCAAGGAACTTATTTAGATGCCTAGTGAGCACTTTAAACCCTCAGGTGCTTCACAAATTGATCTGTAAAAATGAAAAAGTACTTTTTTTTCACAAAAAAATTCTTTTCGCCTCAATTTTTTCATTTTCACATGGGCAGTAGGGTAAAATGGATCATAAAATTTGTTGGGTAATTTCACCCGAGTACGTCGATACCTCATATGTGGGGGTAAACCACTGTTTGGGCACTCGGCAGGGCTCGGAAGGGAAGGCGCGCCATTTGACTTTTTGAATGGAAAATTAGCTCCAATTGTTAGCGGACACCATGTCGCGTTTGGAGAGCCCCTGTGTGCCTAAACATTGGAGCTCCCCCACAAGTGACCCCATTTTGGAAACTAGACCCCCCCAAGGAACTTATCTAGATGCATATTGAGCACTTTAAACCCCCAGGTGCTTCACAGAAGTTTATAACGCAGAGCCATGAAAATAAAAAATAATTTTTCTTTCCTCAAAAATGATTTTTTAGCCTGGAATTTCCTATTTTGCCAAGGATAATAGGAGAAATTGGACCCCAAATATTGTTGTCCTGTTTGTCCTGAGTACGCAGATACCCAATATGTGGGGGTAAGCCACTGTTTGGGCGCACGGCAGGGCTCGGAAGGGATGGCACGCCATTTGGCTTTTTAAATGGAAAATTAGCTCCAATCATTAGCGGACACCATGTCACGTTTGGAGAGCCCCTGTGTGCCTAAACATTGGAGATCCCCCAGAAATGACACCATTTTGGAAACTAGACCCCCAAAGGAACTAATCTAGATGTGTGATGAGGACTTTGAACCCCCAAGTGCTTCACAGAAGTTTATAACGCAGAGCCATGAAAAAAAAAAAAAATTATTTTCTCAAAAATGATCTTTTAGCCTGCAATTTTTTATTTTCCCAAGGGTAACAGGAGAAATTTGACCCCAAAAGTTGTTGTCCAGTTTCTCCTGAGTACGCTGATACCCCATATGTGGGGGTAAATCACTGTTTGGGCACATGCCGGGGCTCGGAAGTGAAGTAGTGACGTTTTGAAATGCAGACTTTGATGGAATGCTCTGTGGGCGTCACGTTGCGTTTGCAGAGCCCCTGATGTGGCTTAACAGTAGAAACCCCCCACAAGTGACCCCATTTTGGAAACTAGACCCCCAAAGGAACTTATCTAGATGTGTGGTGAGCACTTTGAACCCCCAAGTGCTTCATAGAAGTTTATAATGCAGAGCCGTGAAAATAATAAATACATTTTCTTTCCTCAAAAATAATTATTTAGCCCAGAATTTTTTATTTTCCCAAGGGTTACAGAAGAAACTGGACCCCAAAAGTTGTTGTCCAGTTTCTCCTGAGTACGCTGATACCCCATATGTGGGGGTAAACCACTGTTTGGGCACATGCCGAGGCTCGGAAGTGAAGTAGTGACGTTTTGAAATGCAGACTTTGATGGAATGCTCTGTGGGCGTCACTTTGTGTTTGCAGAGCCCCTGATGTGGCTTACCAGTAGAAACCCCCCACAAGTGACCGCATTTTGGAAACTAGACCCCGAAAGGAACTTATCTAGATGTGTGGTGAGCACTTTGAACCCCCAAGCGCTTCATAGAAGTTTATAATGCAGAGCCGTGAAAATAATAAATACGTTTTCTTTCCTCAAAAATAATTATTTAGCCCAGAATTTTTTATTTTCCCAAGGGTTACAGGAGAAATTGGACCCCAAAAGTTGTTGTCCAGTTTCTCCTGAGTACGCTGATACCCCATGAGTGGGGGTAAACCACTGTTTGGGCACACGTCGGGGCTCAGAAGGGAAGTAGTGACTTTTGAAATGCAGACTTTGATGGAATGGTCTGCGGGTGTCACGTTGCGTTTGCAGAGCCCCTGGTGTGCCTAAACAGTAGAAACCCCCACAAGTGACCCCATTTTAGAAATTAGACCCCCCAAGGAACTTATCTAGATATGTGGTGAGCACTTTGAACCCCCAAGTGCTTCACAGACGTTTACAACGCAGAGCCGTGAAAATAAAAAATCATTTTTCTTTCCTCAAAAATTATGTTTTAGCAAGCATTTTTTTTGATTCACAAGGGTAACAGGAGAAATTGGACCCCAGTAATTGTTGCGCAGTTTGTCCTGAGTATGCTGGTACCCCATATGTGGGGGTAAACCACTGTTTGGGCACACGTCAGGGCTCGGAAGTGAGGGAGCACCATTTGACTTTTTGAATACGAGATTGGCTGGAATCAATGGTGGCGCCATGTTGCGTTTGGAGACCCCTGATGTGCCTAAACAGTGGTAACCCCTCAATTCTACCTCCAACACTAACCCCAACACACCCCTAACCCTAATCCCAACTGTAGCCATAACCCTAAACACAACCCTAACCGCAACACACCCCTAACCACAACCCTAACCCCAACACACCCCTAACCATAACCACAACCCTAATTCCAACCCTAACCCTAAGGCTATGTGCCCACGTTGCGGATTCGTGTGAGATATTTTCGCACCATTTTTGAAAAATCCGCGGGTAAAAGGCACTGCGTTTTACCTGCGGATTTTCCGCGGATTTCCAGTGTTTTTTGTGCGGATTTCACCTGCGGATTCCTATTGAGGAACAGGTGTAAAACGCTGCGGAATCCGCACAAAGAATTGACATGCTGCGGAAAATACAACGCAGCGTTTCCGCGTGGTATTTTCCGCACCATGGGCACAGCGGATTTGGTTTTCCATATGTTTACATGGTACTGTAAACCTGATGGAACACTGCTGCGAATCCGCAGCCAAATCCGCACCGTGTGCACATAGCCTAATTCTAAAGGTATGTGCACACGCTGCGGAAAACGCTGCGGATCCGCAGCAGTTTCCCATGAGTTTACAGTTCAATGTAAACCTACGGGAAACAAAAATCGCTGTGCCCATGCTGCGGAAAAACTGCACGGAAACGCAGCGGTTTACATTCCGCAGCATGTCACTTCTTTGTGCGGATTCCGCAGCGGTTTTACAACTGCTCAAATAGAAAATCGCAGTTGTAAAACCGCAGTGAAATGCGCAGAAAAACCGCGGTAAATCCGCCATAAATCCGCAGCGGTTTAGCACTGCGGATTTATCAAATCCGCAGCGGAAAAATCTGCAGAGGACCAGAATACGTGTGCACATACCGAAACCCTAACCCTAGCCCTAACCCTACCCCTACCCCTACCCCTAACCCTAACCCTACCCCTACCCCTAACCCTACCCCTACCCCTAGCCCTAACCCTACCCCTACCCCTAACCCTAACCCTAACCCTAGCCCTAACCCTACCCCTAACCCTAACCCTAACCCTATTCTAACATTAGTGGAAAAAAAAAAATTTCTTTATTTTTTTATTGTCCCTACCTATGGGGGTGACAAAGGGGGGGGGGGGGTCATTTATTATTTTTTTTATTTTGATCACTGAGATAGATTATATCTCAGTGATCAAAATGCACTTTGGAACGAATCTGCCGGCCGGCAGATTCGGCGGGCGCACTGCGCATGCGCCCGCCATTTTGGAAGATGGCGGCGCCCGGGAGAAGACGGACGGGACCACGGCTGGATCGGTAAGTATGATAGGGTGGGGGGGGATCACAGGGGGGAGATCGGAGCACGGGGGGGAATCGGAGCGCGGGAGGGGTGGAACGGAGCGCGGGGGGCGTGGAACGGAGCACGGGGGGGCTGGAATGGAGCACGGGGGGGTGGAACGGAGCACGGGGGGGGGGTGGATCGGAGTGCAGGGGGGGTGATTGGAGCACGGGGGGGTGATTGGAGCACGGGGGGAGCGGACACGAGCACGGGGGGAGCGGAGCACAGGACGGAGGGGAGCCGGAGCAGTGTACTGGCCAGATCGGGGGGGTGGGGGGGCGATCGGAGGGGTGGGGTGGGGGCACACTAGTATTTCCAGCCATGGCCGATGATATTTCAGCATCGGCCATGGCTGGATTGTAATATTTCACCCGTTATAATGGGTGAAATATTACAAATCGCTCTGATTGGCAGTTTCACTTTCAACAGCCAATCAGAGCGATCGTAGCCACGAGGGGGTGAAGCCACCCCCCTGGGCTAAACTACCACTCCCCCTGTCCCTGCAGATCGGGTGAAATGGGAGTTAACCCTTTCACCCGATCTGCAGGGACGCGATCTTTCCATGACGCCGCATAGGCGTCATGGGTCGGAATGGCACCGACTTTCATGACGCCTACGTGGCGTCAAAGGTCGGGAAGGGGTTAAGGGCTGTCATATTTACCAGTAGTCAGGACACTTTGCCTCCAAGTGTCCTCAGCGGTCAGGACAACGTCAGTGTCTAGTGGTAGTTGGATGAGGTACACTAGACATAGCGACGTTTTCCTCTAAATTGTCCTTCAAGGGGACAATCAACATAGGCCCATCCACTCTTATCGTAGAGCTTTGCATGGATTCCGGGCAGAGGACAATATTACGTCATCTGATTTTGCCAAATGACACGCAATACCCCTGTTTATGCTCGCCAGGCCTGTGACCGTTCAAGTGGTAAATGGGTCGACATTACCCTCACAGATAACACACCAAACCATTCCATTTACTCTTTACATGTCTCCATCACATCAGGAGATTATCTCCCTACTTGTCATACCCAAGGGAATTGATGAGGTCCTGTTGGGGATACCATGGCAACGTTACCACTCTCCTCATATAGAGTGGTCCTCAGGGAGAATCCCAGATAGAGTAAATCCTGTGAGGGAAGATGTCAGAGGGAGTGCATTCAGGTTGCTACAACTGAGGTACCCGCAGATCTTTCCTCTCTCCCCAAGCACTATTGGCCCTATGCAGACGTGTTCTCCAAATGGGCTGCGGAGACCCTTCCACCTCACCGTCCTTATGACTGTCCTATTAACCTCTTGCCTGGTGCAGAGCCTCCCCGGGGTCGAGTCTATCCGTTGTCACTTCCGGAGATGGAGGCAATGTCCCAGTACATTCAAGAGAATCTGGCAAGAGGGTTTATCAGGAAGTCAGTGTCACCTGCAGGGGCTGGGTTCTTCTTCATGCAGAAGAAGAGTAGAGAACTACGTCCATGCATAGACTACAGGGGTCTTAACGTCATCACCATTAAGAAAAAGTACTCACTACCCCTGATATCTGAGCTCTTTGATAGGCTATGAGGAGCAAGGGTATTTACTAAGTTAGATCTGTGGGGTGCTTACAATCTGATATGCATCCGTGAGGGGGATGAATGGAAGACGGCTTTTAATACCAGGGATGGGCACTATGAATATCTGGTGATGCCCTTCGGGCTCTGTAATGCCCAGCTGTTTTCCAAGACTTTGTGAATGACATCTTCCAGGATATGCTCACCACCTCGGTCGTAATCTATCTAAATGATATTCTCATCTACTCTCCAGATATTGACTCCCACCGGAGAGATGTTAGCAGAGTCTTCGACCTTTTACAGGCAAACTCCCTCTATGCCAAGTTGGACAAGTGTGTGTTTGAGCAGGAGTCTTTACCTTTCCTTGGCTATATCATCTCTGCCTTGGGATTGGGCAAACTACAGGTTGTGATGGACTGGCAGGAACCCCATTCTCTTAAAGCAGTGCAGTGCTTTATGGGGTTCATTAATTACTATCACCAGTTCATTCCACACTTTTCAACTTTAGTAGCTCCCTTGGTTGCCCTCACCAAGAAGGGAGCCAATCCCAAATTGTGGTCGGAGGGAGTCTCCAAGGCCTTTCTTTCCAATAAGTCACATTTAGCTAGCACTCCCATCCTACATCGCCCCGATGTAGAGAAGCCATTTATAATGGAGGTGGATGCCTCTTCCATTGGTGCTGGAGCAGTCCTTTTCCAAAAGGATGATCAAGGTCGGAAGCATCCGTGCTTCTTCTTTTCCAAGACCTTCTCACCAGCTGAGAGGATTTATTTCATCCGGGATGGGGAGTTGCTAGCTATGAAGTTGGCTTTCTCAGAGTGGAGACACCTCCTGGAGGGAGCTCGTTTTCCCTTCCAAGTCTTTACTGACCTCAAGAATTTGGTGTACTTGCAAACAGCCCAGCGGCTTAATTCTCGCCAGGCCAGGTGGTCCCTGTTCTTCTCCCAGTTTCAATTCACCCTTCATTTTCTCTCCGGGGAGAAGAACATTCGTACCAATGCCCTCTTTCGCTCCGTAGTGTCATCTGAGGAGGAGGAGCTTCGGCTTATTGTCCCTTCAGAGAGCCTGAGAACCGTGGCTCCGGTTTCGCTAGAGTCTGTGCCCCCAGGCAAGACTGTTGTGCCTTCTAATTTGCGACCGGAGGTTCTCTCTTGTGCTCATTCGTCCAGGGTGGGGTGACATTTTGGGACCAAGAGGACATTTGTGCTTCTGGCGAGGACATACTGGTGGCCACATATGGCTCGTGATGTCGGGGATTATATTCGGTCGCGTGTCTCCTGTGCCAAGAATCGGCCTACTCGGCAACGGCCTGCTGGGCTACTTTACCCACTGCCGGTGGCAGAGAGGCCTTGGGAGATGGTCGGCATGGACTTCGTGGTGGGCTTACCCAAGTCTCGTAGCTGCACTGTTATCTGGGTGGTCACCGATCATTTCTCTAAAATTTCGTACTTGGTGCCGCTCCCACAGTTACCTTCTGCATGGGCCTGGGGGGATTGTTCATTAAATATTTCTTCCGTCTACATGGCATGCCTGATAAAAGTGTCAGTGACCAGTTCGTGTCACGGTTTTGGAGAGAGCTCTGTCGTTTACTCAGCAAAGAACTGAATCTCTCTTCTGCATATCATCCAGAGACAAATGGGTTGGTAGAGAGGGCCAACCAGACCCTGGTCACATACCTGTGACATTTTGTCTCTGCTAGGCAGGATGACTGGGCATCTTTACTACCATGGGCGGAATTTGCTTTGAACAACGCCGTAGCTGACTCCTCCTGGCAGACCCTATTCCTCCTTAATTACGGCCAGCATCCGCATGTCCCTATGCCCATGCCCGTGTCATCCACTGATTTTAGGGTGGCAGACTAAGCAGTGGAGGCATGTGACATTTGTTATAGCACACAGGATGCCATCCGGGCCTCCAAGGAGAGAATTAGGGTTTCTGCCGATGCACACCGGAGCTTCGCTCCGACCTTTGCTCCTGGTGACTTAGTTTGGCTTTCTGCCCATAACATCAGGCTGCGAGTTTGGTCTACTAAGTTTGCTCCTCGCTACATTGGTCCTTTCAAGGTTCTGGAACAGGTTAACTTTGTGGTCTACCGCTTGGCTATTCCTCCGCGTCTTGGTATCTCTGACATCTTCCACGTTTCCCTCTTAAAACCCATCTATATGTCCCGGTTTTCTGAGTCTTCTGCCGGGACATCGGGTTCATCCACTGATGAGTATGAGGTGAATTCTATCTTGGGGTGCTGGGTGGCAAAAAATACTATCTGGTGGACTGGAAGGGTCATGTCCAGAAGACAGAGCCTTGGAACCTGTGGAGCACATTCGGGCTCCGCTGCTCATTGCAGCATTTGAGCATAGCAAGGCTCAAGGAGGATGGGGCCCAAGGGGGTAATGTTAGGTGTCGAGTTCCTGCCACTGCACAGGGGGAATCTCGAACCATGTCTGCTGCGGTCTGCCATTCTCCTCCAGCCGCAGTGGAGACGTCTGTCCCAGCGTCTGGCTCTGCCTGATACTGTGCGGTTGGTTACTGCTGCCTTTCCAGGCTCAGCCATTGTAACTAGCACAATTCCTCAGCGAGCAAATGCTTTTGGGACTAAGTCCTGCTTTTCCGCTACTAAGCATGCCCAAGAAACGACCTCTCATTGGAGGTCGGGGGTCACATGCGCAGGTCCTGTAGCAGCTTCCATTGGTCCTCTTGGAAGGTCCTTAAATTGCTGCAACTATAAAACGTTTCAGGGTTCGGCTGAAATAAGCCCCTAGAATACTGGCACCTCCGGTGAGCAGATTTGTGTGTATGGATTCAGGGCCCGGCTGAAACAAGCCCCTAAAATACTGGCACCTCCGGTGAGGAGTTTTGTGCGTGCTGCTGACTGCATGACCACTGTTCGCTCTAGTTTATAGCTGTGTTTCTCTGTGAGGTTAACAGGCACAGCGTTCTCTTGTCATGAAGTGAATCTGTGAGGTAACAGAGTTCACTTATACTGCCATATAGTGCCATCTGTTTACTAGCAGCACGTTCTCTCCTGCACGGTGGACCCAGGGTTGCGAACGCACCTACTACTTCTAATAATTATATTTGGTGCGTTCCGCCAACCCTTATAGCATTGAATCCATGGTGCCGTACATGAGAAGGGGTTACATACAAATTACAGATATCACTTACATTAAACAAACTAACAATGACAGACTGATACAGAGGGGTGAGGACCCTGTTCTTTCGGGCTTACATTTTACAGGATTATGGGGAAGGAGACAATAGGCTGAGGGTTGCAGGAGCTCCGGTGTTGGTGAGGCAGTATCTCCGGTAGTGATGAGGAGGCAGCGGGGTCAGTGCAGGCTGTAGGCTTTCCTGAAGAGGTGGGTTTTCTGATTCCATCTGAAGGATCCGAATGTGGTTGATAGTCGGATGTGTTGGGGAAAAGAATTCCAGAGGATGGGGGATATTCGGGAGAAGTCTTGGAGGCCGTTGGATGTGGAGTGAATAAGTGTGGAGGAGAGAAGGAAGTCTTGGGAGAACTGGAGATTGTGTGAGGGAAGATATCGGGAGATTAGTTCAGAGATATATGGAGGAGACAGGTTATGGATGGCTTTGTAAGTCAGTATTAGTAATTTGAAATGGATACACTAAGGGAATGGGAGCCAGTGAAGAGATTTGCAGAGGGGGGAAGTGGAGGAGTAGCGAGGAGAGAGATGAATTAGTCGGGCAGCATAGTTAAGGATGAACTGGTGCAAGGGTGTTACCAGGGAGGCCACAGAAAAGGATGTTGCAGTAGTCAAGGCGGGAGATGATCAGGGCATGCACAAGCATTTAAGTAGATTAACGGTTGAGGAAAGGACACATTCTGGAGATGTTTTAGAGCAGGAGGCGACAGGAGGTGGAGAGAGCTTGGATGTGCTTTTTGAAGGACAGGGCAGAGTCAAAGGTTACTCTGAGGCAGCTGACTTCCGGTACGGGGGAAAGCATGATGTCGTTAATTGCGATAGATAGGTCAAGTAAGGAAGATCTATGGGATGGAGGAAAGATGATGAGTTCAGATTTGTCCACATTGAGGAAGCGAGAGGAGAAGAAGGAGGACATGGCTGATAGACACTCCGGGATTCTGGACAACAAAGCGGTGGCGTCTGGACCAGAAAGGTAGATCTGAGTGTCATCAGCATAAAAGTGGTACTTGAAACCATGAGACTTTATGAGTTGTCCCAGGCCAAGTGTATAGATTGAGAAAAGTAGGGATCCTAGAACAGAGCCTTGAGGGATTCCAACAGAGAGAGGGTGGGATGAGGAGGTAGTGTGGGAGTGGGAGACGCTGAATGTGCTGTTGGAAAGGTACGAGGAGATCCAGGATAGGGCGAGGTCTTTGATACCAAAGGAGGAGAGGATCTGTAGTAGGAGGCAGTGGTCAACTGTGTCGAAAGCAGAGGACAGGTCTAGAAGGAGGAGTACAGAGTATTGTCCTTTAGCTTTGGCTGTGAGTAGGTCGTAAGTGATTTTGGTCAGGGCTGTCACAGTTGAGTGATGGGGCAGAAACCAGATTGTAGATTGTCAAAGAGCAAGTTAGATGAGAGGTGGGAGGAAAGTTCAGCGTGGACGTGCTGCCCCAGGAGTTTGGAAGCAAATGGGAGCAGCAATATTGGGTGATAGCTGGACATAGCAGCTGGATCGAGAGTTGGCTTTTTAAGGATTGGCGTGATTGTGGCATGTTTGAAAGCAGAAGGGAAGGTGCCAGAAGTTAGTGATAGGTTGAAGAGGTAGGTTAGGGATGGGATAAGTGTGGTGGTGAGGTTGGGAAGGAGGTGGGATGGGATGGGGTCGAGCGCACAGGTGGTGAGGTGCGATTTGGAAAGGAGACAATTAAGCCCAACTTCAGTGATGTTTGATATACAAAGGGGTTGTGGTGGTTGAACAATGAAGACTTTTCTTGTTTGGTCGATCTTATTTTTAAAGTGTGTGGCAAAGTCCTCAGCAGAGATGAGGGAGGTTGGAGGGGGCATTGGGGGACGGAGGAGGTAGTTGAAGGTTTTGAATAACTGTTTGGGGTTGTAGGATAGGGAAGATATGAGGGTTGTGAAGTAGGACTGTTTAGCAGAGGTGAGAGCATATTTAAAAGCGAGTGTTGCCTGTTTGAATGCAGTGAAGTCGTCTTGCGAGTGTGTTTTCTTCCAACGCCGCTCTGCATCCCTGGACACTTGCCGAAGCTTTTTAGTGGTGTTATTGTGCCAAGGTGGTCTATTGATATGTCGCACTTTGCCATGAACAAGAGAGGCAACCGTGACAATACAGGTCCTTCTCAAAAAATTAGCATATAGTGTTAAATTTCATTATTTACCATAATGTAATGATTACAATTAAACTTTCATATATTATAGATTCATTATCCACCAACTGAAATTTGTCAGGTCTTTTATTGTTTTAATACTGATGATTTTGGCATACAACTCCTGATAACCCAAAAAACCTGTCTCAATAAATTAGCATATTTCACCCATCTAATCAAATAAAAGTGTTTTTTAATAACAAACAAAAAAACCAACAAATAATAATGTTCAGTTATGCACTCAATACTTGGTCGGGAATCCTTTGGCAGAAATGACTGCTTCAATGCGGCGTGGCATGGAGGCAATCAGCCTGTGACACTGCTGAGATGTTATGGAGGCCCAGGATGCTTCAATAGTGGCCTTAAGCTCATCCAGAGTGTTGGGTCTTGCGTCTCTCAACTTTCTCTTCACAATATCCCACAGATTCTCTATGGGGTTCAGGTCACGAGAGTTGGCAGGCCAATTGAGCACAGTAATACCATGGTCAGTAAACCATTTACCAGTGGTTTTGGCACTGTGAGCAGGTGCCAGGTCGTGCTGAAAAATGAAATCTTCATCTCCATAAAGCATTTCAGCCGATGGAAGCATGAAGGGCTCCAAAATCTCCTGATAGCTAGCTGCATTGACCCTGCCCTTGATGAAACACAGTGGACCAACACCAGCAGCTGACATGGCACCCCACACCATCACTGACTGTGGGTACTTGACACTGGACTTCAGGCATTTTGGCATTTCCTTCTCCCCAGTCTTCCTTCAGACTCTGGCACCTTGATTTCCGAATGACATGCAAAATTTGCTTTCATCAGAAAAAAGTACTTGGGACCACTTAGCAACAGTCCAGTGCTGCTTCTCTGTATCTCAAAAGTGACTTTACCTGGGGAATGCGGCACCTGTAGCCCATTTCCTGCACACGCCTGTGCACGGTGGCTCTGGATGTTTCCACACCAGACTCAGTCCACTGCTTCCTCAGGTTCCCCAAGGTCTGGAATCGGTCCTTCTCCACAATCTTCCTCAGGGTCCGGTCTCCTCTTCTCGTTGTACAGCGTTTTCTGCCACATTGTTTCCTTCCAGCAGACTAACCATTGAGGTGCCTTGATACAGCACTCTGGGAACAGCCTATTTGTTGAGAAATTTCTTTCTGGGTCTTACCCTCTTGCTTGAGGGTGTCAATGATGGCCTTCTTGACATCTGTCAGGTCGCTAGTCTTACCCATGATGGGGGTTTTGAGTAATGAACCATGCAGGGAGTTTATAAAAGCCTCAGGTATCTTTTGCATGTGTTTAGAGTTAATTAGTTGATTCAGAAGATTAGGGTAATAGGTCGTTTAGAGAACCTTTTCTTGATATGCTAATTTATTGAGACAGGTTTTTTGGGTTATCAGGAGTTGTATGCCAAAATCATCAGTATTAAAACAATTAAAGACCTGACAAATTTCAGTTGGTGGATAATGAATCTATAATATATGAAAGTTTAATTGTAATCATTACATTATGGTAAATAATGAAATTTAACACTATATGCTAATTTTTTGAGAAGGACCTGTAGCTGATGCAAGAGTGGCATTGTAGAAAGCAGTGACACTGTCTATGTCGTGGAGTGAGGATATGGATGCCAGTGGTAGGATAGAGTCAGAGAGTGTGTGGGTGTCTAGGTGTGCAAGGTTTCTGCGGGGGTGTGCATGATGCTGGACATGGGTGACCAGTGAAAAGGACAGGGATGAAAAGGTGAGCAAATGGTGGTCGGATAGAGGGAGAGGGGAGGTGGTGAAGTTAGATAGAGAGCAGAGACGGGTGAAAACCAGGTCTAGTGTATGTCCGTCTGTGTGGGTGGCTGCGGTAACCACTGAGTAAGTCCAAAAGATGAAGTAAGGGACAGAAGTTTGGAGCCTGTTGACTGAAGGGTTTCAGTGGGGATGTTGAAGTCACCCATGATGATGGTGGGAATGTCAGCAGAGAGAAAGTGAAGAAGCCAGGTGGATAATTGATCAATAAAGGCAGGAGGCGGGCGTGTAGGTCTGTATATGATGGCCACTTGGAGGTTTTGGGTGAGAGTACATGCAGACAGAGTGGACTTCAAAAGAGGGGAGGATAAGGGAGGGAAGAGGTGTAATTTGGGTTAAAGGTGCAGTTTAAGAAGTAAAAGACCTACTCCTCCACCATGTCTGTTGCCAGTGCGAGGGGTGTGGGTGAAGTGGAGGCCACCGTAACACAGCACACCAGGGGAGGCGGTGTCAGAGGGTGTTAGCCATGTTTCTGTGAGGCCGAGAAAGGCAAGATTGCGAGAGAGAAAAAGGTCATGAAGCACGGGTTTTATGTTTGAAAGATTTTGGTAGTTCATATTAGATAGGGAGCGGTAGGAGGGGGTAGTAATGGGAGGTATGAGATGTGGGGGTCCAGGTTTGGGAGATATGTCTCCAGCAGTGAGTAGAAGTAGAAATTTCCACGGCAATTCTGCAACTCCCTGCAGCGGGTATAACGCATGCCGAATTGGCGTGCATATTCCTGCTAAACACTAGCATTTTGAAAGCGTAATTAGCTTGCAGAATGCTAGCGTTTTCCAAGCGATCTGTAGCATCGCTTGGAAAAATGATTGACAGGTTAGTGACACTTGTCAAACATAGTGTTTGACAAGTGTGACCAACTTTTTACTATTGATGCTGCCTATGCAGTAACAATAGTAAAAAGGTATGTTAAAAGTAATTAAAAAAATAAAAAATCGTGATATTCTCACCTTCCGGCGGCCCCCACAGCCTTCCCCCTCCCTCGCGATGCTCCTGGCATTTCCCGTTCCCAGTGATGCCTCACAACAATGACCCCAGATGACATAGCATCACGCAAGACAGCTACGTCATAACAGGTCATTGTTGCAAGGCATTACTTGGAACGGGAACATCGTGAGGAGCAGGAAGGCTGCGGGGCCGCCGGAAGGTGAGAATATCACGATTTTTTATTTTAATTCTTTTTTTTAAAGGTACATGGTTCCCAGGGCCTGGAGGAGAGTCTCCTGTCACCCTGGGTACCAACCGCACATGATCCACTTACTTTGCGCATGATGGGCATAGCCCCATGCGGGACGTAAGTGGATCAATGCATTCCTATGTGTGCAGAATCGCGGCAATTCAGCACAAAGAATGAGCATGCTGCTTATTTTTCCGTGATGCAATTCCACCGCAGAAAAATACGCAGCATTAGCACAGCATTGGGGAATCCCATTGAATTCAATGGGCTGTGTTGTGTATGCATTTTTGCTGAGCTTTTGCCGTGAAAAAACATCTCAAAAAAGCATACAATCTGCAATGTGTGCACATAGCCTAAGAGATCATTTCATCAATTGGCTTAACTGCTTACAATAACAGTAATCCTGACCAGGGTTATGCACACTTTTACATGAAACTATATGTGTATAATATTCCAATTGTTCAAGTAAAGAAGTTGTGCAAAAAATGACATGTGTACACTAGATGGGCATTTCCTGAAGGAAGTACATGGTGCTTGAACAGCGCTGCCAGCTTTACAGTAGTGTATCAGGTGTCGACTGTAAGAAAGTAAAGTTAGAATATGAATGTTGTGTATAGCGATGGCACAATTCGGCACCTCGGTAGCCACTTTTGTCACTTGGTAGCCACTTTGGCACATTCGGCACCTCGGTAGCCACTCTGGCCACTTGGTAGCCAATTTGGCACATTCGGCACCTCGATAGCCACTTTGGCCACTTGGTAGCCACTCTGGCACATTCGGCACCTCTGTAGCCACTTTGGCCACTTGGTAACCACTTTGGCCATTTGGTAGCCACTTTGGCACATTTGGCACCTTGGTAGACACTTTGGCCACTTGGTAGCCATTTTGGCCACTGGGTAGCCACTTTGGCACTTTCGGCACCTCAGTAGCCACTTTGGCCACTTGGTAGCCACTTTGGCACATTCAGCACCTCGGTTGCCACTTTGGCCATTTGATAGCCACTTTGGCACATTCGGCACCTCAGTAGCCTCTTTGGCCACTTGGTAGCCACTTTGGCCACTTGGTAGCCACTTTGGCACATTTAGCACCTCGGTAGCCACTTTGGCCATTTGGTAGCCACTTTGGCACATTTGGCACATCAGTAGCCACTTTGGTCACTTGGTAGCCACATTGGCCACTTGGTAGCCACTTTGGCACATTCGGCCCCTCTTTAGTCATGAGTCAGAGTCACGAGTCAGAGTTACGAGTCAGAGTCACGAGTCAGAGTCACATTATTCTGATGTTTGACTTTGATAAATGATCGTGTCCTAAAATGGACACCCTACATTTGCATAGCTGCCATCTTTGTAAGGTCAGCGCACCTGCGCTGTGGCTTCAATCCATGTCAGTTGGGGGTCATGGAATGGTTGCCATTAATTTATATGGGAAAACTTTTGCTTAAAATGCGATTTTTTTAAAAACTACAAATCGGATCGACTCCAAAAAGTACATAGCACACCTGTCCCCACAGAGGGCTTTGAAACGCCTGAACGGGGTCTCTACGCTGAGCAGTTTGGGCTGCATTAATTGATGAAAATGCGGAGAAGAAGTAGAATAATAATAAAATATAAGAAATCAGATTACAATATGTTGCTTGAACCTAGAGGGTTCAAGCACCATAATAAATGTGAGCATTTCTTTTATATTTTTCTATTGTCTTTTTTTTACAAAACTCAACCCACAAATAAGGGACATTATAAGATATGTTTGGTAGGTAACAGATAGAAATTGCAACAAGGTGCTTGTGACATGTACATATGTAAAACATGTAAAACATGTAAAACAACAGACATGCATAAAATATATGCACTGTATATTTTTGCAGCATGCACACTTTGTGGGGGTAAACAGTTGGATTTTAGAGATTTTCCTTTTGTATTTAAAAAAAAAATATCACACTCTTCACAAAAAGATTTGAACAAGAAATGTAACTACACAGTAAAGTGGCTTTCCACAACCAAACATACCTTCTCTGACTGACACTTTGTTATGTAAAATGTATTGTGCTCCTTATTGCTGCTGCTTTCTAGTGAATTAAGAATGACAAAAAATGTGTAATTTCAACTGAATTACACCAAGACAGCTGCCAACTAAAGCATATCACTAATCAATCATACTTTTTTCAAACTTGTTTTTTACAAACTTTTTTTCTCCACTTTCAAAGAAAATAAATATTTGCAAGTTTAAGGTAAGTTAAGCTTTCATCTTGATCTTACTATTTTGTAGAATCATGGGTCAAAGTCACTTATTCCATAGGACAGGCATCATATAACCAAAATCACAGTCAGAATTGCATTGTTTTACAATTTCACTGCTCTTGAACTTTTTTCCACGTTCTTCCTGTGCATTATATGGTAAAATAAAAGGCTTCTTTCAAAATTAAGATTTGTTACACAAAAAAGGCTCATGTGGCTATGTCAACAAAAAAAATGCTGTTGGAAGGAGAAGAAAAAAGAAAAGCACAAAAATTCACCTGTTCCTTAACAGGGTAAGCATTCTAAAATATGTATGTCACATACTAGAAGACACAGTTGGAACCTATATCACCCATATATTCTTACTTCTGTTCATTAGTGACCTGTCAGCTACAATCCTATCTTTCCGTGAAAATAAATTGCAGCTAAACCTTCATGGCAGAGAATATTTATACAATTCATCATTGATCCTTGCAAATGCAAAAAATTGAATAATTTTTTTTTCAGGCAATCAATGTACTATTACCGTCTCTTGTAATCTCTTTCATCACACTCATTACTCATCATTGTGTGGACATTGCAGTAAAGTTCCACTAGTAATAAGGATTGCTTATATTATATTAGGACAGTGGATATTTTATATTGAAAAATGGATGTTAGTAATAAACAAATAATCCTTCCTCCACACTCCCTAAATATAGTTTGAGCACTTATAGTGTGCTGTATTTAAATGTAGCAATTTTAAACCCCTATAATATAGTGTACTTGATCTAGATGCACATGGGTACAAATAAAAATCAAAGATGAGTAAAGATGCTGTGAATAAAGTTCTCAAGCACATATATCTCAAGTACAAAAATCAGTGATCAGTAATGAATATGTTTGTTATTATTACACTAGATGGTGGCCCGATTCTAAAGCATCGGGTATTCTAGTACATGTATGTACATCGCGCTGTGAGTAGGGGTTAAATTCCGCACCAATATCGCTGATTGGTCGCGCCCAGCTGGGCGCGAACAATCAGCAAAGCGTGGTTGAAATTCCGCACCAATTCGCGGCCGGACTGCATTTCGCTGATTGGTCGCGGTTGGCAGGGCACGACTAATCACCGAAGCGGTGTTTAAATCCAACGGCAATATCGATGATTGGTCATGGCCTGCCGCATAGTATATAGCACAGCCACGTAGTATATAGCAGCCACGTAGTATATAGCACAGCCACGTAGTATATAGCACAGCAATGTAGAATATAACACAGCCCACCGAGTAGATAGCACAGCCACATAGTATATAGCACAGCCATGTAGGATATTGCACAGCCACGCAGTATATAGCACATGCACGTAGTATATAACACAGCAATGTAGTATATAGCAGCCGCGTAATATATTACACACCCCACCTAGTATATAGCACAGTGACGTAATATATAGCAGCCACGTAGTATATAACACAGACAGCCTCATAGTATATAGCAGTCACATAGTATATAGCAGCCACATAGTATATCGCACAGCCACATAGCATATAGCACAGCCCACGTAGTACATAGCACAGTGACGTAATATATAGCAGCTACGTAGTATATAACACAGACAGCCACGTAGTAAATAGCAGTCACATAGTATATAGCAGCCACTTAATATATAGCAGCCATGTAGTATATAGCAGCCACATAGTATATAGCACAGCGATGTAGTATATAGCAGCCACATAGTATATAATACAGCCCACGTAGTATATAGCACAGCCACATAGTATATAGCAGCCACGTAGTATATTACACAGACAGCCACGTACTATATAGAAGTCACGTAGTATAGAGCAGCCACACAATATATAGCAGCCATGAAGTATATAGCAGCCACGTAGTATATAACACAGCCCACGTATAATGTAGCACAGCCCACGAAGTATATAACACAGGCCACGTAGTATATAGCACAGCCCAAGTAGTATATAACACAGCCCACGTAGTATACAGCAGTGTGGGCACCATATCCCTGTGAAAAAAAGAATTAAAATAAAAAATAGTTATATACTCACCTTCCGTCGTCCACCGAAGTTGTTCCGCTCCTCGCGATGCGGCCGGCAGCTTCCGTTCCCAGTGATGCATTGCGAAATTACCCAGATGATGTAGTGGTCTTGCGAAACCGCTAAGTCATCTAGGTAGTTTTGCAATGCATCTCTGGGAACAGAAGCTGCTGGCCGCATCACAAGGAGCGGGAAAGGTGCGGAGGCAACGGATGGTGAGAATAGCATGATTTTTTATTTTTTTTATTATTTTTAACATTAAATATTTTTACTATTGATGCTGCATAGCCAGCATCAATAGTAAAAAGTTGGTCCGGGATGGGGCGACACACTGACGCTGACTGGAGGGGAGGAGGGAGTGGGCACTGACAGGAGGAGAGTAGGGAGGGGCCAATTCTCGGCCAGACTAAGCCTGTCGCTGATTGGTCACGTCCTGCAGGCCGCAACCAATCAGCGATGTGGGATTTCTGTTACAGACAGACAAACAGACAGACAAACAGATGGAATACCCCTTAGACGATTATATAGATAGATAATCGAAATAGGTAGTGTGCTTCGTGCCCACCAGACTAATAATTATAGCACCATGTATCAAGATTACCTGAAAAATAATACTATTAAAATACCCTTATTGGTGAATCAGTGTTAATACGCTGTAGATTTGTAATAGCGCATGGCTAGTGTGAACAACTTATAAATTAAACTGAGATGTTCTCATTGGTCGTACTTAAAATAAGCGGTAGTAACTGAGCCCTTAGGTCAGCATAGATATTAGATCTTGCATGGAGGGTGGTTGCTGAGAAGTGAGCTGCATCCTTGAAGACAGAAACACACTTCCGCAGGCTGGCAGGAGAGCAGCAATGATGGAGAGAGAGGCTGCATGTGTAGAGCCAGGAGCTCTTAGGCCGGTAACGCCCCTGGATACCTTGATCCAAAATGGATGGCTGAGCTGAAAAAGAGTGTCCCAAAGGAGCAAAGAAAGGAAACCAACATGTTTCAGGGAATATTTAATTCCCCTTCCTCAGGGTATTGCTCCAGGCTGTTAATAGATAGCCTTTTATGATCCTTCTTAGTTCTAGACAAGTACAATGCTACTCCCTTAAAGGAAATGTCTGACACTTCCCTAATCTTCTTAATATATGAGGACCAAGATTCTCCTTCCCACGTCCCATTATCACCTGGGAACACTGCCTCATTAACATCGATACAGGAAAATCAGTCTAAAAACTCTATTCAAACACAAAACAACTCTGTATGTTTTCAAGACCATTATAACATTGAAGAACTGGATGTACCTACCTCTAATACATATTCTCTCTTATCAACACCAAATCAGGGAGATAGCTCTTCAAGCCCCAGAAGGACTCAATTGCAATCAAAAGAGCACACTCTAATTGTTTCCACTTCAAGTCGGAGAAATACAACAAGATTTGGTAGAAATCAAGAGAAATGTCATAAAAAAAATCAGGAAAAAAATCAAGAAAATAACTAAGAAAAACAGGAAAATAATTATGAAACAAATGGAAATAAAAATAAAAGTTAAAAAGTGCCACAAACCTAGTAAACAATAAATAGGGATTTTTTCAAGGCCAGACCAGGAAAACAAAAAGAAGTAAATGAGGCAGGAAACTCACCAAAAAGAAAATTACCGAAAATTATTGCTCACACGCTCAAAGAATATTCAATTTAAGCCAACATCAACTCTCTCAATCAGAGGAAGACCTACTTCTAAGGCTAGGTTCACATTGCGTTAGGGCAGTGCATGGCGCTATGAACTGCGCTAACGCAATGTCCCAAAAGGGATCGCGTTTGCCGATCCCGCTAGCGCAGATGCCCGATCTGCCCTAGCGAGGAACGGACCGCGAACGCTGCAAGCAGCTTTCGAGGTCATCACTCAAATGATGGCACATCGCTAGCGCACGCCCAATGTGGGCGTGCGCTAGTGATGCGTTTGCCATTACAAGCAATGGCGGCGTTAACGGACTACGTTACACCGCGTCATGCCGCGGTGTAACATAGTCTGTTAAACGTACCGCCATAACGCTATGTGAACCTAGCCTTAGGGCTTAAAATTTGCCCTCACTACAGTTTCAAATAAATTTGACCTATATATAGGTACTAGCTGAAGAGCCCGGCGTTGCCTAGGCATAGTAAATAACTGTGGTTAGTTATAGCACCTCACTTGTCTTATTTTCCCATCACGCCTCTCATTTTCCCAATCACATCTTTAATTTTCCCCCTCACAGCTCTCATTTTCTCCCTCACACCTCTCATTTTCTCCCTCACTCCTCTCATTCCCGCCTAACACTTGTCATTTCGACCAGACATCTGTCATTTTCCGATCACTACACTATTTTCCCTCACTCCTCTCATTTTGCACTCACACCTTTTCATTTTCACCTCACACCTCTCATTTTCACCTCAGTATATACATGTTTGTCATCTCCCTTATATATAGTATACACCTGTATGTCATCTCCTGTATATAGTATATATCTGTATGTCATCCCCCCTGTATATAGTATATACCTGTATGTCATCTCCTCCTATATATAGTATATACCTGTATGTCATCTCCTCCTATATATAGTATATACCTGTATGTCATCTCCTCCTATATATAGTATATACCTGTATGTCATCTCCTTCTATATATAGTATATACCTGTATGTCATCTCCTCCTGTATATAGTATATACCTGTGTGTCATCTCCCCTGTATATAGTATATATCTGTGTGTCATCTCCTCTTGTATATAGTATATACCTGTATGTCATCTTCTATATATAGCATATACCTGTATGTCATCTCCTCCTGTATATAGTATATACCTGTAGGTAATCTGCTCCTGTATATAGTATATACCTGTGTGTCATCTCCTCCTGTATATAGTATATACCTGTATGTCATCTCCTCCTGTATATAGTATGTACCTGTATGTCATCTCCTCCTCTATATAGTGTATACCTGTGTGTCATCTCTCCTGTATATAGTATTTATCTGTGTGTCATCTCCCCTGTATATAGTATATACCTGTGTGATCTCCTGTATTAGACCTCGTTAACACGTTATTTGCTCAGTATTTTTACCTCAGTATTTGTAAGATAAATTGGCAGCCTGATAAATCCCCAGCCAACAGGAAGCCCTCCCCCTGGCAGTATATATTAGCTCACACATACACATAATAGACAGGTTATGTGACTGACAGCTGCTGTATTTCCTATATGGTACATTTGTTGCTCTTGTAGTTTGTCTGCTTATTAATCAGATTTTTATTTTTGAAGGCTAATACCAGACTTGTGTGTGTTTTAGGGCGAGTTTCGTCTGTCAAGTTGTGTGTGTTGAGTTGTGTGTGGCGACATGCATGTAGCGACTTTTGTGAGATGAGTTTTGTGTGGCAACATGCGTGTAGCAACTTTTTGTGTGTCGAGTTGCATGTGACAGGTTAGTGTAGCAAGTTGTGTGCAGCAAGTTTTGCGCATGGCGAGTTTTGCGCGTGGTGAGTTTTATGTCTGGTGCCTTTTGAGTATGTGCAAGTTTTGTGTGAGGCAACTTTTGCATGTGTTGCAAATTTTGTGCATGTGGCAATTTTTCCGCGTGTGCAAGTTTTGCGTGTGGTGAGTTTTCCATGAGGTGAGTTTTGCACTTGTGGCGAGTTTTGCGTGAGCCTAGTTTTTGCATGTGGCGAGTTTTGTGCGTGGTGAGTTTTGAGCGGCGACTTTTGTGTTTCGACTTTTATGTGGCGAGGTTGGTGTATGTGTGGTGAAATGTGTGCTGAGGGTGGTATATGTGTTCAAGCACGTGGTAGTGTTTGGCGCATTTTGTGTGTGTGTTCATATCCCAATGTGTGGTGAGTATCTCATGTCGGGGCCCCACCTTAGCAATTGATCGGTATATACTCTTTGGCGCCATCGCTCTCATTCTTTAAGTCCCCCTTGTTCACATCTGGCAGCTGTCAATTTGCCTCCAACGCTTTTCCTTTCACTTTTCCCCATTATGTAGATAGGGGAAAAATAGTTTGGTGAATTGGAAAGCGCGGGGTTAAAATTTCACCTCACAACGTAGCCTATGACGCTCTCAGGGTCCAGACGTGTGACTGTGCAAAATGTTGTTGCTGTAGCTGCGACGCTTCCAACACTTTTCCTTTCACTTTTTTCCCCATTATGTAGATAGGGGCAAAATTGTTTGGTGAATTGGAACGCACGGGGTTAAAATTTCACCTCACAACGTAGCCTATGACGCTCTCGGGGTCCAGACGTGTGACTGTGCAATATTTTGTGGCTGTAGCTGCGATGGTGCAGATGCCAATCCAGGACATACACACACACACACACACATACACACACACACACATACACACATTCAGCTTTATATAGTAGATTAAAAAATACTTTCGCAATTTAGCTATAAAAAATACTATATGAAAAAAGGTGCGAAAAAAGATGAGGTTGATCCTGAACAAATAAATATTATAAACAAGAGTTTAGGCACTAAATCAAAATTTTACCCAATTAATGAATATTCTAAAGCATTTGTCACTTTTGAAAATATGGTTACTGGTGGAATTAGGAAAATGAATAATAAAAGTAGGAACTACAATCGTTTTGTACATAACCTGAATATTAGGAAACAACAAGCCATTGCACACCTCCAACACAATGCTAAAATTGTCATACGCCCGGCAGACAAAGGAGGAGGTATTGTAATAATCGATGTGGAAAACTCCCACAAGGAATTTCTTCACTTTTTGGGAGATAACAAAACTTATAAACTAGTAAAGAATGATCCAACTGCTTTGTTTTTGAATAACTTAACTAAACTAGTGAATATAGAGCCAGAAACACATGGGCTACTTGCACATTGAACAAGTCTGTGGGAACCTGTTCACACACCACCAAGAAGCTTGAAGACACAAAAGAGCACAGTGAGGTCAAAAATACTCTGTTGTAAAAAATCACAGTAATAAGCAAGTGCTAGTCAAAAGATGAGAAAAAACAGGGTATTTAGTTGATACTTTTTTTTTGCAAAAAAATGTATGCTAAGTTGCTCCACCAATTGTCAAGGTATGCCCATATAGAGCAGTCTTAACTAATGTATATAATCCCTATCTTATGTATTTAAAAACCTGATCATATGTATAGTACCTGTATAAGCGGGGTTCAGAGAAGGAAAATCCATGTGGACATGCTGGATGGAACAGCTTTGATGCAAATGACCCATAAGGAGTGGTGGACTCCCAAGTCTTGTAGAAACAGGAGAACAATTATCTCATGTGGAAAAGATGAAAAAAACATATCTTCATCTTCTCCCTTTGTGCAATCCGATTTTTTTGATGGACACATTGATTTGCGTGGCTGAGTGCAATCTGACGTAGGCCGGTTTCACATTTGCGGTTGTGTCAGCAGCGTTTCTTCGGCAATTATCCACATGCATTGTGTATTCCTATCTATAACATTAGAGATGCATGTGTCTGCGTTCGATTGCATTTTGCCGCGTTTGACGACGCATGCATCATTTCGTCATCTGCGGTTTGGCGCGGTAAACACTACATGTAATTTTAGAGGTGTCAATTTGCCGCCTAGAAATGTATGCGGTTATTAGCGGATGGAATGCGGCAAAAACCTCATTGCTGTCTATGTGAACGCATGCGACTGCAAGCACATGCGTTTATAATAATAATAATAATTTTTATTTATATAGCGCCAACATATTCCGCAGCGCTTTACAAATTATAGAGGGGACTTGTACATACAATAGACATTACAGCATAACAGAAATACAGTTCAAAACAGATACCAGGAGGAGTGAGGGCCCTGCTCGTAAGCTTACAAACTATGAGGAAAAGGGGAGACACGAGAGGTGGATGGTAACAATTGCTATAGTTATTCGGACCAGCCATAGTGTAAGGCTTGGGTGTTCATGTAAAGCTGCATGAACCAGTTAATTAATTTTTTTTTTTTTTTTTTAAATATAGGCCACACAGGGATCGTTAGGTTAATGCATTGAGGCGGTAGGCCAGTCTGAACAAATGAGTTTTTAGGGCACGCTTAAAACTGTGGGGATTGGGGATTAATTGTATTATCCTAGGTAGTGCATTCCAAAGAATCGGCGCAGCACGTGTAAAGTCTTGGAGACGGGAGTGGGAGGTTCTGATTATTGAGGATGCTAACCTGAGGTCATTAGTTTGCTTGCGTTTGTGAACGCATGCGTTGCACCAGAGAAAAACATGTCTAGACACTGATTAGCCACCCCCTACATACAAGGGGATAAAGGGAGGGAGTGGACATTTGCAGGTCACTGCTCAGCAGACAGAGAAGCAGAGCAGACGCAGGCAAGAACCTTGGAGGAAAAAAGACACTGAACAATGTGAGTATATCAAAGCCAATGCCTTTATTTTCTATTTTTTGTCTCTACATGTCCTAATTTCTGCCATTTCTTTCTTTCTGCATGCATAAGAATGTCATCTTCTTCTGATGAGGAGCAACGTCATGGGCCTTCTCAAGCCGAACATATCAGTGAAGTGAGTACTCAACTCTTCAGATTGGTAAGTATTTACTGTCACGTCTTCACCTGTGACAATTCTTATTTCCTTTTTTTTAGAGCACTTCTTCCACTGCGGCAAAGGGTGAACAGGAGCAGCGGGGTCACGGTCAGGTGGCAAGGTGGCAGTGTGTAAGTATACCTGGCTGACTGTTTACTGTATCCTCACTTTAGAATTCTTGAACCTTACTTTCTTCACTTTCCTCTTTCTTTACATTTTTCTTCTGGACTCCTTTTTTATCTTGACTTTTCTTATTCATGCCATTTCTCAGCCTCTGTTTTCTTTCTTTTCCTTATGTTAATGTATACAACATTAATGTCTTCATTTATGTTTTAGGTTCCAGAATGGTATGAGGACCTCATTGACAATGATATCCTCATCTCCCTGGTCCATGAGCGAGTCCCGTTGTGGGACACCTGGGTTCTACAGCACTTGGACAATGTGACGATCCGGCGGCTATGGAATGAGGTGGCCAAAGTGATGTGGGATGGCTGGGACAATGCCCCGACTTGGGTCTGAAATGCATTTTGTAAGTATTGCAATGCAGTGTGAAGCAGCAGAGTCCTTGGCCGTGCTCACACAACTGTGTGTGATAACACAAACTGTCAGGAGTTTCTATCATCACACACAGTTGTGTGAGCATGGCCAAAAGTCCATTGTCTAAGCATTATTTTTTGTTTTTTCACCAGTGCTCAAAGTCAAAACACGTTGGCGTTCGATAAAGGACCGCTTCAACAAGGACCTGGATCAAGAGAGCCGTATTCCCAGTGGTTCTGGAGCAAGGATCCGAAAGTATAAATACCATTGCATTCTGGCATTTTTAAGACCGGTCCTTGCCCAGAGAACGTACATCTTTTTACTGTGTATTAGGTTGTGTTGTATTGCCATAATCTGTATGTTTCTATTCAACAAAAGTTGGCTTTTTTTAGTGTTTGGTATTATTTATTTTATATTGTTCACAGCACATGGAGCAGCATTGTTGACCCAGGTTCTGGAGTGGTCCTTTATCAGACAGCCACGGACCCGTCCGAGCCATCCTGCAGTGCTGCAGCAGGTGAGCCTGCCACACTAACTGGAGACCAGGAAGCTGGTCCATCAGGTGTTCCCCTTTCCTTTTTTCTTGGGCTCCTCCCGGCAGCGGCAGAGGGCATCGGACAGGTCAC
The DNA here is from genome assembly GCF_032444005.1 of Ranitomeya imitator. Classification (NCBI taxonomy): domain Eukaryota; kingdom Metazoa; phylum Chordata; class Amphibia; order Anura; family Dendrobatidae; genus Ranitomeya; species Ranitomeya imitator. The sequence goes on from NC_091284.1 coordinate 53,761,062, forward strand.
TCATGCCCGAATTTTTGCACTTGAGCTCGGTTTTTCACAATGGACTCAAGGCTTTGGGTGACCGAATAAATACTGCCATTAGCCATATGAATATACGTATCCAGGAGGTCACCAAAAGCCTTGACCAAGTAAAAGCCGACCTCCAGAGGCCAGCACATCATTTTTTTAACCAAATTGAACAGGGCATGTCGGAACACCTTACTCCTGATTTCCAGCTTAGTGTCATGCAGACCTGCAATGCTGCTTACGTGCAGGCTATGCAGCAGAGTCGGTATTTTCAGCAGACAGTGGCAGCATATCCACCTGTGCCAACACTGTCATGATTGACCTCAATGCCGACGTCTGCTGCATACCACTGCATGGCCACCTCCATTCCTAGCACTGCCGGACACCACTACAGCACCACCACCATGATGAATGCTGTAGGACAGCCCTCTGCCACCACCAAGACAACTGCTGCTCCTGCTTGGACCTCCTCCACTGACACCACCATGCAGCAGCAGGACCCAGGCATGGCCTTCCAATCCACCACCACGATGCAGCAGCAGGACCCTGGCATGTCCTTCCAATCCACCACCATGATGCAGCAGCAGGACCCTGGCATGGCCTTCCGCTCCACCACCATGATGCAGCAGCAGGACCCTGGCATGTCCTTCCAATCCGCCACCATGATGCCGCAGCAGGACCCTAGCATGTCTTTCTGATCCACCACCACGATGCAACAGCAGGACCCGGGCATGGCGTTCCAACCTCCAACTGCAACCAGGCAGCAGTAGCAGCGGGGCAAAGAGACTGACACTTGACCAGGCCGCAAGAAATGAGCCCGCCGAGGATCCCCAGACCGCAGCGCCGATCCCAAAAAGGTAAAAAAACAGCAGACTATTTCTATTCCTCCCCCCTCACCTCCCAATGTGTCTGTAATATCAGGTTTGTCTCACCCTTCCAGTGTGTTTCAGCCCTCTAATGCATTGAGCCCCATCCCCGATCTGCCAGACCCCAGTAATTTAATTGCCCCTTCTCCTGCCACCCCTGCATCGTCCACAGTCAGTCAAGCTTCACAGCTACATACCCCCCGTTTCCATCACTCTACCCCAAGCAGGCACAGTAAAATTTTTTTTATTTATTAAAAAAATTAAAATAATGGTTTTTGCCCCCAAAAAGGTTTGGTTAATTTTGTATTTCGCTGCCGGTAACTGTGCCATACACTTTATTTTTTGCCCACATCATAGCTCCAGTAGTTAGCAAGTACAACACTGCAGTTTTGTGTGTCTTTAGTATAGAGATATGAGGTGGGCCAAAAAAATTATACTTGTATTTTATCCATACTCTTTTTCTTCTGCTTAGTCTGTGACTATATAAATGAATAATAATAATACAAGGCATATCTATGCTCACATGTACATGAGTCAGAAATAGTGAATTCATAAGGCTGTTATATGTGTATCATGAATTCATTATTTCTGACACCTGACTTCACGAGTATAGATCTGTTTTGTTTTAAACAGCCATCATCTCTTCAGTAGTGTTGAGCATTCCGATACCGCAAGTATCGGGTATCGGCCGATACTTGCGGTATCGGAATTCCGATACCGAGATCCGATACTTTTGTGGTATCAGGTATCGGTATCGGATACATAGAGATGTGTAAAATAAAGAATTAAAATAAAAAATATTGATATATTTACCTCTCCGGCGGCCCCTGGACTCAGCGCGGGTAACCGGCAGGCTTCGTTGTTCAAAATCAGCGCTTTTAGGACCTGAGAATCACGTCCCGGCTTCTGATTGGTCGCGGGCCGCCCATGTGACCGCCACGCGACCAATCACAAGCCGCGACGTCACCGCAAGCTATTAACGCGCTCATTTTTAAAAATGAGCGCGTTAATGGCTTTCAAAGACGTAGCGGCTTGTGATTGGTCGCGGCCACGCGACCAATCACAAGCCGCGACGTCACCGCAAGCTATTAACGCGCTCATTTTTAAAAATGAGCGCGTTAATGGCTTTCAAAGACGTAGCGGCTTGTGATTGGTCGCGGCCACGCGACCAATCACAAGCCGCTACGTCTTTGAAAGCCATTAACGCGCTCATTTTTAAAAATCAGAAGCCGGGACGTGATTCTCAGGTCCTAAAAGCGCTGATTTTGAACAACGAAGCCTGCCGGTTACCCGCGCTGAGTTCAGGGGCCGCCGGAGAGGTAAATATATCAATATTTTTTATTTTAATTCTTTATTTTACACATCCCTATGGATCCCAGGGCCTGAAGGAGAGTTTCCTCTCCTTCAGACCCTGGGAACCATGAGAATACCTTCCGATACTTGATGTCCCATTGACTTGTATTGGTATCGGATATCGGTATCGGCGATATCCGATATTTTTCGGGTATCGGCCGATACTATCCGATACCGATACTTTCAAGTATCAGACGGTATCGCTCAACACTACTCTTCAGTCTGTGTCCAATAGATACTGTAGAACAGAATCAGGATGCAATGACGTCAACAACCTTACCACTAAACAGGCTGCTGTCACACTAGCAGTATTTGGTCAGTATTTTACATCAGTATTTGTGCCAAAACCAGGAGTGGAGCAATTAGAGGAAAAGTATAATAGAAACATATGCACCACTTCTGCATTTATCACCCACTCCTGGTTTTGGATTACAAATACTGATGTAAAATACTTAACAAATACTGCTAGTGTGACAACAGCCTTGGTTTATAGAGGAAATACATAGGAGACACGGTCAAGATACCAAAAATATAAAGTTTATTAACAACAAATATTAGTAACATTTAAAACATAATAGGTACAGACCCGAACCCAACAGGAAATTTTACACTATATTACCTGCCAAGCCACACATCCAATATCAGAATCAAAAAAGGCAGCAAATTGGTCCCGCATGTGGCCATCTTCAGCAGTTGACCGCAGTGGGTGATGCTGGTAATCTGGCAATGGGTTTGCAACTGGTTCATCCAGTTCAATGGTGGGTCGCTCCTTAGCTATTATGTAATTGTGGAGAACCACACAGGCTTTGACAACCTCATCGACTGTCTCCATTTTTAGATTAATGGCAGATGCAAAAATGCGCCATTTCGAGACTAGAATGTCAAAGGTACACTCTACTGTTCTTCAGGCCCTGGTCATTCTGTTGTTAAAGATTTATTTTGTGTGGTTCAAGTCCCAACTGGAATATGGCTTCAGTAGGTTTTCACACATCTGAAAGGCCTCATCCCCAACCATAACAAATGTCATCGGTGGACCTTCAGTGTTGGGGAGAGGTAGTGGCCATGGAAAATTAAAATTTTTTCCATACACACGGCGGCCCATATCCGAGTTCTTAAAAGTCTGGGAATCGTTGCCACGGCCAAAAGCTCCAACGTCTACGGCGATGAAGCGACAGTCCGCATTGGCTATTGCCATAAGCACAACAGAAAAATATTTTTTATAATTGAAGTACTCCTATCCTGTTCTGGCTGGTATGATAATGCAGATGTGCTTTCCATCCACCGCACCCAAACAGTTGGAGAAATCACACACACTCCAGAATTTTTCAGCAATTTCAATCCACATGTCCGCGGTGGGTAGGGGTTTAAACTCATCCTGGAGAACATTCCACAAAGCCCGGCAGGTGTCTGCAACTATTCCAGATGGTGGAAATTCCAAGCCGGTATTGCAAGTGGAGGGATGATAAACTCTCTCCGGTTGCCAGAAATCTGGAAGAAAATAAATTAAAAAAAAATTACAATCAATTCTATGTATGGTGTTGTTTTGCTAAAGACATAAAGGAAAATACAAAGAATACATGTCAGAACAAACAAAATTAGGACTGGCATTTGTTTAGAATTGTTACGTACCTTAACCCCTTAGTGACAGAGCCAATTTGGTACTTAATGACCGAACCAATTTTTGCAATTCTGACCACTGTCACTTTATGAGGTTATAACTCTGGAACGCTTCAACGGATCCCGCTGATTCTGAGATTGTTTTTTCGTGACATATTGTACTTCATGTTAGTGGTAACATTTCTTCGATATTACTTGCGATTATTTATGAAAAAAACGGAAATATGGCGAAAATTTTTAAAATTTTGCAATTTTCAAACTTTGTATTTTTATACCCTTAAATCAGAGAGATATGTCACGAAAAATAGTTAATAAATAACATTTCCCACATGTCTACTTTACATCAGCACAATTTTGGAAACAAAATTTTTTTTTGTTAGGGAGTTATAAGGGTTAAAAGTTGACCAGCAATTTCTCATTTTTACAACACCATTTTTTATTAGGGACCACATCACATTTGAAGTCATTTTGAGGGGTCTATATGATAGAAAATAATGAAGTGTGACACCATTCTAAAAACTACACCCCTCAAGGTTCTCAAAACCACATTCAAGAAGTTTATTAACCCTTTACGTGCTTCACAGGAACTGAAACAATGTGGAAGGAAAAAATGAACATTTAACTTTTTTTTGCAAACATCTTAATTCAGAACCATTTTTTTTATTTTCACAAGTGTAAAAACAGAAATGTAACCATAAATTTTGTTATGCAATTTCTCCTGAATACGCCAATACCCCATATGTGGGGGTAAACCACTGTTAGGGCGCACCGCAGAACTTAGAAGTGAAGGAGCGCCGTTTTACTTTTTCAATGTTGAATTGGCTGGAATTGAGATTGGATGCCATGTCGCGTTTGGAGAGCCCCTGATGTGCCTAAACAGTGGAAACCCCCAACAAGTGACACCATTTTGGAAACTAGACCCCTTAAGGAACTTATCTAGATGTGTGGTGAGCACTTTGAACCCCCAAGTGCTTCACAGAAGTTTATAACGTAGAGCCGTGAAAATAAAAAAATCGCTTTTGTTTACACAAAAATGATCTTTTTGCCCACAAATTCTTATTTTCACAAGGGTAACAGGAGAAATTAGACCACAAAAGTTGTTGTGCGATTTCTCCTGAATACGTCGATACCCCATATGTGAGGGTAAACCACTGTTTGGGCGCACCGCAGAGCTTGGAAGTGAAGGAGCGCCGTTTTACTTTTTCAATGTAGAATTGGCTGGAATTGAGATTGGACGCCATGTCGCGTTTGGAGAGCCCCTGATGTGCCTAAACAGTGGAAACCCCCCACAAGTGACACCATTTTGGAAACTAGACCCCTTAAGGAACTTATCTAGATGTGTGGCGAGCACTTTGAACCCCCATGTGCTTCACAGAAGTTTATAACGTAGAGCCGTGAAAAAAAAAATCGCATTTTTTCTACAAAAATGATCTTTTTGCCCACAAATTTTTATTTTCACAAGGGTAACAGGAGAAATTAGACCACAAAAGTTGTTGTCCAATTTCTCCTGAGTACGCTGATACCCAATATGTGGGGGTAAACCACTGTTAGGGCGCACCGCAGAGCTTGGAAGAGAAGGAGTGCCGTTTTACTTTTTCAATGTAGAATTGGCTGGAATTGAGATCGGACGCCATGTCGCGTTTGGAGAGCCCCTGATGTGCCTAAACAGTAGAAATCCCCCACAAGTGACCCCATTTTGGAAACTAGACCCCCCATGGAACTTATCTAGATGTGTGGTGAGAACCTTGAATGCCCAAGTGCTTCACAGAAGTTTATAATGCAGAGCCGTGAAAATAAAAAATATTTTTTTTTTCCACAAAAAAGATATTGTAGCCCCCAAGTTTTTATTTTTACAAGGGTAACAAGAGAAATTGGAACCCAAAAGTTGTTGTCCAATTTGTCTTGAGTATGCTGGTACCCCATATGTGGGGGTAAACCACTGTTTGGGCGCACGGCAGAGCTCGGAAGGAAGGAGCGCCGTTTTGGAATGCAGACTTTGATAGAATGGTCTGCGGGTATTATGTTGCATTTGCAGAGCCCCTGATGTACCTAACCAGTAGAAACCCTCCACAAGTGACCCCATTTTGGAAACTAGACCCCCCAAGGAACTTATCTAGATGTGTGGTGAGAACTTTGAATGCCCAAGTGCTTCACAGAAGTTTAGAATGCAGAGTCGTGAAAATAAAAAATATTTTTTTTTTTCACAAAAAAGATTTTGTAGCCCCCAAGTTTTTATTTTCACAAGGGTAACAGGAGAAATTGGACTGCAATAGTTGTTGTCCAATTTATCCCGAGTACGCTGATGTGCCATATGTGGGGGTAAACCACTGTTTGGGCGCACGGCAGAGCTCGGAAGGGAAGGAGCGCCTTTTTGGAATGCAGACTTTGATAGAATGGTCTGTGGGCATTATGTTGCGATTGCAGAGCCCCTGATATACCTAAACTGTAGTAACCCCCCACAAGTGACCCCATTTTGGAAACTAGACCCCCCAAGGAACTTATCTAGATGTGTGGTGAGAACTTTGAATGCCCAAGTGCTTCACAGAAGTTTAGAATGCAGAGTCGTGAAAATAAAAAATATTTTTTTTTTTCACAAAAAAGATTTTGTAGCCCCCAAGTTTTTATTTTCACAAGGGTAACAAGAGAAATTGGACCCCAAAAGTTGTTGTCCAATTTATCCCGAGTACGCTGATGCCCCATATGTGGGGGTAACCCACTGTTTGGGCGCACGGCAGAGCTCAGAAGGGAGGGAGCACCATTTGACTTTTTGAGCGCAAAATTGGCTGTCGTGTTTGGAGACCCCCTGATGTACCTAAACAGTGGAAACCCCCCAATTCTAGCTCCAACCCCTAACCCTAATCCCAACCTGATCCATAATCCTAATCACTAACCCTAACCATAATCACAACCCTTACCCCAAAACAACCCTAATGTCAACCCTAACCATAACCCTAATCAAAACCCTAAATCCAACACACCCCTAATCCTAATCTCAACCCTAACCTCAAACCTAACCCTAATCCCAATACACCCCTAATCACAACCCTAACCTTAACCCTAATCCCAAACCTAACCCTAATCCCAAGCGTAACCCTAATGCCAACCCTAACCCTAATACCAACCCTAATCCAAACCCTAAACCTAATCCCAGCTCTAACCCTAACTTTAGCCCCAACCCTAGCCCTAACTTTAGCCCAAACCCTAACCCTAGCCCTAAGGCTACTTTCACACTTGCGTTGTTTGGCATTCCGTCGCAATCCGTCGTTTTGGACAAGAAACGGATCCTGCAAATGTGCCCGCAAGATGCGTTTTTTGCCCATAGTATTGCCGACGGATCGTGACGGATGGCCACACGTCGCGTCCGTCGTGCACTGGATCAGTTGTGTTTTGGCGGAGCGTCGGCACAAAAAAACGTTCAATGAAACGTTTTTTTGTACGTCGCATCCGCCATTTCTGACCGCGCATGCGTGGCCGTAACTCCGCCCCCTCCTCCCCAGGACATAGATTGGGCAGCGGATGCGTTGAAAAACTACAGCTGCTGCCCACGTTGTGCACAATTTTCACAACGTGCGTCGGTATGTCGGGCCGACGCATTGCGACGGCCCCGTACCGACGTAAGTGTGAAAGAAGCCTAACCCTAAATTTAGCCCCAACCCTAACCCTAAATTTAGCCCCAACCCTAACCCTAAATTTAGCCCCAACCCTAGCCCTAACCCTAGCCCTAACCCTACCCCTAACCCTAGCCCTACCCCTAACCCTAACCTAACCCTACCCCTAACCTAACCCTACCCCTAACCCTACCCCTAACCCTACCCCTAACCCTACCCCTAACCTAACCCTAGCCGTAACCCTACCCCTAACCTAACCCTACCCCTAACCTAACCCTAGCCGTAACCCTACCCCTAACCTAACCCTACCCCTACCCTAACCCTAACCCTACCCCTAACCCTACCCCTACCCCTAACCCTACCCCTAACCCTAACCCTACCCCTAACCCTACCCCTAACCCTACCCCTACCCCTAACCCTAACCCTACCCCTAACCCTACCCCTAACCCTACCCCTAACCCTAACCCTAATTTTAGCCCTAACCGCTGTTCTCCTGCCGGCCGGCAGATGGAGACAGATGGCGGGCGCACTGGGCATGCGTCCGCCATGTTCTTCTGCCGGCGGCCAGGAGGAGCAGCAAGAGGATCCAGGGACCTAGGTGAGTATGCTAGGGTCCCCGAATCCCCCTATTTCTCTGTCCTCTGATGTGCGATCACATCAGAGGACAGAGAATTACACTTTACTTTTTTTTTTTTTTTTTTTTTTTGCGGTCGCCGGTAAACAGTTAATTACCGGCGATCGCAAAACAGGGGTCGCTAAAACCGACCCCCGATCATGCTCTTTGGGGTCTCGGCTACCCCAGGCAGCCGAGACCCCAAAGATTCTCCCGGTGCCGGCCGGCGGGCGCACTGCGCATGCGCCCGCCATTTTGAAGATGGCGGCGCCCACCGGGAGACACGAGGAGCATCGGGGGAGCTAGGTGAGTATTGGGGGGCCATCTGGGACCCCTTTTCTCTGTCCTCCGATGTGCGATCACATCGGAGGACAGAGAAATTAAAAAGAGATCGCTTTTTTTTTTTTTTTTTTGCGATCGCCGGTAAACGGTTAATTACCGGCGATCGCAAATGCGGGGAGGGTTAAAAACCCCCCGAATCATGTTCTCTGGGGTCTCGGCTACCCTCGGCAGCCGAGACCCCGGAGAAAATCGGCCTGTGGGGGGCGCTATACACTTTTTCCACAGCGCCGTTAATTAACGGCGCTGTGGTTTAAGTACCCTTAGCGGCCGCCGTTAAAAGGCGTATCGGCGGTCGCTAAGGGGTTAATGTAACCAGCAGACTTTCCTCTGATGGAATCGCTCTATAGAGCTGGGTGTCCTGTCTCCGGATGGCTCCTTGGACACGAGCAAACAAATCACAGAAAAAGTCTTGTGACACCCTTGTATATTCCGGGAATTTGTCCGGGTTGGCATTAAGCTCGCCATACAGCGTGTGATAGGCTCCACGGCTTTCACGTAGTTCGATAATGGGGTGTCTCCAAAAACGCCTACGCCGTCTCCTTCTCCATCTTTCGCGATTTCTGTGTTGCTCCCAAGCAAAAGCACAGGCAAGAAACAGCTTGATGCTTAAATCCAGGTTGAAATAAAAGCTCTCCATGCGAAGATCCATCATGACACAGGATACAGTAGCACACTGTTAAGATTTCAGCAGTCCTAGGGTCTATATATAGATATCCCATAATACACGCCCTCTGTAGTCACATTGGCAGTGTCTGGTTATCTAGATTTTTCACCTGTAAAATTTTTCACCATGCTCACAAAAAACACAAGCGCAGGACAAAATGCATGGAAAAGCATGAAAAGGCAGCGTTTTATTAACCACATGAGTTCCCGCATGCGTCTAAAAAACGCTGTGTTTGTACTTGTTTCTATGCCTTCTTAATGCACTTGCGGATGCGGATTAAACGCTGCGGATTCTAATGCAAATGTGAAACTAGCCTTACATACCGTATGTCTTCACAAGCCCTTTGATCAATCAATCAAAAATGTAATTGTCTGCAGGATTCTGAGATTCTGGGATTAGCTAAATAGAAAATTTTTAATGTCAAGTTCCCTTTAATTCTTATAAACCAATGGTTCCAATATTTAAGATTTATACTTCAAGTATTTATTAAATCTTACTGTTTGTTTTTTTAGCATTTAGTTCTTAAATTTTATGAAAAGTAAACATTTTCAAATCACTTATTCAAGGTATAGCAAGTGTAAAACAAACATTTTAGTTTACAATTTAAAAATACAAAGCCAGTCCCAAACTTATCACTTATGCAAACTCCTACGGTTAATTCTAATAATGTATTTTATTCTTGATTATAGTTATCTTATTGATAAACTAATTCATGGCTCATACTTCATTGCTTCATGTCTGTCCTGAAGAAAATTTAGACTAAATTCAGTTTAATTAAATCACAAAAGAATCCAAAATATCATGTGCCAAACATGTATATCTCAAACCACTTTGTAACAAAGGGGAAGTGAACAAATAAAGCACAATAATCTCAAGCATAATAAAAATACCATTTTTTATTACAAATTTCTTACAATAAATCCAATGATGAAATGCAAATCAAGACCTCAGATGTGAGAGACACCTCAATAAAGAATCTATTATACACATGACATCAAATATCCTTTTGCTATATAACATTATAAAAGGTCAAAAAAGGGAGAAATCCCAAAAATTCCTACAGCCCCTTAGCTGATAATATATCTTCCATGTTATGACCTGGTGGTTAGGAGCACCCGGAATGACCTGATAGTTAAAACTCACACAGGACAAGCTCTGGGATGTGGGAGCTCTGCTGACCGCAATCCCTAATCCTATCACACACACTAGAAATAGCCATGGAGCGCTCCTGACGCTCCCTAGGCGCCTCGTCACAGCCTAAGAGCTAGCTAGCCCTAGAGATAGGAAATAAAGCCTACATTGCCTCAGAGAAATTCCCCAAAGGAAAAGGCAGCCCCCCACATATATTGACTGGGAGTAAAGATGAAAGTCACAAACGCAGAAATGAAACAAGTTTCAGCAAAGGGAGGCCAGACTTACTAAATAGACAGAGGATAGGAAAGGTAGCTTTGCGATCAGCACAAAAAACTACAAAAGACCACGCAGAGTGTACAAAAAAGACCTCCGCACCGACTAACGATGCGGAGATGCCACTCTGCATCCCAGAGCTTCCAGCTAGCAAGACAAAATCATGATATCCAGCTGGACAAGAAAACAATGAACGAATTAGATACTATCAGGAACTTAGCTTCTGCTGGAGTAGAGAGGTCACCAGAAAGATCCAAGAGCGAACTGAACCAATGCAGAAACATTGACAGCTGGCATGGAGTAACGATCTAAGAGGAGTTAAATAGAGCAGCCAACCAAAGGATAAACCACGTCACCTGTGTAAGGAACCTCAGAAGCAGCAGCTCCACTCACAGCCACCAGAGGGAGCCCACGGACAGAACTCACCGAAGTACCATTCACGACCACAGGAGGGAGTTCGATAACAGAATTCACAACACTTCCAGCACACAGGAACCGACAGACACGCATAGCAACCATTATCATGGCTGCCTGCTTGTTTGCGGTTCATTAGCTGGACATGACGAGTCAATTTCTGGGGGAGTGACTGAGGGTTTCAGTGCGCTGCGTTTCTGTGACAATGTGTAATGTTACACGTGATACCAGCCGTACAGCTCATTGGTTGCATGTGGATTCTTAAGGTCCTGTTACCCTTTTCCCCGACACTCCCCGTGAAGAAGTGTGTACGAAAGGCGGGTCGGGGTTGAGGGACACAGCATCGAATCCACATATTGAGTAAGTTATAACGGAAAGATTTATGCACATCTATGCTGATTTTGGAATTGTTCATGTATTAGCCATACTGAGGATCTTAAGATATAGGCATATAAAGCTTGATAAGAAATAAGCATGTTCAGTAAATCACCAAGCTCATACACAATTTACTCTGGTATATAGCCTAACTATAAGGTTATGTGGATATATTATCAGCTAAGGGGCTGTAGGAATTTTTTGGATTTCTCCCTTTTTTTTACCTATTATAATGCTATATAGCAAAAGGATATTTGATATCATGTGTATAATGCTTTCTTTAGCGAGGTGTCTCTCACATCTGAGTCCTTGATTTGTATTTCATCATTGGATTTATTGTAAGAAATTTGTAATAAAAAATGTATTTTTAATTTCAGTTTAAGCATTATACAGAATGATATGAAGCTCCAAAATTACCAACAAATTACCTAGTTCAAATTAGTAAGTTCATTCTGTCCCTTCACAAGTCATCTTTCAATTATAAATTTCTTATTATATAGCACTAGAGGTTTATTAAAAGGCAAACTTAATTTGCCGATAAAGTTGTTAAATGGAAACTCAAAGATTCAAATATGCCCTTGACTGCAAATATAGGAAAAGATTATACTATAATTGTTTTCTGCAATGTACAGGATTCTCAAATATACTGGGCACTGTATAAAATAAACCTCCTTACTAGAGTATAGCAGATCAATCCCCATTCACAGAGGATCAACTTTGAGTGTAATTTCCTGAAATTCATGGGGCCCTGTGAAATCAAACTGCAATTCAATTAACGAGGATCACAAAAAAAATGTTTGATGCAAATTCAAGTTGAATAAGTGCTCTCCAGCATATGTGATTTTTCTATGCACTTCAAGCTAGAACCAGTACAACATGACTACCTTGACTTGAACTTTGTTTGCCCTATCTCCTATAACAGGCAACAAAAGTGCCCAAAATCATAAGTATTTCCATGCAGCTAGTGTGTTGCCACTTGGACTATTCTTTCCTATAACAACTCATCCATTTACAAGCGAACTGAACAGTACTCCAGCCACCCTGAGAGGCCCTAAATGTGCTGCTTCTCAAGTAAATTAAATCTGCACCCATTCACAAGATACTGAGTGTATCCTATGTGTTATTATACAGGTGGAACACTCTGTAAATCCAATGGCCGATATACACAATGGGAACAGAAAGTGTTAGTTGGGAGTTCTTGATTGTAGCAATGATGATTGTAGGAACAATCTGGAGGGAAATGAGAATTGTTTGGCTAAGACTGTTCGAGGAGCAGGAGACTGAAACTAGACTGAAGGCTAGACATGATGCTCAAGCAATGGATGAGAGTTTCAGGTGGCTTTAAGTAGGCCCAAACAGGAAACAAAATGGCTTCCACAAGTTCATAATCTATCTTAGTAAAGGGCAGACAATTGCAGAACACAACAGCAGCCTCCAACAGTAAGGATTGGAAACGCAGAACAATTCTCTAGACGATTAACAGTAGAGATGGTTGAACTGGTTGAAAAAACATTCGCCAATCCCAAGTTCGGCACAAATGTCGCACATTCAGATTAGTTTTCAGTTTCACAAGCATTTTTGCTCAAAGTCGACAAAATTCGGTCACAGTTCAGTAAATTACCATGTTTCCACTAATGTTTTTGTTATTACTTTGGCTAGGATAGTGGAGCTGTTTGATGAGCTTGAGGGACAGGGGGACATGTTTGATGAGGGAAGGGTGTGTGGTGAGGTTAGAGGATAGTTGTGCCCTTTTTTCACTCTTAACTTCATGTGTGTTGATTACGGCAGCCAGTTAGTTATTGAAACCATCTACAATATCATAACACAAGGTCTTCTGTGATTGGCTGCCGAAATCACATGTCCCTGGCCATATGAAAAGCAGACATCTTGTTTTGCTGGCAACATTTTCTCAGTGTCACAGTGCAGAGAAAATGCTCTTGCCAGTGCTGAAAGTGAACTTGTCAGTTAGTTAGATAGGATCCTGTCCTGAGTGAAATTGATCTTTCAGCATCTAACCAGATTGTGCAAAAACTGTTTTGCCATCTCACGAGACCCAATTAGCTAATCCAAATAGTTTGTGATAAAACTGTGTTTCAGTGAGAAATCAGAAGGCCAGATTTCCTCTTAAAATTCTTTAGGCTTAATTTTGGGGTACAGCCAGGAAGCCCAATTAGTCACTATAAATCGTTTGTGATAAAAGTGTACTTCAGTGAGAAATCAGAAGGCCAGATTTCCACTTAAAAATTGTTAGGACTAATACTGGGGTGCAGCCAGGAGGTCCAATTGCCTAATTCAATTAATTTGTGTTAAAACTATATTTCAGAGACAAATCAGAAAGCCAAATTTCCACTCAAAAATCGTTAGGCCTTATATTGGAGTACAACAATTTGGCCCAAATAGCTAATAAAATTCATTTGTGATAAAACTGTGTTTCAGTGAAAAATTAGAAGGCCAGATATCTGCTTAAAAACGTTAAGCCTAATATTGGGGTGCAGCCAGGAGGTCCAATTAGCTAATTCAAATTGTCTGTGATAAAACTGTGCTCCAGTGAGAAATCAGAAGGCCATATTTTCACTTAAAAATCTTTATGTATAACAGTGTGTTTCAGGCACATTATCACAGAAAATAGTGATTGTTCATTTAGTGACAGGTGACTGACAGCTGTAGGCTTAAGATTGTGAAACAGCAGGTTACCAGAGGGGAAGGCTACATACAACATGAGTGGGAAAAAGCAAGGTTGTGGTGGAAGGGGGAATAGACTTGGTGTTCGACATGTAAGGTGGTTCGGTATTAATGTGATTGAAATCTCAACAGAACAAACACCGTCTCGCTCTATCCAAAGACCACTGACAACATCTGCTAATGGATGGACTACTCAACTCCCTTTTTTGGAAGTCACACAGCGGTATGCCTTGTAGATGAAGGCCAGAAAGGAACATGCTCCAGTGGATGGCAAGTGCTGCATCAAGTGGCCTTCTTCCTCTTCCTCCACCTTAATATCACACACAGTACAATCCTCAGAGATGGCACCCCAATCACCCTTGTTTTCCCCCCACATCACAAATTTCAAATGTCCAACTGACTCTGGAGAACCACAGATGGTCTATTCTGCAGAGCTGTTCACACATTCTATTCCATGGGCATTAGAGTTCTGCTCCAAATATTCACAAAATCCAGAAGAGGAAAGCATGTGCACCGATGCAAAAAGTTTTAATTTTGGATCTGAGGCCAGACAAAGTAGGGTCTGAGCAGAAGCCATCCCCTCAATGCCAGATGTTAACCATCTGGGGTGAAGGTAATCCTGATGAGACTTAGATACTAGAGGCGTACGCGAACTGTACTGTGGTGTCAGGGCAGAAAGAGGAGGAGGGTGACACTGAGGGTGAGGAGTGCGAGAATAGTGAGGCTGACAATTATGTTGTAGATCCCTCTTAATGTGATCCCAGAGGTACTCGGCTAAGTAGCTCAGCAGAGGAGGCAGAAGAGGAGTAAGACAAGGTTACATTGTAGCTTCCCACGCAGACACGAACTGATGCAACCATGACAAGCACTGCATCCTCAACACCAAATCTGGCTGTGGCCAGTACCAGTCACGAGTGTGCAGTACACAGGGGCAGCAAGGGATGCTTAGCCTGGACCTTTTTTGATCCCGCAAAGGGTGATCCAACTCATGTTATCTGCCAAATTTGCAAACAAAATCAATAGTGGCAAAAATTGCAATAATTTGACAACTACAAGCATGAACCTGCACATGAGCGATCGACATGCCATAGTGTGGGAATCTCAATGCGATAAAATTCAGACTAGCGGGCCTCGCCAACCACAGGCTGTCCCATCAACAACTACTGCTGCTTCTTCCTCCTCCATCCTCATACCAAGTCTTCTCACACAGGTCTCCAGCCACAGAAACTCTCTTTGTTTAACCCCTACAGTCTGGGTAAGTGAGAAGCCTGTCAGCTGTTATAGAAGTGGACATGTTAGGGTATGTTAGGCTAGGCTATGGGTTGATCTAGATGGACTTAAAGTCTTCCTTCAACCTTAATAACTATGTTACTATGTTACTATGACTGCTGCTCTTGCATCACCTAACACAACACATCTTTCTCAACTAACCATAATATCTCCATATGCAATTCACTTACAGTACAGCAGTTTTCATGTTCTCCGTACACTACCCTATCTTAGCATAACAGCAATTCCTCAGTCCCACAGTTGTGGTCATGTAAAGGAATATTTTATCCTACACATGCAAAAGCTAAGAGATTGAGCTCCACCATCTCCAATCTGTTGGCCATAGAAATGCTGCCTTTCCCCCTGATCAATTCTGAAATTTGATACTGTAGCTGTTACCGTCTCCCAGAACCAGATGCCCATTTGCCATTACTTCTAGAAAGCTGTGCCTCTGACACACCAGCATCTCGGAGAAAATATCACCCACTCCTTAAAAAAATCTATGTCGGCCAGCATGCTTTTTACTACTGACACCTGGATGAGCAAACATGGGAAGGGGCATTACATCTCGCTAACTGGGCACTGGATGATTCAGATGGCTGTGGGGGCAGGCCATCAATGGGCTTCTCCAAAAGTCTTTGAATCCCCAAGGCTTGCGGGACAAACCTCTGTATTTAACAGTTCATCCACTGCTTCTGGCTCCTGCACCTCTTCTAGGGCCTCCATCTGTGCCCTCAAACTTTGCTTTAAACAGACACGCATTCCAGCAGTGAAGATAGAATTCCCATGACCATACTGTGCAGCCATGTCTCACCACACTCAGGCAGCATCAAATTAATATGTCTTGGCGATCGCAGTCACACAGCTCAAACGTTGTGGACAGCTATCCAGGCCGAGTTAGAGCAATGGTTGTCTCCAGTGAATCTAGAACCAGTGAAGGCCGTGTGCAATATTGGTGAAAACCTTGTGGCGGCTCTTCGCTGGGGCAACCTCACACTCGTGCTTTGTATGTTTGACATACTAACTGGTGGTACAGCAATTTCTCCACCACTAATCTTGCCTGGATGCGCTGCTGCAGAAAGAAAGGTTGCTGTGTCTCACTTCTGACGATCACACCCCGCAGGTCATCGACTTGCATCACTACAAAGGTTTTTCAGCCTACTGGTTAACCATTTGATTTGCGATGTTCTGACACAGTGGAATTCCACTCTACACATGAAGCGCCTGTGGCAACAGTGATAAGCCCTGGTTAGTATGTCCTTTTTCATAGCCTGGGCCAACACAGTACGGACGTGGTGTAATTCACGCTTGCGGAGTGGGCACAGATGACGGACCTCTGCACCCTTCTGCACAGTATTGAAATGGCTACTAAGATGACTAGTGAATACGATGCCATCATCAGCATCACTATTATGGTCATCTATATGCTGGAGCACAATTTGAATAGTTTGGAGGAGGTGGTGGTTCTAAAGGAAGAGGTGGAATAAGAGGATGATGTGGATAGGCTAAGAATAACTCAAATTTCTGGACAATCGTCACCCAGGCAGGTGCATGGGAGGAGGGCTTACTGTGATTGAGGAGGGATATTGGTACCAAGCAAACCCTTAGGGGAAGGTGCAGGAGCCAAGGATCAAATGGTGATGAGTAGGGTAGAGCAAAACGGGTTGGCCATTTTCAGAAGTCACCGACTTTTGGCAAAGTTGGGTTTCATGAAACCCGTCCCGACCCCTGTGTGGGGTCGGCCATGAAGTCGGCGATCTTTTGAATCTGGTATCGGAATTCCGATCCCGAGTTCCGATATGTTTGCAATATCGGAAATCGGTATCGGAATCTATATTTAAGTGTAAAATAAAGAATTAAAATAAAAAATATCGCTATACTCACCCTCTGACGCGCCCTGGTACTAACCGGCAGCCTTTCTTCCTTCGAATCAGCGCTTGCAGGACCTTGCGGTGACGTCGCGGCTTCTAATTGGTCGCGCGACCGCCCATGTGACCGCTCGCGCGACCAATCACAAGCCGCGACGTCACCGCAAGGTCCTGCAAGCGCTGATTCTTAGGAAGGAAGGCTGCCGGAAAGAAGCAGGGCGCGTCCGAGGGTGAGTATATACCTAATAGGAATATACTCACCCTCGGATGCGCTCAACCCTAGTGATGAGGTGATGGATGTGCAACAGTAAGAAGATGATGAGGATAATGATCCTCTCTCTGTTGTACTTGTTTGGTGGGAGAGGACGGAGGAAGCCACCTTGTTTGTTACCCCGCCAACAACACACCATGGACTTGGACCTCATGGAAGTGCCCGTCACATGAGTACCTTCTTATAACACTATCTTCAACATGAGGCCCATATTCTGAGGGTTAGAAATAGTGCTGACTACTGGGTTGCCACTCTGTTAGATCCACCGCACAGGAGTTAATTTAGCCAGATGCTTCCCCCCTGGAAAGGGGCATGAGAGTGCTGGAGTATCGAAACCCTCTTGTAGACAATGTTAAAAGTGGATTTCCCTAAGACAAAAGTAAGTGACACAGCATGCATCCTAATTCTAGACATCCAACCCCGGGAATGTTTAGACATCATCGTTAAAACTTTAGCAGCAGCAGCAGTGTAAGTGGCATAAGCACTTTCTATAAGCCGTTTCGTCTGGTGGGTTGCCTATATAAGTAAGGCTCTGAGACAGACAGGCCTGCACTTACTTTCAGTCAACAATGTGTATTACTTTTCTTATTTTTTTCTACCAATAGTATTGTATAAAACTGATATTTGTGCCATCTGAGTGTGGCTGGAAAAAAATATTGGAGAAGTTGCATGAAGTATCAGGGCTCCTAGCTAAGAAGGCTTACACTGCTCCCTTAACCACCAGGTCCTCATTGAAACTTAAATGCCAAACTGTAAATGCTGACCTAGGCCCTGATACCTCATGCACGCCCCATGACTGTTTCTATGCCATTATAAAAACTTTTACTTTGGGTCAATTGATCAGTCACTTTCCTTATATATTTCTACCAATACTACTGTATTAAACTGATGTTTGTGCCATCTGAATGTGGCTGCAATAAAAAATAAATTGGAGATGTTGCATGAGGTATCAGCACTCCAAGATATGAAGGCTTCCACCTCTCCTTTATCCATCAGTTCCTCATTGAAACTTCAATTCTAAGCTGTAAATTCTGGCCCAGATCCTTATTCCTCAAGCATGGCCCATGGCTGACTGCTTCTGTGCCTTTATGAAAGGTTCTACTTGGATCAATTGATCAGTCAACAACCTGTGTTACTTTCCTTACGTTTTTTTACCAATAGTAGTGTATGAAATTGATGTTTGTGCCACCTGATTGTGGGTGGAGAAAAAAAAATGGAGATGTTGCCTGAGGATTCAAGGCTCGGAGCTAAGAAGACTTATGCTTCTCTCTAAACCACCAGGCTAAGCTGTAAATTCTGGCCAAGACCCTGTTACCTCATGCATGGCCCACGTTTGACTGCTGTTGTACAATTTGCAAATTTCCTCTGTGGGTCAATTGATGCCACTTTTTATGTTGTCTGCCCCGAATTTTAGCTGTTTGGCAAGCTTTTTGTCAGCCCTTAAGGTGTTGTGTATACTTTTGTTTTGGCCTTCCACTGAATCTAATGGAGTACCGGTACGTTTGTTGAACCATTAGGCGAACATGTTAGACGAACATGTTCATCGAATGTCTAAACATTCGGATAATAGAACCAAACCATGAAAGGTTCAGCTCATCTCTAGTAAAGATCAAAGGACATGTTTGACAACCTTATATAAAAATAATATTTGATGCACATCAATATGAAAATGGTAAGAAAACCATCTCTTTTGAACTCCACCTATCCACAGTCAGACAGATTGTGTACAAGTAGAGGAAATCTATATTATGAGTACCTTTTTAATAGTCATCAGTTTATCAAAGAAATCCAAGGTAACATTTAAGCAACTAAAAGCCTTTCTCATATTAGCTAATTTTAATGTCCATGCGTATTTTCAAAAAGAGTATTATTGCCTATATGCAGTTTTCTAAATATCTTCTTGACCAGCCAGATGGCCATTGGAACAATGATTTGCAGATTATTGAGAACAAAATAGAGCTTATTGATTTAAATGAGAAGCGTTATGGTTAAACAAAGAAAATCTATGTACTACAGTATAAAAGCCCCACATCATCTGTAAAACATAGTTGTCGAAGTATAATAGTTTTAACCTATTTTGCGGATATAGGTTAAGACAGCTTGCCATAATTGACGAAACAATGAATTCTGAATGATAACAGCAATTTATAAAGGAAGATGTCGGTAAATCTGTCTCTGAGCTGAATCTCAAATGAATGTGGGTCATGCAGCCAGACAATGACCCAAAGCACACGAGTTGTTCTACAAAAGAATGGTTAAAGAAGAATAAAGTAAATTTTTTATAATGGCAAAGTCAACGACCTAAAAATAAAACTATAGAAATATTATGGAAGGACCTAAAGCAAGCAATTCATTGGGCAAAGCCAGCTAATATGAAATGAAGGTGCACCTGTTTTGTAGGGGGGGAATTGTCTGAAATTCCTCAAAGCTGATGTGCAGGACTAACCAACATTTACTGGAAATGCTTAAATGTAAGTATTGCTGTAGAGGGTCACACCAGACACTGAAAGCAAAGTACTGTACTTAATTTTGTTCCTCACAGACAAGTGATATGGAAACATTTTCTCATAAAAAAACGTAAAAATTTAACATTTAAGACTTTTTTGCTAAATTTGGGTCTCTTTACCTACTTTTAGGACATATGTATATATACATCCATACAACAGGTGAAATATGTATTGAATAAATCACCAATCATTTATGTAAATATTTTTCGAAAGATGGTATTGTCATGAATTTCTTACCAGATGCCGGTAACAACCCATCCAATCCACGTAGGCAAAGAAATCAAACTATGGATGTCCATAAATTAATTCTCAATAATTATGTGTATTAATTGATTTCATACTTCGTACAAAAGCATTTGCTGGTGATGACAGCTTCAAGACACCACCTGCATGGAGAAACCAGTCGCACACATTGTTCAGGTGCGCTATTGGTACATTCTTCCACACAAACACTCTTCAAATCCTAAAGGTTCCGTGGGTTCTTTCTATGAACTCTGAGCTTTAGTTCCTTTTATAAATTTTCTATTGGTTTCAGGTCAGGTGATTGGCCGGGCCATTCTAGCAGCTTTATTTTCTTTCTCTGAGGTGAGTAGAAGGATATTTTTATGTTTTACATTTTACTCTTATCATGTCCTATGTTCTGTAGAGACTCTACAGTGGAATAAGGGTTATTCAATTTGCAGAGAAAAACTTCTCTGTGAAACAAATCTCGGGGGAAAATAATTGGAAAAACTAAATAATTAACATTTTGCCTTATCCAAGTTATCTCAAATTTGGCCTCTGTATTGTCCACTAATATGTTTTTATGTAAAAACTATATTGACCATAGGTTACCTTGTTGATTGTGCTTGCCATGTGTAGTCAGAAAATATTTATATTCCTGCGTTCCTTAAATTAGAAAAAGAAAATAACTATAAAAGCTTGAACTATAAAACTTGAAAATTGATATGTAAATTACATTGTTATAAGTTTTCTTGTTTTTGTATCCTGAGAAATCTTTTAGCCTTTCTGACTTTTTCATTTTGATTGCACGTTGCACTGTAAGAAATGTTACACTCGGTAATAGTTTGTGCACTCATATTCAAACTATAAATTATTTTCATTAAATTTGGCATATTTTTGATGTAGTTTCAGTTTAACTTTAGTTTTAACACCCAGCAAGCTTATATTTTTTTTTACAATACAGCCTAAGCGGCACATTCAAAACAAAAATCAATACTGCCTTGTAAAATTGATTGTCTTGAATCAACAAGTTTAATGGAAATGTCAGTGAAAGATTGATCATCTTTGATCATTGGTTGTGAATTTGAAAAAGAACAACAACTTGCAATGTGTAGTGATGCTATTAAAAGGTAAACTTTTTACATAGAAATCTGACAAGGCTCATGATGCACACTTTTGCTGAAAAATTTCTACCTGAAAAAATTGCTTCATTATAATTATGAATATTACTTTTAGCATTTTTAATTACCATTTTCTTGAATCTTTTACCATTTCTAATACAATTCTTCAGTTTATATCAAGTTGAGTGATTTGATAAATACCACCAATATGAAGTGCAATGTGATCCACCATTAATTACTAGAAGAAAAAGAATATGACACATTGTAAAATACTGTACCCAGTCCTACTGAGCAGCAATAGAAGCCATTTACATAACTTGGGCTGGCTTGTAATTTATTGAATAGTACATGTCAGGTAGCCTTAAATTCATAAATTATGCATCTGTGGACAAACTTTGCAGTAGACACTACACCATTCACATTCCATTTTGCTTTTAGCCTTTTGCCCCTCTTCAGGGATCTTGGAGTTGTTGTAGGGGTTTCCGAGCTGGGTCCATAAGCTGCTGGCTATCGGGTCCTGTTGATGGAGCAACTTTAATATTACAGCTCAAAACCAATATGATGTGTCAGTGATCATCCATTAATTCATAGAATTAAAAGAATATTGCATATTTTAAAATACTCTACCCATGAAGCAATAGAACCAATTTACAAAATTTGGGCTGGGTTGTAGTTTATTGAATCTTACTTGTCATGCAACCTTAAATTCACTATGCACATTCCACTCTGTTTTCACACGTTTACCCCTCTTCAGGGATTCTGGAATTTTTGCAGGGGTTTCTGAGTTGGGTCCATAGAATAGCTGCTGGCTAATGGGTCCAGTTGATGCCAGTTCAAAACCAGAAAGAATAAGACTGAGATATACTTTAATTGGGGTGAAAAAGAAGTGAAAGGAAGTTGGATCAAGTTCATAAGGTCTGACAATAAAAGCACAGCTGAGAGCGATAAGGAAACAAAGGTCAATCCAAAAGTCATTAATGGGTTAAACATAAAATTTGTTAAGAACAGAGATGGTTCAGAAATAGAGAAGTCAATCTAAAATTATCAATCACAAGGCAAAGACTGCAAACCTTGTCCTCTGATTGGTCAGTTGACCTGCCCTATCATTTGAAGGACCACAGAACTATACTAATAAAATGTTCCCATGAAAAAAAGTGCTGCAGATATCATACATTAAGTTGACAATTTTGTACATTTCGTGATGAAGTAAATAATCTTCTCCATGTCATTAAATGTAGATGTCTGCAATATCACCACGCCTACAAAATGGAAATGATAAACCAAAATGTTGAAACCGTAAATATTCAAGAAAAAATGTCTGTGAAATAGATAACTCAAGGTCATAGTTTCAAAGTATGAATGCAGATAAAACCATACATCTAACAAGTTAAATTGAGAAGAGAGAATGAGATGCATAAAAAAAAAAAGGAACAATTCATTAAACGGTAACATAATTTGAGAAACCTGTGACATGTTCTAAAACCAACAATAATCCCTGATAAGAAAGCAGTGAAGTGCTTGACAGAGAACTGTATTCCTCTTACTCTTAACGGATTTGTTCATGTCTGTGTGGCGGAACCCCGAGCTGAGCAAATTATGAACTCATGTTCTATACTGACTCTCCTCCAAAGACACAAAAGTATGGGTTTGGCTGAGCACTTGTGCTCTTTCATTTGATTTGTGGGGGTATCAGGATCTGTAACTAGAGTTGAGTGAATTGTTTGAAATTTGAGTTCTCCAACTTCACTGAATTTTTTAATTAAATTTGATTTGCAATTAATAAATTTAGCAGGAATTGCAATTCTAAAAAGCATCCAATTGATTGGAAAGTTCGAGTTGGCCAATTTGTTTGCTAAGTACCTTCATTTTTTTTTTACATATTTTCTACAGCAGTAATGTAATTCTAATTTCATATATTCAACGTTTGCATATTGTAGCATTTGAGAGGGCAGCTTTAATTTGTTAGTTATATAGTGTGGCTCTCTTAGCTTGCACCTGTTCACACTTGTCTTTTTCTGTTTAGAAGTGTCAGTCAGCTTTTTACATTTGACTGGAAAATGCTTATATATCTCCCTGAGTACTCCAAGATGTGTATTGAACCCATTCTGATCTGTTAATTGCAAAGACAGTCCACATGACCTCAATCTATTGGGCTAGTGGTAGCCAGCAGTAATTAACAGCGATATTTGTGCAGGGCATGCATTGTAAAGTGACTGCAGACTTGTAGTTTAAGAACGGATAGCCCCTTTGAATTTTTGAATCATGGAAATTTTTCTACTGGCTTTTAATTAAAAAAAATAGTTGCTAGTCTCACAATGTAAGTGTGCTTTCTGAGACACGCAGGCCTTGGTTTCAGGATTTTAGTTTAGTACAAAAATTCCTACTGAGTGGTTTTATATTGCCCTCTTTGTTATCAGTGTGTTAACAAAAAATGCTGTTATTCAGGTATTGTTACTACAGCATATCTCAGACCATTTAAATCAGTCTCACTGAATAACCACGTGCTTACAATATTTCTCTATATCACCAGAATCTTTGAATTATTATTCACAAAATGAGACTATTACTCCCATTTTCAATGTGATTCAGTACCACAATCAGATCAAGCCTTTTTCTAGCTCTATGATAATTTTACCTCTTTTACATTTGCTGAAAAAGCCTAAAAAGACACTACTTGTCCCATCCCATCTTATATACTGGCTGTAATAATCCATCCTGATTGGCTGCAATAAGCTATGTAATGTGATTGCTGTAGGGTTCATCGGGAGGTCCTTGTTGTCGCACATGTCTTTAACCTATTCATTAACTTTTCAGCAGAGTGTCAAATGCTCTGGACTTATTTTATTTTTTCGTCAATCCTCGTGAATCAAATCGCTATTCTCTCGCTAAGTCAATCTTATGGTCTACCCCTACACCTACATATTTATAATGTTTTACATGCCTTTATGAGATGTCTCAGTTTTTTCATACTGTATATGCATTTTATAGTTATTCTATTGTTAAATAATTACGAATTGTTGATAAAGTTGTCTGATGCTGCTCACTTCTACCTCAGGAGATGAGCAGAGCTGATGATTAAGCACCATCTGCATATTCCTACTTGTACACATGAACTATTTCCGGGTATTGTGTGCATGTCCTATTAGGACTTGCGTATGATATTATGCATGCATCCTTGCAGGTATGAGTAGATGAAACATCATCAGCGCCTCTCAACTCATTATACAAAAATGTGTGGTGCCAAATAAATCCTTTAGCCTCTTCATGACCCAAACTATTTTGACCTTAATGACCTGGCCATTTTTTTGCAATTCTGACCAGTGTCCCTTTATGAGGTAATAACTCAAGAACGATTCAATGGATCCTAGCGAATCTGAGACTGTTTTTTCATGACATATTGAGCTTCATGATAGTGGTAAATTTAGGTTGATAATATTTGCGCTTATTTGTGAAAAAAACAGAAATTTGGCGAATATTTAGAAAATTTTGCAATTTTCAAATTTTGAATTTTTATTCTGTTAAACCAGAGTTATTTGACACAAAATAGTTAATATGTAACATTTCCAACATGTCTACTTTACATCAGCATAATTTTGGAAACAAAATTTTTTTTTGCAAGAAAGTCATAAGTAGGGTTGAGCGACCTTTACTTTTATAGGATCGGGTCGGGTTTCACGAAACCCGACTTTTGAAAAAGTCGGGTCGAGTGAAATCGGCCGATCCTATAAAAAAGTCGGGGTCGGACGAAACCCGAAACCCAATGCAGTGCATTGGGTTTCCATGGTTCCCAGGGTCTGAAGGAGAGGAAACTCTCCTTCAGGCCCTGCGATCCATATTTTAGTGTAAAATAAAGAATTAAAATAAAAAATATCGCAATACTTACCCTCTGACGCGCCCTGGTACTAACCGGGAACCTTCCTTCCTTAGAATCAGCCTTCCAGGACCTTGCGGTGACGTCGCGGTGACGTCACGGCTTGTGATTGGCCGCGCGGCCGCCCATGTGACCGCTCGCACGGCCAATCACAAGCCACGACGTCACCCGCGACGTCACCGAAGGTCCTGGAAGGGCTGGTTCTTAGGAAGGAAGGCTGCCGGAAAGAAGCAGGGCGCGTCCGAGGGTGAGTATATACCTAATAGGAATATTACAATCACAAGCCACGACGTCACCGCGACGTCACCGCAGGGTCCTGGAAGGCTGATTCTAAGGAAGGAAGGTTCCCGGTTAGTACCAGGGCGCGTCAGAGGGTAAGTATTGCGATATTTTTTATTTTAATTCTTTATTATACACTTAAATCTGAATTCCGATACCAATTCCCGATATCTTAAACATATCGGGAATCGGTGTCGGAATTCCGATTCTAGATTCAAAAGATCGCCGACTTCATGGCCGACCCCACACTGGGGTCGGGTCGGGTTTCATGAAACCCGACCTTGCCAAAAGTCGGCGACTTTTGAAAAATTTCGACCCGTTTCGCTCAACCCTAGTCATAAGGGTTAAAATTTGACCAGCGATTTCTCAATTTTACAACAAAATTTACAAAACCATTTTTTTAGGGACCACCTCACATTTGAAGTCAGTTTGAGGGGTCTGGGTCTATATGGCTGAAAATACTCAAAAGTGACACCATTCTAAAAACTGCAACCCTCAAGGTGCTCAAAACCACATTCAAGAAGTTTATTAACACTTCAGGTGTTTCACAGCAGCAGAAGGAACATGGAAGAAAAAAATGAACATTTAACTTTTTAGTCACAAAAATGAACTTTTAGCAACAATTTTTTATTTTCCCAAGGGTAAAAGGAGAAACTGTATGCTGAAAGTTGTTGTACAATTTGTCCTGAATACGCCGATACCCGATATGTGGGGGGAATCACTGTTTGGGCGCACGACAGGGCTCGGAAGGGAAGGAGCGCCATTTGACTTTTAATTAAAAATTGGCTCCAATCTTTAGCGGACACCATGTCGCGTTTGGGGAGCCCCTGTGTGCCTAAACATTAGAGCTCCCCCACAAGTGACCCAATTTTGGAAACTAGACCCCCCAAAGAACTTATCTAGATGCATAGTGAGCACTTTCAACCTTCAGGTGCTTCACAAATTGATCTGTAAAAATGAAAAAAAGTACTTTATTTCACAAAAAAATTATTTTAGCCTCAATTTTTTCATTTCCACGTGGGCTACAGTATAAAATGGATCTTAAAATTTGTTGGACAATTTCTTCTTAGTACACTGATACCTCACATGTGGGGATAAACCACTGTTTGGGCACACGGCAAGGCTCGGAAGGGAAGGAGTGCCATTTGACTTTTTGAACGAAAAATTAGCTCCAATTGTTAGCGGTCTCCAGGTCGTGTTTGGAGAGCCCCTGTGTGCCTAAACATTGAAGCTCCCCCACAAGTGACCCCATTTTGGAAACTAGACCCCCCAAGGAACTTATCTAGATGCATATTGAGCACTTTAAACCACCAGGTGCTTCACAGAAGTTTATAACGCAGAGCCATGAAAATAAAAAATAATTTTTCTTTCCTCAAAAATTATTTTTTAGCCCGCAATTTTTTATTTTTTCAAGGGAAACAGGAGAAATTGGACTGCAAAAGTTGTTGGCCAGTTTGTCCTGAGTACGCTGATACCCCATATGTGGGAGTAAACTACTGTTTGGGCACATGGCAGTGCTAGGAAGGGAAGTAGTAATATTTTGGAATGCAGATTTTGATAGAATGGTCTGCGGGCATCTCATGTTACGTTTGCAGAGCCCCTGATGTGCCTAAACAGTAGAAACCCCAAACAATTGACCCCACTTTGGAAACTAGAGCCCCCAAGGAACTTATCTAGATGTGTAGTGAGCACTTTGAACCCCCAAGTGCTTCACAGAAGTTTATAACGCAGAGCCATGAAAATAAAAAATCATTTTTCTTTCCTCAAAAATTATTTTTTAGCCCGCAATTTTTTATTTTTACAAGGGTAACAGGAGAAATTGGACACCAAAAGTTGTTTTCCAGATTGTCCTGAGTACGCTGACACCCCATATGTGGGGGTAAACCACTGTTTGGGTGCATCGCAGAGCTCAGAAGGGAAGTAGTGACGTTTTGAAATGCAGACTTTGAAGAATGGTCTGTGTGTGTAATGTTGCGTTTGCAGAGCCCCTGATGTACCTAAACAGTAGAAACCTCCCACAAGTGATGTCATTTTGGAAACTAGACCCCCCAAGGAACTTATCTAGATGTGTGGTGAGCACTTTGAACCCCCAGGTGCTTCACAGAATTTTATTACGCAGAGCCGTGAAAATAAAAAATCTTTTTTTCCACACAAAAATAATTTTTTAGCCCCTATTTTTTTATTTTTCCAAGGGTAACAGGAGAAATTAGACCTCCAAAATTGTTGCACAATTTTTCCTGAGTAAGCTTATGCCCCATATGTTTGGGTAAACCACTGTTTGGGCGCACATCGAAGCTCAGAAGGGAGGGAGCATCATTTGACATTTTGAATGCAAGATTGGATGGAATGAATGGTGGCGCCATGTCATGATTGGAGACCCCCTGATGTGCCTAAACAGTGGAAACCCCTCAATTCTAACTCCAACACTAATGCCAACACACCCCTAACCCTAATCCCAACTCTTGACATAATCGTAATCACAACTCTAACCCTAACACACCCCTAACCACAACTCTAACCATAACCTTAACCACAACCCTAACCCCAACACACAACCAACCCTAATCCCAACCATAACCCTAACCACAAGCCTAGCGCTAACCTTAACATACCCCTAACCCTAATCTTAACCCTAATTCCAACCCTAACCCTAATTCCAACCCAAACTCTAGTTCCAGCCCTAACCCTAAAGCTATGTGCCCACGTTGCGGATTCGTGTGAGGATTTTTCCACACTGTATTTGAAAAATCCGCAGGTAAAATGCACTGCGTTTTACTTGTGGATCTACCGCGGATTTCCAGTGTTTTTTGTCCAGATTTCACCTGTGGATTCCTATTGAGGAACAGGTGTAAAACGCTGCGGATTCCACACAAACAATTGACGTGCTGAGGAAAATACAACGCAGCGTTTCCGCACTGTATTTTCAGCACAATGGGAACAGCGGATTTGGTTTTCTATAGGTTTACATGGTACTGTAAACGTGACGGAAGACTGCCACGAATCCGCAGCGGCCTATCCGCACCATGTGCACATAGCCTAATTCTAACCCTAATTCTAACCCAAGCCCAAATTGCAACCCTAACCCTACTTGCAACCCTATCCCTAATTCTAACCCTAACCCTGATTCTAACCCTAACCCTAGTTCTAATCCTAACCCTAGCCCTAGCCCTAACCCTAGCCCAAACCCTAACCCTAGCCCTAGTGGAAAACTAAAAATAAATATATTTTGTTTATTTCATTATTTTCCCTACCTATGGGGGTGATAAGGGGGGCTTTATTTACTATTTTTTTATTTTAATCACTGTGATAGAACCTAGCACAATGATCAAAATGTACCTGGAACAAATCTTCCCGCTGGCAGATTCAGCGGGCGCACTGTGCATGTGCCCACCAATTTGGAAGATGGCGGCGCCCATCACTGAAGACGGACAGACACCGGGAGGGAAACCGGGACTCGGTAAGTATGGGGGGTGGGATCGGACAGCGGAGGTGGGGCAGAGGGGAGAGGAGAGCAGCGGAGCACAGAACAAAGGGGAGGAAAGACTGACATCAGCGGCATATTGCCGCTGTCAGTCAGTGAAGGGGGCAGATAGAAGTCTCCAGCCATGGCCGATGACATTGCAGCATCGGCCATGGCTGGATTGAAATATTTCACTAAGTTTCACTGCTGAAATATTACAAATTGCTCTGATTGGCTGTTTCGCTTTTAACAGCCAATCAGAGCGATCGTATCCACGTGGGGCAAAGCCACCCCTCCGCGCTGAAGTACCACTCCCCCTGTCCCTGCAGATAGGGTGAAATTTTAACCCTTTCACCCGATCTGCAGGAACGCGACCCTGCCATAACGCCACATAGGCGTCACAGGTCGGATTGGCACCGACTTTCATGACGCCTATGTGGCGTCACAGGTCGGAAAGGGGTTAGATACATTTTTTATTTCATATATTAAGGCTGTGATTGCAAATGTTCTCCAGTACATGCCACACATTCACGTGGGCTTAATTGCATGTCAATGACAGCATTATTATTATATTTTGAGCCCCATTTTATAGAATGAGGCCTAGTGAAAATAAAAGGTAAAAGCGAGATAAAAGAAGTGCCAAGGTGCAATGGGAGTAAGAATTTTTCATCAGATTTGTTTTGTAAGGCTGACTGCCTTTTTACTGTAATTCCCATAAATTGAATAGACAAAAGATTGGAGTCCTGCAAATATACCTTCCACCAGTCCTACCTCTACTGTCAATTTCAGCCAAAACCCACAAAAGTTACAACATTCATCAAGAGTTAAGCAAAGATAAACAAAGTATCACAGTATTTTCAATATGGTAGAATATGGTGTTTTAAAAGTTCACTACTACTTTATTATAACTAGTGGGCCATTTTATGTAAAATTGTTTCTCTGCAAATGTAACTGAAATCAGATTACTCTGAGGCATGAAAAGATGACAATGATTCAGTGGAGTGTGATACACAGTGGGTAAACAAAGAGATCTCACATACTTTGATTTAAAAAGAAAAAAAAAACAATAAGTTGTATTTACTTCAACATGATACAAATGAAAAATGTAAAAATATACTTTGTCCTTCAAAACAAAAATATACAAAACAAAACAATCTCTCATATGGCTCTTGCTGATTGAAAAAATGAAAAAGTTATAGCTCTCAGAATGTGGCAAATTGAAAAATATGTTTTGTGAAGCATGAAAGTATTAACAAATATAATGGTATAAAATATTCCAAAAAATGTATAAAATATATAAGCATATAAAAATAAAAATGATAGTAAATAAAAGAAAAAGAAAATTAAGGAATTACTGCCTCATCCCTTCACTTCACAGAAAAAATCTAACAAGTCAAGCTATATTCATATATTGTGAAATTCTAAAATATAACTTATGTATTTATGCTGCATCCCAAAGGGGCCAGTGTGGCACAAGGCTTGAATGTTATTGTCTATAGTTCCAATATAAGAAATGTTAGGATTTAGAGCTGTTACAAATAAACCAACAAGAAATTTAGCTGTAAGTTGTGTATTTGAAACCCAAGTTGTACAAGCATAGATTGCATGGTCGGGGTCTCTATACAGACTGAGTAACATAAAAACTATTTCTATGTTGTTTGTACATGATGACATTTATATGGTCTTATTCGTGATAATTGTATTTTGTTAACACTGTCTTTCTTTATAACATTGAATCACTGTTTAGCTTTGCTTCTACTGTAGCAGTGTAAGAAACTAATCACATCCAATACCGCTGTCACTGGGTTACTGCGACAGCATGAAGCCAAAAGGCCTCAGCATCTGATTGCCTGAGAAGAAGCACTTCTCCTTCATTTTAAATGGTGTTTATTCCTTTTGGCAGAACAGGGTTAATCGGCCATGTTGTAAAACTCTGTGCTCCCAGCTGAGCTGAGTTAGCCACTCCCTTGCCCTTTAGAAACTGGGCTCTGATGCAAATCCCTGTCAGAGCTAGCATTTGCTGCATGGCTACAGGAGGAAGAGATGTTCACATGAGAAGGAATGTTGGAGGAGTTATCTGTTGCGTGGTTTGTAAGTGTGGTAATTCCCTTCCCTTGTCTACTTTTGTTTTGTTCCCCATCCTCCACTATCCAGTTCATTCCTCTGTTATATGTGAGTGAATATTTGGCTTGAGTTTTCTGCTAACCCTTGTTTGTGTATCCTTGTTTGTCGGGTTGGTGTACTGCGTAGCACAATAGTGCCCCTCTTTCCTGAGTGGGGGAAGAGAATAGATGGAGGGCTAACTCAGGAGATAAGGCAGGGGTGGTGGCCTCTTCACCTTCAGAAGTATCCCAGGGAATAGCGTGAGCTAGGGCGCCCCTAGTGCTAGGGTCAGTGAAGGAGCCCGGGGTCCAGGGTTACCTGACAGCTGTGTCGTGACACCTGCTCATCAAGTAATGTTTTAATGGAGGGCAAGGTTATGTATGTGAGTATATACATCAGGATGTATTGTAATAGTGGAAGCCTATGTACACACCAGCTCAATAATAGGTCAATTTCAAGACTGGAAAATGAGTACAAGTAATTTGATGCAACAGTAGTGTAATGGATGTTAAAAAACTCATATGTTTGGACAGCCATCATTGTTTCAGACATCTAGGAGAGTATTAGGAGAACACACAATAAATAATTGCAAATTTTTTCATTGGGGTGCACAGGAAACATATGGGATATCCCATAGCAGTCCCAAGGGAGGTAAACAAAAAATATGGCAGACCGCCAAGTAATAGGATAATAAGACAAATTTCTCAGGCCATAATCTAGGTGACTACCTCTTGCAGCAACTTTCTATGCAGAGTCGTGTCTGCCAAAGCAAAGGAAAAAACTATAAAAACCACTGGGTAAAACTGTGACTGAAAAAGACTTGTGCTTATTGGTGGATGACATCTGCTGCCAAGGGTAGTAAAATAAATGGATTCATTAAAAAGGCATATATTTCCATGATAATAACATAGTTCAACAAGTCACTAGTATGTAAATATCAAAGACTGACCAACACTTCGAAACAGAACAGGTGTGAACAGGTGCATACTAAGAGTAACCATCTACATGAATAACTAACAAATTTGCACTCTGTAACGCTATAGCGTGCACGTAGGATATATGTATATGAAACTAGAATTGCATTACTGCTCTAGAAAATAGGAAAAAGTTACAATAATTGTCACATAAATTGCATAAATTGATCAATTCATAAATGCCTGACAGCCACAGCAAGCAAGACGACTATCTTTGCTAAGCACCAAGCCAAATGTGAATCCATCCCTGGGCTGATAGTCTAAGTGTTTTAGTTGTTTCCTATTGTCTAAAGCAGTACTGTATTTCCCATTTCATATAATTGATATCTGCATGCTATAGCATTACAGCGTGCAACTTTATTTGTTAATTATACATTGAAGATAAAATGTTCTCTAAAAGGGATATATGATAAATATGACACATTTTCTTTGTATTTTAGGCAAAAAATGTAATTTTTTACATTTGAAAAAATTACACAATTTAAAATTTAAAATTTGCAAAGAGAAAAATGGGCCAATGCAAAAGTTTGGGTACCCTGCATGGTTAGTACCTAGTAGCACCCCTATTTAAAAAGTATTCTCTTGTAAATGCTTTTTGTAGCCAACCAAGGGTATTTCAATTCTTGTTTGAGGCATTTTCATCCTTTCTTTCTTGGAAAATTATTGCAGTTCTGTGAGATTCCTCGGTCATCTTGCATGCACTGCTATTTTGAGGTCTAGCCACAAACTTTCAATGATATTCAGGTCAGGAGACGGTGAGGGCCATTGTAAAACTTTGAGATTGGTCCTTTTGAGGTAGTCTACTGTAGATTTTTATGTGAGTTTAGGATCATTATCCATTTGTACAAGCTATGCTTAATCTTTGGCTAGATGTTCTTTTCTTGAAATTCTGTGCCCTTTTTCTTTCACACAAATCATTGATCATTGTGGCAAAAGTGATCTATTGTATCCTAATTGGTCCATAGGACTTATTTTCAAAATGCATCTGGCTTAATTAGATTAATAACAATGGAGTGTCAAAATATAGAGAAAACTGGCACTTCATTTCAAATAAACCAAAATATCGGACTAACATACCAAATTGCCAAAATAATTTTATTTTAATGATTTTATCATTGTTATTTTTTAATATTACTTAATAAAGAATTGATATTTTAGTCATCTACTGGATCTCTTCTTTTGGCAATTTAGTATGTTAGACCGTTATTTTAGTTTATTTGGCTTAATTAGATGCATTATTGCATACTTCTGACTCTGAAAGTGATAGTAAATATCAGGAGAGGTTTTCTTCTGTTGACTCTTCCATGAAGGCCATATTTGTGCAGGTCTCTGAACAGCAAAAAAAAATGTACCAAAAGTTCAGAGTCAGTCTGCTAAATATTTCTGAAGGTCTTTTGCAGTCAAGTGGAGGTTCTGGTTTGCCTCTCTTGCAATCCTACGAGCAGCTCTCACTGAAATTTTGCTTGGTCTTCCAGACCTCATCTTAATTCCTACTGTTCCAGCTAACTGCAATTTCTTAATTACATTTCAAACTTAGGGAATGACAACTTGAAAATGCCTTCTCCTGCTTTGTAGGTTTCTACCATTATCATTTTCAGAGTGATAAGCATCTGCTTAGAAGAACCCATGACAGATGTTTTTTTGTCACAAGCTTAGAGGAGGCTGAGTTTTTTATGAAGCTGGGAAACTTGCATCACCTAGCTTTTCCTACCAAAGATAAAAAACAAGACATAACCCTAACTGGCTAATTAAGTGCTGAAACCTTAGTCAAATTTATCTGAGCACTCAAACCTCCAATTTTTGATCAGGAATGCCCAAACTTTAAAATGCCGCTGTATACGGAGATGGCTATTCTTAGTATGCACCTGTTCATACCTAAAAAAATACAAAAAACACACCAGCGCTAACCTGAAAAAGGAAACCATCAGCAGCTGGTTTCGGGACAGGTAGGTGCAAAAACGCTTTTGCATCAACAATACAAACTGAAAAAGAATCGAAACCGCGCTTGAGGGAACATCAAGGAACCTATGTGTAGTCCGATAAAAATATGTGTCACTATACCTGGAGAAAGTGATCAGAGATGGAAGAGAGAGGCGCATCAAAATCACTAGGGGGTCCACATGTAGGGTGATATGCAGGTATATAATAAAACCATATGATACATAGGAATGATGGAAGTGAATATAAAATAGAAATACAAACAGTAATGCACAGTACACACTAACCTAGTATGTATCAATAGGTGCGATACACGTACCTAAGGACGGGTGATATGCCTCTGAAAAATCCACCGTAACTGCACACACTGAAAACTCTGAAAGTTCCACCATAACTGCACACACTCTGAACCTGGTCCCCTATAAGCCGCTGTAATATACAGCTGATGGTAATACTCAAAAGAATGTGCAAATAACTGGTAAGTGCATAAACGTGAGACTCACCAAAGAGACAGGGCACTGGACGCAGAGAGCTGGAGAGTTGAGTACCAGTTATATGCACATCCAGAAGTGATCCAAAATTGTGTGCAACTGATCTCTAAGGAACAGGGTGGAGAATTTCTCAGATTTTATACTATCTGCGATTTATCTTGAATTTCACCATGATAATCACACCCCTGACCGAACTCCTTAAGGGCACAAAGATGTTGATGGCAAAGAGGTCAAGAAGAAGACAAAAAGAATGGACTAAAACAGGCTCGCACAACCCCAAATGTAGAAAAATGATAAACACGTTTATTAAACACCATAACATGAATTTAAAAACACTTAAAAATCACAACAAATGTGTACAAAACACCCCCATAACTTGATAAAGTGTCCATAGAAAATATACATATATATATATGGAGTAACATACATAGCCGGGCATGTAATTAAATACAATACAATGAGTTAAATAATCATGGGGGTCATATCCAGAGACCAAGAAAATGCATAAATACATACGATCCCTGCATATCCTACTGGTAAATAAATGCCCCGAATGGACCTGAAATGGTCTAGAGATCCAGAGATACCCACTGTATGATATACATGTGGAGACAAGAAACCTAAATAAAGGAATGAGACTCCCATAAAAAGAGAAATGGAGCAAACAGCATCACGCAAAAAATACTCAGCTGCGTATAAGATGGTATAGCTGGGAGCAAGAGGCTGCTGGGCTGTGAATAGCTCCAAAAGTCCACATGTCTAACATGACCGGCAAGATCAAAGAAAAAAGGGGGTGTGGAGACGGGACCCCACGCGTATCGCCGCCGCAGCGGCTTCGTCAGGGGAAGTGGGTCATATGGTGAAACACTCACGTCTCTCTCCCCCCTCCTCTATATTTATACAAACAGGGGGACTAATCAGACATTGCATTATGTCTTATTTAAGTTGGCTGACATTTTTGGGTACTTGAACCCTCTTGCATCGGATGGACGGTTTATCTTATATATGTCCTGTGGATTACTGGAGTTTATACATAACAAGCGGACCAACGAGCTACTTTCCTTTGTGCGAATATGGATGACTTGCATTCTTGGATCATATTGAAGGGGATCAACACATGACGGACATTGCCTGGTGTGACATCATATTGGACATTGGAGATTTTATTTCGATCTATATTCCTGGTGGTCTCTTGGACCTTTTTGTCACCTATAGGGAGTGAAGTATCAACAGTCCCGTTTGATTCATATGGAATGGGACTTTCTGTTCCATCCTCCTTTGAGATTCATACACACGGATTTCTACGACTTGATCATCTCGCAGTAGAATAATGAGCAGCGTCCTTTGGCCATCTATGTCCCGTTGTGATGATATTTATATATCTTTTTTAGCCCTCATTCTCGCCTCAGGTTTATTATTGGACACCCGTGTTACCTTTTATTTATTTACCCTGCTCGTTATATATATGTACTAATCACACATTTATTTCCTATACAGGTTCTTTTGAGTTGCGCTACTTTTTGCTCGATCCAGGTTTGCGCCTGGCTGTTTCCTGCCCCTCTATGCATGCCGTTCATTGCTGTTCCCCTCTTCCATCTATGGGCTCTGCCTTTTGCTTGGCGCTTGCGCAGTGCGGCTCAGTTTTTGAGCCGCATCTGCGCATGCGCCCTTCTCCATGGAGATTTCTTCATTCTGTCTTGTCTCCTTCCTTCCGTGGCCGGCGGTTCATTTCCGGTCCAGTCCTCCTGCGCCCAGATGACACACCGGTGTCCATTTCCGGCTTATTATGGACCCTATATACAAGTGAGTGTTTCACCATATGACCCACTTCCCCTGACGAAGCCGCTGCGGCGGCGATACGCGTGGGGTCCCGTCTCCACACCCCCTTTTTTCTTTGATCTTGCCGGTCATGTTAGACATGTGGACTTTTGGAGCTATTCACAGCCCAGCAGCCTCTTGCACTTTATCAAGTTATGGGGGTGTTTTGTACACATTTGTTGTGATTTTTAAGTGTTTTTATATTCATGTTATGGTGTTTAATAAACGTGTTTATCATTTTTCTACATTTGGGGTTGTGCGAGCCTGTTTTAGTCCATTCTTTTTGTCTTCTTCTTGGTTATAGTAGTTATTGGACTTGGCTCTGCACCCCTGTTTTACATAGATATACAGCTGGAGTGCACCCTCTATTTTGTATTTTGTGATGGCAAAGAGGTCTTCCAAAGTGAAAATGGCTTTTCAAGAGTTGAAGTTCGCCCTATATAAACAGCCGGACTTGGTCGCTCCTGACTTCAGTAGGGAGTTTGTGGTCCTGACTGTAATCCTCATACGTTGGGTTGGGATCCGTGTTTTCCAAGGAAATAAATTGTGAGGAATATCTAATCCTATATCTAAGTAGGAAACTCACATCTTGTGAAAAGAATCATGCTATAGTATAAAAGGAATGCTTGGCCATTAAATGAGCAAATGACACTCAAAAATACTACCTGCAAGGCTGAAAGTTCAGGCTATCGTCAGACAATGTGCTGCTGAGATGTATGAAGAAAAGGAAGGGGAAGAATCCAGGGGTTACGATGTGGATCCTAGCACTCCAGGACTTCAGCTTCCATGTGGTGCATAGGACTGGGAAGCTACACAGTAACTCAGATGCCTTGTCTAGAGTACTCTATTTCGTGACTAGTGTTGAGCATTCCGATACCGCAAGTATCGGGTATCGGCCGATATTTGCGGTATCGGAATTCCGATACTGAATTCCGATACTTCCCGCGTATCGGATACCGGAATCGGAAGTTCCCAGAATTCAAATTGAACGCAGCAGCCAATGAGGAATGAATGAAAGTGTGGGCACATCCTGTTTAGCATGGTGGGCATGTAAGTACTGGCAAGGCTTGGATTGGCTGCTGAAATGATGTCACTCTGCACTATAAAAAAGCGCTGCCGCCATTTTGCGCTCACTCTGCTGTGATTTCAGTTAGGGACAGGACGCTGTGTTCTAACTGAGGGCCAGTTGAGCTTGCTAATTGCTTTATTTTCCTTTCCAAAGGCTAATTTAGCAAAACGCTGTGTGTTCTTCACTGTTCACCTTGCTCTTGCCTTGCAGCGCTGTTTTAACAGCGTTCTGCAAGGTCTCTGTGTGTGTGTGTGTGTGTGTGCAGCTCACTCTGTAGTCTGTGTGCAGCCATATACCCGGTTGTATTCAGCTCAGGGGGGGTTCACACTGCCTCACACAGTTGTTCTTTTTTGCTCTTAGTGCAGCCTGCTGCACATTTTTTCTCAAATTTCCTATTAGTGTTTTTCCACCAGTCTCCAGCTCTATTGTGGAAAAACACTACATAGGATAACCTAGAGGGGGTTTTTTGGGCCTTGCAGCGCCGTTTACGGCTGTCTGCACGGTCTCCGTGTGAGCCCAGCTCGCCCTGTAGTCTGTGTGCAGCCATAGCCGGTTGGATTCAGCTCAGGGTTCGTTACTGGCTCATACCTTGAGAAAAATTTTCCTTTTTTTCAAATAGTGCAGCCTGTTTAAAATTTGAAAAAAAAAATTCCTATTAGTGTCTTTCCACTCGTATCCAGCTAAATAGTGGAAAAACACTATATAGGATAACCTAGAGGAGGGTTTTTTGGCCTTGCAGCGCCGTTTACGGCTGTCTGCACGGTCTCCGTGTGAGCCCAGCTCGCCCTGTAGTCTGTGTGCAGCCATAGCCGGTTGGATTCAGCTCAGGGTTCGTTACTGGCTCATACCTTGAGAAAAATTTTCCTTTTTTTCAAATAGTGCAGCCTGTTTAAAATTTGAAAAAAAAAATTCCTATTAGTGTCTTTCCAC
Source organism: Ranitomeya imitator (assembly GCF_032444005.1). NCBI lineage: Eukaryota > Metazoa > Chordata > Amphibia > Anura > Dendrobatidae > Ranitomeya > Ranitomeya imitator. Next base: position 53,799,200 of record NC_091284.1, read on the forward strand.
TCGTATCCAGCTAAATAGTGGAAAAACACTATATAGGATAACCTAGAGGAGGGTTTTTTGGCCTTGCAGCGCCGTTTACGGCTGTCTGCACGGTCTCCGTGTGAGCCCAGCTCGCCCTGTAGTCTGTGTGCAGCCATAGCCGGTTGGATTCAGCTCAGGGTGCGTTACTGCCTCATACCTTGAAAAACAATTTCCTTTTTTTCAAATAGTGCAGCCAGTTTAAAATTTGAAAAAAAAAATTCCTATTAGTGTCTTTCCACTTGTATCCAGCTAAATAGTGGAAAAACACTATATAGGATAACCTAGAGGAGGGTTTCTTGGCCTTGCAGCGCCGTTTACGGCTGTCTGCACGGTCTCCGTGTGATTTAAACTAGCTCTGTAGCCCGATCTGCACCAAAAAAAAGGTTAAGTTCACCAAACACAACTTACACTTGTGTAGGCCACATTTGAAAAATAATAAAGTTTAGTCCACAATTTACAACATTAGTGTTTCTTACACATGTTAGGAGGAGCATTACAGGAATAAGCACACTAAGGCCTTAGTACTTTTCTGCTTATCTTTATCTGTCAACCAAGATGAAGAGGGCAGGGAGTAAGGCACGTGGGCGTGGGCGCGGAGCAGGGAGAGGAGCAGGGAGAGGACGTGGTGATTCTGTGCCTGCTGCGGGCGCCGGTGACTCGTCGTCACTCAGTTTCAGCAGGGAACAGTCCTTCATGCGCAGCTTTGTCGGAGAGCGCCGTGCACCGCTGCTGCGTGAAGACCAAATTGAAGCCGTTGTCGGGTGGATGGCAGCTAACGCCTCGGCATCGACTTCAGTTAGTGCCACATCCTCTCAGGCACAGAGCACTGGAGAGCAGCCATCTGTCTCTTCACCACCTGCCAAATTGGCCAGGCAGTCAGAGAGCCCAGGACAGGAGCCGTCTCTACTTCTGTTCTCTGAATCTCTTGGCTTGGAAACAGGGGGCCAGCCAAGCAGCATTGGAGAAATGGAAGAAGAGGCAGTGTGCAGTGATGCCCAACACCTTTTTCTCTCTGACTCTGAAGAGGCAGGTGGGCCAGTGCCTCCGGTGACCACAGCGCAGTACGCATCTGATGATGAAACTCAGGTGCCGCTTTCTCGTGCGTACTGTGCTGCTGAGACTACCCAGGAGGAGCAGTTGGTGGCAGAGGGTAGTGGAGATGATGAGGTCCTTGACCCATCGTGGCGTGAGGAACAGGAAGGTGGTGGGAGCAGCTCAGAGGAAGAGCTTCCTCTTACGGGCCAAAGAGGGAGAGGGAGGGGGAAGACTGCGGAGCCTGTAGCCTCCACTTTGGCACCCGTTAGGAGCCTGTCTCTTTCCAAAGCCAAAAAGGGCGCTCCCAAGACTTGCAGTGCCTGGTCCTTTTTTGACACAGTTGCAGATGACATTTGTTTTGTCAAATGCAAGCTGTGTCATCATAAAGTAAAAAGAGGGAAAAATGTCAGCAACCTCAATACCACAAATATGTGGAAACATGTGCGGACCAGGCACGCGGTGGAGTTACAGAAACACACTGAAGATGTAGGCCAACCAACAGCGGCAGCTACCACCTCTTCAGCTCGTGTTGCCTCTTCCTCCAGCTCACGCACAGCTGGTTTGGCTTCCTCCCAGAGACCTTGTGTAATTCCACCCACAGCACCACCTTCCCAGTCATCCTCACACTCCCAGTCTACTCTACAGCCATCGGTAGTACAGGCATGGGAGAAAAGGCGGGCATTCTCGGCCAACCACCCCCGAGCACAGGCTCTGAATGCAGGCATTGCCAAACTGTTGTCCCTGGAAATGCTCTCGTTCAGGCTGGTGGAGACTGACAGCTTCCGTGACTTGATGGCATTGGCAGTCCCACAGTACAAGGTGCCCAGCCGCTTTTACTTCAGCAGGCAGGCTGTCCCTGCCCTGCACAGGCATGTTGAGGCAAACATAAAACATGCGCTACTGAACGCCGTCAGTAGCAAGGTCCACCTCACCACCGATGCGTGGACCAGTCAGCATGGACAGGGGCGATATGTTTCCCTCACTGCCCATTGGGTTAATGTTGTTGAGCCAGGTACAGATCGTGCGAGTGGCGCAGGACGTGTCCTGCCCACTCCAAGGATTGCAGGAATCCAGTCTGTACGCATCGACTCCTCCTCTTACACCAGTTCCTCTGATTCCTCTCTGCAGGATCCGTCACAGTCCACCCCCACATGGACCCGTGAACGTTTACCTATGACCGACATGAGCACAGCCGTGGCCAAACGTCAGCAGGCCGTCTTGAAACTAGTTTCATTGGGGCATCGAAGCCACACAGCGCAGGAGCTCTGGAATGCCATAAAGCAGGAGAGCGATGTGTGGTTACTGCCAGCGAATCTCCAGCCAGGCATGGTAGTGTGTGACAATGGCCGAAATCTGGTGGCAGCTTTGGCCCTTGGCAACCTCACTCACATCCCATGTCTGGCACATGTGCTCAATTTGGTTGTGCAGAGTTTTCTGAGGGACTATCCGGATCTTGATGCCCTGCTGCACAAGGTCCGCCTAGAGTGTGCTCACTTGCGGCGTTCCAGCTTGGCCAGATCCCGCATTGCTGCTCTGCAGCGCCGATTCCGCCTTCCGGAACACCGCATCATATGTGACCTACCTACCCGGTGGAATTCCACGTTACATATGTTGGAGCGGTTGTGTGAGCAGCAGCAAGCAGTTATGGAGTACCAGCTGCATCAGGCGCAAAGAAGTCGCAGTCAGCGCCGATCAGACTTCACAACCACAGAGTGGGCCACTATGAAGGACGTCTGCCAGGTTTTGCGTCCTTTTGATTATTCCACGCGGATGGCAAGTGCAGATGATGCACTAGTCAGCATGACTGTCCCCCTTATCTGCCTGCTTCAGCAAACTTTGCAAGGGTTAAGGGATGATGTGGTGGAAGAGGTGGAGGATGAGGAGTCACCTTTTCCATCAGCTTCTGGAGAGTCAGCGCCACGTGGTTCCTCACAAAGGGGTACGCAGGGGCCAATTTGTGAGGAGGATGAGGAGGAGTCAATGGAGGAGGAAGAGCTCCGTCCAGAGGAGGGAGCGACACAATTGTCCAGTGGTCAGTGTGTACAGCGAGGGTGGGGTGATGACGAGCGGGCAGAGATCATGTCTCAAGCAGGGGACAGCGTTTCTGGGCCGGTTGGCACTCTGCAGCACATGGTGGATTTCATGCTGCAGTGCCTGAGAAACGACCGCCGCATCGACCACATTCTCAACATGCCTGATTATTGGGTGTTCACCCTCCTCGATCCTCGCTACCGGGACAACGTCCAAAACCTCATCCCTGCGTTGACCCGGGAGCGTAAATTGCGGGAGTACCACGACACACTGGTGAATTCCATCATCTTCTCCTGTCCAACTGAGAGGAGTGCTGCTAGTGCTTTACAAAGCAGCTCAGTGCGTCGAGGCAGTGGGGGAGGCTCTGCCCAAAGAGGGAGCAGAAGCAGTGCCTCTGCCCAAGGCAAGCCCAGTATGGCACAACTCTGGCACACTTTTGTGTGCCCGCCCCAAATGTCTACACCATCACCGGCGGCTCCAGTCAGCAGGAGGCAACGGTTCCGTCAGATGGTGACAGACTACATGGCTTGCCCTCTTACTGTACTCCCAGACGGCTCTTCCCCGTTCAAGTTTTGGGTCTCTAAGCTGGATACATGGCCAGAGCTAAGCCAGTATGCATTGGAGGTGCTGGCTTGCCCTGCGGCTAGTGTCTTATCGGAACGTGTCTTTAGTGCCGCAGGTGGTGTACTAACAGACCGTCGCATGCGACTATCCTCCGATAACGTTGACCGGCTTACTTTCCTGAAAATGAACCAGGCCTGGATCTCGCAGGAATTTGCCACTCCTCTGCCTGATTAAGTAATTGGGTGTCATCCAGGTCTCCTGCTGTGTTCATCTTTCTACCACCTGAACTGCTATTCCTGGGCTCCAACACCGCCAGTTGCGGCTCAGAAGTGCAGGCTGCACAGTAAAAACATACGACCCAGTGTTATTGGGTTTCAGTAACGTCAGCTGATCCCCAGCTGTGTAGCCGGCAATGTGTCCTGCGACCGCCACGCTGGCACAACAACCTAAATGTAAGGGAACCTGTCCCCCCCCCCCCCCCCGTCGTTTGTTACTGAAAGAGCCATCTTGTGCAGCAGTAATGCTGCACAAGGAAAAGGTAGCTCTTTTTTTTTAGCTCTTTGCACACGCAGAACTTAACACTTATAAAATGTGTTCACTGATACCGTTATACCGTCCCGGAGCTGGGACTTTCCTTCGTAATGTGACGCAGCACAGCCGTCATTCCTACCCCCTTGGTGCCATGCGCTGCCTCCTCAGCATTGTTTTAAGCTGTCACGGAGCCTGCGCTGTTCTGTTATCCCTTAGGCATGCCCTATTTGCGCTGCCTGTCTTCTGACATAATTTGGTGTCAGGCTGGCTGCGCCTGTGCGGCCGCGGTGCCCGAGATCCCGCCTCGCAGTGTCTTCTGATTGAGTCACACTGCGGGCCTGGGATCCATGGGCATGCGCAGTGCATATCTTCCCCTCGGGCTCTCGCTCATTTCCCTCCGCCTTCTTTAGACTGTGCGCCGTCAGCTGATCCCTAGCATGCCACGGCCGTGACACCGCACAGTCTGAAGAAGAGGGAAGGAGGGGAGTGAGAGTCGAGGTTATGCACTGTGCATGCCCATGGTTCCAAGGCCCGCAGTGGGATTACGTTAGATGAGACTGCGAGGTGGGATCTGGAGCAGCGTGGACGCACAGGCACTGACAGCCTGACACCAAATTATGTCAGAAGACAGGCAGCGCTAATTGGGCATGGCCAAGGGCTAACAGAACAGCGCAGGCTCCGTGGCAGCTTAAAACAACGCTGAGGAGGCAGCGCACGGCATCAAGGGGATAGGAATGACAGCTGTGCTGTGTCCCATTACGAAGGAAATTCGCACCTCCGGAACGGTTTAACGGTATAAAGGGACACATTTTTAGTGTTTACTTCGGTGTTTGCAAGGAGCATAATTAAAAGAGCAACCTTTTCCTTTTGCATCCTTAGTGCTGCACAACATGGCTCTTTCAGCTACAAACGTCTTGGGGGGGGGGGGTTAAAGGTTTCCTTTCAACTTGCTCCAATCAGGCTTCGGCCTACACTCTGTTCCTCTGCTCCTCCTGCTGTCCCTGGGCTCTAACACCGCCAGTTGGTGCCTGGAAGTGCTGTGTGCACAGTCAACAGTCGCTCCTCTGTTATTGGGGTTCAGTAACGTCAGCTGATCCCCAGCTGTGTGTGCGGCAATACCTCCAATCTGCTCCTCCTGCTGTCCCTGGGCTCTAACACCGCCAGTTGGTGCCTGGAAGTGCTGTGTGCACAGTCAACAGTCGCTCCTCTGTTATTGGGGTTCAGTAACGTCAGCTGATCCCCAGCTGTGTGTGCGGCAATACCTCCAATCTGCTCCTCCTGCTGTCCCTGGGCTCTAACACCGCCAGTTGGTGCCTGGAAGTGCTGTGTGCACAGTCAACAGTCGCTCCTCTGTTATTGGGGTTCAGTAACGTCAGCTGATCCCCAGCTGTGTGTGCGGCAATACCTCCAATCTGCTCCTCCTGCTGTCCCTGGGCTCTAACACCGCCAGTTGGTGCCTGGAAGTGCTGTGTGCACAGTCAACAGTCGCTCCTCTGTTATTGGGGTTCAGTAACGTCAGCTGATCCCCAGCTGTGTATCCGGCAACGTGTCATGCGACCGCCACGCTGGCACAACTAAAATGTAAGGGGACCTGTCCTCCCCCCCCCTAGGCGTTTGTTACTGAAAGAGCCACCATGTGCAGCACTAATACTGCACAAGGGAAAGGTCGCTCTTGAAATTATGCTCCTTGCAAACGCTGAACTACACACTCATGTAATGTGTCCCCTCACACCGTCCAACCGTCCCGGAGGTGGGACTTTCCTTTGTAATGTGACGCAGCACAGCCGTCATTGCTACCCCCTTGGCACCGTGCGCTGCCTCCTTAGCGTTGTTTGATTCCGTCATGGACCCTGCGCTGTTATGTTATCCCTTGGCCATGCACAGTTTGCGCTGCCCGTCCTCTGACATCATTTGTTGTCGTCCTGGCTGCGCCTGTGCGTCCACGCTGCCCGAAATCACACCTCGCAGTGTCGTCTAATGTGATCCCACAGTGGGCCTGGTATCCATGGCCATGCGCAGTGCATATACTAGCCTCTCACTCCCCTTCTTCACGCTTCTTCAGACTAGGCGGCGTCAGCTGATCCCTAATAGCATGCCACGGCCGTGACGCCGCACAGTCTGAAGAAGCAGGAAGGAGGTGAGTGAGAGGCGATGATATGCACTGCGCATGCCCATGGATCCCTGGCCCGCAGTGGGACTACATTAGATGACACTGCAAGGTTGGATCTCGGGCAGCTTGGACGCACAGGCACTGCCAGCCTGACACCTACATGATGTCAGAAGACGGGCACCGCTAACTGTGCATGGCCAAGGGATAACATTACAGTGCGGGCTCCGTGACAGAACCAAACAACGTTGAGGAGGTGGTGCCCGGCACCAAGGGGGTTGGAATGACGGCTGTGCTGTGTCACATTACAAAGGAAAGTCCCACTTCCGGGATGGTTTGACGGTGTGAGGGGACACATTATATGAGTGTGTACTTCAGCATTTGCAAGGAGCATAATTTTCGGAGCCACCATTTTCCATGTGCAGTATTACTGCTGTACAAGATGGCTCTTTCAGCAACAAATGCCTGGGGGGGGGGGTTAAAGGTTCCCTTTCAACTTGCTCCACTGCAGGCTTCGGCCTACACTCTGCTCCTCTTTGATTCCCTGGGTTTCAACACTGTCAGTTGCCACCTGGAAGTGTTGTCTACACAGAAAAAAACACTAGGTGATGTGTCAGTGGGGTTCAGCACCGCCAGCTGTTCCCCTGCTGTGTAGTCGGCAACGTGTCCAGCACAAGCCACGCTGGCACAACAGAACAAAAGCTGCCACCAGTGCAGGCTTCGGCCTACACTCTGCTCCTCTCCTCCTCCTGCTGACCCTGGGCTCAAACACCGCTAGTTTTTGCCCGGAAATGCTAGCTGCACAGAGAAAAACACCAGCCAATGTGTTAGTGGGGTTCAGCACCGCCAGCTGTTCCCCTGCTGTGTAGTCGGCAACGTGTCCAGCACAAGCCACGCTGGCACAACAGAACAAAAGCTGCCACCAGTGCAGGCTTCGGCCTACACTTTGCTCCTCTCCTCCTCCTGCTGACCCTGGGCTCAAATGCCAGTTTCTGCCCGGACATGCTAGCTGCACAGAGAAAAACACCAGCCAATGTGTTAGTGGGGTTCAGCACCGCCTGCTGTTCCCCCGCTGTGTAGCCGGCATCGTGTCCAGCACAAGCCACGCTGGCACAACCGACCAAAAGCTGCCACCAGTGCAGGCTTCGGCCTACACTTTGCTCCTCTCCTCCTCCTCCTGCTGACCCTGGGCTCTAACACCGCTAGTTTTTGCCCGGACATGCAATCTGCACAGAGAAAAACACCAGTCAATGTGTCAGTGGGGTTCAGCAACGCCAGCTGTTCCCCTGCTGTGTAGCTTGCAACGTGACCTGCAAACGCCACGCAGGCACATGAACTGAAATTGAAGGGAGCCTGCCCCCCACCCCCCCAGGTGTTTCTATGTATAACAGCCACCTTGTACAGCAGTACTGCTGCATTTGTACAAGGTGGCTGACTTTTTCTCCTTGCACACGTGGAACTCAACAAGTACAAAATGTGTCTCATTACAGACCATTACAATGTCCCTGAGGTGTGACTTTCCTTTTTAATGACACGCAGCACCCCCATTGTTAGCGCTGCCCGTCTCCTGACATCATTGGTTGGCTGGCTGTGCCTGTGCGTCCCCCCTGCCCGACACAACGCCCCCCGTTGTCTCATATATTTTGACTGCGAGGGTGTGATTGATGGGCACGAGCAGTGCATATGTTCCCCTGTTTTCACTCCCCTCCTTCCGCCTTCTTCTGACTGTGCGGCCTCATGGCCGCGGCATGCGATAAGGGATCAGCTGAGGCCGCCCAGTCTGAAGCAGGTGTAAGGACATGTGTGAGCGGCGAACATATTTACTGCACAAGGCCACGAATCCCAGCACCGCAGTGTGACTTTAGGAAAAGCCACTGTGGGTCTGGGATTTATGGCCATCGTTAACCGCACCGGCCAACATGAAATGAGGTCATGAGACGGCCTGCACTAACAGGGTATTGCCAAGGGATAACACAAGAGCGCAGTTTCCTGTACTGCAAATAACAACGGTAAGGAATCTGCGCACAGCACCTAGGTGTAAATTTGTACACCTGTGCTGCGTCTCCTTAAAAAGACTAGTAGTCACGCCTCCACTACTGTTTGACAGTATAATGGGCTAAATAGTGTACGTGTTTAATTCAGCGTGTGCAAGGAGCAAAATTAAATAGAGCAACCTTTGACTTGTGCATCATTAATGCTGTTCAAGGTGTGGCTCTTGTACCTTGCAACACCTGAGGGGGGGGTTAAAGGTAACCTTTGAAATTGGTTCAACTAGGCTTCGGCCTACACTCTGCTCCTCTACTCCTCCTGCTGACCCTGGGCTCAAACACCGCTAGTTTTTGCCCGGAAATGCTAGCTGCACAGAGAAAAACACCAGCCAATGTGTTAGTGGGGTTCAGCACCGCCAGCTGTTCCCCTGCTGTGTAGTCGGCAACGTGTCCAGCACAAGCCACGCTGGCACAACAGAACAAAAGCTGCCACCAGTGCAGGCTTCGGCCTACACTTTGCTCCTCTCCTCCTCCTGCTGACCCTGGGCTCAAACAACGCCAGTTTCTGCCCGGACATGCTAGCTGCACAGACAAAAACACCAGCCAATGTGTTAGTGGGGTTCAGCACCGCCTGCTGTTCCCCCGCTGTGTAGCCGGCATCGTGTCCAGCACAAGCCACGCTGGCACAACCGACCAAAAGCTGCCACCAGTGCAGGCTTCGGCCTACACTTTGCTCCTCTCCTCCTCCTCCTGCTGACCCTGGGCTCTAACACCGCTAGTTTTTGCCCGGACATGCAATCTGCACAGAGAAAAACACCAGTCAATGTGTCAGTGGGGTTCAGCAACGCCAGCTGTTCCCCTGCTGTGTAGCTTGCAACGTGACCTGCAAACGCCACGCAGGCACATGAACTGAAATTGAAGGGAGCCTGCCCCCCACCCCCCCAGGTGTTTCTATGTATAACAGCCACCTTGTACAGCAGTACTGCTGCATTTGTACAAGGTGGCTGACTTTTTCTCCTTGCACACGTGGAACTCAACAAGTACAAAATGTGTCTCATTACAGACCATTACAATGTCCCTGAGGTGTGACTTTCCTTTTTAATGACACGCAGCACCCCCATTGTTAGCGCTGCCCGTCTCCTGACATCATTGGTTGGCTGGCTGTGCCTGTGCGTCCCCCCTGCCCGACACAACGCCCCCCGTTGTCTCATATATTTTGACTGCGAGGGTGTGATTGATGGGCACGAGCAGTGCATATGTTCCCCTGTTTTCACTCCCCTCCTTCCGCCTTCTTCTGACTGTGCGGCCTCATGGCCGCGGCATGCGATAAGGGATCAGCTGAGGCCGCCCAGTCTGAAGCAGGTGTAAGGACATGTGTGAGCGGCGAACATATTTACTGCACAAGGCCACGAATCCCAGCACCGCAGTGTGACTTTAGGAAAAGCCACTGTGGGTCTGGGATTTATGGCCATCGTTAACCGCACCGGCCAACATGAAATGAGGTCATGAGACGGCCTGCACTAACAGGGTATTGCCAAGGGATAACACAAGAGCGCAGTTTCCTGTACTGCAAATAACAACGGTAAGGAATCTGCGCACAGCACCTAGGTGTAAATTTGTACACCTGTGCTGCGTCTCCTTAAAAAGACTAGTAGTCACGCCTCCACTACTGTTTGACAGTATAATGGGCTAAATAGTGTACGTGTTTAATTCAGCGTGTGCAAGGAGCAAAATTAAATAGAGCAACCTTTGACTTGTGCATCATTAATGCTGTTCAAGGTGTGGCTCTTGTACCTTGCAACACCTGAGGGGGGGTTAAAGGTAACCTTTGAAATTGGTTCAACTAGGCTTCGGCCTACACTCTGCTCCTCTACTCCTCCTGCTGACCCTGGGCTCAAACACCGCTAGTTTTTGCCCGGAAATGCTAGCTGCACAGAGAAAAACACCAGCCAATGTGTTAGTGGGGTTCAGCACCGCCAGCTGTTCCCCTGCTGTGTAGTCGGCAACGTGTCCAGCACAAGCCACGCTGGCACAACAGAACAAAAGCTGCCACCAGTGCAGGCTTCGGCCTACACTTTGCTCCTCTCCTCCTCCTGCTGACCCTGGGCTCAAACAACGCCAGTTTCTGCCCGGACATGCTAGCTGCACAGAGAAAAACACCAGCCAATGTGTTAGTGGGGTTCAGCACCGCCTGCTGTTCCCCTGCTGTGCAGCTTGCAACGTGACCTGCAAACGCCACGCAGGCACATGAACTGAAATTGAAGGGAGCCTGGCCCCCACCCCCAGGTGTTTCTATGTATAACAGCCACCTTGTACAGCAGTACTGCTGCATTTGTACAAGGTGGCTGATGTTTTCTCCTTGCCCACGTGGAACTCAACACGTACAAAATGTGTCTCTTTGAGACCATTCCACTGTCCCTGAGGTGTGACTTTCCTTTCTAATGATACGCAGCACCCCCCTTGGTAGCGCTTCCCGTCTTCTGACATCATTGGTTGGCTACTTGCGCCTGTTCGTCCGCCCTGCCTGAATAAAATGCTCCTCGTTGTCTTAATTATTTTGACTGCGAGGGTGTGATTGATGGGCACGAGCAGTGCATATCTTCGCCTGTCTTAACTCATCTCCTTCCGCCTTCTTCAGACTGTGCAGCCTCATGGCCGCGGCATGCGAGAAGGGATCAGCAGAGGCCGCCCAGTCTGAAGCAGGTGTAAGGACGTGTGTGAGCGGCCAAAATATTTACTGCTCAAGGCCACGAATCCCAGCACCGCAGTGTGGCTTTATGAAAAGACACTGTGGGTCTGGGATTTATGGCCATCGTTAACCGCACCGGCCAACATGAAATGAGGTCATAAGATGGGCAGCGCTAACAGGGCATTGCCAAGGGATAACACAAGAGCGCAGACTCCTGTACAGCAAATAACAACGCTCAGGAAGCTGCGCCAAGCACCAAGGCGTTATTTTGGACACCTGTGCTGCGTCTCATCAAAAAACCAAGTCACGCATCCACTACAGTTTGACTGTAGAATGGGGTAAATTGTGTATGTCTTTCATTCAGCGTGTGCAAGTAGACAAATTAATAGAGCAACCTTTCACTTGTGCAGCATTAATACTGCACAAGGTGTGTCTCTTGTACTTTGTAACACCTGAGGGGGGGGTTAAAGGTTTCCTTTGAAATTGGTTCAACTAGGCTTCGGCCTACACTCTGCTCCTCTCCTCCTCCTCCTGCTTCAACACGGGCTCTAACATCGCTAGTTTTTGCCCGCAAGTGCTAGCTGCACAGATAAAAACACACGCCATTGTGTTAGTGGGGTTCAGCAACGCCAGCTGTTCCCCCAGTGTGTAGCCGGCAAAGTGTCCTGCAAGCGCAACGCAGACACAAAGCTGCCTCCAGTGCAGGCTTCGGCCTACACTCATCTCCCCCTGCTTACCCTTTGCTCCAACACCGCTAGTTGGGGCTCTAGGAAGACAATCTTTAATAGGCAAGGCAACGCATCCGGGTTCCAGCACCGCCAGCTGGTTCTCGGCAGTGTTCTTGTCACAGGTACTCCCTCGTGCCAAGCCTGGTTTCAGCACCGTCAGCTGTTTCCGGGTTGTGTCAACTTCACTGAGACGCCTATGCTTGCCCCGTCGTGGGGCGGTCGAGTTAGCCAACTCCAGGGTGCCTCCAGTTTAGGAGCTTCCTATGTGGGCTGCGTGAACTGGTAGTCAAGGCTGGTTCTGTAGTGCCAGTAGGCCCAGCTCCCCCTGTAGGACTGTTGGGGTTCGGTAACTGCGGCTGCCTCGCGGCCTAGCTGTTCTCTCCTCTCCTGTGGGCCTTGGGGTCCACCACCTGGTTCCAGCACCGTCAGCTGGTTCCGGGCCGAGCCTTTGGCTTAGGTGCCTCCTCCTGGGTATTCGTGTTCCGCCAACGCCAGGCGGTCCTTGGTAGTGCTTTTAAGCGCGGGCACCTACAGCTTAGCAACCGGGTTCCAGCACCGTCAGCTGGTCCTCGGTCGTGCCATTGGCTCTTGCACACTGGGGCAACGCATCCGGGTTCCAGCACCGCCAGCTGGTTCTCGGCAGTGTTCTTGTCACAGGTACTCCCTCGTGCCAAGCCTGGTTTCAGCACCGTCAGCTGTTTCCGGGTTGTGTCAACTTCACTGAGACGCCTATGCTTGCCCCGTCGTGGGGCGGTCGAGTTAGCCAACTCCAGGGTGCCTCCAGTTTAGGAGCTTCCTATGTGGGCTGCGTGAACTGGTAGTCAAGGCTGGTTCTGTAGTGCCAGTAGGCCCAGCTCCCCCTGTAGGACTGTTGGGGTTCGGTAACTGCGGCTGCCTCGCGGCCTAGCTGTTCTCTCCTCTCCTGTGGGCCTTGGGGTCCACCACCTGGTTCCAGCACCGTCAGCTGGTTCCGGGCCGAGCCTTTGGCTTAGGTGCCTCCTCCTGGGTATCCGAGTTCCGCCAACGCCAGGCGGTCCTTGGTAGTGCTTTTAAGCGCGGGCACCTACAGCTTAGCAACCGGGTTCCAGCACCGTCAGCTGGTCCTCGGTCGTGCCATTGGCTCTTGCACACTGGGGCAACGCATCCGGGTTCCAGCACCGCCAGCTGGTTCTCGGCAGTGTTCTTGTCACAGGTACTCCCTCGTGCCAAGCCTGGTTTCAGCACCGTCAGCTGTTTCCGGGTTGTGTCAACTTCACTGAGACGCCTATGCTTGCCCCGTCGTGGGGCGGTCGAGTTAGCCAACTCCAGGGTGCCTCCAGTTTAGGAGCTTCCTATGTGGGCTGCGTGAACTGGTAGTCAAGGCTGGTTCTGTAGTGCCAGTAGGCCCAGCTCCCCCTGTAGGACTGTTGGGGTTCGGTAACTGCGGCTGCCTCGCGGCCTAGCTGTTCTCTACTCTCCTGTGGGCCTTGGGGTCCACCACCTGGTTCCAGCACCGTCAGCTGGTTCCGGGCCGAGCCTTTGGCTTAGGTGCCTCCTCCTGGGTATCCGAGTTCCGCCAACGCCAGGCGGTCCTTGGTAGTGCTTTTAAGCGCGGGCACCTACAGCTTAGCAACCGGGTTCCAGCACCGTCAGCTGGTCCTCGGTCGTGCCATTGGCTCTTGCACACTGGGGCAACGCATCCGGGTTCCAGCACCGCCAGCTGGTTCTCGGCAGTGTTCTTGTCACAGGTACTCCCTCGTGCCAAGCCTGGTTTCAGCACCGTCAGCTGTTTCCGGGTTGTGTCAACTTCACTGAGACGCCTATGCTTGCCCCGTCGTGGGGCGGTCGAGTTAGCCAACTCCAGGGTGCCTCCAGTTTAGGAGCTTCCTATGTGGGCTGCGTGAACTGGTAGTCAAGGCTGGTTCTGTAGTGCCAGTAGGCCCAGCTCCCCCTGTAGGACTGTTGGGGTTCGGTAACTGCGGCTGCCTCGCGGCCTAGCTGTTCTCTCCTCTCCTGTGGGCCTTGGGGTCCACCACCTGGTTCCAGCACCGTCAGCTGGTTCCGGGCCGAGCCTTTGGCTTAGGTGCCTCCTCCTGGGTATCCGAGTTCCGCCAACGCCAGGCGGTCCTTGGTAGTGCTTTTAAGCGCGGGCACCTACAGCTTAGCAACCGGGTTCCAGCACCGTCAGCTGGTCCTCGGTCGTGCCATTGGCTCTTGCACACTGGGGCAACGCATCCGGGTTCCAGCACCGCCAGCTGGTTCTCGGCAGTGTTCTTGTCACAGGTACTCCCTCGTGCCAAGCCTGGTTTCAGCACCGTCAGCTGTTTCCGGGTTGTGTCAACTTCACTGAGACGCCTATGCTTGCCCCGTCGTGGGGCGGTCGAGTTAGCCAACTCCAGGGTGCCTCCAGTTTAGGAGCTTCCTATGTGGGCTGCGTGAACTGGTAGTCAAGGCTGGTTCTGTAGTGCCAGTAGGCCCAGCTCCCCCTGTAGGACTGTTGGGGTTCGGTAACTGCGGCTGCCTCGCGGCCTAGCTGTTCTCTCCTCTCCTGTGGGCCTTGGGGTCCACCACCTGGTTCCAGCACCGTCAGCTGGTTCTCGGCAGTGTCTTTTGCTCTTGTACCTTCTGCTCCCCATCCTGGTTCCAGTACCGTCAGCTGGTTCCGGGCAGAGCCTTTGGCTTAGGTGCCTCCTTCTGGGTATCCAAGTTCCACCAATGTCAGGTGGTCCTTGGTAGTGCTTTCAGGCACGGGTACCTCCTGCTTAGTAACCGGGTTCCAGTAACGTCAGCTGGTCCTTGGTAGTTCCATTGGCTTTTGGACATTCGGCTACCCATCCGGGTTCCAGTACCGTCAGCTGGTTCTCGGCAGTGTCTTTTGCTCTTGTACCTTCTGCTCCCCATCCTGGTTCCAGTAACGTCATCTGGTTCCGGGCAGAGCCTTTGGCTTAGGTGCCTCCTTCTGGGTATCCGAGTTCCGCCAACGTCAGGCGGTCCTTGGTAGTGCTTTTTAGCACGGGTACCTCCTGCTTAGTAACCGGGTTCCAGTAACGTCAGCTGGTCCTCGGTAGTTCCATAGGCTCTTGAACCTTCGGGTAGCCATCCGAGTTCCAGTTCCATCAGCTGGTTCTTGGCATTTTCTCAGCCTTCTTGTACCTTCTGCTACATTTCCAAGTTGAAGACCCTAACGTCGACAACCCGGAAGACCACCCCGATGACGACGACCCGGAAGACCACCCCGATGACGACGACGACGACGACGGCGGAGACGACGACGGCTGAGACGACGACGGCGGAGATGACGACACTGGAGACGAAGACCCTGGAGACGACAACATGGAAGACCGAGAAGCAGAAGAACAAGAGGCTGCAGAACAAAGAGCAGAAGAACATTAAGCATAAGACTTAATATCAGAGCAAAAGATATTATCTAAATTATATGCAGTAGAAGACTAAGCAGTGTATGGGGGTGAGTCCGTTCCTCCTCGTGGTGCCCCTGGATAAAGCCTGATGCTGCAGGCCAAACTGAACGCGGACAAATGTAACTTTTGTGACTGGCAGAACGGAAGGTGTAATCTTCCAACTTTTATAGATAACAACTACGGGAATGCCTGTCACAAATGAGAATATGATGAAGAAGTAGAATAGGAAGAATAATAACAGTGGAATAAAAAGAATATGTAGAATAGGAAGAATAATAATAGTTGAAGAAAATGAATATGAAGAATGTAATAAAAAAAAAAAATAGGTAGAAGATGAAGAAGAAGATGAATAAGGTGAAGAAGTTGATGTCAAGGATGCTGATGATGATGAACATGAAAGTGTGGGAAAAGAAAAAAAAAAAGAAAAAAAAGAAGGGGAAGGGCGTGGAATAGTGAAACATCAATATCTGACAAAATAAAAAAAATTTACATACTCAATATCTTTTTCAATCCGAACATCTTTAAAAAAAAAAAAAAAACATGCTATTCTATTTGATTGGACTAATCCTCATTGCCTTTAATGTCTCCGCCACCTCCCCCATACATCCTACATTATTCTTAGTTGTTTTCCTTCAGGTAGAATGAACCTACAAGGAAAGAAAGGGTTTATTTTAATTCCGATATTTTGGTCCCATTGACTTGCATTGGGATCGGGTATCGGTATCGGCGATATCCGATATTTTTTGAATATCGGCCGATCCAAACCGATACCGATACTTTCCGATATCGGAAGGTATCGCTCAACACTATTCGTGACTAAAGATGCCAAAACCCCTGGCTTTGGGCAGAGGGGGGATATATGAGAAGGTCACTGGTGAAGTTCTGCATGGGAGTTATGCATCTTTCAGGATGTTAGCCTCAGTTATATGAACCTGAAAAAAATGCCCAGCATACTGAGAAGAGTTTATTGATCATGTTAAGGGCTGGGATTTAGTGAACATCTGAAGAGTGGATGGCAGGCTGTTGATCATATATCCACCCCAGTGTGTGCTCCAGAAGCTAAATGTGGAGCTTTGGGGTTTATTCAGTATTCTGTGTACTCTGGAAGAGAGCTAACTTCCAGAGCTGGGCTATTGGTTAACAGAGATGAAACCTGTTTTCCTGTGTGGGCAGATCCCCGCAGTTATAACAACTATAGTGAGTGCTATTCCTTCTTGTTTATGTCAAGAAGACTAAGTATGTCCATTTAATTTGCTTGGACTGTCTAATGAAGTTTATTTTAACATATCAATTGAAAATGTAAATGGAAAGCATTCCTGTGACTACAGGTGCTTCTCACACAATTAGAATATCTGAGATGACTTTTGGGTTTTCATTGGCTGTAAGCCATAATCATCATCATAAACAGAAATAAACTCTTGAAATAGATCACTCTGTTTGTAATTACTCTGTATAATACACTGCTCAAAAAATAAAGGGAACACTTAAACAACAGAATATAACACCAAGTAAATCAAACTTCTGTGAAATCAAACTGTCCGCTTAGGAAGCAACACTGATTGACAATCAATTTCACATGCTGATGTGCAAATGAAATAGACAAGAGATAGAAATTATTGGCAATTATCAAGACACACTCAACAAAGGAGTGGTTCTGCAAGTAGGGACCACAAACCACATCTCAGTAACAATTCTTTCTGGCTGATGTTTTGGTCACTTTTGAATGTTGGTTGTGCTTTCACACTTGTGGTAGCATGAGACGGACTCTACAACCCACACAAGTGGCTCAGGTAGTGCAGCTCATCCAGGATGGCACATCAATGCAAGCTGTGTCAAGGTTTGCGGTGTCTGTCAGCATAGCATCCAGAGGCTGATGGTGCTACCAAGAGACAGGCCAGTACACCAGGAGATGTGGAGGGGGCCGTAGGAGGGCAACAACCCAGCAGCAGGACCGCTACCTCCACATTTGTAGAAGGAGGAACAGGAGGAGCACTGCCAGAGCTTTACAAAATTACCTCCAGAGGCCACAAATGTGCATGCAAAGTCGTACAAGCAGAAACTCTCCAAAGACTCAAGAATGCAAGAATTGTGAAGGTGATATCAAAGAAGGGGTCCTATGTTAACATGTAACTTGGACTGTTAGGATGTTTTGTAGTTAAATAGCTTTTTTGTTCAGTGAATGTGACCTAATGCTGCAAATTCCACAAATGAGCATTTTCAGTTCTTTAAAACATATCAAATCTATAGAAATTCTACTGTGCCTAATAATTTGGAACAGTGCGTTTTGAGTTTTTATTCATTTTGGAGATTACACTGTTATCATTTGGAGGTTTCTTCAATAAAATTTGATGTATAATCTAACGGGTGATGACTTTTATTAGACTGACTGCCATTTGCACCGACCATTTAGGAAAATCCAAGAAAAATGTCATCTGCATAATAATTTGGAACACAGTGTATATGTATGTGTATGTGTATATATGTGTGTGTGTATATGTATGCTTGTGTGTATGTGCATGTATGTGCATATATGTGTGTGTATATATGTATGTGTATGTGTATGCATATATGTATCCCATTTATTATTATTTTCATCATTATTATATATTTCTTTATTTTTATTTTTATAATAAAAAAACTTGTTATTCATTTTACCCATTCTTTATTATTATTATTTATTATTTAATCATTATTATCACATATATATATATATATTTTCATTTTTATTGTTTTTTGATTACTTATATGTATTTATTCAGTTATATTGTGCTTTTGAATATTGATGATTGAATTTATATTTATTTTTCAGGTTATTTCGTTATTATACACCTTTCTTTATTATTACATTCTGTTATATTGAGTTTTTCATTGTTTCTTTTCTTATACAGATGTTCTATACTGCAGATATATGAACTAGGTATTTCTTCCTATCAACACTGAGCATTTCTAGGCTCTTTCCCTTATCTAATATGGCTGCGGGAACGCTGTGCACCGTGGTGCACGTGCGCCGCCTTCGTCCTGTGGCTGGTTGCCTGATGTGTGTTGACGACTGTGTCATTTGACGCCCTCAGTGACGCACTTCCGGGTCCCAACCCGGGTGATGGCGGCGGCTGCGTGCACACTCGCGGCGCCATGCAACTATGGCGCCAGCATATGGTCTCACAAGGGGTCTGAGGATCTAATCTCGGTACCTAATGACAGTCAGGCTACCTCTGGCGAGCACATGGAGGGCTGTGTGGCCCTACAAAAATATGCCACCCCGCACCATTACTGACCCTCTGCCAAACCAGTCATGGTGAAGGATGTTGCAGGCAGCAGATTGCACTCCATGGCGTTTCCAGACTCTGTCACATGTGCTCAGTGTGAACCTGCTTTCATCTGTGAAGAGCACAGGGCGCTAGTGGCGAATTTGCCTATCCTGATGTTCTGTGGAAAATGCCAATTGTCCTGCACGATGTTGGGCTGTGAGCACAACACCCATCTGCGGACGTCGGGCACTCAGACCATCCTAACCGTTTGTGAAGACACATGCACATTTGTGGCCTGCTGGAGGTCATTTTGCAAAGCTCTGGCAGTGCTCCTCCTGTTCCTCCTTCTACAAATGTGGAGGTAGCGGTCCTGCTGCTGGGTTGTTGCCCTCCAATGGCCCCCTCCACATGCTGGTGCTGTTGGCCCTGGGTTCCTCCTAATGCAGGACAATGCCAAACCTCATGTGGCTGGAGTGTGTCAGGAATTCTTGCAAGATGAAGGCATTGAAGCTATGGATTGACCTGCCTGTTTCCCAGATATTATTAAGGAGGCAATTATGAAGATACAGGTATCAATAATATTTGAGGTTATATACTTAGGATTTAGAGTAGTGTAGAACTGGGTGTTTAGGTTCATTATTTATTCATATATGATATATCTGATTTGGTATAATTTGCTGCCAAGTATGTACATTTGCTTGGTGTTATGAGGATGGGTATGTGTATGAGTATGCATGTATGTGTGTGTGTGTGTGTGTGTGTGTGTATGTGTATGGGTATATGTATAAAAGTGGGTGTATGTATGTTTGTGTGTATGTATGTATGTGTTTGTGTGTATGTATGTTTAGGTATGTGTATGCGTTCATGTATGTATGTTTGTATGTATGATTTTGTATGTGTGTATGCATATGTGTATATGTATGTATATGTATATATATATATATATATATATATATATATATATATATATATATATATATATATATATATATATATGTACACTGTGTTCCAAATTATTATGCAAATTGGATTTAAGTGCCATAAAGAGTTAATTGTTTTGTTTTTCAAATAAATTTGTGGATGGTATTGTGTCTCAGGGCTCAATAGATAACAAAAATCAATCTTAAACACATGCGATAATTAGTTTTCCAGGTGATTCTAATTAAAGGAAAACTACATAAAAATGATGTTCCACATTATTAAGCAGGCCAAAGGTTTCAAGCAATATGAGAAATAAAAAGGATCTCTCTGCTGCTGAAAAGCGTTAAATAGTGCAATGCCTTGGACAGGGTATGAAAAAATTGGATACTTCACAAAAACTTTGTGATCATCATACTGTGAAGAGATTTGTGACTGAAACAGAGCACAGACAGAGTTCATGCAGATAAAGGCATAATGAGGAAGGTTTCTGCCAGACAAATTCATTGGATTAAGAGAGCAGCTGCCAAAATACCATTACAAAGCAGCAAACAGTTATTTGAAGCTGCTGGTGCCTCTGGAGTCCCTCGAACCTCAAGGTGTAGGATCCTTCAAAGGCTTGCTGTGGTGCATAAACCTACTATTCGGCCACCCCTAAACAGTGTTCACAAGCAGAAACAGTTGCAGTGGGCCCAGACTTACATGATGACGAATTTCCAAACAGTCTTGTTTACTGATGAGTATCAAGCAATCCCAGCTGGTCCAGATGGATGGAGTAGTGGATGGTTGGTGGATGGCCACCATGTCCCAACAAGGCTGTGATGTCAGCAAGGAGGTGGAGGAGTCATGTTTTGGGCTGGAATCATGGGGAAAAAGTTGGGAGGGCCTTTTATAGTTCTTGAAGGAGTGAAAATGACCTCTGCAAAGTATATAGAGTTTCTGACTGACAAATTTCTTCCATGGTATAAAAAGCAGAAATGTGCCTTCAGGAGCAAAATCATCTTCATGCATGACAATGCCCCATCTCATGCTGCAAAGAATACCTCAGAGTCATTGGCTGCTATGGGCATAAACGGAGATAAACTCATGGTGTGGCCACCATCTTCCCCTAACCTCAACCCTATAGAAAACCTTTGGAGTATCATCAAGGAAAAGATCTATGAGGGTGGGAGGCAGTTCACATCTAAACAGCAGCTCTGGGAAGCTATTCTGACTTCATGCAAAGAAATACAAGCAGAAATTCTCCAATAACTCACAAGTTCAATGGATGTAAGAATTGTGAAGGTGATATCAAAGAAGGGTTCCTATGTTAACATGTAACTTGGACTGTTAGGATGTTTTGAAGTTAAATAGCTTTTTTATTCAGTGAATGTGACCTCCTAATGCAGCAATCTCCACAAATGAGAATTTTCAGTTCTTTAAAACATATCAAATGTTTAGATATTCTACTGTACCTAATAATTTGGTACAGTGCATTTTGAGTTTTTATTCATTTTGGAGATTATACTGTTATCATTGGGTGGTTTCTTCAATAAAAATTCAGTGTATAATCTAAAGGGTGATGACTTTTATTAGACTGACTGTCATTTGCACCGACCATTTAGGAAAATCCAAGAAAAATATAATTTGCATAATAATTTGGAGCATGGTGTAGAGACACCTTGGTGTCTACTGTTTTAATTTACCATTCCCTGATGTGTAGTGGTTTAGTTCTCAAAAACTAGGTGCTTAATCATTTAGTTCTTCAACCCCTGTTGTCAACTAGTTTAGTTCTCCATCTTCTGGTGTATATTGTTTTTGTTATCCAACTTTAGGTGTTTAGTACTTTATTTCTCCAAGCCATGTTTTCGAGTAGTTTATTTCTCCATCTTCTGGTGTATAGTGGTTTAATTATCCAACTTTATGTATTTAGCAGTTTATTTAGCGAAGACCTGTTGTCTACTAATTTAGTTATTCTCATGGTGGGAAGTGGTTTAGTTCTCCATACCCAAGCGACCTGCAAGCCTTGGGGATTCAAAGACTTGTGGAGAATCCCCTTCCCCGCCTGCCCCCACAGCCACCAAAGTAACCCAGTGCTTATCAGTGAGATTTGCCGCCCCTGCCCCTGCTTGCTCGTCCAGGTGTCAATGTTGAAATGCACTCTGTCACACATTGATTTTTTCAAGGAACGGGTGATGTTGTCTGCAACATGCTGGTATAGCGCAAGCATATCTTTCTTAGAAAAGTAATGGCGACTAGGCAACTGGTACGGGGAAACTGTGATGGCCATCAGCTTTTGAAAATCATCTGTATCCACAAGGCGGAAAGCCTGCATTTCTGTGGCCAACAAATTGCATCCAATTATCACAGAGATTGCAGGCTGGGAGTCACATAGAACCACCTACTGGGAAGACGTCTGTTTTGAACTGTCCTCAAATCTATCCTCCTGCTCATTCTTTGACCACTTACAATCTGGATTCTGACTGCACCATTTCACTGAAACTGCAATGACTAAAGTAAACAACAACCTTCTAACCACCAAATCTAAGCAACACTACTTTGTCCTCCACCTTCTGGACCTGTCATCTGCCTTCATAGTAACATAGTAATATAGTTAGTAAGGCCGAAAAAGACATTTGTCCATCCAGTTCAGCCTATATTCCATCATAATAAATCCCCAGATCTACGTCCTTCTACAGAACCTAATAATTGTATGATACAATATTGTTCTGCTCCAGGAAGACATCCAGGCCTCTCTTGAACCCCTCAACTGAGTTCGCCATCACCACCTCCTCAGGCAAGCAATTCCAGATTTTCAATGCCCTAACAGTAAAGAATCCTCTTCTATGTTGGTGGAAAAACCTTCTCTCCTCCAGACGCAAAGAATGCCCCCTTGTGCCCGTCACCTTCCTTGGTATAAACAGATCCTCAGTGAGATATTTGTATTGTCCCCTTATATACTTATACATGGTTATTAGATCGCCCCTCAGTCATCTTTTTTCTAGACTAAATAATCCTAATTTCGCTAATCTATCTGGGTATTGTAGTTCTCCCATCCCCTTTATTAATTTTGTTGGCCTCGTTTGTACTCTCTCTAGTTCCATTATATCCTTCCTGAGCACCGGTGCCCAAAACTGGACACAGTACTCCATGTGCGGTCTAACTAGGGATTTGTACAGAGGCAGTATAATGCTCTCATCATGTGTATCCAGACCTCTTTTAATGCACCCCATGATCCTGTTTGCCTTGGCAGCTGCTGCCTGGCACTGGCTGCTCCAGGTAAGTTTATCATTAACTAGGATCCCCAAGTCCTTCTCCCTGTCAGATTTACCCAGTGGTTTTCCGTTCAATGTGTAATGGTGATATTGATTTATTCTTCCCATGTGTATAACATTACATTTATCATTGTTAAACCTCATCTGCCACCTTTCAGCCCAAGTTTCCAACTTATCCAGATCCATCTGTAGCAGAATACTATCTTCTCTTGTATTAACTGCTTTACATAGTTTTGTATCATCTGCAAATATCGATATTTTACTGTGTAAACCTTCTACCAGATCATTAATGAATATGTTGAAGAGAACAGGTCCCAATACTGACCCCTGCGGTACCCCACTGGTCACAGCGACCCAGTTAGAGACTATACCATTTATAACCACCCTCTGCTTTCTATCACTAAGCCAGTTACTCACCCATTTACACACATTTTCCCCCAGACCAAGCATTCTCATTTTGTGTACCAACCTCTTGTGCGGCACGGTATCAAACGCTTTGGAAAAATCGAGATATACCACGTCCAATGACTCACCGTGGTCCAGCCTATAGCTTACCTCTTCATAAAAACTGATTAGATTAGTTTGACAGGAGCGATTTCTCATAAACCCATGCTGATATGGAGTTAAACAGTTATTCTCTTTGAGATAATCCAGAATAACATCCCTCAGAAACCCTTCAAATATTTTACCAACAATAGAGGTTAGACTTACTGGCCTATAATTTCCAGGTTCACTTTTAGAGCCCTTTTTGAATATTGGCACCACATTTGCTATGCGCCAGTCCTGTGAAACAGACCCCGTGGTTATAGAGTCCCTAAAAATAAGAAATAATAGTTTATCTATTACATTACTTAGTTCTCTTAGTACTCGTGGGTGTATGCCATCCGGACCCGGAGATTTATCTATTTTGATCTTATTTAGCCGGTTTCGCACCTCTTCTTGGGTTAGATTGATGACACTTAATATAGGGTTTTCATTGTTTCTTGGGATTTCACCTAGCATTTCATTTTCCACCGTGAATACCGTGGAGAAGAAGGTGTTTAATATGTTAGCTTTTTCCTCGTCATCTACAACCATACTTTCCTCACTGTTTTTTAAGGGGCCTACATTTTCAGTTTTTATTCTTTTACTATTGATATAGTTGAAGAACAGTTTGGGATTAGTTTTACTCTCCTTAGCAATGTGCTTCTCTGTTTCCTTTTTGGCAGCTTTAATTAGTTTTTAAATAAAGCATTTTTCTCCCTATAGTTTTTTAGAGCTTCAATGGTGCCATCCTGCTTTAGTAGTGCAAATGCTTTCTTTTTACTGTTAAGTGCCTGTCTTACTTCTTTGTTTAGCCACATTGGGTTTTTCCTATTTCTAGTCCTTTTATTCCCACAAGGTATAAACCGCTTACACTGCCTATTTAGGATGTTCTTAAACATTTTCAATTTATTATCTGTATTCTTATTTCTGAGGATATTGTCCCAGTCTACCAGATTAAGGGCATCTCTATGCTGGTCAAACTTTGCCTTCCTAAAGTTCAGTGTTTTTGTGACTCCCTGACAAGTCCCCCTAGTGAAAGACAGGTGAAACTGTACAATATTGTGGTCGCTATTTCCTAGATGCCTGACCACCTGCAGATTTGTTATTCTGTCAGTTCTATTAGATAGTATTAGGTCTAAAAGTGCTGCTCCTCTGGTTGGATTCTGCACCAATTGTAAAAGATAATTTTTCTTGGTTATTAGCAGAAACCTGTTGCCTTTATGGGTTTCACAGGTTTCTGTTTCCCAGTTAATATCCGGGTAGTTAAAGTCCCCCATAACCAGAACCTCATTATGGGTTGCAGCTTCATCTATCTGCTTTAGAAGTAGACTTTCCATGGTTTCTGTTATATTTGGGGGTTTGTAACAGACCCCAATGAGAATTTTGTTACCATTTTTCCCTCCATGAATTTCGACCCATATGGACTCGACATCCTCATTCCCTTCGCTAATAGCCTCCCTTAAAATGGACTTTAGGCAAGACTTTACATAGAGACAAACCCCTCCTCCTCTCCGATTTTTACGATACTTTCTAAACAGACTGTAACCCTGTAAGTTAACTGCCCAGTCATAGCTTTCATCTAGCCATGTCTCGGTTATTCCCACTATGTCAAAGTTACCTGTAGATATTTCTGCTTCTAGTTCTTCCATCTTGTTTGTCAGGCTTCTGGCGTTTGCGAGCATGCAGTTTAGAGGATTTTGTTTTGTTCCAATCTCCTCGCTATGGATTGTTTTAGAAATGTTCTTACCTCCCTTCTGAGTATGTTTTCCTGGGTCTTCTTTGTTTGAGTCTAATGTTTTTCTTCCCATCCCCTCTTCTTCTAGTTTAACGCCCTCCTGATGAGTGTAGCGAGTCTTCTGGCGAATGTGTGTTTCCCAGGTTTGTTGAGGTGTAGTCCGTCTCTGGCGAGGAGTCCATCGTACAAGTAATTCACACCGTGGTCCAGGAATCCGAATCCTTGTTGTCTGCACCATCGTCTTAGCCAGTTGTTTGCATCAAGAATCCTGTTCCATCTCCTGGTGCCATGCCCGTCTACTGGAAGGATAGGTGCCATGCCCGTCTACTGGAAGGACACAGGGGACCATTCCATCTTACTACAGACTCTCTCATCTCTTGGCATCACAGACTTGACCCTATCTTGTTTCTCCCCATACCTAACAGACAGGCCATTCAGTGTCTACCACTCACACACCACCTTCTCATCTCACCCCCTATCATTCAGTGCCCCAAGGTTCAGTTTTAGGACCATTGCTCTACTCCAACTACACCTTCAGCCTGGGACAGCTCATAGAGTCTCACGCCTTTCAGTATCTATTCAGTATCTGTTTATCCTCTATGCTGATGATAAACAGATTTACTTCTCTGGACCTGATATCACCTCCTTACTTAACAGAATTTCATAATTCCAGTCCTCTATTTCATCTTTCTTCTCTGCTACATTTCTAAAATGTAACATGAATTAAACCTAATTCATCATCTTTCCACCATCTAATTCAAACTCCCCCAACAGACTTGTCGATCAAAATCAATGACTTGACTATGACCTTTCCTTCAACTCTAAGATTCAAGCCCTTTCCCATTCCTGCTGGTATAACTCAAAAATATTTCCTGAATCCTCAGATTCCTCAACCATGAATCTACAAAAACACTAGTGCATGTCCTCATCATCTCCCGCCTCGACTACTGCAACCTCGTGCTCTGTGGCCTCCCTTGTAACAGCATCGCACCCATCTAATCTATCCTAAACTCTGCTGCCCGACTAATTCCCCTGCCACCCCACTATTCCCTGGCTTCTGTTAATCCCTGCACTGGCTCCCCATTGCACAGAGACTCCGGTTCTGAACCCTAAATTTGGCATACAAAGCCATCCAGAACCTGTCTCCTCTATACATCTCTGACCTAGTGTCCTGGTACTTACCTGGACGCAACCTCCGATCATCACAATATATCCTTCTCTACTGCCTTTTTATCTCCTCTTCCCACAATCGCATACTAGATTTCTCACTTAGATCCTCTCAACTATGGAGCTGTGTCATTCAAGATATCATACTCTTGCTTACCATGGGAACCTTCAAAAGGAACCTGAAGAAATAACTCTTCTGACAAGCCTATAACCTACACTAACCATCACTCCATACTGCTGCACAAACAGCTTTACCCTCACCTATGTTATCCTCATCCATCCTATGTAAACTATGATTCCTCACGGGCAGTAGCAGTCAGTGACTTGTATTGTTTAAGATTGTTGTACTTGTTTTTATTCTGTATACCCTTTTCACGTAAGTGGCGCTATAACGATAAATAATAATGATACAGCTGTGCAGTTGCCAAAGAAAGGGATTCGAGTAGACTGTACAGTAACTGAAGTTTAAAAATAAAACTGTTAAATTGATGACACTTTAGTGGTGTGTGTAAATAATTTTGGGAAATGTTTGCATTCCAAGTTGGGTCTCGTTCATGTGTGTTGCCTCTAGCATAAGGGTTTTCAGACCAGCATGCTTGCAATTATTTTCAGTCATCCAGCTGTGTTACTATCCTTAAATTTTAATAACATTTGCAAGCTGATATTTGTGCCACCTGAGTGTGGCTGATCAAAGATCACATTTAACATGTTGCATGAAGTATCAGGGCTCCCAGTACAGCAATCTTACACCAGTCCCTCACCTACCTTGTCTTAATTGAAACTTAAATTCCAAGCTGTAAATGCTGGGCCAGACCCTGATACTTCATGCATGAGCCATGGCAGACTGCTTATGTGCCATTATAGCAGATTCTACTGTGGGTTAATTGATCAGTCAACTACTTCTGTTCTTATTATTACATTTTCTATCAATAGCAGTATATAAAACTGATGAGTGTGCCATCTGAGTGTGGTTGTAATAATTTAAAAAAAAATTGCCACTTTTACTAGTTTATGCCCCTGATTTTAGCTGTTTGGGAAGATTTTTGCCACCCATTAAGATGTTGTCTATGCGTTTGGTTTTGCCTCCATATTGAATCTAATGGGGCTCGGATATGTTGGTTGAACCGTTGAGCAAACTTTTTGGCGAAACTGAACCGAACCGAACCTTGAAAGGTTCACTCATCTCTATTTACTGCTACTATTTATCTATTTGCTTACAACAGGGTATTTGCTCATTTGTTTTTATCAAAGGTTGTGTTTGTTAAATGGCCACAGTGTGAATGTGCACCTAAATATTGCACCTACGTATATCAGCTCATTTCTTTGATGTTGTTGCTGTTCCTTTCAGCAAGCCTTCTGTTTTCCATGGCTCTCCATAAATAGATATGTTTCCAAATATAAATTTGCATTCTGGCTCTTGATATTCTTATAGAATAAACAAAAACAGTGCATGTAAAGTACCTTATGGAAAGCAGTAATAGTCCTGTTATTAGTTACATTTGCTCCCATTATTGTACATTGGCTTAGAACTTAATCAGGTGTGAATTACAGTTGTTGCCTTTCAAGCTTTCATGTCTTCAGTATTCCAGTGCAGACTTGAAAGACTTTCTCTTAGTTAATTCCTGATTTCGTTCATGTCTAATCCTGTTGCTAGTCAATATGGAACAATTTCTTGCCACTCACTTGCTAACTTCACTTATTCCCAATAATACCTGCTACTGAGAATTCATTAGCTCCATTGCTGTCTACATGTCAGTTTCTGTAACGCAATTGCTTCTAGTACTCTGCTCTTATCAATTCCCTACTTGCTTTTATACATATTACACTATAATTAAGTTCCTATGGCTAATTCACTGCATATGTCAGTTTACATGTTAACCCATTAACCCATGCAGGTTTTTTCATTTTTTTTTTTTTCGTTTTTCATTCCCCTTCTTCCCAGAGCAATAACTTTTTTATTTTTCCATTAATATGGCCAGGCGAGGGCTTGCTTTTTGCAGGACCAGTTGTACTTTTGAACGACACTATTGGTTTTACCATGTCGTGTACTAGAAAATGAAAAATAAATTGCATGTGCGGTGAAATTGCAAAAAAAAGTGCAATCCCACAATTGGTTTTTGTTTGGCTTTTTTACTACATTCACTAAATGCTAAAGCTGACCTGCCATTATGATTCACCAGGTCATTACGATTTGATAGACACCAAAAATGTCATGGTTCTTTTTTATCTAAGTGGTGAAAAAAAAAATCCAAACTTTGTTAAAAACAAATTGTTCCATTTTCAGATACTCAGTGTCACCATTTTTCGTGATCTCGGGTTGGGTAAGGGCATAATTTTTGCATGCCGAGTTGATGTTTTTAATGATACCATTTTTGTGCAGATACGATCTTTTGATTGCCATTATTGCATTTTAATGCAATGTCACAGCGACCAAAAAAAAAAATGTAATTTGGGCGTTTTGGCTTTTTTTCTCTCTAGGCCGTTTAGCAATTTAGTTAATCCTTTTTTTTTTTTTTTGATTGATCAGGTGATTCTAAATGCGCTGATACCCAATATGTGTATGTTTGATTTTATTTTTATTTTTTTATTTTGAATGGGGCGAAAGGGGGTGATTTGAAGTTTTATATTTTTTAAAATTTTTAAAACTTTTTTTTACTTTTGTCATGCTTCAATATTCTCCATAGGAGACTAGAAGATGCCATAGTCTGATTGGCTCTGCTACATAGAGCCGATGTTTTGATCGCCTCTATATAGTAGAATTGCTGACTTGCAATGAGCGTGACTACTGGGTGGCGCTCACAGCAAGCCGGCAATGACAACCATAGAGGTCTCCAGGAGACCTCAGGTGGTCATGGTGGCAACACACCGGTGACCCGCGATCACGTGACGGGGTCACCAGTGTGCGTATTTCTTCCGTGATTTAAATGTTATCTGTCAGAGTTTGACAGCAGCATTTAAATGGTTAATAGCCGTGGGTGGATCGTGATTCCACCTGTAGATATTGCGGGCACATGTCAGCTGTTCAAAACAGCTGACATGTCCGAAGAAAGATGTGGGCTCACCGCAAGAGCCCACACCAAACAGAGGGAGACTGACATCGGCATAAATGTACGCTCGATGTCAGAAAGGGGTTAAAGAAAACTAAATCTATGTGCATGTACAAAGGGAAAAATTAGTATTTAATACACTCGTGTCTATTTTGCAAGTTTCCCCACCAACAAAGAATGGAGATGTTCTTAATTTTTATGGTAAGCACGCTTCAACTGTGGGAGACAGAATCTAAAAATAAAAGCCAGAAAATCACATTGTATTATTTTTGCATAATTAACCCCTTCCCAACATGTGCCATACTAGTATTGCTCTGCGGGAACTGAGTTCCTGCAAACCGCAGTACTAGTACTAAGGCACGATCGAGCGGCCTCACGATGAGCGCCGCTGCGATTGCGTGCTGGTGTCAACTGTATATGACAGCTGACACACCGCAGCAATGCCCATGATCGGTGCTAGTGCCGATCATTGGCATTTAACCCCTCTGATGCCGCTGTCAGTAGTGACAGTAGCATAGAGGGGCATCATGCAGGGACGGGGGCTCCCTGCGCTCTCCCAACGGAATAACGTGATGCGATTGCGTTTTTCCAGTGTTCTGGA
This sequence comes from Ranitomeya imitator, assembly GCF_032444005.1. Classification (NCBI taxonomy): domain Eukaryota; kingdom Metazoa; phylum Chordata; class Amphibia; order Anura; family Dendrobatidae; genus Ranitomeya; species Ranitomeya imitator. The sequence goes on from NC_091284.1 coordinate 53,828,787, forward strand.
AAGAGTCCCCGGATCCAAAATGGCCACAGGGCTCCTTCCGGGTCCTGAAGTGAGGTGCCGGAAAGCCTCCTGCATTGCCTGTCAGATCGCTGATCTGACACAGTGCTATGCAAAGTGTCAGATCAGCAATATGATCTAATATAGTGATGTCTCACCCTGGGACAATGTTAGAAAGTAAAAATAAAATAGAATGTATAAAAAAAAAACAAATAAAGAAAAAAAATGTTTCCCAATAAATCCATTTATTTATGTAAATAAAAAAAACAGTAAAAGTACACATAATTATGTTTATAAAACTATCCCACTAGTTAACCCCTTCAGTGAACACCACACACAAAAAAAAAAAAACAAGGCAAAAAGCAACACTTCATTATCATACCGGCGAACAAAAAGTGGAATAACAAGCGATCAAAAAGACTGATACAAATAATCATGGTACTGCTGAAAACGTCATCTTGTCCCACAAAAAAAAGCTTGCCATACAGCATCATCAGCAGAAAGATATTATAAGTTATAGCTCTTAGAATAAAGCGATGCAAAAACAATTATTTTTTATATAAAATAGTTTTTATTGTGTAAAAGCACTAAAACATAAAACATGATATAAATGAGGTATCGCTGTAATTGTACTGACCTGAAGAATACAGCTGCTTCATCAATTTTACCACATGTGGAACAACATAAACGCCCCCCTAAAAGAAATTCAGGAATTGCTGTTTTTTGTCCATTCTGCCTCCCAAAAATCAGAATAAAAAGCGATCAAAAAATGTCATGTGCCCGGAAATGGTACAAATAAAAACTTAAGCTCGTCCCGCAAAAAATAAGACCACACATGACTCTGTGGGCCAAAATATGGATAAATTATAGCTCTCAAAATGTGGTGATGCAAAAACAATTTTTTGCAATAAAAAGCTTATTTTAGTTTGTGATGGCTGCTAATCATAAAAATCCGCAAAAAAAAAACTATAAAAGTAAATTAAACCCCCTTAGTTAGGGAAAAATAATACAATTTTAAAAATCTATTTAATTTCATTTTCCCATTAGGGTTAGGGTTGGGGTTAGGGTTGGGGCTAAAGTTAGGGTTGGGGTTAGGGTTACAGTTGGGGTTAGGGTTAGGGTTGGGGCTAAAGTTAAGGTTATGGTTGGAGTTAGGGTTCTGGTTAGGGTTGGGGTTAGGGTTGGGGTTAGGGTTAAGGTTGGGGCTAAAGTTAGGTTTGGGGTTAGGGTTAGGGTTGGGTTTAGGGTTAGGGTTGGGCTAAAATTAGGGTTTGGATTACATTTGCGGTTAGGATTAGGGTTGGGATTAGGGTTAGGGGTGTGGTTAGTGTTATGGTTGGGTTTAGGGTTAGGGGTGTGTTTGGGTTAGGGTTTCAGTTAGAAGTGGGGGGTCTCCACTGGTTAGGCACATCAGGGGCTCTCAAAACGTGACATGGCGTCCGATCTCAATTCCAGCCAATTCTGCGTTGAAAAACTAAAACAGTGCTCCTTCCCTTCCGAACTCTCCCGTGTGCCAAAACAAGGGTTTACCCCAACATATGGAGTATCAGCGTACTCAGGACAAATTGGACAACAAATTTTGGGGTCCAATTTCTCCTGTTACCCTTGGGAAAATACAAAACTGGGGGCTAAAATATAATTTTTGTGGAATCTTTTATTTTATTTTCACAGCTTTGTGTTATAAATAGTGTTGAGCATTCCGATACCGCAAGTATCGGGTATTGGCCGATACTTGCGGTATCGGAATTCCGATACAGAGTTCCGATATTTTTGTGATATCGGGAATTGGTATCGGATCCATATTGATGTGTAAAATAAATAATTAAAATAAAAAATATTGATATACTTACCTCTCCGGAGGCCCCTGGACATCACTGCTGGTAACCGGCAGCCTTCTTTGTTTAAAATGAGCGCGTTTAGGGACTTCCATGACATCACGGCTTCTGATTGGTCGCGTGCCGCTCATGTGACCGCCACGCGACCAATCAGAAGCCGCAACGTCATTCTCAGGCCCTAAACTCCTCATTCTAGGAATTTAGGACCTGAGAATGACGTCGCGGCTTCTGATTGGTCGCGTGGCGGTCACATGAGCGGTACGCGACCAATCAGAAGCCGCGATGTCATTCTCAGGTCCTAAACGCGCTTATTTTCAGCAAAGAAGGCTGCCGGTTACCAGCGGTGATGTCCAGGGGCCTTCGGAGAGGTAATTATATCAATATTTTTTATTTTAATTCTTTATTTTACACATTAATATGGATCCCAGGGCCTGAAGGAGAGTTTCCTCTCCTTCAGACCCTGGGAATCATCAGGATACCTTCCGATACTTGGTGTCCCATTGACTTGTATTGGCATCGGATATCGGTATCGGCGATATCCGATACTTTTCGGGTATCGGTGTTATGAACAGGTAATTCAGAACCACAATGGACATAGAAGTTCAGAGCACACAAAGTGACCTGACAATTACCAAAAACATAGGACGAGCTCTGAGACGTGGGAACTCTGCTGACCGCAATCCCTAATCCTATCACACCACACTAGAGGTAGCCGTGGATTGCGCCTAACGCTCCCAATGCAACTCGGCACAGCCTGAGAAACTAGCTAGCCCTGAAGATAGAAAAACAAGCCTACCTTGCCTCAGAGAAATTCCCCAAAGGAAAAGGCAGCCCCCCACATATAATGACTGTGAGTAAAGATGAAAATACAAACACAGAGATGAAATAGATTTAGCAAAGTGAGGCCCGACTTACTGAATAGACTGAGGATAGGAAAGATAGCTTTGCGGTCAACACAAAAACCTACAAACAACCACGCAGAGGGGCAAAAAGACCCTCCGCACCGACTAACGGTACGGAGGTGCTCCCTCTGCGTCTCAGAGCTTCCAGCCAGCAAGAAAAACCAATATAGCAAGCTGGACAGAAAAAATAGCAAACAAAAATAACACAAGCAAAACTTAGCTTATGCAGGAGAGAAAGGCCACAGGAACGATCCAGGAGGAAGCAAGACCAATACTAGAACATTGACTGGAGGCCAGGATCAAAGCACCAGGTGGAGTTAAATAGAGCAGCACCTAATGACTTAACCTCATCACCTGAGGAAGGAAACCCAGAAGCCGCAGTACCACTCTCATCCACCAAAGGAAGCTCATAGACAGAACCAGCCGAAGTACCACTCTCGACCACAGGAGGGAGCTTGGCCACAGAATTCACAACAGTACCCCCCCTTGAGGAGGGGTCACCGAACCCTCACCAGAGCCCCCAGGCCGACCAGGATGAGCCACATGAAAGGCACGAACCAGATCGGCAGCATGGACATCAGAGGCAAAGACCCAGGAATTATCTTCCTGACCATAACCTTTCCACTTAACCAGATACTGGAGTTTCCGTCTCGAAACACGAGAATCCAAAATCTTCTCCACTATATACTCCAATTCCCCTTCAACCAAAACCGGAGCAGGAGGATCAATAGATGGAACCACAGGTGCCACGTATCTCCGCAACAATGACCTATGGAACACGTTATGGATGGAAAAAGAAGCTGGAAGAGTCAAACGAAAAGACACAGGATTAAGAACCTCAGAAATCCTATATGGACCAATGAAATGAGGCTTAAATTTAGGAGAGGAAACCTTCATAGGAATATAACGAGATGACAACCAAACCAAATCCCCAACACGAAGTCGGGGACCCACACAGCGCCTGCGGTTAGCGAAACGTTGAGCCTTCTCCTGGGACAAAGTCAGATTGTCCACTACATGAGTCCAAATCTGCTGCAACCTATCCATCACAGTATCCACACCAGGACAGTCCGAAGACTCAACCTGCCCTGAAGAGAAACGAGGGTGGAACCCAGAATTGCAGAAAAACGGCGAAACCAAAGTAGCCGAGCTGGCCCGATTATTAAGGGCGAACTCAGCCAAAGGCAAAAAGGACACCCAATCATCCTGATCAGCAGAAACAAAACATCTCAGATATGTTTCCAAGGTCTGATTGGTTCGTTCAGTCTGGCCATTTGTCTGAGGATGGAAAGCCGAGGAAAAAGACAAATCAATGCCCATCCTAGCACAAAAGGCTCGCCAAAATCCTCGAAACAAACTGGGAACCTCTGTCAGAAACGATGTTCTCTGGAATGCCATGTAAACGAACCACATGCTGGAAAAACAACGGCACCAAATCAGAGGAGGAAGGCAATTTAGACGAGGGCACCAAATGGACCATCTTAGAGAAGCGATCACAAACCACCCAAATGACCGACATTCTTTGAGAGACGGGGAGATCCAAAATAAAATCCATAGAGATATGTGTCCAAGGCCTCTTCGGGACCGGCAAGGGCAAAAGCAACCCACTGGCATGAGAACAGCAGGGCTTAGCCCGAGCACAAATCCCACAGGACTGCACAAAAGAACGCACATCCCGCGACAGAGACGGCCACCGAAAGGATCTAGCCACCAAATCTCTGGTACCAAAGATTCCAGGATGACCAGCCAACACCGAACAATGAACCTCAGAGATAACTTTATTCGTCCACCTATCAGGGACAAACAGTTTCTCCGCTGGGTAATGGTCAGGTCTATTAGCCTGAAATTTTTGCAGCACCCGCCGCAAATCAGGGGAGATGGCAGACAAAATTACCCCCTCTTTGAGAATACCCGCCGGCTCAGGCAAACCCGGAGAATCGGGCACAAAACTCCTAGACAGGGCATCCGCCTTCACATTTTTAGAGCCCGGAAGGTACGAAACCACAAAGTCAAAACGGGTGAAAAACAGCGACCAACGAGCCTGTCTAGGATTCAACCGTTTGGCAGACTCGAGATAAGTCAAGTTTTTGTGATCAGTCAAGACCACCACGCGATGCTTAGCTCCTTCAAGCCAATGACGCCACTCCTCGAATGCCCACTTCATGGCTAGCAACTCTCGATTGCCAACATCATAATTTCGCTCAGCAGGTGAAAATTTCCTGGAAAAGAAGGCGCATGGTTTCATCACCGAGCAATCAGAACTTCTCTGCGACAAAACAGCCCCTGCTCCAATTTCGGAAGCATCAACCTCGACCTGGAACGGAAGCGAAACATCTGGTTGGCACAACACAGGGGCAGAAGAAAAACGACGCTTCAACTCCTGAAAAGCTTCCACAGCAGCAGAAGACCAATTGACCACATCAGCACCCTTCTTGGTTAAATCAGTCAACGGTTTAGCAATACTAGAAAAATTAGCGATGAAGCGACGATAAAAATTAGCAAAGCCCAGGAACTTCTGCAGACTCTTCAGAGATGTTGGCTGAGTCCAATCATAAATGGCCTGAACTTTAACAGGGTCCATCTCGATAGTAGAAGGAGAAAAAATGAACCCAAAAAAGAAATCTTCTGAACACCAAAGAGACACTTTGACCCCTTCACAAACAAAGAATTAGCACGCAGGACCTGGAACACCATTCTGACCTGCTTCACATGAGACTCCCAATCATCCGAGAAGACCAAAATATCATCCAAGTATACAATCAGGAATTTATCCAGGTACTCTCGGAAGATGTCATGCATAAAGGACTGAAACACTGATGGAGCATTAGAAAGTCCGAATGGCATAACCAGGTACTCAAAATGGCCTTCGGGCGTATTAAATGCTGTTTTCCATTCATCGCCCCATTTAATACGCACAAGATTATACGCACCACGAAGATCTATCTTGGTGAACCAACTAGCCCCCTTAATCCGAGCAAACAAATCAGACAGCAGCGGCAAGGGGTACTGAAATTTGACCATAATTTTATTTAGAAGGCGGTAATCAATACAAGGTCTCAGCGAACCATACTTCTTGGCCACAAAAAAGAACCCCGCTCCCAATGGCGACGATGACGGGCGAGTATGACCCTTCTCCAAAGACTCCTTCACGTAACTCCGCATAGCGGCGTGCTCAGGTACAGATAAATTAAACAGTCGACCCTTAGGAAACTTACTACCAGGAATCAAATCGATAGCACAATCACAATCCCTATGCGGAGGTAGGGCATTGGACTTGGGCTCATCGAATACATCCCGGTAATCAGACAAGAACTCTGGGACCTCAGAAGGGGTGGATGATGAGATAGACAGAAATGGAACATCACCATGTACCCCCTGACAACCCCAGCTGGACACAGACATTGATTTCCAATCTAATACTGGGTTAAGAACTTGTAGCCATGGCAACCCCAACACGACCACATCATGCAGATTATGTAACACCAAAAAGCGAATATCCTCCTGATGTGCAGGAGCCATACACATCGTCAATTGGGTCCAGTACTGAGGCTTATTCTTGGCCAAAGGCGTAGCATCAATTCCTCTCAATGGAATAGGACACTGCAAGGGCTCCAAGACAAACCCACAGCGCCTAGCAAACTCCAAGTCCATCAAATTCAGGGCAGCGCCTGAATCCACAAATGCCATGACAGAATAGGAAGACAAAGAGCAGATCAAAGTAACGGACAAAAGAAATTTCGACTGTACCGTACCAATGGTGGCAGACCTAGCGAAACGCTTAGTGCGCTTAGGACAATCGGAGATAGCATGAGTGGAATCACCACAGTAGAAATACAGCCCATTCTGATGTCTGTGTTCTTGCCTTTCAGCTCTGGTCAAAGTCCTATCACACTGCATTAATACCGCCAAATGGTGCACAGATTTACGCTCGCGCAAGCGTCGACCGATCTGAATGGCCAAAGACATAGACTCATTCAGACCAGCAGGCATAGGAAATCCCACCATGACATCCTTAAGGGCTTCAGAGAGACCCTTTCTGAAAATAGCTGCCAGCTCACATTCATTCCATTGAGTGAGCACGGACCACTTTCTAAACTTCTGACAATAAATCTCTTTCTCATCCTGACCCTGACACAGAGCCAGCAAATTTTTCTCTGCCTGATCCACTGAATTAGGTTCGTCGTACAGCAATCCGAGCGCCAGAAAAAACGCATCAATATTACATAATGCAGGATCTCCTGGCGCAATGGAAAATGCCCAGTCTTGAGGGTCGCCACATAATAAAGAAATAATGATCTTAACTTGTTGAAATGGGTCACCAGAGGAGCGGGGTTTCAAAGCCAGAAATAGTTTACAATTATTTTTAAAATTCAAAAACTTAGCTCTATCTCCAGAAAATAACTCAGGAATAGGAATTTTAGGTTCTAACATAGGATTCTGAACCCCTAAATCTTGAATATTCTGTACATTTATAGCGAGATTATCCATCAAAGAGAACAGACCTTGAATGTCCATGTCTACACCTGTGTTCTGAACCACCCTGATGTAAAGGGGAAAAGAAAGACAGAACACAGTGCAAAGAAAAAAAAATGGTCTCAGAACTTCTCTTTTCCCTCTATTGAGAAGCATTAGTACTTTGGGCCTCCAGTACTGTTATGAACAGGTAGTTCAGAACCACAATGGACATAGAAGTTCAGAGCACACAAAGTGACCTGACAATTACCAAAAACATAGGACGAGCTCTGAGACGTGGGAACTCTGCTGACCGCAATCCCTAATCCTATCACACCACACTAGAGGTAGCCGTGGATTGCGCCTAACGCTCCCTATGCAACTCGGCACAGCCTGAGAAACTAACTAGCCCTGAAGATAGAAAAATAAGCCTACCTTGCCACAGAGAAATTCCCCAAAGGAAAAGGCAGCCCCCCACATATAATGACTGTGAGTGTTAGGAGTCGAGTTTCCTCTGCTGCACAGGGGGAATCTCGATCCGTCTCCGCTGCGGTCTCCCATTCTCCTCCAGCCGCAGTGGAGTCTGCTCAGCAGGGACGTCGCTCCCAGTGTCTTGCTCGCTCTCACTCTGTACAGAGAGTTACTGCTGCTTCTTCAGCTCCTGCCATTAAAGTCAGTGCTGGTCAGCGGCGAGCGGACTTCCCTGGGACTAAGTCCTTGTTTGCGCACACTGAGCATGCCCAGAGCAAGATCTCCCGTTGGAGATCGAGGGTCATGTGCTCTGGCTCTGCAGCGCATTCCATTGGTCCTCTTGGCAGGTCTTGGAAGGGCAAAGTTTCTGTGGCCACTTCCTGTCCTGCAATTATATAAACTGCGCATGACCGCACGGCCATGCGCTAGTGTACAATTGAATACGTGTGTTTGTTGTGAGTGCAAGTCGTTCATTAAATACCCCTACCCTATTGTATGACTGTTCGCGTATGGAGTATGGCTGCTATCTAGCGCCCGACAAATCACTCAACGTGTCACATACGTATCAGAGTCTATTGCTGTGACCGCCAGTGCGGCGCCACGCGCCAATAGTGCGCTTCCTGACCCACGTCTGGGTGCTTAGTGGTGCCTGCCAGCACGGCACAGTTCGCACTTCGGTGCTCTAATTATAAGAGTTGCCTAACACACCCTGTTGCGGTGTTGTGCCAGCAAGGGTCTAATCGGACTTCAATCCTAGTTGGGGTTAAGTTCGCTGACTGCTTGCTCGCCTTCTATGTGCGGTACCGCGATCCTGTGACGCAACAGGATCGCTTCCTTCACGTTGGGTGAAGTTTAACCCACGCGAGTATACTTATGAGTACCGCCATATAGTCCGTCATTACTCAGCAGCAGGTTCCATCTCTGCACGGTGGACCCCGGGCTACGAACGCACCATACACTATCAGTCTTATTATTTGGTGCGTTCTGCTAGCCCTAACAGTGAGTAAAGATGAAAATACAAACACAGAGATGAAATAGATTTAGCAAAGTGAGGCCCGACTTACTGAATAGACCGAGGATAGGAAAGATAGCTTTGCGGTCAACACAAAAACCTACAAACAACCACGCAGAGGGGCAGAAAGACCCTCCGCACCGACTAACGGTACGGAGGTGCTCCCTCTGCGTCTCAGAGCTTCCAGCCAGCAAGAAAAACCAATATAGCAAGCTGGACAGAAAAAATAGCAAACAAAAATAACACAAGCAAAACTTAGCTTATGCAGGAGAGAAAGGCCACAGGAACGATCCAGGAGGAAGCAAGACCAATACTAGAACATTGACTGGAGGCCAGGATCAAAGCACCAGGTGGAGTTAAATAGAGCAGCACCTAACGACTTAACCTCATCACCTGAGGAAGGAAACCCAGAAGCCGCAGTACCACTCTCATCCACCAAAGGAAGCTCATAGACAGAACCAGCCGAAGTACCACTCTCGACCACAGGAGGGAGCTTGGCCACAGAATTCACAACATATCGGCCGATACTATCCGATACCGATACTTTCAAGTATCGGACAGTATCGCTCAACACTAGTTATAAACTATAGTAAAACACTTGGGCGTTCCAAGTTCACACAACACATCTAGGTAAGTTCCTTAGGGAGTCTAGTTTCCAATGTGGGTCACTTGTGGGGGGTTTCTACTGTTTAGGTACATCAGGGGCTCTGCAAATACAATGTGACGCCTGCAGACCAATCCATCTAAGTCTTCATTCCAAACAGCGCTCCTTCCCTTCCGAGCTCTGCCGTGTGCCGAACGGTGGTCCCCCACATATGGGGTATCAGCATACTTAGGACAAATTGGAGAACAACTTTTGGTTTCCAATTTCTCCTGTTACCCTTGGGAAAAAATTGCAGGCTAAATGATCATTTTGTGGAAAAAAAAATGATTTTTTAATTTTCAAGGCTCTACATTCTAAACTTTCGTGAAACAATTGGGGGTTAAATGTGCTCACCACACATCTAGATAAGTTCCTTAGGGTGTCTTTTTTCCAACATAGGGTCACTTGTGGGGGGTCAACTTTCCAAAATGGTGTCACTTGTGTGAGGTTTCCACTGTTTAGGCACATCAGAGGCTCTCCAAACGCAACATGGTGTCTGATCTCAATTCCAGACAATTTTGCATTGAAAAGTCAAGCGGCACTCCTTCCCTTCTGAGCTCTGCCATGCGCCCAAACAGTGGTTTACCCCCACACACTGGGTATCAGCGTACTCAGAACAAATTGCATAACAACATTTGGGGTCCAATTTGTCCTGTTACCCTTGGGAAAAAAAATTTGAGACGAAAAAATATTTTTTTTGTGAAAAAAATATTATTTTTTTTACGGCTTTACATTATAAACTTCTGTGAAGCATTTGGAGGATCCACGTGCTCACCACACATCTAGATTAGTTCCTTAGGGGGTCTACTTTCCAAAATGGTGTAATTTGTTGGGGGTTTCCACTGTTTAGGCACATCAGAGGCTCTCCAAACGTAACATGGCGTCTGATCTTAATTCCAGCAAATTTTACATTGAAAAGTCAAATGGCGCTCTTTCCCTTTCGAGCTCTGCCATGTGCCCAAACAGTGGTTTACCTCCACATATGGGGTATTGGCTTGCTCAGGACAAATTGTACAATGAGTTTTGTGGTCCAATTTCTCCTGTGACCCTTGGTAAAATAAAACAAATTGGATCTGAAGTAAAAATTTTATGAAAAAAAGTTAAATGTTCATTTTTTGTAAACATTCCAAAAATTCCTGTGAAGCACCTAAAGGGTTAATAAACTTTTTGAATGTGGTTTTGAGTACCTTGAGGGGTGAAGTTTTTAGAATGGTGTCACTTTTGGGCATTTTCTGTCATATAGACCCCTCAAAATCACTTCAAGTGTGAGGTGGTCCCTAAAAAAATGGTTTTGCAAATTTTGTTGTAAAAATGAGAAACCGCTGGTCAATTTTTAACCCTTATAACTTCCTAACAAAAAAATTTTGTTTCCAAAATTGTGCTAATGTAAAGCAGGCATGTGGTAATGTTATTTATTAACTATTTTGTATGATATGACTCTCTAATTTAAGGGCATAAAAACTAAAAGTTTAACAATTGCGAAATTTTTGCCAAATTTCCATTTTTTTCACAAATAAACACAAGTCAAATCAAAGAAATTTTACCACTATCATAAGTTACAATATGTTACGAGAAAACAGTCTCAGAATCACCAGGATCCATTGAAGTGTTTCAGAGTTATGACCTTATAAAGTGACAGTGGTCAGAATTGAAAAAAAAATGGCCTGTTCAGGAAGTTGAAAACAGGCTTCGGGGTGAAGGGGTTAATTGGCATGTTATTGCATGAAATAAGTATTTGATACAAGAGAAAAACATAAACTAATATTTGGTACAGAAATTTTTGCAATTGCAGAGATTAGATGTTTCCTGTAGTTCTTGTCCAAGTTTGCACACGCAGCAGCAATACAATATCTCAATACAGATCTTCTCCAGATCTTTCAGGTTTCAACTCCTTCCAAAGACATACTTTTGTGTTCAGGTCTGAAGACTGACAAGGCCACTCCAGGACATTTATATGCTTTTTACAGAGCCACTCCTTAATTGCCCTGCCTGTGTGTTTTGGGCCATTGTCATCCTGGAAGAGCCAGCCATGACACATCCTCAATTCTCTTGCTGAGGGAAGGAGGTTGTTGACTAAAATCTTACGATATATGACCCTATCCATCCTCCCTTTGATATGGTGCAGTCATACTTTCCCCTTTGCAGAAAAGTACCCCCAAAGTATGAAGTTTCCTCCACCATGCTTCACAGTTGGGATGGTGTTCATAGGGTTGTACTCTTCCATCTTCTTCCTCCAAACACGGCAAGTGGAGCTGATACCAAAAAGTTCTATGTTGGTCTTATCTAACCACATGACATTCTCCCGTTCTTCCTCTGGATCTTCCAAATAATCATTGTTGAACTTCAAACAGGCCTGGGCATGTGCTGGCATAAACAAGGGGACCTTGTGTTCCCTGCAGGATTTTAATTCATGAAGGCAAAGTGTTTTACTAACAGCAAAGTTTGAGACTGTGGTACCAGCTCTCTTCAGGTCATTAACCTGGTCCTTCCCTGTATTTTGAGGCTGATTCCTGACCTTTCTCTGAATGATCTTATCCCCATGAAGGGATATCCTGCACTGAGTCCCAGACCAAGGAAGATTGACTGTCATCCTGTGCTTCTTCCATTTTCTAATAATTGTGCCAACAGTCATTGACTTCTCACCAAGCTGCTTGCCTGTTGTCCTGTAGTCCATCCCAGCCTTTTGCAGGTCTAAAATAGTGTCCCTGGTGTCTTTCAACAGCTCTTTGGTCTTGGCTATGGTGGAAAGGTTGGAGTGTGATTGATTGAGTGTGTGAAGATTGGAATTATTTGTGGATGCCTCCTGCACTGCTATATATGGAAACATTAAATCTCAGCAATTTATTCAAATATGTGGCTTTATTCTATTCAATGTGTTTTTAAGTGTCAAGCACTTCTTCCTCAGGAAAGTACCACATACCATTGAGTGTGTGGACAGGTGTCTTTTATACAGGTAATGAGTTCAAACAGGTGCAATTCATTCAAGTAACGAGTGCAGAGTAGGATGGCTTCTAACAGGTCTGTAAGAGCCAGAATTCTTGCTAGTTGGTAGGTGATCAAATACTTATTTCATGCATAAAAGTACATATTTCCCCTACTATATTCATGTTTCATGCTAAACCTATGATATTAGACTGAATTTTACAGCAATGTTCATAGGGATACACAAGACACTATCTAGAAAATTATTCACTTTTTTCAGGAAATTGTTTAAAAAATGCACATTTTACACTTTTGACCTTATAATATTATTCAAACATGGTGTCGGTTAGAATGGCCCAATAGATATACAAAATGTGGCATAAATTATCGCAGAATTGTGTAGTAAAATTCTGACTCCGGTCCACAAGCTACTAACAGATGTGCCAAATTTATTGTTTTTTATGCCATGAGAAATGGTATTATTAAAAAAAAACTATTTGGAATCCCAAAGCTCTTCATATCTGCAGCACAGCCCACCTAAATGTGACAGTTACATTTTTGACAAAAATTAATTAAAAGTCGCACACCTGATAATGAATTTAGCATATCTTAATCAAGTGGAATTTAGATCAAGACTTGAAGACAAAATTTGAATCTTGATGAATTCTCCCCCAAGTCTTCTCTGCTTGTTTGTGGGCACCAAAGTCCAGTATACAGCAATGACTGGGTGATGAACTGAGAGTAGGTTGAAACTGTACCTAGGGAGAATAGGATGATAGCTAGATAGAGTTAGATAGATAGATAGATAGATAGATAGATAGATAGATAGATAGATAGATAGATAGATAATATGTTCTTCTCTGTCTTATATCTTTGCTCCAGATTCCCAATATGTATGGATCAAGATTACTAACTTTGAGAAAAAAAAGTTACTACATTGATAAACGGTAGAAAAATAAATAGATAACATTGTTTTAGACAAGGATGTGACAGATGCTAAAAAAGGGGTATAAGGACTCCTTACAGGGGCACAAGGAAGTTTCCATACTATTCCATTCCATTAATAGTATATCTGTCTTCATCAGGGGTGTGCAACTTGAAACCGATAATGAATTGCAGGAAATGCAGTAATGTAGACGTGTTTCAATTTTATTTTAATAAACTGAACTTTTTCATAAGCACCTATAAACCTAAAACATCTGGTCAGTCCACTTATTTATCTGCAATGATGATCTAAAACATAATTGAAGAATATTCAACTGCACAAGATTGCGCATCTGCAGGAATATGTAGCCGGCTGTCTGAACCAGCCATACTCCCCATAAAGAAAGCAGAAATGGTTTTTGCCATTTCTACCTTCCTGATCGCTCTATTCTCAGTACTAAACAAGTGCTATGTATACTGTATAGAAAAGACTAAGAGCTCATAATCACACGATTGCCAGATGCTAGGAATGAGCAGGAGCTGCTGATTCCTTATAGGCCAAGATCATCTCTACAGTGCAGCTAGCAAGGTCAATTTGCCCTGAAGGCAGGGCTATTATGACAGTTAGGGAAAAAAGCTTTGAAATATTAACCATTGTTCTAATTTTATTAAATAAATCAATAGTAGGAATGGGCAGATGGGTCGCAGTTTGGATTATGGTACCTTACCCGAACATTTAAAAAAAATCTGTTATGGTACAAGAACAGTACCCGAACTGCCACAAGAGCCTGAGCCCCATTGAAAATAATGGAATTCTGAACTTCTCTGAAAATAAAATAAAAATCTCTCTCTCTGCATGGACTTACCACAAACACTGTACTGAACTTCAGCAGAAAGTCCGTGTTCACCATTCAAATCCAAACAACGACAAACATTTCTGTCCGGGTTTGCCCACCTACAATAAATAGTACACAAAAAATAAGCAACTTTGTCATATATCAATGAAGACTGTTTTTTAAGGAGGTAATATAATATTAGACATTTATGACTAGTGTGGAGACACAGGGAGTTGGTGAACGCCCAATCTCCTTTTATCATGGGTGGAATACTACTCAGACAAAACAGGGTGTGGGTAAAACAGTGTAGCAAAACTTTATTGAACTTCAAAACAGACATTAACATATAAACAGTTCAATCAAAATACCCAAGACGGTGCAAAATTATAGTCTCACCTTTCCCCTGACTCGCCGGGATTCTTCAAGACGTCCCGGAGGTAAAAGTGATGGTCAATATATAATACTAGCTATTGAACCCGTTCTACGCCCAGGTGGCGAGCATTTATATTGGTATATGGTCTCCATCCTGGTATGTGCTACTCCATCTTGCGTCCCCATCCTGTCATGTGCTGCTCCATCCTGCGTCCCCATTCTGACATGTGCTGCTCCCATACTGCGCCCCCATTCTGACATGTGCTGCACCCATCCTGCACCTCCATTCTGACATGTGCTGCACCCATCCTGCGCCTCCATTCTGACATGTGCTGCACCCATCCTGCACCTCCATTCTGTCACTGGCTGCTCCCATCCTGCGTCCCCATCCTGTCATGTGCTGCTCCCATCCTGCACCCCCGTTCTGTCATGTGCTGCTCCCATCCTGCACCCCCGTTCTGTCATGTGCTGCTCCCATCCTGCGGCCCCTTTCTGTCATGTGCTGCTTCCAACCTGCACCCACATTCTGTCATGTGCTACTGCCATTCTGCACCCCCATTCTGTCATGTGCTGCTGCCATCCTGCACCCCCGTTCTGTCATGTGCTGCTGCCATCCTGCGCCCCCGTTCTGTCATGTGCTGCTCCCATCCTGCGCCCCCATTCTGTCATGTGCTGCTTCCATCTTGCACCCCCATTCTGTCATGTGCTGCTGCCATCCTGCACCCCCGTTCTGTCATGTGCTGCTCCCATCCTGCGCCCCCATTGTCATGTGCTGCTGCCATCCTGCGCCCCCGTTCTGACATGTGCTGCTCCCATCCTGCACCCCCATTCTGTCATGTGCTGCTGCCATCCTGCATCCCCGTTCTGTCATGTGCTGTCCTATTCTGTCATGTGCTGCTCCCATCCTGCGCCCCCATTCTGTCATGTGCTGCTGCCATCCTGCACCCCCGTTCTGTCATGTGCTGTCCTATTCTGTCATGTGCTGCTCCCATCCTGCGCCCCCATTCTGTCATGTGCTGCTGCCATCCTGCACCCCCGTTCTGTCATGTGCTGCCCTATTCTGTCATGTGCTGCTCCCATCCATATGCCCCATACGCTGCTCCATAAAGGTTTATGACCCCCATCAGGTGGCGTAAGTAACAAATAGCTGTGGCATGAAGTGCCACAGCCTCATGGCACAGCAATTTGTTACTTACGCTACCTGATTCTTTTCCGGCGCCATTGTCTTGCTCCTGGTGCCCGAATCGGCGCCTGCGCAGTCCACGCTTTCCGGCGCCATTTTCATGAAGACACACAGCAGTGTGTCTTCAAGAAAATGGCGCCGGAAAGCGCGGACTGCACAGGCGCCGATTCCGGCACCAGGAGGAGCAAGACATTGGCGCCCGAAACGAATAGCGTAAGTAAAAACCTAATATGGCGCGGGTTATTTGCATAATCAGGGCGCACATATGTAGACGGCGTCCCCGTGCTCCTGACCCCCTGCTCTCGGCGGCATTTTTTCTATAATGTAACGCTAGGAGCATCGCGCCTGCGTAGTCTATTAAGGCTTCGGACAGAGTGACGCTCCCAGCGTTATATTGTAGATCTGGGTTCTTCCAGCTGGGGCTCTAGTCATCTAAGCTGACATCCTGTAGAATGTTTCTGGCTGTGGTTTTGTAAAGTTTCTTGATTTACCTGTTACAGAAGCATATCCCCTTTATTTACTTGACACTTTTGTCCTTCAAACCCTCATTCAGAGGTCAAAAGAAAGGTTTGGTGAGATTAACTTGCATTGTTTGAGTATTTAAGCCATCTACATAGTGCTTTCTTTTCTGTTTTGCAGGTCAACAAGCCACAGGACCCACACAATAGTCAATTAACATATTTACAAACATCCATTTTGGATCATCTTTATTTTTTCCAATGGGAAGAGGGTCACGTTACACAACAAACTTATTGAGAATTTCACAAGAAAAACAATGGTGTGCTTGGTTTTAACGTAACTGTATTATTTCATGAGATTTTTACAAGTTTATGAACACTTATATTATGTGTTCATAGTGCTGCCCATTGTATTTGGGTTTGTCAATGCAACCCTTTTATCTTAATCTTGACACACTGATAGCAACCTCGCAGAAGAAATGCTAGCACAAGCTTCCAGTAAACATTGTTTCAGATGCTACACATCTCACATCATAAGGCAATTGTTTATGCTGTGAAAGTATGAGATGTTCAGCATCTGAAACAATGGATACTGGAAGTTTGCGCTAGCATTTCTTCTGTGGTGTTGTTATCAGTGTGTCAAGTGTGGGAGAAGAGGGTTGCATTGACAATCCAACACAATGGGCAGCACTTTGAACACGTTTTATAAGTTGTCATAAACTTGTAAATAACTTGTCTTTCTTGTGAAATTCTCAATAAGTTTGATATGTCACATGACCCTCTTCCCATTGAAAAAAATAAAGATGGATCCAAAATGGCTGACTTCAAAATGGCCGACATGGTCACCACCCATCTTGAAAAGTTTTCCTCCTCCCATATACTAATGTGCCACAAACAGGAAGTTGATAACACCAACCATTCCCATTTTATTTAGGTGTATCCATATAAATGACCCACCCTGTATATATTGCATTCTCCACTGTCAAATATTTACGACATTAAATATAATAAATAATAATAATAATAATTTTATTTATATAGCGCCAACATATTCCGCAGCGCTTTACAAATTATAGAGGGGACTTGTACAGACAATAAACATTACATAAATATACACTAAATGTCACAAATGAAAAGATAACTTTAAGTTTCTTGATGTTTTTCAGGAGAGTGCAATCAACCAATGCTTAGCAGAATGGTTTGTGCACCCCTCGTTCTGGCAGGGTACCTGTAATCATGTCATATCTGATATCTTGACATTTTTATGGTAATATTTTTGCATTTTTTTAATAAATGTAAAGGTTTTGTTATATATTTTTATTTAGTTGCCACAATAAACCTTGTATGTGTTTTTTCACTAAAAGTCATAATTGAATGATCATGTTATTCCAGGTTCTCAAATAATCACGACTTATAATATGAAAAATGCAAACACAAATGGGAAAAAAAATCAAGACACATTAATAACTGTGTTTACACAAATTAAATTAAAAACAATGGAGGTCTTTGAAAATAAAACTGCAAAGTTAGGTCTCATTCAGACGTCCCTGTTGCTCGAAAATTTGTATGTTTTTTTCACGGAGAGATCATGTACATGTTATAATTGATGGTGTTAGTCAGATGTTGATGTATTCTTTCCCTGACTATGAATTTGTGCAAAATTCACTGATACATGTTAGTTTTTTACGGTAGCACTGATGAAAAAAGGAAATATAAGTCAAATCATATAAGTCTATGGCACTGTGAAAAACATGTACAGCACATGGATGGTATCAGTGTACAATCCGTATTTAACATTGCAAAGCATATATGAGGCTTTTTGAACCATTTATTTACCCACAAGTGAAAAACACTGAAGACTCGTGGTAAAAATGGACACACAGATCAAACACTGATGACTCACTGATCCAAAACACTGATAACATACTGATTGTAAAAAAAAGACATGGTCCAAAAACTGAAAACTTAATGCTCCGAAACACTGATGACACATTGATGGAAAAAAGGACACAGACCAGACACTGATGACTCACTGATCCAAAACACTGATGACACACTGATGGTAAAAAAGGACAAGGACCAAATTTGATCCCTTACTGATCCAAAACACTGATGACACACTGATGGTAAAAAAGGACAAGGACCAAATTTGATCCCTTACTGGACCAAAACACTGATGACACACTGATGGTAAAAAAGAACAGGACTGTACACTAATGACATACTGATTCAAACACTGATGACACACTGATGGTTAAGAAATACACACAAATTACACACTGATTTAAAATACTAATGACACCATGAGTTGGCTACAGGCTCTACGCTAGGGACGGGCTGCATCTCAATGGTGAAGGTGCAGCTCTGCTGGGGGAGAAAATGGCTAGAAGGTTGGAGGAGTGTTTAAACTAGGAATTAGGGGGAGGGTATTAGTTTTATAGGTGGGGAAGCTAGTGCAGATAGAGACCTGGGCACAAATAAGGAAGTTGGCGGTGGCGGTGGCATGGGGGTTGGGGTTAGACCAGTTAATAATTTAAGAAAGAATAGAGGTACAGAGAGGAACATTAAGTGCATGTATACTAATGCTAGAAGCCTCGCCAACAAAATGGACGAATTAGAACTAATGTTGTTGGAGCATAATTATGACATGGTGGGAATATCTGAAACATGGCTGGATGAGAGCCATGACTGGGCTGTTAACTTGCAGGGCTATAGCCTGTTCAGAAATGACCGTACAGGTAAGCGAGGGGGAGGGGTGTGTCTATATGTAAAATCATCCTTAAAACCCATCCGGCGTGATAATATAGGTGAATTTAATGAAAATGTAGAGTCCCTGTGGGTGGAGATAAGGGGAGGGGGAAAAAATAATAAATTACTGATAGGGGTTTGTTATAAATCTCCAAAAATAATGGAAGCAATGGAGAATATCCTCGTAAAGCAAATAGATGAAGCTGCGACTCAAGGAGAAGTCATTATTATGGGGAACTTCAACTACCCTGAAATAGATTGGGGCACGGAAATCTGCAATTCTAGCAAAAGTAATCGGTGTCTGACAACTATGAGAGACCATTACCTTTCACAACTGGTTCAGGACCCAACAAGAAGGGGGGCACTGCTAGACCTAATATTAACCAACAGGCCAGACCACATATCAAATATAAGGGTTGGGGGTCACTTGGGGAATAGTGATAACAAAATAACAAGTTTTCATGTATCCTTTAATAAGATGTGTAGTAGAGGGGTTACAAGGACACTAAACTTCAGGAGGGCAAATTACCAAAGGATGAGAGAGGATCTTGGTGCAATTAACTGGAACGATATCCTGAGACACAAAAATACACAAAGAAAATGGGAGACGTTTATTAGCATCCTGGATAGGACCTGTGCACAGTATATACCGTATGGGAATAAACATACTAGAAATAGGAGGAAACCAATGTGGCTAAATAGAGCTGTAAGGGGCGCAATAAGTGACAAAAAGAAAGCATTTAGATAATTAAAGGAAGTAGGTAGTGATGAGGCATTAAATAAATACAGAAAATTAAATAAATTCTGTAAAAAGCAAATCAAGGCAGCAAAGATTGAGACAGAGAGACTCATTGCCAGAGAGAGTAAAAATAATCCCAAAATATTCTTTAACTACATAAAAAGTAAGAAATTAAAAAATGATAGTGTTGGCCCCCTTAAAAATAGTCTGGGTGAAATGGTGGATGAGGATGAGGAAAAAGCCAATATGCTAAATAACTTTTTTTCATCAGTATTTACAAAAGAAAATTCCATGGCAGACAATACGATCAGTGATAGCAAAAATTCCACATTAAGTGTCACCTGCTTAACCCAGCAGGAAGTGCGGCGGCGTCTAAAAATCACTAAAATTGACAAATCTCCGGGCCCGGATGGGATACACCCCCGAGTACTGCAGGAATTAAGTACAGTCATTGATAGACCAATATTTTTAATCTTTAAAGAGTCCATGATAACAGGGTCTGTACCACAGGACTGGCGTATAGCAAATGTGGTGCCAATATTCAAAAAGGGGACAAAAACTGAACTCGGTAATTATAGGTCAGTAAGCTTAACCTCTACTGTGGGTAAAATCCTGGAGGGCATTCTAAGGGATGCTATACTGGAGTATCTGAAGAGGAATAACCTCATGACCCAGTATCAGCACGGGTTTACTAGGGACCGTTCATGTCAGACTAATCTGATCAGCTTCTATGAAGAGGTAAGTTCCGGACTGGACCAAGGGTACCCAGTACATGTAGTGTATATGGACTTTTCAAAAGCTTTTGATGCCGTGCCACACAAAAGGTTGATACATAAAATGAGAATAATGGGGATAGGGGAAAAGTGGGTTGAGAGCTGGCTCAGGGATAGGAAACAAAGGGTGGTTATTAATGGAGCACACTCGGACTGGGTAGCGGTTAGCAGTGGGGTAGCACAGGGGTCAGTATTGGGCCCTCTTCTTTTTAACATATTTATTAATGACCTTGTAGGGGGCATTCAGAGTAGAATTTCAATATTTGCAGATGACACTAAACTCTGCAGGGTAATCAATACAGGGGAGGACAATTTCATATTACAGGATGATTTATGTAAACTAGAAGCTTGGGCTGATAAATGGCAAATGAGCTTTAATGGGGATAAATGTAAGGTCATGCACTTGGGTAGAAGTAATAAGATGTATAATTATGTGCTTAATTCTAAAACTCTGGGCAAAACTGTCAATGAAAAAGACCTGGGTGTATGGGTGGATGACAGACTCATATTCAATGGTCAGTGTCAGGCAGCTGCTACTAAGGCAAATAAAATAATGGGATGCATTAAAAGAGGCCTAGATGCTCATGAGGAGAACATAAATTTACCTCTATACAAGTCACTAGTTCGACCACACTTAGAATACTGTGCACAGTTCTGGTCTCTGGTGTATAAGAAAGACATAGCTGAACTGGAGCGGGTGCAGAGAAGAGCGACCAAGGTTATTAGAGGACTGGGGGGTCTGCAATACCAAGATAGGTTATTACACTTGGGGCTATTTAGTTTGGAAAAACTAAGACTAAGTTGTAATCCTATTTTAAAGGCCACTGTCACCCCTTCCAGCCGTTATAAACTAAAAGAGCCACCTTGTGATGCCACACTGCAGTCACTCAAATCTTCAGGGTCGCCGCCCCCTCCGCGCTGTTTTCCCATGAAATCTGATGCCTGCGCTGTTTAGTACTGGCTGGTGCAGGCGCAGTCTGCAAGACTGAATGTGATGTCAGATGGCCAGAGCTCACTGCACCTGCACCAGCCAGTACTAAACAGCGCAGGTGCCGGATTTCTTGGGAAAACTGCGCGGAGGGGGCGGCACCCAGTGCCCCTGAAGATTTGAGTGACGGCAGTGTGGCGTTTCAAGCAGGGGGTTAAGACCTGCCTCCCTGTCTAAAGACAGGTATTTTGGAGAAGTTATAAAACGCTTTATTTTGGGAATAAATGCACAAAAAATTAAAAGAGGCACCTTGTTAGAATGCAGCATTGCTGCTGCACAAGGTGGCTGTTTTAGTTTATAACGGCTGGAGGGGGTGAAAGAGGCCCTTTAATGTATAAATATATGAGGGGACAGTACAAAGACCTTTCTGATGATCTTTTTAATCATAGATCTGAGACAGGGACAAGGGGGCATCCTCTACATCTGGAGGAAAGAAGGTTTAAGCATAATAATAGACGCGGATTCTTTACTGTAAGAGCAGTGAGACTATGGAGCTCTCTGCCATATGATGTTGTAATGAGTGATTTGTTACTTAAATTTAAGAGGGGACTGGATACCTTTCTGGAAAAGTATAATGTTACAGGATATATGCACAAGTTTCCTTGATAGGGCGTTGATCCAGAGAATTAGTCTGATTGCCATATGTGGAGTCGGGAAGGAATTTTTTTCCCCAATGTGGAGCTTACTCTTTGCCACATGGTTTTTTTGTCTTCCTCTGGATCAACATGTTAGGGCATGTTAGGTTAGGCTATGGGTTGAACTAGATGGACTTAAAGTCTTCCTTCAACCTTAATAACTATGTAACTATGTATCTATGTGTTATAGCAGGATCCATTTTATCTTGCTTGCCTCCATTTTATTTAAGGGCTACTAAACAGAGGAAAACAAGTTGTTATTCACTATTCTTCATGCAGCTATTATTGCTGATTGCAGCAGGGCATGGGGGATGAAATGTCCTTGGTAAATAACGAATAATGTTCTGTGTAGAAAAATACGATTACGAAAACACAGGGAGACAAGTGGTTAACTCTCCGACGCTTAGCCCATAAATGGTGAATCCGCTTCCGACATAAATATGGATAAAAAGTCTGTGTAAGCTCAAATAAACTAGAGATACTTCAGATACATGCCTGGTATACTGTGTCTTGTCTCTCTCCGGCCGTGACGTCTTCTCTAAGGTGGACTCATCAGAGAACAAGTCGAGACCTGCGTCAACACATGGACATGTGAATGAGGCCTTAGCAGGAAATCTGCTATAGCTAGACCATACCAGATGTTTTTTTGTCTTTTAAACTCGATTCGAGCAACCTTGTGAAATTCGAGTTTGAAAAATAATTGAACTACATAATGGCAGTCTGTGACCTGCATTTCATGATTTTCTTTTGTCTGCAAGCAAACATCTGAAAAATACTATAAAATACACTGTGCATTAAGGGGTGCTTAAACCATCATTTGCGCAAAATCACTAAATATGGTGCAATCATTTAAGACTGAGTAATGAAAGACTGTGGCAGAAATAATTAATTTTATTCATAACTAGTAGTAATTTTCATTTAAGTTATTACTGTTTCACTGTTTATTTTGTTGTATAATAGGGTAAAATGTGCATAAATTATTGTTTTATGGGCTACCTTTGATAATAAAATAATGTGTGCTATAATTAGAGCCATGGAGAGCAAAATGCAATGTTTTGTAATGACTTGTTATACTGTATGCATATTGTGGTCTGTAAACCAGATTTGCACCTTTTTTTATATTTAAAGCATCCTGGAATTAAGGATACCTTAAAAAGAGCAATAATAATAACAATACTGATTATAAAATTGTTCACTGTCACACAAGGTTGTATTTGTAAATGAAAAATAGTTCTAGTTATTTTTTTCTATTTAGTTTTCTGGGAAGTGCATGGACAAAACTTTGTTTCTAAAAATGACAGCATAAGAGCTAGCTGACCTTTCCAGAGTTCCTTAACTTCAAAGCAATTGTTCTAAAAAGTAACAATCTATTCTTTAATGTGTTTTTTTCTCATTGTTCATAGAAAACCATAATTAAAAACAGGAGGATATGATTTTTATGTAGAAGGAATAAAGGGGGTACTAGTTGAACTAAATTTATCAATAAAATCAATCATTTGTTACAAAATTAAAATGATTATTGTAAAATCTTGCACTTTCCCAACACTGAAGAACATATGGAAAACGATTCGTTACCACTGGCATTGTGCACACCAGTCCTAATGAATGCCTTGCTGGATTTCATTATGAGGTGCAGGAGACTGAATTAATTTTTGCACATGTTGTCGTTGGCATTCACCTATACACCTTTCCAGAAATGCTACCCCAGTCACACCCTGGAGTCCCCATTCACCCCCCGCTCCACCCATTTCGAGATGTAATAAAGCCAAATGTCACAAAGTTATTGCACAACTTCTCATTATGAACTTTGAAACTGTTTTATGCCAATTTTGTTGCAAAAACACTTTGATGAATTAGTTGCGTCGTCTATAATCACCAAATAAATTTACCAGTTATTTTGGCTTTTTGATTTAACAACTTACTAGTAGTGTTGAGCATTCCGATAGCGCAAGTATCGGGTATCGGCCGATACTTGCGGTATCGGAATTCCGATACCGAGATCTGATACTTTTGTGGTATTGGGTATCGGTATCGGATCAATAGGGATGTGTAAAATAAAGAATTAAAATAAAAAATATTGATATGCTCACCTCTCCGGCGGCCCCTGGACATCACGCTGGTAACCGGCCGGCTTCTTTGTTTAAAATGAGCGCCTTCAGGACCTGCGAATGACGTCGCGGGTTCTGATTGGTCGCGTGCCGCCCATGTGACCGGCACGCGACCAATCAGAAGCCGCGACGTCATTCTCATTCACAAAACTCCTATTTCTAGGAATTAAGGACCTGCGAATGACGTCGCGGCTTCTGATTGGTCGCGTGCCGGTCACATGGGCGGCACGCGACCAATCAGAAGCCGCGACGTCATTCGCAGGTCCTGAAGGCGCTCATTTTAAACAAAGAAGCCGGCCGGTTACCAGCGTGATGTCCAGGGGCCGCCGGAGAGGTGAGCATATCAATATTTTTTATTTTAATTCTTTATTTTACACATCCCTATGGATCCCAGGGCCTGAAGGAGAGTTTCCTCTCCTTCAGACCCTGGGAACCATGAGAATACCTTCCGATACTTGATGTCCCATTGACTTGTATTGGTATCCGATATCGGTATCGGCGATATCCGATATTTTTCGGGTATCGGCCGATACTATCCGATACCGATACTTTCAGGTATCGGACGGTATCGCACAACACTACTTACTAGTTGTTTTCCTTCTTCAACCTTGAATTAATAAAGTGGGTTCTCCTGCGTCACTTCACATGTAATCATCATTTTAGACTATAAATCTAAATTTCCTATTAGTGATTTACATCTTCTCATAGCTTCCTTCTATGTGCCCTTCTTTGAGATACTAAAAAAGGGAGAATGGCATTTTGGCCAACAAATTGCATTTTCCTCCTTTGCAGTAAGACTAGCCAAAACCACATAAGTACCTACTTCATTGCAAAAACCTGCCGCAGAGTGATGAGCGAGTGTATTCGTTACTCGAGATTTCCCGAGCATTTCCCGAGATTTTTTAGTGCTCGGAGATTTAGTTTTCCTCACCTCAGCTGAATGATTTACATCTGTTAACCAGCTTAATTACATGTGGGGATTCCCAGGCAACCCCCACATGTACTTATGCTGGCTAACAGATGTAAATCATTCAGCTGCGGCGAAGAAAACTAAATCTCCGAGCACTAAAAAATATTTGGAGGACACCCGATCGTGCTCGGGAAATCTCGAGTAATGAGTATATTCGCTCATCACTATTGCCAACTGATTACTTTTAAGACTGATGAGGTTACTATTTAACACTTGAGGAGTTCCCTGAAATATAGCAACATCAGTCACTTCAATAATAGTGAAGACAAACTGATTTTAAGCTAGTGAAGGATTCTTGAACCACTCTACGCAAGAGATATGTGTACCAGTTTGATGAAAATCAAATTTATGTTAACAGTTAGGAAACGTGTTGTTGTTTGAACAATTTGAAATTTGATTCATACAAATCAATGTTCGCCTCATTTTAGACAATTGCTTTATTCAGAAAATGCAAAAATGACCTCAGAAATGACTACGTGGACTTTCCCATAAAACTTTGCATCTATCACATCACTTTGTAAAGCACAGTCAATCAGTAGACAATATCATAGTCAGTATAAAAGGTGAGGCAGGGAGTGCAGCAGACATTTTTAAGAGTGATTCAGTTTGGTGAGAGAAATCCAAAGCTCACAGCTCTACATTAAAAATAGGAAGAGAAAGCCATAAAATATTTGTCAAATACTGCAGACACTGTGTGGCACAGCATTGACAATGAGTGCTGTAGTCTGTTAATAAAGAGATGCAATTGTTAGGGGGAAAGAGAGAGAAAATGGAAGGTGATAGCAACAATTGCAGTGATAAAGTGTAGCTGGGCTTCTTGCTTGTCTTGCGGTATTTACTGTATTTGAATGATACTTTTTTTTAATTCTTCATGCACGAGAAAGTAACAAGTCAACACTTTATTTGGAAAATAAACAAATACTGTACTCTGTTTCTGGCCACCATCACATGTTCAGTATTTGGTCAGTATTTCATATCAGTATTTGTAAGATAAATCCTGGAGTGGGTGAAAAGTGCAGAAGTGCTGACATGTTTCTATTATACTATTGCTCTGATTGCTCCTTAGATTGTTTTCATTTACAAATACATATGTAGCATACTGACAAACTACTGAACATGTGAACGTGGCCTAAGTGACAGAAAGAGAATTTGTCATAAGCAAGTGACCTAATTGAATTTTGGCGTGACTTTGACAATCTTTCTTGTTAATGAGGAAATATTATTTAAAAACTACATGCAAAAAAATTAACCAAACAATAGACATTTAACAGGAATTGTCTATTTTATAAAGTGATAAAGTAGTATGTAAGCACATTTTATTTGCGCATCTTATTTTGCAGTTATATGTTTCATTTATACACAACAAAACAACACAGCGACCTTTTGCAACTGTTCGATGCGTACACAAAAGAAATAAGTGGAATGGTCGATGGAGGATCAAGTTTGAGTCAAAATTTGATCACTTTCAGATTCGATTCATGGTGCGCAAAAAAAAACTTTCCAGGCGACATTTTCTACACTGCTGAAGCATCAGAGAGCAGAATTCCATCATTTTTTGTTGCTGTGTGGGTCTCTCCATAATGTCCTGCAACTATAACATGTTGAGAAATATCCAACCCTGCACAGTGTTGGTCAGTGCCTAAGTAATCACAGACCAGCAGTTCTCCATGGAACACAAGTTGAAGACATTTTCTATCTCCAGAGTCACTGAGTCTCTTTCTTCCCTAAATTGTAAACTCTCATGTTGAATGGGATCCTCTTTCTCTTCCTCTATCTCTCTCTATTCTAGAGATCTTATCAGGTACTGACTGGGGCTGAAATTCAGTCCTGGCATTTTAAATCACACAGGTCCATGTTGTCCCCATCCCTAAGCACTAGATGGGATATATTACTAATATTACCCTGAATAGAGAAAAGCAAGATTTACTACAAGACCAATATTTCTAATGATACCGGTGTCATGTTGGGGTAGGTGACTGAGTCAACTCTTAACAGTATGGGTGTCTTGAGAACACCGATTCTGTTAACAATGTTGCAGACAAGGCGGCCCACAACCGGACTGGCCCTTCTGGCATTTGCCAGAAGTGCCAGATGGCCAATCCGGCCCTGGATCTTATGGTCAGAGAGATTTTTCTCCCTTCCCCATGTGTATTGTTCAAGAAATGACAATCTTTCAGTATTCAGATTCACTCAAATGTATTTACCACATATCATTTTTTTAGGGAAAATTTGGCAAAGTCAGCTAATTCAAACTTCAAACGATCCGCTCATCTCTAGTATACACTTAACTCACATTTCTTGCTATATCTGTTGTGGGAAAATGGCTATAATTGGTTTTTTTAACACCTCTATTTTAGTGTGATTCGATTTTTACACTTGCTATATCTTTTTGTAGACATTTATCAACCTATTGCTTCTTATTCTATTTTTTTAGCAAGGAAGGGAGGGATATTGGAAGGGGAAAATTGGAGTTGGAAAGATTGACAGCAAAAATGGTTGAAATAAGAAAAGAAGCCTGTCCTGGATTAGGACAGGTAGCCAAAATTAATGCATTACCAGAATAAGCTGTGTTCCGTGATGAATAAAGCTTTCGTTGAGCTGCTGCTTGACGATTGCGCATTTGACAAGAAGACCCCTGTTCAATATGTTCTGTAACTTCACTGTACTGATGTTGGCGTTGCTATTGTTTGTCCTGCACAGCCATACATTTCACTTCCTGTCCCATCATATTTATTATTTTATATGGGGAGATATCTCCTGCCACTCCTTCTGCACTGCAGGTAGACAGCTGCCCAGATCTGCTTCTTGTTATATGTGTCCCATAGTTACACTGTCCTGCTGCTGGTTAACCTACCCTACACAGAGTACGTGATCCTGAAACTGCAACAAGAAAGGGATTATTTTTGCAAAGGTTTTTAGAAATCTATTGCTTTTTCACTTTTAAAATGGAAAAAAGGTTGCTGCTTAATTAAAAAGGGAACAGTTTATGGATATCTTCTTTAAAATCCATTGCCTCTTCATTATCCAAGTAGCATTTATAAATAGTTTGCTAAAAATATCTGGCATTGTGCTTTTACAAACTGGAAATCTATTTCTGCTTCCATAAAAAGAATATTTATTATAAAAAATACTAGTTAAAAAGTTACAACCTCTTAATTTAACAAAAAACTTTTTGCTACTTCCCAAATATGGATAATTTTTGGACTGCCGGTTGATAAAATGGATTTGACTTCCATGCAAACCGCCTGTGTATGAACACTGACACAATAGTCATGTGCCCTAGAAAGGGGATACTTTTTTACAGTTTTCAATTTTTTTTATTTATGTTTAACAATTTTACATAAAAGTCTGTCAGTTCAGTGTAATATTAAATAGGCTGAAGGTTACTACAAAAATCATACATTTAACCATAGCCATATATATTGAGTTCATTGAACATTGCTAAGGCTGTGTTTGTGTTAAAGAATTTGAAAGGGGTTTAACCCCTTCATGACCCAGCCTATTTTGACCTTAATGACCTGGCCATTTTTTGCAATTCTGACCAGTGTCCCTTTATGAGGTAATAACTCGGAACGCGTCAACGGATCGTAACGGTTCTGAGACTGTTTTTTCATGACATATTGGGCTTCATGTTAGTGGTAAATTTAGGTCAATAATTTTTGCGTTTATTTGTGAAAAAAATGGAAATTTGGCTAAAATTTTGAAAATTTTGCAATTTTCAAATTTTGAATTTTTATTCTGTTAAACCAGAGAGTTATGTGACACAAAATAGTTAATAAATACCATTTCCCACATGTCTACTTTACATCAGCACAATGTTGGAAACAATTTTTTTTTTGCTAGGAAGTTATTAGGGTTAAAATTTGACCAGCGATTTCTCATTTTTACATCAAAATTTACACAACCATTTTTTTTAGGGACCACCTCACATTTGAAGTCAGTTTGAGGGGTCTGTGTGGCTGAAAATACCCAAAAGTGACACCATTCTAAACACTGCACCCCTTAAGGTACTCAAAACCACATTCAATAAGTTTATTAACCCTTTAGGTACTTCACAGCAGCAGAAGCAACATGGAAGGAAAAAATGATCATTTAACTTTTTAGTCACAAAAATTATGTTTTAGCAACAATTTTTTTTATTTTCCAAAGGGTAAAAAGAGAAACTGGACCTCAAACCTTATTGTATAATTTGTCCTGAGTACGCCAATACCTCATATGTAAGGGGGAACCACTGTCTGGGCGCAAGAAAGGGCTCTGAAGGGAAGGAGCGCCATTTGACTTTTTCAATGAAAAATTGGCTCCAATCTTTAGCGGACATCATGCCGCGTTTGGAGAGCCCCTGTGTGCCTAAATATTGGAGCTTCCCCACAAGTGACCCCATTTTGAAAACTAGACCCCCAAGGAGCCTATCTAGATGCACAGTGAGCACTTTGAACCCCCAAGTGCTTCACAAATTGATCCGTAAAAAAGAAAAAGTACTTTTTTTTCACAAAAAAATTCATTTAGCCTCAATTTGTTCATTTCCACATGGGCAACAGGATAAAATAGATCCGAAAATGTATTGGGCAAATTCTCCTGAGTACACTGATACCTCACATGTGGGGGTAAACCACTGTTTGGGCACGCGGCAGGGCTCGGAAGGGAAGGAGTGCCATTTGACTTTTTGAATGAAAAATTAGCTCCAATCGTTAGTGGACACCATGTCGCGTTTGGAGAGCCCCTGTGTGCCTAAACATTGGAGCTCCCCCACATGTGACCCCGTTTTGGAAACTAGACCTCCCATGGAACTAATCTAGATGTGCGGTGGCCACTTTAAACTCCCAAGTGCTTCATAGAAGTTTATAACGCAGAGCCGTGAAAATAAAAAAATCATTTTTCTTTCCTCAAAAATTTTTTAGCCTGTAATTTTTTATTTTCACAAGAGTAACAGGAGAAATGGACCCTAAACGTTGTTGTCCAGTTTGTCCTGAGTACACTGATGCCCCATATGTGGGAGGATCCACTGTTTGGGCACACGTCGAGGCTCAGAAGGGAAGTAATGACTTTTGAAATGCAGACTTTGATGGAATGGTCTGCGGGCGTCACGTTGCGTTTGCAAAGCCCCTGATGTGCCTAAACAGTAGAAACCCCACCACAAGTGACCACATTTTGGATCTAGACCCCCAAAGGAACTTATCTAGATATGTGGTGCGCACTTTGAACCCCCAAGTGCTTCACAGAAGTTTACAACGCAGAGCCGTGAAAATAAAAAATCATTTTTCTTTCCTCAAAAATGATGTTTTAGCAAGCAATTTTTTTATTTTCACAAGGGTAACAAAATAAATTAGACCCCAATATTTGTTGCCCAGTTTGTCCTGAGTACAGTGATACCCCATATGTGGGGCTAAAGCACTGTTTGGGCACACTTCAGGGCTCGGAAGTGAAGTAGTGACTTTGGAAATGCAGACTTTGATGGAATGGTCTGCGGGCATCACGTTGTGTTTGCAGAGCCCCTGATGTGCCTAAACAGTGGAAACCCCTCAATTCTAACTTCAACACTAACCCCAACACACCCCTAACCCTAATCCAAACTGTAGCCATAACCCTAATAATAACCCTAACCCCAACACACCCCTAACCACAACCCTAACCTCAACACACCCGTAACCCTAATCCCAACCCTAACCCTAATCCCAATCCTAACCCTAATCCCAACCCTAACCACAACTTTAACCCCAACACACCCCTAACCCTATCCATAACCCTAACCACAAGCCTAATCTTAACCCTATTTCCAACCCTACCCCTAATTCCAACCCTAACTCTAATTCCAACCCTAACCCTAAGGCTATGTGCCCACGTTGCGAATTCATGTGAGATTTTTCCGCACAATTTTTAAAAAATCCGCAGGTAAAAGGCACTGCGTTTTACCTGCAGATTTACAGCGGATTTCCAGTGTTTTTTGTGCAGATTTTATCTGCTGATTCCTATTGAGGAACAGGTGTAAAACGCTGCAGAATCTGCACAAAATTGACATGCTGCGGAAAATACAACGCAGCATTTTCGCACAGTATTTTCCGCACCATGGGCACAGCGGATTTGGTTTTCCATAGGTTTACATGGTACTGTAAACCTGATGGAAAACTGCTACGAATTCGCCGCGGCCAATCCGCTGCGGATCCGAAGCCAAATCCCCACTGTGTGCACATACCCTAACCCTAACCCTAACCCTAGTTCTAACCCTAACCCTAGTGGAAAAAGAAAAAAAACATATTTTCTTTATTTTATTATTGTCCCTACCTATGGGGGTGATAAAGGGGGGGGTCATTTACTATTTTTTTTAATTTTGATCACTGTGATAGGTTATATAACAGGGATCAAAATATACCTGGAACAAATCTGCCGGCCGGCAGATTCGGCGGGCGCACTGCGCATGCGCCCGCCATTTTGGAAGATGGTGGCGCCCAGGGAGAAGACGGACGGACACCGGGAGGCCCGGTAAGTATGGTGGGAGATCTTAGCTTGGGGGGTGGATCGGAGGATGGGGGGGTGGCATCAGAGCACGGGGGAGCGGGCAGGAAGACGGGGAGCAGACAGGGTGACAGAGGGGAGCGGAGCACCTGACAGAGGACCGGGGAGGAGATCGGTGGCGGTGGGTGGGGGGGTACATCAGTGCTTCCAGCCATGGCTGATGATATTGCAGCATCGGCCATGGCTGGATTGTAATATTTTACTAGTTTTGAAGCACCACTCCCCCTGTCCCTGCAGATCGGGTGAAATTGGAGTTAACCCTTTCACCCGATCTGCAGGGATGCGATCTTTCCATGACGCCACATAGGCGTCACAGGTCGGATTGGCACCGACTTTCATGACGCCTACGTGGCGTCAAAGGTCGGGAAGGGGTTAATACAGTACTAAATGACCTAGG
Organism: Ranitomeya imitator; assembly: GCF_032444005.1. NCBI lineage: Eukaryota > Metazoa > Chordata > Amphibia > Anura > Dendrobatidae > Ranitomeya > Ranitomeya imitator. Next base: position 53,860,662 of record NC_091284.1, read on the forward strand.
AGTTTTAGGCTATGTGAACACATTGCGGATTCGTATGCGAATTTTTCTGCACCATTTTATAAAAATCTGCAGGTAAAATGCCCTGCGTTTTACCAGCAGATTTACTGTGGAATTACTGCAGATTTCCAGTGTTTTTTGTGCGGATTTCACCTGCGTTTTACCACCTGTGGATTCCTATACAGGAGCAGGTGTAATATGCTGTGGAATTCGCACAAAGATTTGATATGCTGTGGAAAATACAATGCAATGTTTCCACGTGGTACTGTTCGCACCATGGGCACTGAGGATTTGGTTTTCCATAGGTTTACATGGTACTGTAAACCTCATGGAAAATTGCTGTGAATCCGCAGCGGCCAACCCTTAGACATGTCTTTTCAAGGCAATTAGAGACTTTGCAATATTGCATCAAATCAAGCCAGACATGTCACTCGAAGCAAGGAGCACTAGACTAGGACTTGTCTACTTAGGGTATGTGCACACATTGCAGATTTCCTGCAGATCTGCAGTGTTTTTTTCCGTGAAGAAATGCTGCAGATCCACAAGTAATTAACAGTACAATGTAAATTAATGTGGAAAAAATGCTGTGCCAATAGTGCAGAAAATTCCACACTGAAAACGCAGCAGATTAAAAAAATGACCATGTCAATTCTTTTGTGGATCTGCAGCGTTTCTGCACCCATTGACTTCCATTGATTCAGTCAAATCTGCAGCAAAACTGCAGGATCTGCGGTTTTGCTGCGGAGTTGCGTGCGAGAAACGCTGTGTGGGCTGAGGGTGGGGGGAGACTATGTATGTGGGTGGAGACTGTGTGTGCGGAGAAGGTGTTCTGTGTCTGTGTGCAGGTGTTTGTGTGTGTCTGCATTTGTCTGTGGGGCTGTGTGTTTGTCTGCGTGCGGGGATCTGCGGGGGTCTGTGGGTGTCTGTGGGGCTGTGTGTCTGTGTGTGGGGGTCTGCGGAGCTGTGCAGGGATCTGCAGGGGTCTGTGGGTGTCTGCGGGGCTCTGTATGTGTCTGTGTATGGGGGTCTGCGGAGCTGTGCAGGGATCTGCAGGGGTCTGCGGGTGTCTGCGGGGCTGTGTGTGTCTGTGCGTGGGGGTCCGTGGGGCTATGAGGGGCTGTGCGGGGATCGTGGGGCTGTGTGGGGGTCTGTGGGTCTGTGTGTATCTGTGTGGGTGTGCATGGGTATGTTCAGGACTTTATGTGCGCGGGGCTGTGTGTGTGCGGGTCTGGATTAGTCCCATCCGGCTATGCCTGCTACAGTGACAGGTAGCTGGATGATGGGACAGTAGTAGTCCCATCATCCGGCTATCGTGTTAAAGTGTGAAAAAAAAACACATACACACATTTACAGTACAGACAGTTTATACAACATACAGTAACATACTCACCTATCACCTAGTCCCCGAAGCCATCGATAACCTATAAAAAATATTAAAATAATAAACCAAGAGTGTACTCCCTGATCGGATGTAGTCATGTAATAACGAGTATCCCACAACTATTTCCCATGTAGAACAGTGACATTGGGCGATGTCCGTGCTCTACAGGGGTCCCTCGATGAACTGACAGCGGAGGTAATCCTCCGCGATGTATACCTCCGCCGCTGCTGGGATAAAGGTCACTTAAGTTCATTCTCTCACTGGCAATGCTGTGTGAGAAACTTCCCATGCAGCATTGCCATAAAGCGAGACAATGAACTAAAGTATCCTCTTCAGTGATGCACTGCAGGTGCCATTGTCTCCTTTCAGTGTGTCACTGGAGGCCCTATAGAGCATTTGACATAACCCGATGTCACTGTTCTATAGGGGAGATCGTCGTGGGACACTCGTTATTAATTGGACTGTGTCGGACAGGGAGTATACGGTTGGATTACTATTTTTTATTTTTTGCAGGCAATCGAGGGCTTTGGGGAATTAGGCATGGTTGTAAGTAAGGTGAAATTAAGAATATTAAAATACTTTTTTCTGGCTGTGTCCATTTTTAACTTTTTCACTACTATAGGTTTAGTATTGGATATGTGTCTTATTGACGCCTTTCCATTACTAACTGGGCTTATTACCCCATATGCCATGGCTACAGGGCAGTGGGAAGAGAGAGGCTACGTGCCGGAAGTGGCACATCTTACAGATGCACCATTTCTGGGGTGGCTGCGGACTGGTATTTGTAGCCAGGGGGGTCAATATCCATGGTCCCTCTCTAGGCTATGAATATCAGCCCACAGCTGTCTGTATAGCCTTTCTGGCTATAAATTATAGGAGGACCCCACGTGATTTTTTTGGGGGGTCCCCCTATTTTAATAGCCAGTAAAGGCTAAATATACAGCTGCATGCTGGCTTCCCAGGCTACAAATATCGGCCTCCAGTTGCTGGCTTTCCCATTCTGGATTTGAAAATTGCGTGGGAGCCCACCAACTTTTTTTCCATTTTTTTAAATTAAACAGAGAGTGTGTTTAAGGCCAGGGTCACACTCATATGAGTTTTGTCGCACCTCAATACCCGGCACTGCCGTCGGAGTATGCAGCTGTATGTATTTCTATGTACAGTAGCTGAATGCTCCGGTCCCGAGTGCCGGTGGCAGTGCTGGGTACTGAGGTGTTAGACCCGTGCGAGTTTCTTGCAAGTGTGACAACGGCCAATGCAGATTTTTGTGTGTGTGTCTTTATTTAACTCTCTATGTACCATTTTATTATGTTTATTACTAAGCATTGGGCTTGTTATTTATCTATTATCTATCTATCTATCTATCTATCTATCTATCTATCTATCTATCTATCTACCTATCTATCTATCTATCTATCTATCTATCTACCTACCTACCTATCTATCTATCTACCTATCTATCTATCTATCTATCTATCTATCTATCTATCTATCTATCTATCTATCTATCTATCTATCATCTATCTATCATCTATCTATCTATCTATCTATCTATCCCATATCTATCTATCTAACTACAATATCTATCTATCTATCTATCTATCTATCTATCTATCTATCTATCTATCTATCTACAATATCTATCTATCTATCTATCTTCCATCTATCTATTATCTATCTATCTATCTATCTATTATCTATCTATCTATCTATCTATCTATCTATCTATCTATCTATCTACAATATCTATCTATCTATCTATCTATCTATCTATCTATCTATCTATCTTCCATCTATCTATTATCTATCTATCTATCTATCTATCTATCTATCTATCTACAATATCTATCTATTGTCTATCTATCTATCTATCTATCTATCTATCTATCTATTATCTATCTATCTATCTATCTATCTATCTATCTATCTATCTATCTTCCATCTATCTATTATCTATCTATCTATCTATCTATCTATCTATCTATCTATCTATTATCTATCTGTGTGTGTAAACATTATTCTTCAATTGAGTATGTAAATGAAGAGGTTGGACAAGAGATTACATAACTTTTTTTAAGTATGTTAGCTTTATTTAGGCTACAAAAACGCAGACAAATCCGCATGAAAAAACTCATAAAAAATGCATAAAAAACGCATCAAAACACAGCAAATCTGCACCTGCATTTTCTGGCAAGAATCTGCACAGAAAATTCCACAGGCAAATCTGCAACGTGTGCACATGCCCTTAGGACATATCAAACAAGGAAAGCAAGCACTGGAAAAGCACATCATGGTTGGAAAAATAGAAGGAACAAGTCGAAGAACAAGACCATCAGCCTGATGGCTTGATACTATAAAAGTAATAGAGAAGACCCTGGTGGGCCTATCTATTTTTGCACAAGATCGATCTTTTTACAGATCATTCATCCTTCAAGTTGCCATGGCTTGATATTGAGCTGCAGGCCGTTAGAAAATAAAAATTATAATGAATCAATTTGCTGTGAATCAAAGATTTAAAAAAAAAATATGAAAGCTGAAAGCTTTTAATGCATTTACTTGAAGTAAAGGAAATAAAAGTCAAAATAAGTTTCATAATTACACAATATCCTAAATGACTACTGTTATATTTATTATTAGCATTTTATCATTTCAGGTTTATACATTTTTTCATTTTTTTACACCTTTACTTAGAGTGAGTGAAAGTAAAATCTGTATGTTGAAATAGGTTATAATTATGTTTTGACTACACTGAATATAAAAAGAGCTTTATGAAATGTATTTCTTAGATCTGTAAGATGTAGAGATTTACTCAAAAGTTCTTTTTGTGAGAATCTGAAGATAAATAATGATACAGTACTTGTGTCAAAACAAATTGGCATAGATAGAAAAATAGTTAATGTTATTTTAGGGCTTGTATGCTATAGTCACTGCGACAACAGTGACTGGTGATTAATTCACTCTACCTTTATGACATTACATAGAGACACATTTGGTTCCAATTCATAAATTAACTTGGAAGACCCATTTGATCTAATTCACTGCTGTAGAAAATAGTGAAGTGCCTAACTTAATTGTTTTTTTACTTAATTTTTCAATTTTTTTTGTTTGTTTTATCTTCTCCTCAAAGTCCTAGTCTAAATTGCACGAGGTTTAATACCAATCCTTGAATTTCAGAATTATGCACGATTAAAGCCCTTGATCAAGTCCATTAAATTGCCAGTGCTTCCTTGTTCTTGGTTGGAACATTTTATTAAACACAAAGTCATTCTTGTCCATGAGATTTGTCATATATTGTTTAGTTGTTTAGTAGTATTTATTTGACTATTTGTCATGAGTCATGAGTACCATAATATATTTTAGGACTAGGGTTGAGCGACCTTTACTTTTATAGGATCGGGTCAGGTTTCACGAAACCCGACTTTTTCAAAAGTCGGGTCGAGTGAAATCGTCCGATCCTATAAAAAAGTCGGGGTCGGGGTCGGCCGAAACCTGAAACCCAATGCAGTGCATTGGGTTTCCATGGTTCCCAGGGTCTGAAGGAGCGGAAACTCTCCTTCAGGCCCTGCGATCCATATTTTAGTGTAAAATAAAGAATTAAAATAAAAAATATCGCAATACTTACCCTCTGACGCGCCCTGGTACTAACCGGGAACCTTCCTTCCTTAGAATCAGCCGTCCAGGACCTTGCGGTGACGTCGCGGTGACGTCGCGGCTTGTGATTGGCCGCGCGGCCACCCATGTGACCGCTCGCGCGACCAATCACAAGCCGCGACGTCACCGCGACGTCACCGAAGGTCCTGGAAGGGCTGATTCTTAGGAAGGAAGGCTGCCGGAAAGAAGCAGGGCGCGTCCGAGGGTGAGTATATACCTAATAGGAATATACTCACCCTCGGACGCGCCCTGCTTCTTTCCGGCAGCCTTCCTTCCTAAGAATAAGCCCTTCCAGGACCTTCGGTGACGTCGCGGTGACGTCATTCTTAGGAAGGAAGGCTGCCGGAAAGAAGCAGGGCGCGTCCGAGGGTGAGTATATACCTAATAGGAATATACTCACCCTCGGACGCGCCCTGCTTCTTTCCGGCAGCCTTCCTTCCTAAGAATCAGCCCTTCCAGGACCTTCGGTGACGTCGCGGTGACGTCGCGGCTTGTGATTGGTCGCGCGAGCGGTCACATGGGCGGCCGCGCGGCCAATCACAAGCCGCAACATCACCGCGACGTCACCGCAAGGTCCTGGAAGGCTGATTCTAAGGAAGGAAGGTTCCCGGTTTGTACCAGGGCGCGTCAGAGGGTAAGTATTGCGATATTTTTTATTTTAATTCTTTATTTTACACTTAAATCTGAATTCCGATACCAATTCCCGATATCTTAAACATATCGGGAATCGGTATCGGAATTCCGATTCTAGATTCAAAAGATCGCCGACTTCATGGCCGACCCCACACAGGGGTCGGGTCGGGTTTCATGAAACCCGACCTTGCCAAAAGTCGGCGACTTTTGAAAATTTTCGACCCTTTTCGCTCAACCCTATTTAGGACCTTTCCTTTTTTTTTTTTTTTTTTTTAAAGCAAATGAACAGAAATGCATGTGTTTTTGGAAATAATAAAAATATATCTATATTTTTTGCCAAATGAAAGCTATGCTGTACAGCAGACTCAAGGAACTGTGAATTCATCAGTGAGCTCATTCTTCAAAATCTTCTACTGAGCATATGATAATTTATGACCTTCTAGTCTTCTTTTATTGTCGAGGCTGATCAGTGTTTATAATATATGTAAAACTAATTAGCATCCAATGAGTTTGATACATCAAAACTTATGAATTAGATTCCAGATTGGAAAGGCATTATTCTAAAAAAAATCAATGATTTTATTGAAGAATTCAGCATTCAACTAAAGAACTAAATGGCAAAGAGTACACTTTGTGTGAGACTTTACAAAAAAGATGCTAGAGATGAGCGAGTCTTTTGACCTTCAAATTCTCAGACTTTGCTGAATTTTATCCACAAAATTGATTAAGAATGAATAAATTTGCGTTAATCTTAATATTGGATAGATTGTAGTTGCCCAGAAAATACACTATGGGGAGTGGTTGATGGAGACAGAACCCATTACATGACAATTTGAACAGAATGTGCATGAGCCCTCCATTATGTCTAATAGAGGGTGTATCTGAATCCCTCTTCCATCAAATTTTTGGTAGTTATTTTTTCCTTCATAAATTACAATGACAATTCAAAATTTTTCATAAAAAATTCAATTTTGGTTTACTTAAATTATTTTTTCTGAATCCTTTTTCAATTTTGCCTTATAATAATAATAATCTTTATTTTTATATAGCGCTAACATATTCCGCAGCGCTTTACAGTTTGCACACATTATCATCGCTATCCCCGATGGGGCTCAGAATCTAGATTCCCTATCGGTATGTCTTTGGAATGTGGGAGGAAGCTGGAGAACCCGTAGGAAACCCACGCGAACACAGGAAGAACATACAAACTCTTTGCAGATGTTGTCCTTGGTGGGATTTGAACCCAGGACCCCAGCGCTGCAATGCTAACCACTGAGCCACAGTGCTGCCCTTATATTCAAGTCATTAGAGGAAAAAATGTTTCTTAAGATTTTTTCCTGTAAACTCCAGTTTAACATCTATTTTAATTGCTTTATTGTCAGGCCTTAATGTGGAGTAAAAGTCTGACACCGTTGTTCTCAGCAGCGATCTGGGAATCAGCGATGTTTCCAGGTGTCTTCCTCAAGCTGTTCTCTTTTCATTCAGCACATTTTCCATCCATTTCGACATTTTTACTACCCCCAAGACCTCCTTGTAGGGTCTGCCAGAAAAATGCTTGGATTTCTGATTGACTCACCTTAAACTCATTCCTCAAAACGAGCATCGAAACATTAGAAATTGCTTCATTCGAGTAACGGGCATGTGAGCATTTTAGTGCTGGTTTATTCCTAATAAGTGCATATGTGGTCAATGCAAAACACTTGTACATAACTTATCCATTCCAAAGGACCAGGAGCAAGGCAATTTCATCAGTTAGAGCAGTCAGACTTAAATGCCTTATCACAATGACATAATTTATCACTATAACAGCATTTAAAAAAGGGCTGGATGCTTTTCTTACAACAATGGCATTATAGGTTATAAATCAAGCAATAAAGAATGTATAACTAGTGGAGAAAAGCAGAACTTGATGGGGCTGAGATAACCGAAGTTGTTGTATGTAAAGTAACTAAGTCTAAATCTACTCAGGTCCTCTAGGATTGCTTGATGTAATTTGTTTATCATGGGGCAGACTTTGTATTTCTTAAAAATAAATGAATTACAAAAATAAAGCTAAAGATGAAAGATCTTCTTCATTACATGGAAGAGTAATTCAGAAAACAGAATAATCAAGTAGTGTCTAAATTTCTTTTTGATTAATGTAAATTTTTATACTTCTACTAATTTGGATTCACCATGGCAACAATGTAAATGATCAAGAAGTCAGAAGTTTTTAAATACTAATTTAGTAAAAGTTATTTTACGTATAAGCTACTTAATAGAAAGTAAAATTCAAAAAGTGTTTCAGTAAAAATAGAACTAAAGCAGCTATTATTAGTAAATTAACTAATTTATGTACTGATTTTCATTTTTGCACTTTCACTTCCTTTACACGCCCCTTCTAAGATTTGGAATTTAATTTATGTCTGTTGACATTGCTAAAAGAGTGATAACTTTTTTTCTCAAAGGGTGAGAGAAAGGCTACACCGCCGAAACGCGCATTGGGGTGGACGCTCCTGGACTTTTTCCTGGCTTTATACAGGTAACTATATCTGTCACTTTATGTGGCTTCCATTTGGCCCCTGCTATTTATATTTTATACCTTATTGCCAGGCTGTACATTGATTAGGCGTTATGGGAATTGTGCAATATCTATACATAATGACCCTAAACAGCAGTAGATGTGTTCCTGTTTGCCTTTGTAAATCTTGTTGGTATATTTTTTGTTCTGTGAGCGTCCTTGTTTTTTGACATGTGTTAGTGGTTGTACTCCCTTCCTTGTCCACTTTTTTGTCATCTTTTACCTGATCATTTAATAAATTGATATGTACTATTTAAATTATATTTGGGATTCCTCTGTCATGTTTTTCTCTGGTGTACATGAAGGAACCAGATGCTAAGCCAAGGCTAATTGCCCCCACTGACGCTGGCTGCCTACCTGAGTATACAGTCCCAAAGCTACAGCCTCACATCACATATGTATAGGGTGGTATAGTATCCACTGGCATAAGCCAAACACATTTGATACTAGCGCATGGCCGTGCAGCCATGCAAACCTTTTATAGCTGCAGCTCTACAGGACCTTCCTGGTGGACCAATAGGAGCTGCAACAGGGCCTGAGCGTGTGACCCCGACCTCCAATTAGAGGTCCTTACGTGGGCATGCTCAGTGCGTGAAAAGCAGGACTTAGTCCCAGAAAAGCCTGCTCGCTGCTTACCAGTGCTGTCTACAAGGGCAGAGCCTGGAAAGGCCGCAGCAACCATTCGCCCACTATCAGGCTGAGCCAGACGCTGGGACCGACGTCTCCGCTGAGCAGGTTCCACTGTGGCTGGAGGAGAATGCAAGACCACAGCCGACATGGTTCAAGATTCCCCCTGGGCAGCGGCGGGAACTCGACACCTACCAAATGGTACCAATAAAGCCATCAACTTGTCCTGCAAAAATCAAGTCCTCACATGACTCTGTAGACAGAAATATGAAAATATTATAGGTCTCAAAATATGGCAATTCAAACACTAGTTTTAGCAAAAAAATCATCATTCAGTGTGTGACAGCAGCCAAACATAAAAAAATAAATAAATGTGGTGTCACTGTAATCGCACCCACCCAAAGAATAAAGTTGTCTAATCACTTACACCAATGCAGGAATTGTATAAAAAATTAACCCAATTCTTAAAATGCTGATTATTTTTTCATTCTGTCTCCCTAAGATCACTGTAAGGTTCAACTCATATTTATCCTGAGCTCTACACTAAGCACTTCAATGTGGTTTTCTGTGTAAATGTCTGAAATACGTTATTCGGAGGCAACATCCGGCAGAAAATTCCCTACAATGAGGCAAATGAAGACACTGTGAACACCATCTGGCCTGAGATCAGGATGTGTCTGTCTTTTTAGGTGTGCACAAAAACAATGTTTGACACAGTTTTGTGCACTCCTGAACAGAGAGTACAAAGTAACTCTATTGCCTCATGATAGTGAATGAACCCTAGGGATTAAACTGAATAATTTCGAGATTTATATGAAAACCCAGATGTAAGTGCTCAACATAGAGAACAGGATAAATCTGATTCAAACTGTTTTGTAAAATGTTCCTTTTAAAATCTTCAACTCAATTCACAAAAAAAAGCAAGTCCCCACTCAGGTGCATCATCTGTCAGTGCAAATATAAGGGCTTTCATGTTACTGGTATTACAAAGGCTCTGGAAAAGCTCTATGGCTCCTTACCCCCAAAAGAAATCCAGAACATTTTTGACTATCAGATCAATATGTCCCTCTTCCTTCTGAGCCCCACAGTGTGTCTAAACTATATTTAGTGTTCATAGATTTGGCATTTCTGTAGCAATGAAAGCTTGTCTACTTTATGGGTGCTTTTCTCCAGAAGCTCGAGTTGGGCACAATGTACTAGGCACAAGTACTGGACAAACAATATACTGGCACTGTAAAGTACAGGCACTACATGTTAAGGACTGGCGAAACGCACCAAGTATAGATGATATGAAACTAGGTGCGTTCGCAGTCCGAGGTCCACCGTACAGGTAAAAACCCTGCTGCTAGTAAGACGGACTATATGACGGTACTATAAGTATACACGCACGGGTTAACTTCACCCTGCGTGAAGGAAGCGATCCTGTTGAGTCACAGGACCGCAGTACCGCACATAGAGCACGAGCAAGAAGTCAGCGAACACAACCCCAACACAGGATTACAGTCCGATTAGACCACTTGCTGGCACAACACCGCAACTGGGTGTGTAAAGAAACTATTACAATAGTATATAAAGGCACGAGAGTGCATGCAGTGCCGCACTGACGGACGCCACTAACCACCCAGGCTTGGGTAAGGAAAGCGCAGAGGAAGCGCACGGCGCCGTACAGGCGGTCACAGCAACTAGACGATGTTATGTGTGTAACGTGCAGTTGGATAAGTCGGGCGCTAGATAGCAAACATACACCTTCCGCGAACAGTCATCCAATAGGGAGGGTATTTTAAAGAGCGACATTCACTCACAACACACACACATATTATCAAGACAATACTAGCACATGGCCGTGCGGTCATGCGCAGTTTATATAGTTGCAGCACAGGAAGCTGCTACAGAAGTTTTGCCCTTTCAGGACCTGCCAAGAGGACCAATGGGATGTGCTGCAGCACCTGAGCATGTGACCCTCGATCTCCAACGGGAGATCCTGTCCTGGGCATGCTCAGTGTGTGCAAATAAGGACTTAGTCCCAGGGAATCCCGCTCGCCGCAGATCAGTGCAGGGTACAACAGGAGAGCCGGAAAAGGCAGCAGTAACCCTTTGCACAGAATCAGTCCCAGCGATACGCTGGGAGCGACGCCTCCGCTGAGCAGAGCCCACTGCGGCCGAAGCAGAATGGGAGACCGCAGCAGACACGGATCGAGATTCCCCCTGTGCAGCAGAGGAAACTCGACTCCTAACATTACCCCCCCCTCCTAGGGCCCCCCCTCCTTGGGCCTCTCTACGTTCGAAGGCAGCAATAAGCTGCAGAGCCCGAATGTGCTCAGCAGGCTCCCAGGACCTATCCTCAGGGCCGTAACCCTTCCTGTCCACCCAAAAAAAATTTTTGCCACGTACAACCTTGCACCCCAAGATAGCGTTCACCTCTAAATCGTCCGTAGACGAACCCGATGTCTTGGCAGATGACTCAGAAAAGCGGGACATGTATACGGGCTTAAGGAGGGACACATGAAAGGTGTCGGTGATACCAAGGCGTGGAGGAAGGGCCAGAAGGTAGACCACAGGATTAACCTGTTCGAGGACCTTGAAGGGACCCAAGTAGCGAGGAGCAAACTTAGTGGACTCAACTCGCAGCCTGATGTTACGGGCGGAGAGCCACACCAAGTCGCCAGGAGCAAAGGTCGGAGCGGGGCATAGGCACAGGTACCCGTGGATGCTGACCATAGTTGAGGAGGAATGGGGTTTGTCCAGTGGAGTCAGCTATGGCGTTGTTCAGCGCAAACTCTGCCCACGATAGCAAGGATGCCCAGTCATCCTGCCTGGCTGAAACAAAATGTCGCAGGTATGTGACCAAGGTCTGGTTGGCCCTCTCTACCAACCCATTCATCTCGGGATGATAAGTGGAAGAGAGATTCAACTCAATACTGAGAAGACGACAAAGCTCTCTCCAGAACCGAGACGCAAACTGAGGACCCCGGTCACTGACAATTTTGTCAGGCATACCATGTAGGCGGAAGATGTGTTTAATGAACAACGCTGCCAAGGCCCGTGCAGACGGTAACCGTGGTAGCGGCACCAAATGCACCATTTTTGAGAAATGATCGGTGATGACCCAAATGATGGTACAGCCGCGAGATTTGGGTAAACCCACGACAAAGTCCATCCCGACCATCTCCCAGGGCCTATCTGCCACCAGCAAGGGATAGAGCAACCCAGCTGGCCTTTGACAAGGAGATTTATTTTTGGCGCAGGAGACACACGCCAGAATATAATCCCTGACATCCCGGACCATATGCGGCCACCAGTACGTCCTCGCCAGTAGCTCAGATGTCCTCTTTGTCCCAAAGTGTCCACCCACCCTGGACGAATGAGCCCAAGAGAGAACCTCCGGTGGCAAATTACTGGGCACAAAAGTCTTGCCCGGAGGCACAGACTCCAGCTAAACCGGCGCTACGGTTCTCAGGCTCTCAGAAGGGACAATAAGCCGAGGCTCCTCTTCCTCCTCTTCAGTTGACATAAGGGAGCGAGAGAGAGCATCAGCACGAATATTCTTCTCCCCGGCGAGAAAATGAAGGGAAAAGTGGAACCGGGAAAAGAACAAGGACCATCTGGCTTGGCGAGAATTTAGCCGCTGGGCTGTTTGCAAGTAGACCAAATTTTTGTGGTCCGTGTAAACTTGGAAGGGAAACCGCGCACCTTCCAGAAGGTGTCTCCACTCTGAAAAGGCCAATTTCATTGCTAGCAACTCCCTATCCCCGATGGAGTAGTTTCTCTCCGCTGGCGTGAAGGTCTTAAAGAAGAAGAAGCATGGATGCTTCCGACCTTGAGCATCCTTTTGATAGAGGACTGCTCCAGCACCAACGGATGAGACATCCACCTCCATTAGGAATGGCTTATTCACATCGGGACGATGTAAGATGGGAGCGCTAGCAAAGTGGGACTTAATAGAAGTGAAGGCCTTGGAGACCTCTTCCGACCACAATTTGGGATTCGCTCCCTTCTTGGTGAGGGCTACCAAGGGAGCTACCAGAGTTGAGAAGTGGGGAATGAACTGGCGGTAATAGTTAATAAACCCCATAAAGCGCTGCACCGCTTTAAGAGAATGGGGCTCTTGCCAGTCCATCACAGCCTGTAGTTTGGCAGGATCCATAGCCAATCCCTGGGCGGAGATGATATAGCCCAGGAACGGTAAAGACTCCTGCTCAAACATACACTTCTCCAACTTAGCATAAAGAGAGTTTGCCCGTAGGAGGTCGAAGACTCTGTCAACATCTCTCTGGTGGGAGTCTATATCTGGAGAAAAGATGAGAATATCATCCAGATAGACTACAACTGAGGTGGAAAGCATATCCCGGAAGATGTCGTTGACAAAGTCTTGGAAATCGGCTGGGGCATTACAGAGCCCGAAGGGCATCACCAGATACTCATAGTGCCCATCTCTGGTGTTAAACGCCGTTTTCCATTCGTCCCCCTCACGGATGCGAATCAGGTTATAAGCACCCCGCAGATCTAATTTAGTAAACACTCTAGCTCCCCGAAGCCTATCGAAGAGCTCAGATATCAAGGGCAAAGGATACTTGTTCTTAACGGTGATAGCGTTAAGACCCCTGTAGTCTATGCATGGACGTAGTCCCCCATTCTTCTTCTGCACGAAGAAGAACCCTGCCCCAGCAGGTGACACTGACTTCCTGATAAATCCTCTTGCCAGATTCTCTTGAATGTACTGAGATATGGCCTCCGTCTCCGGGAGAGATAATGGATAAACTCGACCCCGGGGAGGCTCCGCACCAGGCAAGAGATCGATAGGACAGTCATAGGGGCGATGGGGCGGAAGGGTCTCTGCCGCCTTTTTGGAGAACACGTCTGCGTAAGACCAATATTGCTTGGGGAGAGAGGATAGATCTGCGGGTACCTCAGTAGTAGCAACCTGAACACACTCTCGGTGACACCTACCCCCACATGATTCACCCCATCCCAGAATTCTGCCTGAGGACCACTCGATGTGAGGAGAGTGGTACCGTAACCAAGGTATCCCCAAAAGGACCTCATCAATCCCCTCAGGAATGATGAGCAGAGATATAATCTCCTGATGGGATGGTGACATGGACAGAGTAAAAGGGATGGTCTGATGTGTTATCTGTGCGGGGAGTGTCGACCCATTCACCACTCGTACCGTCACTGGTTGAGGTAGCATAACCAGGGGTATTGCGTGACGTTGGGCGAAAGCAGAAGACATAAAATTGCCCTCCGCCCCAGAATCCACGCAGAGCTCTACCGAGTGGGAGGATGAGCCAAAAGTAATTGTCCCCTTAAAGGACAATTTGGAGGCAAACGTCGCAGTGTCTAGTGCACCTCCACCTACTACCACTAGACGCTGACGTTTCCTCGACCGCTGATGACATCTGGTGGCAAGATGTCCTGACTGTTGGCATACATGGCAAACCTGGGGTGCACGAGCGGTCCGGGACTTAGATCCCGCTCGTGACACTACCTTAGGTTCATGGGGCTCAGGAGCCTGGACTGGAGATTCCAAAGGTTTGGCGAAGGTGGGAGCCAGCCGAAACCTCTGCCTACACTGGGCTCGCTCTAACCTCCGCTCATGAAAACGGAGGTCAATACGAGTAGATACTGTTATTAATTCTTCCAGTGTGGCGGGAATCTCCCTAGTGGCCAGGGCGTCCTTAACATGGTCAGCCAGCCCCCTCCAAAATATAGGGATAAGGGCTTTATCCGACCACTCCAGCTCAGATGCTAGAGTGCGGAAGTGGACGGCAAAAAGGCTGACCATGGACGAGCCCTGAGTCAATGCCAACAGTTGGAGCGCCGTATCATGGGTGACATGAGGTCCTAAAAAGACCTGTTTCAGATTGCTCAGGAATAACGGAGCACTCTGCACCACATGATCGCCACGCTCCCACAGCGGCGAAGCCCACTGCAACGCCCTGTCCGACAATAAGGATAAGATAAAGCCCGCTCTGTAGGGAAACGAGAGGCCAGAAGCTCGAGATGTATTGAGCACTGACTCACGAAACCCCTACAGGACTTACTGTCACCAGAAAATTTCTCTGGTAGCGGGAGGCGAGATAGCGTCGGTACAGGGGCGGCAGTGGACAAAGTAGCTGCAGCCACACTTGCAGCCTCAACAGCGACAGCAGTAACATCCACAGCTGAGGTTGAACGCTCTAGAGCCGCCAACCTTCCCTCCAGCTGCTGGATTTACCGCTGTAAACGCTGATCGTCCGTCATTACTAGCCAGACCTTGGCGCTAGTATTATGTTAAGGACTGGCGAAACGCACCAAGTATAGATGATATGAAACTAGGTGCGATCGCAGTCCGAGGTCCACCGTGCAGGTAAAAACCCTGCTGCTAGTAAGACGGACTATATGACGGTACTATAAGTATACACGCACGGGTTAACTTCACCCTGCGTGAAGGAAGCGATCCTGTTGAGTCACAGGACCGCGGTACCCCACATAGAGCACGAGCAAGAAGTCAGCAAACACAACCCCAACACAGGATTGAAGTCCGATTAGACAACTTGCTGGCACAACACCGCAACTGGGTGTGTAAAGAAACTATTACAATAGTATATAAAGGCACGAGAGTGCATGCAGTGCCGCACTGATGGACGCCACTATCCACCCAGGCTTGGGTAAGGAAAGCGCAGAGGAAGCGCACGGCGCCGTACAGGCGGTCACAGCAACTTGACGCTGTTATGTGTGTAACGTGCAGTTGGATAAGTCGGGCGCTAGATAGCAAACATACACCTTCCGCGAACAGTCATCCAATAGGGAGGGTATTTTAAAGAGCGACTTTCACTCACAACACACACACATATTATCAAGACAATACTAGCGCATGGCCGTGCGGTCATGCGCAGTTTATATAGTTGCAGCACAGGAAGCTGCTACAGAAGTTTTGCCCTTTCAGGACCTGCCAAGAGGACCAATGGGATGTGCTGCAGCACCTGAGCATGTGACACTCGATCTCCAACGGGAGATCCTGTCCTGGGCATGCTCAGTGTGTGCAAATAAGGACTTAGTCCCAGGGAAGCCTGCTCGCCGCAGATCAGTGCAGGGTACAACAGGAGAGCCGGAAAAGGCAGCAGTAACCCTTTGCACAGAATCAGTCCCAGCGATACGCTGGGAGCGACGCCTCCGCTGAGCAGAGCCCACTGCAGCCGAAGCAGAATGGGAGACCGCAGAAGACACGGATCGAGATTCCCCCTGTGCAGCAGAGGAAACTCGACTCCTAACACTACAATAGCTGATTATTAATTCTCACTCAGCAACATCCACTTCTGCTTAGTTTTGGAGAGCAACCATATAGTCAAATCATCACTACATCTTTAGGTACATTTCTAATGGGTTATAATTTCCAAAATAAGGTAACTTAACTGGGATATTCTGCTCTTCTAGCATTTGAGGGCTCTAGATACAGAGTGTGTAAACTATAGTAGGAAAACCTGCACTCTGCCCCTCCCGAGTCCCGCCGTGTGGCTAAGTAATACTGTACAGCCACATATGGGGTATTTCCACAATCAGCAGAAACTGTGTAACAAATTTGATGGCATATTTACCCATTTTCCTGTGTCAAAATCTAAAATCTGGGGCTTAAACAAAAATTTTATGGTAAAACTGTAATTATTTTTTCTTCACTGCCCAATGGTATAAAATTCTGTGACACACCCTTAATGTCAATATAGTCATTGAATCCTTAGATAACTTCATTTAGAGGTGTAGTTTGTAAAATGGGGTCACTTATTTGGAGGTTTTTCTGTTCTGGCACCACAGGGGCTCTTCCAGAGGGTCATGGCACCCACAAACCATAATAGTAAAAAGAGCACTATGATATGGTGCTCCTTCACTTCTGAGTTATGCACTGTGCCTCAAAAGTAGTTCTTATTTATATGAAGTGTATTGGAGAAATTGTCAACAAATTGAGAGGTCCATTTTTTCTATTAGCTCTAAGAAAATTAAAAATTTTGATGATAAAAATTTAATTATCCTTTCCTTACCGCCCAATGGTATACATTTCTGTAAGGCTCATTTGATATTAACATGCTCACTGAACCTCTAGATGAATTAATTGAGAGTTGTAGTTTGTAAAATGATGTATCTTGTGCAGTATTTTTTTCTGTTTTGGCATGTCAGGGGCTCTGCCAATGTGACATGGCACCCTCAAACCATTCCAGCAAAATCTGAGCCTCAACATGGTGCTTCTCCATTTTTGAGGTTTGCACTGTGCCTCAAAAGCAGTTTTTGACCACATATGGGTTTTCCTAAGGCCGCCGTCACACATGCGAGTTTTACGGACGTAAGAGCGCAGAATCTACGTCCGTAAAACTCGCAAAAAATACGGCACAATTATTCTCTATGCCCCTGCTCCTATTTGCCGTATTTTACTGATCAGTATTATACGGCTTTCTACGGCCGTACAAAATCGCAGCATGCTGCGTTTGTCACCGTACTGCGCAAGAAATACGCCAATGAAAGTCTATGGAAGCGTGAAAAATACGGATTACACACGGACAAGCAGTGTGACTTGCGAGAAATACGCAGCGCTGTTAGAGAGAAAAGCCGGTAATTCAGTGCGGTGTACAGTAAAATCACACTGACAGCTTCCAGTCCAATAGATATAATAAATGTGTACACATAGAATAGGTATATATATATATATATATGTCAGTGAGACACATATATGTATATATATTAATATTTATTCCAGCGCTATACAGCTTGAAAGCCGGTAATTCAATTACCGGCTTTTTCTTTCTCCTTCATAAAACCCGACATGATTTGAGACATGGTTTACATACAGTATACCATGTCTTCTCTCCATTTTTTTTGCAGATTCCACACTACTAATGTCAGTAGTGTGTATCTGCAAAATTTGGCCGTTCTAGCTCTTAAAATAAAGGGTTAACTTGCGGAAAAAATTGGCGTGGGCTCCCGCGCAATTTTCTCCACCAGAGTAGTAAAGCCAGTGACTGAGGGCAGATATTAATAGCCTGGAGAGGGTCCACGGTTATTGGCCCCCCCCTGGCTAAAAATATCTGGCCCCAGCCACCCCAGAACAGGCACATCTGGAAGATGCGCCTATTCTGGCACTTGGCCACTCTCTTCCCATTCCCGTGTAGCGGTGGGATATGGGGTAATGAAGGGTTAATGCCACCTTGCTATTGTAAGGTGACATTAAGCCTAATTAATAATGGAGAGGCGTCAATTATGACACCTATCCATTATTAATCCAATTGTAGTGAAGGGTTAAATAAAACACAAACACATTCTTTAAAATTATTTTAATGAAATAAAAACAATGGTTGTTGTAGTATTTTATTCAACGCCCAATCCAGTCACTGAAGACCCTCGTTCTGTGAGTAAAGAAACATAATAAACCAACAATATACTTACCCTCCGCAGATCTGTAACGTCCAACGATGTAAATCCTTCTGAAGGGGTTAAAACATTTTGCAGCAAGGAGCTGTGCTAATGCAGGCTGCTCCTCGCTGCAAAACCCCAGGGAATGAGGCTAAAAATAGATCAATGATCTATATTTAGCATCATTTGCGGTGAGGCGCCCTCTGCTGGCTGTTCATAGATCGTGGGAAATTACCTAGAAAGCTCCCTGGCTCCCTGGCTTTCTAGGTAATTTCCCACGATCTATGAACAGCCAGCAGAGGGCGCCTCACCGCAAATGATGCTAAATATAGATCATTGATCTATTTTTAGCCTCATTCCCTGGGGTTTTGCAGCGAGGAGCAGCCTGCATTAGCACAGCTCCTTGCTGCAAAATGTTTTAACCCCTTCAGAAGGATTTACATCGTTGGACGTTACAGATCTGCGGAGGGTAAGTATATTGTTGGTTTATTATGTTTCTTTACTCACAGAACGAGGGTCTTCAGTGACTGGATTGGGCGTTGAATAAAATACTACAACAACCATTGTTTTTATTTCATTAAAATAATTTTAAAGAATGTGTTTGTGTTTTATTTAACCCTTCACTACAATTGGATTAATAATGGATAGGTGTCATAATTGACGCCTCTCCATTATTAATTAGGCTTAATGTCACCTTACAATAGCAAGGTGGCATTAACCCTTAATTACCCCATATCCCACCGCTACACGGGAATGGGAAGAGAGTGGCCAAGTGCCAGAATAGGCGCATCTTCCAGATGTGCCTGTTCTGGTGTGGCTGGGGGCAGATATTTTTAGCCAGGGGGGGGCCAATAACCGTGGACCCTCTCCAGGCTATTAATATCTGCCCTCAGTCACTGGCTTTACTACTCTGGCGGAGAAAATTGCGCGGGAGCCCACGCCAATTTTTTCCGCCAGTTAACCCTTTATTTTAAGAGCTAGAACGGCCAAATTTTGCAGATACACACTACTGACATTAGTAGTGTGGAATCTGCAAAAAAAATGGAGAGAAGACATGGTTTACTGTATGTAAACCATGTCTCAAATCATGTCGGGTTTTATGAAGGAGAAAGAAAAAGTCGGTAATTGAATTACCGGCTTTCAAGCTGTATAGCGCTGGAATAAGTATTAATATATATACATATATGTGTCTACTGACATATATATATATATATATATATATATATATATTCTTTTCTTTTTGGGACACATGGATCACTTCTATAGCGGTATGTTGGTTTTGCAAGCCTGCGAGAAAACCACGCAGTACGGATGCCATACGGATTACATACGGAGGATGCCATGCGCAAAAAACGCTGACACAGCCTGCCTACGGAGGAGCAACGGACCATTTTTTGGGGGACTTTTCAGCGTATTACGGCCGTAATATACGGACCGTATTGTTTTACGCTGTGTGTGACGCCGGCCTTATAGTCAGGAGAATTTGCATAATATATTTTATGGTCCACTTTCTCCTGTCTCCTGTTAGCCTTGTGAAAAAGAAATATTTGGGACAAAATCAACATTTATTAGGAATTGTTTTATTATTTACACAGCTCAATATTATAAACTTCTGTGAATCACCTAAAAGTTCAACATTCTCACCACAGATGTAGATAAATTCCTTACCAGGTCTAGTTTTCAAAATGTGGTCACTTGTAGGGGATTAAACTGATTAGCACATCAAGAGCTCTCCAAACCCGACATGGCATACGCTAATAATTCCAGCCATTTTGACTTCCAAAAAGTCAAAAGGTGCCCTTCCCTTTTGAGCCCTTCTGTGTGCTCAAATAAAATTTTTACTTTACAAATGGGGTATCAGTGTAGTCAAGAGAAATTGCACAACACATTTTGGGGTCCATTTTCTTTTGATAACTCTGTGAAAATAAAAAATTGGGGCTAAAATATATTTTTGTAGGAAAAAGTTTATTTATTTATTTTCACAGCTCTATGCTGTAAACTTCTGTGAAGCACCTGGGGGTTTAAGGTGCTCACCACAAATCTAGAACTATGTTCCAGTTTCCAAAATGGGTTCACTTTATTAGGGTTTCCACTGTTTAGGCACATTAGGGGCTCTCAAATGCAACATGGTGTCCACTCTCGATTTAAGCAATAGATCAAAAGGTGCTCCTTTCCTTCAAAGCCCTGTCATGAACACAAATAAAAGTTTTTCTCCACAAGTGGGCTATCAGCATACTCACTAGAAATTGCACAACAAATTTTATGATGCATTTCTTCTGCAACCCTTGTGAAAGTAAAAAAGTGGGGCTAAAGTAATTTTTTTGTGAAAAAAGTAAGATGTTTATTTTTTCTTCCTCATTACATTAATTCCTATGAAGTACCGGAAGAGTTAATAAACTTCTTGAATGTGGTTCTGAGGACTTTCAGGGGTGCAGTTTTTTGAATGGTTTTACTTTGGGGTATTTTCTGTCATATAGGTCCCACACAGTCACTTCAAATGTGATGTGTTACCTAAAAAACAATTTTGTAAATTTTGTTGGGAAAATTAGATATTGCTGATCACATTTTAACCCCTCTAACTTAATAACGCAAAAAATGACTTTTGATAAATGATGCAGATATAAAGTGCACACATCATAAGTGTTGTTTATTAACTTTCTGTCACAAAATTCTCTGGTTTAAAGGCAAAAGAATTAAAAGCTTGAAAACTGCCAAATTTTCCCCAAATTTCTGATGTTTTCAGGAATACATGCAAGTCTTTTCAAACAAATTTTTACCCCTGTAATGTACAATATATCATGAGAAAACATTCTCAGAATCACTAGGATCAGTAGAAGCATTCCATAGTTATTACCACATACATTGACACTGGTCAGAATTTTAAATTTGACCTGGTCATGAAGGTCAAAACAGGCTTGGGAGTGAATGGTTATAATATACAAAGTATATAGAAATATTGGCATTAGTGATGAGCAAATTCGGGCTATTTGTTACTTGGCGAGTAATGATGTATTCACCTCAGTATATACAAGTGACTCGTCCAGGATGTTTGGTACTTTATTTGCAGCCAATGAACATGCTGGATGGCTTAAAAATCACAGTAATGCCGGCGCCATCTTTGATGTGGCACTACTGAGATTGTCTGGCCTTCCAGTGTCATAGGAACTACTTAAAGGCTGCCGGAGCCATCTTGCGCACATTGCAGCCGGAATCAGAGTAGGGAGAACGTAGTTTCAGCGTAGGGAGAGAGTAGTTTCAGCATAGGGAAAGTGAAAGGAGAGTAGGGAGAGTGATAGAAAGTTATAGTGAGTGTTATTTATTCCAAAAAGCTTTTCTGAGAGCTGAAGATTATCAAAAGATTTCTTGTTTGTTAGGTGGGGATTTAAATAGGGAAATATTTAATAGGAGGGAGGGTGAAAGGCAGGCAGGCACCTGGGTATTCTAATCATTGCAAGTATATGCTGCAGATCTCTGCTATTTTCCGCTGTGTTGCATAGTAGTTATTATTAGGAACAGACTGTGGGATTAGGGTGAAATAAGGAGGGTTTCATCCAATATCACAATATAAAAATAAGCTATTTGGACAGGAAAATAATACTAGGTAGTACCAGCAAATGCAAAACCATTTTTGTGGAAGGTACATAATATTCTTGTGTAGCAGCCTATATTTTTTATTTTTATTTTTACCTGAAAAAATAATTGCTCAGTGGCAGCATATAGTAACATCATTTTAAAATCAAATTGCTAAATAATATTCCTCATCTAATGGTTGTTTTGCGACTGCAGCAATCCAGCTAAAGATAATCTTACGTGACAAATTAACAGTGACAATAATATTCATTACTCCACATTTGGAGTATGTCAACAAGACGATTGAAAAAAATGATTATTTTCTATTCATTTAAAAATACTGTTTCTTTATCTAGCAGCTGTGCGACTAGCGCAATCCACATAGAGATAATCCTACATGACAATTTAACCCCTTTTTGAAAATTTTGCAATTTTCCAACTTTGAATTTTTATGCAATTAAATCACAGAGATATGTCACACAAAATACTTAATAAGTAACATTTCCCACATGTCTACTTTCCATCAGCACAATTTTGGAACAAAATTTTTTTTTTGTTAGGGAGTTATAAGGGTTAAAAGTTGACCAGCTATTTCTCATTTTTACAACACCATTTTTTTTAGGGACCACATCTCATTTGAAGTCATTTTGAGTGGTCTATATGATAGAAAATACCTAAGTGTGACACCATTCTAAAAACTGCACGCCTCAAGGTGCTCAAAACCATATTCAAGAAGTTTATTAACCCTTCTGGTGCTTCACGGGAATTTTTGGAATGTTTAAATAAAAATGAACATTTAACTTTTTTTTCACAAAAAATTTACTTCAGCTCCAATTTGTTTTATTTTACCAAGGGTAACAGGAGAAAATAGACCCCAAACGTTGTTGTACAATTTGTCCTGAGTACGCCAATACCCGACATGTGGGGGTAAACCACTGTTTGGGCGCGGAAGCGAAGGAGCGCCATTTGACTTTTCAATGCAAAATTGACTGGAATCGAGATGGGAAACCATGTTGCGTTTGGAGAGCCCCTGATGTGCCTAAACATTGAAACCCCCCACAAGTGACACCATTTTGGAAAGTAGACCCCCTAAGGAACTTGTCTAGAGGTGTGGTGAGCACTTTGACCCACCAAGTGCTTTACAGAAGTTTATAATGCAGAACCGTAAAAATAAAAAATCATATTTTTTTTACAAAAATTATCTTTTTGCCCCCAATTTTTTATTTTTCCAAGGGTAAGAGAAGAAATTGGACCCCAAAAGTTGTTGTACAATTTGTCCTGAGTACGCTGATACCCCATATGTGGGGGTAAACCACTGGGCACATGGGAGATCTCGGAAGGGAAGGAGCGCCGTTTGACTTTTCAATGCAAAATAGACAGGAAATGAGATGGGACTCCATGTTGCATTTGGAGAGCCACTGATGTGCCTAAACATTGAAACCACCCACAAGTGACGCCATTTTGGAAGGTAGACCCCCTAAAGAACTTATCTAGAGGTGTGGTGAGCACTTTGATCCACCAAGTGCTTCACAGAAGTTTATAATGCAGAGCCATAAAAATAAAACCAACATTTTTTCCCACATAATTTTTTATTTAGCCCCCAATTTTGTATTTTCCCGCGGGTAACAGGAGAAATTGGACCCCAAAAGCTGTGGTCCAATTTGTCCTGAGTGCGATGATACCCCATATGTGGGGGGAACCACCGTTTGGATGCATGAGAGGGCTCAGAAGGGAAAGAGCGCCATTTGGAATGCAGACTTAGATGGAATGGTCTGCAGGCGTCACATTGCGTTTGCAGAGCCCCTAATGTACCTAAACAGTAGAAACCCCTCACAAGTGACACCATTTTGGAAATTAGACCCCCTAAGGAACTCATCTAG
Source organism: Ranitomeya imitator (assembly GCF_032444005.1). Taxonomy (NCBI): domain Eukaryota; kingdom Metazoa; phylum Chordata; class Amphibia; order Anura; family Dendrobatidae; genus Ranitomeya; species Ranitomeya imitator. The sequence continues at coordinate 53,884,336 of NC_091284.1, forward strand.
ATGTGCTGTGAGAGCTTTGAACCCCCAAGTATTTCACTACAGTTTATAACGCAGAGCTGTGAAAATTTAAAAAAAAACTTTCCCCAAAAAATTATTTTTAGCCCACAGTTTTGTATTTTTCAGAGGGTAAGAGGAGAAATTGGACCCCAAAAGTTGTGGTCCAATTTGTCCTGAGTACGTTGATACCCAATATGTGGGGGGGACCACCGTTTGGGCGCATGGGAGGGCTCGGAAGGGAAGGAGCGCCATTTGGAATGCAGACTTAGATGGAATGGTCTGCAGGCGTCACATTGCGTTTGCAGAGCCCCTAATGTACCTAAACAGTAGAAACCCCCCACAAGTGACCCCATATTGGAAACTAGACCCTCCAAGGAACTTAACTAGATGTGTTGTGAGAACTTTGAGCCCCCAAGTGTTTCACTACAGTTTATAACGCAGAGCCGTAAAAATAAAAAATCTTTTTTTTCCCACAAAAATTATATTTTAGCCCCCAGTTTTATATTTTCCCAAGGGTAACAGGAGAAATTGGACCCCAAAAGTTGTTGTCCAATTTGTCCTGAATACGCTGATACCCCATATGTTGGGGTGAACCCCTCTTTAGGCACACGGGAGAGCTCTGAAGGGAAGGAGCACTGTTTTACTTTTTCAACACAGAATTGGCTGGAATTGAGATTGGACGCCATGTCGCGTTTGGAGAGCCCCTGATGTGCCTAAACAGTGGAAACCGCTCAATTATAACTGAAACGCTAATCCAAACACACCCCTAGCCCTAATCCCAACAGTAACCCTAACCACACCTCTAACCCTGACACACCCCTAACCTTAATCCCAACCCTATTCCCAACCGTAGATGTAATCTAAACCCTAACCATAACTTTAGCCCCAACCCTAACTGTAGCCTTAACCCTAACTGTAGCCCTAGCCCTAACCCTAGCCCTAACCCTAGCCCTAACCCTAGCCCTAACCCTAGCCCCAACCCTAACCCTAACCCTAGCCCTAACGCTAGCCCTAACCCTAGCCCTAACCCAAGCCCTAACCATAACCCTAGCCCTATCCCTAACCCTAACCCTAGCCCTAATGGGAAAATGGAAATAAATACATTTTTTTAATTTTTCCCTAACTAAGGGGGTGATGAAGGGGGGTTTTATTTACTTTTATAGCATTTTTTTTTGCCGATTTTTATGATTGCCAGCCGTCACACACTGAAAGACGCTTTTTATTGCAAAAAATATTTTTTGCGTTACCACATTTTGAGAGCTATAATTTTTCCATATTTTGGTCCACAGAGTCATGTGAGGTCTTGTTTTTTGCGAGACGAGTTGACGTTTTTATTGGTAACATTTTCGGGCAAGTGAAATTTTTTGTTCGCTTTTTATTCTGATTTTTGTGAGGCAGAATGACCAAAAACCAGCTATTCGTGAATTTCTTTTGAGGGAGGCGTTTATACCGTTCCGCGTTTGGTAAAATTGATAAAGCAGTTTTATTCTTCAGGTCAGTACGATTACAGTAATACCTCAATTATATCATTTTTTCATGTTTTGTCGCTTTTATACGATAAAAACTATTTTATATAAAAAATAATTATTTTGGCATCGCTTTATTCTCAGGACTATAACTTTTTAATTTTTTTGCTGATGATGCTGTATTGCAGCTTGTTTTTTGCGGGACAAGATGACGTTTTGAGCGGTACCATGGTTATTTATATCCGTCTTTTTGATCGCGTGTCATTCCACTTTTTGTTCGGCGGTATGATAATAAAGCGTTTTTTGCCTCGTTTTTTTTTTTTCTTACGGTGTTTACTGAAGGGCTCAACTAGTGGGCCAGTTTTATAGCTCGTGTCGTTACGGACGCGGCAATGCTAAATATATGTACTTTTATTTTTTTTTTATTTAGATAAAGAAATGTATTTATGGGAATAATATTTTTTTTCATTATTATTATTTAGGAAGTTTTTTTTGTTTTTGTTTACACATTTAGAAAATTTTTTTTTTACTTTGTCCCGGGGGGGACATCACAGATCGATGATCTGACAGTTTGCATTGCACTCTGTCAGATCACCGATCTGACTTACAGTGCTGCAGGCTTCACAGTGCCTGCTCTGAGCAGGCGCTGTGAAGCCACGTCCCTCCCTGCAGGACCCGGATGCCGCGGCCATTTTGGATCCGGGCCTGCTACAGGGAGGGAGGTATGGAGACCCTCGCAGCAATGCGATCACATCGTGTTGCTGCGGGGGGCTAGGGGAAGCAATGCTTCCCTGTACTGCCGGCACACCGCGATCATATTTGATCGTGGTGTGCCGGGGGCGGTCCGTGACCGCTTCTGGCACATAGTGCCAGATGTCAGCTGCGATAGGCAGCTGACACCCGGCCGCGATCGGCAGCGCTCCCCCTGAGAGTGCTGCCAATCGCATATGACGTACTATCCCGTCGGTGGTCATACGGGCCCACCCCACCTCGATGGGATAGTACGTCTAATGTCAGAAAGGGGTTAACTGGGGCAATAATCTTCAATATTCAACATTTGGAGTGTGTCAGCAAGATGACTGAAAAAAATTATAATTTTCTATTGGCTTAAAAAATTCCATATCTTTATCTAGCAGTTGTGCGACTGGCGCAATCCCTGTAGAGATAATCTTATGTGATAATTTAGCAGGGGCAATAATCTTCATTATACCACATTTGGAGTATGTCTGCAAGACGATTGAAAAAAGCATAATTTTCTATTGGTTTAAAAAATACCATATCTTTAACTAAAAAACAACATGAGAACACAGAGTGCAAAACAGGTCTCATAAAACATCCCATTTTATTTCAATATTTTTTAAAAATGAAATATATATAGTCAGATATAAGTAAGATGCAAACAGAGTATTCCTAGAAAAGGGTGATGCCAGTGCATATGTACAAAACAAGTTAAAACAGAAATATATAAGACAATATATGAATAGCTGGGCCTAAAAACAAGAGCCACTAAAAATATACCCCTAGTCAAGGACAATTGCTATCTATTGCTAAATCCATTTTAGCCTAGAAAAAAGATCAAGTAAAGTAATTACATCAAGCTGGTATGTACAGTAGTTTAGATTATGGCATTAAATAGACGAGAAAGAAAATTATGTTGTATGTGGGAACACCTTTTTGAAGAACAACAGATTAAGTCTCAATTTAGATGTCTATTTTTTCCCTTTGGGAAAATGTTTAATCCATTTCTACTCCAGAGTAACAGAGTAACATAGTAACATAGTAACATAGTTAGTAAGGCCGAAAAAAGACATTTGTCCATCCAGTTCAGCCTATATTCCATCATAATAAATCCCCAGATCTACGTCCTTCTACAGAACCTAATTGTATGATACAATATTGTTCTGCTCCAGGAAGACATCCAGGCCTCTCTTGAACCCCTCGACTGAGTTCGCCATCACCACCTCCTCAGGCAAGCAATTCCAGATTTTCACTGCCCTAAACAGTAAAGAATCCTCTTCTATGTTGGTGGAAAAACCTTCTCTCCTCCAGACGCAAAGAATGCCCCCTTGTGCCCATCACCTTCCTTGGTATAAACAGATCCTCAGCAAGATATTTGTATTGTCCCCTTATATTACTTATACATGGTTATTAGATTGCCCCTCAGTCATCTTTTTTCTAGACTAAATAATCCTAATTTCGCTAATCTATCTGGGTATTGTAGTTCTCCCATCCCCTTTATTAATTTTGTTGCCCTCCTTTGTACTCTCTCTAGTTCCATTATATCCTTCCTGAGCACCGGTGCCCAAAACTAGACACAGTACTCCATGTGCGGTCTAACTAGGGATTTGTACAGAGGCAGTATAATGCTCTCATCATGTGTATCCAGACCTCTTTTAATGCACCCCATGATCCTGTTTGCCTTGGCAGCTGCTGCCTGGCACTGGCTGCTCCAGGTAAGTTTATCATTAACTAGGATCCCCAAGTCCTTCTCCCTGTCAGATTTACCCAGTGGTTTCCCGTTCAGCCACAAAAGTTTACAGGATAAAGACACCTTTCTGAACATCAAACCCCCAACGAAGGCAGACGCCGAAACGCGCATCGGGGCAGGGCGCATCCTAGGGACTATGTTCAACTATAGCAGGTAAATACCAGGTGGTTTCTTTTCCCTTTCTTTTGTTCTGCAGCACATTGGTTTGCATCATGCTGGCAACATATAGATCGCAGTAACATATATCAACTTTTGATTATTGTCCTTTGCCACCTTATAAATTATGCACATGCACTTTCCAAATTTATATATTTTGGTATTTTTTGCCTGGTCTACTATTTCTTACACTGATTTGTGGCACATATAGATATATACATATATATTTAATCTCCCACTGTGGTCATATTGATTGTTTATGATTGCCATTTTCCTTGTATTTTGTATGTCCCTGGCGTATGGCCCCAATTTTGGTATTCTTTTTCCCACGCTACCATTTTGTTATGTTTTAAATAAATTTTGTTATACATATTTCATTATTGGACATTGTTTCGTATTTTTTCTCCATGGTTTCTATATGACAATATATGAATAGCTGGGCCTAAAAACAAGAGCCACTAAAAATATACCCCTAGTCAAAGAAAATTGCCATGACTATTGCTAAATCCATTTTAGCCAAGAAAAAAGATCAAGTAAAGTACTTACATCAAGCTGGTATGTACAGTAGTTTAGATTATGGCATTAAATAGACAAGGAAGAAAATTATGTTGTATGTGGGAACACCTTATTAATAACAATAATCTTTATTTTTTTATAGCGCTAACATATTCCGCAGCGCTTTACAGTTTTGCACACATTATCATCGCTGTTCCCCGTTGGGGTCTAAATTCCCTATCAGTATGTCTTCGGAATGTGGGAGGAAACCGGAGAGCCCGGAGGAAACCCACGCAAACACGGAAACTCTTTGCAGATGTTGTCCTTTGTGGGGTTTGAACCCAGGACTCCAGCGCTGCAAGGCTGCTGGGCTAACCACTGCGCCACCGTGCTGCCTTTTTGAAGAACAACAGATTAAGTCTCAATTTAGATGTCTATTTTTTCCCTCTGGGAAAATTTTTAATCCATTTCTACCCCAGAGTAGCATCTCAGCAACATCAGTTTACAGGATAAAGACACCTTTCTGAACATCAAACAATTATTGTACACATAGCAAAATGAGCCTTTATAATCCACTTGTTGAATGCTACAATAATTTGCACATACTTACCCTATCGGCAGCTCTTTTATTGTCTTTATGGTTCTATATATTTCACATAAGCTAGCCATGGAGCACTTGCTTGCCAGCTCTGTGTTACAGAGCTTGTAAGCACTGCTCCAGCAATATGGCCCCCTTCAATGTGTCTGCCCTCCTCCAATGCTACAAAGGCAAACGTGCCTCCAATAGCAATGCACAGGTTGGGATAGTGACAAAGCTTTGCCAGTGATTTGAAATATCATTGATCAGGAGAACACTGCCCCAGCACTCCAGAAAATCAAACATAAGATTAACCATTTAAAAATTGTTACAACTACCCATAGATGTTAAAGACTGATGACAACCTGTAAAGTAGCCTATTATTAACCACAATGTTATTAAACTGTTGGTTATAATTAAGGCAACAGCAAAATTAGCAATAACTGCACAAAAGAAAATATTAGCACAAAGACATGTTAAATCAATATTCTAAAAGTGACTGGCTAAAATGCTGCTTTAAAGACTATTCATTTACGCTGTGCTTATTTTCCAAAATATTTTGCTAGTTTGATCAATGAAATGTTATTTAAGCGTCTTAATTCTAGATGTGAGCGGGGTTGTTTAGAATGAGCTGGTAATCACAGTACATCAAAGTGCTCTATGTTTCTTAGAGAAGCTGTGATGCTTGAATGCATTATTCATGGCGATATTAATAGGTACCGTAATGTCAATACAACGCAATATATGCGCTAGAGAGAGAAAATATAATCTAACTGCAGTATTTTTGAAAAAATCAGTTGAGTGAATGAAATATACAGTCACACTTATTTTTAAAGATCTAAAAAATAAACTTAAAAAACTTTATAAATTACAAAGTTAATAAGATTTGGGAACATAATAAAAAGTACATCTGAGATGAGACAATTTAATTATAATATTTGGTCAAAAATTAAAAATCAGGGAAAGGCAATCTGTAAATATGTATTCCCACCTTTAAGAAAGCACTCCCACCAAAGTTGTTACCCTCTTTATATATTGAAATCATATTATATAGAACTGCATATTTACAATTGCTCGTTTTGCCCTTCTATCTGTTATGATAGTGTACCAACGCATTTGGAAAAAAAGGTAACACACTCAAAACTGCAGCAGACCCTGCCAGTTCCTGTACAAACTAGAGATCCTGTCCTCTCAGTCCCTAATAGTTCCTGCATAAGCTGAGATAGCACTAACCACAGAAGAGACAATGGCAACTCAGATCTAGGCTGCCTGAAAGGCTGGTGAGGGCTACACATTCCTCCTAAAGAACTGGAGGGCAAAGCAGAGTGCAAATTACCTGCAAAAGGTAAAGGGTGCTGAAATACAAAGAGATCCCAGAGTGAATATAACAAACCACACAATATAAATTAAAAGATTAAGTACCTGCTAAGAGAGAATTTGCTGCCTAAAGAAAATTTGCTGCCTAAAAGAAACAGAAGGTAGGTGCAGAGTAAGGAACATAAACAGCAGAGAGAAAAACCCTAGCTTGTCTTTCACTGACTGGCTTAAATGAGACAATCAACAGCAGGATATACCAGCAGCAGGTAAGTATATAACTTCTACCACCTCAATCTTCATCTCAAGTTTTAACACCATCACTCTCCAACACTTCTGCAGGAGATAGAGATATCCACAAGTACAACTGCCTCTCTGCTAATGGCTGCATCACCATGGCATCCTAAAGATATGCAAAGGTGGATCTACAATAGCCTAGTTGTAGAAACCCATTGTTACTATTATTTCAAGATTTTCCAAATTATTAAACAGAGTCCTGTATTCAGAAAATGAGTCTGTTTCATGTTTCAAGTGCCATGTAGTGGTAATGGTGCATCAGTAGAACTCTGAGTACCTCCATGGCTAGAGGGTTAAAAAGCTTTTGATGCTGGATAGAATGAGCAGAAAAAAATATGAAAGTTTAGTTGCCTTTTAAATTTTGTACCATTGCAGCTACTAAGATGCAGCTTTCTGGCAAAAAGCGTGAAAAACATAAAACATTTAAGTTTAAGAAAAAATTCTTTTTTATAATTCAATATTGTTTAAATCTATAAAGGGACAATATATATTGGCCCCTTGTCGTTTTACTAATTTTACCTATTTTGTTACATTACTACCTGTGTATAAATATTTTTGTAATCCGACTTGTGTGTGATGCATCAGTGCTAAACAGTTTAAGTTGTTGAAGTGAAGTGAGAAAAATACAGGCATAGATTAAATTTATGGGATCAAATAACTGAAAATGGGCATGTGGATAGGAAACCGCTAAAAATTTCTGGTTCAAGCACATACTTAGTTAAAGAAAGTCCACTTGTGTGCAGTTTACGTATCACATGGTCTGTCAGTATACAGTATATGCTTTACCTTTTCTGAAAGGCAAAAGAGGCTGCAACACTTAAAAAGAGGCATCACTAAGGCTACATTCACATTTGCATTGTGCACCGCTGCGTTGGCGACGCAACGCACAACGCAAATAAAAACGCACCAAAACGCACGCAAAAACGCTGCGTTTTGCGATGCATGCGTCATTTTTTGCCGAAATTTGGATGCAAGAAAAATGCAACTTGTTGCGTTTTCTTGGTCCGACGCTTGCGGCAAAAAAGACGCATGCGTCGCACAGCGCAACAAACAAAAATGCATGCGTCCCCCATGTTAAATATAGGGGCGCATGACGCATGCGTCGCCGCTGCGTCGCCCGATGCAAACCCGACGCAAACTAGCATAACGCTAATGTGAACGTAGCCTAACCAAACCCCATGCAGACCAAGGAGATCTCCAAACAAGTCAGGGACAAAGTTGTTAAGAAGTCCAAGTCAGGGTTGGGTTTTAAATAAAACATCCCAATCACTGATTATTCCCTGGAGCACCATCAAATCCATTATCATGAAATAGAAAGAACATGGTACCACAACAAACCTGCCGATAGATGGCCGCCCATCAAAAACTGTCAGCCCGGGAAAGGAAAGCATCAATCAGAGAGGCAGCACAGAGACCAACAGCAAACCTGAAGGAGCTGCAAAGTTCCTAAGCAGAGACTGTACGTACGACCACAATTAGTGTTGAGCATTCCGATACCGCAAGTATCGGGTATCGGCCGATATTTGCGGTATCGGAATTCCGATACTGAATTCCGATACTTCCCGCGTATCGGATACCGGAATCGGAAGTTCCCAGAATTCAAATTGAACGCAGCAGCCAATGAGGAATGAATGAAAGTGTGGGCACATCCTGTTTAGCATGGTGGGCATGTAAGTACTGGCAAGGCTTGGATTGGCTGCTGAAATGATGTCACTCTGCACTATAAAAAAGCGCTGCCGCCATTTTGCGCTCACTCTGCTGTGATTTCAGTTAGGGACAGGACGCTGTGTTCTAACTGAGGGCCAGTTGAGCTAGCTAATTGCTTTATTTTCCTTTCCAAAGGCTAATTTAGCAAAACGCTGTGTGTTCTTCACTGTTCACCTTGCTCTTGCCTTGCAGCGCTGTTTTAACAGCGTTCTGCAAGGTCTCTGTGTGTGTGTGTGTGCAGCTCACTCTGTAGTCTGTGTGCAGCCATATACCCGGTTGTATTCAGCTCAGGGGGGGTTCACACTGCCTCACACAGTTGTTCTTTTTTGCTCTTAGTGCAGCCTGCTGCACATTTTTTCTCAAATTTCCTATTAGTGTTTTTCCACCAGTCTCCAGCTCTATTGTGGAAAAACACTACATAGGATAACCTAGAGGGGGGTTTTTGGGCCTTGCAGCGCCGTTTACGGCTGTCTGCACGGTCTCCGTGTGAGCCCAGCTCGCCCTGTAGTCTGTGTGCAGCCATAGCCGGTTGGATTCAGCTCAGGGTTCGTTACTGGCTCATACCTTGAGAAAAATTTTCCTTTTTTTCAAATAGTGCAGCCTGTTTAAAATTTGAAAAAAAAAATTCCTATTAGTGTCTTTCCACTCGTATCCAGCTAAATAGTGGAAAAACACTATATAGGATAACCTAGAGGAGGGTTTTTTGGCCTTGCAGCGCCGTTTACGGCTGTCTGCACGGTCTCCGTGTGAGCCCAGCTCGCCCTGTAGTCTGTGTGCAGCCATAGCCGGTTGGATTCAGCTCAGGGTTCGTTACTGGCTCATACCTTGAGAAAAATTTTCCTTTTTTTCAAATAGTGCAGCCTGTTTAAAATTTGAAAAAAAAAATTCCTATTAGTGTCTTTCCACTCGTATCCAGCTAAATAGTGGAAAAACACTATATAGGATAACCTAGAGGAGGGTTTTTTGGCCTTGCAGCGCCGTTTACGGCTGTCTGCACGGTCTCCGTGTGAGCCCAGCTCGCCCTGTAGTCTGTGTGCAGCCATAGCCGGTTGGATTCAGCTCAGGGTTCGTTACTGGCTCATACCTTGAGAAAAATTTTCCTTTTTTTCAAATAGTGCAGCCTGTTTAAAATTTGAAAAAAAAAATTCCTATTAGTGTCTTTCCACTCGTATCCAGCTAAATAGTGGAAAAACACTATATAAGATAACCTAGAGGAGGGTTTTTTGGCCTTGCAGCGCCGTTTACGGCTGTCTGCACGGTCTCCGTGTGAGCCCAGCTCGCCCTGTAGTCTGTGTGCAGCCATAGCCGGTTGGATTCAGCTCAGGGTGCGTTACTGCCTCATACCTTGAAAAACAATTTCCTTTTTTTCAAATAGTGCAGCCAGTTTAAAATTTGAAAAAAAAAATTCCTATTAGTGTCTTTCCACTTGTATCCAGCTAAATAGTGGAAAAACACTATATAGGATAACCTAGAGGAGGGTTTCTTGGCCTTGCAGCGCCGTTTACGGCTGTCTGCACGGTCTCCGTGTGATTTAAACTAGCTCTGTAGCCCGATCTGCACCAAAAAAAAGGTTAAGTTCACCAAACACAACTTACACTTGTGTAGGCCACATTTGAAAAATAATAAAGTTTAGTCCACAATTTACAACATTAGTGTTTCTTACACCTGTTAGGAGGAGCATTACAGGAATAAGCACACTAAGGCCTTAGTACTTTTCTGCTTATCTTTATCTGTCAACCAAGATGAAGAGGGCAGGGAGTAAGGCACGTGGGCGTGGGCGCGGAGCAGGGAGAGGAGCAGGGAGAGGACGTGGTGATTCTGTGCCTGCTGCGGGCGCCGGTGACTCGTCGTCACTCAGTTTCAGCAGGGAACAGTCCTTCATGCGCAGCTTTGTCGGAGAGCGCCGTGCACCGCTGCTGCGTGAAGACCAAATTGAAGCCGTTGTCGGGTGGATGGCAGCTAACGCCTCGGCATCGACTTCAGTTAGTGCCACATCCTCTCAGGCACAGAGCACTGGAGAGCAGCCATCTGTCTCTTCACCACCTGCCAAATTGGCCAGGCAGTCAGAGAGCCCAGGACAGGAGCCGTCTCTACTTCTGTTCTCTGAATCTCTTGGCTTGGAAACAGGGGGCCAGCCAAGCAGCATTGGAGAAATGGAAGAAGAGGCAGTGTGCAGTGATGCCCAACACCTTTTTCTCTCTGACTCTGAAGAGGCAGGTGGGCCAGTGCCTCCGGTGACCACAGCGCAGTACGCATCTGATGATGAAACTCAGGTGCCGCTTTCTCGTGCGTACTGTGCTGCTGAGACTACCCAGGAGGAGCAGTTGGTGGCAGAGGGTAGTGGAGATGATGAGGTCCTTGACCCATCGTGGCGTGAGGAACAGGAAGGTGGTGGGAGCAGCTCAGAGGAAGAGCTTCCTCTTACGGGCCAAAGAGGGAGAGGGAGGGGGAAGACTGCGGAGCCTGTAGCCTCCACTTTGGCACCCGTTAGGAGCCTGTCTCTTTCCAAAGCCAAAAAGGGCGCTCCCAAGACTTGCAGTGCCTGGTCCTTTTTTGACACAGTTGCAGATGACATTTGTTTTGTCAAATGCAAGCTGTGTCATCATAAAGTAAAAAGAGGGAAAAATGTCAGCAACCTCAATACCACAAATATGTGGAAACATGTGCGGACCAGGCACGCGGTGGAGTTACAGAAACACACTGAAGATGTAGGCCAACCAACAGCGGCAGCTACCACCTCTTCAGCTCGTGTTGCCTCTTCCTCCAGCTCACGCACAGCTGGTTTGGCTTCCTCCCAGAGACCTTGTGTAATTCCACCCACAGCACCACCTTCCCAGTCATCCTCACACTCCCAGTCTACTCTACAGCCATCGGTAGTACAGGCATGGGAGAAAAGGCGGGCATTCTCGGCCAACCACCCCCGAGCACAGGCTCTGAATGCAGGCATTGCCAAACTGTTGTCCCTGGAAATGCTCTCGTTCAGGCTGGTGGAGACTGACAGCTTCCGTGACTTGATGGCATTGGCAGTCCCACAGTACAAGGTGCCCAGCCGCTTTTACTTCAGCAGGCAGGCTGTCCCTGCCCTGCACAGGCATGTTGAGGCAAACATAAAACATGCGCTACTGAACGCCGTCAGTAGCAAGGTCCACCTCACCACCGATGCGTGGACCAGTCAGCATGGACAGGGGCGATATGTTTCCCTCACTGCCCATTGGGTTAATGTTGTTGAGCCAGGTACAGATCGTGCGAGTGGCGCAGGACGTGTCCTGCCCACTCCAAGGATTGCAGGAATCCAGTCTGTACGCATCGACTCCTCCTCTTACACCAGTTCCTCTGATTCCTCTCTGCAGGATCCGTCACAGTCCACCCCCACATGGACCCGTGAACGTTTACCTATGACCGACATGAGCACAGCCGTGGCCAAACGTCAGCAGGCCGTCTTGAAACTAGTTTCATTGGGGCATCGAAGCCACACAGCGCAGGAGCTCTGGAATGCCATAAAGCAGGAGAGCGATGTGTGGTTACTGCCAGCGAATCTCCAGCCAGGCATGGTAGTGTGTGACAATGGCCGAAATCTGGTGGCAGCTTTGGCCCTTGGCAACCTCACTCACATCCCATGTCTGGCACATGTGCTCAATTTGGTTGTGCAGAGTTTTCTGAGGGACTATCCGGATCTTGATGCCCTGCTGCACAAGGTCCGCCTAGAGTGTGCTCACTTGCGGCGTTCCAGCTTGGCCAGATCCCGCATTGCTGCTCTGCAGCGCCGATTCCGCCTTCCGGAACACCGCATCATATGTGACCTACCTACCCGGTGGAATTCCACGTTACATATGTTGGAGCGGTTGTGTGAGCAGCAGCAAGCAGTTATGGAGTACCAGCTGCATCAGGCGCAAAGAAGTCGCAGTCAGCGCCGATCAGACTTCACAACCACAGAGTGGGCCACTATGAAGGACGTCTGCCAGGTTTTGCGTCCTTTTGATTATTCCACGCGGATGGCAAGTGCAGATGATGCACTAGTCAGCATGACTGTCCCCCTTATCTGCCTGCTTCAGCAAACTTTGCAAGGGTTAAGGGATGATGTGGTGGAAGAGGTGGAGGATGAGGAGTCACCTTTTCCATCAGCTTCTGGAGAGTCAGCGCCACGTGGTTCCTCACAAAGGGGTACGCAGGGGCCAATTTGTGAGGAGGATGAGGAGGAGTCAATGGAGGAGGAAGAGCTCCGTCCAGAGGAGGGAGCGACACAATTGTCCAGTGGTCAGTGTGTACAGCGAGGGTGGGGTGATGACGAGCGGGCAGAGATCATGTCTCAAGCAGGGGACAGCGTTTCTGGGCCGGTTGGCACTCTGCAGCACATGGTGGATTTCATGCTGCAGTGCCTGAGAAACGACCGCCGCATCGACCACATTCTCAACATGCCTGATTATTGGGTGTTCACCCTCCTCGATCCTCGCTACCGGGACAACGTCCAAAACCTCATCCCTGCGTTGACCCGGGAGCGTAAATTGCGGGAGTACCACGACACACTGGTGAATTCCATCATCTTCTCCTGTCCAACTGAGAGGAGTGCTGCTAGTGCTTTACAAAGCAGCTCAGTGCGTCGAGGCAGTGGGGGAGGCTCTGCCCAAAGAGGGAGCAGAAGCAGTGCCTCTGCCCAAGGCAAGCCCAGTATGGCACAACTCTGGCACACTTTTGTGTGCCCGCCCCAAATGTCTACACCATCACCGGCGGCTCCAGTCAGCAGGAGGCAACGGTTCCGTCAGATGGTGACAGACTACATGGCTTGCCCTCTTACTGTACTCCCAGACGGCTCTTCCCCGTTCAAGTTTTGGGTCTCTAAGCTGGATACATGGCCAGAGCTAAGCCAGTATGCATTGGAGGTGCTGGCTTGCCCTGCGGCTAGTGTCTTATCGGAACGTGTCTTTAGTGCCGCAGGTGGTGTACTAACAGACCGTCGCATGCGACTATCCTCCGATAACGTTGACCGGCTTACTTTCCTGAAAATGAACCAGGCCTGGATCTCGCAGGAATTTGCCACTCCTCTGCCTGATTAAGTAATTGGGTGTCATCCAGGTCTCCTGCTGTGTTCATCTTTCTACCACCTGAACTGCTATTCCTGGGCTCCAACACCGCCAGTTGCGGCTCAGAAGTGCAGGCTGCACAGTAAAAACATACGACCCAGTGTTATTGGGTTTCAGTAACGTCAGCTGATCCCCAGCTGTGTAGCCGGCAATGTGTCCTGCGACCGCCACGCTGGCACAACAACCTAAATGTAAGGGAACCTGTCCCCCCCCCCCCCCCCCGTCGTTTGTTACTGAAAGAGCCATCTTGTGCAGCAGTAATGCTGCACAAGGAAAAGGTAGCTCTTTTTTTTTAGCTCTTTGCACACGCAGAACTTAACACTTATAAAATGTGTTCACTGATACCGTTATACCGTCCCGGAGCTGGGACTTTCCTTCGTAATGTGACGCAGCACAGCCGTCATTCCTACCCCCTTGGTGCCATGCGCTGCCTCCTCAGCGTTGTTTTAAGCTGTCACGGAGCCTGCGCTGTTCTGTTATCCCTTGGGCATGCCCTATTTGCGCTGCCTGTCTTCTGACATAATTTGGTGTCAGGCTGGCTGCGCCTGTGCGGCCGCGGTGCCCGAGATCCCGCCTCGCAGTGTCTTCTGATTGAGTCACACTGCGGGCCTGGGATCCATGGGCATGCGCAGTGCATATCTTCCCCTCGGGCTCTCGCTCATTTCCCTCCGCCTTCTTTAGACTGTGCGCCGTCAGCTGATCCCTAGCATGCCACGGCCGTGACACCGCACAGTCTGAAGAAGAGGGAAGGAGGGGAGTGAGAGTCGAGGTTATGCACTGTGCATGCCCATGGTTCCAAGGCCCGCAGTGGGATTACGTTAGATGAGACTGCGAGGTGGGATCTGGAGCAGCGTGGACGCACAGGCACTGACAGCCTGACACCAAATTATGTCAGAAGACAGGCAGCGCTAATTGGGCATGGCCAAGGGCTAACAGAACAGCGCAGGCTCCGTGGCAGCTTAAAACAACGCTGAGGAGGCAGCGCACGGCATCAAGGGGATAGGAATGACAGCTGTGCTGTGTCCCATTACGAAGGAAATTCGCACCTCCGGAACGGTTTAACGGTATAAAGGGACACATTTTTAGTGTTTACTTCGGTGTTTGCAAGGAGCATAATTAAAAGAGCAACCTTTTCCTTTTGCATCCTTAGTGCTGCACAACATGGCTCTTTCAGCTACAAACGTCTTGGGGGGGGGGGGTTAAAGGTTTCCTTTCAACTTGCTCCAATCAGGCTTCGGCCTACACTCTGTTCCTCTGCTCCTCCTGCTGTCCCTGGGCTCTAACACCGCCAGTTGGTGCCTGGAAGTGCTGTGTGCACAGTCAACAGTCGCTCCTCTGTTATTGGGGTTCAGTAACGTCAGCTGATCCCCAGCTGTGTGTGCGGCAATACCTCCAATCTGCTCCTCCTGCTGTCCCTGGGCTCTAACACCGCCAGTTGGTGCCTGGAAGTGCTGTGTGCACAGTCAACAGTCGCTCCTCTGTTATTGGGGTTCAGTAACGTCAGCTGATCCCCAGCTGTGTATCCGGCAACGTGTCATGCGACCGCCACGCTGGCACAACTAAAATGTAAGGGGACCTGTCCCCCCCCCCCCCCTAGGCGTTTGTTACTGAAAGAGCCACCATGTGCAGCACTAATACTGCACAAGGGAAAGGTCGCTCTTGAAATTATGCTCCTTGCAAACGCTGAACTACACACTCATGTAATGTGTCCCCTCACACCGTCCAACCGTCCCGGAGGTGGGACTTTCCTTTGTAATGTGACACAGCACAGCCGTCATTGCTACCCCCTTGGCACCGTGCGCTGCCTCCTTAGCGTTGTTTGATTCCGTCATGGACCCTGCGCTGTTATGTTATCCCTTGGCCATGCACAGTTTGCGCTGCCCGTCCTCTGACATCATTTGTTGTCATCCTGGCTGCGCCTGTGCGTCCACGCTGCCCGAAATCACACCTCGCAGTGTCGTCTAATGTGATCCCACAGTGGGCCTGGTATCCATGGCCATGCGCAGTGCATATACTAGCCTCTCACTCCCCTTCTTCACGCTTCTTCAGACTAGGCGGCGTCAGCTGATCCCTAATAGCATGCCACGGCCGTGACGCCGCACAGTCTGAAGAAGCAGGAAGGAGGTGAGTGAGAGGCGATGATATGCACTGCGCATGCCCATGGATCCCTGGCCCGCAGTGGGACTACATTAGATGACACTGCAAGGTTGGATCTCGGGCAGCTTGGACGCACAGGCACTGCCAGCCTGACACCTACATGATGTCAGAAGACGGGCACCGCTAACTGTGCATGGCCAAGGGATAACATTACAGTGCGGGCTCCGTGACAGAACCAAACAACGTTGAGGAGGTGGTGCCCGGCACCAAGGGGGTTGGAATGACGGCTGTGCTGTGTCACATTACAAAGGAAAGTCCCACTTCCGGGATGGTTTGACGGTGTGAGGGGACACATTATATGAGTGTGTACTTCAGCGTTTGCAAGGAGCATAATTTTCGGAGCCACCATTTTCCATGTGCAGTATTACTGCTGTACAAGATGGCTCTTTCAGCAACAAATGCCTGGGGGGGGGGGTTAAAGGTTCCCTTTCAACTTGCTCCACTGCAGGCTTCGGCCTACACTCTGCTCCTCTTTGATTCCCTGGGTTTCAACACTGTCAGTTGCCACCTGGAAGTGTTGTCTACACAGAAAAAAACACTAGGTGATGTGTCAGTGGGGTTCAGCACCGCCAGCTGTTCCCCTGCTGTGTAGTCGGCAACGTGTCCAGCACAAGCCACGCTGGCACAACAGAACAAAAGCTGCCACCAGTGCAGGCTTCGGCCTACACTCTGCTCCTCTCCTCCTCCTGCTGACCCTGGGCTCAAACACCGCTAGTTTTTGCCCGGAAGTGCTAGCTGCACAGAGAAAAACACCAGCCAATGTGTTAGTGGGGTTCAGCAACGCCAGCTGTTCCCCTGCTGTGTAGCCGGCAACGTGACCTGCAAACGCCATGCAGGCACAGGAACTGAAATTAAAAGGGAACCTGGCCCCACCCCCCCAGGTGTTTCTATGTATAACAGCCACCTAGTACAGCAGTACTGCTGCATTTGTACAAGGTGGCTGACTTTTTCTCCTTGCCCACGTGGAACTCAACACGTACAAAATGTGTCTCATTGAGACCATTCCACTGTCCCTGAGGTGTGACTTTCCTTTGTAATGATACGCAGCACCCCCCTTGGTAGCGTTTCCCGTCTTTTGTCATCATGGTTAGCTGGCTGCGCCTGTGCATCCGCCCTGCTAGAAACAACGCCCCTCGTTGTCATATTTATTTTGTCAGCGAGGGTGTGGTTTATGGGCACGAGCAGTGCATATGTTCGCCTGTCTTAACTCATCTCCTTCCGCCTTCTTCAGACTGTGCGGCCTCCTGGCCGTGGTAGGCGATAAGGGATCAGCTGAGGCCGCCCAGTCTGGAGCAGGTGTAAGGACATGTGTAAGCGGCAAACCTATTTACTGCACAAGGCCACGAATCCCAGCCACGCAGTGTGATTTTTTGAAAACACACTGTGGGTCTGGGATTCATGTCCATCGCTAACCGCAACGGCCGACATGAAATGAGGTCAGAAGACAGGAAGCGCTCACAGCGCATGGCCAAGGGATCACAATAGCGCAGACTCCTGTACAGCAAATAACAACGCTCAGGAATCTGCGCCCAGTACCTAGGTGCAAATTTTGACACCTGTGCTGCGTCTCGTTAAAAAGACAAGTCACGCCTCCACAACTGTTTGACAGTATAATGGGCTAAATAGTGTACGTGTTTTAGTCAGCGTGTGCAAGGAGCAAAACAAATAGAGCAACCTTTTACTTGTGCAGCATTAATGCTGCACAAGGTGTGGCTCTTGTACCTTGCAACACCTGAGGGGGGGGTTAAAGGTAACCTTTGAAATTGGTTCAACTAGGCTTCGGCCTACACTCTGCTCCTCTACTCCTCCTGCTGACCCTGGGCTCAAACACCGCTAGTTTTTGCCCGGAAATGCTAGCTGCACAGAGAAAAACACCAGCCAATGTGTTAGTGGGGTTCAGCACCGCCAGCTGTTCCCCTGCTGTGTAGTCGGCAACGTGTCCAGCACAAGCCACGCTGGCACAACCGACCAAAAGCTGCCACCAGTGCAGGCTTCGGCCTACACTTTGCTCCTCTCCTCCTCCTGCTGACCCTGGGCTCAAACAACGCCAGTTTCTGCCCGGACATGCTAGCTGCACAGAGAAAAACACCAGCCAATGTGTTAGTGGGGTTCAGCACCGCCTGCTGTTCCCCCGCTGTGTAGCCGGCATCGTGTCCAGCACAAGCCACGCTGGCACAACCGACCAAAAGCTGCCACCAGTGCAGGCTTCGGCCTACACTTTGGTCCTCTCCTCCTCCTCCTGCTGACCCTGGGCTCTAACACCGCTAGTTTTTGCCCGGACATGCAATCTGCACAGAGAAAAACACCAGTCAATGTGTCAGTGGGGTTCAGCAACGCCAGCTGTTCCCCTGCTGTGTAGCTTGCAACGTGACCTGCAAACGCCACGCAGGCACATGAACTGAAATTGAAGGGAGCCTGCCCCCCACCCACAGGTGTTTCTATGTATATCAGCCACCTTGTACAGCAGTACTGCTGCATTTGTACGAGGTGGCTGACTTTTTCTCCTTGCCCACGTGGAACTCAACACGTACAAAATGTGTCTCATTAGAGACCATTACAATGTCCCTGAGGTGTGACTTTCCTTTGTAATGACACGCAGCACCACCCTTGTTAGCGCTGCCCGTCTTTTGACATCATTGGTTAGCTGGCTGCGCCTGTGCATCTCCCCTGCTCGAAACAACGGCCCTCGGTGTCTTATTTTTTTGGACAGCGAGGGTGTGATTGATGGGCATGTGCAGTGCATATGTTTGCCTGTGTTCACTCATCTCCTTCCGCCTTCTTCAGACTGGGTGTCCTCATGGCCGCGGCAGGCGATAAGGGATCAGATGAGGCCGCCCAGTCTGAAGCAGGTGTAAGGACATGTGTGAGCGGCAAACATATTTAGTGCACCAGGGCACGAATCCCAGCACCGCAGTGTGATTTTTTAAAAACACACTGTGGGTCTGGGATTCATGTCCATCGCTAACCGCAACGGCCGACATGAAATGAGGTCAGAAGACAGGAAGCGCTCACAGCGCATGGCCAAGGGATCACAATAGCGCAGACTCCTGTACAGCAAATAACAACGCTCAGGAATCTGCGCCCAGTACCTAGGTGCAAATTTTGACACCTGTGCTGCGTCTCGTTAAAAAGACAAGTCACGCCTCCACAACTGTTTGACAGTATAATGGGCTAAATAGTGTACGTGTTTTAGTCAGCGTGTGCAAGGAGCAAAACAAATAGAGCAACCTTTTACTTGTGCAGCATTAATGCTGCACAAGGTGTGGCTCTTGTACCTTGCAACACCTGAGGGGGGGGTTAAAGGTAACCTTTGAAATTGGTTCAACTAGGCTTCGGCCTACACTCTGCTCCTCTACTCCTCCTGCTGACCCTGGGCTCAAACACCGCTAGTTTTTGCCCGGAAATGCTAGCTGCACAGAGAAAAACACCAGCCAATGTGTTAGTGGGGTTCAGCACCGCCAGCTGTTCCCCTGCTGTGTAGTCGGCAACGTGTCCAGCACAAGCCACGCTGGCACAACCGACCAAAAGCTGCCACCAGTGCAGGCTTCGGCCTACACTTTGCTCCTCTCCTCCTCCTGCTGACCCTGGGCTCAAACAACGCCAGTTTCTGCCCGGACATGCTAGCTGCACAGAGAAAAACACCAGCCAATGTGTTAGTGGGGTTCAGCACCGCCTGCTGTTCCCCCGCTGTGTAGCCGGCATCGTGTCCAGCACAAGCCACGCTGGCACAACCGACCAAAAGCTGCCACCAGTGCAGGCTTCGGCCTACACTTTGCTCCTCTCCTCCTCCTGCTGACCCTGGGCTCAAACAACGCCAGTTTCTGCCCGGACATGCTAGCTGCACAGAGAAAAACACCAGCCAATGTGTTAGTGGGGTTCAGCAACGCCAGCTGTTCCCCTGCTGTGTAGCTTGCAACGTGACCTGCAAACGCCACGCAGGCACATGAACTGAAATTGAAGGGAGCCTGCCCCCCACCCACAGGTGTTTCTATGTATATCAGCCACCTTGTACAGCAGTACTGCTGCATTTGTACGAGGTGGCTGACTTTTTCTCCTTGCCCACGTGGAACTCAACACGTACAAAATGTGTCTCATTAGAGACCATTACAATGTCCCTGAGGTGTGACTTTCCTTTGTAATGACACGCAGCACCCCCATTGTTAGCGCTGCCCGTCTCCTGACATCATTGGTTGGCTGGCTGTGCCTGTGCGTCCCCCCTGCCCGACACAACGCCCCCCGTTGTCTCATATATTTTGACTGCGAGGGTGTGATTGATGGGCACGAGCAGTGCATATGTTCCCCTGTTTTCACTCCCCTCCTTCCGCCTTCTTCTGACTGTGCGGCCTCATGGCCGCGGCATGCGATAAGGGATCAGCTGAGGCCGCCCAGTCTGAAGCAGGTGTAAGGACATGTGTGAGCGGCGAACATATTTACTGCACAAGGCCACGAATCCCAGCACCGCAGTGTGACTTTAGGAAAAGCCACTGTGGGTCTGGGATTTATGGCCATCGTTAACCGCACCGGCCAACATGAAATGAGGTCATGAGACGGCCTGCACTAACAGGGTATTGCCAAGGGATAACACAAGAGCGCAGACTCCTGTACAGCAAATAACAACGCTCAGGAATCTGCGCCCAGTACCTAGGTGCAAATTTTGACACCTGTGCTGCGTCTCGTTAAAAAGACAAGTCACGCCTCCACAACTGTTTGACAGTATAATGGGCTAAATAGTGTACGTGTTTAATTCAGCGTGTGCAAGGAGCAAAATTAAATAGAGCAACCTTTGACTTGTGCATCATTAATGCTGTTCAAGGTGTGGCTCTTGTACCTTGCAACACCTGAGGGGGGGGTTAAAGGTAACCTTTGAAATTGGTTCAACTAGGCTTCGGCCTACACTCTGCTCCTCTACTCCTCCTGCTGACCCTGGGCTCAAACACCGCTAGTTTTTGCCCGGAAATGCTAGCTGCACAGAGAAAAACACCAGCCAATGTGTTAGTGGGGTTCAGCACCGCCAGCTGTTCCCCTGCTGTGTAGTCGGCAACGTGTCCAGCACAAGCCACGCTGGCACAACAGAACAAAAGCTGCCACCAGTGCAGGCTTCGGCCTACACTTTGCTCCTCTCCTCCTCCTGCTGACCCTGGGCTCAAACAACGCCAGTTTCTGCCCGGACATGCTAGCTGCACAGAGAAAAACACCAGCCAATGTGTTAGTGTGGTTCAGCACCGCCAGCTGTTCCCCCGCTGTGTAGCCGGCATCGTGTCCAGCACAAGCCACGCTGGCACAACCGACCAAAAGCTGCCACCAGTGCAGGCTGCGGCCTACACTTTGCTCCTCTCCTCCTCCTCCTGCTGACCCTGGGCTCTAACACCGCTAGTTTTTGCCCGGACATGCAATCTGCACAGAGAAAAACACCAGTCAATGTGTCAGTGGGGTTCAGCAACGCCAGCTGTTCCCCTGCTGTGTAGCTTGCAACGTGACCTGCAAACGCCACGCAGGCACATGAACTGAAATTGAAGGGAGCCTGCCCCCCACCCCCCCAGGTGTTTCTATGTATAACAGCCACCTTGTACAGCAGTACTGCTGCATTTGTACAAGGTGGCTGACTTTTTCTCCTTGCACACGTGGAACTCAACAAGTACAAAATGTGTCTCATTACAGACCATTACAATGTCCCTGAGGTGTGACTTTCCTTTTTAATGACACGCAGCACCCCCATTGTTAGCGCTGCCCGTCTCCTGACATCATTGGTTGGCTGGCTGTGCCTGTGCGTCCCCCCTGCCCGACACAACGCCCCCCGTTGTCTCATATATTTTGACTGCGAGGGTGTGATTGATGGGCACGAGCAGTGCATATGTTCCCCTGTTTTCACTCCCCTCCTTCCGCCTTCTTCTGACTGTGCGGCCTCATGGCCGCGGCATGCGATAAGGGATCAGCTGAGGCCGCCCAGTCTGAAGCAGGTGTAAGGACATGTGTGAGCGGCGAACATATTTACTGCACAAGGCCACGAATCCCAGCACCGCAGTGTGACTTTAGGAAAAGCCACTGTGGGTCTGGGATTTATGGCCATCGTTAACCGCACCGGCCAACATGAAATGAGGTCATGAGACGGCCTGCACTAACAGGGTATTGCCAAGGGATAACACAAGAGCGCAGTTTCCTGTACTGCAAATAACAACGGTAAGGAATCTGCGCACAGCACCTAGGTGTAAATTTGTACACCTGTGCTGCGTCTCCTTAAAAAGACTAGTAGTCACGCCTCCACTACTGTTTGACAGTATAATGGGCTAAATAGTGTACGTGTTTAATTCAGCGTGTGCAAGGAGCAAAATTAAATAGAGCAACCTTTGACTTGTGCATCATTAATGCTGTTCAAGGTGTGGCTCTTGTACCTTGCAACACCTGAGGGGGGGTTAAAGGTAACCTTTGAAATTGGTTCAACTAGGCTTCGGCCTACACTCTGCTCCTCTCCTCCTCCTGCTGACCCTGGGCTCTAACAACGCTAGTTTTTGCCCGGAAATGCTAGCTGCACAGAGAAAAACACCAGCCAATGTGTTAGTGGGGTTCAGCAACGCCAGCTGTTCCCCCGCTGTGTAGCCGGCATCGTGTCCAGCACAAGCCACGCTGGCACAACCGACCAAAAGCTGCCACCAGTGCAGGCTTCGGCCTACACTTTGCTCCTCTCCTCCTCCTCCTGCTGACCCTGGGCTCAAACACCGCTAGTTTTTGCCCGGAAATGCTAGCTGCACAGAGAAAAACACCAGCCAATGTGTTAGTGGGGTTCAGCAACGCCAGCTGTTCCCCCGCTGTGTAGCCGGCATCGTGTCCAGCACAAGCCACGCTGGCACAACCGACCAAAAGCTGCCACCAGTGCAGGCTTCGGCCTACACTTTGCTCCTCTCCTCCTCCTCCTGCTGACCCTGGGCTCAAACACCGCTAGTTTTTGCCCGGAAATGCTAGCTGCACAGAGAAAAACACCAGCCAATGTGTTAGTGGGGTTCAGCACCGCCAGCTGTTCCCCTGCTGTGCAGCTTGCAACGTGACCTGCAAACGCCACGCAGGCACATGAACTGAAATTGAAGGGAGCCTGGCCCCCACCCCCAGGTGTTTCTATGTATAACAGCCACCTTGTACAGCAGTACTGCTGCATTTGTACAAGGTGGCTGATGTTTTCTCCTTGCCCACGTGGAACTCAACACGTACAAAATGTGTCTCTTTGAGACCATTCCACTGTCCCTGAGGTGTGACTTTCCTTTCTAATGATACGCAGCACCCCCCTTGGTAGCGCTTCCCGTCTTCTGACATCATTGGTTGGCTACTTGCGCCTGTTCGTCCGCCCTGCCTGAATAAAATGCTCCTCGTTGTCTTAATTATTTTGACTGCGAGGGTGTGATTGATGGGCACGAGCAGTGCATATCTTCGCCTGTCTTAACTCATCTCCTTCAGCCTTCTTCAGACTGTGCAGCCTCATGGCCGCGGCATGCGAGAAGGGATCAGCAGAGGCCGCCCAGTCTGAAGCAGGTGTAAGGACGTGTGTGAGCGGCCAAAATATTTACTGCTCAAGGCCACGAATCCCAGCACCGCAGTGTGGCTTTATGAAAAGACACTGTGGGTCTGGGATTTATGGCCATCGTTAACCGCACCGGCCAACATGAAATGATGTCATAAGATGGGCAGCGCTAACAGGGCATTGCCAAGGGATAACACAAGAGCGCAGACTCCTGTACAGCAAATAACAACGCTCAGGAAGCTGCTCCAAGCACCAAGGCGTTATTTTGGACACCTGTGCTGCGTCTCATCAAAAAACCAAGTCACGCATCCACTACAGTTTGACTGTAGAATGGGGTAAATTGTGTATGTCTTTCATTCAGCGTGTGCAAGTAGACAAATTAATAGAGCAACCTTTCACTTGTGCAGCATTAATACTGCACAAGGTGTGTCTCTTGTACTTTGTAACACCTGAGGGGGGGGTTAAAGGTTTCCTTTGAAATTGGTTCAACTAAGCTTCGGCCTACACTCTGCTCCTCTCCTCCTCCTCCTGCTTCAACACGGGCTCTAACATCGCTAGTTTTTGCCCGCAAGTGCTAGCTGCACAGAGAAAAACACACGCCATTGTGTTAGTGGGGTTCAGCAACGCCAGCTGTTCCCCCAGTGTGTAGCCGGCAAAGTGTCCTGCAAACGCAACGCAGACACAAAGCTGCCTCCAGTGCAGGCTTCGGCCTACACTCATCTCCCCCTGCTTACCCTTTGCTCCAACACCGCTAGTTGGGGCTCTAGGAAGACAATCTTTAATAGGCAAGGCAACGCATCCGGGTTCCAGCACCGCCAGCTGGTTCTCGGCAGTGTTCTTGTCACAGGTACTCCCTCGTGCCAAGCCTGGTTTCAGCACCGTCAGCTGTTTCCGGGTTGTGTCAACTTCACTGAGACGCCTATGCTTGCCCCGTCGTGGTGCGGTCGAGTTAGCCAACTCCAGGGTGCCTCCAGTTTAGGAGCTTCCTATGTGGGCTGCGTGAACTGGTAGTCAAGGCTGGTTCTGTAGTGCCAGTAGGCCCAGCTCCCCCTGTAGGACTGTTGGGGTTCGGTAACTGCGGCTGCCTCGCGGCCTAGCTGTTCTCTCCTCTCCTGTGGACCTTCGGGTCCACCACCTGGTTCCAGCACCGTCAGCTGGTTCCGGGCCGAGCCTTTGGCTTAGGTGCCTCCTCCTGGGTATCCGAGTTCCGCCAACGCCAGGCGGTCCTTGGTAGTGCTTTTAAGCGCGGGCACCTACAGCTTAGTAACCGGGTTCCAGCACCGTCAGCTGGTCCTCGGTCGTGCCATTGGCTCTTGCACACTGGGGCAACGCATCCGGGTTCCAGCACCGCCAGCTGGTTCTCGGCAGTGTTTTTGTCACAGGTACTCCCTCGTGCCAAGCCTGGTTTCAGCACCGTCAGCTGTTTCCGGGTTGTGTCAAGCTCACTGAGACACCTATGCTTGCCTCGTCGTGGTGCGGTCGGGTTAGCCAACTCCAGGGTGCCTCCAGTTTAGGAGCTTCCTATGTGGGCTGCGTGAACTGGTAGTCAAGGCTGGTTCTGTAGTGCCAGTAGGCCCAGCTCCCCCTGTAGGACTGTTGGGGTTCGGTAACTGCGGCTGCCTCGCGGCCTAGCTGTTCTCTCCTCTCCTGTGGACCTTCGGGTCCACCACCTGGTTCCAGCACCGTCAGCTGGTTCCGGGCCGAGCCTTTGGCTTAGGTGCCTCCTCCTGGGTATCCGAGTTCCGCCAACGCCAGGCGGTCCTTGGTAGTGCTTTTAAGCGCGGGCACCTACAGCTTAGTAACCGGGTTCCAGCACCGTCAGCTGGTCCTCGGTCGTGCCATTGGCTCTTGCACACTGGGGCAACGCATCCGGGTTCCAGCACCGCCAGCTGGTTCTCGGCAGTGTTTTTGTCACAGGTACTCCCTCGTGCCAAGCCTGGTTTCAGCACCGTCAGCTGTTTCCGGGTTGTGTCAAGCTCACTGAGACACCTATGCTTGCCTCGTCGTGGTGCGGTCGGGTTAGCCAACTCCAGGGTGCCTCCAGTTTAGGAGCTTCCTATGTGGGCTGCGTGAACTGGTAGTCAAGGCTGGTTCTGTAGTGCCAGTAGGCCCAGCTCCCCCTGTAGGACTGTTGGGGTTCGGTAACTGCGGCTGCCTCGCGGCCTAGCTGTTCTCTCCTCTCCTGTGGACCTTCGGGTCCACCACCTGGTTCCAGCACCGTCAGCTGGTTCCGGGCCGAGCCTTTGGCTTAGGTGCCTCCTCCTGGGTATCCGAGTTCCGCCAACGCCAGGCGGTCCTTGGTAGTGCTTTTAAGCGCGGGCACCTACAGCTTAGTAACCGGGTTCCAGCACCGTCAGCTGGTCCTCGGTCGTGCCATTGGCTCTTGCACACTGGGGCAACGCATCCGGGTTCCAGCACCGCCAGCTGGTTCTCGGCAGTGTTTTTGTCACAGGTACTCCCTCGTGCCAAGCCTGGTTTCAGCACCGTCAGCTGTTTCCGGGTTGTGTCAAGCTCACTGAGACACCTATGCTTGCCTCGTCGTGGTGCGGTCGGGTTAGCCAACTCCAGGGTGCCTCCAGTTTAGGAGCTTCCTATGTGGGCTGCGTGAACTGGTAGTCAAGGCTGGTTCTGTAGTGCCAGTAGGCCCAGCTCCCCCTGTAGGACTGTTGGGGTTCGGTAACTGCGGCTGCCTCGCGGCCTAGCT
Organism: Ranitomeya imitator; assembly: GCF_032444005.1. NCBI lineage: Eukaryota > Metazoa > Chordata > Amphibia > Anura > Dendrobatidae > Ranitomeya > Ranitomeya imitator. The sequence goes on from NC_091284.1 coordinate 53,910,279, forward strand.
GTTCTCTCCTCTCCTGTGGACCTTGGGGTCCACCACCTGGTTCCAGCACCGTCAGCTGGTTCCGGGCCGAGCCTTTGGCTTAGGTGCCTCCTCCTGGGTATCCGAGTTCCGCCAACGCCAGGCGGTCCTTGGTAGTGCTTTTAAGCGCGGGCACCTACAGCTTAGTAACCGGGTTCCAGCACCGTCAGCTGGTCCTCGGTCGTGCCATTGGCTCTTGCACACTGGGGCAACGCATCCGGGTTCCAGCACCGCCAGCTGGTTCTCGGCAGTGTTTTTGTCACAGGTACTCCCTCGTGCCAAGCCTGGTTTCAGCACCGTCAGCTGTTTCCGGGTTGTGTCAAGCTCACTGAGACACCTATGCTTGCCTCGTCGTGGTGCGGTCGGGTTAGCCAACTCCAGGGTGCCTCCAGTTTAGGAGCTTCCTATGTGGGCTGCGTGAACTGGTAGTCAAGGCTGGTTCTGTAGTGCCAGTAGGCCCAGCTCCCCCTGTAGGACTGTTGGGGTTCGGTAACTGCGGCTGCCTCGCGGCCTAGCTGTTCTCTCCTCTCCTGTGGGCCTTGGGGTCCACCACCTGGTTCCAGCACCGTCAGCTGGTTCTGGGCCGAGCCTTTGGCTTAGGTGCCTCCTCCTGGGTATCCGAGTTCCGCCAACGCCAGGCGGTCCTTGGTAGTGCTTTTAAGCGCGGGCACCTACAGCTTAGTAACCGGGTTCCAGCACCGTCAGCTGGTCCTCGGTCGTGCCATTGGCTCTTGCACACTGGGGCAACGCATCCGGGTTCCAGCACCGCCAGCTGGTTCTCGGCAGTGTTTTTGTCACAGGTACTCCCTCGTGCCAAGCCTGGTTTCAGCACCGTCAGCTGTTTCCGGGTTGTGTCAAGCTCACTGAGACACCTATGCTTGCCTCGTCGTGGTGCGGTCGGGTTAGCCAACTCCAGGGTGCCTCCAGTTTAGGAGCTTCCTATGTGGGCTGCGTGAACTGGTAGTCAAGGCTGGTTCTGTAGTGCCAGTAGGCCCAGCTCCCCCTGTAGGACTGTTGGGGTTCGGTAACTGCGGCTGCCTCGCGGCCTAGCTGTTCTCTCCTCTCCTGTGGACCTTCGGGTCCACCACCTGGTTCCAGCACCGTCAGCTGGTTCCGGGCCGAGCCTTTGGCTTAGGTGCCTCCTCCTGGGTATCCGAGTTCCGCCAACGCCAGGCGGTCCTTGGTAGTGCTTTTAAGCGCGGGCACCTACAGCTTAGTAACCGGGTTCCAGCACCGTCAGCTGGTCCTCGGTCGTGCCATTGGCTCTTGCACACTGGGGCAACGCATCCGGGTTCCAGCACCGCCAGCTGGTTCTCGGCAGTGTTCTTGTCACAGGTACTCCCTCGTGCCAAGCCTGGTTTCAGCACCGTCAGCTGTTTCCGGGTTGTGTCAACTTCACTGAGACGCCTATGCTTGCCCCGTCGTGGTGCGGTCGAGTTAGCCAACTCCAGGGTGCCTCCAGTTTAGGAGCTTCCTATGTGGGCTGCGTGAACTGGTAGTCAAGGCTGGTTATGTAGTGCCAGTAGGCCCAGCTCCCCCTGTAGGACTGTTGGGGTTCGGTAACTGCGGCTGCCTCGCGGCCTAGCTGTTCTCTCCTCTCCTGTGGGCCTTCGGGTCCACCACCTGGTTCCAGCACCGTCAGCTGGTTCTCGGCAGTGTCTTTTGCTCTTGTACCTTCTGCTCCCCATCCTGGTTCCAGTACCGTCAGCTGGTTCCGGGCAGAGCCTTTGGCTTAGGTGCCTCCTTCTGGGTATCCAAGTTCCACCAACGTCAGGTGGTCCTTGGTAGTGCTTTCAGGCACGGGTACCTCCTGCTTAGTAACCGGGTTCCAGTAACGTCAGCTGGTCCTCGGTAGTTCCATTGGCTCTTGGACCTTCGGCTACCCATCCGGGTTCCAGTACCGTCAGCTGGTTCTCGGCAGTGTCTTTTGCTCTTGTACCTTCTGCTCCCCATCCTGGTTCCAGTAACGTCAGCTGGTTCCGGGCAGAGCCTTTGGCTTAGGTGCCTCCTTCTGGGTATCCGAGTTCCGTCAACGTCAGGCGGTCCTTGGTAGTGCTTTTTAGCACGGGTACCTCCTGCTTAGTAACCGGGTTCCAGTAACGTCAGCTGGTCCTTGGTAGTTCCATAGGCTCTTGAACCTTCGGGTAGCCATCCGAGTTCCAGTTCCATCAGCTGGTTCTTGGCATTTTCTCAGCCTTCTTGTACCTTCTGCTACATTTCCAAGTTGAAGACCCTAACGTCGACGACCCGGAAGACCACCACGATGACGACGACACGGAAGACCACCCCGATGACGACGACGACGACGGCGGAGACGACGACGGCGGAGATGACGACACTGGAGACGACGACCCTGGAGACGACAACATGGAAGACCGAGAAGCAGAAGAACAAGAGGCTGCAGAACAAAGAGCAGAAGAACATTAAGCATAAGACTTAATATCAGAGCAAAAGATATTATCTAAATTATATGCAGAAGAAGACTAAGCAGTGTATGGGGGTGAGTCCGTTCCTCCTCGTGGTGCCCCTGGATAAAGCCTGATGCTGCAGGCCAAACTGAACGCGGACAAATGTAACTTTTGTGACTGGCAGAACGGAAGGTGTAATCTTCAAACTTTTATAGATAACAACTACGGGAATGCCTGTCACAAATGAGAATATGATGAAGAAGTAGAATAGGAAGAATAATAACAGTGGAATAAAAAGAATATGTAGAATAAGAAGAATAATAATAGTTGAATAAAATGAATATGAAGAATGTAATAAAAAAAAAAAAATAGGTAGAAGATGAAGAAGAAGATGAATAAGGTGAAGAAGTTGATGTCAAAGATGCTGATGATGATGAAGATGAAAGTGTGGGAAAAGAAAAAAAAAAAGAAAAAAAAGAAGGGGAAGGGCGTGGAATAGTGAAACATCAATATCTGACAAAATAAAAAAAAAATTTACATAGTCAATATCTTTGTCACTCCGAACGTCTTAAAAAAAAACAAAAAACATGCTATTCTATTTGATTGGGATAAACCTCTATGACTTTAATGTCTCCGCCACCTCCCCAAATACATCCGGCATTATTCTTAGTTGTTTTCCTTCATGTAGAATGAACCTACAAGGAAAGAAAGGGTTTATTTTAATTCCGATATTTTGGTCCCATTGACTTGCATTGGGATCGGGTATCGGTATCGGCGATATCCGATATTTTTTGAATATCGGCCGATCCAAACCGATACCGATACTTTCCGATATCGGAAGGTATCGCTCAACACTAACCACAATTAGTTGTACACTCCATAGAGGTGGCCGTTCCAGAAGAGTAGGCAGAATAAAGATTTTACTTACACGCAAGTGTATTTATCCTAAGCTGCTATTACGCACATAGCTAAAATAAATACAACAAATACACAAAGACCAGATTATGTTCTTCTCATTATTAAACTTTGTAAAGTTCATCTTTTTTTGTTTTTCTGGTGCCATACATTGCTATTAGGAGTAATGTTCAACTATGAAATTACTTTTTCACATATAGAAGATCTATTATTATAGGGAAGAAGAATAAAAAGACCTTAAAATAAAATATTGATTTTATTTGCTTTATTTTGCCTATTTTTATATTCCCAGATGTTACTTCATTGGTTTAACCTTGTAAAACTTTTACTTGGGGTATATTTCTTAAATTTCCTTTTTAGATAGAAAATATTATGAAAATAAGAATAAGTGACATTAATCTAATGATCTAAACATGAAAGGCACCTTAAACTCTTTTAAAATGGTGATTTTTCTCTGGACTAGCTGGCATGATGTAGGAAGGAATATTTACTGGGGCAATCTGAACAAATGGATTTCAGTTGACCTTTCATGAGCAAAGCAGCATACAATTTACACCCATTACGGTGAAATGGTTGTTATTAGATATGAGCAGATTGATTTTCACAGATTAAGCTTTAAAGAAGAATTTCCTGAAATGTGTGGTTTCACACGAATTTGAACATTTTGAGATTCCATTTACAGTTTGCAAAACAAAAGAAAAATCAGAGAATGAGCTAATGTAATTTTGCATTGCTTTGCTGGCTTCCCCATAATGCCCCAAAGTTTTCACGTTTTCTGGATTATTGTACTTTTTACAGTGGTAGTCAATACCTGGACCCTCACAGATTAGTGTTTCCCAGTGCAGCACAGTTAGTATAACTGTCATTTTCCATCTCCAGAGTCACTCGGTAAGTCTCTGTCTCCTATCTGTAGACTGAGTGCTAGCTCTTATGGTCAGCAGGGTCCTCTTTTTCCTGAAGAATGGTCTTCAGAGTCCTTTCTCCCTCCTGTAAAGTGTAAGTTTATATGGTCACTGGGTTCCAGTCTTTCTCGCCTGTAAAGTGTAAGCTTTTACAGTCAGTAAGTTTTTCTCTATTTCTCTCCTCTCCCTCATGTGTCCTTTATGAGCAATTAAAAGCTTTCCTGTATTGAAATCTGTGCAAATTTATTTGCAGCAAATCAATTTTGGGGTAAAATTTGGCGAACTCAACAAATTCCAATTTCAAATGGTTGTTTCATCTCTAGTTGTAATGGATAAAATATATTTGTTTCTAAAAATCATAAAGAATCTTAAAGAAAGCCTGTCATATTGTGCAAGCATTTCCTTTTTGGAGCAGCTTTGTATAGAGTAGGAATTTCAGTATAGTTCTGCAGGGAAAATATATTATATTCATTAAAATCTCACTCTTGATAAATGTTTAAAATTTCCGTGTAAGAGAAAATAGGGTGCATTGTACAAACAAAAAAACCCCTAACATTTTGCAGTCTATACCCTTATCATGTTCTTATCCTTGCTCTTCTCCTGCTTTCTACGGGTCTTTTCTAGTACTCATACAATTTTCCAATCCTCTGGGGTCCAGGATGAATTCTCTTTTTATGAATGCCTCCCTTAGTTTCGGGGGGATTTGCAAGTGTTGGTTTAGACACTCTCAGACACAAGAGTTGTCATTTTTTTGGCTCAATGGACAAAGCACATAATAGTAAAAAATGAATATAAATTCTTTCATATTTTATTTATTTTTTTATAAATCCATGTTTTATGGAGTCATAATAGGGCAAACTTAGAGGATTGTGGGACCCAGTTGAAGTAGTGCTGTAGTGGGGGAATATCTGTCACTAACAGCTCAGGTTCCAACAAAGCACCATAAAACAGCACGGGAAGAACATGTGCCAACCGAGGATGGGAAAGATTGAAAAGTGAGTACTCGGTTCCATTGTAGAATCTTCACAGATTGCTCTACAATGTACATGAATCTTTTGATGCACAATGCTTTTATATCAAGCTTAAATCTTGATTTTTAACCCCTTCATGACCAGAGGTATTTTCGTTTTTACATTTTTGTTTTTTGCTCCCCTTCTTCCCAGAGCCACAACTTTTTTAATTTTCTGTCAAAATGGCAATAAGAGGGTTTGGTTTTTTGCGTGACTAGTTTAACATATCGTGTACTGGAAAATGGGAAAAAATTCCAAGTGTGGTGAAATTGCAAAACAAGTGCAATCCCACAGTTGTTTTTTATTTGTCTTTTTTACTATGTTCACTAAATGCTAAAACTCACCTTCCATTATGATTTTACAGGTCATTACGAGTGCATAGACACCAAACATATATAGTTTCTTTTTTATATAAGTGGTGAAAAAAAAATACCAAACTTTGTTAAAAAAAAAAGTAAAATTACACCATTTTCAGATACTCATAGTGTCTCCAATTTTTGTGATCTCGGGTTGGGTGAGGTTTTATTTTTTGCATGCCAAGCTGATGTTTTAGTTATACCATTTTAGGGCAGATGCAATATTTTGATAGCCCGTCATTACATTTTAACCCCTTCATGACCCAGCCTATTTTGACCTTAAAGACCTTGCCGTTTTTTGCAATTCTGACCAGTGTCCCTTCATGAGGGAATAACTCAGGAACGCTTCAATGGATCCTAGCGGTTCTGAGATTTTTTTTTCGTGACATATTGGGATTCATGTTAGTGGTAAATTTAGGTCAATAAATTCTGCGTTTATTTGTGATAAAAATGGAAATTTGGCGAAAATTTTGAAAATTTCGCAATTTTCACATTTTGAATTTTTATTCTGTTAAACCAGAGAGATATGTGACACAAAATAGTTAATAAATAACATTTCCCACATGTATAGTTTCCATCAGCACAATTTTGGAAGCAACATTTTTTTTTGCTAGGAAGTTATAAGGGTTAAAATTTGACCAGCAATTTCTCATTTTTACAACGAAATTTACAAAACCATTTTTTTTAGGGACCACCTCACATTTGAAGTCAGTTTTAGGGGTCTATATGGCTGAAAATACCCAAAAGTGACACCATTCTAAAAAACGCACCCCTCAAGGTACTCAAAACCACATTCAAGAAGTTTATTAACCCTTCAGGTACTTCACAGCAGCAGAAGTAAAATGGAAGGAAAAAATGAACATTTAACTTTTTAGTCACAAAAATTATCTTTTAGCAACAATTTTTTTATTTTCCCAATGGTAAAAGGAGAAACTGAACCACGAAAGTTGTTGTCCAATTTGTCCTGAATATGCTGATACTTCATATGTGTGGGTAAACCACTGTTTGGGCGCACGGCAGGGCTTGGAAGGGAAGGAGCGCCATTTGACTTTTTGAATGAAAAATTGGCTCCACTCTTTAGCGGACACCATGTCACGTTTGGAGAGCCCCCGTGTACCTAAACATTGGAGCTCCCCCACAAGTGACCCCATTTTGGAAACTAGACGCCCCAAGGAACTTATCTAGATGCATAGTAAGCACTTTGAACCCCCAGGTGCTTCACAAATTGATCCGTAAAAATGAAAAAGTACTTTTTTTTCACAAAAAAATTATTTTAGTCTCAATTTTTTCATTTTCACATGGGCAACAGGATAAAATGGATCCTAAAATTTGTTGGGCAATTTCTCCTGAGTACACGAATACCTCACATGTGGGGGTAAACCACTGTTTGGGCACATGGTAAGGCTCGGAAAGGAAGGAGCGCCATTTGACTTTTTGAATGAAAAATTATCTCCATCGTTAGCAGACACCATGTCACGTTTGGAGAGCCCCTGTGTGCCTAAACATTGGCGCTCTCCCACAAGTGACCCCATTTTGGAAACTAGACCCCCCAAGGAACTTATCTAGATGTGTAGTGAGCACTTTAAACCCCCAGGTGCTTCACAGAAGTTTATAACGCAGAGCCATGAAAATAAAAAATAATTTTTCTTTCCTCAAAAATGATATTTTAGCCTGGAATTTCCTATTTTGCCAAGGGTAATAGGAGAAATTGGACCCCAAATGTTGTTGTCCAGTTTGTCCTGAGTACGCTGATATCCCATATGTGGGGGTAAACCACTGTTTGTGCGCACGGCAGGGCTCAGAAGGGGAGGCACGCCATTTGGCTTTTTAAATGGAAAATTAGCTCCAATCATTACCGGACACCATGTCACGTTTGGAGAGCCCCTGTGTGCCTAAACATTGGAGATCCCCCACAAATGACCCCATTTTGGAAACTAGACCCCCAAAGGAACTAATCTAGATGTGTGGTGAGGACTTTGAACCCCCAAGTGCTTCACAGAAGTTTATAACGCAGAGCCATGAAAATAAAAATGAAAATTATTTTCTCAAAAATGATCTTTCAGCCTGCAATTTTTTATTTTCCCAAGGGTAACAGGAGAAATTTGATCCCAAAAGTTGTTGTCCAGTTTCTCCTGAGTACGCTGATACCCCATATGTGGGGGTAAACCACTGTTTGGGCACATGCCGGGGCTCGGAAGTGAAGTAGTGACATTTTGAAATGCAGACTTTGATGGAATGCTCTGTGTGCGTCACGTTGCGTTTGCAGAGCCCCTGATGTGGCTTAACAGTAGAAACCCCCCACAAGTGACCCCATTTTGGAAACTAGACCCCGAAAGGAACTTATCTAGAGGTGTGGTGAGCACTTTGAACCCCCAAGTGCTTCATAGAAGTTTATAATGCAGAGCCATGAAGACAATAAATACGTTTTCTTTCCTCAAAAATAATTATTTAGCCCAGAATTTTTTATTTTCCCAAGGGTTACAGGAGAAATTGGACCCCAAAAGTTGTTGTCCAGTTTCTCCTGAGAAACCCCCCACAAGTGACACCATTTTAGAAACTAGACCCCCCAAGGTACTTATCTAGATATGTGGTGAGCACTTTGAACCCCCAAGTGCTTCACAGACGTTTACAACGCAGAGCCGTGAAAATAAAAAATCATTTTTCTTTCCTCAAAAATGATGTTTTAGCAAGCATTTTTTTATTTTCACAAGGGTAACAGGAAAAATTGGACCCCAGTAATTGTTGCGCAGTTTGTCCTGAGTATGCTGGTACCCCATATGTGGGGGTAAACCACTGTTTGGGCACACGTCAGGGCTCGGAATTGAGGGAGCACCATTTGACTTTTTGAATACGAGATTGGCTGGAATCAATGGTGGCGCCATGTTGCGTTTGGAGACCCCTGATGTGCCTAAACAGTGGTAACCCCTCAATTCTAAGTCCAACACTAACCCCCCCACACCCCTAACCCTAATCCCAACTGTAGCCATAACCCTAATCACAACCCTAACCACAACCCTAATTCCAACCCTAACCCTAAGGCTATGTGCCCACGTTGCGGATTCGTGTGAGATTTTTCAGCATCATTTTTGAAAAATCCGCGGGTAAAAGGCACTGCGTTTTACCTGCGGATTTTCCACGGATTTCCAGTGTTTTTTGTGCGGATTTCACCTGCGGATTCCTATTGAGGAACAGGTGTAAAACGCTGCGGAATCCGCACAAAGAATTGACATGCTGCGGAAAATACAACGCAGCGTTTCCGCGCGGTATTTTCCGCACCATGGGCACAGCGGATTGGTTTTCCATAGGTTTACATGGTACTGTAAACCTGATGTAACACTGCTGCGAATCCGCTGCGGCCAATCCGCTGCGGATCCGCAGCCAAATCCACACCGTGTGCACATAGCCTAATTCTAAAGGTATGTGCACACGCTGCGGAAAACGCTGTGGATCCGCAGCAGTTTCCCATGAGTTTACAGTTCAATGTAAACCTATGGGAAACAAAAATCGTTGTACACATGCTGCAGAAAAACTGCACAGAAACGCAGCGGTTTACATTCCGCAGCATGTCACTTCTTTGTGCGGATTCCGCAGCGGTTTTACAACTGCTCCAATAGAAAATCGCAGTTGTAAAACCGCAGTGAAATGCGCAGAAAAAATGCGGTAAATCCGCCATAAATCCGCAGCGGTTTAGCACTGCGGATTTATCAAATCTGCAGCGGAAAAATCCGCAGAGGACCAGAATGCGTGTGCACATACCGAAACCCTAACCCTAGCCCTAACCCTAACCCTAGCCCTAACCCTAGCCCTAACCGTAACCCTAACCCTAGCCCTAGCCCAAACCCTAGCCCTAACCCTAACCCTAACTCTATCCCAAACCCTAGCCCTAACCCTAACCCTAACCCTAACCCTAGCCCTAACCCTAACCCTAGCCCTAACCCTAACCCTAGCCCTAACCCTAGCACGGGGGGTGGATCGGAGTGCAGGGGGGGTGATCGGAGCACGGGGGGGGTGATTGGAGCACGGGGGGAGCGGACAAGAGCACGGGGGGAGCGGAGCACAGGACGGAGGGGAGCCGGAGCAGTGTACCGGACAGATCGGAGGGCTGGGGGGGCGATCGGTGGGGTGGGGGCACATTAGTGTTTCCAGCCATGGCCGATGATATTGCAGCATCGGCAATGGCTGGATTGTAATATTTCACCAGTTTTAATAGGTGAAATATTACAAATCGCTCTGATTGGCAGTTTCACTTTCAACAGCCAATCAGAGCGATCGTAGCCACGGGGGGGTGAAGCCACCCCCCTTGGTCTAAACTACCACTCCCACTGTCCCTGCAGATTGGGTGAAATAGGAGTTAACCCTTTCACCCGATCTGCAGGGACGCAATCTTTCCATGACGCCACATAGGCGTCACAGGTCGGATTGGCACCGACTTTCATGACGCCTACGTGGCGTCAAAGGTCGGGAAGGGGTTAATGCAATGACACAGTGACCAAAAAAGGTAATTCTGGCAATATTACTTTTTTTCTCGCTACGCCGTTTAGCTCTCAGGTTAATCCTTTTTTTACTGATAGATCGGGCGATTCTGAACTCGGCGATACCAAATATGTGTATGCTTGATTTTATTATTGTTTTATTTTGAATGGGGCAAAACTGGGGATGATTTTCACTTTTATCTTTTTTAATTTTTTTATTATTTTTTAAAACTTTTTTTTTTTACTTTTGGCATGCTTCAATAGCCTTCATGGGAGACTAGAAGCTGCCACAACCCGATCAGCTCTGCTACATAGAGGCGATGATAAGATCACCTGTGTGTAGCAGAATTACTCACATGCTATGAGTGCTGACAACCGAGCGGCGCTCATAGCAATCTGGCAGTGACAACCATAGAGGTCTGCTGGAGAACTATGGTTGTCATGCCAACCCATCGGTGACCCACAATCATGTGACAGGGTCTCCAATAGCCAGGATTTCCGGCGCGCTAGTGGTAAGCGCATGTTAAATGCCGCCGTCAGAGATTGACTGTGGCATTTAACTAGTTAACAGCCGCAGGTGGATTGCAATTCCACTCACGGCTGTTAAAGGCACATGTCAGCTGTTCAAACTAGCTGACATACTGGACAAGATGTGGGCTCAGCACCAGAAACCACATCAATAAGAGGGAGTCCAACATTGGCGTATTTTTATGGTCAATATCGGAAAGGGGTTAAAAAATAATTTTTCAATGCACCTTTAAAAGCTAAATATATTTAGAAATTACAATTTCAAGCCATTTTGTATTTTCATAGTTTCAGCCAAAATATGTCCAGCGGCTTCAACATTTTTCTATTTAGTTTTGAATCATAAAAATATTGACCTCCTGTCATCACTCTCACCTTTCTTCTCAGTGTTTCACAATGACTTCTCACCTCACCCAGTGAGAGATCGGTTATTACCGCAAGTGATTTATAGAAACTGGTCTATGGTTCCTTTGTGAATTTATTATGGTAGCCATAAAAATGCCTTTCCAGGCCAGGCACTGTGGCCTTCACAAACCTTATAACATTTATTATTAACATTGTCTACTGTAAATTCTGCTTTTCTTCTAATATGACATATACTTGGTATGCAGAGACATTCAGATCTTTCTTTTTAAGCGTTCTGGGCTTTTTAGTCTCAGTTTCCACAAGTCAGAGCAATAACGGAAAATATATATTCTCTTTCTGATCTGTCTGAGTGTTAATTGGGGAGATAGTGAAATTTTTTTTTTACAATAAAAGATTATTTTTGTTTATAACTTCTGATTATTCACTTAATTCATTTTGTTTTTAGACAATTTTCTTGGCATCTTCTAAGCTAATACATTGTTTTCTTTTAATGCTTCCACCATGTTGCCAAGGTAATGAAGAAATGCAACAGAAAAATAATATGCTAATATACTTTTTTCATGGCAGCTGGTTTGTTTAAAACTGTTTATATCTTATGATAAATTGCTATTTACAAATGAAAAATTAAAATAGTAAAATATATATCTATAATATAACGCTGGTAGCGTCACTCTGTCCGAAGCCTTTATAGACTGCGCAAGCGCCGGCGCAGTCTGGCCCCCACAGAGTGACGCTCCCAAGAGATCGCGGTATGCGTAAGCACTGAACGCATACCGCGATCTCCACCGGAGAGTCAGGGACCGCCAGGAGGGTAAGTATATTCACCTTTCCCCATTCCAGCGTTGCGTGCGGCTCCGTCTCCCGGCTCCTCTCCTGTGACAGTTCAGAGGGCGCGATGACGCGCTTAATGCGCGCCGGCGCCGCCCTCTGACTTACCAGTCACAGGCAGAGGAGCCGTAGTGTGTCTTCAAGAAAATGGCGCCGGAAAGCGCGAACTGCGCAGGCGCCGATTCCTGCTGCCGGAATCGGCGCCTGCGCAGTTCGCTCTTTCCGGCGCCATTTTCTTGAAGACACACCTGCAGTGGAGCCGGACGATAGGTGAGTATGGTATTATTTTTTTTTATATGGCATCAGCATACGGGGGCTTACACAATGGAGCGTCTTATGGGGGGCATATAATACAATGGTGGCGCAGGATGGGAGCAGCACATGACAGAACGGGGGCAGGATGGCAGCAGCACATGACAGAACGGGCGCAGGATTGCAGCAGCACATGACAAAACGGGCGCAGGATGGCAGCAGCCCATGACAGAATGGGCGCAGGATGGCAGCAGCACATGACAGAACGGGCGCAGGATGGGAGCAGCACATGACAGAACGGGCGCAGGATGGCAGCAGCACATGACAGAACGGGTGCAGGATGGGAGCAGCACATGACAGAACAGGGGAGCAGGATGGGAGCAGCACATGACAGAACGGGCGCAGGATGGCAGCAGCACATGACAGAACGGGCGCAGGATGGCAGCAGCACATGACAGAACGGGCGCAGGATGGGAGCAGCACATTACAGAATGGGCGCTGGATGGCAGCAGCACATGACAGAACGGGCACAGGATGGGAGCAGCACATGACAGAACGGGCGCAGGATGGCAGCAGCACATGACAGAACAGGCGCAGGATGGGAGCAGCACATAACAGAACAGGGGAGCAGGATGGGAGCAGCACATGACAGAATGGGGGCGCAGGATGGGAGCAGCACATGACAGAACGGGGGCGCAGGATGGGAGCAGCACATGACAGGATGGGAGCAGCAAATGACAGAATTGAGGCGCAGGATGGGTGAAGAACATGACAGAACGGGGGCGCAGGATGGGAGCAGCACATGACAGGATGGGGATGTAGGATGGAGCAGCACATTACAGGATGGGGGCGCAGGATGGGAGCAGCACATGACAGAACTGGGGCGCAGGATGGGAGCAGCACATGACAGGATGGGGACGCAGGATGGGAGCAGCACATGACAGGATGGGGATGCAGGATGGAGCAGCACATGACAGGATGGGGACGCAGGATGGAGCAGCACATGACAGGATGGGGATGCAGGATGGAGCAGCACATACCAGGATGGAGACCATATACCAATATAAATGCTCACCACCCGGGCGTAGAGTGGGTTCAATAGCTAGTATTTATATATACAGCTCTGGCAAAAATTGAGAGACCACTGCAAAATTGTCAGTTTCTCTGATTTTTCTCTTTATAGGTATATTTTTGAGTAAAATGTAAATTGTTCTTTTATTCTATAAACTACTGAAAACATGTCTCCAAAGTTCAAATTTTCTAAAAATGAGAAATGGTCAAAATAACAAAAAACTGCATCGCTTGCAGACCTCAAATAATTCAAAGAAAACAAGTTCATAATCAATGCCCTTATACATTTTAGGCACTATGCATATTACTAGGGGGTAGTGGGTGCTGGTGATCTTGCACATAATCCTGTTACTTTTTATCTTTTGTATGATACTTTTGTCACTTGATTCATGTTTAATAAAGTACTCTGTTTTTAACCCTGTAAACTCAATTGCTCTCCTATTTGTCTAAGTTCATAATCATGTAGAAACAGCAATACTAATGTTTTAACTCAGGAAGAGTTCAGAAATCAATATTCTCTGGAATAACCATGATTTTTAACCACAGCTTTCATGTGTCTTGGCATGCTTTCCACCAGTTTTTCACACTGCTTTTGGGTGACTTTATGCCACTCCTGGAAGAAAAAATTTAAGCAGTTCTTCTTTGTTTGATGGTTTGCGACTATTTATCTTATTTATCTTCCTCTTGATTACATTCCAGAGGTTTTCAATGGGGTTCAGGTCAGGAGATTTGGCTGGCCATGACAGGGATTTGATGTGGTGGTCTTTCATTCACACCTTGATTGACCTAGCTGTGTGGCATGATGCATTGTCCTGCTGGAAGAAATAGTCCTCAGAGTCAGGGAACATTGCCTGAGCAGAAGGAATCAACTGTTTTTCCAGGATAACCTTGCATGCGGCTTGATTCATACATCTTTTGCAAAGATTGGCTTGCCCAATTCCAGCCTTGCTGAAGTATTCCCGAGATCATCAATGATCCTCCACCAAATTTCACATTAGGTGCAAGACACTGTGGCTTGTACGTCTTTTCAGGTCTCTGTCTACCCACTAGAGGACCAGGTGTTGGGCAAAGCTGAAAATTTGACTCATCAGAAAAGATTACCTTATTCCAGTACTCTATAGCCCAATCCTCATTGTCTTTGGCAAACTTCAGCCTGGCTCTCCTTTGCTTCTCATTGATGAAAGGCTTTTTTCTAGCTTTACATGACTTGAGTCCTGCCTGTTATGAACTGTTCTAGCTGTGCACTTCACCCCAGCTGATATTTGCCATTCCTTTATTAGGTCACTTGATATCATATTGCGGTTGCTGAGTGACATTCGAATAAGATGACGATCATCCCAGTTAGTGGAGAGTCGCTTTTGCCCTCTGCCGGTCAGTAGCTTTGTTGTCTCCAATGTCTGCTGCTTGACCTTGTTGTAATGGACTGCCGTCTTAGAAATTTTAAGGATAGAGGCAACATGATGCTCACTGTGTCCCTCTGCATGTAAAGCCAGAATTGAGCCCTTCTTTTCCTCACTTAAGACTTTTCTTTTCAACTCCTTTAGCATGGCTAAAAGTTACTTTTTCATTCCTATTACTTTTGGGATATTACCAGCACTTGTTTTGCCATCCAGCTTGTCCTATTGCAAGAGCATTGTGAACACCACAGCAGTGTTTTTTATTTTTTCCTTCATTAAATAAGATTTGATTCAGGTGATCACAGAAGCACACTAAGTAGAATGAGGTGTACTCTGGTTGGAATTCAACTGACACTAGAATAGAATGGCTGCCAGACATGTAGAGAAGCTGATTATTATAAAACTGTGCAGTGGTCTCTTAATTTTTGCCAGAGCTGTATATGTTTTTTTATGAAAATATGTCATTATAGGGCATTATCCTAAGAAATAGAATATACATTGAAGGAAATAAGTATTTGATCCCTTGCTGATTTTGTAAGTTTCCCCACTGACAAAGTCTTGAACAGTCTATAATTTTAAGGGTAGGTTAATTTTTAACATTGTGAGATAGAATATAAAAAATAAATCAGAAAATCACACTGTCTAAATTAAATAAATTTATTTGCGTTTTAAAGTAAGAAATAAGTATTTGATCCCCTACCAACATTAAGAATTCTAGCTACTGCATGTTAGGGCTAGCGGAACGCACCAAATAATAAGAGAAAAGAAATAAGGTGCAATCGCAGCTCGGGGTCCACCGTGCAGAGATGGTACCTGCTGCTAAGCAATGACAGACTATATGGCGGCACAATGAGGATACACACGGGTTAGCTTCAAACTATGTGAAAGAAGCGAACCCTGTTGCATCACAGGGCCTCAGTACCACACGTAACAAAACTAATAATTAAATAGCAAGAGAGTTCATGTGATGCCGCACTGGCGGACCCCATTAACCACCCAGACTTGGGTTTGAAAAGCACGGTGATAGTGCATGGCGCCGCACTGGCGGTCACAGCAATAGACGTTGTTTGTGTACCAGTGTTGGTTACAAATCGGGCGCTAGATTACAATCATCCTCCATATGCAAGCATTCAAAAACAAGGGAGGGGATGATTTAAAGAGCGACTTTCACTCACAACACACACACATAAACAAGTGTATAATAGCGCATGGCCATGCAGCCATGCAAACCTTTTATATCTGCAGCATATACAGGACCTTCCCAGAAGGACCAATGGGAGGCTGCGACAGAGGTTGAGCACCTCCAGGACCTTCCTGGAGGACCAATGGGATCTGCTGCAGTATCTGAGCATGTGACCCTCGATCTCCAAAGGGAGATCTTGCCCTGGGCATGCTCAGAAGGGGAAAAGCAGGACTTAGTCCCAATAGCATCTGATCACCGCTGCCCAGCACTGGCTTCAATGGCAGAAGCAGGAAAAGCAGCAGTAACCCTTTGCACAGAGTTAGACTGAGCAAGATGCTGGGACCGACGTATCCGCTGAGCAGGCTCCACTGCGGCTGATGCAGAATGAGAGACCGCAGCAGACATGGTTCGAGATTCCCCCTGTGCAGCAACGGAAACTAGACTCCTAACACTGCAGACCAGTTATACACTCCTAATCAACTTACCTGTGTTAAAGACAGCTGTCTTACATAGTCACCTTTATAAAAGATTCCTGTAAAAAGACTGAATTAATCAGTCAGACTCTAACCTTTACACCAAGAACAAGACCAAAGAAGTCAGGGACAAGATCATAGACCTGCACTTAGATAGAATGGGCTGCAAAACCATGGGTAAGATGCTAGGTATTTTGTTTTATTTCTGATACAGGACTTTATTCTGGCTGTGACTTTCTTTACCATACATCTATAGTATTAGTAATGGATAGTCTTACAGATGCCTCTCCATTACTAATCCATGGGCTTAATGTCACCTGACAATGCAAAGATGACATCAACCCCACAAATATTAATCCCACTTGCCACCGCTAAAGGACAAGTGGAAAGAGCAGTGCAAAGCATCAAAATTGGTGCATCTAATAGATGTGCCTTTTCTGGGCAGCTGTGGGCTGAAATTTTTAGGCTGGGGGTCCAATATCCATGGCCCCTTACCAGCCTGAGAATACCAGCCCAATTCTGTCTGCTTTAGCAAGGCTGGTTGTCAAAAATGGGGGGACCACATGCCATTTTTAAAAATTATGTATTTAAATAGTTAAAAAATAATGTGTGGGGACCCCTCTATTCTTGATAACTAGCCTCGATGAAGCTGACAGCTGAATGTTGCAGCCCCCAGCTGTGAGTTTTGCCTGACTGGTTAACAAAAATACAGGGGAACCCATGCCATTTTTTTATTATTTATTTACAGTGCAGGTGTGGCTGATGAATACTCCCATCTGCCGCTCCTGTTCTCTCTGTTATTAGAGGCAGCAGGTGTTGAGTGATGGGAACATTTGTCTCATCAGCTGACACCAGTGATGGAAGGTAAACTTTATACCTCTGATCACAGTTGTGTGCTTACGCTGTCTTTTGACAGCATGGGAACTGTTGCTCTCTGACTGGCGGGGATGGTTTCACCACCGATTAGAAGCGGTGTTTGCAGCTCTGTCATGCACGTGACAGTGGTGCAAACATCCAGTGTTCGAGAAGCCAAACCCGAACAGTAACACTGACTTCCTGGTGAAGTCCATGTTCGGTGTCCGTGCCCGAACAGTAGGTGTTTGGAACAGATGCCAAACTTTACTGTTTGGGGTCACCCATCTCTACTGTTGGCCATTGTATGTTATCCTAAAAGGGATGAATCATTACTCATTGTACACTTATATAAATAAAGCTTTTGACAATGAATGAACTGGCCCTAATTTTTAGTTACTATAACTCTGAGCAGGTGGGAGGATAGAAGCTGCCATAATGCCTCACATGCACAGCACACAAAGACACAAGTGATTCCTGTTCTCTTGTGTGTATATAGCACATGTTCTGAAGAAACAGGAGCATGGAAGAATTTATACAGCAGTACTAAGCAGGGTAACTGTGAATCTAGCACTGAGAGAAAAGTAGTATGATCTAGCTCTCTGTCTCTTTCACTTTGTGCCCCTTTTCTTCACGGACAATAATAAGCAGCTGGAACATTAGTCAGAGTGAAAAAGACTTGGGTACACTAATAGATCACAGACTGCAAATGAGTCAACAGTGTGATGCAGCAGCAGAAAAGGCACACACACTTCTCTACTTATCCTTTGTCAGGCCTCATCTAAAATACTGTGTCCAGTTCTGGGCACCGCATTTTAAAAAAGACATTGAAAAACTGGAGCAAGTTCAGAGAAAAGCTACCGGGATGATAAGCGGACTGCAAAGTATGTCCTACAAGGAACAGTTAAAGAATCTGGGAATGTTCAGCTTGCAAAAAAGAAGGCTAAGAGGAGACTTAATAGATATCTACAAATATCTGAAGGGATGTCAATGTGTAGAGGCATTATCCTTATTCTCACTTGCACATGGAAACATGAGAAACAATGAAATAAAACTGAAAGGGAAAAGATACAGATTAGATATTGGTAAAAAAAAAACTTTTGACAATGAGGGTGATCAATGAGTTGAACAGGCTGCTACAAGAGGTGGTGAGTTCTCCTTCAATTGAAGTCTTCAAACAGAGGCTGGACAAACAGGGGGTGGGATATGATGACCCTGGAGATCCCCTCTAACTCTAACATTCTTTGAATCTATGATTTTATGAGTGCAAGTCCATGAGCAAAATAGATTTAAAATATTTTTAAGGGTGAATTATACATTCAGAAGACAGGGGGCAGATAAGATGTGGAAGAAGAGAAGAACTAAGTTTATTTCAGAATTTCTGATAATTATTCAAATGTTTCTTAAATTTGCATTTTTTTAGTTTTTCCTAATTTTGTAAATGTATTTTTTGGGATGTCATTTCTTCTTTGATTACATCAAAAACTTTATTGCTGCTTTTAAACACACAGAACATTTCCGTAGTAATATATAATAGGCTATTTGTGAGTCAACCTATGGGAAACAAACCTGTTGTGAATTCTGTTGTCGAACTCCCTCCTGTGGTCGTGAATGGTACTTCGGCGAGTTCTGTCTATGGGCTCCCTCTGGTGGCTTTGAGTGAAGCTGCTGCTTCTGAGGTTCCTTACACAGGTGACGTGGGTTATCCTTTGGTTGGCTGCTCTATTTAACTCCTCTCAGATCGTTACTCCATGCCAGCTGTCAATGTTTTTGCATTCGTTCAGTTCGCTCCTGGATATCTCTGGTGACCTGCCTTCTCCTGCAGAAGCTAAGTTCCTTATAGTATTATTTTGTTCTCTGTTTTCTTGTCCAGCTGGTTTTTCATGATTTTATCTTGCTGGCTGGAAGCTCTGGGATGCAGAGTGGCCCCTCCGCACCGTGAGTCGGTGCGGAGGTCTTTTTTGCACACTCTGCGTGGTCTTTTGTAGGTTTTTGTGCTGATCACAAAGTTACCTTTCCTATCCTCTGTGTATTTAGTAAGCCTGGCCTCCCTTTGCTGAAACCTGTTTCATCTCTGCGTTTGTGACTTTCATCTTACTCACAGTCAATATATGTGGGGGGCTTCCTTTACCTTTGGGGAGTTTCTCTGAGGCAAGGTAGGCTTTATTTTGTATCTCTAGGGCTAGATAGTTCTTAGGCTGTGACGAGGCGCCTAGGTCTGGTCAGGAGCGCTCCACGGCTATTTTTAGTGTGTGTGATAGGATTAGGGCTTGCGGTCAGCAGAGCTCCCACATCCCAGAGCTCGTCCTGTATGAGGTTTAATTATCAGGTCATTCCGGGTGCTCCTAACCACCAGGTCATAACACAAACCCTACTGAAAAGTGATAGTAATTGTAAGGGGATCATTATGGAAAAACTTTTAAAAAAAGCCCAAACTAAGACTAAACCGTATTTGGTTTGTTCACGCTTAGGGCTCTAGTCTGCAGTCATTCTATGTCACTTCAGTGACATAAAGTGACTACAGACTTGAACCCAAGCCTGGACAATATAGTTTTTAAGTAAATTACATGGCTTGAAATCAGTATCTTCCTTTGTATATACTACTTATAATAGTGATATATATGAGAAAATCTACAAAAATTTGTTTCAGGCAGATTCGTCCAATTCCACTGACAGTGCAGAGTTTTACAAAGTCGCTTTTATTATGTTCTCGTTAGATTTGCCCAGTATGCCATTCTTTGGAATTTACTGTAAAACAAAGAGAATAATTTCGTAAAAGAAATTACTTTGCACAACTTTATTGATTTTTTTTAATATATAACTTTAACTTTTCATACTGAAATGTCATAAACCTGATATTGATTCTCTTCCAAAAGTAAGAATTTTATATTCTGTTGCCCAACTATGTTATGGGATTTAATCAGCGTGCAGCAATGCACACTCACTCTAGGTAGCTCATGTAACTGGGCTGTAAATACAAACAATAACAGGTGTTTACTTCGATCAGCTCGCCTTCAACGTGAAATAAGTTATGTGTAGAGAAATTGAAATTTGTGAGATTTTTTTTTTATAGTGCTTCTTTGAGGTTTCCCAAAATCCCTAGTGATGTTTAAAATTTTTCTATCGACATCAGACATTTTTATTTCTCTCTTAGTAATGCTGCATTGACTGGGTGTCGGTCAGTACAATTACATTTGTGTCTACTTATTTATTTTATTAATTTGTACAATATTGTATCATTAGAAAATTGTTGTCAATTTTATGCATTTTTTTATTTATTCTGTTTCTTTTTTTCGGGATGGGATATGCCGATTACTCCTCCAGTGTAAACTTACTATAAAAATAATTGTACAAAATATAAAATAGTCTTTGCATTAAATTTCCCGAAATAACACCATTCTTGCATTAGCCTGGAATTGCAGATGGTACCCATTTAATATCAGATGACTATGCTATTCCTTGTATGTTTCTGTGAAAATTTAGCTGCTCCTCACTATTTTCTCTAATTTGTCATGTTTAAGATTATCTATCTTAACTTATTATGGGAAAAAATGTGAGTAGTAACAAAAAGCAGCTTTTGCATGATTATTACGGTACATTGTTGAAGGAATTAAGAGAAATCTGCTATGAATAGCTTTACTAATGCGGTTTTTAAATTACTGCGTTTTGAAGTATAACACACTTTTTCCTCAGGAAAAAAAAGTGGGTTATATTTCAAAATGCGTTGAATAAAAACACATTAATTATTAACTATAGTTATGAGGTTCTTTCCTGAGGAAGGAGTGTGTTATACTTTGAAGTGCGTAGTACCATATTTTCTTCCTTCTTTCAACAGTGTGGAACAAACCATCAATTTATTTCTTCTAAATTGGAATTGAGCTTGTGACCTTTGGATCTGCAGCAGCTGATTACTAACAAAATTACACATTTGTGCCTCTTTGCTCCCCATCTCTACTATATCCAGGATTCATTTTAAAACATGAGAACACCAGGCTGCAAGTTGCTCAAGTTATTGGATGCAAGCTGCATAGCCAGAACGTGTTACCACTGCCTGCGGCGTCTCTGGATGTCTGGGACATCATTGGTTAAAAATTGAAAAAAGGAGCTGCCAGTAGTGGATCTTGATGGTTTGCAAGTCCAAACATAATTAGCGTGGCAGAATATTCCTCAGACAATAATCTCATTAATAGCAGCCAAGGCATGCTAATATTTTTGAATGTGGCGCTCATGCTTGATCTTAATAAATCAAATATGTATGATTTTGGGTAGAGGCATGAAACAGACGATAACTACCACTCTGTGCATATTATGGTTTCTGATAGGGTATAATAACTACTACACATAATGACTGCTATGCGTCTGTGAATGAGGTTTTCTTTTTAAATAACAATTTTTTATGGGTGGTTCTATTTCAGTTTTTGTGTCAAGCAACAGAGAAGCAAGAATCATCCTTGGCATTAATGGTATTACAAATTAAATGTTGGTTAATATTAGTTATTAGACTTTTCAATTCATTTGCCAGTAATCAGGTAGCCAATCACAAATAAAGGTGAAACATGAAACATGTATCTGATGGTACTGGCTGTCTAGTTTTCAGTGTATCACCTTATCTAAACCTACATTGTTGACGTCTGTCAATCACTGCATATATGAATTATTACATGGGCTGCTATTTAGGAAAGATTGCTGTTGCTACACAATATATTTTTTCTAGTGTACTGTGAAAATAGCTACTGTATATGCCAGGTTTAACAAAGCCCATGTCAACCAAAATTTTGCAACTTTGACTCATCAGTCCAGAGAATCTTACTTCAAATATTTTGGATTGAATATTTACAGCTTGCATTGACATCTGTATGGATCTGCAGACTTATCAGTACAAAACTTAGAGATCAGCATTCCAGAGATTATGCCCTTAGTTAATTTT
This sequence comes from Ranitomeya imitator, assembly GCF_032444005.1. NCBI lineage: Eukaryota > Metazoa > Chordata > Amphibia > Anura > Dendrobatidae > Ranitomeya > Ranitomeya imitator. The sequence continues at coordinate 53,932,234 of NC_091284.1, forward strand.
AATTGAACTGGCATACATGTTTTGTCCGTTATTGCCTTATTTATGGCCAATATTGGCTAAGTTTAAAACTAGTTTGACAATCTGAGACATTCAAGTGTGGCAATTCGCGAAAAAATGAAAAATAGAAAGTAAAAATTAAGACACTGGGAAAAGCAAACACTTTTTTTTACAGTACTGTAAGCTTATTATGTTACAACTAAAAGAAATATCATAAAATGGGCCATTTGGCTTCAATATTAACTGTTTTCAGCACAAGAAACAAAAAGATTATCCAACAGATAATCAATGTTATTAGATAACAGAAATAAAAAAATATATATTATATTAAGGGATAAACTTTCAAGACAACTTCAGCCTCTCCACATCAGATATATTAAAATCAATAACAAACATGTATTGAAGAATTTTAGACATTTGAAGACATGGACCAGCCTTCCTTTTAAATCACCCAAGTGAGCTGAGACATTGACGTGGTACTGGGCCCCATGTGTAAATATTGATTTTTTTTGTGAACTGACAGTACTTATCTTAAGCTATATTTTTAGTCACACTAAACGACTTACCAACGATCACGACCAGCGATACGACCTGGCCGTGATCGTTGGTAAGTCGTTGTGTGGTCGCTGGGGAGGTGTCACACAGACGGCTCTCTCCAGCGACCAACGATCAGGGGAAAGACTTCGGCATCGTTGAAACTGTCTTCAACGATGCTGAAGTCCCCCTGCAGCACCCGGGTAACCAGGGAAAACATTGGGTTACTAAGTGCAGGGCCGCGCTTAGTAACCCGATATTTACCCTGGTTACCATTGTAAAAGTAAAAAAAAACACTACATACTCACATTCTGATGTCTGTCACGTCCCCCGCCGGTGTCCACAGGGTTAAAACTGCTTTCGGCAAGAGCGCTGCTAATGCACGCGCTGTGCTGAAAGTTACCCTGCACTGTGTCAGCGCCGGCAGAAACAGTGGTGACGTCACCGCTGTGCTCTGCTTTACAGCCGGCACTGACACATTAGCAGCGCTCCTGCCGAAAGCAGTTTTAACCCTGTGGACGCCGGGGGACGTGACAGACATCAGAATGTGAGTATGTACTGTTTTTTTTTTTTACTTTTACAATGGTAACCAGGGTAAATATCGGGTTACTAAGCGCGGCCCTGCGCTTAGTAACCTGATATTTACCCTGTTACAAGTGAACACATCGCTGGATCGGCATCACACACCAAAAAATGGTCCTGATCATTCCCCAACGACCAACGATCTCCCAGCAGGGGCCTGATCGTTGGTCGCTGTCACACATAACGAGATCGTTAGCGGGATCGTTGCTACATCACCAAAAGCGTGACATTGCAACGATATCGTTAACAATATCGTTATGTGTGACTCCAGCTTTACTTTGGTATTCCAAAGAATGCTATACCTTACCTAGTGATGTTTAAGTCGATCAAATTTTGTGAGTAATAAGTTGTAAAAAAAAAAACATGGACTAAAGCAGATACTAAAAAAATAAAGCAAATATGAACAAAATTCCCTTGAAAATAAAAATGCATACAAACATCATTGTGATTGTATTTTCCCCAGCATTTTTGGCAAATGCAGATTTTTCTAAAACTGGAGTAGAATTAAATTTAATTTAGATATATTTCCTCATCTATATTTATAGTCTATAAAACAATTAAAGCCAATGTGACTCTCAAAAGTATATACCATATGTTTCGGACTATAAGAGACACTTTTTTCGTCCAATATTTTGGAGGAAAGTGGGGGGTGCGTCTTATGGGCCCGATATATTTAAATTTGACTGTGACTGTACGGGGAGTGGCGAAGGGGCACAGGAGGCGGAAGCCAGTGGTTGCAACTAACACAGGGCCCCACCCCGTTATGGGAAATTAATATTCATTGCTCCCCAAGCTCATAGTCCCAAACAATTTTAAGCACTGAAGCTGGCGCTGAGAGGTACAAGGGACAATAGCAATGGAGATCAGTGAATATTCATCTTCTTTAATTGCAGGCGCATTGTTAGACACAACTGTTGGCTTTCTGCAGCAGCTGGGCAATCACATGTGCCCACTGTTAAAGAGAATGAATATTCACTGCTCCCTACAGCCATAGGGAGAAAAGTATATTAATTTTATTTTGGGAATCCACAGCCAACAACGAAAAAACAGAATAAGGTATCCCAACGTTTTGGCCTTTATGCACGCCGCACTCATCTGCCAAGTGTTAGGGCTAGCGGAATGCACCAAGTATAGGAAGGAAACAACAAGGTGCGCTCGCAGCCCGGGGTCCACCGTGCAGAGATATCTGCTGCAAAGTAATTGGTGGAACTATATGGCAGTATAAACGAACTCTGTTAACTTCACAGGATCGCAAAGATATGAAAACGCTGTGCCCTGTTAACCTCACAGAGGATAACAGCTACCTAACTGAGCAAAGCAAAGAGTGGTCATGCAGACAGCATAGCACACAAACAACTCCCCACTAAAGGAGCCAGAATTCTAGGGGCTTATTTCAGCCGGGCCCTGAATCTAAGCATACAAAACTCTTCACCGGAGGTGCCGGTATTCTAAGGGCTTAGTTCAGCCAACCTTGACCACATGCAGACATGACCACCAAGTAGCAAAGCTCATGAAATAGGTTGATACTAGAGCATGGCCATGCAGCCATGCAAACCTTATATAGCTGCTGCAGACAAGGACCTTCCTAGTTGACCAATTGGAGCTGCTACCGGACCTAAGCGTTTGACCCCCGACCTCCAATGAGAGATCCTCCCCTGGACATGCTCAGTGTGTACAAAGCAGGACTTAGTCCCAGAAAAGCCTGTTCGCTGCTGACCAGTGCTGGCTACCAAAGCAAAGCCTGGAAAGGCAGCAGTAACCCTTTGCACAGTATCAGGCTGAGCGAGATGCTGGGACCGACGTCTCCGCGGAGCAGGCTCCACTGCGGCTGATGCAGAATGGGAGACCGCAGCAGAAATGTCTCGATATTCTCCCTGTGCAGCGGTGGGAACTCGACCCCTAATGTTACCCCCCTCCTAGGGCCCCCCCCTTGGGCCTTGCTTCGTTAAAAAGGCTGAAATGAGCAGTGGAGCCTGAATGTGCTCCACAGGTTCCCAGGTTCTGTCCTCTGGGCCGTGACCCTTCCAGTCCACCAGATAAAATTTCTTGCCACGTACCACTTTGCACCCCATGATAGAGTTCACCTCAAACTTATCCATGGACGAACCCTATGTCCCGGCAGATTACTCGGAAAAATGGGACAGATAGACTGGTTTTAAGAGGGAAATGTGGAAGGTGTCGGTGATACCAAGGTGCCGAGGAATAGCCAAATGGTAGACGACAGGGTTGACCGGTTCCAGAACCTTGAAAGGGCCTATGTAGCGAGGCGCAAACTTAGTGGACTCAACTCACAGGTTGATGTTAAGGGCAGAGAGCCACACTAAGTCGCCAGGAGCAAAGTCGGAGCGGGGCGCTGGTGTGCATCAGCAGAAACCCTCATTCTCTCCTTGGAGGCCCAGATAGCATTCTGTGTGCGGTCCCAAATGTCACGTGCCTCCACCTCCCTGTGTGCCACCCTAGAATCGGTGGATGACATGGGCATGGGCACAGGGACACGCGGAAGCTGGCTGTAATTAAGGGGAAATGGAGTCTGCCTGGTAGAGTCAGCTATGGCATTTTTCAAGGCAAATTCCGCCCAAGGTAGCAAAGGTGCCCAGTCATCCTGCCTGGTGGAGACAAAATGTTGCAAGTATGTGACCAGTCTGGTTGGCCCTCTTGACCAACCCATTCATCTTGGGATGATATGCTGAAGAGAAATTCAACTCAATGCTGAGTAAACGACAGAGCTCTCTCCAGAACCGAGACGCAAACTGAGGACCCCGGTCACTGACAATTTTGTCAGGCATGCCATGTAGATGGAAAACATGCTTGATGAACAAGGCCGCTAAAGCCCATGCAGAAGGTAACCGTGGAAGCGGAACCAAGTGCACCATCTTAGAAAAATGGTCGGTGACTACTCAGATAACTATAAAGCTACAAGACTTGGGTAAGCCTACCACGATGTCCATCCCGACCATTTCCCAGGGTCTGACTGCCACCAGCAGGGGGTAAAGTAGCCCAGCAGGCCATTGCCGAGGAGACCAATTCTTGGCACAGGAGACAAACGCCCAAATATAGTCCCCGACGTAACGGGCCATATGTGGCCACTAGTAAGTCCTCACCAACAGCTCAGATGTCCTCTTGGTCCCAAAATGTCCACCCACCCTGGACAAGTGAGCCCAAGAGAGAACCTCTGGTCGCAAATTAGATGGACCGAAAGTCTTTCCTGGGGGCACAGACACTAGCGAAACCGGAGCGAGAGTTCTCAAGCTCTCTGAAGGGACAATAAGCCGAGGCTCCTCCTCCTCCTCTGATGACACTACAGAGCGAGAGAGAGTGTTGGCACAAATGTTCTTCTCCCTGGAAAGAAAATGGAGGGTGAAATGGAACCAGGAGAAGAATGGAAAATCTAGCCTGGTGAGAATTTAGCCGCTGGGCGGTCTGTAAATACACCAAGTTCTTGTGGTCTGTGAACACTTGGAAGGGAAAACGAGCTCTCTCCAGGAGGTGTCTCCACTCCGGGAAAGCCAACTTCATGGCTAGCAACTCCCTGTCCCCGATGGAATAATTCCTCTCTGCTATTGAAAAGGTCTCGGAGAAGAAGAAGCAAGGATGCTTCCGACCCTGAGCATCCTTTTGGAAGAGAACTGCTCCAGCACCAACGGATGAGGCATCCACCTCCTTAATAAATGGCTTATCTACAAAGGGGCAATGTAGGATGGGAGCACTAGCGAAGTGTGTCTTAATTGAGAGAAAGGCCCTGGAGACCTCCTCCTTCCACAAGTTAGGATTTGCTCCCTTCTTGGAGAGGGCAACCAAGGGAGCTACCAAAGTTGAGAAGTGGGGAATGAACTGGCGATAGTAATTAATGAACCCCATAAAGCATTGCACTGCTTTGAGAGAATGGGGTTCCTGCCTGTCCATCACAGCCTGTAGCTTGGCAGGATCCATAGCCAATCCCTGGGCAGAGATGATATAGCCAAGGAAAGGTAAGTAATCCTGCTCAAACACACACTTCTTCAACTTGGCATAGAGGGAATTAGCCTGTAAAAGGTCGAAGACCTTGCAAACATCTCTCCGGTGAAAGTCAATATCTGGAGAGTAGGTAAGAATATCATCCAGATAAACTAAGACCGAGGTGGAGAGCATATCCCGGAAGATGTCATTTACAAAGTCTTGGAAAATGGCTGGGGCATTACAGAGCCCGAAGGGCATCACCAGATATTCATAGTGCCAACCCTAATGTTAAAAGCCATCTTCCATTCGTCCCCATCATGGATGCGAATCAGGTTGTAAGCACCCCGTAGATCTAATTTAGTAATTACCCTTGCTCCCCATAGCCTATCAAAAAGCTCAGATATCAAGGGTAGTGGGTACTTATTCTTAACGGTGATGGCGTTAAGACCCCTGTAGTCTATGCATGGCCGCAGTTCTCCACTCTTCTTCTGCATGAAGAAGAATCCAGCCTCTGCAGGTGACACTGACTTCCTAATGAATCCTCTTGCCAGATTCTCTCAGATAAACTGGGACATTGTCTCCATCTCATGAAGAGATAACGGATAAACTCGACCCCGGGAGGCTCTGCACCAGGCAAGAGGTCAATAGGACAGCCATAAGGGCGGTGAGGTGGAAGGGTCTCTGCAGCCCTTTTGGAGAACACGTCCGCATAGGACTAATAGTGCTTGGGAAGAGAGGAAAGATCTGTGGGTACCTCAGTTGTAGCAACCTGAACGCACTCCCTCTGACATCTACCCTCACAGGATTTACTCCATCCCAGAATTCTCCCTGAGGACCACTCTATATGAGGAGAATGGTAGCGTAACCATGGTATCCCCAACAGGATCTCATCAATTCCCTCAGGAATCAAAAGTAGGGAAATAATCTCCTTATGAGATGGAAACATGGAGAGAGTGAATGGAATGGTTTGGTATGTAATCTGTGAGGGTAGTGTCAACCCATTTACCACTTGAATCATCACAGGTTTGGCGAGCATCACTAGGGGTATTGCGTGTCGCTGGGTGAAAGCAGATGACATAAAGTGGCCTTCTGCCCCGGAGTCCACGCAAAACTCTACCAGAGGAGTGGATGGGCCTATGGTATTTGTCCCTTTGAAGGACAATTTAGAGGACAATGTCGCCGTGTCTAGTGTACCTCTTCCAACAACCACTAGACGCTGATGTTCCCCCGACCGCTGAAAACACCTGGAGGCAAGATATCTTGACTGCCTGCAAATAACAGACCTTAAGTGCACAAGCAGACCGGGACTTGGATCCCACTCGTGACACCTCTATGGCCTCATGTGACATTGGGCGCCAGGACCAGAGATTCCAGAGGTTTGGCAAAGGTGGGAGCCAGCCAAAACCTCTGCCTACAGTAGGTTCGCTCCAACCTTCGCTCATGAAAACGAAGGTCGATGCGAGTTGATATAGCTAAAGTTAGGGCCAGAAATATTTGGACAGTGACACAATTTTCGCGAGTTGGGCTCTGCATGCCACCACATTGGATTTGAAATGAAACCTCTACAACAGAATTCAAGTGCAGATTGTAACGTTTAATTTGAAGGGTTGAACAAAAATATCTGATAGAAAATGTAGGAATTGTACACATTTCTTTACAAACACTCCACATTTTAGGAGGTCAAAAGTAATTGGACAAATAAACATAACCCAAACAAAATATTTTTATTTTCAATATTTTGTTGCAAATCCTTTGGAGGCAATCACTGCCTTAAATCTGGAACCCATGGACATCACCAAACGCTGGGTTTCCTCCTTCTTAATGCTTTGCCAGGCCTTTACAGCCGCAGCCTTCAGGTCTTGCTTGTTTGTGGGTCTTTCCGTCTTAAGTCTGGATTTGAGCAAGTGAAATGCATGCTCAATTGGGTTTAGATCTGGAGATTGACTTGGCCATTGCAGAATGTTCCACTTTTTGGCACTCATGAACTCCTGGGTAGCTTTGGATGTATGCTTGGGGTCATTGTCCATCTGTACTATGAAGCGCCATCCAATCAACTTTGCAGCATTTGGCTGAATCTGGGCTGAAAGTATATCCCGGTACACTTCAGAATTCATCCGGCTACTCTTGTCTGCTCTTATGTCATCAATAAACACAAGTGACCCAGTGCCATTGAAAGCCATGCATGCCCATGCCATCACGTTGCCTCCACCATGTTTTACAGAGGATGTGGTGTGCCTTGGATCATGTGCCGTTCCCTTTCTTCTCCAAACTTTTTTCTTCCCATCATTCTGGTACAGGTTGATCTTTGTCTCATCTGTCCATAGAATACTTTTCCAGAACTGAGCTGGCTTCTTGAGGTGTTTTTCTGCAAATTTAACTCTGGCCTGTCTATTTTTGGTATTGATGAATGGTTTGCATCTAGATGTGAACCCTTTGTATTTACTGTCATGGAGTCTTCTCTTTACTGTTGACTTAGAGACAGATACACCTACTTCACTGAGAGTGTTCTGGACTTCAGTTGATGTTGTGAACGGGTTCTTCTTCACCAAATTAAGTATGCGGCGATCATCCACCACTGTTGTCATCCGTGGACGCCCAGGCCTTTTTGAGTTCCCAAGCTCACCAGTCAATTCCTTTTTTCTCAGAATGTACCCAACTGTTGATTTTGCTACTCCAAGCATGTCTGCTATCTCTCTGATGGATTTTTTCTTTTTTTTCAGCCTCAGGATGTTCTGCTTCACCTCAATTGAGAGTTCCTTTGACCGCATGTTGTCTGCTCACAGCAACAGCTTCCAAATGCAAAACCACACACCTGGAATCCACCCCTGACCTTTTAACTACTTCATTGATTAAAGGTTAACGAGGGAGACGCCTTCAGAGTTAATTGCAGCCCTTAGAGTCCATTGTCCAATTACTTTTGGTCCCTTGAAAAAGAGGACGCTATGCATTACAGAGCTATGATTCCTAAACCCTTTTTCCGATTTGGATGTGGAAACTATCATATTGTAGCTGGGAGTGTGCACTTTCAGCCCATATTATATATATAATTGTATTTCTGAACATGTTTTTGTAAACAGCTAAAATAACAAAACTTGTGTCACTGTCCAAATATTTCTGGCCCTAACTGTATGAGCTCCTCCAGTGTGGCGGGAATATCCATAGTGGCCAAAGCGTCCTTCACATGGTCAGCCAGCCCCCTCCAAAACACCAGGATGAGAGCTTTATCCAGCCACTCCAGCTCAGAGTCTATATTCCGGAAACGGACAGCAAAATAGCTGACCATGGACGACCCTTGAGTCAATGCCTGCAGTTGGAGCACTGTATCATGGATGACTCTAGGTCCTAAAAAGACATGCTTCAAAGTGATCAAGAACTGAGAAGCACTCTGCACCACATGATCATCGTGCTCCTACAGTGGCGTAGCCCACTCCAACGTCCTGTCTGGCGGAAGAGAGATTATAAATCCCACCCTTGCCTGCTCTATAGGAAAACTTGCAGCCAGAAGCTCGAGGTGTATACCGCACTGGCTCACGAAACTCCTATAGGTTTTATTGTCACCAGAGAATTTCTCTGGCAGCTGGAGATGGGATAAAGTCAGAAAAGAGGTGGCAGTGGACAAAGTTGCTGCAGCCGTGCTAGCAGCCTGAACAGCTATTGCGGTTACATCCACAGCCGAGGTTGCATGCTCGAGAGTCGCCAACCTGCCCTCCAGCTGCTGGATGTACCTCTGCAATCGCTGTTTGTCCACCATTACTTAGCCAGACCCTGGCGCTAGTATACTGTTAGGGCTAGCGAAACACACCGAGTATAGGAAGGAAACCACAAAGTGCGCTCGCAGCCCGGGGTCTACCGTGCAGAGATATCTGCTGCAAAGTAATTGGCGGCACTATATGGCAGTATAAGCAAACTCTGTTAACTTCACAGATTCGCAAAGATATGAAAACACTGTGCCTTGTTAACCTCACAGAGGATCACAGCTACCTAACTGAGGAAAGCAAAGAGTGGTCATGCAGACAGCATAACACACAAACAACTCCTCACCGGAGGTGCCGGTATTCTAGGGGCTTATTTCAGCCGGGCCCTGAATCCAAGCATACAAAACTCCTCACCGTAGGTGCCGGTATTCTAAGGGCTTATTTCAGCCAAACCTGACCACATGCAGACATGACCACCAAGCGGCAAAGCTCATAACATAGGTTGATACTAGCACATGGCCATGCGGCCATGCGAACCTTAGATAGCTGCAGCAGACAAGGAGCTTCCTAGTGGTCCAATTGGAGCTGTTACAGGACCTGAGTGTGTGACCCCCGACCTCCAATGAGAGGTCCTCCCCTGGGCATGTTCAGTGTGTACAAAGCAGGACTTAGTCCCAGAAAAGCCTGCTTGCCGCTGACCAGTGCTGGCTACAAAAGAAGAGCCTGGAAAGGCAGCAGTAACCCTTTGCACAGTATCAGGCGTGAAATGCTGGGACCGACATCTCCCCTGAGCAGGCTCCACTGCGGCTGATGCAGAATGGGAGACCGCAGCAGACATGGCTCGATATTCCCCCTGTGCAGTGGCGGGAACTCGACCACTAACACCAAGTACAGTAAAATCACAGAGTAACCAGACAAAATAGAATAGATTTATACACATAAAATAGATAGATATAAAGATGTCAGTCACATATATAATTAGTATATTGCTTGTGTAACAACAAGCTGTACATGTATTTTTTTACATACCAAATTATTTTCTGAAAAAAATGGCATGGATTAACCACATTTTATTAACCAGCGAAGGGAAAGCAGACAGCTGGGGTCACATCTTTATAGCCTGGGAAGGGAGAGCATTCCGTGCTATTAATATCAGCTCACAGCTATCACAGTATACTTAGCCTTTCCTGGTTATTAAATGGGGGACATAAAAATAATGATGGGGGGTATCACTATAATTAATAACCAGCAAAGGCTAGGCAGAAAACTGGAGGCTGGAGGCTGACAATTATAGCCTAGGAAAGGGCCATGGATATTGGCCCCCTCGTAGACTAAAAACATCAGCTCTCAGCCATCCCAGAAACAGAGCCCACACAATATTTTTTAAAGAAAAATAATCAATTATTTAATTAAATACAGGTACAGTAAGCTACACAAACACTGTGTAACTGCCAACTTTATATCTATCTATTCTATGTGTATATATCTATTCTATTCATTCTAACCTGCCACAATGATTTTAATGTACGTAGCAGATGAATTGCCCGCCTTTCATTGATCTAATTATCTATCTATCTAATATATTGGACTGATCGCTGGTGAAACAAAAAGTTTTTTCTTTATATATTTGATATTGCTGTATTCATAAATGTCCATTTTATCAAAATATAAAACAAATTCATCTGATTGGCAAATGGCATAATGAGACGAAAAATAAAAAAACAGAATTAGTTTTTGTTCGTTGCCGCAACATTGCAATAAAATGCAACAAATGGCAATCAAAACACCCTATCTGCCCCAAAATATTATCAGTAAAGATGTCAGCTCAGGGCTCAAAAAATTAACCATCACACAGCCCCAGATCCCAAAAATTTAAATTTGTAAAATGACGACAAAAGCGAAAAAATTTTTTGACAAATTTCTGAATTTTTTTCCACCACTTAAATAAAAAAAAGCCTAGACGTGTTAGGTATCTCCATACTCGTATGGCTCTTGGAAGAGGGGAGAAAAAAAATGAATAATCGCCCAGGAGCGAAGGGGTTAACAGGGTCGCATTCCCACAACCGAGGACTCATTTCACTTTTAACTGTTATTGAAAACAGTGATAAAATTGCATAGAATTAATTGCACATTGTAGCATGGCTAAAGGGTGTGTAGTCGACGGGAGGTATGTGCCACATAAGTGCCTTGTTGCTGTAATGTACCCCGGAGTATTTTTTTGTTGTACATAACCATGTATATATGTGTTTCAGGACCTGTGGTGATGTCAGACCACATGGCTAATTATGTGATGGGTTACTGGGTGTGGTTAGCTTTATATAAGACAGGCTAATGCTTAACCCCTTCAAGTCGCGGACCTTTTTCATTTTTGCGTTTTCGTTTTTCACTTCCCTCCTTCCCTGAGCCATAACTTTTTTATTTTTCCATCAATATGGTCATGTGAGGGCTTATTTTTGCGGGACAAGTTGTACTTTTGAACGACACCATTGGTTTTACCATGTCTTTTACTAGAAAATGGGAAAAAATTCCAAGTGCGGTGAAATTGCAAAAAAAGTTCAATCCCACACTTGTTTTTTGTTTGGCTTTTTTGCTAGGTTCACTAAATGCTAAAACTGACCTGCCATTATGATTCTCTAGGTCATTATGAGTTCATAGACACCTAACATGACTAGGTTATTTTTTATCTAAGTGATGAAAAAAAATTCCAAACTTTGCTAAAAAAAAAAAAAAGTGCCATTTTCCGATACCCTTAGCGTCTCCATTTTTCGTGATCTGGGGTCGGGTGAGGGCTTATTTTTTGCGTGCCGAGCTGATGTTTTTAATGATACCATTTTTGCGCAGATACGTTCTTTTGATCGCCTGTTATTGCATTTTAATGCAATGTCGCGGCAACCAAAAAAACGTAATTCTGGCGTTTCGGATTTTTTTCTCGCTACGCCGTTTAGCGATCAGGTTAATGCTTTTTTTTAATTGATAGACCGGGCGATTCTGAACACGGCGATACCAAATATGTGTATGTTTGATTTTTTTTAATTGTTTTATTTAGGATGGGGCGAAAGGGGGGTGATTTAAACTTTTATATTTTTTATATTTTTTTCATATTTTTAAAAACTTTTTTTTAAACTTGTGCCATGCTTCAATAGCCTCCATGGGAGGCTAGAAGCTGGCACCACTTGATCGGCTCAGCTACATAACAGCGATCATCAGATCGCTGCTATGTAGCTGAAATGCAGGTGTGCTGTGAGCGCCGACCACAGGGGGGCGCTCACGGCAGGCCTGCATCAGTAACCATAGAGGTCTCAAAGACCTCTATGGTTACCTTCCTGATGCATCGCCGACCCCCGATCATGTGACGGGAGTCGGCGATGACGTCATTTCCGGCTGCCCGGCCGGATGCGGTAGTTAAATGCCGCTGTCTGTTTGACAGCGGCATTTAACAGGTTAATAGCGGCGGGTGAATAGCGATTTCACCCGCCGCTATTGCGCGCACATGTCAGCTGTACAAAACAGCTGACATGTCGCGACTTTGATGTGGGCTCACCGCCGGAGCCCACATCAAAGGGGGTGACACGGCATGCGCAGTAGTAGTAAGGCGCATGTCGTGAAGGGGTTAACACAGCAGATATGTGTGGAGGTGAAAACCCTCCTGAGTGTGTGAAGGCTCCAGGACTGAGCCTGATGGACTGGACACTTTGTTTTCTTTTCCTGAGCTAAAGGCTATTTGTTTGCTGTTATTTTGCCATGTGGTTTATGAAGTAATAAACCCTGTGAACTTTTAAAGGAACTTGCCTCATGAGTGTCAGCCGTCGCACCTGAGTGAGTGATATCCCTACAATTGGTGGTAGATGTGCGGGCACATCTTCCCAGCGGAAGACGTAAGTCTATTATTGAATGTCCTGGGTCAAGTCTGTTGTAAGCCAGCAAGCATTGCCGGGAAAATGGAGGACCTGCTGAAACACTTGGTCCAGTTGCAGTCACAGCAGGAGCAACGGCAGCAAGAGACCAACAGGCTGTTGATGCAGCAGATACAACAGAGCCAGCAGCAGATACAACAGAGCCAGCAGGAGCAACGGCAGAGCCAGCAGGAGCATCGGCAGCAGATGCAACAGAACCAGCAGGAGTAACGGCAGCAGATGCAGCTTCTGGCAACCGCCATCCAGGGCAGGACGAGCGCCCCAACCCCAGGTCTGGCTGATGACACCCACGTCCGGAAGACGGTAAGACGCGCATTGCAGAAAATGACTCCCGGGGATGATGTTGAGGCCTTCCTGACGGTGTTTGAGAGGGTCGCTGAGAGGGAAAAACTTCCGCCAGAGCAGTGGGCAGAGGTACTGGCGCCATACCTGACGGGAGAACCCCAGAAGGCATACTATGATTTGACCTTGCAAGATGCCAAAGAGTATCACAAATTGAAAGTTGAGATTCTCGCACGTTTGGGGGTGACACTGACTGTCGGGGCACAGCAAGTTCACTGCTGGGCCTATCACCGGGACAAACCGCCTCACTCTCAAATGTTTGACCTGTTGCACCTGGTCCAGAAATGGCTGCAGCCAGAGTCGTGTACACCTGCACAGATGGTGGAACGAGTGATGATGGATCGGTTTGTCCATTCGCTCCCGAGGTCCATACAGACTTGGGTTGCCCAGGGTGATCCCCAGAATGCCGACGAGCTGATCGGACTGGTTGAGAGATATCAAGGTTTGGAAGGCTCCTCCGGGAGACAACCCATGCCGTCCTGGGGGTCCCAGAAGGGAGCTGAGTCCCAAAAAGGGGTGGCGCGTCCAAGGTCACAAAGGGCAGGGGAGGTGGTGCCCAAGGTCCCTAGGGGTGATATTATTTGTTGGAGGTGCCACGGGCCAGGACATATAGCTGCCCGTTGTTCCCAGACCACTGAGCAGATGGACTGCAGCATGGGACGCCATTGTTCATACTATGCGTATCCAGCCTGCAGTGTGAACTCTCCGCCCAACGAGGGTCCTCAAGCGTGTCCTGTAAAGGTGAACGGTCGAGCAGTAATGGCACTGTTAGACTCAGGGAGCCTAGTGACCCTGGTGAGGGCCACTTTTCCTCTCCACCTGCTCCCGGGAAAGAAGGTCGGAGTGCGGTGCATACATGGTGATGCAAAGGACTACCCTATGGCCAGGGTGGACATTGAAACAGCATGTGGCACTGAGTCCCACATAGTCGGCGTCGTGCAGGACTTGTTGCACCATATAATTATTGGCCGGGATTTCTGTTTGTTTTGGGATTTGTGGGGAAAAGGTTCTGAGCCCCTAGCAAGAGTAGGGAACCAATGAACCCTGGAAGGGTGTCGCCACACCCGGAGTCAGACAGGTTTCCCTTTTGTGTTCTGGTTGGGGATGAGGAGGAAGTGTCCCCTGCATCTGACATTCTGGAGTTAGAAGTAACCGGTGAAAATTTTGGGACTGCCCAACATAGGGACCCCACTCTGAGGGAAGCCTTTAATAATGTCACAGTTATTGACGGGGTGGTACAGGAGCCGGGGGCAGACACAAGATTTCCCCATTTTCTGATGAGTGGGGAGTTGTTGTACCGGGTCACAAAAATAAGGGAGGAGTTGGTAGAGCAGTTGGTAGTGCCGGGTCCATATAGACGGAAGGTGTTGGACATAGCCCATTCACACATCTTGGGTGGACACCTAGGGGTGGAAAAAACACAGGAACGGGTTGTGCAGAGGTTCTATTGGCCTGGTTGTCACTGGGAAATAGTGAACTATTGCAGGTCCTGCCCTACATGTCAGCTAACTGCTCCCACTCCTCATTTCCGGAACCCCCTTGTGCCACTGCCCATTATTGAGGTGCCGTTCGAGAGAATTGCCATGGACTTGGTTGGTCCCTTAGTTAAATCAGCCCGGGGCCATCAGTATATATTAGTCATCCTGGAATATGCCACACGCTATCCTGAGGCAATTCCCTTGAGAAATTCTTCCTCGAAGAGTATAGCCCGCGAGTTGGTCCATGTCTTTTCCCGGACAGGTCTGCCGAAGGAGATCCTGACTGACCAGGGGACACCTTTCATGAGCAAGGTAATGAGGGAGTTATGCAAAGCCCTGAAAATCTCCCAGTTGAGGACCTCGGTGTACCATCCCCAGTCAGATGGCCTTGTTGAGAGATTTAACAAGACACTGAAGAGCATGCTGAGAAAAGCTATAGAGAAAGATGGTAGAGACTGGGATTGTCTCTTACCCTATCTGATGTTTTCCATTCGTGAAGTTCCACAGGCCTCCATAGGGGTTCTCACCATTTGAGCTGCTATATGGCCGACATCCGCAAGGACTCCTGGATATAGCCAAGGAAACCTGGGAAGCCGAAGTCACGCCTCACAGAAGCGTCATTGAGCATGTGGCCCTGATGCAGCAGAGGATTGCAAAGGTGATGCCTATCATGAAAGAACACCTCCTCCAGGCACAAGAAGCTCAGGCCAGAGTCTACAACCGGTCTGCAAGAGTGAGGCAGTTCAATCCGGGAGACCGAGTCCTTGTGTTAGTTCCGACGGTGGAAAGCAAGTTCTTGGCCAAATGGCAAGGGCCATATGAGGTTGTCGAGAAGCTTGGTGAAGTAAATTATAAAATTCACCAACCAGGAAGACGGAAACCATTCCAAATATACCATGTCAACCTCATCAAGCCGTGGCAAGATAGAGAGCCGGCAGTAAATACATCTTTGTTAAGCAACCCAGAAGGTGAGGTTGGAGCGGTTACTATAGTGGAGACGCTATCGAAGACCCAGAAACAGCAGTGCCGGGAGTTACTCCAGAAAAACAGGGACCTGTTTTCAGAGTTGCCAGGACTCACGAAGGTCATAGAGCACGAGGTCCTAACAGAGCCACATGTGCGGGTGAACGTGAAGCCCTATCGTATTCCTGAGGCTCGTCAAGAAGTTATCTCCAAGGAGGTGGAGCGTATGTTGAAGCTTGGAGTCATTGAGGAATCCAAGAGCGGTTGGTCGAGCCCAATTGTCCTGGTCCCAAAACCTGATGGAGAGTGGAGGTTTTGCAACGACTATCGGAAGTTGAATGAGGTCTCCAAGTTTGACGCTTATCCCATGCCCCGCATTGATGAGCTCATTGAAAGGCTTGGGCATGCCAGATATATATCCACCTTGGATTTGACAAAGGGGTATTGGCAGATCTCCATGGCACAGGAAGCCAAGGAGAAGACTGCCTTTTCGACACCTGATGGATGCTTCCAGTATGTCCGGATGCCGTTTGGCCTACAGGGAGCTCTGGCGACCTTCCAGAGGGCTATGGATAGAGTCCTTGCACCCCATAAGGCCTACGCTGCTGCGTACCTAGATGATATCGTCATCTTTAGCCCGGACTGGGAGAGTCATCTGGAGAAAGTCCAAGCGGTGTTTGATGCTCTAAGAGAGGCGGGGTTTGCAATTAACCTGAAGAAGTGTGCCTTGGGTAAGGAAGAAGCTAAATACCTAGGCTATATAGTGGGTCGTGGAGAAATAAAGCACCAAATCAGGAAAGTGGAGGCAATCCAAACATGGCCGAAACCACTCTCCAAAAAGCAAGTTAAAGCCTTTCTGGGAATCGTGGGATATTACAGGAGGTTCATCCCGAACTTTGCCACAGTGCCTCTGACTGATCTGCTAAAGGGGACAAAATCGGTGATGGTTAAATGGTCCGAAGAGACAGAGTCAGCCTCCCAAGAGTTGAAAGGGGCTCTATGTAAGCAGCCCGTTCTGATGGCCCCAGACTTCAAGAAAGAATTTATTCTTCAGACAGATGCCTCAGATGTTGGGGTAGGAGCAGTCCTTTCCCAAGAGCTACATGGGGAGGAGCATCCTGTTCTCTATCTGAGTAGAAAGCTGTCCTCATCTGAGAGGAACTACTCAATCGTAGAAAAAGAGTGTTTGGCCATAAAGTGGGCGTGGAAACGTTACGGTACTATCTGCTTGGTCGTAAATTCAGACTAATATCTGACCATGCCCCACTTAGATGGATGAGGGAAACAAAGGGTAGAAATGCTAGGGTCACCCGTTGGTTCTTAGCCCTGCAGGACTTCAGTTTCCATGTGGAACATAGGGCCGGAAAGCTGCACGGTAATGCGGATGCCCTATCAAGAATCACTTGTTTAGTGGGGGAAAGTGCCAAGCCCCACGGCTTTAGGCAGAGGGGGAGGTATGTAGCATGGCTAAAGGGTGTGTAGTCGACGGGAGGTATGTGCCACATAAGTGCCTTGTTGCTGTAATGTAGCCCGGAGTATTTCTTTGTTGTACATAACCATGTATATATATGTGTTTCAGGACCTGTGGTGATGTCAGACCACATGGCTAATCATGTGATGGGTTACTGGATGTGGTTAGCTTTATATAAGACAGGCTAATGCTTAACACAGCAGATATGTGTGGAGGTGAAAACCCTCCTGAGTGTATGAAGGCTCCAGGACTGAGCCTGATGGACTGGACACTTTGTTTTCTTTTCGTGAGCTAAAGGCTATTTGTTTGCTGTTATTTTGCCATGTGGTTTATGAAGTAATAAACCCTGTGAACTTTTAAAGGAGCGTGCCTCCTGAGTGTCAGCCGTCGCACCTGAGTGAGTGATATCCCTACAACATGTTGAAGATTGTTGATCTTCTCTCACGGTGGCTTGGATTTACTCTGTTAAATATGGAAGAGCGATGGGGTAAGCGCAACCTAGAGGAATGCAGAGCTTATTAGACCAAGACCTTCTTCAGTTTTCACTCTGCCTTGTAGCATTCATAGCCTGTATGACAAAGAAAATGCATGGGGGTGCCACTCTCTAATATTCTTGCAGGTAAAATTAGAATGATATTAAATGTGTTTGTAACAGATGCAAACATCCAGTGTATGTTGGTGTTTCAGAGATGGCCTCTGCTGAGTGAACTGACCAAGTTACAAAGAAAGACCGATTGATAAGTCATAGAAAGGGCCAATGAATTAAGGTACCTTCACACTGAACGATATCGCTAGCGATCCGTGACATTGCAGCGTCCTGGCTAGCGATATCGTTCAGTTTGACACGCAGCAGCGATCAGGATCCTGCTGTGATGTCGTTGGTCGGAGCTAGAAGGCCAGCACTTTCTTTCGTCGCTGGACCTCCTGTAGACATTGCTGAATCGGCGTGTGTGACACCGATTCAGCGATGTCTTCACTGGTAACCAGGGTAAACATCGGGTTACTAAGCGCAGGGCCACGCTTAGTAACCCAATGTTTACCCTGGTTACCAGCGTTAAAGTAAAAAAAAAAAAAAAACTTCATACTTACCTTCTGCTGTCTGTCCCTCGGCGCTCTGCTTCTCTGCCCTGTGTAAGCACAGCGGCCGGAAAGCAGAGCCTGGTTACCGGCATCGTTGGTCGCTGGAGAGCTGTCTGTGTGACAGCTCTCCAGCGACCAAACAGCGACGCTGCAGCGATCCGGATCGTTGTCTGGATCGCTGCAGCGTCGCTCAGTGTGAAGGTACCTTTAGTCCCAAACTAGGTAAAGAAGGATTCCTGAACAGTTCAAATGAATTACCTCCTTTACCTCTTAAAGGAAATCTGTCAGTAAAATCAAGGCAGCCAAATTGCTTTAAGCTCTTTGAAATTTTAATCATCTTCGCTTTTACATCTTCTATCTGCCTTTAATCCTGTTTCTGCCTTTCAAAGTATTAGCACTTAATTCATATGCAAATTAAATTATGGGTGTAACAGAGCACTTCCCAAGTATCTACATCCCAAGATGTTTTTCTACTCGGAATCAATCTTTTTAGGTTTATTCCTTGTCCAGCGCTATCATTTTTAGCTTAATAGATAGCTCACTGTTAGGCTGGAGTCACACACAATGTATAAAAAATCTGTCCGATTTTGTCTGCTGAGAATCGCACAAATGTTCTCCGTATGGTGATCTGTATCTCATCCATGTGCTATGCCAGGATGCTTTTTTTTTATCTCATCCGTATGGTGAGATATTCTCACACACTTGCAAAATGAGCAAATAATGGCTGAGCCATTTTCCTGTCACCTGCCCAATGCCTGAGAATTTCTCGCAAGTCACACTGATGGTCCATGTGCTGTGCTATTTTTTCTCACACCCATAGACTTGCATTGGCGTTTCTCAGCTGAGATACACGGACAGTCGCAGCATGCTGTGATTTCACTCGCATGCGTAATTACCGACGAGAAAAATGGATGATGGGAGCTGTCCCATAGATTAACATTGGTCCGAATTCTATGCGATTTTTTTTTATCGCCTAGCACTCGTCCGTATTACAGACTAGTGTTACTCCGGCCTTAGTGTGACATCAGAAGTCAGGAAGGAAATCAAACATTGAGCTATAAATCAAGCTAAGAAGGTTGTACCTCCTTAAGTGCTCTGTTTCAGAGTATTTAATGCTTCTCTTGCATGTGAATTAAAATGCTACTTATTGAGAAAAGCAGAAACCAACAGTAGATATAAAGGTTTCGATGGAATTGAAAGAGTGGTTAATAAGGAGACTCGCAAAATGTAAATTACCAAAGCCAACCAGTTGGCCAAACTTGAGTGGCTCAGTATGACCAGTCTGGAAAAAAATATGATTTTGTCATGTCATATAGACATGTTTATTTTATAGGTGTTTATATTAAGCTACCCAATGGTTGTGATGTAGATTATTGCCTGTTAATAGTTTTTTTTATAACATATCTCAATAGTACTTTCAGAGCTGCCACCAAGAATTTTGGGGCCCCATACTAGCAAAATTTTGCGGCCCCCTTGAGACTCTGCCCAGCTCTGCCTCCAACCTTCAAGCCTTCCACAATCCCACTGCTCTCTCATAGAAATACTCAACTTCTGCACCATGTCCTCACCAATAACTAGTGTTGAGCGATACCATCCGATACTTGAAAGTATCGGTATCGGATAGTATCGGCCGATACCCGAAAAATATCGGATATCGCCGATACCGATATCTGATACCAATACAAGTCAATGGGACATCAAGTATCGGAAGGTATTCTCATGGTTCCCAGGGTCTGAAGGAGAGGAAACTCTCCTTCAGGCCCTGGGATCCATAGGGATGTGTAAAATAAAGAATTAAAATAAAAAATATTGATATGCTCACCTCTCCGGCGGCCCCTGGACTTCACACTGCTAACCGGGAGGCTTCTTTGTTTAAAAAGCGCGCCTTTCGGACCTGTGAATGACGTCCCGGCTTCTGATTGGTCGCGTGCCGCCCATGTGACCGGCACGCGACCAATCAGAGGCCGCAACGTCATTCGCAGGTCCTCAATTCCTAGAATCAGCAGTTTTGTGAATGAGAATGACGTCGCGGCTTCTGATTGGCCGCGTGCCGGTCACATGGGCGGCACGCGGCCAATCAGAAGCCGCAACGTCATTCTCATTCACAAAACTGCTAATTCTAGGAATTGAGGACCTGCGAATGACGTCGCGGCCTCTGATTGGTCGCGTGCCGGTCACATGGGCGGCACGCGACCAATCAGAAGCCGGGACGTCATTCACCGGTCCGAAAGGCGCACTTTTTAAACAAAGAAGCCTCCCGGATAGCAGCGTGAAGTCCAGGGGCCGCCGGAGAGGTGAGCATATCAATATTTTTTATTTTAATTCTTTATTTTCCACATCCCTATTGATTCGATACCGATACCCGATATCACAAAAATATCGGATCTCGGTATCGGAATTCCGATACCGCAAATATCGGCCGATACCCGATACTTGCGGTATCAACACTACCAATAACACATTATCAGATCCCATCTAACACCAGATCCCATGCATAGCCAGCAGCTTTTGTTTTGGCTAAAAGATTTCTTTGAAGCCACCACCACGACTAGGTAGACTCTTTTGGCCGGGCCCTACTCTACTTTAACCTATTAAACATTTGTTTAAATATCAAATACTCTTTTTAGGCATATTTTTATCTATTTTTCTTTAAGGGAATGAGTCACATAACATTTTTAAAATGAACAATAATACCACATACAATGGACAAGTACTGTCACACTGTGACCAGAGCACATATTACTACCACATAATGACCTATAATACCACATACAAGGCACAAATACCACCACATCATGGCTGGACCACATATTACCACCACATAGTGATGGAATAATACCACATACAAGGGACAAATGTGACCACACAATGGCAGGACCACATATTACCACCACATAGTGATGGAATAATACCACATACAAGGGACAAATGTGACCACACAATGGCAGGACCACATATTACAACCATTAGTGACCGAATACTACAATACTGATCAATAATAAAAAACAATACTAATTTTACTATAAGTGCCATTATACACAGGAGCTTTGTATATATTATACTGTTTTTAGTGTCAGTATACACGTAATCTCATGATCACTGGTGACATACACTGAAGCTTTATATATATAGTTTCAGTGTACAGGTAACACTAATGACATTATACACAGGAGCTCTGTATATAGTGTCAATGTACAGGTAATACAGTGACCCATCCTAGTATAATGCACCCCTAAAGGAGTACAATGCACTCCCATACTAGTATAATGCACCCCATACCATTATAATGCACCCTTATACCAGTGTAATGCATCCCCATAACAGTATAATGCACCCCCATAGCAGTATAATGCACTCCCAGTCATATATAGTATAATGCACCCCCATGCCAGTATAATGCACTCCCATGCGAGTAAAAAGCACCCGCATACCAGTATAAAACACCCTAAACCACCCTATGCCGCCACGTCACCAACCACCCGAGCTGATGCCACATCACCAACCACCCAAGCAGCCG
Organism: Ranitomeya imitator; assembly: GCF_032444005.1. Classification (NCBI taxonomy): domain Eukaryota; kingdom Metazoa; phylum Chordata; class Amphibia; order Anura; family Dendrobatidae; genus Ranitomeya; species Ranitomeya imitator. Next base: position 53,953,743 of record NC_091284.1, read on the forward strand.
CGTTGCCATCGCCAGAGCTGCTGCCTCACCAACCACCCGAGCTGCTGCCTCACCAACCACCTGAGCTGCCACCTCACCACCACCAGTGCTGCAGCACACCGACCTCCTGTCTCTTCCCCATTATCCCAAAGAATGTAAGTCCGCAAGGACAGGGTCCTCTCCCCTCTGTACCAGTCTGTCACTGTAAATTTGTTTACTGTTCTTGTTAACGATATCTATAACCCTGTATGTAACCCCTTTTCACATGTACAGCACCATGGAATTAATGATGCTATATAAATAAATAATAATACCAGTATAGTGCACCCCAATAACGGTATAATTCACCCCCATACCAGTATAATGCAGCCACATAGAAGTATAATGCACCACCATAGCAGTATAGTGCACCCCATACCAGTATAATGCACCCCATACCAGTGTAATGCACCCCCATACCAGTATAATGCAGCCCCGTATGAGTACAATGTAGCTCCATACTGGTATAGTGCACCCCCATACCAATATAACTCACCACCATACCAGTATAATGCAGCCCCATGGTAGGTTAATGCACCCCATACCAGTATAGTGCACCCCATAACAGTATTTTAAGCAGCCCCATACCAGTATAATGCACCCCACACCGGTATAATGCAGCCCCATACCAATATAATGTAGCCCCATACCAGTATAGTGCACCCCTACAGCAGTATAATGCACCTCCATAGCAGTATAATTCAGCCCCATAGTATAATGCACCCCTATAGTAGTATAATGCTATCCCATATGAGTATAATGCAGCCCCATAGTAGTATAATGCACCACCATACCAGTATAATGCACCCCATACCAGTATAATGTAGCCCCATACTGCAGCTTTACAAAAAAAAGTTTCTCCTTACCTGGCCATACTCCAGCAGTGTCCTCCACTATGATTCAGCTGAGGTGTGCACTGCTGTTCTGGCATATGACTGTGATGTCATATGTAGGTGACCTGCACGCAGAGGACAGCTACTGGCCTGTGATTGGCTGGTTACTGAAGCGGCAGAATCCTGCTTCTGGGTCCCAGAGAGCTGCAGGCCCCCTCTGCTCGCCGGGCCCCATACACCAGTAAAAGCATTAATGCCCAGATGGCAGCCTAGAGTATATGGAATTTTTATAGTGAGAATATTAATGCTTACTATAAAATTCCATATCATGCTAAATACTTAAAGGTTTGTTTTCATGATGGGTCTTTAGGAACGTACCACTCCTCTGCTTTCCAACTTTCTGCATGAGCAATGGTATCCTGGGCCTGATGCCCCAGCTAAAAGTAAACACCGGGATGATGATGTGGTGCAGCAAAAGATCAGACAGCGGGCAGGGAGAAGCACGGGGTGGTCGAAGAGATGAGCAATGGGAAAAAAGTTTAAAAAGAAAAAAAAAGCATACCTCCCTATGTTACTGATCACTCGTGATATTCCCTGCATGATGTCCACTCCTCCGTGCCTCCATTTTGCAGCATCTCTGGCCTGATAAATTCAGTTGCGCATAAGCCATAAAACATGCTCAGTAAACTCTGTGGCTTGGTAATTGCCAGAAGCCCCAGACCTAGAGGGAACTCCGGGCCAGAGGTATGGTGCATTGGAGGACTGGAGGGCTGGACAGCAATCAGTGAGCAGCAGGATCAGCCAGAGAGGTGGACAGTGAGGTGAATTTTTTTGCTTTTTGCCCTATTGCCAGCCCTCTACTGTACAGAAAGATAGTGGCCACAGCTTGTTACCATTGTCATGAAACAAATTTTAAAAATCTGTATTTGCTAGAATGAGTATTTTAAAAAAACTTGATTAGAATTTAATTTGTTTCAAATAAATTCACCAATCTCTGCTCTGCAGCATTGAAGTAAAATTTAACCCCTTTCTTACCTCGGACGGAATAGTATGTCCGAGGTCAGAACCTCCGCTTCGATGCGGGCTCCGGCGGTGAGCCCGCATCAAAGCCGGGACATGTCAGCTGTTTTGTACAGCTGACATGTACCCACAATAGAGGCAGGTGGAATCGCAATCCACCCGCTGCTATTAACTAGTCAAATGGCACTGTCAAACGCTGACAGCGGCATTTAACTAGCGCGTCCAGCCATCGAGCTAGAAATGCGAGCATCGCTGATCCCTGTCACGTGATCGGGGGTCAGCGATGCATCGGCATGATATCCAGAGGTCTATTGAAGACGTCTATGGTTCTTGATGCCGGATTGCTGTGAGCGCCACCCTGTGGTTGGCACTCATAGCAGTGCAGCAATTCTACTACTACGATCTATAAGATCTCCTATGTAGCAGAGCCGATCAGGCTATGCCAGCTTCTAACCTCCCATGGAGGCTATTGAAGCATGGCAAAAGTAAAAAAAAAATGTTTTAAAAAATATGAAAAAAATAAAAAATTATATAAAATTTTAAATCACCCCCCTTTCGCCCCATTCAAAATAAAACAATAAAAAAATCCAATATACACATGTTTGGTATCACTACATTCAGAATCACCCAATCTATCAATAAAAAAAGGATTAACCTGATCCTAAACGGGGTAGCGAGAAAAAAATTTGAAACGTCAAAATTTATTTTTCTTGGTCTCCGCAACATTGCATTAAAATGCAATAACGGCCGATCAAAAGAACGTATCTGCACCAAAATGGTATCATTAAAAACGTCAGCTCAGCACGCAAAAAATGAACTCTCACCCAACCCGAGATCACAAAAAAATAGAGATGCTACCGGTATCAGAAAATTGCACATTTTTTTTCTTTTTTAGCAAAGTTTGGAATTTTATTTTACCACTTACATAAGAAATAAGCTAAACATGTTTGGTGTCTATTAACTCATAATGACCTGGAGAATCAAAATGGCAGGTCAGTTTTAGCATTTAGTGAACCTAGCAAAAAATCTAAGCAAAAAACAAGTGTGGGATTGCACTTTTTTGCAATTTCATTGCACTTGGAATTTTTTCCCATTTTAGTACATGACATGGTAAAATCAATGATGTCGTTCAAAATTACAACTTGTCCTGCAAAAAAAAAAGCCTACAAATGACCATATTGAGAGAGAAAATATAAAAAATATGGCTCTGGGAAAGAGGGGAGCGAAAAATAAAAATGCAAAACCGAAAAAAGCTGGGGCCATGAAGGGGTTAAGGACTGAAGCTGGCCATATCCAACAATCCAGTATCTGAGCAGTGCTTGCCAGCTATATAGCAAAGAGCATGCAAGAGCTGCCCTCCTTAGGCTACTTTCACACTAGCGTCGGTACGAGCTCGTCGCAGTACGTCGGGCCGACGTACCGATGCATGCTGTGAAGTAAAAGCACAAAGGGGGCAGCGGATGCAGTTTTTCAACGCATCTGCTGCCCCATTGTAAGGTCCGGGGAGGAGGGGGCGAAGTTCCGGTCACGCATGCGCGGTCGGAAATGGCGGTCACGACGCACAAAAAAAGTTACATGTAGCATTTTTTTTGTGCTGACGGTCCCCCGAAATAAGACGCATCCGTCGCACGATGGATGAGATGTGTGGCAATCCATTGCAATGCATCGCTAATGAAAGTCTATGGAGAAAAAACGCATCCTACAGGCAATTTTGCAGGATGCGTTTTTTCTCCAAATCGACGCATTGCGATGGAGGCCAAACGACGCTAGTGTGAAAGTAGCCTAATCTAGGTAACTAATAGACTGCAGAGGTAGATGGAAACCAATACAATGAGCAGTAATAATTAGAGTTGAGCGACCTTGACCTTTTTAGAGTCGAGCCGGGTTTTGCGAAACCCGACTATGTCCAAAGTCGGGTCGAGTGAAATCGGCCGATTATGACGTAAAGTCGGGATCGACCGAAACACGAAACCCAATGCAAGTCAATGGGGCAGCATAGTCGGCAGTGAGTGGGGGCCAGGAAAACACCTAGAGTGGCCATTTTAATGTCAAAACCATCCATTCTTCTTAATGAAGCTTGTCAAGCGTAATTTACCTTATAATAATTGGAAGGCATTTGAAATTGGGGGTCATTTGGCTAAAGTTGTGGGGGGTAGGGCTGGTTCAAGTAATTAGTGGGCCCAGGAAATCTGGACCACGTCACGGCAGTGGAGCAGGGAGAGGTAAGTATTTCAACTTTGCAAGTGCTGTGAACCTGAGCAAGCAGGGGGGGCCCACTCGTTGGCATTGGCACTGGCACAGGGCCCCTCAAAGTACAGCGGTGTGTTTGCACGGCGGGGGCGCCTCCCACCGGCAGCAACACTTTTGCGTACTATGAGAGGCCCTGTGCCAGTGACGTCGCCAACTAGTATTCCTCCCCCCACCTGATGAAGGAACCTGCACTTTCATCTGCACCTTCCTCTTTGTCCCCGTGTAAGGTGGTATGGTATGCGGGAAGAGCAACCTGACTTTCAGCAGGGTCACAATGTTGTTGTGTAGCGTGCACGGGGAATGTTGCGTTATGGGTCAATGTACCAGCAGACTCATCTATCACTGGCTGGGCAATGGGCACGATGAAGTGGAAACACAGATATAGGCCCAAAGAAGAAAGTGGGCTAAATGCAGTTCAAAATTGGTAACACAGGAATAACCAGGGGGCATTGCAGTGGAGGACAACTGGAATGAGAGGCTGACACAGAGAGTAGGGCCAAATCAGTAAGTAGTCGAAATGCAGTTCAAAATTGGCAACCGTAGTAAACAGGCGGCACAGCTTTGTTCAGTGGAGGAGAACAGCAAGGAGTGGCAGACACCGATAGTAGGCCCCAAACCAACTAGTACGCCAAATGCAGTTGTTCCATTTAACCACAATTTAATGAGAGCCTGAAGATAGAAGCTCAGGAAAGGCAACCTGGGGAACACCTTGGAGTGTAACACACCATCTCTCTCCACCCCATACCCATTTTGTATGGCCTAATGCAGTGTACTTTTCTACAACTACTAAACGAGAGTCGGAAGACCGAAGCAATGGCAAGGAAACCTGGGGAACACCTTAGAGTGTAACACACCCTCTCTCTACACCCCATACCCAATTTGAAGGCCTAATGCAGTGTAGTTTCCAAGAACTACTAAACGAGAGCCGGAAGATCGAAGCTCAGGAAAGGCAACCTGGGGAACACCTTGGAGTGTAACACACCCTCTCGCTACACCCCATACCCAATTTGAAGGCCTAATGCAGCGTAGTTTCCAACAACTACTAAACGAGAGCCGGAAGATCGAAGCTCAGGAAAGGCAACCTGGGGAACACCTTGGAGTGGAACACACCATCTCTCTACACCCCATACCCAATTTGAAGGCCTAATGCAGAGTAGTTTCCAAGAACTACTAAACGAGAGCCGGAAGATCGAAGCTCAGGAAAGGCAACCTGGGGAACACCTTGGAGTGTAACACAACGTCTCTCTACACGACGGAAGGGCTGATTCTTAGGAAGGAAGGCTGTTGGAAATAAGCATTGCGCGTCCGAGGGTGATTATATTCTTATTAGGTATATACTCACCCTCGGACGCGCCCTGCTTCTTTATTTGGAATGAATGTTTATTTGCAATGTGGTGTTGACTTTCTCTATTATTTTGGTAATTAATGATTTTATTATTTTCATTATTTTGCATCTTCTCGGCAATAATATAAAGAAGACGCGACAGGACAACACTCGGTGGATGCCATATGTGTGTTTTCAATTTAAAAAAACTTTCAGTTAACTACTTGCAGGAGAAAGTAATTGTAGCTGGTGGCCATTTTTAGTACTGTACCAGATTAGAGTTGTGTGTTTGTTTTTAATGTTAAAATGTCTGCATTTGATATCTCACCAGTATTTTCTTTTTTATAAGCAAAATACTTATTTTTATATTTTCTGATGTTGGTTCCAGGGGTACACGGCCAGCAGTGCCCTGGTCAGTGTAGTAGTAGTTGAAAGAATGGACCGCAGACAGGCATCGAAGGCCTAAAATAATAACACATGGCTGTAGGCAATTTTAAATTGGTTCCAGGGGTACACGGACAGCAGTGGTGTGGTCAGTGGAGGCCTAGTGGAAGGAGTGACCGCAGACAGGCATCGAAGGCCTAAAATAATAACACATGGCTGTAGGCAATTTTAAATTGGTTCCAGGGGTACACGGGCAGCAGTGGTGTGGTCAGTGGAGGCCTAGTGGAAGGAGTGACCGCAGACAGGCATCGAAGGCCTAAAATAATAACACATGGCTGTAGGCAATTTTAAATTGGTTCCAGGGGTACACGGGCAGCAGTGACCTGGTCAGTGTAGTAGTAGTTGAAAGAATGGACCGCAGACAGGCATCGAAGGCCTAAAATAAAAAAATTGGGCTGGCTGTAGGCAATTTTAAATTGGTTCCAGGGGTACACGGGCAGCAGTGGTGTGGTCAGTGGAGGCCTAGTGGAAGGAGTGACCGCAGACAGGCATCGAAGGCCTAAAATAATAACACATGGCTGTAGGCAATTTTAAATTGGTTCCAGGGGTACACGGGCAGCAGTGACCTGGTCAGTGTAGTAGTAGTTGAAAGAATGGACCGCAGACAGGCATCGAAGGCCTAAAATAAAAAAATTGGGCTGGCTGTAGGCAATTTTAAATTGGTTCCAGGGGTACACGGGCAGCAGTGACCTGGTCAGTGTAGTAGTAGTTGAAAGAATGGACCGCAGACAGGCATCGAAGGCCTAACATAACAAACTTGGGCTGGCTGTAGGCACTTTTAAATTGGTTCCAGGGGTACACGGGCAGCAGTGACCTGGTCAGTGTAGTAGTAGTTGAAAGAATGGACCGCAGACAGGCATCGAAGGCCTAAAATAAAAAAATTGGGCTGGCTGTAGGCAATTTTAAATTGGTTCCAGGGGTACACGGGCAGCAGTGACCTGGTCAGTGTAGTAGTAGTTGAAAGAATGGACCGCAGACAGGCATCGAAGGCCTAAAATAAAAAAATTGGGCTGGCTGTAGGCAATTTTAAATTGGTTCCAGGGGTACACGGGCAGCAGTGGTGTGGTCAGTGGAGGCCTAGTGGAAGGAGTGACCGCAGACAGGCATCGAAGGCCTAAAATAATAACACATGGCTGTAGGCAATTTTAAATTGGTTCCAGGGGTACACGGGCAGCAGTGACCTGGTCAGTGTAGTAGTAGTTGAAAGAATGGACCGCAGACAGGCATCGAAGGCCTAAAATAAAAAAATTGGGCTGGCTGTAGGCAATTTTAAATTGGTTCCAGGGGTACACGGGCAGCAGTGACCTGGTCAGTGTAGTAGTAGTTGAAAGAATGGACCGCAGACAGGCATCGAAGGCCTAAAATAAAAAAATTGGGCTGGCTGTAGGCAATTTTAAATTGGTTCCAGGGGTACACGGGCAGCAGTGACCTGGTCAGTGTAGTAGTAGTTGAAAGAATGGACCGCAGACAGGCATCGAAGGCCTAACATAACAAACTTGGGCTGGCTGTAGGCACTTTTAAATTGGTTCCAGGGGTACACGGGCAGCAGTGGTCTGGTCAGTGGAAGTCTAGTGGAAGGAGTGACCGCAGACAGGCATCGAAGGCCTAAAATAATAACACATGGCTGTAGGCAATTTTAAATTGGTTCCAGGGGTACACGGACAGCAGTGGTGTGGTCAGTGGAGGCCTAGTGGAAGGAGTGACCGCAGACAGGCATCGAAGGCCTAAAATAATAACACATGGCTGTAGGCAATTTTAAATTGGTTCCAGGGGTACACGGGCAGCAGTGACCTGGTCAGTGTAGTAGTAGTTGAAAGAATGGACCGCAGACAGGCATCGAAGGCCTAAAATAAAAAAATTGGGCTGGCTGTAGGCAATTTTAAATTGGTTCCAGGGGTACACGGGCAGCAGTGACCTGGTCAGTGTAGTAGTAGTTGAAAGAATGGACCGCAGACAGGCATCGAAGGCCTAAAATAAAAAAATTGGGCTGGCTGTAGGCAATTTTAAATTGGTTCCAGGGGTACACGGGCAGCAGTGACCTGGTCAGTGTAGTAGTAGTTGAAAGAATGGACCGCAGACAGGCATCGAAGGCCTAAAATAAAAAAATTGGGCTGGCTGTAGGCAATTTTAAATTGGTTCCAGGGGTACACGGGCAGCAGTGACCTGGTCAGTGTAGTAGTAGTTGAAAGAATGGACCGCAGACAGGCATCGAAGGCCTAAAATAAAAAAATTGGGCTGGCTGTAGGCAATTTTAAATTGGTTCCAGGGGTACACGGGCAGCAGTGGTGTGGTCAGTGGAGGCCTAGTGGAAGGAGTGACCGCAGACAGGCATCGAAGGCCTAAAATAATAACACATGGCTGTAGGCAATTTTAAATTGGTTCCAGGGGTACACGGGCAGCAGTGGTCTGGTCAGTGGAAGTCTAGTGGAAGGAGTGACCGCAGACAGGCTTCGAAGGCCTAACATAACAAAATTGGGCTGGCTGTAGGCACTTTAAATTGGTTCCAGGGGTACATGGGCAGCAGTGTATGGTCAGTGGAAGTCTAGTGGAAGGAGTGACGGCAGACAGTCTTCGAAGGCCTAACATAACAAAATTGGGCTGACTGTAGGCACTTTTAAATTGGTTCCAGGGTAACACGGCCAGCAGTGGCCTGGTCAGTGTAGTAGTTGTAGAAAGAAGGGACCGCAGACAGGCTTCGAAGGCCTAACATAACAAAAATGTCAAAACAATGGTATTGTCAGTGCCAGGCATTGAAGGATGTCAGCGGCTAGACTACACATTGGTGAAGCTGTGAGAGATAATTTTGCTAGTGGTAGAGCACTGTTTGAGCTGGGGGGGGGAACTGTCTTGTGGCCGGCGGTACAGGCACAGGGCCCCTCATATTACAACGGTGTGTCTGACGTTGGGTGCGCACCACCACCGCCAGAGACACTTTATTGTACTATGAGGGACCCAGTGGCAGTGCCGTCGACCAAAAGCGGCCACACCCACCTCTTCAGACAAACAGCACTCTCAAGGGTCCAAGCGCAAAGTGGCGATAGCACGGCCCCGTGTGGGGAGTTTGGCCATTTCGTGAGGTGGAAACATGTCGTATGCTGGACAATCAGGTGAAGAAAATTACGAGATTGGAAAAGTCATTCAGAATAGTCCACAGGCAAGACCTTTTCATAGGAAAGCTAGGTGTCAGCCGGGCAGGGTGGGGCAAAAGATTTTGAAATCCAGTTGTGGTTCATTTTAATGAAGGTTAGATCATCTACATTTTGGGTAGCCAGACGAGTCCTTTTTTCTGTTAGTATTGAACCTGCAGCACTGAATACTCTTTCTGATAGGACACTAGCTGCCGGGCAAGCAAGCTCCTGCAATGCATATTCTGCCAATTCTGGCCAGGTGTCTAATTTGGATGCCCAGTAATCAAATGGGAATGACGGTTGAGGGAGAACGTCGATAAGGGATGAAAAATAGTTTGTAACCATACTGGACAAATGTTGTCTCCTGTCACTTTGAATTGATGCTGCAGTACCTGTCCTGTCTGCGGTCATAGAAAAATCACTCCACAACCTGGTCAGAAAACCCCTCTGTCCAACGCCACTTCTGATTTCTGCCCCTCTAACACCTCTGGTCTGCTGGCCCCTGGAGCTCGTGTGAGAACGATCACGGGCGCTGTGTGCAGGGAATGCCAGAAGCAAACGGTCAACAAGAGTTGATTGTTTTGTTGCTAATATTAGTTCCAAGTTCTCATGTGGCATAATATTTTGCAATTTGCCTTTATAGCGAGGATCAAGGAGGCAGGCCAACCAGTAATCGTCATCGTTCATCATTTTTGTAATGCGTGTGTCCCTTTTGAGGATACGCAAGGCATAATCCGCCATGTGGGCCAAAGTTCCCGTTGTCAAATCTGCGGTTGTGCTTGGTTGAGGGGCAGTTGCAGGCAAATCTACGTCACTTGTGTCCCTCAAAAAACCAGAACCCGGCCTTGCCACGCCACCAATTTCCCGTGCCCCCGGGAAAGCTTCCTCATTAAAAATATACTCATCCCCATCATCCTCCTCATCCTCCACCTCCTCTTCGCCCGGTACCTCGTCATGTACACTGCCCTGACCAGACAATCGCTGACTGTCATCAAGGCTTTCCTCTTCCTCTGGTGCAGACGCCTGATCCTTTATGTGCGTCAAACTTTGCATCAGCAGACGCATTAGGGGGATGCTCATGCTTATTATGGCGTTGTCTGCACTAACCAGCCGTGTGCATTCCTCAAAACACTGAAGGACTTGACACATGTCTTGAATCTTCGACCACTGCACACCTGACAACTCCATGTCTGCCATCCTACTGCCTGCCCGTGTATGTGTATCCTCCCACAAAAACATAACAGCCCGCCTCTGTTCGCACAGTCTCTGAAGCATGTGCAGTGTTGAGTTCCACCTTGTTGCAACGTCTATGATTAGGCGATGCTGGGGAAGGTTCAAAGAACGCTGATAGGTCTGCATACGGCTGGAGTGTACAGGCGAACGGCGGATATGTGCGCAAAGTCCACGCACTTTGAGGAGCAGGTCGGATAACCCCGGATAACTTTTCAGGAAGCACTGCACCACCAGGTTTAAGGTGTGAGCCAGGCAAGGAATGTGTTTCAGTTGGGAAAGGGAGATGGCAGCCATGAAATTCCTTCCGTTATCACTCACTACCTTGCCTGCCTCAAGATCTACAGTGCCCAGCCACGACTGCGTTTCTTGCTGCAAGAACTCGGACAGAACTTCCGCGGTGTGTCTATTGTCGCCCAAACACTTCATAGCCAATACAGCCTGCTGACGTATGCCAGTAGCTGCCCCATAATGGGAGACCTGGTGTGCAACAGTGGCAGGTGCGGATGGAGTGTTTGTGCGACTGCGGTCTGTGGACGAGCTCTTGCTTCTGCAGGAGGACGAGGAGGAGGAGGAGGAGGGGGTGCGAACGGCTACAGACAACTGTTTACTAGACCGTGGGCTAGGCAGAACTGTCCCAAACTTGCTGTCCCCTGTGGACCCTGAATCCACCACATTTACCCAGTGTGCCGTGATGGACACGTAACGTCCCTGGCCATGCCTACTGGTCCATGCATCTGTTGTCAGGTGCACCTTTGTGCTCACAGATTGCCTGAGTGCATGGACGATGCGCTCTTTAACATGCTGGTGGAGGGCTGGGATGGCTTTTCTGGAAAAAAAGTGTCGACTGGGTAGCTCGTAGCGTGGTACAGCGTAGTCCATCAGGTCTTTGAAAGCTTCGCTTTCAACTAACCGGTAGGGCATCATCTCTAACGAGATTAGTCTAGCTATGTGGGCGTTCAAACCCTGTGTACGCGGATGCGAGGCTAAGTATTTCCTTTTTCTAACCATAGTCTCATGTAGGGTGAGCTGGACTGGAGAGCTGGAGATCGTGGAACTAGCGGGGGTGCCGGTGGACATGGCAGACTGAGAGACGGTGGGAGATGGTATTGTTGCCGCCGGTGCCCTAGATGCAGTGTTTCCTACTACGAAACTGGTGATTCCCTGACCCTGACTGCTTTGGCCTGGCAAAGATACCTGCACAGATACAGCAGGTGGTGCGCTAAATGGTGGTCCTACACTGCCGGAAGGGATGTTGCGTTGATGACTAGCTTCATTGGCCGAGGGTGCAACAACCTTAAGGGACGTTTGGTAGTTAGTCCAAGCTTTCAAATGCATGGTGGTTAAATGTCTATGCATGCAACTAGTATTGAGACTTTTCAGATTCTGACCTCTGCTTAAGGAAGTAGAACATTTTTGACAGATGACTTTGCGCTGATCAATTGGATGTTGTTTAAAAAAATGCCAGACTGCACTCTTTCTAGCATCGGATACCTTTTCAGGCATTGCAGACTGAGCTTTAACCGGATGGCCACGCTGTCCTCCACCAGGTTTTGGCTTTGCCACGCGTTTTGGGCAAGATACGGGCCCGGCAGATGGAACCTGTGGCGATGTTGATGCCTGCTGCGGCCCCTCCTCCTCCTCTGCTTCAGAACTGCTGCCGCCTGCACCCTGTTCCCCCAATGGCTGCCAATCGGGGTCAAGAACTGGGTCATCTAATAACTCTTCTTGTACCTCCTGCGCAACTTCGTCTGTGTCACCGTGTCGTTCGGTGGTATAGCGTTCGTGATGGGGCAACATAGTCTCATCAGGGTCTGATTCTTGATCAGCACCCTGCGAGGGCAATGTTGTGGTCTGAGTCAAAGGACCAGCATAGTAGTCTGGCTGTGGCTGTGCGTCAGTGCACTCCATGTCAGATTCAATTTGTAATGGGCATGGACTGTTAACTGCTTCACTTTCTAAGCCAGGGACGGTATGTGTAAAGAGCTCCATGGAGTAACCCGTTGTGTCGCCTGCTGCATTCTTCTCTGTTGTTGTTTTTGCTGAAGAGGACAAGGAAGTGACTTGTCCCTGACCGTGAACATCCACTAACGACGCGCTGCTTTTACTTTTACCAGTTTCACGAGATGAGGCAAAAGAGCTAGAGGCTGAGTCAGCAAGATAAGCCAAAACTTGCTCTTGCTGCTCCGGCTTTAAAAGCGGTTTTCCTAATCCCAGAAAAGGGAGCGTTCGAGGCCTTGTGTAGCCGGACGACGAACCTGGCTCCACAGCTCCAGACTTAGGTGCAATATTTTTTCCCCCACGACCACCTGATGCTCCACCACTACCACTACCCTCATTACCAGCTGACAATGAACGCCCCCGGCCACGACCTCTTCCACTAGACTTCCTCATTGTTTTAAAAACGTAACCAAACTAACGTTATTTGTTGCAGTCACACAACTTACACGGTGAGCTATAACTTCTGTATGATTTAGCTACCCCTTTACAGGTTGGTGAGACCACAGCGAAAATCAGGCCCAATGTTACACACTCTTTTTTTGGTGGCTGCAAATTAGAGAGATGCCCCACACGCAGGACTGTCACTGAAGCACAAATGTTAATATTAATGTCACACTATTATTTTTTTTTTATTTTTATTTTTTTCAGGAACACTTTAGAAACCCCCCAAAAAAAAAAAAATAGATTTTTGCAGGGAGAATTTAGAAAACAAATGTAACAAACTATATGCTTTCTATGGGCCACTGAGTGAGAGATGACGCACACAGGAATCAGGAGTGGCACACAAGCCCAGAGGCCAATATTTTTCTACCAATGATTGATGGAGTTATTTTCTCTGGTAGATTTTGGAACCCAAATCAAGGAAAAAAAATGTAGGCTTTCTATGGACCACAATTGGAGAGAGAGAGAGAGAGAGATGGCACACCCAGGAGTCAAGACTGGCACACAAGCAGAAAGGCCAATATTAATCTCCCACTGTTTTTTTTGGTTGTTTTTTTTTTTTTTTTTTTCAGGGAGACTTTAGAAAAAAAAATAATAAAAAAAATATGATTTTATCAGGAAGAATTTAGAAACCAAATAAAATAAAATGATTTTTTCAGGGAGAATTTAGAAAACAAATAAAACCAAAAATAGGCGTTCTATGGCCCACTGACTGAGAGATGACGCACCCAGGAGTCAAGACTGGCACACAAGCAGAAAGGCCAATATTAATCTCCCACTGTTTTTTTTGGTTGTTTTTTTTTTTTTTTTTTTCAGGGAGACTTTAGAAAAAAAAATAATAAAAAAAATATGATTTTATCAGGAAGAATTTAGAAACCAAATAAAATAAAATGATTTTTTCAGGGAGAATTTAGAAAACAAATAAAACCAAAAATAGGCGTTCTATGGCCCACTGACTGAGAGATGACGCACCCAGGAGTCAAGACTGGCACACAAGCAGAAAGGCCAATATTAATCTCCCACTGTTTTTTTGGTTGTTTTTTTTTTTTTTTTTTCAGGGAGACTTTAGAAAAAAAAATAATAAAAAAAATATGATTTTATCAGGAAGAATTTAGAAACCAAATAAAATAAAATGATTTTTTCAGGGAGAATTTATAAAACAAATAAAACCAAAAATAGGCGTTCTATGGCCCACTGACTGAGAGATGACGCACCCAGGAGTCAAGACTGGCACACAAGCAGAAAGGCCAATATTAATCTCCCACTGTTTTTTTTGGTTGTTTTTTTTTTTTTTTTTTTCAGGGAGACTTTAGAAAAAAAAATAATAAAAAAAATATGATTTTATCAGGAAGAATTTAGAAACCAAATAAAATAAAATGATTTTTTCAGGGAGAATTTAGAAAACAAATAAAACCAAAAATAGGCGTTCTATGGCCCACTGACTGAGAGATGACGCACCCAGGAGTCAAGACTGGCACACAAGCAGAAAGGCCAATATTAATCTCCCACTGTTTTTTTTGGTTGTTTTTTTTTTTTTTTTTTCAGGGAGACTTTAGAAAAAAAAATAATAAAAAAAATATGATTTTATCAGGAAGAATTTAGAAACCAAATAAAATAAAATGATTTTTTCAGGGAGAATTTATAAAACAAATAAAACCAAAAATAGGCGTTCTATGGCCCACTGACTGAGAGATGACGCACCCAGGAGTCAAGACTGGCACACAAGCAGAAAGGCCAATATTAATCTCCCACTGTTTTTTTTTTTTTTTTTCAGGGAGACTTTAGAAAAAAAAATAATAAAAAAAATATGATTTTATCAGGAAGAATTTAGAAACCAAATAAAATAAAATAATTTTTTCAGGGAGAATTTAGAAAACAAATAAAACCAAAAATAGGCGTTCTATGGCCCACTGACTGAGAGATGACGCACACAGGAGTCAGGAGTGGCACACAAACCCAGAGGCCAATATTTTTCTACCAATGATTGATGTAGTTATTTTCTCTGGTAGATTTTAGAACCCAAATCAAGGAAAAAAAATATAGGCTTTCTATGGACCACAATTGGAGAGAGAGAGAGAGAGAGAGAGAGAGAGAGAGAGAGAGAGAGATGGCACACCCAGGAGTCAAGACTGGCACACAAGCAGAAAGGCCAATATTAATCTCCCACTGTTTTTTTGGTTGTTTTTTTTTTTTTTTTTTTTCAGGGAGACTTTAGAAATAAAAATAATAAAAAAAATATGATTTTATCAGGAAGAATTTAGAAACCAAATAAAATAAAATGATTTTTTCAGGGAGAATTTAGAAAACAAATAAAACCAAAAATATGCGTTCTATGGCCCACTGACTGAGAGAGAGAGAGAGATGGAACGCTTAGTACTGGCACACAAGCCCAAAGGGCAATATTAATCTCCCTTTTTTTTTCCAGGGAGAATTTCTGAAACCCAAAAAAAAAATAAAATAGGCTTTCTATGGCCCACTATTTGTGAGAGAGATGGGACGCTCAGGACTGGCACAGATGGCACGCTCAGGACTGGCACACAAGCCCAGAGGCCAATATTAATCTCCCTTTTTTCAGGGAAAATTTATAAAACCAAAAAAAAAATTAAATAGGCTTTCTATGGCCCACTATTTGTGAGAGAGATGGGACGCTCAGGACTGGCACAGATGGCACGCTCAGGACTGGCACAGAAGCCCAGAGGCCAATATTAATCTCCCTTTTTTTCAGGGAGAATTTATAAAACCCAAAAAAAAATAAAATAGGCTTTCTATGGCCCACTATTTGTGAGAGAGATGGCACACTCAGGACTGGCACACAAGCCCAAAGGCCAATATTAATCTCCCACTGTATTTTTATCAGGGAGAATTTATACACCCCACAAAAAAAAATACAGAAAAATGAAAAGGCTTTCTATGGCCCACTATGTGAGAGAGATGGCACACACAGGGATGGCACTCTAGCAGAAATGCCAAATTGCCAATCTTAATCTCCCACCAAAAAAAAAAAAAAAAAAAAAACAGGGAATGTCCTACAATTACTATCTCCCTGCCTGCAGTAATCTCAGCCAGGTATGGCAGGCAGCTACTATCTCCCTGCCTGCAGTAATCTCAGCCAGGTATGGCAGGCAGCAATAAGGAGTGGACTGATGCACAAATGAAATAAAAAGTGTGGACAAACAAAAAAGATAGCTGTGCAGAAAGGAAGGAACAAGAGGATTTGTGCTTTGAAAAAAGCAGTTGGTTTGCACAGCGGCGTACACACAGCAATGCAGCTATCAGGGAGCCTTCTAGGGCAGCCCAATGAGCTACAGCGCTGAGGGGAAAAAAAAAAAAAAAAAAAATTCCACTGTCCCTGCACACCGAGGGTGGTGTTGGACAGTGCAAATCGCTGCAGCACAAGCGGTTTTGTGGTTAATGGACCCTGCCTAACGCTATCCCTGCTTCTGACAAAGCGGCAGCAACCTCTCCCTAAGCTCAGATCAGCAGCAGTAAGATGGCGGTCGGCGGGAACGCCTCTTTATAGCCCCTGTGACGTCGCAGACAGCAAGCCAATCACTGCAATGCCCTTCTCTAAGATGGTGGGGACCAGGACCTATGTCATCACGCTGCCCACACTCTGCGTTTACCTTCATTGGCTGAGAAATGGCGCTTTTCGCGTCATTGAAACGCGACTTTGGCGCGAAAGTCGCGTACCGCATGGCCGACCCCGCACAGGGGTCGGATCGGGTTTCATGAAACCCCGACTTAGCCAAAAGTCGGCGACTTTTGAAAATGTTCGACCCGTTTCGCTCAACCCTAGTAATAATTGCAAAGTTGCTTGCTAACACTTTCTCTTCTGTAGAGATCATTACCTCACAGTCATCTCACTATTGTCAGACACTGGATTACAATGAAATATATCTATAGATAAAATAGAAACCACCAGACGTAATAGGAAGTGATGAGCAAATATACTCGTTACTTGAGATTTCACGAGCATGCTCGGGTGTCTTCCGAGTATTTATGACTGCTCAGAGATTTAGTTTTCATCACCTCAGCTGAATGATTTACAGCTTTTAGCCAGCATAATACACGAGGGGGTTGCCTGGTTGCTAGGGAATCCCCACATGTAATCAAGCTGGCTAGTAGCTGTAAATCATCCAGCTGCGGTGAAAAAAACTAAATCTCCGAGCACTAAAAAATACTCGGAGGATCCCCGAGTGTGTTGGGGAAATCACGAGTAATGACTATATTATCTCATCACTAGTAGTGTTGAGCGATACCGTCCGATACTTGAAAGTATCGGTATCGGATAGTATCGGCCGATACCCGAAAAGTATCGGATGTCGCCGATACCAATACCCGATACCAATACAAGTCAATGGGACACCAAGTATCGGAAGGTATCCTGATGGTTCCCAGGGTCTGAAGGAAAGGAAACTCTCCTTCAGGCCCTGGGATCCATATTAATGTGTAAAATAAAGAATTAAAATAAAAAATATTGATATAATTACCTCTCCGGAGGCCCCTGGACATCACCGCTGGTAACCGGCAGCCTTCTTTGCTTAAAATGAGCGCGTTTAGGACCTGAGAATGACGTCGCGGCTTCTGATTGGTCGTGTGCCGCTCATGTGACCGCCACGCGACAAATCAGAAGCCGCGACGTCATTCTCAGGTCCTAAATTCCTAGAATGAGGAGTTTAGGACCTGAGAATGACGTCGCGGCTTCTGATTGGTCGTGTGGCGGTCACATGAGCGGCACGCGACCAATCAGAAGCCGTGACGTCATGAAAGTCCCTAAACACGCTCATTTTAAACAAAGAAGGCTGCCGGATACCAGCGGTGATGTCCAGGGGCCTCCGGAGAGGTGAGCATATCAATATTTTTTATTTTAATTCTTTATTTTACACATTAATATGGATCCGATACCGATTCCCGATACCACAAAAGTATCGGAACTCGGTATCGGAATTCCGATACCGCAAGTATCGGCCGATACCCGATACTTGCGGTATCGGAATGCTCAACACTAATCACTAGTAATAGGTGATATAGCTCATCTGTGGAAACAGAGGGTGAGATCCTATCTGTTTCTGGCTATAGTCCAGATAGTTGCTATAAAGCTTATCGATTGTTAACAGAAGCTTATACAAAATTTCGGCCCCCATACAATTTACAGAAAATAGAATAAATAATCTACAACTGAAAAGCAAAACCAGATTAGAAAAAAAGAGTAGAAAAGAAAAGTGAGGGCACATCTGTACCACTGAATTGCATAGCAACTCTTTGTGATATGTGAATGCTTGAAAGTGCACGTCCTCTTCCTACTCTAAAACTGATGTAATATCTGGTTGCCACTCACTTTATCTTTAGTTTATTATTTAGGAGAGATGAATGGTAGTTACTTAAATTATATCGCTGGCCTTTCTAATAATCATAATTATAGCTTTCTGAATTGACCATCTTCATGCACTGAACTGCTGCTTTTATCTGTGATTCTGTTTCTTGATTTAAACATTTTTCTATCAGTGTTATCTCGGCCCTTTTCTCACAATTCTCACACTTTGACATATGGGTAATCAGGAATTGTGGCTGATATTTAATTGATCTAATTTCACAATTGTTTTCATTTTCTTTATCATGTTGACCTCAGAATAATAGTTACCTCTTCTTGAGATCAAGCAAAGTAATATATATATATATATATATATATATATTGCTCAAAAAAACAGAAGAGAAAGTGGCTATCAGGAGCAGTGCCTAGTAGAAAGTCTATAAAGGCACGGATGATTGACCTCGTGGAGACCAAAACATCCAACAATAATGGTTTTCCTTTTCTACTTTTCTACTAGGCACTGCTCCTGATAGCCAGTTTCCTACTCCACACTGATGAGGGGCAAAAACCCCGAAACAGCTGTCTGTGGATGGATACCATGCTTGGCATAGGTGGTTTTCCTTTATTGGATGTTTCCCTTTATTGGATGCAGCCCTTCCCTTGGTTGTTCCTTCCCGGGGAAAGGCCTGGCTATTCACTGCCTGCATTGAGAAACACGTGATGGTGTCTCCGCAGCTCCTCTACATGCATATGAACTCGTAATGACCTGGAGAGTCATAATGCAGGTCAGTTTTAGCATTTAGTGAACCTAGTAAAAAATCCAAACAAAGAACAAGTGTGAGATTGCGCTTTTTTTTTGCAATTTCACCGCACTTTGAATTTTTCTTTACCATTTTCTAGTACAACATGATAAAATCAATGGTGTTATTCAAAAGTACAACTTGTCCCACAAAATAATTAGCCCTCACATGACCATATTAATGGAAAAAAAATGTATGGCTCTGTGAAGAAGGGGAGCAAAAAAACAAAAATGAAAAGAATGTCCAGCTTCACCGAATCCGTAAAAAAGAGTTTGCTTTATTCACAAACTTTGAATATAGAGGACATGTCATGATTAAGGGAGCTTAGTCTCCAGAAACATGGAGATTCTTACCCATATGGTTCGTGCTGAAGTCTGTATCCTCTATGTTCAAAGTTTGTGAATAAAGAAAACTCTTTTTTACGGATTCGGTGAAGCTGGACATTTTTTTCTTTTTTGGACTTTATACACCTGGACACAGCGGGTCCGTGCTCACGAAGATTGGTTTATGTATCACGGGTGAGCTGGCTTATTTTTCTTCTTTCTAAAAAACAAAAATGCAAAAACAAAAATACCTCCGGTGGTTAAGGGGTTAAGATAATCAAACAATTAAAGCAAAAATAGTGATGACCCTGCTCTTCAGAGCTTGCAATCTACAATGAGGTGGGTATGACACAAATTACAGGTACTTATTTACAATGATGATACTATCATCTTGAGGAAATGTGGGGTAGATAAAGACTGCATGAGTCTTTTTGGTGCGGTTTATTTTGAATGCGAATTATGTTCAGAAAAGTAGAGAAAAGGCCAAAGATATATATAAAAAGGACATTGATTATGGAATGTGATAGGCCGCCTAAACAGATGTGTCTTTAGAGAGCGCCGAAAAATGTCTAAGTTGTGGTTTTCATGGGACACAAAGGGTAAGAGGTGAATTATCTAGGTAGGGGATTGAACTAAGCCTGACAAAGTCCAGATCATGGGTGTTACCGTCTGTGTGTCTCAGATTTTGAAAGTTGTGAGAAGCCATGAGCAGTGGCTAGAGATAGAAGCTGGGATGCAATTGGGGAGGTGGGCCATTGAAGTCTCCCAGGAATAGGGTTGTCAATTCTGTGGACATGAAGTGTAGAATCAATGCAGAAAAGTGGTCAATGAAGTGGGTGGGTGAGCATAATGGCCTATATATGACTGCTACTCTGAGGGAGAGGGGATGGAACACTCTGATGGTGTGAGCCTCAAAAGAAGAATGGCGCCCAATTGGCCTGCATTTATTTATTGGGTTAAAAACAGGACTGCTGTTGACAGCAAGGAGTGTAGGATTATCGTGGAGTTAGCAGAGATTGTACGGGATATCTACATATTCCATGTGTTCTAATCTGGAGGTGGATAAGCTGTACGCTCACTATTACTTTTAAGAGAACTAACTATTGAGAACAGCCTGCAGCCTCCTTGGATGATCGCTGCCTAATCGTGTCATTGTCTGGATGATAGGGACAAGCTGAGAGCTATTCGTTACAAAGATCACAGTTTCTGCATGACTCACTTTCTGTGATCTCTGTGATTATTGCATGGCCACTCCAATCTGTTGGACAAAAAATGCAGCCTTTTTGCCTTGTGAATACAGATGGTTTCCAAAAGCTGATGCCTGTCGTTGTCCCCAGTACCAGTTGCCCAGTCAGAATTATTTCTTTAAGAAAGATATGCCTGCGCTACAGCAGCAAGTCGCAGACAACATCACCCGTTCCCTGAACAATTCTATGTCTGCCAGGGTGCATTTAATGATGACACCTGGATGAGCAAGCATGGACAGGGAAGATAAATTTTGATGACTGGACACTGGGTTACTCTGGTGGCTGTAGGGGTAGTCAGGGAACGTGCTGCTCCACAAGTCTTGTAGGGCACTTGGGGATGGAGAAATGAACCACTACACGCCATAAGATGGATTATGAAACAGGCCAAGACACAAAAACGGTGCGGCACCAGGTTAGTAAATCTTCACAGGTAATTCAGTAAGCGAAGGCGAATAGACTTATAACACTGACCAGATAAAAGCACTCAGGGGTGGTGCGCAAAAAATATCAAAAGTTGACCGGAGACTTCACTTACAGTAATATAATAGAGAAGATATGGCACTCACCCCAGCGTTGCTGTAGTAAAAAGTCCTTTATTCGCTGTGATCAGCAATCAGGTATACATGGAGGGGCGGCAGGGAATGAACAGGAGGGGGTACGGGGAAACAGGTGAGGACACCGGCCGTTTCGCGCTATGCGCTTCAACGGGTTCAAGTGCAAACTACACACATGTGACTTCCTTTTGAGGGGTTTGTGAACAAACATACTATAGTGTAGGGAAGATAAAAATGTTCAGTTTGCAATAGGAATGCATACAAAGACATGGTATTACCATTTTAGTGCTATCAATAAGCTGTATAAATAATACTTGTAAGAACACCGTTTATAAAAATACTGCCATATCGAACTTATCGTTAAGGCCAATAGGGACTTGGGCATTCGTATCCAGGATCCATCTGGCTTCATGTTGAAGCAGAATTTTATTACGATCACCACCATAATGCGGAATTTTCACAATTTCTAAGCCGGTGAATCGCAAAACATCAGGGTTTGCGTTATGTTTATTTTTTTATATGTTCAATCAATCGCAGGGAGCCTTTTCCTGTTGAAATTGATCTATAGTGTTCCCTGAACCTAGTAATTAGCGGGCGGATGGTTTTGCCGATATAAAAGAAAAGACATGGACAAAAATTATATACACCACATATTTGCTCTTGCATAAAATGAAATCCCGGACCGTATGTGTTATGGAGCCTATACAGTACGTAAAGGATTTTGTGTTAAATAGAGGTGGCAATAACTACAGTTCCCACACTTATGATTTCCTTCAGGCAGGGATTTCTCTAACCAATTTTGGCTTTCTGACAATAGTCGGTTGTGAACCAGGAGATCTCCGAGGTTTTTAGTGCGTTTGTAAGAGAATTGTGGTTGTGTGGATGTGATTTTGGAAAGATCCCTATCATTTTGCAAGACATGCCATTTTTTTCTGATCGCAGAGTATATTTCTTTGTTGCTGTAGATTTTTTATGTACCCGAGTAATGAGTTCGCCATCGAGGATATTTATTTTTACGTCGAGAAATTCTAACTGGCTTTCACCGAAGGTGGAAGTGAACCGCATGTTATCCTTATTAACACAGTTAATATGTGTATCAAAACTATCAAAATCGTTTTTAGAGCCGTCCCAAATAATAAAAATGTCATCAGCAAATCTTACGTAAAATTTCATGTTTCAAAAACGGGTTTGCCATAGAGGTGATGTATTCCTTTTCAAAGGTAGCTGAAAATAAATTCGCGAAAACCACGCGAAAGGCATACTCATGGCAGTGCCTGTGCATTGCAAATACCATTTGTCCATAAATTTGAAGGCATTGTGTGATAATACAAATTCAAAACTTTCTATAACGAATGCGATAAAGTCCGAGTCTTTCTCAGTATTACACAGGATTTTCTTGATTGCCTCTAAGCCATTCTTTTGTGGAATGCGGGTGTAAAGACTGACAATGTCTATAGGCGCAAGGGCAAAACCTGGCTGCCAGTCAATAGTTTTTAAAGCTGACAAAAAAATCTCTAGAGTCCTTTACAAAAGACGGAATTTTTTCTAATAATGGCTTCAATAGCCAGTCTAAAAATTGTGATAATGGCTCTGTCAAAGATTCATTCCCTGAAATTATAGGGCGTCCTGGGGGATGTGTGGCGTTTTTGTGTATTTTCGGGAGACTATACCAATGAGGTATTTTAGGGTGTTCTGGTAGAAGTTTTTCTGCTCTTCTTTTAGATAATACGCCTTTTACCATGAATTTATTCAGCAGAGAGCGTAGTTTTTCTCTGAATTTTATAGTGGGATTGCTATCTAGTGGTATATATGTAGTTCTGTCGTTAAGTTGAGATAACGCTTCAGCAATATAATAACTTCTCTCCAATATGATGATATTCCCCCCCTTGTCCGCCTTTCTTATAACAACATCCTTCCATTGTTGCATTTCACGTAGGGCTTTTTCCTCATTCTGTGTTAAATTCTTTCTAGGCTCTCTATATAGAATAGCCTCAACATCTTTCAGGACTAAATCATGGAATAAGTCAATTGAATTTCCTGGAGAAACAGTTGGCATATAGTTAGATCGAATTCCCCCTTTAAAGGGTTCGACCATAGTTTTAATTGTATCCTGTTTCATAGGCTGTTCGGTCTCATCAAATTCCTCATTTAGGTTAAACAATAAACGAATATCCTCAGTTTCTCTAGTATTGGATGGTGGAAATGCCATAAAACCCAGATTTCCTATAACCGCCGGATTTTCGGTTGTTGGTACGTCCATTGCCTGCGGTCTTATTTTATTATTGGCAAATTGTTTATGCAAATGAATTTTCCTTACGCTTTTGAACAGGTCTATTTTAAAGTTAGTTAAATTAAAACACTCTGGTAAGCAAAAGTTTAATCCCAAAGACAGAACTCGCTCTTGATCTGCTGACAAAGTATTATTAGACAAATTGATAGATTTTTTATGTACCCGAGCAATGAGTACGCCATCAAGGATATTTATTTTTACGTTGAGAAATTCTAACTGGCTTTCACCGAAGGTGGAAGTGAACCGCATGTTATCCTTATTAACATAGTTAAAATGTGTAACAAAACTATCAAAATCGTTTTTAGAGCCGTCCCAAATAATAAAAATTTCATCAGCAAATCTTACGTAAAATTTCATATGTTTCAAAAACGGGTTTGCCATAGAGGTGATGTATTCCTCTTCAAAGGTAGCTAAAAATAAATTTGCGGAAACGCACGCGACGGGCGTACCCATGGCAGTGCCTGTGCTTTGCAAATACCATTTGTCCATAAATTTGAAGGCATTGTGTGATAATACAAATTCCAAACTTTCTATAACGAATGCGATAAATGATTAGTACAAAGACGTTGGAGTCTAAAATCTACACCTTGGACGAAAAAGAAATTAGACTATACTGGACAATTAAATCACTGAAGTCCTATGTTGATTGTCACCGTGTCCCAAGAGGACTACGGGTTTATAAGGACATTTCGCAGTTTATGGAAGATGCGTTTTTTAAGGAGGCATGGGAGCAGATCCATCTTGAGTGCTCGCAGAAATTATTATTATTGGTTATATCGCAAAATGAAAAAGAGTATGCCAAATTATGTGAACAGCTGGACAAAGCGAAAAAGAAATTATTTACGAGACTAGCAGAATCACAATATAAATTATTTCTGAAGAAATTAGAGAAAAAACTGGTAATAATTCAAATTGATACGAAGCAAAAGAAAAAGGAAAAGTTCCTAAGGGACAAAAATGATTTCGAAATGGGGCAAGTCTTCTCCTGGAGCAAAAATAAAAGAAGATTTTTTTCAAAAAATGGCCCCGAAAAACTTCAATAAGAAAAAATCAATGTAAGACGGGTGGATCACTGACTCCGATTCAAGTGGACAGGAAGAGCAGGGGGAAGATCGTAATACTGCAAGTACATCACTATCGACCATCCCTTTAGGAAACGCAATACGACAAAAGAAACGCAAGCAGGTGTCGTGGTGGAAGTAAACATCACTGATGATAAACTTCGAATTATCAATTTGTCTAATAAAACTTTGTCAGCAGATCAAGAGCGAGTTCTGTCTTTGGGATTAAACTTTTGTTTACCAGAGCGTTTTAATTTAACTAACTTTAAAATAGACCTGTTCAAAAGCGTAAGGAAAATTCATTTACATAAACAATTTGCCAATAATAAATTAAGACCGCAGGCGACGGACGTACCAACAACCGAAAATCCGGCGGTTATAGGAAATCTGGCTTTTATGGCATTTCCACCATCCGATACTAGAGAAACTGAGGATATTCGTTTATTGTTTAACCTAAATGAGGAATTTGATGAGACCGAAC
This sequence comes from Ranitomeya imitator, assembly GCF_032444005.1. NCBI lineage: Eukaryota > Metazoa > Chordata > Amphibia > Anura > Dendrobatidae > Ranitomeya > Ranitomeya imitator. Next base: position 53,978,499 of record NC_091284.1, read on the forward strand.
AGCCTATGAAACAGGATACAATTAAAACTATGGTCGAACCCTTTAGAGGGGGAATTCGATCTAACTATATGCCAACTGTTTCTCCAGGAAATTCAATTGACTTATTCCATGATTTAGTCCTGAAAGATGTTGAGGCTATTCTATATAGAGAGCCTAGAAAGAATTTAACACAGAATGATGAAAAAGCCCTACGTGAAATGCAACAATGGAAGGATGTTGTTATAAGAAAGGCGGACAAGGGGGGGGGGAATATCATCATATTGGAGAGAAGTTATTATATTGCTGAAGCGTTATCTCAACTTAACGACAGAACTACATATATACCACTAGATAGCAATCCCACTATAAAATTCAGAGAAAAACTACGCTCTCTGCTGAATAAATTCGTGGTAAAAGGCATATTATCTAAAAGAAGAGCAGAAAAACTTCTACCAGAACACAATAAAATACCTCATTGGTATAGTCTCCCGAAAATACACAAAAACGCCACACATCCCCCAGGACGCCCTATAATTTCATGGAATGAATCTTTGACAGAGCCATTATGACAATTTTTAGACTGGCTTTTGAAGCCATTATTAGAAAAAATTCCGTCTTTTGTAAAGGACTCTGGAGATTTTTTGTCAGCTTTAAAAACTATTGACTGGCAGCCAGGTTTTGCCCTTGCGTCTATAGACATTGTCAGTCTTTACACCCACATTCCACAAAAGAATAGCTTAGAGGCAATCAAGAAAATCCTGTGTAATACTGAGAAAGACTCGGACTTTATCGCATTTGTTATAGAAAGTTTGGAATTTGTATTATCACACAATGCCTTCAAATTTATGAACAAATGGTATTTGCAATGCACAGGCACTGCCATGGGTACACCCGTCGCGTGCGTTTTCGCGAATTTATTTTTAGCTACCTTTGAAGAGGAATACATCACCTCTATGGCAAACCCGCTTTTGAAACATATGAAATTTTACCTAAGATTTGCTGATGACATTTTTATTATTTGGGACGGCTCTAAAAACGATTTTGATAGTTTTGTTACACATATTAACTGTGTTAATAAGGATAACATGCGGTTCACTTCCACCTCCGGTGAAAGCCAGTTAGAATTTCTCGAAGTAAAAATTAATATCCTCGATGGCGAACTCATTACTCGGGTACATAAAAAAATCTACAGCAACAAATAATCTCCTTCACTTTAATAGTGTGCACCCATTACGAACGAAAAAAGTATTCCATACAGCCAGATGGTTCGTTACAGAAAAATTAATAATAATGATTTAATTCTCAAAGAGCAACTAACTGAGCTTAAATCGGGATTTCTGAAGAGAAATTATCCCCTTAATATATTAACAGAAGCAGAATCTAGGGTTAACAAATTATCACAAAATGCATTGTTAAAGAATCGTAAAAGAATCAAACTATCGGCACAAAAAGAACAGAGATTTACCTTTGCCTTTACACATAGCCAAATGGATAAAGAAATATACTCTGCGATCAGAAAAAATTGTCATGTCTTGCAAAATGATAGGGATCTTTCCAAAATCACATCCACACAACCACAATTCGCTTACAAACGCACTAAAAACCTCGGAGATCTCCTGGTTCACAACCGACTATTGTCAGAAAGCCAAAATTGGTTAGAGAAATCCCTGCCTGAAGGAAATCATAAGTGTGGGAACTGTAGTTATTGCCACCTCCATTTAACACAAAATCCTTTACGTATAGGCTCCATAACGCTTACGGTCAGCAGTAGGTTGAGTGCAGATCAACCTTATGCAAATGCCTTGCATGGTTTGCATTCTTAACCTGATGGTACAGCAATTCCCCTGCCATTGTCCCAGCCTGGATGCACTGCTGCAGAAACCACTGTCATTGTATGCTCACTTCCATCATTCCACTTCTGTTGGTATAGAGATCTTTCAGACTACTGGTTAACTAGTTGATATGCAATGTGACCACATGGAGGAATAAATCTCTGCACCGAGACCTGGTGCAGTATGATATTTTTCATAGCCTGACACAACGCAGTGTGGGCGTGGTGCAATTTACACTTGAGTAGTGGACATAGATGAAGGACATCTGCACACTTTTGCATGTTTGCTTAATCGCTATTGTGGAGAAACGTGGTCAGTGGGTGCGCTCGTCCGCTGGTCCGGCTGTCTTTAGCAAGACTGCATGGACCAGGGCTCACACCCCTGAACGCCCGCTCTATCTCCCGGAGGGCAATACACTACATAGACAACACAGGGTTAAAGTAAACACACAATAGCAAACAGAACAATCTCAGCAATTACCCCAAGATGGTGCACATTACAGGGCCTCACCCTTCCGCTGACTCACCGAGATAATGGTAGATGTTATGTCAGAGCTCCCAGGGTTGCTACTCCATCTGTGGTATGCACGCAGAAAGGAGGTAACGACAAGCATAGGGAGATATCTGACAACAGTCCTGTGTTCTTCATCTGGGTCCAACAGACCCTCGGCTAGGATTCTGAAGATTTTGTACAAGGTCAATAGCCAGTTGACATGATGTCAGAGCTCCCAGGGTGGCTATTTCACCTGTGATACACACACAGAGAAGAGGTAACGACAAGCGTAGGGAGATGACCAAGAACAGTCCATAGAGTCCATACAAGGTCCAAAGCCAGTTGACACGAGAGTCACCACCTGGCTTATCTGACCATCTCCATAGATCCAGGCGACCAGCGGGTCCCCAACCTGGCCTTCTCCAAACATATCCATGGTTGAGAGACAGTCGCTGGATCAGATATGTGTCCTTCCAACCAAAGCCGAAAACCCCTAGGTTGTTTCCTATAGAATCATAGATCAGTGTCCCTCGTGATGGTGCCATGATGAATTGGATGCAGTCCTTTCTCTTGTCTGTTGGGTGACTTGCAGAATGTCCGGCTGGTAGCTCTGTGTTACTTCAGTCTCCCAGAATGTGATCTCTGAGTCTTTTTATACCCAAAGCATGTAAACTATTTTTAGAATTACCCAGGGTGCTTCAGTTCAACATCAAGATAAAATAAACAATGGTGATGGGATCAAGGTAGCACTATTAGCATATCAGCACACATCAATAAACAAAGCTTAACACACCCTATGTACAGTCACTATTACAGACTTAAGGTACCGTTACACTAAGCGATGCTGCAGCGATATAGACAACGAGCCGATCGCTGCAGCGTCACTGTTTAGGTCGCTAGGAGACGTCAAACACGGCAACAGCAGAACGATGCAAGAGCGATCCAGTGACGTATTTATCGTTCTCGCTGGTTGTTAGCTCCATGAAAAAACATTGCAGGCATCGTTGCTTTTGCTGTCAAACATGACGAATCACGCCAACCTGACGACCAAATAAAGTTCCGGACTTCTAGCTACGACCAGCAATGTCACAGCGGGATCCTGATCGCTGCTACATGTCAAACAAAATGAGATCGCTATCCAGGACGCTGCAACGTCACGGATCGTTGTCGTTCTCGTTGGAAAGTGGCTCAGTGTGAAGGTACCTTTACACAGTATGTTAGATAGTAAATCAGTTGGCAAGTCTGTCTTCTTGACCCACCAGACATAAACACTAAAATTCACAAGCCAATATAGAGATAAAAAGCCAGTTATTTTGGTTTGCAAAAATAGTTGTCTGGGAAATTAAGATACAATCTGGTTTCTTCACATTGCTCCCCCATCTTAATTTACCAGAGATGATAGGCTTCCGATGAACCAGTTTCTATAGAGCATATTCCATATGCTGCTTATGATAATAAACTCCATATGAAATTGAAGAGTAACTACTGGTATCCAATGGGTCCACGCATGGCTTCCTCCACATTAAGTAGCTCCTGCATTCAATTCTATTCAATCCTTTTAAGCTGGAACATCTCCTGTAGTTTCCATTTCTTGTTGATGTCATATAGTCAATCTGGTCCTCTTCACAAGGCCAATTTGGTGGGGTTTGATATAGTGGCATCCGAAACCTGCTGTGCATGCCTCATCAATTGTCTGCTGGGTCTGTCTGTATACCTTCCTGGTTGTGAAGCCCTGGATGGTGTGTGAGAACACCAATCCCCTGCAGCTCCCCCAGTTCCGCCGGACTGAGAAGTATCCCATTGCTGCCACCAATTGTGGAGGAACGGGGTCAGTGGGTGCTCTCATCCGCTGGCCCAGTTGTCTTTAGAAAGACTGCATGGACCAGGGCTCATACCCCTGAACGCCCGCTCTATCTCCGGGAGGGCAATACACTACATAGACAACACAGGGTTAAAGTAAACACACAATAGCAAACAGAACAATCCCAGCAATTACCCCAAGATGGTGCACATTACAGGGCCTCACCCTTCCGCTGACTCACCGAGATAATTGTAGATGTTATGTCAGAGCTCCCAGAGTCGCTACTCCATTTGTGCTATGCACGCAGAAAGGAGGTAACAACAAGCGTAGGGAGATATCTGACAACAGTCCTGTGTTCTTCATCCGGGTCCAACAGACTCTCGGCTAGGATTCTGAAGAGTCCGTAAAAGGTCAATAGCCAGTTGACATGATGTCAGAGCTCCCAGGGTGGCTATTCCACCTGTGATACACACACAGAGAAGAGGTAATGACAAGCGTAGGGATATGACCAAGAACTGTCCATAGAGTCCATACAAGGTCCAAAGCCAGTTGACACGAGAGTCACCACCTGGCTTATCTGACCATCTCCATGGAACTAGGTGACCAGCGGGTCCCAAACCTGGCTTTCTCCAAGCTTATCCATGATTCAGAGATGGTCACTGGATCAGATCTGTGTCCTTCCAACTGGAGCCGAAAACCCATAGGTTGTTTCCTATAGAATCATAGATCAGTGTCCCTCGTGATGGTACCATAATTAATCAGCTGCTGTCCTTTCTCTTGTCTGTTGGGTGGTTTGCAGAATGTCCAGCTGGTAGCTCTGTGTTACTTCCATCTCCCAAGATGTGATCTCTGAGTCTTTTTATACCCAAAGTATGTAAGCTATTTTTAGAATTACCCAGGGTCCTTCAGTCTAACATCAAGATAAGGTAAACAATGGTGATGGGATCAAGGTAGCACTATTAGCATATCAGCACACATCAATAAACAAAGCTTAACACACCCTATGTACAGTCACTATTACAGTCTTAAGGTACCGTCACACATAGCGACGCTGCAGCGATACCGACAATGATCCGGATCGCTGCAGCGTCGCTGTTTGGTCGCTGGAGAGCTGTCACACAGACAGCTCTCCAGCGACCAACGATCCCGAGGTCCCCGGTAACCAGGGTAAACATCGGGTAACTAAGCGCAGGGCCGCGCTTAGTAACCCGATGTTTACCCTGGTTACCATCCTAAAAAGTAAAAAAACAAACGCTACATACTTACCTACCGCTGTCTGTCCTCGGCGCTCTGCTTCTCTGGTCTGGCTGTGAGCGCCGGGCAGCCAGAAAGCAGAGCGGTGACGTCACCGCTCTGCTTTCCGGCTGACCGACGCTCACAGCCAGAGCAGGAGGAGAGCAGAGCACAGCGCTGGAGGACAGACGGCTGTAGGTAAGTATGTACTGTTTGTTTTTTTACTTTTAGGATGGTAACCAGGGTAAACATCGGGTTACTAAGCGCGGCCCTGCGCTTAGTTACCTGATGTTTACCCTGGTTACCAGCAAAGACATCGCTGAATCGGTGTCACACACGCCGATTCAGCGATGTCTACGGGGAGTCCAGCGACGAAATAAAGTTCTGGACTTTCTTCCCCGACCAGCGATCTCCCAGCAGGGGCCTGATCGCTGCTGCCTGTCACACTGGACGATATCGCTAGCGAGGACGCTGCAACGTCACGGATCGCTAGCGATATCGTCTAGTGTGACAGTACCTTTACACAGTATGTTAGATAGTATATCAGTTGACAAGTCTGTCTTCTTGACCCACCAGACATAAACACTTAAATTCACAAGCCAATATACAGATAAAAAGCCAGTTCTTTTGGTTTTGCAAAAATATGGTTGTCTGGGAAACTAAGATACAATCTGGTTTCTTCACAGCTATCAAAATGGTTAGCAGTGACAATTCCATCATCAGCATCACTATTACTGTCATCTATATGCTGAAGCACACTTTAAATAGTCTTGGTGAGGAGGTAGTAGTTGTTGTGGTGGTACCAGGGGAAGATGAGGAAGGAGAGGAAGATTCCTTTAGGTTTAACAATATATATTAGTTCAGAACAGGTTGCCATGGGAGGAACAAATGGAAAAGGACCATGAACAGGATGAGAAGGAAGAGGTGATGGATGCGTAACAGGTAGGAGATGAAGACGATATTGATTCCCTCTATGTTGTTTCGGGTAGTCAGAAGGGGATGGAGGAAGAAAGCTTGAGTGTTATCCCGCTACCAACACACTGTTGAGTAGGACCTCATGAAAGAGACCAACACATGAGCACCTTCTTGCAGCATTACCTGCAACATTATTGTTACCCGTATAGTTATGATTCGAAACAGTGCTGACTACTGGGTTGCCAGTGTGTGTTCACAATACAAAAGTAAATTTTGCCAGTATTAAAACATGCTGGGAGGCAATTTTGACAGGGGTTTTCCACAAGACAGTCATACGGGCACAAAGTTTGCATCGCAGTGATAGCTTTCCAACCACAGAAACGTTGACTTGTTAACGTAATAACATTAGCAGCCTTGCAGCTCTGGAGTCCTGTGCTACAACCCCACCTAGGATAGCATATGCAAAGAGTTTGTATGTTCCACCTGTGTTTGCGAGGGTTTACGCCCAGTAATTATTTTTCTACCCACACTACAAAGACAGATAGTAAATTTAAATTATGAGTCCCAATGTGAAAGTGCCAGTAATGTCTGTAATGTATGTAAAGCGCATGTTGAATTATTGAAACTTTATAAATAATAAAACAAAGAAATAAATTGAATTTGATGATCAGCCACAATCAGGAGGCACACATATCAGTTTTGTAGATTACTATCATTAGAAAAATGTAAGGATAGTAAAATGGGTAGCTGGCTCAAAGAGAGTGGATGACTGACGGTATTGGAGGCCTACTGCTACCGGCAACACAACACACATGAAGGACACCCAATCAGGAGTCTAAGCATTGACAAAAATGTATCAACAGACACCAACAAAGTGACATCAATTTCACCACAGTAGAAATAGTGTAATAGGGACCGACAAGTCTCCACTACATCCAACCCAGCAGATGGACACTTAACCAGGACTGTTCACATTTTAAAGAATTAGAGGCAAACACCAAAAAAGTGGCACAGTAGAAATAATATGATAGGGAACAACAGGACTTCCACTACACCCAACCCAGTAGATGGACACCCAACCATGAGTGTTCACATAAAAAAATAGTGGCAGACACCAACAAAGTGGGATCAATTTTACCACAGTAGAAATATTATAATGGGGACCAAAAGGTCTTCCAACACACCCAACCCAGCAGATAGACACCAAAGCAGGACTGTTCACATTTCCACAAATTAGTTAATATCTCCAGCAGCAGCAAAAGCAACAGCAAATACAGAAGCCCCACTAAAGATATCCGAGACTGCAATTATGTAAGAACAGTGCAGCACACTAAAAAGTACAGCATTCAGTAATAAACGTGGTCAGTTGTCTTTTTATAGGACATCACTTTGTTGGCTCACTTTCACTTTCAGAAACATTAACACCTACTCCACATACACCTCGAACACCAAGCCTAATCCCCCTTCCACCACATCCTCGCTTTTTCCCAGTCATGTTGCTCAGATAGTCTGTGAGGAGCACACTATTGGAAACTAATAATTAGATTTTTTACTCTGCACAACCTCTGCACACAGCTGAATTTCAGTGGCACAAAATGAGAAGGTGAAATATGGCATGATTAATCACATTACTCATAGAATAAATAATTAATTCAGTGTGGATGAGACCTGTATGACAAAGAAGCTCTGCTTCAAACAACTTCAAATTGAGATCTGCCCTACTGTATCATGTTGGTCACAGGAGAAAGAATTATTTCAGTGTGGATGAGACCTTTATAACAAAGAAGATATGCTCCAAATTTTTTTTAATTAGATGTCCCCTACTGTATGATGTTACTAACCAACAACATTTTTTGGGGCCTGTGGATGAAGCCTGTATCATCCGCAACCACAAACGCATGTGAAAACGCATGCAAACATCTTTGCGTTTATTATCCGCATCAGCTTACACATGATGGTAAAAAAACGCAGTGTTTGCATGCGTTTTACATGTGTTTGCACTTTTTATGCGCATGCGTTTGGTATTTCCAGGAGGGTTTGTCTTTAATGGGCATGTCTTAATCAGTTCCTGGACATACACAGTCCGAAGTGCGCAAGCGCATCAAACGCATGTGTACGCAAAGACATGTGTACGCATGCATTCCCATAGACAGTAATGCGTTTTTTTGTCACATTCCTTGTGCTAACAACCGCATACGTTTCTAGGCGGCAAATTGACGCCTCTAAAATTACTACATACTGTGTTTACTACGCCAAACCGCAGACGATGAAATGACACACGAGTCGTCAAACGCGGGAATATGCAACCGATCGCAGACACATGCGTCCCTAATGTTAAATATAGGAAAACACAATGCATGCGGATAATTGCGGAAGAAATGCTGCGGACACAACCGCAAATGTGATTTCCCTACTGTAGTATGTTAGTAATTGAAGAATTTTTTTTGGGCCTGTCGATGAAGCTTGTATAACATTGACTAGATGCTCAAAACAATTTCAAACTGAGATCTCCCCCTCTCTATCACTGTATTTTTAGTGTGGATAAGGCTTTAATCTAGAAGATTGTCTGTGACGTTGAAACAACCTCTTTCCTTCTGTTCCTGCTGATAAGGTGCAGGTTTGCTAGAGAAATATTGCCGACATGTCATTAGATGAACTGATCAGGAAAAAGGGCATGCCAGTGGGAATGTACAACAGGATCAATAACAGGGTGGCTAACAGGGTGGCTGGATCCCAGGTATGGGATCCAGCTTACAATGATTACTTATTTTCCCAACACCAATTACCAGAGAACATTTGATGCGTCTCTCAAACTAGGCATAAAAGATGCCAGAGAGTTATTGGTTGCCAAAGATGAACATAATCTAGAAGATAGGCTAAAACTAATTCAAACTCAGATCTTGGCTGCTGTATTACATTTATAAAAAAATAATAATAATGTGCAACAGCTCTGCACACAGAACAATTTGAATGCAACTAAATGACAAGGTTGAATATAGCGGGTTGTATCACGTTTAGCAACAGAAAAAAATATGTATTTTAATGTGCGTGAGGCCTGCAGACCGCTTCATATCACTGTCACAAAATGATAATGTGGGATACAGCGGGATGTGTCACATTTTGCAACAGAAAAAAATATAATTTTTGTTTTTTAATGTGCATTAGGTCTGCAGCTTCATATCACCGCCACAAAATTACGTGGGATACAGTGGGCTTCATCATGTTTATCAACAGAAAATATATATATATATATATATATATATATATATATATATATATATATATATATATATATATATTTGTATGTGCTTAAGGTCTGCAACAGAAAAAAATTATAATTTTGTTCTTTTATTGTGCATGAGCTTTGCAGACAGATTCATACCACTGCCACAAAATGACAACGTGGGATATGGCAGGCTGTATCACTGTCATGACTCTGGACAAGATGGTGCCGCCTCCATCCTGGTCAGGTCAGGGTTAATTTTAGTCCGCTTTTTTTGGTTCTGGGGTGGCTATTTAATGCTGGCAGTTCCTGGATTGTGTGTCAGTGATACTTCCATATACTCGGCTTGTGGTTGCTGACCCAGATTCTCATCTGTAAACATTGTGCCTCTGTGCTAGTGTGCCTTGCTGTGTATGACTCGGTTTTGTTCTCTGACTTCTTTGCATTCTGCTTTGTCTCTCCTGGCTATCAAAACCCCTTGGCTTGTCACTGTTTACTCTTTGTCTTATCCCTAAGATTAGGGTTGAGCGACTTTTAATTTTTTCAGGTCGAGTCAGGTTTCGTGAAAAGCCCGCGCCAATTTTTTCCGCGATTTAACCCTTAAATTGCCTTTAACCCTTAAATTTAATAGCTACAGGCAATTTAAGGGTTAAATCGCGGAAAAAATTGGCGTGGGCTCCCGCGCAATTTTCTCCGCCAAAGTGGTAAAGCCAGTGACTGAGGGCAGATATTAATAGCCTGGAGAGGGTCCACAGTTCTTGGCCCCCCCCTGGCTAAAACCATCTGCCCCCAGCCACCCCAGAAAAGGCACATCTGGAAGATGCGCCTATTCTGGCACTTGGCCACTCTCTTCTGTTGTGAATTCTGTGGCTGAATTCACTCCTGTGGTCACAAGTGGTACTGCAGCTTCTGAGCTTCCTCCCTCAGGTGTTCTGGTGAGCTCGTTAACTGCTTCATTACTTAACTCCGCCTGATGCTGCTATCCTTGCTCCTTGTCAATGTTTCAGTGTTGGATCTGAGCTTCTCCTGATTGTTCCTGTGACCTGCTGCTCTGTATAGCTAAGTGCTTTTTTCTTTTTTGTTGCTTTTTTTCTGTCCAGCTTGTCTTTTGTTTTGCTGGAAGCTCTGAGACGCAAAGGGTGTATCGCCGTGCCGTTAGTTCGGCACGGTGGTTTTTTTTTGCCCCTTTTGCGTGGTTTTGCTTTAGGGTTTTTTGTAGACTGCAAAGTTCGCTTTACTGTCCTCGCTCTGTCCTAGAATATCGGGCCCCACTTTGCTGAATCTATTTCATCCCTACGTTTTGTCTTTTCATCTTACTCACAGTCATTATATGTGGGGGGCTGCCTTTTCCTTTGGGGAATTTCTCTGGGGCAAGTCAGGCCTATTTTTCTATCTTCAGGCTAGCTAGTTTCTTAGGCTGTGTCGAGTTGCCTAGGTAGTTGTTAGGCGCAATCCACAGCCGCTTTTAGTTGTGTTTAAGATAGGATCAGGTGTGCAGTCTACAGAGTTTCCACGTCTCAGAGCTCGTTCTTGTATTTTTGGGTATTTGTCAGATCACTGTGTGCGCTCTGATCGCTAAGCACACTGTGTTTCTGGATTGCCTTCATAACACCTGTCATTAGCACACATAACAGTACAAGGAGCCTAACTAATGATTCTCAATAGAGGGAAAGAAAAAGTTCTGACATCATTTTTTTTTTTTTTTTTTTCTCAGCTCTGTGTTCATTTTTTTTTTTCCCCTAGACATTTGGGTGATTCTGGACACAGGTGTGGACATGGATATTCAGGGTCTGTGCTCTTCAATGGATAATCTCGTTATAAATGTACAAAAAATTCAAGATACTATTGATCAGAAATCTATGTTAGAACCAAGAATTCCTATTCCTGATTTGTTTTTTGGAGATAGAACTAAGTTTCTAAGTTTCAAAAATAATTGTAAGCTATTTCTGGCCTTGAAACCTCATTCTTCTGGTAATCCTATTCAACAGGTTTTGATTATTATTTCTTTTTTGCGCGGCGACCCTCAAGACTGGGCATTTTCTCTTGCGCCAGGAGACCCTGCATTGAGTAGTGTCGATGCGTTTTTCCTGGCGCTCGGATTGCTGTACGATGAGCCTAATTCAGTGGATCAGGCTGAGAAAAATTTGCTGGCTTTGTGCCATGGTCAGGATGATATAGAAGTATATTGTCAGAAATTTAGGAAATGGTCAGTACTCACTCAGTGGAATGAATCTGCGCTGGCAGCTTTGTTCAGAAAGGGTCTCTCTGAGGCTCTTAAGGATGTCATGGTGGGATTTCCTATGCCTGCTGGTTTGAATGAGTCTTTGTCTTTGGCCATTCAGATCGGTCGACGCTTGCGCGAGCGTAAATCTGTGCACCATTTGGCGGTACTGCCTGAGGTTAAACCTGAGCCTATGCAGTGCGATAGGACTACGACTAGAGTTGAACGGCAGGAATACAGACGTCTGAATGGTCTGTGTTTCTACTGTGGTGATTCCACTCATGCTATTTCTGATTGTCCTAAGCGCACTAAGCGGTCCGCTAGGTCTGCCGTCATTGGTACTGTACAGTCCAAATTCCTTCTGTCCATTACCTTGATATGCTCTTTGTCGTCGTTTTCTGTCATGGCGTTTGTGGATTCGGGCGCTGCCCTGAATCTGATGGATTTGGATTATGCTAAACGTTGTGGGTTTTTCTTGGAGCCTTTGCGGTGTCCTATTCCATTGAGAGGAATTGATGCTACACCTTTGGCCAAGAATAAACCTCAATACTGGGCCCAGCTGACCATGTGCATGGCTCCTGCACATCAGGAAGTTATTCGCTTTCTGGTGTTGCATAATCTGCATGATGTGGTCGTGTTGGGGTTGCCATGGCTACAAACCCATAATCCAGTATTGGATTGGAATTCCATGTCGGTATCCAGCTGGGGTTGTCAGGGGGTACATGGTGATGTTCCATTTTTGTCGATTTCGTCATCCACCCCTTCTGAGGTCCCAGAGTTCTTGTCTGATTATCAGGATGTATTTGAAGAGCCCAAGTCCGATGCTCTACCTCCGCATAGGGATTGTGATTGTGCTATCAATTTGATTCCTGGTAGTAAATTCCCTAAAGGTCGATTATTTAATTTATCCGTGCCCGAACACGCCGCTATGCGCAGTTATGTGAAGGAATCCCTGGAGAAGGGACATATTCGCCCATCGTCATCACCACTGGGAGCAGGGTTCTTCTTTGTAGCCAAGAAGGATGGTTCGCTGAGACCGTGTATTGATTACCGCCTTCTTAATAAGATCACTGTTAAATTTCAGTATCCCTTGCCATTGTTATCTGACTTGTTTGCTCGGATTAAGGGGGCTAGTTGGTTCACTAAGATAGATCTTCGTGGTGCGTATAATCTGGTGAGAATCAGGCAAGGAGATGAATGGAAAACTGCATTCAATACGCCCGAGGGTCATTTTGAGTATCTAGTGATGCCGTTCGGACTTGCCAATGCTCCATCTGTGTTTCAGTCTTTTATGCATGACATCTTCCGTGAGTATCTGGATAAATTCCTGATTGTTTACTTGGATGACATTTTGATCTTCTCAGATGATTGGGAGTCTCATGTGAAGCAGGTCAGAATGGTTTTTCAGGTCCTGCGTGCTAACTCTTTGTTTGTGAAGGGATCAAAGTGTCTCTTCGGTGTGCAGAAAGTTTCATTTTTGGGGTTCATCTTTACCCCTTCTACTATCGAGATGGATCCAGTTAAGGTCCAAGCCATCCAGGATTGGATTCAGCCGACATCTCTGAAAAGTCTGCAAAAGTTCCTGGGCTTTGCTAATTTTTATCGTCGCTTCATCTGTAATTTTTCTAGCATTGCCAAACCATTGACCGATTTGACCAAGAAGGGTGCTGATTTGGTTAATTGGTCTTCTGCTGCTGTGGAAGCTTTTCAGGAGTTGAAGTGTCGTTTTTGTTCTGCCCCTGTGTTGTGTCAGCCAGATGTTTCTCTTCCGTTCCAGGTCGAGGTTGATGCTTCTGAGATTGGAGCAGGGGCGGTTTTGTCACAGAGAGGTTCTGATTGCTCAGTGATGAAACCATGTGCTTTCTTTTCCAGGAAGTTTTCGCCCGCTGAGCGTAATTATGATGTGGGCAATCGAGAGTTGCTGGCCATGAAGTGGGCATTCGAGGAGTGGCGTCATTGGCTTGAAGGAGCTAAGCATCGCGTGGTGGTATTGACTGATCATAAGAACTTGACTTATCTCGAGTCTGCCAAGCGCTTGAATCCTAGACAGGCCCGTTGGTCGTTATTTTTTGCCCGCTTCGACTTTGTGATTTCGTACCTTCCGGGCTCTAAAAATGTGAAGGCGGATGCTCTGTCTAGGAGTTTTGTGCCCGACTCTCCGGGTTTATCTGAGCCAGCGGGTATCCTCAAGGAAGGAGTCATTGTGTCTGCCATCTCCCCTGATTTGCGGCGGGTGCTGCAAAAATTTCAGGCGAATAAACCTGATCGTTGTCCAGCAGAGAAACTGTTCGTCCCTGATAGGTGGACTAATAAACTTATCTCTGAACTTCATTGTTCGGTGTTGGCTGGTCATCCTGGAATCTTTGGTACCAGAGAGTTAGTGGCTAGATCCTTCTGGTGGCCATCTCTGTCACGGGATGTACGTACTTTTGTGCAGTCCTGTGGGATTTGTGCTAGGGCTAAGCCCTGCTGTTCTCGTGCCAGTGGGTTGCTTTTGCCCTTGCCGGTCCCAAAGAGGCCTTGGACACATATTTCGATGGATTTCATTTCTGACCTTCCCGTTTCTCAAAAGATGTCAGTCATTTGGGTGGTCTGTGATCGCTTTTCTAAAATGGTCCATCTGGTGCCCTTGGCTAAATTGCCTTCCTCCTCTGATTTGGTACCTTTGTTCTTTCAGCATGTGATTCGGTTGCATGGCATTCCTGAGAATATTGTTTCTGACAGAGGTTCCCAGTTTGTTTCAAGGTTTTGGCGAGCCTTTTGTGGTAGGATGGGCATTGACCTATCCTTTTCCTCGGCTTTCCATCCTCAGACTAATGGCCAGACCGAACGAACCAATCAGACCTTGGAAACATATCTGAGATGTTTTGTTTCTGCAGACCAGGATGATTGGGTGTCCTTTTTGCCGTTGGCTGAGTTCGCCCTTAATAATCGGGCCAGCTCGGCTACCTTGGTTTCTCCATTTTTTTGCAATTCTGGGTTCCATCCTCGTTTCTCTTCAGGACAGGTTGAGTCTTCGGACTGTCCTGGTGTGGATTCTGTGGTGGATAGGTTGCAGCAGATCTGGACTCAGGTAGTGGACAATTTGATCTTGTCCCAGGAGAAAGCTCAACTTTTCGCTAATCGCAGACGCCGTGTGGGTCCCCGACTTCGTGTTGGGGATCTGGTTTGGTTATCTTCTCGTCATATTCCTATGAAGGTTTCCTCTCCTAAATTTAAACCTCGTTTTATTGGTCCATATAGGATTTCTGAGGTTCTCAATCCTGTGTCTTTTCGTTTGACCCTCCCAGACTCCTTTTCCATACATAATGTATTCCATAGGTCATTGTTGCGGAGATACGTGGCACCTATGGTTCCATCTGTTGAGCCTCCTGCCCCGGTTTTGGTGGAGGGGGAATTGGAGTATATTGTGGAGAAGATTTTGGATTCCCGTGTTTCTAGACGGAAACTCCAGTATCTGGTTAAATGGAAGGGTTATGCTCAGGAAGATAATTCCTGGGTTTTTGCCTCTGATGTTCATGCTTCCGATCTTGTTCGTGCCTTTCATGCGGCTCATCCTGGTCGGCCTGGGGGCTCTGGTGAGGGTTCGGTGACCCCTCCTCAAGGGGGGGGTACTGTTGTGAATTCTGTGGCTGAATTCACTCCTGTGGTCACAAGTGGTACTGCAGCTTCTGAGCTTCCTCCCTCAGGTGTTCTGGTGAGCTCGTTAACTGCTTCATTACTTAACTCCGCCTGATGCTGCTATCCTTGCTCCTTGTCAATGTTTCAGTGTTGGATCTGAGCTTCTCCTGATTGTTCCTGTGACCTGCTGCTCTGTATAGCTAAGTGCTTTTTTCTTTTTTGTTGCTTTTTTTCTGTCCAGCTTGTCTTTTGTTTTGCTGGAAGCTCTGAGACGCAAAGGGTGTACCGCCGTGCCGTTAGTTCGGCACGGTAGGTTTTTTTTGCCCCTTTTGCGTGGTTTTGCTTTAGGGTTTTTTGTAGACTGCAAAGTTCGCTTTACTGTCCTCGCTCTGTCCTAGAATATCGGGCCCCACTTTGCTGAATCTATTTCATCCCTACGTTTTGTCTTTTCATCTTACTCACAGTCATTATATGTGGGGGGCTGCCTTTTCCTTTGGGGAATTTCTCTGGGGCAAGTCAGGCCTATTTTTCTATCTTCAGGCTAGCTAGTTTCTTAGGCTGTGCCGAGTTGCCTAGGTAGTTGTTAGGCGCAATCCACAGCCGCTTTTAGTTGTGTTTAAGATAGGATCAGGTGTGCAGTCTACAGAGTTTCCACGTCTCAGAGCTCGTTCTTGTATTTTTGGGTATTTGTCAGATCACTGTGTGCGCTCTGATCGCTAAGCACACTGTGTTTCTGGATTGCCTTCATAACACCTGTCATTAGCACACATAACAGTACAAGGAGCCTAACTAATGATTCTCAATAGAGGGAAAGAAAAAGTTCTGACATCATTTTTTTTTTTTTTTTTTCTCAGCTCTGTGTTCATTTTTTTTTTTTTCCCCTAGACATTTGGGTGATTCTGGACACAGGTGTGGACATGGATATTCAGGGTCTGTGCTCTTCAATGGATAATCTCGTTATAAATGTACAAAAAATTCAAGATACTATTGATCAGAAATCTATGTTAGAACCAAGAATTCCTATTCCTGATTTGTTTTTTGGAGATAGAACTAAGTTTCTAAGTTTCAAAAATAATTGTAAGCTATTTCTGGCCTTGAAACCTCATTCTTCTGGTAATCCTATTCAACAGGTTTTGATTATTATTTCTTTTTTGCGCGGCGACCCTCAAGACTGGGCATTTTCTCTTGCGCCAGGAGACCCTGCATTGAGTAGTGTCGATGCGTTTTTCCTGGCGCTCGGATTGCTGTACGATGAGCCTAATTCAGTGGATCAGGCTGAGAAAAATTTGCTGGCTTTGTGCCATGGTCAGGATGATATAGAAGTATATTGTCAGAAATTTAGGAAATGGTCAGTACTCACTCAGTGGAATGAATCTGCGCTGGCAGCTTTGTTCAGAAAGGGTCTCTCTGAGGCTCTTAAGGATGTCATGGTGGGATTTCCTATGCCTGCTGGTTTGAATGAGTCTTTGTCTTTGGCCATTCAGATCGGTCGACGCTTGCGCGAGCGTAAATCTGTGCACCATTTGGCGGTACTGCCTGAGGTTAAACCTGAGCCTATGCAGTGCGATAGGACTACGACTAGAGTTGAACGGCAGGAATACAGACGTCTGAATGGTCTGTGTTTCTACTGTGGTGATTCCACTCATGCTATTTCTGATTGTCCTAAGCGCACTAAGTGGTCCGCTAGGTCTGCCGTCATTGGTACTGTACAGTCCAAATTCCTTCTGTCCATTACCTTGATATGCTCTTTGTCGTCGTTTTCTGTCATGGCGTTTGTGGATTCGGGCGCTGCCCTGAATCTGATGGATTTGGATTATGCTAAACGTTGTGGGTTTTTCTTGGAGCCTTTGCGGTGTCCTATTCCATTGAGAGGAATTGATGCTACACCTTTGGCCAAGAATAAACCTCAATACTGGGCCCAGCTGACCATGTGCATGGCTCCTGCACATCAGGAAGTTATTCGCTTTCTGGTGTTGCATAATCTGCATGATGTGGTCGTGTTGGGGTTGCCATGGCTACAAACCCATAATCCAGTATTGGATTGGAATTCCATGTCGGTATCCAGCTGGGGTTGTCAGGGGGTACATGGTGATGTTCCATTTTTGTCGATTTCGTCATCCACCCCTTCTGAGGTCCCAGAGTTCTTGTCTGATTATCAGGATGTATTTGAAGAGCCCAAGTCCGATGCTCTACCTCCGCATAGGGATTGTGATTGTGCTATCAATTTGATTCCTGGTAGTAAATTCCCTAAAGGTCGATTATTTAATTTATCCGTGCCCGAACACGCCGCTATGCGCAGTTATGTGAAGGAATCCCTGGAGAAGGGACATATTCGCCCATCGTCATCACCACTGGGAGCAGGGTTCTTCTTTGTAGCCAAGAAGGATGGTTCGCTGAGACCGTGTATTGATTACCGCCTTCTTAATAAGATCACTGTTAAATTTCAGTATCCCTTGCCATTGTTATCTGACTTGTTTGCTCGGATTAAGGGGGCTAGTTGGTTCACTAAGATAGATCTTCGTGGTGCGTATAATCTGGTGAGAATCAGGCAAGGAGATGAATGGAAAACTGCATTCAATACGCCCGAGGGTCATTTTGAGTATCTAGTGATGCCGTTCGGACTTGCCAATGCTCCATCTGTGTTTCAGTCTTTTATGCATGACATCTTCCGTGAGTATCTGGATAAATTCCTGATTGTTTACTTGGATGACATTTTGATCTTCTCAGATGATTGGGAGTCTCATGTGAAGCAGGTCAGAATGGTTTTTCAGGTCCTGCGTGCTAACTCTTTGTTTGTGAAGGGATCAAAGTGTCTCTTCGGTGTGCAGAAAGTTTCATTTTTGGGGTTCATCTTTACCCCTTCTACTATCGAGATGGATCCAGTTAAGGTCCAAGCCATCCAGGATTGGATTCAGCCGACATCTCTGAAAAGTCTGCAAAAGTTCCTGGGCTTTGCTAATTTTTATCGTCGCTTCATCTGTAATTTTTCTAGCATTGCCAAACCATTGACCGATTTGACCAAGAAGGGTGCTGATTTGGTTAATTGGTCTTCTGCTGCTGTGGAAGCTTTTCAGGAGTTGAAGTGTCGTTTTTGTTCTGCCCCTGTGTTGTGTCAGCCAGATGTTTCTCTTCCGTTCCAGGTCGAGGTTGATGCTTCTGAGATTGGAGCAGGGGCGGTTTTGTCACAGAGAGGTTCTGATTGCTCAGTGATGAAACCATGTGCTTTCTTTTCCAGGAAGTTTTCGCCCGCTGAGCGTAATTATGATGTGGGCAATCGAGAGTTGCTGGCCATGAAGTGGGCATTCGAGGAGTGGCGTCATTGGCTTGAAGGAGCTAAGCATCGCGTGGTGGTATTGACTGATCATAAGAACTTGACTTATCTCGAGTCTGCCAAGCGCTTGAATCCTAGACAGGCCCGTTGGTCGTTATTTTTTGCCCGCTTCGACTTTGTGATTTCGTACCTTCCGGGCTCTAAAAATGTGAAGGCGGATGCTCTGTCTAGGAGTTTTGTGCCCGACTCTCCGGGTTTATCTGAGCCAGCGGGTATCCTCAAGGAAGGAGTCATTGTGTCTGCCATCTCCCCTGATTTGCGGCGGGTGCTGCAAAAATTTCAGGCGAATAAACCTGATCGTTGTCCAGCAGAGAAACTGTTCGTCCCTGATAGGTGGACTAATAAACTTATCTCTGAACTTCATTGTTCGGTGTTGGCTGGTCATCCTGGAATCTTTGGTACCAGAGAGTTAGTGGCTAGATCCTTCTGGTGGCCATCTCTGTCACGGGATGTACGTACTTTTGTGCAGTCCTGTGGGATTTGTGCTAGGGCTAAGCCCTGCTGTTCTCGTGCCAGTGGGTTGCTTTTGCCCTTGCCGGTCCCAAAGAGGCCTTGGACACATATTTCGATGGATTTCATTTCTGACCTTCCCGTTTCTCAAAAGATGTCAGTCATTTGGGTGGTCTGTGATCGCTTTTCTAAAATGGTCCATCTGGTGCCCTTGGCTAAATTGCCTTCCTCCTCTGATTTGGTACCTTTGTTCTTTCAGCATGTGATTCGGTTGCATGGCATTCCTGAGAATATTGTTTCTGACAGAGGTTCCCAGTTTGTTTCAAGGTTTTGGCGAGCCTTTTGTGGTAGGATGGGCATTGACCTATCCTTTTCCTCGGCTTTCCATCCTCAGACTAATGGCCAGACCGAACGAACCAATCAGACCTTGGAAACATATCTGAGATGTTTTGTTTCTGCAGACCAGGATGATTGGGTGTCCTTTTTGCCGTTGGCTGAGTTCGCCCTTAATAATCGGGCCAGCTCGGCTACCTTGGTTTCTCCATTTTTTTGCAATTCTGGGTTCCATCCTCGTTTCTCTTCAGGACAGGTTGAGTCTTCGGACTGTCCTGGTGTGGATTCTGTGGTGGATAGGTTGCAGCAGATCTGGACTCAGGTAGTGGACAATTTGATCTTGTCCCAGGAGAAAGCTCAACTTTTCGCTAATCGCAGACGCCGTGTGGGTCCCCGACTTCGTGTTGGGGATCTGGTTTGGTTATCTTCTCGTCATATTCCTATGAAGGTTTCCTCTCCTAAATTTAAACCTCGTTTTATTGGTCCATATAGGATTTCTGAGGTTCTCAATCCTGTGTCTTTTCGTTTGACCCTCCCAGACTCCTTTTCCATACATAATGTATTCCATAGGTCGTTGTTGCGGAGATACGTGGCACCTATGGTTCCATCTGTTGAGCCTCCTGCCCCGGTTTTGGTGGAGGGGGAATTGGAGTATATTGTGGAGAAGATTTTGGATTCCCGTGTTTCTAGACGGAAACTCCAGTATCTGGTTAAATGGAAGGGTTATGCTCAGGAAGATAATTCCTGGGTTTTTGCCTCTGATGTTCATGCTTCCGATCTTGTTCGTGCCTTTCATGCGGCTCATCCTGGTCGGCCTGGGGGCTCTGGTGAGGGTTCGGTGACCCCTCCTCAAGGGGGGGGTACTGTTGTGAATTCTGTGGCTGAATTCACTCCTGTGGTCACAAGTGGTACTGCAGCTTCTGAGCTTCCTCCCTCAGGTGTTCTGGTGAGCTCGTTAACTGCTTCATTACTTAACTCCGCCTGATGCTGCTATCCTTGCTCCTTGTCAATGTTTCAGTGTTGGATCTGAGCTTCTCCTGATTGTTCCTGTGACCTGCTGCTCTGTATAGCTAAGTGCTTTTTTCTTTTTTGTTGCTTTTTTTCTGTCCAGCTTGTCTTTTGTTTTGCTGGAAGCTCTGAGACGCAAAGGGTGTACCGCCGTGCCGTTAGTTCGGCACGGTGGGTTTTTTTTGCCCCTTTTGCGTGGTTTTGCTTTAGGGTTTTTTGTAGACTGCAAAGTTCGCTTTACTGTCCTCGCTCTGTCCTAGAATATCGGGCCCCACTTTGCTGAATCTATTTCATCCCTACGTTTTGTCTTTTCATCTTACTCACAGTCATTATATGTGGGGGGCTGCCTTTTCCTTTGGGGAATTTCTCTGGGGCAAGTCAGGCCTATTTTTCTATCTTCAGGCTAGCTAGTTTCTTAGGCTGTGCCGAGTTGCCTAGGTAGTTGTTAGGCGCAATCCACAGCCGCTTTTAGTTGTGTTTAGGATAGGATCAGGTGTGCAGTCTACAGAGTTTCCACGTCTCAGAGCTCGTTCTTGTATTTTTGGGTATTTGTCAGATCACTGTGTGCGCTCTGATCGCTAAGCACACTGTGTTTCTGGATTGCCTTCATAACACCTGTCATTAGCACACATAACACTCTTCCCATTCCCTTGTAGCGGTGGGATATGGGGTAATGAAGTGTTAATGTCACCTTGCTATTGTAAGGTGACATTAAGCCAGATTAATAATGGAGAAGCGTCAATTCTGACACCTATCCAAATCCAATTGTATGAAAGGGTTATAAAAACACAAACACATTATTAAAAAGTATTTTAATGAAATAAACACACATATTTTATTGTAATCTGAATCCACCTGAAGACCCTCGCTCTGTAACAAAGGAAAAATAATAAACCAACAATATACTGTACATACCTTCTGATGATCTGTCACGTCCCACGATGTAAATCCATCTGAAGGGGTTAAAATATTTTACAGGCAGGAGCTCTGCTATAATGCTTTCCTGGAAAGCTCCCAGGCTCGAGTTCATATGAGGACATCCAGCAGAGGGTGCATCACCGCGAATGAAGGTAACTATAGGTCATTGACCTACATTACCTTCATTCCCTGGGGTTTTACAGCCACAAGCACAGCTGCATTAGCAGAAAGAAAAAAAAATCTGGCTTTGTAAATTTTATACTGCAAAATAAAAAAAAATTAAATGTAAAAGTTTGGATAGATGTATTGAATATTGGCCTATTTGTGGCTGTAATTTGAAGATGTGGCTAGCTCGGACTGAATCTCCTGCTACAGCTCCCTTTACATTGAATCCATTTTTATAGTCTGTAGGAGAGGCCAAAGTAATGCATGCTGCTAAATTTTTTGTAAATGCGATAGGTCCATTTTGAAAATTGGTCATGTGTACTGGCATATTGGCTATAATAGCTCTGCTTGCCCTCCGTGGCACACAAGGACCACAATGAACCAACTAAACACTCACTTGGACGAACTTCAAAATTCAAGATTTTGAAATGGATTCCAGTGAATCCCATTGACTTAACATAGGGTTTAACAAGGTTTCATAGATTCTTGCTAGAGCCTTAAAGGAATTGTGCACAGTGCCAAAGTGGGGGAATTGGTTCACCAAATTTACAAATTATTTGCTCTCTGCATTGTTAATTATGGAAGGTTCAATTGAACAAAAATCTATAAATCACTTAGAAAAATAGTTAATAATGCTTTTACATTTGCATCATATTGTTACTTATTATCACTTTACAAATGTGATGAGATATTACTTAAATTAGTCTAGCTTAAAGTCTGTAGTTCTGAAGTTTGTACTGTAATTATTCATTAGCTGTGGTAGCTTTCTGATCTTTTCTATCTTTGAACTTTCTTTGTAAATAACTCCTGAATGTCCTGTTTGTAACCTTAGGTTCATGTGATTGTCAATATCATTGGGTAATGGACCAAGCATCTTCTAAGCGAAATCAACTGACGATATTATATACCATGTTGCTCATTAACTAAACTGATCTTTTCGCTTTTACTTCATGTGTAAATCCTGTTTAGTAAGCTGACAGAAGAGGAGGAAACCAATTAACATCTGATTTACTATATTTCAGAGTCATGGAGATTGTAAACTTTAAATTTGAAACTAAAAATGTAAATGAGATATTGATTTAAAGGTAAACTGCAGACAAATACAATGCTGAAAATTAGGTGACTCGTGCCAGTCTTCAGACATGTATTCATGGTCAGCACAGACCTCAATGTGTGTCTTGGTTAGAGATGTGGTTAGGGTTACCATTGGGATTAGGGTTAGGGGTGTGTTTGGATTAGGGTTTCAGTTATAATTGGGGGGTTTCCACTGTTTAGGCACATCAG
Source organism: Ranitomeya imitator (assembly GCF_032444005.1). Lineage (NCBI taxonomy): Eukaryota > Metazoa > Chordata > Amphibia > Anura > Dendrobatidae > Ranitomeya > Ranitomeya imitator. The sequence continues at coordinate 54,001,305 of NC_091284.1, forward strand.
GGGCTCTCCAAACGCGACATGGCGTCCGATCTCAATTCCAGCCAATTCTGCGTTGAAAAAGTAAAACAGCGCTCCTTCCCTTCCGAGCTCTCCCGTGTGCCCAAACAGGAGTTTACCCCAACATATGGGGTATCAGCGTACTCAGGACAAATTGGACCACAACTTTTGGGGTCCAATTTCTCCTGTTACCCTTGGGAAAATACAAAATTGGGGGCTAAAATATAATTTTTGTGGAAAAAAAAAGGATTTTTTTTATTTTCATGGCTCTGCGTTATAAATTGTAGTGAAACACTTGAGGGCTCAAAGTCCTCACAGCACATCTAGATGAGTTCCTTGGGGGGTCTAGTTTCCAATATGGTGTCACTTGTGGGGGGTTTCTACTGTTTAGGTACATTAGGGGCTCTGCAAACGCAATGTGACGCCTGCAGACCATTCCATCTAAGTCTGCATTTCAAATAGCGCTCCTTCCCTTCTGAGCCCTCCCATGCACCCAAACGGTGGTTCTGCAGCGCCGCAGAGATCTGGTCGTTGCAGTATGACACTCTGCCGCTAAGGGGAGTGATGGTGCGTCTGATGGCACTGAAGGAATTCTACTGACCAGGTATCACCAGCACACATTACACTTCACACTCCGGCCACTAGGGGGAGAAAAAGGCTTTATTTATTGGGCCACTCCTCACACTGGTAAAACTTGGGGTTGGATAGGAAGTTAGTCAGAAGCTGACTAGGTTGGATTCAGGCAACATCCCGTGGCAGGGGGTGTTGCAGGGAGAAGACACAGGGGGGTCCCTGTCAGGCGTGGGAACCTGGCAGGTGCCTAGCGAACAGAGCAGAACGTTACGGAACCGCGCCTGCACACCCCGCGCTGGTATCGTAAGAAAGTGACACGAAGGGAAGGATATTGTGGAACAGTGAGAAACAAGATCAAGCACAAAGGAGAGCCAGTAGGAGTCGTGCCGTGAGACCGAGGCAACATCCTACTGAGGTGTGTAGCCGGTGGCCGGAACACCGCGGGAGTAACTGACTCTAGGCCTTTCTTCGAACTCCACAGGACAGTTAATTATAGGTTGGCTGTCTACATTAAATTTCCTATGAAGACATAGGGGCAACGCGTGGAGAGGGGCGTCTCTAGGGTCCCGGAAGAGCTCCGAGCCTTCCCGTCATACGGGTGCGTCCTAGCCATAACATACCTGGGGGACGAGAAACTAGTAACATCTGGAACTAACGAGAGAGAAATAAAGAGAACTAGAAAGTACGAATGAACGAGAACAGCAGTTGTGAGGACTATTCTGAATGCTCAGCAGGGTAGCACTACAACACACTGGCGCTAGTGGTAGGCACTGATTTCCACCTGCAAAGGGTACTCTGGATGTGCCCATCGGACCGGCCGGTCTCAGAACGCCCTGTTGATTGTGCTCTGGATTGAGGATCCTGAAGTCTTCAGTAAAGAGGTAAAGAGACTGCAACCCTGTGTCCTCGTTATTGACTGCACCTCACACCATCACCATCTACCTTACTGGGAAGCCCTGGGGACATACTTCACCTGTGGGAAGGTATACCATCCAGCTGCTATTCCATCACCCCAGCGGACCCCACAGCAGCGTCGGTCACCCTGACCGAACACCACAGGTGGTGTCACGAACCCCTGACAGCCTGTACCACCTTTATTGGACGCCCCTTAGCAGGGTCGCGGACTGGGTCTAGCCACCGTGACAGCCTCAGAACTGAACCAGAGAGGCCCGGTACCGAGAACTCGTGACCCTGTGTCTGGGTGCGCTCTAGTTCCCCCCACATATGGGGTATCAGCGCACTCAGGACAAATTGGACAACAACTTTTGGGGTCCAATTTCTCCTGTTACCCTCGGAAAAATACAAAACTGGGGGCTAAAAAATAATTTTTGTGGGAAAAAATTTGTGTTTTATTTTTACGGCTCTGCATCATAAACTTCTGTAAAGCCCTTGGTGGGTCAAAGTGCTCACCACACATCTAGATAAGGTCCTTAGGGGGTCTACTTTCCAAAATGGTGTCACTTGTGAGGGGTTTCAATGTTTAGGCACATCAGTGGCTCTCCAAACGCAACATGGTGTCCCATCTCAATTCCAGTCAATTTTGCATTGAAAAGTCAAATGGCGCTCATTTGCTTCCGAGCTCTGTCATGCGCCCAAACAGTGGTTTACCTCCTCATATAGGGTATCAGCTTACTCAGGACAAATGGTAGAACAAAGTTAGAGGTCCATTTTCTCCTGTTACCCTTGGTAAAATAAAACAAATTGTAGCTGAAGTAATTTTTTTGTGAAAAAAAGTTAAATGTTAATTATTATTTAAACATTCCAAAAATTCCTGTGAAACACCTGAAGGGTTAATAAACTTCTTGAATGTAGTTTTGAGCACCTTGAGGGGTGCAGTTTTTAGAATGGTGTCACACTTGGGTATTTTCTGTCATATAGACCCCTCAAAATGACTTCAAATGAGATGTGGTCCCTAAAATAAAATGGTGTTGGAAAAATGAGAAATTGCTGGTCAACTTTTAACCCTTATAACTCCCTAACAAAAAAAAAATTGGTTCCAAAATTGTGCTGATGTAAAGTAGACATGTGGGAAATGTTACTTATTAAGTATTTTGAGTGACATATCTCTGTGATTTAATTGCATAAAAATTCAAAGTTGGAAAATTGCAAAATTTTCAAAATTTTCGCCAAATTTCAGTTTTTTCACAAATAATTGCAGGTAATATCAAAAAATTTTACCACTATCATGAAGTACAATGTCACGAGAAAATATTGTCCGAATCACCGGGATCCGTTGAATCATTCCAGAGTTATAACCTCATAAAGGGACAGTGGTCAGAATTGTAAAAATTGGCCCGGTCCATAACGTGCAAACCACCCTTGGGGGTAAAGGGGTTAAATAGGTTGCATAGTTTTATATGTCATAGTAAGGAATATGTGGGATCTCAATTCAGGATCTTCGTCTTCAAAATTTTCTCGATCTTTGGTTTACCTACTTTACATAGACAACTTAGTGACTTAAATAGCAATTGTATAATATTTAATTTTCTCAGTGGAGGTGCTACAGATAAATTTTAAACCTACTGGCAAGTTTTCTCACAGGTAATCACTAGGGATACCAATAGGGGATGCTTGTAGTAATTGTAAATATTTGTTGCATGTTGCTGGATTCAGAGCAGTTGAGAAAGTGAAGAAAAGAGGTAGAAGCATGTAATTAGTGTGAGGGCACAATTGAGATGGATGAAAAATATTGTTTTCTGATAGTTATGACCAGCCAAACACAAAGAACAGACAAGAACCAGCAAGGTCATGAAACATTGGAGGAACTTGACAACATATTGGATGCCTGGTGTACTAATAACATGAGTAATAGTATGATAAACATAAGGATGAATGACCTCGGGGAGATTAAATCATCCAACACCGCGGAGACTGTTGTGAGTTCTGTTGTCGAACTCCCTCCTGTGGTCGTGGGTGGTGCTTCGGCGAGTTCTGTCTATGGGCTCCCTCTGGTGGCTGTGGGTGGGGCTGCTGCTTCTGGGCTTCCTTACACAGGTGACGTGGTTTATCCTTTGGTTGGCTTCTCTATTTAGCTCCACTCGGATCGTTGCTCCATGCCGGCTGTCAGTGTTTTAGCATTGGTTCAGTTCGCTCCTGGATCTGCCTGGTGACCTGTCTTCTCCTGCAGAGGCTGAGTTCCTTATTGTTATTTTTGCTCGTTGTTTCTTTGTCCAGCTGGTTTTCCTGATTTGTCTTGCTAGCTGGAGGCTCTGGGATGCAGAGTGGCGCCCCCCGCGCCGTGAGTCGGTGCGGAGGACCCTTTTGCACACTCTGCGTGGTTTTTTGTAGGTTTTTGTGCTGACCGCAGGGATTCCTTTCCTGTCCTCTGTCTGTTTTGTGGGTCTGGCCTCCCTTTGTTGAAGCCTATTTCATTTCTGCGTTTGTGACTTTCATCTTTACTCACAGTCATTATATGTGGGGGGCTGCCTATTCCTTTGGGGAATTTCTCTGAGGCAAGGTGGGCTTTATTTTCTATCTCTAGGACTAGCTAGCTCTGGGGCTGTGACGGGGCGCCTAGGGAGCGTCGGGAGTGCTCCACGGCTATTTTTAGTGTGTGCGATAGGATTACGGCTTGCGGTCAGCAGAGCTCCCACATCCTAGAGCTCGTCCTGTATGAGTTTAACTATCAGGTAGGGTGCTCCTAACCACCAGGTCATAACAGTACAGCTGGCCCAAAGTATTAATACATCTCAATAGAGGGATAAGAGGACTTCTGAGACCATTTTTTTTTCTTTGCACTGTGTTTTGTCTTTCTTTTCCCCTAGACCTTTGGGTGGTTCAGGACACAGGTGTAGAGATGGACATTCAGGGTCTATCCTCTTGTGTGGATCATGTCACTGCAAGGGTACAAAACATTCAAGATTTTGTGGTTCAGAATCCTATGTTGGAGCCTAGAATTCCTATTCCTGATTTATTTTCTGGGGATAGATCTAGATTCTTGAATTTCAAAAATAATTGTAAACTGTTTCTAGCTTTGAAACCCTGCTCCTCTGGTGACCCCGTTCAACAAGTAAAAATCATAATTTCTTTGTTGCGTGGTGACACTCAAGACTGGGCATTTTCCCTTGCGCCAGGAGATCCTGCATTGCGAGATGTAGATGCGTTTTTTCTGGCGCTTGGATTGCTTTATGATGAACCAAATTCAGTGGATCAGGCAGAGAAAATCTTGCTGGCTTTGTGTCAGGGTCAGGATGAAGCGGAGGTGTACTGTCAGAAGTTTAGAAAGTGGTCTGTGCTTACTCAGTGGAATGAATGTGCCCTGGCGGCAATTTTCAGAAAGGGTCTTTCTGAAGCCCTTAAGGATGTCATGGTGGGATTTCCCACGCCTGCTGGTCTGAATGAGTCTATGTCCTTGGCAATTCAGATCGATCGGCGCATGCGTGAGCTCAAAGCTGTGCACCATCTGGCGGTATTCTCTGAGCATAGGCCTGAGCCTATGCAATGTGATAGGACTTTGACTAGAGCTGAACGGCAAGAACACAGACGTCGGAATGGGCTGTGATTTTACTGTGGTGAATCCACTCATGCTATCTCCGATTGTCCTAAGCGCACTAAGCGGTTCGCTAGGTCTGCCACCATTGGTACGGTACAGTCTAAATTTCTTTTGTCCGTTACTCTGATTTGCTCTCTGTCATCCTATTCTGTAATGGCATTTGCGGATTCAGGCGCTGCCCTGAATTTGATGGACTTAGAGTTTGCCAGGCGCTGTGGTTTTTTCTTGAAGCCCTTGCAGTATCCTATTCCATTGAGAGGAATTGATGCTACGCCTTTGGCCAAGAATAAGCCTCAGTACTGGACTCAATTGACCATGTGCATGGCTCTTGCACATCAGGAGGATATTCGCTTTTTGGTGTTGCATAATCTGCATGATGTGGTCGTTTTGGGGTTGCCATGGCTACAGGTCCATAATCCAGTGTTGGATTGGAAATCTATGTCTGTGTCCAGCTAGGGTTGTCAGGGGGTACATGGTGATGTTCCATTGCTGTCAATTTCACCTTCCACTCCTTCTGAAGTCCCTGAGTTTTTATCAGATTACCGGGATGTATTTGAAGAGCCCAAATCCGGAGCCCTACCTCCTCATAGGGATTGCGACTGTGCTATTAATTTGATTCCTGGTAGTAAGTTTCCTAAGGGCCGTATGTTTAATTTATCTGTGCCAGAGCACGCCGCTATGCGGAGTTATATAAAGGAATCCTTGGAGAAGGGTCATATTTGTCCGTTGTCGTCACCATTGGGAGCAGGGTTCTTTTTTGTGGCCAAGAAGGATGGTTCTTTGAGACCTTGTATTGATTACCGCCTTCTTAATAAGATCACAGTCAAATTTCAGTATCCTTTGCCGCTGCTGTCTGATTTATTTGCTCAGATTAAGGGGGCTAGTTGGTTCACCAAGATAGATCTTCGAGGGGCATATAATCTTGTGCGAATTAAACAGGGTGATGAATGGAAAACAGCATTTAATACGCCCGAGGGCCATTTTGAGCACCTGGTTATGCCATTCGGGCTTTCTAATGCTCCATCTGTGTTTCAGTCCTTTATGCATGACATCTTCCGAGAGTACCTGGATAGATTTATGATTGTATATTTGGATGACATTTTGGTCTTATCGGATGATTGGGAGTCTCATGTGAAGCAGGTCAGAATGGTGTCCCAGGTCCTTCGTGCGAATTCCTTGTTTGTGAAGGGGTCAAAGTGTCTCTTTGGAGTTCAGAAGGTTTCATTTTTGGGTTTCATTTTTTCCCCTTCTACTATCGAGATGGACCCTGTTAAAGTTCAGGCCATTTACGATTGGACTCAGCCGACATCTGTGAAGAGCTTGCAGAAGTTCCTGGGCTTTCCTAATTTTTATCGTCGCTTCATCGCTAACTTTTCCAGTATTGCTAAACCGTTGACTGATTTGACCAAGAAAGGTGCTGATGTGGTCAATTGGTCCTCTGCGGCTGTAGTGGCTTTTCAGGAGTTGAAGCGTCATTTTGCTTCTGCCCCTGTGTTGTGCCAGCCAGATGTTTCGCTCCCTTTTCAGGTGGAGGTTGATGCTTCTGAAATTGGAGCAGGGGCTGTTTTGTCGCAAAGAAGTTCTGATGGCTCGGTGATGAAACCCTGTGCCTTCTTTTCCAGAAAATTCTCGCCTGCTGAGTGCAATTATGATGTGGGCAATTGGGAGTTGTTGGCCATGAAGTGGGCATTCGAGGAGTGGCGACATTGGCTTGAAGGAGCTAAACATCGCGTGGTGGTCTTGACGGATCACAAGAATTTGACTTATCTCGAGTCTGCCAAACGGTTGAATCCTAGACAGGCTCGATGGTCGCTCTTTTTCTCCCGTTTTGATTTTGTGGTTTCATACCTTCCGGGATCTAAGAATGTGAAGGCTGATGCCCTGTCAAGGAGTTTTGTGCCTGACTCTCCGGGTGTTCCGGAGCCGGCGGGTATTCTTAAAGAAGGGGTAATTTTGTCTGCCATTTCCCCTGATTTGCGGTGTGTGCTGCAAAAGTTTCAGGCTGATAGACCTGACCGTTGTCCTATAGAGAAACTGTTTGTCCCTGATAGATGGACTGGTAGAGTTATCTCGGAGATTCATTGCTCAGTATTGGCTGGTCATCCTGGAATCTTTGGTACCAGAGATTTGGTGGCTAGATCTTTTTGGTGGCCTTCTTTGTCACGGGATGTGCGTTCTTTTGTGCAGTCCTGTGGGATTTGTGCTCGGGCTAAGCCCTGCTGTTCTCGTGCCAGTGGGTTGCTTTTGCCCTTGCCGATTCCGAAGAGGCCGTGGACGCATATTTCCATGGATTTTATTTCTGATCTCCCTGTTTCTCAAAAGATGTCGGTCATTTGGGTGGTTTGTGATCACTTCTCTAAGATGGTCCATTTGGTACCCTTATCTAAACTGCCTTCCTCCTCTGATTTGGTGCCATTGTTTTTCCAGCATGTGGTTCGTTTGCATGGCATTCCGGAGAACATCGTCTCGGACAGAGGTTCCCAGTTTGTTTCGAGGTTTTGGCGGTCCTTTTGCGCTAAGATGGGCATTGATTTGTCTTTTTCTTCGGCTTTCCATCCTCAGACTAATGGCCAAACCGAACGAACTAATCAGACTTTGGAGACATATCTGAGATCCTTTGTTTCTGCTGATCAGGATGATTGGGCGTCCTTCTTGCCTTTGGCTGAGTTCGCCCTTAATAATCTGGCCAGCTCGGCTACTTTGGTTTCTCCTTTTTTCTGCAATTCTGGTTTCCATCCTCGTTTCTCTTCAGGGCAGGTTGAGCCTTCGGACTGTCCTGGTGTGGATGTGGTGGTGGACAGGTTGCAGCAGATTTGGACTCATGTGGTGGACAATTTGACATTGTCCCATGAGAAGGCTCAACGTTTCGCTAACCGCCGGCATTGTGTTGGTCCCCGACTTCGTGTTGGGGATTTGGTTTGGTTGTCATCTCGTCACGTTCCTATGAAGGTTTCCTCTCCTAAGTTTAAGCCTCGTTTCATTGGACCATATAAGATTTCTGAGGTTCTTAATCCTGTGTCATTTCGTTTGGACCTTTCAGCCTCTTTTGCCATCCATAATGTGTTCCATAGGTCGTTGTTGCGGAGATACGTGGTGCCTATGGTTCCCTCCATTGATCCTCCTGCCCCGGTGTTGGTCGAGGGGGAGTTGGAGTATGTGGTGGAGAAGATTTTGGATTCTCGTGTTTCGAGACGGAAACTCCAGTACCTGGTCAAGTGGAAGGGTTATGGTCAAGAAGATAATTCCTGGGTTTTTGCCTCTGATGTTCATGCTGCCGATCTTGTTCGTGCCTTTCATTTGGCTCATCCTGATCGGCCTGGGTGCTCTGGTGAGGGTTTGGTGACCCCTCCTCAAGGGGGGGGTACTGTTGTGAGTTCTGTTGTCGAACTCCCTCCTGTGGTCGTGGGTGGTGCTTCGGCGAGTTCTGTCTATGGGCTCCCTCTGGTGGCTGTGGGTGGGGCTGCTGCTTCTGGGGTTCCTTACACAGGTGACGTGGTTTATCCTTTGGTTGGCTTCTCTATTTAGCTCCACTTGGATCGTTGCTCCATGCCGGCTGTCAGTGTTTTAGCATTGGTTCAGTTTGCTCCTGGATCTGCCTGGTGACCTGTCTTCTCCTGCAGAGGCTGAGTTCCTTATTGTTATTTTTGCTCGTTGTTTCTTTGTCCAGCTGGTTTTCCTGATTTGTCTTGCTAGCTGGAGGCTCTGGGATGCAGAGTGGCGCCCCCCACACCGTGAGTCGGTGCGGAGGACCCTTTTGCACACTCTGTGTGGTCTTTTGTAGGTTTTTGTGCTGACCGCAGGGATTCCTTTCCTGTCCTCTGTCTGTTTGGTGGGTCTGGCCTCCCTTTGCTGAAGCCTATTTCATTTCTGCATTTGTGACTTTCATCTTTACTCACAGTCATTATATGTGGGGGGCTGCCTATTCCTTTGGTGAATTTCTCTGAGGCAAGGTGGGCTTTATTTTCTATCTCTAGGGCTAGCTAGCTCTGGGGCTGTGATGGGGCGCCTAGGGAGCGTCGGGAGCGCTCCACGGCTATTTTTAGTGTGTGCGATAGGATTAGGGCTTGCGGTCAGCAGAGCTCCCACATCCTAGAGCTCGTCCTGTATGAGTTTAACTATCAGGTCGGGTGCTCCTAACCACCAGGTCATAACAGGAGACACCATCACAGGTTTCTCAACGCAGTGATCCAGAACACTGCCCCCAAATATGCAAATGCATGTAGAGGAGCTGCGGAGACACCATCACATGTTTCTCAACGCAGGCAGTGAATAGCCAGGCCTTTCCCCGGGAAGGAACAACCAAGGGAAGGGCAGCATCCAATAAAGGAAAACATCCAATAAAGGAAAACCACCTATGCCAAGCATGGTATCCATCCACAGACAGCAGTTTCGGGGTTTTTGCCCCTCATCAGTGTGGAGTAGGAAACTGGCTATTAGGAGCAGTGCCTAGTGAAAGGATGAGTAATAGTATGGTCAGATATAATGTGTTGTACAAAAGTAAACTGTCTGGCTGCATTGCTATTGATCTTTACATACCAAAAATATCAAGTAGCAATAAAAAAAAAGGAAATTTCCAATTAGAAACTCTTCACACCTATTCACTTTTTGAAATTATTACCCTACCTGATTCCTGAAGCAAATTATTTAGTCATTATTTGCTACATCTTTTGCAAATTCAATAAAGTTAATTGCATCCAAGGGTCCCAAGTCTCATGTTAAAGTCACATGGAAAGTTAAGAGATCTGTGTTAAAGGGACACTGTCACCTGAATTTGGAGGGAACAATCTTCAGCCATGGAGGCGGGGTTTTTGGGTGTTTGATTCACCCTTTCCTTACCCGCTGACTGCATGCTGGCTGCAATATTGGATTGAAGTTCATTCTCTGTCCTCCATAGTACACGCCTACACAAGGCAAGATTGCCTTGTGCAGGCGTGTACTACGGAGGACAGAGAATGAACTTCAATCCAATATTGCAGCCAGCATGCAGCCAGTGCGTAAGGAAAGGGTGAATCAAAAACCCCAAAACCCCGCCTCCATGGCTGAAGATTGTTCCCTCCAAATTCAGGTGACAGTGTCCCTTTAAATCTTTCATGAACATTAAAGGGAACCTGTAATTTCCAAAAACACTACAGATATAGGATCACTTGGCAGGTCAAGAGTGGGAAAATGCTGCATGGTTGCCTACGAAAATACATGGGTATCAGCAATCTGATTGACAGTTCGCTTTGCATAAATGTGCTGCAGAGCATACTGCCAATCAAAGGGCTGGGTTCTGATTATAATGTTATAGTATAGTGAGCAATGACAATAAATGCTCTCTGCATGACCCTATGACTGAGCTCATGGCTTCCGTGATGATATATGATAATTTTGTCCCGGTAGCCAAAACTTTCAGAAAGGCAGCAACGCAACACTTTCTCGCTATTTACCTGTAGAATGACACTATCTGCAGGTAAGTAGCATTTTTAAACATGACAGTTTCCCTTTAAATCTGTCAGTATAGAACGATAAAACTGAGGATGACTCTATTCCAATCTGTCCAGACATCAGAAAATATTAGTGTCAGTGAGTGGGTGGTTCTCCACGTACCAGAAGAATTTAGTGTCATCAGCTCAGCTTTAAAGAGAAGTGTTTATATAAAATGATTACTCGACCTTGTTACTGTCTTGCCTGATGTTATAATTCATCTTATCTTGAATTGTATTTGTTATTTGGTCCTGACACCATTATCTATTCACACATAAAATATAAAGACTTATCACTTCTGCAACACAGAGGAAAATCACAATATTTCAAACTTTATCCTATATCTTTGGTTGACAATTATTTATTTGCATTCTCTTAATGTATTCCTACACCTCAGTTCTTTTCAAAGGAACATTATGCAGTAAAAAAAATTTCAATCTGCAGAGATATGAATTCCTAAAATCAAACAAATTTATCAGGGAAATTAAATTTTTATCAAAGTTATTCAATGCAAATTAAATGATCCTTGTTATGCTCTGTGGTCTGTTTAGACAATAGAGCATATAAAAATGAATGCAAAAAAATAATACCTCACCGCTCACTTGGCCCTCTGCCATCCTAGCCGTTGTCCAATCCATCCTCTTTTTTCCCATCCCCATAACATGCCATTTCTTTGCCTTGCTTCACTCTCGGTAACAACTTCTAGCTAGTTACGTCTCTGATGTCACACAATTACAATGCATATTGTGTCATCATGACGTTAGGATGTATGTTGGCTTAACCATGAGGCCAAGATGTGCACCAAGATCATAGATGGCAAGTCATGTATGCACATCTCAGACCAGTTCACGCCATAAGCCAAGGCCCTAGTGTGAAGCCGGCAAAAGAAGCTGCCCTTGATGGGGGAAGTAACAAATGAGAGGCATTGAGGACCAGATTGTGAGCTGTGATTGGCAACAGAGCAGATGAGCAGTTAGGTATCAGTTTTCTTTCTCTTTAACCTTTTTTGTCGGCCTTCGACAATTCAGCAAAATACATGGTGCATGCTGGTGAATTGCAAATGAATCCATACTATGTAAATTATGAATTTTTGGCCAAATTCTTAATTTTTACAAAATTGCTTCAGGAGACTGTGCCAAAGGGAATATTTCAATGATGCAGAAGGTTGAGAATCCACTCCGACTGAAGGAAGAGGTATTTGACAACCAACAAGAGATCAGACTGGACACTTCTATCTGGACACAACCCTCATTTGGATAAAAATATACAGACATTTGGTAATAGCCACCATCATAGATGCAAAGAAGAGACAAGCATGCAACATCAGTGCCCAGGAGAGACAAGGCATACAATCTTTGAAAACCAACAAAGCAATCATCATCAAGCCTATTGATAAGGGTTGTGCAATAATCATGATGAACACATCAGACTACATGAAGGAAGCAGCAGACAACTGATGGACACATGCTACTACAAACAATTTGTGTCTGACCCTACTCACAACTACTACAAGGAACTACAACGGAACTAAAAAAGTTGGTATCTTGTCTTCTAGACAAATCCATAAGAGCTGATGACCTGATGCCAGATATTCCAAGAATAAGGTTTTATATATATGCTTCTTAAAATACACAAATCTGGAAATCCAGGAAGACCAATTATGCAATGTATGGGCACCCATACTGAGCAGGTTTCTGGATGGGTACAGAATATTCTTAAACCCCAGATATAGGATACACCCAGCTACATTCAGGACAAAACTGACCTATTGAAAAAACTAGCAGCAATCGGTCCTCTACCAGATCGAAACATCCTGGCCACCATGGGTGTGGAATATTTATCCTACACCAGGATTAAATAAATGCTTGCAAATTCTTCATGGAAGATTCAGCACTTAGAAGTATGAGCGTAGAATGTGGGTAAGTGCTGGAATTAAAATATTATTAAATGAAAATAGTGAATGAATAATGATGAACAAAATATAAAATAAATATAAAATAAAAATATGAAAGGAAATATGATGTGTTATTGAGTACTTGTGATGACTAAAAATATATAAATGTAAGTATGGTGAAAAAGAGATGTTAGATTAAATGAAAAATATATGAATTATTGCAGTGCTGGTGATGACAAAAGTCTACAATGGAATGATAAAACTGAGGTGAAAAGCACTTTCAATACACAAAAACTAGACAAGGCCGATAAATAATTTAAAATTAATTGTAAAAAAGCATTGTGCTAAAGTGACGAATAAAGGATTTTATTATTAATTAAAATAAATATATAGCTCATCATTATGGTCACAATGTTATACTAACTAATAATATGATTGGAAAAAAATCCAAATAAATCCCCCAAAAATCCAAATATCCACCAAAAACTCATTAGGAAATTAGTTTTTCAGGTAATAATGATGTGTTTCATCATACCTGGAATGTAAAGACTTTCAAGGAATGGCATGTCATCAGAGATATTGCAGTAAGATATAGATGACTCAAGATCTCAAGATCATTTAGTCTATTGGACAATGATTGGATATGTGGATGAGTATATAGCTTATTTACTAGAAGAAAGACAATCATTAACAACAATTTAATAATATGTTGAAAAAAATAATAACATTCCATTAAGACTCTCAAAGCAAAGCTCTAAAATTGAGATTCCTATTAAGCTTCAAAGGGGCAACAGTCCCCAATCTAAATATCAATTTACTCTATAATTGAAATAAATTTTTACTAATGTCAACCCCTCTGTTATCGTGTCCAAGCATCTAAACACCTTTCACAATAAAGATTTTTCAAATATCACTGTAACCCCTATTGAACAGATCCATTGTATATGAATCGAATAGAATAGAAAAAAATGAGAATTCAAGAATCATATTGAATTTATTAATTCCAGAGAGTTAAAAATTATTTGGTTTTAGACCTTGTATTTTTACCTAACTATTATGGCTGTTTGCTTTTATAAATTTGAGTCAAAATACAATGGTCCTATTATGAGTTAAATGCATATTAAAATGTCAGCCTTTAAGACATAGCGTTGTTAGTTTACATTCTATTCATGAACTCTTTGGATTATTGTGAAGTATAATTAGGCTTAATAAAGTTATATAGCCAAAAGGCAAAGCAATAAATAATGTTTGGGTTTACAATTTATTTTTGTGCATTCCACTATATTTTTACTACTGATTGATAAAAAGATAAAATAGGTCAAGTCAAAAAGTTAATGAGTGGACTTGCCTTGAAAAGATACAAACTAGTGATGAGAGAGTGTACTTGTTGCTCAGGTTTTCCCGAGCACGCTCGGGTGACCTCGGAGAATTTGTTAGTGTGCGGAGATTGAGTTTTCATCACCTCAGCTGAATGATTTACAGCTACTAGCCAGGCTAAGTACATGTGGGGGTTGCCTGGTTGCCAGGGAATCCCCACATGTAATCAATCTCGCTAGTAGCTGTAAATCATTCAGCTGCCATGATGAAAACTAAATCTGCGAGCAGTCATAAATACTCGGAGGTCACCCGAGCGTGCTTGGAAAGACCCGAGCAACGAGTACACTCGCTCATCACTAATACAAACACCTGCTGACAACCTTTATGTTGTATGTCTGTTTACTCATTTTTTATGCTGCCTTGAGAAAGAAGGCAGTTGACGTTTGAAATGCATTGCCAAATAAATTATTTTATACTGTAAAATTTAGTTCTCCCAAAATCCTTATTGTTAGGGTTGGTGGATCGCACTAAATATAAATAAAGATGAAGTGCGATCGCAATCCGGGGTCTATCGTGCGGAGATGTAAAACTGCAGCTAATGAACAATGGTGGAAGTGTACGGCAAGTGATCTTGAGAGCACACGGGGTTAAATGTCACCCTGTATGAAATGGAAAGTAATAAACAAACTCTACATATTAGATTATAGGCACCTCGCAGATCTAACTTGGTAAAAATCCTCACACCCCATAGTCTGTCAAACAGCTCATAGATGAGAAGTAGAGGATATTTATTCTTGATGGTGATGGCGTTCAGACCCCTATAGTCTGTGCATGGACAGAGCTCCCCGTTCTTCTTTTGGACGAAGATGATCCGAGCTCCTGCAGGAGACACTGATTTCCTAATAAGTTGAGTCGCCCACCAGGGCATTGAAGTACTCGGTACCGGGTTCGGTGCTTACAGGGGATGTCACGGTGGCTGCGACCCGGTCCGTGGCCCTGGGTGCCCAAGTAAAAGGGAAAGGTCTTTTAAGGGAGTTTGTCATAAAGTTTGTGATCGTGATGCCACCTGTGGTTCTCAGTCAGAGGTGACCGATGCTGCTTAAAGGGGTCCTTTGGGGTTGATGTTACTGCAGCAAAGATGGTGATGCTTCCCACAGGTGAAGCGGGGTCCCCAGGGCTCCCAAGGTGTATGGCAAGGATGGTGTGGTGGATGATGGCAAATAAATGGAGGACACAGGGTTGCAGTCTTTACCTGGTTTACTGATATTGTAGTCAGCCTCAGTCCAGGGTACCGGCAACAGGTGTCCTTGGGGTCCAGGCAGCCTGAAAACAAGAGGAAATCCCTTTGCCAGGTCAGTTTGGGAGCCTTCCACTTTGCGCTTATTACTAGTCCCTTGCTGCCTGTAGTGTCCTGACAAGGTCCACGGTTACTCTCTGTCCTGGGACAGTCCCTGCATGGTAGTCAACTTGAGCGGTTCCCTTGAGGTCTCTGTACACGATGACTCCGGGCTCTAATTTTTGCTGTACACTCCCTGACAGAAGTTATGTCGCTTATCCATGTTATGTAAATAAAAGCTTAAAACCTGACATCAAATTCATCCATTTGTATTATAAATTATTCTTTTGAAAGCTGAAACCCTCTGAAATGTGGTTTAGGTTAAGAAAATAAATTGGCATCAAAGCAGAAATATTGATCAGTTAATGGACACAGAATGGTCAGATTTTGGCAAGACAAAAGTTTTGTCGCCCACAGAAAGTAATGTAATATTCAAACAAATAATTAACTTAAAATACAAATATATGTTGCATAACATTGGTCAATGAAGTTGTGGTGCTATTTGAGTCATATTTAATATTTGTGTGACTTCCATGAGCTTGAAGGACTGCATCCATGCGGTTCAACAATAAATCATACAATTTATTAATGAAGTCATCAGAAATAGCAAAGAATGCAGTCTTACATGCCTCCCAGAGTTCATCTAGATCTTTGGTTTTGTCTTCCAAGCTTCCTCTTTCATCCTACCCCAAACATGCTCAATTATGTTCATCTCTGGTGACTGGGTTGGCCAGTCCTTGAGCACCTTGATCTTTTTTGCCTGGAGGAACTTTGTTGTAGAGATGGATGTATGAGATGCAGCACCATCCTGCTGCAGAATTTGACCCCTTTTATGATTTGGAATATAAGAGGTAGCTAATACTTCTTGATATAGTAGGCTATTGAAATTGCCTTCCACCTTGCAAATGTTTTGCACACCCCCATACTGAATGTAACCCCAGACCATGATCTTTCCACCACCAAATTTAACTGTTTTCTGGGTGTATTTTGGATCCATACGGGCTCTAGTAGGTCTCCTGTAGTATTTGCGGCAGCTGTGGTGTAATTCTACTGAAGATTCATCAGAGAAATCCACCTTTTGCCACTTTTCCAGCGTCCATCTGTTTAGCAGGCTGTGAGACTTTGCAAATGCCACACGGTTTTTTATTTACCTTTTGTTTAGTGCTGGCTTCTGGGCACTGATTCGACCATGGAGGCCATTTCGAGACAGAATCGTGCAAACTGTTCTAGTTGGCACAGGGACTTGAGGTGACCAGGCCTGTTGGAGCTCTGCTGCAGTAGAAGAGGGGCTTGCTTTTGATTTTCTAACCAACAAATGTTCCTCCTGAGCAGTTCTCTTGTGAGGTCTGCAGGACCTGGGCTTGTCAAACACATCTCCAGTCTCTTGAAATCTTTTTTTAATTCTTTGTACTTAACACTGAGGCACATTAAAGGTGCCAGCCACCTCTGAGGTGGATCTGGTCTTCAGTCTCTTGATAATCCAGGTTATGGTTGCAGGGTGGATTTTTGGCATGTCGTCAGAGCTCAAGTCGCAGTTCAAGTGAAGGTCTGGGGTGCTGGGTTTCTTTTTATACACATACTAATTAACCTATCATTTACTGAGCACAGGTGATGATATAAACTAGCATTGGGTGCATTATATGACCAAGCGACAAAATGTTTGTCTTGCCAAAATCTGACCATTCTGTGTCCATTAACTGATCAATATTTCTGCATTGATGCCAATTTATTTTCTTAGCCTAAACCACATTTCGGAGGATTTCAGCTTTCAAAAGAATAATTTATACAACCAATGGTTGAATTTAACTTCAGGTTATAAGCTTTTATTTACATAACATGGATAAGCAACATAACTTCTGTCAGGGAGTGTACCTCAGGTATTATGTGGACAAGTCACTTTTTGCTTCCTGCCCTCCGGTTCTGCTGTGGGACTTTCAGTTCCACACAGCCCCGGGCTCGCGGTGCCCAGTTTCTGCGCTCAGCTTAGAGGGGCCCAATCGCAGCCCTCCTCCAGCTCTTAGATTCCTCTCGCTCCCTCACTCTCTGCTTGTTTGCACCAGATTGTCTAACTCCTCCTCCTGACCAGGATGTATATAGAAGGAAGTTCCCCTAAAACTGGGTTTAGACCTCCCCCTTTTGGCATGGAGTCAGAAATTGTTGCATGTACAGCTTACCTGCCAAAGGGATCCCTCCTGTCTCCAGGCATGGCATTACCCTCCCTGTGAGGAATGCAGCACCACTGTGGTACCCAAACTCCTGGGGTGCCACAAAAACCACTCGCCAAATTCTCCCTTATGTACTCCGACATTTCCTCTGTCTCTGGGAGCGATAAAAGGTAAATATGCCCAAGAGGTGGCTCAGCTCCAGGGATGAGGTCAATTGGGCAATCATAGGGCCGATGGGGAGGAAGAGTCTCTGCGGCTTTCTTGAAAAACACGTCCACATACTGCCAATAATGCTTAGGGAGCGCAGTTGGATTTACAAGGACCTTAGATGACCTAACCTGAACCTAAGCCTTGAGACACTGACCCTGACATGTCTTACTCCAACCCTGCATACTCCCCGTGGCCCAATCGATATGAGGTGAATGGTGATGCAACTAGGGGATACCCAGCAACACCTCTTCGATACCCTCGTGGATGACAAGCTAGGAAATTAACTCCTGATGTCTTGCAGAAACCTCGAGGGAAAGGGGAATGGTTTGATGGTTGACCTGAGTGGTTAACATAGAACCATTAACCACTTTAACAGTAACGGAACTGGAGAGCATGACCAAGGACGAAGGAAGAGGACATACACTTACCCTCTGCCACAGAATTCACACAAACCTCTGCAGAGAGAGATTGACCCATGGGACAGTGTCACCTTAAATGTAATTTTAGAGGACAACGCTGCCATGTCTAGTGAGCCTCCTCCAATAGCACTAGACGTGGTTGTTTTCCCTGTCACTGGGGACACTTGTTGGCATAATGACCAGACTGCCTACAAACATGGCAGATTGGAGGTGCTTGAGTGGAACAAGACTTGGATACCGCTTGAGAACACACCATGGCATCCTGTGGCTCCAAAACCTGGGCCGGAGATTCTAGAGGCTTGGTAATTTGGAGCCAGCTGAAACCTCTGAACAAACCCTAGCTCGGAATGACATAGGTTGATGCAAGTGGAGACAGAAATTAACTCCTCCAGCATGGCAGAAATCTCCCTAATGGCCAGAGCATCTTTTACATGATAAGCCAATCCCTTCAAGAAGACAGGGATAACAACTTTATCCAGCCACTCCAACTCAGAGACAAGAGTCTGAAAACAAATGGCGTAGTGGCTGACCATGAAGTTACCCTGGGTTAAAACCAGAAGTTGGAGCTCAGTATAGTGGGTGACACGAGGCCCTAAAACACCTGCTTCAGAGCACTCAGAAAACATGAGATACTCTGCACCACCTGATCATTGCGCTCCCACAGCGGCATAGCCCACTCCAACACTCTGTCCGTTAACAGGGAGATCGCAAATCCCACCTTAGCCCGTTCAAATGGGAAACGTGACACCAGTAGCTCCAAATGTATAGCACACTGGTTCTTGAATCCCCTACAGGTTTTACTGTCACCTGTGAACTTATCGAGCTGAGGGAGATGAGAGAGGGATGGAACAGAGGAGGCAGCAGACACACGAGACGCAGCTTCAGAGGCTGCATGAGCCGCTACCGCGGTAACCTACACAGCTAAGGTCGTGCACACAACAGCGGACAACCTGCTCTCCAGCTGCTAAATGTACTGCTGTAAACGCTGCTTGTCTGCCATTGCTAGTCAGACCCTTGTGCTAATATGTTGTTATTAGGGTTTGCGGATGGCAATAAATATAAATAAAGATGAAGTGCGATCGCAACCCAGGGTCCACCGTGTGGAGATGTAAAACTGCAGCTAATGAACAATGGTGGAAGGGTGCGGCAAGCGTTCTTGAGAGCATGCAGGGTTAAATGTCACCCTATGTAAAATGGAAAATAATTACCCAAGTCTGTTAGCTTCACAGAGGGGTAGAAACAGTATGGCGCAGCTAGATGCCACGCTATT
Source organism: Ranitomeya imitator (assembly GCF_032444005.1). Classification (NCBI taxonomy): domain Eukaryota; kingdom Metazoa; phylum Chordata; class Amphibia; order Anura; family Dendrobatidae; genus Ranitomeya; species Ranitomeya imitator. The sequence goes on from NC_091284.1 coordinate 54,020,444, forward strand.
GGAAGTGGCGCTATGCAAAATCCCCTGTTACTGCACAGGAGAGTGCTACCCTCTCAGGGGCAAGGGGACAAGTAGTCTACACAGTCACAGTGTATGCACTCATACGAGCTCCTCTTAGGAGGTGCTGGAATTCTAAGGGCTATACCCCCGCCCTGAGCACGCGCACAAACTCCTCTCCAGAGAAGCTGGAATTGTAAAGGCTATACACCTGCCCTGAGCACACGTAAGCAAGTCTACACTACCATAGTGTTCCACACATGCATGTAACATAAATGATCTTAGCGCACCGACGGGTGCACCAAAGATCTTTTTATAGATTGTGCTATTCAGACAGGACGTTGCTCGCGGACCAATCTGGAGCCGGCACAGGACCTTAGCAGCTGACGGCTGACCACCTATGAGAGGTCGCCTCACGAGCATGCTCATTGGAGTGATTTCTGGACTTAGACCCAGAAACATCTGCTCGCTGCTGCCTATTCCTAATTACTGTAGCTGTAGCTGGAGAGCCAGCAGTAACTAGACAAACAGCACGAGACAGAGCAAGACGCTTAGACTGACGACTCTGCTGAGCAGGCTCCACTGCAGTCGAAGAATAATGGGAGACCACAGAGGGAGACAAGGCTTGGGATCCACCTGGTGCAGTAGGATAATCCTGATGCCTAACACTTATCTTCTTTTGTTAAACTGATATATACTACGTTTTTCTATTTTCTATTGCTTGTACTACGGAGTGGAATACAGTGAGTGGGTAATAATAGGTGGATCTGCTACAAGTAGTGTTTAAGGATACTGGCAAAATTGTGACGTTATGCCTATAGATGGGTAACCTGTCCAGGTGTTTAAAAACCCTCTCTCCCTTGTCAGAGAAATATCCCCTAGTATACACTACCATAGGTGAGCGCTGCTGTTTTTCATTTTTTTCCTTATTGACCCTATCTATACTTTAGACTCTGAGGAGTCTAAAGTTGGATTGATTGAAGTTTTTGAACTGTTTTAAACCTTTTTCAATTTATCAAATTCTTCAATAGTTTTTGCTCTTTCAATATGTCTTACAAATTCTTTATTTCTCAGCTACAGCTCCCTCGTTGTTATCCCTATGTATATTTTACCAGAGGGAGACTCAATGTGATATACAACAGGTCTGGAGACACAGATGATATGATCTCTAATATCATAAGTTGATATTGCTCTATCTTAAAACGTTTCATGTGGTCCATTCTGGAGCAGACCACAGGTGAAGCAAAAAAACAACAACAATGTAGTCACTTCATATTGCCAATCTTAACTGTAGGGTGAATGCAATAGCTATAGGCTAATGGATCTCTTGGGTTTCTGGCTCTTCTGGCAGTCATGACAGCTTTAGATGACATGCTCTGTTTCAGAATAGGAAAAACAAATCAAAACAAAAAAGCATATACAATGTAACGTAGCTCCAGTGTTTATATATCGTCCAACCAATTATGCTCCGGCATACCCGTAACCAGGGCTACAGCGCTCCAATGAAATAGTCATCACAGTCCTCATATCCAATCCGGATCCTCACTGTGTTCGGCGCCCAAAATTCAAACAGCCTATCCGACTCCATCATGCTTCCAAAGAGCCCTGGGTAACTGTTTGAATTTTGGGCGCCGAACACGCCGTCATTGGAGCGCTGTAGCCCTGGTTACGGGTATGCCGGAGCATAATTGGTTGGACGATATATAAACACTGGAGCTACGTTACATTGTATATGCTTTTTTGTTTTGATTTGTTTTTCTTTTCTTTGTTTTTCTTGCTGCTGATATTGTATGTATCCATTTTAATAGGTTGAGGGTTGTCTGATTGATGTTATTTGTTATAGGTATTTATGTAATTAATGGCTGGCTGGTGATTGGTGCCCTGTGTGGTATCCACACCATTTAAGCCGACACTTTGTACTGTGTTACATGCTTGACAAAGACCAGGATACTGGTCGAAACGTTGCTTCAACATGGATTAATAAAGTTCTTTTTGATACTACGACACCCGGCTGGAGCGCTGTTCATCTTCGTATGGACTATTTGATATATCCAGGTTGGTTCCCTGGACAAGGAACGAGCGCCCGTTTTGTGTGAGTACTGTCAGCCCCCCCTTTTTTTCTACATGTTTCAGAATAGGGTCAGCCTGTAAAATGCACTATTGTTTCTCTAAGGTATCAATCCTCTCACTCCATTGTTTGTTGTGTGTAGTAATAAAATGTACCTGATCTTTTTGCACGTTGTGTTTCTGGTTGGGACATAAAAGGACATTTTTAGAAGTGTGTTATGCTCTGTAGTCAGTTTACTATATCCTTTTTCACAAAATCTCTATTTAAGATCCAGTGCTTGAGTTTCAAAGGTATCTTCTTTGGAGAAAATTATTCTAATCTGCATAAATTGGCCTATGGGTATTCCTCATATGGTAGATGGCTGATGAAATGACCCTATATAAAGAAAATAATTTACTGTGGAAGGTTTACTGTGAACTGAGATTTTGACAATTTCCAATGTATTGATTTTAACCCCTTTCTGCCATTAGACGTACTATTCCGTCCATGTGGGGTGGGCTTTACTTCCCAAGGACGGAATAGTACGTCACAGGCGATCGGCCGCGCTCACGGGGGGAGCGCGGCCGATCGCGGCCGAGTGTCAGCTGCTTATCGCAGTTGACATCCGGCACTATGTGCCCGGAGCGGTCACGGACCGCCCCCGGCACATTAACCCCCGGCACACCGCGATCAAACATGATCGCGATGTGCTGGCGGTGCAGGGAAGCATCGCGCAGGGAGGGGGCTCCCTGCGGGCTTCCCTGAGACCCACGCAGCAACGCGATGTGATCGCGTTGCTCCGGGGGTCTCTTACCTCCTCCCTGCAGCAAGTCCCGGATCCAAGATGGCCGCGGATCCGGGTCCTGTAGGGAGGGAGGTGGCTTACCAAGTGCCAGAGCAGGCACTTGGTAACGCTGCAGCGCTGTTTGACAGATCAGTGATCTGTCAGAGTGCTGTGCAAACTGGCAGATCACTGATCTGTATTGTCCCCCCCTGGGACAAAGTAAAAAAGTAAAAAAAAAAATTTACAAGTGTGTAAAAAAAAAAAAATCCTAAATAATGAAAAAAAAAAAAAAATATTATTCCCATAAATACATTTCTTTATCTAAATAAAAAAACAAAACAATAAAAGTACACATATTTAGTATCGCCGCGTCCATAACGACCCGACCTATAAAAATGGCCCACTAGTTAACCCCTTCAGTAAACACCGTAAGAAAAAAAAAAAACGAGGCAAAAAACAACGCTTTACTATCATACCGCCAAACAAAAAGTGGAATAACACGCGAACAAAAAGAGAGATATAAATAACCATGGTACCGCTGAAAGCGTCATCTTGTCCCGCAAAAAACGAGCCGCCATACAGCAACATCAGCAAAAAATTAAAAAAGTTATAGTCCTCAGAATAATGTGATGCAAAAATAATTATTTTTTCTATAAAATAGTTTTTATCGTATAAAAGCGCCAAAACATAAAAAAATGACATAAATGAGGTGTCGCTGTAATCGTACTGACCCGAAGCATAAAACTGCTTTATCAATTTTACCAAACGCGGAACGGTATAAATGCCTCCCCCAAAAGAAATTCATGAATAGCAGGTTTTTGCTAATTCTGCCTCACAAAAATAGGAATAAAAAGCGATCAAAAAATGTCATGTGCCCGAAAGTGTTACCAATAAAAACATCAACTCGTCCCGCAAAAAACAAGACCTCACATGATTCTGTGGATTTAAATATGGAAAAATTATAGCTCTCAAAATGTGGTAACGCAAAAAATATTTTTTGCAATAAAAAGCGTCTTTCAGTGAGTGACAGCTGCCAATCATAAAAATCCGCTAAAAAACCCGCTATAAAAGTAAATCAAACCCCCCTTCATTACCCCCTTAGTTAGGGAAAAATAATTTTTTTTTAAAAAATGTATTTATTTCCATTTTCCCATTAGGGTTAGGGCTAGGGTTAGGGTTAGGGCTAGGGTTAGGGTTAGGGTTAGGGTTAGGGCTTGGGTTAGGGTTAGGGTTAGGGCTAGGGTTAGGGCTAGGGTTAGGGTTAGGGCTAGGGTTAGGGCTAGGGTTAGGGCTAGGGTTAGGGTTAGGGCTAGGGTTAGGGTTAGGACTAGGGCTAGGGTTAGGGCTAGGGTTAGGGCTAGGGCTAGGGTTATGCTTAGGGCTAAGGTTAGGGCTAGGGTTAAGGCTACAGTTATGGTAAAGGCTACAGTTAGGGTTAAGGCTACAGTTAGGGTTAAGGCTACAGTTAGGGATGGGGCTAAAGTTAGGGTTAGGGTTTGGATTACATTTGCAGTTGGGAATAGGGTTGGGATTAGGGTTAGGGGTGTGTCTGGGTTAGAGGTGTGGCTAGGGTTACCGTTGGAATAAGGGTTAGGGGTGTGTTTGGATTAGGCTTTCAGTTATAATTGGGGGGTTTCCACTGTTTAGACACATCAGGGGCTCTCCAAACGCGACATGGTGTCCGATCTCAATTCCAGCCAATTCTGCGTTGAAAAAGTAAAACAGTGCTCCTTCCCTTCCGAGCTCTCCCGTGTGCCCAAACAGGAGTTTACCCCAACATATGGGGTATCAGCGTACTCAGGACAAATTGGACAACAACTTTTGGGGTCCAATGTCTCCTGTTACCCTTGGGAAAATACAAAACTGGGGGCTAAAAAATAAATTTTGTGGGAAAAAAAAGGTTTTTTAATTTTCACGGCTCGGCGTTATAAACTGTAGTGAAACACTTGGGGGCTCAAAGTTCTCACAACACATCTAGATAAGTGTTTTGGGGGGTCTATTTTCCAATATGGGGTCACTTGTGGGGGGTTTCTACTGTTTAGATACATTAGGGGCTCTGCAAACGCAATGTGACGCCTGCAGACAATTCCATCTAAGTCTGCATTCCAAATGGCGCTCCTTCCATTCCGAGCCCTCCCATGCGCCCAAACGGTGGTTCCTCCCCACATATGGGGCATCAGCGCACTCAGGACAAATTGGACAACAAATTTTGGGGTCCAATTTCTCCTGTTACCCTCGAGAAAATACAAAACTGGGGGTTAAAAATAATTTTGGGGGGATTTTTTTTTTTTTTTCACGGCTCTGCGTTAGAAACTGTAGTGAAACACTTGGGGGCTCAAAGTTCTCACAACACATCTAGATAAGTTCCTTTGGGGGTCTAGTTTCCAATATGGGGTCACTTTTGGGGGGTTTCTACTGTTTAGGTACATTAGGGGCTCTGCAAACGCAATGTGACGCCTGCAGACCATTCCATCTAAGTCTGTATTTCAAATGGCGCTCCTTCCCTTCCGAGCCTTCCCATGCGCCCAAACGGTGGTTCCCCCCCACATATGGGGTATCAGCGCACTCAGGACAAATTGCTCAACAAATTTTGGGGTCCAATTTCTCCTGTTACCCTTGGGAAAATACAAAACTGGGGGCTAAAAAATAATATTTGTGGGAAAACATTTTTGTTTTATTTTTACGGCTCTGCATTATAAACTTCTGTGAATCTCTTGGTGGGTCAAAGTGCTCACCACACATCTAGATAAGTTCCTTAGGGGGTCTACTTTCCAAAATGGTGTCACTTGTGGGGGGTTTCAATATTTAGGCACATCAGTGGCTCTCCAAACGCAACATGGCGTCTCATCTCAATTCCTGTGAATTTTGCATTGAAAAGTCAAACGGCGCTCCTTCCCTTCCGAGCTCTCCCATGCGCCCAAACAGTGGTTTACTGCCACATATGGGGTATCAGCGTACTCGGGACAAATTGGACAACAACTTTTGAGGTCCAATTTCTTCTCTTACCCTTGGAAAAATAAAAAATTGGGGGCAAAAATATAATTTTTGTGAAAAAATATGATTTTTTATTTTTACGGCTCTGCATTATAAACTTCTGTGAAGCACTTGGTGGGTCAAAGTGCTCACCACACATCCAGATAAGTTCCTTAGGGGGTCTACTTTCCAAAATGGTGTCACTTGTGGGGGGTTTCAATGTTTAGGCACATCAGTGGCTCTCCAAACGCAACATGGCGTTCCATCTCAATTCCTGTCAATTTTGCATTGAAAAGTCAAATGGCGCTCCTTCCCTTCCGAGCTCTGTCATGCGCCCAAACAGTGGTTTACCCCCACATATGGGGTATCAGCGTACTCAGGACAAATTGTACAACAACTTTTTGGTTCCAATTTCTTCTCTTACCATTGGGAAAATAAAAAATTGGGGGCAAAAAAAATCATTTTTTTCACAAAAATTATTTTTTATTTTTACGGTTCTGCATTATAAGCTTCTGTGAAGCTCTTGGTGGGTCAAAGTGCTCACCACACCTCTAGATAAGTTCCTTAGGGGTTCTACTTTCCAAAATGGTGTCACTTGTGGGGGGCTTCAATGTTTAGGCACATCAGTGGCTCTTCAAACGCAACATGGCGTCCCATCTCAATTCCTATCAATTTTGCATTGAAACGTCAAATGGCGCTCCTTCCCTTCCGAGGTCTTCCATGCGCCCAAATAGTGGTTTACCCCCACATATGGGGTATCAGAGTACTCAGGAAAAATTGTGAAACAACTTTTTGGTTCCAATTTCTTCTCTTACCATTGGGAAAATAAAAAATTGGGGGCAAAAAGATCATTTTTTTTCACAAAAATTATTTTTTATTTTTACGGTTCTGCATTATAAACTTCTGTGAAGCACTTGGTGGGTCAAAGTGCTCACCACACCTCTAGATAAGTTCCTTAGGGGTTCTACTTTCCAAAATGGTGTCACTTGTGGGGGGCTTCAATGTTTAGGCACATCAGTGGCTCTCCAAACGCAACATGGCATCCCATCTCAATTCCAGTCAATTTTGCATTAAAAAGTCAAATGGCACTCCTTCGCTTTCAAGCTCTGTCATGCGCCCAAACAGTGGTTTACCTCCACTTATGGGGTATCGGCGTACTCAGGACAAATTGTACAACAAGGTTTGGGGTTCATTTTCTCCTGTAACTCTTGGCAAAATAAAACAAATTGGAGCTGAAGTAAATTTTTTGTGAAAAAAAGTTAAATGTTCATTTTTATTTAAACATTCCAAAAATTCCTGTGAAACACCTGAAGAGTTGATAAACTTCTTGAATGTGGTTTTGAGAACCTTGAGGGGTGAAGCTTTTAGAATGGTGTCACATTTGGGTATTTTCTATCATATAGACCCCTCAAAATGACTTCAAATGAGATGTGGTCCCTAAAATAAAATGGTGTTGTAAAAATGAGAAATTGCTGGTCAACTTTTAACCCTTATAACTCCCTAACAAAAAAAAATTTTGGTTCCAAAATTGTGCTGATGTAAAGTAGACATGTGGGAAATGTTACCTATTAAGTATTTTGTGTGACATATCTCTGTGATTTAATTGCATAAAAATTCAAAGTTGGAAAATTGCGAAATTTTCAAAATTTTCGCCATGTTTCCGTTTTTTTCACAAATAAACGCAGGTAATATCAAAGAAATTTTACCACTATCATGAAGAACAATATGTCATGAGAAAACATTGTCAGAATCCGTTGAAGCTTTCCAGAGTTATAACCTCATAAAGGGACAGTGGTCAGAATTGTAAAAATTGGCCCGGTGCATAACGTGCAAACCACCCTTGGGGGTAAAGGGGTTAAGGTTCAGGAAATCCAACTGTCTACAATTGTTTTTTGTTTAATTCACATATAAAGATAATGAAGCTATTGTTTAGATGTTTCATTAGATTTTCAAGTTCCACAGATGTACCCTTCCACATAAAGCACGTCATCAATATAATGCATCCAGTTATGAAAGGTATTTATTCCTGAGGGTTAATCAATATGTAAAATCCCTCTTTCCCATGCAGCCAAGAAGAAAGTGGTATAAGCAGGAACACAAGTCACCTCCTTGGTAGTATCCTGGGTCTAAAAGTAGCACAAGGAAAACAAGGACACTGAGTTTTAAGATACAGTGGGAAAAATAAGTATTTGATACACTGCAAGTTTTACCACCTACAAAGAATTGAAAACCTAAAAATTAAACCAAAATATCACATTGTATGATTTTTAAATAATTAACTTGCATTTTATTACCTGAAATAGGTATTTGATCAGCTACCAATCAGCAAGATTTCTTTCTCTCATAAACCTGTTAATTTTTCTTTAAGAAGCCCTCCTACTCTGCACCCATTACCTGTATTAATTATACCTATTTCAACCTGTTACCTGTATAAAATACACTTGTCCACACACTCAATCAATCACACTCCAGCCTCTCCACCATGGTCAAGAGCAAATAGCTGTTTAATGACACCAGGGACAAAATTGTAGACCTGCACAAGGTTGGGATGTGCTAAAAGAAAGTTGGTGAGAAGGCAACAACTGCTGGCACAATTAGTAGAAAATAGAAGACATGCAAGATGACTGTTAATCTTCCTTGATCTGGAGCTCCATGTAAGATCTCACCTTGTTGGGTAAGCATGATTCTGGAAAAGATCAGGAATCAGCCCAGAGCTACATGGGAGGACCAGGACAATGACCTGAAAAGATCAGGAACCACAGTCTCAAACATTACATTTGGTAACACACTATGCTGCCATGGATTAAAATCCCACAGGGCACGCAAGGTCCGACTGCTCATGCCAGCACATGTGCAGGCCCGTTTGAAGTTTGCCAATGACCATCTGGATGATGCCAATGAGGCACAGGAGAAAGTATTGTGTTCAGATGAGACCAAAATAGAACATTTTAATATCAGCTCCACTTGTATTTGGAGGAAGAAGAAGGATGGGTGTGTTAGGTGTCGAGTTCCCGCCTCTGCACAGGGGGAATCTTGAACCATCTCTGCTGTGGTCTCCCATTCTTCTCCAGCCACAGTGGAGTCTGCTCAGCGGAGACGTCGTTCCCAGCGTCTTGCTCAGTCTCACTCTGTGCATAGGATTACTGCTGCTTTGCCTGCTTCTGCCATTGAAGCCAGTGCTGGGCAGCGGCGAGCAGACGCTTTTGGGATCTAAGTCCTGCTTTTTCCCTTCTGAGCATGCCCAGGGGGAGATCTCCCATTGGAGATCGAGGGTCACATGCTCAGATGCTGCAGCGGTTCCCATTGGTCCTTTATTGGAAGGTCCTGAACGTGCTGCAGCTATATAAGCTGAACATGACCACACGGCCATGCGCTAGTGTACATTTGGAAACGTGTGTGTGTTGTGAGTGAAAGTCATTCATTAAAATCCCCTCCCTATTGTATGACTGTTCGCGGAAGGTGGGTGATTGCTATCTAGCGCCCGACTTAGCTACCAGCACGTTACTCCATACAGCGTCTAATTGCTGTGACCGCCAGTGCGGCGCCGTGTGCTTTCACAGCGCTTTCCTGACCCAAGCCTGGGTGGTTAGTGGCGTCCGCCAGTGCGGCACCGCATGCACTCTCGTGCATCTGTTATTATTTACTTTGGTTACGCTGACACCCCCTTAGCGGTGTCGAGCGCAAGTAGTCTAGTCGGACTCGGATCCCAAGTCTTGGGACTGAGCTTGGTGACTGCTTGCTTGCGCTCTTGTGTGCGGAACCGCGGCCCTGTGACTTAACAGGGTTCGCTTCCTTCACACAGGGCGAAGTTAACCAGAGTGTGTATTCACATTGTACCGCCATATAGTCCGTCACTACTTGGCAGCAGGTTCCATCTCTGCACGGTGGACCCCGGGCTGCGAACGCACCTTAATCTATCTTATTATTTGGTGCGTTCCGCTAGCCCTAACAGGGTACAACCCTGAGAACACTGTCCCAACTGTGAAGTATGATGGGGAAACACCAATCTTTTGGGAGTGCTTTTCTGCAAAGGGGACAGGACCACTGCACTGTATTGAAGGGAGGATGGATGGGATAATGTATGATGAGATTTTGGTCAACAACTTTCTTCCCTCAGTAAGATCATTGAAGATGGGTCGTGGCTGGGTTTTCAAGAATGACAATGGTGAGAAACACACAACCATGGCAACTAAAGGTACCTTCACACATAACGATATCGTTAACGATATCGTTGCTTTTTGTGACGTAGCAACGATATCGTTAAGGAAATCGTTATGTGTGACAGCGACCAACGATCAGGCCCCTGCTGGGAGATTGTTGGTCGCTGAGGAAAGTCCAGAACTTTATTTCGTCGCTGTCGAAGCGATGTCTTCACTGGTAACCAGGGTAAACATCGGGTTACTAAGCGCAGGGCCATGCTTAGTAACCCGATGTTTACCATGGTTACCAGCATAAACGTTAAAAAAACAAACACTACATACTTACCTTCAGCTGTCTGTTCCCGGCGCTCTGCTTCTCTGCACTCCTCCTGCATCCTGTGTCAGCGCCGGCCAGCCGAAAAGCACAGCGGTGACGTCACCGCTCTGCTTTCCGGCTGACCAGCGCTGACAGTGCAGAGGAAAGCAGAGCGCCGGAGGACAGACAGCTGAAGGTAAGTATGTAGTGTTTGTTTTTTTAACGTTTATGCTGGTAACCATGGTAAACATCGGGTTACTAAGCGCGGCCCTGCACTTAGTAACCCGATGTTTACCTTGGTTACCGGGGACCTCGGCATCGTTGGTCAATGGAGAGCTGTCTGTGTGACAGCTCTCCCGCGACCAAACAGCGACAATGCAGCGATCAACATCGTTGTCGGTATCGCTGCAGCATCGCTGAGTGTGACGGTACCTTAAGGAGTGCCTCTGTAAGAAGCATTTCAAGGTCCTGGAGTGGCCTAGCTAGTTTCCTGACTGAACCCAATAGAAAATCTTTGGAGGAAGCTGAAACTCAATGTTGCCCAGTAACAAGACCAAAACTTGAAAGATCTGGAGAAGATCTGTATGATGAAGTGGGCCAAAAATTAGGAAAACTTGTAAAATTGGCAGAGTAGCCAATACTTATTTTCCTTCACAGTATATTTTAGGAATATCAACAGCAAATCACAGAGTTTTCTTTCTAAATCACTGGACATAAAAAACAAAAGCCACAGCACTCATCTTATCTACATTTATAATGGAAGTGTAAAGTAACGCATGTCTATGGTGAATCATATACATGTTAGGCTTCTTTTACACTCACCGGGTTTTTTGCGGTTTGCCATATTTCCGGTTTCCAATACTGTGGAAAAAGTATTGGAAAAAAAATATGGCGTTCCTCAAAACCGGACGTCACGGTGCATTGCAAAAACAAGCTTCCATTGTTTTTGCGGCCCCATTGATTTTCAATGGGGGCTGTGTCCGTGAGCCCTGAAAAAGATCGAGCAGGCTCGATCTTTTTTCACAGCCATAAATACGGCCCTCACAGCCATATGGCGCACCATGGATTTATTGCAGCCCATTTTTGCGGTCCTATAGAAATCTATTGGGGCCGCAAAAACAGGATGCAAAACCATGGTAAGTATAAAAGAAGCCTTATGAAGATATAGATTATCCAATATGTGGAGCGCAACTATCATGTCTTTAATGTATGATGATAGAGATGTTACCAGAAGTTTCAGATAAAAATCAATAAATTGACAAACAGCATTACAAAGACGCCATCACCTGAAATTACAGGTATTCCAGTTAGGTCAATAATATTCTTGTGCATTTAGTTAAAAGGCAGCAAGTTGCAATTTGTGGGTATAACTCTAATAAAGTATCAACGAGTTTTCTTTAGATAATTACATTTTCAAAATCTTTTTCCAATATACCATATAGCAGTCACTTAAAATAAGATAAAATATCTGGTCCATCATGTCATATAAATGGTAATTGGTGTTGTTAATTTTGTAGAAGATTATTGCACTTATGGACTTTGAATAATTTAGGTTTAAAAATGTAAAAAAAATTGGCCTCTTATGATAATTTTTCTCTTTCTGAACGACCCCTGTTCAAGGGCAGAGCACACAGAGAAGTGTTGATTCTGCAAGAAGAGCAGAGTGGTCAACTGACTACACACGAGGTTGGCAACTATCCACAGCGTAAAATCTTTACCAAATAAGGAACTCATATTTCACTAGTAGTATTCCAGTTCCTCCAACCTACAACTGTAAAAACTATTGGTAAAAAAAGATAATTTTTGACACATCATTTTAAGGAATTCATAGAATTTTAATTTAATTTCAAAAACAATTTTGCCCCTTCTGATAATTTTTCCATTTTTGACCTGCCTTTTGCAGCAACTGCATATATAAAAAAGTATTGCCTGGGTGCGGAAAATATTTATCACCTTGTCATAAATGCAGTTAGTAACCGCCCACTGTGCAAAATCTTTACAGATGTAAGGAACCCAGCTTTTCCTGCTAATATGCCAAATAGTGAACATTGCTAGAAAAATTTCTTAACAATTTTGTAAAAATATTGATACTTTTGGTAAAGAAGACTGCAGTCATGGAAGTCAAAACATTTTGCTTTAATGCTTTCAGGATGATTTCTGTCAGTATTAACAGTGGTTTTTAGAGCTTCTTGCAGCAACTACATTCTTATGTAGACTAGATGGTGGCCCGATTCTAACGCATCAGGTATTCTAGATTATGTATGAATGTACGTCACGCTTAGCACAGCCACGTAGTATATACCACAGCCATGTAGTACATAGCACAGCCACGTAGTATATAGCAGCCACATAGTATATAGCAGCCACATACTATATAGCAGCCACATAGTATATAGCACAGCGCACGTAACACGTAACACAGACAGCCACGTAGTATATAGGACAGCCACATAGTATATAGCAGCCACATAGTAAATAGCAGCCATGTAGTATATAACACAGCCCACGCAGTATATAACACTACCCACGTAGTATATAGCTGCCAGGACGTATATAACACAGCCCCCGTAATATATAGCACAGCCTACGTAGTATATAACGCAGCCCACGTAGTATATAACACAGCCCACACAGTATATAACACAGCCCACGTAGTATATAGCAGTGGGGGCACCATATCCCTGTTAAAAAAAGAATTAAAACAATAAATAGGTATACACTCACCCTACGTCGTCCACCGAAGCTGTCCAGACGCGCACGATGCGGCAGCCAGCTTCTGTTCCCAGTGATGCATTGCGAAATTACCTAGATGACTTAGCGGTCTCGCGAGACCGCTAAGTCATCTGGGTAATTTTGCAATGCATCTCTGGGAACGGAAGCTGGCGGCAGCATCGCGCACATCGGTGGACGTCGGAAGGCGAGAAGAGCACAATTTATTATTTTTTAAATTGTATTTAACATTATATCTTTTTACTATTGATGCTGCATAGGCAGCATCAATAGTAAAAAATTGGTCCGGGATGGGGCGACACACTGGTACTGACTGGAGGGGAGTAAGGAGGGGACAATTCACGGCCGGATTAAGCCTGTCACTAATTGGTCGTGGCCTGGTGGCCGCGACCAATCAGCAACGCAGGATTTCCGTTACAGACAGACAAAAAGACAGGCAGACAGACAGATGGAAGTACCCCTTAGACGATTATATAGATAGATATTAGTCTTTTTCTATTGTCAAATCCCGTCACCTGTGCCATGTTTGGATTTAGCATAGATTTTGGACAAAAGTAAAAAGTTTAATTTGTTTCTAAACTTTGTTCTCATTCTTAAACAATTCTTGGTTTAAAATTCATTCACCCTTGACAAAAAAAGTTTAGCACTAATTAGAGTAGCGGGATTGCTATGTAAGTACAAACCCATTGTTTAATTTGCAGCAACAGCTTTCAAAAACTTAACCTCTTATTGTTGTATTTTTGTTTTTACTATTTTTTCATTTCTAAATAACGACTTTGAACTAAAACTGAAACGAATTTAATAAAATCTAAAATATTGGCTTGCAAAGTTACCATAAGTAAATTTATGAACAGTAACAAATATGCTGCAATACCGGCTGTGGTTGCAGGATGTTAGTTATATAGAATAGACAATTAAAACAGGTATTTGAAAAAGAAAAGAGACCTTTTATATTAACAGTAAAGTAAAAAAAAGGTCAAATGCCTTTACAAAATAGGATGGGACAAGAAAATTTAGGTCAAATCATTTTCTGCAAGCAAGCACAAGCAACTGGCCGCATTACTAACGTGGCATGTGTACATGCCTAATAAGACTAATTGAAGCAATGAAGAGGGCTCAGCAAATTGACAAATTGACAATTTCCTACATTGGTAGGAAAGCATTTGTGTTTAAAGAGAATGTGTCAACAAGTTTTCGCTATGTAACCTGAAAGAAGCATCTAGCTGCTTTCGGATTACATAGCAAAAACCTGTTGACAGATTCCATTGAAGTTTTAAAATCAGAGAGATTTCTCATTAAAAAACTGATTCATCTCAAAACACCGGGATTTCACTTATATTTCCAAACAGAAGCAATCCTTGAATTCAGATTTAGCTGAAAAATCTGCAGTGAGTGGTTTAATGCTATCCTTGTTTGCAGTTTCTGCTGCATGTTGCAGATGTATTCATTCACAGTTAATGGGTGGTGGTGATAAGGCTGCAATAGTTCACATAAATCACATAGATTTCAGGAAGTTCACACCTCTGGATTCATCCATTCATCTGAGCCCCTGGGTTCCACGCCAACCCCAACTAATCCTAACAACATGTGTTTGCATGCTGTGAGGATTCCGAAGTCTGCAGTTACATAGAACGACTGTAGACTTTTAGCAAAAGATTGAACATTCCCTTTAATGATGTTGGATCTCTGTTCCACCCTATCCCTCCACACCCTGTTAATTTTTTTTTAATTTCTCATTCACTGTTCTCTTCTAAATATTTGCCAGACCTGTGAGCCTCATTGACTACCCTGTTAAGACTTAAGGCCCCGTCACACATAGCGACGCTTAAGCGATCCCGACAATGATACGACCTGTCAGGGATCGTTGCTGCATCGCTATGTGGTCGCTGGTGAGATGTCACACAGTGCGATCTCCCCAACGATGCAGCAGCGATGCGGCGACCTGTAGCGACCTGTACAACGATGCTATTTCATGATGATTCAATGGGACGTCCTGTCAACAAGGGCGTTGGTAAGGTGTCAAACACAGCGATGTGTGCTACCCAGCGGGACCTCAACGATCAAAAAATGGTCCAGGCCATTCCGACACGACCAGCGATCTCACAGCAGGGGCCTGGTCGCTGCTACGTGTCACACATAGCGAGATCGCTACTGAGATCGCTGTTGCGTCACAAAACTTGTGACTCAGCAGCGATCTCGCTAGCGATCTCGCTTTGTGAGACGGGGGCTTAAGACCCCACATTTTTTTATTCGTCTTTTGTTAGACTATCCTTTGAAAAGAAAAGGAAAAAATAAAATTCAAACATAGAAAAATAAAAAAAAATTCTACATTTGATTCTGCTTTATGTGCAGTGAGTTATTACACTAATGGGAGAGGTATTGGGAAAATACCAGATTTTCTTTGTTTTTTTAACCCCTTCATGACCGGGGGATTTTTCGTTTTTCCGTGTTCGTTTTTCGCTCCCCTCCTTCCCAGAGCCATAACTTTTTTATTTTTCTGTCAATTTGGCCATGTGAGGGCTTATAATTTGCGGGACGAGTTGTACTTTTGAACGAAATCATTGGTTTTAGCATGTCATGTACTAGAAAACGGGAAAAAAATTCCAAGTGCGGTGAAATTGCAAAAAAAGTGCAATCCCACACTTGTTTTTTGTTTGGCTTTTTTGCTAGGTTCACTAAATGCTAAAAATGACCTGCCATTATGATTCTCCAGGACAGTACGAGTTCATAGACAGCAAACATGACTAGGTTATTTTTTATCTAAGTGGTGAAAAAAAATTCCAAACTTTGCTAAAAAAAATAAAAAAAATAAAATGCGCCATTTTCCGATACTCGTAGCGTCTCAATTTTTCTTCATCGGGGGTCGGTTGAGGGCTTATTTTTTGCGTGCCGAGATGACGTTTTTAATGATAGCATTTTGGTGCAGATACGTTCTTTTGATCGCCCGTTATTGCATTTTAATGCAATGTCGCGGCGACCAAAAAAACGTAATTCTGGCGTTTCGAATTTTTTTCCCGCTACGCTGTTTAGCGATCAGGTTAATACTTTTTTTAATTGATAGATCGGGCGATTCTGAGCGCGGCGATACCAAATATGCGTAGATTTGATATTTTTTTTATTGATTTATTTTGATTGGGGCGAAAGGGGGGTGATTTAAACTTTTATGTTTTTTTTATTTTTTTCACATTTTTTTTAACTTTTTTTTTTAACTTTTGCCATGCTTCAATAGCCTCCATGAGAGGCTAGAAGCAGGCATAGCACGATCGGCTCTGCTACATAGCAGCGATCTGCTGATCGCTGCTATGTAGCAGAATTGCACGTGTGCTGTGAGCGCCGACCACAGGGTGGCGCTCACAGCGACGGGCAATCAGTAACCATAGAGGTCTCAAGGACCTCTATGGTTACCATTCACAAGCATCGCCGACCCCCGATCATGTGACGGGGGTCGGCGATGACGTCATTTCCGGCCGCCCGGCCGGAAGCGGTAGTTAAATGCCGCTGTCTGCGTTTGACAGCGGCATTTAACTAGTTAATAGGTGCGGGCAGATCGCGATTCTGCCCGCGCCTATTACGGGCACATGTCAGCTGTTCAAAACAGCTGACATGTCCCGGCTTTGGTGCGGGCTCACCGCGGAGCCCTGCATCAAAGCAGGGGAGCCGGCATCGGACGGTATAGTACGTCCGATGCCGGTAAGGGGTTAATCTATTTTCCAATAACTATATCGTAAATTAAATGGTGACTATAAAGACAACAAAAAACTAAATAATAATGTGTTTTTTAAATGATTCAGATAGTACAATGTGATCCAGTCAATTAGAAATGGGTAACTTAGGCTAATTTCACACTTGAGTCGTACGACGCACGTTGCAATGCGTCGTTTTGGTGAAAAAATGCATCCTGCAAAGTTGGCTGCAGGATGCGTTGTTTCCCCATAGACTAACATTAGCGACGCATTGCGATGGTTGCGTTGTGTTGTGGCGGACCGTCGGAACAAAAAAAGTTGTTTGCAACGTTTTTTTGTGCGTCGTGTCCGCCATTTCTGACCGCGCATGCGTGGCCGGAACTCCGCCTCTCCTCCCCGCAACTCACAATGGGCAGCGGATGCATTGTAATAATGCATCCGCTGCCCCCGTTGTGCTGCATTGTCACAGAATGCGTCGGTACGTCAGCTTGATGCACTGCGATGGGCTGACGCCGACGCTAGTGTGAAAGTAGCCTTACACTGCATGTAAATGTTTTAATAGAGGAAGAATTCGCAAACATGTTGGAATTACTACTAGTGATGAGAGAACGTGCTCGGAAAACGTATTATTTGAGCATGCTCAGGTGTTATCCAAGTATCTTGGGTGTGTTTGATAATATGTTCGAGTCACTGTGGCTGCATGTTTTGCGGCAGTAGACAGACGCAACATATGCAGGGATTGCCTAACTTCTAGCTACCAGCCCCTTAAATGTTTAGCAAGTTTCTTAAGGATTATTGCACTAGGCAGCGCATAATATCACAACTAGTGAAACAACATGTTGTAAAGGATCACTTCTTGTTGGAATCATCAGCTATAACTTTATGGAATTAGTGCTTGCGATAAATTTATCCTGTACTGTAAAACAATGCCTTTTATTTAATCAATTCATTTAAATGAATAAGGCTAGGTTCACATTGTGTTAGTGCAGTCCGTTCAACGCATACGTTGAACGGACTGCGCTAACGCAAGTGCCAACTTTTGCACAGCACTAGTGCAGATGGAGCTCCTGCTAGCTCCATCTGCGCTAGCAGTGACGGACCCAGAAACGCTGCAGCCCTCGTCTCGGATCCGTCACTCAAATGACGGCACATCGCTAGCGCACGTCCATTGAGGGCGTGCGCTAGCGATGCATCCAACATTGCAGTCTATGGCGGCGTTAACGGACTACGTTACACCGCGTTATGCCGCGGTGTAACGTAGTCCGTTAAACGTAGAGCCATAGCGCAATGTGAACCCAGCCTAACTGTGCTATCTATATTAAGAACTAGCTGAAGAGCCCGGCATTGCCTGGGCATAGTAAATATCTGTGGTTAGTTATAGCACGTCACTTCTCTTATTTTCCCATCACGCCTCTCATTTTCCCCTCACATCTCTCATTTTCTCCCTCACACCTCTCATTTTCTCCCTCACTCCTCTCATTCCCCCCTAACTCTTGTCATTTCGACCTCACATCTGTCATTTTCCGATCACTACACTATTTTCCCTCACTCCTCTCATTTTGCACTCACACCTTTTCATTTTCACCTCACACCTCTCATTTTCACCTCAGTATATACATGTTTGTCATCTCCCTTATATATAGTATACACCTGTATGTCATCTCCTGTATATAGTATATACCGGTATGTCATCTCCCCTGTATATAGTATATACCTGCTGTGTGTCATCTCCCCTGTATATAGTATATACCTGTATGTCATCTCCTCCTATATATAGTATATACCTGTATGTCATCTCCTCCTATATATAGTATATACCTGTGTGTCATCTCCCCTGTATATAGTATATATCTGTGTGTCATCTCCTCCTCTATATAGTATATACCTGTATGTCATCTTCTATATATAGCATATACCTGTATGTCATCTCCTCCTGTATATAGTATATACCTGTAGGTAATCTGCTCCTGTATATAGTATATACCTGTGTGTCATCTCCTCCTGTATTTAGTATATACCTGTATGTCATCTCCTCCTGTATATAGTATGTACCTGTATGTCATCTCCTCCTCTATATAGTATATACCTGTGTGTTATCTCTCCTGTATATAGTATATATCTGTGTGTCATCTCCCCTGTATATAGTATATACCTGTGTGATCTCCTGTATTAGACCTCGTTAACACGTTATTTGCTCAGTATTTTTACCTCAGTATTTGTAAGATAAATTGGCAGCCTGATAAATCCCCAGCCAACAGGAAGCCCTCCCCCTGGCAGTATATATTAGATCACACATACACATAATAGACAGGTCATGTGACTGACAGCTGCTGTATTTCCTATATGGTACATTTGTTGCTCTTGTAGTTTGTCTGCTTATTAATCAGATTTTTATTTTTGAAGGCTAATACCAGACTTGTGTGTGTTTTAGGGCGAGTTTCGTTTGTCAAGTTGTGTGTGTTGATTTGTGTGTGGCGACATGCATGTAGCGACTTTTGTGAGATGAGTTTTGTGTGGCAACATGCGTGTAGCAACTTTTTGTGTGTCGAGTTGCATGTAACAGGTTAGTGTAGCAAGTTGTGTGCAGCAAGTCTTGCGCATGGCGAGTTTTGCGCGTGGTGAGTTTAATGTCTGGTGCCTTTTGAGTATGTGCAAGTTTTGTGTGAGGCAACATTTGAATGTGTTGCAAATTTTGTGCATGTGGCAATTTTTTCCGCGTGTGCAAGTTTTGCGTGTGGCGAGTTTTCCATGAGGTGAGTTTTGCACTTGTGGCGAGTTTTGCGTGAGCCTAGTTTTTGCATGTGGCGAGTTTTGCGCGTGGCGAGTTTTGAGCGGCGACTTTTGTGTTTCGACTTTTATGTGGCGAGGTTGGTGTATGTGTGGTGAAATGTGTGCTGAGGGTGGTATATGTGTTCAAGCACGTGGTAGTGTGTGGCGCATTTTGTGTGTGTGTTCATATCCCCATGTGTGGTGAGTATCCCATGTCGGGGCCCCACCTTAGCAACTGTACGGTATATACTCTTTTGTGCCATCGCTCTCATTCTTTAAGTCCCCCTTGTTCACATCTGGCAGCTGTCAATTTGCCTCCTACACTTTTCCTTTCACTTTTCCCCATTATGTAGATAGGGGAAAAATAGTTTGGTGAATTGGAAAGCGCGGAATTAAAATTTCACCTCACAACATAGCCTATGACGCTCTCAGGGTCCAGACGTGTGACTGTGCAAAATTTTGTGGCTGTAGCTGCGACGCCTCCAACACTTTTCATTTCACTTTTTCCCCATTATGTAGATAGGGGCAAAATTGTTTGGTGAATTGGAAAGCGCGGGGTTAAAATTTCACCTCACAACGTAGCCTATGACGCTCTCAGGGTCCAGACGTGTGACTGTGCAAAATTTTGTTTCTGTAGCTGCGACGCCTCCAACACTTTTCCTTTCACTTTTTTCCCCATTATGTAGATAGGGGCAAAATTATTTGGTGAATTGGAAAGCGCGGGGTTAAAATTTCACCTCACAACGTAGCCTATGACGCTCTCAGGGTCCAGACGTGTGACTGTGCAAAATTTTGTTTCTGTAGCTGCGACGCCTCCAACACTTTTCCTTTCACTTTTTTCCCCATTATGTAGATAGGGGCAAAATTATTTGGTGAATTGGAAAGCGCGGGGTTAAAATTTCACCTCACAACGTAGCCTATGACGCTCTCGGGGTCCAGACGTGTGACTGTGCAAAATTTTGTGGCTGTAGCTGCAACGGTGCAGATGCCAATCCCGGACATACACACACACACACACACATACACACACACACACATACACACACACATTCAGCTTTATATAGTAGATTGTATAATGGCTTGGGAAATACTCTAAGCTGAAGCTCCGAGCAGTATGATGTGATTCAGTGGTTTTCAATATATCTATACAGTGTATTATAAAGTTAAATATAAGGCATTTTGCTTTTCGGGGCTGCATAATATTAGGCATAAAAAGAAAAGGATAATGTTATTAGTCTTGCATAATTTTATGTTATTTTTGTTAAAGGTACTCCTGGTTGTTTTCTATAATAGCACTCCACATCTGATTATCTATCACAATCTGCACTTCTTTTACAAATTATGTGCTTATCTTTATGCAGTATAACCTCTTGCTTTCCTCTTTTCAGCCTTTAACCCCTTAATCCCATTTGACGTACTATCCCGTCAAGGTGACCTGGAACTTAATTCCTAGAGACGGGATAGTACGTCATAGCGATCGGCCGCACTCACGGGTGGAGTGCGGCCGCTCACGGCCGGGTGTCAGCTGACTATTGCAGCTGACATTCGGCCCTATGTGCCAGGAGCGGTCACGGATCGCCCCCCGCACATTAACCCCCAGCACACTGCGATCAAACATGATCGCAGTGTTCTGGCAGTATAGGGAAGCATCGCGCAGGGAGGGGGCTCCCTGCGTGCTTCCCTGAGACCGTCGGAACAACGCGATGCAAAAATAATTATTTTTTCTATAAAATAGTTTTTATCGTATAAAAGTGCCAAAACATGAAAAAATCTACATGAGGTATCGCTGTAATCGTACTGACCCGAAGAATAAAACTGCTTTATCCGTTTTACCAAACGCGGAACGGTATAAACGCCCACACCCCTCAAAGAAATTCATGAATAGCTGGTTTTTGGTCATACTGCCTCACAAAAATCGGAATAAAAATCGATCAAAAAATGTCATGTGCCCGAAAATGGTACCAATAAAAACATCAGCTCGTCATGCAAAAAAACTAGACCTCACATAACTCTGTGGACCAAAATATAGAAAAATTATAGCTCTCAAAATGTGGTCACGCAAAAAAATATTTTTTGCAATAAAAAGCATCTTTTAGTGTGGGACAGCTGCTAATCATAAAAATACGCTAAAAAACACTATAAAAGTAAATCAAACCCCCCTTCATTACCCCTTTAGTTAGGGAAAAAAATGTATTTATTTCCATTTTCCCATTAGGGTTAAGGCTAGGGTTAGTGTTAGGGTTCGAGCAGGGGTTAGGGTGTGGATTACATTTATGGTTGGGATTAGGGATAGGGGGGTGTCAGGGTTAAGGGTGTGGTTAGGGCTATGGTTGGGATTAGGGTTAGGGGTGTGTTAGGAGTCGAGTTTCCTCTGCTGCACAGGGGGAATCTCGATCCGTCTCCGCTGCGGTCTCCCATTCTCCTCCAGCCGCAGTGGAGCCTGCTCAGCAGGGACGTCGATCCCAGCGTCTCGCTCAGTCTGACTCTGTGAGAAGAGTTACTGCTGCTTCTCCAGCTTCTGCCTGTAAAGCCTATACTGGTCAGCAGCGAGTGGACTTCTCTGGGACTAAGTCCTTGTCTGCGCACACTGAGCATGCCCAGGGCAAGATCTCCCGTTGGAGATCGAGGGTCATGTGCTCAGACTCTGCAGCGCATTCTATTGGTCCTCTTGGCAGGTCTTGGAAGGGCAAAGTTTCTGTGGCCGCTTCCTGTCCTGCAACTATATAAACTGCGCATGACCGCACGGCCATGCGCTAGTGTACAATTTAATACGTGTGTTTGTTGTGAGTGCAAGTCGTTCTTTAAATACCCCTACCCTATTGTATGATTGTTCGCGTATGGAGTATGGCTGCTATCTAGCGCCCGACTTATCACTCAACGTGTCACACACGTGTCAGCGTCTACTGCTGTGACCGCCAGTGCGGTGCCACGCGCCAGTGTGCGCTTCCTGACCCACGTCTGGGTGCTTAGTGGTGCCTGCCAGCACGGCACAGTTCGCACTTCGGTGCCTTAATTATATAATTCCTTTCACACCCAGTAGTGGTGTAGTGCCAGCAAGGGTCTAATCGGACTACAATCCCTGTTGGGGTCTAGTTCGCTGACCACTTGCTCGCGCTCTATGTGCGGTACCGCGGTCCTGTGACGCAACAGGATCGCTCTCTTCACGCTGGGTGAGGTTTAACCCACGCGTGTATACTTTTGAATACCGCCATATTGTCTGTCATTTCCTAGCAGCAGGTTTCACCTGCACGGTGGACCCCGGACTGCGAACGCATCTATATCATCTCTCTTGATGCGTTCCGCCAGTCCTAACATTACACTAGCGCCAGGGTCTGGCTAGTGATGACAGACAAACAGCAATCTCTGCGGCATATCCAGCAGTTGGAGGGTAGGTTGGTGGCTCTCGAGAGCGCGACCTCAGCTGTGGATGTTACTGCAGTAGCTGTACAGGCTGCCAGCATGGCTGCAGCTACTATGTCCATTGCCACCCCTGTTCCGACATTATCTCGCCTCCCGCTGCCAGAAAAATTTTCTGGTGATAGCAAGTTTTGTAGGGGATTTGTGAGTCAGTGCTCTATTCACCTCGAGCTCCTGGCTACACGTTTTCCCACAGAGCGGGCTAAGGTGGGATTTATTCTGTCTCTATTGTCGGACAGGGCGTTGGAATGGGCTACGCCGCTGTGGGAGCGTGGCGATCATGTGGTGCAGAGTGCTCCGCTGTTTCTGAGCGCTCTGAAACAGGTCTTTTTAGGACCTCAAGTCACCCATGATACTGCGCTCCAATTGCTGGCATTAACTCAGGGTGAGTCCTTGGTCAGTCATTTTGCCGTCCAATTCCGCACCTTAGCATCTGAGCTGGATTGGTCAGATAAAGCTCTTATCCCCATATTTTGGAGGGGCTTGGCTGACCACGTAAAGGACGCTCTGGCCACTAGGGAGATTCCTGCCACACTGGAGGAGTTAATAACTGTCTCCACTCAAATTGACCTCCGTTTTAACGAGCGGAGGTTAGAGCGAGCCCAGTGTAGGCAGAGGTATCGGCTGGCTCCTACTTTCGCCAAACCTCTGGAATTTCTGGTCCTGGTTCCTGAGTCACATGAGGCCAGGGAAGTGTCACAAGCAGGATCTAAGTCCCGGACCGCTTGTGCACTCAGGGTCTGTCATGTTTGCCAGCAGTCAGGACATCTAGCCACCAGATGTCCTCAGCGGTCGAGGAAACGTCAGCGTCTAGTGGTAGTAGGTGGAGGTACACTTGGTACGGCGACGTTTGACTCTAAGTTGTCTTTTAAGGGGACAATTACTATTGGCTCATTCTCCCACTCGGTAGAGCTCTGCGTGGATTCTGGGGCGGAGGGCAATTTTATGTCTTCTGCCTTTGCCCAACGTCACGCAATACCCCTGGTTATGCTTGCTCAACCAGTAACAGTGCGAGTGGTGAATGGGTCGACATTGCCCTCACAGATAACACACCAGACCATCCCTTTTACTCTGTCCATGTCGCCATCTCATCAGGAGATAATTTCTCTGCTCGTCATTCCGGAAGGAATTGATGAGGTCCTGTTGGGAATACCTTGGCTACGGTACCACTCTCCTCATATCGAGTGGTCCTCAGGCAGAATTCTGGGTTGGTGTGAATCTTGTGGGGGTAGGTGTCAGAGGGAGTGCGTTCAGGTTGCTACTACTGAGGTACCCGCAGATCTATCCTCTCTCCCCAAGCAGTATTGGTCTTATGCAGACGTGTTCTCCAAAAAGGCGGCGGAGGTCCTTCCGCCTCATCGCCCCTATGACTGTCCTATTGATCTCTTGCCTGGTGCTGAGCCTCCCCGGGGTCGAGTTTATCCGCTGTCTCTCCTGGAGACGGAGGCAATGTCACAGTACATCCAGGAAAATCTGGCAAGAGGATTCATTAGGAAGTCAGTGTCACCTGCTGGGGCAGGGTTCTTCTTCGTGCAGAAGAAGAATGGGGAATTGCGCCCATGCATAGACTACAGGGGTCTTAACGCCATCACCGTTAAGAATAAGTATCCTTTGCCCTTGATATCTGAGTTATTCGATAGACTTCGGGGAGCAAGGGTATTTACTAATTTAGATTTGCGGGGTGCTTACAACCTGATTCGCATCCGTGAGGGGGACGAATGGAAGACGGCCTTTAACACCAGGGATGGGCACTATGAATATCTGGTGATGCCCTTCGGGCTCTGTAATGCCCCAGCCATTTTCCAAGACTTTGTGAACGATATCTTCCGGGATATGCTTTCCACCTCGGTCGTAGTCTATCTGGATGATATTCTTATCTACTCTCCAGATATTGACTCCCACCGGAGAGATGTTTGCAAAATCTTCGACCTCCTACGGGCAAACTTCCTCTATGCCAAATTGGAGAAGTGTATGTTTGAGCAGGAGTCTTTACCTTTCCTGGGCTACATCATCTCGGCCCAGGGATTGGCTATGGATCCTGCCAAACTACAGGCAGTGATGGACTGGCAGGAACCCCATTCTCTGAAAGCGGTGCAGCGCTTTATGGGGTTCATAAATTACTATCGTCAGTTCATTCCCCACTTCTCAACCCTGGTAGCTCCCTTGGTATCCCTCACCAAGAAGGGAGCGAATCCTAAATCGTGGTCCGAAGAGGTCTCCAAGGCCTTCACTTCTATTAAGTCCCACTTTGCTAGCGCTCCCATCTTACATCGTCCCGATGTGGATAAGCCATTCCTAATGGAGGTGGATGCCTCTTCCGTTGGTGCAGGAGCAGTCCTCTATCAAAAGGATGCTCAAGGTCGGAAGCATCCATGCTTCTTCTTCTCAAAAACCTTCTCACCAGCGGAGAGAAATTACTCCATCGGGGATAGGGAGTTGCTGGCAATGAAGTTGGCCTTTTCGGAATGGAGACATCTCTTGGAGGGTGCTCGGTTCCCATTCCAAGTCTTCACGGACCACAAGAATTTGGTCTATTTACAGACAGCCCAGCGGCTGAATTCTCGTCAGGCCAGATGGTCCTTGTTTTTCTCCCGGTTCCACTTCACTCTACATTATCTTGCCGGGGAGAAGAACATTCGTGCTGACGCTCTTTCTCGCTCCCTGGTGTCAACTGTGGAGGAGGAGGACGAGCCTCGGCTCATTGTCCCTTCAGAGAGTCTGAGAACCGTAGCTCCGGTTTCGCTTGAGTCTGTGCCTCCGGGCAAGACTTTTGTCCCCATCAATTTGCGTCCGGAGGTTCTCTCGTGGGCAAATTCGTCCAGAGTGGGTGGACACTTTGGGGCAAAGAGGACATCTGAGTTGTTGGCGAGAATGTATTGGTGGCCACATATGGTTCGTGACGTTGGAGACTACGTTCGGGCATGTGTCTCTTGTGCCAAAAATAAGTCTCTCCGTCAACGGCCAGCTGGGTTGTTATACCCTCTGCCGGTGGCAGACAGGCCCTGGGAGATGGTCGGGATGGACTTTGTGGTGGGTTTGCCCAAGTCACGTGGCTGTACTGTCATTTGGGTTATCACCGACCATTTTTCTAAAATGGTGCATTTGGTGCCGCTTCCCCGGCTACCTTCTGCACGGGCCTTGGCAGCATTGTTTGTTAAACACATCTTCCGTCTTCACGGTATGCCAGACAAAATTGTCAGTGACCGGGGTCCCCAGTTTGCGTCTCGGTTCTGGAGAGAGCTTTGTCGCCTTCTCAGTATCGAGTTGAATCTCTCTTCGGCATATCATCCCGAGACGAATGGGTTGGTGGAGAGAGCCAACCAGACCTTGGTCACATATCTGCGACATTTTGTCTCTGCTAAACAAGATGACTGGGCATCTTTGCTACCGTGGGCGGAGTTTGCTCTTAACAATGCTGTAGCTGACTCCACTGGACAGACCCCATTCCTCCTTAGCTATGGTCAGCATCCGCGGGTACCTGTGCCCATGCCCGTGTCTTCCGCCGATTCCAGGGTGGCAGACTGGGCTGTGGAGGCACGGGACATTTGGGATCGCACTCAGGATGCCATTCGGGCTTCCAAGGAGAGAATGAGGTCCTCCGCCGATGTTCATCGGCGCCCCGCTCCGACCTTTGCTCCTGGCGACTTGGTGTGGCTCTCCGCCCGTAACATCAGGCTGCGAGTCGAGTCCACTAAGTTTGCGCCTCGCTACTTGGGTCCCTTCAAGGTTCTCGAACAGGTTAATCCTGTGGTCTACCGCCTGGCTCTTCCTCCACGCTTGGGTATCACCGACACCTTTCATGTGTCCCTCTTGAAACCCGTATACATGTCCCGGTTTTCCGAGTCATCTGCCGGGACGTCGGGTTCGTCTACGGACGATTACGAGGTGAACGCTATTTTGGGGTGTAAGGTGGTACGCGGCAAAAAGTTCTATCTGGTGGATTGGAAGGGTTATGGTCCAGAGAACAGGTCATGGGAGCCTGCTGAAAACATTCGGGCCCCACAGCTCATTGCTGCCTTCGAACGTAGCGAGGCCCAAGGAGGGGGGGGCCCTATGAGGGGGGGTAATGTTAGGAGTCGAGTTTCCTCTGCTGCACAGGGGGAATCTCGATCCGTCTCCGCTGCGGTCTCCCATTCTCCTCCAGCCGCAGTGGAGCCTGCTCAGCAGGGACGTCGATCCCAGCGTCTCGCTCAGTCTGACTCTGTGAGAAGAGTTACTGCTGCTTCTCCAGCTTCTGCCTGTAAAGCCTATACTGGTCAGCAGCGAGTGGACTTCTCTGGGACTAAGTCCTTGTCTGCGCACACTGAGCATGCCCAGGGCAAGATCTCCCGTTGGAGATCGAGGGTCATGTGCTCAGACTCTGCAGCGCATTCTATTGGTCCTCTTGGCAGGTCTTGGAAGGGCAAAGTTTCTGTGGCCGCTTCCTGTCCTGCAACTATATAAACTGCGCATGACCGCACGGCCATGCGCTAGTGTACAGTTTAATACGTGTGTTTGTTGTGAGTGCAAGTCGTTCTTTAAATACCCCTACCCTATTGTATGATTGTTCGCGTATGGAGTATGGCTGCTATCTAGCGCCCGACTTATCACTCAACGTGTCACACACGTGTCAGCGTCTACTGCTGTGACCGCCAGTGCGGTGCCACGCGCCAGTGTGCGCTTCCTGACCCACGTCTGGGTGCTTAGTGAGGTGAGGTTTAACCCACGCGTGTATACTTTTGAATACCGCCATATTGTCTGTCATTTCCTAGCAGCAGGTTTCACCTGCACGGTGGACCCCGGACTGCGAACGCATCTATATCATCTCTCTTGGTGCGTTCCGCCAGTCCTAACAGGGTGTGTTAAAGTTAGGGGTGTGGTTATGGTTAAGGTTAGGGGTGTGGTTGGGATTAGGGTGTGTTTGTGTTAGGGTTTCAGTTAGAATTGGGGGTTTCCATTGTTTAGACACATCAGAACTCTCCAAATGCTACATGGTGTCCAATCTCAATTCCAGCCAATTCTGCGTTGAAAAAGTTAAACAGTGCTCCTTCCCTTCCGAGCTCTCCAGTGCACCCAAACAGGGGTTTACCCCAACCTATATAGATAGGTTCCTTGGGGGTGTAGATTCCAATATTGGGTCACTTGTGGTTTTTTTTTTACTGTTTAGGTACATTAGGGGCTCTGCAAATGCAACATGACGCCTGCAGACCAATCCATCTAAGTCTGCATTCCAAATAGCGCTCCTTCCCTTCTGAGCTCTGCCATGTGCCCAAGTGGTGGTTCCCCCCCACATATAGGGTATCAGCATACTCAGGACAAATTGCACAACAACTTTTGGGGTCCAATTTCTCCTGTTACCCTTGAGAAAATACAAAACTGGGGGCTAAAAAATAATTTTTGTGAAAAAAAAGAATTTTTATTTTCACGGCTATAATCTGTAGTGAAACACTTGGGGGCTCAAAGCTCTCACAACATATCTAGATAAGATCATTAGGGGGTCTACTTTCCAAAATGGTGTCACTTGTGGGGGGTTTCAATGCATAGGCGCATTAGTGGCTCTGCAAACTCAATATGGCGTCCCATCACAATTCCAGCCAATTTTGCATTGAAAAGTCAAATGGCGCTCCTTCCCTTCCGAGCTCTGCCATGGGCCCAAACAGTGGTTAACCTCCACATATGGGGCATCCGGGTACTCAGGACAAATTGTACAACAACTTTTGGGGTCCATTTTTTCCTGTTACCCTTGGTAAAATAAAACAAATAGTATCTGAAGTAAATTTTGTGTGAAAAAAAATTAAATGTTCATTTTTTTAAACCTTACAAAAATTCCTGTGAAACACCTGAAGGGTTAATAAACTTCTTGAATGTAGTTTTGAGCACCTTGGAATGGTGCTTTCTATCATATAGACCCATCAAAATTACTTCAAATGTGAAAAGTGTCCCTAAAAAAAAATGGTGTTGTAAAAATTAGAAATTGCTGGTTGTTTCCAAAATTGTGCTGATGTAAAGTAGACATGTGGGAAATGTTACTTATTAAGTATCTTGTGTAACATATCTCTGTGATTTAAGGGCATAAAAATTCAAATTTGGAAAATTGCAAAATTTTCCAAATTTTCGCAAAATTTCCGTTTTTTTCACAAATAAACGCAGGTAATATCAAAGAAATTTTACCACTATCATGAAGTACAATATGTCTCGAGAAAACTGTGTCAGAATCACCGGGATCTGTTGAAGCGTTCCAGAGTTATAACCTCATAAAGGGACAGTGGTCAGAATTGTAAAAATTGGCCCGATCATTAATGTGCAAACCACCCTCGGGGCTTAAGGGGTTAACTTGAAACATGCTGTTATCCTGTACTTTATTTCTCTATTCTCCACTTTAAATCTCATAATGCAGTATTACATGACCAGCTAGAATCAGTACCATCTCTTTTTGCTGGAAAGATACTCCTTCCTTCTATATTCTGCTAAATAGAACATTTTTTTACAGATGCAGTCATTGAGGCTGAAATGTGATTTCCTTTCATTATAAGTTTATGACAGGAGCTGTACAGTTATCATCATTATCTGTGATAGTATTTGTCTTTTTCCTTTGGGGAAATTCAGTGAAACAATCCATACAGTTTCAACAAACAGAAACTATTATTGACATTTACTTAGATGGTTACTCTCTTCAGGAAACATAAACACATTAGCTTAAATACATGTATTTATAATACATATATGTACAAATAATAGTATTAAATAAAAAAATAAATACTACTATAAACAGAAATGAAATAAGTCTTGCTGCAGAGTCTAAATTCATAAAAAGTGCTTTCAACTCCTTAAAACATGAATGTTCAAAGTATAAACCAAGCAATTTATCTAATAATGTATGCAGTTTGTATTACTGTAAGTTTTGTTAACAGATCTGTTCTAATGATAAAAGAAGCAGCAAATTTACAAAAAACAGACATATCAATAATGGTGAAAAATCCTCTTTAAGGAATTTTTAGACTTTCTTGTAAATAGATTGAACCCAACAACATTGGAAACTTGAAAATGTAGTCAAGAAATGTTTTAATAGCCTTTAATAAAGTGTATTCATATACTCCTAAACATTGAAATTACAATACCAAATGAAAAATTCATGTCATGATAGAAATCACAGGATCGATAGGCATGCTAATATTATGAAAATGGTGAAAAAATTAAAACAAAAATTTCTAAACATCTTGATTTATTCAGTATGGAGCATGAGCACCACTGGCAGAAATCCTCACACTTACAGCCTTGTCTGCTATCAATGACTTTATTAATATTCGTCTGTGGAATGTTCTGCTACCCTGATTGCGCTTAGGCAATTCATCAATATTCACTTTTGGCAGCTCCTTTTGCAGTTGATGACCAATGATGTCCCAGACTTGCTCCAAAGGAGACAAATTTAGAGAGGCCAAACTGGGAAAAATGGAAGTGTCAAAGAGGCTGTTTTTCAGCAAAGCAATACCAGACCAAATATTGCTCATGCTACTGTGAGTAGTCTTCTTGTTCTACATGTGCTACCATGGCTTGAAGCATTTCCAGACCTGTCTCCCAATGATCACATCTAGGAGTTAATTTGCCGACATTTGCAATTGGAACTTTCTGCAACAGATTTTGATCATGTGAGTGCCCAAGGGCATTCAGTATGGTAGTACATTCCTCAGACAGCCGTTACTATCCTCAATGATAACATGTAAGTGCAAGGATTTCTACACCTGTTGCTCAAACTTGACACTGAATAAATCAAAATGTTTAGAAATATTTGTTTTTGTCATGATCAGCTGCAGACGCAGATGCGGCCCAGCCCATAGACGCCCCAAAGCCGACCAACCTCAGAAGGCGTGGGGCGTGCGTCCCCCAGGGACGAAATACATACCCTTTAAACCACAGAAGGGATCCCGGCCTACCTGAACTAGGGGAGGGCAGCGACCGGGGTTCTGTGGCAGCTGAGCATGTGGACAAGGAAAGAGACAAATAGGACTTGATTGCACCGATACTTCAGGTATAGAGAAAGTAAAGTTTACTAAAGTAAAGTCACACAGTACATAAACAAAACATGATGATGTCAGGCTCCCGATTCCACACCTCAGAAGCACCCAGTGGACCCCTATGCACCAACGGATCATCGAGGCACAGACAGGCGGGACATCAGGACCCAGGCAGGACATCAGGGTACATGAGGACATCAGGGTACAGGCAAGACATCAGGATACAAACAGGACATCAGGACATCTAGACTCAGGAAAGACCTCTGGACATCAGGACACAGGCAGGGCATCAGGACACAGGAATACCGGATAGACTTTTGGGACACTGGCATGGCAGCCGAGGAAATCAGGTACATCAGGATATGAGACACAGGGAGAACATCAGGACATCAAGGAACAGACAGGATATCAGGACATCAGGGTCCATGAGGTAATCAAGACACAGGCAGGACATCAGGACATCTGGACCCAGGGTCACGGCAGACATCAGACAGGAGTCGTTCGGTTCCGGACATCTGACACGACCTACAGGCACCAACAGAGACATCAGGCTCTAAGCTCCAGACGGCGGTCATCAGGTCCCAGACTGCGGTCGTCAGGCTCCAGGCATAGGATCTAGGAAGGAACTCAAGTGTGATGGTGCAGACATTGCCGTACTGGACATGAGCCAGACGGGGTTAACACCACATGATAGTCAGAGCACAGAGTAGTAGATGCTCAGCAGAAACACCGGTTTCAAGAGACTCAAAGTCACTGGGAGTGAGGCTCCAGATGCAGAGGGATTCCAGGAGCATAATTACAGCAGACACAGTTCAGACAGGCTCAGATACAGGACAGGTACAGGATCAAGGATTCGGGCCTGGATATATCGCCTCCAGGACAGGCGCCAGAACAGGACAAAACAGGAATCAAGACAACAACTTTGGTACCAAAACATAGACAGGAGAGGTGCAGGAACACAAACACACATAGCAAAGTTCAAGAGCTTTGAGAGTAGCTCAGGCCCCACCCATAGGGCAGGGGAGCTTTATATATGAGCTGCCCCTCCGCAATTCGCTGGGGACAGCATTTGAAGTACACACCCTAACCCTGATAAAAGCAGGGGAGGTGTGGCCGCGCACACCCTAAGCACACACAGAAACCGTTACGGCACAGTGCAGGATCTGATGCTCAGGGCACCTGACTGAAACTGCATGCACTGAGCCACGTGGAAAGTCATGCACCAGCCGCAAATAACTTCACAGCCCGTAGACAGCTTCACAGCAGCAACCAGGGACTGCACATGAGGAAGGTATGCAGCTGGGCAAATACATAAATGCCCATGTACGACTGCGCAGCAGAGCAGGGAACTGAGAAGGCTCCATTCAGGTAAAAGCCAACAATATCCTAGCTCAAATTAGGGGGAAAAGAGTAAAGGGTTAAAGCAAACATATGCATTGTCATGCCAAAAACCAGAAACAGACAGCATGGCATGACAGTTTTCATTTTTTTATCATTTGCATATCATTAATATATCTATTGATCCTTTGATTTCTAAAATGTCATGATGTTCACTTCTTGGTGTTACACTATCAATGTTGAAAACTGTATATTCACTTAGCGTGTGAAGTAGTTCAATTATTTGAGAAATTAAATAACTATTTGAATTCTTAAAGACTTGGTATATATCCCGCAGTACAGTACATACTGCGCTTAGCCAAGACTTATTTTGTTTGAATTGCTTTAATGCTGTTTGTTAATAGTAGCTCTCAGTGGTGCACAATCTGAAATGAGAGTGGCTTTGTGATGCTAATCACACTCTTGGTGCCCACATTTAAATCCACCACATTTAAATCCAAACAGCAGTCTTCCTGTCAAAGTAACCAATGATTAGATATACATTTAAAAAGAGAAGTAGCTAAAGTAAACAAGAATGAAGCTACTAGAAAATATAAGCCCTAGTTTTTACATAACATGCCCTAATCATAAAGGACAATAAGGCTGCCGCACACTAGCAGTATTTGGTCAGTATTTTGCATCAGTATTTCTCAGTCAAAATTAGGAGTGGGTGATAAATGCAGAAGTGGTGCATATGTTTCTAAAATACTTTTCCTCTAAATATTCCACTCCTGGTTTTGGCTTACAAATACTGATGTAAAATACTGACCAAATACTGCTAGTGTGACGGAAGCCTAAAGGTACCTTCACACTGAGCGACGCTGCAGCGATACCGACAACGATGTCGATCGCTGCAGCGTCGCTGTTTGGTCGCTGCAGAGCTGTCACACAGACCGCTCTCCAGCGACCAACGATCCCGAGGTTCCCGGTAACCAGGGTAAACATCGTTTTACTAAGCGCAGGGCCGTGCTTAGTAACCCGATGTTTACCATGGTTACCAGCGTAAACGTTAAAAAAACAAACACTACATACTTACCTTCAGCTGTCTGTCCTCCGGCGCTGTGCTTTCCTCTGCACTGTCAGCGCCGGTCAGCCGGAAAGCAGAGCGGTGACATCACCGCTGTGCTTTCCGGCCGGCTGGCGCTGACACAGGATGCAGGAGGAGTGCAGAGAAGCAGAGCGCCGGGGACAGACAGCTGAATGTAAGTATGTAGTGTTTGTTTTTTTAACGTTTACGCTGGTAACCAGGGTAAACATTGGGTTACTAAGCGCGGCCCTGCGCTTAGTAACCCAATGTTTACCCTGGTTACCAGTGAAGACATCGCTGGATCGGCATCACACACGCCGATCCAGCAATGTCAGCGGGAGATCCAGCGATGAAATAAAGTTCTGGACTTTCCTCAGCGACCAACGATCTCCCAGCAGGGGCCTGATCGTTGGTCGCTGTCACACATAACGATTTCCTTAACGATATCATTGCTACGTCACAAAAAGCAACAATATCGTAAACGATATCGTTATGTGTGAAGGTACCTTAAGAGTTTTGAGGTTCCTGGAAGTATGTTTAAGGACTTTCTTATATATGAGAAGGCTGGTATCTTTGGAAAAAAATATCAAACTTTTTAATACTAAAAGTGGATCTGTCAACAGATTTCATGATACAAAATACATACATTAAAGCTGTTTTACAGTTTAAAAATTCTTCCCTCTTTTGGCTACCTCTGTATAAAAATAATAAATTAGAATTAACTCACCCTCCCGTGGTCCAGAGCGAACCACTGGATGCTTATGTTCATCAAGCAGATTAAAAAAAAATTTGGTTCAGGTACCAGAAAAGTACCCGAGCCCGAACTCGAACCCGGACACCATTCACTTGAATGAGGGGGAGGCAGAACATTCAGTTTTGCCATGCTGTCATGTGCAGGACAGTGAACCAAACACTGCCTCTAATCGGCGGTAAAATAATTTCCACCGGTCAGAGAGCCTGGAAAATATCTCACGGTGAACTGCGGTGATCCTGCAGTTCAGGGGCCTGAATGGGAATGTAGCTTCAGTGACTGGTGGTAACCTCGATGACATCACTGCAAGTGACTAAGACTGAATTCACAATAGCTCATTCACCAGTGGTTCTCAGCCTAAACAGTTGCATCTTGGCTCCGCCCAGGTTGAAAACAATTTATCCCCAGACACAGATTACAACGTAGGACATAAAGACATGACAGAAAAATGACTGGCACATCCAAGCTAGTGTGAATAGGTGCATACCAGGAGCAGCTACCTCCATATATAATATACAAAAGAGGGTTGCACTCTATCGTGCCAAAACACGTCAAATATGAAGTATATGAAATATGAATAGCAAAATTGCTTTTTGAACATTAGGAAAAAAATTTTGGAGATGCTTAGCACAGAATTTGGCCAAATAGTGTGAGCCCACCAACCAACGTCAAGGTGGTCTCATTAAAAAAACTGATGGGTACCTGACCTCTCTGTCCAAATGTGAATACTTACCGAAGGCTAATGTCTGCATGCTTGGGTGAATATGGACACCTGTCTCAGCAAAGCCTACATATGGTTTGGCCGGAACCAAGTGTGAATAGATGTAATTAAAAACCAGATGGTGAAAGGAGGAGTGCTCAGTCAATAAGCTAACATAGAAATGACAGAAAAAAGACTGGCACATCCAAACTAGTGTGAATAGGTGCATACCAGGAGCAGCTACCTCCATACACAATATACAAAAAAAGGTTGCACTCTATCGTGCCAAAGCATGTCTAATATGGAATGCATGAAATATGAATAGCAAAAATGGCTTTTGAACATTAGGAAAATATTTGAGAGACGCTTTGCACAGAATTTGATCAAATAGTGTGAGCCAATCAACCATCGTCAAGGTGGTCTCATTAAACTGATGGGTCCCTGACCTCCCTGTCCAAATGTGAACACTTACCAAAGGCCAATGTCTGAATGCCTGGGTGAATGTGGACACCTCTGTCAGAAAAGCCTACATATGGGTTGACCGGAACTAAGTGTGATTAGATGTAATTAAAAACCACATGATAAAGACAGACAAGTGAGAGATGAGGGTTTCAATGGAATGGGTGATAGGTGTGCTATTTTTTAATAAAAATGGAAAGTGTGTTTTGTTTTTATCTCAAATAAAGGACTTTATTCTGGCTGTGTGCTTATTTACAATAGAACTATGACATTAGTAATAGATAGGTTTCTTATTGGCGCCTCTTCAGTACTAAGCCTTGAGCTTGATGTCACCAGACAATGCAAAGGTAACATCAACCACATAAATATGAACCCCAGTTGCCACCGCCAAAGAGCAAGTGGGAAGAGCAAGGCAGAGCACCAGAATTGGCTGCTATTCTTATGCTTGGGGGAAACATCCAAGGCCCCTTACAGCCTAAGAATACCAGCCTTCAGCTGTCCACTTTAGATTGGCTGGTTGTCAAAAGTGAAGGGGACCCCATGCCATTTTTTTAAATTATTGCTAAAGCTGACAGATGAGGGTTGCAGCCCATAGCTGTCAGTTTATCCTGGCTGGTTATCAAAAATACAGGGGAACCTGTTGTGAATTCTGTGGCCAAGCTCCCTCCTGTGGTCGTGAGTGGTACTGCGGCTGGTTCTGTCTATAAGCTTCCTTTGGTGGATGAGAGTGGTACTGCGGCTTCTGAGTTTCCTTCCTCAGGTGTTGAGGTTAAGTCGTTAGGTGCTGCTCTATTTAGCTCCACCTGGTGCTTTGATCCTGGCCTCCAGTCAATGTTCTAGTATTGGTCTTGCTTCCTCCTGGATCGTTCCTGTGGCCTCTCTATCCTGCATAAGCTAAGTTCTGCTTGTGTTATTTTTGTTTGCTATATTTTCTGTCCAGCTTGCTATATTGGTTTTTCTTGCTTGCTGGAAGCTCTGAGACGCAGAGGGAGCACCTCCGTACCGTTAGTCGGTGCGGAGGGTCTTTTTGCCCCTCTGCGTGGTTGTTTGTAGGTTTTTGTGTTGACCGCAAAGCTATCTTTCCTATCCTCGGTCTATTCAGTAAGTCGGGCCTCACCTTGCTAAATCTATTTCATCTCTGTGTTTGTATTTCATCTTTACTCACAGTCATTATATGTGGGGGGCTGCCTTTTCCTTTGGGGAATTTCTCTGAGGCAATGTAGGCTTATTTTTCTATCTTCAGGGCTAGTTAGTTTCTCAGGCTGTGCCGAGTTGCATAGGGAGCGTTAGGCGCAATCCACGGCTACCTCTAGTGTGGTGTGATAGGATTAGGGATTGCGGTCAGCAGAGTTTCCACGTCTCAGAGCTCGTCCTATGTTTTTGGTAAATGTCAGGTCACCTTGTGTGCTCTGAACTTCAAGGTCCATTGTGATTCTGAATTACCTGTTCACAACAGTACTGGAGGCCCAAAGTACTAATGCTTCTCAATAGAGGGAAAAGAGAAGTTCTGAGACCATTTTTTTTTCTTTGCACTGTGTTCTGTCTTTCTTTTCCCCTTTACATCAGGGTGGTTCAGAACACAGGTGTGGACATGGACATTCAGGGTCTGTCCTCTTTGATGGATAATCTCACTATAAGAGTACAGAACATTCAAGATTTAGTGGTTCAGAATCCTATGTTAGAACCTAAAATTCCTATTCCTGAGTTATTTTCTGGAGATAGAGCTAAGTTTTTGAATTTTAAAAATAATTGTAAACTGTTTCTGGCTTTGAAACCCCGCTCCTCTGGTGACCCAGTTCAACAAATTAAAATCATTATTTCTTTATTACGTGGCGACCCTCAAGACTGGGCATTTTCCCTTGCGCCAGGAGATCCTGCATTATGTAATATTGATGCGTTTTTTCTGGCGCTCGGATTGCTGTATGATGAACCTAATTCAGTGGATCAGGCAGAGAAAAATTTGCTGGCTCTGTATCAGGGTCAGGATGAGATAGAGATTTATTGTCAGAAGTTTAGAAAGTGGTCCGTGCTCACTCAATGGAATGAATGTGCGCTGGCAGCTATTTTCAGAAAGGGTCTCTCTGATGCCCTTAACCCCCTTCATGACCCAGCCTATTTTGACCTTAAAGACCTTGCCGTTTTTTGCAATTCTGACCAGTGTCCCTTTATGAGGTAATAACTCAGGAACGCTTCAACGGATCTTAGCGGTTATGAGATTGTTTTTTCGTGACATATTGGGCTTCATGTTAGTGGTAAATTTAGGTCAATAAATTCTGCGTTTATTTGTGATAAAAACGGAAATTTGGCGAAAATTTTGAAAATTTCGCAATTTTCACATTTTGAATTTTTATTCTGTTAAACCAGAGAGTTATGTGATGCAAAATAGTTAATAAATAACATTTCCCATATGTATACTTTACATCAGCACAATTTTGGAAACAAAATTTTTTTTTGCTAGGAAGTTATAAGGGTTAAAATTTGACCAGCGATTTCTCATTTTTACAACGAAATTTACAAAACCATTTTTTTTAGGGACCACCTCACATTTGAAGTCAGTTTGAGGGGTCTATATGGCTGAAAATACCCAAAAGTGACACCATTCTAAAAAATGCACCCATCAAGGTACTCAAAACCACATTCAAGAAGTTTATTAACCCTTCAGGTACTTCACAGCAGCAGAAGTAACATGGAAGGAAAAAATTAACATTTAACTTTTTAGTCACAAAAATTATCTTTTAGCAACAATTTTTTTATTTTCCCAATGGTAAAAGGAGAAACTGAACCACGAAAGTTGTTTTCCAATTTGTCCTGAGTACACTGATACCTCATATGTTGGGGTAAACCACTGTTTGGGTGCACGGCAGGGCTTGGAAGGGAAGGAGCGCCATTTGACTTTTTGAATGAAAAATTGGCTGCACTCTTTAGCGGACACCATGTCACGTTTGGAGAGCCCCCGTGTGCCTAAAAATTGGAGTTCCCCCACAAGTGACCCCATTTTGGAAACTAGACGCCCCAAGGAACTTATCTAGATGCACAGTGAGCACTTTGAACCCCCAGGTGCTTCACAAATTGATCCGTAAAAATGAAAAAGTACTTTTTTTTCACAAAAAAATTCTTTTAGCCTCAATTTTTTCATTTTTACATGGGCAACAGGATAAAATGGATCCTAAAATTTGTTGGGCAATTTCTCCTGAGTACACCGATACCTCACATGTGGGGGTAAACCACTGTTTGGGCACATGGTAAGGCTCGGAAGGGAAGGAGCGCCATTTGACTTTTTGAATGAAAAATTATCTCCATCGTTAGCGGACACCATGTCGCGTTTGGAGATCCCCTGTGTGCCTAAACATTGGAGCTCCCCCACAAGTGACCCCATTTTGGAAACTAGACCCCACAAGGAACTTATCTAGATGCCTAGTGAGCACTTTAAACCCTCAAGTGCTTCACAAATTGATCTGTAAAAATGAAAAAGTACTTTTTTTTCACCCAAAAAAAATTTTTGCCTCAATTTTTTCATTTTAACATGGGCAACAGGATAAAATGGATCATAAAATTTGTTGGGCAATTTCTCCCGAGTACGCCGATACCTCATATGTGGGGGTAAACCACTGTTTGGGCACACGGCAGGGCTCGGAAGGGAAGGCGCGCCATTTGGCTTTTTAAATGGAAAATTAGCTCCAATCATTAGCGGACACCATGTCACGTTTGGAGAGCCCCTGTATGCCTAAACATTGGAGATCCCCCACAAGTGACCCCATTTTGGAAACTAGACCCCCAAAGGAACTTATCTAGATGCATATTGAGCACTTTAAACCCCCAAGTGTTTCACAGAAGTTTATAACGCAGAGCCATGAAAATAAAAAATAAAAATTATTTTCTCAAAAATGATCTTTTAGCCTGCAATTTTTTATTTTCCCAAGGGTAACAGGAGAAAGTTGACCCCAAAAGTTGTTGTCCAGTTTCTCCTGAGTACGCTGATACCCCATATGTGGGGGTAAACCACTGTTTGGGCACATGCCGGGGCTCGGAAGTGAAGTAGTGACGTTTTGCAATGCAGACTTTGATGGAATGCTCTGTGGGCGTCACGTTGCATTTGCAGAGCCCCTGATGTGGCTAAACAGTAGAAACCCCCCACAAGTGACCCCATTTTGGAAACTACACCCTGAAAGGAACTTATCTAGATGTGTGGTGAGCACTTTGAACCCCCAAGTGCTTCCCAGAAGTTTATAATACAGAGCCGTGAAAATAATAAATACGTTTTCTTTCCTCAAAAATAATTATTTAGCCCAGAATTTTGTATTTTCCCAAGGGTTACAGGAGAAATTGGACCCCAAAAGTTGTTGTCCAGTTTCTCCTGAGTACGCTGATACCCCAAGTGTGGGGGTAAACCACTGTTTGGGCACACGTCGGGGCTCAGAAGGGAAGTAGTGACTTTTGAAATGCAGACTTTGATGGAATGGTCTGCGGGCGTCACGTTGAGTTTGCAGAGCCCCTGGTGTGCCTAAACAGTAGAAACCCCCCACAAGTGACCCCATTTTAGAAACTAGACCCCCCAAGGAACTTATCTAGATATGTGGTGAGCACTTTGAACCCCCAAGTGCTTCACAGACGTTTACAACGCAGAGCCGTGAAAATAAAAAAATAATTTTTCTTTCCTCAAAAATGATGTTTTAGCAAGCATTTTTTTATTTTCACAAGGGTAACAGGAGAAATTGGACCCCAGTAATTGTTGCGCAGTTTGTCCTGAGTATGATGGTACCCCATATGTGGGGGTAAACCACTGTTTGGGTGCACGTCGGGGCTCGGAAGGGAGGGAGCACCATTTGACTTTTTGAATACAAGATTGGCTGGAATCAATGGTGGCGCCATGTTGCGTTTGGAGACCCCTGATGTGCCTAAACAGTGGAAACCCCTCAATTCCACCTCCAACACTAACCCCCCCACACCCCTAACCCTTATCCCAACTGTAGCCGTAACCCTAATCACAACCCTAACCCCAACACACCCCTAACCACAACCCTAACCCCAACACACCCCTAACCC
Source organism: Ranitomeya imitator (assembly GCF_032444005.1). Classification (NCBI taxonomy): domain Eukaryota; kingdom Metazoa; phylum Chordata; class Amphibia; order Anura; family Dendrobatidae; genus Ranitomeya; species Ranitomeya imitator. The sequence continues at coordinate 54,060,647 of NC_091284.1, forward strand.
TAACCACAACCCTAATTCCAACCCTAACCCTAAGGCTATGTGCCCACGTTGCGGATTCGTGTGAGATTTTTCAGCATCATTTTTGAAAAATACGCGGGTAAAAGGCACTGCGTTTTACCTGCGGATTTTCCGCGGATGTCCAGTGTTTTTTGTGCGGATTTCACCTGCGGATTCCTATTGAGGAACAGGTGTAAAACCCTGCGGAATCCGCACAAAGAATTGACATGCTGCGGAAAATACAACGCAGCGTTTCCGCGCGGTATTTTCCGCACCATGGGCACAGCGGATTTGGTTTTCCATAGGTTTACTTGGTACTGTAAACCTGATGGAAAACTGCTACGAATCCGCAGCGGCCAATCCGCTGCGGATCCACAGCCAAATCCGCACCGTGTTCACATTGCCTAATTCTAAAGGTATGTGCACACACTGCGGAAAACGCTGTAGATCCGCAGCAGTTTCCCATGAGTTTACAGTTCAATGTAAACCTATGGGAAACAAAAATCGCTGTACACATGCTGCGGAAAAACTGCACGGAAACGCAGCGGTTTACATTCTGCAGCATGTCACTTCTTTGTGCGGATTCCGCAGCGGTTTTACAACTGCTCCAGTAGAAAATCGCAGTTGTAAAACCGCAGTGAAATGCGCAGAAAAAACACGGTAAATCCGCCATAAATCCGCAGCGGTTTAGCACTGCGGATTTATGAAATCCGCAGCGGAAATATCCGCAGAGGACCAGAATACGTGTGCACATACCGAAACCCTAACCCTAGCCCTAACCCTAACCCTACCCCTAACCCTACCCCTAACCCTACCCCTACCCCTACCCCTAACCCTACCCCTAACCCTAACCCTAACCCTACCCCTAACCCTAACCCTACCCCTAACCCTAACCCTACCCCTAACCCTAGCCCTAACCCTAACCCTATTCTAACATTAGTGGAAAAAAAAATTCTTTATTTTTTTATTGTCCCTACCTATGGGGGTGACAAAGGGGGGAGGGTCATTTATTATTTTTTTTATTTTGATCACTGAGATAGATTATATCTCAGTGATCAAAATGCACTTTGAACGAATCTGCCGGCCGGCAGATTCGGCGGGCGCACTGCGCATGCGCCCGCCATTTTGGAAGATGGCGGCGCCCAGGGAGAAGACGGACGGACCCCGGCAGCATCGGTAAGTATGATGGGGTGCGGGGGGAGCACGGGGGGGGGATCGGAGCATGGGAGGGTGGATCGGAACGTGGGAGGGGTGGAACGGAGCACCGGGGGGGTGGAACGGAGCACGGGGGGGTGGAACGGAGCACGGGGGGTGGAATGGAGCACGGGGGGGTGGATCGGAGTGCAGGAGGGGTGATTGGAGCACGGGGGGGTGATTAGAGCATGGGGGTGAGCGGACAAGAGCACGGGGGGGAGCGGAGCACAGGACGGAGGGGAGCGGGGGAGTGTACCGGGCAGATCGGGGGGCTGGGGGGGCGATCGGTGGGGTGGGGTGGGGGCACATTAGTATTTCCAGCCATGGCCGATGATATTGCAGCATCGGCCATGGCTGGATTGTAATATTTCACCCGTTATAATAGGTGAAATATTACAAATCGCTCTGATTGGCAGTTTCACTTTCAACAGCCAATCAGAGTGATCGTAGCCACGGGGGGGTGAAGCCACCCCCCCTGGGCTAAACTACCACTCCCCCTGTCCCTGCAGATCGGGTGAAATGGGAGTTAACCCTTTCACCCGATCTGCAGGGACGCGATCTTTCCATGACGCCACATAGGCGTCATGGGTCGGATTGGCACCGACTTTCATGATGCCTACGTGGCGTCATGGGTCGGGAAGGGGTTAAGGATGTCATGGTGGGATTTCATATGCCTGCTGGTCTGAATGAGTCTATGTCTTTGGCCATTCAGATCGGTCGACGCTTGCGCGAGCGTAAATCTGTGCACCATTTGGCGGTATTATCTGAGCATAAACCTGAGCCTATGCAGTGCGATAGGACTTTGACCAGAGCTGAAAGGCAAGAACACAGACGTCAGAATGGGCTGTGTTTCTACTGTGGTGATTCCACTCATGCTATCTCCGATTGTCCTAAGCGCACTAAGCGGTTCGCTAGGTCTGCCACCATTGGTACGGTACAGTCAAAATTTCTTTTTTCCGTTACTTTGATCTGCTCTTTGTCTTCCTATTCTGTCATGGCATTTGTGGATTCAGGCGCTGCCCTGAATTTGATGGACTTCGAGTATGCTAGGCGCTGTGGGTTTGTCTTGGAGCCCTTGCAGTGTCCTATTCCATTGAGAGGAATTGATGCTACGCCTTTGGCCAAGAATAAGCCTCAGTATTGGACCCAGCTGACCATGTGCATGGCTCCTGCGCACCAGGAGGATATTCGCTTTCTGGTGTTGCATAATCTGCATGATGTGGTCGTGTTGGGGTTGCCATGGCTACAAGTCCATAACCCAGTATTAGATTGGAAATCAATGTCTGTGTCCAGCTGGGGTTGTCAGGGGGTACATGGGGATGTTCCATTTCTGTCTATCTCATCATCCACCCCTTCTGAGGTCCCAGAGTTCTTGTCTGATTACCAGGATGTATTCGATGAGCCCAAGTCCAATGCCCTACCTCCGCATAGGGATTGTGATTGTGCTATCGATTTGGTTCCTGGTAGTAAGTTTCCTAAGGGTCGACTGTTTAATTTATCTGTACCTGAGCACGCCGCTATGCGAAGTTACGTGAAGGAGTCTTTGGAGAAGGGTCATATTCGCCCGTCATCGTCGCCATTGGGAGCGGGTTTCTTTTTTGTGGCCAAGAAGGATGGTTCGCTGAGACCTTGTATTGATTACCACCTTCTAAATAAAATTACGGTCAAACTTCAGTACCCCTTGCCGCCGTTGTCTGATTTGTTTGCTCGGATTAAGGGGGCTAGTTGGTTCACCAAGATAGATCTTTGTGGTGCGTATAATCTTGTGCGTATCAAACGGGGCGATGAATGGAAAACAGCATTTAATACGCCCGAAGGCCATTTTGAGTACCTGGTTATGCCATTCGGACTTTCTAATGCTCCATCAGTGTTTCAGTCCTTTATGCATGACATCTTCCGAGAGTACCTGGATAAATTCCTGATTGTATACTTGGATGATATTTTGGTCTTCTCGGATGATTGGGAGTCTCATGTGAAGCAGGTCAGAATGGTGTTCCAGGTCCTGCGTGCTAATTCTTTGTTTGTGAAGGGGTCAAAGTGTCTCTTTGGTGTTCAGAAGATTTCATTTTTGGGGTTCATTTTTTCTCCTTCTACTATCGAGATGGACCCTGTTAAAGTTCAGGCCATTTATGATTGGACTCAGCCAACATCTCTGAAGAGTCTGCAGAAGTTCCTGGGCTTTGCTAATTTTTATCGTCGCTTCATCGCTAATTTTTCTAGCATTGCTAAACCGTTGACTGATTTAACCAAGAAGGGTGCTGATGTGGTCAATTGGTCTTCTGCTGCTGTGGAAGCTTTTCAGGAGTTGAAGCGTCATTTTTCTTCTGCCCCTGTGTTGTGCCAACCAGATGTTTCGCTTCCGTTCCAGGTCGAGGTTGATGCTTCCGAAATTGGAGCAGGTGCTGTTTTGTCGCAGAGAACTTCTGATTGCTCGGTGATGAAACCATGCGCCTTCTTTTCCAGGAAATTTTCGCCTGCTGAGCGAAATTATGACGTTGGCAATCGAGAGTTGCTAGCCGTGAAGTGGGCATTCGAGGAGTGGCGTCATTGGCTTGAAGGAGATAAGCATCGCGTGGTGGTCTTGACTGATCACAAAAACTTGACTTATCTCGAGTCTGCCAAACGGTTGAATCCTAGACAGGCTCGTTGGTCACTGTTTTGCTCCCGTTTTGACTTTGTGGTTTCGTACCTTCCGGGCTCTAAAAATGTGAAGGTGGATGCCCTGTCTAGGAGTTTTGTGCCCGATTCTCCGGGTTTGCCTGAGCCAGCGGGTATTCTCAAAGAGGGGGTAATTTTGTCTGCCATCTCCCCTGATTTGCGGCGGGTGCTGCAAAAATTTCAGGCTAATAGACCTGACCGTTGCCCAGCGGAGAAACTGTTTGTCCCTGATAGGTGGACGAATAAAGTTATCTCTGAGGTTCATTGTTCGGTGTTGGCTGGTCATCCTGGAATCTTTGGTACCAGAGATTTGGTGGCTAGATCCTTTTGGTGGCCGTCTCTGTCGTGGGATGTGCGTTCTTTTGTGCAGTCCTGTGGGATTTGTGCTCGGGCTAAGCCCTGCTGTTCTCGTGCCAGTGGGTTGCTTTTGCCCTTGCCGGTCCCGAAGAGGCCTTGAACGCATATCTCTATGGATTTTATTTCGGATCTCCCTGTCTCTCAAAGAATGTCGGTCATTTGGGTGGTTTGTGATCGCTTCTCTAAGATGGTCCATTTGGTGCCCTTGTCTAAATTGCCTTCCTCCTCTGATTTGGTGCCATTGTTTTTTCAGCATGTGGTTCGTTTACATGGCATTCCAGAGAACATCGTTTCTGACAGAGGTTCCCAGTTTGTTTCGAGGTTTTGGCGAGCCTTTTGTGCTAGGATGGGCATTGATTTGTCTTTTTCCTCGGCTTTCCATCCTCAGACAAATGGTCAGACTGAACGAACCAATCAGACCTTGGAAACATATCTGAGATGTTTTGCTTCTGCTGATCAGGATGATTGGGTGTCCTTTTTGCCTTTGGCTGAGTTCGCCCTTAATAATCGGGCCAGCTCGGCTACTTTGGTTTTGCCATTTTTCTGCAATTCTGGGTTCCACCCTCGTTTCTCTTCAGGGCAGGTTGAGTCTTCGGACTGTCCTGGTGTGGATACTGTGGTGGATAGGTTGCAGCAGATTTGGACTCATGTAGTGGACAATCTGACTTTGTCCCAGGAGAAGGCTCAACGTTTCGCTAACTGCAGGCGCTGTGTGGGTCCCCGACTTCGTGTTGGGGATTTGGTTTGGTTGTCATCTCGTTATATTCCTATGAAGGTTTCCTCTCCTAAATTTAAGCCTCGTTTCATTGGTCCATATAGGATTTCTGAGGTTCTTAATCCTGTGTCTTTTCGTTTGACTCTTCCGGCTTCTTTTTCCATCCATAACGTGTTCCATAGGTCATTGTTGCAGAGATACGTGGCACCTGTGGTTCCATCTATTGATCCTCCTGCTCCGGTTTTGGTTGAAGGGGAATTGGAGTATATTGTGGAGAAGATTTTGGATTCTCGTGTTTCGAGACGGAAACTTCAGTATCTGGTTAAGTGGAAAGGCTATGGTCAGGAAGATAATTCCTGGGTCTTTGCCTCTGATGTCCATGCTGCTGATCTGGTTCGTGCCTTTAATGTGGCTCATCCTGGTCGGCCTGGGGGCTCTGGTGAGGGTTCGGTGACCCCTCCTCAAGGGGGGGTACTGTTGTGAATTCTGTGGCCAAGCTCCCTCCTGTGGTCGTGAGTGGTACTGCGGCTGGTTCTGTCTATAAGCTTCCTTTGGTGGATGAGAGTGGTACTGCGGCTTCTGAGTTTCCTTCCTCAGGTGATGAGGTTAAGTCGTTAGGTGCTGCTCTATTTAGCTCCACCTGGTGCTTTGATCCTGGCCTCCAGTCAATGTTCTAGTATTGGTCTTGCTTCCTCCTGGATCGTTCCTGTGGCCTCTCTATCCTGCATAAGCTAAGTTCTGCTTGTGTTATTTTTGTTTGCTATATTTTCTGTCCAGCTTGCTATATTGGTTTTTCTTGCTTGCTGAAAGCTATGAGACGCAGAGGGAGCACCTCCGTACCGTTAGTCGGTGCGGAGGGTCTTTTTGCCCCTCTGCGTGGTTGTTTGTAGGTTTTTGTGTTGACCGCAAAGCTATCTTTCCTATCCTCGGTCTATTCAGTAAGTCGGGCCTCACTTTGCTAAATCTATTTCATCTCTGTGTTTGTATTTCATCTTTACTCACAGTCATTATATGTGGGGGGCTGCCTTTTCCTTTGGGGAATTTCTCTGAGGCAAGGTAGGCTTATTTTTCTATCTTCAGGGCTAGTTAGTTTCTCAGGCTGTGCCGAGTTGCATAGGGAGCGTTAGGCGCAAACCACGGCTACCTCTAGTGTGGTGTGATAGGATTAGGGATTGCGGTCAGCAGAGTTTCCACGTCTCAGAGCTCGTCCTATGTTTTTGGTAAATGTCAGGTCACCTTGTGTTCTCTGAACTTCAAGGTCCATTGTGATTCTGAATTACCTGTTCACAACAGGAACCCACGCCATTTTTTTTAAATAATTTATTTAGAGTGCAGGTGCCAGCTGATGAATACTCCCATCAGCCGCCACCTGCTCTTGCTGTTATTAGTGGCAACAGGCGTTGGCTGATGTAAGTAGTAAGTCCCATCAGCTGACACCAGTGACTGGAGGTAAACTTTGTACTGCCGATCACAGCTGCAGGTTCATGTTGTCATCTGGCAGCGTGGTAACAGGGGGTTCTCTAAACAGAGGTAATGATTTCCAGTACCATCTATCACTGTCACAGCTGTCAGCTGACATTTGACAGCATGTCCCCGCAGCACTCTGACTGGTAGTAACGATCTTACCGTGATCAAAACTGCCAGAAGGATCACAGTCTTAGAAGAAACTTGATCATTTGCTGAATTTTGTAGAAAATGCTAGGGTATCCGAACACAAATCCGATTGTGCAACGTTCGTGCCTACTTTGAGATTGGTGAACATTTTCAGAACAAGTTTTCTGATCTCATGTGGTGACCTCTAGCTGCTGTCAAAACACAAAGACTGAATCAGCATGGAAAACCTGTGCTGGACCCAGGGTTGGTAATTATATTCTCATTTTATTTTTTTTACACAGTACTGGCTAACAGAAAAGAGAAACATGAAAGTTTAATAAATGGAAGTCTTAGACCTGATGAGGATAGTGTACTTACTTTAAAATCCATGATGGGCAGCAAGGTGGCTCAGTGGTTAGCACTGTTGCTTTGCAGCTTTGGGGTCCTTGGTTCAAATGCCACCAAGGACAACATCTACAAGGAGTTGGTATGTTCTCTCTGTGCTTTCATGCGTTTCCTCCATTTTTTCCAACATTACAAAAACATACTGATAGGGAACTTAAATTGTGAGCTACAATGGGGACAGTGATGATGATATCTGTAAAGCGCTGATGAAATTAATGGTGTATAATTAACATATCAATGTTGGAATGGGTGTATACTCTGAAGATATTAAGATGAGCATTTTATGAGTCCAGATTTGAAATAAGACATCTCATGAGTCTAAGTGTGTTCAGCTTTTGTCCACCCAGGATGACTAAGGGTTCGTGCAGATGACCATATCTTCGGTCCAAGTGTGATTCAGCAAAATACCTGATCGCTCTCTTATGAATTTCATTCTATGGATATATCTAATCTTTCCTCAGATAAAGTTTGCCCAAGGAAAAAATTGCTGCATGATTGTTTTTGATCCGATATTTGAATCCCACTCGGCCATGCAAGACAATGAGTCCATGGAAAACATTGTACTGCATTCGAATGACGTCCGAGTGTAGTCCAATTCCCGCACATTGATTTGCTTCATTGAAGAGAATCAGATTGCACTATGCTCACATTCAGATCAAACTCTACTCAGAGTGCACTATGCATAATCGACTGATTCTCTTGGGTGAGGAGTTGCAGTTTATTTTGAAAGGGTGAGATTTCTGGAGCAGGAGAAACTCTGAGGAGCTGTCAATTAGGCTAGGCGGACACAATTTGAGTTACATTTTCATAAAGAATTATGCATTCATTATGACATGGATTTTTAAAGTAAATGGACCATCAGATTTAAGATCTGTTTTGTAATATTAGCAGTTTTTACAAGTTTTTAAACTGCTTACATCTGCTTTAAATAAATACTTTTTTTTACATACACCTAGGTTTCTCAGAAGATAATTTGTGGTGACATCATCTATTAAAAAAATATTTTTTTTCTGTGTGCCCAAGACCGCATACAAAGGAATAGCAATAAGCAATAGCACACACAATATGAAAATGTGCTTTAGCTTGCAGTCCTGCTGTCAGGTAAATACCTTTTTTACAAGTTTTTTTAATCAAATAATATTTTACAGACTATAATTTCTATATTCTTGTTAATTTTCTTTAATGGGTTTTCTGGGCTAAATTGATAAGTCTGTAGTAACTCTGTGTGACTGCAGACTTATGAGTCCCCCGAGCGCACGGATTGTGCGCAAAGTTTTTTTGCCAGTTTCTGAACTGGGACCATCGGGTACGTTTGCGTGATGCATACTCCCCGGCAGAGCCCAACTACTGGTCCCATCCTAGCTCCATACACTTATATTGAGCAAGGCCGTGTCCACTAGACAACCGCGCCACTATGTCTACAGTCACCCAAAACGACTGCAGAATTATCATTTTGGATGAGACAAACCCTTTCAAGATAAAGCCAAAGGAAATACAGTCCAGTATTAGTAAATATCAGCATTCTATATATTTATGGATTAAAGATATAGACATTTTGATTTCCCACAAAGTATCTAGACATTATATGTATGCTTTATTTAATTCAGTTTCCACTCTATAAAAGCTGTCTGAGATGTCACATAGTGAATTGTATGAAAAGACAAGATTTGCAGCCCTAAAGTGAATAGCACCATTTATTGCTTTGTTGCTGTTTCATGTGATGTGGTTTATAGATGTGTTTTCCATACGTGTACTTTGTGTTATAGTCATTCTACACACTCTCCGGGCAAACATAAAACGTCTTCCATCGGAGGGAACATTTTTCTTGGCATCAACATCTGTAATCTTCTTTTCGCTCCTGTATTCATCATATTTACAGTATACTGCAATTTAGAAAAATTATTTTATACATTTCTGCCTATTATCTATCTAATCCTCCAGAATTTCAAAGAATTTCCTTTTCCTATTTCAATGAACTCTTCAAACAGCCTGAATTTTGCAGCTTAGACATTATTTCTGAAGTCTATGAATTCTAAAGAAGTGTCCATAGGTACCAAAATTGCTGCACAATTTTCTATGGGATTTTTGGCGAAAAAATCAGTAGCATTGTACAGCAGCAGCAGAGTTCACATCCACATGTTGAAGGTATTTTGATCTATAAAGCTTTTTTTTTCCATCCATAGCGTTTCAATTTTTGTTGTGGCTAATCGACATCTTTTTTTCAGATTTTAGCTGAACTGATAAACTCAATAGCGATCTAGACTTTAGTTGATTTTGCTGCAGATTGACTACAGGCACACAACAAAAGGTACAAGTCCACATTACAAAAAAATATAGTAGTAATAATAATAATAATAATAATAATAATAAAATGTTACTACTCACTACTGCTGCTGAATTGTTAGGTCCTAGGTGGTTTTTCATGGAAGTTTATATGCTTTCTACTCATCTGTGAGAACATTTCTTCAGCTAGAAGATGTAATGCATGGATGCAACTACAGTTGAAGCTGGATGTACTAAGACATGAATGCTTTTGTCTAGAGGCAATTCTTTTTCTTTTTTTGTATTGAATTCTTTTTTTTAAGAATCATTTGGTGATTTGGATACTCTTGCTCCATCTGAAATTTTTATTTCTTAATTTCTAGATAAGCATTGGTTTTCTGAAAGCCACTCAGCTATCTTCCTTCTATTGAATTATTGTTACGTGTCAGATACTGCAGGATCAAAATATCCTTTGACCCCTGGATAGTGATTTGATGTTAAAATGGGGTCCACTGGATTACATCACCAGAAGAGATGCTATTAGTGATGAGCGAACGTGCTCACCACTATTCCTTACTCACCCGAGTATCGGGGTATTCGGGATACTCGCCGAGCAGCGAGCATTTCCGGGATTATTCAGCGGTAACTGCAGTCTCCACCCAGCAGTTTTGTTGGACTTTGGAGACCCAATCACGGTGCAGGGATTGTCTGCCAGGCCATGAAATGCCGCAGCCATCTTTGTTGTGGTCGTGCAGTGATTGGCTGGGCCGTACAACATCATCCCGAGTATAAGAGACCTGGCGCCGTCCTGCTCGCTGCATTCTGTTCCTGTTTCAGAGAGAGTAGGGAGAGCTGCTGCCGAGATAGGATCGGAATCATGGTTTTAGAATTAGTGTAGGTCTGCAACTCTTACAACCACAACTCCTGAGAAACCAAAAGTCCTTTTTAGGGCTAATGATAATTTGTGGGTCCCGATATTTCAGCGCTAGGCAGGCAGGGCACAGCATATCCACATCAGTGCAAGGCCTGCAGGCACTGTATGTGCTTCCAATGCTCCCACTGCATCCTTCCCAAAGTTCCATAACTGCCTGCTGCTGCACCTTATTTACTGTCTATGTACCTTTTTTTTTTCCACAAATTCCCCCCCCCCAAAAAAAAATATACAGTCTGTTCTGTCAGACTGAGGCCTGTTAAAAAGTGATCATTTGTCAGGCATACGTAGCATAGTTGTGTGCGCTACCCTTGTGCCCCCCTTTTTTTGGTGTTTTAAATTCACCGAAAAAATCCTTTCTCTGTCCTCGAAGTTTGGTCGTTGGAGGCCGGTGTGCTTATTTTTTGGCTGTGTGACACTCAAATTCTATACAGCGCTATTTAGCATCCCAAAAAATTGAAAGGCCACAGATTTGCCAGTGTGGTATTTCCGTTACAGCCGTCAACCGTCATATATCTCTGTGCTCCAAGTTTGATCATTGGAGGCCGGTGTACTTATTTTGTGGCTGTGTGATACTCAAATTCTATACAGCACTATTTAGCATCCCAAAAAATTGAAAGGCCACAGATTTGCCAGTGTGGTATTTTCGTTACAGCAGTCATATATCTCTGTGCTCTAAGTTTGGGCATTGTAGGCCGGTGTACTTACTTTGTGGCTGTGTGATACTCAAATTCTATACAGCGCTATTTAGCATCCCAAAAAATTGAAAGGCCACAGATTTGCCAGTGTGGTATTTCCGTTTCAGCGGTCAACCGTCATCTATCTCTGTGCTCTAAGTTTGAGCATTGGAGGCTGGTGTACTTATTTTGTGGCTGTGTGATACTCTAATTCTGTACAGCGCTATTTAGCATAAATTAACTTAAAAAAATTGAATACTGTCTGTGAGGTTGGGCTGAGGCCTGCCTGGTGTTTGGGTTTGAAAAATCATAGATTTACAGGCATACTGATCACGTATTAATAAAGACATTTGTGTTGAGCATTTGAAATAGTGCAGTAGTCCATTTAAAATGGTTAAGGCAAGGGGCAAGGGACGGGGAAGTGGACGTGATGCTGATGGTGCATCCAGAGGACGAGGACATGGGCAAGGTGAAAGTGGGCAAAAACAAAGACCCACATCTTCTCGCTTGACCTTCCTTTCCCAGTTTCTGGGGGACCTCAGCACACCACAATTGAAGTCAGAGCAGTGTGAAACGATTGTTGGTTAGATAGCGGATAATGCTTCCAGTCACTTAGCCACCACCACCACCTTGTCATCCACACCGTCAAGTCTGAGTAGCTGTGGGTGTGGCCAGGATTTTCCTCACCCTGATCCTCCTTCCTCCTACCATGCCAAGTGCCTTGAGACAACTCATCCCACACTTGGACACTCTGAAGAGCTGTTCAGTTTTCCATTTCAAGATTCAGAAATCTCTGCCAGTCAACTTGAAGTGGGGAAAGATGAGATCTGTTGTGAATTCTATGGCAGAGCTCCCTCCTGTGGTCACAAGTGGTACTTCGGCTGATTCTCTCTGTGAGCTTCCGTTGGTGGAGGAAAGTGGTACTGCGGCTTCTGAGTTTCCTTCCTCAGGTGATGTGGTGAAGTCGTTAGGTGCTGCTCTATTTAACTCCACCTAGTGCCTTGATCCTGGCCTCCAGTCAATGTTCTAGTATTGGACCTGTTTCCTCCTGGATCGTTCCTGTGGCCTGCTGCTCTGCATAGCTAAGTTCCGCTTTGCTATTTTGTTTGCTGTTTTTTTCTGTCCAGCTTGTCTATTTGTTTTTTTCTGCTTGCTGGAAGCTCTGGGACGCAGAGGGTGTACCTCCGTGCCGTTAGTTCGGTACGGAGGGTCTTTTTGCCCCTTTTGCGTGGTTTTTGTAGGGTTTTGTGTTGACCGCAAAGTTACCTTTCCTATCCTCGCTCTGTTCAGAAAGTCGGGCCTCACTTTGCTAAATCTATTTCATCTCTACGTTTGTCTTTTCATCTTAACTCACAGTCATTACATGTGGGGGCTGCCTTTTCCTTTGGGGTATTTTCTCTGAGGCAAGGTAGGCTTATTTTCTATCTTCAGGCTAGCTAGTTTCTCAGGCTGTGCCAAGTTGCATAGGGAGCGTTAGGCGCAATCCACGGCTGCCTCTAGTGTGGTTGGAGAGGATTAGAGATTGCGGTCAGCAGAGTTCCCACGTCTCAGAGCTCGTTCTATGTTTTTGGGTTATTGTCAGGTCACTGTATGTGCTCTGACCTCTATGTCCATTGTGGTACTGAATTACCTTATCATAACAGTACTGGAGGCCCAAAGTACTAATGATTCTCAATAGAGGAAAAAAGAAGTTCTGAGACCATTTTTTTTTCTCTGCACTGTGTTTTGCCTTTTTTCTCCCCTAGACATTTGGGTGGTTCAGGACACAGGTGTAGCGATGGACATTAAAGGTCTGTCTTCATGTGTGGATCAGCTCACGGCAAGAGTACAAAATATTCAAGACTTTGTGGTTCAGAATTCTATGTTAGAACCGAGAATTCCTAATCCTGATTTGTTTTTTGGAGATAGAACTAAATTTCAGAGTTTCAAAAATAATTGTAAACTATTTCTAGCTTTGAAACCTCGCTCCTCTGGTGACCCAGTTCAACAAGTTAGGATCATTATTTCTTTTTTACGTGGCGACCCTCAGGACTGGGCATTTTCTCTTGCGTCAGGAGATCCTGCATTAAGTAATATCAATGTGTTTTTCCTGGCTCTCGGATTGCTGTACGATGAACCTAATTCAGTGGATCAGGCAGTGAAAAATTTGCTGGCTCTGTGTCAGGGTCAGGATGAGATAGAGGTATATTGTCAGAAATTTAGAAAGTGGTCCGTACTCACTCAATGGAATGAAGGTGCGCTCGCAGCTATTTTCAGAAAGGGTCTCTCTGAAGCCCTTAAGGATGTCATGGTGGGATTTCCTATGCCTGCTGGTCTGAATGAGTCTATGTCTTTGGCCATTCAGATCGGTCGACGCTTGCGTGAGCGTAAATCTGTGCACCATTTGGCGGTATTACCTGAGCTTAAACCTGAGCCTATGCAGTGCAATAGGACTTTGACCAGAGTTGAACGGCAAGAACACAGACGTCTGAATGGGCTGTGTTTCTACTGTGGTGATTCCACTCATGCTATCTCTGATTGTCCTAAGCGCACTAAGCGGTTCGCTAGGTCTGCCACCATTGGTACGGTACAGTCAAAATTTCTTCTGTCCGTTACCTTGATCTGCTCTTTGTCATCGTATTCTGTCATGGCATTTGTGGATTCAGGCGCTGCCCTGAATTTGATGGACTTGGAGTATGCTAGGCGTTGTGGGTTTTTCTTGGAGCCCTTGCAGTGTCCTATTCCATTGAGAGGAATTGATGCTACGCCTTTGGCCAAGAATAAGCCTCAGTACTGGACCCAGCTGACCATGTGCATGGCTCCTGCACATCAGGAGGTTATTCGCTTTCTGGTGTTGCATAATCTGCATGATGTGGTCGTGTTGGGGTTGCCATGGCTACAAGTCCATAATCCAGTATTAGATTGGAAATCCATGTCTGTGTCCAGCTGGGGTTGTCAGGGGGTACATGGTGATGTCCAATTTCTGACTATTTCGTCATCCACCCCTTCTGAGGTTCCAGAGTTCTTGTCTGATTACCGGGAGGCATTTGATGAGCCCATGTCCGATACCCTACCTCCGCATAGGGATTGTGATTGTGCTATCGATTTGATTCCTGGTAGTAAATTCCCAAAAGGTCGACTGTTTAATTTTTCTGTGCCTGAGCACGCCGCTATGCGGAGTTATGTGAAGGAGTCCTTGGAGAAGGGGCATATTCGCCCGTCATCGTCGCCATTGGGAGCAGGGTTCTTTTTTGTAGCCAAGAAGGATGGTTCGCTGAGACCTTGTATAGATTACCCCCTTCTAAATAAGATCACGGTTAAATTTTAGTACCCCTTGCCGTTGTTATCTGATTTGTTTGCTCGGATTAAGGGGGCTAGTTGGTTCACCAAGATAGATCTTCGTGGTGCGTATAATCTTGTGCGTATTAAGCGAGGCAATGAATGGAAAACTGCATTTAATACGCCCGAGGGCCATTTTGAGTATCTAGTAATGCCATTCGGACTTGCCAATGCTCCATCAGTGTTTCAGTCCTTTATGCATGACATCTTCCGAGAGTACCTGGATAAATTCCTGATTGTATACTTGGATGACATTTTGATCTTCTCGGATGATTGGGAGTCTCATGTGAAGCAGGTCAGAACGGTGTTTCAGGTCCTGCGTGCTAATTCTTTGTTTGTGAAGGGATCAAAGTGTCTCTTTGGTGTTCAGAAGGTTTCATTTTTGGGGTTCATCTTTTCCCCTTCTACTATCGAGATGAACCCTGTTAAGGTCCAAGCCATCCATGATTGGACTCAGCCGACATCTCTGAAAAGTCTGCAAAAGTTCCTGGGCTTTGCTAATTTTTATCGTCGCTTCATCTGCAATTTTTCTAGTATTGCTAAACCATTGACCGATTTGACCAAGAAGGGTGCTGATGTGGTCAATTGGTCTTCTGCTGCTGTGGAAGCTTTTCAAGAGTTGAAGCGTCGTTTTTCTTCTGCCCCTGTGTTGTGTCAACCAGATGTTTCGCTTCCGTTCCAGGTCGAGGTTGATGCTTCTGAGATTGGAGCAGGGGCTGTTTTGTCGCAGAGAAGTTCTGATTGCTCGATGATGAAACCATGCGCCTTCTTTTACAGGAAGTTTTCGCCTGCTGAGCGAAATTATGATGTGGGCAATCGAGAATTGCTGGCCATGAAGTGGGCATTCGAGGAGTGGCGTCATTGGCTTGAAGGAGCTAAGCATCGCGTGGTGGTCTTGACTGATCATAAGAACTTGACTTATCTCGAGTCTGCCAAGCGGTTAAATCCTAGACAGGCTCGTTGGTCGCTGTTTTTTGCCCGTTTTGACTTTGTGATTTCGTACCTTCCAGGCTCTAAAAATGTGAAGGCGGATGCTCTGTCTAGGAGTTTTGTGCCCGACTCTCCGGGTTTTTCTGAGCCGGCGGGTATCCTCAAAGAGGGAGTAATTGTGTCTGCCATCTCCCCTGATTTGCGACGGGTGCTGCAAAAATTTCAGGCTAATAAACCTGATCGTTGCCCATCGGAGAAGCTGTTTGTCCCTGATAGGTGGACAAATAAAGTTATCTCTGAGGTTCATTGTTCGGTGTTGGCTGGTCATCCTGGAATCTTTGGTACTAGAGAGTTAGTGGCTAGATCCTTTTGGTGGCCATCTCTGTCGCGGGATGTGCGTTCTTTTGTGCAGTCCTGTGGAATTTGTGCTCGGGCTAAGCCCTGCTGTTCTCGTGCCAGAGGGTTGCTTTTGCCCTTGCCGGTCCCGAAGAGGCCTTGGACACATATCTCTATGGATTTTATTTCAGATCTTCCCGTCTCTCAAAAGATGTCAGTCATTTGGGTGGTCTGTGATCGCTTCTCTAAGATGGTCCATTTGGTACCCTTGTCTAAATTACCTTCCTCCTCTGATTTGGTGCCATTGTTCTTCCAGCATGTGGTTCGTTTACATGGCATTCCAGAGAATATCGTTTCTGACAGAGGTTCCCAGTTTGTTTCGAGGTTTTGGCGAGCCTTTTGTGGTAGGATGGGCATTGACTTGTCTTTTTCCTCGGCTTTCCATCCTCAGACTAATGGCCAGACCGAACGAACCAATCAGACCTTGGAAACATATCTGAGATGCTTTGTTTCTGCTGATCAGGATGACTGGGTGTCCTTTTTGCCTTTGGCTGAGTTCGCCCTTAATAATCGGACCAGCTCGGCTACCTTGGTTTCGCCGTTTTTCTGCAACTCTGGGTTCCATCCTCATTTCTCTTCAGGGCAGGTTGAGTCTTCGGACTGTCCTGGTGTGGATACTGTGGTGGACAGGTTGCAGCAGATTTGGACTCATGTAGTGGACAATTTGACCTTGTCCCAGGAGAAGGCTCAATGTTTCGCTAATCGCAGACGCTGTGTGGGTCCCCGACTTCGTGTTGGGGATTTGGTTTGGTTATCTTCTCATCATATTCCTATGAAGGTTTCCTCTCCTAAGTTTAAACCTCGTTTCATTGATCCGTATAGGATTTCTGAGGTTCTTAATCCTGTGTCTTTTCGTCTGACCCTTCCAGATTCTTTTTCCATACATAACGTATTCCATAGGTCATTGTTGCGGAGATACGTGGCACCTATGGTTCCATCTGTTGATCCTCCTGCCCTGGTTTTGGTGGAGGGGGAGTTGGAGTATATTGTGGAGAAGATTTTGGATTCTCGTGTTTCAAGACGGAAACTCCAGTATCTGGTTAAGTGGAAGGGTTATGCTCAGGGTTATGCTGATGTCCATGCCCCTGATCTTGTTCGTGCTTTTCATGTGACTCATCCTGGTCGTCCTGGGGGCTCTGGTGAGGGTTCGGTGACCCCTCCTCAAGGGGGGGGTACTGTTGTGAATTCTGTGGCAGAGCTCCCTCCTGTGGTCACAAGTGGTACTTCGGCTGATTCTCTCTGTGAGCTTCCGTTGGTGGAGGAAAGTGGTACTGCGGCTTCTGAGTTTCCTTCCTCAGGTGATGTGGTGAAGTCGTTAGGTGCTGCTCTATTTAACTCCACCTAGTGCCTTGATCCTGGCCTCCAGTCAATGTTCTAGTATTGGACCTGTTTCCTCCTGGATCGTTCCTGTGGCCTGCTGCTCTGCATAGCTAAGTTCCGCTTTGCTATTTTGTTTGCTGTTTTTTTCTGTCCAGCTTGTCTATTTGTTTTTTTCTGCTTGCTGGAAGCTCTGGGACGCAGAGGGTGTACCTCCGTGCCGTTAGTTCGGTACGGAGGGTCTTTTTGCCCCCTTTGCGTGGTTTTTGTAGGGTTTTGTGTTGACCGCAAAGTTACCTTTCCTATCCTCGCTCTGTTCAGAAAGTCGGGCCTCACTTTGCTAAATCTATTTCATCTCTACGTTTGTCTTTTCATCTTAACTCACAGTCATTACATGTGGGGGCTGCCTTTTCCTTTGCGGTATTTTCTCTGAGGCAAGGTAGGCTTATTTTCTATCTTCAGGCTAGCTAGTTTCTCAGGCTGTGCCGAGTTACATAGGGAGCGTTAGGCGCAATCCACGGCTGCCTCTAGTGTGGTTGGAGAGGATTAGGGATTGCGGTCAGCAGAGTTCCCACGTCTCAGAGCTCGTTCTATGTTTTTGGGTTATTGTCAGGTCACTGTATGTGCTCTGACCTCTATGTCCATTGTGGTACTGAATTACCTTATCATAACAGAGATCGCATGTAAAGCTGCCAAAAGCTTTGACCAACCCCGGTCACACAAAGGCAATGGTGGGAAAGTGTCACAAGAGGTGGACGATGATGAGACACAATTGCCAGAAAGTAAGGAGGAGGAGCAGGGTGTGGATGTGGAAAATGAGGTGGTGGATGACATAGTGACTGACCCAACGTGGCAGGAGGACATGCATAGCAAGGACAGCAGCACAAATGGGGATGGAGGCATATCACCCAACAAGCAGGAAGAAGCAGTGTGGTGGCCACAGACAAAAGGCGTACATCCGTTCCCCGTAACACCAACATGAGTGAAGTTGCCATTCCACCTGTGAGATCTTCCCAAGTCTGGCTATTTTTTAAAGACTCTGCCGATAATCCCAAACAGGCCACTTGCAGCAACTGCCATGCCCACAGCAGCAGCGGTAGCAAAACAACCAGCCTGACCACCAACAGCATGATCAGGCACATGGAAGCAAACCACCCGACTTTGTGGGTCGAACCTCAAGCTCCAGTACCAATGCCTGCTGGTCACACCACTGCTTCTTCCACTGTTTTGCGTAGAAGCCAATCCCCAGTACACCGTGCATGTGAAGATTCCTCTAAGCCCTGCACCTGTTGTGGCCCACAGTCAAGCAGTATCATCAGCAAGCATGTCCATGTCCTTGTCCCACAACATCATTCAGTTGTCTATAACCCAGTCTTTGGAATGCAAGCAGAAATACCCAGCCAACGTCCCACAGGCCTCAGTCATCAATTTTAATATTTCTCTTCTGCTTGCGCTAGAAATGCTGCCTTTTAGGCTTGTTGAGATGGAAGCTTTCCGAAACCTGATGGCAGCGGCCTTCCCAAGGTACTCGGTCCCCAGTCGCCACTATTTCTCCCGGTGTGCTGTACCGGCATTACACCAGCATGTGTCCCACAACATTACCCGTGCCCTCAACAATGCTGTTACCGGGAAAGTTCACCTAACCATAACCATGAACACGTGGACAAGTGCTTGTGGGCAGGGATGGTGCATCTCAATGATGGCACACTGGGTTAACGTAGTGGAAGCTGGGACCCAGTCGGACCTTGGGATGGAACACATCCTCCCCACACCGAGGATTGCTGGCCCTATGTCATTCAGAGTGGCCCCCACAGTCTACAGCTCCTGCACCTCCTCCTCTTCATCCTCCATGTCTGAAATCAGCACATCAATCAGAAGATGGAAGCACTGTAGCACTGCCACAGCCAAAAAAGGACAACACATTGGGGAATTGGGCATGGCATTACATTGGGTGGACTTCTTAACTCGGTCTCCTGCTATCTAAAATGTACCTGCCACTAGATCACCAGGGTGAACGTGCTCTGTACGATGCATTTTGGCCAAGGGTGCTGTGATGACACTCTTTAATTTTTTTGATAAAGGACAACACATTGGAGAATTGGGCATGGCATTACATTAGGCCTACTTCTTAACTTTGTCTCCTGCAATTTGTCCTGTACCTGCCAATAGATCACCAGGGTGAACATGCTCTGTACGGTGAATGTTTGCCAAGTGGCCTGTGATGGCACTCTTTTATTTTTTAAAAAAAGGATTTTACATTGGGGAATTGGGCATAGCATTACATTGGGCCGACTTCTTAACTCGGTCTCCTGCAATCTAAAATGTACCTGCCACTAGATCACCAGGGTGAACGTGCTCTGTACGATGCATTTTGGCCAAGGGTGCTGTGATGACACTCTTTAATTTTTTTGAAAAAGGACAACACATTGGGGAATTGGGCATGGCATTACATTGGGCTGACTTCTTAACTCAGTCTCCTGCAATCTAAAATGTACCTGTCACTTGATCCCCAGGGTGAATGTGCTCTGTACGATGCATTTTGGCCAAGGGGGCTGTGATAGCACTCTTTTAGCTTTTTAAAAAAGTACAAAACATTGGGGAATTGGGCATGGCATTACACTGGGCCTACTTCTTAATTCTTTCTCCTGCAATCTGTTCTGTACCTGCCAGTAGATCACCAGGGTGAACGTGCTCTGTACGGTGAATGTTTAGCAAGTGGCCTGCGATGGCACTTTTTTATTTTTAAAAAAAAAGGATTTTACTTTGGGGAATTGGGCATGATATTTCATTGGGCCTACTTCTCAACTCTGTCTCCTGCAATCTGTCCTGTACCTGGCAGTAGTTCACCATGGTGAAGGTACTCTGGACGGTGAATTTTGGTCAAGGGTGCTGTGATGGCACCCTTTTATTTTTTTTAAAAATGGACAACACATTGGGGAATTGGGCATGGCATTACATTAGGCCTACTTCTTAACTTTGTCTCCTGCAATTTGTCCTGTACCTGCCAATAGATCACCAGGGTGAACATGCTCTGTACGGTGAATGTTTGCCAAGTGGCCTGTGATGGCACTCTTTTATTTTTTAAAAAAAGGATTTTACATTGGGGAATTGGGCATAGCATTACATTGGGCCGACTTCTTAACTCGGTCTCCTGCAATCTAAAATGTACCTGCCACTAGATCACCAGGGTGAACGTGCTCTGTACGATGCATTTTGGCCAAGGGTGCTGTGATGATACTCTTTAATTTTTTTGAAAAAGGACAACACATTGGGGAATTGGGCATGGCATTACATTGGGCTGACTTCTTAACTCAGTCTCCTGCAATCTAAAATGTACCTGTCACTTGATCCCCAGGGTGAATGTGCTCTGTACGATGCATTTTGGCCAAGGGGGCTGTGATAGCACTCTTTTAGCTTTTTAAAAAAGTACAAAACATTGGGGAATTGGGCATGGCATTACATTGGGCCTACTTCTTAATTCTTTCTCCTGCAATCTGTTCTGTACCTGCCAGTAGATCACCAGGGTGAACGTGCTCTGTACGGTGAATGTTTAGCAAGTGGCCTGCGATGGCACTTTTTTATTTTTAAAAAAAAAAGGATTTTACTTTGGGGAATTGGGCATGATATTTCATTGGGCCTACTTCTCAACTCTGTCTCCTGCAATCTGTCCTGTACCTGGCAGTAGATCACCATGGTGAAGGTACTCTGGACGGTGAATTTTGGTCAAGGGTGCTGTGATGGCACCCTTTTATTTTTTTAAAAAATGGACAACACATTGGGGAATTGGGCATGGCATTACATTAGGCCTACTTCTTAACTTTGTCTCCTGCAATTTGTCCTGTACCTGCCAATAGATCACCAGGGTGAACATGCTCTGTACGGTGAATGTTTGCCAAGTGGCCTGTGATGGCACTCTTTTATTTTTTAAAAAAAGGATTTTACATTGGGGAATTGGGCATAGCATTACATTGGGCCGACTTCTTAACTCGGTCTCCTGCAATCTAAAATGTACCTGCCACTAGATCACCAGGGTGAACGTGCTCTGTACGATGCATTTTGGCCAAGGGTGCTGTGATGACACTCTTTAATTTTTTTGAAAAAGGACAACACATTGGGGAATTGGGCATGGCATTACATTGGGCTGACTTCTTAACTCAGTCTCCTGCAATCTAAAATGTACCTGTCACTTGATCCCCAGGGTGAATGTGCTCTGTACGATGCATTTTGGCCAAGGGGGCTGTGATAGCACTCTTTTAGCTTTTTAAAAAAGTACAAAACATTGGGGAATTGGGCATGGCATTACATTGGGCCTACTTCTTAATTCTTTCTCCTGCAATCTGTTCTGTACCTGCCAGTAGATCACCAGGGTGAACGTGCTCTGTACGGTGAATGTTTAGCAAGTGGCCTGCGATGGCACTTTTTTATTTTTTAAAAAAAAGGATTTTACTTTGGGGAATTGGGCATGATATTTCATTGGGCCTACTTCTCAACTCTGTCTCCTGCAATCTGTCCTGTACCTGGCAGTAGATCACCAGGGTGAAGGTACTCTGGACGGTGAATTTTGGTCAAGGGTGCTGTGATGGCACCCTTTTATTTTTTTTAAAAATGGACAACACATTGGGGAATTGGGCATGGCATTACATTAGGCCTACTTCTTAACTTTGTCTCCTGCAATTTGTCCTGTACCTGCCAATAGATCACCAGGGTGAACATGCTCTGTACGGTGAATGTTTGCCAAGTGGCCTGTGATGGCACTCTTATTTTTTAAAAAAAGGATTTTACATTGGGGAATTGGGCATAGCATTACATTGGGCCGACTTCTTAACTTGGTCTCCTGCAATCTAAAATGTACCTGCCACTTGATCACCAGGGTGAACGTGCTCTGTACGGTGCATTTTGGCCAAGGGGGCTGTGATGGCACTCCTTCATTTTTTTAAAAAAAGGACCCCACATTGGGGAATTGGGAATGGCATTCCATTGGGTCTACTTCTTAACTCTGTCTCCTGCAATGTCTCTTGTTTAACTGCCACTAGATCACCAGGGTGAACGTGCTTTGTACTGCTATAGGCCGGTGAAGTATGGTCAAGGGGGGCTGTGATGGCACTAGTCTATTTTTACAATAGGTACCCCCCATTGGTGAAACCACATCCTTGTTGGAAAACACTTCATAACATTTGTGTACCTTAAAGAGCTCACTTGAAAAGCTCCTTTTTGTGTTGCCTGGTTGCTAACATTGGACACAGTACACTTCATATAAATTTGATAAAGCTATGCTGTTAGTTTGCCTCAGTAGTTCATTAAAAATATAGCTTTGTCCACTATATTTGTTTCTCTCCTTGTGAGCCTTAACTTTGTCTGCCTCAAATGTACAAATGGAGAATATACAAATGGCGATTTGTAAACAAGATTGAAATACCGTACACTGAATGCATTCAGACAATCACAGAGCTGCATTTCTTGTAAAACATTTAGGGATGTGACAGACAATGTTCATGTTTGTTTATTCACTTCACAAACAGTTCTATGCCTCTATATGTTTGCTGTTTGTCATTGTAAAACATTAACCCCTTCATGACCCAGCCTACTTTGACCTTAAAGACCTTGCCGTTTTTTGCAATTCTGACCAGTGTCCCTTTATAAGGTAATAACTCAGGAATGCTTCAATGGATCCTAGCGGTTCTGAGATTGTTTTTTCGTGACATATTGGGCTTCATGTAAGTGGTAAATTTAGGTCAATAAATTCTGTGTTTATTTGTGATAAAAACGGAAATTTGGCGAAAATTTTGAAAATTTCGCAATTTTCACATTTTGAATTTTTATTCTGTTAAACCAGAGAGTTATGTGACACAAAATAGTTAATAAATAACATTTCCCACACGTCTACTTTACATCAGCACAATTTTGGAAACAAAATTTTTTTTTGCTAGGAAGTTATAAGGGTTAAAATTTGACCAGCAATTTCTCATTTTTACAACGAAATTTACAAAACCATTTTTTTTAGGGACCACCTCACATTTGAAGTCAGTTTGAGGGGTCTATATGGCTGAAAATACCCAAAAGTGACACCATTCTAAAAAATGCACCCCTCAAGGTGCACAAAACCACATTCAAGAAGTTTATTAACCCTTCAGGTGCTTCACAGCAGCAGAAGCAACATGGAAGGAAAAAATGAACATTTAACTTTTTAGTCACAAAAATGATTTTTCAGCAACAATTTTTTTATTTTCCCAATGGTAAAAGGAGAAACTGAACAACGAAAGTTGTTGTCCAATTTGTCCTGAGTATGCTGATACCTCATATGTGGGGGTAAACCACTGTTTGGGCGCACGGCAGGGCTTGGAAGGGAAGGAGCGCCATTTGACTTTTTGAATGAAAAATTGGCTGGACTTTTTAGCGGACACCATGTCACGTTTGGAGAGCCCCCGTGTGCCTAAAAATTGGAGCTCCCCCACAAGTGACCCCATTTTGGAAACTAGACGCCCCAAGGAACTTATCTAGATGCATAGTGAGCCCTTTAAACCCCCAGGTGCTTCACAAATTGATCCGTAAAAATGAAAAAGTACTTTTTTTTCACAAAAAAATTATTTTAGCCTCAATTTTTTCATTTTCACATGGACAACAGGATAAATTGGATCCTAAAATTTGTTGGGCAATTTCTCCTGAGTACACCGTTACCTCATATGTGGGGGTAAACCACTGTTTGGGCACATGGTAAGGCTCGGAAGGGAAGGAGCGCCATTTGACATTTTGAATGAAAAATTATCTCCATCGTTAGCGGACACCATGTCGCGTTTGGAGAGCCCCTGTGTGCCTACGCATTGGAGATCCCCCACAAGTGACCCCATTTTGGAAACTAGACCCCCCAAGGAACTTATCTAGATGCATACTGAGCACTTTAAACCCCAGGTGCTTCACAGAAGTTTATAATGCAGAGCCATGAAAATAAAAAATAATTTTTCTTTCCTCAAAAATGATTTTTAGCCTGGAATTTCCTATTTTGCCAATGGTAATAGGAGAAATTGGACCACAAATGTTGTTGTCCAGTTTGTCCTGAGTACGCAGATACCCCATATGTGGGGGTAAACCACTGTTTGGGCGCACGGCAGGGCTCAGAAGGGAAGGCACGCCATTTGGCTTTTTAAATGGAAAATTAGCTCCAATCATTAGCGGACACCATGTCGCGTTTGGAGAGCCCCTGTGTGCCTAAACATTGGAGATCCCCCACAAATGACCCCATTTTGGAAACTAGACCCCCAAACGAACTAATCTAGATGTGTGGTGAGCACTTTGAACCCTTAAGTGCTTCACAGAAGTTTATAACGCAGAGCCATGAAAATAAAAAAAAAAATTTCTTTTCTCAAAAATGATTTTTTAGCAGACAATTTTTTATTTTCACAAGGGTAACAGGAGAAATTTGACCCCAAAAGTTGTTGTCCAGTTTCTCCTGAGTACGCTGATACCCCATATGTGGGGGTAAACCACTGTTTAGGCACATGCTGGGGCTCAGAAGGGAAGTAGTGACTTTTGAAATGCAGACTTTGATGGAATGGTCTGCGGACGTCACGTTGTGTTTGCAGAGCCCCTGGTGTGCCTAAACAGTAGAAACCCCCCACAAGTGACCACATTTTGGAAACTAGACCCCCCAAGGAACTTATCTAGATATGTGGTGAGCACTTTGAACCCCCAAGTGCTTCACAGACGTTTACAACGCAGAGCCGTGAAAATAAAAAATCATTTTTCTTTCCTCAAAAAATGTTTTAGCAAGCAATTTTTTATTTTCTCAAGGGTAACAGGAGAATTTGAACCCCAGTAATTGTTGCGCAGTTTGTCCTGAGTATGCTGGTACCCCATATGTGGGGGTAAACCACTGTTTGGGCACACGTCGGGGCTCGGAAGTGAGTGAGCACCATTTGACTTTTTGAATACAAGATTGGCTGGAATCAATGGTGGCGCCATGTTGCGTTTGGAGACCCCTGATGTGCCTAAACAGTGGAAACCCCTCAATTCTAACTCAAACACACCCCTAACCCTTATCCCAACTGTAGCCGTAACCCTAATCACAACCCTAACTGCAACACACCCCTAACCACAACCCTAACCCCAACACACCCCTAACCACAACCTTAATTCCAACCCAACCCTAAGGATATGTGCCAACGTTGCGGATTCTTATGAGATTTTTCAGCACCATTTTTGAAAAATCCGCGGGTAAAAGGCACTGCGTTTTACCTGTGGATTTACCGCGGATTGCCAGTGTTTTTTGTGCGGATTTCACCTGTGGATTCCTATTGAGGATCAGGTGTAAAACGCTGTGGAATCTGCACAAAGAATTGACATGCTGCGGAAAATACAACGCAGCGTTTCCGCGTGGTATTTTCCGCACCATGGGCACAGCGGATTTGGTTTTCCATAGGTTTACATGGTACTGTAAACCTGATGGAACACTGCTGCGAATCCTCAGCGGCCAATCTGCTGCGGATCCGCAGCCAAATCCGCACCATGTGCACATAGCCTAATTCTAAAGGTATGTGCACACACTGCGGAAAACGCTGCGGATCCGCAGCAGTTTCCCATGAGTTTACAGTTCAATGTAAACCTATGGGAAACAAAAATCGCTGTACACATGCTGCAGAAAAACTGCACGGAAACGCAGCGGTTTACATTCCGCACCATGTCACTTCTTTCTGCGGATTCCGCAGCGGTTTTACAACTGCTCCAATAGAAAATCGCAGTTGTAAAACCGCAGTGAAATGCACAGAAAAACCGCGGTAAATCCACAGCGGTTTAGCACTGCGGATTTATCAAATCCTCTGCGGAAAAATCCGCAGAGGACCAGAATACGTGTGCACATACTGATACCCTAACCCTAACCCTACCCCTACCCCTAACCCTACCCCTAACCCTACCCCTAACCCTAACCCTACCCCTAACCCTACCCCTAACCCTAACCCTAACCCTAGTTCTTACCCCAACCTTAGTGGAAAAAAAAAATTCTTTATTTTTTTTATTGTCCCTACCTATGGGGGTGACAAAGGGGGGGGGGGTCATTTACTATTTTTTTTATTTTGATCACTGTGATAGTTTATATCTCAGTGATCAAAATTCACTCTGGAACGAATCTGCCGGCCGGCAGATTCGGCGGGCGCACTGCACATGCGCCCGCCATTTTGGAAGATGGCGGCGCCCAGGAAAGAAGACGGATGGACCCCGGGAGGCTAGGTAAGTATAAGGGGGGGAGATCAGGGCACGGGGGGGCGTCGGAGCACGGGGGGGTGGATCGGAACACGGAGGGGGTGGATTGGAGCACGGGGTGGGGGATCGCTGTGCGGGGGGGTGGATCGGAGCACGGGGGGGATCGCTGTGCGGGGGGGATCGCTGTGCGGGGGGGATCGGAGTGCGGGGGGGTTGGATTGGAGCACAGGGGGTGTGATTGGAGCACGGGGGAAGCGGACAGGAGGACGGGGGAGCGGCGCACAGGACGGAGGGGAGCGGACCACAGATCGGGGGGCTGGGGGGGCGATCGGTGGGGTGGGTTGGGGGCACATTAGTGTTTCCAGCCATGGCCGATGATATTGCAGCATCGGCCATGGCTGGATTGTAATATTTCACCAGTTTTTTAGGTGAAATATTACAAATCGCTCTGATTGGCAGTTTCACTTTCAACAGCAAATCAGAGCGATCGTAGCCACGGGGGGGTGAAGCCACCCCCCTGGGCTAAACTACCACTCCCCCTGTCCCTGCAGATTGGGCAAAATGGGAGTTAACCCTTTCACTGGATCTGCAGGGACGCGATCTTTCCATGACGCATATGCTGCGTCATGGGTCGGAATGGCACCGACTTTCATGACGCAGCGTATGCGTCAAAGGTCGGGAAGGGGTTAAGGTTTTACTGAAACTATGCCGGTGGTGGTTTGATCTAAATCCTTGTGGCTTTTATTTTCTAGGGGTTTATGGCCTCTCGTCTGATGACTCCATGATATCTCAGTTTCATCTAACATTGAAAAGTGGCCACTTGAAGGTGTGGGTGAAACTAGAGTTACTACATAATGTTATTTACTATATAAGACCAGAGAAACATGACTAAGACAGATGCCAAAACTGGGGTACCTGTACATGGACAGTGTGCTGAAACCTGCATAATTGGGGATGCCAATGCAGTGTAGGTAATCTCCCAGGGGTTCTCTGTCTTGGTGTTGCTTCTCTGATATTCCAGACGGATGATGTTTAAAAGCCTCTTGGTGATGATCTAACTATACTGTATGTAGTTAGTCTTCATCTATATGTAATCACTAAATTTATTTAATCCTTATATGTACTTATTAACTTGTGTATGTTAACACATACAAAAGTGTACACACTCACACTATTCAATCATACTATTCCTTGAATTTTGTAGTTTGCAATAAAACTGCCCTGTATTGCAAGTATTAGCCTTTTTTATAGCCGTATCTGAATCTTAGTGTTAAAAACATGTCAAATAAAATTGCAAAATTTTCCTGTAAATAATTGTGCAAAGAGGGAACCATCATACCATTAAAAAATATGAGTGAATTTTCCTGGACCCATCCGGTATGTGGGTTCCAAGGCCTAATGGGGTGCATATGAATATGCAGCAGGGCTCGACTTCCAAGAAATGTATAAAACAAAGGATTATGGAGCACAAAATGCTTATTATGAAGTGGATTTTCAAGTGCGCATCCACTATGTGGGTTCCAAGGCCTAATGGGGTGCATATGACTGACTATGCAGCAGGGCTGGCCTTGCCACCAATGTATAAAACAAAGGATTATGGAGCACACAATGCATATTGTGAAGTGCATTTTCATGGGTGCATCCACTATGTGGGTTCCAAGGCATAATGGGGAGCATATTATTGACTATGCAGCAGGGCTCACCTTCCTGCCAATGTATAAAACAAAGGAGTATGGAGCAGACAATGCATATTGTGAAGTGAATTTTCTTGGGCGCAACCAGTAGGTGGGTTCCAAGGCCTAATTGGGTGCATATGACTATGCAACAGTGCTCGACTTCCTGCCAATGTATAAAGCAAAGGAGTATGGAGCACACAATGCATATTGTAAAATGGATTTTCCTAGGCCCATCTAGTATGTGGATTCCAAGGCCTAATGGGGTGCATATGACTATGCAGCAGGGTTCGCCTTCTTGCCAATGTATTAAATAAAGAAGTATGGAGCACAAAATGCATATTGTAAAGTGGATTTTCCTGGGCCCATCCAGTAATTGGGTTCCAATGCCTAATGGGGTGCATATGACTGACTATGCAGCAGGTAACTAAATATAAATTTCACCGCACTCTCACAGGGAATTTGATGCCAAAATATTAACAAATTTATTCAATGTCCCTGAACACATTGAATAAATTTGTTAAGATTTTGGCATCGAATTCCCTATGAGAGTGCGGTGAAATTTATATTTAGCTATCTACGAGACCATTTGGTCCGTTACACCTGCATCCCAATTCTCTGACAGAGTGCACGCTATATCCGTTATGACTATGCAGCAGGGCACACCTTCCTGCAAATGTGTAAAACAAAGGAGTACAGGAGTACAAAATGCATATTGTGAAGTGGATTTTCATGTGCGCATCCAGTATGTGGTTTCCAAGGCCTAATGGGGTGCATATGACTATGCAGCAGGGCTGGCCTTCCTGCCAATGTATAAAACAAAGGAGTATGAAGCACAAAATGCATATTGTGAAGTGGATTTTCATGTGCGCATCCAGTATGTGGTTTCCAAGGCCTAATGGGGTGCATATGACTATGCAGCAGGGCTGGCCTTCCTGCCAATGTATAAAACAAAGGAGTATGAAGCACAAAATGCATATTGTGAAGTGAATTTTCCTGGGCACATCCAGTATGTGGGTTCCAAGGCAAAATGGGTGCATGTTACTACGGAGCAGGGCTCGCCTTCCTGCCAATGTATAAAACAAAGGAGTATGGAGCACACAATGCATATTGTGAAGATGATTTTCATGGGCACATCCAGTATGTGGGTTCCATTGCCTAATGGGGTGCATATGACTATGCAGAATGGCTTGCCTTGCCGCCAATGTATAAAACCAAGGAGTATGGAGCACAAAATGTATATTAAAAATAGTAAAAATAGGCCCTGTGACTTTAAGAGTCCCTCCTTTGTAAATGAAACAAGATGGGTCTGCTTGTGTGTCACACACCACATGGCCAGCTAGGGTTGTTAAATGTTACAATGACATTTCCCAGTGAATGCATTTGTAGTGGTTGAAAGCAATGTTAAAGTTAAAAAACGCTTAAAAAACTCAGCATCTGAACTAAGCCTAAGTGGGGGAGGAAATTTTCGGTCTGGGATTAAATATTTGGCCTTACAGGCAAGTCATTAACCTGCAAAGGATGTTCCTTGACATATTTCCAAGCAAATCCCATTTTGGTTTCATTTTCATGTGTTTTTGTGGCACCGGGAAAAATGGCATGAATGTCAGAAAAAAATTATTAAGGCTGTGAACTAGGAGTCAGGAATGCTTCCAGGGGCGATTCCCATGATGTGCCTGTTTCATTTGAGCAGTTTTTCCAGACTTATAGACTTATATTGGGCTCCTTGTTCTAGCCGAGTACCCGAGTATTCCAATTTGCTCGACTCAAGCAATGAGCACCCGAGCATTTTAGTGCTCGCTCATCACTAGATGCTATCCTTAGGAGTGAACCAGGAGCAGGAGAATAGTACGGTAGACAAGTCAGAATCAGGGTCGGTTTAGGGACAAATAAAAAGAAAATGAGAATAGAAAAGCTAGGAAGAAAAGTCAGGACGGTTCACTGGGACAAAACCAAAGCAAGTTACACAGGAACAGGTCAGAATGTAACTGGCAGTAGACAGCAGGATTCCAGGATCTTAAATAGCTTGCATCCCCACTAAAACTACACAGAAGTTAACTCTACATATCATAGTATGGATGGGACTATAAGTCTCATGGAACACAAAACTAGAACTGCTGTCCCACATTACCTCCAATGAGAGTGCGGCACCACCTAGTGACAGAAGCAGAGGCAGGAAGGATATACAATGGGCATGAGTGAATGTGCTCAGTGATACTCAGATATCACTAGAGTATCTAGGTGCTTGGATTTGCTCAGTGCTCGGTGAGCCTCAGCCTATGCTCAATTTCAAACTTGAATCCCCGCCCAACGTATTTGGTGGCTGTTATACAGACAATAAGCATACGGGGGTTCCCTGCAAGTCACTGTAATGCCATAGCCTTCTAGGTAGTGGCATTACTGTGCTTAGCAGGCCGCATTACCTCTTCAGAGGTTACTAAAGGACCAAAGCCTCTGCGATCGGCTCACTGACCCCATTACACAGCTCATGGACAGTTCTTATTGGAGGGCGAGAGTGCTTGTCCAGACCTGTGTGTGCACACTAACAGTCCTTCTAAGGGCTAATCTTTTGCTTTGCTGTTTGCATCAGTGAGAGTGGCTGAGTACAATCTTTAGGTAGGGCTTAAGGCTTTGCAGTCTGTTGCAAAATATATAGCTGCGGCAGTCGACCACATTAATTTTTTGGAAATTAAAAAATTGACAATATTGTCATCCATAGAGTATTACATACTTTGTGGCACATTTTGGTGTTGAATATTACTCCCAAAAAATGCTGAATTTTTTTCTATATTCAATTACTCATTCAAAGAGTATTACGTGCCTTGTGGTGCATTTCTGTGCTATATGAGAATACAAAAATAGCTGAAATTTTTTTCTCGGTTCAGATACTCACCCATAGAGTATTAGGTGCTTTGCAGTACATTTTGACATTATACAGTGGGGCAAAAAAGTATTTAGTCAGTCAGCAATAGTGCAAGTTCCACCACTTAAAAAGATGAGAGGCGTCTGTAATTTACATCATAGGTAGACCTCAACTATGGGAGACAAACTGAGAAAAAAAAATCCAGAAAATCACATTGTCTGTTTTTTTAACATTTTTTTTGCATATTATGGTGGAAAATAAGTATTTGGTCAGAAACAAAATTTCATCTCAATACTTTGTAATATATCCTTTGTTGGCAATGACAGAGGTCAAACGTTTTCTGTAAGTCTTCACAAGGTTGCCACACACTGTTGTTGGTATGTTGGCCCATTCCTCCATGCAGATCTCCTCTAGAGCAGTGATGTTTTTGGCTTTTCGCTTGGCAACACGGACTTTCAACTCCCTCCAAAGGTTTTCTATAGGGTTGAGATCTGGAGACTGGCTATGCCACTCCAGGACCTTGAAATGCTTCTTACGAAGCCACTCCTTCGTTGCCCTGGCGGTGTGCTTTGGATCATTGTCATGTTGAAAGACCCAGCCACGTTTCATCTTCAATGCCCTTGCAGATGGAATGAGGTTTGCACTCAAAATCTCACGATACATGGCCCCATTCATTCTTTCATGTACCCGGATCAGTTGTCCTGGCCCCTTTGCAGAGGAACAGCCCCAAAGCATGATGTTTCCACCACCATGCTTTACAGTAGGTATGGTGTTTGATGGATGCAACTCAGTATTCTTTTTCCTCCAAACACGACAAGTTGTGTTTCTACCAAACAGTTCCAGTTTGGTTTCATCAGACCATAGGACATTCTCCCAAAACTCCTCTGGATCATCCAAATGCTCTCTAGCAAACTTCAGACGGGCCCGGACATGTACTGGCTTAAGCAGTGGGACACATCTGGCACTGCAGGATCTGAGTCCATGGTGGCGTAGTGTGTTACTTATGGTAGGCCTTGTTACATTGGTCCCAGCTCTCTGCAGTTCATTCACTAGGTCCCCCCGCGTGATTCTGGGATTTTTGCTCACCGTTCTTGTGATCATTCTGACCTCACGGGGTGGGATTTTGCGTGGAGCCCCAGATCGAGGGAGATTATCAGTGGTCTTGTATGTCTTCCATTTTCTAATTATTGCTCCCACTGTTGATTTCTTCACTCCAAGCTGGTTGGCTATTGCAGATTCAGTCTTCCCAGCCTGGTGCAGGGCTACAATTTTGTTTCTGGTGTCCTTTGACAGCTCTTTGGTCTTCACCATAGTGGAGTTTGGAGTCAGACTGTTTGAGGGTGTGCACAGGTGTCTTTTTATACTGATAACAATTTTAAACAGGTGCCATTACTACAGGTAATGAGTGGAGGAAAGAGAAGACTCTTAAAGAAGAAGTTACAGGTCTGTGAGAGCCAGAAATCTTGATTGTTTGTTTCTGACCAAATACTTATTTTCCACCATAATATGCAAATAAAATGTTAAAAAAACAGACAATGTGATTTTCTCAGTTTGTCTCCCATAGTTGAGGTCTACCTATGATGTAAATTACAGACGCCTCTCATCTTTTTAAGTGGTGGAACTTGCACTATTGCTGACTGACTAAATACTTTTTTGCCCCACTGTAACTATCCAAAAAAGCGTTGAAATATTTTTCTGGATTATATTACTCACCCATAGAGTATTACGTGCTCTGTAGTACATTTTGGTGTTAGAAAAACTCCAAAAAGCTTGATTTTTTTACTCTATATATATTTATTATGTAAAATAATGGGAAGTTCACTGAGGGATTATTGACCTGTCAGAAGCCATGGAGTTGAATAGCTAAGCAGAGGACCACATGATGACTCCCACACAGGCCTGCCCCAGAGTACAAGCATATCATTAACTCAAAACTGAAAATAAAGATTAAACAACAGCAAAAAGACAGATTTCATCAACCAAGGCATCATTTTAATTAGTATTACGGTGTCAACCTGACACTGTCTATAGGTTACTCAGCACAATCCTGCTGACAGGTTCCATTTAAAGTCCTTGCTGATTGATTTCTTAATAGAGTGTTGATATTATATTGTTCACTGCTGTTCAATACATTGAGTGCTTATATATGTCCTTTTTATTAGGAATATGCGGAACTCAGTCTATGTCCACCCTTGTTCTTTTTGCTTCCTGTTTATTTAGTATGCAGGACAGACCTGATGTATTGAATGATTGAGTTTGTCTTCTCTGTTATCTCCAAATCAAGAGACGAAATACACAGGGACAGTCGTCGTGGAGCAGAGGCATCATTTCTCGCAATAAGTAGGATGCCAACCTCCGCTGCAAGGTAGATCCAGAATATAGGGCTACTTAGGACATCTTTGTTGTTGTTTTTTTGTCTTCACTTTGGATTTGTTTCCATTTTAAAATATAACTAATAAAATTGACAATTTAGGTTTTTTTTTTCTGTTTGATGACCTTCTACTATATACAATATATTTCTGAGTATATAACACTACAAAAAAAAATCAAAAAATTTATCTGGATTCAATTAGTCAGCTATAGAGTATTTCTGTTATATTTTGGTGGCATATACCGTAACACTCCAAAAAAGCTTTGAAAAATATTTCTGTATTCAATTACTCACCCATAGAGTATTACATGCTTTCTGCTACATTTCAGTGGTATAGAAAACTACATAAAAGCATTGGAAAATATTTCTGGATTCAATTACTCACCCATTCAATATTACTTGCATGCTGTTACATGTTGGTGGTATACTACAAAAATGGGTTGACATTTTTAACTGGATTCAATTAGTCATCCGTAGAGTGTTCGTGATTAGTGGGAGATAAAGATGGTTGATTCCCCTGAGACTCTCAAGGGAGAGACCAGAGGAATGTCGGAGCTAGACCAAGCTTTCTTCACAGTGGAAACACAAAGGCCTGAACCCAGGCTGCCGCCTTCACTGCTGAGGTTCTTGCGGACTCCAGCAACTAGTTAGCGGAATGCGGGCCCTATGCTTGTGGGCAGAGAGAAGATGTGCCAGGACTAGGGCTAGAAACATTCTAGCTGGCCCTCTAGTTGGAAATTACCAACAGTTGGCATCTCTGGGGAAGGTTATTATGTATGATCAGCAGCGGAGATGTAGGTCTATCAAAGATTTTGGGACCCGTCATCACATATCATTCAACCAGCAAGCAGTAGAGACTGAACACTTGCCTCGATGGCTGCAAAAGCTGATGGCTGGAATTTTGTTCCTCAAAATGGAGGGGCAACATCTCTGGTATGCGGTGGGTGTGATCCAAGAAGGAAGGGAGCAGGGTGAACCTTTCCTGAGAAATAAACAGGCATGGAAGAGGCGTGTCAAGGTGGCTAGAGAAGGGGCTACCACACACAAGAGATCAGACTGTCCTTGGGATTCCCCACCTCCTATAAGGGAACAGGCATAGGTGCTGTTGACACAAGGGGCTGATGCTTATTTTTCTACATGTTGGGGGCTCCGGCACAACCTGAAGATGGGTTACTCACAGCCCAGGCAGGTGAGGGCAGTCCCCCAGTTTCCTGATGAAGGAGATGAAGAAAAGAACACCGGAAGGGAATTACTGTATTACCCTCTTTTTAATTTTTCCTTGCCTTTGCACTTTGTGCAAAGCCTTTATGAATGTAGGAGACTGGAGTATATCAACTACACTTTCAAAGTATTTGAATGAGGCTACCCAGTTTTTGCCTGTCAGGGGTCTTGGATAAGTAGATGATCCTCCTTATATTTTTTTTTCTGGCTTAGCACTTTGTACAAAGCCTTTATGAGTGTAGGAGACTGGAGTACATCAACTACACTTTCAAAATATTTGAATGAGGTCCGCCTGTTGCTGCCTTTTGGATGATTGGATGACTCTCCTTATATTTTTTTTCATGTTTTATGGTTGATACTAATTAGAATATATAGTGGGGAAAAAATTATCTTGTCAGCCACCAATTTGTGAAAGTTCTCCCACTTAAAAAGATGAGAGAGGCCTGTAATTGACACCATAGGTAGACCACAACTATGAGTGTCAAAATGAGAAAACAAATTCAGAAAATCATCTTGTCTGATTTGGCAAGATAAATTTTGCAAATTATGGTGGAAAATAAGTATTTAATCATTGACCAAAGTTTATCTTAATATTTTGTTATATATCCTTTGTTGGCAATGACTGAGGTCATGCCAATTCTGTAAGTCTTCACAAGGTTGGCACACTGTTGGTGGTATGTTGGCCCATTTCTCAATACAGATCTCTTCTAGAGCAGTGATGTTTTGGGCCTGTCGCTGGGCAATATGGACTTTCAACTCCCTCCAAAAGCTATCTTTGGGGTTGAGTTCTGGAGACTGGCTAGCCCACTCTAGGATATTCATATGCTTCTTAAGAAGCCTCTCCTTCATTGCCCTGGCTGTGTGCTTGGGATCATTATCATGCTGAAAGACCCATCCACATTTCATTTTCGATGCCCTAACTGATGGAAGGAGGTTTGCACTCAAAACGTTTCATGACACATGGCCTCATTCATTTTTTGATGTACAAGGATAAGTTGCCCTGGTGCCTTTGAAGAGAAACAGCCCCAAAGCATGAAGTTGCCATCCCCGTGCATTACAGTAGGTATGGTGTTCTTTGGATGCAACTCAGCATTTTGTCTCCTTCAAACACGACGAGTTTTGTTTCTTCCAAACAGTTTCATTAGACCATATGACACTCTCCCAATACTCTTCTGGATATTCCAAATGTTCTCTAGCTAACTTCAGATGGGCCCGGACATGTACTGGCTTAAGCAGGGGGACACGTCTGGTACTGCAGGATCTGAGTCCCTGGCAGCGTAGTGTGTTACTGATGGTAGCCTTTGTTACGGTGGTTCCAGCTCTATGTAGTTCATTCATTAGGTCCCCCTGTGTGGCTCTGGGATTTTTGCTTTTTCTTGTGATCATTTTGACCCCACAGGGTGAGATCTTGCGTGGAGCCCCAGATCCAGGGAGATTATCAGTGGTCTTGTATGTCTTCCATTTTCTTATTATTGCTTCAAAGTTGATTTCATTACACCAAGCTGCTTGCCTATTGCAGATTCAATCTTTCCAGCCTGGTGCAGGGCTGCAATTTTATTTCTGGTGTCCTTCGATTGCTTTTTGATCATCACCATAGTGGAGTTTGGAGTGTGACTGTTTGAGGTTGTGGACAGGTTTCTTTTATACTGAAAACACCTTCAATCTGGTGCCATTACTACAGGCAATGAGTGTTGGACAGAGGAGCCTCTTAACCTCTTTACCCCCAAGGGTGGTTTGCACGTTAATGACCAGGCCAATTTTTACAATTCTGACCACTGTCCCTTTATGAGGTTATAACTCTGGAACACTTCTGGTGATTTTGACATTGATTTCTCGAGACATATTGTACTTCATAATAGTGGTAAAATTTATTTGATATTACTTGCGTTTATTTGTGAAAAAAACGGAAATTTGGCGAAAATTTAGAAAATTTTACAATTTTCCAAATTTGAATTTTTATGCCTTTAAATCACAGAGATATGTCACACAAAATACTTAATAAGTAACATTTACCACATTTCTACTTTACATCAGCACAATTTTGGAGCCAAAGGTTTTTTTTGTTAGGGAGTTTTTAAGGGTTAAAAGTTGACCAGCATTTTCTAATTTTTACAACACCATTTTCTTCTTAGGGACCACATCACATGTGGAGTCATTTTCAGGGGTCTATATGATAGAAAATAACGAAATGTGACACCATTCTAAAAACTGCACCCCTCAAGGTGCTCAAAACCACATTAAAGAAGTTTATTAACCCTTCAGATGTTTCACAGGAATTTTTGGAATGTTTAAAAAAAATGAACATTTAACTTTTTTTCAATTTTTTTTTACTTCAGCTCCAATTTGTTTTATTTTACCAATGGTAACAGGAGAAATTGGACCCCTAAAGTTGTTGTACAATTTGTCCTGAGTACGATGATACCCCATATGTGGGGGTAAACCACTGTTTGTACGCATGGCAGAGCTCGGAAGGGAAGGAGTGCCATTTGACTTTTTCAATGAAAAATTGACTGGAATTGAGATGGGACGCCATGTTGCGTTTGGAAAGCCCCTGATGTGCCTAAACATTGAAACCCCACACAAGTGACACCATTTTGGAAACTAGACCCCCTAAGGAACTTATCTAGATGTGTGGTGAGCACTTTGACCCAACAAGTGCTTCACAGAAGTTTATAATGCAGAGCCGTAAAAATAAAAAATCATATTTTTTCACAAAAATGATATTTTAACCCCCATTTTTTTATTTTCCCAAGGGTAAGAGAAGAAATTGGACCCCAAAAGTTGTTTTGCAATTTGTACTGAGTACGCTGATACCCTATATGTGGGAGTAAACCACTGTTTGGGCGCATGGCAGAGCTCGGAAGGGAAGGAGCGCCATTTGACTTTTCAATGCAAAATTGACAGGAATTGAGATGGGACACCATGTTGCGTTTGGAGAGCCCCTGGTGTGCCTAAACAGTGGAAACCCCCAATTCTAACTGAAACCCTAACCCAAACACACCCCTAACCCAAACCACACCCCTAACCCCAACACACCCCTAACCCTAATCCCAACCTTAACCAGTCCCCTAGCCCTAATCCCAACCATAACCCTAACCACACCCTTAACCCTGACACACCCTTAACCCTAATCCCAACTGTAAATGTAATCCAAACCCTAGCCCTAATCCTAGCCCTAACTGTAACCCTAGATGCTTTTCATTGCAAAAAATATTTTTGGCGTTACCACATTTTGAGAGCGATAATTTTTCCATATTTTGGTCCACAGTGTCATGTGAGGTCTTGTTTTTTGCAGGACGTGTTGACATTTTTATTGGTAACATTTTCTGGCATGTGACATTTTTTGATCGCCTTTTATTCTGATTTTTGTGAGGCAGAATGACCAAAAACCAGCTATTCATGAATTTCTTTTGGGGGGGCATTTATACCGTTCCGCATTTGGTAAAATGGATAAAGCAGTTTTATTCTTCGGGTCAGGACAATTACAGCGATACCTCATTTATATCTTTTTTTTATGTTTTGGTGCTTTAATACGATAAAAACTATTTTATGGAAAAAATAATTATTTTTGCATCGTTTTTTTCTCAGGACTATAACTTTTTTATTTTTTCACTGATGATGCTGTATGGTGGCTCGTTTTTTGCAGGACAAGATGACATTTTCAGCGGTACCATGGTTATTTATATCCGTCTTTTTGATCGCGTGTTATTCTACTTTTTGTTCGGTGGTACAATAATAAAGTGTTGTCTTTTGCCTCGTTTTTTTTTTACGGTGTTCACTGAAGTGGTTAACTAGTGGGACAGTTTTATAGATTGGGTCGTTACAGACACGGCGATACTAAATATGTGTACTTTTATTTTTTTTTTTATTTAGATAAATAAATGTATTTATGGAAACAATATATATTTTTTTTAGGATTTTTTTTTAATTTTTTACACATGTAAATATTTTTTTTTACTGGTGCTGGTAAGCCACCTCCCTGCAGGACCCGGATGCAGCTCTGCGGCCATTTTGGATCCGGGGCCTGCAGGTAGAATATGGTAGGAGACCCTTGGAGCAACACGATCACATCGTGTTGCTCCGAGGGTCTCAGGGAAGCCTGCAGGGAGCCCCCTCCCTGCGCGATGCTTCCCTATACCACTGGAACACTGCGATCATGTTTCATCACAGTGTGCCGGGGGTTAATATGCCGGGGCGGTCCATGACCGCTCCTGGCACCTAGTGCCGGATGTCAGCGGCGATATCCAGCTGACACCCGGCCGCAATTGGCCTCTCTCCCCCGTGAGCGTGGCCGATTACTATGACATACTATCCCATCAGTGGGCATACTGGCCCACCCCACCTCGACGGGATAGTACGTCTAATGTCAGAAATGGGTTAAAAAAGAAGTTACAGGTCTGTGGTAGCCAGAAATCTTGCATGATTTTAGGTGACAAAATACTTATTTTCCACCATAATTTGCAAAATAAATCTTTTCGAATCAAACAAGGTGATTTTTTTGGATTTCTTTTCTCATTTTGACTCTCATAGTTGTGGTCTACTTACAATGTCAATTACAGACCTCTCTAATCTTTTTAAGTGGGAGAACATGCACAATTGGTGGCTGACTAAATACTTTTTTCTCCACTCTAAAATAAATATTTTCTGTTGCTAAACGTGATACCTCACATCAAATCCCATGCTGTAATTTTGTGGTGATAAAATGAAGCTGTCTGAAGCGCTCATACACATTAATAATAACAGTCTTTTCTTTTGCTAAACATGATACAGCCTGCCATACCTCACGTTGTAAGTTTGTGGTGGAGAAATTGTTATGTATGCAGAGCTGTTGCACCATAAAAAAATGGGTGGTAGTTGCTAACGTGATTCAGCATTCCATATAACACCTTGTAATTTATTGTCGGTGAAATTCCAATGTGTGCAAAGCTCATGATGATTGAAAAACTATTTTTTTTCAGTTGCTAAACGTGATACAGCATGCCATATCCTACCTTGTCATTTAGTGGTGGTGAAATTGTTTTGTGTGCAAAGCTTTTTCACATATCTTCTAGGTTATACAGGCCTCATCCATAGTAAAAACAAATATGTTCAGTTACTAACATGAATTAGTAGGGGAGATCTTCATTTGAAATTGTTTGGCGCATCTAATCTATGTTATACAGGCCTCATCCACAGTCACAAAAAAGTCTTCATTTACTAGCGTTCTTCAGTAGGGAAGATCTCAGTTTGAAATTGTTTGGAGCATATAGCCTTTGTCATACAGGCCTCATCCACACTCAAACAATTTTTTCTGCTGTTACTAATGTGATACAGTAGGGGGGATCTCAGTTTCAAATTGTTTGGAACATCTAGTCTATGTTATACAAGCCTCATTCACACTCAATTATTTCTTCTGTGACTAAGACGATTCAGCACTCCATATTTCACCTTCTCATTTAGTGCCGGTGAAATTCAGCTGTGTGCAGAGATGGTGCAGAATGAAAAGCTTAACCCTCCGTCACATACAATATTCGGACTAACGAGTTCACATACAATGTGCCTGTCAGGCGCCTGCTGGAAAAATACCTACAGTGGGGCAAAAAAGTATTTAGTCAGTCAGCAATAGTGCAAGTTCCACCACTTAAAAAGATGAGAGGCGTCTGTAATTTACATCATAGGTAGACCTCAACTATGGGAGACAAACTGAGAAAAAAAATCCAGAAAATCACATTGTCTGTTTTTTTAACATTTTATTTGCATATTATGGTGGAAAATAAGTATTTGGTCAGAAACAAACAATCAAGATTTCTGGCTCTCACAAACCTGTAACTTCTTCTTTAAGAGTCTCCTCTTTCCTCCACTCATTACCTGTAGTAATGGCACCTGGTTAAACTTGTTATCAGTATAAAAAGACACCTGTGCACACCCTCAAACAGTCTGACTCCAAACTCCACTATGGTGAAGACCAAAGAGCTGTCAAAGGACACCAGAAACAAAATTGTAGCCCTGCACCAGGCTGGGAAGACTGAATCTGCAATAGCCAACCAGCTTGGAGTGAAGAAATCAACAGTGGGAGCAATAATTAGAAAATGGAAGACATACAAGACCACTGATAATCTCCCTCGATCTGGGGCTCCACGCAAAATCCCACCCCGTGGGGTCAGAATGATCACAAGAACGGTGAGCAAAAATCCCAGAACCACGCGGGGGGACCTAGTGAATGAACTGCAGAGAGCTGGGACCAATGTAACAAGGCCTACCATAAGTAACACACTACGCCACCAT
This sequence comes from Ranitomeya imitator, assembly GCF_032444005.1. Taxonomy (NCBI): domain Eukaryota; kingdom Metazoa; phylum Chordata; class Amphibia; order Anura; family Dendrobatidae; genus Ranitomeya; species Ranitomeya imitator. Next base: position 54,100,981 of record NC_091284.1, read on the forward strand.
GGACTCAGATCCTGCAGTGCCAGACGTGTCCCACTGCTTAAGCCAGTACATGTCCGGGCCTGTCTGAAGTTTGCTAGAGAGCATTTGGATGATCCAGAGGAGTTTTGGGAGAATGTCCTATGGTCTGATGAAACCAAACTGGAACTGTATGGTAGAAACACAACTTGTCATGTTTGGAGGAAAAAGAATACTGAGTTGCATCCATCAAACACCATACCTACTGTAAAGCATGGTGGTGGAAACATCATGCTTTGGGGCTGTTTCTCTGCAAAGGGGCCAGGACGACTGATCCGGGTACATGAAAGAATGAATGGGGCCATGTATCGTGAGATTTTGAGTGCAAACCTCCTTCCATCAGCAAGGGCATTGAAGATGAAACGTGGCTGGGTCTTTCAACATGACAATGATCCAAAGCACACCGCCAGGGCAACGAAGGAGTGGCTTCGTAAGAAGCATTTCAAGGTCCTGGAGTGGCCTAGTCAGTCTCCAGATCTCAACCCTATAGAAAACCTTTGGAGGGAGTTGAAAGTCCGTGTTGCCAAGCAAAAAGCCAAAAACATCACTGCTCTAGAGGAGATCTGCATGGAGGAATGGGCCAACATACCAACAACAGTGTGTTGCAACCTTGTGAAGACTTACAGAAAACGTTTGACCTCTGTCATTGCCAACAAAGGATATATTACAAAGTATTGAGATGAAATTTTGTTTCTGACCAAATACTTATTTTCCACCATAATATGCAAATAAAATGTTAAAAAAAACAGACAATGTGATTTTCTGGATTTTTTTTTCTCAGTTTGTCTCCCATAGTTGAGGTCTACCTATGATGTAAATTACAGACGCCTCTCATCTTTTTAAGTGGTGGAACTTGCACTATTGTTGACTGACTAAATACTTTTTTGCCCCACTGTATATAATATCTAATGTTTGCAATTTCAGTGCTCTAAAAGTGATCAGTGACCTTCATAGGGATGTAATAAAAGAGACTACACATAATCAGTTGCAAAAAAAACATTTACTTAACATAAAACTAATAACTATGAAATACAAACTTTTCAAAACTCCCGCCAAATAGTCCCCAGTTCGACTCTCTCAAAAAAATGTACAAAGAAAATTTTTGAACACAAACTTAATTTTAAGGTACCTTAAGTACTATTAAAAACATATTCAATCAGAAGTAGATGCTGAGGTTTCCCCAGAAAAGTCACACTTGCAGAGCAAATAGCAAGAATTACACACCATTTTTGCATGTGTCAGGCAAATTGCTTTATGACATTTGAGACATTCATAATTTGAAAGCCTTCTGGTTCCGCTTTCCGTTTGGCAGGTGGTGCATCTCCTTCTTTTGTGAGGTGGTGCAGATGGTGACTTTTCACCATCATCTTCTGGGCGGAACCTTTTGAGCTGTACTTGAAGGCGAGAGGGGATACCGATTGTTTTCACGCTTCTCCTGCGTAGCTCTCCAAGTACTAGTTCATGGGCCAATTTTTTCAGATACAATCGTCTACGGAGTGGTTCAAGCTTGTTTTAAAGATAAATTACTTGTGAATTTATACCACCCAAATTCAACATAGCAAAAAATATGACCATTGGCCAGCGTTTGATGTTTCTGCTGACGTTGAAAGTGGAGCACATCTGATCTGCTGTATCCACACCCCCTTTGGTGGCATTGTAAAATGTAATTATCTCCGGTTTTTTTTCTGCCCCAGTCCCAGGATCGATGGCAGCATCATCATGAAGTGTTGATAGAAGAAGTACGATTTTTTTGGCATGTGGTACATAGGAAACTAAAGCCTTTCCATTATGGAATGCAAACATACTGCTGTACTGTTGTCTCTCTTTCACACTTACAAACTGTGGCGGCAATTCCCTTTTGTTTTTTCTTACAGTTCCCACATATGACAGCTTCTGAATTTTCAGATAATCAATCAGATCACAACTTGTAAACCAATTGTCAGCTGTAATATTGCGACCTGATCCAAATAAGGGTTCAGCCAGTCTTTTTACAACCTCAATGGGTTTGTTGCTCACACATTAAGGACCTTCTGGTTGTTTTCCTGCATAAACTTCCAGGTTGTAAGTGTAGGTCTTACTGGCATCAACAAGGGAATAAATTTATATTCCATATTTGTTTGGCTTTGATGGAATATATTGACGAAAGGCACATCTACCATGAAAACCAGGGAGCATTTCGTCAATAGTGAGATTCTCTCCAGGGTAATAACTTTGTTTACAGTTTACAACAAATCTTTGAAATATATCACGAATTGGAGCAAGTCGGTCATGTGTTTTGCGTTCGGTTCGGGTAGTTCTGTCGTCAAACCGAAGGCAACGAATTAGAATCTTGAATCTGTTTATGGACATAACAAGGCTAAATTTTTCAACTCCATCCCCATCTTTACCCCAAAGTTCCTCCAAACTTTGTCTATTTGCCCTATAAGCTCCTGCAAGGTACAGTAATCCAAAAAAAGCATGCAGATCTATTTCATCTGTGGGCTTGATAGTTCTGTTGCAGATGTACTTGTCCTTTATAATGTCTATATATTGGTTGGTATATGTGACAATAGAGTCCAGAATGTCATCTGTAAATATACTGTTCCAGCATTCAACTGCAGTTTTTGCATTACGTGCAGTTCCTATTACTGCAGGAAGGTGAATAATAATGTTTAAAGGTTCCCTACGTTTTTTCTGGAATGGCTTCTTGTTCCATTTAGTATTTTTATCTTTTCCAATATAATATGATCCAACTTCTTCATCCTCACCACTGTCACCATCTTGCTCTGTTTCAGAATCCAGGACACATTCTTCCACCTCATCATGAGAATCAATCTCACTTTCCTCTCCTAAATCCTCATTCAGTGTGAGGTCTCTATCATTTAACAGCATGTTTGTTACTTCCTCAACATCAAGTTGTTTGGATAAATTGTACATTTTCCTCTCCATTTCAGCAGATAATCTGAAGCAAGAGAAGGAATATGTTAGGGAACTACTGTATATGCCTGAGCAGCACACTTTCTTTTATAAAATCTCCCTTATTTCTATGAAATATCCTCACATTTTGTGCTATACATTCATAAAACAAGCTAAATAAACTATTGTGATGAATAAAAACATAAAATACCAACCTTACTGAATGTGACGTATTCACATACAATGAGCCTGAGAGATCTGTGCAGCTATATCCTCTCCCCTGTAGCTCTGAAATCCAACTGTGATATCAGGTTTCACAGACCTTCAAGAGACAGGAGACTACCTGGAGGGAGGGGGTTTCCTCACACTCTGGTGAGGAAGGAGAAATGAAAGTAAAAGAGAAGCGCCTGTCAGATCAGTTGTATGTGACGGAGGGTAAATTTTGGTTGCTAATTCTGTGCTCCTACCTCACTATCTGATTAACATGACTGGGAAAAAGTGAGGTCATAGTGGAAGGGGGATTAGGCTTGATGTTTAAGGTGTATTTAGGGGAGGTGGTATTCTTTATGAAAGCACTAGTGAACCAACAACGTCACATCCTTTACAAAGACAACTGACAACTTTGGTTACAGGATGAGCTACTCCACTACCTTTCTTTGGCAGATGCACAGCTGTGCGCCTTGTTGATGAGGTCCAGAAAGAGCATGTGCTTGAGTGGATGGCAAGCGCAGCTTCAAATATCATCTCCTCCTCTTCCTCCAACTCAGCATCACACACATTACAATCCACTGTCTATAGTTCATGTTTGGCTGGAGGGGTCATAAGAATTAGGCATCAGTTACCCAGCCACTAATACATAATGGATTTGGACCTTGTGGAAGAGCTCAACATATAGATGCCTTCTTGCTGCACTACCTGCAACATGATCCCCGAATAGTTATGATTCAAAATAGTGCTGACTACTGGGTTTCCACTCTGTTAGATCCACGTTAAGACAAAATTTTGACAAATGCTTTCCGCCCTGGGAAGGGACCCGCAAATGTTTGTAGGGCTTTTACACAACCTTAACAGAGTTTTTCCCCTAAACAGCAGTGAGGCACACAGTATGCATCACAACTCAAGATTTCCAACCTTCAGCATGTCATTTTTTTAACGTAAAAACATTAGTTCTTATATTTCTGACTGAGGGATAGAGGTTGGAAATACTCCAACCACAATGAGTTTGTTCTTGAAGATTTGAAATTGTGTCTATATGGAAATGTGTAGACCTTTGATAGGAAGTACTTCCACCACCTCAAGGGTACTGCAATGGGGAGTCCCTGTGCCCTATGGTAGGCCAATCTATTCCAGGGCTGGTGGGAGGAAACCATGGTTTTTGGAGACATTCCTATTGAGGGTGTTGAGAACATCTCACTGTGAACCCGCTTCATAGACAACATTCTGATTATATGGACAGGGGATGAAAATCAGTTTAAAGAATTTGTGGACAAATAATTAAATGTTAATAATCTTAATCTGCATGTTATGTATGAGATGAGTATCAAACAACTCTCATTTCTGGATCTCTTAATCCAAAAGAGAGTCAATGGTAATTTGATGAGTAAAACCTACAGGAAGACTACAGTGACTAACTCTTTATTAAGATGGGAAAGTAATCTTCCAGTACCATTAAAAAAGGGGTTCCCCAAAAGGACAGTATATGCAAATTCATCGAATCTGCTCTGATGATGATGACTTCGAAGTGCAGGTGGCAGTATTGGGCGACAGGTTTGTGGAGAGATGCTACCCGTAAAAAGGTTCTCACTAAGGCATACAGGGAAACTACAGATATGGATCACTCCAGTCTACTTTACTCCTTACCTAAAAATAATACTGATGACAATACCTGTAGATTTATCGCTACATATTCCAACACAGCCTATCAAGTGACAAACATTCTGCCCAAACCTTGGTCTATTTTGTAAATGGACGAGGATGTAGGCAATTTGAAATTTGATCAGCCCCATCGATCACCTATAAAAAATGTAGGTCACTCAGGACAGCCACTAAATCCCACTAATGGATAAGAACTGGCTTGTGTTCAATGTCAAGGGATGAATAACAATTTTCCAAAAGGCAACAAAATCCCTAAAGACCTAAAATGTAACTTTTATTTAAACTACTAAATGATTATAAAATCCGCTCAGGTCAGTTTAGTAAAGAGGACACTATAAACAGTCAGATGAACTCTCGTCCTATGAGTATTTATTGTCCTAATATATTTTCAATTATGGGCATACGGATCAAGGTGAGGCCGCTACCTCTAAACCATCTCTATTGTCATCCCAAAACTACCCTGACCAGTGCTATTTAAAATCTGCCCTAAGCTTTCCCGACATGTTTCGCCAGCATGACTGGCTTCTTCAGGATATTAACATTAGTATTCACTGTTTTGTCTGGGGTATTATGTGGGAGATACTGTATTCTTTGTCCCCGCTCCATCTCTTACTAGGTAGTGTGTACATTCCTATATACATGACCAGGACCATATCCTTGCAGCGCAAGACCGTGATACATCATGTAGTATGTCAGCCTGGATTTGATGTTGAACCCGGAAGTGACATTTGCATGTCACCAGCTGGGAGCTGCGCTCCATCAACCGGAAGCGTGTTTAATAGAGTCCAGTAGCTTTGCTTGGTTTTTCTTTTTAAGCACACTTGCGCTACACTGTGCAGACAACATGATGCTGCACCGCTTTGTGGGGTGTGTTGCTACCGTATCAGTGAATTATAGTGGTCATGATGGTGGGATAGTCCCACTCCTTCGGTTCTTACTTCCCTGAAGAATCTTTATGAGAGGAAATGCATTGGGAGTAGTGTTGAGCATTCCGATACTGCAAGTATCGGGTATCGGCCGATACTTGCGGTATTGGGATTCCGATACCGAGATCCGATACTTTTGTGGTATCGGGTATCGGTATCGGATCCATAGGAATGTGTAAAATAAAGAATTAAAATAAAAAATATTGATATGCTCACCTCTCCGGCGGCCCCTGGACATCACGCTGGTAACTGGCCGGCTTCTTTGTTTAAAATGAGCGCCTTTAGGACCTGCGAATGAAGTCGCGGGTTCTGATTGGTCGCGTGCCGCTCATGTGACCACCACGCGACCAATCAGAAGCCGCGACGTCATTCTCATTCACTAAACTCCTAATTCTAGGAATTAAGGACCTGCGAATGACGTCGCGGCTTCTGATTGGTCGCGTGGCGGTCACATGGGCGGCACGCGACCAATCAGAACCCGCGACGTCATTCGCAGGTCCTAAAGGCACTCATTTTAAACAAAGAAGCCTGCCGGTTACCAGCGTGAAGTCCAGGGGCCGCCGGAGAGGTGAATATATCAATATTTTTTATTTTAATTCTTTATTTTACACCTTAATATGGATCCCAGGGCCTGAAGGAGAGTTTCCTCTCCTTCAGACCCTGGGAACCATCAGAATACCTTCCGATACTTGGTGTCATATTGACTTGTATTGGTATCGGATATCGGTATCGGCGATATCCGATATTTTTCGGGTATCGGCCAATACTATCCAATACCGATACTTTCAAATATCGGACGGTATCGCTCAACACTAATTGTGAGTAGTGTACCACTATTCACCACTGATCTGCGGTCATCACTATATGAACTTGGCAGTCCCATTCTTCTGACTGGGTGAAAAGGTTCCAAATCAGTATATATAGTGATGATTATTTGTGTGTTTACCCAATAGGGACCTTTGGGTCACATACTTATTAATACCTGTTGGCATAATTTGTCAAATGTATTTTGACTTATAATTGAATTACTGCTAATCTAACGCTGCCAGAATTTTTTCTGATTCTATTTGTTGGTCAGTAGTGTTGAGCATTCCGATACCGCAAGTATTGGGTATCGGCCGATACTTGCGGTATCGGAATTCCGATACCGAGATCCGATACTTTTGTGGTATCGGGTATCGGTATCGGATACATAGAGATGTGTAAAATAAAGAATTAATATAAAAAATATTGATATATTTACCTCTCCGGCGGCCCCTGGACTCAGCGCGGGTAACCGGCAGGCTTCGTTGTTCAAAATCAGCGCTTTTAGGACCTGAGAATCACGTCCTGGCTTCTGATTGGTCGCGGGCCGCCCATGTGACCGCCACGTGACCAATCACAAGCCGCGACGTCACCGCAAGCTATTAACGCGCTCATTTTTAAAAATGAGCGCGTTAATGGCTTTCAAAGACGTAGCGGCTTGTGATTGGTCGTGTGGCCGCGACCAATCACAAGCCGCGACGTCAACGCAAGCTATTAACGCGCTCATTTTTAAAAATGAGCGCGTTAATGGCTTTCAAAGACGTAGCGGCTTGTGATTGGTCGCGTGGCCGCGACCAATCACAAGCCGCGACGTCACCGCAAGCTATTAACGCGCTCATTTTTAAAAATGAGCGCGTTAATGACTTTCAAAGACGTAGCGGCTTGTGATTGGTCGCGGCCACGCGACCAATCACAAGCCGCGACGTCACCGCAAGCTATTAACGCGCTCATTTTTAAAAATGAGCGCGTTAATGGCTTTCAAAGACGTAGTGGCTTGTGATTGGTCGCGTGGCCGCGACCAATCACAAGCCGCGACGTCACCGCAAGCTATTAACGCGCTCATTTTTAAAAATGAGCGCGTTAATGGCTTTCAAAGACGTAGCGGCTTGTGATTGGTCGCGTGGCCGCGACCAATCACAAGCCGCGACGTCACCGCAAGCTATTAACGCGCTCATTTTTAAAAATGAGCGCGTTAATGGCTTTCAAAGACGTAGCGGCTTGTGATTGGTCGCGGCCACGCGACCAATCACAAGCCGCGACGTCACCGCAAGCTATTAACGCGCTCATTTTTAAAAATGAGCGCGTTAATGGCTTTCAAAGACGTAGTGGCTTGTGATTGGTCGCGTGGCCGCGACCAATCACAAGCCGCGACGTCACCGCAAGCTATTAACGCGCTCATTTTTAAAAATGAGCGCGTTAATGGCTTTCAAAGACGTAGCGGCTTGTGATTGGTCGCGTGGCCGCGACCAATCACAAGCCGCGACGTCACCGCAAGCTATTAACGCGCTCATTTTTAAAAATGAGCGCGTTAATGGCTTTCAAAGACGTAGCGGCTTGTGATTGGTCGCGTGGCCGCGACCAATCACAAGCCGCGACGTCACCGCAAGCTATTAACGCGCTCATTTTTAAAAATGAGCGCGTTAATGGCTTTCAAAGACGTAGCGGCTTGTGATTGGTCGCGTGGCCGCGACCAATCACAAGCCGCGACGTCACCACAAGCTATTAACGCGCTCATTTTTAAAAATGAGCGCGTTAATGGCTTTCAAAGACGTAGCGGCTTGTGATTGGTCGCGTGGCCGCGACCAATCACAAGCCGCGACGTCACCGCAAGCTATTAACGCGCTCATTTTTAAAAATGAGCGCGTTAATGACTTTCAAAGACGTAGCGGCTTGTGATTGGTCGCGTGGCGGTCACATGGGCGGCCACCGACCAATCAGAAGCCGGGACGTGATTCTCAGGTCCTAAAAGCGCTGATTTTGAACAAAGAAGCCTGCCGGTTACCCGCGCTGAGTTCAGGGGCCGCCGGAGAGGTAAATATATAAATATTTTTTATTTTAATTCTTTATTTTACACATCCCTATGGATCCCAGGGCCTGAAGGAGAGTTTCCTCTCCTTCAGACCCTGGGAACCATGAGAATACCTTCCGATACTTGATGTCCCATTGACTTGTATTGAATCGGATATCGGTATCGGCGATATCCGATATTTTTCGGGTATCGGCCGATACTATCCGATACCGATACTTTCAAGTATCGGACGGTATCGCTCAACACTATTGGTCAGTGTTGGCTGAAATTCTTGTTTGTTAGGTCTTGTTTGAGTTGCGCTGCACTGTTTTGCACTTAAGTCTATTGAGTCATTTTTTGATTATTTATTAGTTTATATTTAATATTAAAAGTTAAGTTTTATACTATCAATCCTGGTATTATTCTGCCAAAACATTTACAACAGCAATACTGTAAGTGGCAGTAGCAATTTCTGTGAGTCATAGTAACATAGTAACATAGTAACATAGTTAGTATGGCCGAAAAAAGACATTTGTCCATCCAGTTCAGCCTATATTCCATCATAATAAATCCCCAGATCTACGTCCTTCTACAGAACCTAATAATTGTATGATACAATATTGTTCTGCTCCAGGAAGACACCCAGGCCTCTCTTGAACCCCTCGACTGAGTTCGCCATCACCACCTCCTCAGGCAAGCAATTCCAGATTCTCACTGCCCTAACAGTAAAGAATCCTCTTCTATGTTGGTGGAAAAACCTTCTCTCCTCCAGACGCAAAGAATGCCCCCTTGTGCCCGTCACCTTCCTTGGTATAAACAGATCCTTAGCGAGATATTTGTATTGTCCCCTTATATACTTAAACATGGTTATTAGATCGCCCCTCAGTCGTCTTTTTTCTAGACTAAATAATCCTAATTTCGCTAATCTATCTGGGTATTGTAGTTCTCCCATCCCCTTTATTAATTTTGTTGCCCTCCTTTGTACTCTCTCTAGTTCCATTATATCCTTCCTGAGCACCGGTGCCCAAAACTGGACACAGTACTCCATGTGCGGTCTAACTAGGGATTTGTACAGAGGCAGTATAATGCTCTCATCATGTGTATCCAGACCTCTTTTAATGCACCCCATGATCCTGTTTGCCTTGGCAGCTGCTGCCTGGCACTGGCTGCTCCAGGTAAGTTTATCATTAACTAGGATCCCCAAGTCCTTCTCCCTGTCAGATTTACCCAGTGGTTTCCCGTTCAGTGTGTAATGGTGATATTGATTCCTTCTTCCCATGAGTCCATTTTTCAGACCAGCTCTTCAAGTCTGACATGGGGTGACTGACTGGAAAGGATGATGCTGGAGTTTCTAGAACTCAATATCAATACCATAAGGGAGGGTTTGGACCCTTTCTCATTTTGGCCTTCAAAAAATGGATGAATGGTCGGAGCTCGCCACTCATGCCTTGGAAGTTTTATCATGCCTGGTGGCCAGCGTTCTCTCAGAACATGTCTTCAGCGCACCTGGTGGTGTCCTCACAGATAAGCGCAGCAGTCCCCTGAAAGTGTAGACCTCCTAGCTTTCATCAAGATGAACAAGTCATGGATCTCCAAGGTCTTTTGCACACCAATCACAGAATACACTTGTAGTTTTTAGTGTGCTGCATTGATCTCACATAATTGCTTTCTGGGATATCTTTAGTGGGGCTTCTGTGCCTGCTGTTGCTGCTGCTGCAGATGGTAACCCTAAATTGTGGAAATTTGAACACTCCTGGTTGGGTGTCCATCTGCTGTGTTGGCTGTAGTGGAAGAGATCTAGATCCACTTTATACTATTTCTACTCTCTTGAAATTGATATCACTTTGGTGATATCTGCAAATAATTTTGGGAAATGTGAACACTCCTGGTTGCGTGTCCATCTGTTGGGTTCTCTGTAATGGAAGAGATTTCGCTCTACATTATACTATTTCCACTGTGGTGAATTTGATGCAACTTTTGTTGTGTTTGCCACACTTTTTTGGAAATGTGAAAACTCCTGATTGGGTGTCCATCTGCTGGGTTGGCTGTAGTGGAAGATGTGTCGTTCCCTATTTCTACTGTGGTGAAATTGATACCACTTTGGTGGTGTCTGCCACAAATTTTTGGAAATGTGTAGACTCGTGGTTGGGTCTCCTTCATGTGTGTAGCCTACAGCAGTAGGTCTCCAAGACTGACAGGCCTCTACTACCTTTGAGCCAACTACCTGTGTTAATATCCTTACATTTTTCTGACAATAGTACTTACAAAACTGATATTTGTGCCACCTGAGTGTGGCTGAGCATGAAAGCAGGTTGAGCTGTTGCATGTGGAATCAGGGCTTCCAGCACAGCAGGCCTACACTGATCCCTCAACCACCTCATCTTAATTTGTAGTTCAATTCAAAGCTGTAAATGCTGGCCCAGACATCGATGCCTCATGCTCGGCATATTGTTGCTGTTCCATGCTACAAATTAAACTGTATGTGAATCGAGGCCACTTTTTAGGTGCCTGCCCCTCATTTGATGTGTTTTTTGCAGATTTTGACCCTGTTTGAAGGTGTTGTATATGCATTTGTTTTTGCCTTCTATTGACTTGAATGGCCATTGGCTATATTTGGTGAATATTCAACGAATAAATTGGCAATATTACAAATTTGGTGATCGTATTCCAAAATGAACATTGAAACATTTGCTCATCTCTAGTTCCAGGACAACTGATTAGTCTGCTGGATAAGGGTTCTGCTAATTGATTTGCTCATCTATCCCTGTAGCTCTCATTCATAAAAAATTTACCATATGAGTTCTCCAAAAGGGTGTTCACAGGTTTTCAAACTACTATATACTGTAATTTAATTTATTTTAGGTGATATCTCACACTTGATTGAACTCAAATTATTGTGAGATTTACAAAAGTTAAATTGATGGTTGATCCTTATACCCTGTTTCCCCGAAAATAGGGCGCCCCCCGAAAGTAAGGCATGCTAGGGGGAGCACTGTGCCTGCTAATATAAGGCACCCCCCTAAAAAATAAGGCATACCTTGTTCTGTGCATGGGGCATGCAGTTGTGTCTCGCTCCTGCTGTCCGGTGCCCATCACTGCAGCCGCGCTGTTCGCAGGAGTTAATCACAGCCTCGGAGCTGTGTGCCGATCTCTGCTCATGAGCCCTGCACCAATCACAGCGCAGGAAACATGGGCCAGCTGACATCATCCATAGCCTCTGATTGTTCCTGGGCTGTGATTGGCCCAGGGCTCCTGCGCTCTGATTGGCCCAGGGCTCATTTAAGGACAGTGCTATTGCTAGACAGTAGAGATTTGGGCCAATGATTCTGAAAGAAATGGAGTCTCAAGAAATTCCACAGGAACTTCAGATTTTGGATTGTTACGATGATGTTCCAGAAGATGATGACATGGTTGTCATTGAATAAATCTTGTTTTGTGTTATTAGATATTGAGATCAGTAAATGAACCATTGTTTGTTGTTTTACATGTTGTACTTGGAAATACCGTAATTATACGGTAGTAACAAGAAATTCTTGATACGATTCACAGTTTATTTCATTCTACTGTTTTGTGATGACTACTTTTCAGCATACGCTGGTATGTTTATAAATGATAATTTTTTTGTTCAAAAAGAATTTGTCAATTCATTTTCTTGAGAAAATAAGACACCCCCCGATAAGACATGGTGCTACTTTCGGAGCAAAAATTAATATAAGACGGTGTCTTATTTTCGGGGAAACAGGGTAGTTAAACACTTTCATATAATTGCAAAGTTGAAAAAAAAAATGTTTGTTTTTGTTCTTCATAAATGGGCACTTGAATCTAGTAGTTACTTGTACCAACAAATGCCAGCCTTGTTAAAACATAAACTCATCCATCCTTCCTCTGGTTTGTTAGCTTTTATTTATGTCAAATCCAATATATATGTTCTATTTATACATCTAATAAAAATAGTACTACTTAACTTTTTGAAGGGCAGTCATTGTTAATATATTGAAAAATCTGAAGCAAAAACATCATTGCTTTTCATTAAGGATACCCAAGTTTCCTAGGGGCAATTCATTCAAAGGTTACATTTTATTCCTTATGTAATGAAGTCAGGTACAGTGGATAGCTTCTGAATAATTAATTATAAATACAGCCTAATATCAAAGTTAGGCCAGTTAGGCCAATTTATAGTTCTTTTATATCAGTTGTAAATACTGTAAATCACAATAACGCAAGTCATACTGGGAAATTAACATTGTTTACATACAAGATGAATTGTGCAATGGTAAGAGAAAAACTGTTTGAAATAATTGTGTGTTTCTTAATATCACAACCCTTTAATTATTTACTTGGGAGTATGTCCCACTGGTAAAATGTATAGCTGCGATAAATATTTAAATACCACAGAAAGCCATATCATAGTTAAAATTCTCTCTAAGTTTCTGTATTCCAGCAGTCATGCCAGCATGATCCTGCTTGATTACATTTTGATATTGCTGGATAAAGGCTTTTGAATATCGGCGTTATTAGATACCGTACACAACTCACATTATTAGTATTTTTTTTCTTTCTGTTGAGCTTTTTAAAATTACTTTTGTGCTTTCTTGCTATATTGTTTACACAAAGAGACATACAAATTCTTTTCTACTTTATAAAAAGTTAATTTTATATAACATCCACAGTGAATGTAGCACTACTGGATGAAGGAGTGGGAAATAAATGATTAAGAAATATTTTATTTTTATTAATCAATGATAAAATACAGAAATAAAATTGTTCAAGAAGGTACAGAATAATGAAGGAGGAACTTGCGAACTCACAATAGTATAATTATCTGCCTGGTAAATAGCATGACCAAATCCTAACATGGTATAATAATCATATGTAAATCCTATCATTGAGGCTGAGAAACTATGTAAGTATGCTATGAATAATCTACATACCTTTAATAAATAAATAGTATATGTATCGAAGCATATAAATAATGTAGCATATAAATGATTGTCCTACATAGAGCAGGATGCATGTGCAAAAGTTATCAAGATCACTAACAAGTCTATGATAAATGCATGTTGGTCTATGCAAGGCAATACAAATTATCAGTCCTCTCACTTGTTAGGAACAAGAATACAATTGCAAAGTGGCAGGATCAACATTTAGAAATGTAAAGTGCCATCATATGTAGTGGATTGACAAACAAGGAAGATCATGACAGCATTACCTGGATCCTGGCAGCGTGGCACAAATAGTGAAGGAGCCCCTTCCCTTTGCCCTGATGCACATATTTCGCCCTGCTTCTTTGGGGGCGTGAAGAAGCAGGGTGAAATGTGTGCGTCAGGGCAGAGGGATGGGGCTCCTTCACTATTTGTGTTACGCTGCCAGGAGAAATTGGTGGTGAAAATGTTCTGTGTTCAGAGCTGTGTCACAGTAAAAAAATATATATTTTGCAATTGCTAACGTGATTCAGCATGCCATATCTCATCTTGTCATTTAGTGTCCTTGAAATTTAGCTTTGTGCAGAGCTCATGCAGAGGAAAAAAAGAAAATTTTTCAGTTACAAATATGATACAGCACACCATATCCCACCTTGTCATTTAGTTGTGGTGAAATTGTTATTTGTGCAGAGCTGTTGCACAGTAAAAAAAATATTTTTTTCTGTGACAAAAGTGGCACAGCAGGCTAGATCATAATATAGTTTGACATTGTTTGGAGCATATCTTCTAAGTTATACAGGCCTCACCCACACTAATACAATACTTTCTTCTATTACTAATGTGATATAATATTAGATATCTCAGCTTGAAATTGTTTGCAGCATATTGTCTATGTTATACAGGCCTCATCCACACACAAAAATAAATTGTCTGTTACTAGCGTGCTACAGTAGCGGAGATCTCAGTCTGAAATTGTTTGGAGCATATCTTCTTTGTCATACAGGCCTCATCCACAATGAAACAATTATTTTTTTCTGTTACTATCCTCCTACAGTTGGGGAGATCACATTTTAATAATTGTTTGAAGCATATCTTCTTTGTTATAGAGGTCTTTCACACTGAAACAATTCTTTCTTCTGTGACTAACATCAAGCAGCAGGGGAGATCTCAGTTTGAAATTGTTTGGAGCATATCCTCTTTGTCATACAGGCCTCATTCACACTGAATCAATTCTTTTGTATTGTCACACGGATCTCCAACCGCAGAATCTCTGGTTCTTTACTTGCTCCATTCAGGCTCAGTGATAGCCCGTTAGCTGTAACGGAAGCGGACGTGGTTGCTGTTTTTGACCGATATCAGAGAATGAGCACATTACAACTTTATCAATCCACTGTAACATCTCTGGCTACACCTCACTGATAGTCCAGCAGTTTGTCCTGTTCACCGCACTCTGCCCTCTCTCAGCACTGCAGCCAACCAAGGATCCTGCAGTTGTGTTCATGTAAAAGATTGTTTTCTCCTACACATGGCAAAGCTAAGAGGTTGAACTCCGCCATATTCAATCTGTTGGCCACTTAAATGCCACCTTTGTATGTGGTAGATATAGATGGTTTCTGAAAGCTGATGGCCCTCGAAATCCCCCAGTACCAGTTGCTCAGTCGCCATCACTTCTCTAAATAATCATTGCCTGCACTACACCAGCATGTCGCAGACGACATCACCCATTCCTTGACTAAGTCTATGTCTACCAAGCTGCATTTCACCACAGACACTTGGATAAGTAAGCATGGCCAAGGGCAATACATCTCGTTGACTGGCCACTTGGTGAATCTGGGGCTGTAGGGGCAGGTGGGGAAGGGGCTTCTCCTCAAGTATTGGAATCCCCAAGGCTTGCTGGACAATCCTCTGTATTTCACACTTCCTCAACCACTTCTGCCTCCTTTTCTACCTCCTCTAGGGTCTTCACCTGCACCCTCAACCTCTGCCTTAATAAGACACACGTTCCAACAGTGCAGAGCTCACCCCCACCACCTCCATGCAGCGCAGCCAGGGCTCACCGCAATCACAAGGTATTGTTAACATTGATATGCCTTGGAGATCGCAGGCATACAGCTGAAGAGTTGTGGACAGCTCTCCTGCCCGAGTTTGAGCAATAGCTGTTTCTGCTGAACCTGTCTTGTAGATTGTGAGCCTTCGTGGGCAGGGTCCTCACTCCTCCTGTACCAGTTATGACTTGTATTGTTTAAGATTATTGTACTTGTTTTTATTATGTATACCCCTCCTCACATGTAAAGCACCATGGAATAAATGGCGCTATAATAATAAATAATAATAATAATAATAACCTGGATCCAGGGAAGGCAATGTCCAATAATGATGTGAACTTGGTGACGGCCCTACACTGAAGCAAGCTCACACACGTGCCTCGTATGGCTCACGTCCTCAACCTGATTGTACAGGTGACAGTGTCCCTTTAACAGGTTGATACCCGATGTGCCGACAAGGTGGAATTCCACTCTGCACATGTTGAAGCCACTGTGGGAGCAGCAATGAGCCCTGATGCAGTATATCATGTCCTATAGCCTAGGTCTACGCAGTACAGAAGTTGCAAATATCACATTTACGGAGTGGGCAAAGATTAAAGACCTTCCTTCTGCACAGTTTCAAAATGGCTACTAAGATGGTTAGCGCTGATGATACTGTCATCAATATCCCTATTCCAATCATCTATATGCTGGAGCAGACTTTGAAAAGCCTGCAGGAGAAGGTGGTGGTCCCAGAGGAAGAGGAGGAAGCAGAGGAGGATGCGGAAGGGATAACATTGTCTCAAAGTCCCAGACTGTTGTCACACAGGTGGGTGCCATGGGAGGGTGGACTACTGCAATCAAGGAGGGCTGGTGAAAACAGACAAACCGTTAGTGCAAGAGTCAAGGATCAAACAGAGGAGGAAGAGGTGATAGGCGAGCAACTGTCAGGAGATGAAGAGGATAATAATTTCCTCTCTATTGTTCATGGTTGGCAAGAGGGGACAGGGGAACAAGCATCAGTAATACCCAGCTATCAGGGGCCTCATGGTAGAGCCTGACATATGAGTGCCTTCTTGCTGCACTAACTGCACCATGATCAACGTATAGCTATGATTCAAAATAGTGCTGACTAATTGGTTTCCATCTGTTAGATTCACATTACAAGAGTAATTTTTGCCAGATGCTTCACACTCTAGAAGGGGACCCACAGTATCGAAACATGCTTTTACACAACCTTAAGAGAGCCTTTCCCCAAGACAGAAGTGAGTCACACAGTGTGCATTGCAGCTCTAGACTTCCAACCTCTGATACATCAATTCATCAATGCCAACACATTAGCCACAACAGCAGTGGTGTAAGTTGCAGAAGCAATGTCTGTGAGTCCTTTGAGACATTTTTTAGACCAGCTTGTACACCAGCCCAACAAAGTTCAAGTCTGACACGTGGTGAACAAATGGAGAGGATGGAGCAGGAGTTTCTAGAACTGAATGTCAATACTATTATCAAGGGTTTGGACCTATTCAGATTTTGGTCTTCAAAAATGGATGAGTGGCCTGAGCTTGGATCTCACACATTTTAGGTTTTATCATGTCCAGCAGCCAGCGTTCTCTCAGAACGTGTCTTCAGCGCTGCTGGTGGTGTCCTGATGGATAAGCACTGCCAGATATCCCCTGAAAGTGTAGACTGCCTAAATTTTATCAAGATGAAGAAGTCATGGTTGTTCAAGAACTTTTGCTCTCCAATCGCAGACTGCACATACTAGGCAATTATGTAATTTTTAGTGTGCTGCATTGATCTCACGCAATTGCAGCCTGTGATATCTTTATTGGGGCTTCTGTGCCCGCAGTTGCTGCTGCTTCAGGTGTTAACAGAGATTTGTGGAAATGTGAAAAGTCCTGGTTGGTCTCCATCTGCTAGATTGGCTGTAGTGAAAGACATGTTGGTCCCTATTATACTATTTCTACTATCGTGAAATTGATGCCACTTCAGTGGTGTCAGGCCTTAAAGTTTTTGAAAATCTTCATCTGCTGAGTTGGCTGTAGTGGAAGACGTGTAGGTCCCTATTTTACTACTGCTCTTGTGAAATTGATGCATTTTCGTTGGTTTCAGGCCCTATTTTTTTATTTAAAGACTTATTATTCGGTCTCCATCTGCTGGGTTCGCTGTAGTGGAAAAAATATCTCTCCCCATTAGACTATTTCTACTGTAGTGAAATTGATGCCACTTTGTAGGTGGTTGCTGCTAAATGATGGAAATGTGAACATTCCTGGTTGGGTCTACATATGCTGGGTTGGCCGTAGTGGAAGAGATGTCACTCATTAGAATATTTCTACTCTGGTGAAATTGATGCCACTTTTGTGGTGTCTGCCCCTAATAATTTAAATTTAAAGATTCCTGATTGGGTCTCTGTCTGCTGGGTTGGCTGTAATGCAAGATTTGCTGGTCTCTATTATACTATTTCCACTCTCATGAAATTGATGCCACCTTGGGGGTGTCAGGCCCTATTTTTTTGAAATTTGAAGACTCCTGATTGGGTCTCCATCTGTTGGTTTGGCTTTATTGGAAAATATGTCGCTCCCTATTATACTATTTCTAATCTGGTGAAATTGATGCCACTTTGTTGGTGTCTACCATTAATTTTTGGAAATGTGAACACTCCTGGTTTGGTTTACATCTGCTGGGTTGGCAATAGTGTAAGAGTTGTCAGTACCTATTATACTATATCTAGTGTGGTGAAATTGATGCCACTTTGTTGGTGTCTGCCACTATTGTTTGGAAATGTGGAGTGTCCTGATTGGGTCTCTCCTTCTGCTGGGTTGGCTGCAGCATTTTTTCCTCTGATAGGCAGTGTCCTAGGAAAATAATTGGTCCTACAGAATAACATGGGGGCGAGTGATAACCGTCAAAATGAATGATAGCACTCATTCGATTATTATGGTTGTCTACGAAAGTCCAAAATTAAAAGTACATTTTAATCTGAATTTTCAATTTGACACAGTACTATGGTCTGAAAAACAATTTTGCATTTTTGTTTCATGTTAAATATAAAAATACAATACATTTGCATTACAATGTGACTCATGTATCAAAATGACTTGTTTCAGCCATGCATTGTTATTACAACTACTTTTTATTGTTGACACATTTGTATTCCTTTTCATTCAATCTAATGGATGCTCCATAGGTGGCAAAGTACATCTCAATATGTTTTAAAGATAATTTGCCCTTTCTGAGAAACAAATTGCAGGTATTTAATCCCAATTGGGTTCAAAAGTGACTGGTGTTTTCAAGCAGTTTTATATCTTCAGGATATGGACTTATCAGATCTACACTCACAGCTGTTGACAGTAATTGCATATTTAGAGCATTTAGGTGTTACTATATGGGAGTCCTGGTGAAATTGTACAGCACTAAAGATCAATGTCAGTTTGCTGTCTTTATCTGTGACTGCAGATGGCTCAGAGTGAAAAATGTAAAAAAAAATAAACACTTGAACTTGTTCTTTTTTTCTTTAGTATACTAGTTGATTGGGCAAGTCCTAATTATTACTCTAAATGGATTTTTTTAAATCTCATTAAAATACAATATTCAATTGAAAAAAATTGGGGGAATTTATCAAAATCTTTGTGCAAATTTTGTGGATTCAAACAAATTTGTTGAAAATCTAAGTGGTACGTGTAAATTGTTAAAAGGTCATATGGGTTTTTATTCTGAAAATGCATAAAAAATGTACGAGTTAAAAAAGAATATCTTTGTTTTAAAGTAAAATATATCTCTAAAGCATGCAGACTTTTGAGAAGTGTATGCATAAAGACTCAAAACAAGTCAAAATAGAAAAATTACATAAAAAATCCTACAAATAAAGAATCAGGGTCTAAGTGTTTAGGAGACAAGAATACAGAAGCTGTCCTTCGGTAGAAACCTCTAAATGTGTGTGCAGACAGATGGCCATGATTTTTCACTAAGTGCAGAGATTCTGAACTGTTATTGATGGTTCACAATTCCTAGTAGAGAGGAGTTGTCTGATAAGCAGAGAAATATTTTTTCATTAACATTATATATATATATATATATATATATATATATATATATATATCCCAAGTTCATAATCTTTGCATTTACTTTTACATAATAGGATAAAATAATGTATAGGTGAGCTTTGATGTTATTTATTAATATTTATGTTTTGCTCTTTTCCCATGAGGTTGCACATAAAAGCAACCTGAAGTTATATTAAATTATTCTCCATTAGTATACCAAATTCAATGTAAAACTATTCATGTTTCTTTAAGTAGAGAAGTCTCTAAAAGTGCAATAGAAATGTCATTTTTGATTGAACAAAACAGGCAAATTACATACATTTTCTATAAATATATGACAGGCAGAAAGTAATAGGTAAGATACTACTGCAGGGAATCACTTTATACTATTATCCAGTTCTTAAAAGTTCACAATGATAAAAGAATGTGTATTACTATATTACTAGCACTTTATTATTTAAAGAAACATAACAAAAAGAAATGTTCCTAAGGCCAGTCTCACACGTCCAGATAATTCCGGTACCGGAATTATCCGTGTCCGTGTGTCCGTGTGCTTACCGTGAACATCAGTGTGGCACACGTGCGGCAGCCGTGTGCCACCCGTGTGCCAACTGGGTACCACACGGACCGTGCAGGAGACAGCGCTACAAGTAAGCGCTGTCCCCTGCATCTGGTGCTGAAGCCGCCATGCATATCTTCTTTCCAGCAGCGCTCGCTGGAGAGAAGATATGAAAACCCCCCCTTTTTTTTCCCTTGTTTAAAATAAAGATCCCTGTCCCCACCCCCCTCCCACCACCTGTGCACCCCCCCGCTGTTAATAAAATACTCACCCGGCTCCCTCGCAGCGTCCTGTCCTCGCCGCAGGTTCTCCTGTATGAGCGGTCACGTGGGGCCGCTTATTACAGTCATGAATATATTCATGACTGTAATCGGCGGCCCCACGTGGGTATGTAAAAAAAGCCACACAATAGCATTGGATTTTTATGGATACATTGCAATTCTGTAACATTGGGAACTGTAAACGGTCCCGAAAAAGAGTAGTAGCTGCTGTAAAAAATTTACTGCATACGTACTACACATGGCTGACTAGTCAGAAAAAAAATCATCCCACTTTTCTGTATGGAACTCCAAACAATGTTTTAAACACAAGCATGAACTTGCCCTGGCAGTCATCCAAGGCCGCAGATGGTGCATTTTTATACCAAAACTTTCCCATTAGGGTATGTGCTTACTCTAAGGCCATGATCACACATTCAGTATTTGGTCAGTATTTTACATTAGTATTTGTAAGCCAAAACAAGTTGAAGGTGAAAAATGCAGAAATGGTGCATGTGTTTCTATTATACTTTTCCTCTGAAAACTCATATTCTTAATAGTCTGGGGGGTGTCCTTATGTTCCATTTATTTTTGAAAACTGAGTGGAACACACCAAATCATGGAGACATGTCCAATTTTGATAATTGAATTGAGATTTATTCTCACCAATGTTATTTATGGTTCTTCAGAAAACTTAGACAGCACACTTCGCTGCATTCATAGTAGTATCCTATTGCTGTCCGATTTATTTGCTTGATTAAAAGGAAAAGCTTGAAAAATGCTCTTGTAATAAAAAAAAGTTGAAATATGTTGAAATATGACATAACGTGACTGCAGACTTCTGAGTCCTCATAGCTCCCATTCTGGAGGCAAGAGAGGGTGGTCATGGGACTGATCATGACTGTTAGGACTGGCGGAACGCACCAAGACAGATGGTATAGATGCGTTCGCAGTCCGGGGTCCACCGTGCAGGTGAAAACCTGCTGCTAGCAATTAGCAGACTATATGGCGGTACACTTAGAGTATACACGCGTGGGTTAACCTCACCCAGTGTGAAAGAAGCAATCCTGTTAAGGCACAGGACCGCGGTACCGCACCTAAAGCGCGAGCAAGTAGTCAGCGAACTCAACCCCAACTGGGATTGAAGTCCGATTAGACCCTTGCTGGCGCAACACCGCAACTGGGTGTGAAATGAAACAGAAGAGCATGCAGTGCCGCACTGACAAACGCCACTAACCACCCAGGCTTGGGTAAGGAAAGCACAGAGGAAGTGCACGGCGCCGTACTGGCGGTCACAGCAACTGGACGCTATAATGTGTGACTAGTGTTGTAGGATAAGTCGGGTGCTAGGTAGCAGCCATACACCTTCCACGAACAGTCATACTATAGGGTAGGGGTATCCAAGGACGACTTGCACTCACAACATACACACATTAGCAATTGTTTGACAATACTAGCGCATGGCCGTGCGGTCATGCGCAGTTTATATAGCAGCAGCACAGGAAGAGGCCACAGCACTTTTGCCCTTCTAGGACCTGCCAAGAGGACCAATGGAATGTGCTGCAGAGCCTGAGCACATGACCCTCGATCTCCAACGGGAGACCTTACGCTGGGCATGCTCAGTACGTGCAGACAAGGACTTAGTCCCAGAGAAGTCCGCTCGCTGCTGACCAGCACAGACTTTAGTAGCAGAGACTGGAGAAGCAGCAGTAACTCTCAGAACAGAGTGAGAATGAGCAAGACGCTGGGACCGATGTCCTTGCTGAGCAGACTCCACTGTGGCTGGACAAAAATGGGAGACCGCAGCGGAGGTGGCTTGAGATTCCCCCTGTGCAGAAGCGGGAACTCGACCCCTAACAATGACTATGTGATTTGCATACTTCCAGCCAAATTTTGACTAGTCTTATGTGGAGTTACCCCATAAAAGTGGATTGAGCAAGGCACTGCACATCATGTCGGCACATGATGTATGTAAATCATATATTTGTGATTACATGACCTCCATCTCTCACCATGGCAAAAAAAAGATGGGAAGAGGAAAAGAAGAACAAAAGTCCAAAAATTGCAAACAATTAACAATATTTATTTAACCCCTTTCTGACCTCGGACAGGATAGTACGTCCGAGGTCAGAAGCCCCACTTTGATGCAGGGCTCCGCGGTAAGCCCGCATCAAAGCCGGGACATGTCAGCTGTTTTGAACAGCTGACATGTGCCCATAATAGGCGCGGTCAGAATGGCAATCTGCCCACACGTATTAACTAGTTAATTGCCGCTGTCAAACGCAGACAGCGGCATTTAACTACCGCTTCCGGCCGGGCGGCCGGGAATGACGTCATCGCCGACACATGATCGGTGGTCGGCGATGCGTCAAGATGGTAACCATAGAGGTCCTAGAGACCTCTATGGTTACTGATCACCGGTGGCTGTGAGCGCCACCCTGTGGTCGGTGCTCACAGCACACCTCCATTTCTGCTACATAGCAGCGATCAGCAGATCACTGCTATGTAGCAGAGGCGATCGAGTTGTGCCTGCTTCTAGCCTCCCATGGAGGCTACTGAAGCATGGCAAAAGTAAAAAAAAAAGCTAAAAAAAATGTGAAAAAAATAAAAAAAATATAAAAGTTTAAATCACCCCCCTTTCGCCCCAATCAAAATAAATCAATAAAAAAAATATCAAATCTACACATATTTGGTATTGCCGTGCTCAGAATCGCCCGATCTATCAATTAACCCCTTCATGACCCAGCCTATTTTGACCTTAAAGACCTTGCCGTTTTTTGCAATTCTGACCAGTGTCCCTTTATGAGGTAATAACTCAGGAACGCTTCAACGGATCCTAGCGGTTCTGAGATTGTTTTTTCGTGACATATTGGGCTTCATGTTAGTGGTAAATTTAGGTCAATAAATTCTGCGTTTATTTGTGAGAAAAACGGAAATTTGGCGAAAATTTTGAAAATTTTGCAATTTTCACATTTTGAATTTTTATTCTGTTAAACCAGAGAGGTATGTGACACAAAATAGTTAATAAATAACATTTCCCACATGTTTACTTTACATCAGCACAATTTTGGAAACAAAAATTTTTTTTGCTAGGAAGTTATAAGGGTTAAAATTTGACCAGCGATTTCTCATTTTTACAACGAAATTTACAAAACCATTTTTTTTAGGGACCACCTCACATTTGAAGTCAGTTTGAGGGGTCTATATGGCTGAAAATACCCAAAAGTGACACCATTCTAAAAACTGCACCCCTCAAGGTACTCAAAACCACATTCAAGAAGTTTATTAACCCTTCAGGTGCTTCACAGCAGCAGAAGCAACATGGAAGGAAAAAATGAACATTTAACTTTTTAGTCACAAAAATGATTTATTAGCAACAATTTTTTTATTTTCTCAATGGTAAAAGGAGAAACTGAACCACAAAAGTTGTTGTCCAATTTGTCCTGAGTACACTGATACCTCATATGTGGGGGTAAACCACTATTTGGGCGCACGGCAGGGCTTGGAAGGGAAGGAGCGCCATTTGACTTTTTGAATCAAAAATTGGCTCCAATCTTTAGCAGACACCATGTCACGTTTGGAGAGCCCCCATGTGCCTAACAATTGGAGCTCCCCCACAAGTGACCCCATTTTGGAAACTAGACGCCCCAAGGAACTTATCTAGATGCATAGTGAGCACTTTGAACCCCCAGGTGCTTCACAAATTAATCCTAAAAATGAAAAAGTACTTTTTTTTCACAAAAAAATTCTTTTAGCCTCAATTTTTTCATTTTCACATGGGCAACAGGATAAAATGGAAACTAAAATTTGTTGGGCAATTTCTCCTGAGTACACTGATACCTCATATGTGGGGGTAAACCACTGTTTAGGCACATGGTAAGGCTCGGAAGGGAAGGAGCGCCATTTGACTTTTTGAATGAAAAATTATCTCCATCGTTAGCGGACACCATGTCGCGTTTGGAGAGCTCCTGTGTGCCTAAACATTGGCGCTCCCCCACAATTGACCCCATTTTGGAAACTAGACCCCCCAAGGAACTTATTTAGATGCCTAGTGAGCACTTTAAACCCTCAGGTGCTTCACAAATTGATCTGTAAAAATGAAAAAGTACTTTTTTTTCACAAAAAAAATCTTTTCGCCTCAATTTTTTCATTTTCACATGGGCAATGGGATAAAATGGATCATAAGATTTGTTGGGCAATTTCTCCCGAGTACGCCGATACCTCATATGTGGGGGTAAACCACTGTTTGGGCACTCGGCAGGGCTCGGAAGGGAAGGCGCGCCATTTGGCTTTTTGAATGGAAAATTAGCTCCAATTGTTAGCGGACACCATGTCGCGTTTGGAGAGCCCCTTTGTGCCTAAACATTGGAGCTCCCCCACAAGTGACCCCATTTTGGAAACTAGACCCCCCAAGGAACTTATACAGATGAATATTGAGCACTTTAAACCCCCAGGTACTTCACAGAAGTTTATAACGCAGAGCAATGAAATAAAAAATAATTTTTCTTTCCTCAAAAATGATTTTTTAGCCTGGAATTTCCTATTTTGCTAAGGGTAATAGGAGAAATTGGACCCCAAATGTTGTTGTCCAGTTTGTCCTGAGTACGCTGATACCCCATATGTGGGGGTAAACCACTGTTTGGGCGCACGGCAGGGCTCGGAAGGGAAGGCACGCCATTTGGCTTTTTAAATGGAAAATTAGCTCCAATCATTAGCGGACGCCATGTCACGTTTGGAGAGCCCCTGTGTGCCTAAACATTGGAGATCCCCCAGAAATGACCCCATTTTGGAAACTAGTCCACCAAAAGAACTAATCTAGATGTGTGGTGAGGACTTTGAACCCCCAAGTGCTTCACAGAAGTTTATAACGCAGAGCCATGAAAAAAAAAAAAAAATATTTTCTCAAAAATGATCTTTTAGCCTGCAATTTTTTATTTTCCCAAGGGTAACAGGAGAAATTTGACCCCAAAAGTTGTTGTCCAGTTTCTCCTGAGTACGCTGATACCCCATATGTGGGGTTAAACCACTGTTTGGGCACATGCCGGGGCTCGGAATTGAAGTAGTGACGTTTTGAAATGCAGACTTTGATGGAATGCTCTGCAGGCGTCACGTTGCGTTTGCAGAGGCCCAGATGTGGCTAAACAGTAGAAACCCCCCACAAGTGACCCCATTTTGGAAACTAGACCCCGAAAGGAACTTATCTAGATATGTGGTGAGCACTTTGAACCCCCAAGTGCTTCACAGAAGTTTATAATGCAGAGCCGTGAAAATAATAAATACGTTTTCTTTCCTCAAAAATAATTATTTAGCCCAGAATTTTTTAATTTTCCCAAGGGTAACAGGAGAAATTTGACCCCAATATTTGTTGTCCAGTTTCTCCTGAGTACGGTGATACCCCATATGTGGGGGTAAACTACTGTTTGGGCACATGCCGGGGCTCGGAAGTGAAGTAGTGACGTTTTGAAATGCAGACTTTGATGGAATGCTCTGCGGGCGTCACGTTGCGTTTGCAGAGCCCCTGATGTGGCTAAACAGTAGAAACCCCCCACAAGTGACCCCATTTTAGAAACTAGACCCCCAAAGGAACTTATCTAGATATGTGGTGAGCACTTTGAACCTCCAAGTGCTTCACAGACGTTTACAACGCAGAGCCGTGAAAATAAAAAATAATTTTTCTTTCCTCAAAAATGATGTTTTAGCAAGCATTTTTTTATTTTCACAAGGGTAACAGGAGAAATTGGACCCCAGAAATTGTTGCGCAGTTTATCCTGAGTATGCTGGTACCCCATATGTGGGGGTAAACCACTGTTTGGGCACACGTCGGGGCTCGGAATTGACGGAGCACCATTTGACTTTTTGAATACGAGATTGGCTGGAATCAATGGTGGCGCCATGTTGCGTTTGGAGACCCCTGATGTGCCTAAACAGTGGTAACCCCTCAATTCTACCTCCAACACTAACCCCCCAACACCCCTAACCCTAATCCCAACTGTAGCCATAACCCTAATCACAACCCTAACCCCAACACACCCCTAACCACAACCCTAACCACAACCCTAATTCCAATCCTAACCCTAAGGCTATGTGCCCACGTTGCGGATTCATGTGAGATTTTTCAGCATCATTTTTGAAAAATCCGCGGGTAAAAGGCTCTGCGTTTTACCTGCGGATTTTCCGCGGATTTCCAGTGTTTTTTGTTCGGATTTCACCTGCGGATTCCTATTGAGGAACAGGTGTAAAACGCTGCGGAATCCGCACAAAGAATTGACATGCTGCGGAAAATACAACGCAGCGTTTCCGCGCGGTATTTTCCGCACCATGGGCACAGCGGATTTGGTTTCCATGGTACTGTAAACCTGATGAAACACTGCTGCGAATCCGCAGCTACCAATCTGCTGCGGATCCGCAGCCAAATCCGCACCGTGTGCACATAGCCTAATTCTAAAGGTATGTGCACACGCTGCGGAAAATGCTGCGGATCCGCAGCAGTTTCCCATGAGTTTACAGTTCAATGTAAACCTATGGGAAACAAAAATCGCTGTACACATGCTGCGGAAAAACTGCACGGAAACGCAGCGGTTTACATTCCGCAGCATGTCACTTCTTTGTGCGGATTCCGCAGCGGTTTTACAACTGCTCCAATAGAAAATCGCAGTTGTAAAACCGCAGTGAAATGCGCAGAAAAAACGCGGTAAATCCGCCATAAATCTGCAGCGGTTTAGCACCGCAGATTTATTAAATCTGCAGCGGAAAAATCCGCAGAGGACCAGAATACGTGTGCACATACCGAAACCCTAACCCTAGCCCTAACCCTAACCCTACCCCTAGCCCTAACCCTAGCCCTAACCCTAACCCTACCCCTAACCCTAACCCTATTCTAACATTAGTGGAAAAAAAAAATTCTTTATATTTTTATTGTCCCTACCTATGGGGGTGACAAATGGGTGGGGTCATTTATTATTTTTTTTATTTTGATCACTGAGATATAATCTATCTCAGTGATCAAAATGCACTTTGGAACGAATCTGCCGGCCGGCAGATTCGGCGGGCGCACTGCGCATGCGCCCGCCATTTTGGAAGATGGCGGCGCCCGGGAGGAAGACGGACGGACCCCGGCAGGATCGGTAAGTATGATGGGGTGGGGGCAGCACGGGGGGGGGTGATCGGAGCATGGGGGGTGGATCGGAGGGCGGGAGGGGTGGAACGGAGCACGGGGGGGTGCATTGGAGCATCGGGGGGTGGATCGGACTGCAGGGGGGATGGATCGGACTGCAATGGGGGGTGGATCGGAGTGCAGGGGGGGTGATTGGAGCACGGGGAGGGTGATTGCAGCACGGGGGGAGCGGAGAAGAGCACGGGGGGAGCGGAGCACAGGACGGAGGGGAGCCGGAGCAGTGTACCGGTCAGATCGGGGGGGCTGGGGGGCGATCGTTGGGGTGGGGTGGGGGCACATTAGTGTTTTCAGCCATGGCCGATGATATTGCAGCATCGGCCATGGCTGGATTGTAATATTTCACCTGTTATAATAGGTGAAATATTGCAAATCGCTCTGATTGGCAGTTTCATTTTCAACAGCCAATCAGAGCGATCGTAGCCACGGGGAGGGTGAAGCCACCCCCCCTGGGCTAAACTACCACTCCCCCTGTTCCTGCAGATCGGGTGAAATGGAAGTTAACCCTTTCACCCGATCTGCAGGGACGCGATCTTTCCATGACGCCACATAGGCGTCATGGGTCGGATTGGCACCGACTTTCATGACGCCTACGTGGCGTCATGGGTCGGGAAGGGGTTAAAAAAAAGCATTAACCTGATCGCTAAACGAAGTAGCGAGAAAAAAATTTGAAACGCCAGAATTACGTTTTTTAGGTCGCCACGACATTGCATTAAAATGCAATAACGGGCGATCAAAAGAACGTATGTGCACCAAAATGTCAGCTCGACATGCAAAAAATAAGCCCTCAACCGACCCCAGATCACGAAAAATGGAGACGCTACGAGTATCGGAAAATGGCACAATTTTTTTTTTTTTAGCAAAGTTTGGAATTTTTGTTTCACCACTTAGATAAAAAATAACCTAGTCATGTTAGGTGTCTATGAACTCGTACTGACCTGGAGAATCATAATGGCAGGTCAGTTTTAGCATTTAGTGAACCTAGCAAAAAAGCAAACAAAAAACATGTGTGGGATTGCACTTTTTTTGCAATTTCACCGCACTTGGAATTTTTTTCCCGTTTTCTAGTACACAACATGCTAAAACCAATTATGTCGTTCAAAAGAACAACTTGTCCCGCAAAAAATAAGCCCTCACATGGCCAAATTTACGGAAAAATAAAAAAGTTATGGCTCTGGGAAGGAGGGGAGTGAAAAACGAACACGGAAAAACGAAAAATCCCAAGGTCATGAAGGGGTTAATCAGATAATATAAAAGGATTTTATAACAACTGTGAAGCACACATGAAAACCGCTAGGGACAGGCAAGATCCAATAAGACCATAATTAATGCAGTAAGAATATTTCAACATGAATACAAGAGAATAAAAATGAGTGCTATTGCATGATAGGTGATATCCATAAAAAATAACTTTTATTCCATTTTCATTAAAAGCACATACAGTTAGGTCCATATATGTTTGGACAGAGACAACATTTTTCTAATTTTGGTTATAGACATCACCACAATGAATTTTAAACAAAACAATTCAGATGCAGTTGAAGTTCAGACTTTCAGCTTTCATTTGAGGGTATCCACATTAAAATTGAATGAAGGGTTTAGGAGTTTCAGCTCCTTAACATGTGCCACCCTGTTTTTAAAGGGACCAAAAGTAATTGGACAGATTCAATAATTTTAAATAAAATGTTCATTTCTAGTACTTGGTTGAAAACCCTTTGTTGGCAATGACTGCCTGAAATCTTGAACACAAGGACATCACCAGACGCTGTGTTTCCTCATTTTTGACGCTCTGCCAGGCCTTCACTGCGGTGGTTTTCAGTTGCTTTTTGTTTGTGGGCCTTTCTGTCTGAAGTTTAGTCTTTAACAAGTGAAATGCATGCTCAATTGGGTTGAGATCAGGTGACTGACTTGGCCAATCAAGAATATTGCACTTCTTTGCTTTAATAAACTCCTGGGTTGCTTTGGCTTTATGTTTTGGGTCATTGTCCATCTGTAGTATGAAACAACGACCAATCAGTTTGGCTGCATTTGGCTGGATCTGAGCACACAGTATGTCTCTGAATACCTCAGAATTCATTCGGCTGCTTCTGTCCTGTGTCACGCCATCAATAAACACTAGTGACCCAGTGCCACCGGCAGCCATGCATGCCCAAGTCATCACACTGCCTCCGCCGTGTTTTACAGATGATGTGGTATGCTTTGGATCATGAGCTGTACCACGCCTTCACCATACTTTTCTCTTTCCATCATTCTGGTAGAGGTTGATCTTGGTTTCATCTGTCCAAAGAATGTTCTTCCAGAACTGTGCTGGCTTTTTTAGATGTTTTTTAGCAAAGTCCAGTCTAGCCTTTTTATTCTTGATGCTTATGAGTGGCTTGCACCGTTCAGTGAACCCTCTGTATTTACTTTCATGCAGTCTTCTCTTTATGGTAGATTTGGATATTGATACGCCTACCTCCTGGAGAGTGTTGTTCACTTGGTTGGCTGTTGTGAAGGGGTTTCTCTTCACCATGGAGATTATTCTGCGATCATCCACCACTGTTGCCTTCCGTGGGCACCCAGGTCTTTTTGCATTGATGAGTTCCCCAGTGCTTTCTTTCTTTCTCAGTATGTATCAAACTGTAGATTTTGCCATTCCTAATATTGTAGCAAATTCTCGGATGGGTTTTTTCTGTTTTCGCAGCTTAAGGATGGCTTGTTTCACCTGCATGGAGAGCTCCTTTGACCTCATGTTTACTTCACAGCAAAACCTTCCAAATGCAAGCACCACACCTCAAATCAACTCCAAACCTTTTATCTGCTTAATTGAGAATGAAATAACGAAGGGATTGCCCACACGTGTCCATGAAATAGCCTTGGAGTCAATTGTCCAATTACTTTTGATCCCTTTAAAAACAGGATGGCACGTGTTAAGGAGCTGATACTCCTAAACCCTTCATCCAATTTTAATGTGGATACCCTCAAATGAAAGCTGAACGTCTGAACTTCAACTGCATCTAAATTGTTTTGTTTAAAATTCATTGTGGTAATGTCTATAACCAAAATTAGAAAAATGTTGTCTCTGTCCAAATATATATGGACCTAACTGTAAGTCCAAAATCCATCTTTATATCCAGAGAGTCAAAAACAGGGCACCCTGACGAAGGTGCCATCTGAAACGTGTGTAGGGGCGGACAGGCGGACGCTCTGGACCTTTGCTGGTGCTACTTACTAGGTAATGTAGCGGATATGCTTGTTTAATCATCCTTTACTCTGCATATATGGTACACCTTCAGCACTTTGGCACTTTATCCCTATATGCTATAGCAACCATCTATATGCAGTCCACATGCAAGTTTACACTCACAGCAGATGACAGCAATATTGGTTTCTTGAGATGCATAAACCCTACTAAGATACTATAATGCTATCTTTGTGTTCTATTACTATCATGCAATAGCACTGATTTGTATGCTCTTGTATTCATGTTGAAGTATACTTACTGCCTTAATTATGGTCTTATTGGATATTGCCTGTCTCTACCGGTTTTTTATGTGTGCTTCACAGTTGTTCTAAAATCCTTTTACATTATCTGATTAAATAAAAATTATTGTTTGTAATTTTTGGACTTTTGTTCATAATTTCCTCTTCCCTCCTTTTTTTTGCTTACGTAAGTTCATGATTAGTCCATATCTAGTCCTACTAACCCATTGGTGTGGCAATTGTCCCATATTATGATCTAGATACTTTTATTTAAGATAACCAATGCTATTAGTAAGCTACTTTTCTCTCTCACGATGAGCACAGGAGAATCCTGATAGCGTGCAGTGCACTAGTTGTGAGTAATCCGAAGTTTATGGTCACATAGAGTGACTGCTGACTTTCTTCATAAATCTGTCAGTGCAATTGTATTGAGGCCCAGTTACACAGGTAAGCACTAGGGTTGAGCGAAACGAGTCGGCCACTTTCAGAAGTCGCCGACTTTTGGCAAAGTCGGGTTTCATGAAACCCGACCCGACCCCTGTGTGGGGTCGGCCATGAAGTCGGCGATCTTCTGAATGTGGTATGTGAATTCCGATCCCGATTTACGATATGTTTGCAATATCGGAAATCGGTATCGGAATCCATATTTAATGTAAAATAAAGAATTAAAATAAAAAATATTGCTATACTTACCCTCTGACGCGCCCTGGTACTAGCCGGGAACCTTCCTTCCTTCGAATCAGCGCTTCCAGGACCTTGCGGTGACGTCGCGGCTTGTGATTGGTCGCGCGGCCGCTCATGTGACCGATCGCGCGTCCAATCACAAGCCGCGACGTCACCGTGACGTCACGCAAGGTCCTGCAAGCGCTGATTCTTAGGAAGGAAGGCTGCCGGAAAGAAGCAGGGCGTGTCCGAGGGTGAGTATATACCTAATAGGAATATACTCACCCTCGGACGCGCCCTGCTTCTTTCCGGCAGCCTTCCTTCCTAAGAATCAGCGCTTGCAGGACCTTGCGTGACATCGCGGTTACATCGCGGCTTGTGATTGGTCGCGCGAGCGGTCACAAGGGCGGCCGCGCGACCAATCACAAGCCGCGACGTCACCGCGACGTCACCGCAAGATCCTGGAAGCGCTGATTCGAAGGAAGGAAGGTTCCCGGTTAGTACCAGGGCGCGTCAGAGGGTAAGTATAGCGATATTTTTTTTTTCAATTCTTTATTTTACACTTAAATATGGATCGCAGGGCCTGAAGGAGAGTTTCCACTCCTTCAGACCCTGGGAACCATTGGAAACCCAATGCACTGCATTGGGTTTCGAGTTTCGGCCGACCCCGACCCCGACTTTTTTATAGGATCGGCCGATTTCACTCGACCTGACTTTTGAAAAAGTCGGGTTTCGTGAAACCCGACCCGATCCTATAAAAGTAAAGGTCGCTCAACCCTAGTAAGCACCTCTGCCTGTTTTTGTCTTTTTCTTGAATATTGGAGGATTTTTTCCTCTTTTTGTGCTTTTCATGTTAGAGTAGGACTGGCAAACTTAAGGACCCTTGACGCGGGTTTGCAGCTTACATATTATGGACAGAATATCAACCAATACTTTACATATATTGATATGGTTTTTTTTGCATGTTGTATTTTTTTCGGGGTGCAGTGGGGCCCAAATGGTTCTGTAAACTGTGGCCTCTGTTCACACAGGATGCATTATAGTTAGCACTGGGCAGCCCGCCATAGGGCATCATTAATAGGCTGAGAACCAGATGCTCTGCATTCCTTGTGTGAACATTGCCACATACAGAGTATATTTTTTTGCATTTGTTTGCCACATGGCCAATCCCTGATTGAAGGCTGGCTGTTTCATCTGGTATTGCACCTGTGCAGTTGCCATTTTACTTGGGTCCACTGCACCCTGTCAGTGCAATTGTATTGAGGCCCAGTTAGACAGGTAAGCATCTCTGCCTGTTTTTGTTTTTTCCTTGAATATTGGAGGATTTTTTCCTCTTTTTGTGGTTTTCATAAATCTGGACAACCCCTTATAATGCACCTAAAATAAATACAAAAGTTGTAACCCTTAAGGGCAGCATGGTGGCTCAGTGGATAGCACTGCACCCTTGCAGCGCTGGGGCCCTGGGTTCAAATCCCACCTTGAACAACATCTGCAAGGAGTTTGTATTTTCTCCCCGTGTTTGCGTGGGTTTCCTCTGGGTACTCCGGTTTCCTCCCACATACCAAAGACGTACTGATAGGGAATTAAGATTGTGAGCCCCATCGGGGACAGCGATGATAATGTGTGCAAACTGTAAAGCACTGCGGAATATGTTAGCGCTATATAAAAATAAAGATTATTATTAAGTTGTCAGATGGCACAATACTTTATTCAGGGTTTGACACTGACAATTAGAGGCCCCTGTGTAGGAAATGTGTCTGGGCCCTTCTCCTTTTATGGTGACAAAGCTACAGATATACAGTGTATCCACACACACATATATATATATATATATATATATATATATATATATATATATATATATATATATATTTATATATATATCTAATATATAAAGCTGAATGTGTGTGTGTGTATGTGTGTATGTATGTATGTCCGGGATTGGCATCTGCACCGTCGCAGCTACAGCCACAAAATTTTGCACAGTCACACGTCTGGACCCCGAGAGCGTCATAGGCTATGTTGTGAGGCAAAATTTTAACCCCGCGCGTTCCAATTCACCAAACAATTTTGCCCCTATCTACATAATGGGGAAAAAAGTGAAAGAATAAGTGTTGGAGGCGTCGCAGCTACAGCCACAAAATTTTGCACAGTCACACGTCTGGACCCTGAGAGCATCATAGGCTATGTTGTGAGGTGAAATTTTAACCCCGCACTTTCCAATTCACCAAACAATTTTGTCCCTATCTACATAATGGGGAAAAAAGTGAAAGGAAAAGTGTTGGAGGTGTCACAGGTACAGCCACAAAATTTTGCACAGTCACACGTCTGGACCCCGAGAGCGTCATAGGCTATGTTGTGAGGTGAAATTTTAACCCCGCGCTTTCCAATTCACCAAACAATTTTGCCCCTATCTACATAATGGGGAAAAGTGAAAGGAAAAGTGTTGGAGGCAAAATGACAGCTGCCAGATGTGAACAAGGGGGACTTAAAGAATGAGAGCGATGGTGCCAAAGAGTATATTCCGTACAGTTGCTAACGTGGGGCCCCGACATGGGATACTCACCACACATGGGGATATGAACACACACACAAAATGCGCCACACACTACCACGTGCTTGAACACATACACCACCCTCAGCACACATTTCACCACACATACACCAACCTCGCCACATAAAAGTCGAAATACAAAAGTCGCCGCTCAAAACTCGCCACGCGCAAAACTCGCCACATGCAAAAACTAGGCTCACCTCACGAAAAACTCGCCACAATTGCAAAACTCACCTCATGGAAAACTCGCCACACGCAAAACTTGCACACGCGGAAAAATTGCCACATGCACATAGACATGCAAAAGTTGCCTCACACAAAACTTGCACATACTCAAAAGGCACCACACATAAAACTCGCCACGCGCAAAACTCGCCATGCGCAAAACTTGCTGCACACAACTTGCTACACTAACCTGTCACATGCAACTCGACACACAAAAAGTTGCTACATGCATGTTGCCACACAAAACTCATCTCACAAAAGTCGCTACATGCATGTTGCCACACGCAACTCAACACACACAACTTGACAAACGAAACTCGCCCTAAAACACACACAAGTCTGGTATTATCCTTCAAAAATAAAAATCTGATTAATAAGCAGACAAACTACAAGAGCAACAAATGTACCATATAGGAAATACGGCAGCTGTCAGTCACATGACCTGTCTATTATGTGTATGTGTGAGCTAATATATACTGCCAGGGGGAGGGCTTCCTGTTGGCTGGGGATTTATCAGGCTGCCAATTTAGCTTACAAATACTGAGGTAAAAATACTGAGCAAATAACGTGTGAACGAGGTCTAATACAGGAGGAGATGACACACAGGTATATACTATATACAGGGGAGATGACACACCGATATATACTATATACAGGAGAGATGACACACAGGTATATACTATATAGAGAAGGAGATGACATACAGGTATATACTATATACAGGAGGAGATGACACACAGGTATATACTATATACAGGAGCAGATGACCTACAGGTATATACTATATACAGGAGGAGATGACATACAGGTATATGCTATATATAGAAGATTACATACAGGTATATACTATATACAGGAGGAGATGACACACAGATATATACTATATACAGGGGAGATGACACACAGGTATATACTATATACAGGAGGATATGACATACAGGTATATACTATATATAGAAGGAGATGACATACAGGTATATACTATATATAGGAGGAGATGACACACAGCAGGTATATACTATATACAGGGGAGATGACATACAGGTGTATACTATATATAAGGGAGATGACAAACATGTATATACTGAGGTGAAAATGAGAGGTGTGAGGTGAAAATGAAAAGGTGTAAGTGCAAAATGAGAGGAGTGAGGGAAAATAGTGGAGTGATCGGAAAATGACAGATGTGAGGTCGAAATGACAAGTGTTAGGGGGGAATGAGATTAGTGAGGGAGAAAATGAGAGGTGTGAGGGGGAAAATGAAAGATGTGATTGGGAAAATGAGAGGCATGATGGGAAAATAAGAGAAGTGAGGTGCTATAACTAACCATAGATATTTACTATGCCCAGGCAACGCCGGGCTCTTCAGCTAGTATATATATATATATATATCTTACTTAGTCTCTTTTATTATGCATATTACTGTCCCTTTTTACAAAATGCCCTCACTTATTAAGTACCGCATCGTCCCTTACATATGAAGTTATTTAACTCTATAGTAAAGGCCCCTTCACATTTAGCGACGCTGCAGCGATACCGACAACGATCCGAATCGCTGCAGCGTCGCTGTTTGGTCGCTGGAGAGCTGTCACACAGACCGCTCTCCAGCGACCAACGATGCCGGTAACCAGGGTAAACATCGGGTAACTAAGCGCAGGGCCGCGCTTAGTAACCCGATGTTTACCCTGGTTACCATGCTAAAAGTAAAAAAAAAAAAAAACAGTACATACTTACCTACAGCTGTCTGTCCTCCAGCGCTGCGCTCTGCTTCTCTGCTCTCCTCCTGTACTGTCTGTGAGCCGGAAAGCAGAGCGGTGACGTCACCGCTCTGCTTTCCGGCTCACAGCCAGTACAGGAGGAGTGCAGAGCGCAGCGCTGGAGGACAGACAGCGTTAGGTAAGTATGTAGTGTTTGTTTTTTTTTACTTTTAGCATGGTAACCAGGGTAAACATCGGGTTACTAAGCGCGGCCCTGCGCTTAGTTACCCGATGTTTACCCTGGTTACCAGTGAAGACATCGCTGGATCGGTGTCACACACGCCGATCCAGCGATGTCTCCAGGGAGTCCAGCGACGAAATAAAGTTCTGGACTTTATTCAGCGACCAACGATCTCCCAGCAGGGGCCTGATCGTTGGTCGCTGTCACACATAACGATTTCATTAACGATATCGTTGCTACGTCACAAATAGCAACGATATCGTTAAGAATATCGTTGTGTGAAGGTACCTTAAGCTTTGTCCTGCTCACGTATCTCTGTAGTAACCTAGGTTTGGGTCCCATATCTCTGTAGTAAGCTCTTTTCAGTTCCCTTATCTATGTAGTAATCTTGGCTCCATTATCCTGTCTATGTAGTCAGTGTGCTTCTGTTGCAGTATCTTTGGTTCTGCTCCCATATGTATGCAGCAAGTTCCATGCTGTTCTCATATCTATGTACCAGCCTGTTTTTAAAGCCTTTTATCTCCGCTGCTTTAATGCAGTGGCCAAAGATAAGCAGGGCAAAGTTGGGCAACTAAAACTCAATGTCCACTGCCTTGTGATTGTCCCCGGGCTGAAAAGTGCCAGCCAGCCCATGAGTATACTCACATCTTTTTCTCACGTGTTATTGCTTAGTTCTATTCCTCTCATTCTGTACATATAATTTAGTTTTTCTTGCTCAGATGTGGAATCTTGCATTTCTATGAGTTGAATTCCCTTCTATTAGTCGCTTCCCTTTGTTCAAGCTTATCTAGATATTTTTAAATACTTTCTCTGACTTCTCTATTGTTAGCTATTCTTCCTAGCTTTGCATTGTCTGCAAATTTGATTAGTTTATAGAGATAAGCAGACCCGAACAGTAAATTTCGGTGACCATACTGAACACCTATTGACAATTGAAAATTGACTTCAACAGGAAAGTCCGTGTTACTGTTTAGGTTTGGCTGCCTGAACTGTCATATGCATGGCAGCGCAACAAACACTGCTTCTGATTGGTGGTGAAATCATCCCCATCTGTCAGAGAACTTTGGTTTCCATTCTGTCCAGTGACAGCATGAACGTGCAGCTATGATCGTTGGTATAAAGTTTACCTTCGGTCACTGGTGTGTCAGTCAGGACTACCGCTCCCATCAGCTCCGGTTAATAACAGTGAGAGAAGGAGTGGCTGATAAGAATATTCATATTATATGAGACATTAGGTGCGTTCGCAACCTGGGGTCCACCATGCAGGAGAGAAACCTGCTGCTAGTAACAGGCGGTATTATATGGCAGTATAAGTGAACTCTGTTACTTCACAGATCCATTACGAAAAGAGAACACCGTGCCTTGGTAACCTCACAGGAGATCACAACTACCTAATAGAGTCAACAGTGGTCATGCAGTCAGAATAGCACACAAGCAACTCCTCTCCAGTGGAGCCGGAATTCAAATGGCTATACGCCAGCCCTGAATCCACATACACAAAACTCCTCACCGGAGGTGCTGGTATTCTAGGGGCTTGTTTCAGCCAAACCCTGACCACATACAACCATGACCACACTGGCGCTGAGCCCATAACATAAGTTTGATACTAGCGCATGGCCGTGCGGCAATGCAAACCTTTTATAGTTTTAGAACTGAAGGACCTTCCTAGTGGTCCAACAGGAACCGCTTCAGGACCTGCGCATATGACCCACAACCTCCAATGGGAGGTTGTCCCATGGGCATGCCCAGTATGGGAAAAGCAGGACTTAGTCCAAGAAAGATCTGCTTGCTGCTGATCAGGGCTGGCTACAAAGGCAGAGCCTGGAAGAACAGTAGTAACCAGTCGCCCAGTATCAGCCTGAGTCAGACGTTGGGACTGACATCTCCACTGAGCAGGCTCCTCTGCAGCTGAAGAGGAATGGGAGACTGCAGCAGAGATGGTTCGAGATTCCTTTTGTGCAGAGTCGGGAACTCGACATCTAGCACCAAGGATGCATTGTTCCCCTTTATGCCAGTTTTCTTCTGAAATTCATACAGAAAAAAACAACTGTAATTTGCACCATCTGCCAAGCCATGCTAAGAAGAGGCAAGAACACTGCCAACCTAAGCACCACTAGCATGGCAGCCAAGCACCCCAGTTTGTTGGCAGAACGACTGGGTACAAAATTTTTGTCTGATGGTGAAATTACTGCCCCTTGCCCTATGTTAAAGCCTTCAAAATCTGCTGGCCATGAAGCAGGCACTGATTCCTCCTGCCCACAACCTGAAGTTCCACAGACACAGCAGTCAGCACATCCTGTTCATTGTTCCAGCACAGCGTTCACTTGTCCCTGCCCCAGATGTTTAACACAAAGCAGAAATATCCACCCACAAGCAAAAACTCTAAACATTCACAATCACATTGGCATATTGGTAGCCCTGGAAATGTTGCAGTTTCAACTTGTGAGAACTAAGTCCGTGACCTCTTGGCAGTGGAAGCACCACTGTACTCAATTCCCAACGACACTATTTTTCACGGTGTGCCATCAACGCATTACATAAGCAAGAACATGTTACAGAATATCAGCAGTTCTGTGGCGTAAGCAGTCACAGGGAAGGTCTAGTTTACCACAGACACATGGACAAGTTCTTGTGGACAGGGATGCTACATTTCCCTTATGGTTCACTGGCTGAACCTAGTGGAGTTTGGGACAGAGTCAAAGGCTGGGACATCACATATCTTACCCACTCCAAGAATAGCAGTCCCAACTTTCATCAGAGTTTCAGTCTTCTCGTATTACAGTTCCTGGCAATTGTCCCATATTATGATGTAGATACTTTTATTTAGGATAACCAATGCTATTAGTAAGCTACTTTTCTCTCTCATGATGAGCACAGGAGAATCCTGATAGCGTGCAGTGCACTAGTTGTGAGTAATCAGAAGTTTATGGTCACATAGAGTGACTGCTGACTTTCTTCATAAATCTGTCAGTGCAATTGTATTGAGGCCCAGTTACACAAGTAAAAGCACTTCTGCCTGTTTTTGCCTTTTTCTTGAATATTGGAGGATTTTTTCCTCTTTTTGTGGTTTTCATGTTAGAGTAGGACTGGCAAACGTAAGGACCCTTGACGCGGGTTTGCAGCTTACATATTATGGCCAGAATATCAACCAATACTTTACCTATATTGATATGGGTTTTTTTGCATGTTGTATTTTTTCGGGGTGCAGTTGGGCCCAAATGGTTCTGTAAACTGTGGCCTCTGTTCACACAGGATGCATTATAGTTAGCACTGGGCAGCCCGCCATAGGGCATCATTAATAGGCTGAGAACCAGATGCTCTGCATTCCTTGTGTGAACATTGACACATACAGAGTATATTTTTTTGCATTTGTTTGCCACATGGCCAATCCCTGATTGAAGGCTGGCTGTTTCATCTGGTATTGCATCTGTGCAGTTGTCATTTTACTTGGGTCCACTGCACCCTGTCAGTGAAATTGTATTGAGGCCCAGTTAGACAGGTAAGCATCTCTGCCTGTTTTTGTTTTTTCCTTGAATATTGGAGGATTTTTTCCTCTTTTTGTGGTTTTCATAAATCTGGACAACCCCTTATAATGCACCTAAAATAAATACAAATGTTGTAACCCTTAAGGGCAGCATGGTGGCTCAGTGGATAGCACTGCACCCTTGCAGCGCTGGGGCCCTGGGTTCAAATCCCACCTTGAACAACATCTGCAAGGAGTTTGTATGTTCTCCCCGTGTTTGTGTGGGTTTCCTCTGGGTACTCCGGTTTCCTCCCACATACCAAAGATGTACTGATAGGAAACTAAGATTGTGAGCCCCATCGGGGACAGCGATGATAATGTGTGCAAACTGTAAAGCGCTGCGGAATATGTTAGCGCTATATAAAAATAAAGATTATTATTAAGTTGTCAGATGGCACAATACTTTATTCAGGGTTTGACACTGACAATTAGAGGCCCCTGTGTAGGAAATGTGTCTGGGCCCTTCTCCTTTTATGGTGACAAAGCTACAGATATACAGTGTATCCACACACACACACACATATATATATATATATATATATATATATATATATCTTACTTAGTCTCTTTTATTATGCATATTACTGTCCCTTTTTACAAAATGCCCTCACTTATTAAGTACAGCATCGTCCCTTACATATGAAGTTATTTATCTCTATAGTAAGCTTTGTCCTGCTCACTTATCTCTGTAGTAACCTAGGTTTGGGTCCCATATCTCTGTAGTAAGCTCCTTTCAGTTCCCTTATCTATGTAGTAATCTTGGCTCCATTATCCTGTCTATGTAGTCAGTGTGCTTCTGTTGCAGTATCTTTGGTTCTGCTCCCATATCTATGCAGCAAGTTCCATGCTGTTCTCATATCTATGTACCAGCCTGTTTTTAAAGCCTTTTATCTCCGCTGCTTTAATGCAGTGGCCAAAGATAAGCAGGGCAAAGTTGGGCAACTAAAACTCAATGTCCACTGCTTTGTGATTGTCCCCGGGCTGAAAAGTGCCAGCCAGCCCATGAGTATACTCACATCTTTTTCTCACGTGTTATTGCTTAGTTCTATTCCCCTCATTCTGTGCATATAATTTAGTTTTTCTTGCTCAGATGTGGAATCTTGCATTTCTCTGAGTTGAATTCCCTTCTATTAGTCGCTTCCCTTTGTTCAAGCTTATCTAGATATTTTTAAATACTTTCTCTGATTTCTCTATTGTTAGCTATTCTTCCTAGCTTTGCATTGTCTGCAAATTTGATTAGTTTATAGAGATAAGCAGACCCGAACAGTAAATTTCGGTGACCATACTGAACACCTATTGACAATTGAAAATTGACTTCAACAGGAAAGTCCGTGTTACTGTTTAGGTTTGGCTGCCTGAACTGTCATATGCATGGCAGCGCAACAAACACTGCTTCTGATTGGTGGTGAAATCATCCCCATCTGTTAGAGAACTTTGGTTTCCATTCTGTCCAGTGACAGCATGAACGTGCAGCTATGATCGTTGGTATAAAGTTTACCTTCGGTCACTGGTGTGTCAGTCAGGACTACCGCTCCCATCAGCTCCGGTTAATAACAGTGAGAGAAGGGGCGGCTGATAAGAATATTCATATTATATGAGACATTAGGTGCGTTCGCAACCTGGGGTCCACCATGCAGGAGAGAAATCTGCTGCTAGTAACAGGCGGTATTATATGGCGGTATAAGTGAACTCTGTTACTTTACAGATCCATTACGAAAAGAGAACACTGTGCCTTGGTAACCTCACAGGAGATCACAACTACCTAATAGAGTCAACAGTGGTCATGCAGTCAGAATAGCACACAAGCAACTCCTCTCCAGTGGAGCCGGAATTCAAATGGCTATACGCCAGCCCTGAATCCACATGCACAAAACTCCTCACCGGAGGTGCTGGTATTCTACGGGCTTGTTTCAGCCAAACCCTGACCACATACAACCATAACCACACTGGCGCTGAGCCCATAACATAGGTTTGATACTAGCGCATGGCCGTGCGGCAATGCAAACCTTTTATAGTTTTAGCACTCAAGGACCTTCCTAGTGGTCCAACAGGAACCGGTTCAGGACCTGCGCATATGACCCACAACCTCCAATGGGAGGTTGTCCCATGGGCATGCCCAGTATGGGAAAAGCAGGACTTTGTCCAAGAAAGATCTGCTCGCTGCTGATCAGGGCTGGCTACAAAGGCAGAGCCTGGAAGAACAGTAGTAACCAGTCGCCCAGTATCAGCCTGAGTCAGACGCTGGGACTGACATCTCCACTGAGCAGGCTCCTCTGCAGCTGAAGAGGAATGGGAGACTGCAGCAGAGATGGTTCGAGATTCCTTTTGTGCAGAGTCGGGAACTCGACATCTAGCACCAAGGATGCATTGTTCCCCTTTATGCCAGTTTCCTTCTGAAATTCCTACAGAAAAAAACAACTGTAATTTGCACCATCTGCCAAGCCATGCTAAGAAGAGGCAAGAACACTGCCAACCTAAGCACCACTAGCATGGCAGCCAAGCACCCCAGTTTGTTGGCAGAACGACTGGGTACAAAATTTTTGTCTGATGGTGAAATTACTGCCCCTTGCCCTATGTTAAAGCCTTCAAAATCTGCTGGCCATGAAGCAGGCACTGATTCCTCCTGCCCACAACCTGAAGTTCCACAGACACAGCAGTCAGCACATCCTGTTCATTGTTCCAGCACAGCGTTCACTTGTCCCTGCCCCAGATGTTTAACACAAAGCAGAAATATCCACCCACAAGCAAAAACTCTAAACATTCACAATCACATTGGCATATTGGTAGCCCTGGAAATGTTGCAGTTTCAACTTGTGAGAACTAAGTCCGTGACCTCTTGGCAGTGGAAGCACCACTGTACTCAATTCCCAACGACACTATTTTTCACGGTGTGCCATCAACGCATTACAGAAGCAAGAACATGTTACAGAATATCAGCAGTTCTGTGGCGTAAGCAGTCACAGGGAAGGTCTAGTTTACCACAGACACATGGACAAGTTCTTGTGGACAGGGATGCTACATTTCCCTTATGGTTCACTGGCTGAACCTAGTGGAGTTTGGGACAGAGTCAAAGGCTGGGACATCACATATCTTACCCACTCCAAGGATAGCAGTCCCAACTTTCATCAGAGTTTCAGTCTTCTCGTATTACAGTTCCTGTCTCTCTTCCTCCTTCTCCTCACCAAAAGTAGATTCCCCATTACTCCCCAGCTGGGAGGTCTGCATCACTGCCTTGGCAAAGTGGCAGCACGTTCTGCTGAAGCTCATCTGGTTAGGCAATAAAGCTCATAATGTAGCCGAGCTGTTGAAGGAGATAAAAGAACAGACCGATCAGCAGCTCTCCCTGCTGAACCTCCAACCAGGTCTAGTTGTGTGCAAAAATGGGTGTAACTTGGTGGTGGCTTTAAAGCTCAGCAAGCTGGAAAACACCATCCATGCGTGGCCTACATGATGAACTTGATTGTACAGCGTTTTTTAAAAACATACTCTGACTTGCCAAGCAAACAAAAACGTTCCAGCAACAGACATCCAAAATCAGGTTATTGAGTGGACATTAAAAACTTCATTTTATTACAATGCCTTTAAAAGCATGCTCTTAAAATTGTGAATGATGGATGACGCGTTTCGAGCAAAAGTGTTCTTAACCATGACCATAACCATGGTTTTAACGTCCACTCAATAACCTGATTTTGGATGTCTGTTGCTGGAACATTTTTGTTTATTACCACAGCTGCTTTTTCCGAGCATCATCCTGGAGTCCACACCCAAAGCCAGAGAAATTAATCTAATGGTGAACTGAATAACCATTTTTTTCCTGTCTTGCCAAGGTACGGAGTGTCAGCGCAGATTTGCGAAAGTCGTCTCGGGCTTCACTGGAGCAGCTTTGCTGCGGCAGCGCTTTAATTTGCCTCGTCACCGACTGATTTGTAACCTGCCCACATGCTATAATTCCACTAATAATAATAATAATAATAAATAATCTATTTATATAGTGTCAAAATATTACGCAGCACTTTACATTTTAGATGGGACTTGCACGGGCAATAGAAGACATTACAGAATAATAATAATCACTTAAACAACTTATAACCAAGAGGAATGAGGGCCCTGCTCACAAGCTTACAATCTATCAGGAAATAAGGGAGACATGAAAGGTGAATGGTAATAATGGCTTTCTTTGTTCTGACGAGCCATAATGTAATGGCTGTTCATGTAATGCTGCATGGAGTGGTTGCCAACCAGTGTGTGTAAAAGTACAGACACAGAGCTATCAAATGAATAAATTGTGTGAGAACAATATTTAGGCATCATGGTTATGAAGAATATTTTGAATGGGCAACACAGGGATAGTTAGATAAATGTGTTGAGGCGGTAGCCAGGTCTTATGTTGGCAAGGCTTTGTGAGCAGCAGAGAGCAGTGTCTGAATTCCAACTTCTCAATGCCCATCTCAGTAACAATTTGACCCCACACATAACTACTGCTGAGTGGGTGTGGATCGATGGCATTTGTGAGGTTCTTCAAACCTTTCAGTACTACACCAAAATGAAAAGCGCTGATGATACTTTTGTCAGCATAACGATCCCACTGCTCTGTCTATTAAAATGTTCACTGCAGAATATCAAATCTTTGAATGTCGAGCAGGTGGCTATTGAGGAAGATTTTACAGAGTCTGATACCACAAAGCCCAGCCTCACACAATATTCTCAAGCCACATTGGGTGATGGTGAGGAACAGAAGAAGGAGGATGAGGAGGAACAAGAGTTTTTGGTCTGGCTACAGAGGGGACTCCCAATCCCAGCTTCATGACTATCCAGCATGAATGGCCTGAAGAGGAGGATGAGAGTATGCATCGTGAGAAAGAGAGGATGGTTAGAGTTCTACCTGGTGAGGACACTGAACGTTTGACTCTTTGCAGTCTGCCACACATGGCTGAGTTCAAGTCAGCTGCCTTTCCCCTTTGCCCACCATGAAATACTGGCTGTGTACCTTTCTTGACCCATGATACAAGGATAAATTTGCTTCTCTCATGTCAGATTCAGACGCAACATTTTCAGTGCATGCATGCCTGAGGGT
Source organism: Ranitomeya imitator (assembly GCF_032444005.1). Classification (NCBI taxonomy): domain Eukaryota; kingdom Metazoa; phylum Chordata; class Amphibia; order Anura; family Dendrobatidae; genus Ranitomeya; species Ranitomeya imitator. The sequence continues at coordinate 54,145,916 of NC_091284.1, forward strand.
CATTGTGGAAAACTTGCTAAAAAGATTACCCTCAGACAACACTGCAGGCAGAGGTGCTAGCTATTTTCTCCCACAAGGATTACAGGGGAGGGACAGGCACACCAGGTGCAACTCGGAGGGGAGGGAATGTCCACCAACTGGGCCATTTTCATGAGACCATCACATCAGCAAGGACAGTCTGTGGGTGTAACTATGATGAGGAGGGAGAAAATGGCCAAGAAGGTGAAGGACTACTTAAGTTACCATAACAGCATACTTCGTCATTCTTCAGTGCCCTATTACTATTGATTGTCTAAGCTCCATATTTGGCCTGACCTCTTTTTCTACACCTTGCAGGTGCTGTCATGCCTTGCTGCAAGTGTGTTGTCTGAACGGATTTTTAGTTCAGCTGCTTCAATCATAATGGATAGGCGCACACGCCTGTAAACGGAAAATGCAGACCAGCTGACTATTCTAAAATCAACAATTTTATGGACATCTTGACATCTGTCAAGTCAGCAGTCTTCCCCATGATTGTGGAGCCTACTGAAACATACTTAGGGACATTTTTAAATGCTTAGGAAGCCTTTGCAGGTATTTTTTGTTAATAATCTTCATGTACTGAGATAATGACTTTTGAGCTTTCATTGGCTGTAAGCAATAATCATCAACATTAACAGAAAAAAACACTTGAAATAGATCACTCTGTTTCTAATGACTCTATATGATATGTGAGTTTCACTTTTTGTATTGAAGAACTGAAATAAATTAACTGTTTGATGATATTCTAATTTTGTACATCAACAATACCACCAAATGTACAGAAATACAGTGGGGCAAAAAAGTATTTAGTCAGTCAGCAATAGTGCAAGTTCCACCACTTAAAAAGATGAGAGGCGTCTGTAATTTACATCATAGGTAGACCTCAACTATGGGAGACAAACTGAGAAAAAAAAATTCAGAAAATCACATTGTCTGTTTTTTTTAACAATTTATTTGCATATTATGGTGGAAAATAAGTATTTGGTCAGAAACAAACAATCAAGATTTCTGGCTCTCACAGACCTGTAACTTCTTCTTTAAGAGTCTCCTCTTTCCTCCACTCATTACCTGTAGTAATGGCACCTGTTTAAACTTGTTATCAGTATAAAAAGACACCTGTGCACACCCTCAAACAGTCTGACTCCAAACTCCGCTATGGTGAAGACCAAAGAGCTGTCAAAGGACACCAGAAACAAAATTGTAGCCCTGCACCAGACTGGGAAGACTGAATCTGCAATAGCCAACCAGCTTGGAGTGAAGAAATCAACAGTGGGAGCAATAATTAGAAAATGGAAGACATACAAGACCACTGATAATCTCCCTCGATCTGGGGCTCCACGCAAAATCCCACCCAGTGGGGTCAGAATGATCACAAGAACGGTGAGCAAAAATCCCAGAACCACGCGGGGGGACCTAGTGAATGAACTACAGAGAGCTGGGACCAATGTAACAAGGCTTACCATAAGTAACACACTATGCCACCATGGACTCAGATCCTGCAGTGCCAGACGTGTCCCACTGCTTAAGCCAGTACATGTCCAGGCCCGTCTGAAGTTTGCTAGAGAGCATTTGGATGATCCAGAGGAGTTTTGGGAGAATGTCCTATGGTCTGATGAAACCAAACTGGAACTGTTTGGTAGAAACACAACTTGTCGTGTTTGGAGGAAAAAGAATACTGAGTTGCATCCATCAAACACCATACCTACTGTAAAGCATGGTGGTGGAAACATCATGCTTTGGGGCTGTTTCTCTGCAAAGGGGCCAGGACGACTGATCTGGGTACATGAAAGAATGAATGGGGCCATGTATCGTGAGATTTTGAGTGAAAACCTGCTTCCATCAGCAAGGGCATTGAAGATGAAACGTGGCTGGGTCTTTCAACATGACAATGATCCAAAGCACACCGCCAGGGCAACGAAGGAGTGGCTTCGTAAGAAGCATTTCAAGGTCCTGGAGTGGCCTAGCCAGTCTCCAGATCTCAACCCTATAGAAAACCTTTGGATGGAGTTGAAAGTCCGTGTTGCCAAGTGAAAAGCCAAAAACATCACTGCTCTAGAGGAGATCTGCATGGAGGAATGGGCCAACATACCAACAACAGTGTGTGGCAACCTTGTGAAGACTTACAGAAAACGTTTGACCTCTGTCATTGCCAACAAAGGATATATTACAAAGTATTGAGATGAAATTTTGTTTCTGACCAAATACTTATTTTCCACCATAATATGCAAATAAATTGTTAAAAAAACAGACAATGTGATTTTCTGGATTTTTTTTTCTCAGTTTGTCTCCCATAGTTGAGGTCTACCTATGATGTAAATTACAGACGCCTCTCATCTTTTTAAGTGGTGGAACTTGCACTATTGCTGACTGACTAAATACTTTTTTGCCCCACTGTACATTAATACAGAATTGCTCCTGATGGCCACACGTTTCATTCGTTTTTTGCCGGATCCGTCGCTGTGCGTTTTTTTGCTGGACAGAAAAACCGTTCCTCTGTATGCGTTTTCCGTCCAGCGGAAACAGCTTTTTTGACGGATCCGGCAAAAAGCAGATGAAATATGTGGCCATCCGTCGCTAATACAAGTCTATGGGTAAAAAACGCATCCTGCAAGCACATTTGCAGGATCTGTTTTTTTCTCATAGAGTTGTATTAGCGCCGGATTGCGCCTGATGGCCACACGTTTCATCTGTTTTTTGCCAGATCCTTCAAAAAAGCTGTTTCCGCCAGATGGAAAACACATACAGAGGAACGGTTTTTCTGTCCGGCGAAAAAATGCTCTGCGACGGATCCGGCAAAAAATGAATGAAACGTGAAGCCATCAGGCGCAATCCAGCACTAATACAACTCTATGTGAAAAAAACGGATCCGGCGGAAAAAACAGATCCTGCAAATGTGCTCGCAGGATGTGTTTTTTACCCATAGACTTGTATTAGTGACAGATCACGATGGACGGCCACATGTCGTGTTCATCGTGCAATGAATCCGTCAACGTTCAAGTAAACATTTTTTTGTCCGCGCGTCCGCCATTATCTACCGCGCATGAGTGGCTGAAACTCTGCCCCCTCCTCCCCGAACTTCAGAATGGGCAGCAGATGCATTGAAAAACTGCATCCGCTGCCTAAGTCATGCACAAATTTGACAACGTGCGTCGGTACATGGGCCCAACGCATAGCGACGGGCCCGTACCAACGCAAGTGTGAAAAAAGCCTTAATGAGCGTTTAACTTTTTTTTAAAAAGGAAAAAAATGGCTTGGGCTCCCACACAGTTTTCTGTGCCAGAGGGGAAAGCCGATGGCCAGGGGCCAATATTTGTTGCCTGCTATGAATATCAACCCGCAGCTGTCTGCGTAGCCTTCAATGGCTATTAAAAATGGGGGACCCCCCCAAAAAAAATGACGCGGGGTCCCCTTATTTTTTACAACCAGAAAGGCTACGCAAACAGCTGCGGGCTGATATTCATAGCCTAGAGAGGGGCCATGGATATTGTCCCCCTACCCGGCTACAAATACCAGTCTGCAGCCGTAAGCTGTAAGATGCGCCAATTCCAGCACTTAGCCCCTCTCTTCCCACTCCCGTGTAGCAGTGGGATTTGGGGTAATAAGGGGTTAATGTCACCTTGCTATTGTAAGGTGACATTAAGCCGGGATAATAATGGAGAGGTGTCAATAAGATGCCTATCCATTATTAATCCAATACTAGTAAAGGGTTAATAAAACACACACATTAGGAAAAAAGTATTTTAATATTCTTCATTTCACCATACTTACCATACTTCAGTGCCTGCAAAAAACGTAAAATAATAAACTGTATACAACCTGTCCGCCGTAGTCCAATTAATAACGAGTGTCCCACGATGGTCTCCCCTATAGAACAGTGACATCGGGCGATGTCACTGCTCTATAGGACCTTCAGTGACAGACTGACAGGAGACAATGGCTCCTGCAGTGCATCATTGAGAGGTTACTAGAGTTCAAAGTTTCACTTTATGGCAATTGCTGCGTGGGAAACTTTCTCACACAGCAATGACAAAAGTGAGACTAGGGACTATTTTTTTTACAGTGGCGGAGGCATAGAGTGTGGAAGGATACCTTCCTCCCTTAATTGTGTTCCAGGTGCCCTTAGAGAGCGGTCACATCAGCTGATGCTGCCATTCTCCACGGGAGATCGTCATGGGACACTCGTGGATTTCTGCGGATCAGGGAGTATATTGGTTCTTTGTTATTTTTTGTTACTTTTTTATAGATGACACTGGCTTTGGGGATCAAAATGACAAGTGATGGTGAGTATGTAATCTATGTTATATGTACTGTAAGTCTGTATGTATGTATTGTATGTAATGTATGAATGTATTGTATGCAGTATGTATGTAGCATGTATGTATGTTTTATGTATGTAGTATTTATGTAGTATGTATATATGTAGTACGTATCTAGTATGTATGTATGTAGTATGTATGTAGTATGTTGTATGTATGTATGTATGTAGTATGTATGTAGTATGTATGTAGTATGTTGTATGTATGTAGTATGTATGTATGTAGTATGTATGTAGTGTGTATGTATGTATGTATGTAGCGTGTATGTATATATGTACAGTAGTATGTATGGCGTATGTATGGAGTATGTATGTTGTATGTATATTGTATGTTGTATGTATGTAGTATCTATGTATGTATGATTAAGTTGTATGTATGTAGTATGTATGTAGTATGTATGCAGTATGTTGTATGTATGTTGTATGTATGTAGTATACATGTTGTATGTATGTTGTATGCATGTAGTATGATGTTGTATGCATGTTGTATGTTGTATGTATGTATGTAGTATGTTGTATGTATGCAGTATGTTGTATGTAGTATGTATGTAGTATGTATGTTGTATTTATGTTGTATGCATGTTGTGTGTTGTATGTATGAAGTATGTATGTATGTAGTATGTATGTAGCTTGTTGTACAGTCATGGACAAAAATTTTGAGAATGAGACAAATATTACTTTTTCCAAAGTCTACTGCTTCATTTTTTCTAATGGTAATTTGCATATACTCCTGAATGTCAGAGTGATCAGCTTAACAGCAATTACTGTACTTGCAAAGTCAATATTTGCCCAGAAAATGAACTTTAACCCCCAAAACACATTTCAACATCATTGCAGTCCTGCCTTAAAAGGAGCAGCTAACATCGTTTTAGTGATTGATCCATTAACACAGGTGTGGGTGTTGATTAGGACAGGGCTGGCGATCAATCAGTCATGATTAAGTAAGAATGACATCACTGGACACTTTAAAAGGAGACTGGTGCTTTGTATCATTGTTTCTCTTCAGTTAGCCATGGTTATCTCTAAAGAAACACGTGCAGCCATCACTAAAACACTGCACAAAAATCATCAAGACATCACCAAACACTGCACAAAAATGGCCTAACAGGGAAGAGTATCGCAGCTACAAAGATTGCACCTCAGTCAACAATCTATCGCATCATCAAGAACTTCAAGGAGAGAGCTTCCATTGTTGTCAAAAAGGCTCCATGGCGCCCAAGAAAGACCAGCAAGCACCAGGACCGTATCTTAAAACTGTTTCAGCTGCGGGATCGGACTACCAGCAGTGCCGAGCTTGCTCAGGAATGGCAGCAGGCTGGTGTGAGTGCTTCTGCACGCACTGTGAGGTGGAGACTCTTTGAGCAAGGCCTGGTTTCAAGGAGGGCAGCAAAGAAGCCACTTCTCTCCAGAAAAAACATCAGGGACCGACTGATATTCTGCAAAAGGTACAGGGAGTGGACGGCTGAGGACTGATGCAAAGTCATTTTCTCTGATGAATCGCCTTTTCGATTGTTTGGGACATCTGGAAAACAGCTTATTCAGAGAAGAAGAGGTGAGCGCTACCACCAGTCTTGTCTCATGCCAACTGTAAAGCATCCTGAAACCATTCATGTGTGGGGTTTGCTTCTTAGCCAAGGGAATCGCCTCACTCACAGTCTTGCCTAAAAACACAGCCATGAATAAAAAATGGTACCAGAATGTCCTCCAAGAGCAACTACTCCCAACCGTCCAAGAGCAGTTTGGCGCCCAACAATGCCTTTTCCAGCATGATGGAGCACCTTGCCATAAAGCAAAGGTGATAACTAAATGGCTCATGGAACAAAACATAGAGATTTTGGGTCCATGGCCTGGAAACTCCCCAGATCTTAATCCCATTGAGAACTTGTGGTCAATCATCAAGAGACGGGTGGACAAACAAAAACCAACAACTTCTGGCAAAATGCAAGCATTGATTATGCAAGAATGGACTGCTATCAGTCAGGATTTGGTCCAGAAGTTGATTGAGAGCATGCCAGGGAGAACTGCAGAGGTCTTGAAGAAGAAGGGTCAGCATTGCAAATATTGACTTGCTGCATTAACTCATTCTAACTGTCAATATAACCTATTGGTGCTCATAATATGATTGCAATTATATTTCTGAATGTGATATAAACATCAGACAAACACTAATAAAAACCAGAGGGCAGCAGATCATGTGAAAATATAATTTTGGTGTCATTCTCAAAAATGTTGGCCATGACTGTATGTATGTATGTTGCATGTATGTAGTATGTTATATGTATGCAGTATGTATGTTGTATGCATGTAGTATGTATGTTGTATGTATGTAGTATGTTGTATGTATGTTGTATATAGTATGTAGTTTTTTTGTTTTTTTACATTCAACACATTAGCTGGATGATGGGACTACTACTGTCCCATCATTGGCTAATGTGTCAATCACTGCTATTGTAGCAGGCATAGCCCGATGGGACTTGTAGTCCAATCGGACGATGCCTGCACACAAACACAAAGACCCCGGCAGGCGCACAGACCCCCGAGAGGCCCGTACAGACCCCCGGCAGGCCGCACAGACCCCCAGCAGGCCACACAGACCCTCGAGAGGCCCATACAGACCCCCAGCAGGCCGCACAGACCTCCGAGAGGCCTGTATAAACCCCCAGCAGGCTGCACAGACCACCATCAGGCAGCACAGACCTCTGAGAGGACCATACAGACTCCTGGCAGGCTGCACTGATCCCCGGCAGACCACACAGACCCCCGAGAGTCCGTACAGATTCCCAGCAGGCCCGCACAGACCCCTCACAGCCCCACACAGACATGCAGTCTCTGCCCACGCACCGTCCACACTCTTCCCCCCTCTGGAACAGGATGTACAAGGAAAGAAAGGGCTTATTTTCATTCCGATATTTGTGTCCCATTGACTTGCATTGATATCGGGTATCGGTATCGGCGATATTCGATATTTTTTGGATATCAGCTGATACAATCCGATCCCGATATTTCCAAATATCGGAAAGGTATCGCTCAACATTAGTCACTGGTGACTAATTAGTCACTTCCCCTGTGAAGGCTTCAAGCTATAGCAGTCTGCTATCTTCCCCTCTGGTTCTGTTTTAGGACATTCAGTAAAACTTATCTGAGTCTGCTCAAGCTAAGCTACTTCCCTCTTGTCTGTCTTCCATTTTGTCTTTAGTTTACAGTGGGGATTGACCAGTGCACATCCCCCATCTCCCTATACAGGGCTTAGATCTAGGGATACACAGGGCTTAGGTTACCTGCTTGGTGATTGGTGAGGAACCATTTGTTGTCAGATCTGTCTAGGGGTCTCCTCTCCCCCTTTCCCTCGTGCCCTGGCTTCCTTCCCCTCATCCATTCATGTTGTACTTAGTCTTTCCCACATTGTGTGACAGAATCCACATTACAATGAATCTTTGTATTCCTCATCTCCATTGAAGCCCTTACTTGGAAGTACAGTAGGTTAGGGCTTCAATTGTACTTGTTTCTAAAAAAGGCAAGTACAAATTAAATTTGTTATCCTAGCTGTGTGCTTAGGGTCATTGTCTTATTGGAAGGTGAACCTTCGGCCAAACCAGAGGTCCTGAGTACTCTGGAAGAGGTTTTTATCCAGGATATTTCTGTACTTGGCCACTTTCATGTTTCCTTCAATGACAAACAGTCTTCCTGTCCCTGCAGCTGAAAAACATCCCCATAGCATGATGCTGCCACCACCATGTTTCACTTTTGGGATTGTATTGGGCAGGTGATGAGCAGTGCTTGGCTTTCTCCACACGTACCACTTAGAATTATAACCAAAAAGGTCTATCTTCATCTCATCAGACCAGAAAATCTGTTTTCTCATAGTCTGGGAGTCCTTCATGTGTTTTTCAGCAAACTTTATGCGGGTTTTCATATGTCTTGCACTGAGTGGGCTACTCTGACATAAAGGCCCAACAGGTGGAGGGCTGCAGTAATAGTTGACTTTGTGGAACTTTCTCCCATCTCCCTACTGTATCTCTGGAGCTAAGCCAAAATGTTCTTGGGGTTCTTCTTTACCTCTCTCACCAACGCTCTTCTCCCATGATTGCTTAGTTTTGACTGGACAGCCAGGTCTAGGAAGACTTCTGGTGTTCCCAAACTTCTTTCATTTAAGGATTATGGAGGCCACTGTGCTCTTAGGAACCTTGAGGACTGGAGAAATCTTTTTGTAACCTTGGCCAGATCTGTGCCTTGCCACAATTCTGTCTCTGAGCTCCTGGACCAGTTCCTTTGACCTCATGATTCTCATTTGGTCTGACATGCACTGTGAGATGTGAGATCATATATAGACAAGTGTTAGTTTAATTAAACACAGCTGGCCTCCAATGAAGGAGAAGAGCTATCTCAAGGAGGATCACAAGGAAATGGACAGCATGTGACTTAAAGGGAACCTGTCACCTGAATTTGGCGGGACTGGTTTTCAGTCATATGGGCAGGGTTTTCGGGTGTTTGATTCACCCTTTTGTTACCCGCTGGCTGCAATATTGGATTGAAGTTCATTCTCTGTCCACTGTAGTACACACCTGTGCAAGGCAATCTAGCCTTGCAGACGCGCAGTATGCTTTGCCCAACTGCAGGCAAAGCTGAAAAGCATTAGTGCGCATGCGCAGGCGCACTATGTCCCGGAACACAGTGAAATACTTCCAGGACATAGTGCGCCGGCTCAAGTGCACTAATGCTTTTCGGTTTTGCCCGCAGTTGGGCAAAGCATACTGCGCGTGCGCAAGGCAAGATTGCCTTGTGCAGGTGTGTACTACGGTGGGCAGAGAATGAACTTCAATCCAATATTGTGGCCGCCCATATGACCGAAAACCGGTCCGGCCAAATTCAGGTGACAGGTTCCCTTTAAATATGAGTGTCTGATCAAAGGGTCTGAATATTTATGAGCATGTGATTTTTCAGTTTTTCTTTTTTATATAAATATGCAACAATTTCAACATTTCAGTTTTTTTTCAGTTCAAGATGAGGTGCGGAGTGCATTAATGAGAAAAAATGAACTTTTTTGAATTTACCAAATAGCTGCAATGAAACAAGAAGTGAAAAATTGAAAGGGGTCTGAATACTTTCTGTACCCACTGTACATATTAAGAAAAACATGGATTTCTCTGGAATAGGACATCTGTTCATAGATATCAAAGTATCATGCCCATATACTTGGCTTGGCTTGGGAAAGTTGATCCTACTGACAGATTCCATTTAGGAGGACAATTCTGAAGGCGTTCATTAGCCTCATCTGCTGTGACCTCTCAATTTGCATAGACTCTCTCCACTGTTTAAGTGCTTTGATTCTGAAGTAACTTTTAACCTTATGATCTAAAGGGTTACATTTCCAGAATTAGAATAGTTTCTGTTGACATTGTAAGCAGTTGTCAGCTGTTTGACACAGCCAGAACCTGCTGTGATTAGATCAGACTCAGTACCCAAGCATGCCCCATACAGTCCCTGCACACATTTAATATATATGAACTGTGCCTCTCATATTGTCAAGGGGTTAACTCTATTCTTGCTCTTCATCATATGGAAATATGATACACATCCATTATTCTTGTATCTTAGATATTTTTACTTGGATCATTAAGCTTTCATTAATTATGTTTAGATGAAGGGCTCTCCATTAATATTCTGTCATGATGCGAATACTATAAGGAATTGTTACAGTGAATGTACAGTATTGATGGGTTCAGGTGTAGCTCTGTTATGTCAGTCAGTTGCTTTTAGTTTTACTGACTTTAGATAAAGGTTACATTTGCATTCTAACCATATAAAATGGAAGAGTCACTCCGTGGCAAATAACACAAAGTGACAATTGTTCTCTTATATGCTTTGTTTTTGCAGAGAAAATGAAGAAATAAGGTTGCTTATCCTTGAAGTGAATCTATTCGACAACTCTTCAGATGCACTGTCAGTAGACTATAATGATTAATGTTCTTCTATGCATTTAATAAATCTACTTAAGATGTTTTCGCCGCCTGATCAAATAGAAAAAGAAGAGGGAAAGCTTTTGAATCAATACCTTTTGAACATTAAGTGCACATTGTTTGTAAAGTTTCTCACCGAAAAATATTCTCATTTAAATGACATGTACAGACAACTTTGTATACTTAGAGAGTAATTATATTTTAAGAGAATTTTGGATATATCATATAGATAGTTTGCCAAGTGTCCCCCCAAAATTTGATTTGAAATGAATAAATGTGCACAAATCTCAAAACTAAAAAGCTTGTAATTACTTGGAAAATGCATGTAGTGGAGAGGAGCTCGAAAGAGAGTCATGCTGATTGTTAAAGCTTAAGAGAGACAAAGCCGAGCTAACCAAAAGAGCTTACACTGTACACAAGAGAGATAAAGGACCCTGCTGATCATAAGAGCTTGCACTCTACAGATGAGAGTTGAAGATCCCCCACTAACCATAAAAGCTTAAACTCTACAGGAGAGAAACTTATCCAGTGACTGTGAAGATGGAACACAACTCTGTCATACAAGTTGTGCTTCACTGGGAACCACTGATCTGTGATGGTCCAAGTACCAACCACATCTGTACAAGGTATGATAATCCTTAAGATGTCACAGCTGCAGGGCATTATGGGGAGGCCTGCGCGGCCATGAAAAATGGCATTAGCTTAGTTGTTGATACTTCAGCAGTGTGGGAAATGGTGCTAGGTAAGCTATTTTTTGCAAAGCACAAATTAAATCTCAAAATGTTTAATCCCTTCATGGCCTCCGCCGTACTATTACTGCGGAGGTCGGATCCCCTGCTTTGATGTGGGCTCCAGCGCTGAGCCCACCTCAAAGCCGGGACATGTCAGCTGTTTTGAACAGCTGACATGTGCCCGGAATAGCGGCGGATGAAATCGCGATTTACCGGCCGCTATTAACTAGTTAAATGCCGCTGTCAAATGCTGACAGCAGCATTTAACTGGCACTTCCGGCCATCGGGCCGGAAATGAGCGTATCGCCGACCCCGTCTTGTCTTACCAAAATCTGACCATTCTGTGTCCATTAACTGATCAATATTTCTGCATTGATGCCAATATATTTTCATAACCTAAACCACATTTTGGAGGGTTTCAGCTTTCAAAAGAATAATTTATTCAACCCATGAATCAAGTTATAAGCTTTTATTTACATAACATGGATAAGCGACATAACTTGTGTCATGGAGTGTATCGGCTGAAATGTGGAAAAATTATAGCTGTCTAAACATGGCGATGCAAAAACTATTTTTGCAATGAAAAACATCTTTCAGTGTGTGACAACAGCCAAACATAGAAAACATATATAAATCTGATATCACTGTAATCGCACCAACCCAAGCAATAAAGTAGCCTACTACCGCACGAGGAAACTGGGGTATCCGTGTAAATCTCTGAAATACGTGATGCAGATGGAACCCCTGGTGGAAGATTAAAGAGGCAGATAAAGACTATGTGGATACTTAGGACCTGTGATCTGACTGTGTCCGACATTTTAGGCGTGCATGAAAGCGCAGTCGGCCACAGTTTTATGCATATCTGAAAAGGACAATAGAGGCCAGATAGAGTCCAGAGCAACTCTGCTGCCTCATTATAGTGAATAGATCCATCAGCAGTCTCATCTGAATCATGTCACTTGGAGATTTAGATGGAAACTCAAAAGTAACATCCAGTACTGTTTGTTGCTTTAAAACACCCATGGAGTAAAAATCGTCACCTATAGTTAAATTATCAATAGGGTATAATTTACAAAATGGGGTCACTTGGGGGGGGGGGCACTCTGCTTTTCTAGCTATTATGGGCTCTGTGTATGGAGTCTGTAAACTATTCTAGGAAAATCTGTGCTTCAGGAGGGAAATAGCACTCCATTCCTCTCGAGTCTCACCATGTTGCTAAGCAATACTGTACAGTCATATATAAGGTATTTCCACATTCAGCAGAAATTGTGGGACACATTTTGGTGCCATTTTTACCCATTTCCCTGGATGAAAATATGAAATTTGGGGTAGCACACAAGCTTGGTGGCAAAAATGGAAATTATTTTTTTCTTCACTGCCCAATGGTATACAATGGTATAGAATTCTGTTACCCGCCTGTGGTGTCAATATGATCCTGAACCACTATATGAATTAATTGAGAGGTGTAGTTTGAAAAATGCGGTCATTTCTTGGCAGTTCTGCTTTTCTGGCACCTCAGGGACTCTGCCAATATGACATGGCACCCTTAAACCAGTGAAACAAAATCTACAATGCAATATGGTGCTCCATCCCTTTTAAAACTTTCCACTGTGCCTCATAAGTAGTTTTTGACTTATGGGATACCAGTGTTGTCGTAAGAAATTGCACAACAAATTTTGGGTCCAATTTCTTTTGTTACGCTTGTGAAAATGCTAAATTTGTGGCTAAAAATATTTTTTGCTGGAAAAATTTGATTTTTTATTTTCACGGCTCAATGTTATAAACTTTTGGGAAGCACCTGGGGATTCAAAGGGATTATTGCACATCTAATTATGTTCCTTGAGGTGTCTATTTTCCAAAAGTTCAACTTGTGGGGGATTTCCACTGCTTAGACACATTAGGGGCATGGCGTCCGCTTATTACTCCAGAAAATTTTGCATTAAAAAATCAAATAGTGCTTCTTTCCCTTAAAGTCCTGCCATGCGCCTAAACAGTAGTTTTCCTCCACATGTTGGGTTTCAGCGTACTCAGGAGGAATTGCACAACAAATGTTATGGTGCAATTTCTTCTGTTACCCTTATAAACATGCGAAATGTGGAGCTAAAAATAATTTTTGTGGGAAAAATGTGTTTTTTGTATTTTCACAGTTCAATGTTATAAATTGTTGTGAATTCTGCTTTTGGGCTCCCTCCGGTGGTTGTAGGTGGTAATGCAGTTGTCCCTGGCCTGCAGTCCTGGACAGGTGTATCTGCTAATTGCAATTCTGACTGGGGTACTTAGGTTTGCAGGACTAATTAGTCCTTGCCAGTTGTCAATGTTTCTTGGGAAGTGTTGGACTTTGTCTGGCTTCTCCTGCTTAGCTGCCAATTCAGCAAATATAAGTGTCTGTTTCTTTTTCCATGGCACACAAGCTGTGTGCTTTTTTTATTGTATTCCTGCTCTGAGTAAAGGAGTCTCTGGAGTTGCAGATATACGTTCCACGTCTTTAGTTAGATGGAGGAATTTTTTGTATAATCTGCTGTGGATATTTTTGGAAGGGTTTTAATACTGACCGCACAGGACTCTGTTCTATCCTTTCCTATTTTAGCTAGAGTGGCCTCTTGTGCTAAATCCTGTTTTCTGCCTGTGTTTGTCTTTCCTCTCCTACTCACAGCCAATATTTGTGGGGGGCTGCCTATCCTTTGGGGTTCTGCTCTGAGGCAAGATAGTATTCCTATTTCCATCTATAGGGGTATCTAGTCCTCCGGCTGTGACGAGGTGTCTAGGGCTTGTTAGGTACACCCCACGGCTACTTCTAGTTGCGGCGTTAAGATCAGGATTTGCGGTCAGTATAGTTACCACCTACTCCAGTGAAGTTTTCATGCTGCTCCAAGGTCACCGGATCATAACAATAAACTTCTGTGAAGCACCTGGGGTTTCAAGGTGCTCATCACACATCTAGGTAAGTTTCCTTGTGGGTCTAGTTTCCCAAATAGTGTAACTTGTGGTGGGTTCCACTTTTTAGGCACATAAAGGGATTTCCAAACATGACATGGTGTCCTCTAATTACGCAAGCAAATTTTATATTTAAAAAGTCAAGTGGTGCTCCTTCCCTCCCAAGCCATGCTGTGTGCCAAAACAGTGATATCCCACTTATGGGACATCAGCATGCTCAAGAGAAATTGCACAACAAATTGTATGGTCCAATTTCTCCTTTTACCCTTGTAAAAATAAAAAGGAATAGTTCTAAAGAAGATTTTTGTGAAAAAATGATAACTATTTATTTCTTTCCTTCCACATTCCATTAATTCCTGTGAAGCACATGAAGGGTTAATAAACTTCTTGAATGTGGTGTTGAGCAGGTTGAGGGGTGCAGTTTTTATAATGGTATCACTTTTGGGTATTTTTTTTTTATATATGCCCCTCAAAGTCACTTCCATTTTGAGGTGGTCCCTAGAAAAATTGTTTTTGTTGTAAAAAATTAGGAATTGCTGGTCAACATTTAACCCTTATAATTTCTTAACAAAATAAATTACATTTCAAAAATTGTGCTGATATAAATTAGACATGTGGGAAATGTTATTTTGTAACTTTTATGTATGACATGGAGCAAAGTACTGCAGTGTGCAGGAGCCGGGAAAGGTCAGAGAGGCCCAGTGTCTGCACACTGCAGTACTTTGCTCTGTCCTCAACAGGGCAAAGAACAGGGCCGGCTTCAGGTTTTTGAGGGTCCCGGGCGAAAGAGCCTCAGTGGCCCCCCCTTTAACACATACCATGATTCATGATGCACAGATACAGCAGAGAAATATAGGTATAGTACAATGCCAGATTTCACTTCTTACATGAGTGACAGCTATTGTAAATTCTACAATACCATACAGCAGAGGGACTTTATATAAGTCAACCCCTTATATGTTAATTTTTTTTACCTACTCCCTCTTCCTCAGTTACCAGTAGGCATTTTATTGTTAGCTAAACTTGCTGCAAAGAAAAAACTGCATACATTGAATATGACAATTTTTTAATGGAAAACTTTTTAAAGTAAACATTAGAAAGTATTAACGTAGAACATTTGTAAAGGTGCAAGATGTGTAGCATACAGCACAGCCACATAGTATATAGCAATGCTATGTACCATATAACGCAGCCCACGTAGCATATAGCACAGCTACGTAGTATATAGAACAGCCATGTAGCATATAACACTGCCCACATAGTATATAACACAGCCCACATAGTATATAGCACAGCAATGTAGCATATAACACAGCCACATAGTATATAATACAGCCCACGTAGTATATAGCACAGCCATATAGTATATAGCACAGCCACATAGTATATAGCACAGCCATGTAGCATATAGCACAGCCACGTTGTATATAACTCAGCCCACATAGCATATAACACAGCTCACATAGTATGTAGCACAGCTAAGCCCACCAAGTATATAGCACAGCCCACGTAGCATATAGGACAGCCACATAGTATATAGCAGTGTGGGCACCATAACCCTGTTAAAAAAGAATTAAAATAGTTATATACTCACCTTCTGGTGGCCCCGGCAGCCTTCCCAATGCTCGCGATGCTGCCTGCAGCTCCCGTTCCCAGTAATGCCTTGTGAGACAATGACCTGTGATGACGTAATGGTCTCACGAGATCGCCACATCATCGGGTCATTTCGCAAGGCATTACTGGGAATGCTAGCTGCCGACAGCATCGCGAGCATTGGGAAGGCTGCAAGGGGCGCCGGAAGGTGAGTATAGCATGATTTTTTATTCTTTTTATTATTTTTAACATTATATATTTTTACTATTGATGCTGCATAGGCTGGTCACACACTTGTCAAAATGGAAATGGGCCCCCCACATGCTCAGGGCCCCGGCACTTGCCTGGGTGTACCGGGTGCTGATGCCGGCCCTGGCAGAGAATGATGCCTGCGCAGGAGTGCTATGCCAGGGAGCCATGAAGCAACAGGAGGGCAGCATCACAAGAAGATGGGAGGCGTCAGATCGGGACTTGTGGAACCGATAGGACCGGACCTCCCCCCTGGGTGTGTATAATAAAACTTATTTTTTTTATCTTTCAGGTCAGACTGGGGGCTTATCTGCAACATTATAGAATGCTGTAGATAAGCTGGAAAGGCAGTGGCTGCATCTTATAGCGGCCAGAACAGGTGACAGGTACCCTTTAAACATAGTAAGCGATAATAATGTTTTCCCCCACCTCCCCCTTTTCCTAACTCCATTAAAAAATCCTCTTCTCCCTTCCCAATCCCCCACCCCTCATTGTCCTTCTCCCCCCACATTCCATTATTGTCCTGTCCCCCACCCCATCACTGCTTTCTCCCCAGCACCCCCATCATTGCCTTTTCCACCACATTTATCATTGTCTTTTCCCCCACCACCCCATCATTGTCCATTCCACCACCTCCTTCATTGCCTTCTCCCCCACCATTCCATCATTGCACATTCCACCACCTCCATCATTTTCTCCTTCCCTATCACCTCCATCATTGCACTTTTCACCATCATTGTCCTTTCCACTACCATCATCATTGCCTTTTTCCCACCACCCCTATCATTGTCCATTCCACCACCTCCATCATTTTGTCCTCCACTATCACCCCCTCATTGCCCTTTCCATCATTATTGCCCTTTCGACCACCTCCATCATTGTTTTCTCCCCCACCTCCCCATCATTGCCTTCTCCACAATCACCCCCATCATTCCCCTCTCCTACACACACACAGCACCTCCACATGCTTTCCCGCAGCATCACCTTCACTGGCAGCTTCCTCTCTCTGGCACAGCCATCAGCCACGGTACTGGAAGATGACTTCATCCAGGCACGATGCTGACTGCTGTGAGAGACAGATAGCGTGGCCAAGATGCATGACGAATCGTTGCAGCTCCGCTGCCATTTTCTCTTGTAGGCAACGGAGCAGCAGGGATCTTTCCCTGTCTGCCACAAATGAGGGCAATCTGGCCAGGGGGCCACCCGCAGCCTCGGTGCCAAATAAACAGGCCAGATTGCCCCCATTATTATCTGCTCTGCAGGGGCCCCATGGAGCCTCTGGGCCTTGGTGCAGTCTTACCAGCTGCACATCTGGTATGTCTGCCCATGATCTGGGTAATGGGGAGCCAGTGAAGAGATTGACAGATGGGAAATAGTGGGGGATAAGTGGATTAGTCGGGCAGCAGTTTTTAGAATAGATTGGAGGGGTGCGAGAGGGTTAGAGGGGAGGCCACAGAGCAAAAGATTGCAGTAGTCAAGGCAAGAGATAATGAAGGCATGTACTAGAGTTTTTGCAGATTCTTGATTTAGTCCGGTTCACTATGTATTGATTTAGGCCTTCGCCGGATTTTTTTGGAGAGTCTGAAAACTATACATTTTTGGAAAGGTTGTAGTATAAGCAATACGAAAAACAATGTTTCCATTTGCCCCGAGTCCCACGTGACCGCCATATTGGATTTGACAAAATGGCTGACGTAAAACCAATTTTCGTTAATATCTCAGCTTATAAATAACATAAAAATAAAATTTGACAGCTAAACATACATTTTAGGGCTAAGAAATGCAATATTACTAGTTGCAGATGTGTTTTAGATATTTACTACAGCAGTTTTTTGTAATTAATTAGTATTGACATAATAATACATAATGACAGGAATCACATGTTTTTTTTTTCTTTTATTACAGGAGTTGAACATGACAGACAAACCACAAGCTACTGAAGTCACTTGTGAAGGTGAGGCACCTATCAACTGGAAGCTATGTATGCTCTGTCAGTCTTCCAATGGCAATGAGAAGTTGGTGCAAAATCCTCGGATACAGTCTTACCAGCGCGTTTTGGACATAGTAGCAGAGAGGGCAAGTTTACAAGATGGCAACTATGTTGATATCCATCGACGGATTAGCAACAGGAAAGACACAATCGCTACACATCAGGCAGTCTACCATCGAAGTTGTTACACAAATGCAATTAACAACGACCAAATACAACGAGCCCGGGACCGTTATGCACATGCATTAGCTACTGGTAGCCACATTACCAAGAAACGAGGATTAAAAAGAGGACGTGCTGAAATGGACGAATCAGGTTCATTAACATCTGACTCTTCATCACCATTCACGAGGTCACATACATGGCCACTGGATAAGGAAAAATGTTTCTTTTGTCAGAACGATGAGAATGAGAAGCTTTATAATGTGAGGACAGTCAACGCAGGGAAATCGTTGAAACAAGCTATTGAAACATCAGATAATTTAACACTGAAAACAAGACTGAACACATGCATTGCACCAGGGGATGCACATTCTATTGACGTCCGGTACCACAAAAGCTGTTGGACAAAGCATGTTTTTGCATGGACAACGAGAACGTAGTACCAACAGAACAGACCACAAAGAACCCTTATTACAACGTGCAAGTCTGCTAGAGTTGATAAACCTAGTGGATATTCAAACACAGAACCAATCATATCTATCTATACAAGATATCGAAACCACTTATTTGAATATGCTTGGTATAGAAGGCGTGGAAAATCACAAACCTACATTCACTAGAAAGTGGCTCAAAGAAATTATAATGAATGCCTTGCCACATCTGAAATCCTGTCTTTCAAAAAACAGAAGGGAATCAGCAGTTCTTTATTCACCAGAAGCCTGTGAGGAAATCATGGTTAATTCTGCAATGGAATGTCGTAGTGATGATGCAGACAACATGCAGACAATCTACAAAGCAGCACAGTTAATTAGGAAAAGCATTGCTAATTTTACAACGGAAGTCAATGATAAAAACACCATAACGGTCACTAGTGACATAAACGACGTTCCAGCAGAATTATATTCCGCTATCCGTTGGATCATAACAGGGCCGATTGACAGCCTTGAAACTCAAAGAAGGACCAAAATTGTTGACCGAGCAGCACTCACTATGAGTCAGAACATCATGTATGAATTCAAATCAAAACGCCAGGTCAACTACAAGCCAAAAACCGAATCATCAGTATTCAGACAACCCAACGCACGAGAAAACCCACAGGTCCTGGGGCTAGCTCTGACTGTTCATCACACAACTCGCGATAAGAAATTAATGAATCTTCTTAGTTCACATGGGTTTTGTGTTCCCTATGGCCGTACCCTACGAATGGAAACTGCTTTGGCTAATGCTGTTGTAGAAAACACCCGAGAGTTAAAAGGTCTTTACGTGCCACCATTCTTGAAGAAGGGTACCTTTGTGTTCTTTGCAGTTGATAACACAGACTTTGCAGAGGATACCCCTGATGGGAAAGGAACCACACATGGAACTATTACTGCTGTATATCAGCAAGTAGATGCTGTTGGAGAACCAGTTGCACCACCCTTGAAGATAACAGATGCCCACACTTTATCTGTCACTCCATACCATGTACATATGTTGCACTGTGACAAGCCAAAAGTACAACATACCCAAAGATCAGAACACTTTGTCACAAACAAGGAAATATCAGGTTCTTCCCAACTTTCACAATTTGGATGGATTGTTGCTACTGCTGTATCCAGAATGCAGCAACTAGAGAAAGCATCGAGCAAAATTCCTGGATGGTCAGGATACAACTCACTGTTGTCCGAAAGCAAGCGATTTACCAACGTTGGAGCCTTACCACTGCTACCAGAGCTAGCACACGAGTGGTCAACCTTGCTGACTGTGATCATGCAAGCAAGTGAACTGAGGAAGTTGACTGTTGGTGAAGATCATCCCACTGTTATTTCATTTGATATGGCTCTGTATGAGAAGGTTGTCCAACTTCTAGATGCAAGACCTGATCTGAAACGCACCGTTGTTCCACGACTGGGAGAGCTACATGTTGTAATGGCTGCCCTGCGCGCTCTGGGTACCTCTACGGAGAACTCGGGTATTGATGATGCATGGATAGAAGGTGATGTGTATGGGTCTGCAACAACAAGGCAAATACTGAAATGTACCCATTACAAGCGTGCTCTTCGTGCTCACACATATACATATGTTGCTCTGTATGAACTGTTGCTGGACGAGTTCTTCATTGATAATCCAGAACTAAAACAGGTGTGTTTGATGGCAACAGAGGGAATTGAAGCTGCCTGTTCTGAGGAAAACAAGAACACAAAAAGTAAGTCAGTGAAACAAGCAAGCACTACCCTACTAGAGGCCTTGACCACTGCTGACATAATCACAGTCTTTCAAACATGGGTGAAACAGAGATCCAAAAATGCAATGTTCAAGTCAATGATGAACTACCTACAGCGAGTGGAAACAATCCTTTTATTTGTTGCTGCAACCAGGAATGCAGACCTTGAGCTTCATCTTCAAGCCGGAGAGCAGCTCAGCAAGCTCTTCTTTGCATTTGACCGGATGAAATACAAG